>NC_080679.1:16576354-19076354 GCF_030445035.2 Dasypus novemcinctus
CAACAATGTATGAGATTTCCAGTTGTTCCATATATTTGCTGAGAAGTCTTTTGGTATTGCCAATCTCTTTAATTTTAGTCATTGTATTGATATCTCAGTGTGGTTGGTATATCTCTAATGACTAATGATGTCGAACACCTTCTCATGTTCTTATATTCCAGATACAAGAGTCCTGTCGTGTGTATGTATTGTGAATATTTTCTCCTGTTCTGTGGATTACCTTTTCATTTTCATAATGGTGCCTTTGGAAAAGCACTCTTCATTTTGATGATGTCCAATTTATCAATATTTTTCTTTTATATGGTTTATGCTTTTTTAAAATCTGAGAAATCTTTACATATGCCAAAGTTGCAAAGATTTTCTTTTTGTTTTCATTTTTTATAGTATTACTTTTAGTCAATGATTTGTTTCAAGTTAATTTTTTTGATATTCTGTGAGATAAGGATCTACTTTTATTTTTTCATGTGGAAATCCAGTTGTCCTGGCACCACTAGTGGAAAAGAATTTTCTTTCCCTATTTAATTGCCTTTGACAGTTTGGTGGAAAACAGTTGCTCATATATATTTGGGTCTTTTGGTTCCATTTATCTACACATTTATTTTTTTCACTAATATCACATTGACTTTATTACTGTAGCTTTACAGTAAGTGTTGAAATGTAGGAGTGTAAGTCTTCTAACTTTTGTTTCTCTTTTAAAAATTGTTTAGGTGATTCTAGGTCATTAATATTTCCAGATTGATGGATGTAATTTGCTAATATCGAGTTAAGGCAAATTATGTCTATGTTCATGAAAAATATTGGTTTGTAATTTTCTTGTGATATCTTTGTCTTGTTTGGTGTTTGAGAAATACTAGCCTCATAAAAATGAATTAAACTGCAATCTTTTCTTCTATTTACTGAAAGAGTTAAAAAGAGTGTAAAGTGTTGGCACTATTTCTTCCTTAAATGTTTTATAGAATTCACCAGTGAAGCCAGTTGGTGCTGGAGTTTTCTTTAGGGATTGTTTTGAACTATTAATTTAATTAATTATGAATGTAATTGATATTGGATTATTTCGATTTTCTATTGTTTATTGTGAAAGTTTTGATAATTGATGTCTTTCATGAAATTTTTGCATTCCCTTTGTATTGTCAAGTTTATTGGCATGCAGTTGTCAGAAGATCCTTGAATTGTCCTCTTAATATCTGTACATTTACAGTGCATTCCATTTTTGTCATTTATGACATTGGTCATTTGTCAGGTTTATCAATTTTATTTCCCTTTTCAAAGAACCTAAGAAATAACTTTCAGTTTCCTTGATTTTTCTCTGTTGTTTGCTTTCTTCTTTTACTTTTATTTCCTTCCTCTTACTTCAGGTTTTTCTTTTCCTAGTTTCATAAGAGGAGCTTAGATAACTGATTTGAGACCTTTCTTCTTTTCTAAATAAAAACTTATAACTTTAGTTTCCCGCCCTGCCCTGGATGAGGTGTGTTCAATACATTTTGCTATTTTCATTATCATACAGTTAAAATATTTTCTGTGTTTTTTCTATCTTCTTCAACCCATTTGTTATTTGAAAATGGGTTGTTTAATTTCCAGGTATTTTAAACTTTCCTAGGTGGTGTGTCATTGAATTCTAAATTAATTCTTTGCAAGATTTCAGTCTATTCAAATCCATGGAGACTTGTTTTGTGATCCAGCACACGGACTATCTGGGTGAATGTATCATGACCGCTTGAAAAAAATATATATCCTGCAGTTGTTGGGTGTAGTGTTCTATATATATATAAGTAAGGTCAAGGTAATTGACAGTGTTACTGAAATTTTCTATGTCTTGACTGATATTTTGCCTAGTTCTATCAAGTATTAGTCTCCAACTATGTTTGAGGATTTATTTGTTTTTCTCTTCAGTTTTTCCATTTTTGCTTCATATATTTTAAAGTTCTGTTATTAAGCACATATGTTTATAATTTTATATAGCCCCCTTTTATATTAGTATGTTATCATTATAAAGTGTTTCCTATCTCAAAGACTATTTTATGTGCAATTAATATAGCCTCTCCAGGTTTCTTATACCTTTTGCTTGGATGGTATATCTTTATCCAGCCTTTTATCTTCAGTATATTTGTATTATTTTTCATTTAAAATGCATCCCATGTAGACAGCAAATAGTTGCTTCTCCTTTTTCTTTAAATCAAGTTTGACAGTCCTTGCTTTTCAATAGTTCCTCACATGTTCATTTAAAGTAATTGACGTGGTTATATATATATGCATGCCATTTTACTATTCACTTTTTTTAAGAACTGTTTTTTTAAAATTAAAGAAGTTTGCATAACATGCAGGATTCCCATACATCACCAACACCTTAAATTGTTGTGAAATTTTTGTTGTTTTATTTTTTTTTCTTCTTTATTTTCTTTTAAATGTTACATTGAAAAAGTATGAGGTCCCCATATACCCCCCACCCTTCACACCCCACCCCTTCCACATCAACAAACTCTTGCATCATTGTGGCACATCCACTGCACCCGGTGAATACATTCTGGAGCACCGCTGCAGCACATGGACAGTGGTCCACATTGTAGTCCACACTCTCCCCCAGTCCACCCAGTGGGTCACGTGTTGTGAAATATTTGTTACAAATGGTGAAAGAACATCATCAAGTAATCCTGCTAACTATAACCCATAGCTTATATTTAGTGTATTTTTCCCATAAACCACCCTATTGTTAACATCATGTTTTAGTGTATTTGTTATATTTCATGAAAGAACATTTTCCTGTCCGTACTGCTAACCACAATCTACCCTCCACCACTGGATTCCCTCTGTTATACTGTCCCAAAATATATGTAATTTTGGGCACCATGGTTAGGTGATAGATACTTATGACTTAGTTCTTCCTGATGGATTGTCCCTTTTATTAATATGTAATGGCCTTCTGTATCTCTTACAACATTTTTGGCATTCAAAGTCTGCTTTGTTCAATATTAGTATAGCACCCCTGCTCTCTTTTTGATTACTGTTTGCTTGGAGTATCTTTTTTCAACCTTTCACTTCAGCCGATTTGTATCCCTGGGTCTAAGGTGAGTCTCCTATAGGGAGCCTATGGATGGCCCATGTTTTTTTTTTCACCCATTCTGTCAGCCTATATCTTTTTATTGGGGAGTTTAATCCATTCACATTCAATGATATAACTGTAAATGCATTATTTACTTCCATTATTTTATTCTTTGGTTTTTTTTCTTTTTCTTTTGTTTTTTCTTTTGCTTTTTTTTGTACTTTCATTTTATTCTTTAGCTTTCATATTTCATGTCTTATTTTTATCTGTCTTTTTACTTTTTTGGCTACCCTTTCTGCTAGTCTTGCCTTCTGCACTCTCTTCCAAGCCTTTCTCTCCTTTTTCTTTTGGACTGTAAGGCTCCCTTTAATGCTTCCTGCAAAGGTGGATTCTTTTCTACAAACTCTCTTGGCTGCTGTTTATTTGTGTATATTTTAAACTTACCTTCATATTTGAAAGACAATTTTGCTGGATAAAGAATTCTCTGCTGGTAATTTTTCTCTTTCAGTGTCCTAATTATATCATACCACTGTCTTCTGGCCTCCCTGGTTTCTGATGAGAAATCTTCACTAAGTCTTACTGGGTGTCCCTGGTATGTGATGGTTTGCTTCTCCCTTGCTGCTCTCAGAATTTTCTCTTGATTTTGATGTTTGATGTTCTGAGTAGTGTATGTCTTAGAGTAAGTCTATTCAGATTTATTCTGATTGGTGTATGTTGTACTTCTTGAACATATAAATTCATTTCTGTCATGAGAGTTGGGAAATTTTCAATATTTCTGAAAATACTCTTTCTGTCCCTTTTCCTTTCCCTTCTCCTTCCTGAACTCCCATGACACATATGTTGTGTATTTCATGTTATTATTCGAATCCCTGAGCCCCCGTTCAATTTTTTCCCTTCTTTTCTCTGTGTGTTCTTTGTCTTCAATTTCAGCTGTTCTGTCTTCTGTATCACTTATTCTCTGTTCTGTCATTTCGAGCCTGCTGTTGTATTCCTCTAAAGTGTTTATGATCTCAACTATTTTGTCTTTCATTCCCATGAGTACTGTTATTTTTCTATTCAGGTTTTTAAGTTCTTCTTTGTGCTTTCCCAGTGTCTTCTTGATGTCCTTTATCTCTTTAGCCATATTGTCTTTCAAGTAGTTGATTTGATTTAGGAGATTTGTAAGTACCTCATTGATTAGTTGTCTCAAATCCTGTGTCACATCTGGGGCTTTGATATAGTCCTTTGCTTGGACCATTTCTCCCATTTTCTTAGTATTGTTTGTCATTTTTTTTCTGGCTTATTTTATTATTTTAAAAGAAGGTTTTGATTACATATATGTTATATCAAAAATATAGGGGATTCCTATAAACACCTTCCCCTCCTTGTCCCCCACTTTTCCCCATTAACAACATCTCTCATTAGAGTGGTACATTTGTCACAACTGATGAGGACATTTTGAAGCATTGCTACTAACCATGGTCAATAGTTAGGTTATGATTTACACTTTGTACTGCACAATTTTATAGATTTTGACAAAATATATAGTGGCCTGTATCTGTCATTACAATGTCGTGCAGAATATTTTCTATGTCCCCTAAATGCCCCATGTTATACCTATTCCTCCCTCTCCTTCCCCTCAGAACCTCTGGTGGCCACTGCCTTTATATCAATGTTACAAGTTCTTCCATTACTATAATAATAATAATCTATTTTAGTCCATACTTGTATTCCCCCCTTATGTTTGTTCATTTCTCAGTCTTAAGGATTTGGGGATGGTGATGCTCACTCTGCTTCCAATTGAGAGGGGACTTAGATCCATTGGGGCAGATGGAACTGTCTTGCTTGAAGTTGTAGATACTCTTTGTTTTTTGAGATGGGCATTGTCCATCATCATCATTTTGTTAGTTGTCCTGGGCAATTCTGATGAACTGGAGAGTATGAGTTGGCGGAAACTCTGCTGAGATTCAGGGCTCAACAGACAAATGAACAGCCAGAAGATTTAAGTCTCTGGGACACATTTTTAATGGGTATAATACTAATTATAGCTAATTATAGATTCAAATGAAAGGTACATAAGAACCATGTGTAGGAATTTTTTGCTAATGTCCAGACATCTGATTCTAATGGTGAGTTTACTCTGATGCTCAATTTCTCTCTCTTGCACAGAGATTTAGTGGCAGAAGGCTGTCTGTTACTGCAGTTTTTAAAAAATTTATTAATTTATTGAAGTATATCACCCACACACAAACATACATAAACAATAAGTGTATAGTAATAGTTGTGAACTTACAAAGCAAACATATATAACATCATACAGGACTCTCATAACTCACCATACCACCAATACCTTACATTATTGTTAAACCTTTTTAACTAATGATTCAAAAGCATTGTCAGAATATTACTACTAACCAAGGTATTTCCCCCCAAACCTCGGTATTATTATCTTTATGTCATTTATATATGAACATACATAAACAATTATGTGTCTAGTAAAAGTTGTGAACTTACAAAGCAAACGTACATGACATCATACAGGGGTCCCACATATCAACCCTCCACCAGCAGCTTGCATTGTCATGAGAGGTTTGTTACAAATTATGAAAGAATATTGTCAAAATCTACTACTAATTATAGTCCTTACCTTACATTTGGTGTGTTTTTTCCCCAACCCACCCTATTATTATTTTTAAAATATATTTTTTATGACAGAAGTTGTAAATTTATAAAACAATCATGCACATGTGCCGAATTCCCAAGCAACACTCCTCTATCAACACACCATGCTGTGGTGAAACATTTGTTACAGGTAAGATAATATCATCTGATTGTTACCATGTCCATAGTATACATTTGGCACACATTTTCTATGCTGCTCCATTATCAACACAGTACTTCTTTGGCATAGATGCAAGAATATTATATTATTACTGCTAACCACAGTCCATAGGTCATTCCAGTTGTATTTTTCCCATGTATTCCCAACACCCTGCTTTAGTGATACACATTTGCTCAGGCTCACAAAAGACAGTTCATCTGTACTATCAACTGTACTTCTTATCCACCTCTTGGTGTATTGTGCTATTCAGTTACTAGATTATTCTCTAGCATTCTGTCAATTGACATTTACTCCCTAGACTACCATTTTCAGCCACATTCCCATTTATAAATTTATAAATAGCTATTACTATTTGTTATCATCCATTCTATACATTTCCACATTTTTACAGTAAAGCTAATTAAGACTTCTACATACATTAAACATCAGTAGTCCATCTCAGTCCTTCTCTTATCTCCATTAAGAATCCACCACCTACCTGCAGATCTCGAAGATATTTTCCTACAATTTCTTCCAGAAGTTTTATGGTTCTTGCTTTTATTTTTAGGTTTTTGATCCATTTTGAATTAATTTTTGGATAAGATGTGAGATAGAGGTCTTTGTTTCTGGCTATTCAGACCCCTTACCCTTTCAAATAAATTTGATAATTGTGTTTCAATATTTTTAAAAAATACTGATGGAATATTTATTAGGGTTGCATTGAATCTGTATATCAATTTGAGTAGAATTGACATCTTAATGATATTTAGTCTTCCAGTCCATGAGCATGGAGTGTTCTTCCAGTTATTTAGGACTTTTTTGATTTCTTTTAATATTGGGTTGCAGTTTTCTGAATAAAAGTACTTTCTTTATTGGTTAAGCTTATTCCTGACTATTTGAGTTTTTTCTGTCATATTTTATTTTCACCATTCTTTTGACACTTTTAATAGTTACTTTTATTGATATAATCTTCATTTCTAGACTTTCTTCCAGGCCTCTCTCTCCTGTCCTTTTCAGGCTCTAGCAAACCCTTTAGAATTTCCTGAAAATGTGGGCTCTTGCTTAGAAATGCTCTCAGTTTCTTTTTATCTGTGAATATTCTAATCTTGCCCTCATGTCTGAAAGACAGTCTTGCTGGATATAAAATTCTTTACTGTAAGTTTTTCTCTTGTAGTATCTTAAATATATCAAACCACCATCTGCTTGCCTCCATGGTTTCTGATGAGAAATCAGCACTTAATTTTATTGGGTATTTCTTATATGTTATTCATTGCTTTTCTCTTGCTGTTCTCAGAATTCTCTCTTTGCCGTTGGCATTTGACATTCTGATTAGTATGTATCTCAGTTGGTCTATTTTGATTTTTTTGGATGGGACTACATTGTGCTTCTTGGACATGGGTATCTATGTCCTTCAATAGGGTTGGGAAATTTTCTACCATTATTTCTTTAAATATTCCTTCTGCCCCCTTTCCCTTCTCTTCTCTTTCTGGGACACACATGATACATATGTTTGCATGCCTTTTGCTGTCGTTTAGTTCCCTGAGACCTTGTTCAATTTTTTCCATTCTTTTCTTCATCTGTTTTTTTGTATGTTCACTTTCAGAGGTCATTTTTTCAAGCTCACCAATCCTTTCTTCTACTTTCTCAAATCTGCTATTATATGATTCCAATGTTTTTTTAAATTTCATTTATTGCACCTCTCATTCCCATAAGATTTGGTATTTTTCTATGTATGCTTTCAAATTCTTTGTGCTTATCCAGTGTCTTCTTTATATCTTTAATCTCTTTAGCCATCTCATTGAATTTATTAAGGAGATTGGTTTGAACACCTATGATTAGTTGTCTCAACTCCTTTATGTCATCTGGAGGCTTATCTTTTTCCTTTAACTGGGCCATACCTTCCTGTTTCTTGGTGTGGACTGTAATTTTTTTGTTGGTGTCTTGGCATCTGGATTACTAGGGTATTTATTCTTGGTGCAGTTTTTCTCTTTAGTTAAGGGCTTCCTGCCCATTCTCTGTTGCTGGTTGTGCAGTAGGAACCAAGGATGTAATTGGTGCTATAAACTGTGGAGGCTCAAGCTGTCCTCATTGCCCCAGGGACGGATGAAGCTTCTCCCAACTTTCTCTTCTGCCAGGAGTAGGAACAGAGTCACAGTTGTGTAGAATAATCCAAGCCATGCAGACCTAGACTGTAGTTGCCCAGCAGACTGATGAAGCTTCATGTCCCTTTCTCCCCTGCCTGAGGCATGGGTGGAGCTGCAGTGTGGACGGCAATCTACACAGTGCAGGTCCAAGATGACAACAGTTGCCCCAGTAGAATTCCGATTATTCCATTTGTGCCAGCCAAAGGTACCCTCAGTTACCTGGATAGACTGGTACAGATATAGCCAGCCTCCTCCCTGCCAGAGGTAGGACTGAAGCCTAGGTTACAGCTGCTGGCTGATCTGGGTGAAAGAAACCGGTTTCTCCCACCACTGTAATATATGGTCAGGCCGGCTTCCCCTCAGGCTAGGGGTGGAGTCAAAATGGCAGCCTCTTTCCGACTTGGTCAAATTCACACCCAGCTGTTCCTAAGGTTATTCCTTAGCCATCTGAGTCTACCAATCAGTAGCTGAAATCGGCAGCCAACCATCTCCTCTTCCCCTGTTTTTGGGAAATGGAGCTTCCAATTCCAGTCACAGAACAGCTCCTGGGGCGGCTTGCACCACCAGAGTAGGGCAATCACTGGCCTCCACGGCTTGGCTGGCAATTTCCTGCGGGGGCTGGCGCAAGTACCTGCAGCTTCTTCCCTGCTGAAGTTGGCACTGGGGCTTAGGTTAGACCTGCAATCTGACCTGGAAGGAAGGAAGCTGGTCCCCACCAGCACTGAGAGCTTCACTCCACCCCACTTCCCTTCATGCCAGGCATGGAGTTAAGATGGCAGCTCCTGGCCTCTTTTTGACTTGGACAGGCTCAAACTTTAGCTCCTTCAGGATTATACGTTAGCCCGCTGAATTTTACTCATCAGTAGCTGAAGTTGATGCACAGCCGTCTCTTCCTCCTCCGTTTTCAGGAAATGGAGCTTTCAATTCCAGCCGTGGAAGAGCTCCCGAGTGGCTTGTATCTCCATTGGAGGATGGGCACTGGCGTCCATGGTGTAGAGCACCCTGGAGTCTTCTCTGCAGATGGGCAGCCTCCTTCTTCCATTCCTTCAAAGATGTTGCAGGTTGCCTTTCTGGCCTCCTGAAGCCCCCAAACAGGTGCTTCAGCTAGCTCCAGAGAGTCTGAGTGTTTACTAACGGCCCTGTGGCAGGAGCTGATTCTAAGAGCTTCTTACTCCACCACGATCTTTCTGTCGATCTGTTACTACTGTTTTTTGATTCTTGGTTCAACCTGTTCTAGGTCTTTAGGATTGTCACTGTTTGTTACTTAAATCCAAACCATAGATCCAATAATGGATTACAGACCTGCTTCCAAGGTTCTTAGTGAGGGAGGCTGTAAGGACTGGAAAAAGCCTCTCTTACTTATTTACTTTTAATTTCCTCATATGCACTACCTTGATCCACCAGCAGATAGCACTCTTTGGCAGCCCTCTAAGTTCAAACCCTGGTGGGAGTGTGTTTGAGGCAACACCCACCTTAACAATGTGACAGAAGATTCTGCCTCAAGACTTTTCAGAGCCTTGCAAATCAAACTTTCTCAGAGGCTGTTTTCCAACCTTTTGTAGGCAGTCCCCTCCCCTTTTCCAGGTAGTAAATAATTCCACTCCCCTCTGTGTCCTCAACAACCAGTCCCAGTTAGTAAGGAGGGTGATTGAGGAGGCTGTATCCCCAGGGCAAACAATGATGTGACTCCACCTGGCCTGGAAGGACTTGTGGGACACAGCAGACCAAATTTGTTTGCCAAAAGCCTAATCAGCCTTAGGCTGAGTCCCTCTGTGTCCTGTTCTCTGGGGCAGGGAGGGGTGGGACTCCTGCAGCTACCTGTGTCCATAGCCACTTAATGGTTTTGACTACCTGTCAACAATCGCCTGATCATAGATGTGAGGGTCTATTTCTGAACTCTCTGTTTGATTCCATCGGTTAGTGTCTATCTTTATGCCAGTGCCATACTGTTTTTACCACTGTAGCTAAGTAATATGCTTTAAAGTCAGGAAATGAGAGTCCTCCAACTTCATTCTTTTTTTAAAAGATATTTTTGGCTACTTGGGGCCCCTTACATTTCCAGAGAAATTGGGTAACTGGCTTTTCCATTTCTGCAAAAAAAAAAAAAAAAAAATGCTATTTGAAGTTTTATTGGGATTGCTTTGAATCTGTAAATCAATTTGGGTAGAATTGACATCTTAATGATATAGTCTTCCAATCTATGCATATGGAATATCCTTCCATTTATTTAGGTCTAATTGGTTTCTCTTAGCAATATTTTGTAGTTTTCTGAATTCAGGAACTTTATGTTTTTTTGTTAATTTTTTTCCTAAATCCTTGATTCTTTTAGTCACTATAGTAAATGGAATTTTTTCCCCTTTCTCCTCATGTTGCTCAATAGTAGTGTATAGAAACACTCCTGGTTTTTGCATAATAATCTTGTATCCCACCACTTTGCTGAACTCATTTGTTAGCTCTAGGAGTTCCGTTGTGGACTTTGGGGGGATTTTTAAGGTACAGAAACATATTGCCAGTGAACAAGGAAAATTTTACTTCTCGCTTTCCTGTTTGGGTGTCTTTTATTTATTTTTCTTTCCTAATTGCTTTAGCTAGAACTTCCAGCACAATATTGAATAACAGTCTTTAAAATGGTCATCCTTGTCTTGTTCCCGATTTCCATGGGACTGTTTTCAGCCTTTCACTATTCAGTACAAGTTAGCTGTGGGTTTTCCATGTCTGTACTTTATCATGTTGAAGAAGTTACCTTCTATTCCTATTTCAGAGTGTTTTTATCAAGAAACGGTGCTATATTTTGTCAACTGTCTTTTCTGCTTTTCTGTGTCAATTGAGATGATCATGTGATTTCTCTTCTTTGATTTATTCATGTGGTGTATTAAATGAATTGATTTTCTTGTGTTGAGCCACCCTTGCATACCTAGAATAAAACTCACTTGATAGTGATGTACAGTTCTTTTAATGTGCTTTTGGTTTCTATTAACAAGTACTTTAAGGAGGAATTTTTGCATCTATATTCATTAGAGAAATGTTCTGTAAATTTCTTGTTTTGTAGTCTCTTTATCTGACTTTAAGAGCTGTATAAAGTCCTTTAACATGGAGCTTAGCATATAAGAAGCTGTCTGTAAATTCTGTCTATTATTATTTCTTATAGGATTGGGGGAAATGATGATGAAGAAGAAGAGTGAAAGAAGCAGCAGCAGAAGGAACTGGCTTGCCATAAAAACAAATGCCAATGTTTTTCTAGTATCATCTCTGAGGCACCTTACATTAACTCTGTGATTCTAGCTAGAAGTTTTCTTATGCATTCCTTCCTCTTCTACACTAATGGAAGAAGTTAGTGTAGAACTTCATCCATCTCACTATTTCTCTCTCCTGATGTGGAAAAGGTAACTTTAGTAGGTACTGACACAGCATATTCCTCTCTTTCATCTCCCCAGATTGTCCGTCTTCCAAAATCAGTCTTGCCTCCCATCCCCACCTTATCCTGGGGTCTGCTTAAGTTTGCACCAGTTCCCACTTTTCTTACCCATCTCTAATATATTGTGAGCTCTTTTTGTTTTTGTTCCACAAATTAAAGAAATATCTCTACATACTGAGAAATCAGGAGCTCAGAGGGGTCATGAACTTTCCCAGGGTTTCATTGCTAAGTAATCAAGACTCAAACACAAGTCTTAAGAACTATAAAGCCCTGTTTTCATCACCTACTATGAGAGCATGAGGTACCAGTGGAAGAAGGCACATGGTCTCTAAGGAAGGACTAAGGAGGAAGGGAGTGGCAATGGAGGTGAGAAGTCTTCAAAGGCAAGTGCCAGCCTTACAGTGTATTGGGGATGGGCCTGTCCCATGGGATAATGGTGCATTATTGCCAGAAATCAATTCAAAGGCAGTTCCGGGAAATCTCAAAGGCCCAGGGAATTCAGATAGAGTCACTCCAGCCCTGCCCAGAAGGCAAAATCATAGACCACGAGACACCTGGGGTTTAGTATTTTGGGCAAGAACTTAAAAGTATTCTGAGTCAAGAATGCCATTATTAACTTGAAGATAAAGGATTCCTCTGGTTCTGAAAATCTGTTGTATATTTTTGGAACATGTATTACCTCCACATGATTCCCAAGTGGTGACATTACTATGGTTATTGTCACATTTTCTATTGATATTGAGAGGAGACCTCAAACAGAATATGATAATAAAGCTTATATTGCCAAAACAGTACATTTGAATGGTCTAACTGGCCCAGGGCTAGAAAACTCAACTCTAGCATCAACTAGAGGAGTCTGACTACTAGCAAACGATTCAACTGAATCTGGAGGGAAGGAGAGGTGACCATCACCAAGCAGCATTCTAGTCAGGCTGGAACTCAGAGTGGTTATCAAGAATTTCCTTGAGTGTTTCTCAAGGTTTTCCCTGTTCTTTCTGAGAATGTGAAATACCCAGTCATGTTCCAGAGGGTCATGGACAACACAGAGTCATTACCCACTTTAAAAACCTTGTCATGATTGAGAAGATTGATGGTTTTTACCAAAAAGCTCAAACCAACCTGAAGTCTTTGAAAGTTCACATGTATGGTCAACTCAAAATTGGATTTTCGAAAGAGCAAAAACAAGTAACCAGCTTGTATGCTGGGAAATGGTCAGTGTATTAGTTTTCTAGGGCTGCCATAATAAAGTATAAAAAACTGGGTGGCTTAAAACAACAGAAAATTATTCTTTCACCCTTCTGAATGCTTTAAGTCTGAAATGAAGGTGTTGGCAGGACAGTGATTCCTTGCAGACCTCTAGAGGAGTTCCCTTCCTTGCTTCTCCCAGCTTCTGATAGTCCCCCATGATCTTTGGCTTGTGGCAAAATAACTGATCTCTCCTTCATCTTCACATGGTCATTTTCCCTCTGTGTCTGTGTGTCTGTGTCCAAATTTCCCTCTTCTTATAATGACAACAGCCATATTTTGAATTAGAGCCTATCCTAATCGAGTATGTCCTCTGTTTTAGATTGCTAAAACCTGCCAGCAATACATCAGAAATGGGTTGGCTTTTACAATGGGAATTTATTAACTTACAAACCTACAGTTCCAAGGCTGAGAAACATGTCCAAATCAAGGCATATGGGAAGGCAAATGTTGGCATCTCCCTTCTCCTCTGGGTCTTGCTGCTTTCAGTGTCCTGGTTTCTGGGTCTTCTCTCAGTTTCTGAAAGTTTCTCTTTGTGCCTCCATGTTCTGCTGATTCCAGCCTGACCTCCAGGACCCTGTTTTTCAGCTTCTAGGGGTTTCTGACTTCTTGTGTGTCTCTGCAGAGGCCCATTTCTCCATATCCTTCCCATTTATAAGACTCCAATATGAGGATTAAGACCTACCCTGGGTCACACCTTAGTTACTGAAGTAACCAAATGATCCCATCTACAATAGGTTCAAACCCACAGGAATGGACCAGGTTCAAGAACATGATTTTCTGGGGTACATGCAGTTTCAAACTACCACTGCCTGATCTCAGTTTAACTCATCAGCAAAGACCCTATTTCCAAATAAGGTGAGATTCCAAAGTTCTGGGTGGACTTGAATTGAGGGGGAGGGTGCACTATTCAATGTAGTAAAGACAGGTGAACTTTTAACAGTGAAGATAAAAGCCTCAAAACAAGGTAGAATAGGCATGTCATTCTTTCTCTGGGAGCACTTTCCTAACCTTTGCTTACTTCTCTACAAAATCTCATCTTTTAAGAAATCTGGTTTGGCCAGAGAAAGGTAAATACAAATTAGAGTTCAGACAATGAAAAGATTTTATCCCTGCAAACAAGAAAGTCTTCATACACCTCAGTGTCAGAAGGCTGAAAAGAAAGAACATGTAGCCTTTGAGTTAATAGGAAATTATTTTATTGAAAGAACAGAAAAGTCATCAAGAAGAACTCAAAGATTTAACATTTCTTAGTGTAGCAGTTTGATATTATTGATGAATTCCAAAAAGAAATATTGGATTATGTTTGTAAACCAATCTTTTCCTCTGGGCATATTAAATTATATTGGATTCAGAGGTTTGCTTGATTAAGTAATCATATAAATCTCTTGTGCCGGTAGGGTGTTGAGTCCCCTCCCTTTGGTGAATGGAGACTCAAAGATAAAAGGCATGGCAAAGGACAGAGTTAGGAGTTCTTAATGTTGAGTTTTGATGTTGGAGTTTGATGCTGAAATCTTAAGTTGGAGGCCTGGGGAAAGAGAGAGAGCCATTCGCCTCATAGTCTACAGCTGACCTCATGGAAAAAACAGAGGAGCTGAGCCCAGAGGAACCCAGGAAGCCTGAACCCTCGCAGATGTCTGCAGCCATCTTGCTCCAACATGTGAAAATAGACTTGGTGAGGGAAGTAATTTATTCCTTATTGCCTGGTATCTCTAAACTCCTACCCTAAATAAATACCCTTTATAAAACTAACCAATTTCTGGCATTTTGCATCAGAACCCCTTTGGCTGACTAATACACTTAGGAAGAGAAAAGAATTTATGTTTCTGTTACTACTTGTCGCTGATGTTGATAAAAGAGTCCAATACTCATTTTACTGTTTATCTGGTCCCCCAATCTTGGCCATCTCCTCATCCCCCAAAGTGATGAGAACTCCAGCAGGTGTATTTACTTTTGAGATTGGGTTGCAGAGTAAATAAATCCTCTGGTGGAGATAAAGATTTGGAAGTTCTTAGACCTTGTCCCCAAATCTAGCATTTAGAAAACTTCAGGCAGAGAATCATCAGGAGTCCCAGGGGATGTGGAGCCACAGGAATTTTCATAAAGAAATGAAGAAAAACTTCCAGAGAGTTGGAGGAACATAACAAAATGGTATATGCTGAGCACACATGTTAGAAATTACTGAAGGAGCCTGTAGACCTTACTCGGGTTGGTGAGGGGTGATGGTGTCACAGTCCAGGAGGCTTAGCGTCAGCTTCCCTCAGGAGGAAGGCACATACCAAGTGGGCGCCCTGTTGGGGTGCTGTAGCCTCTAGACCACAGCAAGGGGGCAGTGCTTTCTATAGGGCTTGGTTGGCTACACAGATCAGTTTGCTCAGATTAAGGATATTTATTATGAGACTTTGCATCAGGGAATATTAACCTTTCATTCTCTTATGAGATCGTCTCTCTTTCTCTTTCCGCAGTTTCCTCTCTTGAAACTGGCTCTCTGTGCTTACTGAACCTATCTGCTTCCTCCAGATTCAGGTTTGGCCTCACCCAGCCCTTTAGTGCCTAACTCTACCTGGAAGCATCTGTTGATGCATCCTTCCCCCTGCATCCTCATCTAGTATCAATTTTCTAATTTCAGCTCTTCAAGAGACTTGTCCAGAGCCAAGTCTATGTCACTAAACCAAGTTGTGTTAGTTACCTTTGGGTCAGATGCTTATCTGGATCCTTTTACTGTAGCTCAGGTGACAGGATCAGATGAGAGAAAACCTGTCTGTGCCCCTGCTTCACTGAAGTTGGGGTCTAGCAGGACTGAGTCAACAGTCTATAGAGCACTCTCACTTCCTGATAACAAGAATTGGTAAAATAAAGTATGTCCTTTGAAAGCCACAGAACTTTTGCACAAGTTTCCTAAGTAGGCAGTCTTCTAGAGCTATTGTCCGATTATGTTTTAGTGTCACAGCGCTTTGGACCATATTTTTTGTTTTGTTTTGTTTTGTTTTTTTCACTAGCGATCGATTTGAAAGGAAACACTGGCTCACCCAGTCATATACGATGACAGGCATTTATTTATGAGAAGGAGTTTAGTGGGAGGCTGTTCAATGTGATGGAATAATTTTGTTTGGTTCAGTCCAATGCTTGGTGGAGTCAAAAGGTTTTTATGCTTGTAATAGTCACTTTGCAACAAAGGAAACCCTGCATTCCTCATGTATTGTTGTGGATATCATGGCATTTTGTCATCTGTCCGGCACTGTGCACATCACTGCTGATGGTGTCTGGTGGAGAGTGAGAGCAGATGCTCCATTCAGCAGTGAGCTGTGAGCTGCCTAAGAGGCACAAAGGGTCTCCGCTCATTTAGACTTGTTTGGGGACTATGTGTGTCAGGGGCACACACGTTCATCTCAAGCTCCCTCCAGGTAAAATGTGCAGGAGGCAGGTTTTGACCTTTGGAAGCCCATCCAGAGTGGAGCTCTTCAAACTGAGGTACATGAGCCCTTGGGAGACCAAAAGATTGACCTTGGAAAATTAATCAAAGGAATCAATTTCCAGGTCCTCAGCTGACATATGGATTCTTTCTTAAATTTGCCTGTCTGTGAATGTGCCTCTGGTCAGAGTTCTAACCTCTTTCATCATTTTCCTCCTACTTAAAAAAAAAAAAAAGGTATACATGCTACCCATCCCAAATGTTACTATGCTGCATTGCCCCAGAGGGCAAGAAAGTTCTCTGAGAATTGTAAGGATTACAGCTGGGCTGCACATCCTCTTCTATGGTGGATGGTTTGAAATATCTAACACAGTTTAAATAATTCAAACTAATTTGTGTTTCTTTGCAAAACAATTACTGTTTCATTGCATCTTCCTTCTAAAATGGAACTAAAAATGTGCTTAAAATTGTGGATCTAGGGATGGGAATTGATCTGGGTACTCAAAATGCTTCTTTGTCTCTTTAATCTTGAAATTGTTGTTTTGGAATGTTGTTCTACCACTTATTTGGAAAACTAGTCTCATATAAATATGACATTAAAATACCCAGATTTCAACCAGAAATTTAAAAATAGCTTGTAACATTGAAGACACTCTGTTTCCTTTCTACCTAGTTCTCATAGCAGGTGCAGGTCTTCTGAGAAGCCAAAGATTTTAAGATGATTTAAATTTCAATTCTTTGAGCCAAAGAGATCTTGGAATAAAGTAAAAGAGATCTTTGAGTTAGGTTGAAAAATATTTTTATTCATTTTTTAAAATTGAGATAAAATTCACAACACAAAACTCACCATTTTTAACCCTTTAAAAAGTGTACAAATCGGAGAGGGGAAAATGGATGTTGAATGGATGGAACCAAGGTAAATGTGGGGGCAAGGGAGGAGTTTCGCGAGAGTACACGAGGATGAATATAAAACATGTAATATTACACCAAAAACATATAGGGGATGACAGACTAATAATGTAAACCATAATGTAAAACATAGGATAACTAAAAAATTTAGAAAACTGTATATCCTAAAGTATGGACCACATTGTAAGCACAGATATCACCTTGTTTGAAAGCTATTGTTTCAGAGTCTGTACATCAGTCTCAGTAAATATGATATGAATAAGTTTAAAGATTATCGCTGTGGAAGGGAAAAGGTTTTATGGTGGATGTGTGGGAGTACTGTATATTGTATATATGAATTACTGTGATCCAAGACTCTTGTGAAGAGAAGCTCAATAATTAGGAAAAAAGAAAAGAAAAAGATAGGATGTAGAAAATTTTCCAAATCAATATGTACTCTAGATCTAACCTTTAAACTCATCGCTATATTCCATTGTACTTGTAAGGGAACCTGACATTATATTGGGATTCACTTTATGTGAAGTTTTGGATCACAGAGTGGTTCAACAATGGCGGCGGAGGAGTACTGGCATGGGAAGTTATTGACAGGCTATATATGGTTGACAGGGAGTTATACAGGGCATATGTCCAGGGTGCATGGTAATGTTTAGATATACTCATAGTGGAAACAATTAAAAACAACAGCTGGGGGGCTACTGGGTTCCTGTCCGGGGGGGCTCTGTCGAGATCCCTAGGGGAGCAGTGGGAGTCGCCCAGGTGCAATGGTAAGAACCAGGAAGGAATGAGGGTCCAACAGTGGGCTCCTGATACTAATGACTATGCTTGTGAGCCTATATGCCTGCAATAAGAACAAGACCTAGAGCAGCATTGTGCCTGGGAGTTTCCTCCTGACAGCCTTCATGTTACTCAAATGTGGCCAGTCTCGAAGCCAAACTCAGCATGTAGATGCAGTGCATCCCCCCAGCGTGGGACATGACACCCGGGGATGAGCCTCCGTGGCACCGAGGGATCACTACCAAATACCAGCTGAAGATGCAACTAGAAAATGACCTTGAATTAAAGGTTCAATGCGGATCAGCAGAATATCCCTGTCTACATATAATAACATGACTTTAAAATGCTGTTTGACCTAATGTAAGGGGGAAATGGAAGGGAGAAATGAGTTTATATGGCTACGAGTCTCTAAAAAAGAGTCTGGAGGTTGTCAGAAGGATTGCCCTTATGCACAACTGAGCAGAGTCTAAGAGACAGATAAAGTAGATACAACCCCAGGTATTGGTTCTTTTGAGGGATAAAGAGACCCACGGGCTCTATGGTCATGGCAGATGGGGTTCACTGCCATGTCAGATGGCCCTTCTTTGGAGCTGGTGTTTCTGCGTGATGGAACTGGACTCAGATGGGATCTCTTTTCACAAGACTTTCATGCTACTTTACTGGAATTGTAGTTGGTGGTGGGGTTTAAGATATATCTAGGGGATTTGAATCTCTGGACTGACAATATGATAGCCAGGCCCTGAGCCTCAACAGACTTCAGCTCCTACACTCTAATTTATTGGACTTACCCCACTCAGCTAACATGGAGTTGAAGAAGGTCAACCACCACACCATGGAGCCTAGAGTGCCTACCACTGAAAGCAGGAGGAGTGCATCCAATATCCATGTGGAATCTAAGCCCCAACTTGACATAGATGTGCAATGGACACAACCAATCCAATGTCCACAGAGAAAATGTGGCATTGGTGTGGGAAGGGTGGCCATGGTGGCTGCTGGGTGCGGGGAATGGGAGGAAGAGATGAGATGTGGAGGCGTTTTCGGGACTTGGAGTTGTCCTGGGTGGTGCTTCACGGACAACTACGGGACATTGTAGATCCCCCCAGGGCCCACTGGATGGAACGTGGGAGAGTGTGGGCTATGATGTGGACCATTGACTATGGGGTGCAGCGATGCCCAGAGATGTACTTACCAGATGCAATGGATGTGTCATGAAGATGGGAGAGAGTGTTGCTGTGGGGGGAGTGGGGGGTGGGGGCGGTGGGGTTGAATGGGACCTCATATTTTTTGAATGTAATATTTAAAAAAAAAAATGAATTAAAAAAATTTAAAAAAAGTGTACAAATCACTGGTTTTTAGTATATTCACAATGTTGTACAACCATCACCACCCTCTATTTCCATAGTACTTCTTTCACTCCCTAAGAAAAACCACTTCCCAATTTCCCTTTCCTCCCAGCCACTGGCAATAGCTAATCTCTTTTCTGTCTCTATAGATTTGCCTATTCTGACTATTTCATATAAATTGAATCATACAATACATGGTCTTTTATGTATAGCTTATTTCATTTGGAGTGATGTTGTCAAGGTTCATCCATGTTGAGCGTGTATCAATACTTCATTCCTTTTAAGGCTGAATAATATTCTTGTGTGTATGTGTATACCAAATTTTGTTTATCCATTTACTGGTTTACGTACAAGTTTTCTGTGAACATATGTACTCAAGTCTTTTGGATATATATACCTAGGAGTGGAATTGCTGGGTCATATTCTAACTTCTTGTTTAATTATTTGAGGAACTGCCAAACTCTATTCCACAATAGGTACATGGTTTTACATAGAAATATTTTTATATGGATTTGATATACATGTTCAAAATTGTATACTTCTATACTATAAGGGTTCCTTTCTTAAAGTTTCTAAAAGTAAAAAACAAACACTTGAGTGAATTTTAACTTGGATTTTCAAGGGAAAAGACTAAATAGCTTTATTAAGAAAATTCCACATAAGTCAGCACTGAAACAATTATTTTTATGCAAGTACTATATATACAGCTTTCCATTTATTAAAAATACATTTGAGGGAAGTGGCTGTGGCTCGGTCAGTTGGGCTCCCATCTACCATATGGGAGGCCATGGGTTTGCGTCCTAGCTATAGTGGTAAAAAGCAGACTAATACTGGCATAAAGACAGACACATAGACCAATAGAACCAAATGGATGGTTCAGAAATAGATCCTCACATGTATGGTCAATTGATTTTTGACTAGCCTGTCAAACCCACACAGCTCGGGTAGAACAGTTCATTCAGCAAAATGGTGCGAGAAGAACTGGAAGTCCATAGCCAAAAGAAAGTAAGAGGATCTCTACCTCATACCTTATTCAAAAATTAACTCAAAATGGATCAAAAACCTAAAATAAAAGCAAGAGCCAAAAAGCTTCTAGAAGAAATTTTAGGAAAATATCTTCAAGCCCTGGTGGTAGGTGGTGGATTCTTAAATGAGATAAGGGGAGTACTGAGATGGACTACTGATGTTTAATGTATATAGAAGTTTTAATTAGCTTTACTGTAAATGTGTGGAAATGTATAGAGTGGATGGTAGCACATAGCGAATAACAGCTAGTTTATTAATGGGTATGTGGCTGAAAATGGTAGTCTAGGTATATAAATACCAGTTGACAGAATGCTAGAGAATAATCTAGGAACTGAATAGCACGGAAACTAAGAGGTGGGTGAGAATTATGGTTGATGATACAGATGCAAGAGTGTCCTTTGTTAGCTAGAGCAAATGTACATCACTCTTGTGGGGTGGTAGGAATGTGGAGAAGCATGGGAAAAATACAACTGGAGTGACCTATGAACTGTGGTTAGCAGTAATAATATAATATTCATGCATCTATTCCAAAGATGTACTATTTTGATAATGCAGCAGTATGGAAGATGTGTGCCAAATGTACACTATGGATGTGGTAACAATCAAATGATTTTATATTATTTGTAACAAATGTTCCACCACAGTGTGGTGTGTTAATAGAGAGGTGTTGTTTGGGAATTCTGTATATGTGCATGATTGTTTTATAAGTTTACAACTTCTGTCATAAAAATACATTTAAAAAATAATAATAGGGCAGGTTATGGGAGAAATACACCAAATGTAAGATAAGGACTATAATTACTAGTAAAATTTTGACAATATTCTTTCATAATTTGTAAAAAATGCCTCGCAGCAATGCAAGGTATTGGCGGAGGGTTGATGTATGGGACCCCTGTATGATGTTATGCATGTTTGCTTTGTAAGTTCACAACTTTTACTATTCATTTATTGTTTATGTATGTTCATATATAAATGATATAATTATTATAATATATAATATAATAATAATAGGGTGGGTTGGGGGAAAACACTTTGGTTAGTAGTAATATTTTGACGGTGCTTTTTAATCATTAGTTAAAAATGTTTAACAGCAATGCAAGGAATTGATGGTAGGGTGAGGTACGAGAGTCGTGTATGATGTTATATATGTTTGTTTTGTAAGTTCACAACTATTACTATACACTTATTGTTTATGTATGTTTATGTGTGAGTGATATACTTCAATAAAATGAAAAATATATATATTTGAAAACTCATATGTATTCAGTTTAACCATCACTAAAGAAAGGTTGTTATTATGTAAAAAAATCTTGAAGACCCCTTTTAGAAAATATTTCTATCACTAATTATGAATAATGAAAGCACTTATTTTCTACATCACAATACATAATGTGTTTTAAGAGATATATTTATGTTTAACTTATAGAGTTGAAACCCAGGACATAGAACCTTCCTCTAAATGAGAGTCTTCTGGAAGAGAAGGGAAGCCTGACGGGAATTTTTTTAAGTACCAAGACGTGACTGTGAAGTGACCCTTGTGCATGGCGTTACTAAGGTGCTGTTTCAGATGGAGCAAGCTCTTGGCCACAGATCCCTGGTGAGTGTCCGCGTGGTGATACCTACTTTTATTTAGCAATTTGCCCTAAGTTTTTGTTCTCTGGGTAAAAATTATCTGAATGTTTCGCATGTCAAAAAGTTAAATTGTTCCAGAAATCTATGGATTATGTCTACCCTTTTGTGAGTAATTTTTATTAAGTACCAACTCTGTCTGCTCTCTCCAGAATGCACCCACATAATCACCAAACGGGAAGTGGGACAACTTGAGGCCAGACTTTGGCTCTCTCACTTGCTGGTTTTGAATGGCAAGACTTTCCCGGATGCCCAAGCAGCAAGGCCCCTGTCTTAGTTTCTCAGCTGCTAAAACAAGTACTGCACAATGGATTGGCTTAAACCATGGGAATTTATTGGCTCGCAGTTTTACAACTGGTTCAAGTCCAAAACTGAGGTGTCCTCACGGTGATGCTTTCTCCCTGAGCCTGTGGTGATCCTTGGTCCTTGGTGTTCCTGTCACCTTGCAGTGCACATGGCGTTCTCTTCTCCTTCCTCCTCTGGGTTCTGTTGACTCCTGGCTTCTGCTCCTCCATGTAGTTTTCTCTCAGTGCCTTCTCTGTGATGCCTCCAGTAATAAGATTAAGGCCCATCCTGATTCAGTTGGCCACTCCTTAGCTAAAAATAATGCCTTGAAAAGGTCCTTTTTACAATAGAGTCAGAGCTGCAGAAATAGATAAAAGTTAAGAAGAGGTTTGGGGTGGGGGCACATAATGCAATAGCTTGTGTTGCTAGTGGAGTTGGGACAAAGCGCCTCATTGTGTGTTAAGTCGGAAAGTGGCCCCCAACTGGAACCTGTGACGCTGTTATCTTATATGGCTGGGGGGACCATGGTTGTTGACGAAATCAAGGTTGCTGACCTTGAGATGGAGAGATGGTCCTGGTTTATCCAGGAGGGCCCAACTTCATCAGAAGCATCCTTTTAAGTGAAAGAGGGAGGCAGGTGGGTTAGAGAAGGAGATGAGATGATGGTAAGAGAGGTCAGAGCCATCCAGCATGAGAAAGACTCTTCACAGTGCTTTGAAGATGGAAGAAGCTGCCAGTCAAAGAATGTAGGTGATCTCTAAGAAGCTGGAGAAGGCAAAGAAACAGATTCTCCCTAGAGCTTCCGGAAGAAATGCAGCCCTGGTAACGCTTTCATTTTCACTAGTGAGACACATTTTGGATTTTTCATCTCCAGAACTCTAAGAGAATAACTTTACATTGTTTCAATCCACCAAGTTTGTGAGAATGTGTTATAGTAGCTAAGGAAACCAATACAACAAGATTGTTAAGAAGTGATAAAGAAAAAGGTATTGGGAATTAAGACAAGGAAATACTAAATAGTGAAAAACATGAAATATTTTGATGCCATTGAACAGGTACTGATGGCCCGGAAGAAGGAGAAGGTGGTAGGAATGAGACTATATTTACTTTTATCATGTGGCCAAACCTTACTTTTTTAGAGTGGATGTGGAGGAAATTGCAAAGTGACCTTAATGGAGGATGGGTGTTTGAAGGGAAAAAAAGAATTTTCTTATTTTTAAATCTATGCAGCAGAAGGAACAAACAGAGCATGGGGCAAGGATTAAAACCTGACACTGGCGGCCCCTCATGCAACTCTGCCTGCAGCTTTCTGAGCATGCCAGCCAATATTTCCATTTGCTTTTATGTAAAATGTGGATAACATGCCCAGTGGATAACTGCTTTAATGAAGTTATATATGTGGAGGCCAAAACTGCCATGAGATGCAGTGTATCCTTATTTATAAATGTTCAGAGTGATAAGAACCCACTTAACAGTCGTAAATACACGTTCAAGTTGATATAAAATGGTTTATTCTCAGTGTTTAATGCTTTGTTGTAGAATGAACCATGTTGCCCACAAAATGCATGTTGAGGTCCCAACCCCTGGTCCTGTGGTGTCAATAATTTGTAAGTAGGACCTTTGAAGATGTTATCGGTTAGTTTTTCCCAGATTAAATGAGGGTGGGCCTTTGTCCAACATGGCTGATGTCTTATAAGCGAAGGAAAATTGGATGTGAGAGAGAAAGCCATAGGGAGCAGCTAGAAGCTGTCAGCCAGCAAGAAACTGGAAGAGAAAGGAGAGGGCATCACCATGTGACAGGAAAACCAACAAACTTAAGGGTTTCCATCCAGCCAGAATGCTTCTGACCCTGGCAGGAAGCAAATCTTCTAGCCAATGCCTTGATTTGGACTTCTGGCCTCTGAAATTATAAGCCAATAAATTCCCATTATTCAGGACAATCCATTGTGTGGTATTTGTCCTAGCAGCTGGGAAACTAAGACACACTGCCTCTTGTTTTTTATTCTCTTAATCTATTTAGTTACTGCTCAGAACTAATAACTGGGCCATTAGTGGAATTCCCATGAATTGCAAAAGAATGGCTGGGAAGAAGGGAGGTCAGTAAGTACAGGCAAGAATAACCCTTTCCCTAAGTCTTCCAGTCTCCAAGTCCCAGAGGCATGCCTCTGTAAATTTATATAGTGTTTGCCAACATCTCAACGCTAGAGAAACGACTACCTTGCCAGAGGGAAGTGTAGTGTGGAAGGAAAAGGAAGGCTCACTTCGGACAAGAGGTTCCAGAGAGAAGGCTCTACGCAGACTAAAGGACAAGGACAGCAGAGAAATCACGGCTCCTGCCTGGGCGTCAGCTCCCTGACTATCCGTGGAGCCAAAATGACCTGCTGCTCCAGCTCATCACTGCTATTGGAAGGATCAGATGAGATGCTGGATAGGAAGCTCTTTGAAAATAGAAGCCCTCTGCAAATAAGTGCAAATGCCTAGTGGTCTTTTTTTATAGTGTTTCTCCTGTGTCAGAAATTGCTTGTAATAATAAGTTACTCCAATTATGGTTTGACCACACTAAGTCCAATTTCTGCCTCATATGTAAGGCCCTGGAGTCTTGAACCCTCCCCTAAATATCTCATATTAATTCCTTCCCCTCCAACACCTCTCTCAGTTAGGCTTCCTTCGATCCTGCCTCTTTCCAGCCTTCCAGGAATGGTGCCTAGGATACATTGGTTTCCACGCTATCCCTGAACAAGGTCGCCTCTGCCTTTTTTCCTCTAGTTTTTGTCACCTTGAGTCCCTTCACTCCTCTATCCATTCAAATCTTACCAATGTTATAGACCAGTGATATTGACCAGACTCAGACTTTGAATATAGTTCCAATTGAGAGCTTTATTAGCTGCCCGGCTACTGTCTCATTCCTCTGCAGAGGAGAGAGCAGCCCCGAGTCTCAGGGAAGGGGTGGTTTTATAGCTTTAGGAAGAGGGGCATTTGCTAATAAGCAAGCAAGCGAGCAGGCACAGAAGCGGAACACTGCGGTTAGCTGAAGATAACGTATCTATGTTTTTTTCTTTTTGAAAGGCTTCTTCTTGTAAGCAGTCCCATATTATTTATTGGCACTCTCTTTACAGACCGTTTTAAGTCATTTATCTATTTGAAGGCACTTGCAATTCCCACCTCCCAATGTAGTTCTATTCTTATTTTCCCTTACACCTTCAGAGTGTCCCACGACACCCAGCACCATGAGGGATCCATTAGAAGGGTTCAGAACTTCTTGATGGGAGAATAACATTTATCTTGTCACTAATGACAAATCAGCTGGTGGCAGCAGCCTGTTAGAGATAAAAAGAGGCTTCCAAGAATTTATTCATTTATTCTTCTATTTTGTTTTGCATGAAAATGAGAATAATTTAAATTAATCTGGATTTTGTTTCTTCCTTAGGTCACTTATACTTATTGTTTTTTCTGTACAACATGTATATGGGGTAAGTACGTTAATTAACTCTGATTGCATATTGAAAATGCACTTTGCTGCATGTGTTGTTTTTGTTAGAATTTTAAACAGCTCTCTATTGTACTCAGTCTTCTCTTTTGTAAAATGAAGGGTTGGAGTAGCTGAACTCCAGTTTCTTTTATATTTTACAGTCAAAGTAGCTTACTATCTAGCCTAGGTATTGGTGATTTCTTTATCTTGTATCTATCATAAGCCACAGAGTGACCCTTTCCTGAATGTTTTTTAGAGAAGGACAGGAGGCAGCTGGGTCATTTCAAGATTAAATCAAAAAGTGTAAGATTAAACTTGGACATTTTAAGTCTGGAGAAAGATAAGCCTGGAACATTCTGTAATAAGCTCTCCTTCTTTTGCTTCCTCACTAAAGAATCTAAGTTATTAAGTTGCAAACTCAGAGTTTCTGGAAAACCCCACTATGGATTGCTTATAATTCAGATAGAACTTGAGACATTAGCCTGGTTTAAATAACTATGGGAACACAGCTCTATCTGTCCATCCCCTTCAATTTCTGTGATTTTAGTTATTATAGACATTTTCAAATCAAATCAAAATAGAAAGTTACCTCCCTTTCTTTTTTTCCTACAAGTTAGGAGCAGAAAGCACATGGTCAAAGAATGAAGAGCCCTTAGTTTTTGTTCTGTCAGTAATTCACGGTGTGATCTGAGCAAATCCTTGACCTTATCTGAGACCTGGTTTTCTCCTGTATGAAGGGATGACAAGACTTGCCCAACTTAGTTCACATGCGTTCGAATGCATCATCTGAAATAACGAACATAAACACACTGTGAAATATGTGTGTGTGTTTTATTTCTCTTACCCTCTTTCCCCAATTTTTTCTGTCTTATGTTCCTTTTTTCTATTATGAAAAATCTGTAGAGTCTTAAATTTCACTCCCATTGTTCCTTATGTCTCCTATGCATGAATATAATTCCTGAACCAAGAGGATTCTACTCTGAATGCTTCTATCAGCTTTGTGGTACACAGAGATTCCAGAGATTTCATACAGAGAATGTCTTCACTATAGTTGAGTTTTAAAGGTAGAGATACTAAATTGATGCACTATCTCAGGAAGCCTATTTGGTATTATCCTTTAGAAATTTAAATGTACATATCCTTTGACAAAGTAATTCCCCTTTTAGAAATTTATCACACAGATTTACTTGACTTATAAATAAATATAAGTGCACAAGAATATTCACTGCAGAGTGGTATTCAGTAGCAAAAGCAGGGAGCTACTTAAGTGTCCATCAGTAGGACTGGTTAAACAATTTATCAGACATTGTCTGGAAGATATCCATAGATACTAACTCAGGATGATTTTGAAGACATGTCATTATGTGAAAATGAAAAGGCTCAGAGCAATATGCCATTTGAGTAAAAATGAAATGGTCAAAATCCCAAAAAGGTGTGTGTGTGTGTGTGATCCTTATGTGAATATGCTTATAAATGCCCAGACACGCCTTTGAAGAGAGTGATTGTCTCTGAAAGGGGAAATGGGAGCTCTTCCCCTTCTTTCTTTTTCCATTATACCCTTTAGTACTATTTGAATTTTTTTTTATTATGTGCATTTTCTTTTTTCTAAAAAAGAAAATGGAGTTACAAATGTGGGACAATTTATTAACCTTATATAATAAAGCTTCTTTTCTTGAATTTTCTATGCAACTTATATTTGTTTAAAATACTCACGGAAAAAACAAATAGTGACTTTTTCTTTTTCTCTTTGAAGAAGAGTAGCATTGATTTTTGAGCATATAAATGAATATTGCCTTCCCAGTGAATGTGGTTCCTACTTTAAATGTTTGGTTGTCCAAATTATTGTCTTTATCTTTTCAAGAGATTTGTACAATCTATTTTTGAGGTGTAGACTCTTCTCTATGAATGCCTCTCCTATTTAAAGTGACATTAATGGGAATGCTTAATTTAGAAGAAATATTTAGAGATTAAAATCACCTCTTGATTTTTTCTTCTGTTGAACAAATCAAAGACTTATGTAAGTGTAACTATTCCTATTTCTTTATTAGAATCTGCTAATCTGTTTTAAGTCTATTATTTCCTGAAATGTAATTTTGCTACAAACATCTCAGTGGTGCTTGGCAAAGTCAAAGAAAAAAAAAATAACAAACTTGCCTTTCTTATCAAGCCATCTAATCAACTGACCTCTTTTCTCTGGTTGTTTTGATATTTTTACTGAACACACAGTAATGAATCCCAACCTTAAATGAACCCACAAGTTCAGATAAGTTACTTTACATGATTTCATGGTGTCTCAACTCAGCCCTGGACATTTTTATTTTACCTTATCAGGGTTTTGAACTTAATGTTTCTGCATTCAGAGATAATGTTACTTAAAGCTCAAGAGGCATGTATTTCGGAAACTTCAAATACATTTTTTTAACTTAAATTATTTAACTGCTTGACTCGTGTCAAGGTTCAAGTCCTTATATAATTTCAGTACCCACAAGGGTTTTATTTTTAACATCTTTGTTTTCTAATGATTAATTTAAATATATTTTCTTTTGGATTGTGTGTGGGCATATTTTTCTCCCTAAAAGAAATCTAAATTGTGATATTGAAAGGAAAAATACATGTTGTACAGACTCCTTTCCCTCCCATATACTTACATATATGCATTTATACAATATATATGGGTGTGTATATATTCACATGTATGCAAATACATATCTGTGTATGTATGTATGTATGTGTATTAGAATTATTAATATCAGCTCAACTTTTTTTATGTTTCCCCATTATCCATTAAGCTAAAAACTTAAGTTTATAGCATTGAGTTGAAAAAAATCTATCAAGGATAGAAATACATCATTAATATATGATGTTGCAGGGAGGGCTGGACAAGGCAAGATCATTATTTTAGTTTGCCAGGGATGCTATAACAAATACCACACAATGGGTTTCCCTAGCCAATAGGACCTTATTGTCTCATGGCTTCGCAATCTTTAAGTCCTCAATTAAGATGGGGTCAAAGTCCCTGGAATCTCTAATGTTCTGGCACTGGCTTGCTGCAATCCTTGGTGTTTCTTACCTTGTATGTCTACCTCCATCACATGGTGACATTCTTGGTCTCCTCCTATATCTTTCCCTGACTGCTGGCTTCTGGTTTCTTTTAATTATATGCCCTTTAGTAATGCTAAGACTACACCCTGACTTAGTTGGCTACTTCTATATTGGATCTTAGCAAATCCTGTTCACAAATGAGCCCACACCTTAACTGATAATACATCATCAAAGGGTCCTATCATCAATGGGTTCACACCATTAGGACTAGAGATTAAGATTAAGAACATGTCTTTGGTGAGGGGGAAAATTTAATCTATCACAGTCCCAGCCAAGGTGAGCTGCTTTACCACTACTTGGGGGCCTAAATTACCACTCTCTCCCAATTCACAACCCCAGTCTGTGAATGAGCAGCACATGTTTTCATTGCAGGTGCATCATGGTGACTGTCTGTAAGGAATCTACTTCCGGAAATTGTTACTCTAGGAATACACTTTGTATTGAAGTGGTTGATTACTCTGAATATAGATAATGGAGATTTGTGGGAACAAGGTGCTAATTCTCCCCAGAGGATGTGTTTGTGTACGTGTGTACCTGTTTGGGGGAAGCATTAAAATTTAGACATGTGCATTTGTTTGGGGTAGTGCTGACACTCTAAAGAGTTTAGAAGAAAAGTTAACTAAAACTCATTCAAGTTCTAGAAATGTCTGGTCAAGGGACACATCAGAGAAACCATCTTGGAGTTCAGCACTTTGTTGGAAGAACAACTTGAGTCTGAAGCCCAAGGCTGTGACTGGAGCCTTGAGCCAGAAAGGACTTAACAAGAGAGGCATTCCTGAAGCTATCTTGGCAGTAAAACAAGAGGGTCCTAAAGAAAGGACAGACTTTAATGTAAACTAGACTCTGTACCTATGGCTTTTCTAACTACATAGTCTGTGCTCTAAGACTGTTCATAAGGTAATAAATGAAGTCCTACCAGGAAAGAGAAATTGCAAAGTGACTTCAGGAGACAGGTGCCTTTTCCCTCCCAGTGTCCACAACTTTGGGAGCTTCTTTTCCCACAGTGTTCACAGCTTTGGAAGTTTCAACCTCTTGATTATTAAGTCACAGTTTAAGTTCTACGCCTTTTCCTCTATCCGTATTGGTCTTTTCTTCTCCCAAATTGAAAGGTAAAGGTATTCTGTAGGATTCTCATGAGTTGGGTAAACCTGGAGTGCTTGTTTTAATGTATATACCATGTTCCCCAACTAAGTGATGAACACTATATACTAAATAAGATGCTTCACTTTTCAGGGTGGAAAGAAATATTTTGGACTTTGTGGAGGAAGAGATTGTTCCATTTGCCAGTGCTTTCCTGAAAAAGGGTCTCGGGTAAGTGATACAAAAATCAACAAGGACAGCATAACTGCATTTTGAACTACTGCAAATATTTAGTGTTAAGGAGCCCCATATTTGTATCATGTTTATGCCTTTTATACCTAATTATATAAATATATAATATTAGTATTACATAATAATATTAGATTGCATGTCATACCTAGGAGTGTTTGGGAAGCAGTGATTCATCCTGTGTTCTGTATGTCACTAGTCTCATGAATTGTCCTCTGAAGAAAAGGTCCTGGTGTCAAATGGTTCACCATCTTGTAGATGCATGTGTCATATCAATACTTTAAAGGCTCTGAGACGTTTTACAGTGGGTGAAGGTAACTGTTTGACTTTAACATTGTCTCTTACAGATGTCTGGCCACCAGCCTCTTTTTTATTTTAAATTACAGAAGTTGTAAGTTTACAGAAAAATCAGGTGGAAAGTGCAGAATTCCCATATACCTTGCCCTCACTTGCAGTTTTCCCTGCCATTTACACTTTGCATTAGTGTGGTACATGTTACAATTGATGAACCATATTATTATAATTACACTACTACCTGTGGCCCATAGTTTACATTAGGGTTCAATTTGTTGTATATGGTTTTTTAAAAAAATTTTATTCCAGGAGCATATATACAACTTAAATTTCCTCTTTTAACCATGTTCAAATCTGCCATTCAGTCATATTAATTACACTCACAATGTTGTTGTGTGACCATGTACTAAAATAGATGGATTTTATTATTCAAATCCTGAGAAATTGTGCTCTGTGATAGAAGCAAGAGCCTCCTCTATCACCTGCCTGTTATGTGCTGGGCACTGTTCTGCACACTCTAAGTACATCGGCACATCGGTTCTTGGCACTGACGCTCTGGGGGAACTTTCTTTACAGTGTAAGGGACGGAAGTCGAGGAGGTGAGCGTCTTGTTCAGTTCCACCCAGAACCATGCTTATGAGGACTATGCAAGGTTTTCTCTTTTGCAACGTTACTGGGACTCCAGAGTACTGAGAATCCTGGTTAATGTGGATATTGGTTACCGTGAACCTTAGTTACAGTGAATCCTGGTTACCAAGAATCCTATCTCTTGAACATTTTTGAGCATCTCGCTTACGTTCAGACAGCAGCAGCTGGCAATCTATTAATTCATTTGTGCTGAAAAATTAGAAAAACACTTCATGTGTTTAAAAATTTTCTGCAATCTTACAGGAAAGGAGTATATTCTAGAAGCTGTGGACAATTTTCAATTCAGATTTGTGATTCTTATGAAATGTGCCCAAATCGATCTTACGGGGTGGTGCATGGCATTCAAAAGTAAGGTTCAGTCAAGATCAGTCTGAAAACTGACGCTGCAAGGTAGTAATGTTAGGACACTAAAATCTAGCAACATAGGAAGCATTTTATCCCTTTAAGTAAATGTACAAAGTATTTGGGGAAAAAAGCCAGAAATTTGTATGAGGCTGTTCATATAAACACACCAAGACTGGACAAATGCGAAACAAAATCAGTGTATCTAAATGTAAGATGTGTTGAGCTCCAGGCCTAAGAAAAAAGGAATTTGACCAGCAGCTGTGGCATGAGGGGGGTGGGAAGACCAGAAAATAATCACCGAGTAAGAATTGCTTTAATGAAGACTACCTTGGTGTCATCTTCTGATTTAAATGCGGCTGAGACTTGTTTTAGCAGCTCTACTGTGTACTTTTACAAACCTGGCTCTCCAATTCAGTGCTTCTCAACCAGGGGTGGTTTTGGCAATGTTGTCAGAACTGGTGTGGGAGAGATACTGCTGGCACTAGAGGGGAGATCCCAGGGATGCTGCTCAGTATCTCCCAATGCACGGGATGGCCCCACATGACAGAACTACAAGGCCAAAGTGTCGACGGCACAGAGGCAGGTAAATCCTGCTCTGACCTCATAATTGGTATTATTTCCATCTGTCAATACAAGGAACCTGAATTCCCAAGAGTTTTAAAGCTCTCTGACTTCCGCCCCAGCATTTGCTCCATGATTGTGACAAGAGGACGATATGGAGATTCAGACACCCAGGTTTTATTCCTAATTCTGTGACCTTGAGCTGGAGTTCCCTCAAATTTACACCCCGGGACCTCTCCCTTTTATTTCATTGGGTTGTTAAACCATCACATGCATCGACATGTGTGTAAGAGCGTGTTGTCCCGTCGCTAGTACAATTCAGGGCTCCGTGGATCATGGAGGCTCACGGTGATGACTGGGCCCTGCTGAGCCCATGGCCTTCTCCGAATGATCAGGGATGGTGAACTGGAAACCAGTCGACTGTTGGGACCCAGATGGATTCCCGGTGTGAAGGCGGCAAGTCGGTGGTGATGCTTTGCAGATGAGGATCCGGGAGGCTGGCCTGGCCCTGTTTGGGGGCAGGTTTCAGATGTGGGCACTCTCAAGTCCTCAACAGCCAGCAGCTCCCGTGCCATCTCTTGAGCTGCACTGATGGCCCATGGTGGACTACAAAAATAAGAAGATAGCAAATTCCGGAGGATGCTGGGATCTGGCTGAAGCTAGCAGCCTTCTGATAGCATGGCCAGGGATTCCCAAGAAGGAAAGCCTTCCTGTCTTCTGGGTTAATGCCTCAGTGAGTAGTTTACTCAAGTCCCAAATTAAAAATGCTGCATCTAAAGCAATTGCTGAGAAGCACGGCTGGCCTTGTGCTTTGCTAGTTTTAACTGGCAATGGAAGTGAGGGTGTGCAGTTGAGCTGGGACATGTATAAGGGGTCACCAACGGTGAGCTCCTCCAATATCTGGAGAGTAAAGTGCAGTCTCATCAAGCCACCACCAAGGCCCACAGGCTCACCCAGACTTATTTTCTCATCTATAACCAGGCATTACTCCCCCCTTGATCCTCTCCAGCCCCATCGGTTGGGCAGCTCACTCTTCCTTGAATATAATTCTGCACTTTCCTACGCTTTTCTGGAATGCCTTCCCACGTCCATTCTGCCTCCACCTCTGCTGCCTTTGCCCAAAGACCCTCTCACAAGGCCCTCTCTGCTTCTCCAGCACCGAGGTTTTCCTCTTCACTTGGGCTTCTCGTGCCCCACCCCGGGGCTTGGCTTGGGTTTGGGTGTGGAGGTGCCCGACGTCTTGACGAGGTGGTGAGCACCTGCTGCTGGAGGGTGGCCATGAGGACGCATGAAGAAGTGTGTCCCGGCTCCTGGGCCATAGTGGACGCATAGTGGGGGGTCATTTATTTGTACTTCCTTGCATTTATCACAGATATCATAGATGACACGTAACAGGAAGCTAATATACATAAATCAATGAATTCAAGGACAGATTACAGGCTGGACAGGGCTGGGCGCCTGAGCTGGCTGCCAGGCTGTTCTCCATGGGTCTGGAGAGCAACCTGCCCCATCCAAGAAGAGTGCCAACCCAATTAGCGAAGAGGTGCACTCGCCAGCCTCTGCCTATTCACACCTGCTATGTAAACTTGTTATTAAATGAGTGATCTTTCAAGCTTCAGTTCCTGTGGGGGTGGGTGGTTCGGCTAGGGCCAGGAATTAGCACCCAGAACATCAGGAAAAATCACCACCTGTGCTGTGCTCTGACGTTTTAAATGTCAAAGGTTCTCTCCTCTGACTTTCACCTGGGAAAGGACTTGAGCTAGAGGGCTGCTCCTTTCTCTCCCAAGCTCTGACACCTGATGGTTCTGTGATATGGGGCAGGGCTTTTCTTGGATGGCGCTATTTAAGTTGCTTCCAAAATATTTTGTGACTTTGCCCTAACACTTCCCAAACCTCATTACAGACTGTCTTTAAAGCTATGTATGGGGTATCGTTAGATAGGTTTTTAAATTATTCTTGATCAACTCTTTATCATTTTCAAAGAAAGAAACTACATGTTTTGATGGTTGTCTCCTGGCAGGAAAAATTTCAAGCCCTTGTGGACAAAGATGGGGCCTTTTATAAGTTCTGTTTTAGTAGTTAGCATGATTATAAAGACAGCTTCTCTAGTTGTTTCCAGAATAAAATACATCCACATTGTTTTTTATTCAAGGGTATCTGGCAGCTGTTAGTGGACAAAACTTTATGATGTGGTGGTTTTATGTACAAGGAGGTCAAGTGACTTGAAACTAAAGAACCATCTTAATCTTTTTGGTTTCATAACCAAAATCAAACATTAATGAGTTAGTCTTTCCTAGGGGAATTTTAAATCACTAAAAAAGGTACAAATGTTTTCCTGCCATTTCTTTCATTTGTCTCTTATACTCCTGAGAGCCTGCATTCCATGATAAAAATGGAATTTACTTGGGCGACTTTAATTATTATTAGCATTTTTCATATCATTACCTTATTTGCACACAAAGTTCTGGAAGACAACCTCTTTATCACTCATGCAGCTGTGTTCTAGTACATCCTATAACTGTAGCCTGATAAATGGTTCAGAGCAATTATTTATTCAATTGGCTAACTTGGTCTGTCACCAATTCCTTACCTTGTTGGTTGTTTACCTCACTGTGTCCTTCTCCGAGAGCCAGCTCTATGTGTGTACCTCGTTCTGCTGCTATTGGACCACTCTGATAAAAGTATCCTTGTCTGAGATGCCTTCAGGGAACTGGCAGAGAACCTCAGTGCAGGAGAATGGGGATGGGGCAGCCGGCATTTGGGTACTGTGGGAAGTTGAACAATGCATCTGTCATGGAAAGGCAGCAGAATTCAGAATTTTCCTAAAACATGCTGAACAAACAGATTTCCTGGCAGGATCCAGCCCCTCCAGCTGCCGGTTCATGACATTGGCTTAGCTGGTTCAAATGCTCCCCCTCTCCAGAATGTTAACCTTGATTTTTGAAGAATGAAACATTTGCAAAGGTTGAAAGAATGAGCCTTCAGCTGCAGGATTTCTTAAGTAGGCACTTGGGGAAGTATTTCTGAACAGGGCGTGGGAGGTCTGAGGGATGGAGGGAGCATACATACCTGTCATTTTAGACTGTCCGGCCTATTAATAACCCTAGCAGGAGACATGGAAGTCACTAACAAAGAATACCCTTAACTAACATCATTTTCAGAACACTGAAAAATCTCTGTCTTTAAACTTAGAATTCGTGCCTGAGAAAGCAGGTGAGAAAACCAGCTTGCTTACATTGTAGGCTCTAGTGTTTTCCAAACAAGAGAACACAACACCTCACCTGGGCATTCCAGCTGCAGCCTGGGTCTAGGGCAGATTTTTGGCATATCAGGGCTGGTCAGTCCCTCATTCAGTTTTCACTGATTTGGGGCATTGTGTTTGGTCACCTCAAGTAGAGTTCAATTCCACAGCTATGATGATGGGCTCCGTGGCCAAGAGTGAACTGAGGCCAGGCTGGGTGTGGAGGTCAGCCAGGGAGGGGCCATGCCGAGCTCGAGGGGGCCAGGATCTCACAGACAGAGAGGAAGCCTTTTACTGGTGAGAAACAAGGGCTAGGAAGGCAGGTACATCAAAAAGCCTGGTGTATTTAGGGGAGCTGTTCTGTACTGGAAAATGAGAAGTGGCATTTGTGATAAGAATACCTCTCTGGTGCAAGGGTAATATCTGACAAATTAGTTAAAAGGCTGAATTATAAAGTTTTTAGAAAAGAAAAATTAATTTATCTTTTCAAATACCAATTAGGGCCAAGAATTCTGGAGGGAAATAGCTATGTCCCCAAAGTGCTTATTTTTTTACTTCTTTGTCATTCTTATTTGCAAAGAATTACAGTGCTCTTTCATTCATCCAACAATGACCATTGCATGCTAGGCTATGAGAACTCAGTGATAAAGAAGAGAGGAAAGCCCCCGCATCCTGGACCTCAGAGCCCAGCAGAAGAGACAGGATGAGATTCACTCTCAGCTATTATTTCTGGGGTATGCAAAAAGGGCCAGGCCCTGTTCTAGGAGCTTGGGGTACATCAGTGAAAAGAGGAGACAAAGGCCCGTTGCTCTCCTGGAGTTTACATCAAAGAAATAGAGTGTTAGGAAATTCCAACAGTGAGCAGTACTATAAAAGAGCAGTACAGGGTTTTACCTGGGTGCAATTTGGTGACTATTTTGGTTTCCTGCCTGCTAAAACAACTACAGTGCAATGGGTCGGCCTAAAAGATGGGAATTTATTGGCCCACAGTTTTAAAGCTAGGAGAAGTCCAAAACCAAGGTGTCAGCAAGGCAATGCTTTCTCCCTGAACACTGTGGCGTTCTGGACTGGCTCCTGGCCACCCTTGGTCCTTGGCTTTCCTATCACAGGCAGTGTATGTGGTGGCCTCTCCTGGATTCTCTGGGTTCTGTTAACTTCCAGCTTCTTCCTGTGGTTTTCTCTATGTCTGAATTTTCTAATGCTTGTCAAGGGCTCCTGATTGAGTTGAGCCACACCTTAGCTGAAGAAGCTTCATCGAAAGGTCCTGTTTATGATGAGTTCACACCCACAGGAATGGATTAAGATTACAGACGGGTTTTCCTGGGTACAATGCTACAAGCTACCAGGTGAAGTAACTGCTTTTGCACGGGAATGTGTGTGCTTGAGTGGAGAGTGGGGGGAGGAGTGGGCACACATGTCAGCTCTGACCTGGTGGAACTGGAATTACCTGGAGCCACCTGGAGGGAGTGCTCAGGCCCATTCAACTGCCCAGAACTGGGAAGGAGACCGACGGGCACGTCAGAGGGGCTCGAAGGTGGCCAGAAAAGATTGTTCACTCTGGGCAACGGGGCTTGTGGCACAAAATGTGGTTAAAAAGCAGATTTGGGGGATTTTGGACTGCATGATAAGAAGGCTCTGAAAGATTTTTAAGAACGAAGGAAGCAGGTTGAATGTATAAGATCATTCTGGCTGCTGTTTGGAAAAATAGAGGGACTGGGGAGGCAATACTAGGGGATACCCGTTGGGAGGCTCCAGCAGGCGCCCAGATGGGCTTGGCAGGGTGGCGGGGGAGGCAGAGTGAGCGGATCCCTGCTGGCAATCTTTGGAAGGCATGGTTGATAGGGCCGGGTGGCGGGGAGCTGTTGTGGGGTGGTGGGGGTGGGAGGATGGAGGCCCCGGGAGACTCCAGGCCGAGGCATAAGAAGCTGTGTGGATGCATGTGGGAGCACAGCTGGGCCAGGAAGAGCTCGAGGTCGGCGGGCATGTGACCTGTCCTCAGAGGTCTGGGCTACGGAGAGACGTGGGGGAATGGTGGGCTGCGGGTGCAGGTGACCCCGTGGAAGTGGATGAGTTTGCCGACAGTGAGAAGAGACCAGGAGCCACTCTGAGTAACTCCTTTTCCTTATTTATTTTGATAACTCTTCCTCATCGCCAACAATCTTTTTCCCTCTAATAGGGGAGAATCCTAGAGATGCTATCAAAATGATTTTGGTCGTGCAGTGGAGCTTGCGGGTTTAAGTGAAGTTATGGTGACACCTAGTGGCTAACCTGTGAGTTACAACCAAGTATTATGAGGGAGGGCGCTCTGCTGAATGTTTCTTTGTTCATTTTAATCATAGAAGTCTGGATCCATTAAGCAATGCACGAGTATACATTTAGAATCTCTTCTGTGCAAGACTGTGCCCTGAGCTCAGAGACAGAAACAATGATGTGTGTGGATCCCCTGTCCTCAAAAAGCTTATGTTCCAGTAATGAAGACATCAGCCCAAGCAAATGTTTATTAACTAGCTTGCAGGAAACGTGAATAAAAAATAGGTGATGGGGTCTCATTAGGTGTTAGTGGTTTTAGGCTGAACATGAGAATTTGGAGGAAAGTGAGATGAATTAGAAAGAATAGAAAGGGAAGCAGCAACTCTGAGGTCAGACGAGCTGGATTTGAATCTGCTTCCCCTCTTGTTAGCGGTGTGGCCTCAGGTCAGCTGCTTTATCTCTCCAGCCTCCGTTTCTTTGTTTAGGGATGAGCAAGTAGAAACAGGGATAACATGCTGTCTTATATGGTTGCAAGGGCCACATGAGAAGACAGTAAAGTGCTCGTGGGAGCCCAGAAGAGAATAAGCGGCCAGTGAACTGAAGTGGTTATGTTGCTGTTTTCATCATCCTTTTTATTAATTTTCATTTTTTATTTCTCTGTGTGGGAGGAAGGTAGAATTTATTTGAGCTCCAGATGAAGAAAAATTTCTATCAGGTAAGGACAAGTGTAATTGGAGCAGAGGGCGGAGGTGTGGAAATTGCAGGAAATAAGTTTGGCCGGGGTGGTGGGAGAGAGATGGTCCCACTCGCTGCAGGGTCTGAGGCAAGCGTGAAGAAGAAAGGGAAGGCGGGGGGGTTAGTCGAGCTGCATGCGGGATGGCTGGGAGTGGGAGAGGGTGGGGTAAGGGTGCAAGCAAGGCTGATGCGAGGGTGCCCTGTGTGAGAAGCGATGAGACCCTGACTCAGGGCCTTCGCAGTGGGATGGAGGAAAGACAGACTTCTGAGGTCTATTTCAAAGGAAGATGTGGAAGCCTTGGGATGGGACTGGGTTTGGAGCCTGAGAAAAGAGGGTGTACCAAGGCCGACTTCTGGCCTGTGAGCTCGGGTGGTGGTGGGAACGGGGAAGGGGGCAGGGGAGCTAGTTTGGGAATGAGCTCGGCTTGGAAACGGATGAGTGTGTGTTAACAGGAGAAGCTGGTGCCAGAAAGTTTTGAGAAAATGGAGATACAGAGTGGGTCTGGAAAATTAGATTTGAGAATTACAAAAATCGAGATCTTCAATTAATTGGGTCCATTCTATTGTTTCTTAAAGAAACATTGCAAAAGAACATAGGACAGGGAAGCGGATGTGGCTCAACTGATACGAGCGTCCACCTACCACATAGCAGGTCCAGGGCTCGAACCCAGGACCTCCTGGCCCTTATGATGAGCTGGCCCACGCGCAGTGCTCTCGTGCACAAGGAATGCCGTGCCATGCGGGGATGACCCCGCTTAGGGGAGCCCCACACACAAGGTGTGTGCCCTGCCTTGAGCCTCCCAGGGGGAAAAAAGCGCAGCCCACCCAGGAGTGGCACGGCACACACAGAGAGCTGATGCAGCAAGATGACGCAACCAAAAAAGAAACACAGATTCCCAGTGCTGCCAAGAATACAAGCGGACACAGAAAAACACACAGCGAATGGACACAGAGAGCAGACAACGGGTGGGGGCGGGGAGAGAAATAAAATAAAAAATAAATCTTTAAAAAATAAAAAAAGAGACATTCCTGATGTCCACGATTAAAGTCCTGAAGGAATTCCCTGGCCTCAGCAGCCGGGGGGCCACGGTTCTGCTTCCACCCTGCGCACGCACGACCTGCTGCGTCCTTTACTTGGACAGGTGCCCCGGAGTCTGCAGGCGCCTCAGCCACAGTGGGCAGGTGCTTGCACCGGCCTCAGGAAGTTTCGCTCTTGTTGGCCTCGAGTGGAAAGAAAGACAATCTAGGGCCTCACTTGGCGTACTAAAGTCCATCCGTGGTCAAGCCAATTGTCATTTTTGGGTTCCGTGTGTCTGTCCTCTGACTTCACCATCTCTCCCTGAAAGACAGAAAGCACAGAGGCAGGGATACTGTGTCCATGGCATTTTTTCTTTTTGCTAAACTGAATTTGGTGCAGCAACCCATTTTACAACATGTCATTGTTAGCATGCGAAAGATACAGGGCTAGGAATGGGTGAAATAAAAAAAATTAAGATGCAAAATTCCTGTGATTAATGATTCTCTAATTATAAAAAATTTCTTTCATAGGCCTGTTATTTATGCATTTTCATCCTGAAGTTAATTCTTTTAGAACCGTAAAAATAAATAAGCTCAAATAGTCACTTGTGGACATAGTTGTTTTATTTTTTACTGACCCCCTCTCTTATATGGAATACTTTAATAAAAATGAAATTATTTTCTACATTGCCATGTATAAATTTCTTAAACTGGGTGAACTAACAAATGGCTATTTCAAAGAGTGGTATTTGGGAAATTTTTGTGAGCAGCTCCCAATGAATTTAATACTGTTATTCACGGTTTAGTGTATGTATTTCCTTTAAAAAATTATTCTCTAATAAAATGCCTATTTATCTGGAAAAAAAAAACCACTAAATATAAAACAAACCACTAAGGCTTCCAAGGGCATAAAACATGAGGCATTTAGGTTTTGTGTTAGTTTTTGCGCTTGCAAAGTAGGGATTGTATTTGCCGCTGAATGTGGTTGAAATGAAAGTGTAATAATAACGCTTGGGTCAACTACAAAAAGGCACCCAGGCCACTGCATTCACACAGGGCACCCGGGCTGGAGTTACCACAGATGTGCATGATTACTGTAAGACAGTTTTCTGGATGGCAGTTTAGAGACATGAGAAAGCAGCTCCTTTTCTCCATTTACACAAGTCTTTCATTGCAGGAACGGGCAGGGCTGATCTTACTAGTCGGTTGACCGTTTCTTATTCTCTGCCTTTTTTACCATGGTGGCCTGGACTCTGTCCTCCAGGAGCCCAGGGCCCAGCTGCAAGGAGAGGCATCGTCACAGTAAGGGTGAGAAGTGTTAGTATTACTGAGGCACCTTAGAGAGGCAGCGAATGGATTCTGAACAGTGTGTGTGGGGAGTGGGGTGGGGAGGCAGGAGATCAGGGGAGAGTTTCCACGGGAGCAGTTAGCCAGGGGATGGACCAGGGAGGAGGGCAGCATGCATGAAGGCTGTGAAAGACAGAGCTTGTTCAGAAATGGCAAGGGGGAAGCAGATTTGGCTCAACTGATAGAGCGTCTGCCTGCCATATGGGAAGTCCCAGGGTTCAAACCCAGGGCCTTCTGATCCATGTGGTGAGCTGGCCCACGTGCAGTGCTGATGTGTGCAAGGAGTGCCATGCCATGCAGGGGTGTCCCCAGCGTAGGGGAGCCCCACGTGCAAGGAGTGTGTGCCCCTGTAAGGAGAGCCGTCCCATGCGAAAAAAAGTGCAGCCTGCCCAGGAATGGCACCACACAGACAGAGAGCTGACACAGCAAGATGATGCAACAAAAAGAGATACAGATTCCTGGTGCTGCTGACTAGAATGCAAGTGGACACAGAAGACCACACAGCAAATGGATACAGAGAGCAGACAACGGGGGCGGGGGGAAGGGGGAGGGGGCAGGAAGGGGAGATAAATAAATCAAAAAAAAGAAATGTAAAAAAAAAAAAGAAATGGCAAGAAAGTCAGAGTTGGGGTTCACAGAGGAGGGAAAGATGGGGACCCAGGCTGTTAAAGCAAATACCGTGGAATGGGGTGGCTTAGCCACAGGAATTGATTGGCTCAGCTTTCTTGGCTCAGTGTCTTCACTGGCTAGCCCACAATCTCCAGCATTCCTTGGCTCTTCCATGATATTTTCAGTGCACATGGCGGCATCTTTCTCCTTCTGGTTCTGTTGACTTCCAGCTTCGGACGGCTCCCCTGGGCTCTTCAGTCTCCATTTGACTTCCACTCTGCTGATAAAGGAGTCCAATAATCATGATCAAAGCCCCAACTGATTCCGTTGGGTCACATTTTAAATGAGGTAACATCTTGAAGAGATCTTATTTACAATGGTTCCACAGTCACCAGAAGGCAGACCATGATCAAGAACGTGTCCAAACTGGGGTACACGATTCAACCCATCCCAATCAGTATCATTTAATAATGCACACAACATTCCCTCTTTTGTTGTTTATATTTTAGAAAATGTTTTGTATGGCACATTCTTATGTCAGGGCACATTTCTATACTATTCAGGGAATGCTATTTTTACCACTCTGTTGCATATTTCCTTGTTTCCTCTGCGAAGTTGCCTTAGCTCTCTGAGTTTGGTATTGCAAGTCTAAGATTAAACACATTCAAGAGATTTATAGCCAGTTAATTGGCTGTCTCTTTCTCAATTACCCTTTTATGTTCAAGCCATGCATTTTGTTATGTATATAAATAATACATTATTGTAAATTACGTCATTGACAAAAGATAATTTGGGGAGTTTATGTATAAATTATTTGCTAGATGAAAAGATAATTCCCAAACTTAATGAAAAATTAGTTCTTTCCTGGACCTTATATTTAGGAACAATGGCAGCTGTTTTATCTATATTAATTAATCTTAACTATGAAGTCCGCTGAATTCATTATTTATTCTTCATTTTAGATTACTATTTAGAATTTGTGTAGTATCTAGAGTAAATTGATATATTCTCAAAACACCTACAAAATGGTTTAGGCCCATATAATTATCCTTTAGATTTTACTGCTGTCTTTTTTAACAACACATTTTTATATATTCAGGTTTCCTCTACAGTCTAAGTTTTTAGTATTTTTATGAATACTCAATAAATAGTAACAGCCATGATGATGATAATGAAAAAGCATGGGAAAAAGAGAAAATACATAGAAAGTCTAGCTTTCATTTGTGAAATTTAGGCAAATGTTAAGTTTGTTGATAATGTTTGCTGAATCAATGAATTAATAGTGAAAGAGAAAATGTAATTGGTTTTGTTATAAAATTTATATTTGCTCATGTTAAGGTATGCACAGAATAGAAGGCAAAATTTTCCTGGGCTGTATTGTCACTCCTGAGACATGATGACATGGCATTTCTTGTACATCTTTCTAGAATGTTCACAAGCAAACATGTATTTAGAGAAAATGCCCATCCTTTTGTTTCTCTACAGGTGTTATCACATGAAATACTATCCTGTGGTTTGCGTTTTCCCATTTAACAATTAACCATTTGTAATAGTAATTATAATAACATTAGCTGGCATTTACCATGCCCTGCACAGTGTGGAATGCTTCACACACATTATCCTTTTTATGCCCACTAGCCATTGACAGATGAAGAAGCTGAAGAACAGAGAGGTTAAGAACATGCCCAAGGTCACAGAGCTAGAAAGTGTGGACTTAGGCTTCATACCGAGGGAGATTGAATTCAGAGCCCAGGTGCTGGATCACAGAGCTTTGTTTCTACATTCCATGAGGACATTCTATGCTGGTCCAGCCAGAGCTGCTTCGCTCTCTTTCCGTTCTGTGTTGCAGATGCTATCAGAACCCTACACATTTCCGCTAGGCCTGTTGCTTCATTTTCGGGTGTGCTGGGGGGATCCAGCTGCCAGCAACTGCCACAGGAGTCTACTTAGCAGCAGGCATGCCTCACCTACCACTAGTGGTACTCAACCATGGGCGAATACCCAACTCTCTTGCCCCTCAGATGGGAGAACACTGGGATGTGTGTTCTACACTGCACAGTTAAGCTCCAGTTGCCCATGGTGGTAACAGGCTTGTACTGGCTGCCTTCTGTCCCCGTCTCACTTCTCTCCTTTACTGGGATCTCCTTTGCTTGCCAAATAAACTATTTGCCTTGAGTCCTTGTCCTGTGGTTTGCTTCTGGTAGATCCAGACTAAGATGGGCTGTGATCTTCCAGGTATGAAGATGCCATAAATTATTCAATGAGCCTCATGTCGATGGATTTGGAGGAGGTTACCAGTTTTCCTCCTATTTCAAATAATATGGTGAATGTTCTTGCATTACTGTCTTTAGACTGGGACAAGTAAGCTTCCTCTTTGGGGCTCATGCCTTGTAGCCCCCCAGCCTCCTATGCCTGAGACTGACCAAGGCCAGGGGCGCTGTCTAGGTGACGTCGTGTGCACGGACCAGGCCCCGGGTGGAGCCCAGTCCCCGTTTCTTCCCTGAGAGGTGCCCTTGCTGACCCTGTACCCCACATGGGGTTGACCCTGTGTGGAGCTCCAAGGTGATGCTTATGTGCTGGTCCCGGGGCCCTGCGGCTGGGCCCTGCCTCCAAGAGGGTGGCTGGATGGTGATTGCTCACACCCCCACACACAGAAATTCAGATGTGTAATACAGCTTAAACTCAGATTGAAAAAGATGGTGTTCCTTATTTTGTAGTAAATTGATCATTTGAGTTCCTGTTTTTGACATTTGCTCAAAATCTCTTTTTCTAGACTTCTGCAGGCCCAAGTCACCATATATTGGTGTTAGAAGATACTGCTTTAGAACCAGCCCTTCTTTTTTCATCTTCCTTTTCAGGGTCAACCGGGACAACTCGGACCACAGGGTCCAATTGGATCCCTGGGTTCCCCAGGACCCATTGGGGTTCCAGGGGAGAAAGGAATGAGAGGTGACAGCGGCCTTCCTGGAGCCAGGGGGGAGAAAGGAGACAAGGTAAGCCTCTTCTTAAGGGGAAGATGCAGGTCAACCATTCGCCAGCATCACCAGGCTGAATTTTTATCAGTCCAAGTCGTACATATTTGTACTGTATTAAAAAAATGAAATCTAAACTCCTTTTTGACAATCAGTTCTCTTTCCCAAACCCCTTCCAGAGGAGTGCGTTCTTCCAGACTTTTTCTATGCATTTTAATATGTAAGTGCGAAGTCATTGAGGACTTGTAGTAGTGTTTCAGGGCTTAAAAAAATGAAATTATATTCTATGTATCATTCTGAACCTTTTTCCCCATTCAACAATATGCTTAGAGATTCATTCCATCTCAATTCACAGAGCTCAAAACTCACTGTTTTAAAAATACTGCATAACATGCCCTAGTATAAACAGTTTATTTTCTGTTAATGAAATTTTTAGATTCCATCTTAATTTTGTGTAGTGCTAGGGTGCAAAAACAATCTTGTACCTTACCTGTGTTCACATTTAAAGTTGCTTATTGCCCTAGTACAGATTCTGAGAAGTTGAATTTCTGGCTTACGGGGTGTTGACTGTTTATTTTAGCTGATTCTGCCAAGTTGCCTTCCTAAGATGAGTCACCAAAGAGGGGATTCTTAAATGTTGGCATTTAAGCTGATTAATGTAAAAATAGGTGACGACTACTACGTGTTTTCAAATGAGTCACTTTTTATTAGTTTTCAAGTAAATCAATTTGTTAACATGATAATTTAGTAACTTTTATGACTTTGTTTTATTTTCTGGGAGTTTAGGGTCCAACTGGTGTTCCTGGATTTCCGGGTTTGGATGGCATACCTGTAAGTGTCCCTACATTTCTCTTTTTTTTTTTTTTAAAGAAAGGAAAACCACTCATCAAAACCCATAAAACCACATGTTCAAAATAATATTTGGACAAACTTCTCTTCATTTTTCATCTTGGTGCATAAATTTCAGTTTTGTACAAAGACTCTGAGAACCTAAATACTTTATTTGAAGAGCAAGCTTTTCAAACAGGTTAGAGAATATCTTCCAAAATATGAGCTTAATGAACTTGTCAAGTACAATGTTCTAGAAATAAATCCATACTCCTCATTAAAGGTTTCATTTGCTGTTGAGTCCTAAAGATGGAAGTAGGTTTTTAAAACTCTCATTTCTAATATGAAAATCAAATGAAAGAAGGAAGGGATATTTGGGGGGCTTTACAATTCATTAGAGCTTTTCTAAGGACTTTCGGATGATTTCCTCCCAAATCTTTAGACTATTTCAAACTAAATCCAAGTTTAGATATTGTTTTTAAAAGTTACTTTTACCGTGCTACATGACACTATGGGTAGGGAAGGAGTTTTCACAAAATTAAAAAAGTAAACATGTGAAACATAATTGCCATCATCTGAGTACCCAGGTTGCATAATTTTTGTGTTATAAAATTCTTACAAAAATGTTTCATTTACCATTTTTGTCTTCTGTAGGGACACCCAGGACCTCCTGGATCCAGAGGCAAACCTGGAGTGAATGGCTACAATGGCTCAAGAGGTGATCCCGGGTTTCCAGGAGGAAGAGGAGCTCCTGGCGCAGGAGGTCCCCGAGTAAGGCACTCATGGCTGCTCCTATTAGGAATCTTAAGTGCAAAGACCCTAAGGTGGGAACAATCTTGCTGTGTTCAGGAAACAGAATTAATACAATGTGCTGAGTCCACAAATAGGAAGATGGGGAGGGAGGAGAATTGAGAGGTGGGGAGGTCCAAACATGTGGAGTTTTGCAGTCTATCAAGGAGTCTGGATTTTACTTCCTAGGTCACGTAAAGACACTGGATGGTTTGAAAGGTTTTAAGGAAGGATCTGACTGATGTTCCAACAAGATGCTCCTGGCTTCTATGTGAGAATGGATAGAAGGGGGAAGGGAGCAGGGAGGCCAGTTCCCAAATCATTATGTTGTTTATCAGTCCGGATTTAGTGCAGACGTGAAAACCCCTCTAGGTATTTCAGAGAGAAAGAAATTTAAAACAGGGAATTTGGTACTTACAGGAATGACTGGAGAAGTGAAATTATGGGACTACCCCTGAACTACTGATTTCAATGTCCAGAAGTCAGGAAGCTGCTCTCTGCCTCTCCCCCCACATCTAGACACTAGCAAACACACACCCATGTGTACTGATTCCTGCTTGGCAGCAACAACCGTGTCAGGAAGAGTCCATCTCATCAAGTACATCTCCTAGGTGGAACCACATATGCATCCAGTTGCACAGGGGTGTGGGAAATCGTTTTTAGCTTTCAAGGCCTTGTTGTTCAAGAAGATACATAGAGGGGATTTGGAATGGATGCCCAGAGACAGTTCACATGAGGAAAAATTTACTGCTTTTGTTGAGTACTTTTTTCTTCCTTCAACATTTTGAACTTTTATTTAAAAACCACTTTAGCAAGGACCACTTTTTCCTTTCTCCCTTGTATTCTCTCTTTTTTTTTTTCTCATGTAAATAAAGATTGGAGTTGATTTGGCCTTTCAAAATTGTACTCTAACTTTTTTACATTTCTCCTTCCCTAATTGTCATTTCCCAAGCCTTTTTCTAAAATTTTCTTTCATCATCACCATCGTCATCTTGCTTTCTCCTTTTGAGTTTTCCTTTTGCTCCAAAATTCCCAGTGGAATTCATCTGAACACAGAACTCAGAAAGAATGTCCTTACTTACGTCTTTCTTGAGGTATCAGTTAAGAAGAACAATCTTCTTTCATTCTTATGCATATCAACTATCTTTTGCTGTCAAATTCAGCAATCTGAAGACTCAAATGCAATCTAGCGAATGTACATTTCTTAGGTTCTTCAAATTGGGCTCAAACTCATCTACTCAGTGTTCATGAAATACTTAAGAGACCAGGGGTTCTTCACTTTAACTCAGCATATAGTACTGACTGTATTAGTCAGCCAAAGGGTTGCTGATGCAAAATACCAGAAATTGATTGGTTTTTATAAAGGTTATTTATTTGCGATAGGTGCTTACAGATACCAGGCCATAAGCATAAATTGCTTCCCTCACCAAGGTGTATTTTCCTGTGTTGGAGCAAGATGGCTGCCAATGTCTGCAAGGGTTCAGGCTTCCTAGTTTCCTCTCTTCCCAGGGCTTGCTTCTTTCCAGGCTTAGGGTTCCTCTCTTCCCGGGTCTCCAGCTTAAGGCTTCAGCATCAAATGCAACATCAAGACTCCAACATCAAAAACCCTCAACTCTGTCCTTTGCCATGCTTTTTATCTGTGAATCCCTACCCACCAAGGGGTGGGGACTCAATGCCCTAGTGACATGGCCCAGTCAAGCCTTAATCTTAACTTAATCATGCCCAGGTATGGACCAGATTACAAACATAATCCGGTATCTATTTTTGGAATTCATAACCATATCAAACTGTTACACTCCACCCTCTGAATTACTAAAGGACATTACAATTCCTTAAATCAGTAACCATGCAAGTACTAAATCATGTGACAATCAATTTAAAGAAATACCGTTTGTCTTGGGGCAAAGTTCTGTCTGCTATAGACCTCTGAAACTTACAATTTATCTGTTTCCAAAACACAAATGGACAGACAAAGGATAAATATTTTCATTAATAAGGAGAAATTGGGAGGGAAACATGAGTCATGGGTCCTCTACAGTTCTGTAAACCTGCAGGGCATCCTCCATTTGATTTCAGTCTGAGAGTCATTCTTAAGATGATGGTTTCTTCTCCTTGGTGCCTATGGGAACCGACCCTTTCCCCATGCTTGCCCAATGGCCATTTTCTTGGTTCCACCCTCATCAAGTATCTGAGTGTCGACCAAGCTCCAGACCTCACCCTCCAAGAGCGTTGGGGTGATTGCAACACCTTACCTAATTTTTGGGTTAGCGTCTTAATCCCCTTAGTACAGTGACATGAAGACAAACATTTCCCCTAACCTTTAGTATACAGGCTCAATCCTCTGAGGGCAATGAGTTGACCACCTGGCCTTCCCTAATCCATGGGGGATAGGTCCACCCCTCTCAGACCTGTGGGGTGCTGACCTTAACCACCCTAATCCTTGAGGAATGTTCTCCACCCTCTCTGTACCCAGGGGTGGAAAAATTCTCCCCTAACATTGGGTGGGAACATCCACCCTCTTCAACTGCTGGGGCAAACTCACCCTCTCTGTACATGTGGGTGGGGTTCCCCTCTTGGCCCAAGGTGATGTATTAATTCCAAATCTCAGCTTTCATGGTTTTCCTCTTGATGGCATTTCCCCTTCAGTCTCACCCTTCCATGTCCTTTTTAGTCCAGGCTGATAGTGGTTTTGTTCATACAGCTCTCTCAAAAACCTTGTTGGTTTAGCATGCAAGAAGAAGGGGTCCAAGCCATCAGACAGTAAGACATTCCACAAGTCTTTCCTAGATAACTGCATCTTCAATCTTGATTTACCAGTTTCAAGTTTAGTTAAGACCCCAATTGGGGCACTGTCAGCTGGGAGCTTGATTTCCAGAGGCTTGGACTTTCCAGAATCAGTTTCTGTTTTCTTTGTGCCTAACAGTTCAGTCCTCAGCTTATCTCTCTCATCTAGCATTTTGCTATAAGCTGCAAGCAACAGCCAAGTGCATTCTCTGGGTTTACTTTGGAAATTTCTTCAGCTAAATGCCCAGTCTTGTCATTTTCAAATTCTGCATTCCATAAACCAGGAGTTAATCTTGCTTTTCTCCAGTTTCCAATAATAATTTCATCATTTACTTCTAAGGCATCATAAAAAGTCTCTCTCTTTAGCATCCATATTGCTATCAACAGTCTCTTCAAAGCACTGTATATCTTTCCTTCCAAGCATCTCACAATTCCTCCAAAAATTACCCCTTACCCATTTATAAAACCATTCCAGCATTTCTATAATTGCAAAAGCACTTCCCCACTCCTCAGTACCAAATTCTGTATTATTCAGCCAAAGGGGGAGCTGATGTAAAATACCAAGGGGTGGGGACTCAATGTCCTTATGATGTGGCCCAATCAAAGCCCTAATCATAACTTAATCATGCCCAGGTACAGAGCAGATTACATAATCCAATACCTGTTTTTGGAATTCATAATCATATCAAACTGCTACACTGACCAATTAGAAACATTAAGAAATAAAGTGTTTGATTTCTTTGTAAAAGTACTTGGCAAACTGTCAAACTTCTTCCTAAATTGGGATCAGCCTCCAACATTGTGAACTATGTCTAAGAATTCCTTTAGTGTGAAGTTGTTTGCCTGTGTCATTTCCTCTGGCACATCTTCATCCTCTTTATAGCAATCTCTTTTCTCTTTTGTGCCTGTTAGTCCATCTTCCATTAATTCCTAAGGCTGTATATACAGAGTCTCTCAAACAACAGCAGTGCCAACATTCCCACAACGAGTTAGCTATATCTTCTATAGCTCCATTTACACTCTCTTTGAATTTTACTTTCAACATTATCATTTTTCATGTCTTTGCTTCATTTTAATCTCTGTTAGCCAATTTCCTCCTTCAATCATGTATTTTTTGTAAAATGTCCTCTGGGTTCATCAGTGGAAAACAAGGAAGCAGCACAACCACACTCTTTGCTGTCTGTGTGTGAATTGACTCACAGATGTTCAGTGTCCAATCACCAATATTCTTTGAAAGTAGTATGCATTTGGTTACTGGTCATAATTTTCATCTGTTAATTTATGTAGTGATTTGTGGGTTGAATAACTAACAGCAAAATTTGTACTTAATGTATTTATTCAGTTAATATACAATGGTAACTGAAATTGAATCATGTTGTTGGAGGATGGTGTTATTGAACTTAGCTGTAGTAACGGAAGTTCATGCCTAGTGGAACTGTGCAAAGCAAGGACTGCCCATACAGGCAAATCTGATTCATCCAGACAAATAGAGATGTAACTTTACATGCAAGCTTAAGAATCTCTTATTTAAAACAAAGTCAGGCACTCTTCTAAGAGGTATTGACTTTGACTTCTGTATTTCTTTTGTAGGAGCTTGACATAAGATGGTAGAATTTTTATGTGGTAATCAAGTTAAGAACAATATTAAGATATTAAGTAAGAAAACAGGGGGAATATAGGAACACATTAAGGTATTTCATTCACTTTTTAATACCCTAAGAAAACTAGCTGCTAAGTACATAAACTTTCCAAAAAGAATGTGTTATGTTTTTTAAGAGTTAATCTTACAAAGGATACGAATGATCTATTTTGAACAAGAATACTGAAATGGATGGCATCAATATTTTAAACTATTTCTAAGACATACATTAGTAATGGGCAATTGCAAAATTGATTATTTGTAAGTATAATGCATGTGCATTATATTGTGAGGAAAAATGCAGCTTTCTGGCTGAATAATTAGTAAATAGCTATAAATATTTGTAGATACTCTGAGATGATTCTTTCGTAGATCTTAAATGAATATTGAATAAATATATCAGAACCTAAGGGTGATAATAATAAAGGGTATATAAGAATCTCTGCTAGTGAAACCTGAGTACAACATCATTTTATCAGTGAGTAAGCTTTTATATAGAAAAGAAAATACTGAAATGAAAATGTGCTTTTTCTTCTTAACTGAATGCGTTCCTTCCAGGGCCTTCCTGGTGAAAGTGGAGAAAAAGGCAATTCAGTGTTCATTTTAGGTGGCATGAAAGGTGTTCAGGTAAGCATTCTGATCATGGCAGGTCTTTTAAAAACTTATTTTCATGTAGGTAAACCATGCAGGAAGCACATGGACAGGAGGTTCCTTCCATGTGTCTCTGGACACTGATTGTCACCTTCCTCCTGGCTCATGGGGAGGGGCACCACACATTTTAGACACCGGCTTTAGTTGCTCTGGCTGTAAAATTCCAGTACTTCCCAACTATTCTTGCAGAGTTGCAAGGGATGCACTTCTTAGGATATCTCAACCCTGGCACTATTGTCCTTTTTGGCCAGATAATTCTTTCTCGTGGGGCTGTCCCGAGCACAGGAGGTTGAGCAGCAACCCTGATCTCTACACACCAGGTACAAGTAGCAACTCCCACCCCAAGTTTAACAACCCAAAATGTCTCCAGACATTGCCATATATCCCCTTGGGGACAAAATTGTCCCCAGTTTTGAATCACTGATTTGTTTGTAGTCAAAATATTATAATATTGATACTTGCCATCCAGTACAATAAAATCACCAATATTGAACCAGAAAATTGTGGAAACAAAGTACTATCCTCAATAAATTAAATATTTTCATGAAACAGCCATTTCAGAAATAAATTCTTCAGTGTTCACTTCATTGCTCTCATATGGGAATCCATGGAATTGTAGACCATCGGTAGAAATGATGACATTTTTTAAAGACATGTGGTCAAACACCTAAGGAAGAATATACTGCTATTAAATTAGATTAAACTAGTTCTAAATTAGTTCTATTAGACCTAGAGTGGGCACACTTGTGAGATGACCCCTTTTGTGAGCTTACAGTAGTAGCTTGCAGGCTTTGTGCCTATTATGCCTATTAAATGGCAAGAACTATGCTTGTGTTTATACCTTAAATGATGTCCTGAAAGACTTAGCAGCAAAAGCTGAGTCATTGTAGGAACCAGTATGGTGTTTTCAAAGGAATGAGTGGACCCTTACTTAACACTGTACTTTCAGCAACCTTCTTAGCCTCTCTGAGCCTTATTTTCCTTATTTATGGGGGAAAAAATTATAATGGTGTCTACCCTGTCTTTCTGTAAGTGTTGTTAAGGTGATCTGTTGTAATAATTTATGTTGTAGCACCTCATAAATTGTAATGTACCATACAGTCTTAGTTATGGTATGTCTGTGGCAAAAGGGATCAAGTGAGATGGAAGGGGAGATGGATAGAAAGAATTCCTCATCTTACAGAGAAAGAGGACCCCTAATAAAAGTGCTCTGCAGATCAATGGCCTTTGAGAAACAATGCTCTAAAGAGTCTATATCCAAGAGAATATATACCCTGGGATCCTGTAAAGTACATTGATATCATTGCAGGGTCAAACAAATTTCCACATAAAATCCTTGTACATTTACTCTAGGATGGTAAAACAAGGTCCAGCAGTTAGAAGAGAGATGGACTGTGATTAAGTGCAGCCATTAGACTGAGCATTTCAAAGTGCAAGATGAAATCAAACGAGAGCTTGGTTCCTTGTGATCATGACTTCAGCCCTGTCATCTGCCTTGCAGTGTAGAGGAAGAATTCAGGCCATAAGTGGAGAAAGAAAATCAACTCCGTAGAGCGCTTCTGCAGTCTTCTCAACTCGGAAAACTTAAACACCACAGATAGACCAGCCCAAATAGTTCCTATGTGTATTTCTGTTTTCACATATATGTGATGTAGGAAAATTGTGTTCTTATAAAGCCATGCATTGTTATTGCAGGGACACAGAGGGGACCCAGGACCTCCTGGCCTACCGGTAAGTCTCCAGGCTCTCATTTGCACCTTAGGTAGCTTACGGGACACACTAGATTTCATTCCCAGCAGGGTTCAGTACAGACTGAAGATGTGGGTCCCTGTTCAGAGAGTAAGAATTTCGAGATGACGACATCCAACCCTTAAGCCGGGCACGGGGCCCTCCTGAGGTGCGTGACCCGTCCAGATCAATCATCCACGAAGCCCGCCCTGAATCCTGGCATGCTTCCTCTTCCCTTCCTCTTCTGTCTTTTATTGATCATTGGCATTGTTCAGGTATATGCAGTAACTTACTATCTAGACAGGTAAATCTGCTTACAAGTTATATACTCAGTAATGTGCCAGGTGAAAAATGATTTTGCATTACCTCTCTATACCATTTTGACTGCCAAAGCAGTGATTGCATATTTCATTTAATATTTTGTCCCATCTTCATCTCCCTGAAATTTCTAACTTGTTGATTCTATCAGTCTTGCCAATTCATCAATGATGCAAGACTGAAATCCAAAGTAGTTCTACCTCTAAAAGGTTAACCTATAATTCCTCTTTGTAACTTCAGACTTTTGACAGAATTACTTTCCCAGGTTGGTTTCTCTGCTGGTATAGCAGTTCAAAATACAGCTTTCATTCTACATAATAAATGAGTTAACTTTTGTTGCTATTAATAAAATACTAATTCATCCTCTTCGAGAGAACAATTCCATTGCACCTTTGCAAATCACTTGACCTGGTCAGAGTCAGGGAGAGAAGAGAGCATCTCCTCTTCACACTTGTGGGACTGCCCGGCTCTAAATACTTGTATATTTATGTGTAGTTAAGGTACAACTTAAAAGTTGCAGAATGTTGTTTCCATCCATAATAGGGGAAGAATTTCTGTTCATATTGATCTTGTAGGTCGCATTTAAAAGTATATTGAAAAGTATAAATACATGAATATTTTAAAGAGTTCTGATGACATATCATAATTGTAACATATGGAATTTGGGAGTAGCTAGTAGTAAGACTTCTGTGTGCTCTACTTTTGTTATTTCAAGACTTTAAAAAATGCACTGTGTTTTATATGTATATATAATCAAAGTTGCCATTGTACCTATTTTTAAGTATATACTTCAGTGGCAGTAATTACATTCACAATGTTGTGCAACCATTCCCACCATTTATTACCAAAACTTTTTCATCACCCAGTACTAGTCAGCCAAAGGGATGCTGATGCAAAATACCAGAAATCTGTTGGCTTTCATAAAAGGGTATTTATTTGGGATAGAAGCTTACAGTCACAAGGCCATAAAGCCTAAGTTACTTTCCTCACCAAAGGATGTTGCCATGTGTTAGAGCAAGATGGCTGCCAACATTCAGCCCTCCACTTCCTCTAAAGGCTCTGTGGTCCCAGCTTCTTCCAGTATCACCTGTAGGCTGGGATAAGTCTCGTCTTTCCTGGGACTTATTTCTCTCTGGGCTCAACTGCTCTGTTCGCTCCACAAGGCCAGCTGTAGACTATCAGGCTAAAGGCTCGTTTCTCTTCCCGGGGCCTCTGCCATGGCTAATGAAGCCTTCTCTCCTTCCTCACATATCTACTTGTCTGTGTATTTACTTCCCAGGGCTCCAATATCAAAACTCCAACTTTCTTTTCTGCCCTGTCGTTTTTGCTGTGTCCTACTGACGTGACCCAGTCAAAGCCTTAATCATTACATAACTGAGTAAAAGTGAAACCTCTGAATCCAGTCCAATCTAATATGCCCAGAGCAACAAACCAGTTAACAAACATAATCCAATTTTTACTTTTGGAATTCATAAACAATATCAAACTGCTGCAGATCCCAAACAGAAATTCTTTACCTACTAAGCAGTAACTCCCCATTCCCCCTCCCCAGCCCTGGTAAGCTATGATCTACTTTGTGTCTTTATGAATTTGATTATTCTAGATATCACATAGAGATACCACATATAGGTGGAATCATAAAATATTTGCCCTCTTATATCTGGCTTATTTCACCTAGCTTAGTGTTTTCAGGGTTCATCTCTCTTGTAGTAAGTATTAGAACTTCATTGCTGTGGCTGAATAATATTTCGTTGTCTGGCTATGCCACGTTTTGTTCCTCTATTTGTCAGTGGACACAGGTTGTTTCTGCCCTTTGGCTGTTGTGTACAATGCAGCTATGAACACTGACATACAAATATCTGTTTGAGTCCCTATTTTCTATTCAAGTATATCCCTAGGAGTGAAGACTTTTTTCAGATGAATGGACTCACCTCTGGGTGTTGATTTAATTCTGAGTGTTGGCGTTGTCCCACTGCCCGCTAGCCCCGTGCTGTTTTAATGCCCATGGTGGAGCTGCTGCTGAAGGCGCTCCAGGAGGGCACAGGTGGCAGGAACCTAATTCCTCTGAAGGTTTTCATCCACTTGGGATCACATGCAGCTCTTGCTATGGAAGACAATGGCGATTCGTGGTAACTGAGGCACTGATTTTTCTCATGACCAGGGACCTCGGGGTGCAAGTGGACCGGCAGGCCCAAAGGGATACCCAGGAGAGCGAGGGTTAGCAGTAAGTACCCAATGCTGATGTCTTTCCAGTGCCCAGAGTGGATGTTTAAATAAGGCCAAAAAGCAAAATTGGAGTCTTGGGCTGGGCACCAGGGGGCTCTTTGAGAGATTATAACTTGATGCATCAACGCAAACGCTGTGCTTTCACTGGGAACCTTACAGCACAGATCCCTGGGACGTGCCGCTGGCATCATCTTCCTATGTAACAAGCAGCCCATTCAGGCTAGGAAGTCCATTATGTGTGTTTTTAAATAAAGGGTTTCTTAAATAGGAACTTGGGGCAACCAATGAAGAATACTCTGATGTCTATGATTGCTAATAGAATTGTTTTTGTTTGCCATTAATTCAGGGACGTCCGGGCCATCCTGGGAGCCCAGGTTCTAAGGTAGGCAGCCATGAGAAAGATCCAGAAAAAGTGCCCATGGACAGGGAGATAATTAATTGGCCACTGACTGATATTATCAGATTTCTATTTTTCCTTTTATTAGACCTCACAAAATATACCCTAAATAGGCTTCCACACATTGTTTAGCCAGAAATCTTACTTGCTTTTAATTACTTTAAAAAAAAAATCAAACACGTTTTGATTATGTTTCCTTTCTTGTTCAGGGGAATCCTGGCGTGGGAGTAAAGGGGCAAATGGGAGACCCGGTAAGTGTCCCCTTTACACAGAGTAGCTGATGCCAGAATGTGTGTGCACCCCTGGCTGCTGATGCTGCTCTGATTACTATTTAACATGCTCATTAACCTAGTCACTGCCCAATTGTATGGCCAAGAATTCTTCTTTGCTGAGTTATTATGGTACCATTACCCTTGACTTTAAAGACAATCCTGACAAAATTTAACACTAAATTTGAGCGCAATTATATGATGCACATCACTCTAGCAAAAAAAAAGAACTGAGCATTTTTGGTATCCTATTATGGTCAGAAAACAGCTTTGTTTAACTACTGATTTTTTTGGCTTAATTTCACAAGTTTCATTGGCATCCTCAACTCGAGATTCGTAAAATAAATACGATATGAATGACTGGAACCAAACGCATTTAGTGGCACACAGCCCGCCCCTCCCCCCACACCCCTCCCCTCTCACGCCCCTCCTCTCTGTTCCCTCCGCCACTCCATCATGCCCATAGTCCTGTCTGTGGAAGAACGAAGCCTGGGGAGGATAAGATTTAGAACAGTGATTTAAGATGGCAGCTCATCTGGAAACAATCCCAGTGTTCAGCAGTAGGTGAGTGGCTTTCTGAACATCTGTGAGCAAATCTACTCTGGGCCAGGCTACGGTAGGCGCTGAGTGGGGGGATGTGGGGAGACAGAGCTGATGCCTCCTCTCTTGGGAGTTCCATTGTGGTTGACCAAGCCACGGCACAACTAGTGAACCGAATGCCGTGAGGCTCAAAAATGTATATGGGGACTTCATGCCTTTGAGATAAGGCGGAGGTTGCAATAGTACAATCCCAACTGTGTAGAAACAACAACAGCAAGGCATTAAAATGTCTGCTCAGAGAAGGGTTCCTCAGTCTTGGCTCTGCTGACATTGTGAGTGGATAGTTCCTTGGCGCCGAGGACTAATGCTTGCAGTGTAGGATGTTGAACAGCATCCCTGACTTCTGCCCACTAGTTGCCGTTAGCATCTCCCCTCCCTCCCCCATCCCAATTACAACAACCAAACATATGTCCAGACGTTGCCAAATTGTCTCTGAGAAGTGGGGGTGCCCAATCACCCCCTGATGCGAACAACTCATTTAGAGAAATAACTGAAAGCAAGTAAGCTAAAACAAGCATTTTTCAAACTTGGGAAGTCATCCATCCCTGAGAATATGTTTCTCAAAGCCTCAGAAGTCCATTTCCCAGTTTGAGAAAGATCACACTATAGAGTCAAGCAAGCCCTGCCAGCTAAGGGATTTTCAGCATCCAGCAATCGGGCACATTTACAAACTTGAGCCTTGGAAGAATGTGGCAAAACTTGTTTAGAAAGCAGCCATTCAAACGATCCAAAAGATGCTTATATTAGTTCTTTTTTTTTTTTTTTAAATATTTATTTTTATTTATTTCTCTCCCCTTTCCCCCCCTCCCACCCCAGTTGTCTGTTCTCTGTGTCCATTTGCTGTGTGTTCTTTGTCCGCTTCTGTTGTTGTCAGTGGCACGGGAATCTGTGTCTCTTTTCGTTGTGTCATCTTGCTGTGTCAGCTCTAGGTGTGTGCAGAGCCATTCCTGGGCAGGCTGCACTTTCTTTCGTGCTGGGCGATTCTCCTTATGGGGCGCACTCCTTGCACATGGGGCTCCCCTACACAGGGGACACCCCTGTGTGGCAGGGCATCAGCACTGCCCATGGGCCAGCTCCACACGGGTCAAGGAGGCCCGGGATTTGAACCACGGACCTCCCATGTGGTAGACGGACGCCCTAACCACTGGGCCAAGTCTGCTTCCCTATATATTCTTTTAGAGGGCCAGGTACATGAAAGCACAATTGTGAAATTCCAATGCCAAAAGCGCAGGTGTTCAAGAATCAGTTTGCCCAACCTGTTTTATGACACAACCGCTCTAAACAGTTATCACTTATTATTCCTGGGTGATATGATTAGGGATGTTTACGTTTTTATTCTTTATAGTTTTCTTTATTTTTATTTTTGCCCAAAATAAACATGATACTTTCGTAATATGAGAAAATAGTAAGATGATTAGTATTTTAAAAATGTTTCCTGCTTGTCAGCTTTCATGGGTGTGTTATGTAAAGGCTTATCCTGGCTGCAATAATAATTGTGGGTTTTTTTCAATAATGCATGTCACACAGTTATTCATGTGTAGTTCATTCACTTGTTCAATCATTTATCAGCAGCAGGTATCTTTAGAGCATCTAGTATGCTAACACTGTGTTAGATATTAGAGCTACAGCTACATCAGGAAAAGAAAAAACCAGATAACATCCCTAAACTAAGTCCGCCGGGTTTAGGTAGAGATTGAATTCTTAGCTTTATGTTTTCATTGTACATTTGAAACATTTTACTTCCTCCAAAAATGCCATTTATCAAAACAGTTTGAAGTATGAGGGAAAAGATGTAGCTAAAATGATTAATAATGATATCTTTGGGTATTTACTTTGTTCCACCCAACATAGTCAGCATTTTATGTGCATTATCTATTTAATAAAGTAATACTTTGAAGTAGGCAATATTATAATCCCCACTTCACAGAGAAGGCAAGTGAGGTTTAGATGAGTTAAGGAAACTAGGGCTGAGAGAGAGTTTATGAACTTGCCCAAAGTAAGGCAGGTGTTAAGATTGGGTTTGCAAATGTAGGTAGCCCGCTCTGCAGCATGCTCTTAATGATGCCACAAGAGGGAAGGCGAATCTAAGTGTCGATTAATGATGATAATATTCAGAAAATTACAAAATAATTATCTTCTGATCAAGGGTGAGAATTTATGATTTTATTATGACACAATCAAATCCAAGAACATTTTCTTCCAAGAGAACAACATCTATAATGGCTTACATGGACATTTTTGACTAATTATTTCATAGAGAGAGTATAAAAATATCATTGAAAAATTTATTTCTGTTTATAACAGCCAGCAATATGTTGGAAGTAAATTAAATCTAACCAGCATGTAATGTTTTAATAAATGAAAGTGCATTCTTATAAGAGATTATAGTATGGACATTAAAAATCATTTTTTAAAGAATATGTAGAACTATATGAAATGCTCATAAAATAGTGTTGATGTAAAGGGAATATATGAAATTATTAAAATGTAAAATTTTTAAGTATTTTTCTAAAATATAATATATATTAAATTCTAGATGTTTATATATTTTATAGCATATTTTAAGTGTAGCAGATCCCAAATCATATTTAAAAACCATTTCTTTACATATATACTTATACATATATATATATAAATAAATACACACATATAAACACTACCCAACACCACACTTACATTTTAATAGAAATTATTTCTGGGTGGTAGGATTATCAGCAGCTTTTATTATTTTTGATTTATTTTTTAACAATGAGTATGTATTACATTTTAAATAAAAAATCATAACTATCCTTTAAATTACATGATGTGATTGTCATGTTTTATATCTTAAATCCATGCCACATGGGATTGGAAGCATTGCACCATAACACATGGGTAAAAGTCTTCTTTGTTTCAAAACATAAATTAACATGAAATTCCTATTATCTTAACTTTTTTTTAAGGGTGAGGTTGGCCAGCAAGGTTCTCCTGGACCAACCCTACTGGTAGAGCCACCTGATTCTCGCCTCCATAAAGGAGAAAAGGTAATCCTCAATCCAAACATTCCCTGGGTGAAGTAGCAGTATTTTTTTCTGGATACATCCTCTGTGCCCACAAAATGCTGAGCACCTTACAGAGAAACCACATTAATCCAAAAGCACCCTTCACAGGTAGGGACTATTATAGCCCCATTTTACAGAGAAAGAATATGAGGCTTGGCAAGGTGAAGAATGCTCTCAAGTTTACCCAGTGGCTGCATGGTAGACCTAGCTCAGGGTGCTAATTATGACATGACTCTATGACAAAGTGCCCCAGCTGTCTTTTTTTTCTTCTTCTTTTTTATTTTCTTTTAAATGTTACATTCAAAAAATATGAGGTTCCCATATACCCCTCACCCCTCCTACCCCACTCCTCCCACATCAAAAACTTCTTCCATCATCGTGGTACGTTCACTGCACCTGCTGAATACATCTTGGAGCACTGCTGCACCACATGGACAGTGGTCTACATTGTAGTCTACATTCTCCCCCCGTCCACCCAGTGGGCCATGGCAGGACACACAATGTCCAGCATCTGTCCCTGCTGATGTGGGCTAAAAGACCACTGACAGCCCTGTTGTCTCTTAGATATTGTATCTGAGTTTGATCATTGAAAAGGCCGCAAATGCCCAGAGCTGTGCACTCCATAGTCTCTTGGCAAGTATTACTTCCACTGCCAGCCTCCAGCACTAATGTTGTGAATGCCACTTGCAGATTCTGTTTTTGGTTACTGGGTTAAATGGATCTGTCTTCCTCAAAATGGGCCCCTCCTCTAATGGTTACCTTCCCAGCTTGCATCAGCTGCCCTGGTCCCACAATAGGGGCTCCCATGCTCCATGACAGCCCACCCCTTATATTAGTCAGCCAAAGGGGTGCTGATGCAAAATACCAGAAATCGGTTGGTTTTTATAAAGGGTGTTTATTTGGGTAGGAGCTTACAGATACCAGGCCGTAAAGCATAAGTTACTTCCCTCACCAAAGTCTATTTTCACGTGTTGGAGCAAGATGGCTGCTGATGTCTACCAGGGTTCAGGCTTCCTGGGTTCCTCTCTTCCCAGGGCTTGCTTCTATTTCCTCTGTGTGCTTACCTCCTGGGCTCCAGCTTACAACTCTAGCATCAAACTCCAACATCAAAAACCTCCAACTGCAAAAAAGCTCCAGTTCTGTCCTTTGCCATTCCTTTTGTCTGAGAGTCCCTACCTACTAAGGGGTAGAGACTCAACACCCTACTGACATGGGCCAAAAAAGCCCTAATCATAACTTAATCATGCTCAGGTACAGACCAGTTTATAAACATAATCCAATATCTATTTTTAGAATTCATAACTCTGTCAAACTGCTACACCCCTCATGCAGGAAAATAGCTCAATAGGGTCAAGCTTACAAGTGTGCTTTTATTTGCTAATTATTGACAGTTGAAAAGTAATAGCTTATTTTAAAAATGAGTGAGATGAGTTGTCAAAGAGATGGAATTCAAAATGCTAAAGATTAGGTGTAGACCAGATTACTTTTATTGTGAATTTTAGGGTATAAAAGGAATGCCTGGACTGATTGGGCCACCGGGACCTTTTGGACTCAAGGTAGTTAATTTAAACGCTCTTTATGTTTTCATTTGAATGATGTGATATCACAATTATTTTTTTGCATGTTCTTTATCATTTTAAAGTGTTAATATATATATTACTAGTATTTTTCACGATTTTATCATAATCATATAGCATGCCTACTCTAAAGTGATTAAGTTTTCTTTAAGCTGCTGAAAATCATTTTTGTTTCTCATTTTGTTTTTGCTTTCCCATACCACTCAAATACTGTTGCTTGAATCTGTCTAAATGTGTCATCTCTTAAAGGGAGAACCTGGTACTGGGGCAAAAGGAGAAAAAGGTATTCCTGGATTCCCAGGACCGCGGGTAAGGCTCACTCAGGCCAAAGTGAACTTCAGTGAGTTGAGAGGTGTTTCTCTTTCATATTAAGACTAGCTCGAAGTGGAGACTGTCTCATTTAAGAACAATACATTTTGGACAGCAAGAATTATGTCATAGCTAAACTTCCCAGAACTACCCTTCCATTGGTGCTATTTATATAAAACAGGAAAGCGGAAGATGGTAGTGTTGGGGGAAGTAGTGGGATTGGGCATTTTTTGTCTGGCTTAGCATTGGTGTGATCAGAACTTGGGATTGTTCATTTGTGCCTATTTGTTAAAGGAAGTAAAGGTCTAGGGCAGTAGCTAGAAAAACAGCATGGCACCAGGCCCCAAGCTTCACTGCCCAGCCCTACCCACAGGGTCAGAGTAAAGGCCAGAGCCCACCAATGTGGGCAGTGAGTTTCCTGGGCCCTCAGTTTAGTACTTAATTGGATAACAGTGGCTTCCATGGTAATTCGTGTTGCTGATAATGCACAGGACAGCTATGAATCTCCAGACAAATTATATTGCAACAATTTCAAAAATACTTGGCCTTGTGTAAGCTTTAAGTGAAATAAATAAATGGAAGTGAGGCAACAACAACAAAACATATTCTTAATGTAAAACACTGGCAAGGATGTGAATTTTTTAAATAAGGCTAATCAAAGATCAATTAAAATAGCAAATGTTATAAAGAAATGGAACCTAGTTTATGTATATATTTATATGCTTTTAGTCAGCTACTTTTGCAGGCAAGAGCTGCCTCAGAAAGATAGAACATGATGCATTGCGCTGGTTCATGCATTTTGATTTAATTCTGCTTGTTTTAATTTGTGTGAATTTATTAGGGTGATCCTGGGTCCTACGGATCTCCAGGTTTTCCAGGATTGAAGGTAAATATACACCATTATAGAGATGAAACGCAGTTCATCATTAGTAAATAGAATTCAGTGTCACTCGAAAGTTGTACCATTGCATGTGGAAGCTCAGAAGGAAGTATGTAATTGAAAGGCAGACGTGTACATTTTGTGAATTTCATGATTTAGCTATGGGGGCAAGCACAAGCCGTCAAGGCCACCCCTGGCAGTGTTAAAACTCAGCACAGAGTCTCGGTGGGCCTGTGTCATGCAAATGAAATGAGAATGAAATAATCTGTCACCCAAGCTCATTTTTCAGAAAAGCCGTGTTTGTGGTTGCTCATAGGGAGAACCAGGACTGGTTGGCGATCCAGGGCCATTTGGCTTTCTTGGCCCAAAGGTAATAATGTGAGCCTGTGTGATTCAGTGGAAACCTTGATAACATTTTATATCCTTTATGCAGCCTCTATTTATTTATTTATTAACCTAATTTATTTTTTAAAGTTTTTGAGAGAATCATTGAAGAATATAACTTTAGAAAGGGATAGAGTTCATTTTGTAAATAAAATTTTAAGGTGTATCGTAATGATTGTATTTTACATTTAGAAACGATTCTTTTGAAGGTAGATAATAATGAAAGATTCCATTGGCATAAAATTGTATTGAGACTAAAAATGTAGGGTGCTTTGGAGAGCCTGCAACTTTCACCGCCACTGCATATTTGTTTTTTCCTTTGTACCCTCTCTGGCCTCTCATTCAGCATTTGCTCAGGACAAGTCACAGTGGCATTAAGGGAATAAGCAGAGACAACATTTGCTGCTAGAATAAAATGTAGCTTCAGATCTTGCTGGTTGAATAAACCAGCTATTTGTCTTGGCCAAGTTAGAGGCTAAGGCTCATTTTATATCTAAAAAGCTTAATGGCTTCAGAAGTTCTAATTTATGAGCATGGAATAATTTGACTGGCATTTTTAGTACTCTTTTTTCTGTTTTGTGAGGGATTTGCAGATTGGTTATGTACTTCTGCTTGTAAGGGGAGGGTGGGAGCATCTTCTTCCTCCTAGAACTCCATGAACCATTCGTTTCTCTAGCCAGACTGTGATCTTTATTTTTATATAGATGCGCTTGTGGTTCTTCTCATCTTTTTTTAATGCCAGGCAACATGAGAAAAAATCTAATATTTATAAGAAAAGTGAATGAATGAAATGAATGGTTGCAGGGGGATTCTGGAGACCGTGGGCACCCAGGACCACCAGGTGTTTTGGCAACCCCGCCTGTTCCACTCAAAGGTTTGTATTCTGTTCAGTTCCTTCATAAATTATGATCGCGATGGATGTGAATGCCCCAGACTGGGCCAGTATTTCCATAGCTTGCCCACTAAGCAGAATGGATAGCTGAACTTCACCCTGAGTACATAATAGCACGTGTGCAGCTACAGATGTGCAACTTGGTTCACCCTTATTGGCAGAAGATATCACATTTTATTTTAGTTCATCAACAGTGTACTGGGGTTTTTCTTATGTCACCTTTCAGAAAGTTAGGTTGTTTTAGTCACTGAAAGATGTATACCATTTGACAAACATCTACTAAGGTGCTGTCGTCAAGCCAAGAATGGCTAAATCAGTGACAGAGAGCATCCCACCTAAAGTTGACATGTGTACAGGAGGGGCAGCTGAAGGGGTTTCAGTTGGAGACATTCCATTTTCAATGTGGGAAGCAACTGTGAACCAGCTTCCTAATCATCCTTTATCAAGGTTCACAAGAAGTTAGTGCACAGTTTTTGGCTTTCCTTCTAGTAATATACATGACCTTAGACTTTTCCTTTCAAACACTGTCCTGCCCATACAATAGCACTGCTAGTTACAGACACCGTGATATGCTTTAACCATATCTACTCATTTCCAAAGATTGACAAACAATTTTTTTACCATGTGTATTACTAGAAGGAAAACTAAAAAACTGTAACATGGGACTCTAAAAGATAGTAAAACCTCATGTAAAACACAAAAATGGGTGATATTGCATATATAAGACTGTTTTACAAAATATAAACACAAATATACTAGAGAGAAGGAAAAAGAATAGCAGCTGTGTATGGTGGGGGAAGCAAAGAGAGAATGAGAAGTGATGAGTTTAGTTTGTTTTTTATTATTATTATTATTAATGGAATGATGAAAGTGCTCTAAGAACAACTGAAGTGATGAATGCACAAATATGTGATTACTCCAAATACCATTGATTGTATACTTTGGATGGATTTATGCTTTATTAATATGAATCAATAAAATTGATTTATTAAGAAAAGTTAGTGCATGTAAGTATAAAAACATATATATGAATTTATTTACTCAAGCACGTCATTGTCTTCGGCAGGCCCTCCTGGAGATCCAGGGTTTCCTGGCCGCTCTGGAGACCCGGGGGCAGTTGGGCCACCTGGTCGCCCAGGTCCTTCAGGCAGACCAGGGGAAGCCCAAGCAGGTAAGAAGCCACTGGCTTTTACACAGCAATTTTACTACAGCGTCACCACACCAGCGGGTCTCAGCTCCAGCTGAGACTGAGATCACCTTAGGAACGTTTTAAAAATACCGACACTTGTGTTCTACCCCAGACCAAAGCACCTTGACTCACTGGGGGATGGGCCAGCCATTTTTCTTGTACAAGTTCCTGATATTTCCAATATAGCCCTGGCTGAGAACCACAGAATGCAAACCAGTCAGTCACTGACCCTGGAAGAGAGACTTTCTGAGCTGCACTTCAGAAAGAGTCAGAAATAGTCACAAAATCTCAGGGGTGTCATGAGGAATACGTTCGTATAACAGCTTCCCACAAGATTATCATGTGCAGATAAGATGTGTAAACCACTGCTGGGGTTAGAGTGTCTTGTTCACATCTTTCCGGGCTTCTGGAAGGTTCTCCCTACTGATATCCACATGTCAAACTTGAGTTTAACCATCTAAATCCCAACTTAAATCTCTGACATAAACTGCGGAAATAAAAATTATATACTAAAAAAGAATACTTTGATTTATCTTTGGTTAAAAACAAGCCCCCGCACGCATTCCGCAACCCTTCCCCTCCTGCCCTCCCACAGAAGAAACACCCAACAAACTATAGGTCACAGTGATATTTGACGAACACCCTGGGAAAGAGTCCTGTTGACATAAGTACTTTGAGCTCCTTCAAATCCTGTGCTGGTTAATATTCTTCATAAGATTAGGAAAATACAGATAGGGGATATTTACACTCTGTGAGGTCAGAACAGCAGGTTAAACCTATAAGGAGAAAAGCCTTGAATAAATGTAATTTATTCAACTTTGTTATATTGACTGAGAAGGAGTAAGAAGTGCCTTGAGATACTTAACAATTACCTACAAAATACTTGTTTAATCTTATGGGAAGTTAGCTTCTACTTTGTAGGATCTGATGGCCACAAAAGCTTTGTCTAGTTCATTTAATCTATAGATATTGTACATATAGGAACCTTGGCTTAATTGACCCAGAATGGTATAAATCATATAGAGAATTCTGCTGGTCAGGAAGTATTAGAGTCTGATCTTAAGAGTTCTCTCTTATGGGCATGTTTATAGTAAAGTAGCACTTTCAGAAGATTGGAATCTAAACCCAGTAGGAATAAGTAATAAGCGTTTCTAGCAAATTCAAATCCACATCTAACTGGAAGCCTCTTAACTGTACAAGAATTTTTTTAGTTGCTTTCAAAGTTTGACTATGACCTGCAGTAAGAACTATATTGCATTACACACAATATATGTATCCATACATGTGTATGACTGAAACGCAAATTTTACAAAACAATACTTACCTCTGTGGCATGTGATATTCTCCATTTCTTTTATTTGATTTAAAAAAAATTCTGGTCATACTTCACTCAGTTAATTTCATACCCTTCTAATGGATGGTCAAGTCTTCAAGATGTCATATGCTATAACCCATTTTCCCTGTTGGAAGATGGTTGGGCATTATCCATGGCCCTGTGACAAGACATCAGGAAGCACCCAGGTGCATCCTTATGACTGATGGTAGAGAATTCAAGTTAGTCTTAGGTGTGGCATGAAGACAAGATGGCGGCCAATCCACAGGGGCACATTTCTACTTAGGTGCTCAAATATGTATAGCTCTTGTGATACATATTCTTATTTTCCAATTATCTGCAGTATTTACCAAGAACTAAGCAAGGCCTTGGAGGCAGACACTTGGGTATGAATCCCAGCCTTGCCATTTAGTGGAGGCCACATAATACAGTAACATAGTTTCAAGAATAAATACAGACTAAAAACATTCCAGGTTTTACTACTTACAAGCTGTGTGATATCTGACATTTATTAAACTTCTCTGTGTGTGAGTTCTCTCATCTGTAAAATGGGGTAATAATTGTACTAATAAGGTTTTTGCTAGGGCTTAATGAAGGAGTGTGAACACAGTGCTTTGAAAGCAGCCTGGCTGTGGTAAAGGCTCAATATAATAACTGCTGCTATCATTACTTATATTTGGCCTAAACGCTGTGCTTTTTCTAGGGTATAAACTTTGCAGAGTTGTTTGAGGAGTAAAGATAATGTTTATAAATATGTGTAAAGCACCAACACACAGGCACACAATAACAATATTCTTAAATTTAACTCACCCCTGACAGAGTTTCAGTTGTCTAGTGCTGAACAAATTACCCAAGATGGAGTGCCTAAAGCAATAATTGGTCTCTTATCTTTCTCCCTCACTGTTTCTGTGGTTCTGGAATTCGAGAAGGGCTCAGCTGGGTGGTTCTGGCTCAGGATTTTCCCCGTGGTTGCAGTCACGTGGCTGTGTGAGGCAAGCCAGGTCTGTCCTCTTCCTTAGTCTCAGGGCCTGTCTAGGTGGGCTCTGGTTTCCCTGGGGGCTCAGGACTCTGGTATCGAGTGGGTCAGCTCACAAGTCAGAAGCGGAAGCACCTTTCATCTCCTGGCCACAGAAACCATCTAGCTTCACTTCCAATGGACCCTATTCCTCCAAACAATCATAGAAGCTTGCCCATAGTCAAGGGGAAGGGAACACTCCACCTCTCAATAGAGGAGCCTCAAGGTTCTACACGAACAGGTGGGGCAAAGGATATTTGCGCAGCCATCTTTAGAAAATACAGCCTTCCAGAGAGAGATTTTGGAACCAGGCCTTGCTGGGGAGAAGCAGCCCTGAAGAGCAGTCACTCTCCCAGAGGGGCTTTCTGCTGACATCACCGAGGGGCCGCAGGATTGACCTGCTGCTGCATTCCTTAGGGTGGCCTCATCCGAACTCACTGAACCTCTGAACATTCATTGAACAGGTGCTATTTCCAGGTCTTACACTAAGCGCCTTACCTGGATTATTTTATTTAATCCTCGTAGCAATTTTATTAGGGAGGTACAGAAGATTAAAGAAGTTGGGTAACCTCCACAAGGTCCTTAGTTAGCCCAGATCCAAACCCAGCCCTTTATGCCTCCCCATCCCCTGAGGCAGCTGTGAAAGGACTGGTATTTTATGATGATTATGTGTCTATGTTTTTTCTTGAAATGTGTTAACACGTCCAGATTATTTTTACTATTAATATTTTATCAAAGAGGAAAAGTTAAGAAAAAAAGTTATTTTAATTAAACAATATATACTTCTTTCCCAATGACCCAAAAGAATGGGGTGGGGGGGGCGGGATAAAAAAAGTAATTCCCCAATGTTGGTTTCTGCTGTGTGCTTGTTTAAAAGGAGGTAAGGCATTTTGATGACTGTGATATTGTTATTTTTGAGCAGTTTTTTTTTCCCTTAACAAAATCCTACAGCGTAAGGAAGGGTATATTGTGAGTTGTATTTTTCCTACTGAAAAGTTTACTCTGACATGATATGTGATTTTCTTTCTTGATTTCTCTTGGAGGCATGATAGGCCCCCCTGGGCCCCCAGGGTTACCTGGTTATCCAGGATTTCCAGGAACAGCCGGTATTCCTGGGAGAGCTGATTCCGCTCCAGGAAAACCTGGGAAGCCAGGACTGCCTGGCTCACATGGAGCTCCAGGGCTGCAGGGACCGCCCGGATCAGATGGTAAAGCGTGCCTCATTCACATCGGCTAGCATTTTTGTGTTGCTTTGATAGTTAGAGTATTTTTCCTGCAATGAAAATGAGCAAAGTTAGTATTACTAAAACTTCTTTTACAAATAAATTAAATGAGGTTAGACTATTACATCAATTAAATTATGAGAAATTATTTGGTTGCTAGTTTCAGTAGGAATGATAGAATTTTGGTAAATTAATAACATTTTCATTTTTTAAACTTGGTTTTTATTTTTATCAGAGGTATAGGTGAACCTGGATTAAAAAGACAAACAGTTCTATGAGACTTCTTAGGAAAAACCACAATACAGGCATCCATATCTCAAATTCCTTCCTTCCCAGGGGCAATTATTTTCACACATGTAACTGGTTCTTTTGATCATTGTCTCTATAGCCTCATTCAGCATTCCTTGACTTTTCAGTCTGAGCATTATCTTTTGACTTTCCTCAGTAGAAGATGGAATTTGACCCTCTTACACCTTCTACCACCATCACACGTGTGCACAATTTTCTCTCCCACAGCATATCAATATAGTTATAATTTTGGTTATAAAAGTACTCAATGTGTATGCCGAATGGTTATATAAATTTTATTTACTAGTTAAACCATATCATAATATATTTTATCACTTTTTCAGCATAGCATTTTACTAATAATTGTTGTTTTCATTGTTTGGGTGCTTGCTTGGATTTCAATTATTGCTAATTCAACTTCAAACCACCCCATTGTGTAAATCTCCCCATAATATATTCTAACTCATTAATTATTCTACCAATATCTTCTCTTTGAATAAATCTCTTCTGGAGGTTTTTGAGCTATTCAAATTAAGTCAGTTTGCACTTTAATCTGCCACTGATATGGGACTTTCCTTTACCATTATCCTAGGAATTCTCATCACCTCTCTCTCTCTTTCTCTCTTTGTATCTCTTTGTTTCTTGGAACTTATGTATATTCTTTTAATGGTTTGCTCCCACATTATACTTCCTGAGAAAGAGTGTAAATAAGAGGGTAAATCTAGAGGATCTTACCTGATTGAAAATACCTTTATACTACCATGGAATTTGATTGATAGTTTGCCTGAGTATAAAATTCTAGGTTGGAAATCTTTTTCCCTCAGGCTTTTGAAGGCATTCTCCATTGTCTTCTGGCTTCTAGTGTTGCTGTTAAGAACACCAATAACATTTAGACACTTGATTCTTTGAAATATATTTTCTTCTCTGGAAGCTTATAGGAGCTTTGTTTTAGGTGTTTTTAAATTTTGCAGTGATTTACCTTTGTGTTTGGGATGTGCATTTCATTTGTGGGGCACTCAGTGGGCAGTTTTAACCTAATACACATCCTTCATTTCTGGAAAAGTGTCTTGAAGAATTTCTTTGAAGATATTATCTCCTCCATATTTTTTTCTGTTTTCTTTTTCTGGATCTCAGTATATTTGGGTGTTAGAGACCTGGTCCTACATGTCTATTTTTTCTAATATTTATGCTATTATTTTTTACCTCCTTATATTTCAGTGATGCACTCTGGGAGATTTCCTCACCTCTGTCTTTCAACTCTACTTCTTTCTGGATTTTAAAAATTTCTTCTATCATAATTTATTATTTTTTATTTCTGAGGATTTTCTTATTGCAGTTTTTGTCTTTTAAAGTTTCCTTTTGCTGTAACCCTCCTTTTTCACATCAGGGATGGACTGCTTCTCTCACTGACATTTTAATTTTTAAATTTTCTTCTTACTTTATAATCTGTTTCTGCCAAATTTTGAGGGGTTGTTGTTTTCTTCCTGCTGCAAGTTTTGGGAAGGGGATCTTATGATCTAAGCTTTTCACTGTCTTTTATTTTAGTGAGATTTTTAGGAGAAGGCAGAACATATTGTGGGTATTTTAAATATCATCTCTCTCTCTCTTTTTTTTTTTTTTTTTGAGGTATGGGGGCTGGGGCTTGAGCCCTGGGAACCTCGTATGTAGTAAGTGACCCTCACCCACCGAGCCATGTGGACTTGCCTGAATTCGTTTTTCATTTGTTTGCTTGTTTTTTTAGGAAGCACCAGGGATTGAACCTGGGACCTCCCATTTGGAAAGCAGAGGCTCAATGGCTTGAGCCACATCTGCTCTGAAATGTCATCTTTTATCAGGCGTCTCTGAAATTTTGCTTTTACAAGTCCTGCCTTATGCTTTATTCATTAGGCAATACTTGATAGTTAAAGGAGAAAAGAGATCTTTGCCATATACTGATTCTTAGCGTCTTATTTGTTTGTTTGCTTGTTTTGGTATTTGTGTATATAGATGTGTGTGGTCCATTACCTTGCTGTGCAGCCTACTAAATTAGGACCAAGGGATGGCTTCATAAGTGGTTATAGTAGTAAAAGTCTACTATGACAATTGTCTGATCTATTTGTATGTATATTCTTATATCTAAGAGAAAGAATCATAGGAAATGAATGGCAGAAAGAATGAAGCTAAAAGGGGGAATTAAAAGAAGAGAATTAGAGTGCAAAAGATATTTATATTTGTTCTGTGGACAACACTCATAAAAACAATGTGATTCTCTCTGTCCACCCCCTCACACACCATAAAGTTATATCTTGTAGTGTTGGGCACCCTGGACTACAAGGAGTAAAAGGTGAAATGGGTCCTCCAGGAAGAAGAGGCTCAAAAGGAGAAAAAGGCAAGTATGCATCAAAGGTAGGATTTCTAGAAGATGACAGTATCAGAGGATTGGGGGCATATAGGAAATGTGCAGGGGAGCATTCCCTTTAGACTTGTTAACCACAGTAGTTGCCTCGGTGAGTGCTCTGCCTCATTATGTGCTGAGGATGATATCAAAACCACCAGAAAAGTCAAATCCTTTTATGAGTATCTTAGAGCATAAAGGAGACTCTCACCTGCCGCGGAATCTACCATACAATGGTGGGTTTCCTCATCAGGTGTTCCTGATCCCTTGAGAGCAGTGGCAATGGCCCAGTCCTGATATTTTATTTCAGCCTTTCTCTGTGAAGGTCACATATTCCCCAGACTCAGCCAAAGCCAATCACTTTATGTTTCTCCAACCAAAATTATTTGGTGCCTTTCTGACCAACTGAGTCAGGTGGGTATGAGAGTACAAACAAAGCTGAGGAGTTTTACTATCCTAAAGGTCTTTTTTTTTTTTTTTTTTTTGCTTAAAAGTCCTGATGACAAGAGAATGCATTGTGGTGAATTATAAATTGTAATGTGCAGCACAATAAATACTCTGTGCTGACATATTATTTTGTTTCTCTAATTGTTCAGAATTTATGCTCCAACCAAAATTTTTTGTTTGTTTCTTCAGTGTAAATCGAGAGACTTTTCAACTTTTAAAAATAAGAAACTTTATATTTAAATTTCTTCAGTAGACTTGGACATAAGCTTTTCACCTAGAATTTTTCAGAATGAGTTTGTCAAGATACAAAACACTGCGCTTATCTAGAAACCATGTGCCCATCCTTCTTAGACCAGGCCTGAATACCCCATGCTGTGCCCCCACCATGCTCTGAGCCCCCCATCTCACATTTTCATTTGTCTGCAATAGGAATTATGCAGAGCTGACCCTTTTCTTTCTTTATTATAACTTTTGGTTTTGTGTAGTAAAGACCTTATGGTGGATTTTAATTAGGAAATATGACAAAGTTGCATTTTATCCTCCATCTAGGAGATGAAGGACCCTGTGCCTGCATGCCTGGTCCCATGGGCCCACCTGGCCCTCCAGGACTTCCTGGGAGACAGGGCACTAAGGGAGACGTGGGGCTGCCTGGGTGGCTTGGAGAAAAAGGTGACCCAGGCCCTCGTGGTGCCGAAGGATCTCCAGGGCCACCGGTGAGTAACCGTTAGCAGTCACAGTCTTTCAGGTGACAGAGGTAGATAGAGATGGAATTCAAATGTGCTTCTTTCTGATTTATAGTGTGATATGCAACTTAGGAGATCAAGCAAGAGTAGTTTAGGCAGGAGATAGAAATATTGGACTTGTTATGCCAGAGTGTATTTGAGATCTATCTAGAAATGGTTCTCATTGGCCGGCAATTACCTGTTGCTCAGGGGAATCACAGCCTTTAGTCCCTCCACTGAGACCACTGCCTCACTGAGGCACTCCTCTGGAGGAGTTTTATTAAAGAGACTCACCTGGGGTGACCTGGAGCCTAACTCCAGTGCCCTGACACTCTTCCGTTTCTCCCATGAAATCACATGACTGTGGCCTTTCTTTAAAAATCTGCCTTGTGAGTTTGCTGGGAAGAATTCAATGAAGTAATATTTTTATTTTTTGAGTGCTGTAAGGAGCACACTCCTGAATGACACAGCAGGCTCCCAGCCCCTGAGAAGGCCCAGACCAAACCAAAGGCCACCCCCTGACAGAACACCGCTGCCTGTTCTTGCCAGTGCGCTTGGTTTTGTGCTCTATGCGTGGACTTTGTTTTACTAATATGAGCTTGATGGCTTCCCTTGAGAATCTGGGAGCTCGCTGAGCAGGGCCTCCCCCTTCTTCCACTCTCCGGATGCTGAGAGGCGGCTGCTCTGTCAGAGGGGGCCTGAGCCTCCAGCCTCCACCGTGGCCACCCAGCTGCCTCCCCAAGAAGGGCCTGCCTGGCCCCTGTGGACCTCTGCAGGTGTCGACCCTGTCCAGGCTGTACACACAACAATGTGCCCAGTGTCCGGAAAAGAGTGTTTGTGGTTGCTGGGCTTTTACCGTGGTGTTCACATACATCCTTGGCGATCCCAAAGTCTGGGAATTGTGAAAAGTAGCTCTTGAACCCGGAGCTGCTGGGAACCTCGGCCACAGCAGGCTCTGAGGCTCAGCATTCATTTCACTAGAGCTGAAGTGCCATGCAGGCAAGACTGCCTGGTTAACGGCTGTATCCCCAGTGCTTAGAACAAGGCCTGACACTCTCAGTAAATGTTTGCTTGAAGTTATCCAAGGACAGCTCTAGTGATTTTTTTCTTTCTAGCTCAAATAAGTCTTAGCCTTATAATTTAGCTGGAACATTCTACAGGTACAAAGCATTACAGAACTTTGCAATAGATTCTGAGTTGCTGATGTGCTGGCTAATAACTGCTCGGTTGCCCAGGGTACCCTGCTCATTCGGCCAGGACAGTGTTCTCTTTCTGGGGGAAAGTGGCTCAAATGCTGTGTGAGAGGTTTTCTCCCTCGATACTTGATCCATCTGAAGGATGTTTCCATTATCCACCTCATGGCGTGCACACTGTACCCCATACACTTTATCCCAGTCTCATGGCCACTTACGACTCAGCATGTACCTTCACAGTAAGGATAAAAACAAGACTTGACACATATTGACACTCTGTGATTTCCAACATTCTTTTTTCTGTCTACTTTATCATTTCTGCTAAGAGATCCATCCCCCCCCACACACCTGTTGATGTCTCATAGGATTTGTGGGTTTTTTTGTGTTTTTTTTTAAGATTTATTTATTTCTCTCTCCTTCTTCCCCATTGTCTGCTCTCTGTGTCCATTCACTGTGTGTTCTTCTGTGTCTGCCTGCATTCTTGTCAGATGGCACCAGGTATCTGTGTCTCTTTTTGTTGCGCCATCTTGCTGCGTCAGCTCTCCGTGTGTGCAGCGCCACTCCTGGGAAGGCTGCACTTTTTTCACGTGGGGTGGCTCTCCTTGCGGGGCGCACTCGTTGCACATGGGGCCCCCCTATTCAGGGGACACCCCTGCATGGCACGGCATTCCTTGTGTGCGGCAGCACTGTGCGTGGGCCAGCTCCACATGGGTCCTGGGTTGAACCCTGGACCTCCCATGTGGTAGGTGGACGCTCTTCGGTTGAGCCACATCCGCTTCCCATGCCTCATAGGATTTGTACAAATGGGATGCTTGGGGTACTAAACTTAAGGGATGCTGTTGGGGGGTTTTAAATGGTGCTTGCAGAGCCCTTTTCCCCTGCACGTTATGTGGTGCTCAACTGTTTTGCCAGTTTGAGGTTTTATGCCTATGGTGTACTCCTTTAGTTTCTTCTGCTGGAGGACGACATTGTGCTCATTTCAACTGCTACCTCCCCTCCCCTTTTTGGTTCACTGCTTATAAACTAAGATAGGACAGGTATAAAGATCATTGAACTTGTTTAAACACATTGTTAAATTCTAAGAAAATATCAAGGTAGGATCTGTGTGAGCAGAGCAAGAGGTCTGCTCAGTCATTTTAACGCCTTTCAGGTTCTTGTTGTTTCTTGATTATCGAAGCCGCAGGCTGAGTGACTGAGCAATGTGCAGTGTTTCTATAACCGTCATTGACATCCTGCTTGGGCACGCTAATATACCCACAGTAGGTGTCCAGGTTTTTGACATTACCTGATACACAATCATATTTAACACAAAGCCGTGACCCACGTAGTCCTGTCTCAGACTAATGCTGAGGACAAAAGATGATGATCCCTTTGGCCAAAATTAGTTGTTTACTTGCTGTACGGAGGGAATAGGGAATGTTTTGACAACAACAAAGGTGATTATTTTCCTTTTGCTCTCTCCTCAATTTCCCGCAAAGTTCCTGTTATCTCCATGCCTCCCTCCTCACAAACTCATCCCTAAACCTCCATCCTCAGCAATTAGAGTGGCAGCTCCCTAATTCTATATTAAAAAGTCCAAGATAATTTTTTAAAAGTGTTTATAACTTTTTATTTTGTGATAGCTTAAGACTCAACAGGAAGCTGTACATACTGTGCAGTGTTCCCACATTGTCTTCCTGCCAGCTTCCTCCATTGATAATCTCTTCCATAACCATAGTGCATTGTCCAAACCAGGAAGCTGAAATTGATATAGTTTTCTTAACACAGATACAGACGCTACTCAGATCTCACCAATTTTTACATGTAGTCCAAGAGTCTCAGTTTTGTAACAGGAATGCTATACCTTAGGGCAGGGAAAGGGAAGACTGCAAGAATGCCAAACCAGAATTTTTAGCAAATGACTTCAGAGGGAGGAAAAGAGAAATTAGAAACACACAAGTGTGAATAACTTTTGACCCATTATAATTAAGCTAATTTGTTCCTCCTATTTTCACTAAGGGAAAACCTGGTGCCTCAGGACCACCCGGCAACAAGGGAGAAAAGGGTGACATGGTTTTCTCAAGAATTAAAGGTGAGCGTAATCAATCCCCGGGTTCCTGACTACTTTTTCTATGGTGCATGAGTATCCTGAGTGATACATCTGCAGTCCTCTTGCATTAGCTTCCTTTGCAACAACAGAAACAAGACATAGAACTGTTGAGATTGCTTAAATATACTGTTTGTTCTGCCTGGTCTCATAAATGGAGAACTCCAAATCCCATTTCTTATTTGAAATCATAAATGCTTTTTACAACCAGAGGTGAAAGAGAACTTTACCTTATTAGTTCCAGTTAAAAAAAAAATTCAGAAATGCCTGAATTAGTTTGGGGCATGTGCCCTGTTGTGGACCATTCCCCCATTCATTATGGCCAGGCGATGGATTACGATGTTTGGCATAACACAGTCAGGGGCACATGCTCTAATTGGCACCGCCACATACAACCTCCTTGTTGGAATGGGGAAAGGAACATTTCCACAATTCAATTCAATTCAATTCAATTCAATTCAATTCAATTCAATTCAATTCAATAGATTCGGCAAATGTCATTCTCCTTTCTGACTTTTGTATGGTTGCCTTGCATAAGTTTGCACAACTGAGGCACTGAAGAGGAAATCCTACAGACCCACACAGAGTCAAGGCCATTGCCTTTATTTTCATTCCTTTGTTTCCCTCCACTTCTGCTGCTGAAGGGTTAACTTGCTTTGGCCTCTGTCCCCAGGGCACAAAGGAGAAAGAGGTCCTGATGGGCCTCCAGGATTTCCAGGGCAGCAGGGACAACATGGTCAGGATGGACGTGCTGGAGAAAGAGGAGATCCAGGACCTCCGGTATGTATAATTCTTCTGCTCTAGGATTTCACTTTCATTCTTAGTCACAGCATCCATTTCCCCTTGTCAGTTTACCAAGGACTAACTCAGTAAAGTGCCCTCATGCTGTAAATGATTCACCTTTCAGCTCACTGCCACACGAAGTTGATTTTCCTAACAGCTCTATCATTCTAGAGACGGTCCATACTCTTGAGCAGTGCTTCAGTCATAGCAAGACTTGGTCTTGATGGTCTTGATCTCATTCTTGTGGTGCTTACCTTCTTCTGAGATCTTTGGATCTGCAAAAACCCCAGTGATTTCAGGGCATAGCTGGTTGGCTCTGCAGGGTGGAGTGTAGGGCACAGGTACTGATAACTAGTTTCCATGCTGTTCCTTCACTGACTTCACAGTGAAGAAGCACGTGCTGGGAAATGGCTTTTAAAGAAAGGGTCAACTAGTGCAAATCCACTGAGTCCCTGCATTTTCTGATGGAAACCCCTACCAGTAAATGATGTTTCTACCTTTTTAAAACATATTTTGGGTGGATAGTATGTGTAGGGAAGGAAAGCCCTGACCCAACACCTAGGAATTTAAGCTCCCTTTGGCAAATGACGCATTTTTGGATGCTGACAGTATCACAGAAACTGGGCCAGATATTTTATGTATAGCAGTAACCTTACGGAGGTTTGAAGTATGCTGCTCAAGGCCACCCATCTATCCAGTAAGCTAAATAGGAATGAAAACTCTGGTCTGTTTGATTCCAAAGCCTGTGCCATTTCCGCCAGAATGTGCTGCATGCTGTGTGCAATGGACAACCACTCTGAGTGTTGTAATGAGGAGGGATCACACTCTGATTTTATAAGAACTCCTCCGGGTGACATACATATCAATGAGAAGCTTGGTTGTCAGGTTAGATGGTGTTCACGGCTTTCTGGCCTTTGTGCTGATACCAAGTATGTGAATGATCTAAGCTTCTAGACCAGGTTATTTTGGTTTAATTCATTTTTCCACTTAAGAAACTAATTGGAAGCCTATGTCACTGGGTGGTACGTGACATCATATACTAAGCAAATTACGCAAAACCAAGGTGTGCTTACAGAGCAAATGGGGAGAGGAATTTCTACAACACCCCCTGGGGTGCGGCGTGGGGGTCACTGTCTTCCTAGAATCTCTGAAACAGTCCAGACCTACAAGACGCTCATAGACCCTATTTGGGGCCAGGCCACTCGGAAAGCAGAGGGCAGGACCCTCCATGCCCACAGGGCAGCCTTGGCATTCCAGGTATCTCGTGTAAGAAGGTCCTCGTAGCCCTTTGCTCAGCACACAGCTCCAGTGCAAGGAGACGAGGCCACAGTGGGTTTACCCAGGAGCCACTCTGCTTTCAAAACTGCACTGCCCCCTGGAGCCAGCACCTCCCAGGCAGGACTTGCACAGTCCCCGCAGGGGACCTGCCAGTTACAGGAGCGGCCACTCAGGGAAGCTCCCAGCTAGGGCTCTCCAACAGGTCTCACAAGCATGCTTAGCAACCAGGCGTTGCCTTTAAGGTAAGCCACGTTGCCTAGTAATGCAGTTAATATTCCAATTGCAGTTGGGTTTCTAGAGGAACAGAGCTAGATGGTTAACCAAAGGCCAAGTTCTCACACCAAAGTGGAAAGGATTGATTTGGAGCCATGCTGGAATCTACCCAGGTGCCTGCTCATAAGAATGCAGGGAAATAATTTCAAAGATAGAAGAAAATTTTGAATTCCATCATGCCTCTTGATTTACTAATTTCTATTAGTTAGAGTGAAGTTCTGCAGAAAATTTCTTATTCTGTATTTGAGGCATATTCAGAGGAGTGAGGAAATAACTAGAATAACATAATATATGCAAAATATAGAGAAGAATCCAGGTCAGTTGTTTTAAAATGCATTGGCTACTGATTCAGTGTCTTTGCCTATGGTCCTATACCCAGCAACCACTGCGTTGAGCTCATGGGCTTTCAAAGACTGGTAACTGACTCATGGTAACCTTCCCAGGGGGACCATGAAGATGCCACGCCAGGTGGAAAAGGGTCTCCTGGACGGCCAGGCCCCCCGGGCAGAGCAGGACCTGTGGGACCTCCAGGACTGGGATTTCCTGGTCCACCAGGAGAGAGAGGGCAACCAGGAGCCCCAGGCCGCCCCGGCGAGAGGGGTGCTGATGGCTTGAAGGGTCAGCAAGGTAATTTTGAATATTTTTGTGGCAGCAGGTCACTTGAAATCATGGATGCTAGAGTGAGCCTCTCTTCTAGCCAAAGTTATTAGAGCTATGGCACAGCAGCCAAATAGAATCCCACCAGGGCACTGTTCAATCTATGAATGCAGTTAAACAAACAGATCGTTACAGCATGAGCAATATTTAAATGTTAGAAATGTTAAACTGTCTTTGTTGTTGCTTTTTGGTTTGGCATACCAAAATTGCTTTTCATTCATTCCTCAGGATCGATTTATACAATCTATTAAAAGTATGCATTATTGTGTAAATTCAAAATATATTTTTATGATACTCTGAGATAATGCAGTATATATATTATAAAAAACACTAGTTTTTCATTTAAAATTTATATCATTGTCCATGAAAATTCATTTGTAAGCCTTCTAGGGAGAAGAAAAGGAGGGCTTTTGAATATATTTGAGAGGTATATGAATTTGAAACAATAAAGTCACTTGCAAGATTATAGCTGAAAACTTTTAAGAAGGTGGGAAGAAAGGTTTTTTTTCAAATCTTTGTTTTTTAAAAAATATATTTGGGAAACGGACTTTGGCCCAGTGGTTAGGGCGTCCGTCTACCATATGGGAGGTCCGCGGTTCAAACCCCGGGCCTCCTTGACCCGTGTGGAGCTGGCCATGCGCAGCGCTGATGCGCGCAAGGAGTGCCGTGCCACGCAAGGGTGTCCCCCGCGTGGGGGAGCCCCACGCGCAAGGAGTGCGCCCGTGAGGAAAGCCGCCCAGCGTGAAAAGAAAGAGCAGCCTGCCCAGGAATGGCGCCGCCCACACTTCCCGTGCTGCTGACGACAACAGAAGCGGACAAAGAAACAAGACGCAGCAAATAGACACCAAGAACAGACAACCAGGGGAGGGGGGGGAATTAAATAAATAAATAAATCTTAAAAAAAAAAAATATATATATATATATATATATATATATATTTATTTATTTATTTTCCCTGCCCTCCCGCCCTCCCATTGTCTGCTCTCTGTGTCCATTTGCTGTATGTTCCTCTGTGTCTGTTTGTATTCTCATTAGGTGGCTCCAGGAACCAATCCTGGGACCTTCTGGAGTGGGAGAGAGGCAATCATTCTCTTGGGCCACCTCAGCTCCCTTTCTGCTATGTCTCTCACTGTCTGTCCTCTGTGTCTCTTGTGGTGTAATCTTGCTGCTCCAGCTCTCTGGCCGATGTGGAGGGGGGCACTCCCACACCAGGCAGCATTCCCACATGAGATGGCACTTTTGTGTGGGCCTGCACTCCACGTGGGCCAGCTCACTGCGCAGGCCAGCTTGCCTTCACCAGGATGCCCTGGGCATCGAACCCTGGACTCCTATATGGTAGATGGGAGCTCAACTGCTTGAGCCACAACCGTTTCCCAATCTTTTTTGCTTTTTTTTCCCATGAGTATATATTTTTTTAATTATAATTTTTAAATTTTATTTATTTTTCTCCCCTCCCCTGCCCAGTTGTCTGCTCTCTGTGTCCATTCACTGTGTGTTCTTCTGTGTCTGCGTGTATTCTTGTCAGCAGCACCCAGAATCTGTGTCTCTTTTTGTTGCATCATCTTGCTGCGTCAGCTCTCCTTGTGTGCGGTGCCATTCCTGGGCAGGCTGAACTTTCTTTCATGCTGGGCAGCTCTCCTTACAGGGTGCACTCCTTGCTCATGGGGCTCCCCTATATGGGGGACACCCCTGCGTGTCACGGCACTCCTTGCGTGCATCAGCACTGCGCGTGGGTCAGCTACACATGGGTCAAGGAGGCCCTGGGTTTGAACCATGGACCTCCCATGTGGTAGGTGGACGCTCTATCTGTTGAGCCAAGTCCACTTCCCCTTCTTTGCTTTTAATGTATTAATATTCTTTGGGCTGTGTTCTTAATTGAGTAGTTTTAAAATAAAATCTTATCTCTGGTTCTTTAACAACATTAAAAGGCAAATATCTACTACAATAAAAAGTTTTTTAAAAAAGAAAGAAAAGAATAGGCAAATATTTTGCTATTTGATAAGCTTTAAGATCATGGTCTAGATATTACTACTATCTCTCCCAGTCTCCCATTTACATAAGTCCCCCAGAGTCCAAACTAGGATTCAGATATTCAGAACATAGTGTTGGATGCTTGCTGCTCTTTCATGATTTATCGAAGTTTCTGACTGCATTGTATTAGATATCTAATACAATGACCTAGAAAGTAATTATTTTCTTTAGGTTCTTAAAACTAATGCTTCTTGGAATCAGCATTTTTCTTATTCCCAAATTTCCTAAATTTCAGGACAGATTCTTCTAGAAATTCAGTACAAAAGCAGTTTAAATGACTTAATGATACTTGTGAGTCTTCTTTTCCTTTACGTTCCATGTATAATCTATGAAAAAGATCTTGAGCAAGTTTGTTTTCATTGAAACTCACGTTGCATTGAGCTATCAATTACATGAATGCCTCTTTAACTTTTTTTCATTCCAGGTGACACAATTCCTTGTAATGTAACCTATCCTGGAAGGCCAGGCCCTCCAGGTTTTGATGGACCTCCAGGTATGATCAATGAGAACTTACTGTCCTTATACATTTCTGCTAGGAAAAGAACCAGCAGGACAGATAAGCCAATAGCTAATCCTCAGGTAACTAGTTAGGATAGTTATAAAATTCTTAGAAGGTTTTGAGGGACTATGGGAAAAAGATGTTTGTTGTAATCATAGGTGGGTCTTTAGTCTACAGTTTGGGGTCTACGAGATGGATTTTTCACATCTCTGTACAACAAAATTTATCTCGATCTGATCAAAGCAAAGTTTAAAGTGCCTTCCCTTTTAGAGTTATAAAATATCAGCTTTCTTTACTGGTGTCTCAAGAATGGAAAATCAATGTTTGCTTACTGCTTGTAAGTTTTTTTAAATTCTGCTTTCCAAGAGAACCAAACTTCTGAGTAGAAACATTCTGAAAAATGGCCATATATCCACATCCCTGATTGTACTTTCATGCAATTATTTCATTTGAATTAATCACTTTACTTTCAGCGGCATTAAACCAAAAACTAGATACATAGTTGTAAAATCTATTGAAAGGTGGAATGACAAATCTGTATCACTCTCTATAACTCTTAGCTAATGTTATAGTAATGTTGTGTAACAACCACAAAATCTCAGTGGGCTACAACAACAAATATTTAGTTTCCTCTTATGAAATCTGTAGATTGACTGGGGTTCAGCTGATCTAGATGGTTCTGCTGGTCTTGGTCCCAGACCCCAGATCAAGTTCAGATCTGCAGCACTCATCTCATTACTGAAGGGCAGTGACCCCAGGGCATTCTCTTTCCTTGTTTGCAGAACCCCAGAGGGTAGGCCCAGCTTTACAGGCACGTTTCACACCTCTATTTGCATTCTAGATGCTAATATCCCACTGGTCAAAGCAAGGCACATAACAAAGCCCCACGTCCAAGTATGAGAAATCACTGCACCCATCCTTTGGCAAGGGTTCAAAGGGATAACTCTACATCCATGAATGAAGATTCACTAGTTGACGGAATTTATTTTCTCTTTTACTGCTACTTTGTCATGGATGAAGGAAATTATTATTACTTTTAACCTTAATGAAAGTGAACATTCAAACTTTATGTTGGCGGTTGTAACTCCCTTTAAGTGCATGATTTACAAGTTATTTTAGCAGAGATGGTTCTTAGTAAGAATTAGCAGATTTTTTAAAACAAATCCCTTTTGCAAGTGCTTTTTGCCTATACTTTGTTTAATGACAAAGGCAGTAAGGTGCAGGAAAAGTAGATTTGTCCTTTGTTCTGGTGCTTTCTTCAGCATGCCAGATGCTGGCTATTGGCCTTTTACTCCAGAAGCATAGACTATGTCTGTGTATTTTGAGACATATGGGAAATTGGGAAGTTGTTGAAAAATCCATCCCCATTATGGTATGCACCCAAGGGCTTTCTGAAAGAACCCTTTACTCTTTGGCCTCTGAGAAAGTGTATTATCAAAATCACTGTCTTTAAAGCATTTATTTTGATCACAACTCATTAAATGACTCCTTAAGCCAGGAGAGACCCGTCTTTTCTTCCACAAAGCAGAAATACTCTAAAAAACATTGAACACAGATTTTTTAAAAAAATCACTTCATCTTGTTCTCATTTGATTTGTGTTTTTATTGAGCCTATGTTTTGTTGTTTTTATTGTTTAGGTCCGAAAGGATTTCCTGGTCCCCAGGGCACACCCGGGAGGTGTTTTGATGGGCAAAAAGGTCGTCGTGGCAAACCAGGAATATCCGAAATACCAGGTCCACCCGGTAAGTGAAATGTTTTTCCTGATTGGAAATGTAATTCAGGAAGTTTAAATACCTCTAAAAACTGATGCCTTCAGTAAGGAAATGGTTCCCGAATCCCTAGATAGTTGGGAAAATGTTTTTCTTGGAAGTTGGAGTCCTTAGCTGTACTTTGAAACTTTTTGACTTTGCTAATGTTCTAGGTTGCCAGGGTTCCTTCTACCTTGAAGCATACTACAATCTATTATTGGTTTTTCATGTCGTAGAAATTGCCCAGTCCAGACAGAAAGTTTGCCAGAGAATAAAAATAATTAGGGAAATATCATTGGCTTATAGAAAACACGATGTTACAATTTATTTCCTTAAAAATATGGTGATGAAAAGTCCCTAATAAGCCATTCTGAAATTTAGAAAAGTGCTCTTGCATTTTTGTTGTTGTTTGTTGTTTGTTTTTTTGTTTTTAGGAAGCACCAGGAACCAAACCTGGGACCTCCCATGTGGGAAGCAGGCACTGAGCTGCATCTGCTCCCCTGTATTTTTTTTTTTAAAGAACATAGTCTCTTAAAGCGAGAGTTCTATATATGTATTGGTTCTATACTTGTACATTTAACAGTTAGTTTTATCTTTCATAGGTTTTCGTGGTGATGTGGGAGATCCAGGTTTCAGAGGTGAAAGGGGGTCCTCCTTTGCTGGGCCCCCAGGCCTGCCCGGTCCACTTGGGGTGAATGGTTGGAAAGGAAGCCCCGGCGACCCTGCCTATGGCCACCCAGGACCTCCGGGGACGAGAGGTCCACCAGGAATGCAGGGGACCAAGGGACCCAGAGGTGACCCAGGACAGCCAGGGGCTGCAGGTATGACGTGTGCTGTCCCTGTGGTCCTCAAAGCCCACAAGGTTTTGCAACAGGTCACTGGAGAATATTCTGATCAGCTTGCCTTAGAAACCTAGAATGTAAAATTATTACCCAAGCATCTTCCCTTATCGATGGGACTATTAATACATTTAAAATAACCTGCACTCCAGTTGTTGCCTTTGTATTTTATTGGTTGTTTTTTGTTTGTTTGTTTGCTTGTTTTTAAAATCCAGGCCAATGCATTGCAGCTCAGACAGTTCAGTTCGATTCAGCAGCTCCTAGCCACCCCCTTCTGTGACTCAGGGCAGTATGTCAAGGCTGTCCCACCCTAGGGGAGCAGGGACACGAGCTTGCCCACTGCCACTACTGGGTTGAAAGGAGACAGGATGACTCTTTCTTTTAAAAAGATTTATTTTTTATTTATTTCTCTCCCCTTCCCCCCCACCCCCAAGTTGTCTGCTCTCTGTGTCCATTTGCTGTGTGCTCTTCTGTGACCACTTCTATCCTTATCAGCGGCACAGGAATCTGTGTTTCTTTTTGTTGCATCATCTTGCTGTGTCAGCTCTCCATGTGAGCGGTGCCATTCCTGGGCAGGCTGCACTTTCTTTCGCACTGGGCGGCTCTCCTTACGGGGCGCACTCCTTGTGCGTGGGGCTCCCCTACGTGGGGAACACCCCTGCATGGCAAGGCACTCCTTGCGCGCATCAGCACTGCTAATGGGCCAGCTCCACACGGGTCAAGGAGGCCTGGGGTTTGAACTGCGGACCTCCCGTGTAGTAGGCAGATGCCCTATCCATTGGGCCAAGTCTGCTTCCCGACAGGATGACTCTTATGAGCAAGAGCAGCTCAGAGGGCCTGAGCAGTGTGGGCCGGAGTTCAGGGACCGCTTCACGGGAGAGCTGGTAGCTGGGCCCCAGCCCACAGTCTGCTTTTGGAAAGATGGCAGTGCGGGGCTTTCATTCCTGGAGGGGCAGTGGGCAGGGCAGCACCAATCTGAAGAAGGTGGCCCCAGTGCTGATTCACCTCCTGTTCTGAAAGAAGCCAAGGACTCCTCAGGATCTGCCACAAGGTTTTTCAGATTGTAGGGGACTTCAAAAAGCATCTTGCATGGGGGTGGGAATTGGAATGTCTCAGGAGTTATGATGCATTACATTTGGGTTTGGGCCAGCAAGTGTGCCCTTTAAAAAGCGCCTTGGATGATTGTGAATGAGATGTGGACACCGGAACGGACGTTGACAAACACTGTTCTGGCTCTTTCCTAACAGTGAAGGGCCAGTATTTGTTCAGTACCCACCACAGAACAGGGCGAACGGAGGCGGGGTGGGAGGTGGACCAGCCTCGGCCGTTGCCTTCCAGGAGCTGACAGACACAGTAGTTGGGAAGTCAAAATATTCACCCACAAAGAAATAATTCACTGGAAAGTAACAAGATAATACATTAAATGAGTCAACAAAAATAATTTTGACGCAGTAATCCTGCTATCCCGCTTGTCAAATGTATGCTAAGGGGGTAACCGTTCAACAGAAGGTGAAAGTTACATTCCTGAGTGTCCTTGGAGTTTTATCCACAAGAGAGGAACAATTGTAAACAATACAGTTACATATGTTTATATTTATATATATGATATATTTGTGAATATGTTGTTTATATATATATCCAAAGGAATACTGTTCATCTATAGTGATTAAAGGGAAACGGACTTTAGCCCAGTGGTTAGGGCATCCGTCTACCACATGGGAGGTCCGCGGTTCAAACCCCGGGCCTCCTTGACCCGTGTGGAGCTAGCCCATGTGCAGTGCTGATGCGTGCAAGGAGTGCCCTGCCACACAGGGGTGTCCCCCGCGTAGGGGAGCCCCATGCGCAAGGAGTGCACCCGTAAGGAGAGCCACCCGGCGCGAAGGAAAGTGCAGCCTGCCCAGGAATGGCGCCACCCACACTTCCCGTGCCGCTGACGACAACAGAAGCGGACAAAGAAACAAGATGCAGCAAAAAGACACAGAAAACAGACAACCGGGAGAGGGGAGGGGAATTAAATAAAAATAAATCTTTAAAAAAATATATGTATATATATAGTGATTAAAATCTTACTCAAAGTGGAAGACATTTGCAGATTCACATGTAATGTGAAATAATCCAACAGCTGAATGTGCACTGTGATTACTGTGTTTTAAATGTAAATATATGAACCAAAATACAATGAAAACATAGAAAAAGAAAATAGATTTTTAGGATAAGGTATAGAATTATAGGGGACTTATTTTTGCTTCTAAAGGCACTGAATTTCCAATAATATGAATTTAATAGTAAGCGACAGAAATAGCTTACAAAATGCAAATTTGTATGGCACAAACTGGGTTTGTAAATATTCTAGAGATTTGGTATAAAACCTGCTGTAAATTTGGAGGCTAATTAAAACCAGAAAGAACTGTGTGATTTTCTTTTTGCATGGGCAACTTCTTATCCACATAATCTTATCACTTAACTCATTTAGCTGTGTGTGATTGATCCATTCATTTGGAGCTCACTACAGCCTATGATAAGAAAATCCATTTAGAGACTTAACTCACTTGAACACTGTGGAGATCAAAGAGTTTCCTTCTGGTATAGGTAAGCATGAACAATTTATCGTAGGCCATCTGTGTGGTATTATGTCATGAATGTCATGAATGTATTGTATCATTTTAGGATCAGCTGGCACTCCAGGATTCCCAGGCCCCAAAGGTCCTGCAGGCAGAAAAGGAAGTACTGGCTTTCCAGGTATCCCAGGTCCACCTAGCCATTCCTGTGAAAGAGGTTCTCCAGGGATGCCAGGACAACCAGGACTTCCAGGGGTTCCAGGTAGTCCAGGTAAGTGTCACAGGTGTCAAGATCTGTGAAAAGTCTAGATGTCACCTTGCTTACAAATTAAGCCAGACTGTTGCTCTTTCTTGATAGAAGCAGGACTGCCAGGTCAGAGACAAAATGCTTTATTACTTATGCCACTGCAAGCAGAATAAGCTGCATGTTGCCCTGTGTCTATTCTCCATTTCACGCAAGTCCCACAGAGGTGATGCAGGTGGGGCTAGACGGATCTGGGTGCATATTGTGTTAAAACAGTAGAGGAACAGTGAGCCGAGGGACGCTGCCACTCTAGAACAGCCTGCAAGGCAACCTGCCTCTTGTATAGGGGGAAGCATATCATCTGCAAAGGTTGCTCACTGCAAACACAACCTTGAGAAGTAAGGTAAAGAACCCAACATTCATGGTATACCCAGAGAGTGTCTCCTAACACAAATTATTATGGGCTGTTTCCAATCTGATCTTCATTTCTCCATGCAGATTGTTGACTCTTATTTAAATGTCGGAATATGCCCTCTAAGGATCAAAATCAGACTGGGGCACAACCTGCCACTGCAGCTTTATACTAGCGACTGTAATAATAGATGATGATCTGATTTCTATAATTCCCTCATTACAATTAATATAGTCTGGCGAAATTTCACTCTGCCAGAGCTTCAGGAAGCACCTGGAAATCTTTATAGATTCCCTCTATAATAGTACAATACAAATAACACATTTGTTCTTCACCCCTATTTGTATTCTATTTATAAAAGCTCTTATTTATAATTTCCAGGCATCCCTCCTGGGTAATGCAAGCGGTCTGCCTTTCCTTTTATAGCAGCCAGAAAAAGATATTCTTTGACTGATGGAAAATTGCTCCTGTTCTTTTAGCCAATAAATGTTTTATTTTTGTTTTATTGGCCACAGACATGTGATTTAAACTACCATGAATACTTTTTTCCTATCTGAGTGGGAAACCAGCTTTCCATCTTTGTACATTGTCATCACTGTGTTTTTTCTCAGGAGCCCCAGGATGGAAAGGACCAAAGGGGCAAGTAGGGCCTCCTGGACCAGCTGGCATGAAGGGCCTCCCTGGAGCCCCAGGACTGCCAGGAGCAGGTGGACGCCCAGGACCCGCAGGAACCCCAGGCCCCCCTGGGGATGATGGACTCCCTGGTCTGCCAGGCCCACAGGGTGTGTAGTGTTTCTATATCCCCCCACACACTATATACTTGAAATCCTCTGCCGTGTGAGGCCCGTTGCATATAATGATGCTAACAGAATTTACTGGTGCGTTGTCCTTCCGTTAGTGATATCTGCCTTCTTCTGGTCCTCTGCATTGTTATTTCCAGTGGTCAAAGGCTTTGGTAGGGACCAGGGAAAAGAGGGTGAGGGGTGAATGGGTCCACAGAGCCCGTAAACACTGCTCAAAGGACAGGGTAGCCCCAATGAAGTGCTGGGTCAGGGCGAACGTACTTCTGCTGTGGATGGCCCTCCCACCCCCAGGTCGGTAGGGTGGGAAACTGAGGGTGAACTGGGAGGAGGACAGAGCCCTGTTAGATGCAGTAAGATTGATAACTGTTGGTTACTTTCAAAACCAAGTGGGGTTCATCTCTAAGTGGACTAGAGAAGCACAATAGCCTTCCAAATGTTTCCCTAAAATTCATATTTTCATTTCACCAGGGCCCCGGGGTCTGCCTGGTCTCCCAGGTTTTCCAGGGGAGCAAGGAAAGCATGGCCCAGAAGGAAGACCTGGCCAAAAGGGAGAACGTGGAGAGAAGGGTCGGCCTGGCCTTCGGGGAGAGCTGGGAGCAAGGGGAACCAAAGGTAAATGTATCCAACAACCTGGAGAGGCACATGTGTTTGTTTTCAGTGTTTATTCTGACTGCATAACTATGATCTCTGAAAAAAAAATGGAACTGTCCTGCAGCGTGAGTTCCACTTCCTTTTAGTTCTATGACATTTGTGTAAATATTTTAAACAAACGTTGCTTTCATTCCCCTTCTCTCATTCTAATCTATAGCTATGGTATATCTAATATGCTGTAATTGAATGAAGTGATTTTTAATGCTTTGATTTATAGTTTTTAGGTTTCAGAGAATCTTCTCAGAGTTCTGTTGGGAAGCAGTGAATCAGGGCTCCTGGCCTCTGTTTCAATTAGAACGGGAATTGGCGAGCTTCTCTGTAGAGAACCAGATAGAAAAGATTTTCAGCTTTGCAGACCATACGGCCTCTGTCACAACCAGACAACTTTGCTGTTGTAGCACAAAAGCAACCATCTACAACATGTAAACAAATTAACATAGCTGCGTTCCAATTTAACTCTATGGACTTTGAAATTTGAATTTCATTTGATTTTTATGTGTCATGAAGCATCATTTTTCTTTTGATTTTTTCCACAACCACTTAAAAGCATTCTTAGCACATGGGTTGTACAAAAGCAGGTAATAGACCACATTTGGCCCATGGCCTGCCATTTGCTGACCCCTGAACTAGAATGAATCCACTTTCACCTGGGGTATGAGTTGGATCTCCCTCAAGCTTCATTTAATGAATGGATTTTCATTACTATAAAAAAGAGTAATTTCAAAACCACTGAATTTAATGTTCTGTGTCCATCCCTGTTAAATATTTACTGTACCTCTTAGCCCTGAGGCTGCCATGAGTGAAGGAAATATTTTGTTTCCAGTGTTCAGAATGAATGGTTGATGATTTTTAGAAACAAGGTTTTTGCCCTTAAAGCTCTTTGGGCAAATAGCCTTTTTTGATTCAAATTACTTTTTTTAATGGTTGATTGATTCTACTATTATTTTTTGTTTTACTAGCCAGTAAATAGAGTCACTCTTTATAACTTAGATAAGTAAAATTTTGCTGTGCCATTATGCTCCTATACTACCATCCCACCAAAAAAATTTTTTAAATTGGGGTAATGCCATTCATATGGTGGGAAACTGGCTCTCTGAAAAGAACAACAGAATGCCCTGATTAGTAGCATATGCTGATTTCCATGTTGTAAATACTTCCACCGTGGCTGATTTCAAGCACTAATGGTTAAATTGGCTTACGAAATTCCCATACTGCTAATAGTTTGTTTTTGCCAAGCTGGAATGAGCCTACTCCTGAAGACTTCAATGACTAGACAGTACTTATCGGACTCAGGCAGAAATTCTTTCCTTTTTTGAAGTCTACGTGGAGCTCTAAGCTGAGTTAGTTCAATATCTGTTCTTTTAATGTAAGGAAAATAATAGAGGTGGCTAGGAAGGGGAACATAAAGAATTGGAAACTGGAAATAGACAATTCAAATTTTACAGGCTAGATATTATTTAGACTGGAACTCTTCAAGCCCGACTTAACTCACTTAAGACTCCGATACCAATTGGGTTGACTTTCACCAACGTTCACTGGGTGCTCACCGCATCCACCAAGCCCAGTGGCTGGACAAGTGGGGAAGAGGAATGTAAGATGCCCAGCCTCTCTTTAGAAACCAGGCGGTGATGGTGACCTTGTACAACACACAAACGCAAATGCAGTTCAGTGAATTAAATGGGACCTGTAAACTGGAAGTGAACTGTTGAAACAGGAGAATCACACGTGTATTGCTTCTGTTTGTTTCCGTTGGGGATGCTTAAAATCTAAAGGAGCAAGAGGCCCTCCAGGAGAAGAAGGAGAAATGGCTATAAGTTTAACCAAGGGGAAGCCGGGGGAACCTGGGCCCCCTGGAGATGATGGATCCCCAGGAGAAAGAGGTAAACCCTCCCCCCCCACTTAAGTTATATCAAATAAGCTGACATCTTATTATCAACAATTATTGTTGATAATTCAAACAAGTGTGTGTATTAGGCACTTTCCTAATAACTCTGAGATTAGGAAAGTCATTTTTTAAAGATATGTATATATACTAATGAATGTGCTGCTACAGTTTCACTTTTCTATGCTAGATTTTAGCTTAAGGATATATGTATTTATAGATTTGGATATTACTAAGATATACATAAAATACCAGTTTCCTGTTTAAAGTATTCCCCACCCTTAGTTTTGGTAGTTGGTATTAAAATAAAGGGTTAGTAGCAACATGATCGTCCAAGCCTTTTTTTTTTTAGGGGTTACTAGGAATTGAACCCAGGACCTCATATATGGGAAGCAGGTGCTCAACCACTGAGCTACATCCACTCCCCAATGAGAATTGTTTTTTTCATTTGTTTGTTTGTTTGTATGTTCTTAGGAGGTACTGGGGCTTGAACCCAGGACCTCATACATGAGAGGCAGGTGCTCTACCACCTGAGCTACATCCGCTCCTTGTCCAAGTCATTTTGACCAACACTGCTCAGATTTCAACGTGCATGTGAATCATCCAGGTTCTTGTTAAAATGCAGATTCCAGTTTGTAGGTCTGGGGCAGACCTAAGAGTCTGCATTTCTAGTAATTGCCCCAGTGCCCATGCAGCTGGTCCTCACACACACTGAGCAGCAAGGATTTTGACAACCACATTGGTATGCTCTCTCGGCAGCTTGGACTTAGTCTGCATGACACCTGGGTTCCTGCCTGGGCTCGCCCCTTAACTTGTGGCTGGGAAACACAGGCTTAAGTCCTTTAAGCGCTTGCTCTTTTGTAAAATAGGTGTGCGAGGCTCAGTGTCCTCCATGCCCCCTCCACCTCTGCCAGCGCTGAGTCTGCTAACCTCCTGGGCAGCCAGCCTCCTTTACAGCATCCTCAGCGGCTCGGGACAGGGATTAGGATGCCCCATACATTTGACTTCTCCTACTGAAAAGAGAAGAAAACCCCTCAGCCTAGCTCTTGCCGACCCCAGGATTTCAGCAAACAGGTTTACGACACTCCCGACCTCACCAGGTGCTAAAGGAGGCCTGGGGATGCCAGGGACGAGAGGCGAGCCAGGAAGACCCGGACCGCCTGGATCTCAGCGAGGGGAGCCTGGTGGACACGGGCAGCCTGGGCCTCCAGGGCCACCAGGCCGGCCCGGCTCACCTGGGGCGAGAGGGATCATTGGTTTTCCGGGATTTCCAGGTGACCAGGTAAGCCGCTGCTGCTGTGGGAGGGAAGAAACGACAAAACGTCTCTGTTCTTAGGACGCCTGTAACGAGTCATATTAATAATATGCCACTGTCCATCGTTCCTCTTTCACTGGCTTTTAGAACGCAGGCGGCAGGCCGAGGGAAGAGTGGAGCTCTCTGGAAGGTCATGATGTATCTGAAATTTCTCTCTAGAGCTCATGCCTCACCGCCCTAAGATAGGTGACCAAGCTTTCACACACTTCAGCCCCGTTGAATGGCCCTGTAGATTCTTGCCTTCTGGCTAATGGAAGGAAAAGTCATCCCGGAATATAACTCCAATGCTGGTTTCCAAACCTTCCTAACTGATTGCAGATACCGCAGATCTTGCTCTAAATACATTTGCTCTTCACAGTCATGAGTAAATACCCCTTGAAAAACCAGGAGGTACCAAAAATGTAATATTGGGATTCTGGAAAATGTGTAATATTAATATAATTTGATGCATGTATTTGGGAATAAAATGGATTTCAGAAATTGGAGGTATGGTATGCCTTCTAATGATAACTTTTTAGTATTGATTTATTCATTCAAAACTTAAAACTCAAGTTACGCAATACAGTTACTTTTTTGTGAACAAGTGTACAGAATAGGAAGCTGTCTATTGGTATTGACGTCTCTTTTCTGGAGGGGTTTTGACTGTTTTTAAAAACCGAACACATACTGTAGCATGCAGGCATTGCTTTTCCAATTTTCTTTTTTTTTTAAAGATTTATTTATTTATTTCTCTCCCCCACCCCCCACCCCACTTGTCTGTTCTCTGTGTCCATTTGCTGTGTCTTCTTTGTCTGCTTCTGTTGTTGTCAGCGGCATGGGAATCTGTGTTTCTTTTTGTTGCATCATCTTGTGTGTCAGCTCTCTGTGTGTGTGGTGCCATTCTTGGGCAGGCTGCACTTTGTTTCGCGCTGGGCGGCTCTCCTTATGGGGCGCACTCCTTGTGCTTGGGGCTCCCCTACACGGGGGACACCCCTGCGTGGCACGGCACTCCTTGCGCACATCAGCACTGCGCGTGGGCCAGCTCCATGCAGGTCAAGGAGGCCCGGGGTTTGAACCGTGGACCTCCCATGTGGTAGGCGGATGCCCCAACCACTGGGCCAAGTCTGCCGCCCCAATTTTCTTTACCACTGCAAATGATAACAACCAAACCGTTACCAAAGATTGTAACTGTAGTATGTCATGCACGTGCCAATTGTATTTTAAACCAATAGAATCTTTCTGTTTCATTAAATTATCAGGGAGAGCCAGGTACTCCAGGCCCCCCGGGACGTTCAGGAAGTGATGGAGAAAGAGGACCGAAAGGTATGGTTTGGAAATAGGGCAGCCATCCATCAAGCTCCTCATCCTGGGCGTTAATTGTACCACTGTGAACAAGCACCTCTTGCATGAAAAGCAAAATAGATCAAACAAACTGTTATGCCAAGGGATTATTCTTAGACTCTACTAGATAGTAAAACACTCAAGACCCAAACCATCCACATTGTCATTCAGATTGAAGGATATCAGCTGGGAAACAGTGTAGCCTTGGGGCACGTCAGGTCCTCCTCTTCATGGGAGTCCTTGCAGCAGTCCATGTGGTGACCACAGCCACCACCACCCCCAACCGAAGTGAGGGCTCAGGTGCAAGGAGATGAGATCCACATTGGCAGGCGGTGTCCACCTTGGCTTAGAAGGCCCATGCCCCATAAGAGCCAATGACTTTTCTAACAATTCCAATGGTATAGCTTTTAGGGTCCCAGCGACAAGAATCACTGTACACAGAGAAGGCCAAAGCCGTGAGTCCTCATCAGGTGTTGCTAGTTCACTTACAGAATTTCCAGGCCAAGTGTAATTTACAATCAGGATATTTTTTACCATAAGCCAGTGGTTAGCAAACCCTTCTGTAAAGGACCAGATGACAAATATTTTCAGCTTTGCATGCTCTAAGGTTTCTGTCACAAGACAACTGCAAAAGTAGCTCTAGACCAGGGGTTCTTAACAAGGGGTCCATGAGCTTGAACTGAAACACTATTTTTGTGGGGATATGTTGGTGTGGGTGTGATATATTTATTAAATAATACGCAGTATAGGGTGAACTTTGTAAGGGGTCTGGGGTTTTCACTTGACTGGCAAAGGGGTTTGTAGAACCAAAAAGGTTAAGAACTCCTGCTCTAGACAATACATGAGCAAATGGGTGTGGCTGTGTCTCAATAAAACTTTATTTACAAAACCATCTGGATTTGGCCCAACAGGCCTTAGTTTGCCTCCTTCCAAAAACAATGTTGCCTTGCAACACAGCTGACATTCTGTCTTTGTCAGTTTTCCAGTAAAGCAGAGCTAGAAATTAACTGAAGGTCAAAACTGTCTTTAGAGAAAGAGTGATTTTGTTAACCTTTCATCCAGACAAATGAATGAACAAACAAATGAAAGTCAGAATTTCTTAAATTGCAATATTTGCCTGAAAACTTCAATTATTTTACTATCTTTTTGTACCATTGAGTTAATAGTTTTTCTTTAAATCTACTTTAAAATGAATCACCTTTTAACCTTAGCATTGTCCTAATCACTATCTTTGTATTTTAGTACATATTAAAATAAATTACTTTAAAATGTAAAACACTAGTGAACTACCTAAAATCCTCTTCCTACAACTAGTGTACATGTTTTACACTTTGGGAAATCCTCCATAATAATATGATAATTGCTGTGAGAAAAAATGAACTGTGCATGCTTATTGAGTCAGAAAGAATAATTGAGCTCTCTTCCTCAGAAATAGGTACAAATCGAGAATGTTTCATGTTTGATTTTTTTCTTTTCTTTAAAAACTTTTATTTTAAAATACTTTTAAACTTACAGGATAGTTTAAAAAAGTCACACAAACCCCATACAGAGAACTCCAACACCTCCAGATAACCCAATGCACTGATTTTAATATTTTGCCAGATTTGTCATAACATTCTTTCTATCTCTATGTTTATCCATTTACTGACCACTTGAGTATAGGTTGTACACACCATGCTCCTTGAACATTTAGTACTGCAAAGTACATTTCCAAACAACAAGGCTATTCACTTATGCAATCATCATTAAGTACAGTTAACAAGTTCAAGAAATTTAACATTGATATAAAACTTACAGTCTGTATTCCAGTGTTTTCAGTTGTCCCGATAATGTCCTCTGACCCTCTTCACCTCCCTTGCAGGAGCCCATCCAGGATAATGTTTTGCATTTAATTGTCATTGTCTCCTTGATTACTTATTTTAATTGTGGGAACATATATACAAAATAAATTTTCCTATCTTAATCACTCTAAGCCTACCATTCGATGGAATACCATTCGATGGTACTTTCTCCCTGAAGACTGACATTCTGGGGCTGGCTGACAGTAATCCTTGGCTTCTTTGTCACATGGCAATGCACATCCTCTCCTGGCCTCTCCCTTCTCTTCCAGGGTCTGTTGACCTGCAGCTTCTTGCTTCCTGTGGCTTTCTTCCTCTATCTGTTTGTGTTTCATTCTGCTTATAAAGGACTCCAGTAATAGGATTAAGGCCCATCTTGGGCCACACCTTAACTGAAGTAACCTGGCAGAAAGGTCCTACTTACAATGGGCTTATACCCACAAGAATGGATTACATTTAAAAGCATGTTTTTCTGGAGTACATACTGCTCCAAACCATCACACCAACTTAATTTCAATAGTATACACAAACTATTCTTCTATACCCATATACCCCTCTGTATAGTTCTTGTCACAGATTGCATGTTTATACATTGAGTCTGAAACCTCTGTGTTATTATTATGTTTTATGTATTTGCCTTTTAGATCCTATAGGAAGTAAATCAAAAATAGTAGTAGCATTTATATTTACTCGTGTCATAACCTTTCCAGACATCTTTATTGCTTCGTGCAGCTTCAATCTATTATTTTTTTTCTTGTCTTTATTTTTTTAATGTTAAATTAAAAAATATTATTTATTGTCCTTTCCTATCAAACTGCAGAACTCTCTTTGCAACTCATGTAGGCCCAGTCTAGTGTGATGAACTCCCTTAGCTTTTGTTTGTCTGGGAATGTCTTAATCTCTTCCTCATTTTTGATAGACAGTAAGGTATTACCATGTATAGAATTCTTGGTTGGCCTTTTTTTTTCTTTCAGCACTTTAAATATGTCATTCCACTGCTTCCTTCCATGGTTTCTGATGAGAAATCAGCATATAATATTTTTGAGACTCCTTTGTATGTGACATGTTGCTTCTCTCTTGTAGCTTTCAGAATTCTCTATTTTTGGCAATTGACAGTTGGATTATAATGTGCTGTGGCATGGGTCTATTTGGATTTATTCTGTTTGGAGTTCATTGATCATCTTGGGTGTGTATTCATGTCTTTTGTTAAATTTGGGAAGTTTTCAGGCATTAATTCTCTGAATATTCTCTCTACCCCTTTCTGTCTTCTCTTTCTGGGACTCCCATAATGCTTATATTGGCATGCTTGATGGTGCCCATAGGTTCCTCAGGTTCCTTATAGGTTCACTTTTTCTTTCATTCTTTTTTCTTTCTGCTTCTCAGACTGAATGATTTTATTTGTCTTGTCTTCATGTTCTCTGATTTTTCTGTCACTACCAATCTGAATTTGAATCCCTCTAGGGAATTTTTAATTTGTTACTGTGGTCTTCAGTTCCTTTTGGTTCCTTCTCATAATTTCCATCTCTATATTGATATTCTCTTTGTGTTCACATATACTTTTTCTAATTTCCTTTGCCCATGTTTTCCTTTAGCTCTTTGGCCATATTTATGGACTATTTTGTCACCAGCTCGTTACAAAATCAAGAAACAGACATCCCAGGGAGTAAATCCCAGAGTTACCATTTTAAAATGTTAAAATGTACAATGTGCAACAAAAACAAAAGAGTACAAACCAAAGAAACAGGAAAGAGTGGTCCATTCAAAGGAAGAGAATAAAATTACAGAAAATTCTAACAAAAATTGAAAATGTGGACATACTAAACAAGGCTTTTTAAAAAAATTACCTTAAAAATGCTTAAGAAGATGAAGGAAAGTGCACAGAAAGAACTACAAGATATCAGGAAAACAATGAGTGAACAATATGAAAGTCTAAGTAAAGAGACAGAAAAAATTTTAAAGGAGCCAAATAGAACTACTGGAGTTGAAGACCACAATAACTGAAATGTAAATGTCTATGTGGATTTCAAGAGTATATTGGAGCTGGCAGAAGAAAGAATCAGTGAACTTTAAGTCAAGACACCTGAAATGATTCAGACTGAGGAGCAGAAAGAAAAAAAGAAGTATTACAAGTGAAAATAGCCTAAGACAGCTATGGGACAAGCACACCAATATATCATTATAGAAGTCCCAGAAGGAGCATAAGGAGAAAATGGGGCAAAAAAGAATAATCAAAGAAATAATGAGAGAACTTCCCAAATTTAGCAAACGATGTGAGTATGCCCATCAAAGAAGCTTAGAGAACCTCAAACAGTATAAACATGAAGACTAATAAAGCCCATCGCCTGTTGATTACACTATCAAATGCAATAGACAAAGAGGGAGTTCTGAAAGCTGTAAGAAAAAACCAACTTATTACTGACAAGAAAATCCCAATAAGATTGAGTGCTGATTTCTCATCAGAAACCAAGAATGCAAGAAGGCAGGGTGTTGAAATATTTAGAGTGCTGAAGGAAAACAACTGTCAGCAAGAATTTTATATCTAATGAGACTAAAAATGAGGGGAAGATTAAGACATTAACAGATAAACAAAAGCTGAGGGAGTGCATCACCAATAGACCTGCCCTATAAGCAATGCTAACAGGAGTTCTTCAGACTGAAATGAAGGGACACTAGACAGTTGTTAAAGACTGCATAAAGAAATACAGATCTACAGTTAAGGTAATCACTTGGGTAATTATAAACACCTGTATTATTGTATGGTATTGTTTTGTATGTAACTCCACTTCTTACTTCCTACACGTGCTAAAATGCAAATGCATATAAAGTAATGACAAGTCTAGGTTTTTGATCATAGAGTGTACAAAGAAAGATATAAGCAGTACCAAATACAAAAAATGATGGAGGGACAGAGGGGATATGGAAAAGTATATGTGCATGCTACAAAAGTTAAGTTGGTATCAAACCAAATATAATTGTTATATATTTAGGATGTTAAATTGTAACCCTATGGTAACCACAGGGAAAACATATGATAAATATACCCAGATAGAAATGACAAGTGTTGCTGGGGGGGGAGAGGTGGGGTGGGGGTGGTGGGGTTGAATGGGACCTCATATATATATATTTTTAATGTAATATTATTACAAAGTCAATAAAAAAAAAAAAAAACTAGCCAAAAAAAAAAAAAAAGAAATGACAAGGCACTCAATATGATAGAGCAAGAAAACAAATAAATATAAAAGTAAGCTTTAAGGGAGGTGAGATACAAAAAATATATAAGATCTACAAAGGCTAAATAGCAAAATGGCAGAGGAAAGACCTGTATAATCAGTAATGACTTTAAATGTGACTAGATTAAACTCTCCAGTCAAAAGGCAGAGATTGGCAGAACAGATTTTAAAATAAAGCATGCCCAACTCTATGCTGCTTGCAAAAGATTCACCTTAAAGCCAAAGATACAAGTAGCTTGATAGTGAAAGGATGAGAAAATCTATACTATGTAAGTAGTAAAAAAAAAAGGAGCTGAGATGGTTATACTACTATTGAATAAAATAGATTTTAAGTAAACAAAATTATGAGGGACAAAGATGGTCATTACATACTGCTAAGGGGATAATACAATGGGAAGATGTAACAATTTATAAATGTATGTGTACCTAATAGCAGATCCACAAAAATCTGAGAGGGGAATGGACATCTTCCTCCTTAGGAAGAGGTAGGATATGGTAGATGGTGAAGAGTGGTTTCTCATCAGTGAGTTTGGCCAGCAGAGCCCACTTTGAATATCAGCTTTGTCCAGATGAGAATCACAGGAAAGGTGGAAGTTGGAAAAGACACCTCTGTGGAAAGATTTGGCAATGATCACCATCTGCTGACCAGTCAGAAAGCTGCAAAGGAAACCCATGTTTTTTGGGTCTCTAGTCCCAGACCCATTGGGTCAGATATGCGAGGCATGATGAGTCCCTGGCCCTATTTTAATAAGATAAGCTAGGCAATTTTAAAGACTTAGAATAAGTTGAACCAAAAATCAAAGAAAAGCTGTGAAACAAAATCACTAAGCAAGTGGAGCAGGTGTAGCTCAGCAGTTGAGCACCTGCTTCCCATGTACAAGGTTGCAAGTTCAATACCTGGTACATCCTAAAAAAAAGAAAAATCACTAGGCAAGAGAGAGAAATTCACCATCAGAATAAATTCACAAACATATTCAGATGCCTGGACATCAGCAAAAAATTACAAGCCATACTAAGAAACAGGAAGAGATGGCCCAGCCAAAGAAACAAACTAAATATCCTGACAAGATACAAGATTTAAGACAACTAATCAATAACCTTAGAACTCTCTTAAATGATTTCAAGGAGTTGAAGAAAGTATGTTTAAGGAGATAAATGATATTAAGACACTGGGTGAACATTAAGTACAATTTGAAAGCCTGCAAAGAAAAGTAACAGAGATTATGGGAATGAATGAGATTAAAATGATATTAGAGCATTATAACATTATAGCAATAGATTTGAATTGATGGAAGACAGAATTAGTGAATTGGAGGATAAGTGGCTGAACTTGAAAATACAGGCGAAGAGAAAGAGAAAAGAATGGAAAAAATGGGACAGAGTCTCAGGGAATTGAATTACAATATGAAATGCACAAACATTCACATTATTGGTGTTCCAGAAGGAGAAGAGAATGGAAAATGGGCAGAAAGAATATTCGAGGAAATAATGACAGAAAACTTCCCAATCCTATGAAAGACATAAATATCAATATCCAAGGAAGACAATGCACCCCAAACAGAATAAATCTAAAAAGACCTACTCTAAGACACCTACTAAGAATGACAAATACAGAAGTAAAGAGAGGATTCTGAAAGCAGCAAGAGAAAAACAAAGCATCACATACAAGGGAACCTCAATAAGATTAAATGCCAACCTCTCATCAGAAACCCTGGAGGGAGAAGAAAGTAGTATAATATATTAAAGATTCTTTTTTTTAATTAATTAATTAATTTTAATATTACATTCCCCATATACCCCCACCCCCCTCACCCCACTACTCCCCCCACAGCAACATTCTCCTCCATCATCATGACACACTCATTGCACCCAGTGAATACATCTCTCAGTATCGCTGCACCTCATGGTCAATGGTCCACATCATAGCCCACACTCTCCCACGTTACATCCAGTGGGCCATGGGAGGACCTACAGTGTCCAGTAATTGTCCCTGCAGCACCACCCAGGACAACTCCAAGTCCCGAAAATGCCTCCACATCTCATCTCTTCCTCCCATTCCCCACACCCAGCAGCCATCATGGCCACTTTGTCCACACCAATGCCACATTTTCTTCGATTGCTAATCACAATAGTTAATGAATAGAATATCAGTAAGTCCACTCTAATCCATATTATATTCCTCCATCCTGTGGACCTTGGATTGGTTGTGTCCATTCCACATCTATGTCAAGAGGGGGCTTAGATTCCACATGGATGCTGGATGCAATCCTCCTGCTTTCAGTTGTAGGTACTCTTGACTCCATGGTGTGGTGGTTGACCTTCTTCAGCTCCATGTTAGTTGAGTGGGGTAAGTCCAATAAATGAGAGTGTAGGAGCTGCAAGTCTGTCGAGGCTCAGGGCCTGGCTATCATATGGTCAGTCCAGAGATTCAGATCCCCTGGGTATATCTTAAACCCCAGCACCAGCTACAATTCTGGTAAAGTAACAGGAAAGGCTTGTGAAAAGAGATCACATCTGAGTCCAGCTTCATCACCAGAAACACCAACTCCAAAGACTGACATGGCAGTGAACTCCATCTGCCATGATCATAAAACCTGTGGGTCTCTGTAGCCCTCAGAAGAACCAATACCTGGGGTTGTATCTACTTTATCTGTCTCTGGGATTCTGCCCAGGTGTGCATAATGGCAACCTCTCTGATAACCTCCCAGCTCTTTTTTATTTTTATTTATTTTATTTTATTTTATTTTTTTAAATTGATTTTGTAAAAATATTACATTAAAAAAAAAATATGAGGACCCCTTCAACCCCCCCACCCCCACCCCACCACTCCCCCTCCAGCAACACTCATTCCCATCATCATGACACATCCATTGCATTTGGTAAGTACGTCTCTGGGCACCTCTGCACCTCATGGTCAATGGTCCACATCATGGCCCATACTCTCCCCCATTCCATCCAGTGGGCCCTGTGAGGATTTACAATGTCCGGTGATTGCCCCTGAAGCACCATCCAGGGCAGCTCCAAGTCCCTAAGATGCCTCCACATCTCGTCTCTTCCTGCCATTCCCCATACCCATTAGCCACCATGTCCACTTTTCCCACTCCAATACCACCTTTTCTCTGTGGACATTGGATTGGTTGTATCCATTGCACCTCTATGTCAAGAGGAGGCTCAGATTCCTCATGGATACTGGATGCAATCCTCTCGCTTTCAGTTGTAGGCACTCTAGGCTCCATGGTGTGGTGGTTGTCCTTCTTCAACTCCATCTTATCCCAGCTCTTTTTTAGAGACTCATAGCCATATAAACTCATTTGTCCTTTCCATTTCCCCCTTGATTTAAGTCAAAAAGCATTTTTAACTCCTGTTATTATATGTAAACAGAGATATTCTGCTGGTCTGAGTTGAACCTTTTATTCAAGGTCATTTTCTAGTTATGTCATCAGCTGGTACTTGGTAGTGATCCCTCAGCACCAGGGAGGCTCATCCCTGGGAGTCATGTCCCACGCTGAGAGGAAGGCCACAAATTTACATGCTGAGTTTGGCTTCAAGACTGGCCACATTTGAGCAACACGGAGGCTCTCAGGAGGTAACTCTTAGGCACAATGCTGCTCTAGGCCTTGTTCTTATTTCAGGTACACAGGCTCACAAGCATAGTCATTAATATCAGGGGCTCATTGTTGGACTTTCATTCTTTTTTGGTCTTTGCCATTGCACTTGGGGGATTGTTGCTGTTCCTTTAGGAACTATTATAGAGCTCCCCTGGCTAGGATCTCAGCACTCCCTCAGTTTTTGTTTTTAATTGTTTCCACTATGAAAATATCCAAACACTTTTATGTACCCTGGATATATGCCCTGGAGAACTCCCTACCAACCATGTGTCCCCTGTCAATAACATCCCATACTACTATTCCTCCGCTGCCATTTTTGAACCTCTCTGATCCAAAACTTCCTGAAAAGTGAAGCCCAATATATTGCCAGGTTCCCTTAATAGTAAAATAGAATATAGCGATGAGCTTAAAGGTTAGATATAGAATACATATTAATTTGGAAAAATTCTACATCCTATCTTTTTCTTTTCTTTTTTCTAATTATTAAGCTTAGCTTCACAAGAGTCTTAGATCACAGTAATTCATTTATACAATATACAGTACTCCCACATATCTAGCATAAAAGCTATTGTCTCAATATCTGTACATCAGTTTCAGTAAATATGGTATGAATATGTTAAAAGATTATTGCTGTGGAAGGGAAAAGGTTTTATGTTGGATATTAAAGATTCTGAAAGAGCAAAATTTCCTGCCAAGAATTCTTTATCTGGCAAAATTGTTTTTCAAAAATGAGTGTGAGTTTAAAGTCTTCATAAACAAAAACTGAGAGAGTTTGTCATTAAGAGACCAGGTCTGTAAGACATACTGAAGGGAGTGCTGCAGCCTGAAAGGATAACACAAGGGTGAGAGACTTGGAGAAGAGTGTAGAAATGAAGATTATTAGTAAGGGTAACTTAAATGGTAAAAAGACAGACAAATAAGATGTTACAATAGAAAGCCAAAGGAAAAAAATGGATGAAGTAAGTGATAATTTTACAGTAATAGCATTGAATGTTAATGGTCTAAACTCCCCAATCAAAACACACAGACTGACAGAATGCATGAAAAATATGAGCCATCTACATATTGTCTACAAGATACTCATCTCAGATGTAAGGACACAATCAGGTTGAAAGTAAAAGATTGGAAAAGATATTCCACACAAATAGTAACCAAAAATGGTCTGGAATAGTGATAGTCTAATGGAGAAAATAGATTTTAAATTCAAATCTGCTATAATAGATGAAGAAGGTCATAATATATTAATAGGAAGGGCAATTCACCAAGAAGAACTAACTATAATAAACAAGATATATGAGGAACACTGGCAAAACTGAAGGGAGAAATAGATATATTTACAATAATAGTTGGAGACTACAATACACCACTCTCAGCATTGGATAGAACATCTAGACAGTAGATAAATAAGGAAACAGAGAGCTTGAATAATATTATAAGTGAATTAGACCTGACAGAATTTATAGAGCATTGTACCCCAAAATGGTTGGATTTTTACACATTCTTTGCAAGTACTCATGGATCCTTCCCCAGGATAGAACATATGTTGGGTCACAGGTCGGGTCAGGAATCACTAAATCTTAAAAGAATGAAATTATACAAAGCACTTTCTCTAAGCATAATAGAATTAAGCTGGAAATAATAACTGATGGAAAAATGGAAAATTCACAGATATATTGATATTAAATGATATACTCAAATAATCAGTGGGTCAAAGAAGAAATTGTAAGAAAAATAAGTAAATATCTTGAGATAAATGAAAACAGAAAACATCAAAACCTGTGGGACACAGCAAAAGCAGTGCTGAGAGGGAAATTTATAGCCTTCAATTCTTACATTAAAAAAGAAGAGAACCTAAAATCAAAGACCTAACTGCACACCTGGAGGAACTAGAAAAAGAACAGCAAACTAATCCTAAATCAAGCAGAAGGAAAGTAATAATAAAGATCAGATCAGAAATAAGAAACTGAGAACAATGGCAACAACAACAACAATAGAGAGCATCACCAAAACCAAATGTTGGTTCTTGAGAGAGCAACAAAATTGACAAACCCTTAGCTATACTGATGAAGGAAAAAGAGAGAAGATGCAAATAAATAAAGTCATAAATGAGAGGGGGGATTTACCACTGACCCCACAGAAATAAGAGAGATCATAAGAGGATACTATGAACAACTGTGTGCCAAGAAACTACACAACATAGGCTCAATGGCCAAATTACTAGAAGCACACAACCTACATTAAACCTAGATGAAAGAGAAGACTTCAACAAACCAATCACAAATAAAGAGATTGAAACAGTCATCAAAAACCTCCCAAAGATGAGAAGCCTAGGACCAGATGGCTTTACAGATAAATTCTATCAATCATTCAAAGATGATTTAATACCATTCTTCCTCAAGCTCTTCAAAAAAATTGAACAGGAAGGAATACTACCAAACTCAGTCTATGAAGCCAAAGAAAATTATAGACCAATCTCTCTAATGAATATGTATGAAAAATCTTAAACAAAGTACTTACAAAATGAATTCAAAAGGACATTAAAAGAATTCACCACAATCAAGTGGGTTTTATCCCAGATATGCAAGGGTGGTTCAACACAGAAAAATCAATTAATGTAATAAACCACATTAATAAATTAGGCAAAGAAAAATTGCATAATCCTCTTGATTGATGCAGAAAAGGCATTTGACAAAATACGGCATATTTTCTTGGTAAAACCACTCCAAAAGATAGGATTAAAAGGAAACTTTCTCAACTGGTAAAGAGCATTTATGAAAAATCCATGCCTGGAATTGCAGATTGAAATGAAAGATTGAAATGTTTCCTGCTGACATCAGGACAAAGACAAGGATGCCCACTGTCACCATTGCTATTCAGTATTGTCCTAGAGGTTTTAGCTAGAGCAGTTAGGCAAGGAAAAGAAATAAAGGGCACCCAAATAGGAAAGGAAGAAGTAAAACTCTGTTATTTGCTGATGATATGATCCCATATCTAGAAAATCCTGAAAAATCTGCAAGAAAAGTACTAGAACTAATAGGCAAGTTCAGCAATGTGGTGGAATACAAGATTAATATGCAAAAATTAGGAGTGTATTTCTATATATTACTGTTGAGCAATTTGAAGAGGAAGTCAGGAAAAAATTCCATTTATAATAGTGACTAAAATAATCAGATATTTAGGAAAAAACTTAACCAAGGACATAAAGGACCTATATTCAGAAAATTACAAAAAATTCTTAAAAGAAACCAAAGATGACCTAAATAGTTGAAAGGACATTCTATGTTCATGGATTAGAAGACTAAGATATTGTTAAGATGTCAGTTCTACCCAAACTGATTTACAGATTAAACACAATCCCAATAAAAATCACAAAACCCTTTTTGCTGAAATGAAGAAGCCAGTTATCACATTTATTTGGAAGGGTAAAGGGCCCCAAGTAGCTAAAAATATCTTTAAAAAGAAGAACGAAGTTGAAGGGTTCTTACTTCCTGAATTTAAATCATATTAATTAGCCACAGTGTAAAAATAGCATGATACTGGCATAACCATAAACATGATTGACTGATGGAACCGAATTGAGAACTCAGAAATAGACCCTCACTTCAATGATCAAATGATTTTTTACAAGGCTATCAAGCCCATTACCTGAACGAATGATGCTGGGAGAACTCGCTATCCATATAAAAAGGAAAAAACCCTATACAAAAATTAACTTAAAATGGATCAAGGATCTAAATATTAAAGCTAGAACCATAAAACTTCCAGAAGAAAGTGTGGGGAAACATCTTTAAGGTCTTTTGGTAGGCAGTAGTTTCTTAAACCTTATATGCAAAGCATGAACAACAAAAGAAAAAAATAGATAAATGGGACCTCCTCAAAATTAAACACTTTTGTTCTTCAAAACACTTTGTCAAGAAAGTAAAAAGGCAGCCTACTCAATGGAAGAAAATATTTGGAAACCACATATCTGATAAAGGTTTGATATCCATGTTACATAAGAGATATACAGCTCTATGATAAAAGAAGACAAGTGACCTACTTAAAAATTGACAAAAAAATTGAACATACATTTCTCAGGAAGTAAAAATGGTTGAAAAAGCACAAGAAGAAATGGTCAACATCATTAGCTATTAAGGAAATGAAGATCAAAACCACAGTGAGATACCATTTCCCACCTTATAGAATGGCTGTTATTAAAAAAAACAAGTGCTAGAGATGATGTGGAAAAGTAGGAACACTCCTTCACTGCTGGTGGGAACATAGAATGGCACAGCCTCTTGGAAGACAGTTTGGCAATACCTCAAGAAGGTGAATATAGAACTACCATACAATCCAGCAATCCTGTTATGAGGAATATAGTCAGAAGAACTGAAAGCAAGGATACAAACTAACATTTGCATACTGATGTTCATAGCAGCATTACTCACAATTGCCGAAAGATGGAAAAAACCTAAGTGTCCATCAACCAATGAATGGATAAGCAATGTATACACACAATAGAATACTGTTCAGTTGTAACATGAAATGAAATTAGGATGCATATGACAATATGGATGAACATTGAGGACATTATGTTGATTTAAATAAGCCAAACACACATAGAGCAACATTGTGCCTGGGAATTTCCTCCTGTCAGCCTTCATGTTACTCAAATGTGGCCAGTCTCGAAGCCAAACTCAGCATGTAAATGCAATGCCTTCCCTCCAGCGTGGGACATGACACCCGGGGATGAGCCTCCCTGGCAACGAGGGACCACTATCAAATACCAACTGATGATGCAACTAGAAAAGGACCTTATATGGAAGATTCAATGCGGATCAGCAGAATATCCATGTCTACATAAAATAACATGACTTTAAAATGCTGTTTGACCTAAAGTAAGGGGGAAATGGAAAGGAGAAATGAGTTTATATGGCTACGAGTTTCTAAAAAAGAGTCTGGAGGCTGGCAGAAGGATTGCCCTCATGCACAACTGAGCAGAGTCAGAGAGACAGATAAAGCAGATACAACCCCCAGATATTGGTTCCTATGAAGGCTAAAGAGACCCATGAGAGTTATGGTCATGGCCGATGGGGTTGACTACCAGGGCAGATGGCCCCTCTTTGGAAATGGTGTTTATGTGTGAGGAATCTGGACTCAGATGGGATCTCCCTTCATAAGACTTTCATGCTAATGTGCTAGAGGTGCAGTTAACGTTAGGGTTTAAGATAGATTTAGGGGATTTGAATCTCTGGACCGACAATGTGATAACCAGGTCCTGAGCCTCAACAGACTCCAGCACCTACAATCTGATTTATTGGACTTACCACACTCAGCTAAGATGGAGTTGAAGAAGGACAATCACCACACCATGGAGCCTAGAGTGATTACAACCGAAAATGGGAGGATTGCATCCAGCATCCATGTGGAATCTGAGCCTCCTCTTGACATAGAGGTGCAATGGACACTACCAATCCAATGTCCACAAAGAAGAGGTGGCATTGGATTGGGAAAAGTGGACATGGTGGACGATGGGTGTGGGGAAAGGCAGGAAGAGATGAGAGGTGGAGGCGTCTTTGGGTCATGGAGCTGCCCTGGATGGTGCCTCAGAGGTAATCACCGGACATTGTAAATCCTCACAGGGCCCACTGGATGGAATGGAGGCGAGTATGGACCATGATGTGGACCATTGTCTATGAGGTGCAGAGGTGCCCAAAGATGTACTTACCAAATCCGATGGATATGTCATGACGATGGGAACGAGTGTTGTTGGGGGGGGAGAGGGGGGTGGGGGGGGGGTGGGGTTGAATGGGACCTCACATATATATTTTTAATGTAATATTATTACAAAGTCAATAAAAAAATAAATAAATAAATAAATAAATAAGCCAAACACAAAAGGAAAAATATTGTATGTTCTACTAAAAAAATATGATGAGTAAATTCACGGAGGTAAACTCTAGAGTATAAGTTACTAGGAGATAGAATGTGGGTTGATAATGGGAGCTGAAGCTTAATATATGTAGAAATTTTAATGAGGTTTCTGGTAAAAGTGTGAAACTGAATGATGGTAACACATTATATTGAGTATAACACTGCTGGTTTATAAATGTGATTGTGGCTGAAAGGGGTAGTCTGTGGACATAAATGTCAATTGAAAGGAAATTAGAAAATAATCTAGGGAATATATAAAACAGTGATTTTGGGGGTGTATGAAAGTTTGTGGTTAATAATATAAATATAAGAATGTTCTTCTTTTATGAAGTGTGAAGAATATGATGATACATGGGAAAATTACAACAATGTAATATATGGTCAATAGTTAACAGTAATATTGCAATTTTTTGCAGGAATGGCAAAGAAGATTTTTCAATTCTAAGGGACAAATACAGAGGGTATAAGGGGGTATGGGATTTTCTTTTTGAGTAATAAAAACGTTTTAAAATTGACTGAGGTGATGACAGCACAACTCTGTGATGAAAACAAGAGCCACTGAGTGTACACTTTGGCTTGTACAAAGCATGAGACTATGTAACACAGGGAATCTTGTGGTGGAAGATGGACTGTGGTTAACAGAACAAATATGAGAAGGTTTTCTTATGATCTATAACAAAATATGTAATACTAATACAAGGTGTTAATAATTGAGTGGTTTGGGGGGGAAATAGATCAAATGTAAGATAGGGCTATGGGTAGTAGTAGTATTTTGACAATGGTCTTTCATAGTTTGTAACAAATGTTTTCAGTTGTTGTTGGTGAGGTTTTGTATGGGACCCTGATGATGAAATGCATGTTTGTTTTGTAAGTTTACAACTTTTATTATGCACTTATTGTTTATATATGTTCATGTACAAATGATATACTTCAATAAAATTTAAAAAGAAGGCAAACTTCAAATCAGAGACCTAACCTCAAAACTGAAAGAACTAGAAAAAGATGAGCAAACTAAACCCAAAGCAAGCAGAAGGAAGGAAATAACAAAGATTAGAGCTGAGATAAATGAAAAAGAATATATTACTTTAGAGCCAGTAAAACAAAAAATGTGGTTCTTTGTAAAGACCAACAAAATGGACAAACCTGTAGCTAGACTGACAGAGAAAAAAATAAGTGATAATATAAATAAGTGAAAATCAAAGTTAAATACAAATAAGTGAAAATCAGAAATGAAAAGGAGTACAGTACTACCAACCCTACTAAAATGAAAAGGATGTTAAGTGGATTTTATGCACAATTGAATGCCAATAAATTAGATAACATAAATGAAGTGAACAAAGTCTTAGAAACACACAGCTACCTACACTGACTCAGGAAGAAATAGAAGAGCTCAACAAACAAATTATTAATAAGACATTGAATCAGTCTTTAAAAACTTCCCAACAAAGAAAAGCCTAGGAAAAGATGGCTTCATGGGGGAATTCTACCAAACATTCTAAGAAGAATAAACTCCAATTTTTTCACAATCTCTTACAAAAAAAAATTGAAGAGAAGGGAAGATTCCCTAACTCATTTTATGAGGTCAACATCACCTTCATACCAAAGCTGAATAAAGATCTCACAAGAAATAAAACCTGCAGATCAATATCTCTTATGAATAGAGATGCAAAAATCTTCAACAAAATACTAGCAAACTGAATCTAACAGCATATTAAAACAATTATACACCATGATCAAGGCATCCAAATTGGAAAGGAAGACATAAAACTTTTCCTACTTGTAGATGACATGGTCCTATATGCAAAAAAACAAAAACAAACAAACAAACAAAACTGAAAAACCCACAAGTAAGTCCTAGAGCTAACAAATGAGTTCATCAAAATGTCAGGATACATGATCAACACCCAAAAATCAGTTGTGTTTCTATATATGAGGAATGAACAATCAGAAGAAGAAATCAAGAAAAAAAATCCATTCACAATAGCGACTAAAAGAATCAAATATCTAGGAATAACTCTAACCAAGGATATAAAAGACTTTTATACACAGAAAACTATAAAACATTGCTAAAAGAAATTAAAGAAGACCTAAATAAATGGAAGGATATTCCATGTTCGTGGATTGAAAGACTAAATATTGCTAAGATGTCATTACTACCCAAAAACAATTTATAGATTCAGTGAAACCCCAGTCAAAATTCCAACAATGTTCTTTGCATAAATGGAGCCACAATAATGAAAACAACATAGTACTGGCAGAAGGATAGATATAGAGACCAATAGAATAGAATTTAGAGCTCAGAAGTCAACCCTTTCATTTATGGCCATCTAATTTTTAACAAGGTGGCAAAGACCAGTTGACTGGGAAAGAATAGTCTCTTCAACAAATGGTACTGGGAAAACTGGATCTCCATTTACAAAAAAAGGAGGACCCCTCTACCTCACACCATATACAAAAATCAACTCAAAATGGATCAAAGACTTAAAAATATGACCTGGAACTATTAAACTCCTAGAAGATGTAGAGAAGCATCTTCAGGACCTTGTGTTAGGCAGTGGTTTCTTAGACTTTACACCTAAAGCACTGGTAATGAAAGAAAAAAATACATTAATTGGACCTCACCAAAAAAAAAAAACCACACAAAACAAACACCTTTTGTTCTTCAAAGGACTTTATAATGAAAGTAAAAAGACAACTTACACAATTGGGGAAAATATTTGGAAATCACATATCCAAAAAGGGATTAATGTCCAGTATATATAAAGAAATCCTTTAACTTAATGAAAAGACAGACAACCTATTTAAAAAATGGGCAAAAGACTTGAACAAACATCTCTCCAAAGAAGACATACAAATGGCCAGAAAGCACATGAAAAGATGCTCAACATCATTACACCAGGGAACTGCAAATCAAAACCACAATGAGATACCATATCACAACTATTAGAATGGCTGCTATTAAAAAAAAAGAGAGAGAGAAAATTAACAAGTGTTGGTGAGGTTGTAGAGAAATAGGAACACTCATTCATTGCTGGTGGTAATGTAAAATAGTGCCACCACTGTGAAAACCAGTTTGGTGTTCTTCAGAAAGCTAAGTATAGAACTACTACATGATCTGGCAAATCCCACTACTACGTATACCCCCTAAAGAATTGAAAGCAGGGTCTTGAGTAGGTATTTGCACATTGATGTTCATAGTGGCATTATTCACAATTGTCAAAGGATGGTAGTAACCCAAAAATCCATCCACTGATGAATGGATGAAGAAAATGTGTTATATACCCACAATGGGGTATTATTCAGGCGTAAAAAGGAATGAAGTGCTGATACATGCGAGAACATGGATAAACCTTAAAGACATCATGTTGAGTAAATAAGCCAAACTCAAAATGATAAATACTGCATGATTTCACTGATTTGAAACAATAAGAAAAAAGCAAACTCATAGAAGCAGAATCTAGAGTAGAGTGGGGTGGAATTAGGGAAAGGGAATGGAAAGTTAAGGCTTTAAATGTTAAAGGTTCCTATTTGGAGTGATAGAAATTGTTTGGTAATAGATGGTGGTGATGTTAGCACAACACTTTGAACACAATTAACAGCATCAAAGTATATATCTGAATGCAATTAAAAGGGGAAAATGTGAGAGGTAGCACAACACTTTGAACACAATTAACAGTATCAAAATATATATCTCAATGAAATTTAAAGGGGAAAATGTTAGATGCATATATGGTAACAGAAAAAGAATTTAATCCATGAAACAATATCTACAAGCAGTGAACCCTAAGTTATTAATTAAACCATGGGCTTTAATTAATAGTGTAATTATAAAAATGTGCTGTCATCAGTTGTAACCAATGCTCCACACAAATGCAAGGTGGTGGTGGAAAGGTCATGGAAATCCTGTAGTTTATGCATGATTGTTCTGTAAACCCACAATTTCTCTAAAAAAGAAAAAAAAAATAGTATCCAGCTAGGATTATGACAGAACTTTCCTTGATTGTTAGGCACCAACCAAAAAGGAAAAAGAAGAAAAAAGAAAACACCTTCCCCAGTCTTTGCTGATTGACCAGCGGGAAGACTACTTCAGGACTTATCCATAAAATCAGTTTAGAGACTAGCTCCAGGCCAAAGCATTAAGGACCTCCTTGTTCCTTTCTGTGCTTGCCTCCTGTCTTGGAAAAGCATCAGTGGCCCAGGGAATTCCCCCATTTACATGGTTCCCAGTGTCCCCTCTTCCCTGGCAAACAGTGCCTCATGACCCCAGGCACTGCTCTGTATGTCCTACAGCCAGCAAGCTGCCCCACGCAGTTGACTTGGCTGCTCTCCACAGTGTTTTGTAGTATTCCATGAGCTGCCTTCTACACACAGCACAGGGCAAATTCTGGGGTGGTAAGTCCCTCACACCACAACCATTCAGACTGGGCTAGACATACATGCTCCCAGTTTGTGCACAAGGGTTACTCAGTTTCCTCTGGAACTAGGGCCAGGCCAGCTCCACACCCAGCAAGTGGGGGGCCGGGATGGGACAGCCAGGGTGCCAGGAAGTCTTGCTTCTTTTAAATAGCCTTTGTTTTTTTCTGGTTCAACACTCTCCTGTTACTATAGTCCTTTAAATATTTTCTGGAGTCTTGAGTAAGATGTTTCCGCCAGTTTTTGCTGGTTGTTCAAAAGTTCCTTGGGGAATAGAGCCCTGAATCTTCTCACTCCACCTTCTTAAAGGTGGTGGGCTTTCACATTTGCTTTTGATAATATTTTATAGTTTCAGGGTTCAGAACTCACTCTCCTATTTGCTTATAAGTTTGTAAGAGTCCCTTTGCCTCTTGCAGGACAAGCCTGCCTCTTCTCATTTCTTTTGTACTTGTACTAGGCCTGTTTGTAAGGAACTGAAAAGCGGGGAGGTCCCTGGACTAAAAGATGCCTCATTTCTGCCAGGACATAGGTGAATGGAACTAGCCCTTAGGCAGTGCATGGCTTCTTTCTTGAGTCTTTTCTCTTTTCACTGTGGTCTGTTCTTCTACCCACTTGACAACTGGCTTAATGAGTCTATTCTGTATCCTTTCTGGATCTTGTGCATTTAGATCGCACCCCAGCCTGCTCTATAGAGAAACTCACAGTCATTCTGTATTAGCTAGGGTTCTCCTGAGAAACAGAACCAACAGTGATTTATTATAGAAATTGTCTCACGTGACCACAGGGATTAGCAAGTCTGAATTTCATAAGCTGGGAAAGTTAATGAAGGTAAAGTTGAATTCCCCAGGTGAGGCTGGCGGGCTGACATAGAGGCGGAAATTTTCTCACTTCTGAAATGCTCCCTTTTAAGACCTTCAACTGATTAGATGAGGATATTTCCCTCATTTCTAAGGTCAATCTCTTTTATTGATTGTAGGTGCAGTCAGCTACAGAGGCAATCAACTGACTATATTGCAAATTCTCCTACGATAACAATCAAACCAGTGCTTGCTTGACCAAATAACTGGACACCATAACCTAGCTAAGTTGACAAATGAAATTCACTATCACAACTCCCCTTGTCAATTTGACACCCATACACATTTTCTTAAACTGTATTAATCTCCAAATAAAGACAATAACATAGTTTTACTTCTACCTAACATGATATGGATTGTGTACAACTGAAAATACACTAACCCTTTTCCCAGGAGAGGATGCAAGTTCTTGGGTGATATTTCACTCTTATACTTGATATCTTGTAACTTAAATGTTAATACAACTTATGTTATATGATAGGGGGGTAAGAGGGAAAAAAACAAAGATATTATATATTTATATATATACACATATATAAACATTCATAACAAAATAAGGAAGGAATACTCATAACAAGTATAGTCCTTGTTTCTGTAACTGGTGGTCATAGCTTGTTTTAATAACTACCTTCTTCCACTACATATTCTATATTCCCTTTATCCACAGCAAGCACCTCAGCTGGCCATGAGTTTGCCTGGTGGGGTGACCCAAACTTTAACTCCTGAAGGGTCGGGGCATTAGGAGTCCTGCCTGGATTGGGTTTTTGCAGTTTTCTATTGACTTTATTTTTATTTATTTATTTATTTAAATATTTATTTCTTATTTATTTCTCTCCCCTTCCCCCGCCCCCAGTTGTCTGCTCTCTCTGTCCATTCGCTGTGCGTTCTTATGTGTCCACTTGCATTCTTATCAGAGGCCCTGGGAATCTGTGTCTCTTTTTTGTTGCGTCATCTTGCTGCATCAGCTCTCTGTGAGGCTCACGCTCAGTGCTATCATGCACAAGGAGTGCTGTGCCACGCAGGGGTGTCCCCCGCATAGGGGAGCCCCATGCACAGGGAATGCACCCTGCAAGGAGAGCTGCTCTGCACAAAAAAAGTTTTCTATTGACTTTAATCACAGGGCATTTGACACTAAGAGATGCCCTAAGGGAGTTCCTGCAAACTCTTTCCCTCCATTGTGTAGTAGCGGTCCAATTTCCCTGTGAGGATTGATCACCCCAGCCCACACAATAACTTCTGTCTTGGCCTGTCAAGTCAGAGGCATGAGGAGCACAAAGTGGCCTCGTTGCATTGAATGTTTCCAGTTCAGTGGAAATACTGCTGTGTCTCCTGATGGAGGTCCTCCTGCCTTGTAACTAAGACCTCCAGACCCACAGAGCATAAGGTCAGAGGGGCAGGAACCAAACAGCTTTCCTCTCCCATTTCTACCCCTAGATCCCTAGAACCCGTGGATCTTAGCTAAACAGCACCATTATTAAATATATGTTCTAAATCATATACAGCCATAGATGCAATCAGCTGACTATGGACACAAATCCATCTACAACATACCTTCACATTAACAATCAGGCCAATGTTTACTTGACCAAACAACTGGACATCATAACCTAGTCAATTTGAGATATGAAATTAACAACCACAACATCATTTTGGTTTCTGCTCCAGTAGGCAAAAGACCTCAAATTCCCTTCTCTTTTTGTAAATTACAACTTCTCAAGGAAAGATTGGTTGACCTGGGATGAATCACTCTTCAGTCAGATTGCCACTTCTTCAAAACTAGACATGATTGTGGGTAGGGGCAGGTGAAAGCGACCCTTCCACGTGGTATGGATGGGACTCCTCAGATGGGGGTGTTGGTGATACTATGAAACGTCTCTTGCTTACCTTTCTTAAGCTCTGATAACCCTGTCTATCATCTAGCTCCCCCTCCCACTCCATTATGAGTCCTTCATTTCAAATTGGCTCCTCACTGTACTCTAAGCTCTTCCACCTAGGCACAGTATGCAGTAGTTTGAACAGCTCTGTGCACTGTGGGAGTCATTGTTTACACAGGCACTTGAGTGGGCCATCTCTTGTAAAGTCATTGATAAAGTATGCCTTTGTGATTTTATTTTTTCAAAGAACACTGAGATGTGCTTCCTTGAAGAGAGCTTGAAATGTGATTGCAGTAGCAAAACCTGTGATAATTTCTGAAACATAATATAAAGTTACATCATTCCAGGCCAAGTAATTTCTTAAATATAAACCTAAATTTGAAATGTTTCTTAGAGACTTAAAATCTAAATTTATCAAGATCTATAGTCTCTTATGTTTGTTATAACTATAAAATTTGAGTGTGTGAATGTGTGCATATGGGAGTGTGTGTGTTTAAATCACATCTTTTCTCTGTACTTCCATTTGTCCTTATTTGAGAAAAAAGTACTTAAATTCCTCTCCTGAAATATTTGAAGACAGACTGTAAAGGCAAATGTCATGAGAGTTATTAAGTCACTTTTATCAGACCAAATTGAATTTTCTTAACTGTTGTTGTATGCATTTTATTACTTACAGGAAACAAAGGTGACCCTGCAAATCAGTTTGGTCCACCTGGTCCAAAGGGCGAGCCAGGGAACCTTGGATGTCCAGGTATAGCTACGTATTTTCTCATGGAAACAAAAAAGAATAAATTAGATTTGAAAAAGAGGGCACTTTTATCCTCCTCATTAGCGATGATTGCATCAGTGTCCTCTGTGCATCTTTGCCTGTATGATGGGTCTCAGGAGGATTATGTCTAAACACAGAGAGAGCATCCTGTCCTAGAACACCAGGAGCCAACCCAGGTATTCTCCATCTTTTTTCCATTATGACTCGCGTGACTGATGCCATTGACACAAGCAGACAATCCCCTGCACATGTCCAGATTTTGACAAAATTAGAAATGAATATTGCAAGTAATAAAATTTGGACTATTTTGTACCCTCCACTATTAGAAACATGACGTTGGTGGTAACGGCTCACGCTGACTGCAGCTGAAGCTTGTGATTCCACTGTGATTCCAGCCTTTTCTTCCCTACCCATAAAAGCATGTCTTAATGCAAGGGATGAGTGCTGTTAAGGAGATATCACTGAACCTACTCGAATTCACCAAAAAAATGTAATGACCAAACCTAAAACTTCAGCACCAACAATAAATCTAAGTCATCCAAAAACAATAGCGCTTTGCTATTGTATCATCAGTAACAATTAATACCCTTCAGGTAACGCGGGCCCCCTCAGAATGGATTGTGATGTACCAGTGAGCTACTGCCCCCCAGTTGAGACTGTGGCCATCTACATAAGATGTCCCTCAGCAGAAAGAAGGGGCTGGAGCCCCTTATATCAAAGAGAAAGGGAAAATAATTCAAGTTCTAGTTTAAGCCAACAAAACTGGCTTTGTCCTTAGAGGGGAAAGGGACATCTTGCTGTGTTGGTTATACTCATATCCACATTGGTATTTCAGAAAATGGTGTGAGTCTAAATTAGTACTCTCTTTCTGAAGAGTACTATGGAAACATGCATCAATATTTAAAATATGCATACCCTTTTGTCTCAGTAATTCCATTCCTAGGAATTTATCTTGTCAATAATCAGCAAGAGTGCAAAGATGTGTACACAGGGATATCCATTACATGGATAGAACAAGTGTCTATCCAGAGACGATTGGTTAAATAAGTTGTGTCCAAAGTCATTTGGCTAATAGTTGGCTGGTTAAAAACCAAGTTTCTTTTAAGATGGAGCCTTTGTAAATGAAAACATGTTGTATTAATAGTTTTTTTAACCTTAAAATCTTCTTTGGCAGAGGGTATGTTTCATTTTATGTAACAGCAGAAAGAATATCAGAGCAGAACTATTATGGGAAAGTTTATTTCCTTATTTTCACACCATTAGATTTCTAAAATGAAAGTCTAGCCAAAAACCCAAACTATTACAGTGTACAAAAGCTTTCCTTCTCTGCCCTGTTGTGCCCTCTTTCATATGGGTCTTTTACCTCTGGCACAGTAAAGGGTATGTAGATACTGTAACATTTTACCTGAAATGTATAACTGAGGCGCACATTTGATGGGGAAAAATAGCCTTGAGGGCAGCATCAGGGGTGTTCATAACAATACCAGAGCCAAAAAGCTCAGGAAGAAAAAACAGAGGCTCCAAGTCAACCTCTGCTCTTACTTTCACAAGTGAACTTCAGCAAGGTGCTCATCTTCTCTGAGCTGTTTCCTCTTCTGCAACCTGGCCCTGCACATGTTCTGAGAATGGTTCTGAGGATCAAATGAGATAACTTGAAAGCAATTTCTGTTGACTAGTAAAAGCAGCATCAAATGTTAATGCAGCCAGCGTGGAGGCATACATTGGCCCTCTGTCCCCAGGGATTCCATATGACCATACCCAGTTCAGATCCACCTCTGCCCTGAATTCAGAGAGAAAACATGGTGCAGATTAACTTGGAAGTTCTGTTCTTAACACAATTTAGGATTTGTTAGGCAAGACTTTTAATGCTTGGGTGTTTTCAATTGGAGGTGAGAATAATGCTGCCTTCCCTTCAGTGCTGGAATGTTTTGGGGATAAATATAAAACAACACACAGTGACACTCATAGATGTTAAAGTAGACCAGGAAACAGGTGTGGACAAACAAGATTTATTTCTTGTGTGTTATAATAAATAATGAATAACATTGCCCCCACACTCGTGGATTTGTAAATACAAGGTCATATATTGCATTTGCAGATTCAACCAGTCGTTTTCAGCATAGACTTATAGGTTTACCCTATAAACATGAATTGCATTAAAATCATAAATAAGCACATGGGGAAATAATCATCCTCTATAATCAAAGAAATATAATTTTAAGATAGCCTGAGATACCATCTTATCGTTACTAAGTTAGCATGAGAGCAAGACAGCAAACCCAGAAGTCCTTCCTGAGGACATGGCATGCTCTTGAAGTTACATTCTGGGTATGAGCCAGTACAGCCCTTACTCTAAACCATTTGACAACCTGCGTTATGAATGAAAATGCTGAGTGTTCTATTCTAGAAGGCTCGGGAACAACTGACCTCTTCTGTTCAGCAAGTCAGTGTCATGAGAGAGACTGGTTTTGATTTTAAAAACTTGAGGGGACTCATCCACCAGACGCCATGTGTGGTTTTGTAATGGAACAAGCTGTGAAGGACACTGAGGAGACAACTGGAAAATTTGAATATGGACTGAGTAGTACATGATACAAAGGGATTGTGATTGATTTTCTTGGCTGTGATAATGTTATTTTGGCAATGTAGGAAAATGTTCCCCTTAGTACAGAAATACCTCCTGAGGTATGGTTTCCTTTGGCATTTAAGAATGCATTAAAACTAACAAAAATATCATGCTTTTGCACCTACAAATTCTACTCTTAGGAATCTTTCCTATGGAAATAATTTAAGAGGAGAAAAAATGACTGAAGATGGATAAAGATCATTATGCATAATAGCAAAGAGTTAAAAACAGCTTGAATGGCTGATAGTAGGAGAAAATTAGATTAATTTATTTGAGATTAACTCAATAAACTATTAGCCAGTCAGTTAAGAATGATATTAGGAAAACTATAGCCAACTTGGAAATTACCTGTGATACAATGCTAATTAAAAAATCAGAATATAAAATCATGGGTATTATGTGGGTACAAATGGAAAATTTTATTAAGGTACTGGGATTATAGATGTTTTGTTTTCAGTCTGTCTTTGATGCTCTTACTTTTCAACAGAATAAAATTAAAAAGTCAGGGGTACAAATAGTGACTGAAGTCAGCAGTACTGTAAAATCACCATTTACAACTACTTAGATGTGTGGTCCTTTTTCTCTGTAGGATATTTTGGAGTCCCAGGAGAGCGAGGCTTACCGGGTGTTCAAGGGCCCAGTGGACCACCTGGAAAGCTGGGACCGCCTGGCTTCTCTGGACCACCAGGGTGTCCAGGTACCTTGAAAGAAAGTCTGGAAACTTCCCCAGGCACTCATGTATCTTGTAATGTGTTGGAAAGAACCAGCCTTCACTCAGAAAGCCTGGGTTCAGATCTGCTTTATCTTATCCCAGACCTGTGACTTTGGCCCACTCACTCAGACTTACCTTTTTCTTACCTATAAAATGGAACTAGACTGATCTCATTCCTTGGGTCAGATAGTAATTAAGAAAACTCCAGTAAAGGGCCTGACATGGTGAGGGCCTGGCACATAGAAGCTGCCTCTAGCTTTCCCCGTTTCATATGCCATCCAGCATTCTGGCTTCTCCTTCCCCCTTTGGACCTAATGCAAATACCGCATCTACAGCAGAATGTCTTAATGGATGCTCTTTCTTCCAATTCAGATAAAGGGAGAGTTTTAAACCATAATCGGCAAGATTAGAAATATATTTTCTCCTCCTGAGGTTAAGTCTATTTTTCCCCCTAGAATTAAGAGCCCTTGGAAGAGAAAGTAATTAATACAATGACCATCCCTGTTACCTATCTATTAAGAGCATAGATGACTTTCTCAGATAATGTAGCTCACCTGTCGCCGGGATGTCTGCAAATACCCCTGTCATTCTCAGGTGATCGAGGAGTGCCTGGGATGAGGGGACATCCAGGAGAAATGGGAGACCCTGGGCCAAGAGGTCTCGTGGGGGACCCAGGGATGCCAGGTCCTGCAGGAGTGAAAGGTAAGTCAAAGGGAGAAAGCCAGGCCCCACAGAAAGGTCCAGCCCAACAGGGGCAGGTCACAGCGCCTTGCCTGCACCCCCGAGGGACACTGCTCTGGGCATGGCACCCTTTCCCAAGGATCCCATTAGTCCCCTCCATTCTTCTTTACCTGGGACCTCAGCTCTGCTTGTGCGGCCTGCCTCCTGCTGTGGTGTGTCCAGAAGCACAGCCTTGTCAGCTCATCGCCAAGGGCATTTTCCCCAGTGTTTTCCAAGACGTTCGAACCTACTCATTTATTGTCTCCCCAGAGAGTTGAACTCCAATTATGTCCCAGATTCGGTGTTAGATGCTGGGTCCACAATTAAAAAAAAAAATAGACATGGCTTCTGATTTCATGGGACTTGTAGTTTAATAGGAGAGACAGGTATTAAAGATATATATTACTAAATTTACATTTGCCAATTGTAGTAAGTGAAAGAAAGAGAAAAGGATAATGTATGATGAGAAAGAATAACTAGTATTTAGATAAAAAAACATTTTTTCTTAGTTGAATATTTTGGTCTTTAAGGTACTAATACACTAGTTATAATGTAAGTCTTGTTATAACATTATAGGAATATATAATATAATATATAATACATACAGTACAATATAATATATATTTTTTATTAAAAATCTTCATGCCCTCCCTTTCATCTATGGTATACATTCCTCTTAGACCATTTTTTTCCCCCAGGTCTCTCAGTGTTTTAGATAAAGTATTATTTCAGGGACACTTTTCACTTACTTCTAGTATAGCACTTATGTTCTATCACATTTGTTCTTTAGACATCTTTTTTTGCCAACTAGAATATGATTTCAAAAGCAAACAAAATTTTGTTTTTATATCCTTGGCACCTGCTAGATACCCAGTAAGTATACTGGTTGGTTGGGTGAATAAACTAATAATGAATGAATGGACAAATGGAAGAATGAACAATAGAGCTAGTAGCTGTAAGGTTGAATGTTTTCACATAAACCACCAGTTACAGGTCTCAAACTTTACTGGGCAGGTTTCTGTAACTGAGCTCCCTCTGACTCTCCCTTCCTCCCTTCTCCTCCCACCTACACTTCTGCTCTTTGACTCACACATATACTAAATTTTGGTAAAATGAAAAGGACCTCCTCTCCAAAGAGTGGGAAACCTCTTTTTTTGGGCTTAAATGTTTTATTTGTTTTGAAACCCAAATAATATTTTCCCATACTTTCACCTCTTCACTCATCAGATAGCTCTCCAGGAACTCAAAATTTCAACAAGTTGTAGTGTGATATGTATTATCTGGTACAGATTTGCAGAGAGGGAAGCCATTTGCTTTGAAGAGCTGGTATACTTATATATTTCTATATAGTTAAATAACTTGTTTTTTTCCCACCACAAGATAAAATATCTTTGCAATGGAAGTCCACTGAAATGTGATAAACTTGGGGTTTCAAGAAAAATGGTAATTTTGTTGTTTCTTAAATTTCTCTGGTGATTGTGACCATTTCCTGTCTCTGGCAATATCTACAGCTCTGATGGGGTCTTCTTGGACACTTTTTTTCAGTGTTTAGAAAAGGAAGTTAGAAAAGAAGCAGATGAAATAATTTCCCATTGTAAATCACTCCTATTCATTTCCGCTTCCTACTCTCCCAGATTAGTAAAAGAAAAAAAAGGAAAGATTTTCAAGTGTCTTGCTGCCAAAATAATATTCACTCAACTTGACTAAAATAACCATTACTATTGCCAATACTTCTTTGAATTAGTTTGCATTTCTCATGTAACTTCATTATGGCATGTGGTTAAAAAGCTAAAAGCTGTTGAATTTGATCCAGTAACAAAATTACTCAAAAAGTAATCTGTAAACGCATCATAATTCTGTGCCATGAAATTGTGAGTTTGGTAGGAAGAGAAGGTAAGAAAGGGAATGTATCAATCCCATATTCATACTGGATCACAGATGCTGCAGTGTCCAGATTCTCGTAGCAGATGCTGCAGTGGTGCTTCCCAACCACTCAGTGACACTGTTACGCTGCAGACAGCCCACTGAGCAACCAGCCTGCAAAACAAAACAAGCCCATGTAAAAACAAAAAAGAGTGAAATGCATTCCTAAAAATTAGACTGTCTGCAATACAAATCCATTGTTGCAATTTATCATGCTGATATAAAAATGGACCACACTCCAGCAGAAACACTTTGAACTGAGAAATCAAATATTTGAAGTATGTTCTAAGTAAGTCAAGGGGACTGATTATCTTGTTTAAATAAACCAGCTGCTGAACTCAGAATTGTTTGCTCTGCTAGCACAGACCATATGGATTTTGAGTGCTGTTTGTGTTCAGTCAGATTTAAACTTCAAGTTAAACATATGTTAAAAATGGATTGATTCTTAGATTTAAATATTTCAAGTACATATGCCCTCTCAAAAGGAAAATACCCAATATCTAGTTGGGTATTCATATGAGATGAGAATGGAAACCTACAGAAAATTATCTAAAGTGATTGTTAAAAAAATCATCCATTTATAACTGTGAAGAATGTAAATTGAATCATTTGGCTGGTTGCAAGTAAAATGTTTCATGAGAAAAAGGCACCTTGAAATGTCTTTTATAAGAAAAGAAATAGTGTGCACTGCAAGACTATGAAAACAGTAGAAATGTTTTGCCCTATTGGTACAATTAGACGGCTTTCCTCCTGCCCCCCCCCCCCCCCCCCCGCCCGCCACTTACTGCACTTGATGTAATTGCTCGTTTGTTCTGTCAAGTCAGGGATCATTTCTGTCTTGCCCCCTGGGGTCTTCTCATCACCTGTCACTTGGTGCTCTTGGGGGCTGAAGCTCCACGCATTCGGAAACCATGATATTTGCTCTTGGTGCATTCCTTTCGTAAGTACTTATGCACTTGCTGAATTAAAAAAAAAAAATGCAAACTTTGTTTCAGAATCCTTTCGGAGAAAACTTTCACCCTTGTTCAATCATTACCTGCACTCACTTGGGTCTTTCTTTCCCATCAGCTTTAAAGTGACCGGCGGTCACAGTTTGCCTGGGATGGAGAGGCGTCTCAGGAGGGGAGACTTGCAGTGCTAAGAGAGGGGAAGCCCTGGGCAAGCGGGGATGAGTAGCTCCCACTATTGAAGTATGACCCTACAGAAAGGACCTTGGGGGAGACCAGAGTACTCAGACATGAGAACAAAGGAAAGGCTCAGAGTGGGTATCCATTGAACAACAGGCGGCTGGCTAAGGCAGATGGAGCCCACAGTCATGGCTGGGCTAGAGATTAGAGTCTCTGAGAAGAGGGAGGGCGCCCTGGCCTGTTCTGCGGGTGCAGCATGGTGCAGCCTTAAATGATAGTTGTAAAGCAGGAGGACGACCAAAGAGGTGAATAAAAATGCCTCATTACCGAGGAATGTGCTTTGTTAGCCTAATTGGGTCTCATCTGCGCTGTATATATTATATGCATGAACAACTTTCAGAGTTAGAGATGGGATTGATAGAAAGCTTTCAGTTAGAGGGGGAAATTATTCTTAAAATCCTACCAGATGTAGCTGCTTTCAATTTAGAAAGATAACATTAGGTCAGATAAAGGTTGTCCAGTTCAACAATGGCAAGGGGCTGGGACCGAGACAACCCCAGGACTGGATGCATTGATGTGACAATGGAGAGTTGGCAGAAGACATTCCACCCCAAGCCAAGTCCACCAAACCATCAATCTTGGTGGCTGACGCTGGAGATCAAAACATGAAGAAATAGCATACTGGGCTAAAAAAAATTTATTACAATTTCAGATAGATTGCAATAAATATTCCAGATTTGGCAGATGAAGAAGGTCTGTGTGTTCTTTTGGTGCAAACTTGAAATGTTGGCTCATAAATAGGAAAGAAGATTGGAAAATATAAACTAAGCCAGAGCTGTTAAAAGTGGTTAGGAAATAGGAGCTTTAGGGAAAATAAGGGTGTGTTCCCATTTTTTAGGTGGAAGAGAATATGGCTCATTTGAACCAAACTGAATTGTTAGATTTTAAAAAGAGAATAACAATTGTCTGTCTCAAGTAGAGATGATAAAAAGAATGGAATCAATGAAATGTTCCATCAAAGAAGAAGTCTATGGAGGCCTTGATTTAATGAATAGATAATACTTTCAACTTGCATTACTTACACAAGAATGGATTCCTCTAACATCCCTAAATCTTATTCATCTTGTAACTCTATCATAGAAAAGTGTGACATGAAAAATAAGTTTTAGCCCACTCCTTGTAGCGCTTACTACTGTTCAGTCCTCTCCTTGCTCCACATTTTCCCATTCATTCACTCACTCATTCAATAAATATTTATTGCACACATATTGTGTCAGGAAATATCCTAAGTGCTGGGATAGCAAGACGGATAGGAGTTGGTTTTGCACTCAACTGATTCACCCTCAAATGAGGGAATCCAGTTACTCAAAGACGTGATTGTGGTACGGCATAAATGCACCTAGGGAGCTATAGGTGGGTATGAGGGAAGGAGGTGAGGGACACTTCTGTGTGTTCAGTCATATGAGCTGAGGGAGCCATTATCACAAATTTGAAGGCTGTGATCCTGAACAGAGTCAGTGGCTATGCACTGAGGAGCGTTCGTACTGGGATGAGAGTTAACAGCTACTGGATGGAAGATGCATCAATGAAATAAATAGGAAGGTTAGCCAGGTTGGCCTGGGGTTGAGGAGAAGGCCCTGGCAACAGGCTTAGCACACAGAAAGTGCTTTGTAAATATTAATTACCCACCCCCACCCCCAACCCCCCGCCTCTTTCCCTCCCTCTCTCCCTCCTTTCTTCTCCAAACTTTAGCTGGGCAATTTGGAAACTCTCATTTGAAAGGAGCACAATTGGGTAAAATTCATTTGGAAAACTTAAACTCAACTCCAAGAATGGTTGCAAAGGAAGAGCTGCAACCAACCGTGACGTGCAGGCAGGCCCGTTCTTCTCGAATAGCACAGTGCCTTAAAGTGGGGGAAGGGGCAGGTTACGGCACATATTGTCCAGTATGCCACAGACTGCGCTCATCCTTTTCGTCTTACTACATGTACGTGACTAGATTCTGAAAAAATTAAAACCTGTTCAGAGTGGAAAGACCCTGAGCCTAGGAGCTTGGAGGCCTGAGTTTGCTCCCATCTAATATCTTTCCTCATCTAGGATAATTTTATTGTCTTAAAATTCAAGGTCACTTCGTCCACCAAGTTTCTGCAATTCTAAACTCTGGTAAGAGTTAGATATGGTCATAAACCAACAGCAGTACTTGAAAAAACAAAGAAACTTATGTGATAAGCTGCCCTGGCAAAGAACTTCCATCTAATGAATGTGCTAAATGACCACTGGCCGGGACCCAGCCCTGGTAACGAGGTCCAGGCTGTGAGATGGAACGGCTCCCGCCTGTGGAACCATCAGCTCTTCCATCGGCGCACCCTTGGCTGGGTGGTGCCTGCGAGCTATGCAGCTGGGGGGACATCAGCAGCTGGCCTTTCCCTGCCAGTCACAGGCCTGTGATGTGTTTCAGGTTCCTCCGGGTCACCTGGCCTGCACGGCTTGCATGGTTTAAAGGGTCAGAAAGGAACCAAAGGCACTTCAGGTAAGATAAAATGGTCCGCGGGAGACAGCTTCCACCAGGGGCTGAGATCAGGTGGTGCCTGTCCCTGAATTTCCTCACTTGGTGAGAGTTGGGGAGCTAACCTGAGAAACCAGCTTAGGGCTAGAGACAGGATATTGGAACTAACTTCAGTGTGGAAGAGTATTTATAAGGCAGGGCATGTGAGAGAAGCCCCTTGAAGAAGGACGGCTCACAGTGTTAGCTGTCCTTCCTTGGGACTATCCCTTTATTAAAAATACTCAGCGAATAATTGCTTAAAGGAAGGGCGATTTCAAAATATTATGAACAGCAGGTCAACAGTGGTGGGTGGATGGTTTGTGCTTTTTGTTGTGTGTATGTTTTGTTTTGTTTTTTGTATTGTTTTAAGTGTAGCGATGCCAAGTATGACCACGTGGGTCTAATGCGTACTTTTAGCAGCCCTCACGGCTAAAACAAATGCTCTGAAGAAATTGCCATCGTTTTTGATAGCACAAACAGGCCAACCACCAACAACTGCATTTTCGTTGTTCTTTTATTTAATATAATGCACATTTGTTGCGCTACTTTGTCAGGAAAATAGCTCATGATCAGACAGAGTAGCTGGAACCAGACATGTAGATTTGAGTGACTGTGGGGAAAAAGATTGACTTGTGCTGGTAAGTTTGAGTCAATTGTTGAACAGAGACAAAAATTAATACAGCTTGGGAATCAAATAATTTAAGCCACATAGGATTCATTTAGGGGCTCTTCCTAATAATCTTTATAAAATGCTTGTCGCCTCCAGGAAACCAAGGCTGGCCTCCCTTCTCCATGGGAGGCTCCACAAAAGTCCTAATTATATGCTAGTTTCTACCTCAAACGTCTAAGACGCTTATTCATAAGTACTTACTGTTGTATCTGCCTTGTTTTCAGTTTACCTTTTGTAAAGGCTGGAGGGTTGGTGTTGTCCCAAGCTATTGTTTGTTTGTTTGTTCTAATTGGGAAACAAACATAAAAGAAATCAAAACTGTGATTGACCAGGGCAATTAGAGAGTAGTTGGCCACCCAGGAATAGTATGCGGCCATTTGGATGGCTGTTGCAGCCAGTGATTGGTCTTGGCAGAGCCAGCCACCCCCCTGTCATGCCCCTGTTGGGAAGCATTTTATTTTCCAGGCACAATGATGGGGACAAACAAGGAGAAGAAGCAGTAATAATGCCATTTTCTCCATGAAGGTTTCCAGGAAATGGGCCCTCCAGGTCCGGTGGGAATGCCTGGGCTAAAAGGGGAGGCAGGAGACCCCGGGAGCCCAGGAATTTCTCCTCCAGGCCTTTTTGGAGAAAGAGGTCCCCAAGGTGCCCCAGGTAAGAAACAGCATGCCTTAGCCCTGTCTCCGTAACTGAACTCAACCTTCACAGTGCAGCAAGGCTAACATCTGACTTTGTCCCTCCTCAGGGAGGCCAGGCCCACCTGGTCCTCCTGGTGCCACAGGGAGAGCTGCTAAGGGTGACCTTCCTGACCGAGGCCCACCTGGAGATCAGGGTTCTCCTGGCCCCGATGGCCCAAGAGGTATGAGAAAATCGTGGCAAAGGACGGTAGTGTTCCCTCTGTTAGACGCTGTGGGCTCTGCAGAGCTGTAGAGCCAGAGCATGGTAGAGGAGAAGCCCCTTAGTCGCCCCATCCGCTTGGCACATGGAGAAGTAAGACTCAGTGTGGAGTGGCAGTGGGGGGAGTGGTGGGCTCCTAGAACCCCACGCAGGACGAGAGCCCAGGCCCGCTCACTCTTTCAATTCCATCGGCCCACCTCTCTGTGTTTAAACTCTGATTCAGAACACAGATTTGCTGAGACCAGCTTGATGCTGTCCAGGAGGACTCCCACGTGGCTAGCAAGTGGGGGTCTTGCCCTATTGGGTGGTCTCTAGCACCTACTGTGTGCTTCACTGCCGTCAGCCCAGAGTGACAGGACCCGGCTTATCGCACGCAAAGGAACAGAAAAGTCTCTTAATGGGCTGTTTCTAGTACATTGTGTTCTTCTCGTCACTTCGCAGAAACAAACTCTGGCAAGGGAATATTTTGGAAGTCATTGCTAAGCTAATAAAGTAGGTTAGACAGCTGGTTCGGGAGTTGAGTGAAGAGCATGCCTTACAGCAAGTCTTGCTAAATGCAGAAAATCATGTTCATCCGAACTCTTAGAACTTCTACAGAGACACAAGCCCACTGCTTTGGAATCTTTAGAATTTCAGTAAGGCTGGGCTGAAACATTATACAATTAGATTCTACACTGAGAAAAATAAAAGTGTCCGAAAATGGGCTAAGACGTATAGGAGCGAAATAGAATTTGGGCTCAATTCATTTCTACATGTACACACTTGTTTCGAAATTTGATTATATATGTAGTTGGGTGAACATTCCTTTGCCATCAGCCCTGTTTTCTCAACAGCCCCTGTCTCTCTTCCCTTTCATCCTCTCTCCTCTCTCCCCTCCTCTCCCCATACCTCCTCTCCCCTCTCCTCCCCTTCTCCCCTCTGCTCTCCTCTCCTCTCCTCTCTTTCCCCCCTCTGCATATGGGGGATGGCAATGCAAGCCAAACCCACAAACTGGTACTTTAAAAGGAGTTGCTCTGAAGGGAAGGGAGCTTTTGCTCAGGTCCGTTATTTTCTAAGTTATTGTCTCGGTATCTGCGCCCTTTCTCCACCTGGGCTCTAGGAGACACTCCCCTTCACTTGTGATACTTAAAGTTCGTCTTTGTAAATCGTTAAATTACGTTTCTCAAGCAGGCGGCCCACTCATTGCCCTTGACAAATGCCTTTGTCTCTCCCCTGTGGCCAGGAGCACCGGGACCTCCAGGGCCCCCGGGGAGTGCTGACCTCCTGAGAGGGGAGCCAGGTGCCCGGGGTCTGCAGGGACCGCCGGGTTCCCGAGGCCCCCCCGGGCCCCCAGGACGCACGGGCTTCCCGGGATGTGATGGAAAAGACGGCCAGAGAGGTAGGAGCGCGAGCTGCCCCTCAAGCAGGGTGCGAGGATATCCTTATTCACCCTGTGCCTATTGGGATTAGTTGCTGTATTTCTAAATGGCCCAACTTTCCCAAAAAGGCCTACAGTTTGGGTAAGAGTCGAACAAGTGAAAAGAAGAAACGCAAGTTCATCATTAGACCCTAGTCCTGCTCCTGCTCCTCCAGGCCCGGGCTGAACACTGGGGATCATTTGTAAGCCACACCTGGAACTGAAGCCTTCGGTAGCCACGTTTAAAAACGAAAAAGCAACAAGTGCAATTAACTTCCATACTTTAGTAACCTAATATTTTTGAAATATTATTTTAACGTGTCATCAGTGGAAAAATTACAAATGAGATAATCATTGTGATCTCATTGAGGAGAGCCTTGGTTGTATACACCTAGTTCCTCTCCCAAATTATAAGACTCTGCTCCTTCCCTCCTTTAAATTCAGTGTGTGTTGTACACTTCGGGCATGACCCAGTTTAGACAGGCCTTGGTTCAAGTGCTCAGTAGCCTCGTGGCTTCAGCAGTGGACAGCTCGGTCCTAGACTGCTGACTTATACTCATGTTTTATACTCATGAAAAGGTCGCTGTTACTGGTGTTCCCCACTGCTTGAGGCTAACATGTTTATTTTAATTCTTACCTAAATGCTAATATTTGGGGGCATCAGTTTTCGATCACCAGAATTTCAGAGAATTATTGGGATCCTAGAACTTTTTTTGCTGAAAGGAGACCAATAATGATGGCTCAGTTCAACTCCCTTATTTCATAAAGAAAGTAGATATCAAAGAAGCAACTGCTGAAGTTTACAGGAGTCCAGTAGTTAGCACTGTAGCTGATGTCTGAACCAAATGTGAAATAATGCGAAAGATCAGGACAGAAAGGAGATCAAAATCACCTTGAGGTTTGCATCCCTAGAATTGTGCAGTGCACTACCTGTACAACAGTATACATCAGTATATATCAGCCCTCTTCACTTTTATTAGCAATAATATACAGTTGGAGAATGTGGCTTATATCTGCAGGTATGTGGACTTCCTACTGTTGAAACACAGAATTGGATAGATGTGCTAGCACTCTAGTCAACAAGAGGGAGGAGAAAGAGACTGGTTGTATCACCTAGTACCTCTCCCACATAAGATACTCCTCTTCTCCATGTGTTGCTCTGGAGAATGACCCTCCGTCTGGACTTAAAGGAATGGGAAAACATCCTGCCATATAAATACCAGGAGCCTAACCAAGGACACACAGGGGTTAGGAATCTTGACGTTTCTTACCTGTCCGTCCGGCAGGCATAAGTGTTTTACTGGGAAAAGGGTGAGAGAGTTTCCTTGGCTTACCTTTTGAGACTTACACAGTGGGAGAATATTTCACTGTTTCTCAAGTATTTATTAGGCATCTGTAAGACTATGGTAGTGAACACATTTAAGAAGAGTCCTCATTCTTACTGAGCATGAGTTCTAAGGGGGAAGACAAAGAACACAGATAGGAACAGAAGTGAGTGCTCTGAGTGAAGGGGCTTGCTTCTAGGCACACTTACCAAGAAGCATCTGGACTTGGGTTGGGATTTCAGGGAGGGCTTCCCTGAGGAAGTGAGGCTTGATCCGAAAGAATGAGAAGGACTGAATGGATGGGGAAGAAGAGAAGGAACAGCATATGCGAGGAACTGAGTGGTCGGCGTGGCTGAAACTTAGAGGGTGGTAAGAGTGGTGCCAGCTCAGGGCTAGGCAGCTCGCTGTCCCCAGAGAGTGACGCATGCGTCCATACATTTGCTCCGGTCCCAGTTCTTTGAATGTCTTCAGAGGAAGCTCAGGATGACAGGGCTCTTCATTATCATTTGGTTTTGTTCCGCTCATGGAACCATTTCCCCTAGTCCTTTTTGATTGATCATTGTGTTTCTTTCAGAGAGAGGCAGAGCTTCTCAGCCTCACAGACAAAAAGTGACTCTGGGGCAGAGTGTGCCTTCCAGTTTTGTTGGGGTGAATCTTTGCTTTCGTTTAATCAAACTGGTCATTGTCTTCATATCGCTCTATTTCGCAGACCTCATTTCCCCACGTTCCTTTTAGGACCATTGGGATTCCCCGGGCCACAGGGACCACCTGGATTTCCTGGGCTACCTGGAGACAAGGGTTTACCTGGACCTCCAGGAAGACAAGGGCCCCCGGGCCCCCCAGGTGAGCTCCTCAGGGCTAATGAGCTCCACTGAGCAAGCTCACACAGCCTTGTGTTTAAACATTTCCTTCATGCAGTGGTCATGATTCAGAAAGTACTTACTCTAAAATTACCAACACATTTGTTATTATTTAATGCCTTTTAGAGATAAGGAGCATGTTTATTTCAAGCCTCATGCTTTGTAAACTAATATTTATTATCAGAACTAGTAAGTTTTGCAAATTAGTTGATTTTACATGAGATTTCCAAAGTAAATAAATGTGTTCTCTCAAATGAGACTGATTTGAGTATTGTATGTCGAGATTGTATTGTCAATTTTTGTCCCCAAATTCACAGTGATTTTCACTGAATGTTTTATTTAACTTCTCCTGTATAGTGTATTAGTTCCTGTGACGGTGAAAGGCTACTCAATTTAAACCCTATAGACAACACTTTTCAATCATTGGTCCAAAACAAGCCAAGGAAAGGTTGGAAAAAGGCAGGGCAAATGGAAATGTGCGTTAGAGATGGGCAGAAGTAATATCTTTCAACATCTTAAATCAATATTATGGTGCTGTCATTTCAGTTCAGAATATTTTGCAATCTCCTAAATTAGCACTCTAGTTCAAAGAATAAATAGACTTCACTGCCTTATGATGGATCACACTACTTCAGGACAAAAGGTTTACACTTTGCTTCATTTTCTATTTCCTTTCTGTGCATAACCTATAAAACTGGGCAAATAAATAAGGAATTTTCAGAAGCCTTCAAATGAATAGAATTTCTATATACATCAAATTAGGGCATTTTTGCAGTAAGAAAAAGTAACAAGAATTTTATATTGCTCAAGAGAGTTTCCTTTGAAATATTTTAGATCTAGAAACTGCATTTCTAAATCAGAGCTAATCCTGCCAACAACACTGAGGCGGACTTTTAATGTAAATAAGGGCTGTCATGTTGATTGTCGTTGATGCTGTCCTAAATAATATGCTCTCCAACAATCTATTTCACTTTTGTCCTAATTCACAAATTTAAAATCTCTTTCCACCATGTGAAAATTGTTGCCTGGCCTGATTTTTCTGGCTTTGGATCCAGGCTCAAGAGGTAAGCAAGCTTTCATATAAAATTGATCATTTCCCCTAAATGTGGTTTCTAGTCATTTCCATATTTGCCTTTCCACTGTGTTTATGAGTTAACTCTGCTGCATTTTTTACAGATGGGCTACTGTAATTATATTAGAGCTTAATGCCTCTGCTTCTGTGTTACAGAAACAGTAACCTCATATTAGTGTTCTCACGCTCAGCCTCTTATCAGTGTCAAAGCAGTGTAGAGATTCAGTTTATAACATTGCTATTCAGGTATGGATTTTGAGTACTTTCCAGGCCAAATGCTACAGTACATACCAACATAAGATCCTTACGTGAATCCTACAATATAAATACAGTGAACATCCCTAAAATAAGTAGTAGTGAGAATACTGAAAGATGAGCTCTTAACACCCCATGTAGGGTCCACTTTCCAGGAGCATATTTCTTTGTGTGTTAAAAGAAATGCCTCAGCTTGGTGTCTTCAAGAGTCATCGATGTTGTAGCATGCACCGGAACTTCATTCTTTTTTTACAGCTGAGTAATATTCTACTGTGTGTATTTACCACATTTTGTTTATCCATTCATGGGTTGATGGACACTTGGATAGCTTCTACCTTTTGGCTATTGTGACTAATACTGCTATAAATATTGTTGCATAAATGTCCAAGTCCCTACTTTCAATTCTATGGGGAATAGACAAAAAATTGGGATTGCCAAGTCGTAGGGTAATTCAGTTTTCTGAGGAACTGCCAACTGATTTCCACTGCACCATTCCACAGTGCTGAAGTGCAATGTGTAAGGGCTCCTATTTGAAGACATCATGTTGAGAGAAATAAGCCAGACATAAAAAACAAATACTGTATGATCTTGTCTATATGAAATACCTAGAAGGAGCAAACGTCATAGAGACAGATTGGGGGTTTTAGGTTACCAGGGGAAGGGGGTGCAGGGCAGGAAGAGGGAATTAAAGCTAAATGGGTCAGTAGTTTCTGTGTGAGGCATTGAAAAAGAAGGATTAATGGGTGTTGGTGATGTAGCACAATATTGTGAATATAATTAAGTCTACTGAATTTTATACTTCAAAGTGGTTAAAATGGGAATTTCATGCTTTATATTATTTACTACAATAAAAAGTTTTTTAAATGCCAATTTTCTTTTCAATTAAGTGTTCACAGAATCCTTTACAATGCCAAAGCAACATATTATTTTGTGTCTGGCATTTTCCAAGAGACTAGAGTTTTTCAAAAGCAAGCAAGAAATATTGTGAAGCTTGCATTTGTTCTTTCCAGACATCTGTTATTAACCCTAATGAAAATTGCCTTGAACACAGACCCTATATATTATTTCTTGTGCTCTTAAAAGGGAGGCCTAAGAACCTTTCTTTCAGTTTCTGGTTTATTAAAAAGAAATGCAAAATCAGAATTGAAAAAATAAAATCCTGCTATTTTAGATGTTTATATTTAAAAAGTAATGTATATTAAATAAATTCTTTTAGTGCCTCTTACTATGACTGTTTGCATACACTCATTTAAAGATAGCAGCAAAACTAAATACGAAGTTCAAGCTAAATGTCCCTTTCCACCCCTCCTTCATCCTGTCCCCATGCCACTGCCACTGTGAAAGGCTCAGGTATTTTAGGGAAAATTGGAAAAGTTCACATGCATGTTTCTCAAATTAATCATAATGGAAAAGGCAAGTTTTACATGAAAATGTATATATCATAAAAATACATCTGGCCCTGTGTTTCTTATGGTTTCAGACCATATTTTACAAGGGGTTAAATTCCAAAAACAGCTTATAGAATTCAAAGCCATTTCGCATGGGCTCCTTAAGTAGGATGTAAAAACTTGGTCTTTACGGTCCCAACGTCTAGCCACCTGAACCTCAATTTCTTCATCTGTAACATACTAACAATGGCACATGCACCCCGGCTTGTTCGGGGATTTGATAGTAAAGCCTGATACATGATAAAGCATTCGGTAAGTTTTAGCCTTTATTATTATGGCTCTGTTGGTCATGTTTATAGAATGTTTGCAGGGTGACTGAATGAAGCTTTAGGAAAAAACTCTTGCTAGGATTGCCAACGTTGGGGCCTCACCCCAGAAATGCTGGGAGTGGACCCAACCCAGCAACCTGTGTTCTAAAAAGGCAGCCAGACAATTCTGATGTGCTAGAGTTTGGGAAGTACAGCCTCACTGCAGGGCTTCTCAATTCCGGCTGACATTTGAATCCCCCGAGGGTTTTTTAAGAAAATGCCAATCTACCCTCGCGCCCCGCCCCCGCCCCCGGGTTCCTGTTTAAGAAGTCTGGATGGGGTTCGGTCATCTCCAGCTGACTGTATGGACAGCCAAGGGTGAGCCCACTGCCCAGGCCATATCTAATATCAATGACTCCAGAATCTCTGAGTTGGGGCCCGGGGCATCAGTACATTATTACAACTCCCTGGATGATTCCAGCATACACTCAAGGTTGAGATCACTGCCGTAGAGCCTCCAGCAAACCGGAATTCTATCTATTTGAGTAACTGACACTTTGGAAACCCCCTGACTGCACCGTAGAGTGCAGACTTCAAGCCGCACTTTCGGAACCCACCAGTCCCCCGCCCAATGTCACCTGTGGCGGGTACCCCAGTAAAAAAGTGGTCCAAACTTTGGAAGTCTGGTGAAAGCCTCCAAATTGTTGCTGCCTCAGCCAATCTCAAACACTTCTGAAAGTTCAGCGTAAATGTCAAAAGTCTATCTTGAACTTGAAAAGGCAGAAGGTGTTTATTCCTAAGCACCCAAAGCACAAGTGGTGATTGCAATTTCAGGTGAACCAGGGCCACCTGCAGATGTGGATTCCTGCCCCCAAATCCCTGGGCTTCCTGGGGTGCCAGGCCCGAGAGGACCCGAAGGAGCCACGGGACTCCCTGGAGTGAAAGGCCCCCCAGGACCAGGTACGAATCTTACTCTGATTGTTTATCATTCGCACCATACATTGCTAAAACAAAAATCTCAGTGTTTCACTCTGTAATTTTTGGAATGTATCCTAAAATGCTAGTGAGGATGAAGCGATGAAAATTTCCCTCACCTTGTTCATTTTTTTACATTTGTCCAAAGGTTTAATCAGACCAATTTACCCCTTCTATTTTTATGCTGAACTCCTACTGAAATCTTTTATACTTGGCCAGTTTTTGAGTGTGGGCTTTGACCTCTTAGCATGACAAAGTAGCTGCTCTGCAAATAGTCATGAGTGGCTGTTGAATTGATCTTGAGATAAGAATGTTGAGTTGGGCTCTGTGCAGCTGAAACAGCCCACAAGAAGGGACAAAGAGACGTATCCCTGAAGGAGGGGTAGGAAAAGGAGCAGGGTCTTTCTAACTTTTGGCAGTGACCCCATTGCCCATTTAATTGATCCGAGAATTGCTCAGTCTTTGTCGGAGTAGCAGGATCCCTATTTAAGTATTTAAACCAAACTGTTCTTTTACAAGCGCCACCCAGGTGGTTTATTTCCTTTTTACATGCTCCCCACCACATTGGGTAATTACGGGGAGATCAGGGGGATGGGGTCTGTGATCCAGAGGTTACTCACCCCTTCTGGCCGATTGGCAGTGCCACAGCCCTCGATGTGCGAATCATCCACGGAGGCACGAGGCCGACCCTCTCCTGCTTCCCCCACTGCCCAGCTGTGACTTTGGCTCTTTTCGGCTCAGGTCAGGGCCAAAGAAACTGGAAGTAGAACTGAATTTTGCACCACCTGCTTTTCTCAGGTTTCCCCGAACCCAAGCAGGGAGAACCCAAGAACTGTCTCCATATTCTGGGGTCTGAGTGGTGCTTGGGTTGTGTCCAAAACTGCTCTGGAGTCTTCCTCCAATTAAAGGGTTTTTGTTGTTGTTTGTATTTGCTGCATCGCATCTGTGTTTGTGCATGACGTTAATTGGGTGTCGATTGCAGCGACTTCCTTTAACAACTCATGAGCGCTGGGAATGGGGTTAGGAGATGTTTATTTTCTCTTTTCTTTGGCAATCATTGAATGGAAAAAAGTTTTCAGTCAGTTGGTGTAGTGGGTCTGTTGTCCTCATTTAGAACCAGGCTGCCTCATGATATACGTATTTGCATATGAAGGGCTGGTCACCCCATCTTTAAAAAAATAACTTCTGAGAAGCTGTAGTCAGGTTCTGTTAATTCCATCCAGATCCCCAATCTCTGTGTTGTGGGTGATACAGAGATGAATAGGGTGCGTTTCTTTCTCCCCCAAGGGTCTCATGGTCTAGTGGCCACTCTAATAAAATGGTAGATTATGATTCTTGTTTTAAAAGAGTTGTGAACAAAGAACATTAGAGAAAGGGACAGGAAGAGGTTGAGTGTGGAGACCTGAAGGACTGCTGTGTCCCCAGCAGGTGACATCTGAGCAGAGCCCTTAGGAAGAGTGTTTTATTTCCGCCTCTTCTGCAGACCCAGGGCTATGGGGGTGGCTGAACACACGCCACCTGACCCTGGACCCCCAGAGGGTGAGATGGCCCGCAGTCTATTGATCACACAAACCCACGGCCCCAGGGGAGGAGGACACGGCACGCCACGCAGGGTCACGCGGGAGGAGCCTCTGGGCGCAGTGAACTGGCAGGGCCTGCGGGAGGCAGGTTTGTAGGAACAAGGGGCAAGGTGCTCCCTAATCCCCACGTGAGGATGTGATGGGTTTGCGTGAAGAGCTGCACAGGTCGGCAGGGAACTGAGCCTGTTACTCAGGTTCAAGCAGGTAGCGTACCGGTCCCTGGGAGAAGGCGGGCTGTCTGGTTAGGGGACCTGACCTGTGGCAGCAGTGGGGGCAGATGTCAAGGCAGCACTTACTACTAAGCCTGTTTCAGGCCTTACACCATGGAAAGATTGGGCTTGCAGGGCCCAGCAGCGTCCAGCAGGGAGCCGGCGGGAGCACAGGCGGGGCAGGGCGCCTGATGGCCCGGGAGCCCAGAGTCCGCGGTGTCCCTGCTATTCAGCGTGTGTCCGCCGAGCAGCAGCACCTCACACCCCACCCTGGACCTTCCGAACCAGAATCTGCATTTTCACAAGGTCTCCAGGGCCTTCATCTGCAGACTCCATTTCGAGAAGCCCTGGTTCTATGAATGCTGTTCTTGGAAGATTCCATTGAGTACTATCTTCCCTCGTGACTCAATCCTCGCTGCATGTTCAAGTCGCCTGGGAGGCTGGTTTGTGAAAAATACCCATGTCGGGGCTTCACCCCAGACCATGGAATGGGGAGGGGGATGGAGTCCGAGAATCAGTATTTTCTAAAGCTCCCTGGGTGACTTTATGCAGCGAAGATGGAGACCCACTGCCTCACCCCAAACACCAAGATTGAGGCCAGATAGGTATTGAAGTCACCCATTGGGATGGCTTTGGAAAATAATCAAAGAAAGCCATTAAGAAGAAAAAAATGAAGGGCAAATTCTACACACTTTGACATAATATTATATTTGCTTAGGTACATGCAAGATTCCCTCCCTGTAGATTGTGAGCTTCTGAGGGGGCAGCTGACTTGGCGGCCCCAGTTGTGACCACCTGTCACCTCTACTTCCTCCTGACTTCAGGTGGCCTTGGCTCACCCAGCTCCAAGTGGCTGAAGCAGGGCTGCTCAGGCTTCCTTTCACCGTGTCCTCTTCTCACTGGTGTCTCCGGCCCTGCTTGCTGACAGTGAGGAGCCCCTGAGGCCACCTTCACACACAGGATATGATGATGATGATTATTTTTAAAAATATTTATTTTTTATTTATTTCTAGCCCCCCCCCCCGTTGTCTGCTCTCTGTGTCCATTCACTGTGTGTTCTTCTGTGACCATTTCTATCCTTATCAGCAGCACCAGGAATCTGTGTTTCTTTTTGTTGCATCATCTTGTTGTGTCAGCTCTCCATGTGTGTGGTGCCATTCCTGGGCAGGCTGCACTTTCTTTTGCTCTGGGCGGCTCTCCTTATGGGGCGCACTCCTTGCACATGGGGCTCCCCTACGCGGGGGACACCCCTGCGTGGCAGGGCACTCCTTGCGCGCATCAGCACTGCGCATGGGCCAGCTCCACACGGGTCAAGGAGGCCCGGGGTTTGAACCGCGGACCTCCCATGTAGTAGGCAGACGACCTATCCACTGGGCCAAGTCCGCTTCCCAGGATGTGATTATTATGTGAAAAAAAAGTGCACAGTCCAGTCATGAGATATCGACCTGGCATCTCGTGTTCACACAGCCTGGGCTGCGTCGCCCCATGGCCCAGCTTCTCTGGAGCGTCTTTCTGTCCCCCTGTGTACAAGGCTTTGCTTGCCTTTGGGCCCCTCTTCCCTGAGGGGGCCTCAGGCTCCTGTAGTAAGGACCCGTCCTTGTCCGTAGTGCTTTCCTTGGTCCCCTCGCTGCCTGTTCCCACTGGCACCCCTGGCTGTGCTGGTGTGTTAATCAGGGTTCTCTAGGGAAACAGAATCAACAAGAGCTATCTGTCGATGGTAAGAGGTTTTATCAGAGTCTCTCACGTGACCGTGGGGATGCACAAGTCCAGGTTCCACAGGCAGGCTGCAACCAGGGCTCCGATGCAAGTCCAGTGAAGGTCCTCAGTGAGTTTCTGGGAGATGGTGGCTGTCCAAAGACAATCTGGACTCTTCCCCTTTTAATGCTGAAATCACTTCCCTTTTTAAGGCATTCCACTGATTGGATAAAGCATCACTCATTGCTGATGGCAATCTCCCTGATTGATGTAGATGTAATCAGCTATCTATTCAGTAAAGCCAGTGGTGACTGAAGTCCATAAATGCCCTTGAATACAATCAGCCCAGTGTTTATGTGACCAAACAACTGGGCACAATTACCTGGCCTAGTTGACACAATAGCCTAGCCATCACAGCTGGTTACACTGTCCAGTTGCTCAAAGTGACCAGTCTATCCTAAGGTCTAAAGTGTCTGAGCCTTGACTGGCCATAGCGTCTGGGTTTTTTAAAGACAGTTCTTTCCACGGTGTGTGAGGGGCTGTGTCTTCCTCTCCCGAGGTTGGTTGTACAGGAACAGCTGACACTGAAGAACCACTTCCACTTAAGATTGCTTTGTTGGTGTCTTCAAAATCTTCTCTTTTCACTGCTAAGTTGATTTTGCAACCAACTGCTGCAGCAGAGAGCTACACAGAGAAAACCAAACTGCCCAGTCTGAGCAGGTCACGGACTCACTAAATATAAGTTTTGTCTGCTAAGACTGCTCCACCACAGAAGGCCTAACGCTTTTCTGCTCAGATCTCTCTTCTCTGATCAACACTTTCTCTTCCAGGGTAGGCCTCAAAAGTGCAGGTTCCTGCAATGAACACAAAGGCGGTTTCCATTGTGCTTGGAACTGTTACCGCCTGGTGGAGGACCACATCCTGTTAGGGTTGCGTTTATCTTCACGTCAGCACTTGACTCTCTTGGGGGAGGTGATCCATGAAACATAGGGGGTGGCATTTTAGGTTTAGTTTTTTACCTTACAACAAGTTCCATATGGAGAACTAGTCCATGTACTCGTGCTGGCATACAACTCGGGATAACAAGAGCCTTCCTTCCTGTCTCTTGGGAAATGCCATCAGCCTGACAGTTTTCCTGCCTTCCACTCAAGGGAACAAAGCCTATATTTTACCTCTTCCCTGTTCAACAGTGATCTTGTTACAATGTCTTGAAATTCAAAAGCTGCTCCTCCCGCCCCACGCCCCGCCCCTGAAGCCCTGAAGGCCCCGGGCTGCCTCTCTCCCCTCTGCCTTGGCACATGCCATTCCCTCTGCACAGACACCCTTCCCTTGGGGCGCAGCTTCGTGTCTCGACTTACAGGCCACCGTCTCTGGAGGCTCTACCTGTTACACTCCAAGCCCAGCTTGCGTGCCCTTCTCCGTGCTCCTGCAGCTTCTTCTATTTACAGTCGTCGTCTCAGTTACACCACGAGGTATTTGTCCTTGCCTGTTTGATTTGTGTACATCTCTCCAGAATAGGGGTCAGCAACCGTTTCGGTGAAGATCCAGATGGTAGATATTTTAGGCTTTATGGGACTGATGGTCTCGATGGCAACTGCTTGGCTGTGTGGTTGCTGCGGGAAAGCAGCTGTCATAATACGTCAGTGAATGAGCTCGGCGCATTCTGATAAACCTTTAGGTACAAAGGCTGGCAGCGGGGCTGTGATGGGCCAACCCCTGCTCTAGACGCCGTAAGGCGCTCGCGGGCAGGACTTCCCCTTCCCTGGTGGAGGCCCTGCCCGGGCCTGGCTCCTGCAAGGTGCTTATTGAGTGTTTGGTGAACAATTGCCTAACCTGCCAGCTGTGGTCCACTGGGAAGGGCAGGCTTTCTCAGCCTCAGCACTATCGGCGTTGGGGGGCCGGGTGGTTCTTTGTTGGGGTGCTATCCTTGCACTGTGGGGTGCAGGGCATTGTCCCTGGCCTCTACCACTGGATGCTAGTAGCTCTGCCTCTGGCTGACAACCAACAATGCCGCCAAGCATTTTACCCTGAGGAGCAAAATTCCGCCAGGCTGAGAACTCTTTATGTGGGGAGAGGTGTGACAGGAGATCAGTCTAGGGAGGAGTCATTTAGTAAATGAGAAAATAAGGTCCAAAGGTTTAAGAAAAGGTTAAACAAAGAAACCAACCGCTTCGTAAAAAGTACAGTGGCCTGTGGCTCTTTCGGATCTTTTTTTTGCCCATATTTTTAAAAAGGGATCACTCTCTTCTCTCTCCTTTGCAGACTGCTCTTCGTAACATGCTGCTACTTCTGTGTCATTACATATTTTCCTACAATATTATCTGTCAAGGCTGCAGAGTATTGCATTAGATGATTGTGCCATAATTTATTTAACCACTACACTCACAAATTATTTATTGATTGCTTGGGTGCCAGCTGCTCTGCTAGAAAGAAGTCAATCCAACAAGGCCCTTCCCTCTGGAGCAATAGGCTAGCGGGGAGTACAGGCAGTGACCAAGGCCGAACAGGGGTGCTGGGTGTGAACAAAAGGCACCGGTGGGAGTTGGTGACGGGGTTGCTTAGCTGGGGGGTGTGGTGGGGCGCCGGCAGGGAGCACTTGGGGAGGTGGTTCCCAAGCTTTACGGAGCCTCAGCGCCGCCTGGAGGGCTGGTGGAGACCTGCACTGTGGGCCCCGCTCCGGAGTTTCTGAGCTGTGGGGTGTGCAGAGGGCTCGCAGAGTCTGCATTTTTAACAAGCTCCCAGGTGATCTGATGCTGCTGGCCCAGCTCCGTGCTGGAAGGAATCTCGCTGATTTAATGCTTCCCCTTTTTCATTATGATAAGAAACCAGTAATGAGTAATCCTCTAGATAAGCACGTAGGAGCATCCAGATTGTGAGGAGGAAATGCAGTTTAAATGATTAAAAACAAAGGCTCCGGAACTCGACAACCAACCTCTCTGTGCCTCAGTTTCCTCATTTGACAAAAGGCAGGAGCGTGAGGATTTGAACACTGCTTGATGCAGAGTAAGTGGTACGTGTGTTTTCAATTGTTGTTATTTCAGTAAGATAAATTCCCTGAGCAGGATTTCTTATTTAAAGGATTGGCAGAAATGTAGGGTTTTCAAAATATCACCAAATTCATTACCAGAAAGACTTAAAATTTACATTATGATCGAGAACAGTGGTTCTCAAATGTGGTCCTGGGACCAGCAGCATCAGCATCTACTGGGAACTTGCTAGAAATGCAACGTCCCAGGCCCCACCCCTGATGTCTTAAGGCAGCCACTGGTTTATAGCCAAGTTTGAGGACCACTATTCCAGAGCTTCTTTGAGCTTCTGTTCGCAGAAGCAACAGTGTCTGTGTATTGTGATGGTTAAGTGTGGCATTTCCTGGAGATGTTCCTCCGGTGGCTTGGAGACTTGCCAGGCTGCTCCAGGCCAGTCAGCTACTGGGCCGAGTGGGAATTCACAGCAACTGAGGCACCAGGGGGGCCTCACCGAAACAGCACAGAGAGGGCAGCTGATCACCACCCAGCACCTGAGTATGAATCTTTAGTTTCTGCTAACTTGGCAAGAAGCACATCAAACCCTTGAAACCAGGCACCCTTTCCACGGCAGGGATGTGCACTGAGACACAGGATTTGGGCCAGGGTGCTTTAGTAACACATTAATTTGACGGACGGGAACCCTTTCCTCCCACGTTACCAGGCGTAGAGGGGAGGCTGCTGGAGGCCGCCGGGGGAATGCCTGCGGTGGATTGGTGTCCTCCACGCTGGACTTCCGAAGCCTTCGTCACCTGCACGCCGTCACAGGAGGGCAACGTCAGCAGGCACGCCTGAAAGCACATGAGCAAGCCCCCTTGAATGAATGCTTGAGAGAGGGAGAGAATACGAACAAATTGGAAACGGGAAACCTGAGGAGGGATGGAGACTCGGGATTGGGCTAATGGCAGTTAAGTCCCTCAAAGGCAGTGACTGTGCCTGCCACCCTGACCCAAGGGAGGTTGTGGCTAACGAGGTCATCTTGAGTCAAAGTAACCAAATGTGGAAAGAACCCCTCTGCATTAGTCAGCTGAAGGGGTGCTGATGCAAATGACCAGAAATGGGTTGGTTTTCATAAAGGATATTTATTTGGGGTAGGAGCTTACAGATACCAGGTCATAAAGCATAAGTTACTTCCCTCACCAAGGTCTGTTTCCACGTGTTGGAGCAAGATGGCTGCCGACGTCTGCGAGGGTTCAGGCTTCCTGGGTTCCTCCCTTCCAGGGTCTTGCTTCTCTCTGGGTTCGGCGTTCATCTCTTCCTGGGGCTTCAGCTTCAGCATCAAACTCCAACATCAAAACTCCAGCATTAAGAACCCCCACATCAAAAGCTCCAACTCTGTCCTTTGCCATGCCTTTTATCTCTGAGTCCCCATGGTGGGGACACAATACCCTAATGATGTGGCCCAATCAAAGCCCTAATCATAACTCAACCATGCCCAGTAATAGACAAGATTACAAACATAATGCAATATCTATTTTTGGAATTCATAACTATATCAAACTGCTCTACCCTCCAATGTCAGCGTGGCTGCTGCTAAGTGCCCCTCTGCCCCTGGGAGCACACTGAGGCCCTCTCCTGCAGCCGCCGCTGCCCTCCAGGTTGTCCAGAATCAGGACCTGGTGGTGCTGAGCAATCTCTGGGCCTGGTACCCTCTCCATGGCCTCTCTGAGCCTCACCATTGCTAGAACTGGCCCCTGGTCGTATGGCTGCTGTGAAGACCAAATGGGATCACCCACGTCAGCGGGTCAGTGGGTGCTGAGCACATTGGAAACAATCAGAGGCTATTTTTTAAATTGCTGCTTTTTATCTTGCTGCCAATTTAGTTGACGCCCATCTGATTCCTATTAAATTTTGCATTCTTCCATCCAGGTTTTTAAAAAATCATTATTTCTAACATTAGTGTTTAATTATAAAAGCCATGCACATTCAACATAAAAAAAAAAAGAGTCAAATACACCAAAAAATAAAAGAAAATGTGAAAACCTCTCTGTCTACATCTCCCTGGGCAGCCTTCAAACCCTAGCTCTGCCCCTTACCTAGCTCATTGACTTAAACAAGTGCCCTCTCAGAGCCTCAGTTACCCCAACAGCCAGGTGGAGAGTGTATAATCCCAAGCTCACATAGCTGCAGGCACTACATGAGCTAATGTGCGAGTGCCAGTGCTGGTACATAGAATCCATGCAGTAAGTACCAGCAGGTGTCACCATCATTTTCACTGCCACTGTCATGAACTTTTGTGCAGGGTGCAAGGGAGAGCCCGGGCTGGATGGCAGGAGAGGTGACGATGGCATCCCTGGGTCTCCTGGGCCTCCTGGACACAAAGGGGACGTGGGAGAAGCTGGCTGCCCTGGAGCACCAGGTAAAGACCTTCCATTTCTTCTCTTTACTCCAATGCTACAGACCCCAAAACTCTACATGAGATCCTGGCTTTCCTAAGTAGATTACCAAACTGGATCTTATTAAAAGCATTTGCCTTAGATGCCAACTCACCTGATATTAGGGAGACAGGAGGACACAGGGACAGGAAGAAGATGCAGCCCTCCTCTTCTAATTGATGCTAAGCCACCCTAAAAACCAGGCAATTCCCTCTTTCCATGTCAGTATTTCCCCAGACCACTTCGTGTTCATGAGGGCTCAGCCATGTCAGCGGGTCACTTTCTAGGTTAATTAGGGGTCTGTCAGCCAGAAATTTGCTATGGGATCGTCTTTGAGGGGCTCTGCTGAAGGTCGTCCTGAGAGAGTACCAGGTAAGGGGCATAAACTCCAACTCAAGGTTAATAATGACTATGAGAGAAGAGGGCTGGGTGGGGCCTGTGGCAAAATGGAGCCTGCAGTCTAAGGGCTTCAGGGGAGCAGCTGCAACTCAGCTCTGGGCAATGGTTGTCATGGAAGGACGCTGGCCCAATATGCTCTGCTTTTCAAGTCCAAAATCTCGACTTGTAAAATCCAGATTGGGCGAATGAAACACTTGAGCAGGCCTGATTCAGTCCACAAGCTATCACTTTGTAACCTCCAGCTTTTGGTATCACTAGGGAGAGCCTGCAAATGTTCCAGAAATGAGCTAATTTCAAAGTCTAACTTCACTTTTTGCTCTTGGCAATTAAACATTATCATTGGCCTTCTTCAATAAATCAGCCCCTTAGAGGTGCCAAAGAAGATGGTCCCTGCCTGCATCCCGTACATCTGTTCATTTCTCATCTGCCAACAAGGATTCTAGAACTCCTTCCTCCTCCCTCCCTCCTTCCCCTAAAAAAGAGGAGCTTGTGGTCCCCAAGCCCTTGGCCTTCCTAGAATGGAACTGACAGTATGTCTAAGCCATGAGAGAGGTCTGGGAGGGGACTTTGAGAACCACCTTCTCAGAAGAGCGGCTCCGGTCCAGCGTGCCAGGGCCTGGAGAACACGTGTGGGTGCCCTGTCATCCTCTTCAGTTCTTTTCGTCCCAGCACTTAGCGTTTCCAATGTACTCCATAGTTAGCTTTTTCATTGTGCTTATTGTTTGGCAGTTCTCTTCCTCATGTAGAATGTGAGCTCCAAAAGGAAGGGCAGGGATTTTCCTCGGTCTTGTTTTTACGCTCAAGTTTCCCCCGGCCCTAGAACTTGCCTGGAACGAGTCCTTTGAAGGGGTTGTGTCTGTGTCCACCGTGGCTGGGGAGAGGCCTGGGCTCGGCTTTCTCGTTCCCCATGTGCCTAGGGTGCTATGGAACTGACGTCTCAGGAACGTTTGTTAAGCTGACGCACTGAACTGCCTCCACCGTTTCCTTTATTCCCCAGGCCCTCCTGGTTCCGAGGGGGATCCTGGGCCCCAAGGGTTAGGCTCTGGCTACCTGAGTGGCTTCCTCCTGGTTCTCCACAGCCAGACAGATCAAGAACCCACCTGCCCCTTGGGCTTACCCAGGCTCTGGACTGGGTATAGCCTGTTATACCTGGAAGGTCAAGAGAAAGCTCACAATCAGGACCTCGGTATGTGTATACCTCACGACGGCCCGTGCCCACTGCTTTTAGAGTAAATCTTTTGGGTTAATTTTATGGACCCATCACATGTTAAATGATCACTAATCATATATGGGATTTGTGTGTGTGCACATGTGTGTGAAAACTACCATACTAAAATAATATGATGCTCTCAACTAATTCTACTAAACCTACAGCCCTATGATTCAATTATTATTAATTTCTTAAAACGATTTTTCCTCAGTAAGCTAAATGTAACCCTTGATTTAAAAATGCAGTTTTGATTTCCAAAGGTAGGTGATCTAATCAAGCCTTGGCCAGTTCTTATATTTATATGTCACATGGTACACGGACAGCACACTCACGGGAAACTGGTGTGGCACTTGCCAGCATCAGTTCCCTGCCTTACTCCACACTTGCTTTCAAATTGCAGAACGTTATTTTGAGGATCAGCTCTTGGTACCACTTGTCACTTCTGAATAGTAGATTTAGAAGCCATAGGCACTTAAGCCCAGGGTTTCAGTGCCTTGGTGCTGGTATCTCTTTCTGAGATACTGGTGGTTGGGGTGGTGGGCACAGCGGGGCTATTCCAACAGGAGTGGGAGCTGGGTGAGGTGAGCCCAGTCCTGCTTCCTTGGGCTCTGACCCCACTTCTCCCCAGGGGTCAGCCATGGTCTTCCCTACCCAGCAGCCTAGGTCCTTTGAGCTGGGGGAAAGCAAGAAATAGCATTAAATATCTTGAGTCTGTTTGCTTCTCTCCTCCTCTTCCTTCTGCCATTAGCCTGTTTCCTGCCTGGTATCTGAACCACCAATCTCACATCCCCTGTCCTGGTCTAGCCAGAGTGTACATCTTACAGCTTGGCAGGAATAAAATCCAAATTCCTTAACATGGCTGACAAAGCCGGCATCCCCTGGCCTGATTAACCTCCAGACACTTCTGAGACAGACAGACAGACAGACAGACAGACAGACAGACAGACACACACACACACACACACACACACACACTGAACTTTGAGTTCTTTGAGCTTAGGCTCCTTCTCTCTGGTCCTCTCTACCACTGTACCTTCTGCTTTAAGATTCACCACTGCCATCTCCAAACCCAGCTAAAAGCTCTTCATGGTTCAGGTTCTTCCAGTAGCCTTCCCTTAAGTCCTGGCACCTCATACGTTGGCCATATATGGGGCTTGTTGCATTTCCTTTCATTTGTCTGTTTGTGCCCCATTTCCCCACGAGGTCATGGGCTTCACATGGACAGAGATGTGTCCAACTCTGAGCACGTTTCTGGGCTCACAGCTGAGTCCATGTGGGCTGGTCCACAGGACTGGGGAGGAGGTCATAGTGGCCAGGTCTCACCATCACAGCAGCAGGACTTAGCCAGGGCCTCCATATACCAGAACATGTGCCATGAAGTTCACGTGTGGGAGATGCTGTGAGTCCACTGGACATACCAGGACAGGCTGCTGGTGCACCAGGTCTGCTCTTCTTTCCCTCCCAGGTCTGGCAGGGTCTTGCCTTCCCATGTTTAGCACGCTGCCCTTTGCCTACTGCAACATCCACCAAGTGTGCCATTATGCCCGGAGAAATGACAGATCCTATTGGCTGGCCAGCGCCGCCCCTCTCCCCATGATGCCGCTCTTGGAAGAGGAGATCCGCCCGTACATCAGCCGCTGTGCCGTGTGCGAGGCCCCAGCTCAGGCAGTGGCCGTCCACAGCCAGGACCAGTCCATACCCCCGTGTCCGCCGGCCTGGAGGAGCCTCTGGATCGGGTATTCATTCCTGATGGTGAGTCCTCTGCAGCCAGTCCTGGCACGGCCACCATTTTGTAAAGCCCTTCTTTAGCCCTTTTTGTCTAGACTGGGCAGTAATTCTGTGAACTCGGTACAGACAAACAGAAGAGGACACGAGGTCATGACGGCCTCACAAGCCATGCTTCTTGAGAGGCAGGGCCATCCTTTTTTAGCATCAATTAATTCTTTTGATCACTTTAATCACTCAATTGGTGGAACTGAGATGATGCATTCGACTCTGCCATCAGGGGAATTGCTTCTGTTTTGTTTGCACACCCATCATCTCTCCTGCGTCTCTTTTCCACAGTAGATGGTATCTAATGAAAAGCGTTAAAATCAGGCCCAGACCTCGGCGTGTCATAGATGGGGCCTGGGGTTGTCTGTGTGTGTTCGAGTCCTAATTCCCCTTTCTTGTCTGGGTAGCACACAGGAGCTGGGGACCAAGGAGGAGGGCAGGCCCTCATGTCCCCGGGCAGCTGCCTGGAAGACTTCAGAGCCGCACCATTCCTCGAATGCCAAGGCCGGCCAGGAACTTGCCACTTTTTTGCAAATGAGTATAGCTTCTGGCTGACAACGGTGAAACCAGACTTGCAGTTCTCCTCCGCACCATCACCAGACACCTTAAAAGAAAGCCAGGCCCAGCGCCAGAAAATCAGCAGATGCCAAGTCTGTCTGAGGCACAGCTAGAGAACGCCCGGCCCACTGACATGCAGTCAGGAGGTGCTTCCTCCAGGCAGGATCAGGCTGTGCGAAGATTTAATGGTGCTCACGTTGGTGCTGCTCCAGTTCCGGTGGCTCCTTCCATTCCAACATGGTTATACCATGGTACTGTAACTCCTTCCCTGTTCTCTACAGCTTAAGCGAATGCTACATGTATGCGTTTGTCTGGACCCACCAATCCAGATGAAGCTCAGATATCCTTATTTTATTGAGGATGATGGAGGAGCCGGCTTTATTTAAAGCACATGCTAATTCACAGGAAGACAAATAGATGCTAAAGGCCAGATTACAAATGACATTACTGAAAACTTCATTCATTGGTTAATAACATCTCAAACAATTGAAGTCAATTACTCTATAATACACTGTACATCTGGATGGATTTTTACAGGGAAAAATAAATAGGCCAATAAATGAAACTAGAAAGCAGAGATTTTCAACATTTCAAAATGATTTCCTCTGTAATCTCTTTTTCCGTGCACTTTAAATAATTGTAAAACCGTGACCAAAGAGCTAAAAAAAAAATTTTTTTTTTTCACTCTGCCAGCATTAGCAGTTCATTTCAAAGCAGAATGAATCACTATTCCAGGAAGGAGCAAGTCGCTGTATTCCAGAGATGCGACATTAGCATAAGCACATCACAGATGAACATAAAACATTGTGTTCTCCGCTGCATTTTTTAGAGAATAGAAATGCCTACTTTGGCAACCCTTTTGAAAACTAGCAATTATGGAAAAAAGATATTCAATAAGGGATTAAGAGCCTAAAAGCTATTAATGAATATTAAGGCCGTGATTCACAAAAAATGACTCCCCATTTCTGTGAACTTCCAAACAGACGCTTTTTCCAGCCGGGCCCAGCGTGTCCTCGGTGTGGCGTGCTAATGGCACTGAAGCCACATGGGGCTCACTCAGGCGGGACACAGTTCTGATAAAACGTCTCCCTCCCCTCCCCAGGAGAGCCTGCAAAGCTGCATCGCAGCTTGCAATGGACACTTTCTCTCTAGACACATAATGGCCTCTCGCAAGGGGAAGTGCCAGAGCTATCATTATACACTTGGGAGAAAATTAAGGGCCGACATAATTAAACTTCGGGAAAAAGATTCATTTAAGTCAGGGTCACCCCACCAGGAAGACATGGCACTATCTTTAAATGAAACAAAGACACTCCACATTTTAAAATTTATGTTACTATTAATGATTTTTATGGGAGCATCCTGCTTTTCCAATTTAAAAAATTCTGGTATTTTATGTCAGTATTGTACCAAGGCAGAGGGTTTGACATTTAGCATTAATATTGTTCACAAAAGTTCAGATGGCTTAGATATAATTTTTGATTTGTAATTTATAATGAGTAGTTTTCTGAATAGCAAAGGATACATTTTCTCTTTTGCTAGGAATTGTGATCTAATCCTAAAAATGAAAAGACTTGTTGGAAAAGATTTTTAGGAAATTCCCCTAAAATGTCATTTTACAGAAAACTAAAGAAAATTTCTCATGGAAGAGTGATACTTATTTAGTGCTTAGTTTCAACACACTTAAAAATAATTGAAAGAAGAAAAAACTCAATTAAATTTTTGTTTATTTATAAGAAACCTTTCTTTGTCAAACATTGATTAGGAATGAACCTATTATACGCAGAAACATTTCAAATGAATCTTGCTACAGCTGCCCTCAGGATGGCAATTTATTTTAGAGTACTTTTGGTAAAAAGAAAAATGTACGTTTTTAAATGAATTATTTTCTCGATGTAGCAGAATATTTCCTAATTCGCGTGCCCCATTTAATGATTTTTTAACTGTGCTATGGCATGCTAATTTAACCTGGCTTTCATTTTAAAATGAAATTTAAGTCAAATCCAGCCTTATTTGTAATTACATTTCTCTCTGATTCCAAAAGTGTTATTACCAGGAAGAAGAATGATAAATGGCACGTAAGAGTAGCTCTTCCTTGCTAAATTACTTTAAACACTCTACCTTTGGTATTATAATATTATCTCAGTAAGTTTTCAAATAAATACCAAAAAAAAAAAAAAAGCTAAATTGGGTGGAGAATTTACTCCACGGCAAGCCTGAGATAACCTAAGTAGGACATTGTTCAAAATATCACCACAGCAAGAGACCTCCTTAAACGCAACACACACTTTACTTTCTGGTTTTGAAAAAGTATTTTAAGTAGTCTAAAGGGTAAACTAAGGAAGAATAACTTCTTACAGTAGAAGTCCAAGATATTGAAGGCATTATTTTCCTCACCTCATGATGTATCCATGCACTGTGAAATAGCCTTCCTTTGTGAACCAGATGAACAAAGTTTTAGAGCTCTTCTGCTCCTGGTGATTATCCTTTTCAAGGTCTTCTTCCCAAGAACCTTGTTGGCGGGAAGGCACCTGGACTGCTTATTGGGAATTGTTGTGGGTCACTTGGTGGAGGGCTGGGAAGTTTCCTTTCCGGTTCTCATCCGTCCGGATCAGTCCCCAAGGCCTCCGAACTGCAAGTGGCTCTTTCTCCTCTCGCTCTCCCCAGGCCTAAACTCGAGTTGCCAGTCCCTGCTGGTGGCTACCTCCTCTCCAGCCTTACTGCAACTGTCTTGACACAGACTTTCTCTTTCGCTTTACTCTGGCAGTGATCTCTCCCGACTGGTGCCTCGGCTTTCAAAACCCTAACCCTCATCGCCCTAAGGTGCAGACTCGATGATTTTGTTATGTTTTAGGAATTTTCAAATGACTTCACTTGGGACGAAAGGCCCAGCAGGCAGGAACTGTCCTCGGCTCACCCCCAGGTGTATTTCTTGCCTCCACAAAATGCACAGCTCTGCAAACACTCAGTGCATTTCCACTCTGTGCCTTTGCACCTGCTCTTTCTACTGGTGCGATGTCTTCCCTCAGGTGAGTTTACCTGGCAGACACCTACTTACCTCTAAAGACTTAATTCAAGGGGACTGTGACTGCCCTGGCCCCCAGTACCTGTAAGGGGCCTGTTCTCTCTCTCGCATTTCCCCTCTGCTCCTGTCATGCTTCAGTGCACTGCCTTCATTCCTCCGCTAAAGCGTAAGCCCCTCGAGGGCAGGGGCCATGCTTTACTCATCTTTGTCTGTCTAGTGCCTAGCGTAGAGCTGAGCACACTAGTGACACTTAACTCTTTTTATCAACAACAGTTCATTAAATGTCATTAGCCAATAGATGTTCAGCTCTGCATAGGGGCCTCATCAACAAAATGGTAACAAGTATAAATAATTTCTTCCAAATATTTGAATGTGGCAACATATCTGCACATGCACAATCTCCTATTACAATTAAAAATCAAATAATAAGCTTTTACCGTCATATAAAATAGATTCTTAGTTTTTCATAAATTGAGAATTCAGAAATGATAAGATTTGAAAGAGGGTAGTAGTTGAGAGGCGACTTCCCTGAAATGTGACACGGCTTAAATTAAGAGGGAATACCGATTACAGCTTAAGAGCTTCCTAAAACAAAACTGACTCGGCAAAGTTTGTATACATGTTATCTGTGCTTACCAAAATTAACAGAAGGGTCCACTAAAATTAGATTTTATCAAAGATTTTATTCTGAGCCTTTCATAAATTACAAGAAAGCAAATCATTCTGTGTTCTAGGAAATTATATTAGATTTGTGTTTTTATCAGCACAGCAGAAAAATTTGATGACTATTTCTTTTATTTGGTATGCTTGTAAGAATAGTGGAATGATGTGAACTTTAGAGTCAGGTGAAACCAGGTTGGAATCCTGCTCGATCACCTTCCAGCTGTGTTTTCCTGGCCCAGTCACACAAACACCCTGAACCTCATTTTCCTCATTTATAAAATGGGACATAACACCTACTCTTTCATTGAAAATTAAGTTAGCTATACGTTAAGCTCATAGCAGTTCTCAGTTCTCATATTAAATAATCTATTTTAAATAGCAGATGTGACCATAATTTAAAATACATTATTTAATATGAAAATATTTTCTGAGGTTTTTTGTTTTTTTTTAACATGGCAGAATTACATTATGTTTCTCAGAAGGCATATATATTACTGAATAGAATTATTTACACCTGGCCAATTCTTAATGTCTTTGGGAATGCTGTTTTATTTCAACTCTCAAAGATACTGTGCCACAAAAAAATGACAATTTCCTGCAGGGACATTATCAGGAAATTCTGCAGGGAACAAAACAATTGACATTAAAAATCAGTACTCGGGAATTGTCATTGTTATTATCTGCCAGAAACTCTGCATAATGCATTTTAAACCACCAAGGCTGACTGCCACATACATGTGAAATGCTTGAATTTTATGGTGCTTAAATATTTAATGATTCATGGGGGAAATGTGAAATATCCAATAAATTGCATCCCTTTCTCTAACCAATGGTTGTAAAGTTGAAGACTTTCAACATGTTACATTTGCAAGATGCCTGGTCTGTCACTGGCACTTAAATCTTTGTTGTATTACCATTTATGATAATATGGTTCATTTTATATAAACTTTTGTGATGACCTCCGAAAAGAGCTGCGTTTCATTTGGCATATTTATTTTCTTTCGAGCTGTCGTGAGTTTACCTACCTCTTATTATGGCCTTAATATTTTCTTGTTGCTGGCTCAGTGGGAAAAAATAGGAAATGCTACCTGGTACAAGTGTGACCTGCAGAAGGGGAGAAGTAATTGCGTGGGCAGAATGCAGACAGAGACACTTTTTCCTGCGGCGAGGATGTGCTTCCCTAGCTCTGGGAAGCACAGTTCTGCACACAGTGAGGGGGCAGGGGCAGGGGGAAATGAAACAGGCTTCAGGGGCACAGGGCCCTCGACCACAGCGGAGTTGTGTGGACAGCGGGCACATGGTTCCCATCCTGTGAATGAGCTCAAGACCACCTATTTCAGGATTAAATGAAGGTCAACTATAAAGAGACAAAAAATATGATATTGCCTTTTATAACTACAGTAACCTGAAGTTAGGTTTTGGTACTAGATAGTATTTCTCATAGCCCCCCTACATTGCTGAGGATGGGGATAGGTGCAGAGCAGATAATCAATCTCTGTTTCACGGAGCTACTGTTTAGCCGTTGGAAGGAGCTTCAAGGGTGTATAGGCCAATCTCTCACCCAACAGAGAAATGACAGCCTTTAGGTAGAATGTTCTGAGCACCCACTAACTGATAGGAACTGCTTTCACCCTGCCACAAGCACTCCCTTTGAACCTCACAACTATCGTATTTTACAGACGAGGAAAAGGTGGTTTAGAGGGATTAGTGACTTGCTCAAGTTCACAGCATCTGCTAAACTTGATCCCTCATCTGCCTGTCCAGAGACTGTGCTCTTACTACACCATCGCCTTCCAGGAGCTTCCCTGATTTGTGGTTTGGTTAGAGAAAGGGGGTTTAAAACAGACGTCACTCTGGTACCCTGCCCTGCTGCTGTCACTGCAAAGCCCCATGTCACCAGTCCTCAGCATGCCCAGCTCAGCAAGGAGACTGTCTTAAGATGTTCTGGGGTTGGAGATGGAGACCCACAAGCCAGACCTATTGTGGGGGGGGGGGGCTCAGAAAGCCCACACCCCAGGGCCAACTAAAAATCAGCCAGGCCTCTGGAGCCCCTAGATGCTCAAGGTCAGCTGTCCAGGGGAACTGTTCAGAGTTGGAGAAAGAACTCCCCAGAGGCCCTTAGCTGCAGGCTTGCTCACTGTGGCACCAGCCCACTCAGCCATTTTCATTCTCCCGTGGGTCACCAGGGCACTCCTTATCATACACTTGCATTCTCGAGGATTATATACTTAATGTTTATAGTTTTATTAGCTAAAGATGAAATTCTCAATTGGTAAAGAAACTGCTATATCAATTTGTTTGGAAAAAGTAAGGAAGGTTTTCAATGAGGAGTACAAAGTTCTTTTGGTCCCAAAGGAGTAGGTCTTAAGATGGCGACACTGTGTGCAGATTGGATAAGCCATGTCTTGTGTTCCTTGTGATAAACGAGATGTCGCTATAACAACCTGCGCACTTGGTACTCCAGGCCACTGGCAAATGCTTCCTTTTTAGAATGCACAGCTGGGGCTCACAAGCACTTGTACCTGTTATCTTGTTTGCAGGAGGAAGTGGTATGCTGCTGTAGATACGATGTTTTCCTCAGTTGCTCCTTTTCTGGCTTAGATTGGGTTTTGCATCTCTTTTTCATTCAGCCGTGCAGCAGGAGGAGCTCCCAGTTACTAGCTGCTGGTCCCGGATCCACCAGTGCTCCTCTCTGAGCCTTGGCATCTAAATCTGAAAGCCGGGGGCTGGTTTTCTTTCCATTCTACTGGATGGTTGTTACAAGCCTAGGGGATAAGTGCTGACCTTAAGATGTATTTGTGCTCACTGAGATCTGAGAAGCACTCTGGCTCCTACAAACTGCCTGAGCAGTGTTAAAACGCAGATTCTGATTTAGTAGGTAAGGGGTAAGTATGGAAAGGCTGATTGTAAGGAGCTTGATCTTTAACCTTGGGCACTAGAGGGCCAATAAAAGGTATTTGAGAGGATGTGCAGCATGGAAGTGGATTTTGGAAGATTAACCTCGTAGAGCTATGTAGAACTGAGGTATTCTAAGTATTGGACAGAATAAGGGACTGAGAGTCTTTGTGGTTCTCCTAAGCTGAGAGTCTGTGATTCTAAAATGAAAGAATAGGGAAGAAGAAAGAAGAGCAATGACTGCAGTAATATCTAGGAAGGGAACTGAAGAAATGATAGGTTTGTTATGACTAATTTAATATAGTTCATTATTGAATACTGAATCTTTCAAGGGAAACTATGGCTGGCAACAAGGAGGCCAGGTCCACTAGCAGTCCACCTGTGGCGGGGGGGGGGGGGGGGAGGAGGGGGATGAGGTCCCTTTGGTTTCCTCACTCCCCAGGCAGCAGAACACAAGTGCCAAATACGTGGATTGCCTCCAATTCTACAGAAACCAGTTTTTTTGCTATTCAGTGTGAGCTTTACCATCAGGCAATTTAAAACGATGGAGGCGGCCTTTGGAAAATTATGGCCAACTTTGGAATCACATGCAACCTATTCACAGTCATTAAAAGGAAGCAATTTTAATTATTCCCTCATCTTGAGAACCAAGGGATGATTCTGCATTAAAAGCTATCATGACTTGACTGACCACAACCAAACTGTGGGAACCAGAGGCCAAATAGTCAGGAAATTTTTTTAAGCAAAGAAACAAATACAAAAATTAGCTCTAAATGCTTTTTCTCTATTAGAGAAATTAGTCTCTTGTGCTTGCTTTGTTTGTCTTTCTCTCTCAACCCTCTTTAAGTTTGCTGGCATAACTCTGGAGATTCCTTATTGTAGAGAAAAAAAATGGGCATGAAAAATAATAAGCACTGGTTAAAGGCAAGCCTATTAATGGACAAAATAATTATAATAATTTCCAGAAAATATCTTCACTGTTGTGCTAAAATAATTGGCTTCTATTTATAACTAAAATGACCTTTCTTGTATCTCTAGAAGTTTAGTTATGTTCTGCTCCATTAATAAAGGAGTGCATTTATATTAATAGTATTATCACCCAAAATTCAATTCCTATGTCTCTATATCTGACAAGTCACACAGAGCAAGAAGGTACTATTACTGGCATCAATAGCTACATATATATTAAAAATACTCTCATTTACAGTGATTGGACTTCTAATGCAATTGAGAAAACACTGTGGTTGGAAACTAACATTTAATGAGCTCCTACCACAAGCCAGGGTCACCCTTTGGATGGCAGTGGGAGGAGCAGGAGAGAGTACAGAAGGATAAACAAGACACAGGTCTTGTCCCTGGGCCATTCCCAATCCATGCTCCCAGAGTAGAAGGCATGTCTTTATTTCATTGTACACAAATAATAATAAGGGCAAGATACAAGTATGATGACAGAACTAGCATGAGCTATGAAAAGATGGCATGTGAGCAGTGACTTTTAATTGGTAATGGGAGCCAAATTGAGAGAGTTTAGGAGGGAAGAATGACATTTAGCTTGTACATTTCAATTAGAACATGTTTAAAGCTACCAGACTCACAGGTACAATTCATATGATAAACAGGCTGTAGCTTGACATCAATTATAAATTAACCCAAGGTGCTCAGGCATCATTATAGTGCCAGAGGACCAGGTCAAAGTGCTCCCTGGACTCAAGTGGTTTTCTAGCTCATTTATGTGCAAGTGTCAAAGCTTCTCCCAGGTAAATGCAGATTAGGAACGGACACAAAATTACGTAGTCAGGATGCTTGAAATTCATCAAATATATACAAAGAAAAATTGAGAAGGCAATAGCCCCAACAAGATAACCCTCGGTGCCTCTAAGTGGTGGGAATACCGGTGTTTAAAATTGTATTTGTAATTCTTTGTATTTCTATTGTGAATTTCATCAATGGACACATAATTGACTTATTATTAAGTCAGTTTTCATGATTTCTTGATTTAGTATCAGTTCTCCTTATTGAAAAAATAATGCACACATACACATATTTTTAAAATCCTGCAGTGTAAACTTGTGAAAAACAGAAAGCAAAACCCCCTGTACTCCATTCCCAAAGATAAACTTGGTTAACATCTGGGATATATCCTTCCAGATATTTGCTTTATGCAAATACAAGGCATATATATGTGTGTGTGTCTTTCTCTCTCTATATGTATATTCCTTTCATTATCAGAAAACTATACAAATGCTAGAAAAGTCAAAATAGGAAGATTCTATTCTGCTTCCAACACTGTTTAAAAATAAATGTAGCAGCAACAAGAAGTCAGCAATATCTTGCTTCTTTAATTCACAAAATACAAGCATAAGGAAATAGCATGACATCCTCTGACAGACAATCTGTGGAACATTGCAGGAGCCAGGAGTGTCTTTTGGACACTTGGACAGGACAAGTGAGCTGCAATAATGGCCACTTAAGAGGCACTTGGATGAGGGAAGGAAACCAAACTTCCTGCAAGGAGGATTTCTTGCCACTGAACGCCTTCGCTGGACTCTACTGCTTCGGTGAGGACTCTAACAAGCCATGTTACTCGATCCGTGTATCGCCACTGAAGAGACTGCTGAACCCAAATTGCTGGTACTACTCGACAGCTACTGGAGCTCTGTAGGGGTTTCCCCATTTAAATTCTCTGGCTTTCAGTGAAACCTTGTAGAAAGGCAGAGCGCTAGAAAAGCAAAGCAAGTATACTGTAAACACCGAGACGTAGGGCCCTGAAGGGCCGAGGCACCTGTGTAGCAGAGACCAGAAGAAGATACTGCTAAGGTAGCCACCTCCTGTGCCTAGAAAGTCACAATGGCCACAGGCAGGAGGAGGGACTGATCTTCCAGGCAGAGGCACCTTGGTGCTGGCAGAGAGAGAAAGGAGTGGGCAGCTGGTCCCTCTTGGAGGCATGGACATTCCGTTTGCGAGCGAGGGCCACTCGCAGAAAGCTGCAGGCTGCATTCGACAGTCCGGGTTTCCAGACAAGTCAATTTGGCTTGTGAATCTAGACTCCCAGGGGCAGTATGACGGCTGTCCAAGGCAGATGTGAGCAATTTGGGATGATAGCGGTGTGCTCTGCTTTTGTTTAAAACTAATTAGGGGCTTGGGGAGTGAACCAAATGGGTAATAATTACACAACTGGACCATGTTTTCTCAAGATGTTGTGCCACCTCACTGCGCATCAAATCTGTGAAGCCGTTGTCTCCTCATTTCTTCTGGTGAGAGGCGAAACCCAAAGGGTGGTGGGCTACTTCTGGGATTCCCTGTAGTGAAAAGCAAAAGGGAATGTCAACGACTGGCAATCTATCATTCTGACATTTACCGGGCACTGTGTGCCTTATGATTCCAGAAGAAAAAAATGATAGCCTTATATCTTTAACACAAAACAGAAATGGAACAAACATTTCCACTTCAGCTGTCAATACTAAATGTCAACATCAAGTAAATATTTTAGAGTTTTTCAGTCCACAATCCTAATTTGACTCATTTGGAGACTTCTTGATGATCTTCCCACTTTAATTTTTTTCACCATGCTCCTAATTTATATCATTTAACTTCCATATTATCTCAAGGGCTTGCCTTTTCTAAGCCCCAAATCTACTTGCTACCTCTCTACTTATTTCTCCACGAATCCCTGGTGGGCTCTTCTTGGCCAGCCTTTGTGTCTTCGCCTTTCCTCCCTCTAAATCTGCTTCCTCTTGTGCCTCCCCTGCCAATCCGAATCCCACCTGCTTGAAACACACAAGCACCCGTGCGGGATCATGGACCACAGAGCAGAAGCTGAGTTGACATAATGATCAATATCTGGGCAGAGAGACAAAATGGAAACATACTATCTAAAGATCCTATGAGGGAGCATGTGAATACTTCTGAAAAGGGTTTCTTGGGGCTTACAAACATACCAAAACTAGTTTGTAAAGATATAAGCATTTCAATCATGGCAAAAATTACTTTGTCAGGCATCAAGGGGCATAATGAAGGAAGGAAAATAACAGTCCTTGACCTCAAGGAACCAGTGACCTAAATCTAATGAAAGAGCTTCAATATCCTCCAGGAGGCAGCCAAGGGGCATCGCTGATAGATATAGGTAAGTAGCAGGTTCACTTTCCAAACACGTGGAGCACTTCTGTACCTCTGCTAACCCTGTTCATTCTCCCTGAAAGGCCTGCTCCCATTTCCTGCATTAACCAGATGTCTACTCAGTCTTCCAATGCTCGGTCCCTGTCGCACTGCTTTCTGGTCACCCCCGATGGAAAAGCTCTCTCCCAGTTCAAGCTCTTTACCTTCCAGCACTTTCCAGCTGGTAGTCCTCATGCAACTTGCCAGTTAGGGTGGCCATTTGTGCACACTTCCTCTCTCTCCTGCTGGATCATAAGCTCTAAAATAGCAGGGGACATTTCTGTTGCTTCTCCATACCCCATGCAGTCCTGGACCCACAGGAGGTCTCTGACAAATAGACTCAACTCAATGGCACCAGCCTCTGACTTTAAAGGGACATGTTGTATCCCATTCAATACTGCCCGCTGAGGTTTCTGATACGATTGACTCTGTGGACCAATACTCTGGAAGCATTGGCCTAGCTGTGAAGGGTGGGTAGGCAAAGGAGTCAGTGCCAGGGGTAACACACGGTGAATCACTGATCCCCCCTCATTCTTTAAGGGTGGTGACTTTTCAAAGATATTTAAAGACATTATTTTATGACAATTGTAAATACTGTGAAATAAGATGCCAGCGGAAGCAGTATGAAATTAAGTCTGTTCAATATACAATTAAAATTTCTCTTGTCAGACAAGGAACACTCTTTTTCTGTTTTCCCTTCCCCTCTGTAATGGAGACCCCGACATTTGCCCATGGCTGGTTCTCTTCTTCTTTTTGGGCCATGGGAGAATTACCCTCCCGAACCCCTCGGAGCCCCTCCTGACTAGTGCACGCCCAGAAGTGAACCGTGCAGCCCTAGCCCCGACATTCCCTCCTGTTGTGCAAATTTCTGCCTTAAGGCTTTATGATACAGTGACATACATGTCAATGTATCAACTTTTATTAGAGATTATATTCAAACATATTATAGGCTTATAAAAGATGTTCACCGTAAATATTTTATCAGCCCTATGAGATTAAATCTTCCTGGATACAGTTTTTGCCAAATACACGTAGAGCAATTTCTCTTTAACGTGGTAAATGCTTTAAAATCACAGACTCATCAATGAGATCACCATTAGTTTATTGCTAAAAAAACTGCTTTATGGAGTGACATCCAAATCCCTACTTTTCCTTTAATAGTATCTTTTAACAGCAAGACTCTTCTTAGTGGCACTTAGAAGCACAGGCTGGGGTTTGATACCCGGTTCCAGATGGGCAGGGAACTGTCAGGATGGGCTGTGGGGCAGGATCAGAAGCTCAACGTGGCATGTTGACTACAGGCCACGGGGCACGAGCCCAAGGAAGCTGAAAGCGTGATCAGAGTCCCAAAGGGAATCAGTGTCCGTGATGTTTTCTTCAGCTTTTCCTTAAAAGAAAAAGCCTGAGAATTAATGTTTCCTTGGAGGGAAATGCAGGGAGGATTTAGAAGAGGCAGACTGTGACGGACCTTGAGGTTTGGCTCTCGCACTGAGCGGCCAGCACAAATGCTCGCTGGACACATTCACGGGGCATCCAAGGAGAGCGCGGCCTGAGCCAACTGAAGAAACGCCACACGTTGAGGAAGAAAAATCATGTCAACTGAGAAACAATAATTACCCTATCACCTTTCAAGGTGCCCTACTTGGCTTAGGTTTCTTTTTTTTTTAAGCTGGTTGGTTGATAAAATCTGATACACCTTCATAGAAAACTGTGGTTTGCTTTCTTTTTCAGCAATCTGCTCCTGAGCTCTGAGGAAGCTGGCTGCCTTCTGAGCTACCTGATTTCATTTAGGCAAAAGACCTTTTGGGATGATTCCACCTCTGCTTTTTAACTTCTTTCTTGGGCTCCTTCTCATGGACTGGCTTCTCTCATTTAGCAGCATGAACTTTCTCGTTCATCTCCTCCATCATGTCTGAAGATATGTTCTTCCTTACGATTTGAGGGAATTACTTCTTGTAAGCATCTTCACCTTCTTTCGTTAGGTAGTAAATATAATCTGCAATGCTCTGACCTGGGATGTACTCCTGCATTACATTCCTCGCTTTCTGAATCACCAGGGGACCGTTTGGTACTGTGACGGAAGACAAGCCTTCAACTACAGCTCCCTTCAGAGCCTGCAAACTTTACTTCCAATGGTAGTTCCGGCAAGGGCTGCCTCCAGATAGCAGCTGATGACACCAGGATGGCCATCAATACTTTCCACACTGCATTCATCTCCAGTTGCCTCCACTTGGCCGTCATGGATCTTGTCCATGCCAAACCGATTGAGAAGCTGTGGGCCACCAGCAGGCCAGCGCAATATGTCACAGCATATTCTGTCAGAACAGCATTTGCACCATACTTTGGGGGTTTGTGAGCATAAGCTGTGCTTATGCATATCCCCTACTATATGAGCATAAAGCAATCTGACAAATAACATCTGTTAGTTAGATGAATGATCATCCTATACTTGGGTGTGTTGTATTTATTTTTATCCTGGATTATCAAGTGTTTCCAAGCATAGTACTCAGTTTAAGCCTCCCATCTTCTAAATTTTACTTGGTGTCTCTTGCAGTAGGCCTTATTTTGACAAGTTTAATAAACCACATCCTGGGGAAGAGACCTGTGTCCATAGCTCGCCACCAACCTACAGGCTTGGGAGTGCGAAGGGAGTGGGGAAGGGGGAGCTACTTCGCCAAGCTTTTACTGCCAATTTTACAGATGAGGAAACTGAGGTTTGGAAGTATTAGGGCCACATCTAAGGTCACAGGGCTAACATGAAGGGACACAAACTTGAATGTAGGTCTTATGACTGTAATTCCAGTTCTCATTCCATTTTTTCCATACTGCCATATTGCTATCACATCTAACACCCCAAATATATTAGGCATCACACCCTCTCACCATCTCCTGCCTTCCCTTCAAAGCACAGAGTGCCCTTTTCCTTCATGGATATGTGGGGAGCTCACTACTCTTTAGAAATAGAAAAATCAGAAGGTCCAACCCAAGCCCTAAACAATATGGAACTCTGCTGTCATCAAAGACCTAACTAGGAGAAGTGGATGTAGCTCAACTGATAGAGCATCCATCTACCATATGGAGAGTCCAGGGATCGATAACCAGGGCCTCCTGACCTGTGTGGCAAGCTGGCCCACATGCAGTGCTGCTGCGCGTAAGGAGTGCCGTGCCATGCAGGGGTGTCCCCCGCATAGGGGAGCCCCACGTGCAAGGAGCGTGCCCCACAAGAAGAGCTGCCCCATGTGAAAGCAGCTCACCCCACCTAGGAGTGGCGCCGCACACACAGAGAGCTGATACAGCAAGAAGACGCAACAAAAAAGAGATGCAGTTTCCTAGAGCTGCTGGATAATGCAAGCGGATGCAGGAGAACACATAGGGAATGGACACAGAGAGCAGACAACGGGGGAAAGGCAGAGAAATAAATAAAGTAAGTCTTTAAAAAAAAAAAAAAAACCTGACTAGAAACTTCCAACATGGGTCCCTTCATTTCAACAGCTACCAGAGTGGTTCTGCTTTCCATAATCACTAATTACTCAGATATAATTACATGGATATAAGAACAACAAGAATAACAAATTTGTAATCAGGCCTGATTTTATTGGTTATTTTAAACCCTTCAAATCTGGCATTTCTGATCATATCAAATCTACCCTACTTTCTGAAGAAAGACTTAATTGCCTCATTTCAGGCTCAGCACTCAGGTCTTAATCCTGGTTGCTGACTTTTCTTTTTTCTTTTAGTTTTTAACTGTAAATTAATCTTAGACATTTTGGACACAGTATAAATCTGAAGTCAGCTGGCCATCTACCGCCACTGTTTGTTGTGTGGTCATGCCACAGCGAGGGCAAGGCTTACCACTGCTCCACTCAGTCTCGTGTTAATGCTGTCTTCCAATTCCCCACCCTCTCATTTATTTTTTAATCCATTTCCATATGCGCCATTTGTGTCACATGATCTCTTTCTTCTCTCCTGGACCTCCAGGATCTTCTGCCGGCATTTCTCAAGGGGGCTTTGCCTTGGAGAAATGTATTTTCAGCATGTATTTACGTTTGCTAATAAGTATGCGGAAAAGGATGCAGACAGGCCTCAGCTGGGCAGAGGAGGAGAGGAGGTCCCCTGTGGTGTAAGGGAAACGTGTTGGCAGGGAAATAGGGAGGGAGCCCCAGCTCTGCCAGGAAGTAGTGGGAATACCCCAGGCCAGACCCTTCATCCCTGCTGGCTCTGGTTTTTGAGAGGAGGCTGCTAAATGAGGTGACCACCAGGGTACCTTCCAGGACCCTGGAGTTTGATAACCTGGGATTAAATTCTACCTCCTCCACTGGTTAGCTAAATGTCCTCAAGCAGGTAGGCTACCTTTTCCTGGTTTCAGGTTCCTGTCTGTAAAAGGGGAAGAGTGAGAGCAGTTCTTTCACTGCGTTGTTGTAAGGATTAGAAGACGTGATGTATATAAAGTGCTTTTAGCTGAGTGCCAGGTGTGTGGTAAATGCCCGATGAACGTTGGCTGTTACGAATTTTAATCTCTAACATCATCAAGAAGCATGTGTTAGATGTCTACTTATATCACTAAGTAACTCTGTATAACACAGATGTAAAACAAAACAATAAAAAACTCACTTTTTAAAGAATAGAGCCCAATTCTGTTTGAAGACCTCTTAGCAGGGTTGTGTACTAAGTGTGGAGTTGCTATTTACTAAATATCTACCTTCTCAGAAATGAATATAATAAAGGAAACTAACAACTTGTATTTCAGCAGCAACCTTCTGCAACATGGAGGAAGCTTTCCATCGCTGGGAAAGCTGGACTAACCAGCCAAGACCTTTTTCCCTCCGCTTAGTTAGATGGTGCATTGAACATTTACAGGCCTGGGTGAGATGGTCCTGCTCCAAAGAACTTGGTACAGAAGATCAGTATTTAGGAGCCTCGCCTCTGCATTCTATAAATGGAGGTCAGCCTTCAATTTCATTCAAAGAAACACTAAGCTTGCTTCAAAGAACCTCAGAACACTGCCCAGTTTATGATGATTTAGCTCAATTATAGCACTGGTAGGGAGATCATTACATTTATTGATATGTAGTTCTTGATGGAGAAAAATGTTCAGTTCTCTACCCTTATGTATAATGCAGTAACCTCCGCATTTTACGTCTACAGCAGGAGAGGCAATTTCATCCAGATGAGGATTGCTAAAAGGAGTGCCACGAGTTGATGGTCATTTTTCCTACTGTTCACTATCCCTGTAAATAGACATGTTCAACTTGTGGGTATTCATAGACCTTGCCTATGGTCTGATGAGCAGCTAAACCATTCTATGAAATTACACTAAAGTGAAGTCACGAGATGGCATAGTATCTTTCCTTTAAATTAGGGAGATAAAGAGGCAATTGCTTCCCCCCAACCCCCCCAAGCTGGGAAACCTCTAAATAAATCACCAATGTTCTCTGGGTTTTCTATTGTCAAAAGAGGGCAGCAGCATGGGATCTGTGTTCTTTATTTCAAGAATGTTACTTTATTAAAATTCCATGAATTGCAAAGCTTCTAAAACACCTCCTGAAAGGACGGTTGCTAAAGTCTTTTCCTTTATTGATAAGAGACCAAGAAAAGCTTGTAATAAACCCCAGGTCCAACAATTTAGCAAGCTATTCTTTGTAAAGAGGATGTACTTATGGACAGTAAAATCACTTTACTCTTTGGATCACTAATTATAATGTGACATATATATTTATCTTTAATAATAGCATGAAATTCACTATTTTACCTGTTAAATTTGGGGGCCTTTAATAGCATGACTGATTTTAAAAATCAGCAAGCTGTAATCCAGTTAGCAATTTAAGGAACTAAAAATACTGGACCCTTTATGTAAGGTTGCTTGCAAAATAGACAACATACAGTCTGAATAGACAACATACAGTTCTAGAAACCTCTAGAACTAACAAAAAGAGTCATGGGGAGACAAAAAGAAACATTTTCTGGGTAATTGCTACATGCTCACCCTACTTACAGCAACACCCTCCCCCCATCTCTGTACTTCTTAATGAAGTGTACAACTTCATTAATTTTTATGAAGGAACATGTGACCAACATCCAGATCAAGACAGAATATTCACCATACCTAGAAGCCCCTTGTGCCCCTTTCCAGCCACTACCCCCCACGCCTAAGAGTAACCAGTATCCTGACTTCTAATAAATTTGTTTTGCCTGCTTTTGTCCAATTTGGTGCTTTATATAAATGGAATCATACCATATGTATTTATGGGGAGTGGCATTATACATTACATTTGTGAGATGTATCCCTACTGTTTCATGCAGTTACATCCTACTTAGTATCTGTATACATGAGCCCATGTTTTAGCCCTCTGTGTAGAATTACCTGGTGTACGTTACAGTTGAGGAACTAATTCACTTGCCAAGGCCACATGGTTGGTCAGTGGCTGAGTCAGTGTTCTAACTGATCCCTTCCCACTCTCTGCTTCAGACATAAAAGCACATTAATCATCTTTCTTAAATTCCACATCAGAGTCTCTAAAACTGAACAATATTCATTGCTTTAATCATGATTTGGAGTCAGTATATGTTTAAAAATCAGTGGAAACAACTTACCCTCTGCCTCGGAGGCTCATTGTAAAGCGTAAGATTTTTGGATAACTGAAGTAATAAAAAATTAGTATCTACTGATACAGTCTTGGTAGTTTAGTGTCAAAATTAGCATTTTAAAAACAGGGAACAGTTTATAATTTCTTACAGAAATAATTCTTGGTGCTCTTTCTACTTCCTTGTACTGGAGGGGCACCCAGGAAGAAGAGATGACAGTAGGGTGTGCCATCTCTCATGAGGAATCACTGTAACGGGAAGCTATTTTCATAAATGGATGTTGATTTTAATGTAAAAGCATTGCTCTATTTTTTTAAATCACTCTGTCTTAAATCTTTTCCAGAATATGTCACCACCTTAACACTTGATCCAGAGGGATTTTAATGAGACTTTGGAATGATTTTCAAATACCTTTTATATACGTTTAATGACACTTTAGAGTATTTCAGATTCTTTTTTCTAAACAGAATGCCTTTGGTCAACAATCTAGAAGTGCCTCAGTTGACCCAATCTTAGCTGATTCCATAAGTTGAGAAGAGGTTGACTATCTCCAAAAATGTCCCCTCTGCTCTATGTACCTTGGGACTGTTTTTTTTCCCAACTGAAAAATGACCAATGGATATTTACTGGACAAATATATGAAAACTCTTGGAAAACTAGAGGCAGGGTTCCTCAAGGGCAGAGGCTGCGTCTCCCATTTCTGCATTCTCATTGTCTAATACATAAGAAACACTCCTATTTGCCCAGCTGAGAGCAACTAGATGTGGACCCTGGCTTGAGACATAGACTTGGGAGTGTATTTAGAAAAAAAAAACTGAAGGCAGAAGGAGGAAGTCTTTTGTTGATGGAGCGGGGGGGGGGGGGGGGGGGGGGGGGGGGGCTCGCGATCAAGGACAAATATACATGAGTGTGGTGATGCTAGAAAAAGGATGACAACTCCCAGAATGTTAAAATCCCACATTCGTCTCCGGGGCCAGCTGCCCTGATTCGACTCCGCTGGAGGGGCAGTTGCCATTCCTGGGCTCTGCTGCCATTTGTGCCCGAGAGCCCACACAGACCCCCGGCCAGAGCCCTAGCAAGGTGCCAGAGCGAGCAATGAGCTGGCATGGCCAGGGTGGCTGTGGCGCCCTCCCTGCCTGCGTCTTTGCTGACTTTTCTCAGGGAATCCTTTAAGGTTTGAGGGTCCCCCAAGTCCAAATCGCTGCCTGTTCTCGTCTTCCGACCCTTGTCCACTCTGACATTTATCTCCCAGAGTGGCCTTTTTATGGTCCCGTTTTCCTGAAGATGCCAGGGCGGGGACAGGGTGGGACCAGGGCGGCAGAAGGCCAGGCAGGAGGGAACCTCTACCGGCCTTCTGAGAGCCTGAACGTGAATCCTATTCCAGTGCTTCTGGATCACGGGGTCATCTTTGGGTAAGTTTTAATTTCGTTATTAAAAACAGGGAGGAGGGTCGTAGGGGACTACACATTAACCTGAAATACATGGAGCCCAAAGCTAAAATATGCCTTCCCCCCAGACTCGTTAGGGCCTGGTCCTGCTGCCTGCCTTGGGCCTGGCCGCAGCTGAATTCACCCCTTCCTGCTTCTAGCGTCCTGGCCCTCTATAAGGCAGCAGTCAACTGACCAGCGAAGGTCAGAGTCAGAGCAGTGGCCCCGCCTTCAACAGCTCAAAGGCGAATAACGGTCTTGGAGATACCATTTTCCGCTTTGCTGCAGTGGATCTCAAACGTAACTGCGCATAATGGAGCTGTGCAGATTAATGGATCTCACCGACGGAGATTCTCACGTGTTAGGTGGCAGTTTGGAGCCCAAGCGGCTGCATAACAATTCTGTTGCAGGTGAATTACTAAATTACTGGGAAATGCTGCGAAAAGAATACATGTTGCCAGACATGAGTTTACATCCTGGCTTCCCCAGGACTTGGACAAGTCATTTCCCCTCCCAAAATGAGGGGTCTGGGGTAGGCATTTTATATTCTTCACCAGGGGTTCTTAACCTTTTTTGTTCCACGGACCCCTTTGCCAGTCAGGTGAAAACCATGCACCCCTTACTAAGTCCTATACTGTGCATTATTTAATAAATCTATCACACCCGCACCAACACGTCCCCCAAGAATAATGCTATTTTGAATTTCAGTTCAAGCTCATGGACCCCTTATAAGAACCTCTGCTCTGCACAAAGGGTGGAGATTTATTTTTCATTGAGTTCCAAGGGAATAAGCCTTTGACCCTCACCACTGAGAGTCTAGAGGACACACTGGAAGAGGTGGGTGTGGGCCTCTCAAGCAGGTGTGTCACTCTCCCTGAGTAGGACCTGGGTCAGGTGGGGTCACTCCTGACCTTTGCTGACCCCCAGGTCCCTGAATTCCAGGTGAGGTGGTTGTCTTGCATTGGCATGAGCACGGGAACCACCAGAAGACATACTGTTTCTGGGGTGCTGGGCTTGGCACGGAGAGCAGGCCCTTGTGTTTGGATGCGCTCCCTGCTGATTCTCAGGCACACTAGCCTTGGAACCACTGAGCTACAAGTTCATTCTTCCTTCAAATCAAAAACATCCACCCTGGGTTTCACGCCAGTGTTTACATTTGCCAGCAGGTGGAACCAGAGGCCTACGGCACTGAACACGCTGAAGAAAACTAGGACAAATTTCAGTCAACAAAGCATTCCGCATCGTAAGCAAAATTAGGGTTATTTTGAAACAGATGGGCTCTACAGAAGCTGCTGCACTGAATATTATAGAGTTGTTTATTGTCTAGATGGTCTGAGACCCAGGGATTATTTGCCAGCATCTAGCAATTTCTATGTCACATCAGATTTCTTCCAGAGCAGAGGACACTGACCAGGCATTGGCATAGATATAGATATGGATATAGATATTTTAACCAGTTCTAAATTCAGAATTTACTCTTGTTATTGTGCATACTGCCTTGGGTTACTGAGGGCTGTTACTGGAATGATCTGCAGCCTCTCACCACTCTAATTCCAAAATTAGAAGAGGTAAGCAGATATAGAAGATATAATCTGTAGTAATAAGAACCAATCCTGGATGTAGTCATAATGAAAAATGATTTATTTTAAATCTAATCAAACTGGTTCTCTTTATTGGTTTGACCTTTCCCTCAAACCCCCTCTTATGCCTGCCCCTTAATACTCCTCCTCTTTCCTTCTGCCACCTATTCTTGTACTACCCTAGCAGCACGTCAGCAAGGAGGACGCACACAGCTCTCATTTTGACTCTGCCTGGTGCAGTGGTTCAGAGTGTGAACAGCTGTAGCAAGGACAGTGAGACCTTGGTTTGACTTGGGAATTTCTCTGGCCTGGCACTGGGTTAATTTGTAGGACTAGAACTCACGGGCTGAGTAATCCTTGAGTCCTAGAAGTCTGCAAAGACTTCCAGCATCTCTAGTTCCTCCCAGGAGAAAGTTTCTAACGCCTTCCCCCAGGACTCCAGGGACCCGGCTGTGCTGTCAGAGAGGCCACGGAGCTGTCTCTGAAACTGGTGCTTGGCAAGTGGTGGTTCGGCGGGTTCTAGCTGTGGTGGCTCTTGGCACCAGGTGGTCGGAGGGAGGAAGAGATGGGATGCCTGGTGGATGAGGGCCTTGCCCAGAGGGGTGAGTTCATAATTGCCTGAGACACCGGCTCCCTCCCTCAAAGGGATAAAATGCTGGTTGCAGAGCGCCCCCTCTTTTTTCAGCAGTGGTCGAGCTTTTATTCAGAATCAACAAAATCCCTAACGCCATTACTTTTGCCAAGGCTATCAAATTCCCTGTTCAGAGATAGCTCTAGAGAAATATTTTTTACAACATTTAGACTAGTTTTGTTCTCACTCCCTTCAACTTGAGGTTCAACCCAGAGGAGGCCCAATTCCTAGCTCTTTAAGCAAAGGGCCAAGATAATGTTTTCATTGACTTGTGAAATCACAAACAGTTTAAAATTAGCCAATATTTCCCTCAGAAACCTCAATCTGCAAACACCTTTTAACCTTTGGGCATGGGTAAAAACACAAGTAAACATTATCCCAAGAAGTCAGGAATAAGGAGAAAAGGATAGAGAGCCAGTGGCAGAACTTGGCAAAGGGATAAAGGCCTGGAACCTGCCCTGGGCTATTGGGCCTGGGAAGGGAAGGGGAGTGGGATGTATGGCTCCTAGCCCAGTGGCTGGACATCCAGCAGCAAGCCAGCTCAACCACACAGCAGGCCCCCACCTACTGGATGCTTCCACACCATACTCCTGCAAACACCACAACATGCCTTGAAGGACTAACAACAATACTGGTTTTAGAACAGTGACTCACTAACTTGAGTGTGGAGGAACCTGCAGAATCTAGGACTCTACCTTCTGAAATGGTAAATGAATGGCTGCTGGGAGCCCAGGAAGCTGCATTTTTAACAAGCCCCTCAAGTGAATCTGATGCTACAGGTCCACAGACACCACTTTGAGAAACTCTTATTGAAGGCATGCCTTCCTGTATTCTGGGGTTACATTTGGCTTTGGCCATCAGCACTAACATGGATTTAATTTTGTATACAAGGAGGTCTTTTGGCACATTTTCCATGAGCCAGAGAATCTGGGATTTTCCCAGATGTACACTCAACCCTGGATTATGTGAATTTTGAAAGATGCCGATGCAATCTAGCTTTCCTAAAGAAGGAAACGAATACAATTACAGTGTTGCCCTGGGAATTCTGTTAGTTTTACCTGTAGACAAGATGAAACTGGCCCGCTGTGTCCCTCACCCAACCTGAAGGACATAGCAATTCACCTCTGAGTCTCTGGTGCCTGGTACATGGTGAGTGAACTATAAATGTTTGATAAATGAGCCAAACAACCAACTAACATGCCATGGGGACTGGGCAGAGAGGGGGACAGGAGAACCAGCCCTGCTGGGACAATGCGGCTGTGGGACACAGAGAAACGTGGGTAAGTGGTGGCAGGAGGGAGTCTCAGCTTTTGGCCTGGACCAATAAAGAGCTTCTAAATCCTCTGACACAAATAGTTGAGGAATTGGTGAGGGAGGCTACAAACCCACAGGGTTTAGATTACGATTCAGTCTATTCATTTCCTCCAAGAAATTCATAAAGTTTGCCCAATTTCAGAGGTTCTGGATACATTAGAGCTTTCAGTAGCTAGAATTAACCTACCTGAGACACACGATGTACGAGGCTCATCTATGCTGAATCCTGTCTGAAGGGCCTTAAAGATTCAAGTTACTTCTACTTTTCAAGCACCATAAACCTGATTAGTGCGTCAGTTCATATGTTCAGAGATACTGATACTGACGCATAATTATGAAAACAATCCCTAGCCTGGCAAAATGCCCCTGCGATTCTTAGTGGCAAGAAGAACATGGGAAAGCCGTCGTTAAAGCCAAAAGTCACTTGGCATCCCTTTTTGCAGGTGGAATTAGAGGGAGGCAAACTGTGCAGAGAAAAACTTGCAATCGGAGTACATCATCTCTAATATTTTCAAATCAACAGGTCCTGGACTGAGGGCATCAGTGGAACGACCAGCCCAACTGTACCATGAACTTGAGGGCTGTGGCCAGCTATGTGCTTGCTGGGCAATAAAAAAGGGGGTGGTGGTGGTGGGAAGGAGGGAAGTGGCACAGACGTAAGTGAAAGAAGCGGCAGATTTGTCTGAGTATGATATTCATGAATTTTGAATGGCAAGGGCTGGTGGCTCAGAAATCCTAGACGGGTTTAGAAAACTAGGATGGACTCTTCCACAAGGGCCTGGAGAACTTGTATATTAGGACAACAAGACTCTTATCCTTCCAGAGTGGATAAGCTCTGGGCGACAAATGGATGTGAGGCCATCTGGAGATATACGCAAACAAGCAGAAGCCTTGGCTCCTTGCGCTTAAGAGCTGAGAAATTCTTATGTGGGTCAGCGGCGGCCTAGAATCATGACAGTTTGGAAGTCGATTTCTATGATGTGATGAACTATCCTAGAAGTATGACGAGCATTTAAAGACATGCTGGTTTCTATATGCGATGATATTTAAGCCAACCCTGAGCCTAATTACCAATTTTTGTTTGTTCTTTTAGGTCTGATTAACTTACACCATCCCAGCAATTCTGATGAGAGCAAGTGAGAGTGAGCAAGATCTAGAATTAGGCTCACCTTGGAGAAGCAATGGTTTAGACAAGGGGAAGAGGAACACGTTGCTCCCTGAGAACCCAGCAATATCTGCTTGTTTCTGCCATAGGAAACTGAAGCCCAGAGAGGGTATGTAGCTTTTCCATTGCACACAGCTCATCAGAAAAGGGGCACAACCGGAAGCCAGGACTCAGGCTCTCTGTCCATACTGCCTGGCTTCCTTGCTTTTGTTTTTGATTTTGTTGTTTGTTTTCTGTCATGGATATTTCCTCCTGCATAATCCAAGCCTCACTTGACCATTCTCGAGTGGATGCTGATGTTTTGCAAACCTACCCTTCTAACAGTCCCTTGGGGGGGCGGTGGCGGGGAGCAGGGGCACAGGGTTGGAGCCAGACAGGCCTGGGTGTGAGTACTGGCTCTGCCCCTCACTTGTGCTCCCATGCAAGTTACTCCACTCAGGGGCCCTCAGTTTGTCTTCCCTGTGCAATGAGAAACCTGCCTCGCAGACCTGCTCAGAGCAGAGCCTGAACTAAAGGATGTCATCGCAGCACCTGCCTGAAGTGGCCACGGGTGAGGGGTACCTATTATTAGGCTGCTAATCCGTTCCTGGCTGCCCACCTGGGGAATGTCCCCACTGCCATCCAGTTAGTGGCACATGCGGAGACCCTAAAGTCATGCTGGACCTCTTCTTCCTCCTCCCCCCCACCCGTCAATCCATGCCCAGATTCTGTCATTTTATCGTGGACACTCTGAATCTGCCCCTTCCTCTCCATCCACCCTGTCACTAACCTTGTCCTAGCCACCCATATTGATGTCACAAGTCCGGACTCACTATGGTCTCCCTCCTAGCCCTTGTCCACCCAGAAGGTAGCAAGAGCTTCTCAAATACCCATCTCATCTGCTTTCCCTCTGCATAAGATCCTCCAAAGCTTTCCTTTGATTTGAAAACCAAGATCAAAGTGCAGACCCTGCCTTGTGAGCTCTGCCTGCAGCGGCCACCAGCCTCCCTTGGTTCCTTCTCAGCCCACGCGGCCCAGCCTCCCCGCCTCCCCTGGCCTTCCCTCCCCCCTTTACTCGGCTCCATCTCCTCCGGCTCTCAGCCCAAACCTCACCTCTTCAGGAAAGTGACTGTGACTACTCTGGACCACCCCCAGGCAGAGTCTTCTGCCCCAAGTTCTCCTAGATGTACACTTTGCCCTCAAAGCCTGCGCGCATGCGTAGCAGTTCATAATTATGCATTAATCTGTTTCAATAATGCACATCCTCCTGAGGCTGTGAGCAACAGGGAGGGAAGAGCAGTGAGGGTCTGTGCTCCTCTTCTAGCCCCAGGGCCTGCCCTCAGCCAACCACAGAGGGAATAAAAGAAGGCAGGCTGGGCAGGAAGGAAGGGAGGAAGCTAGAGGATTAACAGCTGCTCTCATTATACAGATGGCAAAATGAGGCTCCAGGAAGCTGTGCGATTCCCCAGGTGTCACAGCTAGTCACCATGGGGCCTAGAGGTACTAGGGTTGGTCTAAGCCCAGTGGTCTTCATTCTCCACCATGCTGCTTTGGAAACCATCATCTACTTCTCTCCCTTTACTATCTGTTCTTTCTTCACTTCAATGAGTTGGTCTGCAAAACAACAGGAGTGTTTTGTTTTGTTTTTTCAATGAGAGGCTCTGTGGTTGGTTCATGGAGAAAGAAGAGTCTGCAAACTGATACAGTGGCTATTTGAATTCCAAGAAAAAAAAAGGTAGCCATTAGAAGGTAGAAAATTTGTTGCTGTTTAGATCAATAAAACAACATTCCCACAATTGTTTCTGTGAATTGAAAGGCAGTAGATTAAAGGCAACTTGGCGAAAGACCTGTTTTCAGCTCATTCTCTTCCAGTAGAAAACAAAAAGGCAGTCAAAGCTTCAGCGAAGAGCTATATCAACAAGACTGATAGACATGGAACATATTTCTATGAGTCATTTGTAGCTTTAAGTAGTATAGAAAAAAGAATTTAGAAAACATGCCCAAACAGCCTCCCTTTGATGTGGCGACCTCTTTTAAAACCACATTGTTCAAATTTGTGTGATAAGGCAAACTCTTTGTGTTTACAGTGGCACCACTGGAGGAATGCAGTATAAAGTACAACTGTTAAATTACAAAGACAAGACTTAAAACCTCAGAACAACAGGGCGATTCCCAGGACAATTCTGTGGGTTGCTAAACCTCCAAAGGATTCTTCAATTAGCAGGGAAGTCTCTTGACATATTTGTGGCCTGATAGAAGGGCTGCTCTTTATGTAATTTGGGGTGAACTGCTTTTATCAGGACTTTTCCTTACTTTTATTTACCTCAAACGCCATCTATTGTGCTTCCCTCTGTACAGCGTTTGATTCTGCTAATTATGCTGTAGAGACAGGACAGAGTTTCACGGCTCACCATTGCTCCTGGGGCGCACTGCAAATTATACATAATGCATTGCATTGTAATTGCTGCATTGTGAAGTTGGCTCGCCTGGCCAACATAAAATACCGACATCCAAATCGTTTTGAGAAACCATAAGGGATTCTTTCAGATTATAAACATCTGAAGCCATAATATTCTTATGAATTCCAGTCGGTTATTTTGGAGACACAAGGAGCAGGCAAGGCTGAAAAGCAAAGCAAATATACTTCATAAGAATGTTTACAGAGAAAAAGAGGCGGCGGTCAGGAAGGCAAGATGGTATTAAATGCAAAACAAAATGGAGGGGGAGCAAGTGGAGGGGTAGACCAAACGTCCCAACTGGGAAACCAGAGACCCAGGTTCTCGGGATTCTTGACCGCACTGGTCCTCAGTTTTCTCATTTTGAAAACAAAGGCATGCAACCAGATGACGTCATGGGTCCCTATCCTGAGAGGACAGGAGCCTCCAGGGAGCAGTGGTTTATACTCACAGTTCAATGTGAAGGCCAGCCTTATCGCTGCCTCAGGCGGGGATTAGGGCTCTTATACCACCAAGTGGGAAAGAATCACAGGAACAGTGTCACTGTCACTGAGGCTTATCAAGAAAGGCAACATCCACACAGCCTTGTGGGGTTGAGTCACCATTCGGCTGACCCTCTTCCATGTTCTACATCCACACCACTGTGCCCACACAGCTGACTTTCTGTGGGCGGATGCTGCCCTGTGGCAAGAGCCTTTTGAGCATCTTATGAGCTCATTTTTAAGGCCGGTAAAATCTGGTGCTAAGCATATGTTCTCCAAATCCAAATCCACTGGGTGATGACCCACCTGGTAGGACAATATGCTGTTAACTAGAAAGCTGACCTGCCTCCTACTAGTCAGGCACTGTGGTAAGCACCCATGTGTATTATCTGTCCATAACAATTATGGAAAAGGGGATTTGTCTTACCAGTAATGGCCTAGGAGAGAACACTTTCATCTCCTTAGCCTCCCTTTATTTTGATTTAGAACAAAATAAAAACGGTCTTTATTTTAGTAACCTACCTTTTCCTTCTTCCCTTACTGCAGTATTGATTAAAAAACACTTCCTATGTGTCAGGCACTGTACTAGACTTAAGGGATATAAGGACAAGTAATGCACAGTTTCCTCTCTTGGGAAGGTCATTCAGGCTTTCAATGGGGTATAAAGATATATGATTTAAATGAGGACATATATTCACATCCCTGTGACCTCTGCAGAGAAACAAATATCAAAAGGTATGCAGAATTTGGAGAGCTCGATGGATCTTAGAGGTTTCCTAGATACCCTCTTATGTTATGGATGCAGAAACAAGAGTTCAGAGAAGTTAAGAAATTTCCCCCAAAGTCCCTCAGCTTTGCTGCGATAAAGTTGGAACTGGAATCTCTCTCAGTCTCACTTCAGTGGTGTTCCTACCCTCCATCACACTGAACCACATACGCTCCAACGAGCGGAGGGGTCATTCCAATGGCTCAGCCACTCACACACAACGCATTGTCAAACTTATTCCACATAACGTATAACCCAACTCTGTTGGAACAGTTGCTATTCTTTGAAGTTGGGCCACAAATACTCAACTGTGCAGTTGGCAGGCAGTTAACCTTCCATCAGAGATTTCTGTGTTCCTCAACTGACTTCTCCTCCCACCTGGCTCAAAGGCAAGCAAATGGCTTAGCTAATTTCAAACCAGATTTAAGACCTAGATTTGACAGCAAAGTATGCTTAGAACTTTGAATGTCTTTAGTGACAGCATAGGGTATAGAAGGGTCAGAATCCTAATTATATACTTTTTGTTTTTAATGATGTATTTATTTTATTTAATTCCCCCCCCCCCCCGCCCCCTTCCCCCGGTTGTCTGTTCTCTGTGTCTATTTGCAGCGTCTTGTTTCTTTGTCCGCTTCTGTTGTCATCAGCGGCACGGGCAGTGTGGGCGGTGCCATTCCTGGACAGGCTGCACTTTCTTTCGCCCTGGGCGGCTCTCCTTACGGGTGCACTCCTTGAGCGTGGGGCTCCCCTACGCAGGGGATACCCCTGCGTGGCAGGGCACTCCTTGCGCGCATCAGCACTGCACATGGGCCAGCTGCACACGGGTCAAGGAGGCCCGGGGTTTGAACCGCAGACCTCCCATGTGGTAGACGGACGCCCTAACCACTGGGCCAAAGTCCGTTTCCCTAATTATATACTTAAGATTGTTCCAGTGCTGGGTAAGACAGGATCCTGGATGAGAAATACACTGGCCATCTGTCAAGATCTGTGAAACTAGGTAAGGAAGCAAGCACAGGGAAAAGCTGTGAAGTAATCTGATCCTCCTGTCCTGCAACTGTCTAGTTCATTATGGGCAAGGGAACCATTCTGCTACTGAGTAGTCTATCTGAAGAAAGAGGACTTTTAGGTGTAGGCAACAATAGAATACTCTTATTTCTTGGCCAAGAGTTACTCTAAGGCTCTAAAAATTGCTGCAAGAAAGATAGGATTGACTGCTAGTTTTTCAGTGAATGAAGCAGAGTCAAGGTTCTACTCACCAGGTTATCAAAACAATAACAACAATAAAAGACCTGGCACATCCAGGGATAAAAGTCTCTAGAACTCTTAGACTTGCTTACTCTTGATCTAACTTACCTTCTTCTCTAAATGAAAATACCTCAAATATAAAATGTTAGAAAGGTCCATGCTGAAGAAGTCTGGGCAGGAAGAAAGAATGATTACAAGAGGGTGCATCCAACAATTATTTTAGGGAATACTCCTAAGGCAATGGAGCTTGGGCCTTAATAAATAAATGCGAATCTTCAAATGGGGAGAGTTTGGGGCAAATGGTAAGTCATATGAGGAAGCAGAGTGGAAAGGGAAATATGAAAATACCACCTGCCCAACTTTCTTAGACTATAAAGCCAATTAGTTGTCTACCCTTAGTATCTACTTCATAGTCACTGGCATCTCTAGTGTAAGACAACATCTCTCACAATTTTTCTTGTATGGTTATTTCTTTAAATTGATACCTGGCAAATCTTGTTTTTTTTTTCCCTCTGGGGAAAATATACTTTAGGATTCCTGCTGCTAATTAAATGGTCCAGATGAGTTTTTAAAAAGTTCATTTAAGGACAATAAAAAATATATACTACAAAAAGGAAATACTGAAAGTGAACAAGAGTCCCTAGTTGGAACTGCCACGGAAAGGGCAAGTGCTGAAGGACACCACACAAACTCAAGAAGGGTTCTGCATCTCACTACTTTGAGTCTAGGTCAACCAAGAGATTAAAAGAGAAATTTGGAAAAAATAACATAGCTATGGGGAAACTTAAGTTTTATATGCCCAATTTTTACACGATAGACTTCCTTCTCCTGTCTAACTTTAGTTTATAAAGAAAAGGCTGCAGTATTTTGAATGTACAAGGTCACTTGCACATACACCTATAACCCAACCAAAATATGAAAAATGAAAAAGAAAAAGACACTATCTTAAATATACTTCAAGAATGGTAGCCCCAAGAAATGAGAGGATGGTGCAAGTGTCAAAAGACTCCTGGACTCCAGGAACAGGTCTGTCCCATTCATTGTGGTATCTATCCCTAGGGTAGGTACCCAATGAGTATTTGTTGAATGACTGTGTTCCAAAGAATTTACATGGATGAAAGGTAAGTTCCATCATTTCTCAGTCCTACTGTGACCAAGAAACTTGGCCCAGTAAGTTGCATGGCAGGTTTCTGAATTCAGTCTGCTCTGGGGCCACCAACTAGGGGCCATCATATTTTGAGTGGTGCTGGAGGCCCAGATGAACCAAGAGGAACAACTCTGTTCAGCAGCATTTATAAGTGCAGATCTACTTTAAAAAAAAATAAATTTATTGGCACATTAATAAAGCATAAATTCATCCAAAGTGTAAAATCAATGGTATTTGGTGTAATCACATATTTGTGCATTCATCACTTCAATCATTCTTAGAGCACTTTCATTATTCCTATAATAATAATAATGATAAACAAAAAAAACACTCATCACCTCTCAATCTCTTTCTGCTTCCCCAGCTGTACCTAGCTGCTATTCTTTTGCCTTCTCTCTAGTATATTTGTATTTATGTTTTGTAAAAATGTTTTATATATGCAATATCACCCATATTCATGTTTTACACGAGGTTTTACTGTCATATACAGTACCATGTTACAGATTTAGCTTTCCTTCTACAGATCTACTTTTAATAGGTAATCCTGACAAATAGTGACACACAAAAACCAAGAAGCTTCATGTAGAGATAAAACCTGGTCCATGCCATGAGACTCCAAAGACCCAAAGGTTTAAAACAAACAAGTAAGAAATATACAAAAAAAGCTTTAATAGAGGTAAAAGGGATTGTTCTTCCTTTTAGATAATCCTCATCTCTCTCCCCTCAGCTCATTTAGTCCCTTTGCATGTCTTTCTTTCATAAGGAGCGGGCTCATTAGCTTTTCATCATGTTCAATAGGTCACTTGCTACCAAATTCTAGACCTCTGAAGAAAGGCTAAGAAGATTCACCTGTGGATAAAAAATCTCAGAGCTCATGAAAATACAGATATCGGATGAGAAATACCTAAGAGAAAAGACCAAGAATTCTAAATAAAACAAATGAGACAAAAACAAAGCAAAACAAAACACCTATTTGGTTTTTCAAGAAACTTATTTGAATATTTGAAAATTAATAATAGCCAGGTTTATTAAACCCTTGCAAGGCAAAGCAAAATAATAAGCAACAGCAATTAGAGAGAAAATAATTATGCAGGCTACTACTTCATAAAACCTACCAAAAGTCAAGTAACCTGTAGTCTATTCTTTCTTGCTCCTTGCCTGTAACAGAGCAGAAAGCTGGCTTGGAAAAGAACAATGAGAGAAATTACAAGAAATAGATTTTGAATATACAATCTGGGGGCATCCTTTCAACTCTACAATGATGGCACGTGTGGGAGAAATAAGCCAAAGAGGGGCTTACGTGGCTTTTAATTCTAGACTTTGCCATTTACTAGCTGCTCATTCATTTGATAATCTTTTATTCCTTCTCTTACTCATTTGGCCATTCATTCATCCAACAAATATTCATTAAGTACTTTCCTGGGCTCTGTGATAGGTGTGGGAGCACAGGAATGAACAAAAACAGAGGGGTCACTTTGTCTACTGTCGGAGCGGTGCTCAGATCTAAGTTTTCAAAGGCCTGCAAAAATATTTGAGACCAAATCATAATTGGATCCAAAGTAGAAAAAGAAATGGTAAAATTAAAAATGACAGATGTTTAATGACATGCCTATGAACTGTACTATCAACTATTTACAACTCGACTCATATATATTCATTCACCATGATATATATTTACAAGTTATGGGTGGGATGGGTGTCTTTTAATATATTTGGCATGATTTGGGGTAGGGTTTCCAGAGGTAAAAGTCCACAAAGGCCCTCCTTGACAGGATATCCTGCTCCCATGGGATGCATAGTCTAGTGGGGACAGAAGCACATACGAACAGCCACAATCACATTGTAAAATGCTTCATGTACAAAATGAACTTCCCCAAGCCTCAGTGTTCTCCTGGAGAAAAAATATACAGAACTCAAGGCAGTTTGAGGACCAAATAAAAAAGACAGGAAAATATTTTATAAACTGAAAGTGGTAAAAAGCCAAAGCATTAACTCCAAAATCTCTGTTCCTCTGAGTGGTAAATGTTTCTTCTGTTTGATGCTACACTTGCTGCCTGTGGAGGAGTAGACTCTCAGAACAGAAACAAATCTCTACCATGCCCTAAAATCAAGGAAGCCTTGGTGCCCTTCTGCAGTCAAAAGGTAATACTGATGAACAGTGACACAAAAACCAGGAAGCTTTACATATAGCTAAAACCTGGTCCATGCCTGGAGATGCCAAAGAGCATCTTTTTTTTAGGAAAAAAAGAAACCATTTTCAGTTAGCTTCTGTCCTAAGCAGGTAATATCATCTATTTGTTCTAAAAATGAGAAGCTGTAGACTGTTCCTAAATTTTTTTTTTTTTTTTTGGTAGACATTTTGTGAAATACCTTAATTGTCTCCTTTGGCAATAGTAGTAGGTAAAAGGGGAAACTGAACTCAGTTGTAGAAAGAAAGGACCATGTGGCATAGTATGGAAATAAATACTAGGAGGAAATGTGCTGATACTCTCTCTTTCTTCTCTTTTCCCTATTCTACATGGGCATGCATTCGGGGGGCAGCTGGGGCAATGACATGACTAGGTTGAAAGCAGCCCAGGATTCAACCCAAACACTGAAGAGGGATAACAATTATAAACTCCTGAAAATAGAAATTGCCTGTTTCAGCTGGGTTATTCCAAATCCTCCCCCAGGATTCAAGATTTTCTTTGTGTCTCAGCAGAGAATATGTTAAAATTATCTACTATGCATTTTTTTCTTATTTTATTTAAACACAAGAAAAATTGAGCATTATGAAGAAAGGAAATCTACTAAAAATACTTTAAGACTACTTCAAACAAAATCACATTTACAAAATTACATTTCAATGACTTAGGTATAAGTGATTCAGGAACACATGGATAAAATTTCCTTCAAAATGCACATGGGTTTAAAATTTAGGGGCAACCTGCCTGGCAAAATTAGCTTGGATTGTAGAGCACAACTCTGAAAAAGAAAGAAGTCTGTCAAACTGTACTCAAGTGTCTCCTTTCTGGACCTTTCCTTGGTGAATGAGTCAACTGGCTATGATGGCCATTAAGAAACTTGGAAGCATTTTCTTGGAAATGTTTAAACTATCTTCTCCTATTTAGGCAAAGTATTCAGTAAGTTTATAATAAATGATTCTTCCTCAAACTCAGTGTCTTGAGCATCAAAAACAGAGGTCCACTCCCATTAAAAATGCTGGGCAGTCTTAGACACAGAGCAAACAGTTATCTCATCTTTGTGACAATCTGTGCCATGGATGCTTTTCATTCCCTTCTGGTCCATTTAGAACTAACCTCAAGGGAATGGTAATCTTTTTTCCCTATTTAAAGATGGAAATTTTAATCAAAGACCACAAACATCATGCTATGTTTTACATCCTGCTTTTTTTTTTATTACACAAACTTCATGCTGTCACTAATATTTCCACCCCAACCATTACTATAAACTATCTTAGCATTTACACTGCTTATTGCTTCCAAAATGTGTCCTCAAACATTATCTCATTACATCGTGGGAGATGATCATGGCAAGCATTGAACTCATTTTTTCAGACAAGGAAACTGAGAACTGAGGTTCAGAGAACCGCAACCATTCTGCAAACACCAGGGGCATTTTCATTTCTTGGCATCTTATTCTGTTCTATTTTTAATAGTCATGTTCTATCATATGCTTACTCTCTTTATCCCTACAGAGTGGGATCCCCCATTATCAAGGATCAGAACAAATGCCATATCTTTCAAGATATGATTTCTGCCTACTCAATCTCCAAGTGTGATGGCCTTTTTTGTGTGTCAACATGGCTAGGCAGTAGACCCCGGTTGTTCCATTTCAAGAGTTAGCCAGTTATACAACTGGAGGGAACCCAGTCCATAAGACTGCCCACTCTTCTGATATCAAATAAGTTTAAGGGACTTCAAAATCATTCTCACACTCAATAATTTGCAAGAAGGTCTCACAGAACTCATTGAAAGTCATCAGACTCAGTTATGTCTTATTACAGAAAAAAAGATATAGATTAAAACCAGCAAAGGGAAGAAACATATAGGATAGTGTAGGGTAAATGGAGACAGAATGCCCTTTCAGTGAACCCAGGGCCCTGGAATGAGGATGGGTTGGCCTGGCCAGGCACCTGACCCTCATAAACAGGAGGTTTGGATGTAAGCATAGAGGGAACATCTGTGTTAATGATCGGGAGGTCTGGTCATTGTTAACTAGCAACCCTTGTGTCCCCCGCTTGTAACTTTATAAAAGCTGACTGTGTCAGGCAGTGCTGAGCAGGGCACAGAACCTCCTGCCTGGCTGTTGCCGGGTCCTGTAAGTAGGCCGAGAACCCCCCGTGCCACCATGGGGTTGTGTGTGTGATTAAGTAATAACGGCATGACTGCCGCTGGGCTCCTGTGGGGTTTCTCTGGAATATCAAATTAGTTGGTTGAGCTTGACTGCCTGCATTATAATTGGCATAGTCGGCAGGCCAGGGTCTCTACCTGCATTACAGACAGAATCTAGGAAAAGTTCCAAATGTGGTTTCCATTGTCTTCTCCCCTTGGAATTACAGTGTTACCTTCCCAACATCTACATGTGGCCATAAACAGAGTATTACCAACAAGGGAAGCTCCCCTGAACCTTGGTGTCCAGAGACTATGTGGGGGTTCAATCACATAGGTACAGGTGACTGCCCTTGTGGCTGGTCTCAGTTTCCAGCCCTTGAGGAGGCTGAGTTGATGTCTTGTCCCAATCTCCCCTTCATTCCCCCTAAAATCACATTTTGGTGTGGCTCAAAGCCCCCATCCTAAATCACATTTTTACTATCTGGCTGGCCCAAAGCCTCCAGGCAAACAAAGACACTACTATCAGGTACCACATCCAAGGGCTTAGAGCTTGCCTCCCAGAAGTCAGGGCAAAGGCCAGGCCTCTTTGAGCAAGGTTAAGTTCTTTACTACACACTCCATCAAATACCAATTGAAGTGTTACTGTGAAGGTAGTTGGTAGATTCGACCAAAGCCCATGATCAGTTGATTTTAAGTAAGAGAGACTGCATGTCTAACAAGTTTCTTGGCCACACTTTGAGAACCAATACTATAGGTCTGGCTTAATACAATAGCCACTAGCCACACATGGCTATTAAATTTAAATGACTTAAATTGAAGTAAAACCAAAAATCCAGTTCCTCCATTATACTAACTATATTCCAAGTGCTCAGTCACATGTGGCTAGTTGCTACCATATTGGACAACAAAGATACAGAACATGTCCATCATTGCAGAAAGTTCCCATTGCATCAGTGCTGCTCCAGAGCTACTGAGGAGGCTACCAAGGAGAAACCCTGCCATATGGTCAGGTACTGTGGGCCGGGAAAACAGTGATTTCAAATACAAGCCTTACATCAAAAAGCACGAGCACAGATGGTCCAAATCATAAGCATTAAGATGCTTCTCACATGGGCAACTCTCTGTAGCTTCAGGATGAGCAGCATCGATTAGTTTAGTAACACTCATTAATTCCTAAATAACGCTGGGAAAGCCAGCAATAGTAATACAGCCTATGCTGGCCACCATATTCTTTCTTCATTTTCTTTAAACAGGGGTACAGATGGGGGATGGGATTAAGAAACTCACCATAATCCAGGGTGATGTCATCTTGAGATCCTTGACATCTGCAAAGACTTTTATTCCAAATAAGGTCACATTCTGAGGTTCTAGGCAGACATCCTTTGGGGGAGGTCATCACTCAACCCTCTGCACTGTCCTATAGACTGTTCTATAGTGATGCTTTTAAAAGTTAAATTAGATTATGTCATCCTCTGCTCAAAACCCTCTAATGACTCCATTTCACTTTGGAATCATAGGAAAAAACAAAATCCTTAGGCTGGCCTAAAAGGTCCTATGTGATCCTCACCTTCCACTATCCAGTCATAGATAACAGAGGATGTTGAAAGATGTAGAAGAAATTGAGACTTATTCTGGGGAAGTATCAATAAGACTTGTTATTGACTAGACACAGGAGGTAACACCCTAAGAGGAACAAGTTCAGGAGGTGAAATGGAATTACAAATTCAGTGCTGCTCATGCTGCATGTGAGATGCCCCTAAGTACGTTTATATAGTTTCTGAAGCTCAGAAAGGGCCATGGGCTGAGGAAATGAATTTAGAAGATGCTGTGGTAGAAACAGAAATTAAAGCTCTGGGAGAAGAAAAGAGGACCTAGGATTAAGAGAGCCAACACACAAAGAGGATGAGGCTGCCAAGGAGACCAAGACAAGAGGCGAGAGCAGCAGTGGGGAGGCCAAGAGAGTGGGGCATGGCAAAACTAAGGGAGGGAGATGATAAGGTTTCAAGAAGGAGGGAGGGTTAAATACATCAGGTAAATGTAGGCAAGAAGAGGGACTGCAGGCCTTTGCAACATGGAGGTCACAGGGGAACTGAGCTACAACTGCTTCCATAGAGTAGTGGAGGCAGCAGTGTGAATGCAGCACGTGGGGCTGAAGAAGCAAAGCCAGTGAGGCAATTCTTTAGAGACGTTTGATTGCAACTGGGAAGGGAAAGGTGGTAACTGAAAGGCAGAGGTGGGTTATTGGCATATCTTTCTGTTTTCTCTCTTTCTCTTTAGGGAAACACTGCTGGAAAGGATCCAGTAGAGACTGCAAGGGAAGAAAAGGATAATAACAGTTTTTCTGAGACACTGGGACAGGCAGAGGCTTGGCTTCTGATAAGAGGAAGGAGCCCTCCCAGGTGTCAGGAAGGAATGAGTAAGGTGTGTGAGTGGATAGAGGTAAGTTGGTAGTATTCATGATGGGAGGCTGAGAGGTTACTTATAGATAGATTCCGTTTTCTCAGGAAAATCTAGGATAGCTGAGATGTTTATATGCATGTATAATGGAGTCAGTCTTCCCTGTTGTTGTTTCATGTTCTCCAACCAAGCCCAGCTGCCTGATGCAGGGTCCCAAGAAGACTGGTGGCAGTGTTCACCCAAGTCTGGGGTTTTACCAGATAAGCAGAAGAAGGACTGAGCAAGGGAATGGAATATATTTGCAAGAGAGTAACTGAAACAAAGGACCAGAAATCTAATCAAGGAAGGGAAGCAAGTAAGATGAGAATTGAAGGAATTAGTGAAGTGGTAAGAGGAACAAAGAACACTTACAGTTGAATACTGAGAACTTTGAGGTCACCTAAGAAGAATCAAAAGCTTCCATATTAAATCCATAAATGTCAAGAGCCCAGTACACCTGACTACTCATGAGTAGCAAAGGGGTTTTAGATATAGCAAATCTATCACCAAGCACCACTGTATTTTTTATCAAAAAGGTTCAGAGGGACTTTGATATTGCAAAGCTAAAAAGGAAGCATCCAATTCAATGCATATCATTCCAAGTCTGGATTTTGTACTACCAAATTATTTCTAAATGATGATGTCTGGTAAATGATTCCAAGAAAGGTGCTTTATAGATTTCTCTATAAAGTGTCCTATACACATGTTTTATCTGATTCCTTTTAATCTGAAGTCAGTCTCTAGAGGAGTGGTTCTCAAGCAGGGGTGATTTTCCTTCCCAAGGGACACTGTGTGGGAGATGCTCCTGTGGCATCTGGTGGGGTAAGGTCAGGTATGCTGTTCAATGTCCTCCAAGGCATAGAATAGCTCCCTCAACCAAGAATTATCTGGCCCAAAATGTCAATAGTGCCAAGGTCAAGAAACCCTAAAATAAGTGTACCCTCACAACTCTGTAAGAATAGTTGAGAAGTACAGGGATTTTACAGCAAGAACAACTAAAGTCAGTTCTTTGATGCCTTCTTCCTCCCTTGCCTGGCTTTTCCCATCCTCTTATTTATTTCTCTCCAAAAGGAGTATCATTCTCTGCTCCTTCAGGAATTCCTGCACATTGGAAAATTAAGTTCCAATGATAAATTAATTTTGACAAATTTTCCTTATCAAAAGTAAATGTGAAGGCCTGAAGATTCCAATAAGATGGCCTTTGCCCATGTACAGAAATGATTAAAGACTAGACTGTGATTAAATTCTGAGCAGAGTAACATAATTAGCAAATTTATGAATGGGTCTTCTTTTCACAGTTCTACTGTCAGGGCTAATTACTTGTATTAATTAGAACTGTCAACACATGAATATGCTTGTTGAAGCCACTTCCTATGGTAAAATATGAAACTTGTAAATATCAAGACACTTGGAGAAATGCAGAGACTTTCATTTATTAGCAACTCTAAATGATGTGGAAGCACTGACTGCACAATGAGCCTTGGGAGTTGACTGTAAATAGATTCCTAGTTAATGAATTTGCTATTTGTTCTTCCTTGCTTAGGCATTAGTCTCGGTTCAGCATTTGGACAAAATACCCAATATATCACTACTTTAAAAGAACTGCAGCAAGGATGAGTAAAGAACTCTGCAAAATTACTGGAAAACTAAGAATACTCTGGAAATTCCATGTCAAAGCTGAATAGGTCGGAGTTCCTGCCTCCTCTCTGGTTAGTCTGAGACAGATTATAAGAAAATTTAACAACTGCTTAAATGATGGGGGAAAGATTACTGGGGGATTAAGAGCCAGGGTCAGTGGGCAAGTTACTTAGTGTTTCTGTGCCTTGGTTTCCTCATCTGTTAAATAAGATATCCATGGAATTGCAAAGGTTGTGGTGAGCCTTGAGCAGGTTGATATATGTCAAGTGCTTAGACAAGGTCTGTACATCGGAGATGGGGGTAGAATCATGGAGACTTGGGCATTCCCAGAATTAAGAGTCTAGGAGCAAAATGCAGAGTGATTAAGAGCTTTGGAGTCCAATTGGCCTGGATTCATGCATGGACTCTATCATTCATTTAATTTTTCCTAAGCTTCAAATGCCTCACCTGGAAAACTGGGACAACAGGTACCCTCATGAGCTCTTGTGAAAAGCAAGTGAGAGCCAAAACTGGGGGAAGCAATGAATGGGGAGTGACTGCTTATTGGATAAAGGGTTTCTTTTGAGGTGATAAAAATGTTCTGGAACTACATAGTGGTGACAGTTGTACAACACTGTGAATATACTAAATACCACTGTATTGTACACTTTGAAATGGTTAGAATAGTGAATTTTATGTATATATTTTACCGTATTTGTCCCCTCCCCCCCAAAAAGTAAATGAGAAAATGCATGTAATATTCTTGATATGCCTGGTACATAAAAAGATCTTGCTTAAATGTCAGTGCTTTGTATTCATTACCTTGATGATCTTTTTTTTTGGAAAAATCTCAGAAATTGATTGAAATGGAAGCAAAAAGAAATTTTCATAAGTGAACTAAGAAAAGGAAGAGAGGAAACATGTGGAGCAGGAGAAAGGAAATAAAGAGGCACAAAAGGAAAGGTACTACCTAAGAGCCTTGGCTCAAGGCACTGAGCTGGGTTCTCCTCATCTCCTACCTTGGCAGCCACCTCAGCAGCCCCATGGGGAGGGTAGAACGCTCTACCCACAAAGTCCCCAAAAGGCCTGAATCACCTTGCTCACTGGTGAAGGAGATATGGCACTGGGATTCCAACTCGGGCCTGGCTGAATGCAAAGTTCATGATCTTTCCTTCCCACTGGGCTGTCGCTGTACAAGTAAGCAACAACTTAGACTGCAGGGGGGTAGAGATTCTAAGCTCTTTCTGCCAACTCTCCCCCTTTTCCCTTGAAATATACTTAGGAACACAGTAATCAAATTCTCAGTAGGCAGAGATTGTTCTGGCTGGCTGTCTAAATCTCACCTGTCTATAAAAAAAACTATGATGAAATAATTTTAAAGTCAGCAATCAATTTCAATTATATCCCCTAAGACCAACTTAGCAAGAGTGTACAAAAGAGAAAATTACTCTTTTTCTATGTTTTATATTATAAGGAAGGTTCTTCCAGAGACTCATATTTCTACAATGTGAAAATGGTCCATCTTACAGAAACTGCAGAAGGCATTTCTGCTTTAGGGAATGATGAAAAGAGCATCAGGTAAGGGCTCTTCCAACTCAAGGATCTTATATTTCTAAATAGAGCAAGATGTCAATATTAGAGTTGACTTTAATTGGAAATCCATTTCTGTACAATTATTAACATATAGAATTGAACTAATAAAACAAAAGAATGATCCAGAATTCCACCTTGAAAATCAAGCAATGTCTTACATCAATTTGGCCAAAATTTTATAATATCAAAATAATCCAATACATACAAAAAAAATCTAGGTGGAGGATGTTCTGGATCTTCTCACCAAGATGTCCAGTTAAATACATGGTAACAAATAATCCACTAGAGTTCCTAATGACATATTGAAAAGCATTCCTATCAGGATATGTAATCATTTACACAAAAAGGTGGTTAGAAATGAAAAAGTTTCAAAGTAATAAACTTGTAAGCACATTAATAGATGTTCAACATCATTAGGGAAATGCAAATGAAAATCACAATAAGATGGCACTTGACTGGCTGAAATTAAAAACACCGATGATAGCAAATATTGGGGGAACATGGAGCAAGTGGAACTCTCATGTGCTGCAGGAAGTAATGTAAAATGGTCCAACCACTCTAGAAAAGAGTTTGGCAGTTAAAAAAAAATACACTTTCCACATAATCTAGTCATTTCACTCCTAAATGTTTACCCAGTAGAAACGAAAGCTTATGTCCATACAAATGCATGTAAATGAATGTTCACAGCTGTTTTATTTATTATAGGCAAAAACTGGAAACAACCCAAAATTTCCTTATTTGGTGAACCAATAAATTGTGGTATATCCATACAATGGAATACCATTTAACAATAAAAAGGAATGAACTATTAATATACATAGTAACATGAATGAATCCCAAAATAACAATGCTGAGTGAAATAATTCAGACAACAAAAATATGGACTATATTTTTCTTTTATAAAAAAATTTATAAAATGCAAACTAATCTATAGTAACAGAAAGTTCAATGGTTTTCTGGGGATAAAGCTGGGAGGAGGTGAGGGGCAAATTACTAAGGGGTACAAGGAAACTGTCGGGACAATGAATATATTTGTTATCTTGATTGTGATAATGGCTTCATTGGTAAATATACATATCAAAGCTGATCAAATTGCACATTTTCAATGTGAGTAGTTTGCTGTACATCAATTATACCTGAATAAAGTTGTTAAAATTGTGCATTCCCATTGTTGTATGAGGTAATTTTATAAAATCTCATACTATTTAATGATATCTCCTGTTGGTTCTGTTTCTCTAGAGAACCCTACTATGGCAACTTTAAACTTTGAGCTTTGTTTTTAAAAGATCCATGTTTTATAGACCCCTAAATCTAAAAAATACTCATCTCTACAACTAAAAGCTAAGAGTGTTGAGTGTGCCTGAAAACTGCCATCCTCCCAAATGACTGTCACTAAATTTAACTAACAATTACAAATGATATATCCATTTGGAACATTTGATTGACTGCTATTTGGTTGAACTTAGGAGGTGAATTTTTATCCCTCTACCACGGTCTGAAAATACCAGCTCCAGAAAGTATTGATAAGGGGAAAACTGAATCAGACATTTAACATTTGTGATCTATGATTTGTGTACAGCAACATATGCCAATTTACCGGGGTCACAAAACTACCTTCATTATGATGTTGCTATTTTTGCAAATGCCTAAGCTCAGAGCCACAAATGAACCTGTGTGGATGGAAGTCTCTCAATCCCTGCCCTTTTGTAACCCATCACGGGTCTGCAATCCACAGGCAAGCCTTGAACTTTACTGAGGAAAGTCTTATGAATTTGCATAATTCTCATCAACAGTCCCTCCCCAAAATCCATTTGTGTTCTATGTCTGAAGGGTGCTATAAACAGAGGCGCTAGGAGTCAGTACTGGGCATCGAGAGCCTACCGGCCCCTGGCTTCTGTGAGAGAGGGGCATCATCATCATTGACAATGACAGACGCTGGTCAAAAAGTGTCAGCTGAGTCAAGGACAAAAAAAACCTTTAATGTGGTATCTTACTTAGCCCTCCCAGTATCCCTAAGAAGGAAAACAATCCGTTGAGAGGTTTTCTGCCAAGGTCACACTGCGGTGAGCTGACTGGAACGAACGCTGCTGGTGCTCTTAACCACTGCCTGTTTGGCCCTTCAGCCTGAATTTCTTCTGTCTCCCTAAGAGATCTGCCCCCGGAGAAGACGCCTGAGGGGCCAAGTCAGTTACTCTACAGCCAATGGGCCAGGCCTGCCAGAGACCCTGTCTTCCCCAGAGCCATCCCTACTTCTGAGTTCCACCACTGGTGCCAAACTGACATCCCAGGTACTGAGCAGCTTCTTGACTGATCCTGAGCATGGCCCACTGCCAGTTGTCCCAAACCTTGCCTGGTGCTTGCTGCTCCTCAAGATCCAGCCCCTGGCATTGGGCATGTGCTTAAAACTGGAGTGGAATCTGAGGTGAATTTTTCCCTGCCCCCTAGGCTGCTTAGTAAAATGAGAATGGAATAGATGATTGCCTAGACCCCTTAGAGTTGGAAAAGTCCATAAATTTTAAGACCCCTCACTTAGAATATCAACCAAGAGATGTTCTTGTATTTTCAACACTGAAGTAGGAAGTAATTTAAGAGCAATTCTTTCTCCTTCCCCATGTTCAATTTGCATCTAGTACAGAAGCAGGGGTGGAGAACACTCATAAGCTAGAAGGGCAGAGGCACGTAGTATGGTGCCTATTCGGCACATCACAGAACCAAAGAGCTGGCCTGACCGCGAGAAGCCAACCACCTGGGAGGCACTCTACTCCCTCTGTCTCCATGTCATGCTTACTGCTACTGTGCATCACTGCCTTTGGCCAGTATGCATATCTTTCACCAAGATAATCACTTGAACCTGTTAAAACTTATTTTAAAGGATATATTTCCATCCCCACCCCCCACATTCTAGTTGCTCACTAAATGCTTTTCAAGGCAAATATATGTACCAAACTATCCTCTAATGTAGGAGTGAAATACCTAGTAATGGTCCTAAAGGCCATCATTGTTCCTTTCAAAATTGTTTATTTTTCGATGGCATATTATGCCTAAACATGGATCCCAGTGCTGTAGTAGAAATAGCTGCGGCTGGGGAGAGTGAGGATGTAGATTCTGGTACAAGCTCAAGGACCGTTAAGTCTATGCCCCGGAGCCCATGACAACCTCCTTCTGGTGCAGTGTGACAAGGTGGTTTGGAGCAGACCATTTCTAAGGTTTCTTACAGAGTTACAATTCTAGGAATAAATACATTAATGAGAGCTCTGTATAACTCTCACAGAGCCAAACCACTGTCATAGGGCTCTGAGCCTAACATTTTTTGCACTGTTTCTAAAGTGTCAGCTAAGAGCTCCCTTAAATGGCACAGCCGTGCTGCCAGGTTATAATCACTTCTAATTGGTGCTCTCATGAATTGCATCGTTCCTAACCACTAAAAGACCTAAAAAAAAAAAAAAAACTTCATTCCTCTTAAAAAAGACATGTAAAAAGACAAAACTAAAAAAAAACCATTATGAGCAATAATCATTAATATTCATTGCATTATGTTAATATTCCTTAGAAGTCTTAAGCTAGAGAATGGGAAAAGCATGCTATTTCACATTTTCTTATTTGAATGAATTCCAATAAGGATTAGAATGTGATGTAAGTTGGTCTTAAATGGTTTCTTTATTATGTTGTTATGGAGATGTATTAGGAAACCACCTACCACTCTTCCTTCTACCCATCCCCCACCCATCCCATTCCTAAACATTCCCAGTTATCAGTCACCCTATTCTTTGGTCAGCATTAGTTTTACCCAAACAATAGCTGTCTTTTTTGGTTGATGCACCAAAAGTCTCCAGCCATTTACTGAAACATATCAGACAACAACAGGGAATCTCTTTTGTCAGAACTTCAGTGATGCCATCACAGTTTTGAATATATTTAGTTCTCCTTGATGTCAGCAAGCTATGTTTTTTAAAAGTCCATTCTCCTTTATTTAGTCTTAATATTTTAAAAATTATCTATTTCACTGAATTGCAAAATTATATCTATAGTTAGCTCGCCTAGATAGCCTTCCCTCACTATAGTTAGCTGAGTGTTACCTGTGGGCTCGAAAACATTTTGGGATTCCATATTCCCTAGATTTTCACAGGTATCCACTGAACACCCTGAAGATATTCAACCACAAAAGCTGCAGTAAAAATTCACACTGAAAGCTTAAAGGTGACCAAAAAGATATTAAAGATTGCTGCTTTAAAAATTAATTGGAGGGGAAAGTGGCTGTGGCTCAATCAGTTGGGCTCCCTTCTACCATATGGGAGGCCCTGGGTTCACATCCCGGGGCCTCCTTATGAAGGCAGGCTCACCTGCAAGCTGCGGAGAGCCGCCAGCCTGCAAGCACCACGGAGTGCCGACTCAGCAAGGTGATGCAACGAAAAGGGAGACAAGCAAAAACGCAGAAGAGCTCGCAGCGAATGGACACAAATAGCAGACAGTAAGCAAGCCATGGGGGGTGGGGATAGATAAAAAATAGAGACACAGAAGAATGCACAGTGACTGGACACAGAGAGCACGCAAAAAGCCATGGGGTGGGGAGAGGAGACAAAAAAAATTAATTGGAGGGAATCAGATGTGGCTCAAGCAATTGGACTCCCATCTACCATATGGGAGACCCCAGGTTCAATTCCCGGAGCCTCCTGGTGAAGGCAGGCTGGTCTGCGCCATGGAGAGCTGGCTGGCCTGCACTGCAGAGCTGATGCAGCAAGATGACAACAAAGGGAGACAGAGAGAGACGGCGAAAGACACAGCAGACCAGGGAGGTGAGGAGGCTTAAGCGATTGAGCGCCTCTCTCCCATGTCAGTGGTCCCAGGATCAGTTCCTGGTGCCTCCTAAAGAGAAGACAAGCAGACACAGAAGAATGTGCAGTGAGTGCAGGCAGCAAGGTGGGGCAAGGGATGGATAAATAAAAAAAATTTTTTTGGAAACTTCTTGATTAATATTTTACTGAAAACTCTAAATTTTCTAATTTCATTCTAGTAGGAAAGCACATGAATACAGAAAATGTAAATTGACTAGCAGTATTTAGTGGAATACCAAAAAAATTATTATAAAATAATATTGTACCCAACCAATATGAAAGGCAAAATAACATAATAATTATTCAGGGACACATTTACTGGCTCTCACCCAGCCCTCGCCTACCCCCCCTCCCCTTTCCTACTGTGTGCAAATGTTTCAACGTGTTTCCATTCCACAACCAGCAGCAGAGATATTAGGTCTAATAGGGTGGCCAGAGCATACCTAAAAACCCAAACCAGGAACAAACAGCTCCAGGAGCTTCTTGAGAACTCTTAGGGGCAGCCCTCCTTGCCCCGACTCCGGGGTTGTATACATACCCTAGCAATTTCTCTCTGAGGGGAAGTGGGGCCCACAGGGCTGCCATCCACAGACCATGAGCTGAGCAGTTGGCTTCCCCGGGAGATGGGCCGTGATGGGATCTCTTCCCTTGCTTTTGTGAATCCTTTATGCTGTGTAAGGGAAAAAAGCAGCCATTTGCTGAAAGTTTCTGTTGTGCCTGGGCCTGTGTACCCATGACACACAAGAAACTGGCTCTTTCCGCACAGTAAGTGGAAAGACTCTGGAAGCAGACTGCTTGGGTTCAAATCTCAGCTTAGCACATATTAGCTACGGGACCTAGGGTAGCTGCCCTTTGCTTCAGTATCCTCTTGTCTGAAATGGGTAAATAGCAAATCCCTTCACCCCCACTGGTTGTTGGATTAAGTGAACACCCACACACTCACGTACACACACTGTAACGCAGGAGGGCGAGCCCAGCAAGGTTGACCAAATGACCTGATATTTCAGAGAAAACCACACAGGAGCCCAGAGTCAGGCATGCCTTTATTACTCATGGAACTGGTGGTGGCTGGCCTGGAGAAGCTCTGCACTGTGCTCTGCCTACTTACAGGGCCTGAGTGACTTTTATAAGGTCACAAAGCAGCGGGACACAAGAGTTACTAGTTGACAATTACCAGACCTCCTCATTATGGCAGGTGTTTCTTTGATGCTTCCCTACAACTCCCTGTTTATGAGGGTCAGGGGGTTGGCCAGCCCAAGCCGTCCTCATTCCAGGGCCTAGGGTTCACGGAAAGGGCATTTGCCTTCATTTACCCTACACACACATTTGTGTACACACAGACGTACCCAAGTCACTAAGAAAGATGCTTGGCATGCTACGTCTCACTTAATTCCATTTCTCCCCACTGCAACTCAATTGCCACACCTGGCAGAGTGATCTGAAAACCACATTTGATCTTATTGCTCCCCAGCTTCAAACTCTCAATGTCTTCTCCTGTCCTCAGGATCCTTATACTGGGCCCTTCACAACCTGATTCCCACCTATCTCTCCACCCACATAAACGGCCACCCCAGCTGGCCACAATCAACTTAGTTCCTTCTACGGGCCAACCTCTTATCTCTGGGCCTTTCTGCATTTCCTCTGCTCTCCTCACTCCTCTGTGCAAACCCTTCAGATCAGGGTGAACCCAAAACCCAAAGATGGGCCCACCAGGCCTGGTAGTCTGGACTTCATGGCCAGCCACTGTTAGAGAAAAACCATGCTCACTGGGACACAGAGACTGATGATTGCAGGCAGGAAGTTTATTGGGAAGCTCTCCCACTGGAGGGGGTCTGAAGAATAGACTTCAGCCCCCCTACACCGGCATGGTGGGGATCTGAAGAGAGACTTCAGCCCACCCCTGGAGGGTGGTGGGTATGACTTTACACAGTACACCAATAGGCAGAGAAACCGAATACAGCCTGGGGCCAAATGGCCAGGGGGAAGTGGGCTAGGAGATCTTGGAATGTGGGAGGGGTGGGTGGTGCCTGGGCTCAAGGGGGTATAGGTCCTTATCTGCTCCACTTCATTTATTCTTGGGAGGGGATGGACTGCCTTAGCAGCCCATAGGCAGCTAGCTCAATCAACTGGAATGGAATCACAGAGTTTTTTATGACCTGCTCATCATTGCAAACCTAGAGAGGAAACTATCAGCCACCATCCCCTTAATTTGCCCACACCAGCCACAGAGTCCCCATATCTGGTACTTCCCCAGATAACAAGGCTCATTCCTGCACCTCCTTCAGACTACTGCTCAAATGCCATTGTCACATTATTTAAAACAGCAGCCCCAAGTGCCATTCTGTCCTATGCTCTCCCTATCCCCCCCCTTTCAAGCAGTATCTTTACCCACAGCACTTACTTTCTCTTTATTTATTGGTCTGTCTTGCCCCTCACTAGCATGGAAGCTCCATGGGACCAACATTTCTGTCTGGTTCGTATGCTGTCATAGTCCCAGCACACAATGCTTGGCACATAATAATAACAAAAAAAATTGTGCTGAATGAAAAAAAATTTTCTGTCATTAAACATATCTCCCAAATTATCTTGTTATGAATTCAGCAAGGTGACAGAGATACTATTATAATTCTTATTTGCAAAATGTTTAATGCTATGGGTTTTCATGAAAGCCACAAAATCTTAAAGGAAAAATGAGCAAACAGTAATATTAAATTATTGAACAGAATCACTGGTTTTTTTTACAACTTCCAATAAACATATGAGGAACATGAATATATTAACATCTTACTAATGTGAATTTTAAGAGTTTGTTTATTTAAAAAATGATCTGGTGCATAGAAATGTTGCTCAATTTTTATTGGGCAGAAAACCTTTAACTTTGACCAGCATAGCCATTTAATTATTTTTAAAATTTTGTAAATAATGTTGTTTTACAATAAAATAGTTATGCTCTGATAACAAAGAGGGAAAAGGGTGAAGAAGATAGCATATACTACACATTTGATAGAATTTTATGAAGCTATTAAAATTAATGATAAAATAATACATTTTAAAAGGTCACAATTATATGTTCACCATGATTACAACTCTATAAAATCGAAGGCTTAAACCACGAATAGACTGGCTCTGGAGGAAGGAGCTCAACCTTGAGGATCTGAGCTTCGGCTGAATTTCTGGCATCTTTCAGGACTTGATTACAAATCTCAGGCAAGCCTATGCCTTTATTAGCTCCCAAGGACTAGGTGATGGCTGCTTTGAGAATTATATCTGGGCTCTAACTCTGACCTCCTCTTAACTGTTCCATGCCTATTCCCTTATTGTGAAGTGAGGACAGAGCATCCTCCCTATCTATAGCACACCTTCAAGGATCAAATGTGATGATATAATGAGATAATCTGGGATCTGTTATGCCTTCAAAATGTGAGATGTCATCAGAATTTGCAGAAATTATACCACCACATACTTCTTAAGCTCATCCTCACATTCTTCCCAGGATTTACCAAGAATATGTCATTGGAAACTAAGCTCTCTAGAAATGTTTTCTGTGATACTTCAGTGGTCTTAATTTGAGAAATGAAGTGACAAGTAATGTGATAAACAAATCCTCAAAATCACCTGTGGAGAGAGATCTACTCACACTTCTCCAACACTTTACTGATGGATGCCATTCTTTTCTCATTCTCACAAAAACAATAAGTAATAACTCTATCATGTCTAGAGGATACATATCGAATTCAACAAATTAGTGGTCTGACTCCTTTCTACAAATGCTCTGATGCTTTGGAGAAAAAAAAAGTGAAAAGAAAGAGGAGGTATACAGCTCACCGGGTGGTGTTAGAACAATGACTGGCCACCTCCTTTTGTGTAGTCTTCTGCTGCCAGAAAGCCTGTCCCAGATTATTAGCACAGGAGGACACATTTTACCGACAGCAAAACTTCTCCAAGTCAAGCCCTGAGCAGGCCTTAAAGTTAAGACAGTTATCGACAGGTAGTTATTTTGCCTAAAAATGGACTTTTCTTTCTGACAAAGGGAGAGAGAACTAAAAATGAAAACTGTAAGCAAATGGTAAAATACTTATTACCCTTCCTTATCTCATAAACAGAATTTTTGTTGTTGTTGTTGTTTTAGGTTGTTTTTGTTTTCTTTTTGAGGTACTGGGACCTTGTATGTGGGAAGCCAGTTTTTTCGCTGTTTGACTTGTTTTTGTTTTCATAGGAGGCACCGGGAACTGAACCTGGGACCTCCTATGGGGAGGTGGGTGCTCAACCACTTGAGCCACATCCTCTCCCTCAGTTTTAAAATATTCTTATTCTTATAGGTAAAATAAAAGTTGTACTTATCTAGCAATGGGTTTGCAAAACAAGTAGAGAAAAAAAAGATATGTGGCAAACCTTCAAAAATGGTCACATCTATCCAGCACAGTAAAGATAATCAGGAATTATTTTATATTTTGGTCAAAAATATATTTCATGAACTTTGAAATCATTTACAAATATGACATGTAACCAGATTAAGGTATTAGGAGACATTTAAGGAACTGAATAGTTTAAACCTTTCAAAATTTCTAGTCTACAGTCATTTACTGTACTGTATCCTGTCAAAGGAAATGGCTTACTATTTACATATGATTCAGTCATACAAAGAGTCTATCTACAGATTTCTAAGGTTCACAAAGTTTGTAAGTAACTCAACTCTCCTGCCCCCCAAAATGAAGAAGCAATGACTGATCTTTTATTATTTGAACTTATTTGATATAATTGTTTCTATAGAACCGATGGGCAACAAAGGGGAACAAAAAAATTACTCAGCATTTGCTATGTGACTAGCAGCATGCAAGGCACTTCGGAGATGATTTAACTGGCTCTCTGGAGTAAGTGGTACTGTTTTCATTGTATAGAGACTGAGGTTGCAAGAGGTGAAATCATCTGTCTGAGTCATGCATTGTTGGTTGCTACCCAAAGCCATTCTCCCCTTTTACCTTGCAAACACAACACCTATTTTTGGTAGGTATCCACCCTTCTCCACAGAAGCATGGGGGGTGGGGCTGGCCTGAGGCTGGATCTGGATGGATGAAGCAGTCCTGTGGCCCCTTTCCTCTTGCCTGTTACTGGAACCACTGCCATGTGATACAAGTTTGGCCAAAGAGACAAAGATGAGGAGCTTCTTGGAAAGGCTTCTCAGCTCTTTCTTGTGGTTCCTGCAAGTCAGGATGAGAAACCTGGGGCTGCGTTCAGCCTGAAGAGAAGTCAATACATGGAAAAGGGCAGGGCCAAGAGAACTGCAGAGAAGGGAAGGTGGTGGCCTTCCTGGTTCCTGGGCTTTCTTTGAGGCAGGTGTGGCAGAGACTGCTTGGAGCCCCCCAATATCTGTTTTTCCTTCTTTACTCATTGAGCTCTTGGTTTTGGCTGGGCACAGGGCCACCAGTTAGAGACCACATTCCCCAGCCTTCCTAAAACTTGGGATAGCCATGAAATTAAGTTTTGGTCAATGGCACAGGGGTGGAGGTGAAAAATGACCCAGAGAAGAGGTACCTCATTGAAGATGGTGGGGTAGACCTACCACCCTGGACCCCCTTACTCAGGGCTCTTTTGTGAGAAATATTTTCTATCTCAGTAAGGCACTGTATGTTGGAACACTGTGTTTTGGGGACTATTTGATTTGCAACTGAGAGCATACTAAGTGGATACACTATCTAAGGTCATCAGCTAGTCAGTGGCAAGCTGGGCTCCAAAACAGGTACTTCTGATTCCAGAGCCTGTTCTTCTGCCCAGTACCACAAGGTTCCCTGGCGTTCACTATAAAGCACTCTCCCAGGCTTCTGAGAGCATATAGAGCCCAGTGCTACCCCTGTTTAAGTTTGCTAAAGACTGCCAATGCAAAAACACCAGAAATGGGTTGGTTTTTATAACGGGAATTTATTAGGGTAAAACCTTACAGTTCTGAGGCTATGAAACTGTCTAAATGAAGGCATCATCAGAAATGCTGTCTCACCACAGGTCAGCTGATGGTGATCTTGAACTGCCACATGGCAAGGCAAATGGTGCCAGTCTCTGCCTTCTCCTCCAGGCTCACTTTCTCTCAGAGCGCAGCTGTGGGTGGTCAGGTTTATGGTTCATCTCTCCAGCTTCTGGATGCTCCACTGATTCCAGCCTCTGGCCTCTCTCAGCCTCTTTGAGTTTCTTTGTCTTTCTGTGGCCGAGGGCAATTTTGGAGTCCTCTCTCACATGGCAAGGTAAAATAGCAGCTCTCTTTCTCTGTGTGTCTCTGCATGTTTCTCCCATTTATAAAGGATTCCAGCAAGAGGACCAAGACCCACCCTGGGTCACACCTCACTGAAGTCCTCCAATCAAAGGCTCCTCTCTGAATGCAATCCAATCAAAGGGTCCCACATGTGTAGCAATGGGTTAGCTCCAAGAATGTGATTCACAAAAAGCTTCAAACTGTCACAACCCCCCAGTTGCTCAGGATATTTCTGCTGTATACTCATAACAACACTGTCGGAGATGAATTTATTATAGTTAGGATCAATACCCAAACTGCTCAAACTTAGGTTTTAGACATTCAATTCATATGAGAAAGTTTTGTTTTTCATTCTTTGGGACAATTAAGGTGATGGCAGATGCTATGATGTCACTAGGAATATCTGGGAATATTAAGTTCAGAATATGTGATATCATGTTATAAACAGGTCTTTTTTTTAATGTAAATGGAATTTTTTTTTTCAGGGTAAGTAGTTGTTTATCTATGCATGTAACTGCAAACAGCAGAGAAAAACAAGCCTTTTAGAAAATACAAGTCTTGGTGTTTTTAAGGACACTGTTCATTTGGTCTCATTGTTCTGTCAATTCTTTGACAGGGAAGAACGTCCTAATTGCTCATTAACTCTGAAGATGTATCCCTTGTCCAGTGTCAAGGTCTAAAAGACACAGAGTCACAGCAGCTACACAACTGCTGTTTCTTTCAGGGGACAAAACATTATGTCCATACGGTTAAAAAAGCAGCAGATGTTTTGATTTTGGTTTAAAAAACTCCTATTTATGATAGAGTAGAATTTGGCAGTGAGTTATTTTGTCCCCAGGCTAATAACACGAACCACTTTGCTGATTAAATATTATTTTCTGGGGCCACAAGGTTTTTCAAAGCCATCACTTATGGAAATCATTCTTGGTTAGACTGTAATCTGCCAAAATGGCAAATGATTGAAAGGGCACTCAGAAAAGCATTCATTGGCACACTTTCCCTTTCATCCACCCCTGCCCCTACACGGACAACCGTCATGAGCCAAAGCGTAATATGAACAAGCCATTAACACAGGCATTGTTGACCATCAATTCCTTTCTTAAAGCATACAAAGAAATCCACATACCAAGAAGCACTGTCTACATGCATCTGTGATATTTGAAACATTAAAAAGACAATAATTAGCAAATAATTAGGGCTAACAAGGGCTACTAAAACATCATAAGCTGACAAGTGTCAGTCTCAAAGTTATACTGGGCCCGAGTTATCTAAATCAGGGGCTTGTACCTCCCACCACCCCCACCATGTCTCACCAGAAAGCATCCTCCTAAGAACAATAAATTACTTGAAGTTTAAAATGTATCTTTGTCACAGCCCAGTACACCAAAAAAGGGCTCTGCTAGGCCCCAGAGATGCATCTTATTTAAAGTTATAATGAAGACAGCAGGTGTTCTATACAGATGCCGCTTCTTCCAGAAGACACTTATTAAACACTTTATCTCCCTTAATGTCCATGAGCTAGCTACATTTTATGTTATTTAAGCACCACACTAGCCAAAAGCAAACTGTTTACTTTTAGTCTCACTGAGCTGAAAATTAAAAAGGACTAGGCTTTGGCTTGTTTCAGTCTGATTTGTGAAACACACTGAATGCAGAGATTCAAGAATCAACCCAGCATTTTCGGGACACCGGAATTGTCCTGCATGACATTGCAATGACGGATACAGTAGGCCATTATACATGTTGTCAAAACCTATAAAATTGTCTGGGGCAGAGTGTAAACTATAATGTAAACTATAGACCATGGTTAGTAGCAATGCTTCAATATGTGTTCATCAATTGTAACAAACGTACCACACTAATGAAAGATGTTGTTAATGGGGGAAAGTGTGGGAGGGGTAGGGAGTGGGGCATATAGGAATCTCCTATATTTTTTATGTAACATTTACATAATCTAAAACTTCTTTAAAAATAAAAATAAAACATAAAAAAAAAAGCCAACACAGATCATTTTATAGTTGTATGTTAACTGCAATATAAAACATGCTCTTTCACAGAAAGTATGCCTGACCCCTTCTTCTCTTGGATACCAATACCCCTGAGTTCCAACTACCACATACTATACCCTTCATGGAGATTAATCAGATCAGATATGAAAGGACTGCATTTGATGAAATGTACAAAGCTCTACATGTTGTGTGCTATAAGTGGTAAAACAGTACTATGTGCTGCCATAGCTCTTAAACAGTATGCTAAAGGGTATAAAGCAGCCTCAAAATAAAATGGAAATCAGGGTGTTCTGGAACCTTTAGAGAGGAAGAAATTAGTGTAGTAACCAGGAAGAGCTATAATAGTTACTAATAAAAGGAACAGATGGCCTTCTTGCCCCAAGTATGTGGATATCTTTAGCCGGGAAGGTTTGGAGTAGAGATGAGTAGGTAGAGATGAGGACAAGCAAAAAGGTGAAATAGAGCTGACCTTTAGCAAAAGGGGAGATGGGATCTGGGGAACAAGCTCAGGTGGAAAGCTCTGGGGTTCTGCTCAGCCTCCCTTATACTCTTTCCACCCATAGCACCTACAGAGGCTTGAGTGGAAGGGTGAGGCAGTTTCCCCTATACCTCACTATATAAAATCACTATATAAAACAAAAATAGTTAATATTTTTGGTAATGCAAAATTAGAAAATCAAAATTACCAGATTTATTTTAACAACCATTTTTTATAAAGGCACAACAAGATTTTTTTTAACCTGCTTCTTACTGCTACACAATTAGGTCATTCACAATTTTTGCAAAGCTGATTACCATGTAATTAAAAAAATTTTTTTTAAAGATCTATAGATCACACAAAATGTTACATTAAAAAATATAAGAGGTTCCCATATATCCCCATTCCCCAAACTCCCGCTCCTCCCACATCAACAACCTCCCTCATCAGTGTGGCACATTCATTGTATTTGATGAATACATTTTAGTACACTGGTACACAGCACGGATTATAGTTTACATTGTAGTTTACACTCCCAGTCCATTCAGTGGGTTATGGCAGGATATATAATGTCCTGCATCTGTTCCTGCAATATCATTCAGGACAACTCCAAGTCCCGAAAATGCCCCCACATCACACCTCTTCTTCCCTCTCCCTGCCCTCAGCAACTCTCATGGCCACTGCCACCACATCAATGATAGTTACTTCCATTGCTAGAGACACAATGATTCTATAATAGAATACCAGTAAGTTTACTCTAATCCATATTTTATTCCTCCATCCTGAGGACCCTGGGATGGTGATGCCTACTCCACCTCCAAAATCGAGAGGGGGCTTAGATCCCACATGGTTGATGTATGGGATTCTGCTTGCAGTTGTAGACTCTCTCAGTTCCTTGGTGTGGTGGTTGACCATCCTCACATCCCTGTTAGCTGACCTGGGTAAGTCCAACAAACCGGAAAGTAGGTGTTGCAACTCTTCTGAGGCTCAGAGCCCAACTGGCACATGGACAGTCCAGAGATTCAAGTCTCCTGAGCATACACCAACCCCAGCACCAACCACAGGTTCAGTAAGAGGCACGTGGAGAGAGGTCACACCTAAGTCCAATGTAATTTTACAATGTAATTTTAACCAGCTTAATACTTAAGAGTGATCTTAATAACTTTGTGCAATTTGGGTCCTATATTCCGACAAGAGTAGATTTAAATAACTCATTGTGACAGAGGAAGATCTTTGGTCCTTTAATTGCAATTCATGTAGATATATAAATACATATTATACATGACTCTCACATCTGGTTCTCCATAAACTCAGTGCAAAAGAACTATAAATAGTGCTGAATCTTTGGAGATTTGCCATGTGATGAAACTAGACCACTTTGAATGTTATTTGTGATTCTATAATAAATGGAAACCAACATATGACTCTTGGTTTTTCTCACTAGTAACATAACACAGTGAAACTGATGGGAGAACATGTGCAACTATGAGTGAGATTGCTTCAACAGGCAGAGCAGGCAACAGCAAAAATCCTCATGTGAATAATTCCCATTAACAAGTAACTGGAGTAAGGTGCAATAGCTCAACGTGCAATCCTGGTATCTTAAGGTACACAAGGTGAATACATTTTGTTCTTTATGAAGCTTTTTTTTTCCCTAAAAGGAAAACCACTGGAGAAAAACTGAATTCTGTTTAAGTTAACAATGCAAATATCCTTAATTCAATGCAGTCACTTCAAACACGTATTTTATGATTTTTTTGGTAGAAACAAATGACAGCCTAGCAGATGACTTATGACTGTCAACAGTCACTAGGTTTGGGGTGAGTGTCTGTGAGGTACCTAAGATGCAGGTTTCCTGTTTAAGAAGGATGTCCCTTCCCAATACAAACTATTAATTTCTGTTTTAAAACTCTTGTCAGGCATTTTTCTTTAAAACTTAGCACCCCCCCCCAAAATGCAAAAAACCAGAAAACTTAGCCAAACCTATATGTACAGGTGAAAAAAAAATCAGAGAAATATTATTATTATCTCTATAATAATAGAGATAATTATCTCTTTCTAAACTTAGTTAAGATTTTGTTCTGCCATGGGCACACATACCTCAGCTGTTTCAGTTTTCTGAATTCAGGACTATCACAACAGCCAATTTAACCTCAAGAACATAAACATCCTCTAGTTCAGTTTTCTGGGATGACTATCTGGAGGGCTATTGACCTATAAGAAAACCATGCTAATCCCTATTTTAACTAATGATTCAATGATAGCCTACATAAAGCTTTTTCTGAAAAGGTTGTGTTGTAGAAACTACAAAGTATCCCAACCGAGAATAGAGGCATCTCTATTCAGCAACTAGTCCTGTATCTACAGTTGGGATGTGAACCTGGGCAAGTCATTTAATATTTGTTTTGCTGCTTGTTCAGTTTTTGTTTTCTTTTTCTCAGGCAGCACCAGGAACTGAACCTGGGACTTCCTGTGTGAGAGGCAGGCACTCAACCTCTTGAGCCATATCCACTCCCCATATAATGTTTCTGTGCCTCTGTTTCACAATCTGAAATAATAAAGATAATTAAAAATGCTTATTTTGTAGGGTTTCTGGGCAGCCTGTTGGAAAGGCACTTAATGCAAGTTGACCTGGAAGGAGTTTCACCGAACAATTTACTGTGGTTTCTCCTGGGTGTCCAAAAAGCGAGTGGCTACAAGGTTATACTCCAAATGTTAAATGGTAATTCTCTGAGTTGTGACATTATTTTTTGGTCTTCTTTTTGCTGATTTGTTTTGTTCAGAGTTAATTTCTATTACTTTTATAGCCAGAACAACAAATACTACCCAGATTTTAAAAGCCATCAAGAGATGAGCTCAAGTACCTGTCATGATCAGCTGGCTCAGGCTCTCAGAGTGGCCCATCTTGGGGACATCTGGGATTCAGGTGGGACTTCCAGAAATGGAATTGAGTGTTTCCCATTCCCAGGGCAAAACAAAAGCTGAACCCACAACCAATCCGTATGAGAGGTGTCAGCACACATCCATCACGGCCACCTCACATACTTTATCACAGGTTAGCCTTACCCTTGAAGGCCACATGGACTCTACCCCTTCCCACTGGGGAAAGGATGAAAACCTGTTTGCAGTCAAGCCCAGGAGTCTGATGTGGAAGCCCACTCAGGGAATCAGCTCTACTCTTGGGTAGATGCCTCGTAGTCCTAGAAATTATGGGTCCATTCGAGCATCTTCTAAGCAGGTCCTGACTCCCAGGACCCTCACAGCCCAGGGATCTCAACCTATTTCACACCTGCAAACCCAGGGCAGGACACTTTACAGTAATCTGAGCCATAGTTCACAGACATTGTGTAGACTGTGATGGGATAATAAGCCTCTTGACTTCTCTGAGTCTGTTCCCTCATTTGGAAAACCAAGATGTCAGATATGACGACCTCAAAGGTCACTGTCATGGTGAGCAAATTACAGTTCTATTTGAAAACGGTGTTGCCTGCTGATTTTCCATCATCTACTTTAAAAGTACTAAGAAAAATCTGAATAAATCAAGCAAAGGATCATAGTAGTATGTCCCTCTACCCCCAAGATTTAAACTGCAGCTTAATTTTGTAATTTAACAGTTTAATATTTAAATTATTGAGTGCTTAATACATTCAACAATGTGGTTCTTTACAAACACCAAATCAGACCACAACTCATATTTAAAGATAAAACATTAAGACACAGCCATGCAAATGTTATATATTTTGGATGTGTACTTACAATGCTTAGAAAGGAATTAGAAAGGCTTGAATTAGAAGGGAATAGAATTTTATTCATTAAAAATATCAACTATTGAGCCTGTGATACACAGGATTAGAAAGTTCTTCATGACGTCAATTTTGATCAATGAGAATGTAAGATCCATTGCAATTTTAAAGTACCATCTGATTTCTCTCTTCCAAATTAACACTTTTTTAGAAATGAAAAGAGGTTCTACAATAAGGCCTATTTTAATACTTTTCTCCACTTAGAGTTGGTCTTATAAAACAGTGAAGATAAATATCAGTAACTTCTTAAAAATTGTATAAGTTATATGAGCATCCAATAAATAGTATTAGTAAACTTCATATTCCATAAAATTTTTATGTAACTTAGAGAGCCATTATTATTGAAGTAGAGCAATTTCATAATCTAGTAAGGAAAGTGATCACTCACTTGAAGTCAAATGTTACTATCTCTCTTTCCTAAGTCTAATATGTTGCTTACCTGAACTGAGGTAGGTCACTTCAATCTTCTGTCACTCAGCAAAAAGAGTAATTTTACCTGGATAGTAAAGTCCAAAATGTATCCTTTTTATAGCCTAAAATGCTTAACAGTGTCAGAGACTACAAGTGACTCAAATAAGGATTTGCTGAATGTGCAAGGTAATATTTCTGAAACTCTTAAGTAAGATTTGGCAGCCCAAAAAATGGTTTCCATGTATGCTGGGAGGAGGTACATATGGGAAGAATTAAATCATTGGAGTTTTGTTTGTACTTTTCTCATTAGTATCTGAATCATGCCTTTCAATAAATGGTAATTGTGGGGGTAGATGGCAGAGGAAAAATTATAAATTAATTAATACCTAACTATTAATGTCAATTTCACAAATATGTTTATATTCCATCTTTTTTTAAGCAATGGCTGGACTATAGTTACTAATTTCAAATATGGAACCTGAACAGTAGCCTGCTTCTTCCCAATAGATATGTAAACAAAACTCTGGTTCACATATCTGATTATTTCTCTTCCTGGCTGAGGTAGTCACATGTTGTTTGTCAGATTTGAAAAAGAATGCACTTATATGTCTTTACACGTGCAATTTCACATCTAGACAGTGCTGAATATCAAAACTTTGCTCACTGAAATGAATAGCTCCAAAATACAGTGTAACAGGTAAGAACCAGGAATCCAAAAGCAATGGTTGTTCTGTAGTAAAACTGTTTTTGGATAATTTGGCAGGTGGTACTTTTTTTGATTATGGAGAAAGTTTTCTGGGGGAAAACACATCAAATTACTTAATAAAAAAAAGAGAAAAGTTAAGTGGCTACACAGAATTAGCAGTGTCTCTGTCCTGGCCTCCAATACTGCAAGCCAACCAAGAGAGCTGTGAATATTTGCATATTGAAATTTGCTAACTGCATTATGCCTGCACTGAGCCAGCAAGGGCTCATATAGTCACACAACTGAATAAGATTCTACCATCCAATGCATGTTTTTATTGATTTAGACCCACCTTGTGCAGTTGTATGAGTTTATCTTCCAAAAATGATCCTTGAGGGTAAACCCTGAGGTCTATATGTCAAATACTCACCAGTATTCCTGACATTTCCCAATAGTCCCATCTCTTTCTAGCTATACACTCCTCTTCAGTCCATTACCACAGAATAATGAAACTAGAAGGGACATTAGAGAATACCTAATCTAAGTTCCTTTTTATAGGAAATAGTATAAAACAAAGAACCGATGAAATTCAGGGACTCACCTCAAGGAAAGTTAATCAATGCCTATGCCAAGACTAAAACTCAGGCCTTTGAACTTGCCATTCTTTCTTCTTTGTACCACGCCATGAAAGATGAAAACAGCATGAATGTATTCTTTTGATTTCTCTCAAATAATTTCCATACAATAATAAACAAGACAAATGTTACTTTCATATACTTTGGTACAGCTTTGTTAAAAAGAAAAGTATACATCTTAGTTAAATTCCCTCACTATTTTTTTTTTTTTACTTAAAATATATTTCAGTTGGTCCTTATGAGTTCATGATGCCTATAAACAGGACTCAAATAAATGGTCAAATTCTCTGTTAATAATAAAAGCATAAAATATTAACTTTAGAACCAATTTTGGGGGGACTAATTTTGCTTCCCTGGTAATTTTACATGTAAAGACTGAGACAAACCAGCAATAAGTTTCATTTTCAAGCCAAGATCTTTGAAGTCTATTCTATCATAGTTTCACATATGGCTAAACAGGAACCCCAATTGTATAGTGTGGGGTAGGAGAGGACAACTTGACTTGATTTTCACAAGAAAGCCAAAGTGCGATTGTGGACATTTGCCTTTCAGAAGAGTTTAGAAAAGAAGCCCAAGTTACTCCACATGTCAATAAGGATTTCCAGCTTTAGTCAGTACACATGCTTTGGCTGGCAAGTAGAAGTTGTAAAGGACACAGCTTTATACCCAGCTGCCAGCTGAACTTGGTGGCAAGCTATAAAAAAAAAAAAGCACAAATTATGCATGACAGGATGGGGGGGAGGGGCAGAAGGAGGGCCGAAAAGTACAATCAGCTAATAATGTTCCTACTTGGCATCTGCCTTTTGACTCAAAGAAAGAGATGGCACTTTTCCAACATTTTTCTATTATTGTGATATCAGCTGCCTCTTGGAGTCATTTATAAAAGCTGAGACTGCTAACAGAACAAGACAAGATTTCTGTTAATAGTAGTGCATGTTCAAGCCCCTTGAATTAATAGAAGTTTCGATATTTTTATTACAATGGCTACTTTGGTATTATTATTCCCAGCATGAGCTTTTTGACTTGTAATTATGGCCAGGCACTATTAAGAAATTGGATAATGGCAAATTCCAAAGTTAAAAAGTTGCTACCTTGATTCCTTAATTTACCCTTCCAATATATTTAACTAAAGAACAATTTGAAACTAATTGGTACTCTATGTATCTTGGTGGACTGGCATTCTACCAAATGAATTGCTATTAGTTAGTTCTTTCAAAGTGCAGTATCATTGGTGACTGTTACCCTAACTCCTTATTCTGAAAATTGAGACTCAAAGTAAAAAAATAAGTATTTACCCAGTCTTTTTATAAAGACTGTAGCTACTAACTATTTCATGTGGGAAGGCTCCCCTCTTCATTTAAATATACATATATATATGTTAGTAATAAATGGGCAAGGAATGATAGATTCAGACACCATTAAAGAATAAGGAAACCTTCCAGCTTACACCTGGGATGTGGAAATCTGGAAAGGGCATCACTTTTATCCTTACAACAAAAATAAATGCTGAAAATTTTGTGAATTAGTAACTTTTCTTAAACCATCAAAGAGCTGAGATACCAGGGCAACCAGTTAAACCAAAATTTAAGGAAAGGTACACCTAAGTACTTGTTTACCTGGGGCATACACAGCCAGACACAGGTAAAAAGAATTCAGCCAAAATTGTCAATAAATTAGTAAAGGCTGCTTGTGGGCTAAAAAACTACAGATACTACTTTTAGGTTCACTTCAGGACCTCATATGGTCCTCACGAAAGTGGTGAGAGTCCAGAGAAAGCATCCTTTGTCATCATGGCACAATCTTGAAGGCAAGAACAGTAGCCACTGCAGGAAAGGTATGAAACACTGCTTAGATCCATCTCCCCTGTCACCTCTATTGAACAAAAGCCTTAAATACCTGGGAAAGAGTAAAAAGTCATTTTTCTTAGGAACTAATGAAAACCTATTGTGGTTTACAGAAAGGAACTGGAAAAATAACCCTCAACAACTGGGGAAGTGGCAGGAACACTGAAAAGTGGATAACCCAAACCCAGGCACAAATACCTGCCTAAAACCAAGGCTTAATTATACTCCCAACTTGTCTTTCACTACCAGACTAAAAAGTAGAGAGTAATAAGTAATAGTGGTATACTGCTATGAAAGGGACAAGACAGTGGAGGGAGAACCTCTACAAGTCATAGGACAAAATAAAGACTTGAAATTGAAGGTCAAACAGACATTAAGAAAAACCTTTAGGCAAATCATAAGGTAACATAAGGTAACCCTAGAGAAATGTGAAGCCTATGATATACTGAAGGTATCAACAGAAAAAAAATCCTGAAATTGGTTAATTCTTAACTACTTGACTCAAACCCCCATAATAAAGGCTCAGCAGAAGAAAGGTGTGCCCAATTCCAGGCATAAAATCTATATACCTCAGTTTCTACTGGTCTATACAATTCCAGTTTTGACCAAAAAAAAAAAAAAAATTACAAGGCATATGAAAAAGCAAATAATAACACACTGTCAAGATACTCAGTTATGAAGCAGATGTAAGAATTATTAGAGCGGAAATTTATAACTACAAATTTATAAGTTAAAGACTTGGATGGAAAAGTAAACAGGTAAGATAAGATGGATAATTTTAGCAGAGATAGAAAAATTTTAAGAAAGAATTAAATAGAAATACTAGAAAAGTACAAGGACAGAATTGTAAAAATGGCCAAAGAAACAACAATAGGTCAAACTGAAAAAAAAGTGGGGAGAAACAGCAGAATTCAAGAACTCTGGAAAAAGAGCAAACAGTCTAATACACATATAATTGAGATCAGAGAAGAGAGACAGAACTGGACATGAGAAATATCTGAAGAGAAACAATGGCTAAAAACTCTCTAATTAATTAAAGACCAAGAATTCTTTAATTTATTAATGACAGACACCAAGAAATTCACAAATGCACAGATCCAAGAATCCAGGGAATACCATTCAGGATAAATATCACACACTCAAAAAACAAGAACAAAAACAAATCCCAAAGTATATCATATTCAAAACCATATTGAAAACCAAAGATAGAGAAAATATTGTAGGCAGACAAAGAAAAAGAACACATTACATACAGATATAAAAAGACAAGAATTACAACACAGGTTTTTTCAGAAACAATTAAAACCAGAAGAAAATTTTAAAGTATGGAGGGGAAAAAAGTCAGCACAGAATTCTATATCCAGCAAAAATATATATCAAAACTGAAGGGTGTATAAAGAAAGTTGCAGAACAAAAATAAACAAAAAACTGAGGGAACTCTTTGGCAGCAGACCTAAACATAAGAAATGTTAAAGGAAGTTGTAGCAGTTTGTTATTATTTATGAATTCCAAAAATAGGTATTGGATTATGTTTGTAAACTGGTCTGTTCCTCTGTGTATACTAGATTGCATCAACTTCAGAGGTTTCACTTTTACTTGATTAAATTACGATTAGGGCTTTGATTAGGCCACATCAATAGGATGTCCTTTGGTGGGTGGGGACTCACAGAGAAACCTACACAGCAGAGAAGAGAATTTAAGTTTTATATGCTGGAACCTCAGGAAGTAAACACACAGGAGAAGAACACAGAGGAATAGAGATGTCTCCATAGACATGGCAGAGGCCTCAGGAAGAGAGACAGCCTGACAGTCTACAGCTGACCTTGTGGAGAGAACAGAGCAGCTGAGCCCAGAAAGAATCGAGCCCCAGGGAGAAAGTCAAAGCCTGAAGGAATTGGGACCGTGGAGCCTTAGGAGGAAGAGGGAGGCTGAACTCTTGTAGAGACTGGCAGCCATCTTGCTCCAACAAGTGGCAAAAGACTTTAGTGAGGGAAGTAACTTACACTTTATGGCCTTGTGACTATAAGCTTCTACCTCAAATAAATACCATTTATAAAAGCCAATGGATTTCTGATACTTCACATCAGCGCCCCTTTGGCTGACTAATACAGAAGTTTTTTAGACAGGTATATGATACCAGAAGAAACATGGATATACACAAAGATATGAAAAGCCTCAGAAATGGAAAAATGAAGGTAAAAAGGAATTACATTTTTTCTTGTTTTTAATTGCTCTAAACAATAACTGAATGCCTAAAGCAAAAAATAATAATGTATTATAAATTTATGGTATATGTAAAAGGAAAATGTGTGACAATAAAGCACAAAAGATAGGAAGGAAGAGTTAGGAATATACTTCTCACATCTGAAGTGGTAATAATATTACTTGAAGGCAGACAGTGATGAATTAAAGATGTATATAGTAAACCTCAGGGTAAGGACTTTAAAAAATTCAAATGATCTAAATGTGGAGATAAAATGAAAACATTAAAAAATATTTAATTCCAAAGAAGGCAGAAAAAAGAAATTATGAAAAGATGGAACAAATAAAAAATACACAGGAAGATGGTAGATTCAAATTCAACCATAAAATAATTACATTAAATGTAAATGGCCTAAATGTACCAATTAAAAGACAGAGATTGTCAGATTGAATTGAAAAGGAAGACCCAATTATATGCTGCTGATGAGAAACCCACTTCAAATATACAGACACAAATAGAATTTTTTAAAGGATGGCAAACAATATACAATGTAAAACATGTTCAAAAGAAAACTGGAGGGAAGTGGATGTGGATCAAGCAATTTGGCTCCTGTCTACCATATGGGAGGTCAGGGTTCAATTCCCAGGGCCTTCTGGAGAAGGCAAGCTGGCCCATATCGTGAGCTGGCCCAGGCAGAGAGCTGGCCCATGTGGAGTGCTGGCCAGTGCTTTGAGTTGGCCCAAGTGGAGTACTGGCCCACATGGAGTGCTGGTCTGTGCAGCAAGCTGACCCAAGTGGAGAGCTGGTGCAGCAAGATTATGCAACAAAAAGAGACACAGAGAACAGATAATAATAGATACAGCACACCAGGGAGCTGAGGTGGCACAAGAGATTAAGCACCTCTCTTCCACTCTGGAAGGTCCCAGGATCAGTTCCCAATACTGCACAAAGAGAAGACAAGCGGACACAGAAGAACGCACAGAGAATTGACACAGAGAGCAGACAATGGGCAGGGCGGAAGGGGGGAGCAGTGGTAGAAATTTTTAAAAAAATAAAAAAAAAAAGAAAGCTGGGTATTAAAATACATTATTAGGCAAAGAAGACTTTTAAATAAAGATTATCAGCAGAGACAGAGACTTTGTATTATAGTAAAGGGTTCAATTTTTCAATTTTCCAAGAATATTGTGCTAACACAAGAACTGCAAAATGAAAGAAGAAAAAACTAGCAGAATTGAGAGCTTTCATTCAACCAAAGGTTGGAATAAGATGTACCACAGAATCTTTGAATAACTAGCAAAAATTAGCACAGCCATTTTCCTCAAAACTTCAGAAAACAGTTAATGGGTTGTGGTTATTGGCAAGTAGTGAATGAGGAAAATGCAGCTTTAAAAATGGTAGGAGAAAAGATTTTTTAAATAAAAAGAAAGAAATAACCCCCTTTCCCCAAAAAGAAAAGGAAAGAAAGAAATAAACAAAAAAAGATTTTTAAAAAATGGTAGGTGAAGCTCATGGTTTGCTTGTTGGTCCATTTCCCACCTCCTTCTTCAGCACAGTGTGGCCCCAACCTGTGCTCCCACTGTAGGTCTCTGGCTTGTTCTGGAGGGATCAGAGTAACCTCTAGATGCATATTGGAATGACTGTATGTCAGTGCCAATTTCTTTGGTGGCAACATGAAAGACTAAATCAGGAAACTAGTCTCTGGTTCACCCTCTCAGAACTTGCCCTAAAGACAGAAGCAGCTTGCAGACAGATAAAGCAGTATAAGGGATAATTAAGTCAATGTGGTCTGGGGAAAAGGATTACTTGCTTTAGAACATAAAATAGAGCTTGCAGAAGGTGAAATCTATTTCATAAGTAATAGAGGGAACATTCAGATTCTGGTTAATAGGGGAATACCTAAGACCATGAGTAAGCATGAGATCAGGAAAAAAAGGATCAGCAAAGAAGGAGAGGACCCTACATTTTATTTCCACCTTGGGTTGATCTTCTTGACAGGAGGGCTAAACTCTGAAGGAGAGCACCAGTGAAAGCAGAGTCAATTTTCAAAGACCAATGACTTGTTTATGTTAGGTCCTGAAACTCAAGGAAATCTGTCATATCACTACCAAGATACAAACTTAAGAAACAGACAGCTTATGGACTAAATCCAAGAATTAACACATTAAAATATTAAAATGTACAGTTTGCAACAAAAGATTATAAGACAAAGAAACAAGAAATGATGGTCCATCTAAAGGAACAAGACAAAAATTGAGAAACTATCCATGAAGAAGACTATACTTTGAACACATGGGACAAAGACTTAAAAAAATGATCTTAAATATGCTTAAGGAGATAAAGGAAAACAAAGAGAAAAAACTGAAGAATATCAGGAGAATAGTGCATGAACAATGGGGAATCTCAGTAATGAGAGAAAATGCAAAAAAATGAGGTAAACAGAAATACTGGACTTATAGACCACAATAACTGAAAAATTCCCTAGAGGGTTTCAACACCAGATTGGAGCTGGCAGAAGAAACAATCAGTGAACCTGAAGAAAACTAAACAATGAAATCATTCAGGTTGAGAACCATAAAGAAAAAAGAATGAAAAAAGTTGTCAGGGCCCAAGAGACCTTTGGGACTCTGGCAAGCATACCAACATACACATTATGGAAATCTCAGAAGGAAAAGAAAGAAAGGGGCAGAAAGAATATTCAAAGAAATAATGGCAGAAAACTACCCAAATTTAATGAAAGACATGAATGTACACATTTAAGAATCCCAAGGAACCCCAACAGAATAAGCTTGATGAGGACCATGCCCAGACACATAGTAGTTAAGTTGCCAAATGCCAAAGAAAAGCAGAGAAATCTGAATGCTGCAAGAGAAAAGCTTCATGTTAGATACAAGGGAGCTCCAATAAAACTAAATGCTTATTTCTCATCAGAAACCATGGGGGCAAGAAGGCAGTAAGACAAAATATTTTATGTGTTAAAAGAAAATGATTGCCAACCAAGAGTTTTATATCCAGAAAGACTGTCTTTCAAAAATGAGGAAGAGATTAAGATATTCCCACAAAAGCTGAATGAATACATCACCACTAGATCTGCCCCATAAAGAATGCTAATGGAAGTTCTTTAGACTGACAAGAAAGGACAGGAGACAGTATATTGAAGCAGAATAAAGAAATAAAGACCTCTGGTAAGGTAATTATAAATGCCAATACTGCCGTATTTTGTTGTTATTGGGTTTTTTGTGTGTTTTTTTTTTTTCAGTATATAAATCCACTTTTTTATTTCTTACAGGTTCTCAAATGCAAATATATAAAAAGTTATGACAAATCTATGGTTTTGACATACAAGGTATAAAGATATAATCTTTATACAAATATATAACAAATACAGCAAATAGGTGGAGGGGTACAGGAACAGTAGTTACATAGTCTATTGAAGTAGTTACATACTCTATTGAAATATGACTGTCCTAGATTTAGGATGTTAAATGTTAGCCCCATGGTAACCACAAAGAAAAATATGTACAGAAAGAAATGAGAAGGAACTCAAAATGGTACATATAAAATCTTAAGTAAATATGAAAGTAGGCATTAACAGAAGAATTGAGGAACAAAAAAGGGTTTAAGACTTAAAACAATTAAAGACAAAAATGATAGAAGAAAATCCTGCATTTGCGATAGTAATTTTAAATGTAAATGGATTAAAATCTCAAGTCAGACAGAGATTGGAAGAATGGATAAAAAAGCAGCACCCAACTATATGCTATTTATAAGAGACTCATCTTTGACACAAATAGTTGAAAAATGAAGGGATGGAAAGTTATATAGCAAGCAATATAACCAAAAGGAAGCTGGGATAGCTGTACTAATAAAAGATAAAATAGATTTTAAGTTAAAAACTGTTAAGAGGGAGAAAGAGGGTCACTATATACCAAAAAAAGAGGTCACTTCAACAAGACATAACTATAAATACAAATGCCCCTACCAGTAGAGCACCAAACTACTGAAACAAATATTAAGAGATTTGAAGGAAGAAAGAAATAGTTGTACATTAATAGTAAAGACATCAATATGCCATTTTCAGTAATGGATAGAACATCTAGAAGACTTGAAAGGTACTGTATTAGTCAGGATTCTCCAGGGAAACAGATCAACAGGAGATATCTGTAAAAGTATATGATTTTATAAAATTCTCTTACATGATTGTGGGGATGCACAAGTCCAGATTCCCCAGGCAGGTTGCAAACCAGAGGCGCCAATGAAAGTCCAATGAAGGTCCTTTAAGAGTTCCTGGGAAATGTTGGCTGTCTAAAGACAAGCTGGGAAATTCTCTCTGAATGTTGAAATCACTTCCCCTTTTAAGGCATTCAACTGATTGGATAAAACGTTATTCATTGCTGACAGCAATCTCACTGGTTGATCATAGATATAATCAGCCATGTATGCAGTAAATTCACTGATGACTAAAGTCCATAAATGTCCTTGTATTGCAATTAGTCCAGCACTTGCTTTACCAAACAACTAGGCACAATTCCTGGCTGAGGTGACACATTAGCCTAACCATCGCAGGTACTATAAAATAACTAGACAAACAAACATATATAAAACACTTCACCCAACATCAGAATACACATTCTCCAAAATAGATCATATGTTAGGTCAAAAAACAAGTCTAAATAAAGTTAAAAACAAAACAAAACAGTAAGATCATATACTATATCTTCTCTGACCAACATGGAATGAAGCTAGAAAAAAATAAGAGGGGAGAACTGGAAAATCCACAAATACATGGAAATTAAACAACACTATCTCAAACAATTATACGGTGAAAAATGAAATGACAGGGGATATAAGGAAATAAGAGGTGGATGAAATAAAAAACACAACACACCAAAACTTACTGGATGCAGCAAAGGCAGTGCTGAAAGGGAAATTTATAACTCTAAATGCTTACAATAACAAAGAAGAAAGAAAGATGTACAATTAGAAACCTAATCTGACAAATAGAGGATCTAGGAAAAGAAGACCAAACTAAACCCAAAGTGAGCAGAAGGAAGGAAATGAGAAAGATAAGAGCATAGATAAACGAAATAGAAAATAAAAAGAAAACAATAGAATCAATGAAACCAAAAGTTAGCTTGAAAATAGCAATAAAATGGATAAACTTTTAGCTAGAGTGACCACATAAAAAAGACAGAAGATGCAAATAACTAAAATTAGAAGTGAATGGGAGGACATTACTACCAAAAACAGAAAATCCTGAAAAATTCACAACAAGGCTACTAGAGCTAATAAATGAATTCAGCAAAGTGGTGGGATACAAGATCAACACCCAAAAATCAGTAGTGTTTCTACACAGTAGCAATGAACAATCTGAAGAATAAATTAAGAAGAAAATTCCATTTACAACAGGAACTAAAAGAATCAATTATGTAGGAATAAATTTAACTAAGGATGCATAAGACTTAAATATGGAAAACTATAAAACATTATTAAAAGAAATCAAAGAGCAATATAAATGGAAGGGCTTTCTTTGTGTTCATGGATTAGAAGACTACATACTATTAAAATGACAATTCTATTCAAAGTAATTTACAGATTCAATATTATTCCAGTTGAAATTACAGCACCTTTCTTTGCAGAAATGGAAATGTCAATAACCAAATTTATATGGAAGGGTAATGGAAGCTAGATAGCCAAAACCATCTTGAAAAAGAACAAAGTTGGAGGACTTACATTTCCCAATTTTAAAATTTACTACAAAGTTACAGTAATCAAAGGAGCACAGTACTAGCACAGGGACAGATCTATAGACAAATGGAATCGAATTGAGAGTTCAGAAATAAGTCTAATAAATCACATCTATGGCCAATTAATTTTGACATGGGTGCAAAGTCCACTCCACAGGGGAATAGGAAAATATTCAACAAATAGTACTGGGAAAACTGGATATCCACATGCAAAAGAATGAATGTGGAAGGGAGAAGTAGAAATATGGAGTTGGTTTAAGTGTGCACTCACCATCTCTCTTGCAAAAAACTGCTGAGTGGGGGGCAAGATTGTACCTGAGTGAGCTATTCTGGGGACCCATAGAGCAGGAGGCTTCAGGAGATCAATCTGGAGAGAGCTAAATTGCTCAAGGTGCTACTGGCTTGTTTCTTATTTGCTGGGTTACCTCTTCCTTGATTTTCCCATTTCTGTGTATACCAGTTTTGTGTACCAATGCTATCTCTTTTCCTTGCTTCATCTATCTTCTGTTGTTCTTACATTCCACCTCTCTGTTTAGTCCTCAATTTTTCTAGTTTTTATTTCTAACACATCTGTTTTCTTTTATTAACTTTTTTTTCCTTTTTGTCCTTTCTTTTCTCTTTCCCTCTCTCCTTATCACTCTGGTCTTTTAATTCATTCTATATACTTCTCCATATTCAGTTTCCCATTTCATTAGAGATACTCCACTTTTAAATTTTTATTATTCTACACTGCTTACATGAGTTAAATATTCATTTTCCTAGGTCTTACATAGTTCTTCTTCTAACTTTTACTATTATTATTACTTTTTTTCTTTTCTTACCTCTTTTTCTTTCTCTGGCCCTAATCTTTTTCCTTCAAGGGAAAATAGAAAATAGGAAGGAAATAGAAGAAGAAGAAAGTGTCAGAGAGAAAACTTGAGTGGGGGGGGGGGTATATGGGGATCTCTTACATTTTTTGAATGTAACATTTTTAAAAAATAGAGGAAAAAAAGAGAAAACTTAGCACACACACAAATAACAACAGCTAAATAAAACTGTAGAGAGAGACGCTAATCAACTGAATAAACCCATCAAGATAAAATGACCAGACAGCAACAAAAAATTACAAACCATACCAGGAAGCAGGACGACATGGCCCAGTCCAATGAACAAACTAAAAACCAGGGAGAGATGCAGAACATTAAACAACTAATCAAAGCTGTCCAAATAAATATCACGGATCAACTTAATGAAGTGAAGGAAGAGATTAATGATATTAAGAAGACACTGGGAGAAAATACGGAAGAAATTTTAAACATACATAAAAAGATGACAGATATGAGGGTAATGAATGGCACAATTCAAGAAATTAAAAACTCACTGGAAGCACATAACAGCAGATTTGAACAGGCGGAGGAAAGAATTAGCAATGTAGAAGACAGTATATGTGAAACCAAACAGATAGTAAAAAAGATAGATAAAAAGATAGGAAAATCCAGCAGGGACTTAGGGATGTGAGCAACAACATAAAACTCACACACATATGTATTATAGGCATCCCAGAGGGAGAAGGGAAAGGGAGCAGAAGGAGTGTTGGAACAAATAATGGCTGAGAATTCTCAACCCTATTAAGGAAGATGATGTACATGTCCAGGAAGTACAGCGCACCCCAAACAGTATAAATCCCAACAGACCCACATTAAGACATATACTTGTCAAACTGTCCAATGCTCAAGACAAAGAGAAAATACTGAAAACTGCAAGAGAAAAGAGAACCATCACATACAAGGGAAGCTCAATATGATTAAGTGCTGGTTTCTCATTGGAAATCAGGGAGGCAAGAAGCCAGTGGTATGACATAGTTAAGGTACTAAAAGAAAAAATTTCCAGGCAAGAATTCTCTATCCAGCAAAGTTGGCATTCAAAAAGGATGTAGAGTTCAAAATATTCACAAATAAGCAGAAATTAAAAGAGAGTATGTCAATAAGAAACCTCCCCTTCAAGAAATACTAAAGCGAGTTCTGCAGGCTTGAAAGGAAAAAGCAGGAAAGAATTAGAACAAAGTGTAAGAACAACTAAAAAGAAAAAAAGAAATAAAAACAACATATGACACACATAAAGCCAAAGAAAATATTGCTAATGTAAATAATTCCTTGAGAGGAATAACACTGAACGCTAATGGATTAAACTCATGAGTCAAGAGACACAGACTGGAAGAATGGATAAGGAAATATGACCTATCTATATGCTGTCTACAAAAACCCACCTTAGACCCAGGTTTTCAAGGAGGCTGAAAATGAATGGCTAGAAAACAATCTTACAAACAAACAATAAACAAATAAAAGGGCAGTGGGAGCTAAACTATTATCAGACAATACAGACTTTAAATGCAAAACTATTATAAGAGACAAAGATGGAGACTGTACATTAGTAAAAGGGGTAATCTGTCAAGGAGAAAGAATATTCATAAACATTTACACACCTAACCAGGGTGCCTCAAAATACATGAGGCAAACACTGGAAAAACTAAGTGGAGAAATAGATGCTCTACAATTATGGTGAGGGACTTTAATACACCATTATCACCATTAGACAGAACATCTCAACAGAGAACAAACAAAGAAACGAAGACTTTGAATAATACATTAGAGGATATGGACCTCATAGACACACACAGAACACTAAAACTAAATACAGCGGGATATACATTTTTCTTGAGCACACACAGATCATTCTCCAAGATAGACCACATGCTAGACCACTGAAAAATTCTCAATGAACTCAGAAAGATTGAAATTATATAAAGTAATTTCTCTGACCACAATGGAATAAAGCTGGAGATAGGTAAACGCCAGAGAACCAGATTAGGGACAAAGATGTGGAAGTTAAACAACACAATCTTAGACAAACAGTGGGTCAAGGAGGAAATTTCAAAAGAAATCAGTAACTACCTTGAAATGAATGAAAATGACAACACAACATATCAAAACCTATGGGATGCAGCAAAATCTGTACTGAGAGTGAAATTCATAGCCATTAATGCATATATCAAAAAAGATTACAGAGCTAAAATCAGAGACCTAACTGCACACCAGGAGGAATTAGAAAAATAACAACAATTAACCCCAAACGGAGTAGAAAGGAGAAAATAACAAAGATTAGAGCAGAACTAAATGAAATAGAAAATAAGATAGCACTAGAAAAAACAAAACCAAAAGACAGTTCTTCAAGATGATCAATAAAATTGACAAACTCTTAGTTAGACTAACAATGAAAAAAAGAGAGAAGATGCAAATATACAAAATAAGAAACAAGGAAGGGGATCTCACCATTGGCCCCACAGAAATAAAGAGTATCATAGGAGGATACTTTGAAAAATTATATGCCAACAAGAAAGAAAATTTAGAGAAAATGGACAAATTCCTAGAAACACACAGGCAGCCTACAATGATGAAAGATAGTATTGATAAACTTAACAGACCAATCACAAGTAAAGAGATAGAATCAGTGACCAAAAACATCCCAACTAAGAAGAGCCCAGGAACAGATGGCTCCACAGGTGAAACATTCTGGAAAGAACTAACACCAGTCCTGCTTAAACTCTTCCAAAAAACAGAGATAGAAGGAACATTGTCTAACTCATTCTATGATGCCAACGTTACCCTAATACCAAAGCCAAACAGAGATGCCACAAGAAAGGAAAATTACAGACCAATCTCTTTAATGAACCTAGATGCTAAAAGCCTCAACAAATACTTGCTAATCACATTCAGCAAAACATCAAATGAATTATACACCATGACCAAGTGGGTTTCAACCAGGGTATGCAAGGATGATTCAATATAAGAAAATCAATCAATATAATATACCACAAACAGATCAAAAGAAAAAAAGCATGTGGATATCTCTACAGATGCAGAAAAAGCATTTGACAAAATACAGTATACTTTCTTGATAAAAACACTGCAAAAGATATGAATAGATGGAAACTTTCTGAACATAATAAAGGGTATATATGAAAAACCTCAGCTAACATCATATATTATGATGAAATCCTAAAAGCTTTCCCACTAACTTTGGGAATAAGACAAGGATGCCCACTATCACCACTCCTATTAAACATTGTGTTAGAAGTATTTGATCGGGCACTGAGGAAAGAAAAAGATATAAAAGGTATCCAAATTGGAAAGGAAAAAGTAGAAATTTCACTATTTGCAGACGACATGATCCTATACATAGAAAGCCCTGAGAAGTCTACAACAAAGCTTCTAGAACTTATAAATGAGTTCAGTGAAGTTGCAGGTTATAAGACCAATGTGCAAAAATCAGTAGCATTTCTGTACACCAATAATGAGCAATCTGAGAAGGAAATCAAGAAAAAAAATACCATTTACAATAGTAAATTAAAAAATCAAATACTGAGGAATAAATTTAACTAAAGATACAAATGACTATACATGGAAAACTATACAACACTTTTAAAGGAAATCAAAGAAGACTTAAACAAATGGAAGAATATTTCCTGTTCATGGATCATTAAGATGTCTATGCTACCCAAACTAATTTACAGATTTAATACAATCACAATAAAAATCAAGGCAACATTTTTTACTGAACTGGAAAAACTAACTATGAGATATATTTGGAAGGGCAAGAGGTCCCAAATAGCCAAAGATATAAAAAGAAAAATGAAATCAGAGGGATCACACTACCATGAATATTTGAACATATTTATATACTTTATATGTATGCCTAGGTGGACTTCCTCCCATGTATCCCCCATCACTGACACCCCACACCAATGATCCTCCCCTGCCATAGTTCTAACCTTTCTTTGATCAAAAATTTCTTAAAAAACGAAGCCAAGAATATTGCCAAATTTAATTAATAGGAAAATGCAATAGTAATGATAGGTTTAACCATATGAAATAAGGTACATAATAGTTTAGAAAAATTAAAACTAAAATAAAGTAAAAATATTGGGGTATTAAAGAAAAAAAAATTTTTTTTTGACATTTTGCCTTTCATCCCTGTAATGTTTTCCTATATGTACAGTGTGGTTTTCTTCTTTAAAACATACTACAAAGCTACAGTGGTAACTGCATGGTATTGGCACAAGGATAGACATTCTGACCAATGAATCTGAATTGAGAATTCTGATATAGATCCTCACATACACAGTCATCAAATATTCGACAAGGCAATCAAGCCCACTCAACTGGGAGAGAAGAGTCTCTTCAACAAATGGTGCTTGTAGAACTGGATATCTGTATCCAAAGAATAAGAGAGGAAAATCATCTCACACCTTATACAAAAATCAACTCAAGATGGATCAAAGATCTAAATATAAGACCCAAGACCATGAAGACCTTGAAAGATAATGTAGGGAAGCATCTACAGGACCTTGTGATAGGAAATGGTTTCATGAACTTCACACCCAAAGCATGAGCAATTGAAGAAAAATTAGATAAATGGGACCTCCTCAAAATTAAAACCTTTTGCATCTCAAAGGAATTTATCAAGAAAGTGAAAAGACAGCCTAACCAATGGGAGAAAATATTTGGTAACCATATATTTGATAGGAGCCTAATATCCAGCATATATAAAGAAATCCTATATCTCAAAAATAAAAAGACAAACAACCAATTCAAAAAATGGACAAGGGATTTGAACAGATGCTTCTCCAAAGAAGAAATATAAATGGCTAAAAAGCACATGAAAAAATGCTCAACATCACTATCTATTAGGAGTCAAAACAAAACTACAATGAGTTAATATTGTATACCAATTAGACTGGTGGCCATTAAAAAAATCAAGGACTACAAGTGTTGGAGAGGATGTGGAGGAATGGAAACCCTCATCCACTGCTGGTGGGAATGGAGAATGGTGCAGCCATTGTGGAGGACCACTTGGCAGTTTCTCAAAAAACTAACTATAGATCTGCCACATGACCCAGCAATTCCACTGCTGGGTATATATGCAGAAGAACTGAGAAAGCAAGGACACAAACAGATATATGCACACCAATGTTCACAATGGTATTATTCACTATTACCAAAAGTTGGAATCAACCCAAATGCCCATCAACAGAAGAAAGGATAAACAAAATATGGTATATACAAACAATGGGATATTATTCAGCTGTAAGAAGGAATACAGTACTAACACATGGGATAACATGGATGAGTCTTGAGGACCTTATGTTGAGTGAAGAAAGGAAGGCATTAAAGGACAAATATTACATGACTTTTCTGATATGAATTCAGCAAATTGAGCCAAATCAGAGAGCTAAACTCTGGAAGATAGGTTTACAGGAAATAGAAAAGGAGAAGAAGGTTGTGAGCCAATGCCCATAAGGGCGAAATTTATGATAGGGTGGAAGTGTGTAGTTGTGCAGTGAAGGGATAGGACAGGGGTACAGGGATACTATTGGTTTGGGCAGTGGAAGCTTGAAAGGGGAATAGGGTGGGGACGATGGATTGGACGGTCCATGGAACTAGGGAAGGGTTGGGAGAGGGAGCAGGTAAACACTGGAGATTGGTGGGTACATAGTTGAAACTACAATGTTGAGAAAACTCTTTTGGCAATATGACAAAGAAGGTTTACTGGTTTAGGATGTTGGATAGTGGGGGCATTTGGGACAGGGCGCACCTGGGCAGTATTCTAGAGAATGTGCATATGATAATTTTGTCATAGTGTATTGTATTAGTGTGGGGAGACCCACAAAATGAGTGAGAAGGAGTTGGACTTTCATACTGGGGAGGCCCAATATGGTCTCAAACAGAGGGGAGAGTGTCTCTTGAGAACATAGGCAGTTCCTAATAGGGAAGGAGGGACTAGTGTGTCAAGCCCTCAGCGTTGTTACATCTATGAATCTTGTCTTTCAAGAAGTGAAGGCTGGTGGTTCCTATGGGTCCCCAGGGGAGGGGGAGGGAGGAATAGAATAGATGTAACAGGGGGTATTTAGGGAGTAATGGAAGTATTCCGCATGATCTTGCAGTGATGGATACAGACCACATTAAATTTCATCAAAAATTTATAAAAGCATATGGTCTAAAATGTAAACCATGATGTAAAGCACTGACCATGGTTAGTAGCTATGTTTCAATATTTGCACAGTTAGTAACTATGTTTCAATATTTGTACATCAGTAGTAACAAATGTACCTACCATCCACATGTAAAAAGGTTATTAATAGGGAAGGGGAAAGAGGGGAAGGATGTTGGGTATATGGGAGTCCCCTATATTCTGTATGTGACTTTACTGTGACCTAAAACTTTTTTGAAGACAAAATGGAAAAATGTAAGACACTGCAGAAGAAACAGAAGAAAACCACACTGTACATATAGGAAAACATTACAGGGATGAAAGACGAAATGTCAAAAAAAATTTTTTTTTAAATATTTTTCATTTTCTTTAATACCCCAATATTTTTACTTTATTTTAGTTTTAATTTTTCTAAACTATTATGTACCTTATTTCAAATGGTTAAACCTATCATTATTATTGCATTTTCCTATTAATTAAATTTGGCAATATTCTTGGCTTCGTTTTTTAAGAAATTTTTGATCAAAGAAAGGTTAGAACTATGGCAGGGGAGGATCATTGGTGTGGGGTGTCAGTGATGGGGGATACATGGGAGGAAGTCCACCTAGGCATACATATAAAGTATATAAATATGTTCAAATATTCATGGTGCATTGTCATAGTAGGTAGAAATTCACATAACAACCAAAAGAGTATTGAATTCCTATCCTGGGGAACTCTGCCACATTATTTAATGGAACAGCAACAATCCCCCAAGTACAGGGGCAATGACTACTAAAGAAGGATGGTCCATTGATGAACCCTTGATATTGACAACTATGCTTATGAGCCTTTTGCTCTTGAATTTGCAACTTAGCAACTTGGTACTGTAGGGAGCCTAAGAGTTACCTCCTGAGAGCTTCCAAGTTGCTCAAATATGGCCTCTCTTTAAGCCAAACTCAGCATATAAATGCATTACCTTCCCCCCAGCATGGGACATGACTCCCAGGGATGAGCCTTCCTGGCACCAAGGGATTACTACCAAGCACGGCTGGTGATGCAACTGGAAAAAGACCTTGAATAAAAGGGGGAAATGGTGAGGATGAATGAGTTTATATGGCTAAGAGACTTTAAAGTGAGTCGGGAGTTCATCATAGAGGTAACATTTATGCATTTCTCAGCAGGATCCCATAGACAGCCAAAGTAGATGCTACCCCAAATAGTAGGGTTCCTGATGGCTCTGGAGACACCTAGGTCCTACAGCCATGGCAGACAGCTCCAGAGTTTAGTGCTTTGCCAGTGGGCCCTACTTTGGAGTTTGTGCACCCGAGTATGACAGAGTTGGACTCAGATGTGACTTCTTTACACATGATTCTTCTGTCCCTTTTATTTGAACCTATAGTTGGTGCTGGAGTTGGTAGGTGTATGTTCAAGAGACTTGGATCTCTGGGCTGTCCATGTGCCAGCTGGGCCCTGAGTCTTAGCAGAGTTGCAACACCTACTTTTCAGTTCACTGGGCTCACCCAGGACAAACAACAAGGAAGTGAGGATGGACAGACAAACACCACACAAAGGAAGTGACAGAGTCTACAACTGCAAGCAAGAGAGTCCCATCCATCAGCCAATATGGGATCAAAGCCCCCTCTCAATTAGAGGGGGAGTGGGCATCACCATCTCAGAATCCTCAAGATTGGAGAATAAATATGAATTAGAGTAGACTTATTGGTATTCTACTACAGACTTATTGTGATTCTAGCAATGGAAGAAATTATATCTTTGATGTGGAGACTGTGGCCACTGAAGGTGCTGAAATCAAGGAGTGGGTAAAAGATGTGCAATGTGGGGGCATTTTCAGGACTTGGAATTGACCTGAATGACATTGCAATGACAGATACAGATCACTATATATATTATATCATTATACAGATCTATATCTTCTTGAAGATATAGAATTGGTGGGAGAGAGTGTAAACTACAGTGTAAACTATAACTCATGCTTAGTGGCAATGCTCCAAAATGTGTTCATTAATTGTAATAAATGTACACACTAATGAAAGAAGTTATTAATGTGGGGAAACGTGGGAGGTGCAGGGAGTGGGACACATGGGAATCCCTTATATTTTTTAATGTAACATTTTATGTAGTCTAAGTATCTTTTAAAAATAAATAAAATATATATTTTTAAAAAAGAATGAATGTGGACCCCTATCTCACACCATACACAAAATTAACTCAAAATGGATGAAAGAACTAATGCAAAACTATAAAATTCCTAGAGAAATGTAGGAAAGCATCTTCAGGAACTTGTGATAGGCAATGTTTTCTTAGATTTTACCCGAAAAGCATGAGCAACAAAAGAAAAAAAAATAGATCTGTGAAATTTCATAAAAATTTAAAACTTTTGTGCATCAGTCTTCATCATGAAAAAGGACAACCTACAGAATGGGAGAAAATGAAATCCTACAACTCAACAACAAATGGACAAATAATCCAGTTTTAAAATGTGTAAAAGACTTCAATAGGCTTTTCTCCAAAGAAGTTATACAAGTGGCCAATAACCACATTAAAAGATGCTCAACATTATTAGCCATTAGGGAAACATAAATCATAAATTTAACGAGATACCATTTCACACCCAAAAGAATGGCTACTATTTTTAAAATGGAAATTAACAAGTTTGGAGAGGATTTTGAGGACCAGGAATACTTGTTCATTTTGATAAAATGGTGTAGGCTTTGTGGAAAACAGTTTGGCAGTTTCTCAGATACTGCCATATGACCTTGTCATCCCACTTCTTGGTATATACCCAAAAGAACTGAAAGCAGGAACTCAGACAGATATTTACACACTGATATTTGAAGTGGTATTATGTACAATTGTCAAAAGAGGGAAGCAACAGATGAATGGATAAACAAAATGCAGCATATATACACCATGGAACATTATTCAGTTGTAAAAAGGAATGAAGTTCTGAGACATGTGACAACTTGTATGAACCTTGAAGATATCATGCTGAGTACAATAAGCCAGACACAAAAGGACAAATATTATATGACTATACTGATATGAAATAACTAGAATATGCAAATTCATAGTCAGAAGCCAGAATACAGTTTGCCAGGGGCTCAGGTAGGGGTAGGGAATGGGGAGTTAATGCTTAATTGGTAGAGTTTGGGGTGATAGAAAAGTTTTGGTTATGGACAGTGGTAATGGCAGCACAACACTATGAATGTAATTAACACCGATGAATTACATATTTGAATATCATTCCAAGGGGAAATTTTAGGTTGCATATATGTTACTAGAATAAAAAAACCATAGGATTGTATCACACAGCAAACCCTAATATAAACTGTGGACTATAATTAATAGTATAATTATAATAATATTATTTCATCAATTGTAACAAAGTTACCACACAAATGTAAAGTGTCAATAATAGGTAAAACTGTAGGTATGAGGTGGGAGAACTCAATTTTTTTGCATGAAAAAATGGAAACCTCAATTTTTTAAAAAATAAATAAATTGACAAAAAGGTTAAAAATAATAAAAATAGTTCACAAAAAAAGTGACAGAGTTGAAAGGAGAAATCAATAATAGTTTGAGACTCCCATTGAACAAGTAATAAAAAATTTTTAAAAATATAACAGGTAAAACAAGTATTCATCAAAACAAGCAGATACTCAGCTGAGATCTAGAAAACCTGAACATTAGCAACTAAGTTAATCTAATTAGCACTTATAAAATAATCAACAAAGCAGAATACACATTCTTTTCAAGAGTACATAGAATATTTACCAGGATGGACAAATAATATTCACAACCAGGTAGTATTTATCCTGGGAATGCAGGAAAAATCAAAGTAATTTAATATGTTAATAGACTAAAGAAGAAAAAGTACATAATTTTAATAGATGCAGAAAAAAAATTTCAAGTACCATTTATGATAGCATTCACCCTCAAAAATATAAAATAAAACAAGTATAAATCTAACTAAACATATGGAAGATCTATATGCTCAGAACCATGAAATAATGATGAACAAAATCAAAGAAGATAAAAATAACTGGAAAAATAAATTGTATTCATGGGTAGGAAAATTCAATATTGCTAAGATATTAACTCTCTCTAAAGTGATCTATGGAATCAAACTTCCAGCAGGATTTTTAGTGGCTATCAGTAAGCTTCTTCTGAAATTTATAACTATAATGGGCTATTATAGCCTAAACACTTTTGAAATAGAAGAACAACGTTTGAGGATTCACAGTACCCATATTTTTGGACTACTGCAAAACTAAAGAAATCAAGAAATTAAGAGTATTGGTGAGGGGATAGACATACAGATCAAAGGCAACGAAAACAGAGTCCCAAAATAGATCCCCATGGCAATTAATATTTGACAAAGGTACAAAGGCAATTCAATGGAGAAAGGATAGTCTTTATAACAAATGGTGCTAAATTATTTGGAAGTTTATATGAAAAAAAAAAAAAACTACACTTCACATCTCATAAAAAACTGACTGAATATAAATTGGAAAACTATGAAACCCCTAGAAGAAAACATAGAATATTTATGGCCTTGAGTTAGGCAAAAAGATTCTTAGATACGATACTAAAACCTTGATCCACAAAATAATTTGAAAAATTAGACTCCATCAAAATTAAAAACTTTTGTGGTGTACAAGATACTGTTAAGAGAATGGAAAGACAAGTCACAGGCTGGAGAAATTATTTGCAAATCACATATCTGATAATAGATTTGTATCCAGATATAAAAAATTCTTAAAACTTAATAAAATTCAATTAAAAATGTGCAAAATAATTGAACAGACATTTCATCAAAGAATATGCAGAGATGGCAAATAAACACATGAAATGAAATATCATCAGACATTAGAGAAATGCATATTGAAACCACTACCTGACATCATAATATACTTATTAGAATGGTTAAGATGAAGACTGCTGAAAATACCAAGTGCTAAGGGGAATTCAGAACAACTGGAACTCTCATACCTTGTTGGAGGGAATGGAAAATGGAACAGCCACTTTGGAAAATAATTTGGCCGTTTCTTATAAAGTTAAACATACACTTACCATATGACCCAGCAATCTTACTCCTAGGTATTCACCCAAGTGAAGAGAAAACTCATGTTCACACAAATACTTGCATGTGACATTTTATAGAAGTTTTACTCATAAAAACCAAACCAACAAACAACACAAATATCCTTCAACTGGTAAATGGATTTTAAAGAAACTTGGTACATCCATGCAAAATATATAACTTAACATTAAAAGGGAACACATTTTCTAAACATTCAACAAACATGGATCACAAATGCATTTTGCTAAATGAAAGAAGCCTGACTCCTTTCCTCCTAACCTCTGACAGGAGATAGCAGCAGTCTCCCTGAGACAACCAAATGATAGCTGTCTGCCAGAATGTGGTCCTGAGTGTGGAGGACAGGCTCTCATACAGCGCCAGGTCTTGACGAAGGTCCTCTGCAACCAGGTCTTAAAACCCTTCCTAGAGGATTCCAGGTACCAAAACCTGCTGCCCTTTTCTGTGGGGTACAACCCTGCTGCTGTTCAGTGACAAGCCCAAGGTCAAGGAGATGGTGTGAGTCTTGAGGGGTGGGACTTTCCTGCCACTGCCAGGTGGCTGCATTGATGACACCATCCTCAGCAGGCAGGTCACAAACCCATTTTGGTAAATGAAAGAAGCCAGACCCCAAAAGCTACATATTATATGATCCCATATGTACGACGTTCTGGAAAAGGCAAAATAATAGAAATGGAGAACAGATGAATGGTTGTCAAGGATCAGGAGTGGGTGGAGGTTGACTACAAAGGGACAGTGCAAGGGAATTTTTTGATTGCTGGAACTGGTCCGTATCTAGGTTGTTGTAATGGATACACAACATTTGTACAAACTCATACAACTGTACGTCATAAATGAATTTTACTACAAATAAAATATAGAGTAGATAAACAAAAATTTTAAAAGAAACCCAATGAAATAACTGATAGTCTTGCAAAAGACCACTAGTTAGACAGTTGCTGGGAAACAGGGTATTTTTAGTGATATAGGATCACCTCACAGATGATATGCTAGCAGCAAAGGGAAAAAATGTACCTTTACAATGGAAAGATTTGGCCATAACAATCTTGAACACAACATTCAAACTTGGCAGTATTATTAGTGGGAAAACCTGACATCATGTGCCTCCCAGTATGATGAAATATGAAGAACCTCACATCACTTATGACATAGTCTTCCTAAAAATGGTTAGCCTTAATTTAATTAAACCCTCAAATATAAGTGTCAGTATACAGGAAATACAGGGAATAGAGGAACAAATTAAATGACACCATGAAGAAATAATTGGAGAAGTTGTGGGATTTCTATAATTCAGCAGGACTGGTCTCCCAGAAAAAAAAAAAAATCAACTATCATGAAATAAAAGGTGGGATGTGGGACTGTATGAAAAAAAGACATAACAACCAACTACAATACAGGAACCTTGGAAAACTGGCTATACATTTTTTTTTTTTTGGCAATTGGGGAATTTTGTGTTTGGACTAGATATTAGGTGTTATTAGGGAATTAACTGATCTTCTTTGATGTGGGTATTGTGGATTAGTAGCAGAATGTCCCTAATTCTTAGTGGACATATGCTTAACTATTTAGAGACAAAATAATGTGACATCTGCTGCCTACTTTCAAAGGGTTTTGAAAAATATTGACTTTGTTAAAATAAAAGGTGAGAGTTGGTGAAAATAAATCAGTAAAAACTCCATAGCTTTTAGTGTAGCAGCTTTACACTACATTAGAAATTAACTGCATACTCATAAAGAGATGCCAGATTTTTCCAAGCCAAGCAACTAGTTAGGAGGCAGAAGCAAAACCCTTGGCTTCAATGTAATCCCCAAAACATTCCTTTCACCAATAGGTCTCTGATGAATAAAAAAAACTTCAAAATAAAAATGACAATTCTTACTTCACTGTAATGTTTTGAGGCTGTAATTGTTTGAAATAACAGTGGTAGAAATTTTTAGGTTATTTCTACTGCTATTTAGTGAGCTGTCTCTTGTAAATTATTTTAACTTTTTTTTAAGAATATGATTTTAAAATATCCAAATCATATACAGATTACCTTCTGAAATCTCTGAAGGTAATATGTGACTGATTTTTCCCCCTGTTATTCAATGCCATTTATTTTTTCAGCAGGAAACAGTATTAACTACTTATAGTAACCTAATAATAAACCTATTCTTTATTAAACAGTCACAAAAATCTACACTAACCTATTTTCTGATTGATGAAAATGTAAAAGCCATCCTCTGTGGATATACTCAAGTCTCCAAAATTGCTTCACAATCACCAGGCCCAAGAGAGGACTTTTCATCTATGGAACTGCCATATTGATGCCTATGAGAGACAAGGTCAAAATCTTTATAAAAGCCATACTTCCTTCTTACTACCTGTGTCTTACTGATAGAGACATATAAGAAAACTTAAAAAATAAAACTACAAAAGGTAAGCTTGTCTTCTTGGATTTCCTTTCACAACTATATTTAACATAGCAGATTTTCTATGCCCCACATTCAAATATTCTACCTGCATAACTGGTTTTTGCCCTCTGATTTTTTTTTAATCCCCCCCTGTGGCTTTTTTTTTTGCACGCTGTCCATTCTGTGTCCATTTACTGTGCATTCTTCTGTGTCTGTATTTATTTTTATTTATTTCCTCTCCCCCCGCTTGTGGCTTGCTTGCTATCTGCTCTCCATGTCCATTGCTGTGCTCTTCCGCGCTTTTTGCTTATCTCCCTTTTTGTTATGTCACCTTGCTGAGTCGGCTGTCCACGGTGCTTGCGGGCCAGGTGGCACTCCGCAGCGTGTGGACGAGCCTGCCTTCACAAGGAGGCCCTGGGACGCGAACCCAGGGCCTCCCATATGGTAGACAGGAGCCCAACTGATTGAGCCACAGCCGCTTCCCTGCCCTCTGATTTTTGATCACTCTTTAATTATTTTTGAAGATTACATTTTTAATTATTTTTAGACTATACATTTTCTTAACAGAAGGTAATAATTGGATATTTCCCCAAAAAATATAGGTCTAAATTTTTTCTATCATACCATGACCTTGGGTCTTGGGGCTCTATTTATAGTCAGCCTAGAATAGGATAGAGTTTGTAAGAAGCCCATGCTGAGTAGCCTTGCCCTGCTCTACTGTCCCAGAATATTTCATGTCTATTCCAGTAGTAATTAAACCTCTGTGTGCATAGGAATAACCATGAAAACTTGTTAAAATAGAGGCTCTGGAGCTCCACTCCCATATTTTGAAATTTCATTGGTAAGGCATGCTTCTAGTGATTATGAGATTGCTGGTCCACAGACTTTACTCGCATAGTGGTTACAAAAATGGCCCCAATTCTCTACCCCTTCCTCTATTGACGGCCTTCACTTATGACTTTTCAGCTCTTCCCATTAAGAAATAGAATCTATTTGCCCATCCCTTGAATCTGGGCTGGTTTTGGAACTTGCTTTGGCAACAGCATGAGGTGGAAATGACAACGTGCCACAGCAAGTTCTGCTAATTTCCACACTGTCTCTTGGAATCCTGCCATTGCTGCCTTATGAACCAGCCTGAATTAGCCTGCTGGACAGTGAGCCGAGTGTGGCCCAGTCCCCTCCATAGCCTTGTACAATAGTTAGCTGGGCATGTAAATTAGGCCATCCTAGAGCAGCCAGTCCCCGCTGACTACTCACTGACTACAAACACATTAGGGTAGCCAGAATCAGCCAAGCCTGCCCAGACCAGCAGAACCACCCAGCTTACCTACAGACTCATGAACAAGAAAAAATGTTTAATGTTTAAAGCTATGAGTTTTTGGTCGATTTGTTACACAGTAATAGGAAACTGATATACTATAGTTCTGATACTCCTCACTTTGGCAAATACTGTTTCATTTCTTCCTTTCCACTTTTCCTGCTACCTTCATAATTTAGGCTTTCATTATTTCCAGCTCAGACTATTGCAATAGTCTTCCAATACCACTCCCCATCTTCTTGTCCTCTCCCATGTCCATTCACACTGCTGCTGCTAAGACTGTATTCCTTAAAGTCAGAAACCGTGTTGTCAGAACTTACGTATTCTCACTGTCTCGTGTGTCTAGTGTAATATTTGGTATCCAAACATGCTCCACCTTGTTTGCAGAATGACTGCTGCCAGAGTCATTAAACACAGCTCTGATCACATCGCAGTCCCATGCAGAATCCTACTGGCATTTACACCATAGACCAAATCCGTTTTCCACTTGGACTGTCTGTGTTCAGGCCCCAGCCTGGCTTCCTAGTCTTCTTCCCCTTCTTTAATTCCCTGTTCAAAAGGGAGTGTTGGCTGAACATGCGCCTTACTTCTGTTGTCTATGCTGACACTCAAATTTCTGCCTAGCATGACCTTCCACACCTCCACAGATTTTCTTCATTCTTAAAGGTCCAACTCAAATGCTACCTTCTCTGTTGATGCTCTCTCTTGACCATTTTAGAAAAGAAAAAGCCACCCCGTCTAATTGCCTCCAGCACTTAGCCTGACCTCTCTCCAGGACCTGATACTATGGTTACCTTACTTTGAATTATCTCTGCTCTTCAAAAGATGATGAACTTTTTGAGGGCAGTCCATCTTTTTTTACAACTTTGTATTCCTCATTGTACCTGGCACAGTATGTGGAATATAATGAGACCTTAATAAATGCTTGTTGAATGAATAGATGATTTTTAGTCACTATTAAAACAACAATAAAAACAATAATCATCAAACTCATAAGCCAAACCCAGAACAAAGATGGCAGAATGAATACAGTGTTTCAAATTGATATAGATCAGTTTGTACAAGAATCGTTGGTCTATCCATGTGCCAGTTGAGCCCTGAATTTCAGCAGAGTTGCAACATGTACTCTGCAGTTCATTGGACTCACCCAGGACAACTAACAAGAAGATGATGATGGACAATGCCCATTGCAAGGAACAGAGAGTATCTGCAACTGCAAGCATGATAGTTCCATCCATCTGCCCCATGGGATCTATGCTCCCTCTCAATTAGAAGCAGAGTGGGCATCACCATCCCCAAATCCTCAAAATTGGGGAATGAACAATGAACTAAAGTAGACTTATTATTCTCCTACAGACTTATTACTGTAGCAATGGAAGAACTCTTACCATTGATATAAAGGCAGTGGCCACCAGAGGTTCTAAAGGATAGGAGAGGGAAGAATAGGTATAACACAGGGGCATTTTGGAGACACTGGAATTGTCCTGCATGATACTGCAGTGACTGATACAGGCTGCTGTATATTTTGTCATAACTTACAAAATTGTGTGGGACCAAGTGTAAACTATAATGTATACAATATAATGTATAATGTCCATGGTTAGTAGCAATGCTTCAATACATGTTCATCAGTTGTAGCAAATGTACCACACTAATGAAGGATGTTGTTAATGTAGGAAAGTGTGCAAGAGGGAGGGAGTGGGGAATATGGGAATCCCTTATATTTGTATGTAACATTTATGCAATCAAAAGTTTCTTTAAAAACAAAAACAAAAAATTGAAAAAAAAATTGAAATTTCTAGGTTCTGCTACCAGTAGGTGTGGGGTAGAATGCTGAATTTGAATTCTCATCACGTATCCATGTGACTATGAGGGAGATGGTTTGCGGGCAGCACATTGATATATGGTGACACAGAATCTGTTTCACAGATATGAAGTCCAATGTAAACCCCCCTTGGTCATACACCTCAGGTTTGTTTGTTTGCTAGTTTCACGAAGCACTGGATGCAGCAGGAATATAAAAAGAACCGCGTTAACAATGCATGCACGGTCTGCCACCTTATTACTGTAGGTTGCTAGAAATATGGCATCACACCCCATTCTTTGTAATCACAATCTGCACACATTTTTCATCTACAGACCCTTTTTATAAACTCTTTAAAGTTTAATTTGCTACAAAATAGTCCTTTTTCAGAACACCTCACCACGTGAGGCTTTAAATAACTGCAGGGTGCGACTCCTACCTCGGTCCTGGAGGCTGGCTCTCAGGGCTCTCTCCAGCTGCTCCTCCTCGCTCAGCCCTGCCGTGTACGCCTCATAGCTCCGCGGTGCGGCTTCGTAGTACCCTGCTCTGCTGTACGGGTAATGGTCCTGATACCCAGAGTAGCCTACAGGCACAATGGAAACGTTATCCAACACTGTCACGGATGGGTCTTTTGTTTCATACTTCCTATTTCGTGTAAGCCAAGACAAGAAAGCAATCCATATTATTAGTTTAAGAATAGAGATAATCCTCCACATGAGGAAAGATGCTAAGACTGGCTCCAGGAGGGCAGGGAATGAATGTTGTGTCACTGCTGTATTCCCCGGTGCCCAGACCGGGCCAGCAATGAACTACTCCTTACATGCTCTAGAGGAAAAATGACATTGATTTAGGTAGTTGTAAGAGGTATTGAAGAGGGGCTGGAAAGGGCTATCGACATATGGAGCAGATTCTTTCAGCTCAGAGCTATGGAATAGTTGGGAGTATTTTCAGTGACATTCTGACTAGAGTCAAGAGAATGGATGAGACAATAACTTATCAAGTCCTACTGTCCCATGGCTCCAGAAAAGGAGGGACTGACCAACGTCTAGTGCATATACTCCAAGATTTCCATGGTGGGTATGACACTGTGGATGGCAAGGACTACATAAGCCAAATTCTCTGTAATTTTAATTCTAAGGAAGAGATGGTAGTTTCCATTAATGGTATGTTCATAAAATTGGTTGCTAGATAAAACAAGGGAGAAGAAATAGCCTGGTCATTAAATAATGTTTTTAGTATCAAACTCAGCTATCCCATTAATAAAGGTCAGTAATGGAGCAAAGTTCACTTCCGTAAGGTATTTATCCATCTGTTCACTCAGCTTGAGTTTACTTCTCACCTTTCCTTTAATCACCACCCATTATGGAATTTGTTTAGAAAGGATTCCCCCCTCCCCCACCAAAAAAATTTACTAATCTGATTCTGGTGTGAATGGAAGCTAATAGTTTAATTCTTTCCCTCTTACCTGCCATTATGAAACTTTTTAATAATGTTTAATAGTGTTAAAACTTTTCAAATGTTTAATTAATGTGTTTGGTGTTGACGATGAAAATTCCTAACATTTACTAAGAGTCATATGTCTCCAGATTACCTAGCGTAGTCTATGACTGAGTTTAAGTGCTATTGCTTTAATAAGACTAAAGAAAAAACCCTACAATTAAGTAAAAAACAAGGGGAGAACCTAGTTAACTGAGATTTCATATTCAGAATTTTTAATAATTAGGCTTGAGGCTATTTAAAAATTTACCTTTGTATTGGTTATAAAGAAGACACTTCCTAAAATACAAGTTTAAAAGGGAAATTGTTTATTTCCCATAAAATATTTTCAGGCATTCTAGAAGGCTTCATTTTCACATACACAATGAAATGATAATAAAACATGTGAATCTAGTTTCAGCTGATAATCTAATGTAAATATAGGTGTTTATGTATTTGTCATGTAAATCATTTCTGCCTATTAATTATTCTTTTATATCAGCTCCATTGAAATATAATTCATATACCATACAACTCATTGTACAGGTAATGGTATATTCAGAGAGTTATGCAATGATCACTACAATCAGTTTTAGAATATTTCATCATTCCAAAAAGTAACCCTCTACCCCTATCTTCTCATCCTCCCCAGCCCTAAGCAACCATTATTCTATTTTCCAACCCTATAGATTTGCCCATTCTGAACATTTCATATAAATAGAATCATATAATATGTGATTGTTTGTGACAGGTTTCTTTCACTTTCCATAAAGTTTTTAAGGTTTAATCACGTTTTAGCATGTTTCAGTACTAAATTCCTTTTTATGGTCAAATAATATTCCATTTTATAGCTACACCGTATTTTTTTCTCTTTATTTATTTTTTTAATGTTACATTTAAAAAATATGAGGTCCCCACATACCCCCCACCCCACATACCCCACTCCCCCGCCCATAACAACAACCTCCTCCATCATCATGAGACACTCATTGCATTTGGTATATAACTCTCTGAGCACCGCTGCACCTCATGGTCAATGGTTCACATCATAGCCCACACTCTCCCACAGTCCATCCAGTGGGCCATGGGAGGACATACAATGTCTGGTAACTGTCCCTGCAGCACCACCCAGGACAACTCCAACCCCCGAAAATGCCCCACATCACATCTCTTCCTCCCACTCCCTACCCCCAGCAGCAACCATGCCACTTTCTCCACACCAGTGCCACATTTTCTTCGATTACTAATCACAATAGTTCATGAATAGAATATCTGTAAGTCCACTCTAATCCATTCTCTATTCCTCTATCCTGGGGACCCTAGAATGGCCGTGTCCACTCCACATCTATATCAAGAGGGGGCCCAGATTCCACATGGATGCTGGATGCAATTCTCCTGCTTTCAGTTGTGGGCACTCTTGGCTCCCTGGTGTGGTGGTTGACCTTCTTCACCTCCATGTTAGCTGAGTGGGGTAAGTCCAATAAACCAGAGTATAGGAGCTGCAAGTCTGTTGAGGCTCAGGGCCTGGCTATCACATGGTCAGTCCAGAGATTCAGGTCCCCTGGGTATACATTAAAACCCCAACTGCAGTTCCGGTAAAAGTAGCAGGAGAGGCTTGTGGACAAAGATCACATCTGAGTCCACCTCCATCACACAGAAACACAAACTCCAAAGTAGGGCCAACTGACATGGCACTGAACTCCATCTGCCATGACCATAGAACCTGTGGGTCTCTGCAGCCCTCAGAAGAACCAGTACTTGGGGTTGTATCTACTTTATCTGTCTCTGGGACTCTGCTCAGGTGTGCATAAGGGCAACCCCTCTGATAACCTCCCGGCTCTTTTTGGAGACTCATAGCCATATAAACTCATATTTTATTTATCCATTTATCAGTTGACAGACATTTAGGTGGTTGTCACCTTTTGCCTATTACAAATAATGTTGCTATAAACATTTGTGTACAAGTTTCTATACGACACATGTTTTCAGCTCTCTTAGATATATTCCTAGGAATTGCTGGGTCATATGGGAACTTTATGTGTAATCATTTGAGGAATTATCAGGCTGTTTTCTATAGTGGCTGAAGCACTTTATATCCAACTAGCAGTTTATAAGTGTTTTGACTTCTCCACATCCTCCCCAATAGTTATTATCTGTCTTTTAAATTATAGTCATTCTAGTGGCCTTGAAGTAGAATCTTATTGTGAATTTGATTTGTATTTCCTTAGTGACTAATGATGATGTGCATCTTTTCATGTGCTTAGGCAATTTGTATATTTTAATTTGGAGAAATGGCTATTCAAATTCTTTGTCCCTTCTTATTAATTATTACAATATTCTTCTAGCTTTGCTCTATTTTACTGAACGTCCTTAAAAATAACAAAAAGGAATGACTTAAATAAAATCATGCAAGATTTTGTAGGCTGATTCTGCAAAATCTTCCTCCTAATGCAGTAAAAATTAGCAGAGATTTCCAAATGCCTTTAATAACCCAAATTCTGTATTCTATCACATTTCCCATGTCAGAATATTAACACTATTGATATTTAACACAGGAGAAGGAGGTAAGTAAACTTCCCAAATCCTTAAAATGGTTCGGGCAGAACTGGGATCTGGATATAATTTTAAATACGCATATTCCTCCCCATATTAGTCTCTACCCAATAGACCCACCAGAGAAACTGAGCTCCCACTGCTTTGTTGGAGAACACCCATCAGCAAGTATCATTTTCTGAGGATAAAGGAATCTATGGCAATGCTACAAATCTTGGTTTTCATATGTCTCACATGCACACACACACACAAAGACCTTTCATGTAAGGGCAAATGGCCAAAACACCATTAATACATCTCATTCACAAAGAACAAAAGAAAGGTCAAATTATATATTTGGTTAAAAAGGGGAAATTTTAGGTTGTATATATGTTATTAGAGAAAAAAAGAAACCCATGGAAGTACACATCACAAACAGTGAACCCTAAGTTAAATCATGGGCACAATTTTAAAGATGTACTTTCAACAATTGTAACAAATGCACAACACTAATGCAAAGTGTTAATAATAGGGTGGCATATAAGAAACCTGTATTTTATGTACGATTTTACTGTAAACTCACAACTTCTCTAATTAAAAAATAAAAATAAAAAAGGAAGAAAGAAATGGTCAACCATTCCAAAACACTAGTAGAATATTTATGGATATGTCACTGATTGCCAAGGGATGCTTGAGTAGTTCCTGAATAGAGAGGCTGCCCGATTCCTTAAGAATCAAAGCATATTGGGCAGTTTCCCATATGGTTCATTACCACTTTCAAACCCCTGTGGAAAGTCATTCTGTTATGGAAGGTCTAGCTAGCATTTCTACCTATCCATCCCCCAAAATGTTCAGCTAATTCAAAATCCAAAATAACCCAAAGTCTCTGAATACTCATCTCTTCAGTACAAATAATATCTGTACTTTTGTTTATACATATCAATATAGCTTTAGTGGCCAAACAGATTACAGTGATTTGAGGCAACATTTTAATATAGAAGAACATTTTTCTTCATGTTATTTCTTATTTAAAAGCAATCCAGCAGTGCCTTAATGAAATAAAGTCTACAACTCTAAACATCTGAATTTATATAACTTAATTTGGTACTTAGACAAAAAGTGGAGAGAGAAAGGGAAAGTTTGGGTGCCTTAAGTCAAACAGACTAGTGTGGTTAAAGATTATATTTCATCAACCATAAATCATCAACAAGCCCAAAAATTACATCAATGTCTATTATAATGAGAACAGGTCTCCCAGGATGGAATATTTTCTACAGCTGTTCTGTTGGCCCAATCACATTTTTAAATCTTCATAATAAGAATTCCTGGAGAAACCTAAAAATCAAACACTTAAGATAAATAAGTTTAAATTATGTCCTAAAATGAACAGTGGTTTAATATTCTTTTGTCGCTATATACTTTGGCCGTGTAGTAAAAGAAATTCTGGTTATCATTATTCTATTAACTACTCCATCTGTTCCTTATACACATACCAAGATTTCATGGCAAAGGAGATCAAGAAACACCACCAAGATTAGAAAAATTGGTAACAGCTTTTTAAACATTCATGAGGTTCTTTTGACTTAGAAAGATTTTCCCAGCTATGGACACTATATTAAGAATAAATCATTACTTGTAAGAGACACATATGCTCTCATAAAAGTTTCCTAAACGACCATTAGCATGGCCACCTGGCCTTATGTAGCTCTGCCTTTGAAGAAATCCAATCACTTCAGAGGAAGGAATATAAATATGGTGATCTTACCAGGGACAAGAGAAGAAAAGGGGTCTTTTATTTCTGCCTTTAATTTCTTTGGTCTGTGTGCCTGCTGTGCCTATGCCTGTTCCATATGAAGGGGAAAGGAGCGGATTTCTCTCCTCTCTCTCTCTCCCCCTCTCCCTCCCTCTTCCTCCCTAGCACACATGCCCTCTCTCTTTCAATCTCTCTCTTTTTAAAATAAATGAAGTGCAAAAAAAAAAAAAAACACAATAAGTGGGACTGCATTATTTTCCAGGTGAAATTGGCGGGGAACCCACACCTGAGGACCCTGTACAGTGGCTAGGAATCAGTGGCTTGTCTTTTCAGTCCCTGCTGTGTCACTCACTACCTGTGGGACTCCAGTCAAAGCACTCACTCTTTCTGAGCCTCAATTTCCCTACTATCACATAGAATTTAGGATTAGGTAATCTACCATAGTTTAAGCCATGTCTATATACAAGTTTGTTCTTATTTTTTTCTCTCTGTCCACAAGAACATTCCCGTTTCTTTGGGGAATTTTAACAATGGAACCAGGAAAGAAGCCCTTTGTCTCCTGCCTTGTAGAGGGAATAAAATCAACAGGAAGAGAGAAACCACGAAGGGAGACAGAATCATGATGGTCCCCCTGTCCACCCAGCTCTTCCTAGTCACATAAGTCAGTTTTAAGCTCCTTTTCTATTTCAGGCATTGTGAACTGGTTGTCAGAACCTGATGCTCTTCCTAATGACTATATTTATTAGTCTCATTGATAACTAGGCACCTCGTCCTCTCTTCAGGTGAGCCCACGGACACAAGCATGTGTGTGAGCTGGCATTGTCCAGCCACAGTTCCTCTTCCACATCTAGGCCACATCTCTAGGATGCTAAACATCCAAGTCAGCAAGAGGGAACACCTCAGAAGGGAAAGCCTCTTCTTGGGGCTATGGTCCCCAAGCCTAGGAAACCCAATCATCTAAGCCTATGGTTTTTGTCCCTGATTCCATTAGAATCATGTGGGAAGCTTTAAAAAAAAAAAAAAAAAAGCCCAAGTTTCTGCCTCTATTTCCATTCTGATTTAATTAGTCAGGGGTAAATCCAAGTTACTGATATGTTGTAAAAACTCCCCAGGTGATTCAAATAAACAGCCACAACCCAAGCCTTTACAACTACAGCCAAATCATAGCTATAGTCTCTCTACTGATGAAATCTTTGGTGGCTCTTCAGTACATTCTGGATTATTCTAAACTGACCTTTTCAAATACTGTTTCCTCTGTCAGAAAAGTACTTTCTTCCCACTGCTTTCCTTAACTTCTACTCATTCATCAAGACCCACCACACCACTTCCTCTGGATCAGGGGTTCTTAACCTTTGTTGTTCCATGGTCCCCCTTTGCCAGTCAGGTGAAAACCATGGACTAAGTCCCCGCTCTACCTTGTATTATTTAATAAACATATCACACCCGCACCAATACGTCCCCACAAGAATAATGGTTTTTTGAACTTCAGTTCAAGCTCACAGACCCCTTGTTAAGATGCCCTGCTCTGGGTAGACTCCTATGGCTGCGCTCCCACCTATCCCTCCAAGGCTGAGGTAACTCAAGGCACAGCATTACTTTGCTGGAATGGACCTCTACTTCTGCCATGAAGGAATAACGGGGACTGGCCCAACCTCCCTGTCCCCCACCTCCTGCTTCCCACCATAATCAGTTAGGAGGTCGGAGAAAATATATTGAACAACTATTTCTAGACATGGTATAATATTAATAGATAGTACAGGCTTTCAAAACCTGGGAGAAGGGAAATAAAGGCTGTGGAGGCACTTTCCAGACCGTGGCACTAGGAGGGGCAACCCAAGCAGAGCACAGCAGACTCCCTGAGTTGAGATGTCACAGAACAGAGCTGGGGGCAGGGGAGGGGGTTGGTAAACACAGATGAAGTTTACAGGGCAGAGTACAGCAGCTGAGAAAGCTATGTACTTAAAAACTTCCAGAAATCTCCTCGAGGGTACCCTGGAGATTTCCACTATCTATCTATTAAGTGTGAAACTGCATGACACAGGGCAAAGAATGATCGAGATGCTGTAAGCTAAACAATACCCAGAATTCACGCAGGTCTGGGAGACCTTTGTATTCCAGACTGAGTACAGTCCTTGCTGGACATAGGACATTCAGGAGAGATACCAAAAATGTAATAACTCAGTGGTAGGACAGAATTAGCCCTAGAGTAAAGGTTATTTTAGATCCAGCCTAACAGAAGTTAAAAACAAGTCCCAGAAGGAACATACTAACACTCAAGAGTCTTAACGAAGACCAATTTCCTTTAAAGGAAGATAATAAAAATCCAGCATTCAACAATAAAATTTACGTCTTTTGTCTTCATTTGCCAGGAATGCTCTTACAAATACCACACCCTGGTGGACGTAAACCACAGGAATTAGTTGTCTCACAGTTTTGGATGCTAGAAGTCCAAAGTCAAGGTATCAGCAGGCCAAGATTTCTCCCAGAGTCTGGAGCATTTCAGTACTGGCTTGTCACAATCCTTGGAGTTCCCTGGCTTGTTGATTAATCTCAGCTTCCATCACATGTGCTCTCTCTCTCCTCTGGCTTCTACTTCTGACTTCTACTGATGTTCCTCCATTTTATTTTATAAGGACTACTCTATTTTATAAAGACGTCTACCCTATTGGATTAAGGCCCACCCTCATTCAGTTTGGCCTCACCTTAACTAATAACATATTCAAAGATACTATTTACAAATTGGTTCATATCCATTTGCTCACGGGTTAGGATTTGAACATGTCTTTTGTGGGGACCATGATTCAATCTCCACTCCTACCAACTATTCAAAAATAACTTGTGAGCAAAAAAATTGTTATTCACAACCAGAAGGGAAATCAGTCAAATGAAATGCAAAAAAAATAGACAGAATTAGTAGTCAAAACTTTAAAACAGCTATTATAACTATTCTCATGATTTAAAGAAAAACATGAATGAGGAGAGAAAAGGCAGGCATAAAAAATTAAGTAAATGAAACTTCTAGAGCTGGAAAATACATTATCTGATAGAAAAATTCACCAGATGAGATTAACAGGAGATTAGGACACTGCAGAATAAATACAGTGAGCTTGCAGGCACAGAAATACAAATTATCCACACTGAAGCCCACATACAAACACATACAACAAAACAAAACTGATCATCAGTGACTTGTAGGACAATATGAAGTTGTCTAACATAGGTATAACTGAAGTCCCAAAACGTGAGGAGTTGGGAGAGAGGAGGCAAAACCAAAACCGAAACCAAAAAACCATTCTTCAGTTTCTTAGTAAAACTAAAGCTTAAAGAATTGATTACCAAGAGACTTGAGACTTGTACTAGAGAAAATATTTAAGAAAGATTTCGAGGCAGAAGGAAAATAATAACAGATAAAGACTTGGATCTACACAAAAGAAATGAAGAATGCTGAAAATGCTAAATATGTAAGTAGACAAATTAAAAAATAATCTAAAAAAATATTGAATCAATCCAAAATAAGACAGAGGAGAAATAGAAGACTAATAAACAGAGGGTGGAAATAGAAAACAAAGGATGAAATGACAAACATAAATCCTACCATATGAATGACTACATTAATATTAAACTGTAGAGATTATCAATATGGACAAAAAAGCAGGATTCAAATATATGCAGTCCATAAAAAACATACTTTAAATATAAAATACAGGCAGAACAAAAATAGTGTTTGTTTCTTTTTTTTATTGTCATTATTATTATTAAAATGATGAAAATGCTCTAATAATGATTGAAGTGATGGATGCACAACTATGTGATTATACCAAATATAATGCCACTGATTGTACACTTTCGACGAATTGTATGCTTTGTTAATATGTATCAATAAAATTGACTTGTTAAAAAGAATGGTGGAAAAGATGTACTATACAAACTCTAGTCATAAAAAAGCTGCAGACACTATATTAATATCAGATACAGTAGACATTAAGATAGAGAACATTACCAGGGATAGAGGACATTTCATAATGATAAAAGTTTCAATACGTTAGAAGGACATAATAATAAATGTGCACGTGCCTAATGACAGAGCTTCCAAATACATGAAGTGGCAACTTCCAGTGCTGGGCAAAATAGAATATGCTCACTCACTACAGCTTCTCTTTCACACTGATATCTATTAAATAGGAAATGATAAACTCTGGACAGAATACAAAAAGCATCTTCGTAAGGACCATGAAAAGTAAACAGGAGCAGGCAGATGGAAGAATGGAGTCAAAACCTGTAGGATGACTAAATGACAGTGAGCTTCCTATTTCTTTTTTTAACTCCTTTATCCCCTGGCTTTGACCCAAGACAGCCCAAGTCTTGGAACTGTGCAGCAGGCATGGGTAACAGAAGTTTTGAGAGAAACACCTGCTTTCTGACCAGAGGACTGAGAAAAGTACCACTATGAGGTAGAGAGTGAAAGGGGAACCTCTTGCTTTTTTCCTTCATTCTTTTCTTTTATTTCCTCTCCTGACCTAAGGTCAGCCCCAGGACGGGAGCTGGACTGCCACATGGATGGTGGCGTAGGCACCTTAAACCCAAGGGAAAATCTGTCTTTCTAGCCACAGGGAAAGGGGCTTTTGTTGTTCAAAGAAAATGTGAAGAAAGATCCATCACTTTTTCTTTTTTCCTCTCGCTGCTACTTTCTGTTGGAACTTCATGACAGCATAAAGGACTAAATCTCTGAGAGAAACACACTTTTCTGGTTGGAAGAAGCAAGAAAAGGGGTCCCTGGGAACTGAGGAATGTGGAGTAAATCCCAAATGAGAGGTGGAGAAAGGGACCCCCTAATTTTTTATCAACTGACACGTGTCCTGGACTCACCCCCAAGCTATGCATGCCAAGAACATACACGAGAAACACAGCAAAGGCTTTGAAAACTGAACTTCAATATAGCTTGCTGCCCAAATATCAGACTAACTTATGAATGTTGCATGCACAGGGCAGACCCAAACAATGCAGTAAAGGCTTTGAAAATGCAACTAATATTGGAACTTACCTTCAATATAATGTGAGACAGAATTTGTGATCTGAACCTAACTAGAGAACTGAAAAAAATCAATACTAAAAATTTTAACAGGACTCAGAATCTCACAATGTAATATTCAAGATGTTCAGGATAGGGAAGCAGACTTGGCCCATTGGTTAGGGCATCCGTCTACCACATGGGAGGCCTGCAGTTCAAACCCCGGGCCTCCTTGACCAGTGTGGAGCTGGCCCATGCGCAGTGCTGATGCGTGCAGGGAGTGCCGTGCCACGCAGGGGTGTCCCTGCATAGGGGAGCCCCACGCGCTAGGAGTGCGCCCCATAGGGAGAGCTGCCCAGCGCAAAAGAAAGTGCAGCCTGCCTAAGAATGGCGCTGCACACACGGAGAGTTGACACAACAAGATGATGCAACAAAAAGAGACACAGATTCCCATGCCACTGACAACAATAGAAGCGGACAAAAAAGAAGGCACAGCAAATAGACACAGAGAACAGACAACCAGGGTGGGGGGGTGGGAGGAAGGGGAAATAAATAAATAAAATAAAAATTTTTTAAAAAAAAAGATATTCAGGATAAAATGAAAAATTACTGAACACAAAAACAAAAGAAAACAGAAGAATGTGACCAGTTCTTAAGGGAGAAAGACAATCAACCAGTGCTAATCACAAGATGACTCAGATGTTGGAACTACCAGACAGACTTTAAAGAAGATATTATAACCATGTCCATGAGGTAAAGATAAGCCCTCTTGAAATGAATGGACAGATACAACTTCTCAATGGAGACACAGAGAAAAAAAAAATATATATATATATATATATATACACACACATATACATACATATAAAAAAACAAATGAGAAGGGGAAGCAGATGTGGCTCAAGAGATAGTGCTTCTGCCTACCATATGGGAGGACCTGGGTTCGATCCCTGGGGCTTCCTGGTGAAAAAGAAGAAGAGAAAGCATGCCTGTGTGGTGAGCCAATGCCCGCGCGAGTGTGCATGTGGTGAGCCAGCGTCTGCGCAAGTGCCCATGTGGTGAGCGCAAGTGCCTGTGCAGTTATCCAGTGCCCTGTCCAAGTGAGTCACACAGCAAGATGGTGACACATCGAGAGAGACAAGGAGAGAGTCAAGGTGAAGCGCAGCAGAAACCAGGAACTGAGGTGGCACAGTTGACGGGAATGTCTCTCCACATCAGGAGTCTCCAGGATCGAATCCCTGTGAATCCTAGAGGAGAGAAAATGAGAAGAGAAGACAACACACGCAGCAAAAACAGCAGGGCAGGAGGAGGGGAAGGGAGAAAATAAATAAACAAAAATCTTTAAAAAGATTTAAAAAAAAATTTTTTTAATGAGAATTGTAGAACTGAAAAATAAAATATATCTTTTTAAAAGTCACTGGATAGGTTCAATAGTGGAACAGAGATGACAGAGGATGAGAGAAAAAAGTCAGTAAATTCAAATTTAGATAAATACAAATTATCCAATCTGAAGAACAGAGAGGGAAAAAAGATTGACAAAAGCGAACAAAGTTTTAGGTACTAAGGGACGCAATCAAAATGTCTAAAATTCATGTCATTGAAATCACAAAAGAAGAGAAAGCTTGTTGTAGAAAATTTTTGAGGAAATCATAGCTGAAACCTTCCCGAATTTGGAGAAAGACAAAATACATGAATAAAAATGAACGGAATTAAAGGGAGAAATTTATAGTTGGAGAATTTAATATCTCTCCCTTGCAACTGATAGACAAAAAAAATCAGTAAAGACATAAAAGAAATGAATGCACCTATAATCCACCTTAACATAACTGGTATTTACAATACAGCACTAAACAATGGCAGACTATACCTTCTTTTCAAATGCACATAGTAAATTCACCAAGACAGACCATTCACTAGGCCATAAGAAAGTCTCATTAAATTAAAAGACTGAAGCTACAGAGTACATTCCCCGACAACAGAATTAAATTGGAAATCATTAGCAAAATAGATATATAGAAAATCCCCAAATATGTGGAAATTACATAACACAATGCCAAATAACCCATGGGTAAAAGCAAAAATCACAGGGGAAATTAGATAATAGTTTTAATTAAATAAAAATAAAAATATAACACATAAAAATTTATGGGGTGCAGCTAAAAAATACTTAGAGGGAAATATATGCCAACGTATATATATATATATATAAATCAATTATCTACATTCTCACCTTAACAAACTAGAAAAAATGTCAGCAAATTGGACCCAAAGTAAGTAGAAGAAGTAAAATAATAGAGTACAAGAGAAATTAATGAAAGGAAAAAAATAGAGACAATCAATGAAACCAAAATATGGTTGCTTGAAAGGTCAAGAAAATTGATAAACCTCTAGCCCAATTGATCCAGGAAAAAAAAGGAAGACACAAATAACAAATATTAAGAATAAAATTGGAAAATCATCACAAATCCTATAATGTATCCTATAGATACATTACTAAAAGTGACACAACAAAAAATAGAAAATTTGAAAAATCCTTACTAAAAGTGACATAACAAGAAACAGAAAATTTGAATACTCTGGTATCTATTAAAGAGATTCAATTTGTAAATAAAAACCCTTTCCCAAAGAAAGCTCTAGGTCCTGATAGCTTCACTGGTGAATTCTATCAAACATTTAAGAAGACATAACACGAATCCTACACAAGCTCTTTTAGAGATGATAGTACAAGAGGACACTTCTAAAATAATTTTATGAGGCTGTTGTTATAGATATCAAACGGACAGACTGACTTTACTGAAAAGAAAACTTAAGACCAAGATCTCTCATGACCATAGATGCAAAAATCTTTAACAAAATAGTAGCAAATCAAATCCAGCAATATATAAAATAGGTAATATATCAAGATGAAAAAAGATTTATTCTAGGAATGCAAGTTTGATTTAACATTGGAAAACAATCAATGTTAATTGGCCAATTCACAGAATACAGGAGAAAACCCATATGATCATATCAATAAATGAAGAAAAAGCACTGGAAAAAAATTCAACATCACATCATGATAAAAACTCTCAACAAATAAAGAAGAGAAAGGAATTTTCTTGACCTGATAAAGAATATTATAGAACATGGCAGCTAACATATTTAGAGAAGAGACTGTTCTCAGGTAAATGTAAACTGAGTGCATTCATGCCAGTAGATCTGCATTACATAAAATGCTAAAGGAAGGACTTCAAGCTGAAACAAAATGATACCAGATGGGAACATGGATTTACAGCAAGGAATGTAGAATACTGAATATGATAAACATGGTGGTAAATATAAATGACAATCTTCATTTTCTTTCCTTCATCTCTTTGAAAGAGAACCATTTAAAGCAAAAATAATAACACTGTATTGTGAAGTTTATAACACAACTAAAATATATGAAAACAACTAAATTGAATTTTACAGTTTTAAGGTTTTTACATTTTACATGAAGTGATAAAATACAAATTCCAAGTAAAATGTGTTACGTTAAAGTTGTATGTTGTAATCTCTAGAACAACCACTTAAAAAATACAAAAAGATACAGGTGAAAAGCCAATAGAGATATCGAAATAGGATACTAAAAAATATTTAGTGAATACAAAAGAAGAAAGGGAAGGTGGCACAACAGAACAAACCACAGATGAAGCAACTCAGAAAACAATTAAAAAGACCGATACCACCAAATGTGGGCCAGGATGTGGAGCAACTGGATCTCTGATACACACTGATGGGAATGTAAAATGGCACAATCACTTTGGAAAGTTGTTTGGCCATTCCTTTTTAAATACCTGCTCTATGACTCAGCAATTCTACTCCCAGGTTTTTACCAAAGAAAAACTAAAAATACAGATCCACGAAAAGACTCATACTAAAATGTTTATAGTAGCTTTCTCTTAATAGCCCCACACTGGGAAAAAATGGAAGCACTCATCAACATGGTAAATGGATAAACAAATTGTGGTCTATTCAAACAATAAAATACCACTCAACAATAAAAAAGAATAAACAACATAGATTAAAAAAATTGGTCTGAATGAAAGAAATCAGACACAGGAAAGTTTATTTAACCAAATGACTACATTTATATGAAGATCACGCTCAAGCAAAACTAAATGATGTAGTTGCCTACGGGTGGTGGAGATTGGGACCAGACATAGTAAAATCTTAACAAATACTAGTATAATTAGCTGTCATTCTATTATTCTGTACCACCTACTCCATAGTCAAGCATTTTGTTTTCTACATCATGTTAATTAGTCCTATTAACCTCTGTTATTTCACCTTTTTCAATGTATAGTTCCTATGTTCTCACTCCTGGAATATAAACTCCCCAAGACTGGGGCTATGGCTCTTCTTTTTTCTCTCCCACAATAGCTGGGTCTGGTTCTCTGTACAATACAACCACTCACAAAATGTTACAGAGCGAACTAGTCTGTGGCTAAGAACATTCTATGGAAAAATAAAGTAAAATCAACATATTTTCTTAGCAATAATTCTTTATCCCTATATTATACAAGCCAGCAGTTGAAATAACTATAGTTCATGGCCCGAATCCCACCCAGTCTCTATTTTTGCAATAAGGTTTTATTGGAACATACTCAAGGCCTATTCATTTACCTATTGTCTATTGCTGCTTTCAAGCTACAAGGACAGGGTTCAGTAATTGCAACAGAGACCATATGGCCAATAAAGCCCTTAAAGCCTAAAACATTAACTATCTGGCTTTTTACAGAAAAAGTTGCTGACCCCAGATTTGAGTTACAGAAATTCCCAACTGGCATGAATATAAAAGACACCCACTGCTCCCATGCCTACTGCTTCTTTGCATGTATTGACGATAGTGGTTCAGGATACTACAGTGCCCCCTGGGGGTTACTGGGCTGTAAGGGCTTCAGTCTAAAACTGCTCTTTATGTTTTTAACAGGAAATCATTTCTACCGATTTATTCAGACATCTAAAAAAATACATTTCCTCTTTAACTCACATAGAATTCACTATTAGAAGTATGCCTACCATACCCGAAAGTTACTTGTGACACTTGGCTAGTGGTACCATCTCTCAAGAGACATAGGTGTGAAAGACCTCATACCCAGTCATACGATATTTCCATGCGAGTTACCTCCTTTCCCACCATCCCTACCAACCCACCCAGACATGCTCCTGTGTGAACTACTCTATAGCAGCATAAACTATTATCCTAAAGTAGCTCTATAATTTAAAAAAAAAGTTAAAGTTTATTAAACAAAATCAAGTGCTTACCTGAATTATTAAAATAGTATTGCTGTCCTGGGTAACCAGTATTGGAGGAAAACATGCCTAAAATGAAGGAAACAAACATTTTAATAGTAACAACAAGATGAAGGAAACAAACATTTTAAAAGTAGCCATAAACTTTCATCTGCTAATCTTTCCAACAATCAGGAGGTTCCTCATGATAATGCCCAAGGTCATATCAGATGATTTTCAAACAACTGTTAAAGCAAGGTCCCTTCAGGTTGGGGCCAGCCCTATAGGGAAGGAAATGTGTTTGGGAAAGTCACCCCTAATCAACACTCTTTAAAGTTCCTCAAGGTTCCTATTGACCTAAAGAGGGTCTTTGCCTCTGAAGGCACCAGAAGCTTTGATGCCTCCTCAAAAAGCAGAGAGTCCCTGGCTATAGAGAGAACCTTCCCCCACAAGGGTGTTCCCCAGGGCCAAGCTCCCCATCCCCCCTAAGGGGCCATCTTTCTGGCTCCTAACCAGACTGTAGCACAGTCAGTTCAACTCTACTGAGAGAAGGAGCAGAGGAGGGTCCTGGGCACATGCTGCTCAGCGTGAGCCTCCTCCTCCAGGAGTCACCCGACAGCAGCCTTTACCTGCTCGTTATTGCCCCCAGAGCTCCTGTGCCCCCTCAGGCTTCAGTTCACTTCTGAAAAAGGGCTATTCACAAGTACCATGGGATGCTTGAGACAACTCTTAGTATTTAATTTTTTATTGTATTACTTTGAAAATAAGAGTGATATAAAAATAAGTTTCCATAGAAAACAGGAACGATTTTAAGAAGGAAAACTAACAGGTTATATATTGTAATTGTGAGGGAAATCCTCTTTAGAAACAAAACAAAACACTTGCCAAAATTTCATAACATGTCTGCTGATAGCTTTACTAGCCACACAATCTTGGGACACACATAGAAAAATGAAACAAAGCTTTAAACTCTGTAGAAGGATTTCTTTTCCTTTATCAGTACTGAGAGCATCTGGGCAACAAAGCTCATTGCAAGATTTCCAAAATTAAGCTGTATAGAATATACAATAAAACTGGACATTTTCAATAAATGAAGCTCCCACTTCCTCCTCTAAGCATACATACTGGAAACACAATAATAAGCAAACGCAGAAGAATGAGAATCTTCTTAGATGAAGTACAGCCTGTAAAAATCCAAAGTGAACACAACCTTCTAATTAAAGCAACAGTGCAGTGCCTGGAAAGCTTTCTAATATCATGAATATTATATGGCTCTCCAGAATACCAGTCATCGGCACAAACTGTGAAAACAAATTATTTATGGTTCAAGAAAAGGTAAAATAGTCTCAGAAGATTTCCCATGAATAAAAGATGAAATATAGGAACTCATATGTCTATAAAACAAGTGTTTGTATAATAGTTCCCTTGCAAGTCAAACCAGTAGTATAGCATTTCAAATTAAGAGGTCTAAAAAAGGCATATACTTCTAAATAAAATTAGGTATTTTTATTGCGTATCAATTTGAAGGGAGGAAAAAAAGCAGGAGTCAAGCATCAGACATCAACAGACTTAGTTTCAGGTCATGCATGAATATCCATCTGACCTGCTGAGCACTTGTGGACATTTCAAATTCCTTCAAATGCTGGCCTTACACTTCAGCACAGTGGTTTTGTTTTGTTGTTGTATACCCTGCCTGGAACATATATTAACTCATGTAATATTCTAGAAGGATACATTATTTTAAACCCACTTTAGTTCCCTGTATTTTCAAGGAAATTATGATTTTCAGTGAGTAGCATTAAAGGCCACACCACTCCTCATCCCCAAGAAAGCCTAAGGTTTAGCATCTGGGGTTTGCAGCAGTGTGAGGAACTACACCAGCTGTTTTGCCTCTTGGTTTAAAAAAGAAAGAGCACATAGGGAATTCCTAAACTGAACCACAGGAAACTTGGAATTGCTTCTGTTCCTATTAAAATTAAGATGAACTTCTAACTTGTCATGCCAAAGGTGTTTTGTTCTGTACCTGCACATGTCTCCATGATTTTCTTCAGAGGCCCCTGAGTGTACATTAGTCCAACAAGAATCCCAGCCAGGTGCCCAGCGAAGGAAGTCCTAGGAGGGAAGGAGACCCTTGGTGAGTATTTGTTCTGCCGCTGATTAGACACATTCTGTCTTCTCATTAGCGCAGTGCATGTCAATTAGTCACAGTCTGCGGGCTTTGTTCCGCATCACATCCTTTATGCCGAGCGGCATTTAACTCAGTCCAAAGAACATTTCCAACTTAAAAAAAAAAGGGACTATGAAAAACAATCACCACATGTTTAAAAAGCAGTGCTCTCCCTGACCAAGAGAACTGGTTGTCCAGACCCCTGCAGGCAGCAGAAGCATTTTGTCAAGTCAACCCATTCTACTCCTTCCAGTTTTCCTCTATCTCTTTCACAAATCACAACTGAAATCAGTCCTTACTATTCAGAATTTAATCCTGAATCATCCAGCCATCGTGTGGGACACTATCTCTGTGGGTCCACCATACGACAGATTGCCTTCTTATACATGACTGACTACCAAAGCAGAGGGCAGGAGAAGCGCCGCCACAGAGACGGAGAAATCCACACCCAACCCCAAAGCTGTTTCGTATGTGATCTGTCAGTCACACAGCAAAAGGGAACAAAAGTTTAAACTTCAAACTCTAAAGATGATTTAGGGCACCAAATTAGTTCTTCTCTTCTTATAATAGCATCTAACATTAACAATTGTTTAATTATTTTCACATCTATGTTTCTCAGTGTCTTCTAAAGGACTGGCATGCTAACAGTGCCCTGAGCACAGTACTTCCAGGCTGGGTGTAGGGGGCCAGGGACTGCTCCTGTGGACGTCCCTGGGCTGAACTCCCTCCTTGGCCCCAGCTTAGGAAATCACTGAACCGTCTTTGACAATCTCTGCATTTTATCACAAAGATGGGTACTATATAAAGGGTCGTTCTGAGTACCCAACCTCAATTTCCAGCTGCCAGCTGCCATCTACACATGCACACACATACACACCTGTGTCTGTCTGCACTTTACACTAATCTTTTCTGGGTTCCTGTTCCCACATTTGGTTGCCATGTGCTGTCCCTCTGCAATACCTCGCACATCCACGCTAGCCTTTCTTTTCTTTCATCTTTTAAAAAAATCTATGGTATTTGGTGTAATCACATATTTGTGCATTCATCATGTCATTCTTAGGATACTTTTGTTATTCTAATAATAATAATAATAATAATAATAAAACAAAACTCTTCACTTCTCAGTCTCTCTATGCTTCCCCTGCTGTACATAGCTGCTAATCTTTTTCCTTCTCTCGAATATATTTGTATTTATATTTTGTAAAAATACCTCTTATATATGCAATATAACCTATCACCCATATTCATGTTTTACATGAGCTTTTAGTATCTTATACAGTCCCATGTTACATTTTTTAGCTTTCCTTTATATATATACATATATATATTTTAAAGATACTTAGATTACATAAATGTTACATAAAAATATAGGGGATTCCCATATGCCCTGCTCCCTATACCTCCTATATTTTCCCACATTAACAACATCCTGCCTTAGTGTGGTACATTAATTACTCGATGAAAACCTTCTGAGCATTGTCACTAAGCATGGATTATAGCTTACATTATAGTTTGTACTCTCTCCCTCACAATTTTGTAGGTTATGGCAAGGTATGTAATGTCCTGTATCTGTCATTGTCATGTCATTCAGGACAATTCCCAAGTCCCCAAAATGTCCCTATGTTACACCTGTTATTCCCTCTCCCTTCCCTCAGAACCTCCAGTGGCCACTGCTCCACATCAGTGATATAATTTCTTTCATTGCTAGAATCACAATAAATATATGGTAGAATACCAGTAAGTCTACTATAGTCCACAGTTCATTCCCCAGTCCTGAGGATTCTGGGATGGTGATGCCCACTCCACCTCTAATTGAGAGAAGGCTTCAATCCCATGGGGAAGATGGATGGGACACTCTTGCTTGCAGTTGTAGACTCTCTTGGTTCCTTGGGATGGTTGTTGTGCTTCATCATCCCTTGTTAGTTGTCCTGGGTGAATCCAATGAACTTGAGAGTAGGTGTTACAACTCCACTGAGATTCAGAGCCACTCTAGCCTTTCCATTCCTACCATCAAACCTAAGATTCAGGGAAGCGGACTTGGCCCAGTGGTTAGGGCGTCCATCTACCACATGGGAGGTCTACAGTTCAAACCCCGGGCCTCCTTGACCCATGTGGATCTGGCCTATGCGCAGTGCTGATGCATACAAGGCGTGCTGTGGCATGCAGGGGTGTCCCCCGCATAGGGGAGCCCCACGCGCAAGGAGTGTGCCCTGTAAGGAGAGCCACCCAGCATGAAAGAAAGTGCGGTCTGCCCAAGAATGGCGCCGCACACACGGAGAGCTGACACAGCAAGATGATGCAACCAAAAGAAACACAGATTCCCGTGCCGCTGACAACAACAGAAGCAGACAAAGAAGAACACACAGTAAATAGACACAGAGAACAGACAACTGGGGTGGGGGGGAAGGGGAGAGAAATAAATAAATAAATCTTTAAAAAAAAAAAAACAAAAAAAACCTAAGCTTCAAACCTTCATTGGCTCCTGACTGAACTTTGTGAAAAATCATAGCATTGAGCACAAAGCAAAACCTAGATAAATAGATATTAAATAGATTAAAGAACGAATGAAAGAATCACCTGGCTAGTCTCCTTGCTCTCCAATGCATCCCACACACTGAAACAGAGGGCAAATTATGTCATTCCCATCCTATAAAACTGTGACTCTCCTCTGCTTATGGAATACTGTAGGGTGCCATTCAAGGCCTTCCCATGCCTGGCCTTGCCCATCTCTTCCCTCTGCCCTCCCTGCCCATTAAACCCATCCCCACATACCCCCCCTCCAGACCTATCAAGTGCTCACAGGTGACGATAAGGCTAAGCCGGAACAGCACCTCTGTCATGAACACCATACCCTGGGGGATGAATCACTCCTTCCTTCCACTGCCTTCCCTCAGCACCACCGCTTCTACCGTTATTATAGCATGCACCCACCTGCTGTGTAGCAAAGCATTTACCTGTCTGCCTGACTCTCACCTCTCTCTCACAAACTCTCGGAGGGAGAGATAGGGTCTTATTTACCTGTTTTGCAAAATTAGAAGCTCAAAAAGTCTGCCAAGAAAAGGCATATATTCTCAAGGTTTCACTCCAGAATGGGGGCAAGTAAAGTTACCAAGGAGCCTGATGTAAACTCCATGTGCACAGTGATTTCCATGGGTCTCATATGTGTATTCCAAACACCAAGGACAGCGCTCTGCACAGGCCAAGAATTAGGATACTGAGTGCTGAATGAAAGTCAGGCATCCCAGGATTGTTTCATTAGGAGCAGCAGGAGGCCCTTAAAACCACCAGATCTTCAACTTAGAGCCTCCCTGAGACTTGCTGGTTAACAGGGCTTAGAATTTGATAGTAAGTGACTTTTCTCACCACAGCAGTAGCCTACAGGGGACAGAGGCTCTCAAACCAGCAAGACAGTTACGGAGAATTTTCAGTCTCCCAGAGCTACTGAAAGATTTGTTGGCTTCTAGGAAAAGAATAGGCAATGAGGGAGGAAATTCAGAGAAAGAAGAATGAAAGCCCTCTTTAGACAGAATAGCACCGTTGCTTGTTCCCAAGAATCAGATAAATCACACTATTGTCCAACAGGCCCCTATGTAGTCCACACATACTGAAGGTCACACACACACAATCATTTCCCCCAAGAGAACAATGATTTCATCAAATAAATCTACCTTACAGTATGTGTAACTTGATAATAAAAACATGGTATCGGTCACTTGGTTTCCCATTCCCAGGGGAGAAGAGCATGTACTATGCTTTCCTTTAGCTTTTCCACAAGAAGATTGCACATGACTTATTTTTTTAGCTACATAAAACCTTCCAACTGTTCTATAAATGGCAAAGAAAGTGATAGTTTGAGAGATATAAAGAAGAGGCCAGGGTTGATATATATATTTAATAGTAACTTCAATTTAACTGAAAAGAATAAAATATCCATATTTTGAAATGTTTTAGACCAACCATCCTGGTGAATCACCTAGATATAAAATAACTTGGGAAGGCAGTGGACACCAGAGGTTCTGAGGAGTGAGAGAGGGAAGAAGAGGGGTCATTTTCATGACATTGTGTTCATCCTGCATGACTCTGTAGTGATGGATCCAGGCCATTGTATATATTTGTCATAACTTACAAAATGTGTAAACTATAATGTAAACTGTAGTCCATGGTTAGTAGCAGTGCTTCAATATGGGTTCATCAATTGTAACAAATGTGCCACACCACTGAAGGATGTTGTTAATGTGGGAAAGTATGGTAGGGGGAAGGAGTGGGGCATATGGGAATCCCTTATATTTTTTATGTAACATTCATGTAATCTAAAGCTTCTTTAAAAATAAAAAAAAATTAATTATTTTTTAAAAACCTGGCAGAATATTTCAATTTAAAACCCCAACCTATTAAACAATTAATTGTAATCTCATTTACAATTTAGAGTACAATATAATCAAATGAGTTTCTTATCTCTCTAGGTCAGTTAGCCTTATAATCTAATTGCCCAAATATAATTGAGAATAGCTAGGGGAGGGAGACCAGCTGACCAGAGGCCATATCCCATTATCCTCCAATATTCAACATTTTCCACAAAAGTTCTATCTCAAAAATTTAAGTTATTACTTCATTTAAGGACTATAAAGGTGGCTTTTTTAAAAAAAAAACAAAAACAAGAAGAAAAACTAAAACCCAAGAGATTATGATCTTATTAATCTATCAGTCCTGAGAATCTCTCAGCATTACACAAAAGAGGGGAGGATTCCACCCCCGAAAAGGAAATATTTGCTTATTTCAAGATGTACATTCACTTTCTCCATGCTGTTGGTAACCATTTGACAAATTGCCTCCTTTCGCCTGCTAAGAGAACCAAGAGCAAATGGCCCTGCAGAGGAGGAAGCTACTGATGACTGTCAATCCCCCATCTAGAATTGGGGTGCTTTATCCCTGCCCCTGGGTGCTGAGGAGTCACATAGAGGCCGTGGCCTTGAGGGAAGCAGACACATGTGAATGCTCTGCTCTTTGGCTGGGATTGACCTTCAAAGGCTTAAGAAGCAGACTGGGCTCTCACAACCGTGATTACACATGCTACACGGACATTTTGAAGTTTGTGGTGTCAGAGCAAGCCTGTAGCTTCACAGCAGTCCCGTGCCAGGTGCTTTCTGCTCCACTCTCAGCTAAATGTGGAAGCTGACACTGGAGCAGCAGGCCAGGAAGTTTCTGCCCCTAGAACTACATCCCCTTGACCTCACTAGGCTAGTATAAAATGCACATATCTAAAAAACATTGTTACAACTGTATTAAAAAACACAAGTTACACGTGGTCACCAGTTAAGCACTGTTTCAGTACCAAATGTCACTGGGAGAGAAAATGATTCAACACAGTTCCCCTACCCTCCCCACTCCCAATGTATTATATAAAACATCTGTGTTTGATTAACAAAACAACATCACTAAATCTATTATACCCTAAAATTGGTAACTTAGAAGCTTAGTTTCCTGAGAGTGCAGTAGTGACTTTCTTTAGAAAAACCATACCAGCTATAATCAAATACTAACTATGGTGCTGAGATATAATCATAGACGCCAGGTTACACTACCACTCTGTCCGGCCACACAGGTTGTGCACTGCACAATCTTAGACTGCTGCAGACAGAGTACAATGAGAAGAAAAATGATTTGCCCAAGATCACAAGAGATCCAAGGTAACTAACAGATCTTATACTCAAATTCAGATCATCTTACCTCCTTCAGAGCAAGGTGAGTATCAATGTAATTTCATTTAAACAGGGAATAATACCTTATGTAATTCTCAAACTTGTTAAGATTCTAACCTTTTAAATATCTCATGAAAGCCATGATTCCTTGCTACAGAAAAATTGCACATACACAAAAACTGTCACCTATACTTTTAGTAAGTTCATAAATGACAGGAACTCTATCCATGGACCCCTCATTAAAAATCCTTCCTTAAGTGAAAATAGTTCATTCCAAACAGAAGAATTTCATGTATCAGCATCAAGCCAATGGAATTACAATGAATTGAAAAAGCCTCTCGTTACCACTCAAATCATAACACAGAGGCACCATTCTCAGATTATTTAAGTGTAGTAACAAATTTTCTCATTTCTTTGTTCCACCATTTCTTCTGTAATGTTGTAACCACTTCTGGACTCAGTTTCCTTCCTACTAAAATCCATCTTTCTGTAATTTTTTTTTCAACTCAAGTTTAAGGTAAAAATTTCTCCTAGCCTTTATATGTCCACAAAGATTTTTAATTCAGTATCCCATTTTAATGACAGGTACAGGATCTCCTTTCCTGTCACTAGATCATCATTCCTTTCCAGACATTCTTTCTTTTCTCTCAGCTTTCAAGATTTTTCTCTTTATTTTGGATATAGAACCATTATATCACGATCATTGCATTTGAACGTGCATTTGTATTTACCCTGCCTGAGATTTGCTGTCCTTTCTCCAAAGAGGTCTCATGTCTTTCTACAATCCTGAAAAATCCTCAGTTTCATGTTCTACTGATCCCTGGATGTGCAGCACTTGTTGTATAGTACCTGACACAGAGTGAGGGGCCTCAATAATTGTTGATTGAAAAAAAAAAAACAAAAAAGAGGAGTTAAAATCAAATCAGTATTGATACTAATTATAAGGGATAGTGATGGAAGAAAAGTCATTCTGGAGCAAAACTAATATGCAGATATTATTAACACAGAGATTTCCTTCCTATCAAGTCAGCACTATTTGTAAGGCTTATCTAAGTGGTAGTGCAAAATGTTCCTGTTCTTATGTACCACTGTTAAAGAATCAAAAACTAGAGCTATGATGGAAAGCTCTGACAAGCTGTAAAGGTCCTCCTCTGTCAGACGGCAAATCCTTTCCACAGTTGAAGAGGCTGCCCTCTTGGGCATAGCTCAGAAAGCAGAAAGTGTAGTACTCAAAGACCTCATCTCACAGTGTGTGCAGAGCAAAGGACCTCATTAAGAATGTGGCCTGATGGAGACACAGTGTTGGACAAGGTAAGAGAACAAGGTAAGGGAAGAGGCAGTCAGGTAGAAAGGGCCTATTGTACTTTCCATAATTTCCTCCTGTAAATGTCCTTAATACCAGGTGGAGACTGAGCTGATCAGAAGCTCTTATAAATGATCCCAGAATGAGCATTACTGCCACAAGAAGTGGCAAGGTTTTAAGGTTTATGGTTAACAGCACTAGGAAAGATCTTGACAGGACGGTTTCTTCAGCTCTTAATTACCTATTTTCTGTCCTTAATGATTTCTGCAACCACCACACCAGCACGCCTCCCTGGCAATGTCAGTTTGGGAGGAACTTGGTCCATATGCTCTCTCTCTTCAAACGTCTCTCTCCACCACTGCTACCTTTGGCCTAAGAAGTAAAAACCTGTGACCTTCCAATATTATGCATTGCTATATTGGCAATGCACTCTCTGCTATCCATATGGATTTATTTAAATGGTGCCAACAGCCAACACAGGGCTGGGAGCTAAGCACTGACATGGTGGTTAGGCTATTGTGTCAATTCAGCCAGGTAATTGTGCCCAGTTGTTTGGTCAAGCAAGCACTGGCTAACTGTAATACAAGGGCGTTTATGGACCTTAGTCACCATTGACTTTACTACAGTGGTAAATCATAGATAGCTGATTACAGTTACATCAATCAGGGAGATTGCTATCAGCAATGAGTGACACTTTATCCAGTCAGTTGAATGCCTTAAAGGGGATGTGATTCCAGCATTGAGAATTTCCTAGCTCGTCTTTGGACAGCCAACATCTCCCAGAACTCATCAAGAACTTCATTGGACTTTCATTGGAGCCCCTGGTTGCAGCCTGCCTGTGGAACCTGGACTTGTGCATCCCCAAGGCCGCATGAGAGACTCTTATAAAACTGCATACCATTGACAGAGATCTCTTGTTGATTCTGTATCCCTAGAGAATCCTGACTAATACAAATAACATTAACTTGACACCTGCTTTAGTTTCCCGGGCTGCTCAAGCAGATACCATGACATGAATTGGCTTAAACAATGGGAACTTATTTGCTCATAGTTTTGAGGCTAAAAAAAGGCCGAAATCAAGGTGTCATCAAGGGGATGCTTTCTTCCTTAAGACTGGCACTCTGGGGCTGCCTGATGGAGATCCTTGGTCCTTAGCTTCACATGGCAAGGCACATGGAGGTGTCTCCCGGTCTCTCCCTTCTCTTCAGGGTTCTGGTGATGTTCCCCTTCTTGCTTCCTGTGGCTTTCTCTCCCTATGTCTGAATTCATTCTGCCTATAAGGACTCCAGCAATGGAACCAAGACCTGACTGAGGCAGGCCACACCTTCACTGAAGTAACCTTATCAAAAAGTCCTAAGAACAATGTGTTTACACCCACGGGAATGGGTTAGGTTTAAGAACATGTTTTTTGAGGGTACAAATAGCCCAAATCACCACAAGACCCAAACATGATTCAGGTAAAAACAAGAGTATTGCATAAGTGGGAGAAGCCTCTTTTTCAAAAGAACTTTCAAGATACTAGATGGTGCCTAGTAATTCCTTGGTCCACGATTCCATGTCCCTCAGCCTGCATCAAGATAATTCCATGAGCTGTTTCAAAGGGGTAGTAGTCATTCATTCATCAACTATTTATTGACTGACTACTATATTAACAAGACAAACATGGTTCCTGCCTCATGGAGCTTATAATCTAAATGGGGAAAGAGACATACACAATATAGACAAACTGGTTTAAGTGTAAGAAAGCAAGTCTGCTTTCTTTAGAGTGGTCTCGGATGGCCCCTCAAGGAGGGGCACTTAAACCAAGGCCTTAGGGATTCAGAGCTTGTCATGCTTATGGCAGAGTAAGAGCACTTCAGGCTGAAGCAAAGACCTATGTAACAGCTGAGGCAGGGAGGACACTGGCATTTCAAAACACTGAGTTAGCTCTTAGGTGGCTGGAACAGAGTTAGAATGGGTGAAAACACAGGGAACCACATGAAATGAATTTGGAAAGACAGACAAAAGTCAGATCATACAAGTTTTATGAGTCATGGTAAGGAACCTGTACTGTTTTTTAAACACAGTGGGAGGCTGTTGGGGAATTTTAAACAGGAGAATTTTTGAGAGTAATCTGTCTGTTATTTTAAGATCATCCTGCCTATTGGGAAGGCAGATTCTAGAGAGGCATGAATGACCAGATGAAGCAGAAAATCAGTAAGGAGGTTAACGTAGTCCAGGTGAAAAATGGCAGCTGGGAAGATGGAGAGAAGTGGGTGGGTTTGGGGCATATTTGAGAACCAAAAGGTTCTGATGGATTCAGTATAGGAAATGAGAGAAAGGGAGAAATTCAGGTTTCTGCTTTACGCAATTGGGTGGATGATGGAACTATTTACTGAGATGGGGAAGATGGGAAAGAAAAGCTTAGGACTGGGGAGATTTAAGAGCCCAGATTTGAGGTGTTTATCTTGTGATAACTGCAAGAGAATTAAATAGAGTTAGCTAGTAGGTAGTTGGATACCAAGTTGGAAGGAGAGAAGAATGATTCAAACTATTGCTCCTATATTTCATGATATGTCTATTCTACAATATTTTTCTACAATATCACTATTATAATGTATTATATATAACACACATATATAAATATCACATATATTCTATAATATGCACACACATACAAATATATATATGCATATCTAAAAACAAGATCTAAAGGAAATAAATAAAAATAGCAACAGACAATATGGGGGTGGGTAACACCCCTGTCTATTTTTGAAACTGCTTATAATAGTGCTTTAGTAGTTTTATTATTTTATTTTATTTTTTAAGAAAAGATTTATTTATTTATTTAATTTCCCCCCTTCCCCCGGTTGTCTGTTCTCAGTGTCTATTTGCTGCGTCTTGTTTCTTTGTCCGCTTCTGTTGTTGTCAGTGGCACGGGAAGTGTGGGTGGCGCCATTCCTCGGCAGGCTGCACTTTCTTTTCACACTGGGCGGCTCTCTTCATGGGCGCACTCCTTGCGCGTGGGGCTCCCCTACGCGGGGGACACACTTGCATGGCACGGCACTCCTTGCGCGCATCAGCACTGCGCATGGGCCAGCTCCACACGGGTCAAGGAGGTCCGGGGTTTGAACCGCGGGCCTCCCATGTGGTAGACGGACGCCCTAACCACTAGGCCAAGTCCGTTTCCCAGTTTTATTATTTTAAAAAGAAAAAATGTATAGGGAGCAAAAACTGAGCACAGCTCTCATCTAGAGAACAGTAATTCTCTCATCAGTGTAATAGATAAATCTAAATTTTTTGTTGTTAAAGTAAATTGTTAAGACCACTTTCCCCTAGTTAACACATCCAAGTGTTTTAAATAGCCCTCCAGCTGAAAATCATAATCACTAGATTTTAATATCAGTAGGTTTTTAAAGAATCTGTGTTGCCATTCAAATCGCCTTCAAAACAAAGTGATAGGCTAAACCAAATTAAATAAAAGCCATAGGTAAGTGAAAATACACACAAAATAAATGAACGAGACTCTCCTCCCACACACTTAACTGGGGCCCTGACATTACAGTCAATGGAACTCTAGAGGGGAAGCCTATACTCTTTTCTTCCTCAGGCATATCACATCTAGATACAATCTAGAGTCTTCCCTTTCCCACATCCTCCATATTCAATGTTGAGTAGATTTCATTTGCCAAATATCTCTCCTACCTGCTCTACACCACACCCACCCCAGCCTCTGAGGCAATCTGGAAAAGTGGTTGAGAGCACAGGCAATGGACTGAATCCTGGATCTGCCATGTTTTGAATCAATATTAATCTTCATTAGCTCACCCCAAAGCCACTGCCTTAGCTCAGGCCTCTTCTGGCTCAGTCAACCTTGCCCTGCATCTGTCATGTTCACCCTGCAATGGGCATGTCTCTCTAAAAAGCAAGCCAGATCCAAATCCACAAGCTATGTATGTAGTACTTCCCCAGTGCTTCTAGAATGAAATACTGCAAGGCGTGACAGACCCTTCGGGCGCTCCTGTCTGCCTCTCCAGCCCTCTTTCTCCTGCCAAGCCCCAGCCTTAGCCCACTCCAAGCTGGAGTCATTCACAAAAGCTGCCCTTCCACTCTTCCATGCTGGGTAGGCAAGGCACAGTACATTTTGCCCTCCACTTCACCCAGCTAAGCCCTAACAAAGCCCCCTCCCTGACCACACCAGGCCTGAGCTTCCCCTCAGGCAGCGGCAGGGCTGTCCTCTGGTGCCTGGAGTCTCTGCTGTTTCTCTAGCATTCCAGAGTCCCCCGGTCCGTTGATTCCCAGCTGTGGCCCTGCTGCCTTGTCTAGAGACTCTAACCCTATCACACCCAAATATTTTGTAATGCTCCCTTTGTTTTTTGAAATGAAATTGATAACATACCTACACACATACTTCTAAACACACAAACAACGCAACATCATGCCCGAGCTGTAAAATGAAGAAAAAAATTAAAGAGAGTAACATGGTAACACAATAATCTGAACTATAAATGCTCAGGCACAACCACGGAGGACATATAAAGTGGTCCTTTGCTTGCACCTATGCCTGAAATTGGCAGGAAAGTGAGAGCCACTGGTGTAGGCTGATACGCATGGGCTTTGGGGTGACCACAAGCAGGGTTCCAGCAGTGGCAGGATTTTCTATGAGGGTAAATAACTCTTGATTCCAGATGGAGCAAAGTACAATTTTCCCTCAATTTACATTTACAATTCAATTTACAATTTTCCTGGAAAAGTCATATATTAAATCCATGACAAAAAAAAAACCTTTGTGTTTATATGAAAAGCAGAATTAGGTTTTAGGCTCAGATAATCATAAACAGGCTTTCACCTACATGAATGTCCTCACAAAAAGCTGGGGGAGAGGGGTGCAGGACCACTCTTGCTGTGAGGTCTGTCCCACATGCTGTAGGACAGCTAGGCACTCTAGCCTCTCCTCACCAAATGCCAGTAGTACTCCACTAATCATTATGATACCTAGCAACAACCCTGCAAATTTTCAAAGTCCCCCTGGGGACCAAACCATTATTCCAGTGGCTGAGCACACAGCAAATGTTTATGTAATGTTTGCCGAATGGATGACCTTTTGATCGTTAGGCCTCAAAAATATTTCATTTCAAAGTACTTCTCATTGTGACTACACTATGTGCAAATTCCAAGGATTCCAAGTAAATCTACAACATATTGAACTGATATGCAAGAAAACTTCCCACCACAACTGAAATGCACATGGGGAGTTGGAATATTTGAAAGAATCCATGATCACTTCCACATTGCACCGTGGTAAAATAAATGCAACTTGGCACTTAAAAAACATGCTGCCATCTGCGATTATTAAAGACAAAAATATTTCTGGGTGCCACACGGATGATTATTTGCACATTACCTCCAAAAAGAAATAAAAAATGAAAGAGAACTTGGATTATTCATAGCCCAACATTATTGTGTGCTACTGTTATGAAGCAAATAGATGTTGCTGTGAGCTCCAGCTTTTGGATGCATTTCCAGAAGCAGTGCCACAACTGGAAATCCCATGGCCCTATGGTAGTAGGTGCTCTCAGGTTGCAGGAAATACTGGTTCAGGTGACCCCCTTCAATGGGAGTTCATTGGAAGAAAGGACATAAAGAAGAAAGGACAGCAGGGATCAGTCTCAACTGTTCTCATGAAGACCCCATCTTCCTTCCTTCAGGGCATGATGCAGCCCTGGTGACCTGGTCAACCGCTTCTCCCTGTTCCGGCTGCCCTGTAACTCAGCTGCTACATCCTTGATTCTCCAGTCAGGTCACTACCTTCTCTCTACTTCTCATCTCTCTGCCTCATAGCTTCCGCTTGTGCCCTCTCTGTGCACACTGTACAATTTTTAGGTCACTCTATCGTCTGTCGCTGGGTATTTCAAATTCAAAACTCACCAAAAGGTGTTTCTGAATTGGGTCGACCCAGTGCTGCCCTGTTTGGGACAGAGGACACCAACCAAATCTACACATGGGATAGTCCCTAATCCTACACTCACTGCTGGCCCAGTCACAAGTGGTAGGAAGGTGAGACTGACCATGCAGAACAGAGCTAAGTACATGAAAATGGTCAGAGGGTGCAGCAAGCAAGCCGGAATGTCTCCCAGGGAGTAATGGAACTGGCTGGGCATGATGTAACAAGACCTCACATTTTGAAAGTCCCTTTTACTAAAGGTAAAATAAACAGATACAACTTCTCTTCCCATCCAACCTTCTCAACAATAATACAGAGTTAGTTGAGAAGTAAAAATGACTTCTTTGTCCACACCATAATATGGAATGACAGGGCTACTCTTCCCAGGTTGTAGTCTTGACCTACAGGTTTTCAACCCTGGCTTCACACTAGAATCGCGTAAAGTGGTTTTAAGAGTTATTTACAGCTCTTAAAGGAATTAGTCCTTATTATCCCCTCCCTGATAAATACACCTTCCCCTACCTTTGCTCAGCTTCTGGGCATCTGGGAAAGTATTAGGATTTATAATCTGCAATGAGGAACATGAGAACAAGACTCCAAAGGCGTGAATAGAAGCCACATTTTTCACAAATCTACCAATATAGAGGATCATTGTTTGCCTACAAAGCACTTTCAAAAGTGAAATAATGGGCCCCTGATTTCTAATTTGCATCCTTTAACAAAAGTTTTCAAAAATACAAAACTTGCCTTCTTCAAATCTAACACCTAAAAGATTTGTTTCACTGGATGGGTTTACTCGGCTATTCTTTCCTCCATTCGCTCCTTGATTTTTTTGCTGATTCTTAGTTGAACCTTAAGAAAAGTGAAACTAACATGCAAAAATCTATGAATTCCAGAGTAAAGGGGGACCTCCAGTATCATTTAAAATGAAGGCCTCTGAGGAAGGACTTTAGGATAATAAGACACATAAAGAACTCCTCTGTCATTAACGGGGCAGCCTCCACCCAGACAGGTGACAACAGCTCTGATGAGCCCTTTCGGACTGAATAAGAAGAGCGTCAGTCCGACGGCTTTGGAAATACCATTCCAGGCAACGTGTGTTAAGCAGCATCTAATCAGCCTGCTAAAGACACTTGATAGCACTCATATGCAGTCAGAGACAATGGAGTGGAATTTATGAATTTCAAATGAACTTTTCACAGTTTCTTAGGGCAAATCTTTAAAATTACTGCTGTAGTGCAAAAAAGCTTTAAACTTAATGTTTCAAGACAGGTATTTTCACCCTTTCTCTGCCTAACGACAGCCTCCCATCTCTGGCTAGGACTTCAGTCATTTCTCACATCCCTGCAAACACACCTTAAATCTTTTGCTGTGAGAGCAGTTTATTCCTACCTCTGAGATTCTCAGATTAGAAATTCAGTAACTCTTGAACATACCGTTATTACTAATAACAGTAATAATTTGGCTGAAATGGTGATGCTAATGAAGACAATTTTTCCATCTTCAGAAAATCCACAATTCTTTGTTGCCCTTTGGCTGAAATAAGGAATGCATACGTACTATGCATTCCATTTAGCCATCTCACATCAAGGCTGACTCACAATCAGAAATCCTTACACTTTCACTCCCAATTAGACTCCTGGGTTAGGGAGAGGCTTTTAATATTCCTCAGATGCTGCTCACCAACTGCCTGGCTTGAATGGGGCAAGTTCTGAGGAATCTAGCACTTACTTAAAGTGAACTAGCTTCTACATTACTCTGTCCTCACCACTGATTTGGCAGGACACAGGAGATGAGAGGCGAAAGGGGCCATTCCCAGCCTGCCGTCAAGTTAGATGAACTAGACAAGGCTTGCAATCAGAAACCTACTTCACTGTGGGCACGCCTGCAGTATCTATGGGGAAATGACGCTAAGGCAATTCTCTAATGGGAAAATGCCAAAACAATGTTAGTAGCAGTGAATTTCCAGCAACACAACACTGGTTATTAATAAAAATATGGACCAGATAGTGTTCATTTTTAATTCAAAGACTACTTGTATATTCAAAAAGAGCACTGCACGTTTATAAAATCATTTTTCTGCTACCTGCCTAGTACTGAATTATTTACAACTCATTTAAAACACACACACACCTGCCAGTTTTGAAAATAGTGTTTGACAATAGCATATTCAACATCTACAAAAGTAAGTGCTAGAAGAGCAGATTCTGTACACCCTGTCCTTCATTAGCAAGTTGTAAGAGATTTTTACCGACTGGTATATCACACTTCACAAAATCGTTTGAAAGAGGAAGAAATGTGACTCTGTGTTTAGAGTTCAAATTATTTGATATATATCATACAGTGAATTCATGCCAACTCCAAAGTAAAATTAACTGGTTCATCAAAATCTACACAATGTCAGTTACACTGGGAAATCCTTCCTCAAAAATTATAGGATCAGAAGCCCTCAACAAACTGCTACTGTAAGTGGATGTTCTCTAGGTAAGAGCATATCAAATAAAATCTACAACTTTTGATTCAACAGTGACACAGCAGTTAAAATATAAGAGAATTCAAAATTCTTTAAAAATTATGAATTAAATATTGCTTGGATCATGAAATCTATATAATATTTTCTTTCCAAAAAATATTAGTCTTTCATATTAGTCTGAATTTTTTAAAAATTTAAGTGATTGCCTCTAAAATAGTCAAAACAGAAAAAGTTATTCCCCCTCAAAGTGTAACTCCTAGAAGTTGCTCTAGCCTCCTCCATATCAAATCTATTGTTTTAAGTTTTCTCTCTAGTTTTCTTAAGCCTGGTATAGGTTTGCTTGTTTCATTTGCCTTTTCAAAGATCTGGTTCTTCATCAATTCTATCACTTTTTTCTTTTTAGTATATTAAAATTGGTCTTTCGTATTAAGTTCCATCACCATCTACTCTTATTTACTCATTCATTTTCTAGCTTCTTAAATGGAAGCATTAATTTATTTACATTTGAATTCTTCTAGTTTTATTATAAAAAGCACTAAGAGTTTAAATTTTTCTTTGAACATGGTGTCTGCCATTGCCAACAGGTTATGAAATGTTGTATTCTCACTATTCTTTTGTTTTTTTCCTCCCCCTACCCCACTCCCTCCCTGCTATTTTGTTTTTGTTTTTGTTTTTTTTGCTATGTCCACTCACTATGTGATCTTCTGTATCTATTTTTCTTTTTGTCTTCTCCTCTTGTCTTTCTCCTCTAGGATTTAGCAGGATTCAATCCTGGGGACCTCTGATATGGAGAGAGGTTCCCTGTCAATTGCACCACCTCTGTTCCTGGTCTCTGCTGCACTTCACCTTGACTCCCCTTTGTCTCTCTCTTTTTGCACCTCGTCTTGCCGCATGACTCACTTGCACAGTCACTCAGCTCACCATGCGGGCATTCAGCTCACCACGCAGGCACTTGACTCGCCAAGGGGGCACTTGGGTGGGCACTCAGCTCACCACATGGGCACTTGGCTTGCCATACAGGCACTCAGCGCACTGCATGGGCACTTGGCTCGCCATGCGGGCACTGACTCGCCACGTAGGCATGCTTTCTCTTCTTTTTCACCAGGAGACCGCAGGGATTGAACCTGAGTCCTCCCATATGGTAGGTGGAAGCCCTATCATTTGAGCCACATCCACTTCCCTCGCTATTCATTTCTAAAGCCTTTTTTTTATTTCCCCTGATCAGAGAGTTATTTAAATTTCCAAGTGATTAGGATTATAGTTTTTCCTTTTTGTTCATATTTGTTTTATTTATTTTTTCAACACAACAAAATCATTTAATCCCATATATACCACATTAACAAATATAAGGGGGAAAACACATGATCATCTCAATTGAGGCAGAAAAGGCATTTGACAAAATCCATCATCCTTTCTCTATAAAAACACTTTGAAACATTTGTTTTTTTAAATTATTATTACTTTGTAATGAAGAAAATGTGGCCTATAAAATTTCTATAATATTTGGAAATGACTGAAGCTGACTTTGTAGCCTAATACATGTGAATTTTTATCTAATCTAGGGACATTTGCAAAAAATGTGTGGTGTGGTCTGCATAAGACCAGGCAGGGACCACCCAGGCTGTGTACAGCGCAGTGCTGAAAAGCACTTCAACATTCCCACTCAGTTAATGAGATGCCTTTTCAAGTCTTCTAAAATGCACAGTTTTCCCTTCTGTGAATTGCAGAATTTGCATTCTAACTTGTACTCATGTTTTGGATCCGACCCCTCTCCTTCCTGCCCACTCTAGATTTCTAGGCTTGGGTGGCTAATTCAGCTATTTACACTTTGCTCTTTATCTTTGGTTGGGCCAGCAACCCAATCAGTTTTATTCAACAAACAAACATTTATTGAATAATGAAGAATGATGCCAAGCATTATTTTAGGCACTCCTCAGCAAAGCAGCAGCAAACAAAACAGATAATAGTCCTGACTTAATGGAGCTTAGGAGAGACACAAAATTAAGATCTGTGAAAATATGCTACTATATACTTATATTTTAATAACTCATTTTTCTTCTATAAATAAGGCAGGCTTACGGTAGAATTTGGGAAAAACAAAAGTTTAAACACAAAACATAAGTTTCTCAATCTTGAGTTAACCACTTGTAACATTTTAAGTGTTTCCCTGTGGTCCTTTTTATGTGAATATTTTTACCCTGGAAAAAAAAATTAAATCACATTATATACAGTACTTTGTATTCTACTTTCTACCCTTACCCTATCACAGGTATTTTCCAATTTCATTAAAATAATCTCTGAAATACCATTTTAATGGCTATAGAGTATTCTATTACACATGATTTATCCAGTCACTTACTATTGAACATCTAAGTAGTTTCCAATTTTCCAATACTTCATAACAATAAATATATTTCTATCCATCTTTTCTGTATTTCTGGTTATTTATAATTTGGATAGATTTCTAGAAAGGAAATGACCTTCTTCATGTATAACATCAAATAACTTTCTAGAAAGTTTGAACCAGTGTATAGCCCCATCAGAAGTTTATATAAGTTCCTACTTCATTTTTTTTTAAATTATTTATTTTTAAAAATTACATTCAAAAAATATGAGGTCCCATTCAACCCCACCGCCCCCACCCCCCACTTCCCCCACAGCAACACTCTCTCCCATCATCGTGACACATCCATTGCACCTGGTAAGTACATCTCTGAGCATCACTGCACCCCATAGTCAATGGTCCACATCATAGCCCACACTCTCCCATGTTCCATCCAGTGGGCCCTGGGGGGATCTACAATGTCCCGTAATTGTCCGTGAAGCACCACCCAGGACAACTCCACGTCCCGAAAACGCCTCCACATCTCATCTCTTCCTACTTCACCAAACCCTCAACAGCAGTGATAATTTTTTAATGTGGCTAATTTAGTGAGCAAGTAGTTTATTATTTTAATTTTCCTTTATTTGGTTAACAATGAATTTTTGTTATATATTCATTAGCTGATTATTTTTCTTTAAATTATCTATTTTTTTATTAAGGATTTATTATTTACCCCCCACCCCCCCCTTGTCTGCTCTCTGTGTTCGTTTGCTGTGTGATCTTCTGTGTCCACTTGCATTCTTACCAGCAGTACCAGGTATGTGTGTCTCTTTTTGTTGCGTCATCTTGCTGCGTCAGTTCTCCATGTGTGCTGCCCCACTCCTGGGCATGCTGCACTTTCTTTGCACTGGGCTGCTCTCCTTACAGGGCACAGTCCTTGTGAGTGGGGCTCCTCTACACAGGGGACACCCCTGCGTGGCACGGCACTCCTTGCATGCATCAGCACTCAGCATGGGCCAGCTCCACACAGGTCAAGGAGGCCCGGGGTTTGAACCATGTGGTAGGTGCACGCTCTATCAATTGAGCCAAATTCACTTCCCTAGATTGTCTACTGATATCCTTTATCATCTATCAATATTCTTGTTGAAAATTGTAATGTTCATCACAAGGATGCAATCTTTTTTCCCAAATTTGTTTCTGATCCTCTGGCTTTTATTTTGATTTATAATATATTTAGAACTGAAAAAAAAATCTGTTGCTTATGCCTTCATTTGAGAGTACATTTAATGTTTTCATGCTAAGAATTTCTTCCCAACCTGAGAATTGAAAAATTTCCCTCACATATTCTTAGACATTTTTCAGAACTTTAAAAAATAATAATTAAATTGTTAAAAAAAAAAAATCTCCAAGCACCATTTACTAAATAGTCCTTTATTTTTCCTACTTATTTTTTATGCTAACTTATCGGTGGCCTATTTTATTCTAAAAAGGTGTAGGAAAAACATATGCCTTAAAATCAAGGACCTATGGTAATATAGATGATAGCAGTGACATATATTGCTAGAAATAAAACTTGTTATTTATCTGATCTGTTATAAATGACTACAAATTTAAAATGATCTCTTCTTGAATTCAGAGGGGAAAGATGTCCATTTATAGAACGGGAAATTAGAATCCTATTATTTTTTCTCTTGGATAAGCTAATGAGAAGCCACCTTTAAAAGGAAGGGATGTTCAGTCAATCTGCAGCCTGCTCTCAGCTGGTTTTCACAGAATAATTGATATACTAATGATTTCAATCTATAGTACTGACTGTCTCCATTTTGCATAATTTGAACCAAACCTGAATGTAAATGGAAACAGTGTCTTGCCTATTTAACTCCCATGACTCTTAACTAAAAATCACTTAATACTGCAGAAAGGGAAGGGGAAATTAGCAAATATAAAGAGCTCTCTATTTAAAAACATTCCTCCTTATACAGAAATAGGAAGAATTAAGTAAATACATCAGAAATCTCCAGAGATGTGATTTATCATTTTATTGGTTGAGAGTGAATATTTAATTGTATAACATTTATCTCCAATACTGTCTCCTGAAAATTTCCAAACAGGCCAAAGTGCATATTCTAAATACTCCAAAGGGAAATAAATGTGCTTCATCAGCTTCATTATTTTTTAATAAAAAAAAAAATTACTAAGAAAAAAAAATCAAGTCATTATAATTGCTACATTTGGTAATCAACTTTTCAGATTAAAAAAGCACTCCTTTTCTGTAAAATACATTACACTGTGCTCTTCAATTTAATTAGATGCACTTACTGATATCACCTTCTAGCCCAGCACATAGGAGTTTTCAATTTTTAAATTTAATCTTAACAAATAACCTCCAATCATCATAATCCGAGATATCCAATACAGTAAACCCAAGTCTTGCACCTGTCACCAAGTCACCAGAATTGATCATTAACAAGCCTAGTTAGTTAAGTACAGATTAGGTAGGTGTTATCATCCACACACCCACAATTACATCACAGCATGATGGCCAATTAGTTTCAATCTGGGTAGTGAACCTTATTCCTGACAACTCCGTGTTCAATGCAAAAACAGCTGCAACCTCGTTTCTACCTACTGCTCTTCTCTGTTATTCTGAGGCAACCAATTGGGTAAAACAGGCCCTAAACAAGATCTGACTAATTTACAGACAGCAGGAGTCCTCCGTGCTGGCGCGCTTGGGTTGATATGGAAATTTCTCATATCCATTTGGTTTAATTCCACCTCTGTGCATGACATGCACTTTTCTAAATGGAAGTATAGCAAGACTGTCCAATTACAGAGGACAATATGCATTCACACTTAGAACTTGCTTAGAAACTGTTCTAGGTGACTACTTAAAAACTGCTTGGAAGGCACATGACAGCAAATGGGAGGTAGTTAATGATCACACACATACACATTCAGAGAAGGTATTTTATAACTTCTTGTTAAAAATAAATAAAACCAAAACCCCACCCCAATCAAGACAGCAGAATGAGGAGCTTCAGGACTTAGAAGCTTTGAATAACCAGCAAGAATGGGCAGAAACATCTTCCTGAAGGTTCGAGAAAACAGTTAAAGACCTAAAGAAATGGGGAATCCAAAAAAAGACCACATAAAAGTGGTAGGATCCTGTGGTGCTCTGGTTGGCCCCTCCTCTATCCCCTTGGTGGCTTAGCACAGAGCCAGCCCATGCTCCCAGTGCAGGTCCTTAGTTCCCATCCCAGAGAAGCAGAGTAACCCTTTTTTTTTTTTTTTTTTTTTTTACTTTTAAAAGTCAGCTTTTTATTATTAAAATAGTGCATATTTCTTAAATCTTTTTTAAAATGCAGAAAAAATCCCACCATTCAAACTCAGCTGTGGTTATTGCTTTTTTTTTTTTTATTGACTTTGTAATAATATTACATTAAAAATATATATGTGAGGTCCCATTCAACCCCCCCCCCCCACCCCACCTCTCCCCCCCCCAGCAACACTCATTCCCATCATCATGACACATCCATTGGATTTGGTAAGTACATCTTTGGGCACCTCTGCACCTCATAGTCAATGGTCCACATCATGGCCCATACTCTCCTCCATTCCATCCAGTGGGCCCTGTGAGGATTTACAATGTCTAGTGATTGTCTCTGAAACACCATCCAGGGCAGCTCCATGTCCCAAAGACGCCTCCACCTCTCATCTCTTCCTGCCTTTCCCCTTACCCATCAGCCACCATGTCCACTTTTCCCAATCCAATGCCACCTCTTCTATGTGGACATTGGATTGGTTGTGTCCATTGCACCTCTATGTCAAGAGGAGGCTCAGATTCCACATGGATGCTGGATGCAATCCTCCCACTTTCAGTTGTAATCACTCTAGGCTCCATGGTGTGGTGGTTGTCCTTCTTCAACTCCATCTTAGCTGAGTGTGGTAAGTCCAATAAATCAGATTGTAGGTGCTGGAGTCTGTTGAGGCTCAGGACCTGGCTATCACATCAGAGTAACCCTTGAGCACATAATGGGAACATGTATGTCTGGCACAATCTGTCTGGTGGTGGCCCTAAGGACTGAACCAGGATACTCATCACAGGCTTGTAGTCCCAGAACTTGCCTTGTGTATAGAAGGTAGCTCATAGAGTCCTACAGAATGCTATGGGAACAGTCAAGTCATGGCTGCCTGGGGCAAGAGACTGCTGGCTGCAGGACATAGAGAGCACTACCTAGGACTGTGAAGAAACTGTTTCTAGGGAAGAGGGGACATTTGTATCCATTTAACTGAGAAATTCCTCTGGTCACACATGCATGTCCAAAACAAGACACATTTGCAGAAAGGATCAGGCCCCTACTCTTTCACCCAGAGCTATTCTCTAAACTTGCTGTACAATTAAGCCCTGAAGGAAAGCAGCACTTAGGTCAATCTGCAGACTGGGAAAGGTGTTTTCTTTTTTCCTTCTTTTTTTTAATTAGCTCCTGACATTCAAGGAAAACTCCGTCATAACACAAATGGATACGGCTTAAGGAACAGATCTGGACTCAGTCCAGATTCTGGTGATAAAATAAAATGCTCAGGTTCAACACAAGATTATGAAACACACAAAGAAACAGGAAATGACGGCCCAGGCAAAGGAGAAGATTAAAGCATTAGAAGCCATCAATGAGGAAGAACAGACCTGGGACACACCAGACAAAGACTTTTGAAGAATGGTACTAAATATGCTCAAAGAGCTAAAGGGAGAAAAAAAAAGTGGACAAAGGACTAAAGGATATCAGGAAAATGATAGATGAACACAAAGAGAATACCAATAGAGATGGAAATTCCAAAAAGGAACCAAACAGAGCAGAAGACAATAAAAGAAATGAAAAATTCCCTGAGGGGTTGAACAGCAGACTGGAGCTGGCTGAAGAAAATATCAGAGAATTTGAAGATAAGCCAATTGAAATCATTCAGTCTGAGAAGCATGAAGAAAAGGGAACAGAGCCTGAGGAACCTGTGGGATACCATCTCACATTATAAGAGTCCTTGAAAGAGAAGAAAGAGAGCAAGAAAGAGAATATTCAGAGAAATAATGGCTGAAATCTTCCCAAATTTAATGAGAAGACATGAATATACACATCCAAGATGCTTAACAAATTCCAAAAAGGATAAACCCAAATAGACCCACACCATGGCACATTACAATCAAAACGTCAATTGCCAAAGGTAAGGAGAGAATTCTGAAAGTCACAGAGAGAAGCAGTGTGGCACATACAAGGGAGTCTCAATAAGATTAAATGCCAAAATGCCATCAGAAACTATGGAAGCAAGAAGGCAATGGGATGACATTTAAAGTACTGAAAGCAAAAATTGACAGTCAAGAATTCTATATCTGGAAAAACTGTCTTTCAAAAATGAAGGAGAGACTAAGACATTCCCAGAAAAACAAAAAGCTGAGGGATTCTGTCACCACTAAAAAGGATCTGCAAAAGATGCTAAAGAGAGTCCTGCAAGTTTAAAGGGCAATAGACAGTAGATCAAAGATGCATGAAGAAATAAAAATCTCCAGTGAGGGTAAAGACATGGCAGTACTATCGTATTTTTGATTTGTAACTCCACTTTTTACTTCCTATAGGACCTAAAAGGCAAGTGCAAAAATGCGATGATAAATCAGAGGCTTTGGACTGATAACATATAAATATGTGATCTGTAACAAGAACTGTACAAAGGTGGGGGCACAGAGAGGTATGGGAACATAATTTGTGTTTACTATTGATGTTAACTTGATATATCAAAGTAAACAAGACTGTATTTGATTTAGGATGTTAAATTTAAGCCCCACAGTAACTACAAAGAAATTACCAGAGAATGTGGAAGCTCATAGAGACAGAAACTAGGGTGCGGGGGTAGAGGGTGGAGGGGAAACGGAGAGTTAATGCATACTGTGTATAGGGCTTCTTTTTGGGGAGATGGGAAACTTTCAGTAATGGAAGATGGTAAAAGTACTGCAATATTGTGAAAGTGATTAATCCTATTGAATGAAATGCTTGGGAGTGGTTGAAATGGTAAAGTTTATATTGTATATATGTTCCCACAATAATAATAATTTAAAAAACACAGAAAAAGTTAAAGACAATGACCATTAAGTACAATACATAACCCTGGACAGGATCTAACAAGGGGAAAAGGCTCAAAAGGACATTATTGGGACATATGAAAAAACTGGAATATAGACTATAAGCTTTATATCAATGTTAAAATTCTTGAACTTGATCTCCTTGGTCTTAGGATATATACAGGGCAATATTAAGTATTCAAAAAACATGATGTATACAACTTATACTCAAGTGTCATAAAATAGACTGATAAATAGACAGATTTGAGTAGACGGATGGATAGAATGATATGGCAAATGTGACAAAATATGAAACTTGGTGGATCTGGGTATCGGGGGGCGGGGGGGGTAGGGATATTTGGATTTCTCTATATGGAGTCTGTATTACTTTTGTAACTGTCCTGGACATTTGAAAGTATTTCAAAATTAAAAGTTTAAATAAATAAATAAATAAATAAGAACAACTGTGAGAGCCAAGAGGATGCCTAAGTTCCTCTTAGTATCCTGGATGGGATCTTGGAACCGTAATAGTATATTAGGTAAAAACTAAAGAAATCTGAATAGAGTACAGACTTTAGTTAGTAATAACTTACCAACACAGGTTCATTAATTGTAAAAAATGTACTACCCTTATGCAAGAGGTAAATAACAGGGGAAACTGGGTGCAGGTTATATGGAATTCTCTGTACTATCTTTGTAATTTTTCTGTAAATACGAAACTGTGCTAAAAAAATTTAAGTTTATTTTAAAAAAATAATAGACAAAACTGATGTCTTCCTTTGATTGTCCCATAAAATAACTCATCATATCATTTCTTTATTGTCTATGTAAAAGACATCCTGTTCCTGGCTATATATTAGCATCACCCTTTAACCAATAAAATCAGCAAAAAGGAAATTCCTCACAGGCATTGTCTAAGTTATTCTTTATGGAACCAAAAATAGCACTATGTACTTAAGTGCTCTCTCTCTCTCTCTCTCTTTCTATATACATATAACCAAATAAGAAGGACCACTTGATATTTAATATCACTATTCATTAATACTGAACAGTCACAGCTTCTTGAAAACGTATAGAGGGCTCAGACAAAGAAAAACAACTGACTAATAAGCAAACAAAAAAGTGTCTCATCTCACTAAATAAAAAAGGTAATAATAACAGTGGAATAGTATTTGTTACTTATCAAATTCCCAAAACATTCAAAGAACATTCAGGCTGTCCAGGCAGAAAGGAAGCAGGTACTTTTGCACAGGCTGTTGGTATGCTCTCAACTATAACAAACTTACAGAAAGTTGATTATATGTATAAAGAGCCTAAAAATAGTTCTAACCCCTAACTCCTGACAGTACTTCTAGGAATCCATGCAAAGGATAAATTCAGACTGGGAGCTAAGACTTGCAAATAATGCTCTGAAACACATCCTCACTTGTACTCTGAATGATGAGGTACTAACTATGCCAGGTAAAAACACTGAATGATAAAACAGGTTAAGGAAGCACAACAGGAAATACTGGGCAGTCATTACAAATGAGGCTTTTGAGGTAGTACGCTTCTAACAAGTTAAATGGAAACAGAAGAAAATACAATTTTGTACGAGGGTGGGGGTGTTTGAGAGCATAATACTGACCGTAAGAATCTGCAGGCAATTTGTTTTCTTTTCATACATTTGTATATTTTCAACTTTTCTACAATGAATATGTTGTTCTTTTCAATCAGGAGCAGGGAAATAAGGTTACCTTTTCTACCACTTTCCCTTCAGTTTAATTATTTATGTAATTTAACCAATTTTAAAAAGCAATTATATTACATTCATAGAAAATGATAACTAAAGAAAACTCAGCAGTTGGATAAGGCTGTCTTTTCTGTTCTAAGTGTACCTCCTATTCAGTTCGGAGTTTTTCCTACAGTTGTCAAGGAAATGAGCCCAGATCGCCTCGTCCGGCTGTTGAGGACAGGCTGGATCTCCTCTCAGTCCCCAGGCTTCTTGTTGCTGTGGTTGCTCTCGGCTCATGCCATTGGGCAGAGCATCATGCTGGACTCAGAGCCACACAGGTCATTGATCCTTTCCCTTTCCCTCAGAGAGTTCCAACTGTAGTGAGAGAGAAAGTCCCGGCCCCCAAATTTCTCATTCTCACCACACAGCATTTAATCACAAGGGGATCATTGCTTTGAGGGAAGCACTGCTCTCTCATCTTGAGCTCTTTTAAAACTGCAAGCACTCTTGGGAGACAGGACAAATTAACTAAATCTTTCATGGAACTCATATAACTTTCCTTTATGGGAACCTGTAAAGAGGAAGGCAGGAAATGTACAACAGACATCCAGGAATGCAGGAGAAAAATTTCACCTACTTCACAAATTTGCTTGGGGAAATCCTGAAATTTTGATTAAAACAGAACCCTTTAATGGGCTGCAAAAACATGTTTCCATGAAATAAAACAGAGGGTAAATAATTCTATATACATTTTTCAGTCAAGCTTATTAGAAAAATACAATAGTCCCAGTAGATACAAAGACAATGATATGATCATGCAATAAAAACAGAAAACAAATGTTTCAGGATATGCTCATCCAGGACAGTAAACACACACACACACACAACTTGGGAACATCATATTATACCAACTAAAAAAGTATTTTTTTAAATGGCACCCTATTCAGGCAAATTTGTGCTATTATCAAATGGAAAAAAAAAAAAGACAGTAAATTGGTGTTACTTCTTGAAAAACAGTACATCCCATCCTTAAATGATCTGAATTCCAGATAGCAGCTCACTCTCCTCTCATGAAACTGCCCACTGACCTAACCCCAAGAAAGCCAAATTCTTCCCTGAATGCTCATTCTTCAGGCCATTTTTCTTAAAGGTTTCTTCCCAGGATGGTTAATTTGGGTATTGCTAGATTTCCATGGTTGCCACTTGCCTGTTTGTTTATCCAGACTCCCAATGTAATGTATTTTGACCCTATACCCTTTTCATTTTTGTTTTATGAAAATATCTGAAATAATTCCACCTTTTAAAAAGTTTAGAAAGGTTTGTTATATTTTCATTTGGAAAATGTGTTAGTTCTTATGTCACTTTTTTCCCCTCTGCTCCAGATAACCCCTTCTTGTATTTTCAAAGGGTTTTATTTCTAGCTTTGTTTATAACTGAAGAATTGTTACTACAATTTAGGGTTTAGGTGAAATCTACATCTGTTAGCACACATTCTCTATATAGACAGTTGTGCGTAGAGCTGGCACAGTCATTAGTAAGCCTCATGGACAAATAATTCCTGCCTTAAAGAAAGACAACAAATTAATAGAAATCTGGGATCACAATGTGTTCTTCTCACTACCACCAAATTCTTAGAATTCTTTGGAAATCTAATTCTCTCTTCCACTAGAGGCAATATGCTGATCCTACATATATTGAACTCTAGTTTAAGAAATTAATATCTGCTTTAAAGTATCACCTCTCAAAATTTTTGGACTATGCGCCACAATAAAAAACATATTTTAAACTTAACCCAGCACACATATTCACATAGCTGTAAAAAATGTTTCTTAAAATACTTTTACATTCAACACTAATATTTCTATTTCTTTTTTTCTATTATTTTAAGGAATGCCAGTTGTGGCCCACTAAATTGATATTACAACCTTTTCGTGAGTTGGAACCCACAGTTGAGAAGCCTTGCTGTAAAGCCCTGCTCCCTGCTGAGTAATGTGTTAACTCACAATAACAGAGCATCTCAATATAAATGGTGCCTAAAGACTCTCCTACACTTTTTTCCTTTCATTCTACTCTTTCCTCCCCATGCCAAAGATTCTGTTCTCTCTCCCATCCCCCAAAGACTGTCCTTCATGCTCCTCTCTTTTTATTCTATTCTCACTTAATGTTCCCACTACTACTTGTGCAGAACAAATCTCCCCAAACCTAAAACATAAAATAGCAACTATTTTATTAAACTCCCAGATTCTGTGGGTCAGGAATTTGGAAAGAGCACAGTTGGAAAGCTAGTCTCTGCTCCAGGATACCTGGACCCTCAGTGGAAAAAAACTGATGTCTGGGGAGACTCAGTAGCTGTAGGTGGAATCATCTGCAGGCCATTCCTTCACATGCCTGGCACCATGCTGCTGATGGCTATGGCCTCTTTCTCATCGTTTGGTTGAGTCAGGGAAACTGGCCTCCTACCATGAGTTCCAGGGGCAAGTATTCTACCTCACAAGTCAGAAACTATGGCTCCTATCAAGCTCTTCCTCAGAAGTCACCCGCCATTCCTAATACATTCTATTGGTGGTCAAAGCAAGTCACAAACCTGCCCAATTCAAGATGAGGTAAACTGGACACCACTTCTTGATGGGACAGTTGCAAAGTTCTACAAAAGCAGGCGGCACAGGATATATTCTTTATAGTCATCTTCTAAATCATTATTCCCCAACCTCACTCCTAATTCCAGAAACAAATGTCCAATATCTACTATGTAGCTAGCTTTCTATGGGTGTCAGTTTGATACTGCAATCATAATATTATCTAAACAGAACTCACTGTCTGTCCTCTGTCATGTTTCCTATCTCAGTCCTACTAGGGAAGAAAGAGCTTAATGTTTTATTTCAGACAAATACATCAGAGGCTCTGAATCATAAAAGTGAAGGAGTTGCAAGCAGAAAACTCAAACCAACACAGTGGCTCTATAGAGTCTGAAGTCCCATATGGGGTACAGACCAAAGTGTATGTCAATCCCAGTAACAAGGAAATCTGAAAGCCATTCACTTTTATACAAAGACTTAACAGTTCGTATTGACAGGTCTTATTAGCAATCTTAAAGGTCTTATATTTTACATGTTCTACTGCTTCCCTCTTTCTCTGACTACATGACGCTCCCTTGGAAAACTTTCTCCTTGTGCAGGCTCCATATTACCGTATTTACTGTCATACAAGCTAAGAAACCTGCTAGTGGTGAGAGGCAGCATCAGAGTTTGGGGCAGCGATTCTCAAAGTATGTTCCCTGGACAAGTGGCAGTGCCCGAGACCCTTCCATGTAGACCATGAAGTCAAAACTATTTTCGAGTGTTGTTTGGGGGGGAGAGGGGTGGGGGGGGGGGTGGGGTTGAATGGGACCTCACATATATATTTTTAATGTAATATTATTACAAAGTCAATTAAAAAAAAACTGAAGGAAAAAAAAAAAACTATTTTCATAATGACATTAAGGCATTATTTGCCTTTTTTTGCTGTATTGACATTTACACTAATAGTGCAAATGCAATGGTGGCTAAAACTGCTGATGCCTTAGCATGAATCAAATGAGTCAAGAGCAGCCCAAACTGCTAATCGTATTCTTCACACACACACTTTCAGTTTAAAAAAAAAAAATTTAAAAAAACAAGTTTTACTTAAGAATATCCTTGATGAAACAGTAAAGTTCTTCATTTTCTTAAATGTCTATGTTGAGTACATGTCTTTTTAATATGCTGTGTGACAAAATGGGAAATATGCATAAAGCACTTCAGCTGTATGCTACCTGTCTCCAGGAAAAGCACTTGTGGTCATTTGAGTTGTAAGATGGCTAGTGACTTGGGTCGCTGGCACACATTTTCTCAAAAATAAAAAAAGTGAGCCTGTCACTTCAAGGAAAACAACCAATGATATTTATCACCAATGATAAAATTTGAGCTTTTGAGTGAAAATTAGAATTGTGAAAAATTTGTATCTGCCACCACAAGCTATAGAGCTTCCCAACCCTTATTGATGTTTCTGATGAGACTGGTGGTGATATTAACAAATGTGATTATCTTAATATTACATAATTTAATTTGTCAATATGAAGATCTCCATAATCAATGAACCAATATTTCCAAATGACCAATGAATGATATTAGAAAATCATGCATGGGTAAAAGATCCATTCAAAGTTCAAGATTGATCAATGGATTTTAACATAACAGAATACAGAAGAGTTCATCAATGTACTTTCAGATTCCACTTCAGAACTAACCTTTTAGAAACTATGCTTGCCAAATTTTGGTGTATGACCAAGGAAGAATTTCCACAACTATATGAAAAGGTTATTAAAACAATGCTCCCCCTTCTTTCCAATGACACATCTGTGTGATGCCAGACTGTCTTTCAACCACACAGTATATCTCAACAGTTTAGCTGCAGAAGCAAATATGGGAATTGCCTATTTTTTTAATTAGCCAGACATTAGAAAGTGTTGCAAAAATGTTAAACAATGCCATTCTTACAATTTCTGGGGAAAGAGAAAGTCTTGGAAAATTCACTTATTTTTCATAGAAAACTTAGGTTAATACTTAATGGGCATATCATTATTTTAAATGAATTATGAATGATGTTTTAAAATAGATTATATAAATAGTAATCTTTAAAAAATACTCAGTTTTAATTTCCAATAGAGTAAATATTGATAGATATAACCCATATAAACCTAAGCTCTTTGGGATCTACAATACTTTTTAAAATTCCAAATTGGTCTTATGACCAAAAAGTCTGAGAACCACTGTTTAAAACATAAATTTGGAGACATAATTGCTAAAGTTCAAATACTGGCTATCCCATTTAGCAGCCAGTGTTTGAAAAGCTTTAGAAAGGTATTTAAACTCTTTATGCCTCAGTTTCCTCATATTTTACATGGAGGAAATAATAATTCCTCCTTTGCAAGGTATTTGTAAGAATGATATGAGATAATGTATATAAAGAGCTTATAACAATGCCTGCTATGTAGAAAATCCCCATTGTATTGAAGAGATTGTTTTTATGACCCACAAACTATCAACTGGGCCTTGGGACTCTCTCTCCCATGTACTCACTTCTATTTCCATCACTACTCCCAGCCTTCAGTTTCTTCTCTGGACCACTTAGTCAACAGATTAACTAGACCCTTGCCATGAATATCTCAAATCTTTACACTATCCTTGGCTTCTCTCCTAAACCACAGATGAGGCCATAGCTCTTCTTCAGAAACTAATGCTATATGTCCATTCTGACAACAAGTAAGGCCTAAATTCACTAGCCTGCCATCAAAGGCCCATATCTAACTCTCAGTCTAACTCTAGCCTATGGCTTACAAAATGTATCTTGAGGGGAGCAGATGAGACTTAAGCAATTGGGCTCCTGCCTCCCACATGGGAGGTCCCAGGTTTGGTTCTCAATGCCTCCAGAAGAAGACAAGCAGATGCTGCAACAGGCAGATGACACAAGGGGCAGAAGTCACAACAAGCAGATGCTGCAACCATCACAACTAGCAGACACAGCAATGAGCAGACACTGCAACCAGTGGGGAGTGGAAGTAGCTCAAACAGTTGAGCACTTGCCTCCCACATGGGGGGGGGGGCAGGTTCTGGGATTGGCTACCAGTGCCCTCCTGAAGAAGATGAGCAGACAATGAGCAAACAACAAGCAGACAGAAGAGGGAGCTATCTTGGGGGTTGGGGGATAAAAATAAAAAATAAAATAAATTTTTTAAAAATGTATCCTGAAGAACTCTTGTTTCACACTAGGGCTAGAAAACAAGGAAGCTATCATCAAACAAATCTGGGAAGCTAATAGGTTAACCTGATTTCCTTCAGTAGTACTATTTAGAACCTTTTGCAAGCTCATGTGCACTGTGGCCCTTGGACTGAAATACAGAACACAGCATGTGCCAGAGTTTACTGACCAGGGAGCCTTGTTGAAAGGAGCATCTCCAGGAAATAGATTTTGAGAGAGCACATTTGGGGGAATATCACTAGCTTCATTTCCCAAGATTTGCTGACAGATGCTTGGCCATTTCACAAACTTGTCATACTCCCTGGTTTGTGTTCTAATCCCACTGCAAAGAATAGTCATCTCCCCTATTATTTCCTAACCCTCAATGCATATACCACTGCTTATTTTGGGCCTCCTGATTTCCTAAATCAGAGTTTTCTATCTTCCTTGTTTGTTCCTCCACTTTTATTGAACTGAAATTCCTGCCTTCTGTTTCATTTTACAGTTAGTTGTTGGTGTGGTGTTTTTTTTTTTCTTTTTTGCTAATTGTGAAATACCTTGGGGGAGGACAATAGCATATTGAGTAAGGTCAACTGTAATAAAGACACCAAGAGCAGACATCCAAGAGGGAATCAACAATCTTCTTTCACTCAAGATGTAATTCAAAATTGCTCAAGATTACTCTCTCCTTACATCTGAGTGAGATATCAAGTTCCAAAACAATGAGATATTCAACCACATTTTAATTGAAAAAAGGAAATAAAATTAAAATATCTGATGGAGGCCATAAATGATCCAGCAAGAGATTTCCAGCCAAAAAGCAACCATGGAAACTACAGATCCTTTCACTTACGATGTTCAACTATGTTCATTCAGCTATAAATATATACTAAGAACCTACTATGTGTCAGGGAGAAATCCTAGACTAAAGAAGGAGTCAAATGTACAAGAAAATTATGGTGGAGAAAGTGCTATGGTAGAGAAATCAGCAAACCCTATGGCAGCAAACCAAAGAAGTACTTAATTCTGCCTGGAGGATTCTAGGAAAGAACCACAGAATAGTGAGTATTTGTTTTGGGTTCCAAGGAATTCACAAGGAGAAAAGAATAAAGGGCATGCCAGGGAGAGAAAAGGGAGATGCACACAGAGAGGCCTAGACACTTGTGACTGGCGTTTTGAGTTCGGTCTTTACCACCTTCCACCCAGCTTTGATGCTCTGGTAGACTGAATAACAGTCCCCCCAAAAGATATCAACACCTTAATCCCTGGAACCTGTGACTATTACTTTACAAGGTGTGATATAAATTAAGGCTCTTGATATGAGGAGATGATCCTGGATTATCCAGGGTGGACCCTAGATGTAATTACAAGTTCCTTATAAGATAGAATCAGAGAGAGAATCAACACATAGACAAGATGTGACAAAAAGGCGGAGATGAGAGTGATATGGCCAAAAAGACAAGGAATGCTGGAAGCTAAAAGAAGATGAAGAGGCAAGGGGCACAGTCCTGCTGACAACCTAGATACTGATTTCAAACTTGCAGTGCCACTGATTTCCGTGATACTGATTTCAAACTTCTGACCTCCAGAACTGGTAGACAATACATTTTTGTTTTTAGCCAGCAAGTATGTGGTAATTCATTATAGCAGCAATAGGAATCAGATGTAGCTGCTGCCTGCTACATGCCTCCAATGTCATTTCCCCACATCCATCAAGGATTCTGGAATCATCTCACAGTCTTCCTCTCAACCTAACTCCTATTATCATCCTGGGTGGTTCCACCGTCCATGTGGATAATCCATCTGACCCCTATTGTCACAACCCCTTAATCACCTTGCCCCCAGTGACATTTCATACCACTCAGTTTCATACCACTTCAGACAAGCTCTGGATCACATCACCAGTAAAACAAATGCCAACATCCTGCCCTTGACTACCAATTCTTATTCTTTCAGCTTTCAGTTTTCAAACTCAGTGAGTTTCCCTTAATCCCTCCATTTTCCCACAGTCTATAAGCATCTTCAGCTTCAAATCCTTCCTTACCCTACTGTCATGACTGGGACAACTCTCTCACTAGAACCCACAGGTGAATTTGCAGAGAAGTTCATAATTATGGGTTAAATTGTGTCCTCCAAAAAGATACATTCAAGCCCTAACTTCTGGTCCTAGGGATATGACCCTATTTGAAAAGAAGGCCTTAGAAGATGTTATGAGTTAAGTTGAGGCCAAACTGGATTAGGATGGGCCCTAATCCAAAATAACTAGTATCCTCTTAAGTAGAGAAAATTGGACACAGTCAGTAGGAGAGAAAAGACAGCCATGTGACAAAGGCAGAAACTGAATTATGCCACAAGCCAAAGAATGCCATGGATTGACAGCAAACCACCAAAAGGATCCCACAGACATTAGAGGAAGCATGGCCAAGTGAACACCTACAGATTGCAGACTTCTAGCCTCCAGTACTGCAAGACATCAGTGCCTGTGGTTTTAAGCTACCCAGTCTGTGGGGCTTTGTTACAGCAGCTGCAGGAACCTTAGACACTCATAAAACATCAGGCCTTTCACTTGCATGATCTCCTTCTAAGCCCAAATTTTACCAGAAACATGGGAAAGATATTGTTATCTTACTGTCACACTTCCTCCCATGTCAGGCGGCATTAGAGTGGCTGCAGACATTCTGGGGGTTCTGCTAAAATAAAGCCAAGTGAAGATATACTTAGTTTGGGTTCAGCGGAGTATATTTATGTAGTTCATGGTCATTTTAGTGCATAGTTAAGTCACCACTACTTGTCTCAATGCAAAAATGACTCCCAGAAACATTCTTACACCCACTGTGCAGCCTTACCCAGAATTGTAATGGGGCACAAAAGCATAAGCCGTACAGCATTCTGTAGTGTCCTAACGCTGCTAACACCAGCAGTATAGCACAATGAATGAGCCAGAACCAAGGGTCTCGAAAAGTCTTTGATTCACCAAGTATGTAGAATTGAAAGTGGAGGATTCAATTCTCATTAATATGTAGTCAAAATGGAAGTTAAACAGAACTTCTCCCCTGTCAGGAATATATTCAATTCAATAATGTAGTGTATGCAAATACAAATGTATCAACCCTTTAAATTTTCTTGAGACACACATGAAATAAAATTTATTTGGTTTCCTGTGTTTGCAGCTCCCAAACAAATATTTTCAAACTGTACCAAAAGCCATAAATAAAAGTGATTAATAGGATCTTGGATTTCTTACATGAACATTAGTAAAGTTTGTAAATACTTGTTCATTCAGCACAAATGTTGATACCAGTAAGAAACCATAAAGCTCATACTGTACCACTAAAGATCACTGACAACAGTCAAATCAATTCAAGTAACATTTGATATTGGATGCTGTACAACAAAACTTGAAAAGCCCTGAAATTTTACAGCTCATATGTAAAAACATCTTGATAGAGATTTTGCCAAACTGGATAATAATTCTAAAAATTAAGTTATAAAGCTGAAAGAAACACTTCTGAACCCTCAATAATAATTTTCAAAAAACTAATTTTGATCTACCATGCAATTCTCTCTACAGAAATACTATTGCAAAATTATTGTCATGCAAAGAGGAGAGCATAGGGTATGTAGCAAAACTTAGGGGAGAAGGGAACTATTACAGAGGTGTGCCAGCAAGTAATAAATATGATTTTTTTTTTTTAAAGATTTATTTATTTATCTCCCCTTCCCCCCCCACCCCGGTTGTCTGTTCTCTGTGTTTATTTGCTGCATCTTCTTTGTCCACTTCTGTTGTTGTCAGTGGCACAGGAATCTGTTTCTTTTTATCGCGTCGTCTTGTTGTGTCAGTTCTCCGTGTGTGTGGCACCATTCCTGGGCAGGCTGCACTTTCTTTCGCGCTGGGCGGCTCTCCTTACGGGGCACACTCCTTGCGCATGGGGCTCCCCTATGGGGGCAACACCCCTGCGTGGCACAGCATTCCTTGCATGCATCAGCACTGCGCATGAGCCAGCTCCACATGGATCAAGGAGGCCCGGAGTTTGAACCGTGGATCTCCCATGTGGTAGACAGACGCCCTAACCATTGGGCCAAGTCTGCCACCAAAATATGATATTATTTTCCTGTATTATGTAATGCTTATAGCACTTGTCATCTTTTCAAAATTTATAAATTGTTGTCCTTTCTTTGCTCATGTAAAATATTTACTTGAGTCTAATTTTTGATTTTTTTTTTCTTAAAGAAAGCATACAAAATTGAATAAGCTTCAAGCACAAACAACTAAGATCTATTGTTGGCAAGACTCTCACCCTCTTTAATTACTTGCCTTTAAGCCTCAACTCCCAATCTTAGATTAATCCCATCTAATAAGTGTGGAAGGAATAATAGAAAGTCATCCTTCACGGCTTCCATTGATGGATAATAAACCATAAGGTAAAAGGTTATTGAGAACAAACTATCTGTGAGATGTCCAAGCATCACCCACAGATTACCTGCACCATTTCAATTAAGGGATCAAACAATTCCTAATAGAGGAACAACCTGATATTATATCCTTCCTGATGTACAAAATAGAGTGTATGGCATTACCCTTATAAAACATTTTTGCCAGAAACTCAGTTTAGCCTAAATCTAATTAAGCTTTTAGAAGTAGCTCCAAATTTATAGATATGGAGGAGCTATATGGACCAGTTAAATACCTCAAGGAAACAAGCAGACAAATACGGAAAATGGAACATGCTGCTAGACAGTAAGTCTACTCTTTTCAAAATGTCAATGTCATGGAAAGTTTTAAAAGGTAGAAAGGACTGCCCTAGAGTAAAAGAGAACAAAGAAATATAATATTAAAATGCAGTGTGTGAACCTTGATGGGTTATTGGTCACCCTTCCCCATGCAAAAAAAAATAATATAAAAGACATTTTGAAAAGTAGTGAAATCTGAATATGGGACAGTTACTAGATAACTCTAGGAAATTACTGTTCATTTTCTTTTGTAAGACAATAATAAAGTGGCTATGTAGAAGGATTTCTTTATTTTTATGAGATACACAATAAAATTTTTAAGGGTACAGTATCATGATGTTTATAATTTACTTTCAAGTGGTTCTGCAATTTTGCTTGCCTTTTAAATTTTCTTTATGCTTGAAAATCTTTGTAATAAAAATAATTGGGATGACAGCATCAACATTGAGACATAGGATATCCCAAAAAAAACCTCCTCAGTGATTCAGGGAATAAAAGTACAAATCCCACTTGCTTAGACCTCTGGAAGATGGTAGAGACTAGAGAAGGACTCCACAAACACTGAATCAAAGAAAAAGGAAAATATTGGGTAGGAAATTTCTATCCCAGACATGCGAGTCCACTCTGCCTCCCTCACTCACTCCCATGGAGCTTGAGAGTTGCTCAGAGGCAGTGACCTAGATCCTTCCCACCTCACAAAGGGAACAGAAGAGATAGAACCCAGGTCAGAACACAACCCACTGAGGAGTGCTGCATACAAAAGGGCCCCAAGGAGGGGACAGGGAAAGGGAGAGAGAGACCACAGTAAAACTGCAGGTGCATAGTGTTGCACTTACTCAATCCAGTTTCTGTCGACTGAACCACTCCTAAATGCAAAGCAGACTTTTCTGGAGTGACACACATTTCTGGATTGATGCCATGTGGCTCCTAAGGACAATATACCCTATATCAGGGAACAAACTGGAGGCAGAAAATTCTCATAGAGGAAAAAAAGAGGGGTTAAACTGAAATGCTGTAAGACAGGAGGGTCCCAGGAATGAAAGGAGTAAGGAAAACAGAGCACTGAGTGAGGGAGAGAATTTAAATAAATCAAAGGAGCTGGGAGAAAATTCTGTATAAAAACAAACAGATCAAGATTTCCAGAGAAGACAGAGGAAACGAAGTTTTCTCCTGGAGGTGAAATAATCACACAGAAAGTACAATCTTAAAAATTGTACCAGGGAAGCAGATATAGCTTAAGTGGCTGAGTGCCTGCTTCCCATGTATGAGGTAATAGGTGCAATCCCTGTTTTTTTTTTTTTGGAGAAAAAAAAAAATTGTACCAAATAGCCATAGCCAGGAGCCAGGGTACAGGGAATCAGAAGAAGAAAAGCTGAGGAAATCTGATCAGTTAAACACCGGCTATTTTAAACGTCTAGAATAAGATGGGCCAAGGGTCAAAGAAGAGTGTTAACACAAAGTTAATAGAAAATAAAACCTTAGACAAGAGGGAGAAACTGATCTTTAGAGTTAACTCACCAAGATAAAATGCATAGACATAAGCAATAAATTAGAAATCATAATAAGAAACAGGAAGCTATGGTTCAGTCAAGGAAACAAATTAAAACTTCAGAGGAAAGAAAGAATTTGGAACAACTAAAGTAGTTCAAACAAATCTAAGTCAATTCAAGGAGATGAAGGAAAACATGCATAAAGAGAAAAAGATATTAAGAAGACAATATGTGAACATAAGAATTTGAAAGTATAAAAAAATAAACATAACAAATTATAGGGATGAAAGGCACAATAGTAGAGATTAAAAATTCTTTAGAGTGGGCTGTTGTGCACACCCATATGCGCAGCATCCCCCCGCCATGTGTCAGGGCCAGGACCAGGATCAGGTGCAGAGACCCCCTCATCCCAGGAAATGGGGCATGGCCAAAAAGGGGGCCACCTCCTTGCCCATCATGCACTACACATTCATGGGGACCTGGTGCTAAGCCATTCGTAGATGACCTGCTTCTGAGCCAGGGATTCATACATAGCAGAGGAGCTCCCTTGCTATAATCTACTGAAAGTCAGCCCTCAACACAAGATTTTAAAAAATAACTAAAAAGATTAATAAAGATGGTAAAATGATTTCACAGTAATTAAATTGTAAAAGTATAATTTTACAAAAAAGAAATAAAATTTATAATAAATAAAATTTTAAAATGAGAAAATAGCTATTTAAAAAAAGAAAAATACATTAGAGTCATACAACAGACTTGACTAGGCAGAAGAAAGAACCAGTGAACTAGAAGACAGGACAGTCAAAACCATAGGCAGAAGAACAAAGAGAAAATAACAGAAAACTTGAGTAGTATGTCAGGGATTTCAGTGACAGCATGTGTGCACAAACATACATGTCATGCATGTCCCAGATGGAGAAGAGAAGGTAAAAGAGGCAGAAAGAATATTGGAGGAAATAGTAGCTGAAAATTTCCCAATTCTTATAAAAGACATAAAAATACCTGTCTAAGAAACACAACATACTCCAAACAGAATTCTAATAGACCTACTCCAAGACACATACCAATCAGAACGTCAAATGACAAAGATAAAGGGAGAATTCTGAAAGCAGCAAGAGAAAAGTGATATATCACATACAAGGGATCACAAAAAGACTAAGTGCTTATTTCTCATCAGAAACCATGAGGCAAAAATGCAGTGGAATGACATATTTAAGATACTGAAAAAGAAAGACTGCCAGCCAATAATTCTTTATCTGGCAAAACAGTCCTTCAAAAATGAGGGAGAGTTTAAAATGTTCACAGAGAAACAGCATTCTTTCTTGATAAAAACACTTAGAAAAGTAGGAATAGAAGGAAACTTCAACATGATAAAGGGCCTATATGAAACCCCACAACTAACATCATACTCAGTGGTGAAAGACTGAATGCTTTCCTTCTAAGGTATGGAACAAGATGAGGATGCCCACTGTTACCACAGTTTTTCAACATTATACTGGAAGTTCTAGCCAGAGCAGTTAGGTAAGAAAAAGAAATAAGAACCATCAAAATTGGAAAGGCAGTGGTAAAACTTTCACCATTTGCAGAAGACATGATCCTACATATACAAAGTCTCAAAAAATCTTTAACAAAGTTACCAGAGCTAATAAACAAATTCAGCAAAGTAGCAAGATACAAGATCAACACACAAAAACTAGTTGTTTCCATATACTTGTAACAATCTAAAGAGGAAGTCAAGAAAAATTCCATTTACAACAGCAACTAAAAGAATCAAATATATAGGAATAAATTTAACCAAGGATGTAAAGGATTCATATACAGAAAACTAAAAAAACATTGCTAGAAGAAATCAAAGAAGATCTAAAAAAATGAAGGACATTCTGCATTCATAGATTGCAAAACTAAATATTGTTAAGATGTCAATTTTACCCAAAATGATTTAAAGATTCAATGCAATTCCAATAGCCTTTGTTGCAGAAATGGAAAATCCAATCATCAAATTTATTTGGGAGGCTAAGTGTCCCCAAATAGCCAAAAACATCTTTAAAAGAAGAGTGAAGATGGACTCATACTCCCTGTCTTTAAAGCATATTACAAAGCTACAGTCATCAAAACAGCATGGCACTGGCACAAGGGCAGACTTACTGGCCAATGGAATTGAACTGAAAGTTTGGAAATGGACCCTCATATCTATAGCCAATTGATTTTTGACAAGACTGCCAAGTCAATCAATTGGGAAGGAATTGTCTCTTCAACAAATGGTGCTGAGAAAATTGGATATCCATATGCAAAGAAATGAAAGAGGACCCTACCTCACATCATATACAAAAATTAACTCAAAGTCCAGGACTATAAAGCTCCCATAAGAAAATGTAGGATCTTGTGTTAGGCAATGTTTTTTTTTTACTTTATACCCAAAAGCATAAGCAACAAAAGAAAAAATAGATAAATGAGACCTGATCAAAATTAAAAACTTTTGTGCATCAAAAGACATTGTAGCTGTCTCTGCTAGAGAAGCACATACCAAATTTTGGTGTGTATTTCCATCTTTCTTTCCATTCATTTGTCAGCAAGTTCTGTTCTTTCCCCATTTTCCAATAAATTCTTTTTACTGAACTAACCAAAAAAAAAAAAAAAAAGACATTGTCATGAAAGTGAAGAGGCAACCTGCACAATGGAAGAAAGTATTTAGAAACCACATATCCAATAAGGGTTTAATATCCAGACTATGTAAAGAAATACTACAACTCAACAGTATAAAACAATTGACCCAAACTAAAAACGAGCAAAAGAACTGAATTAACATTTTTCCATAGAGGATATACCAATGGCTAATGAGCACATGAAAAGATGATCAACACCACTAGGCTAGTAGGGAAATGCAAATCAAACCACAGTGAGATATCATTTGATACCCACTAGAATGGCTACTATTGGAAAACCAGAAAACTACAAGTGCTAGAGAGGTAGAAAAATAGGAACACTCATTCATTGCTGGTAGGAAAGTAAAATGGTACAGCCACTGTGGAAGACAGTTCAGCAGGTCCTCAAGGAAGCTAAGCATAGAATTACAATATGACCCAGCAATCCTGCTATTATATACCCAGAAGAATTGAGAGCAGGGACCCAAACAGATATTTGCACAACAATGTTCATGGCAGCATTATTCACAATTGCCAAAGGATGAATGGAAAAACAAAATGTGGTATACATATACAAAGGAATATTATTCAGCTGTAAACAGGGTTGAAGTCCTGATGCATGTGACAACATGGATAAACCTTGAGGACATTATGCTGAGTGAAATAACGTCAGACACAAAAGAGCAAATATTGTATGATCTCACTGACATGACCTAATTATAATAAGCAAACTCATACAGTGGGAATCTAGAATATAGGTTACCAGGGAGTAGATTAAGGGTAGAGAATGGGAAGCTGGTGCTTAATTTGTACAGAATTTCTATTTAGGTTAATTGTGAAGATTTTGAAATTAATGGTGGTGAGAGTAGCACATTATTGTACATGTAATTAACAGCACTGAATTATATAGGTGAATGTGGTTAAAAGGGGAAACTTTATGTCATATGGTGCTAGAATAAAAATGAGAAGATAAAGCATAGGACTGTAAAACCAGTGAACCCTATTGTAGACAACAGACTATAGTTTATAGTACAAGTAAAAGAATGTTCTTTCATGAGTTACATCAAATGTATGACAGAAATACTAAGTATTAATGATAGGGTGGTATATGGAAAAAAGATACTTAACATATACTACTGACAATAGTTAATAGCATGGTTTTAATAATTTTATCAATTTTAACAAAGGTAAAGTACTGCAAAAAAAAAGTTAATTATAAAAAAGTGCTATCATCAATTGTGACAAATGTTCCACATCAATGCAAGGTGTTGGTGATGGGGTGGTATGTGGGAATCCTGTATTTTATGCATGATTGGTCTGAAAACCAACACCTTCTCTAATTAAAAAAAAAATTGGAACAAGTGAATAATCATTGAATCTCCTTTTTTCTCATCTGGTCAGCTAATCACAAAGTTTTAGTAGAGTCAGAGTAAATACTCATGTCAAATATTAGCAGTGAAGAAGTATCTAAAGCCAAAGAAAGGCCTGCTATACTGAAGAATCTCCCAGGGCAATTGTGGCCTGCTTAATTAGTGTGAAAGAGCGGCTCACAGCCATGTTTAGACTACAGTCATTCAGGATGGGAAAGCCATGCAGAACCAAGGGGGGAGAGGTGGGACAGACAAAATTCCAGCAAACAAAATTGAATAACTTGATTTATTTTACCAATTTTAGAAAGAAAAAGAAATCACATATGATTCTTCTCAGTAGACCCCTGCTCCCAGAGGTGTATTTCATTAAGTATTTTATGATTCATAAAGCACTTTCATATGAATTACCTCTTTGACTCCTTAAAACTGACTTATGAAGCAAGAAGGGTAAGTGGTATTCCCATGTTATACATAAGGAAAATGAGGCTTAGAGAGGTTATATGATTTGCCTGAGGTCACACAGCTAGTACTTGAGCCGAGGTCCTCTTACACTTGACCATATTATCCAACATGGTCACTGAGTGGCTACCTTACTCTGGCTCATGTTAATTTCTCTGAACTTCAGTTTTCTGCATAATAACCTAAGGCTCATATAAAAAATTGCAGAGGTTCATAATTTGCACTAGAAAGTAAAAATTAGCAACAGCTTGTTGGTGGGGACGGAAGGTGGGAAAGGGCTAGCACCCCGCCTATGAAGGAGGCAGCCCCTCCTGAAGGAGCTAGCATACCCCCCTGGGGCTTCTTGGGGGGTTGCCCCTTCCCTGCCATCTCAGAGAGGTGCTAAAGCGGGCTGGTTTGGGGAATGAGAAGATGAATCTGGGACATGGCAGTGAAACATGTGGCCATAGAATTCTACCTGGAAACCCCTCCCCCACCCAAAGGAAAGACCCCCACCAAAATGCTGCTGAAAGAACCCCACAAGAATCCTCCATTTGGAATGAGATTTCGCCCAGGATCAAGGAAAAGCCCCAGGTATTCTCAAGGGGACTTATCATTGGCCCCTCCCAGCAAACAACTGGGACTCCTCCCCCAAACATTAACAAGGGGAGGAATAATTAATGGTTTAAAAAGCAAGCACAGAGGCAAACAGATGTGGCTCAAGCAATTGCACTCCCACCTACCACATGGGAAGCCCTGAGTTCAGTTCCCAGTGCCTCCTGGAGAAAGCAAGCAAAACAGCAAGGTGGTGCAATGCGCTGGCACAGTGAGCTGATGCAACAAGGAGACACAAAGAGGAAACCCAAGAGAGACAATAAAGCAGAGCACGGAGGTGGCTCAAGCGATTAAGCACCTCTCCCTCACATTTGGTTCCCGGTGCCTCTTAAAGAGAAGATGAGTGACACAGAGAGCACACAGCAAATGGACACAGAGAGCAGACAGCGAGTGCAAAGCACGGCGGGGCGGTGGGGAACAAATAAAAATGAATCTTAAAAAAAAAAAAGGCAAGCACAGAGGCTAAATCAACTCTCTTTTTTTCCTTCTCAGCCTGAACCAGCCTGCGAGTACACCTGGCTGTTATTTTCCCCCATGTCTACTCTCTTCTCTCATTTCCTTAAAAAACTACTGGCCTATCTAAACTGGCATGTTCTTACATTCTTTTATGTAACATAGCCAAGAACCTAGAGGAAATCGACAACAGTGCCTCTTCAGACACAGTCACATACTGGGGCCCCAAGACCTCAAGGGAAATGAAAAGAAGGGAGTGAGGCAAAGCAATCACTGGAATAAGGTACACTCACAACGGTAAAAAGTATAAGCACCATGCAAATAAGTGTGATCTCCAGACTGGTGGTCAAGTCCACACCCCCTCACGGCAGTAGCTATTTAGTTCCTTTGCTCCGTAAAACTCCCTAAGTGGGGGAAATTACTAATTTCCACAAAATATTTGTTTCCACAGATTTTTTTTTTCTTCCCAAGGGCAGCTCAGACAGTCCTATAATAAAGGCAGACTTTGTTCTGAAGCTTTACTGTGTTTTCCCAATGAAAATTCTAATTGACAACCACTGGGAAAATAACAATGCAGGGCAAAGAGAGCTCTAGTTTCTCCCATTCTTCCAAGATTCATCTCAGAGAAGTACTGCTTCTCAGGTTTCCTGGGCCAGTGTTCAGCTTGGTCTTTATTTGGACACAAGCATAAGTAGATGCCTGGATATTAGAAGAAGTTTATCATTCAAAGTAGTCAAATCCTAAACAACCAAAAGATTCATTCTTTCAAACTTCAAAGACAGAAAATTTGATTTAGTTCCCTGGCTCAAAATGTCAGGCCCCACCACACAGAAAATACATATTACATAAAAATTCAACCATGCTTTTTCCATATAAAAAGGGAAGACCCTGAAAAAAAAACAAAACATAAAAAGCATGATGAGATTCTTCAGAAATAGTTGCATGAGAATATTAAAGGCACTGCTATTCAACGGATTCATTATAGAAGAAAAGTTCAAGTACCAGAGGGAGTGATTTTCATATGAATGTTGGGTGTTGTCTGTCACAAACAAGTCTCCTGTCTACATAGAGAACCAAGTCACACCAAGCAAATCAGGGGGGTTGTGAGTGGCAAGGTACACAGAGAGCTGTTCAGATAAGGGACAGACATTACTGGACCCTTTTTCAAAGAAAACTTTGAAGATTTTGTTAGGCTTTCTTCCCTAAACTGTCACCAGATAACAATGCAGTTGCAAATGAGTGGAGTTCAGTAGCCACATCACTGCCCTTCAGAGACCAGCTGGCAATGGCTGCCCATGATAGAGATTAGCATTAAAGAAGAGCTCATGGTTACTGGGCTGACAAACAACCCACGGAGAATATTCACAAACAAAATACAACCCCCAACCTAGTCACACAAACCCAAATCAAAATAAAAACTGTGTGAAAAGAAGAATCTCAGGGGGAAAAAAATCCTCCTTGCTTCTTCCTCTATTCCCTCCATTTCCAAATAATATACAGGTCCCCATAGTAAATATAAACAAACAAATCATGTGTTTCTGGTTGTATTTTATAGATTAAGTGAAGTGAAGCTGGTAGAAGAGGTGGGGAAATAATAACAATTCCTCTTCCTTTTTCTTGACAGAAAGCAGAGAAAGGAGGAAAACGGGAAAAGAACAGCATGAATGGGCATCAGTGCCAGACCAAGAGTCAGGAAGCTTGAATCCTACCTAGCCCAGTGACTCCACCAGCTGTGTGAGGAGCCCCTGAATTTCCCGGTCTTCACCTGTGAAGTTTAAGCTGGATCAGCAGTTTTCAAATTGGGTTCCTTGGAGCACTAGGTTTGGTGGAGAACCCTCTGAGGCAGCCACAGCGGCATGAGGGGAAGGTAGGGGAAACAGGGCTCAGACTTCCTCTCCAAATAGCTCAGAGTTGGATCACTCTATATATTGGGGTTGTGAGTCAGGTCTTATTTTTCTAAAAAATTCTATAAGAAGAGAATTTACAATTTAAAGGCATTGTACTAGTATCCCTGGAAGTTTTTAATTTACATAATTCATTTCCTAATTGCCTGATTTCTACATGCCACTTTGGATTATTACTAGAACTAACTAATTGATTGGTCAGTTAATAATGATTCTCAATCCTCCATAGTATGTTCTCTTATTCTTACTTCAAAGATGAGGAAACTGAAACACAGATAAGACAAGGGCCCCCAAATGACACAGCTCAGTGGTTGACAGAATTCAAAGCCAAGATGTCTGCCATTAAAACCATTAAACTTGACTGTGGCCTTGGAATTAAAGAATAAACTTCACTGTAAAAATCACTGGTTACCTCATTATTATTACAATTCTTTCTCTGTGTGTTTGAGTTTCCTAGGCTGCTCCAAGCAAATACCATGAAATGGTTTGGCTTAAACAATGGGAATTTATTTGCTTACAGTTAGAATGCGGAATATGTCCAAATCAAGGCATCATCGAGGTGATGCTTTCTTCCTGAAGAAGGCTGCCAGCGGTCTTTGGCTCCTCTGCCACATGGTGGCATCTGCTGGTTTCTCCCTTCACTGCCAGGTTTTGTTGATTTCAGCTTCTTGCTTCTGCAGCTTTCTCTCTCTCTCTCTCTCCCCCGTATTCATTCCCTTTATAAAGGCCTCCAGTAATAGGATTAAGACACATCCTGACTGAGGTGGGTCAAACCCTAACTGAAGTAGCCTCATGGAACTTTCCTATTATTACTTATAATGGGTTCACACCCACAGGAATGAATTCGATTTCAGAACTTGCTTTTCTGATGTACATATAGTTTCAAACACCACACTGAGAAATATCAAGTTGTTCATTGTATCCTTTTAAAGTAAATACTTACCCTGGTGAAAAGAAATGAATAGCTACAAGTTCTGCCCAGCAAGCAAATCTGTTGGATACCAGAACACCAAAAACGTTGACAAAGCCTCCAGGACAATAATGGTTGTTAAGAACTTTCAAAGCAAACAAAACCCCTAAAAGGGAATAAAGAACATAAAAATATTAACAATCCAAATGTGGAGAGAAACCAGGGAATCAATATTTGCAAAGAAAACAAATTAAAGGTGAAAATGATCATTTGATTACATTGAAATTTTGCTTTCAAACATATTCTATTCCTTCCCACATTATCTTCTATCCCAACTTCCAAATTGCCAGAAATCAAATGCCTGACTATTTTTGCAAAAACTTTCACTTTTAAAAGCTACCTACGCTGTACCAATCAATACAAGTTCAAGGCAATTATTTCTTTGATATTTCTTAATGCGGAAGTCCATACTGATTCCCAGTATGCTATTAAATATATAACACATAAAATGGGGATAAAATACCATCAAGGAGTACTTTTCTAACCTCCATAGTAGAAATCCTGTTCTCCCATCTTGGTGGGATGGGGGAAGATGGCAGGGAAAGAGGAAGGAATTGGTTTCCTTCTGCATCAGGAATATTTCCCCCTTCCTCCCCTTCACACTCTAATTTTTAGAACACTTAATTTAAACCCTGAAGGCCATTTAAGTCCCATGGAATATATGTATAAAAAGAATCAATGAGGGGGGAAAAGTGAAAGGCAACGAATCACATGGTTGTCATATAGACTGAGTTTAAATCCCATTTCTACCACTCACGAACTCTGTGATCTTGAGCAAATTGCCTCACTTCTTTAGCTCTCAGTTTCTTCGCCTACAAAACTAAGACAATTCCTCCTCCCTATGGATCTATCATCTGAATGACAATTATGGTTCCTAAAACATTCCATGGGTAATATGTAATGCATTTATTTTAATGCAGTTATTGAGAGGCACACTTATCTTTTCTGAGAATTCCCTATCACAAATCTACCCATTTTATTCCTTCTTTTTTTTTTAAATGTTACATTAAAAAAATATGAGGTCCCCAGAGACCCCCCACCCCACTCACCCCACTCCTCCCACATCAACAACCTCTTTCATCGTCGTGGCACATCCATTGCATTTGGTGAATACATTCTGGAGCACTGCTGCACCACATGGATAGTGGTTTACATTGTAGTTTACACTCTCCCCCAGTCCACCCAGGGGGCCATGGCAGGACATACAATGTCCAGCAGCTGTCCCTGCAGCACCACCCAGGACAACTCCAAGTCCTGAAAATGCCCCCACATCATATCTCTTCTTCTCTCTCCCATTGATCTCCAGTATTCTATCTCTATATATAATCACATTCACCTAGGACCTAGTCCAGATTGTTCAAAAGGGAATGATGCAGGATAATGTGAAATAGGAAAACCTGTGCCCCTCCTGTACTCCAATCAGCCGCTCTTCCAAAATCTGGGGGCCTTAACCACTCAGAACTCAGTCCCCTTATCAACTAAGGATCCCTGCTTCAAAAAGTGACAGCAGCCACACCTCTCCTGCTGTCTTCAGGCAAGCTCCCTCAGAAATTAATTTGCCTTACCTGAAAAGCCTACAGCACAGCTCCTTTTGAAGTCAGGCTCATCCATAAATTCTGCAAGAGCGAATTCTAAAAGCAGGTACACCACCCCAGTGAGCAGGGAAAATGTGGTGATTACATAGGCAAACCATTTACTGCCTAATCTTCTTTCCAGTTTTATTCCTTTCCATAGCATGGACGCCATATTGAAATACAAATGCCAATCATTGGCATGGTGAAAGGGGGAAAGTATTAACCGCTGCCAGTCTTTTTGCTGGTAACACTTCTCCACACTAATGCAGGAATCATACAGTGGTTTTAGAGGATTCAGGAAGAGCCAGATGTTAAAAGCCAAAATTGCTAGAGTGACAGGTGGAATATTGTTGATCCCAACATTGAGGATTTGAGAAAGAAGCAGAAGCAGCCCAGTACTTATCGTTCTTGATCGGCGCTGCATGGTTAGATATCAGGAAAACAACCCGGTGATGGTCAAGTTTTCAGAATCTGCAGAGGTATATAGACAGATGAACCTAAAATATAAAATAAAATTCATGTGAAAATCCATCAACTAAGAACAAATATATTAATAAGACATATCCACTTCAAGCTGAGCCTACCTTTTGTATATTCTACCTCCCTTTCTAACAGAAATACTTATTTTCAGTGTCTTCCAAAATAATATCCAGGACTCTGGCTGACACCCTTCTCATTTTACATTCTAAAATAGAAATTTCATCCCAAATCCCAGTGGACCATTTAATGGACAGGCATGCTTACTCTGATGAATATGCCTTGAAAATATGACCTATCTTTCTTACAGACAAAGTTATAACCTAATGAAAGACCTACAAAAGATAGGGTGAAAATAGTTAATAATGGTTTCTACTCAGAATACTGGTCAGGATTCTTTACCCCCTTTATTTTTTTCAAAGAAATATTCTATTTTACTATAGTAGGATTTGCTCCAACATCTTTAAATGCCAACAGGCAAGCTTAAAAATGCAAGTGTAATTTTCTTCTATCTCAACTTCTAAATTGCCAGAAATCAACTACCTGAATATTTTTACAAAAACTTTAGCTTTTAAAAGCTACCTACTCTGTAGGTACTGAAACACTGTCTCTGTCTTTTAAGATGTTCCCCTTTTACTAAGAAGTAAACCAGCTGCTGTCACACATGTTCTAAAAGTCATGACAGAGAGCCCAGACTAAAGGTACACAAGTTAGCCTGCGATGGTGAGATACGCATGGACCCTAAAGGATGCGCTGGAGTTAGTGACAAGAGGCCCATGGTTCACAGTCTATTTCCCCACCCCAAGTCTGGGCTAAGGGTGAAAGATCTAGAGGAATAGCATGCTGGTTTAGGTAAAAGCAAAAGACAGAGGAAAGTAACTACAACTTTAGGAAATGCTGTAAACAAATTTAAATGAAAGACAACAAAAAGATGTGTGTGTCCATTTAATTAAATTACACAGAGTAAAAAAAATTAAGGCTCAAAATTAATTCATTCCAAGGGACTAAGCACTTCAGTCAAGGTGAAAAGAGAGGTGGCAGACTTGGCCCAGTGGTTAGGGCGTCTGTCTACCACATGGGAGGTCTGCGGTTCAAACCCCAGGCCTCCTTGACCAGTGTGGAGCTGGCCCACGCACAGTGCTGATGCGCGCAAGGAGTGCGCTGCCACACAGGGGTGTCCCCCACATAGGGGAGCCCATGCGCAAGGAGTGCCTCCCGTAAGGAGAGCCACTGAAATGTTCACCTATCCCTAAACACACATGTACCCAAGGAGAGGCAGAAACAGATAGAAAAAGAGATACGGGGATTATGGTGGTTTGAGGTTTTTATGGCCCCTAAAAAAGATCATGTCCTTAGAGCTAATCCATTCCTGTAGGTGGGAACCTATTATAGGTGGGAGCTTTTAATGAGATTACTGTAGATAAGAGCTTGATTAGATTACTTCAGACAGGCATGACCCAGGACGGGTCTTAATCCTCTTACTCAAGTCCTTTATAAATGGGATGAATATGGAGAGACAGACAGAGAGAAAGCTGAGAAAGCAAGAAGATGAAATCACAGAACTAAGGAGAGAGAAAAGACAGGAGCTCAGAAAGAAACCCACAGAAATCTGAGACAGAGCAGCCAGAAATTGAAAACAACGAGACCTGGAGGAAAAGGGAGAGAGAGCAGATGCTGCCATTGTGCCCTGCCAGTGACATGAGTCCAGTGTTGTCGGCAGCCAGTTTCAAGGAGAAAGGCATCACCCGATGAGGCTTTGATTTGGACATTTTCACAGCCTCAGAACTGTAAGCTTCTAAGTCAATAAATCCTCCTTGTTAAAACCAACCCAGTTCTGGTATATCGCCTTGGCAGCCTTTAGGAAACTAAAAGAGAGACCCACAGAGAGAGACAGAAAGAAATGTGTGAATTCTTCTTGGTAGAAGAAAGAAAGGTTTCACTTATTCCTGGCTCAGAAGAGGCTAACTCTTAATAAAGTCACCAAGGGGATCAGTTAACAAATAAGATTCTAACTAGCCGTCACAGTTGGCTCAGAGAAAAGGAGACAGAGTACATGCCACTGTCAGTTGCTTTACAGGAGTTTGGACATTGCTTTGATCATTCCCCACACCTAGTCAGAGAGTCAGCAATGCCTCATGCTCAAAGGGTGAGTAAGGATGGGGATTAAATGGAACCCAATTAAAATAACTCCATCAAAACTTTACCAGCTTTCTTTCTACCACGGCCACTGGTGAAATCTGACAGAAGACTGTGCAGTAAATAGGAGCCCTTTTATGCACACAGATATTTTAATCCATTTACTGTTGCCCATTTGTTGAGTGGATTAAACAAAAGCTCCTAGGATCAGAGAGGGCATTCAGGCTTTCTCTGAGTACTCAGAAAATCGTATGTGGGCCTAGGACCTCTTAAGCCACCTATTCTCGGGGTGCTCAGGGATTAGAACATCAGGAAAGGGGTACAGGGTGAGAGCCTCCTCCTCTACAGACTCCCACCAGTATTATGTTCATCCATTTGAGAAAGACGAAGATGGCAAAGCCCTTAAAAGGGTGGTCAGGATTGCCCCTCCCTAAATCTAGGATAAACACTGAAGTTCAAGAGTTAGCATTAGGTGGGGACATTCTATATTCATAAATGTGACACAAACAGCTGCTAAAAAAAGAAACCCCTTTCTTAGGAAAGAGCAATTGGTGACTAACATTAAGCATGCCAAAATGTTTGTGTTTTTAAAATATTTCAAATATAGAAAATCTTTACTACATAAAACTTTTATATTGTGCCTCAAATGTAATTGTTTTCTTGATTCAAGTCAATTTGTGTAACTATGTTTAAGAGAGTAATGCAATTCCATCACACTCAGGAGCACAAATTCCAAAGTAAGGCCCACTGGCAATGCACTGAACTCCAGAGCCATCTGCCATGACTGTAGGACCTGGTTGTCTCCACAGCCGTCAGGAACACCTCTATCTGGCATTGTATCTACTTTGGGTGTCTATGGGATCCTACTGAGATGGGCATAAGCGTGACCCCATTGATGACCTCCCAACTCATTTTGAAGTCTCTTAGCCATAAAAACTCATTTGTCTTTACCATTTCCCCCATTAATTCAAGATCTTTTTATAATTGCATCACCGGCTGGTGATTGGTAGTAATCCCTTGGTGTCAGGGAGGCTCATCCCTGGGAGTCATGTCCCACACTGGGGGGACGGTAATGCATTTACATGCAGAGTTTGGCTTAGAGAGTGGCCATATTTGACCAACATGCAGGCTCTCAGGGGGTAACTCTGAGACACCCTGCAGCTCTAGGCCTAGTTGAAATTTCAAGAACACAGGCTCATAAGCATAGTCATCAGTATCAAGGGCCCATCATTGGACAATCCTTCTTCACTGGTCTTTGTCCTTGCACTTGGGGGATTGTTGCTGTTACACTGGGGAATGTGACAGAGTTCCCCAGGACAGGAACTCAGCACTCCATCAGTTGTCATGTGTAACTCTACCCACTATGACAATACTCAATGAATGTCCAAACATATCTACATACCCTATGTGCATGCCCTGGAGAACTCTCTCCCACCCATGCATTCCCCCATCAACGACATCCCACACCAGTGCTCTTCCCTGCCATAGTTGAACCTCTCTGTGATCCAAAACTTCTTCAAAAATGAAGCCTAATTGTTGGAAACTGAGGCACAGTGGTCTCACAAGGAAAGACATCTTGTTTCCATGGCTATGCTTGCACCCTAAGGAATGCAGTAATTAAGAGTTCCCAGCAAACAGGATGAAGCTGTTAAAGGCTGAAAGAAAAGATGAGCACATACATTTTGTAGTAAATAGAACACTTAGACTTTGTACCCGGAGATAAGATTTTTTTAGTTCCTCAGAGTTCCTTAGTAATGCTAATAGTTAACTGCATGTTGCTGCTTGTTGTCACATAGACTACATGTTGCTGCTTGTCACGTAGACTGGGGTATATAGTGAGCCCCTTGTAAACAATAAAGTTGTCTGATGAGTCTCTACTCACAGACACCCTGATCCCAGCTCTCTCACTCTTTCTTTCTTTTTCTTTCACTCTCCTTTTTCTCTTTCTTTCATTCCCGATACCCTTCGAACCCAAATCTCCAACACTTAATATACTGCCAAATTCAATTAGTAGGAAAATTAAATAGTAATGACAGGTTTAAAGATTAGAAATAGAATATATAATGATTTAGAAAAACTAAAATAAAGTAAAAAATAAATTAGGGTATTAAAAAATGAAAAAATCATAAAACTTTTTTTTGACGTTTTGCCTTTCATCAGTGTAATAGGTGATGCACTGTAAGATGTGCTCTCAGATGTGACCTCTTCACACATGCCTCTTCTGTCACTTTTACTGAACTTGTGGTTGTCGTTGGGGTTGGTGTATACTCAGGAGACTTGAACCTCTGGACTGTCCATGCGCCAGTTGGGCCCAGAGCCTCAGCAGAGTTGTAACACCTACTCTCCGGCTCATTGCACTTTCCCAGATCAGCTAACAGGGAAGTGAAGATGGTCAACCACCACACCAGGGAACTGAGAGAATCTACAATTGTAAGCAGGAGAATCCCATCTATCTGTCATGTGGGATCTAAGTCCCCTCTCGATTTAGAGATGGAGTGGACATCGCCATCCCAGGGTCCTCAGGATGGAGAAATAAAACATGGATTAGAGTGCAATTACTGGTATTCTACTATAGAATTATTGTGACTCTAGCAATAGAAGAAATTGTATAATTGATGTGGAGACAGTGGCCATGGGAGTTGCTGAGGGCAGGGAGTGGGAAGAAGAAGTGTGATATGGGGGCATTTTCGGGACTTGGGAGTTGTCCTGAATGATACTGCAAGAACAGATGCAGGACATTATATATCCTGCCATAACCCACTGAATGATGGGAGAGAGTGTAAACTACAAGGTAAACTATAATCCATGCTGTGTAGCAGTGCTCCAAAATGTATTCATCAAATGCAATGAATGTGCCACACTGATGAAAGAGGTTGTTGATGTGGGAGGAGTAGGGGGGTGGAGAGTGGGGTATATGGGAACCTCATATTTTTTAATGTAACATTTTGTGTGATCTATGCATCTTTTTTTAAAAAGGCAATAAAATTTTTTTAAAAATTAAAAAAAAGAGAGAAGCAATTGCAAAGTAACACCAAATACCCAGCTTCACAGCTAAATCATAGCTAAACCACAAGAAAATCAGGTTCTCAAAATCAAGTTTGTCTGTTGTGTACTGGTCTTCTGTTTTTGGAAGGCATTGGGAACTGAACTCAGGACCTTTCATGCAGGAGGGAGATACCTAACCACCTCAGCCACCTCTGCTGATAAATGAGAAACTGGATATAATGTCAAAATAGCTATTTTTCTCAATAAAATCTCAAATTGCCTGAATGTTTTTTTTTTTTTAATCAAGTTGAAAGGAAAGGAGGAGAGAGGGGGGGAAGAAGAGTGAGGGAGGGAAGAAGGGTAATCCAAATGACATTGCTCTCATTTTAGAATAAATTCTATACAAATGAGCTGAGCAACAAAAGCCCCTAAGCCTTCTTTGACCTTCCTCCACCAGGGCCAGGCATCTGGTAGGCAAGGACTGTGGAAAGGGGGTTGTGAAGTGTTCCTTATTTGGTGACTCTTCAACCAAGGCCCTGCCTTTGCTCAAATTTAAAGGTTTCATCTGTGGGAAGCCACAGAGAGGTAAAAGCTCCTTTATTGCCTTTTGAGAATTCCTGGTATAAAGGATCCATTATTCCCTGTGCTTTGCCAAATCACCAAAAGCTAAGGAATTGGATCATATCACTTTGCCTCTCAAGAATGACTTTTGCAAAAATATACCTTCATAGTATTAGGGGCATTAACATGGACTTCACCCAGGGGACTGGAACACAGGAATCGTCTTTGCATTGTTGTAAAATACCATACAGGACTTACTCTGCCTTGTGCAAAATCTTCTCACAGCTAAACAAAGCTTAATTTCACCTAATAAATGAGTAACCTTTCTTTGGCTGAGAGCGCCTCAGCCGATTTTTTCCCTTACTACTCGCTTGTGTATTATGTCATCTAAAAGAGATGCTTTTTAGAAATAGGTAAATACTGTACATGCATATGTCAATATAAAAAATGGTAAGCCAATCTAATTTGGAGAAGGCCTTAGGGAAGTTTCCTCACCTCAGCTAAGCCTTAAAAAAAAAAGTCCATAAAAGAAGGAAAAGGAAGGCGGACTTGGCCCAGTGGTTAGGGCGTCTGTCTACCACATGGGAGGTCCGCGGTTCAAACCCTGGGCCTCCTTGACCCATGTGCAGCTGGCCCATGCGCAGTGCTGATGCGCGCAAGGAGTGCCGTGCCACGCAGGGATGTCCCCCGCGTAGGGGAGCCCCACACGCAAGGAGTGCACCCCGTAAGGAGAGCCGCCCAGTGCAAAAGAAAGTTCAGCCTGCCCGAGAATGGTGCTGCACACACGGAGAGCTGACACAACAAGATGATGCAACAAAAAGAGACAGATTTCCATGCTGCTGACAACAACAGAAGCGGACAAAAAAGAACACACAGCAAATGGACACAGAGAACAGACAACTGGGGCAGGAGAGGGGAGGAGAAATAAATAAATGAATAAATCTTTTTAAAAAAAAAAGGAAAAGAATTCTAAACAGAAGCAGTAGTGTGACATGAAAATAGAGCAATGGTGAAGGAAGTAGAAGTAATTAGCACAGTCAGTTCTGCTATTGAGGTTTGTTCTGAATCCGTAAATTTGTCCCACTGAGCTTGATATACTTGGGAACAACTTGAACATAATGTAAATTTTGCATTCAATTATGAGGTAGGAGAACAGGGAACCAGGGGCAAGTGGAGAATCAGGTATTTAGGAACCTGGAGCAGTTAGTCACTTATCTAGAAATCTGAGAAAGATGGAGAGTCAGGGAACCCTACAATGCAGAAAGAGCAGCAGCCACAAGTTATGAGATTCAGATTTCCAGAGAAAGACACCTGTTTGTAAGAGATAGGTTGCTCAAACAATGGCTCAACTTATCCAGTAACCTGCCCCTTGCCCAAGGACTTATAAGGTGTCAACTAACAAACACCTTGAGGTAGCTCTTCACTTGGGAGACCTGGAAGCTACTCAAGTACTTCTCAGCACTTATTCCACCTGCCTTGTTCCTTCTGTCCTTCCTTTAATACTATTCTATACTTTAACACTGCTCAATAAACCATCTTGATGCCTAGTTCAGTCCTTGAATTCTTTCCTGCGATTGAACAAGAACCCTCTCCATCAACAGAAGATTTGGAGACCACAAAAGGGACCTGAACATAGAGTTAGTACCAAAACATCAGGTTGGTAAGTCCTCTTCTCATTCTCTCTGCCCTCTGTCCACCTCTCTCTTTTTCTCACTCTCTTCCTCTTATTTGGTAGGTGCCTCAGGACAAAACATTGTCCTATGACGTGTGGGCTAGTCACCTGCAAATCTGGAGGATGCCCCTGAAATCCACAGTGGTAGACAGCTCCGAGGGTCTACTCTCGCTCTCCTGGCCTGGGGATGAATTCGAGAGCTGCAGGCTCTTTTAAGTGGGATCCCTGACTCTCCTCTTACTCCTTCTGTGGGCAGTTTCCAATCTAAGCCAGTGAGTGACACCCCACCAGGATGTCTCCCCACAAATTGGCAGGACCTTCCAACCGATGATCTTCACAAACAGAAACTTACCTTCCTCTGTAATCAGATTTGGCCCTAATATGGCCTAGAAGATAATGAAAATTGGCCCCTTATTGGGTCTCTTAACTGGAATACAATCTTCCAGTTAGACCTCTCCTGCAAGAAGCACAAGAAATGGGGAGAGGTTCCTTATGTTCAACTCTTCATAGTCCTTTATCAAAATCCCAAAAAGCAGGGCATTTGTCACATTTGTTATCAGAAACAAGTAGGAGTAGAACAGGACAAGCCTTCCTCCAAAGGGGACAGACCTGATCACCCCAACAACAGTAACAGTGAGGACTTCAAACTAGCCTGTCCTGCCCCTCCCCACTTGCCCTTGCAGTGAGCTCTTCAAACCCCTCTCGAACCTAAGAGAAAGGACATTTCCCCCTCAGTCCCTCCCCCATCCATTCCGTAGCCCCCACCTAAACCTGGAGAGGATGATCCCTTAACCTCTCCTCCCCATATCCCAAGTGGCACTTCCTACACCCCGCCTGCTCCACTGTGTCCACTCTGGAGGGTAGCAAACAGGGAAGAGGGGATTCTCAGGGTTCATGTCCCCTTCACACTGGCAGACTTGGCCCAGGGTAAAAGCCAATTAGATAGATTTTCAGAGGACCCCGCCAAGTTTGTGGTGGAATTTGTTACTTTGACCCACTCATATGACCTCTCTTGGAAAGATATTCAACTAATTCTCTCTGCATGTTGCACCCCTAAGGAAAAGGCCCGAATCAGGGCAGAGGGCAGAAAACATGCTGGCAGTGTGGTCACAGACCAACCCCAAGAGCCATCCCTACCCAGGACCCCAGCTGGGGACTATCAGAGAAGGGGAGGCCTCAGAGAATGAGACCATATGTTAACCTGTTTAACTGAAGGGATGAAAAAGTACATAGTCAAACCAATTAACCTTAATAAAGAAATTACCCAGGGAGAAAAAGAAAATCCAGCACTGTTTCAAGGCAGATAGTGGAAGCCTTCAAGCAGTTCACCAAACAGGACCCTGAGTCAGCTGAGGGAAAAACTGTTCTGAACACTCATTTTATCAGCCAATCAGCTCCAAATATCAGGATAAAACTCCAAAAACTAGCTTCGGGTCCCCAGTCCCTTATTGATAAGCTCTTAGACTCTGCCTTTTCAGTATTCAAGAACTGGGACCCAGACCACAAAATAAAGAAACAGGTTAAACTCCTTGCTGTGTAGACTCTTCAGGAACAATCAAGAGTGGCCTCCTACCCTGCTCACCTAAAAGAGTAAGACCCCTCATTGTTTCCAGTACAGGCAACCAGGACACTGGAGGAGGGAGTGTCCTGGGCTACCCTCAAACAGTGGAAGCAGGGAACTGCCCCACCAACACCTTGCCCCAGATGTCACCACATGGGACAATAGGTGTGAAATTGCCCATGGCCAGCTCAGGATCAGGGGACTGCCAGAGAGTCATGATCATGGTCCCTCAAGCCATGGCACTAGGGGGCATGGAACACATGGACACTGATGAATGAGGATGCCCTGGCACCTCCCCTGCTCCAGTTCAGTCCATCCATGTATCACTGAAGGAACTAAGGGTGAATCTTGAGGTGGCAGGAAAGATTATTTTTTTCTCCTTAGATACTGGCGCAACTTATACTGTCTTAACTGAATTTAGGGGGCACTTTGGGAAAATTCATGCAGACCGATAGGAGTTGAAGGGCAATCAAGAATCCAGTATTTCACCCCCAAACTGCTGTGCATTTGTTCTTCAGTAGCAAGTATGAATATGCTGCCCTAAGTTCTTATTGGAGCCAAATTGCCCCACACCACTAAAGGAAGGGACATTATGTGGTGGTTTAACTCATCAATACAACTAGTCTCAGGATCTCACAGATCTTTTGTCCTGGTCAGTTGCCCAGCAGCTTCCCCCAAAACCCATTCACCAGAATCAGAAGTCAATCCTGTGGTTTGGGAAAACTCCCAACCACAAGTAATAGCTCGTAGACCACCAATTCAAATACAAATTCAATTCAAATACAATTCAAATACAATTCAAATTACAGGACCGCTACCTTAAGCCCGAAGCCACTGAAGGGCTAAAACCTCTCATTAAGAAGTACCAGAGGGAAGTGGACGTGGCTCAAGCAATTGAGCTCTCGCCTGCCACGAGGTCCGTGGTTCAGTTCCTGGTGCTTCCTAGAGAAGACAATGAGCTGGTGTGATGGACAGGTGTGACAAGCTGACAAAATAAGATGATGCAACAAGACACGAAAAGAAAAACATAATGAGAGACACAATAAAAGCAGGTTGCAAAGGTTCCCAGCGCCTCCTAAAGAGGACAAGCAGGACAGTGCAATGGGCAGGTATGGCAAGCTGACACAAGATAATGCAACAAGAGACACGAGGAAAACCACGATAAGAGACGTAACAAAGCAGGGAACGGAGGTAGCTTAAGCGATTAGGTGCCTCCCTCCCACACTGGCAGTCCTGGGTTCAGTTTCGGTGCATCCTAAAGAAACAAAGAAGATGAACAGACACGGCAAGTGCAAACAATGATGGGGTAGGGAGAGATAAGTAAATAAAATAAATCTTTAAAAAAAAAAGAAGTACCGGAAAGCCAGTATCTTAAAACTTTGCCAATCCTCATGTAACACCCCAATCCTCTTGGTTTGAAAATGGGATGGTACCTACCCGTTACTATAGGATTTAAGGGCTATAAATTCATTTGTCTACCTAGTACATCCAGTGGTGCACAATCCATATACCATTCTTAACCAGATACCAGCAAGCATGCTATGGTTTACAGTTTTGGACCTGAAGGATGCTTTCTTCACTGTCCCAATTCATAAAAGCAGCCAGCTCCTGTTTGCCTTCCAATGGCCAGATAGTCCCATACAGCAACTCAATGCTGTCTTGCCTAGAGATTTAGAGATAGCCCTCGCTTATTTGGAAATACCCTGGAACTGGACCTGCAACAACTGGAATTATCAAGGGGGGGACAGAGGGGGCAATCCTGCAATATGTAGATGATCTCTTAATTTGTGGTCCATGGCGGCAGACTTGGCCCAGTGGTTAGGGTGTCCGTCTACCACATGGGAGGTCTGCGGTTCAAACCCCGGGCCTCCTTGACCAGTGTGGAGCTGGCCCATGGGCTGTGCTGATGCGTGCAGGGGCGGGGGCGGGGGGCATAAAATAAATAAATAAATCTTTTTTTAAAAATGTGGTACATACCTACAAATATTATTTAAAAATAAAAATAAAAAATTGTGGTCCTTCAGCAGAAGACTCATATGCCCACACAGTCACCACTTTAAACTTTCTCTGTGACCTGGTCTATAGAGTCTCACCCAAGAAGGCCCAAATATCCCAACAAAAAGTGGAATTTTTGGGATTCCAGTTAACTCCCACCACGCTGTCTGCTAGCAGGATGCAAGCTATATTGGAGATTTCCCTTCCAAGAAGAAGCAACTCCACACATTCCTTGGAATCACTGGTTACTGCCATATCTGGATTCCCCAGTAAGGGAAAATTGCAAAACCACTGTATGAAGCCCTTAAAAAGAAGAAAATGATAATCTAGACTGGGAGAAGCAAAACTAAGGATATTCTATGATCCAAAAACAGCTCTGACCAACCCATCAGCCCTAGGGCTACCAAAAGTCCAAAAGCCTTTCACCCCATTTGTCTCAGAGAGGCTAGTGTCCTGGTCCAGTCCACTGGGGAGACCACTCCAACCCATTGCCTATTTCTCTAAGAATTCGGACCAGTCAGCTTAGGGTTGGCCTTCATACCCCTGGGCAATAGCAGCCTCTTTCTTCCTAGTTGAAGAAACTTCCAAATTTATTTGGGGGCAATCACTCACCATGTATATGCCCCATCAGCTGCAGAAGCTTCTAGAACCCAAAGGATCCCACTAGCTCTCCCCTGCAAGAATTCCTAAATTCCAAATCAAACTCCTGGTAAACCTAAGCCTCACAATAAAGCCCTACTCTGCTCTGAACCCAGCTACCCTGTAGCCTGACCCTTCAGGGGAACCATTAAAGCCATGACTATTAAACTTAACAGTCCTAAATTTTTCTCATGCAGCAAGGGCTGACTTGTCAAACACCTCTGAACCTGAAAATGAGTGGTTTACAGATGGAAGTAGTTTCATTAACAAATTTGGAGTTAGAGTTGCAGGATATGCCATAATCTCTCTCCAGGCAACTATAGAAGCTAAATCCCTACCCAAGGAATATCAGCCCAAATGAACCATCTTGCAGCCTAGTTCAGTCCTTGAATTCTTTCCTGCGATCAAGCAAGAACCCCTCTGTCAACAATTATAATCGATTTATTCAGAGAGAAATGCTACATGAATGCAGAAAACTGCACCTAGTTGAGAAAAAGCCAAGAGGAAATGCACAAAATGTACACACGCATACACTTCAAACACGGACCGGTTACCTCAGTTCACAGAGTGTGTTATAAGCCACACCCATCCACATCTGCAGACACAACTCTTCTGTCCAGATTTCAGATAACCCTCATTCTACCACTTGACAACATAAACTGCAATCCTTCTAAGGTCCCTTCTACAAGGAAACATCCCCTATTTTCAAGGTCAAGTGCCAAGTTTATTGTAGTACTTAGGTATTTCTTAACATTTAAAATATGTAAAACCACATTACCATTTTATTTGGTTCCTAATTTTCTTTTTAATGTGCCACTGACAAAGTTTTTAGGTGTTGTCCTTCAAAGCTCATTTTTCCCATTAGCCCTATGTTTTTTATTTCATGATTTTGCACAGCGTGTTGATTTCTGGGAATGCATATGTCATGTTCTCAAAGAAGTAACCATAACATCAAAGTGTAAAGTATAAAAGAGGAAGGATAAACCAGTACCTAGGAATTGCCAGTTGTTAGCCATTACTATCTCTTCCCACCTCTGATTTTTTCTGAGCTCCATGATTTACTCCTACAATCCAAAAAAATTAAAGGCTCTCATCATTCAAAAAACTCAAAATTTGGGAAGCAGATGTGGCTCAAGCAATTGAGTGCTTACTTCTCACATGGGAGGGCCCAGGTTCGATTCCCGGGTGCCTCCTAAAAACAAAAGAAAAAAAAATTCAAAATTCCATACATTCTTAACTCCCTTGGACAACTTAGAAAGAAAAGGGATAAATTCTTTCTCGACCTATCAAATATGCTCCCACATTCAACTTTTATGTCTTCTCTACCAAAAGCTGTTTTATCTTCTCTCACACAGAATTTAAAAACAAGTTTCATTTAATTTTGGCATTTGTTTACTTGACTGTATGTCCTAAACATGCCATGGTTTCATGTCTGATTATAGTTATTTGAGGACACAGACAATATCTGTGTTTGCTCGGATGCTTTTAGTAAGAGAAATAAGTATAATATTCACTTTGACTACATAATCCTTCACCACCAATTTCGGCACAGAAGTAATGGAAGAATAAAAGCTAAGAATCCAAGATCAGATGCTCTGATAACATATGCAACTCAATGAACAAACTGCATTTACATTCACTGTGCATGTTTCACTTCTAGACAGCATACAAGGTCAAACTACTAACTGTCAGTTACAATAAGCTTCCAAACTTCTGGTCAATTACTTGGTTAATAACAAAAGACAAGGCTATGACATCATTACTGTTATAATTAATTTACACAGATCAGCTTCCTGTTAATCAAATACATCTTTAAAAGCATTTAATTATTTTTCACCTAGAAAGCAACACTCAGCTTTGTTAAATGAAAAAGCAATCTTGCTGAATTCAACATGAAAAACTGTCAGCCTGTGCTAAGACATAAAGGACAAAAGCCTTCACAGGACACTGCGGCAATATTAGGAGCTGTTACCACCTTCACAGCAAACAGAAAGCACAAGATGATGGATAATACAGCACATTTGAACAGTTTCAGAACATAAAGAAGTTGTCAGGGAACTGGGGGTAAACAGATAGGCTCTGGGAAAAGAAATGTCCCAGTGTTTTCTGTCATAATTGTATGCAGAGCTATAATATGAATGTATACAGCACAGGACAATGGCTGAGGGCATGGTCTTTGGTCAACAGCTGAACCACACAACAGCAGTATCACCTTTAATCTCCAGTTTTCTCACCTGTAAAAAGAGGTAACAGAAGCTCATTTGTTTATGTGGAACAGTGCATCTATATATAGAAAGGGTATGTATTTATACCCTTTAGGAAATGATAGTGCTTCTTTTCTTATAAACAAAGAAATGAAAAGTTTAGGGAGAGTGGATATAGCTCAAATGGTCGTGCACCTGTTTCCCATGTATGAGGACCCCGTTTAATCTCTGGTGTCTTCTAAAGACAAAACAAACAAACGAAAAAACCAGCTCTCATTGGGGAGAGGATGTAGCTCTGTGGTTGAGTGCCTGCTTCCCACATACGAAGTCCTGGGTTCAATCTCTGGTACCTCCAAAAATAAATATTTAAATAGCTTTAAAGTGTTTTCTGTAACATAGTCACCAATTAGCATTTTCCAGGGCTTTATGATTCTACACTTTTAAACTTCACCAAGTGGCTCAATTTACACATACATTTTTCAGACAGCACAATAGGGTATGTGGAAAGCACATGAAAGCAAAAAATGATTTTTTAACTAAAACAAATTTTACAATAAAATCTCTAACCAGGGTTTCTGTCAAGAATTATCTGATGATTTGAGAATTTTAATGAGCCTCCATTTTAGGGGGGAAAAAAAGCTCAGTATGTCAGCTGGCAACATTTCTACTTTCCCCTCCCTTTTAAAGTGTTAGAGTGTTAACAGAAATGATTAGACTATCTTTAAACATGAAAAATAATGTCTGAAAAATGAAACTACTGGAGTTTGTATATAATCTTGAATTTTGCTCTCCACTGCGAGGTGAATTAGTGCCAACTCCAATTCGGATCCATCACCACTTATGATTTCCAATATCAATCATAAGCCGCTCCTTCTCTCACAAACCACAAGTTTTAGTGTAATGAGGGCTCATTAAAGTTCTCCAACTGACAGCCCTTCAGACGCAGGTCCTTAACCACAAGTCACACAGGGACCTGCAATGCCAGCACCCCAGATCACTCCCTTCAAGAGGATTTAAGTAATGCCAGTCTCACCTTTGTTTATCTATCTAAAGTCAATGAAAAAGTGAAAGGTACTCCCACCCCAGTTAAATTAATCTGTGTAAGAATTGTTAGTGAATTATTTATGTAACTAAAATCCAGCACAACTAGTCAAGAGGGTTTGAAAAAGCATGCCAGACTTCGAAGATGTTGTTTATGTTCCCACAAAGGACAGGGGTCATCCACAAAATTGCCAGGTGGTAGGAGACAGCCTCTGGTTTTCCACTGCTCGGCATCCATATCTCATTCTTTTCAGTAAGAGGAATCTTGCCACCTCCCCTCCTCCTTTCTTGGATGTGGTCTTAGGGGGACTGTCACTCAAAGTGCCCTTTCCTACACAGATTTAAGGATGACAACAACAGAAGTTGGGATAGGAAGACTTGATGGAATTTGAAACTCATGCAAAAACACAAACATCAATAGCTTTTGGAGCTGATGCTCCTTAGAGCAGTAACTTGAGTAGCTTTCCATATCTACCTCGTTCTATCAAACCTTGAGAGGTCACCTAGCTGCTGACCTTCACCAAGGCCTGGTGCTTTTGGCTTTTCCGCTGATTCTCTGAGCTTATCTATACACTTCCAATAGATTCCTTGTTCTTGAATAAGTTATCTGAATAACTTAGTTAACTTAGTTTCTGTTGCTTATATCAAGGAACCCTACCCAGAATCCTAGAGTATTGCCAAGGGCTGATGAGCAGGCCCCTGTTCTGTTTATTCTGAGCATCAGCAGCATCCTTTTCCACCGAGTACGGCACTTGAGTCTATAGGAGAACCAAAGCCTGGAGGTTATATAAGGTCTCCAACAGAATGCTACTCCCAAAGAGATAAAGAGTGAACAGTTAAGGGAGCAGAAGAGCAACTTCGTGTAAATTAGGTAAAGATTTCTCAAGGTCATATTATTTAATTTATATATAAACTTGAACACGGGATGAAGAATGTTAACTCAAAAGGAAAAAGAGATGGTTTAAAATTTGTCCTCTATTTACACAAAGTTGATGTTTTCAAAGAATACCTCTAAGGATTTCCTACACTGTACCTTTCACCCTTTGCATTTCACTGAAAATAAAGACTAAAAAATGTTATCACTTAATGAACATTTCTGACTAGAACTTTAGAACAATGAACTATCTAGATTCATCCACTCACAAAAAAGGAAAATTGAATAAGAGTCTTCTTTGGTCTCCAGGTCTGTATGATTCTCTAGAGAGATATTTACCCCCTTCATTTTCACCATTATTCAATTTATTATCAGACACACACCACCACATTCCTCCTTCATGAGCCCAGAGGAAAAAACAATAAATGTGGAACTACAGCAATTACTATTAACTTTACGATTTTATCTCTCTGTCTATATACTTACATTTAATAAGTATTTGAACATCTACTAAGGGACAAACATGGTCCCTTCAGAAAACCACAGCCAAATGAGAGAAGCAGAGATACAGAGAGCAGCATTACCATGTGATGTCGAACTAGGATAGACTATAAGTAAAGGTGTATGGTGTGTTAGGGAAAATAGTAAAAATAAGTTTTAAAGTTTTGTATGGTTTTTGAGGGGAGAGAGAATAAGAAAGAAAATACTGGGGGTGGGCATGAACCTGTAGGCAGTGGGAAGCGAGATGAAATGCACCTTAAAAAATCATAGTCAAAAACGATTAAGGCCAACTCACAGAAACAAAATTTGCCTGAAGGCATTACTGCATGAACACAACAGTTACAGGGTAGAAATTTAGAAAGCAAAAGGCCCTTCATTAATACAAAATTCACATAACTTGAAAGAAAAAGAGGAGCTCTTCCTGAATATGTTCATACAAAGGGAGGGAGTAAATGGGCAGTATTCGGAATGTTTACTTCTACATTTATTCAATTTTGGAATCACAACTGATTTATTACATCACACATTTGCAAGTCTTGGTATTTGTGACATCAAAAAATGTTGCAAAATTTCTTACAGTGTTACACAAGAGAATTTTTACTCAAGGGAAAAAAACCCACAAAATAATAAGTAGCTGACAACACAGGCACACATGCATACATGCACACACAATTTATAAAATATTGAAGTCATTGTAATATATATATATACTTCATTCATAACTATTGACAGTGTGACTTTGAATTACAAAGGTGTAAGCAAGTTAACACCATGGAGAGGCAGCTGTTGGTAAAATGACAACATTCCTAGAGCTGAAGCCAGAAGATCTAGGGTCATATATTGATGCCATCGCTTACTATTATATGTGCTTTGGCAAATCATATAATCAATTCTGCTGAGTTTCCAAGTCTTTAGTTATAAAATGGGGAAAATTCCACTTGGTGGGGTCATTGTGAAGAATAAATGAAATAGCTTATTTTGTGAAAACACATTGCACACCACCAAAGTTTGTTTTCCATTTTCCTTTTCTCTTCTCAAAGTAATGAGCCTCCCTCAGGCCCCTCCCCATGGAGCTACGCTTTATTGCTTTATAATTACGGTGTGCATGTAACAATGTCCAAGAAAATACATGGTACAAAACACCAACATGCAAACCTGAATGCACACATTGTTAGTTGGCCATATTCTAGATCCCAAAGGGCTCTTGAGCACTATCTACTGCTTCCCAGAAATGTGATACATTTTCTTTTCTGAATACAGCCAAAATTATCCATGGACTTTGAAATATCACCATCATGATGCTGCACAGAGCAGCTGGTTGATTGAAAGTGACTCCCCTCCCCCACACTCCAGCTGTCACCAGGAAACCCTCCTCAATGGGTAAAGAAAGACAATGTAATAGTTCTATCATCACTATTAATAACAATCTAACAAATACTTAGCATTTGAAATTATTTTTCCTATGAAAGCTCATTATTAACCAAAAATTAACTATTTCAGAAACACTTTACCATATAAAAGCAAACCAGCTGCTTTCATACAACGAAAAAGAGGGAAGGTAAACACAAGTAATGTATTTCCACTGACTCCTAGTTTCTTTTTCCCTGAGTCATTTGTAATGCTAAGCAAGAGTCAGTTAAAATACTAAATAGCTTTGAATAGTGATACAGCTGTCACAACTTAGATTTTTTGAAAATCACTCAGATGAATTCTCAAAAATGTGCACAGAAAACTCTCTGTTCTTTTCAAATATGGGTCAGATTGCCGACTAGTTTTTGTTTTGTTTTGTTTTTTTAAAATAATCACTCACCCCCCCCCCCCATAAGAGCCATATACAGGTTAACATGCTGAAAACCCTGGATGTTCCTTTAGAACAAGTTTGTAAATCCCACTCACAAGAATTCTTAATGTGAAAGCTTTGATTCTTCACTTCAGCATCTTTTATCATTTAAAAAGAAAAGTGCAGTTAGGAAATAACATTACCTCGTTTATAAAAATATTATGAGGAAATAAATGCAGTGGACAAGTTAGGCTTGAGGTGATAAATACCTTTTTTCCCCTTCCCAAAATGCAACATTTATTGAGCCTACATGCCTAGCCCGTGGTGGATATGTTTTGTTCATTATTTCATTTAATTCAATGGCCTGAGGAAGGCACACCCCGTGACCCCTACTTTATACAAGTGGAAATTAAGACTGGGAGAAGGTACCTTGTCTAATGGACACAGCCAGTATGTAGCAGAATCAGGATTCAAAGCAGGTCTATATGTCTGTCTCTCAGACCTGACGAAGAAAATGTTTGGGGCCTTCAAAGAATAACTGTTTCATGACAGTGTATTGTTAATTTTGGCTGTATGGTTAGCAAAATTACAGAAGCTGGTATCCAAAACGAATCGTGCTTATTTGAAAACTTTCTCACAATAATACCCAGGAGGCATGGCGTGGCCTTGGAAACAGTGCACTCTACTCAAGGCATGCCATGTTTTTCAGGCCATGGTGTGGCACTGACCCTTCTCAACACTGGAATGAGTCTAAACTTTGGTGTAGCTGCTTCAAATCCTGAATATTTCTCTTTCTACCTGCCCCCACTGGCCCTGTAAAGGGAAGGGAAATGTTAGAAAACACTGCTTTTGACAACCTAACAAACTGTCTTTCGAGGGCAGATCCACCTTAACACCTGTGATCCTCTTGGATAAAGAGTGGATGTGAGATCTTTTTTTGTTATCACGGCACTGTATGACAGATGGGAAAGAAAGATAAGGGTAAAAACATTTTCAGCCCCATCTTTTCAATGCAAGTCACTGCTCCGTAAGCCTTCTCAATTCTAAGGCTACTCCATATACATGGCCTGTCTGTTTATCAGATTCCTGGCCAAAGGCAGAAGAGACTGGAAAGGCAAAGAATTAAAAACTCTTCTTTACATGATAAATAATTGTTACTCTTTAAAATATTATAGTCACAATAACATTGATATGAGTCCATCTGTAATGGTACAACTTTTAATTGAAGATCTGGTATCCAACAATCTTGACTATATAAAACGTAACTGAGGGAAACGGACTTGGCCCAGTGGTTAGGGCGTCCGTCTACCACACGGGAGGTCCCCGGTTCAAACCCCGGGCCTCCTTGACCCGTGTGGAGCTGGCCCATGCGCAGTGCTGATGTGCGCAAGGAGTGCCCTGCCACGCAGGGGTGTCCCCCGCGTAGGGGAGCCCCACGTGCAAGGAGTGCGCCCATAAGGAGAGCCGCCCAGCACCAAAGAAAGTGCAGCCTGCCCAGGAATGGCGCCGCCCACACTTGCCTGTGCTGCGACAACAGAAGCGGACAAAGAAACAAGACTCAGCAAATAGGCACGGAAAACAGACAACCGGGGGCGGGATTAAATAAATAAATAAATCTTTTTAAAAAAACATAACTGAGAACCCAGAAATGAGCAAACAAAATGCCCCCTAAGCAGCAGCCTGGTCACAATATCCATGTACTACAACTCAGAGCTAATCCAACAAAGAATCCTTTCAGTGTGGTCTATGAACTTTTATGCAGTCCTAGCAAGTTTATTTAATAACATCTCAATTCTGAGTGTCTTCTCTGTGTGCTCGTGCTAAGCACTTTTTCATGCATTTTCTCACTGAATACTCACAGTCCTATGAAGCAACTTTTAGTAACTTGCCCAGAGGTCTACATCTAGGAAATGCTCTTCCTGGATTCATTTCAGTATGTGTGACTCCACAATGGGTGTCCTTAATCACTAAGCCAGGGGTTCTCATATTTTACCACTCAGATACACTGGCATTAACAGGAAGGCTTGTTAAAATAATTTCTCAGTTAAATCTAAGGTAAGGCCCCAAATTTTGCATTTCAAACAAATTCCCAGATGATGAAGCTAGTAGTCCTGGGACCATGCTTTAGGAAACTCTGTAAGATTGCTTTCCCAAGCCAGCCAGACTAACAGAAATGAGAGTCGTAAAAATGACATAAACCTAGGAAATTAGACTTTTGCGGGAGGGGGGGGAGCAAAGTGTGTCCTTTAGTGTGTTGCTGAGGGACCTACACACCTTTCCATGCCCGAATCATGGCTATGCAATAACTCATTTTGACAGTAACCTTGAGTCTTCATACATAAATTTATGCCTGGTATGGAAAAACAAGCATATCTTTTTTTGGAGACATCTAACTAAAGGCTGGGAAAGGTTGGGAAAGAACGGATTAAATTCACTTAGGTTAATTTCCCACCCCTCTTAAGATAAATATCACTACTGAGCTTATTTTAGGGAGTGTGGTTAGCTATACACTTATTCACAGAAAGAGAAAGTAAATGAGCCGGGAGCGCTTGAAACTTTAAGTTGTGTTGCCGAAGCGAGTCGCTTTAATTTCCTGCTTTTAAAAAGGAAGCCTCCAACGTTCCCAAGGAGCCAAACCCATCCTCCGAGCGCCTCGGCACAACGTTCCCAGTGAGGTCAGGCCTCAGAGACCGGGGGCGAAGGAAAGTGGACCCCGGAAGTCCCGCTTGAGTCGCCCCAGGGAACGCAGTCCCCGCTCGAGGACCTGTTGCGGGTCCCAGGAAGGGGAGGCTGTGCCTCCAAGCCCGCCCGCGCCCTGGCCACTCAGGTGCCGCCGACTCCCGCCCCGCAGCCTCAGCCCCGCCGCCGACGCAACGGCCCGCGGAGAACGGCGAGCGACCCGGCGCAAGGCCGGTAACGCGACAGGGGCCAAACAGACGCGAAACTCACGCTCTCTACGGCACGCTTGCGTCCTCACGCCATCGAGCACGCGTGCGTCATCACGCACGGACGCCCGATCCTAGACGGGAGGAGGCGAGAAGGGGGCGTGCACGGCTTCTCTACCGGGCTCGCGGGGCCGGGTGGGGAATGGGAGGGCCGTGAGGTGAGTAGCCTGGCCGCGGCGCAGGCCCAACCCGGACTGTGCGCGGTCGCCGTCTCGCCGCTGTGTGGGCCGTCGGACCGCGTGCCAGCGGCGGCTCGGAGTCCCCCGGGGGTGTGGGGCAAGGAGTGCAGCTAAGTGAGTTGCACCCTCTACTCCTTCAGCAAGCACCGTGCGGGTCGTAAATAACAATATTCCTTCGTGCCATAAATGGCGTTTGGTCGCCTACCACTTGAAAGCACACGAGCGGCCTGCGTTCGAGGGGCCGTAATGGGGAGAAGGGGTGAGTGGGTCCCCGCGCGCCGAGATCAGCCGACCTGGCAGTCGGTGGGCGCCTTTGCCTGGGGCCAGGTTGAGGTTGCGGAGCTCTGCCCTTGCGAGCCCAGCCACAAGCTCGGAGTTTCTGCATGTGGGAGTCAGATACCGACTGCGAAGCTGACATGGGAGTTGGGAGAAACAAAATTAACTATGGACAGCAGGACAGCAATAGCGATTCCTCGGGTTATAAAGTAGGGCAACGTAATAAGGATATGGGTATACGTTTCAAGACTAAAAAATTCGGTTCGAAGTCTGTTTGCCCATTTCAGATATTAGGAGTTACGTATGTTGTTCCGAATGTCATTTGATGTCATTTAATTGTTTTCTGCATCTGCTGTAGAACAAATTTTATGTTCAGTTGTAAGTGTCAAGTGTTTTAATGCTCTATTGATTTAATACATTTTTTAAAAAGTCTATTTGGTACAGAATTTTCTCATACCTAGGGGAAAGATGCGCCTCTTCCAAGGAGGAATCCAAATGTTGGAGATGATGGTTTTATGCTGCTGTGTATTTACTAGAAGTTTTGACGGCTATGTTTAGCTATTGTAAATCAAAAAGTACCTAAAACAAGAATTTTGATTGTCTGTGTTACTGTATTACTGTGTATTGGAAGAACTAGTCCCGTCAACCACTCTTCATAGAAATGTTTAGTTGGAGCTTAAAGTTTAAATGAAAGTTTGATTCATGTATAGAGTATAGAGAAGAACCTTAGCAAATTACAAGTGTTGGTTCTCTTGGCCCTTACAAAAGTTACCTTTTTTTTCTACAGGCAATATGCTTTTGGCTGGCAATGAGAAACTGCATTACTGGGAATAGGAAGTCAATTGAACAGAAAAGGAAAAAATGGTGAATTGTCTATAAAATGTTTTATTTCCCTAGGAAAAATTAAAAATAAATTTCTCAAAAAGAAGTGGTCTCCATTTATCCTGCTTTTTCATGATTATAGGCATCAATTCAATTAATACCAATCCTATTGTCTATTCTCTAATATCCTGCATCCTTTGATAATTCCATCATTTTTTCTCGTCCTTATCTTAATATATCAAATACAGAGGTGGCCCCTTTGGTCCTCTTAATCAAGATGTCTTAATACAGTAATTTCATAAAAATTAATTATATAAGTAAGGATTAAAACTGTACCTAGGCACTTATATCCTATTTCAAATATCAGTGAAAAACACCATAGACATTGCTTTTTTTCAAAAATTACTTTCCCTTTTGTTCTATATGATTCATAATGTAGACTAGAATTTTTGAAAGTTCCTGTTGAAATCAGCATGTTGTATTATGCTTAAGTCCCATTTAAATTGACAAAAATTACTTGGATGATAATTAAAAATCTTAAGCATTAACTTTTGGGGCAGTCATGGGCATCCTTTCACTGAAGCAAGGCTAAAAGTATCAATCAGTACAAGAATAAGTCCTTCGAATATAAAAGATAGGCAATTGTGAGATAATTTCTAAAAGTACCTAAGTATTCATGTATCTTAAACATGAGAAAAGTCAGCATTGTACACATTATGGACATTATACATGTGATATGAGACATATCTAATTGTCTAAACCATTTTTCTAATTCTATCAATGGCTCTCAGGAGAGGCAGCAATAAAAAGGATTATGCCATCTGATTTTAAATGAGTGTTCCCAAAATGTGGTCTGTGTAGAAACAGAAGTGTTCTGGTAACCTTTCTTTTCTGGTACAGTTCTCTGATTACAGTGGGATTAATTTAGGAATTGACAAAAGCAATTTTGGTTAATCCCCAAATATTTGGAGATTAAAATTTTGATTACCCATGGGTCAAAGAAGAAATAACAAAGGAAATTAGATAATATTTTGAACTGAATGAAAATGAAAACACAATATACTGAAATTTATGGAATGCAACCAAAACAATGATTAGATATTTACTGCTTTCAACACCAATACTAGAAAAGGAAAAAAATCTCAAATCAATAATCTAAGCTTCCACCTTAAAAATTAGGAAGAAAAGAAAAAGCAAGTTAAACCCAGAGCAAGCAAAAGAGAGAAAATAGATCATACTAGAAACTAATTACCTAGAAAACAAAAACAAATAGAGAAAATGAATAAAAATAAAAGTTCTTTGAAAAGAGCAATAACATTTACAAAACTTTATTACACTAACCAAGGTGAGAGAGAGAGGGAAAAGACACAAATTACCAAAATTGGGAATAAAAAGGGGGACATTACAACTGACCCTACCAAAATTAAAAGAATTTAAAGGACATATGAGCAGCTTTATGCCAACAAGTTAGACAACACAGGTAAATTAGACAAATTCCTAGAAAGACACAAATTGCCAAAAATTTCAAGAAAACAGAAAACCCGGGGAAAATATATATAATAAGTAAAAAACTGAAATAATACCTTAAAATCTCACAGAGAAAAGCCCAGGCCCAGATGTCTTCACGGGTGAACTCAATCAAATATGTAAGGAAGAAATTACACCAATCATATACGAGCCCTTTCTGGAAATAGAGAAGAGACACTCAATCTGTGAGGGAAGTATTACTCTAATAAACCCAGACAAAGATGTCACAAGAAAACTAGAGACCAATATCCATCCTTGAATATAGATACGAAAATTGCCAACAAAGTATTAGCAAACCAAATCCAGCAGCATATATAAAAGATTATATAATCATGGGTGCAGGGTTGTTTTAACAACAACAACAACACAAAAACATAATTAATACACTATATTAATAAACTAATGGTCAGAAATATATCATCTCAGTAGATATAGAAAAGCGTTTGATGAAATCCAACATACGTGTTTGACAAAATCTCAAAAAACTAGGGATCAAAAGGAACTTGCTCAACCTGATAAAGATTATCTATGAAAAACCTACCACTAACACCATACTTAATGAGAAAACACTGAATGCTTACCCCTTGTTCAGATCAGGAACAAGGTAAGGATGCTTCCTTTCATTACTTCTATTCAGTATTGTATTGGAGTTTCAGGTCAGAGCTACAAAAGCGGAAAAAAGAAAAGGCATCAGATTGACTAGGAAGAAGTAAAATTGTCTTTGTTCATAGATGACCTGGTCCTGTGTGTAGAAAACATTAAGGAAAGTGCAAACATGCAGAAAGAAAAATTATTAGAATTAATAAATATGTTTAGCATGGACTCAGGATACAAGATCAAGATACAAAATATATATATATATATATATATATTCCTAAATACTACCAATTGGCAGTTCAAGAATGAAATTAAGTAAACAGTTGCATTCTGAATAGCATCAAAAAGAATAAAATACTTAGGAAAAAATGTAATAAAAGAAGTGCAAGACTTGTACAGTGAAAACTATATAACACTGAGAAAAATTGAGAGGCAATCTATGTTCATGAACTGGAAGGCTCAATATTGTTAAGATGGTAGTTCTTCCCAAATTGATTCAGAAGTTTAATACAATCCCTCTGGAAATCTCAGTAGGCTATTTTTGGTAGAAATCGACAAGCTGATACTTATCAAAAAAGAGATCTAGAGTAGCCAAAACAATTTTGAAGGAGTAGAAGAAAATGGAGGAGTTACACTACTCAATTTCAAGCTTTACTATAAAGCGAAAGGAATCAAGATATTATTTGTGTAAGAATAGGCATAGAGGACAACCAGCAAGATGGCAGCAGAGTAAGGAGCTCCTAGAGCAGCAGAGTAAGGAGCAGTAGAGATTGTGCTACAGGACGCTTAGTAATCACAAGGAGCTATATAAAGCTCCTATTTGGGGGCTCCAGGAGACCAAAAGAGCATCCTGCAATATCTTTGAAAGAATGGAAGTCAGGGACTGCCCATCCACAGAGAAGATTCTTAAGTAGAGCACTCCACGCCCCGGGGACTGGTGCCCATCCTCCACTGGCAGCCCAGGCTGCCTAGGGAGCTGTTCCATGGCTGGAATTAGAAGCTCCATTTCCCAAAAATGGGGGAGGAAGAGACTGTTAGGCACCAACTTCAGCAACTGGTTAGTAAATTCAGCGGGCTAAAGTATAATTCTAAGAATTAAAGTTTGAACTTGTCCAAGTCAGAAAGAGGCCGGTAGCTGCCATTTTAATTCAAACCCACGGCTTGAAGGGAAGCAGGACTGACTGAAAATCACAGTGCTGGAAGGGACCAGCTTCCTTCCATCCAGATCTGATTGCAGCTGTGGCCTAAGCCCTGGGCCCACCTCTGGCAGGGAGGAAACTGGTGGGACCAGTGCCAGCATCTCTGGGAAACTACAGGCCACACCGTGGAGGCTGATGATCATTCTAATCTGGCAGCACAAGCCACCTCAGGATATATTCTATGATAGGAATTGGAAGTTCCATTTCCCAAAAATGGGAGAAAGAGATGGTTGACCACCAACATCAGCTACTGATTAGTATATTCAGCTGGCTAAAGTATAAACCTAAAACAACTAAAGTTTGAACATGTCCAAGTAAAAAAGAGGCCAGTAGCAGCCATTTTGACTCCATCTCCAGCATAAAGGGAAGCAAGGTTGACTGAAAATCACAGTGCTGGCAAGGACTGGATTCTCTCCACCTGAATCACCCAGATCCTAGCCTAGGCTTCAGCATCACCTCTGGCAGGGAGGAAGCTAGCAGCACCTGCACCAGCCTCTACAGGTAACTGCAGGTACATTTGACTGGCATAAACTCAATAGTCAGACGTCTGCCAAGACAACTGTGGTCATTTTGGACCTGCATGGCATAGGTTGCTGTCCACACTTGCAGCTCCATCCCCACCTCAGGCAGGGGAGGAAGGGGCATGAAGATTCATCAGTCTCTCCAGACTATTACAATCTAGGCCTGCACAATTTGGATTATTACACATGGCTGTGGTTCTGTCCCTGGCAAAGGAGAAAGGTGAGAAAGCTCCATCGGTCCCTGGGGCAATGTGAGCAGCTTGAGCCTCCGCAGCCGACAGCACCAAGTCATCCTCGGCTCCTACTACACAACCAGCAAGGGAGAAAGGGCAAGAAAGCCCTAAACAAAAGAGAGAAATGGAACCTGGAATAAATATATCTAGTAAACCAGATGCCAAGGCACCAACAAAAACCTGTAATCCATACCAAGAAATAGGAAGATATGGCCCAGTTAAAGGACCAAGATTAAGTCTCAAGATGACATAAAGGAACTGAGACAACTAATCATAGATGTTCAAACAAAACTCCTTAATAAATTCAATAAGATGGCTAAAGAGATTAAGGATATTAAGAAGACATCGGATGAGCACAAAGAAGAATTTGAAAGCATGCATAGAAACATAGCAGATCTTATGGGAATGAAAGGCACAATAAATGAAATTAAAAATACACTGGAGCCATATAACAGCAGATTTGAGGAAGCAGAAGAAAGTATTGGTGAACTTGAAGACATGGCCTCCAAAAGCGAACATACAGAAGAACAGTTGAAGAAAAGACTGGAAAAAATGAACAAGGTCTCAGGGAACTAAACAACAGCAAGAGACATGCAAACATATCTGTCATAGGTGTCCCAGAAGGAGAAGAGAAGGGAAAAGGGGCAGAAGGAACATTTGAAGAAGCAATGGTAGAAAATTTCTCAACCCTATTGAAGGACACAGATATCCATGTCTAAGAAGCACAACACACTCCCATCTGAATAAATCCAAATAGACCAACTCTGAGACACATACTAATCAGAACGTCAAATGCCCAACAAAGACAAAGAAAGAATTATGAGAGTAGCAAGAGAAAAGCAATTCATAATATATAAGGGATATCCAATAAGATTAAATGCCAATTTCTCATCAGAAACCATGGAAGCAAGTAGACAGTGGTATGCTATATTTAAGATACTCAAGAGAAACTTCTAGTCAAGAATCTTATATCCAGAAAGACTGTCTTTCCAAATGAGGGCAAGTTTAGAATATTCACAGATAAACAGAAACTGAGAGAGTTTATAACAAAGACTGGCCTTGCAGTAAATTCTAAAGGGTGTGCTCCAGTCTGAAAAGAAAAGACTGGAGAGAGAGTCTTGGAAGATAGTCTAAAAATGAAGATTATATCAGTAAAAGTAATTAAAAGTCTCAAAAGAATGGTGAAAATAAAATATGACAGATAAAACCAAAGGTCAAGATGGGTGAAATAAGAATTGCCTTTATAGTAATAACATTGAATGTTAATGGATTAAACTTCCCAATCAAAAGACACAGACTGGTGGAATGGATGAGCCATCTATATGCTGTCTGCAAGAAACTTACTTTAGACCCAAGGATACCAATAGATTGAAAGTGAAAGGCTGCAAAAAGTTATTCCATGCATGCAGTAACCAAAAAAAAAAAAAAAAAAAAAAAGCTGGAGTAGCTATACTTATATCAGATAAAATAGATTTTAAAAGACACTAGTAATGTGCAATCTGAGGAAGTCAGGAAAAAAATTCCATTTATAATAGTGACTAAAAGAATCAAATATTTAGGAATAAACTCACCCAAGGATGTAAAGCAGTTGTATTCAGAAAACTACAATGCATTGTTTAAAAAAAAAATTTTTTTTAAGACCTAAATAATCTAAGAACATTCCCAGCTCATGGATTGGAAGCCTAAATATCATTAAGATGTCAATTCTATCCAAACTGATATACAGATTCAATGCAATCCCGATAAAAATTCCACCAGCATTTTTTAAATAAATGGAAAACACAATAGTAAAATTTATTTGGAAGGGTAAGGGGTCCAAAATAGCCAGAAACATCTTAAAAAGGAAAAGTGAAGTTTGAGGACTCTCACTTCCAGACTTTAAATCATATTAACTAGCTACAGTGGTAAAAACAGCATGGTATTGGCATAAAGACAGACACATAGACCAATGGAACCAAACTGATGGTTCAGAAACAGACCCTTATATCTATGGTCAAGTGACTTTTGACAAGCCTGTCAAACCCACCTAGCTCAGGCAGAACAGTTCATTCAACAAATGGTGCTGGGAGAACTGGATATCCATGGTCAAAAGTAAGAAAGAGGACCCCTATCTCACACCTTACACAAAAATTAATTCAAAATGGATCAAAGACTTAAATATAAAAGCAAGAACCATAAAACTTCTAGGAAAAAATGTAGAAAAACATCTTCAAGTCCTCGTGGTAGAGATAAAAGAGATAGGGACTGAGGTGGACTACTGATGCTTAATGTATGTAGAAGATTTCATTGGCTTTACTGTTAAAGTGTGGAGATGTATAGGGTTGATGGTAACACATTATAGTGAGTAACAGCTGGTTTATAATTGGGAATGTGGCTGGAAAGGGTAGTCTAGGGATATAAATGTCAATTGAAAGAAAACTGGAGAACAATCTAGAGACTGAATGACACAGGGATCCCAGAGATGGATGGGAATTGTGGTTGATGGTATAGAAACAAGAGTGTCCTCTTGGAACTAGAGCAGATATACATCACTATTGCAGGGTGGTGGAAATATGGAGAGAAGCATGGGAAAAATACAATTGAATTGACCAATGGACTGTGGTTAACAGCAATATTGTCATATTCATGCATCTATGCCAAGGATTTACTGTGCTGATATGGGGAAGTATGGAAAAAGTGTGCCAAATGTACTCTATGGACCATGGTTAGTGGTAATAGTCTGATGATATTATCTCATAATCTGTAACAAATGTTCCACCACAGTGTGATATGTTGATGGAGGGTTGTTGTATGCGAATTCTGTACATGTGCATGATTGTTTTAAATTCACAACTTCTGTAATAAAAATATATTTTAAAAAACAATAATAGGGTGGGGGCAAAAATACACCAAATTTAAGATACAGACTATAGTCAACAATGAAATTTTGATGATAATTCTTTCATAATTTGTAACAAATGTTGCATAATAGTGCAAAGTGATGGTGGGTTTATGCATGGGAACCATGTATGATGTTATGCATGTTTGCTTTGTAAGTTCACAACTTTTACTATACACTTATTGTTTACATATGTTCATGTAAGAATGATATAATAATAATAATAATAAGGTAGTTTGGCGAAAAACACACCAAATGTAAGATACTTTTGTTAGTAGTAAAACTTTGAGGATGCTCTTTCATCATTTGTTGAAAATGTTTCACAACAATTGCAAGGTATTGGTGGTAGTATGAGGTATGAGAGCCTGTATGATGGTATGCATATTTGTTTTCTAATTTCACAACTTTTACTGTACACTTATTGTTTATGTTGTTTATGTATGAGTGATATACTTCAATAATTTTTTAATGAAAAAAAAAATAGTCCATAGAGGTAACTAGGAAGAGAATTCAAAGAGTCCAGAGATAAACCCTTATATGGTCAATTGATTTTCAACAAAACTGTCAAGGAAATTTAATGGAGAAAAGGTAGTCTTTTCAACAAATGATGCTGAGAAAATTGGATATGTGTATGAAAAAATGAACTTAGACTCTTCACACCATACATAAAATTAACTCCAAATGGGACATATACCTAAATCACAAAAATTCCAGAAGAAAACATAGAAGGAAATCTTTGTGACTTTATCTTAGGCAAAGATTTCTTACAAATGATACCAAAAACATAATCCACAAAAGAAAATTTGGTAAATTGGACTTCCTCAAAATTAAAAAACAAAAGTTTGCTATTTAAAAAACAGCATTAAGAAAATAAGAAGCAATCAGAATGGAGAAAGTATTTCCTTTTTGACAAAAGATTTTTATCTAGAATATTTAAGGAATTCTTACAATAAGATTATTGTAAGATACAATAACTCAATAAGATAGCAGTTCAGTTTTTTTAAATGGTAAAAGATTTGAACAGATACAGAATCAAAAGATAAATGAATAACTAATAAGCATATGAAAATATTCTCATCATCATTAATTAGGGAAATGTAAATGAAAACCACAGTGAAACACTCACAATCTCTGGAATGGCTATCATAAAATAGGCAAAGTTATGGCTAGAATACTGATGGGAATGTAAAATAGTGTAGCCTTTGGAAATTAGGCAATGTTTTTTAAAAAGTTAAACATATACTTTATATGCAACCCATAATTCCACTGTTAGGAATCTACCTAAGATAAATGAATATATGTCCACAAAAAAATTATCGTATGCAAATTTCATAGCACTATTATTTATAATAGCCAAAAACTGGGAACAATCCAATGGATATGAATGGATAAAGCAATAAAAATGGATAAAGCAATAAAAAAGGAACAAAATGGGCGGTGGACTTGTCCCAGTGGTTAGGGCGTCCATCTACCACATAGGAGGTCTGCGGTTCAAACCCCAGGCCTCTTGACCCATGTGGAGCTGGCCCATGCGCAGTGCTGATGCATGCAAGGAGTGCTGTGTCACACGGGTGTCCCCCGCGTAGGGGAGCCTCCCGCGCAAAGGAGTGCACCCCATAAGGAGAGCCGCCCAGCGCGGAAGAAAGTGCAGCCTGCCCAAGGGTGCCGCACACACAGAGAGCTGGCACAACAAGATGACGCAACAAAAAGAGACAGAGATTCCCATGCTGCTGACAACAACAGAAGCAGACAAAGAAGACACAGCAAACAGACACAGAGAACAGACAACCGGCGGGGCGGGGGGTGGGGGGGGTGGATATAAATAAATCTTTAAAAACAAAAAAGAACAAAATGCTGATTTATCCTACAACTTGGATAAACCTCAAAAATATCATGCTAATGGATAGAAGTCAGACCCAAAAGACTGCATATTATGTGATTCCATTCATATGAAATGGCCAGAAAAGGCAGCTATAGAGAGACAGAAAACAGATCAGTGGTTGCATGGAAGTGGGAGTAGAGACTGACAGCAAGTAGGCATGACAAAACTTTTTAGGATGATGGACATGTTCTCAAACAGGATTGTGGTGATGGTTGCACATCTCTATAAATTTACTAAAAAATCCCTTTCTTTCCCAGACAATGCTACAGTACATCAGTGGGACAGCTGGATGCTTGTTTCCCATTCACTCAACCCCCCAGCTAGAGAAGGGAAGGGCGGAACATTATCTCAACCACTTCAGGATACAGTATACCCTGAATCTTAACACAATCCTTGTCCCTCTTCTCTTGCCAAGATTTTCAGATACAGATTCTGTTTGCTTACAACAAAATATTTCAGTAAATTTTAAAAGTGTTTTCTTGCTCCTTTATATATATGTAATATCCTATAAAATCTCATTATTACCGTCACCATAACCTACTAGCTAAATAAAACAAGATAATGCCTCTAGAACTTTTATTATAGTGCCTGGTACTCAGTAATTATTCAATACATGTTAACTCTTATTATAACTATTTGTTGAGGATCTACTACATGTCATGTATTTCGTGTACACTATCTCAGTTAATTCTCACAACAATCTTATGTGGTAGCTATTATAACCTCTACTTCACAAATGAGGAAACAAAAAGTCAGAGGGTGGAAGTAACTTGCTAAAGCTTACACAGCTGGTGAGGCAGAGGGATTCATGTTTTAAATATTCTAACCCATTATTTCTACTTCTGAATAATTAAATGTCTAATGCTGTGTCTCATTCAATACATATCACCCATGTAAGAGGACATTTTGTTTTTAATCTATGAATAAATTTCCATAAAGTTTTCCCTGTTTTCTATTTCCCTAAATTACAAAAAATGTAAGTAACTGTCATTCATTATTTCAGAATCATATTGAATGATTATGCTTCTTTCAATTACCTACATTTTTCTATTTTAGGAAATATTTTCCTGCTCACTGTTTTGAATAAACCTTCCTTAATCTTTCTTTAACTCTTTGTAATTATTATTTAAAAATGAAATTAGGTTTAGAGATGTCCTCTTTTTCTTATGTTTATAGGATAATAGCAAAATATTGTTAGAGTTCCTTTTCCTTTCAAATAGTAAATCCTAAAGAAGCAACTATTTTAATAATCATTCCTTTAAGAGCATGTTTTACCTCTGCAACTGTCACTTCCATTTTTATGTGAAATAACATTCAGATGCTTCCACAACTTAGTAATTTTACCTCAAAAATGCCAAGAGACATTTTCTATGCTGCATATGAGATCTCATAGAAGCCTGCCTAAACTGCATCTCCTCAAATCTAGCAGAATGTATCATGTGTACTAGAAAAGTGCACTTGAAAAACTAATTTACACAATGAATTCTTCGAAAAGGAAGAGCTATCAACATCCTTGCTAGGGGAAAAAAAAATGTTCAAAAGAAACTTGTGATACAGCTGTAGTATTAATAAATGACTCTCAGGCATTTTGGCTGAGCTTCTTTCCAGTCTGCCAGGAATCCCTCTGGGCACTTGCGAGCACATCTACACCCAAGTATACACAGCTGTATCTCTGCTATCTGCTTGTAATAATTAAAATTCCTTTAAAATAAAAAAGCCATTCTGTCCACAGTCATAACACATTAAAAATATAAGGCCATTGGGGCAGCACTTCAGTAAGAATGAATGTCAGTTAAAGGACAATGAGTCAGCCTGTTCACTGGCAAGTGGCAGAGTAGGTGTCAGGGTGATAGCTCAACAGAACTGGAGGCGGAGTCATCTCAGGTGCAGGGAGCCTAGCACAAAAGGCACAGCTGAAGAATTTGCAGAATTATTGCCAAGGTTCTACCCAATTTACTAGAACAGGGTTAGGAAAATACATGCCATGGGATGAGGCAGCAGAGGGGTGGCAGTTTTTGTCATGCCCCTATAATCACAGATAACTCCATTTCACTTAATTTAGATTTTTTTTTCTGTTTTAATCTAACACACCTGACTTCAAATGAAAACTTTCCTTCTCAGGTGATTTGTTAATTAAGAGCTAACATAAATAAAGTTCTGGCTGCCATTTATCTGAGAATGTTAGAAGTATACCAGTGGGAAAAAAGTTTTGTACAATTCACTATTTATTTTTCTTACATTTTGAACATGCCAGTCTTTAAGTGGATATCAAATAATACAGTTTTCATGCTGTTAAGTGCTTTTTAAAATTTTATTTTGAAATAATTGCATACTTAGAGAAAAGTTGCAAACATGGTGCAGAATTCCTATATACTCCACAAGTGCCCTAAATGTTAACCTTTGCTTTATCATATTTTCTCTCCCCATGTAGATATACACAAACCATTTTTTTCTGAGTATTTGAATGTAAATTGCAGGCAAAATGTCCCTTTGCCTCAGTATTTCTTTAAAAAAAAAAAAAACCAGGATAGTCTTTTAAGGAGAAAAAAGTATTAATCTGAAATTCCCAAGGTTAATCTAGCTCGCTGTTCTGTCCATTTTGTGTTGCTAACATCCAAGTGCCATGGACACAGTTGTGGGGAAATGTTGAGAACTCTCTGGACCATATATCCAAATACCAACTGAAGTCCAAACTGGATTTAAAAAGAATAAAATGCAAATTGACACTCTGGGCTGAACAGCCAATATAACAAACATTTCTTTCTTCATATTCAAATGGAATAAGCACCCCAACAAAACAACAAACATCTAAACAAAATTAAATCAATTTGACTAAATTATGGCCCAGAGCCTTAAAATTAATTGATTGAATCAATATAATATAAACAATAAAGGAATAAGATGTCAAGGAAGGGGGTGTGGAATGGGTCTGATAGGGTAGGGTAGAGATTGTTGATACATTAATAGAGGGTTTGTTTCCAATGTTTTTGGCTTATAATTAGCAAGAAAGCATAGAAATTTGGAAAATATACAGATCATGAATTTCCGCTTTATTGCTGGCTTTATGGCCTTGAGTAAACTGCTCAAGCCCTCTGAAACTTCATTTTCTCAACTGTAAGGTGAAGAAATCACATGAAATTATTTGTAAGGTCTGTTTCAGTTTAAGCATTTTAAGATCCTAAAATCTAGAAGAAAACAAAAATAGCATAATAGGAGAACACCAAAGACAAGAGGATTATTAAAAGGTGGGTAGAAGAGTTATTGAGCCTAACGGAAGATAAGGTTTTGAGACGCAGATAAGGAATTGCCATAATTTTAAATTTTTTAAACTTTAACGCAAGTTTTATTATTGTAGAAAAAAGGAAGTAACAAAATATCCAGTTCTGCCATATTTTGTAATCAAGAAAATAACCAAGAAGCAGTAAGCTAAATACAACTCACAAGTACTTAATAATTATGTCTTGTGCTATGATGTCTATGAGAAGTGATTACAGCTCTGGACAAAAAACACCACCAAAAACCAACTTTAAATTATAGGATATCACATAACTATAAAGATAAAATAATCCAGAACAAAAGTCCTGAAAAACATTTCTATCTGTTGAGAGACAAGAAAAAAGAGAGGAAAACTATAACTAAACAAAAGCAACCACTATGAGACCAACAGATACAAAGAACTAATTAATTATTTTTAAGTTAAAAATGAAAAATAGAAAAAGGTCATTCAGGAACACCACTACAGAAAATAATACTAATCCCTTTTGCGTTTATAATTAGCTTGAAATCAGACAAGCCCAAGCTTCATCAGTCCCAGCCCTAGCCTTGAGAATGCATGATCTGACCAGCCTCTTTTTTTATGTATCTTTTTTTAAAAAAGATCCATAGAACACACAAAATGTTACATTAAAAAATATGAGGTTCCCATATACCCCCCACTCCCCATCCTCACCCCCACTCCTCCCCCATCAACAGTCTCTTTCATCAGTGTGGCACATTCATTGCATTTGATGAATACATTTTGGAGGACTGCTACACAGCATGGATTACAGTTTACATTGTAGTTTATATTCTCCCCCAGTCCATTCAGTGGGTCATGGCAGGATATATAATGTCCTGCATCTGTCTCTGCAACATCATTCAGGACAACTCCAAGTCCCAAAAATGCCTCCATATCACAACTCTTCTTCCCTCTCCCTGCCCTCAGCAAGTCCTGTGGCCACTGTCTCCACATCAATTGTACAATTTCTTCCTTTGCTAGAGTCACAATAATTCTATAGTAGAATACCAGTCAGTCCACTCTAATCCATATTTTATTCCTCCATCCTGAGGATCCTGGATGTCAATGCCCACTCCACCTTTAAATCAAGAGGGGGCTTAGATCCCACATGACTGATGGATGGGATTCTCCTGCTTACAGTTGTAGACTCTCTCAGTTCCCTGGTGTGGTGGTTGACCATCTTCACCTCCCTGATAGCTGACCTGGGTAAGTCCAATGAACTGGAGAGTAGGTGTTGTAACTCTGCTGAGGCTCAGGGCCCAACTGGCATATGGACAGTCCAGAGATTCAAGTCTTCTGAGCATATACCAATCCCAGTGCCAACCATAGTTTCAGTCAATGTGACAGAAGAGGCATGTGTAGAGGTTCACATCAGAGTCCACCTCCATCACACTCAGGAGCACAAGTTCCAAAGTGTCTCCATAGCCCTCAGGAGCACCACTACCTGAGGTTGTATCTGTTTTGGCTGTCTCTGAGATCCTGCTGAGATGTGCATAAGTGCGACCCCTCTGATGACCTCCCGACTCATTTTGAAGTGTCTTAGCCATAGAAACTCATTTGTCTTTACCATTTCCCCCTTTTATTCAAGGTCTTTTTCTAGTTACTGTGGGTGCTTGATAGTAATCCCTCAGCACCAGGAAGGCTCATTCCTGGGAGTCATGTCCCAAGCTGAGGGAAGGTTATGCATGTTCATGCTGGCTTTGGTTTAGAGAGTTGACCAGCCTCTTAAAAGGGCAACAGCTCCTTCTTCTATGACTTCTTGTCAAGATTGAAATTAGGCATAGCATATAATATACAGAGCTTAGTGACTGGTGCATAGTAAAGGCTCAAAAAATGTTAGCTATGGTATCAAACTTACCATCACTCACCTTCAATGTTCTATTTTGGGGAAGAAAAAGCTTTACTGGCAGATAGAAAGAAGGATGAAGGGTACCAGAAGCCTGGAGGAATGGCAGGCAAGAGCTGACTGTGGGGCTGTGGGGGCTGCACTTTCCTGGACCAGTTAACACACACCATTTGTTCTAACATTATTCTTGGAAACACCAGGTAACTTTATCACAACCCCTGTTTAGTATATGTTTATAGCTTTTCTGCCTTCATTTTCAAAAAGTAAAAGTTAATCTTTAAAAGAAGCATTCATTTTTTTTCTGTGGAATTGTTTAGAGTTTGCACCTGAGACATAGACTGCATAAGACAGAGACTTAGCCAGACGAGAAAACCAGCTATTAGTATAAACAGTGCTTTGTCAGGAAAAATATATTCAATTATCATTATCTATATATATTTTTTAAATTTATTTATTTCTCTGCCTCCCCCCACCCCATTGTTTGCACTTGCTGTCTGTGCTTTCTGTGTCTGCTCATCTTCTTTTTAAGAGGCACTGGGAACCGAGCCCAGGAGCTCCCATGTGGGAGGGAGGCATCCAGTCACTGGAGACACCCCTGCTCCCTGCTTGTTGTGTCTCTCAATGTTTCCTCATTGTATCTCCTCATCTTGCCACCTTGCTGTCTTGCTCTTCTTCTTTAGGAGGTACCAAGAACTGAGCCTGGGACCTCCCATGTGGTAGGTGGGTGCCCAACTGCTTGAGTCACATCTGCTTCCCCCTTTTGCTTTTCTAAAATATATATTTTTTATTAGAGAAGTTATGAATTTTACAAAACAATCATGTGCATGTGTGGAATTCCCATAAAACTCCCCTCCACCAACTCACTACATTGTTGTGGATCATTTGTTACAGATTATGGAATAATATCATCAGACTATTACCACTATGAACTATAGCATACATTTGGTATATTTTTATCAGACTCCTCTAGTATTGACATAGTACATCTTTGGCATTGATGCAAGAATATCACATTATTGTTGTACCTATAGTCCATAGGTTACATTAATTTTATTTTTTCCCATGCTTCTCCACATTCTTACTACCTTGCAATAGTGATGTACATTTGTTCTGGTTCATAGAAGGACATTCTTGTATTTTACCTTTTGCTTTTGTTGGGAGAATAAATCTGCCTGAAAGAAAAGTGGAAACAAAGGTTTACTACTTCCTTTTATCAAGGAGTTTTTCTTAGGTGTTATAGAATTACTGTTCAGTCAGCATTAGAAAAAAATATCCTCACTGATTAAAACAAAGGCTATCATTTATTGAAACTGAGCCATGCATTTTATCCATCAGACCTCATTTATCTTCCCAATGAGGTGAGATTATTATTTTATTTTACAGATAAGAGGCTCAATGATAAAGTGACTAATTCGAGTTCACATAGCCAAAAAGAGAGACTTGGAACCCAAATCTAAATCACCATGAATTAATCCACACACCTTCAGCTGCCTTATCTTAACAGCTCACCTTGTGATCAGATAGAGGTAAGGGAGAAAAACAATACCTTAATATGTTTTTTTCAAATGCAAACCTCAGACTTAATATTTCATTAACAGATTTTTTTACCTTGAATTTTCTTGAGACTTATTTTTCCAATACACATAATCAAGGGAGTAAAAATGATGAGATAAAGGCTTATTTTTTCCAGTGCGAGGTTCTATTTGGTCAATGAAAAGAGGCAATGTGTTTGATTTCCAAATGGCTACTGAGAAATATATGAAATATTTTAACTGTTTATATTTTTAATAAAATGGAAGAAACCTACAGCAGGTTGCCATTAAGTCTTCTTGGATTGTTGAGCACATGCAATTGAGAGCATGTGGATTTTTTAAGTGGTTTCGAAAATTACTATTTTAGTGATTTTTTTGTAAAATACCAACTTTGATTTCTATAAAATAATAGTCTCTATAAGCAGTATCTTTCCTTTTGTTGTAAAAAAAAATACAAAAAAATGCACATTGTGTAGTCTTTTAGAAAGATTTGAGTTAGACGTTTTTTGATTAATGGGCATTCTTTAAATGAATTAGCCCAGGAGTATAGTAAGGACATCCCAGGAGAATTCAGGAGACTAAGTCTGAATGTGGGCATCTATCTTCATCATCAAATACTGTTCAAAAGCAATTGGTTTTGAAGTACCCTTAAGACAGAGGTTGCAGGCGCCACTGCCTGGAGAAGCTAGGCAGGTGATAAAAAATGAGTATAGTGGGCTGCATGTAAGAAAGATCGGAAGCATCCTGGTGACAAATGGCACCTGACACTTGGCTGTAGAGTCTGGGAGATGATCTAGGGTCACTGGATTATGGCAAACTGGTCATCAAAGGGAACAGCTGCTTCTCAATTTCCTTTGACTAAAGTTGTGGGAATTGGGGCCCAATGCTCTTATCAGCAGATTTTTTTTAAAAAAAGAAACTAGAATACTGAATTTTGATGTATCTTCCAGTGTTTGATGTTGACAATTAATTAAAAAAAATACTGTGTGACCATGGGTCACATCATACTGGCAGGCCACCACTTTGCAAATTCTGATTTAGGGAAAGAAGACAAGTAATAATAGAAATAATATCTAAAACTGACCCCATAATTCTGAATCCTTATACCCCTAACCTATAAAATTTAAAAAGTATTTAATCTCTATCAAAACAAACAGGAAAGACAGCCTTGGCCTCAGGATCTGTGTAAAACCATAAATCATGTTCCTTAATGTGTGAACATTACAACACTTCTTTCAGAATTAACTGAAGAGTTTGTTAAAAAATGTGCATGCTGGGATTGCATTTGATAGGTCTGGGGCGGGTCCTAGGAATCTGATTTGTGTACAAATACCCCCATCCCCAGATGATTCTGAGACATTGTGACTGAAACTTTTTGTGTATCCCAGAGAAGATCATGTCCTTAGAGTGAACCCATTCCTATGTATGTAAAGCAGGGGTTCTTAACAAGGGGTCCATGTGCTTGAATTGAAATTCAAAAAAACATTATTCTTGTGGGGACGTGTTGGTGCGGGTGTGATATATTTACTAAATAATGCACAGTATAGTGTGGGCTTACGAAGGGGTCTTCACCTGACTGGCAAAGGGGTCCATGGAACAGAAAACCTATTGTAACCTGATGTAAACCTATTGTAGGTGGGAAGAGTTTGATTAAATTACTTGTTACAGGCCTTTGATTAGATTGCGGGACCAGGGTGGGTCTTAATCCTCTTACTGGAGACCTTTATAAACAGAGGACTAAAAGACTAAAAGCAGCAGACAGAAAAAAGCGGCAGAGAAAGAATAATGCCAGAGGCTGAGAGAGGAGTCCTGGAGGCCAGAGCCTGGAATCACTGCAACACAAAGGCATGGAAAGAGGCCCCAGAGAGTGTGAAAGAGACGAGGGCTGAAGGACAGGGGAACGATGAGCCACATACCTGATGACCCACAGCTGAGCTCAGGGAGAAAATAAGCCTGGAAGAGAAAGCAGAGACTGGCCGCCATTATGCCCTGCCAGTCCTGCCAAGTGCCTGATCACCCAGGGCGGAGCATGCAGAGAAATCCTCTTTAGATATGTAGGATCACCCACATCTGCAACTAGGTGAGACAATCTCTTGATGCCTTGGTTTGGACACTTCCATGGCCTCAGAACTATAAGTTTTTAACCTAATAAATTCCCATTATAAAATCCAACCCATTTCTGGTATATTGCTCCCAGCAGCTTTTAGCAAACTAAAACAGATAGAACTTAATAGAGCTTCTACCTTTGAGAATACACAGGAATGCAGTCATTTAACTGGCAGCTTTAATTTCTGCATCTTCCCTATTCTCCCAGGCAGAGAAAACTGTAACTTAAAGAGGGGTAAGTTTTGGACCCCTGCTTGGTTGGACAACCAAGAACAGACTCATGCATTTGAGCCATTCATTTACATCATTCCAGGTTGAGCCTTCCTAATAACAGATGTCTACCTCATTAGCTTTCAGTTTATGGTTGCTTAGTATACATCCTCATTTAGCTAATGCCTTGGTGGGCTATTTCCTCTTGGCTCCCTACTGAGTATCAGTGTAATGTACCTGATCAGTGTTCAGTAAGTAATTTTTGATTGACTATTATAATGCATTAATTAAAACACCATCAACTAGGCCTACTAGATCAACTATGTGTGACTGAACTGAACAGTCATTTTCTTCAAACCTAGCCAATAACTTGACTAATTTTTAGCTCTCATAAAATTATTTGATAACATTGACCAAATGAACCTATCCTCAAATAATTAGTATAACTTGTAACCTTGTGTTATTATTGGGAGTACATAGATCATTATGTACTCACACACAGGTCAGAAATATTATCATGCACACCGTTTAGACATTGCAAACATTAGCTGTACAAAATGCCAAGAGACTGACATGTTCAATGAACTATATACTTTACTATGTCTAGGGAAAACCACAATGAAATGTAAATTGTTATTTTTGCTTCAGTGAAAAATGAACCAAAATGCAAGTTGGTTTTTTTAAAAGCCTTGAGAACAGGAAAAAGCATCAGACCGGTGTTTTCTATCTCATGTTCAAAACCTGTAAACAACAGAATCTTGAATGTAGGGCCCACTTTAAAAGATTATTCATTCCCAGCTTACACTAGAAATAGGCTGTGCCCTAAACCATTTGAGGAATCTTTAGACAAAAGAAATTTATGACCTCTGAGGTAACCTTCCTCAGAAGATGAGCTGATAATTTCTTTTCCATACTATTCTAGTTAACATAACCAAGCTTGCAGCTCAAAATATTCAAATATGTTATCAGGTTTCTGGGCACAGTGATGGTTTCTGAATTCACTCTGGCAGAGGTGAAGTAACATTAAATTTGTCACTGCCTAGTCTTAAGTCAGCAAGATGGCACCATATAATATCCTTAGAAATACTAAGTTAAAAAGTCCACAGGAGAGAAGGTGAAAAGAAGGTCAGCTGCTGACATAAAATCAGGTACCAGATGAGATGACCCTTAATCAGAGGGTTTGTAGCCTGCAAGTCAGCATAACGTTATTGAATTCACCTTCTGGTTGAAGTCAGACACCTCGATAAAATCTGCCCTTCCTATGTACTAATAGATGGACCAGCAGCATGACAAACTAGAGACACAGAGCAGGGGTCATTATTAAAATGAACATAAAGCTCTAAATGGTCTCTTGCTTTTTACTTCCTCTCATCTCTAAGTATTGACCTTTATTGTCTGAAGAGTCCATGAACATATTATAACCTAGAGAGAGAAAAAAATAACATTTGGTTATTTCAGGGTCCTGAAAATTGTACTTTGAAAGATGATTGAGGGGAAACGGACTTGGCCCAGTGGTTAGGGCATCCGTCTACCACATGGGAGGTCTGCGGTTCAAACCCCGGGCCTCCCTGACCCGTGTGCAGCTGGCCCATGCGCAGTGCTGATGCGCGCAAGGAGTGCCGAGCCACGCAGGGGTGTCCCCCGCGTAGGGGAGCCCCACGCACAAGGAGTGCACCAGTAAGGAAAGCCGCCCAGCGTGAAAGAAAGTGCAGCCTGCCCAGGAATGGTGCTGCCCACACTTCCCATGCCGCTGACGACAACAGAAGCGGACAAAGAAACAAGACTCAGCAAATAGACACAGAGAACAGACAACTGGGGGAGGGGGGATTTAAATAAATAAATAAATCTTTAAAAAAAAAAAAAGAAAAAGAAAGATGATTGAAAATACAGTTTTCCATTGTTGAGTAACTGGAATGAAAAACTTTACTTCTGTTAGAAACAATTATAGTGACAACTCTCAAATAACCTTTTTTTCTGCAATAGAACACACTTACCAGACATAACTTTAACTAGAATTAATGAAGTGGAACAGAAATTGCAAGTTTTAATTTTTGCTTTTGCTTTTATGTAGATAGAATTCTTGGTATTTAGAAATCAACCAACCTTCATATGCTTCAATTAATACAATATAAAAATCTTCAAAAGTCTTCCATGCCACCCAGACAACTGAAGAAGTAAAATATCCAAAACATTTTTAGAACTTGAATGAAATGTATAGTAACTATATTATCTGAAGTGTTCAGCCCTTTTCTAGAAAAATGAATCCAGAATCGAAATGAGAAATGGATTCCAGATATTTTTGGAAAATTTTCAGAAGGGATTATTACTTGAGAGGTTAGAAAAATAATTTCAACTGTGCTCATTCTAGAAATGAACTTGTTACATAATTATCAGCAGAAAGTGTATTTAAAATGACCAGTACCCTCAAAATTACCAGCCATCACAGTTAATGAATAAGGAGCTTGGGAAAGAAAAATGAATTTGGTTGGGTTTGGATGAGGAATTGGAAATAAACGAATTCAAGCCAGTTACACCTGAGAAGTGGTCATTCTTCATGCCAATCTCCCTGTTATTCAGGATCTGAACAGTTATCTTCGACTTCTCTCTTATCATTGTCTTGAACATCCAATCTGTTTTCAAAGCCCGTTGTTTCTACTTTTGAATTGTTTTCTGCACCTGTTCCTTTCTTTCCATTTCCACCACCATAAGCCTAATTGAGACCCTTGTGCTCTTACTTGAACTAGTTAGGAAACAACTAGTTGGCCTGTGGTTTCCTTTTTATTCTATTTCCTGGATTTGCTCATGTTACTCCCACTTTGATCATATCAAAGGCTCCTTGTTGTCAATAAAATAAGCCTAAAGTCTTTGATCTCCACTAAAATCATCTATGTGGGCCACAAAGTTATTTAATAGCATTCAATTCCACAACTGTGTATCGAGTGTCTGCTATGTATCGAGTGTGGTGGGATGCTTTGAATGATTCTCTAAGAAAGAGGACAGTGTTTCTCCCCTCAGAGAGCCTGTAGTCACCCACACTGATTAATAGTTACCTTGAAAGATAGCAGGGTCTAAATGTTGCATTATCTCATTTATGTGTAACCTCATGTGTTCTTTACTCCCATCCACATGTTTTTCTTCATGACTTGTCCACCGTTGTTCATATAGCCCCTATGCCAGGAAGGCTTTCTTAAGCCCCTTTCCTTTAGCACACACTTATTGTTTACGCAATGATAGAAATGAATAAAATTAGACAAATTCCCTACTCACAGAGAGTTTGCACAGACAAATGGATATAAACCATCTCTCGTGGTGGTAGATGTTATGAAGAAAACTAAAGTAGCTTAAGGGGAGAGTCAAACTGACAAACTCTTGCTCCTTCTTTAAGGATGACATTTCCATAAAGTTTTTTTGTAATTTCCACCAGTGTATGTTGGACCTGTTCTAGAGTAGGGTTGGGGCCATGGAATGAGGGAGATGGAGAGTGGTGGGACTAACCCTATTCAAAACACATGGTTAAGAACAGCAACAATAATCATGAGAATGGCTAACAATTATTAAGCACTGTTAAGTATTACAAGTATTATTTGATTAAAACCTCGTAATCATTCAATGAAACGCTATTATTATTCCCATTTTACACTTGATGCTTGAGACATGAAGGACATTAAAAAGATCTGTCTAGAAAAATACTGAAAGAAAAAAACAAAAACAAAAAAACAAAACCTACAAAAAGGAAAAAAGAAAAAAAGTTTTTAAAAAGATCTGTCTACCTTTACAATGATGGTAAGTGGCTGAGCCAAGATTGACACAAAGTAGTCCTGTTCTAAGACCTATACCATGCTATGAATTGGCCCACGAGATACCATGGGGTTCTGGATAAAAGATGGAGAAAGTGAGCATGGGGTAGATGTGCAATAAATTTCCATTTCATTAGCCTTTCTACCTCTAATCTCTACCCTCCTAAATATATCCTCCAAAGCTTCAATAGAGATCTGTTTAACATGAAAATCTGACACTGCCATTGCCCTGATTAAACCATTCAATGGCTCCCACTGCTGGAAATGGAAACCAGTATTGCACATAACTCTCTGATTAATTTTAAGTCAGTTTAAGGAAATCATTATGCCAAATCTAAGCAGCTGGAACAGAAGAAGAAGGTTATTTAATGGCTTTTTAGATTCGTTCCTAAAGAGAATCTTTTATTGGATGACAGTGATAGAATAGTTGCAAGTTTTTATCAGCAGAAGTCCATCCTTGGGGGCATTACAGAAAAGTCAGGGTCTGCTTAGGGAAGAATGGTGAAACACAAAGGCTTTAAAGCCAGAGTATTAAATCTCGGTTTCATTGCTTTCTCCTTTTGTGACCTTAGCTGTGTTTCATATCCTCTTTGAGATTCAGCAGCCTCATCTGTAGCAGCCTCATCTACAATATGAAGATAAGGTCTCCCTCATAGGGGTGCTGTGAGGGTTGAATGGGATGATATATGTAGAGGGTTTAGACTAGTGTCAAGAACTTAGAATTTCCTGAAGAAGTGATTGTCACTTATACATCTTTAAAGTACTCATTGATCTATATTTTAATTATATTTAGGTACAGTGGTTAAAAAATTAAATATCTTTGCTTTTTAATCAAAATAGTGATACATGAATGTGGCTTTGAAAAACAAGCAATATAAGAGGGTATAGGAAAAGAAAGGTAAGTTTTCCTCCCATAGGAAACTATTGCTAAGATTTCTTGTCTGCCCTTCCAGGATTTTTCTATGTGTATAAAAGCATGCATGCAATATATATGCTTTTTAAAAAATAAATAGTAACATATTATAACCCTGCACCTTGCTTCTCCCCCTCCTTGGAGAATGTCCTTTATTGGCACATTTAGATCTACTGACTTATTATTACTGACTATCTAGTTGAAATATAAATCTAGAGACATCATTTGAATGCATTACTTATAAACCACTTACTTTTCTTAAGTCAGCTTTCTCACTATCCCAGGAAATCTCATGCCACCTGCCTTGTTTGTAATCCTCTTGTGCTCCTAGTCTAGAACTCCCTTTCTTTCATCTGTCTGTCTAAATCCTACCTATCTCTATTAGTAGGGCACAATCAGTTGTGAGTAAGAAAATGCAAATGAAGCTGGATTAAGGACAATTAAAAAGGGAGGATACTTATAATGATTCTGGATAGTTTACAGAACTGAAAGATGAGCTACAGGTTCCAGATAAGTTCCATAGGCCTCAAGGACTGGAACTTGGACTTATTGCCTTTTGCCATGTATTTCTAAACTTTCTTGAGTCTGTATGATTGGATGCTCTTCTATGGTGGAATTATGGGTCCCATAACTGACAAAAACACGAGACTTTACAATTAATAAATGTGAATATAATAAATGTGAAACTTCAAAAGAAATTTTTGCCCGGACTGCTCCTTCTTTGGTGTTCTCTAATCTTTCCTTAATTGGAATTCAATGGCAAAGTTTAGAAAGCATTGGCCATATGTCCAGATCTTAATAATACATTCTTTAAATGAAAATTGTCCAGCAACAGTTCCAGGATCATCTCTCCCCAACCTACAAGACTGAAATTACTGTTGCTCCCTGTCCTCACGCTCTCCGTGGTCCTGAACTCTGTTGTAGAGACCGTTGAAATGTGCCAGAAGGAAAAGCAGGCAACAGAGAAAGTGAAGATATTGAGGTGGAATTGCCTTTGACAGAATGTGAGGGAGAAAAGAAGGATTTTTGTTTTGACAATTTTTAAATATTTTTAGTTACCAACAAACAACAATTGACCTTGGCCAAACGGAAAGAGGGCAAAAAACTTGTGGGTAGTACTGCCAACCTCTGCAAATGTACCCCAGCATAGACAGTGTCACTTTTGGAAGTGGGCAGACCATCACGAGGCAGAGGTAGAATGGGTCAACTGCTGTCCTCAGCTGAAGTGTAACAAACTACATATTTCTTTTGTTCTTTATTTTGTTCTTACCTGATAATGGAAATTTGCAGAACTAAAATAATAACTTGTCTCATGATTTACAGAGATGCCTTTCAGTATATTTTGTCAGTTGTGTGCTCCTCCATGATACAGTCATTTTCATTTTACAATAATATATTGTTGGGTATTAATTTATTTTACATATGATTTTTTTTCTTATTTTCCAACTTAAAATTATGCTGAGTGTTAATATTGATACTTGCCTTTTCAGTGCACTGTTTCTTTATATATATCTTTAAAAATAATTCAGAATAATGGGAAAACATTTAGGAAATTTAAAAATCAATAGTATCTAATAAATCTAAAAGTAGATTTCTAGAAATGAAACTACGTAAACTTACCTAAAATATAAAAACATCTAAAATCTAGAAGATAAGGTAAAAAATTAGGATGTGTTATCTTGATAATCTTTTCTATAAATCAATCTCTCTCTCTTTCTCTCTCCTTCCCTCCCTCCCTCCTTCCCACCCTTCCTTTCTCTCTTTAGAATTTTAAAGAAATATCCAGACATCCAGATCTCAGATATGGGAAGGCTAAAGCACCTAGAGAGGATTATCCTAAATAATAATTCAGGGAAACGGACTTTGGCCCAGTGGTTAGGGCGTCCGTCTACCATATGGGAGGTCCGCAGTTCAAACCCCGGGCCTCCTTGACCCGTGTGGAGCTGGCCATGCGCAGTGCTGATGCGCGCAAGGAGTGCCGTGCCACGCAAGGGTGTCCCCTGCGTGGGGGAGCCCCACGCGCAAGGAGTGCGCCCGTGAGGAAAGCCGCCCAGCGTGAAAAGAAAGAGCAGCCTGCCCAGGAATGGCGCCGCCCACACTTCCCGTGCCGCTGACGACAACAGAAGCGGACAAAGAAACAAGACGCAGCAAATAGACACCAAGAACAGACAACCAGGGGAGGGGGGGAAATTAAATAAATAAATAAATCTTTAAAAAATAATAATAATAATAATAATTCAACATACTTCAGTTCCTTTATCTTTGAGGCAATTTTTCAAGTTAAAAATATTTAGGAAATACAAAAACATGTTATATTAGCCATGTAAACACTGTAGATTTACTGTACACATCTCAGGAGTGGATTGAACTCTGGTGATTTCACTGAAGAATCAAAATGTCCTAAAAATTTTGAGTGCATGTGAGCTCTATGTTAATCTGTCTCACACATGGCACAAACACAACAATGCTAAAGCCTACACCAATTCCAAGACTTCCTCTGATTTGACCATGAGCAACATTCAACACTCTCTTTTTCCTGAAATGCTGTTTGCCCTTTGCCAAAAGGGAGCACACTCCTTTGGTTTTTATCCTTCCTTCCTTGTTGCTCTTCTCAGTCTCTTTTGCTGGTTTCTTTGTCCTCCTATTATTCATCTACCTTCTCTCTGTACGTGCTTTAAATCCCATTCATAAGCTGATAGACTTCACATTTATATCTTTGACACAGGCTAGTTTTTTCAACTCCCATCCCATTTCAATATTTATAGTGTCTACTTGCTCACTCCACTTAAAGGTTAAATATGTATCTGAAACTCAAGTTGCCTAGAACTGAACTCCTAATCTTCCCTCACCTCCCCCTTAGCTATACCTCTATAGTCTTCTCATGTGTGATGGCTTGAAAAAATGTCTCCAATTTCTTTGACACTCTTCCCTTGAGGGTTCTGGTCTAGGTTCCCTCCCCTTTAATCATTCTGGGCTTGTGACTGCTATGACCTATAGAGTATGGCAGAAGTGAAGCTTTGGAACTTCTGAGGCCAGGTCACAAAAGACTATACAACTTTTGCCTGGTTCTCTTGGAACATTCACTCCCTGGAAGCTCCCTATTGGCATGTTGTGCTCTGCAAACACTCTTTTGGAATCTGGCTTCCATGCTGTGAGAAGCCCATGCCTAGTGGGGCAGCCAGGTGTAAGCACTCTAGTTGACAATCTTAGATGAGCCCTGCCTTCCAGTTATCCCAGCCCAGGCGCCAGACACTTGAGTGAAGAACTCTCCACACAATTCCTAACCCCAGTCATGGAAGTCATCCCCTGTCTTTCGAACCACCCCAGCTGATACCTCAGACATCAGGGACAGAGACAAGGCATCCCCACAGTACTTTGTCTGAATTCCTGACACATGCACTCCTAGAACATAATAAAATTGCTGATGTTTTATGATATGTCCCTTGGCATGCTTTGTTAATCCAGCAATAGAAAACTGGCACACTATCTCAGTTCATGGAAATTTTATCTTTTGGAGTCATCCCTGAGTCTCTTTTTCTCTTATGTTGCATCCACACCGCTTGCAGACCCTGCTGGCAACACTTTCAAAATATATTCAGAATTTGAACGCTTCTCACCACTTCCATGACTGGGTGTTGTCTCTTGCCTGGATTTCTGCAACAATCTTTTTAAAAGTCTACCTGTTCTGCCTTCACTGCTTCCTACTCCCACCCACAGCTATTTATTCTCAACATGGCCTCCAGAGTGATTTCTTTATCATAGATTTCTTTAAAATAGAAATCAGATCAAGTCATCCCTCTGTTAAATGCCTTCCAATGGTTTCCCTTCTCAGAGGAAAGTCAAAGTCCTTAAAATGGGCCACATGATCCCTTCTGCTTTTGCCCATGGTTATCTCTTCAAACTTTTTCCTGTTGTCTTCTTTACTCTGCTTCAGCTGCTCTTCCCTTCTCATTGTTCCCTGAACATGTCAAGCGTGATCCTAAATTGGGCCCTTTGCTCTGACTCTCCCCTCTGCATTCTCGTTTTCCAGTTGGCTCGTTAGCTCACCTCCTTCAAGTATCTGCTCAAATGTCTCCACCTTGATTGAGGCATACTCGGAGCACCTATTTATAATTGCAACTCTCCCCTACCCCAGCACTCCCAATCCATTTACCTTGATTTAAATTTTATTCTCTTTTTTTTTTCATTGCACTTATCACCTTCTAACATAGTAGATATTTTAATCATTTTATATGTTTAGTTTTATTGCTATTTTTTTCTCCCTTGACTATAATTTAATATTCATGAGGGGGGAACGATGTGGCTCAAGCAATTGGGTGCCCACCTCCTACATGGGAGTCCTGAGTTCAGTTCTGATGCCTCCTAAAGAAGACGAGCAGACAGACATGGGAATAAAAATAATTTTTTTCAAAAATCTTCGAAAAAAAAGACTCATTAGGGTAGGGACATATCTCAGGATCCCAAACACTGACTGATACATAGTAAATGCTCAATAGATCTTTGATGAATGAATGAGTGGGAATTAGCCTCTAAAAACAGAATTTCCTATTACTAAGAGACATTTATGTTTGGTAAATTGAGAAACAGAAAATAGCAACATTTTAGCTCATTTTAATGAAATTAATAAGTTATTAGAGTGATAGCATATTTTTGCATGCTGGTCTATCAGCAGGAGATGGAATGTGAAAAAGAGAATGGTCTTGAATTAGGAAATAAAATAATTTCTTACCTTCCAAAATTCTATGTCTATCACATTACTCTTCTGCTTCCCTTGCCAGTCAACCTTGACTTTTAGCACTCAAAGATCAATACTTTATAAGGGAAGCTCATGTGACTCAGTGGGTGAGCTGCCCATTTTTAAGGTCTGGAGTTCAATCCTTGGTCCCCGATACCTGAAAAAAAAAATTAGCTCGACAGGAGAGTGGATGTGGCTCAAGAAGTTGAGTGCCTTCCTCCCACATGGGAGGTCCTGGGTTCAGTTCCTGGTGCCTCCTAAAGAAAACCAAACCAAACCAACCAACCAAAACAAAATAGTATAAAAGAGTTAGACTCATTTATAGGTTCTAGACACATGGCTCTTCTGCCCCTTTTACTTGAACCTATAATTAGCACTATACTTGATAAATATATGTCCCAGAGATTGAAATCTTTGGTCCATCTATGTGCCAGTTGAGCCCTGAATTTCAGCAGAGTTGCAACATGTACTCTATAGTTCATTGGACTCACCCAGGACAACTAACAAGAAGATGATGATGGACAATGCCCATCCCAAGGAACAGAGAGTGTCTGCAACTGCAAGCACGATAGTTCCATCCATCTGCCCCATGGGATCTAAGCCCCCTGTCAATTAGAAGCAGAATGGGCATCACCATCCCTAAATCCTCAAGATTGGGGAATGAACAATGGACTAAAGTAGGCTTATTATTATTCTACAATAGACTTATCATTATTCTAGCAATGGAAGAACTTTTATCATTGATATAAAGGCAGTGACCACCAGAAATTCTGAGTGATGGGGGCATTTTCAGTGCATTGGATTTGTCCTGCATGACATTGCAGTGATGGATACCAGCCATTGTATATATTTGCCATAACATAAAAAATTGTGTGGGACAGAGTGTAAACTATAATGTAAACTGTAGACCATGCTTAGTAGCAATGCTTCAATATGGGTTCATCAATTGTTACAAATGTACCACATTAATGAAGGATATTGTTAATGTGGGAAAGTGTGGGAGGAGAGGGAGTGAAGTATATGAGAATCCCTTGTAATTTTTATGTAACATTTATGTAATCTAAACATTCTTTAAAAATAACAAGGTATTTTTAAAAAATCTTAAAAAACTCTTAAAGTGGTTATTTAAAGAATTTACAGAGTGCAAAAAACTTTTGTTTGACCTCCTACGTGTTTATATGTAATTTTACAGGGAGGTGGGACTGTATGGTCTATATGTACCTTTATTTTTAAGTTCTAAAGTCAGTGCATATAGCCAAATCTCTTAGAAATAAAATTAAACAGAAATGTAAAACATATGAAAAGTTAGAAAATTATAAAATGACATTAATCGCATTGTCTTTTTATACTAGCTGTGGGGTAATCAGTTTGCTGAACCAAATCCAAGTACACAGTGTAATAGCTTGTTTTTCTTTTCTGTATAGTTTTCCCTATATGACATTTGCCTTTATAGCTTTTGGATTCCTGGAAATTTTCAGGTTTAGTTGGAAAAAACTTGAGCCTTGCAGTTAAGGAGCACTTGGGTTAAAATCCACGTTCTCCTACCTAGAGATTACCTTAAGCAAGCTACTTAACTATTCTGAGCATTGTCCCCATTTTTGAATTGACGTCATAAAACCTACCTTGCGATGTTTTGAACTTTAAAGACACTACATGTGAAATATCTAGTAGGGGGACTAGCACAAAGAAAGTATTTGCCAAATGGTGTTTGAAGGATAGTTGCCAAACTCAGCTTTGATATTGCCATTCAGTAGATCCTTCCCTGACTTCATCAGGGATATGTGGTCAAAGCAGATCTTCATTACTACACTTAACCTATTGTGTTGTAATTATCTATTTATCCTTTCTTCCTATTAGACTTGACATCTTTGAACCTTATTTCTTGTCCCCATAGCCTAGTACCATGCTGACTGTGTTAGAGAATACCAAAATTGAATTAACTTCCTACTCACCCTCACGCAATGATGAATTCCAGGAAGGAAGGTATATAAACAAGGTGATGAAGGAAGAGAAATGAGGAAAGAGGGGAAGCATTGAGTGTGTGTACTGAATAGGAGTGCACACCTCAAAATTCTAAAGTGGAAATTTGTTGATCAGGGCTAGGATATCAGAATCAAGAGGAATCAAGAGGAAGGCAGGGAAGAGAGGCCATTTTTACATCTCCACCTAGTAGTATTGTTAATGGCAGAGTATTCAACTGGATTTTAGTTTTTTTGGACCATCCCAGACTGAAAATGGTTCCCACCATGAAGGCATGCCAATTATCTTCAGATGAGACCTCTGGGATCCAGTCAATGCTAAGATTCTTTCAATGCTCTAAGTTTTGAAATGTGTCTCCTTCATAAATAATGATGGTCCCTTTCTCATTTAGCCTCAATCCAAACTTACCCAGAAGTAAAATATAAACTTATATGAATATATTTTAATTGCATTTCTAATGTCTGCTTCACCTCTTCCCCCCCATACTTTATATAGTGCAAAGTAAAACAACATTAACTCAATATTATAATATGATAAATGTGGGAAGTGCTAATAAATGTCTACATATTCAGTGTTCATAATTTGCCCTTCACTTTTCTTCAGATTTCCACAGTTAGGATGCATGGATAATTTTTAAATATGTCAGACTTCATTGCTTAATATGTATGGATTGGCTACACTTTAAGAATATAGGGAAGTGGACATGGCTCAACTGATAGAGCGTCTGCCTACCATATGAGAGGTCCAGGGTTCAAACCCAGGGCCTCCTGGTCCATGTGATGAGCTGGTCCATGTGCAGCGCTGCTGTGCGCAAGGAGTGCTGTGCCATGCAGGGGTGTCCCCAACATAGGGGAGCCCCATGCACAAAGAGTGTGCCCTGCATTGAGCCACCCGGTGCGCGAAAAGCGTAGTCTGCACAGGTGTGGCCTTGCACACATGGAGAGCTGATGCAGCAAGATGAAGCAACCAAAAAGAGACAGATTTCCGGTGCTGCCAAGAATACAAGTGGATTCAGAAGAACATGCAACAACAGGGGGGAAGGGGAGAGAAATAAATAAAATAAATCTTAAAAAAAAAAGAATATAAAGCAGAGGGAACTTATCCTTGATTGATACACAAAACGGTAGTCCTTAAGCAAACTAGAATTCATTGGAACAGTGTGAATTCCCTCCTTAGGAGATTCTGTGGATAGCACGACCAAGGGAACTAGAGACAATCACTGTTTTGCCTTTGAATTCAGAAATACTTATATAGTGACAGAGTGTTTTTCAAGTTGTAGGTCATGACCTCTTATTGGGCTGGGGAAACAGTTTATTGGGTTCTAGCACAGGTTAAAAAAAGAAAAAGTGGGGGACAGGGAGGGAGGGAAGGAAGGAAAGAGTGAATGAAGGGAGGAAAGAAGAGAAAGAAGGGAGGGAGGGAAGAAAAAGAAAATAGAGTAGAAAGAGCTGAGTGTATTGAAGAAGGTAAGGATAAGTTGCATTTCAGTGATATGTAAGTGTGTACAGCGTTTGATAGAAAATGTGTCAGTAGATGTCTTTTTACTGCCTGTCATGGTCAAAAGTGTTCAAGCCATTGTAGTAGAATATTTCAGAATGAAAGCCTTGACTACACTTGTAACAATTGCTGAAGGTCAAACACATATTTTTCATAATATCCTCCTTCATAAAATACAGTTTTAAAGATCGGCTAACCAGCAGCTTTCAAATCTTAGGGTTCATCAAGTTCATGGAGGGTGAGGTTGGGAAATGAGAGAAGTACAATGAACTTTCAGAGGATTGCTTTAATGGGATGGAGGAAGCCTTGGTTTCAACAAGTCCTCTGGTGACTCCGATGTGCCCACATGTTGAGCCACAGCAGACACTGCCACAGGTAGTGATGCACTTATGAATGTCAAGTTCAAATTAACTTGTATTTTCCCAATCCCACTAAGCTAATATACCTACACTTCTAACCGATTTTTATTTGTTTTCATCTTTTAACTGAAGGACCTTGGCCTAACGAGGAATTGAAAAGAAAAGACCAAACAATATGGTCATTAACTTTGCCATTAAGGAGGGGATGTGAGAAAAATGAGGGCTCTGGGTGACTCAGAGGGTCTTTGCTCATGAAACCAACCTAGTTCTATCTCCACTGAATACAGAATATTAATAATTCATCATTACTGAAATTCTCATAAAAAATAAGTACAGGTGAAGAATTAGTGAAAGGTATTTTTGGTTATCAAATTTTAGAATGAGTGCACCACACCAAAAAAAAAACAACTTTAAGATGAAGAATGTGGCAAAATCAACAACAGGTGGTACAAAGTCTGCACATCCTTCTAAAAACGTGCTTTTCTAGATAAAATTTTGGATCCTTAAATATGAGAAACAGCTGGGAGTTCTTTTCCTAGATTAAATGACCAAAAGTGTTAGTGGCATTATCTAAAATGACAGATGGAATGACAAACCCCCAATCCTTACCAAAAGACAATGAAAAAAGAAAATGAGAATATAATACTGAAGAAATGAAGAAAATGGAAACAAAAGCAAGTATTTTAGACAAGTGTCAGTTATTCTGGACTTAACCTAAAACAGGGGTTCTTAACCTTTTTTTTTTATTCCACGAACCCCTTTACCAGTCAAGTGAAAACCACAAACCCTGTACTAAGTCCACGCTATACTGTGTATTATTTAATAAATACAGCACACCCGCACCAACACATCTCCACAAGAATAACTTGTTGCATTTAAATTCAAGCTCATTGACCTCTTGTAAAGAACCCCTGATCGAAAATATTACTCATCACTAGAGTTTCCAAAATGGAAAATTAAATAATGGCATGGAATTTTCACCCTCCTCCCACTTGCCCAGTTCATCCATCTGTTTATTTTATGCTTAATTTACCAAAAATAGCAAATGTTTTGAAATTCTGTTGAAGGAATAGCCACTATCTTTCTGTAACCCTGTGTAAGTTCTAAGTGCATTTATCTTCCCTAAATTTTCTAGGGTAGTTAGAAGATGAAATCAAACCACAGCAGATTCTCATGAGTTGATTGCCTGTGATTGATTTTTCTCAAAGGCTCTGAGACTCACCCAGGTCCGGGCCATTGCCTGTTCCACCTAGTTGTAGTTAAACAGTCCACAGGTAAAAAGCTTAGTTTACTTGTTAAATCTTCTCATTTGCCCATTGCCAAGGTATCTAACTATTTTTTTTTTTCTTGCTTAAGCTAACCATTCTTCAATTTTAGTGTAAATAAGAATCTCTTAGTGCCTGCTTAAAATGCAGATGTTGGGGTTCTGTCCTTACTTAAAGAGATTCTGGTTCAGCAGGACTTGGGGGAGGCCAGTAATCTACATTTTTAGTCACATTTTGGGAAATGCTGACAGTAACTTTCATACATGTCAGAAAGATTTGCTACCTATGATTGAAAATAGAGAAACCCCAAAGTGATGATGCCCCAGTAAAGTTGAATTTTTACTGTGGTTGTTCTCCTTGTATGTAGTACCAAAATGTAAGCACCCTGCTTGTATTTCACAGCACCATATCATTGTGCCTTTTAATTAACCATCCATCATTTAGAACTGTGCTACTGGAAGGGTGGTGCCCACACAGTAGAATCAGCGTCAGTTGGAGCTTGTTAAAAATGCAGAGCCTCAGCCTGCCTAGACCTTCTGAATCAGAACCTGCATTTTAACAAGATCCCCAAGCTTGAGAAGCTCCGATTTAGTAGATTTTCAGACCAAATGCTACTTTCCAGGTGACTTATGATTCTATTTTGCTTCTTAATCCAAAAAGAGTAAAGATTTTAATTATAAGAGAAAATAAGGTTACTAAGGGTAAAGGCACCTTCCAGACTTCCATATTGTAGTGCCTGTGATGGATACCTTTTAAGTCAGAAGGCTTGAGGGTTGTCATGGGATTTTATTCACCCTGTGCCTATTTTTTTACAAAACAATTCACCATGCTCTATAAATTTATTCGCAGGCCTCTGCTGTTCATTGTAAGCTTCCTGTGGGAAGGATCACGTCTTTGATATCTAAATCCTTAGTGCATAGCCCAATGCCTAACACAAGCAGGTAATCCAAAAAAAAACTTGTAAGGGGGAAAATCTGTCCATCACTAATCTGAGTCATATACACCCTTCAAGTTCAAGCTTAAGGAACCCCTCTTCCATAAAGATTTCTTTAGTTATTTTATCTGCCATATGCTCCATCTGCTCTAAGTAAACACAGCTTTTTTGAAATTTAACACACTTTTAGTCATGGCTTATCTAGATTTTGTATCTCTAATTGCCTTATCAAAGCTGTGAGGAGTACCTTTTTGTATATTTCATACTGCCTTGCAGAGTAAGTATTCAAATATTTGTTACTATGAAGCTATCTTAAAATGAGAAAATCCACAAGTTTCCATTTTTGCTTCAAACATCTTTCTAAATTGCCAAGATTAATTTTAGAGATGGCAGTATTTGAACAGTCCCCCTAGTTGTATTCATGATAAGGAAAATTATCTGTGTTTTGAAATAAAAAATACTTCCTAATTTTCAAATGGTCACTTCTACTTCCACCCAACTTGATTCTAATGTTTGTGATCTTTGAAAGTAACTTATACTCTCTATGTTGACCACAAAAAAGAGAATTAACATGCTAACTCATAACTAAAATGAATTTATAACTGGAAGTCACTTCAGAGATATAATATGTAATGGTTTATAATTTTTATATGATTTTCCTGATGGCACCACGCATAGGTCAATATTTTCATTTTAAAGCTAACTGTATATATATTAACCAATAATGCACCCATGGCATACAAAGTTTTAAGTTTTAGTCATAACTGTATTGGTGATAGCAACCAAGTTCTCAGTGTTTCGATGAGTCATTATTTCTGCTTGTTTTTAGAATGTACTTTAGTCTATTGCACAAATTGCCTCTAACTGTCCTATAGATGGCAGCATTGAGCAATATATTTTGGCAATGGGCTTTTACCGTTCCTGTGAATTTTCAGTTAGTAGTGAATTTTTCATACAGTGTATTTCATTACAGTACACCACAAGACTAATTTAGCGTAAGGTGACAGGATAATACTTGTACCTGCTCAACATTACTTCAGTTAGATTCCACAAAAGCGTCTCTCTCTTCTACTGTGAATTTGCATTTCCAGAATTATTTCAACCCATTAATAAAAAAAGGTAAAGAACAATTGGACTCACTCTGGTATAAATTATAAAAAAACATTAACCGCTTTTAACGTTGGTAGTAAAACATCGGCAAATAGGAAGAAATGGCAATAACATCCTATGATCAATTTATCTTCCATATGACATTAATTGGTTACATCAGTTCTCACAGAATCTGATAGAGCAGTCTAGCTTATTTCAGAATTTCTAGCGAATATTTTAACCACCGAATTTGTGTTTTTAAAACAGAAATTGTTTACCACTGAGAGACATATTAAAAAACGCTTTATAATAATTTGATTTATAGGTCAAAACCCAAGCCATTTTGTGAAGGTTATTGTGAAATATTTGCAAATTCAATTGACCTTCCAGCCCTCTGCTCCGTCCAGGAAAGGGAATTTTGTTTCCCAAAGAGGTATATTTCCTTTATTTAGGGTTTTTTTTGGGGGGGGGGGGGGAGTCGGGGGGGGGGGGAGGAGTGTGTGGGGAGAAGTCATCTGAAAAGTGAAAGTCCACGAATGGGGATGGTTTCTCTACAAAATGCGAAATGCCCCACCCCCAGCCCCGGCACTAAATTTCAAACCTGTGAAAAGCCCTTGGGCCTCAGCCAGATTACAATGTTACTAGTAAACAACTCTTTTATTATATTTCGTTTTCCTTGCCAAAGGTGAAACCCCATACAGTTACACTTTCCTAACTTCTGGCTTCTCTGCTCCGCATCCCTCTCCCTGTCCCTTATAGACAGTCTCTACCCCCAGACTCCCCGCCGCTGCGATTGCAGCCGGGTTACCATTTCCAAATATCTGCTATTTATAGCCTTGCGGTAGTGGGCACGTGTGCCCACATCACCAAGCTGTCAGAGCGCAGGAAGGGCGGGCTTTTCATCCCACAGTGTGTAAGCAAATCATAGAGGAACCAGGTTTAGATGAGGCTGCACGATGGCAGGGAACAGGACGGTGAGCGGGGAAATGAGAGGCTGCCTGATTTGGGTGGGGAGTAGCCCCTCCGCAGATGCCCAATCCCTCAGTTCACGCAGGGCACGCCGCTGCATGGCGCCGACGGTTTTTGTTGCTGTTGTTCTTCTTCCTCCTTCTTTCTTTTTCTTTCTTTCCTTTTTTTTTTTTTTTTTTTTTTTTTTACTATGCTTTACAACCTACCTTGGTACCCTCACCCTCCCTCCCCACCTCCCCTCCTGCCAAGCAGCTTGAAAGACAAGCAGACCCACCAATCAGCAGACTCCCCAGAACCTCCCCCCGCCTTCCCGCGTGAGGCCCCCGCGCTCTCCCGCGCCGCCTGGAGCCTTTACTACTGCGATTCCGCGCCAATGTCCCGCAGTGCCCGGGAGCGGGAGGCAGCGGGGTCCCGGGTGTAGAAAGGGGGCGGAAACCCCAAACGGCTCTCCCGTGGAGTGGAAACATCAGATCGCAGTAAACTGAAGGACAACGTCATCTTTGTAGGGTTCTTCACCTCCGCTGGACAATCAAGAAACCAAGGGCTTCTTTATAGGTCAGCGTCTCCCCCAAAATTCCCAAAGCTTTAGGGTGCGTTTGCTGGTGCCGAGACGGATACCAGGATCAAGGTGACCCAGGTGGCTGCCCGGCTTTATTCATGAGGCACCCATTTTCCTCTACAGTTGAGCTGGCATCGTCCTTGTTTTCTCCCGATTATCCTTGTGGTCAAGGGTAAAATTTTAGGGGGTGGTTCAATGGGTGTGGAAGCTATGTGTGTGAAACAAACATTTCAGGCAATATTTACACGGTAGGGTTTTGGCATGAACCCCTCCCCCCCCCCCCCCCCCGAGGTCCCCAACATCTTTTAAAAATCACAAATAGATTTCGGAATATGATCAGGGGCATCTCCCTTACTCCCGGCGCCTTCGCCCCTAGGTGCGAATTTTCCCTTGCCGGGTCGGCGGGAGCCGGAGGAGCGGTGATGTTTACCTCTTCTCCCGCCTCACTCAGTAGCTAACTCCCCAGCGCCAGGGCCTGGGACGCTTCCCGGGAATCTCTTCTTGTTCTGCAGTGACCCTAACCCCCAGTCGCTGCCCTTGGGTGTCCCTCTGTTCCCTCGAGGTGCCCCACGGCAGCCTATCGGGGGATTCCAAGGTGGAAGGCTGGCCCAGAACTCCTTTCGAGAACCTTGCAAAAATATAGATGCCCTCACCACGGCCTCATACCCAGAAACTGAAATCCAGCGGTTTGATTTCCTGGGGGTGGGGTGGGGGGTACCCCGGCTGGAAGCCTGGCTACCGAGGGTCCGAGCTTACCTGTTAGGTAAGAGCCAGCCCATCCCGCGCCCCCTCCTCCCGGCCCTCCCACTCGAGGCTCTGCAGCCGCAGTGCGCCCCCCCGCCGCCCCCCACCCTCACTCCTGCGTCTTGCCCGAGCTCGCCCCCTCCCTCCCGTTTTCCCAGACTCCCCTCGTGCTTTCGGGGAGCCACCCAAACAGCCCCCCCCTCCCGAGCCCGCGGCGGGGATTCCTGCGGGCCGGGGGCGCCCTGGGTGGCGCACGGGGAGGCGCTGCGCCGGGGCGGGCGGCCGCGCAGGGGCGCTGCCTGAGCGCTGCGCCGGGGCCCCCGCGGACGCCGCAGCGGCGGGGCCGGGGGGCGGAGAGGGGCGGGCACGGGGCGGGTTCGGCCCGGAATGTAGGGACCCGGGCGGGAAGGTCCAGGCGGCGGCGGCGGCCAGGCTGCCGAGCGCGGAGGCTTCGTCACGTGCTGTGCTGTTCCCCTCGGAGCGAGACGGCGGCGCGGTCGGAGGGGCCGGCGCGCGGAGCCAGACGCCGCCGCTTGTTTTGGTTGGGGCTCTCGGCAACTCTCCGAGAAGGAGGAGGAGGAGGGGAGAAGTAACTGCGGTGGCAGCGCCGCCCGGGGAAGAGGCGTCCTTCCTGACTCCTTCCCAAACCTCCCCCGTCGTCCCCTCCCCTCTTCCCCTGCCGACTGGAGCGAGGGGCAGGGATGAGCCTGTCCCTCCGGCGCGTCCTGGTGGCGTTTGGCGCGGAAAAGCCACTTTCTCCGCCTGCCGACATGGGCCCGAAAGGGGGCTGCGGAGGACGCGTCCGCGGGCGGCAGCAGCAACAGCCGCAGCGCCGCGGTCTCTGCGACTGAGCTGGTATTTGGGCGGCCGGTGGCGGCGGGGAAGGTTGGCGGGTGGGAGGAGGCGGAGGCGGCGGCGAAGGAGGAGGAGGAGGGAGAGCCCCGTGCAACGTTGGGACTTGGCAGCCCGCCTCCCCCTGCCCAAGGATATTTAATTTGCCTCGGGAATCGCTACTTCCAGAGGGGAACTCCGGAGGGAAGGCGCGCGCGCCTGGAGGGGCATCGCCAGGACCCCCAGCCGCCGCCGCCTCCCGGCGCAGGACTCCAGCGCGGGCGGCGAGAGATGCCTCTTCGCCCCTGGCCGGCTGCGGCGGCTGAAAAGAGACGCGGCGCTCGGAGGAGCCGGGGGCAACCCTCGCCTCGCCCGCCCTGCCTCCGCCCCGAGGCATGAGACGCCCCTAACTCCGGCCGGGGCTGCCTCCTCCGGGCTGCGGCTGCGCCCGCCTCCCGCCGCCCCTCCCCGCGCGCCGGGGGCGGCGTGGATTTTGGCTTCGGGCTTTCCGCCGCCTGCAGCCCTGTTTGCATGTGCGGGGCCGCGGCGAGGAGCCTCCGCCCCCCACCCGGTTGTTTTGCGGCACCTCCCTCCGCACGGCGGCGGCGGCGGTGGCGGCAGCATGGCGAGCCCTCCCGAGACCGAAGGCTTCTCGGACGTGCGCAAGGTGGGCTACCTGCGCAAACCCAAGAGCATGCACAAGCGCTTCTTCGTGCTACGGGCGGCCAGCGAGGCGGGGGGCCCGGCGCGCCTCGAGTACTACGAGAACGAGAAGAAGTGGCGGCACAAGTCGAGCGCCCCCAAACGCTCGATCCCCCTGGAGAGCTGCTTCAACATCAACAAGCGGGCAGACTCCAAGAACAAGCACCTGGTGGCCCTCTACACCCGGGACGAGCATTTTGCCATCGCGGCCGACAGCGAGGCCGAGCAGGACAGCTGGTACCAGGCCCTCCTGCAGCTGCACAACCGTGCCAAAGGGCACCACGACGGGGCCGCGGCGCCCGGGGCGGGCGGCGGCGGGGGCAGCTGCAGCGGCAGCTCGGGCCTCGGAGAGGCCGGGGAGGACTTGAGCTACGGGGACGTGCCCCCAGGACCCGCGTTCAAGGAGGTCTGGCAGGTGATCCTGAAGCCCAAAGGCCTGGGTCAGACAAAGAATCTGATTGGCATCTACCGCCTCTGCCTGACCAGCAAGACCATCAGCTTCGTGAAGCTCAACTCGGAGGCGGCGGCCGTGGTGCTGCAGCTGATGAACATCCGGCGCTGCGGCCACTCGGAGAACTTCTTCTTCATCGAGGTGGGCCGCTCCGCCGTGACCGGGCCCGGGGAGTTCTGGATGCAGGTGGATGACTCGGTGGTGGCCCAGAACATGCACGAGACCATCCTGGAGGCCATGCGGGCCATGAGCGACGAGTTCCGCCCGCGCAGCAAGAGCCAGTCCTCCTCCAACTGCTCCAACCCCATCAGCGTCCCCCTGCGCAGGCACCACCTCAACAACCCCCCGCCCAGCCAGGTGGGGCTGACGCGCCGCTCGCGCACCGAGAGCATCACCGCCACCTCCCCGGCCAGCATGGTGGGCGGGAAGCCGGGCTCCTTCCGCGTGCGCGCCTCCAGCGACGGCGAGGGCACCATGTCCCGCCCGGCCTCGGTGGACGGCAGCCCGGTGAGCCCGAGCACCAACAGGACCCACGCCCACCGGCATCGGGGCAGCTCCCGGCTGCACCCGCCGCTCAACCACAGTCGCTCCATCCCCATGCCTTCCTCCCGCTGCTCGCCTTCGGCCACCAGCCCGGTCAGTCTCTCGTCCAGCAGCACCAGTGGCCACGGCTCCACCTCGGACTGTCTCTTCCCGCGGCGGTCTAGCGCCTCAGTGTCCGGTTCCCCCAGCGACGGCGGTTTCATCTCCTCGGATGAGTATGGCTCCAGTCCCTGCGACTTCCGGAGTTCCTTCCGCAGTGTCACCCCGGATTCCCTGGGCCACACCCCGCCGGCCCGGGGCGAGGAGGACTTGAGCAACTACATCTGCATGGGCAGCAAGGGGGCCTCCACCCTGACCGCACCAAACGGCCACTACGTTTTGTCGCGGGGTGGCAATGGTCTCCGCTATGTCCCAGGGGCTGGCCTGGGCACGAGCCCGGCCCTGGTTGGGGACGAGGCAGCTAGTGCTGCCGATCTGGATAATCGGTTCCGAAAGAGGACTCATTCAGCCGGCACGTCCCCTACCATCTCCCACCAGAAGACCCCATCCCAGTCCTCAGTGACTTCTATCGAGGAGTACACAGAGATGATGCCTACCTACCCGCCAGGAGGTGGCAGTGGAGGCCGACTGCCCGCCTACCGGCACTCCGCCTTCGTGCCCACCCACTCCTACCCCGAGGAGGGTCTGGAAATGCATCCCTTGGAGCGGCGGGGCGGCCCGCCCCACCATCACCGCCCAGATGCCTCCACCCTCCACACTGACGATGGCTACATGCCCATGTCCCCAGGGGTGGCCCCAATGCCTGGCAGCCGCAAGGGCAGTGGGGACTACATGCCCATGAGCCCCAAGAGCGTGTCTGCACCGCAGCAGATCATCAACCCCATCAGGCGCCATCCTCAGAGAGTGGACCCCAACGGCTACATGATGATGTCCCCCAGCGGCAGCTCCTCTCCTGACATTGGAGGCGGGCCCAGCAGCAGCAGCAGCGCCGCCCCTTCTGGGGGCAGCTATGGGAAGCTGTGGACAAATGGGGTGGGGAGCCACCACCCTCACCCCTTGCCTCACCCCAAAGCATCCTTGGAGAGCAGCGGTAGCAAGCCCTTGCCTTGCACAGGTGACTACATGAACATGTCGCCAGTGGGGGATTCTACCACCAGCAGCCCCTCCGACAGCTACTACGGCTCCGAGGACCCCCAGCACAGGCCAGTCCTCTCCTACTACTCATTGCCAAGGTCCTTTAAGCACAGCCAGCGCCCCGGGGAGCTGGAGGAGAGCACCCGGCACCAGCACCTCCGCCTTTCCACCAGCTCTGGTCGCCTCCTCTATGCTGCAGCCGCAGAAGATTCTTCCTCCTCCACCAGCAGTGACAGCCTGGGAGGGGGCTACTGTGGGGTGAGGCCCGAGCATCTCCACCATCAGGTCCTGCAGCCCCATCTGCCTCGGAAGGTGGACACCGCTGCCCAGACCAACAGCCGCCTGGCCCGGCCCACGAGGCTGTCCCTGGGGGATCCCAAGGCTAGCACCTTACCTCGGGCCCGAGAGCAGCAGCAGCAGCCCCTGCTGCACCCTCCGGAGCCCAAGAGCCCAGGGGAATATGTGAATATTGTATTTGGGGGTGATCAGCCTGGCTACTTATCTGGCCCCGTGGCTTCCCACAGCACGCCTTCTGTCAGGTGCCCGTCCCAGCTCCAGCCAGCTCCCAGAGAGGAAGAGACTGGCACCGAAGAGTACATGAACATGGACCTGGGGCCAGGCCGGAGGGCAACCTGGCAGGAGAGCTCAGGGCCCGAGATCGGCAGTGTGGGCCCGGCACCGCCCGGGGCTGCCAGCGTGTGCAGGCCAACCCGGGCCGTGCCCAGCAGTCAGCGGGGAGACTACATGGCCATGCAGATGGGGTGTCCCCGCCAGGGCTACGTGGACACCTCCCCAGTCGCCCCTGTCAGCTATGCTGACATGCGGACGGGCCTTGCTGCAGAGGAAGCGAGCCTTCCCGGGAACAAGGCAGCTGCCCCCTCCTCCCCTTCCTCCTCCTTGGCAGCGGCTGGTTCCCCCACCGGGCCTCCAGGAGCAGCTGAGCTAGCTGCCCGCTCTTCTTTGTTGGGGGGCCCGCAGGGACCTGGGGATGTGAGCGCCTTCACCAGGGTAAACCTCAGTCCCAACCGCAACCAGAGTGCCAAAGTTATCCGTGCGGACCCACAAGGGTGCCGGAGGAGGCACAGCTCCGAGACCTTCTCCTCGAGGCCTAGTGCCACCCGGGCGGGCAACACGGTGCCCTTCGGAGGGGGTGCTGCAGTAGGGGCTGGTGGCAGTGGCAGCAGCAGCATCAGTGAAGCTGTGAAACGCCACAGTTCTGCTTCCTTTGAGAATGTGTGGCTGAGGCCTGGGGAACTTGGGGGCACCCCCAAGGAGCCCGCCCAGGTATGCAAGGCTGCTGGGGGTTTGGAGAACGGTCTTAACTACATCGACCTCGATTTGGTCAAGGACTTTAAACAGCATCCTCAAGAGCACCCCCCTCAACCGCAGCCACCTCCAACCCTTCCCGTGCATCAGCCCCTTGGCAGCAGTGAGAGCAGCATGGCCAGCCGCTCAAGTGAGGATTTAAGCACCTATGCCAGCATCAGTTTCCAGAAGCAGCCGGAGGACCTCCAGTAGCTCGACTGGATATCACAGCAGGTGCGTTTCATGGTGAGAAAGTCAGAAGACAAAACTGTTTTGAACCTTGTACTCTAGTCCTGTTTTTCCCCGCCTCTGCGTCCTTGGGGAGTGCATGTAGAGAGGAGGGAGAGAGAAAGGGAGGTCAGGGCACTTGGGATGCTCACTGCACCAGTGACACCTGGCACACAGTCAAACAGGCATGTAGAAGCAGACACAGGAGAGCCATTTGAATGGAGAATTCTCAAGTGAAGGACTTACTTTGTAGTTTAAGAACATGTATTCCACATGGCCAGTTCTGAGGCTTGGAAAGTTCATATATGAAAAACCTTGGTCTGTTTATTGAGGTTTCTGTTGACTGTATCTTAAGGTCACTCTCTGGGAGGGACAGACCTTCATTTAAGGTCGTTTGTTAGCGCTCTTAAGTTGAAGGTGATCTTATCAAGTTGCTCTGTGCACTTCTGTTATTTCACAATCCCAAGGCAACATAAACAGCAGTGAGAAATGTCAGGTTATATTCTCGCTGCCCTAAAAATTTTCAGGAGCTAGAGCTTGCCTAGGCTTGTGTATTTAAAGAAAAATATCTGTCTCGAGAACAGGGTTTCTTAACCAGGGGTCTGCGAGCTTGAATTGAAATTAAAAAAAAACAAACATTCTTGTAGGGACATGTTGGTGCGGGTGTGATATATTTATTAAATAATGCGCAGTATATAGCATGGACTTAGTAAGGGGTCCATGGTTTTCACCTGTCTGACAGAGGGGTCTGAGGAACAAAAAACGTTAACCCCTGCTCTAGAAAGTAATTATGGGTATCATTTTCTCTTTGTTCCTGAACCAGTATTTGTGAAATATTGTTCACACATGGACCAACCATCTCACAGGCACAGCTGCTTTTACACAGGATATGCAGTAAACTCTGCATGTGTCTGGGACCCATTATTAGTTGAGAGTTATGGAAGTGGGCCCAGCCTGTCTGCCTTAAGTTGTCTGCTTTTGCAAAGGCCTGCATTGAGACATTACACATATCATTTTGGGGGCTACTGTACATCTTCAGAAGGATTATTAAGTCAAGAAATGGAAGGTTGTGGATTTTGTTTTGGTGTTTTGCATTGAATGTAAGAGCTAAATATTCTTCACTTTTAGGATATTGAGATGCTGTTCTAGGATATTTGTTGTTCAAGAGTATATGGCTCAGTAAATGTTGAAAGTTGGCTTTAGGTCGTCTGAGGCTAAGGCTGTATTGAAAATGAAAAACATTTGTAATAGGAAATTAACTTGCCCTTCTTTCTGTTGAGCCTATTTTCTGGTGGTTATACTTGTGGGTAGAAGAGAGAGGAGTGTAGTTGCAAATAATGTGATGAGCTGGCATCGCAGAACTTTCCAGCATTTGGAAGCACTTTATTCTGACAAACTGATTATCTTGTGACAGTCTTTTTATATAAGTTTCCTAGAATGAGTTTTATATAGTATCTATTCTTAATGTATGTTCATAAGAATTTTGCATTGAGTTCCCATCCATAGGCATTTTTGTTTGTTTATGATGTGGTCACGGTCTCCTTGGTTTTCACAATTTCACATATCATTTTGTAGAAAAAGATAAATGAACATTCAAACTAAGATTTTAGGTGATACATGTTATAAAAAGCAGTTTTTTGATCAATATTTATTTCAACATTTATTTCTTGATTCCCTGGAAGAGAGATTTAATTGTGCAGATCAGTGTCAATGGTAAAAAATTTCGGTTGTTATTTCAAATGTTATTTCTGGGAGTGTGAATCCCTGTATACTTCAACCATTTGCTTTGTAAAGTACTTTTTATGAAGTGATGCAAATTTGAAGGAAAAAAGCAGACACACAATTTTGGTTTTAAAGGAGTTAGGAAAAGTGGCTAAGAAACAATAGCATTTCCTCTTCTGTTTTCTTAATTTGAACAGATTTCTTTTTTATAGAGTACAGTAAGTAATATTTGCTCTGAAGAAAATTGGCCAAGTAGAATTTTCATTTTTAAAAGGTGCTTTATGAATAAAATCCTTCTTGTGTGGAGGATATATTGTTTTAAAAACCTTTCTATTTTTAGGATATACTGGGATAATCAGATAATCATTTTCCAAATAATCTTGGAGTAGCAATAATCCATGATTTGACAGTACCATGACAGAAAAACTCTACAATGTGTATTTGTAAAATGTAAATGGAGAGGTGTGTATGTGTGTTTTAAGCGAGACACAGATGTTACCTGGCACATTTACATCCTGAATTGTTTGCTTGCCTTTGCCCTGTTGAGTTTAAAGATGTTGTTTTGATAGTCAATTATCATCTGAAACAAAAAGCAATCAGACCCCTCAGTGGCAAATAGCTCCTTCTAGGAATCTGTTAGTTTGTGAGAACATTGTTTTCCTAACTTCCTTAGCAATTGCTGTCTTGTCCTCTTTTTCCCATTTCTCAGGTAAAACCTGATGTATGGGAGAAAGGAAATGAGGGGTGTCTTCTTTGTCCCAACTCCTCATTTAAAACCTCTTGGCTTGTCTAATACTTCCAACGTCTAGTAAAGAATGTTTGTGAGGCATTCATACCAAAAGCTCCGGACCTTGGTTGACATTCTGCTTTACCTCATATCCAACAGCTTTTCTCCTTCTCTTTTCTTGTCAATCTCTCCATCTTCAACTTAGTTCTGACCTGCTGGATTGTTTTCCAGTTCTCTTCCCCCACGTTCATCCTATTCCCCTTGTTTCCTCCCTCTTATTTCATGCTCCTGGCATTGCCCTTTTTTTTTTTTTTTTTTGCCTCTTTTCAGAATTTCCCAGTACTTGTGGCCCATTCTGTGCCCTCTCCAGAGAGTAAATTGAGTAAAATTTTGCCCTCCAAGCAGGAGGGCAAAAAGACCTCATCAGGCTTAGTTTTAGCAGTCCAGCCACCTTTAACCATTATTTACCTCACATTCGTCTTTTATTTTTGAACCTGCAGCTGGGCAGTTAGAGCAGGCTTTCACAAAGACCGGCTCGAGCCGCCCCTTTTGGTTTCAGAGTTTGGGTTTTCATTCTTTGTTACAGACCCCCCTCAAGACAACACAAAAAATGATTTGGCCATTTCTCTTCCTTTAATTCTATTTCCAAATTGTGGTTTCCACAATGCCCTGTTCTTCCCTCCCTTGCTCCTTCCCCCCCTTGCTCCTTCCCCTTGCTGTGTGGCCTTTTTGTCGGGCACTTTTCCTTTTCCCGGGAAACCTCGCTTCCTGCATTCCTCCTTCTTTATCTGGCACTTGGCTGCCCCCTCTCTCCTGAGGGCCCCCTCAGCCGGGGCGGGGGAATCTGCAGCGGGGCCTCCCGGGAGTCCCCACCCGCGCGCGTCTCCGGCTGCCTCGCTCGGGTCCTCCTAGCGCCTCGTGGGCCGCCCAGGCCGTCGCGTCGGGGCCCCCGCGGCCTGCGGCGGGGCTGCTGGCCTGGGCGGGCGCGGGGCCGCGGTGCTGATTGGGCCCCGCCGGAGCCAATCGGCGTGAGCAACGGCCGAGCGGCGGCGGGCGTGGGGCGGGGCTTTGGGGAGGGGTGAGGGCCCCCCCGCGGGCCTCGCCGTCGCCGTGTTGGGGTCGGCCCGGGTCGGTGGCGGGGGTGGGGGTGGGGGTGGGGGATCCCCGCCTCCGGGGGCCGGCCTTGCGCACCCCACCCCTTGCAGCCTCTTCGCTCTGGACCTGGCTGGAGCAGCCACTCCGCCCCCTCCACGCGGAGGATGTTATGATGTCAGCCCTGTCCGCGCATCTAGACCAGAATCCTAAGAATGAAAAAGTCCACCCAGCCCACTCTCAGAGGCCGGAAACACACGCTTCCTCTTATTTTTAATTGAGAAAAACCCAGGCGGTGGCCATGTGACAAGCCCCATTTTGTTTCTCTCTTCTCTTTACTACGGTTTACGATGACGCCACGTTCTTTCTCCGGGGCTGGAGATCGGCGAGTGGGAGCCAGACCCAGCGCGCCTGGAGGGTTGATGGGCTTGGCTCGCGAGTCTTACATTTAAATCTCTTACTAATGGGAGAGAGAGTGGGAAATAAAAATAAAAGGGGGGAGGAGAGCTGGCAACGTTTTGGGGGTCATGCCGCAGGAAAACAACCAGCTCGCTTGGTTTCAGGGTGCATTAGGATCAAGACCTGCTTGCGCGCCCGCAGTTGGTGGAGCACCGTAGCAGGCGAGAGGCGCAAGGACAGACCCTCTGATGAGTCCAAGAGAAAGGAAAAGCCGGAGGGCAGCTTCCGAATCGCGATAATCTTAAGAGATTCCTTACAAAGGGTTTGGCTAGGGTTCCTTACAGAGGTTTGGAGGAAATACTGCCTGTATTCTTAGGGGCAGATTTGTTTTTGACCCGGGAGAGCCCAAATCACCAGCACTTAGGGGGAAGAGATTTTGAAAGCTTTGCTAGACTTGTGTTGTTTACCCTTTCAAAACCAAAACAATGGGAGCTGTAAGTCTTCTCTGAGTCGGAAAGTTTGTTCAGATTTGCCCCTTCTAAAATAAGGAAAATAAGAAAGCGAAATGCTATCGAAGTGTCCCCCAACACTCAAGCTTTTCTCAGAATCCAGCATTTCTCATGCCTCCCTGAACCATGAGCCCCAAAGGCAGGGCTTTTCCTAAATTGCCAATTAAAACATCCTAGGGGAAAATATGGCTGAAAAAGACTGTCCGTGTGAGAAATGCTTCTGAGCAATGGGAAAGTTTCTCAGTTCCAGAAAGCTTTAAGCACCTAATGATTGTCTTAACTTCTGCCATTGTTCATTAGTTTATGTTAAAAATAAATAAATCCACTAAAATTCCATACTTTGTTTTAATTAACCAGATTCCCCCCTCCCCCCCCCACACACACATAAATACTAGGTAGTGTTGCTTTCCAGTGAAGGCCCTGGAATCCAAAAGGGCATGCCACTTTTTTTTTTAAATCAAAATTCCTGGAAAATACATTTATGCTATCTTGAATGATGCAATGGAAAAGCAGCTCATGGGAGCCAGAGATCCTGGGTTCTAGCACAGTCTGTGCCCTTCACTAGCTGAGTGACCTTGGGCAAGTCACTTACCTTCTCTGGACCTATTGCCTCTTCAGTAACTTGAGAATTTCGTTCTTTTATTCTAAATGCGTTACAGCTCTAAACAGGAGTGTTTTGGAGAAAGTTACGTTCCTTAATGGGTCAGTTGTAATGAGAATTCTTTCTGAAGAAGCTTTCTAGGGGATAGGAATGAAGTGCACTAGAATATCCTCTTCTCTCCTGTGCTAGCCTTTGGATCAGACATTCTTTATGCCCAGCCTAGGGCCTGGAAGGAAAATACACTGAATCAGGACTGAGTCCAACCTTTCTTGTTTGGAGGGACCATTTTCAGCTTTTAACAAATTAACTCTGCTGTCTATATTAGCATAAAGTTTTGGAACTATCTCTAGACTGTATTAGGGTCTCCTTTCTCTTCCCCCCTTTTTTTTAATGAAATATGTGCTGGAAGGTAAGTTACCTGCTAATTCCTGCATCCTAAAGTCAACTGTCAAAAACATCCCACCCCAACCTCCCCACCCTATAGGTCAAGATTTAACCAATGCACATCTGTGACATTCTGTGTTTATTCTGTTGGGAATCACCCCTTCTTGTGTGTGGCCTATTTATGGGTAATCTTCCTTGTGTATATGATCAGATTCTTCAGCTAGGTTTTCATGTAAGTCATTGGAAAGGAAATCTGAGAGGCTGGTTGGGGACTATAGGGAGTCTTGTACAATCTTTTGTTTAGTTTTATTTTTCCTCTTAGGTGTGTGAAAAAGCTCAGTACTTCTCTTGCTGGCAAAATTAGTGCTGCCCAGCTTTCTGTGGTTTAGGAGTTCTGATTAGTGAGTTGGGCTCTGCATGACTTTGCCGACCCAGTGTTATAAAGTTGGCAATGTATTCAGAAGCGCCCACCCTTTTGGCACCTCTATCTGTGTTTCATAAATCATTAGACTGGTCTATTGACTCTTTCATTCAAACTTCATTGACTTTTTTCCCCTTCTCCTGCTCTAATCAGATACAGTTTTCAGCTGTGTAGCATATAAATGGTTCCTTTTATTTTGGTGAATGGTAATTTAATACGATGAAACACGTCACAATTTTAAGGGCTGGTTTGTTTTGTTTCATCTTAAAGCATTTCCTCAATTATTTCCTCATGTTACAGAGTTACTAGAAATTGTATTCAAGGAAAATGACTTCTTGGGAATTCTGCTTGAAGTCAGTTTCACTTAAAAAGTCTGTAACTTTTTTCCTAATAATACATTTTTTTTTGCTTTAAAAATGATAGCCCCTATACCACATTATAAATTATCTAATTATTAGTTCATTACCATATTAACCAATAGGTGTATGCAGACATTGAAAGCTCTTAAAAATGTTATTGAAAGATGTTCATAAGGTATAACCACATTGAATTTTAACTTAACAAAATTACATTTTAATATCAGTATGGAATAATAGTATTCTGATTTTAAACTGATGTGAAACAGTTACTAAAAATGTTGTAAAGATTTTTTAAAAAAATAATAGATTAAGTATTTGTTTCTCTTCTTGTCTTATATAGAAATGGAAATGGTAGTCTCTTCCATTTTTAATTTACAGAAAAAGAGAAAAGATGGATTAGAAAAGTATAAGGTACTGCCTTCTGTAGGAAAAGAACATTTTCTTTTTCATAATGCTCTTGCTGCAGGCTCTGCTATAATCTGTGTTAAAATAATTTGGATAAATGTTATTTGTGCTTCTTCAATGAGTCTTTGAATAATGTAACTTTTTAAACAGGATGCGGTTACATTGAAAAGACTGCTCTTCTTCAACCCCCTTTCTACATTTTCATTTATGATGACGGTAGATTTGAACACTTGAGTCAATTAGGTTGTGTCTATCTGTTTTAATTTCCTGGATGCTAAAATAAATTCTATGCAGTGGGTTGGCCTCAGCAACAGGAATTTATTGGCTGATTTTAAAACTAGGAGAATCCCAAAATCAAAGCATCAGCTCAGCATTGCCTTTTTTTAGAAGCCTGTGGCATTCTGGGGTTGGCTGCCCGTGAGCCTCGGTCCATGGCTTTTTTCTGTCACATGCACATGGCAGCCTCTCTTATCTTCCCCTTTCCTTTAGAATTCCCTTGACTTCCCTTCTGGCTGCACCCTTTGACTTTGTGACTTTTCCTCTGAGGCCTCATTCAGTCAGGCAACCCCTTAACTTAAGTAACCTCATCAAAAGGTGCTGTTTACCAGGGTTCATGTGAACCACAGAAATAGATTAAGAACATTTTATTCTGGGGTACATAGTTCTAAGCTACCGCACTATCTTAAAGGAAGAGACTATCTTGCGGTTTTGTTACCCAGCCTTCAGTGTTTTATTGAGTAATCTGTGTTGCATCCATTATTTTCCTTTCACCATTCAGTGTTGTTTTTGTTTTTATTTTTCTCTTTCTTACGCTGTATACCACCTACCCCTGGTCTTGTTAGAGGAAAGTTGGTCAAAAAAAATAAGTTGGATACTAATTGATTGGGCCAAAGGTGATGCCAGTGAAACCTAACTTGTAGTAAGGAAAAAAAGATTCTAATGAGCTTCCTTTTTTTGTTGACTGAAAGGTGCTTTGGTGGGAGCTCTCTGATCCAATTCTCCTATATTTAGGTGATGTTTCTAAACATTATCACTTAATCTTGAGAAGTTGATAATTGTGTTATGTTTATTGAAATGATCAAAGAAGTTTTTTTTTCCATATATATTTTGAGTGGCAAACAAATTATATTGTGCACAGAAAATCATAATTGTTGCTTTTAGGAAGATTATCTAAATATGAGAAAAGCAAAACTTAAAAAAATAGAAATTTATAAAAATAGAGTAGTCAGTTGAAGGCTTCTGAAATATTCAGTAATTGCTATGTCTTCTACTATCATTCCTCTGATATTCTCCAATGATCATTTTCCTGTTCATGTTAAAATTATTTGGAGGACTCTATAGGATAAGATAAGTAATCACACTTACCCTTGAATTTTAGAGATTGTGGGGACAATTAGCAGATGTGTAGCAGTCTCTAGGGCAGCAATAGAGGTTACCCACCACCTAAATCCAACATGAATTTTCTGCCCTTGTTCTTCCTCCCTCCACCTTCCTTTTCTTTAATAAACAGTATTGAGCACCTGTTATATTCCAAATAGAACATACTTTATTGAGGGAGAAAAAGGGTGGGTACATGAAATGAAGAAAAATGGGAGTGAGGGGAACTCACAAGAACTTACAAATTTCTAATGGCATAACTTCTTTGAGGGGAAAAAACAAAATCATGAAGCAGAACACGAAATCCGTGGAAGTCAGTATTTTTCATACACCTTTAGGGCAAAAATTCTCAGCCACCCTAATGCTTTGCACTTTCTTCATTCTAACCACAGCATCCTGTTTAATATGACACTGGTACACTTAATAGTGTATAATACTGTTAAACCATCATTTGGAAGGATGGCCCTATTTTCATATATTCAGTTAGCAAACATGATATTGGCAAGAAGCAAGAAAAATCTATCTTTCCTTTGAATCTTTAGTCTAAGAGGGAGGTATCCAGGTATTATCAAATGACAGGGATTTAATGAGCATGGTTGTGGGCCAGTCAGTGTTAGGAAGTGGGGTACATTTTGGCCTACAAATGAAGTTTTAGACTTTTTACTCGTTCTTTGAAGCTTTATTACGCAAGGACTATTTTTTTTTTCCTCCTTTTCATGAGAGTTTTTTTATTTTTAGTAATGAATCACCCTAACCCTTGAAATCTGGAAATGTTTTCTCTCAATAAAGTATGTAGTATTTGGAAAGTAACAGGTGCTCAGCTGTGGTTACTGAAGAAAAGGAAGGAGGAGGAAGAATGAGAAATAGTGGTTTGGGGCCTGTTTGGCTAAGGGCAGGAAAGTTATGTTGAAATTGGTTGATGGGTGACCTCTAATGCTGCACTGGAGACTGCTAGCACATCTGCTGAGTGTGCTTCACTCCCACTGCAAGGTCTAATCTCCTTTGAGATTTTGTCATTGTTCCTTCTTAAGATAATCTCCCTCCCTCTCCTTTCATCTCCCTCTCTCTCTACTTGGATGATGTGCAGCCATGTTTGTTTTCAAGTTTGTAGTAGTCTCTTACAGAAACATTTTAAAAAGTAGTTTTTAAGACCAGTTTTTATAGTAGCTTGCTGTGCCTATTCATACTATTTTTCTTTTATTTTTTGATACAGACAATATATGCATATGCTACAAATGTCAAGTTTCAAATAATTTTAAAAAAAGATACACAGTGAAAATTAGACTCCCTTCTATCTGAGTCGCCCAGATTCTCTTCTCACCCAGGGTTTTGTTTATCTTCCCAGAGATGGACTGCTCATAAATTTTGAAGTTTAGTAATAGAAAGTTGGTTAAATGCCCAACGCTCTGTGTCTTTTGTGGAAGAGCATGCTCAGATTCCAAATTTCTGCACTAAAAGAGCACAGCAGACAACCTACCTCTTACAATAGACTCACTGCTTTTTTGTTAAAGGGAAAAAGAAAAGTGCTCCTCTTCGCATGCCTCTTTCTTTGACTCTTCAGGTTCGGAAAGTTGCTAGTGATTAATATAGAGTAATGCAGTGCAGTGGGGAAAGCCCTGGCTAAAAAATGATCTCCTTTAAACTTTTAAGAGTTTATGCAATTTTTTTTTAAAGCTTTATTTTTAAATTTATTTCTCTCCCCTTCCCTGCCCCCTTTCCCCAGTTCTCTGCTCTCTGTGTCCACTCGCTGTGTGTTCATCTGTGACGGCTTCCGTCCTTATCAGTGGCACGGGAATCTGCATCTCTTCTTGTTGCCGTCATCTTGTTGTGTCAGTTCTCTGTGTGTGTGGCACCGTTCCTGGGCAGGCTGCACTTTCTTTCATGCTGGGCGGCTCTCCTTACGGGTGCACTCCTTGCGCGTGGGGCTCCCCTACGCGGGGGACACCCCTGCGTAGTGCGGCACTCCTTGCGCATCAGCACTGCGCATGGGCCAGCTGCACATGGGTCAAGGAGGCCGGGGGATTGAACCACGGACCTCCCATGTGGTAGGCAGAGCCAAGTCTGCTTCCCAGTTTATGCAGGTTGATTAAGAAGGGAGTGCTTTCAGGTACTGCCATTTTTTTTAATCTTTATTTTCACTCTTTACTTTCTTCATGATAATACTTGTGCATCACCCCTTACTCCCCCTAAACCCCCCCCCCATTAGTATAGTATAGGACCAAGTATAAAAGTTAAAGATCTTTGACACTAAGATACTAGTTTTCTATTTTTGAGAGCTCAGAAGACTTTATGCTTTTTTTTGGAATAGTCTTTCATTATTTCAAATTCTGGGAGCAATTTATTATAGCTATAAGATTGCGTGCAAATAATTAAGGAAATTCCTTTATACTAGTGATGTATTGTCCCTCATTTTCTCCCAAGTTAATACTGTACAGGAGTGAAATTGAAAGAATCCATCATTTCTCCTAAGGAAGATTTGTGTCTTGCTAACAGGTTGTTTTGTTTTGTTTTTGTTTTTTTTTAACTTTAAACCAAGAGGAATTTGCTCATTGTCAAAAATATTTATGACTGATGCTCCACTCCGATGCTCTTGTGGTCCAGGTAATATAGAACTGGGGGAGTTCTTTCTATCACATGATAACAGATAAAATAGTGATAATTTTGATGTAAATTCTGATATTGGTGGCTTGCTAATAAGTATGCTACTAGTAATATCAGTCTTTTCCCCCAGATTATCTAGAGTAAGGAGTAGGGCTTCTTCAAATGAAATTCATGATATGGGAGGATATATATATATAGTTTCTTAGGCTTATGTATCACTTAGCTTTTGATGTGTACCACTCCAAAACGTAATGCCTTAAAACATCAATCATTTATTAACTGGGTATTAAGTGGGTTGGTGGTTTGGACTGGGTTCAGCTGGGCAGTTCTTCTGCTTGTTTCACCTGGGGCTACAGTCAACTTGAGGGTGGGCTACAGGCTGGTTGGGCTAGGAAGCCTCTTCTTACTCAGCCAGTGGTACTGCATGAGAACTTGCTTGAAGAACTAGAATTTTCTGAGGGGAGGTATGGGGAGCAAATGGGACCGAAGACCTTTAAATGGTCTGAAAGAGGTTCTCCCACCTGAACACAAGCCTAGACTTTGTAATGCAGACTTGCTGATTATTAGAAAGCTAATGCTCATGGTTTTCAACTTCCCATTCAAACTAAGAGAAATACTTTTGCTAATTCTTTGCTGGTATCTCTTAACAGCCAGTATTTACATTTTTCTTTTACCAGAATCTCAAATCAAGTGCCTCAAATGTCCCTGAGGTTACAGAACAAAACAAATGGGATACTGTATAAAGTATGTCATGGGGGAGAGGGAGAGCCCTCAAGTTTTATGAGGAGCCAATTGAGTTGGTGGTATTTTTATTGTGATTTTAGCAGCTCTAATCCATCCCACAGCCCGCCCCTCCAGGCCTTCTCCACCTTATTCCCTTCCCAGTTCCTGCATACTTTTTGAACCACAGCTAAACAATAACTTCCTGTCAAAGTGGCTCCCTTTCCCAAAGTGGTTAGAATAAGGAATATAAATACTACTTTTTTTGTTAGAAAAGAATGGATAATAAACTTCCACTGGTAGGGTATCTGGGAAATCACTGGGATTGTAATTAAAACTCTCCTTTTTGTGTAAACTTCCGTATGTGTGTGTGTGTGTGTTTGGGGGGTGGGTGTAGGGGTGGAAAACACAGTGCCATAAAAAGGGTTGCATTCCTTAGGCTAGGTCTTTACAAATATTTTGCAGCCTGAACCTTCAGTCGCTCACAAGTTCCTACAAGGGACGACCTTCAGAAAGTGTGCAGTCTTGTTGTTTCTGGGGCCTTTGAACTGGGTGAGGAATGTGTCTCAAGATGGAAAAATGAATGGCTGCTGCTTTTAGCCTCCAGCTTGAACTCGCTGGTGGAATGTTATTGTGTCTTCAAAGCCTGCTTCCCACCAGGCTGTGTGAGACAGGCACTTGGAAAGCATGCTTGCATTATCAAGTGCACAACAAAAACTCAAGTCGCCCAATTTGATCTAATTCACTGGCTACTTTTAAGTGGATTTTAAATTAATATGTCTTTTCTCTGAGAAGGGAGCCCCATTCCACCAACTTCCCACCCTCCCCTACTGATATGATTTACTGTTACTTACCAGATAAGGAACTTTGGAGCTATGTTTTGTTTTTTTCTTCCCTTTTCTGGCATGGGGAATATTATTTTTAAAAATAGTGGCAGGAGGTATTTAGGAAGATAAATAGTTCTTAACTCTGAAGAGTTCTGAATGGATTTCCAGCATAAGGAAGTAAAATTGCATTTGCAATGTAAAATCAATACATTTAATTGATCAGAGAAAACACTTAAAATGTTTTACTTGCTTAAGTCAAGCACTCTGCCTCTCTCCTTGCAGGAGGTTTATCTCTTCCTGAGAGACGATATCATTGGCTATTTACTAAAACTTGTGAAAGTAGGTTCACTATTTTCCTTTATTTCAGAATCTGAGGAGGCACTCACCAAGTGTTCAGGAAAGAGTCATTAAATCAAGGGAGAGAAGGCATTAGAAAGTCCCAAACGAAAACAACATACAGATATAGATTGAGTATGTCAAACCATTTTATCTCTCAGATACTTAAAACATTAAATTCTGAGTTATCAATATATTAAAAGTAATTGAACAGGGAAGTGGACTTGGCCCAGTGGTTAGGGAGTCCGTCTACCACATGGGAGATCCGTGGTTCAAATCCCCGGCCTCCTTGACCCGTGTGGAGCTGGCCCATGCGCAGTGCTGATGCGCTCAAGGAGTGCCCTGCCACGCAGGGGTGTCCCTGTGTAGGGGAGCCCCACGCGCAAGGAGTGCGCCCCGTAAGGAGAGCCGCCCAGTGCGAAAGAAATTGCAGCCTGCCCAGGAATGGTGCCACACACACGGAGAGCTGACACAGCAAGATGATGCAACAAAGAGAGACACAGATTCCTGTGCCACTGACAACAACAGAAGCGGACAAAGAAGAAGATGCAGCAAATAGACACAGAGACAACTGGGGCGGGGAGGGAAAAGAAATTAAAAAAAAATAAATCTTTTAAAAAAAAGCAATTGAACAAAATTATAGGATGATTGCAATCTGTGACTGGATCTGAAACCTTGGTAAAATTCATGGAACCTGTATTATCCTTATGTCTGAAGTCCTAGTTTATTTCAACATTTTAGATATTAATACTTTCCCTCTCCCCACACTGTTCTTCTTTTAGAGACTGACAGAAACTTTGCTTTGCTTTATTTTTGAAAGACTTATTTATTTCCTCCTGTGTTCTCCCCGCCCCCCCTCCCCCCGTCTGCTTTCTGTGTCCATTCACTGTGTATTCTTCTGTGTCTGTTTATATTCTCCTGTGTCTGTTTATATTCTCGTTAGGCGGCTCCGGGAACTGATCCTGGGACCTTCCAGAGTGGGAGAGAGGCGATCATTCTCTTGTACCACCTCAGTGCCCTGATCTGCTGCATCTCTTATTATCTCTCCTCTGTGTCTCTCTTTTTGTTGCATCCATCTTGCTGCACCAGCTCTCCACATGGGCCAGCACTCCTGCATGGGGCAGCACTCCTGTGCGGGGCAGTACTCCTGTGCGGGGCAGTACTCTGCACAGGCCAGCTCTCCATGTGGGGCAGCTCGCCACATCGGCCAGCTTGCCTTCACCAGGATGCCCTGGGCATTGAATCCTGGACCTTTTATATGGTAGACGGGAGCCCAACTGCCTGAGCCATATCCGCTTCCCTGCTTTGTTTTGATAGGATTTATTTCTCCCCTTGTAACAGTAGCTCATCAACTTTCATTCTAATTGTAGTTCTTCTGATGTTGATTGTGGTTTACTGATCTAGGTCATGCATAGCATTTTCATTGAGGTTTACAGATATCAAGAGCAATGAGAAAATTACTTGACTAATGATTCTATCCTAATTACCTTCATTTTTCAAAATGGCCAGTTTTTAAGGTAGTGACTCATAGAATCCTCTTCTAATAGATCCCTGTGCTCATTCATTTCCTTCCTTTTGGGTATATTGTTGCTAATTAATCCCTCTACTAATATATGGTTAGAGCCTGGGAAATGGAATGAAATTTAAACAAGTCAGTTTTGCCAGCATGTCACTTGTTAGCTACTTTGATAAAATATCCCCTTGCTACAGGCAGTTGAACCTAGTTGTTAAACCTAGATTTGAGACTCTTCCTTTGCTTTCTCTGACCTTCATTTCATCCGATTGAGGCTGGGCTAATGTAATGACCAAAGTAATAAAAATGTATTATAAACTAGTTTTTCAGATAGTATTGCAATTCTTTTTTTAAACATTGCTTGATATTTCAAATATTGAGATAAAAAACTTAGGATCCAGTTTTTGGGGTCAACCTTTAATATAAAACCCCCAACTCCCCAACATCTGTAATAGAACATCTAGTTTTATTGACACTTTACAGTCATTTGATATTTATGCTACTTTCTAACCCTTGAAAGTGTTTTCTAGGAGGTGTGCATCTACTATTGAGCAAGGCCAGTACTCTCTTTACCAGTGTGGTTGGCTGGATTCGAATACTGAGCACAATAAGTCTGACAGTAGCTACTATTTGTTGTCATTACTGAATGAATGAATGTTGGACCAAATGCTTTTAAAGCACAGTATGGGAAATACACTAGCACCTCATTTATTTGTAGGCCAGCACCATATTCATTCCAGTCAGGAGGATGGATATAGAAGTTTTCTTAATTACATTATTGGTGCCTGCTACTTGGTAGGTACTGGATGTTGTTTTATTTACTCATTCATCCCGTAATTAAGCCGTAATAATTTACTGAACCTGTTCGTATGAAGAAATTATGGCCATGAAGATAGTGGTGGGGTATCGAAGATTCGAATCCTACATTTAAGGGCTATTTTGTAGACCAGACTTGGAAGAATGTCTGGTGAATTGATAGTAGTTAGGGAGTAACTATTCTAACTATTCTTGAATAACAGCTGTGAAGAAAATAGGCAAAAATGTTGGTCCTCCTAGAGACTGTTTTTTTTTGTGGACTATTTGTGTGAGACGGAGAGGAGGGACCATATTTCTCAGGGCACAAATGAGATGCACGGAGAAGTGACAGGGCCTTCTGGCCCCTTGTCTTGTCTGAGGGGTTGACAACACTGAATTTTATATCCAGTTTCACTTTAAAACTCGTTACTCCTTTTTCCTGGACTTGAGTACATCACCGGCACCCCTCCTTGGGCCTTTATCAGTTAAGATTAAGGTTACCTTGTGACTCACAAATGAAGGAAAGTCAGTGTTTCTGACGTAATAGGGCAAGATATAAAAGAGAAGGAAGTAAGAGAGTTGAAGTTGGTGTGTGTTTGCTGGAGAGAGATTGTCTTCTTTGGAAGTAATAATCTGGGACAAGCGAAAACAAGGGGCGGGGCGTGAGCAGCATGCTGTATCTCCTGGGCGCCCCAGAGAAGACTGGGTGAGCCCCAAGTGTGGCCACGCGTGTATGTTTTCATCAAGGGCTGCAGCTTGTATTGCAGAGTTGGTTGTTAGTAATTTTCTCTGGATGTTATTAAGAGTTTTCTTTTTAAGATTATTATGCAAAAGTGGTACTGTGTATATACTCATCCTTCTTTTCTGGAATTTTGTTTGAAAATTCTGTTAGCAAAATATTCTGTCCATTTGGTTTTCTATAGGTTTATTCCTTGTACAAAATGTTTGTGAGGAAAAGACTGATATTTTGAAACTACTCATATGTAAAGCTTTCATTTCCAAAGTATTGTGTATTTTGCCAATGAAGATGTTCAGGTCTTTTTTTTTTCCCCCCCTCTACACAACAGTGAAATAACACAACAGTGTTATTTCAGGAAAATGCAACAAGACAAATTACCCATTACTTAGCACATTTCTGGTGTGTCAAGTCTTTGGTCCTGTTAAACTTTTGTATTCCACAGTAAGCAGAGTTGCCTTGAGCTCTTTCTAGTCCACGTTCATTTTTCATGTCTCTGGTAGGTGACATACAGTAATCTTGAAGAACTCTTGGAGAATTTCCAGCTGGCCAGATCTGATGTGGATGTGTGACCGGATCTTGGTGATGGCTCTTACAGCCTCCTCTGGACTCCACTTGTTCACCCGAGTCAGATATGCTGCCACCATGGTAGCACTTGTGGAGCGCCCAGGCACATAGACACACTGGCCTAGCGACCAGTTCTTGAGAACAAACTGTACTCCTTTCTGGAGGTCAGTCAAGGTTGGGATTCGGGTCATGGCTACTGTGCTAAGCCACAGTTGTTCGACTTCTACTTTCGTCCAATCCTTTGAGGAGTTGCACTGGAACCTTGTTTCATGTTCTTCGTTCACAGTTATTACCCCACGCACGTCCTCATCCTGTACCAGCTACTGAGGCAAAGAGGGGGCTCAGAAATTCCTTTAGAGTTAATTTAAATCCTTCATTCTCAAGGAAGAGCATTTCCCTCATTCAGATTTTAGTGGTGGTGATGAGTATCATTCCAGTTCTTTAAAAATATTTTTTATTGGGGATATAAATTATATTTTATCAGATAATTTAAATTTTTATAATAAAAATCTTCAGTAATTTACTGTAAGTTGCCAAAAATAAATCAAAACTGAAGTACAGATAAAATATTTAAGTGTGTAGAAGATGAAACAGGAAATCAAACTAATTTTGGTACTACTACTAATCAGTTTACCAAAAGAGGAAATAAGGCTAAGTGAATTTAAAGAGAAATCTTTAGCTGAAAATAGTCATAAACATAAAATGTCTCCTCAGTGATCAGGCAATGCTAAAATAAATTGAACATGACTTTCTGGGTTTCAAGTATAACATATTCATTTGCTGAAATTTAATTTTAGGATCCATTTCCTCTGAAAGAAATTTTACATCCTCTCTCTTGTCTATAAAAAGCAATAATTCATTCACCAAATAGAATTTACAATTTGGAGTTCTTGAAAGTGACCAGGAAACTTAAAGATGTTTGAAAAACATTTGGATAGCAAAATGCATGAATATTTATATAATTACCTAAACTTGTTTTATCACTCATTTTTAACTTAGTAGCATTTTAAAAGAAACTTTTATTTTGGAACAGTTTTAGATTCACAGAATTATCGCAGAACTGGTACAGACAGTTCTGTCCCCTGCTTCTAGTTTTACCTCTTATTAACATTCTACCTTAGTATGGTATATTCGTCATAATTAATAAGGCAATACTGATACATTATTATACATTATTAAAGTCCATATTTATTCAGAGTTCCCCGGTATTTCCCTAATGTCCTTTTTCTCTTCCAGAGTCACATCTAGGATACTGTATTCTAGTTAGTCGTCATGTCTCCTTGGGCCTCTCTTGGCTGTGATGTCGTTTTTTTTTTCCCCTGATGACTTTAATAGTTTTGAGGAGTACTGTCCCTCAAATGGGATTTGTCTGGCATTTTTTCTCATGACTTAGACAGGGATAAAGTGCCTTGATTAGACCACAGAGATAAAACACCCGTCTCATCACATCGTATCAAGTACATGTTAGCCACAGGACTTATCAGTGTTGATGTTGACCTTGATCACCTGGCTGTGGTAGGGTTTGTCAAGCTTTTTCACTGTAAAGTTATTCTCCTCCCTTCTCCCTTCCCTTCATACTGTACTTTTTGGAAGAAAGTCGTTATACACAGCTTATAATACACTTAAGGAGTGTGAAGTATCTTCCATATATTGTCTGAACTTCTTCTGTATGGGAGGTTTGTTTCTTTTTCTCCATATGTTTACTTAATATTATTTATATCAGTATGTTTTATACTTTGGATGATAGTCCAGCATGGCTTCCTCCCCCCACCCTCCCATTGTTGTGGCTTTGGCCCTTGGGAGCGAGCGCTTTCATTTGGCTCCTGAGTCCCATTGGTACACCTATAATGTGTATATTTGTGTTTGTGTGTGAATATACCACAGTTTGTTTACTTAGCCCGCTGTCCTTTTGTGGAATATTTCCCTACCTGTGTATGAAGACCTTTTTGAAGTCAGCCCTCAGTTTTCCCTTAACATTAATCATTTTAGATTTTATCATTCTCATCTCTCAAGCCTTGAATCAATTTTGTAGTTCTTTCCACAACCTATATAGTTTTCCACATCTTTTTCTTGTCCAGAATTGGCCAACGTTCTGTAGTAGAGTGTTTCAGACCAGCCCAGGGTATAGTTGGAGATTTGCTTCCTGGTGTCTCCACGTTCTCCCCATTTTGGTATACTTCATATTCAGTGACAGCAGAACATTATGTATTTGTTACCACCTTGGAGCCAGTCTGATCATTAAAGCCTTCTTAGGTTCTCCTCCTACATAACTATTTGTGTGGTTTTTTTTTTTTCTCTTTTGTTCCATTTCCTTTTTCTTCCATTTGATTTTGTTGAACAAAACTTAGTTTTGGTACTTGTCTCTAATTTCCCCAGGGAAATTTGGTGCTTGGATTCTAGTCTTATACTGCAAGGTCCTGACATACTACTTTGGAACTACAGTCACTTTGTCTCCTAGACCAAAGGAACATTCCTGAGAGTTATGCAGCTTTGCCTTCTTTTTTGCAATTTGCAAAATTTCTGTGAAATGGACAAATAAACTTTCAAGTCTTACTTTACATTAAATGAGCACATTTTCCCTAAGTCTTTAATAATAATAATAAAATATTAAATTTAGAACAGAGCTGAAGATATTTCAGTCCATTTCTATTATTTTATAGCCGAGTAAATTGTGACTCAGAGAGTTTATTAATCATAGCAGCTTTTCTTTGTTCTGTACTGACTATATAAGGACTACATAAAAGACCAAGTGAACTGAGCTTGGTTGTCATCAGTTCTGGACATTCAGTGGGGATTCTGGAATTCACCATTGTCTCAAGGATACAGCGATACATACAAGTTACTGTCTGGTCAGAGCATAGAGTCGCCCAGACCATTTATGCAAGGTGGCCACAGGTTTTGTCTCTGGTTACATTGGCTGGGGACAGGGCTTCCCTTGTCCAACAGTACGGAATTGTCCCTGGGATGATAAGGGGACCCCTCTGTGGTGAATCAGTGCCTAATTGCCTTTGTGTAAAAAAGGCAGCTACTTAGCAATTGGCTGAAAGGGTGCTTGAGGCTCATATTTACAGTCTTTTAACGTTCTACAAATAGTTGTGAACATTGACTACATGCCAAGCACAAGGAACCTTCTGTATACATTTCTGGGAGGGCCGCCATCGTCTCAGGTACAAAACCCCTTCCCTGTCTCTGGTGGGGAGGATGTCTTACAGAAGCCGGTGATCAGAAGAGGTCAAAGAGGAGGATAGCACAGGCACTGATGTTTTGCCAAGTAGCAGATACAAAACAAAGTAATAAAATCCTAGGCCATTTACACTCCATAGTCCCTCTATTAGTTTGCCTAAAGGGTGCCGATGCAAAGTACCAGAAATCTATTGGCTTTTATAAAGAATATTTATTTGGAGTAAAAGCTACTAATAGTCCCAAGGCCATGGAAAGTCCAACTCAAGGTACCATAAGAGGTACTTAATTACCAAAGTCAGCTGCCAGGCCTTGAAGCAAGATCAACAGGCAATCTCTGGTTTCAGCCTTCCCCTCTGGGCTTCCTATATCCACCTCCCTCTCTTCCCAAGGTCAGCTGTAAACTGTCAGGCAAAAGGTCCATCTCTCCCTGGGGCTTTAGCTGTTTGAGCCTTCTTCTTTCTGTCACATGGCAGGATCAAAAGGACAAAGTTCTCTCCTCCGAGTGTCCTGTGTCTGTCCATTTATATTGTCCCCCACCAAGAGGGTGGGGACTCAACCTGAGTCACACCCTACTGACTGGTTGAACTGAAGAAAGCCCTCAAAGCAGTCCTAAGGGGTGATCTAATCAAAGACATCTTAGCCAAATTTGATGCTGTCAAAGGGTGCCACACCCAGAGGAATAGATTAGTTTATAAACATAATCTTTTCTTTTTTTTGGGGGGGGGGGGCGGTTTCATAAAGAATATCAAACTATCATAGTCCCATTCCACAGTGCCCCTTGTTTTCTTTAAAAAACACATTGCTTTTCTTTCTCTCTGAAATTGTCTCAGCTTGTTGTATAATTCTGGCAATGAAATTCCTTACATACTAGATCATAAAGATTACAGCTAGCCATCTTTTATACCTATGTGTGTGTTTTCTCCATATATTTAACCTTGGATTATGTGTGTAGTTTTTTCAAACAGATTCCCTTATAATCAGTTTTGTTGTCTGTACTTGTTGACTGTGAAAGCCTCTGAAAAAGTTGTTTAAAATAAAAGACTGAGGAGTTTCTTTACACATACCCATTTTTACCCAAACAAATCTCTTGATAAAAAAGTGATTTTACAACTGTTTAAGCGTTAACTGACCTGAAACAGATATTGTATTCCTTTTGGAACCCTATAAAAATAGGACTAGGTATCTGCTAATGACCTTTGTTTCAGAATTTCCAGAAATAGTCCAAATAGAGTTCTATAGGTCATTTACTGTAGACATTTATAGTATCCTCTCTAGAATTTCTGTGACAATTTGATTTTACATGTTCTAGATTGTCACCAAAGTCTGAAGGGAATTGGTATTACTGAACTACATTTGCACTTAGAATTTTAGCAATCCTCTTGAGTACATATTCTGGGCTATTTATGAAACAACATCAGCTGACAGCTGAAGAACAGAAGATGCTATTTTGGGAAGTGTCCTATATGTGAGGTTAAAAAAAATTAGTGTCCTACAGATAAGGATACTTAAACAGGAAGCAGTAGTAACTTATTGCTTCCTGTGTAAGCATCCTTATCAGTATGATAAGCTTTAGGTTTCAGTTCCGCTTTTCTGATCCCAAGATTTCTTTCTTGTAATCAGCTCCCATAAGAGGATTACAAATTTAAAAAAAAAAGTTGATGTGTGAAAAAAAGAGAATTTACCAGCATCACTTTTCCTGTCTTGATAAGATTCTTTCATTTCCTACCACTCATGGTATTTGTTCAGCTAAGAGAAAAAGTGTCTATGCTACTGTTCTCTCATCCCCTTGGCTGTATCTATTATGTATTTGTGTGTAGTATTGATTCTATATATATTATAATGCAAGCCTAGGTTGACTAATATAATCGAAAGATCAAGTGATATAATAGAACTAGCATGGGCAAGAAAAGAAGAGATTGAATTCTCCTCCTGATTCTGCTACCTCCTGGGACTGGTAGTTCTTTGACCTAATTTTCTAGCTCATGAAATTGGAGGGGGGGAGGAATTATATTTCCCCAAAGTATCTTATAGTGTTGTTTTGAGGATCAAATAAAAGAATATATGAAAGTGCAGTTGTAAACTCTGAATTGCCTTTCCAGCCTATGGTTTGCAGTGGTTTGACTTAGATTTCACCACTCCTCTCTCCCCCTTAGAACACAAAGGTGCTTTCATTTATGTTCTTTCCTTATTCAAAATAGTTTTCAAATACAGACAGTTTCCTAGATGTCTTGGTGAGATGAATGTAACATGACTGAGTGCCTGAAAAGATGTGTCAAAGTTGACTCTCTAGTTCAGAAATTTATTTCATGAAGGATGAGTGTGTTGTACTATTAAATTCTGGGAAACTGGGTTGCATTTATTAGCTTGGCAAAGAAAATGCAAAGTTCTCCACGTGGACTAAATTATTTTATAAACTCTAAGTATAAATCAGAATTAAAGGCTGAAAAATTATTCTAAAAGGAAGCATATGCATGCATTTTATAGTGCCTATGGATTTAATTATATATTAAGTATGAAAAAATAAAAGTATTGCTGGGCAGTACTGAATGCTCTTTTCCATAGAATTCTTATTGATAAATATCTTTGCTTTTGTGCCTTGGCACCCTTTGTCAGAAGAATCCAGAGTTATGGTGCAGTGCCAGGCAGACAAGATGGCCATCTTGAAGAGATGGTAAAGGACTGCCAACAGCATGATTCACCTACTTAGTGAAGGACCTAGAGCAACTCTCCGAGGCTGGCTATGGAATTTAAGTGATGCAGTTTACTTGTCCCAAAGAAAAGATGCTTTGGACAGTGAAACAGAAATACAAAGGAGCTAACTCCACCTAGTTCTGTTCTTCACTGTCACTGTGATAGAGTAACTTTGGTAGTGTTGGTTTCCTGCTTTGTTGATTTTATGGTGTTCTAGTTTACAAAAAGGCTTCCAATGCAATAGATCAGAAATATGTTGGCTTTTATAAAGGGAATTTATTAGGATCTCTGCCTTCTCCTCCAGCCTCACTTTCTTCGCGAGCTTAGCTGTGAGCCAGCTGTGGGCCAGCACATGGCAGTGCTTAATGGACATTGACTCATCTCTCCCCTCTCCTCTCTCCTCCAGAGAACTGCCTCATTGCTAGTTCTGCTTTGGGCAGCCCTGTCTGTGCCTTTTCTCTTTCCCAGGTTTGTTGATTTCAACTTCTAGAGGCTTCTCTCTGTCACTGCAGCTTTTCTCCATATGTCTGTGATTCTTTATTCCTCAGTTTATAAAGGACATTGGTAAGAAGATTAAGATCTACCCTGGGTCATGCCCTACTGAAGTGATCTAATCAAAAGGAATGTCCCTTAACTGAATCTAATAAAAAGATCCCATCTATAATAGGTTTTATACTCATGGGAATAGATTAGCTTTATGGGCATGATCTTCTGGGATCGAACCAGCTTCAAACTGTCACATACAGGTTACCATGTTTTTTCAGGACTGGTAGTGGTAGTGGTATTGTGAGTAAATTCTTGGTCCCGTCAGAAGGTAACTTCAGGGGCTCACTAGGCTCATTTATGTTCCAAAATTATTTGTGAGCATTTGGCTACATCAGTCAAGGAAAAATAAAATAGAAAATGAGGAAAAAGAAGATTGGCGGAAAGGTGAAATTTACATGACAGATTCATAGAGAGTCGTTGGCCATATAGTTTCATAGCTAGCCATTGACCACAGTTAATGATTTACCTTTATGCAGGGGTCAGGAGTTACAATTTTAGTTATTTTCTATTTTGCATTATATGAGTCTCTCAAATTTGTAAGAAAAATATTAGAGCTGTCAGCATACTTAGAGATGGTAAAGCTCAAAACTTTCTTTCTGCAGATTAATAAGCTCAGGACCAAAGAAGTTAAATAAGTGGCACAAGATAATAAAGCTGCTTCATTGTATTGATCTGTCTATTGTGTACTATATATGTACACAACATATGTATTACATATAAAATCATATATGTTGCATGCATATGTATATATGTGTATGGAGAATATGTTTTATAGATTTAGTAATTCATTCATTTGTTCCTTAAATATTTATAATGTCAAGCACTGTTTTTTGGATGATAGGGATAGAGCTGTGAATAAGACTTGCCTTTTGTCCTCATGGGGTTAATATTTTAGGAGAAACAGAAAATAAGTAGATAAAGTTATTTCAGAAGTAGTAAGTACTCTTAGGAAAAATCAAGCAGGGTAGAGGATTTTATGGTCAAAATTATCATAATTTATCAAACTAAATGAATCACACTCAAATTTAGTTTTAATTTATTGTTTTTAAAGCATAAAATTTATCTTGAAAACTTTGGGCAAGAAGCATTCAGGTTTTCAAAGATAGGTTAGCAAAAATATTGTAATTTGTGAGCATAATTAAAGGATTTCAAAGGCAACTTGTTAAATGAAGCTTTCTATTTTATATATAGAATATTTGATTATTAGTTCTGCTTGAACATAATTTTGGAACACTGATAATTAGCTGCCTATATTTTTGTCTAAGTCAATTCTAACCATAAAGTTGTTTAAATGTGTTTAATACTACTGGGACTTTATAGGTCCTTTTTCTTTTTAACCATGGGGTGCTGGAGGCTTGCATTGCTTTGGGCCTAATCGTTCAGCTTCCTGAAGATACTTCCAGCAGTCTTGCTTCAGTTTCCTTTTCCTTGTTGACCACTGATCATTTGAACTTGGACTGTCCATGTCTTATACTGACAGTGACCATCCTTGGAAGAGCAAGGGATGGTGCCTGTACTTGTCCTCAGTTCCATTGTTCATAACTCTTTTTTGATTCTGCCCAGTGAATTGTAATCTTTGATATTTCATCTGTGATTTAAGAGTGTACTTGTGGGAGCAGAAATGTTTGGTGACTAATAGTGCCAATTCAGGAGAATTTTGGTACCAGTTTCTAGGTCCTGAATGGCTCTTCAGTTGCATAAACAAGTGTTGAAGTATATTGAGTATAATTGCATAAAGGATATTGAATGTGAGTGGTCCTATCGTACAAACAAGTGAATAATGTTGTTGATGGAGAGTGGGTAGCAGAAGGCATACCTTCCATCCTGCCTCGACCTGATGACTACAAAGAAACATCTTGGTGAATGTCTCAGGGCACCCCAATAGTTTTGTAACAACCAGAGCCTTGTTTCAAATGGATTTTAATGTCAGCAAATACAGAGCAATGGTCAAGCAACTCTTGAATTAAAATGTAGCACACAAACCCTTTTTTTTTTTTTAGTTTAGTCTTATTAATAATTTGCTTACCATTTTCATTTGCTTATTTAATTAATATTACATTATTTCATAAAGCATAGTTGTATCAGCGCAGCTAATATATGTCCATTTATTCATTCCACAAGTATTTCCTTATCAAGTACCTAGTATATGCCCAGATGCTTTTTTGAAAATGGAAACTCTGGTGAATAAAGTGAAGTAGCAGTCCGATACATGCAATGGAGAAATGTATGTATTTATTCAACTGTGTTTTCTTTTTAGTTTTCAATTGTTTATATTTTCAATTATTAACTGTACAAAATGAAATTTTAAAAAGTTAAAAAAAAGCAAAGTAGCAGGTGTCTGTCTTCGTGGAGTGTATATTATTCTAATGGAAGAGAGCAGTGACAAGTAACTGAAAGCACTACAATTTCAGGAAGTAAATGCTATGAAGAAAATTAGCATAAATAGCTATAGAAGAGGAGGTAGGGTGAGCTATTTTTGAGAAGGGTGGTCAGAAAAGGAGGCAGTATTTGAGCAGACACCTGAGTGACGTGAAGGAGAGAGCCATGTAGCTATATGCCAGTTGAGCAGCAGATGCAACGTCCTACAATGGGGACAATTTTGGCACATTCCAGCACACCTGGAGCAGTGTGGAGAGGTGTGTTTGGAGAGTTTAAACTAGGTCCAGATCTCAGACGGCTTGATAGACCATGGTATGTAGTTTGAATTTCATTCTCAGTGTGATGACAAGCCCATCAAGAAGGTTATCGCATGTACTGAGACCACCCAATACACCTGCTCTGGTGATTTGGAGCTCTGTTCCCCTGAAAAACATGTTCTTAAATGGAATCCATTCCTGCAGGTGTGAACTCTTAAAGATAGAACCTTTTTATGAGGTTGCACCCGCTAAGGAGTGGCCCAGTTAGATCAGGATGAGTCTTAATCCTCTTACTAGAGTCTTATAGGGAAGGCCACAGAAAGTGAGAAAGCCACAGGGGCAGCCAGAAGGGGGCCATCACGGGAACCTAGAAGAGAAAGGAGAAGGCAGGAGACATCACCATGTGCATTGCCATGTGACAGAATAGCCAAGAACCAAAGATAGCTGGCAGCCAGCCCAGGGTGCCACAGTTCTGGGGAAAAGCAGCACCTTGATTTTGGACTTCTCCTGGCCTCATAAGTGTGAGCTAATCAATTCCCCTTGTTTAAGTGAACTCATTGCATGGTATTTGCTTTGGCAGCCAGGAAACTAAAACATCTACCAAATTTTATACTGGGTCCATGGAGTTCTTCTGTCTAGTCTCGTATTTTCCATTTCTTCACTTTTGATTGAGTCAATCATTTGAGATCCCTGAGATATGAAAAAAAGCTATCTCTGAGGTAGATCTTTGTAGATTAGTTCCCAGCATCCCCTAGGCATACTGTAGGGGTGCCTCAGGGAGACTTCACCTTTAACTTTGCCACAGCAACATACTGCCTTAGCGCCCCTAAGATGTGCACTGACCAAACCAGGCTTTTTGAGTACTGTGACTAGAGTTTAATCTTAGATTCAGGTATGTCTGGCCACTTGGCCACCCACCTGATGATGTTGACACATTTCTTGCAAGGCATGCCTATTCTGATTTCTTTAAAAGCAAAATCTCAATTCTTCTGTTAAGAATAGCTAAGGGCCTTCACTCTGGGGTGGGATCCTTGTTTTAAGCCTCCAACAGGCTATAAATAAATTTAACCCAATTTGTATGTGCTGAGTTGGTCGTTTTTGTTTTGGAATCCATGTCACCTGACATGACCTATTCATATATTGCCTTTATTATGACTTGCACTTATTTAAGTACTGTTTTTACTTTAAGAGGTTTTTAGGTTATATGATCCAAATTTAGATTTGCTGATAACACCAGGCTGCCATTTGACTGGCACTGCGTGGACATCTGTATGTTTTAGGAAGTACAGTATTAGTTCATTTTAATCCTTTACTCTTTCCGTATGCTAAATATTAGTCTGCTCTAACACCTACACTTTAGAGCATTTTTAGGTGACATTTAAAACCCATAATGGAAACATATGGTACTAATCAAGTGTAGAGTTAGCTTTGACTTTTGTTGCTTTTCTTTTTTTAAAACTTGATTTTACCTACCTACTGGAACATTTTGTTGGCTGAGTTAACTTTTAATGGCATTTTTGATTATGCCATTTGTCTTTGGGTGTTAATTCTGTAATCATTCCTGGTTTGAGTTGCTATGAACAGCTGGTTCTAGTGGTTTCATGGAGGCATGCTAGTGGGTTGATGAAATCAAATCCTGCCATATGGTGGCATACGTGTAGAAGGTGGGAGAATGATCTTCATTGTCTAAGTTCCTGCAATCACACAGCTTTAGTAGGGAAGTGGAAGCTATAAAAATAGCCACTAATGAATTATGCACTTCTAAATCCTCTCCTTGCTTAGCCTTTCTCTATATTCATACCAGTGACTACTCCTCCGTCAGTTTATTCAGTGTGAACATTTACTTTTTGCAAAAGATGCAGGATTTCATGAAGTCAATGAATGTGATGTTGGAGAAATTCTGGAATTCACAAGTAGAGTCACTGACAAGTAAGGACCTAGCAGAATTAGATGACTCAGCTGTTGAAGAGACAAATCAAGGGTAATGGCTTGAAAGTCCGTAATAAAAATAAAGCATTAAGAGGGGGCCCTTGGGAAAAGTGATATAGCCTTTGACTATTCTGCAGAATCTATCCTTTTTATGATCATTCTACAGAAATCAAACAAGAAGTAAAAAATGAAATGTAAAGGAAAATAACCCAAAAAATGAACAAATGAACACACTTTGTTCATTCTAAGAATATGCCAGCAGATATACTTAAAACTTGTATTTTCTCAAACATAGGTAAAAGTAGCTCTTTTCCATAGATTTTAATTTCATTTTCCAATATAAATTCCAGTTAAACCCTTTTGTATTGTAAAAATTGGGTCCCTGTTTTAAGTGCATTTACTTTTAAAAATAGACCTTTTCTGGTATAAGTTCTCTTCAGGTGAAGACGACATTCTGCATATTTCTGTTATTGCAGTTGGTAGAAGAGAGTCATAGGGCACCCTTGACATTTCCTTCCCCAATGTTGCAAAGCAGAAACTAGAATTTCTCATTGCTTCAAACTGTGAGGCCAGTTGTTGGGGAGGCAGGTGGCAAAACTCCAGGGATACTTCACTCTTATGAGCACAAGAAGGACCTCTGGTGCTCAAGAGACTGATTTAGAGAACTCACCAGGACAGGCAGTGATGCTCGGTTTGTAGAAAGCCCGCACAAGTTGTAGATTCCTGACACGGTCCCCATAAAAAGTCTTCATGTCCCTTATATCTGAATAGGTACCGGTCCTGGAGAAGGTTACACAGAGAACATCCTCCATAGTAGTTTGTCTGACAACAAATAGCCGTTTGCTAGAAGCTTGCCACTTGCTAGTTAATAGAATTTTACAGGCATTATCTCACGTCTAATTCCCATTTTAGCTCAACTCTGTACTTCCTGAAGGAGGTGTCTTTAAGCAGATTTTTTTTGAGAGGAATATGAGTTGGTGAAGCTGTAGTGTGAGGTTTGGATAGGCAGTGGTATAATACAGGCCAAGGGAAATGAAAGTATAAGCAGATTTGCTTGGTTCTGGTGAGAATGAGCAAGTAAAGTTCATAAGATAGGGTTCTTTTTTTTTTCCCCTATTTTTTAAAAATTAAAGTTAATAGATCACAAGGAATGTTACATTAAAAAACATTAAAAAAAAACCAAAAAACACAAGAGGTTCCCATATAACCCACTCCCCACCTTGTCATTTTTGTAAATTTTATTTTTTGGAAGATATATACATTAAAAAAATGTTACATTAAAAAATATAAGAGGTTCCTGTATATCCCCCACCACTGCACCCCACTCCTCCCACACCAACAACCTCCCCCATCATTGTGGCACACTCATTGCACTCGGTGAACACATTTTGGGGCACTGCTGCACTACAAAATCCCAAAAATGCCTCCACATCACATCTCTACTTCCCTCTCCCTGCCCTTAGCAAATACTGTGTGTGGCCACTTTTTCTACCTCGATGCTAAAATTTCTTCTATTACCAGTCACAGTAGTTTTATGGTAGAATATCAGTAAGTCCACTGTAGTCCATATTTTATTCGTTCATTCTGTGGACCCTGGTATGGCGATGCCCTCTCCACCTCTAGATCGAGAGGGGGCTTAGGTTCCATGTGGATGATGAATGTAATTCCTCTGCTTGTAGTTGTAGGCACTCTAGATTCCCTGGTGTGGTGGTTGACCATCTTCACCTCCCTGTTAGCTGAGCTGGGTAAGACCAATGAACCAGAGAGTAGGAGTCACCACTCTGCTGAGGCTCAGGGCCCAGCTGGCACATGGCCAGACCAGAGATTCAAGATTCCTGAGTATGCCCCATCCCTAGTGCCAACCACAGGTTCAGTAAAAGTTACAGAAGAGGCATGTGCAGAAAAGTCACATCTGAGTACAGCTCCATCACACTCAGGAGCACAAATTCCAAAGTAGGGCCATCTGCCATGGCACAGAGCTCCAAATCCATATGAGATAGGGTTCTAAGTGCTGAATTGATGCCATTCGTACAATGACCACTTAAATACGACTGTGCACTGTTAGGTCTTCAGGGAGCCATTAATTATTGTCTTGCGGTATCTAAGTAAAACCAGTTAGGCAGCTGATCTGCAAATATATGGATGAGTATTAAGACCTTGATAACTACAGCACAAATGAGAAATTGTACTGTGATTCACATACAGAAAGGATGCTACGGGTTCACATTGTTATACTTTTTTTGAACTTCTTTTTCTAGGATTGGTAATGTCGTCCTCATTCACTCTCTTTCTTTTTCCTAGTCTTCATTGAGACTGATGACATATGTTTCAGGCTTATGAGTACTTTTCCTAACCACTTAAAAATCCATATTTTTAAGTCTGATTCTTGGTCATATTCCTTTATTGATCCTTTGGTATTGCTTAGGGAATGCAAATTTTATTAGTACACTAAAAGCAAAATATTCTTTTGAATATATGGTATGGGGGAGGATCATAAAATCCATTTTCAGACCAAATAGAAATGGTTCTTGGATTGTGTGCTGTTCAAGTCTGCCCATGCTCCCTTTCATTGTTTGGCATGAGCTGCAGACTTTTGTGTAGGGCTTTTCATTTTATTAGTATTTGAAGTCCATTTACCATACATCATTGATACAAATGAGTTTTTTATTCTTTTTAAAGAAGTCTTAGATTACATAAATGTTACATTGAAAATATTGGGGATTCCATATACCTTACCCCCTCCCACACTTTTCTTCATTAACATCTTTCATTAGTATGGTACTTTTTTTTTACAATTGATGAACACATATTGAAGTATTGCTACTAACCATGGTCTATAGTTTATGGTTTATATTTTGCACTACACAATTTTATAGATTTTGACAAAATGTATTAATGGCCTGTATCTGTCATTGCAGTGTCATACAGAACAATTCCAGTGTCCCCCAAATGCTCCCATATCATACCAATTCTTGCCTCTCCTTCCCCTCAGAACCTCTGGTGACCTTTATATCAGTGTTAACAAGTTTTTCCATTGCTAGAATAATAATAAGTCTAGTCCATAGTTGCAATCTTCCCTTATGTTTGTTCATTCCTCAATCTTGAGGATTTTGGGATGATGATGCCCACTCTGCTTCTGACTGAGAGGGGGCTTAGATCCCTTGGGGCAGATGGATGGAACTGTATTTCTTGTAGTTGTAGATACTCTCTATATTTTGGGATGGACACTGTCCATCATCATTCTTTTGTTAGTTGTCCTGGTTGAATCCAATGAATTGGAAGGTAGGTGTTGACTGCAACTCTGCTGGGATTCAGGACTCAACTGGTATATGAATAGCTGGAAGATTTAAATTTCTGGGATACATATTTAATGGGTATAGTAGTAGTTATAGATTCAAATAAGAGAAACATCATGTGTAGGAAAATTATAAATGAGTCTAACTCTGATACATTGGAGGATAGGTCATAATATATTCCAAGGTAGGGCCCACTGACAGAGTGCTGAATTCCTGGGGTTGTCTGCCCTACCTATAGTGTCCAAGTGTCTCTCGAGCTCTCAGGAACCCCCTGGCTTGAGGCACTGTTTACTGTGGCAGTCAGTGAGATTCTCCTAAGACATGCATAAGCATAACCTCTGGAGTGACCTCTCGACTCTCTTTGGAATCTCTTAGCCATAAAAACTCATTTGTATTTAATATTTCCCTCTTTTGGTCAAGGTCTTTTTCCAAATACATTGCTAGTTGGCCCTTGGCAATAATCCCTTAGTACCAAGGAGGCTTATCCCTGGAAGTCCTGTGCCACGCTGAGGGGTGGGCTAAGTTTCAGTTTCATAAGAACAAGGTTCATAAGTACAAGAATCATTATCAAGGGCCTGGCATATGGATCTATAGTACTTTGCCAGGTACTACCCATGTACTCTAGGGATTCTTGCCCCTCTGTTAGAGAATACCAAGACTTCCCCAGATGGGAATTCAAAATTCTTTTCAGTTATTGTGTTGGTCTCCAACCACTGAGACAATGCTCCATGACCACTGAAACACATTCATATTCCACAGATGCATGCCCCAATTTCCCTCTCCCTACACATCCCCCTGCCACCAATACCCTGCACCAAAGAGCCTCCCCTGCCACAGTTGCAATTTTTCTGCGATCAAAAGCCTTTTCAAAAACAAAGCCAAAAATAAAAAAAATAAGAAATACAAATATATATATAATTTAAAATTTTTTTTGCATTGTGTCTTTCACTCCTGTAAGATGTTATTTTTTATATACAGTGAAAATTTCTTCCGTATGTTCCCCCAGTGTTTTATTTTTATTTATTTATTTATTTATTTTCACTTTATTTTCAAAGAAACTTTAGGTAACAGAAAAGTCACATAGAAAACATTGGGGGTTCTCCTATACCCCACCCCCTCCCCCTCTCCCATTTTTCCCTATTAATAGCATCTTACTTGAGTATGGTACATTTGTTGCAGTTGATGAACAAATATTGACGCATTGCCACTAACCATGGTCAATAGTTTACATTATGTTCATATTCTATGCCATATGCTTTTATAAGAGCTAAGAAAATGCATAATGGCTTGCATCCGTCATTGCAGGATCATGCAGAACAACTCCAATGCCCTAAAAATGTCCCATGCTTCATCCACTCTTCCCTCCCCCTCCCTTGGAACCCATGGTAACCACTAGGTTGCAATTTTTGAATAAGGTTCATAGTTACATGCACTAATATCAAGGGCTTGACATATTGGTCTGTCTTCTTTTATTAGGCACTGCCTTCCTATGTTTTTGAGAGACTCTTGCCCTCTGTTTGAGAACCAGGATGGGAGATTATTATTTTCTTGTTTATTGTGTGGCCTCCCACCCACTGTGGTAACACTCTATAACAAGATGATCACTCTTCATATTCCTTAGAAGCATGCCCCGGGTACTCCCTATCCCACGTATTCCCCCACCCCCATGCCCTGCATCAATAGCCCTCCTGTGCTGTATTTGCTGAAAGAACATTCATTCCCGCCATTATAGTACAAATGAGTTTTGAAGCCTCAATTGCTAAGTGATTGGCCAAAGGACTATCATATTAATACCCTGAGATTAAATATAGGTATTGATAATGAACAAATGAGTTGACTTGGGTATGGCCAAAGAGAAATTTGATTCAAAAAAAGTTTTTGTGAAAGGAGGATTGATGTGGGGTCTTTTCTGACTGTGTTTAAAGTTGATTTGGAACTATTGTGAGAATAATGAATAATTCCAGATGGAATAAAACTTGACTATTATACTAGCAGCCAAGAGAGAAAGGCCACAAAAATGTTGATACCTTGGCCATTGGAGATCAAATGCTCTGTGATCAAATATGTTGGATTGCTGTAGCTGGGGAAGGAGAAAACTATTTTTGCTTCTATTCTGCTTTAGGAAGGCAGATGGCATCTTTTTAAAAATGCCCTTGAAATTCAAGCTCTCCGGATTGCTCATTTCATTTTCATGTTGGCATTCAAAGTGGGTAACCACCAGGATCTGAGATGTGGCATCTATGGTACTTTTTGTGGATTGTGTTTGTAATATTTTTGTCATAAATTTGGACAGTGGCCTTCCCAGAGGGCCTTAATACAGAATCTTGCATAATTTCAGGACTGTAAAAACCACAACATGGTATAAAAAGAAAAACCCCAAAAATGTAGCAATTTGAATAAAAAGGAACCAAAAATAGGATGGTATGGGAAATGTTTAGTGAATGGTGAATTAAAACTATCAAGACCCTCCCATAGTATGAGGTTCTCACTGCTCTCTTCTTGCCTTGTCTCCTTTCCCCTTTCATCTTTTCATTCAGGAAATTATTATACTTTATTATAAAAGCATTTAAAGTAAAATAATATATAGAATTATATTATGTTCTGAAATTAGTTTTATTCTCTTCTGGATGATAACAATAGTATTATAATGCTTTATAACAAATATGCAAATATTTATACTTTGGCAAACTTCTTGTTAGCAATTTTCTGTTTCTGATTCTTCTCATCAGAAAGATGTTTTTTATTTGTAGGGTTGTTACCCTAAGTTGATTTTGTTTTTATGGGCAACTCCTTTTGTGATCTTATTCCTGATTTTCAGTGAAATACATAATTTTGCTTAGTTTGTACCACATCACGTATGGGTGTGTAAACTAGAGCCCCTGCCAAAATCCAGCCCTCACCTGTTTCCGTAAAGTTGTATTGGAACACAGCCACACTCATTCCTTTATGTATTGTCTTCTTTATGAGTTCTACTCGGCAGAGCTGAGTAGTTGCAATAGTAATGTTGCCTGTATTACTATCAGCCTCTATACCAAAAAAGTTTGCCTCCCCCAGTACTAGGTAAAACTCTTAGGGCAGTGTCTACACAGTTATGCAGATGCTTCACACATGTTACCTGTGGTAGGTAAGGTTTTTGTTGTGATTTGCCCTTTATATAACATTTCTTTGGTCTCATGGCTTTTTAGGTGGTACTATTGTAGGTTGGAGCTCTGTTTTTAATTATTGGTTTAATATGATATATATAACGACTTACCAAAGAATTCTGGGCAGTGATTCCAAGTCGGGATGCCACTTTCTAATGGTGATTGACCATATTTATATTTACTAAGAGCAAGGTTTTAAATAGCCTGATTAAATTATTAATAATACATCAAACCATATTTGAATCTATATTTTTCTGGCAAACAGTGATTGTCAGTTGTTGGAAGAAAGCAAATCTTAGGGAGGCTTCTAATTTGTATTTAGAATGATTCTGTAATGGGCAAGGACTATATTTATGTAGGGCTGCAGCTTAGCCCTTAGTTGATGAGGGCTAAATTGATTAGTCATTTTAGTCCTCTCTTACTTGCTTTTCTGATAATCAGAATGAAGCACTTATGCAATCCCACACCTGGTATCTTTGCTAAAAATAATGAGCAACTTAAATTTTCCTCTAGTTTTTATGATGGAAAGTAATGCCACTGCCACGTTTATTTGTGACCAATATTCACAGCTTCCATATTACATTCATGAAACAGTCACTTAATTTTCAAGATTCACAATGTGTACCTTAACTACATCAGTCAATACTTCTTGGGCAGTTTTGAATATTTTCAGGTTTACCAAGGTACCTATAAAATCCCAATTCTGTTTGGGTTTTAGAACCTGTGTCATCTACACCTCAGGATTCTTTGCCAAAGGAAAGGAGCTCTTCTGAAACCTCAGCTAAACTTTATTCAGTTTGTTTGATGAGAAGCAAAACTTTGTCACTTTGACAGTTTTCCAGTGTGGAGATGGTAGCTAGAAAGAGTTACATAGGAGAGTATCAGAAAATGGATAGTTTTCCAGCTTTTTCTGAAGTGTAGAATTCTTGGTAACTGACTTAGAATGACTTACCAAAACCTCCAAACATGCAGGTATGGCACAACTCCGTGGGACTATTTTCACACAGACAGTGGTGTAAATAGCACCCCTTGTAGTTGTACTGCCAAAACCTTGGCCACAACAGTAGCCAGATTTAATACCCAAATACATTCCAGAGCAATTATGTTGTTGTTAAATTATCTGGAGAGTTGAATTTTACTGGCCTGCTCCACTCATTAAAACCAATAGTTAAAAATGGGAATTGTCTGTATATTCACATCCCTGCCCACAGTTAGGTGGTGGCTTGATATAGAACCCAGCTTGATTTCTAAGTTTAGCTTCACATCATGAGCCAGCAGTGTAACCTAGAAGTATTGGTTTTCATGGAAGCTGTGTGGAAAACCTCAGCAATTCCTGAATCTCTGCTGAAATGTACATAATGCCACTCAGCTATGCTGAGGAGGACAGAGTTGCAGAGTTAGGTTTCACAATGATACTTGCATAAGATTGGCTTTAGCATCATGCATATTTGGTTCCAAGACTTTTAGTGACAGTAAAAGACTGCTCATTGGACTTCAGACAGCTTTGATGGCAAGTTTTCAAGCTTTGTTCTTTTGATACCTTTCAAGAAGGAATTATTTGGTTCTGATTCTAGCACATTATTGGATTTAAAAAGAAGTCGTATAACCTTCTTAGCATTATCTGAAATTGGGAAGATGAGGGCCCTAGAGGGATTAAACATTTATTGTGTGCCTTCAGGCATGCCCAGATCTTTACCAGCTGTGTACTTGCTCATCTTCAGTAGGGGGTTGAGGGTTTTCCTCTGACGTAGAGACATTCCAGATGGACAAGAGTATAAATGCCAGGTTACATTTTTAGGGGCTTACTAATGGAGCCACAGCAGATTAAGAAGAAAAAAATGTATGCCTGCATGTATTTGTAGGAAAGTGTGAACGGAACACCATTAGGTTTGCTATTTGTAAGATCTCCTTCCATTGACATTTTATAAACTAATTGGGTATTTTCAACTCTCCAAGGAATAGAATGGAGATTCTTAATGCCAGCTTTTGTTGAAATAATATTTCAGGCAACCTATTAGTAAAGCCACTTACCAAAATTTGCTTTATAATTAGTTTTCAATGTTGTCTTAAGGCAAAAAAACAAAGCAAATATAATGCAAAAAGTCAAATTTGTGCACATAAAGTAGTTTTGTATGGAGGGTAAGCTTATTCTTCAGGTGACTTTTCTTTCTTTAATGCAGGTATTGACAGGATGATAGGAGCCAAAGCTTTTCTCCATATTTTCAGTTTCCTGATACATAGCACTGGTGGTGTATTTGCATTTTATTGTAATTTTTTTTTTTAAAAGATTTATTTTTATTTATTTAATTCCCCTCCCCTCCCCCGGTTGTCTGTTTTCTGTGTCTTTTTGCTGCGTCTTGTTTCTTTGTCCGCTTCTGTTGTCGTCAGCGGCACGGGAAGTGTGGGCGGCGCCATTCCTGGGCAGGCTGCTCCCACCTTTGCGCTGGGCAGCTCTCCTTACGGGGCGCACTCCTTGCGTGTGGGGCTCCCCTACGCGGGGGACACCCTGCATGGCGCGGCACTCCTTGCGCGCATCAGCACTGCGCATGGGCCAGCTCCACACGGGTCAAGGAGGCCCGGGGCTTGAACCGCGGGCCTCCCATGTGGTAGACGGACGCCCTAACCACTGGGCCAAAGTCCGTTTCCCTGTAATTTCTGATTCTCTATTATTTTCCTCTACTGTAAAGAAAGTGCCATGTTTTAAATTTTTTTCAAAAAATGCGTTTTATTCATCTTTGGCATGAATTTTGAAAAGATAATTTTTTATGTTCTCTTTTCCATTCAGTTTTTAACACTTTTAAAAATGTGTATCTGCTTTAATCATAATAGCTTTTCTCTGCTCATATGATTTTCATTCAGTTGTCCTGTGGGAATAAATTTCAGAGCATACCGTTTCACTATATTATTGGAAGTGCTGCAACATTTTGGAATGTGATTTGCTTCAACTGCTAATTGGTAGTAAATGGTTCAGGGCATTTACCAGCTGCCCATTGTGTGCTGGCTGTGTCAAAAACTCTCAGAACTTCAGGCTCAAAAACCAAGTACTTATTTGCCCCTTTATTAAATTCAGGTACCATATTTAGAAGTTCATTTTCTCTAAACCTCCTGTGAGTTTTCTCTGAACATGTTTCCCTTTTTAAAAGGAACTTTACATTTACCAACATGGCATTGTAAAAATCCAGGCACCTTATCTCACATTTATAAATAAGCATTTGGAATTGGCTTTCAAAACCACAAGGGTGCCTAATGAATATTCCTTGCTAGTCATGGCTTTTATTTGTGCGTTGAGCCTTGTGTAATATTTTTCCCCCTGAAACAGGCAGTTTTGGGTATTAGGGCATATTTTTTCATTATCCCTCCTTGGGTCTTTGTGAGTCATGCTCTGGGCACAAAAGTGAGTATATAATTGCACAGCCTCTCTTATTCCATAATTACTGGATAAAATAATTTGTAATGTGCACTAAGTTTCTTTGGCTAAAGGAATTTACAAGAACATCTTCAAAGACAATCCCTGTATCTATCTATAGAGGCTCAAAAATTCTACTTCCTTGGATGATTTGGAAATCCTAGATTGGGTTGTGTCATATCTGGCTAATTGTGAGGTTGTTGTCATTTGCATCTGTTAATTTCACCTCATCCTTTTCCTGCCACCATTTTTACTCCTTGAGCAATTATGCATTTTATGTTTCATTGCCACATTTCTGGCAGTATGTAATTTATGCACCTAAAGCCATCTTAGAAAATATTGTATATCATCCCAGCCTCTTAGAAATTGAGGAGGGGATCAAAGTAATACTATGATTAATTGTAAGTATTTCTTTATTATGTCAGAGTTTACTCCCTTAAGGTAAAATTTCTGTTCAAATCTAAATGTTCACATTTAGACACTCGAACTTCATACTTTCCCAGTATACACTAGTGTATTTGGAATTATTTAGGCTAAAAGGTAACATATGATTCCGTTTAATATTTTGAAAAAAGTATTGGTTTTCATTTATGATTTTTTTTGTGTGATTTTGTATGTACTTATCATACGTGGTTGATCATTGTGGTTGACTAATTGTAGAGTTGGTTTTTTCAGCAATGTAAAATATTTTTACTTTTGTCTCTAGTTCTTTGAGTATAATTTAAAATTATTTGTGCAGTAATAAACCATTTTATTTCTATGACTTTCTTCCACCCAAGTCATGAGTATAAAAATAAAACAACTGTCATACATGGACCCTGAAAATGAAGTATTCTTTTCTGAACTCAAATTCGGTCTGTGAATGATTAGAAGAGGACAATCTCTCTCCGCTCTTCATTTACTTTAGAGATTCATTTCTCTTCAGAATCAGAGCAGCCAAGAACTCTTGAAATATCTTAGGTCAAATTGTAAATTATTGATGCATTAATATCTTATTGACTAAGAATTTTGGAATGGAGAAACAAATTGGTATTCTCAAAGTATTTTTTCTGTCTAGTTAATTTGATCACCTTTTCCATCATTAAACACATTTCTTTTTTTTGTTTTCTTAATGACTGTATCTATTTTGTTTAATACTTCATCAGATTGCCCTTTGAGTAGCAAAGTTCAGGGGAAAATGCTTTATGGAGAAAATTTTAATGCAGTATTTCCCAAATGTGTTTTACAGGATGTGAAAGTTAATAGAATGAGACAAAAGCAACATATTTTCTGATCAGAAATTCAAGAACACAGGGCTAAACAAAATGTGAAGGCTCTAGTATGAGGTGGGATGTGTTGAAGGAGACATCTAAATGTCTTTGGCCACAGAGCTTGCTTTCTCTTGGCGCTCGTGTTCTATGGAACACGTTTTGGAGTGGCTGGCTCAGTGCACTGCCAGGGGCAGGCTCTGGGACTGCACAAAGTCCATGATACCAGCCATGGCTCAATACTGAAGCTTCTTACTCTGTGTACTGTAAGCTTCCCCAAGTGTTGACTGACCCCAAATGTTGAATAGCCAACATTGGTTACATGACAGGCGCTATGCTGGGGGTTTTAATATGTATTACTTCATTTAATCCTCATGAAAGTCATGAGATTGTAATACTCTTCCTGTTTTAAAGTCAAGGAAGCTGAGCTTTAGGAAGGATGAGTAACTTCCTTAAGCTCTAAAAGCTCGTAAATGGGGCCTCCAAGATTCCAAATCCATGCTCGTTACCAATTTATAGACGACACCATAAAAAAACATGGGCAGTGTTGTCAAACTTTTCATCTAAATAGAGTCCCCTGGAATATACAAAGTTATTTTTATAAAAGGAAACAGAGGGTAAGTTTTGTGTTTACAACAGGTAATGAGAAATTACATGCTGAAATGCCATTCTGATAAACTAAATCAGCTAAAACAACATTTTCCATAATAGCTACCTGGGTATCAGAAATACCTTCAACTTATGAAAAACAGTGTGCAAAAGAGATTACCATCATAAAAGCAGACTTTTATCCCTTATTTTAAGTGTCATCCTATAAAAATATTAAATATGAAGTCTCTTATTTCTTGAAGAGTCTAGACAGCAGTGAGCACAAGCAGCAAGCTGCGACTAATAGATTCTGACAAACACACACAGACAGAGCCGAAAGGTAAAGCATGAGCACTGACATTTATTGACCCCATAAAATACAAACCCTTTTCGCTCTAGGATTGTAGCTCCTCTAACCCACTGCTTCCAGTGTAAGGCCTGGGATAGGCAGGGCTATTTTTATCATACCACTTTTCCTTCAGTCCTTCCGTCCTTTATTTAGCAAGCCAAAATAAAACCCAGAAAAAGCATACTATAAAGTCATAAGCTATATACACAGTGATAGGTAAACAAAAGTCCTTTGACATTAGAAGCACAAAAGAACAGAAGATTAGAAAGTAAATCATAAACAGCTGCCTCTCCCCTCATAATTGTTTACATTCTTAGACATCCACTTTTAAAAAATATTCCCAATGTAGATCAAAACATGCTGTACTCAGAGAAGGGTAAAACAATGACGTTAGCTTTAAAATATTATACGGTTTACATGTAAACAGAGCTAAGTTTATATGCAGCATTCTAGTTGGCACCAACTGATCTGAAGGGCTCAAATGGAGAGCTATGATTGTGTTAATTATCTGTCTACAGAAAAAAACCCAAAATATATATGTAACCTTTAACAAGGTGTTTGACTCGAGCATATGTTCATGTCTTACATGTTCTTGTGCATGTTCACCGATACTCTAATACAGTGTAGGATAAGACTGGTAAAACAAATCAAAATAATCCAAAAAGTGTTTTCAAGTCCAGCTAGGCCTGGCTCGCTGCAGGTGCTCTGGCTCTCCAGGCCCTACTCTTCTCCTTACAACTTTTTTCTTTCCTTTCCATTAATACCATACCCCTTTCACTCTTGACACTCAGGCTTAGAAAACTGGGTGGTCACATACAAACAACTTCTTTTTAAAATTCCTACTTTTTTTCCGTAGCATCAAAACACTAACCCATCCAAAAGCTTACCTTAAGAGGATGAATCTGCCCCTGCCAGCACCTGTATGTATGGGGGAGGGGAGGCAGGAGGCATCATATCTCTAATACTCTGATTTGTTACATATTCAAGAGAGCAGCAGTTGGCTGGTCAGCCATCTTCAAAACAATGTCCATTCACAAATCTCATGCAATGATTTTCATTTGTCCTTATTAAGGGAACTACTTCATTCTAGGTATTGTCTAAATTTTAACTTAAAACAAGCTGACTTCCATTAGGAGCACCAATTTAATATCAATTGTAGGAGAGCCAATAATTTTTCTCAGATAAAAGATTTGACTGTTCTGAACGATCATTAAGAAAGCACTTATTCCATGCCCATGTATCTAAGACAAACCAAAGAGAATCACCAAGGTCATCCTACTGAGAAAGTTGTGATGTTAAAATCTGGCTTCACTGACCTCATGAATCCAAAAATATGCTCTATTCAAGATGGTGAGAACCATTCTAGATATGCATAATATCTTGAATGTGTTTGGGGGCTTGGTACACATCCCACCTCCTCCCTGCCACCCCTTAGACTGCTCTCCCAGCCCCCAATGCTTTACAAAAATAACCTGAGAGCAAGGAGGACATGTGTGTAATTTGAAAATGATTATACTCTATTAAAATTGGTTTAATTTCTTAGAAATCATGTTTAATTTGTTTTGGAGGCTTAAGTAGATTAAAACATGAGCTAAGATTCTTAAAAATATTTATCAAAAGGGGACAACATGCCCCCACTTTAAACTAATCACTGCCAAATCTGAGGGTCTCCTTATAAAGAAGAGCCCATTATCTTTTTTTCTGGTTAAAATTAATTACCCATAGTAAAGTCATGTGGGCCTTAGAAATATGCGTATTAGCACATATTTTCCTATAGCCCATTCCTTAGACATTATCGGCATTTGTTTATTGAGTACCAATAATGTATAAAACACTATAAATCAGGTTAAGAGTTGGATATAAACCTCAAAAACTGCTTAGTAGGTCAAATGTAAGTTCATTTACGGTCTCAGAAAATTTCAGGGTATGTGTGAAGTAGGGCGTGATCCTACTATGCCTAGATATTTTTCCTTTTAGCCTGATGAAGGATTAAACTCAGGTTGAAAAAGTTTAGAGTGCTTTAGAATTGCCCTTTTAGATAAAGGCAATCCATTTCAAATAATGAATCAGCTATTAAAATGATAAGTTCAAAGCAGAGGAGGAAGCACCTTCATACTCAGTGATAAAATCCTGATAAATGACTTGGGCACTTTTTATTTAAAACTTGTGATATCATAAGCTGGTTGTAATCCTCAGGGTCTCAATGATACCATATTATGAGATGCTTCTCTTTGTAAACAGCAGACACTTAAAGTTGCCAAGAGGCAGAGCTTGGGTACCAAGTGCCTCCATTCCCTTTTCCGTTCCCCCTTCCTGCAGTCTCCCATACTCTGTAGTTTCTGACAGCTTCTTGCTATTCCATGGCCAAAAATTAATTGTCCTGTAATTGCTTAATTGTCAGGCTCTATGCCAAGGGCAATAATATAGCCACCTTCTCAGTTAATCCTCACACGACCCAATGAGTTAGGAACCTTTTATCACTATTTACAAAAAATTGGAGTTCAGGAAGGTTGAGCAAGTGCCCAAGGTCCCAGAGTTAGTAAGAAGAGCTGGTGTCTTCCTTGTCATCTGGCCATAGGGGTCCAACAGTTAAGGGCCTTGCAGGTGGTTTCCATTCCTGTCGAGTCCCCATAGCCCACTGGGAAATGTGTTCTCACTCTGTCCCAACTGTTTAGGAAAACAACTCGTGTGTAAATTGCAGAGCTTGTGAATTGTGCTGCCCTGCTGTGGTTTTGGAATTCGCTCTTGGGGAGTATCACTGGCTACCTCATCATTTTCCTACTGTTTCCATAAGCCATTAGAAGCCTATGCTTTCCCTGTCCGGGCATCTCTTCCAGACCAGCCACGCTGTACATTGGAGTCAGAGCATAGAATCAGACCCAGTGAAAGAAATTGTCATCAAATAATTAAGGCTTGTGCATGGCTGTAAAACTTCAGTGACGTTAAAATGGAATCTCATAATCGACTTCCTAATAAATAGAACTGAAGGACTTGCAATTGGCTCGGGGCCTGTTTGCCTTCCTGTAGAAACTGTTTTGCTACTGCTGAATGCAAGTTACTAGCACACAATTTTGATACCTGTGAGTCATTATGATGGCTTTGCCACCTTTATAAAATGCTCATTCTGGATCTTTCTTCAGCACCTTCAGTTCTGGAGATGAGATATCCACATGGGAATCATCCTTATTCTTAAGAAAGACTGTGGCGGCTTAATTAATCATGGATAATGGGAGCACTTTTAGATATCAGTACTCTTGATATTTCAGAGTTGAAGGTGTTGTAGACTGGTGCAGTCGTTTAGCCTTTGTTTCAGTTCTTTTCAGTTACCTGGGATGAGATCTGAGTTAGCACATTAGGTTTTACCACCTGCAGGTCTCCTTAAATAATAACGATGCCACATTGGGAACTGACCTCAGATTTGTGCCTTGTGGTTTGTTTGGTCAAAGATAGTTGTAGGGCAGGACGTATGTATTTAATTGACCTGTGGGGAATGCCTGTTTATTTTGATTCTAACACAGGGCCCTACCTCAGTTCCTCATGACTGTGTCTGCCAGATGTCAAAGTAAACTGCATTCATTTTTTAAAGAGATAGAAATGAATTGGTTCACAGTTTCCACCCCCCTCTTTCTAATCCAACTGCCTCATCTCTGGTCCTTTCTCCTTAGCCTGGAACCTAAGCAGAATATCAAAGTGGGAAGTCTTTTAGAGAATTATAGCTATTGTTGTCTTCCCCAGGGTCTTTTAGGTATCCAAATCATCTGTGTGTTTAAGAGCCCCAGAGGCAGAAATGTTCCTTCTTCTCTAGTTAACTTCTCAAGAACCTTTTCTACCAGAAAATTTTTCTCATGTTTCAGTTCAAAACTATTTCTGCAATTTAAGCTCATTTACCAGACCATGATGGAGAACAGATGGCTCATTGTATAGCCCACCTTATAAGCCATCCAGTTAAGCCCTCTTATTATTCTTGTATATAAGTTAAATAGCACGTTTCCCTTTCCTTTTAGGTTCTTTACTTTCTTGCTGCTCAAGGCATGGTCCAAGGACCAGCAGGTTTGGATCATGGGGGGCGGGGCATGGGAGGTTCATTAGAAATGCAGAATATTAGGCTCCACCCTCCAGAACTAGTGCATCTGAATTTGCATTTTAACAAGATCCTCAGGAAATCGTCAGCACATTAAAGTTTAAGAAGCACTATCCTTTCTCAAGGATATTGTATCTTTATTTATCCTTTCTATTTTATCCTTTCATCAACTGGTTATTTTCACCACACTTTTCTCTGGTACTGCTTATCAATGGAGAACACAGCTAGACATGGTAATATAAGAAGGGCCTGGATATTACCAAGTACAGTGGAAATGTTTCCAGCATGTATTTATGTGCCTAAAATTCCTGTTAATGTAACGCCTTTGACGTTAAAATATTTCAAACTGAACTGATGTGTATTCGTCATTTACAATAAATCTGTAGTCTTCTGAGCCATTTTGCTTTTTTTACTGTAAACTTATCCCCTTCACCTGTAGCAGTCCCCATTTTGTATTTAATTGATTTGGCTTCTAGGAATCTTGCTTTGCACATATTTGTGTTGCATATCACTCTGTTTTTTTCTTCTTTTAGGATCATTTTGCTTTACTTAATAATTGGGCTACTAAGTTTTCAGTGACTCTTGAGGTGGTTAGAAAGCACTTTGGGAGTAAGGTGACCCCAAGTCTCACCCCAGTGACACTACCAACCAGTTTCCTGAGCTTGGGTAATTCATTTAATGATTCTAAGGTACTACACAATCAAGGAAGTCTCAGGAGTATCTGGCCAGGGACAGCTTTGGTTGTCCCATTCAGATGAACCCATGGATCTTTACACAGTCACTTGGTCAACCAGGTGACTTGGTCATCCAGTTGAGGTCACTTGTAGCATCTACAATTGAAATCATTGTCATCCCAGTGCACATTTCTGTTGGTTTTTGTACCATTCTCCCTTACCCCTTCATAAAACTATTAGTTGGTAAAAACTTGCTAAGGTGAATTTTTGAATTCTCCTTCTATTTCTTGGATCCATTTCTTGAAGAAATACTAGTAAACCATGAAAAGGTGAAAGTTAGGGGAGAAGGACCCTACGTGTAGAGTCCCAACCTTTTCACTTAGATTGCATATTCTCAAGTCATCTCCCTTTTGACCTTCTCTAGCTATGCATCAGACAGAGGTGGGAAGTTAGCAAGGATCTGGTTGCTTTCCATCCTTGCACGTCTTAAAAGACCCTGGCAAGACCTCTTTGTTTCTACTGGGAATTCTCTATGGAGTATCTCAGAAGAAATTATGTGGGGCAAGTCACTGGCTATATTTAGGGACCCTGTTGGGTACTGCTGATGGTTGGGAGTGAGGAGGGCTCAGAGAGGGGAGATAGGAAAAAAAGAGGAACTTCTCTGATGTGTAAGGCTTGACATGGAAATTTACCTGGTCACAACTCTTATGTTGTTACCGAAGAAGGTAGAGAAATAATAGCTAAGGCTACTGTCATTTTTCTACATGGTTTTAGCAGAAAAATTGGGGGGGCATTTTTTGAGCAGGGTTAAACAAAGCTCATTAGAGGACTGTTATTTAAGTGTTAATTATAAGTCTGTCACTGTATCAAAGTAATGGTGAAATGATGTGGTCAGTTTTATTTTGAAGGCATTTTGTTCGTATCTCAGGCTGAAGTCTAGAAAGGATACTTAGTGACCACAGCAGGCTCCCATGGCTCTATTTAAGGGGATCTGTTATTACCATTACCTGAGGGCTCAATTTTAAAAAACTATTTAACCACCTGACGTTCAACTTTTTCTGTTTATTGTCTAATTTTTAGAACTTTGAACTCTACGTACTCTCATTGATTATGGTGTATTTTTCCCACCCCCCTGCACATACACACTATTTTTCATCAGATTTAAGTTTAGGGAAAGCAGACCTGAAGTGTCTTCATAGGAACACAAGTTATATATATAAAAGGCAAAAGGCAACTGGAATTTATTTCTTAGTCTTGACCTTTGACTGCTTTTTTGTAATAAATCATCTTCCAAATGGGTATTTTTTCACACAGTGAAAAAAACTCCAGGAAACAGTATATTGATATAGAAGTAGCCTCTTAGAGAGGAACCTTAATGGATTTAATTTAAAAGTCAATTCAGTCTGGAACAGAGGAGATGCAATCCTTATTATTTTATGTTCTCAGCTATTTGAGGTCAATAAGCATGACCAGCAGTAACAAGTAACATATGAAAAGTGTCCTCTTGTTCACAATATTCTTCTCTTGCATTCTCACTCAGTTTTGCAAATGATCGCAAGGGTTAGGTATTCTATTTTATTAAATTGTGGTGGCAAACTGAGGTCAGGTGACTTGTCCAAGCTCATACAGATAATACTGGCTAAGTTTCAGGAAGAGACACACCTGCCCAGGGTGGATTTCAGTGGGGTTGGTCACTTATTTATGGTCAAAATAGATGGAACAGTATCTACCCTGCTGGGCTTCTCAAAACCATGTGGCCTTGTCCTACCGTTAGGCCTGCAAGTCTCCCCTCTTCAGACATTGCTTTAAGTAAACCATTGTGGCCAGACAGTTCTGGTCTCCTTTGCAGAAGGGACAAGCCTGGGTCTGGCCGGACTCATAAATCAGATTAAGTAGCTGTCCACTAGCAAGAAGGTTGTGAGGGATTGGGACTCAGCAGAGATGAATTTCAATCAACAAAATGATTTGGGAAAGGGCCAGAAGCACAGGGAGGCACCCATTGGGAAACAGAAGCCATGATGAGACAGCTACAGAAATGATGGAAGGTCTCAGAACAGAAAGGGCAAACACGAACACTGTTTCCCTCCTACTCCTGCCTAGAGCCGGTGTGGATGCCCCCAAAACAATTGACAAGTTGTGTTTGGTGGCCTCCTCCCCAGCTCCAAAAGGCAATAGGGATATAACCTGACACTATTGTGTTTTGGACCAGATGATTCTTGGTTGCAGGTTGGCCTGTGTGTTTTAAATGTTTGGTAACTTCCCTGGCTTCTACCCACTGGATGCCAGTAGCACCTCCCCTGCATCCCTGCCCCTAGCTGTGACAACCAAGAATATCTCCATCTTGCCAGATGTCCCCTGGCTGGGGATGGAGAGAGCAAAATCCCTTCTACCCACTCCAACGGAGAAACACCACTCTAGAGATTTAGTGAAATGCTTAGAGGCTAGAAAGTCCCTGCAAAGAGAAGGGGGTTTGACCCTCGAACTGTTGCAGCTGAGGTCAAGATGGCCCCTGGCTGGCATTCCGGCACCAGAGGGCCACCTTCACAGACCAACCTGGGACTGTGATCCCCTCAAGGTCACTGGCAGATATTTCTTAACTAGGGTACCTTAGTTAAGATTTGTCAACGCTTAACCAAGCTGTCTCCAGGGTGTTTCTAGTTGAGGCAACCAACTCAGCACCATAATAACATGATACAGTTTAATTCCAAATGCTGTTAAGGGAACTTTTAAGGCAGGGTTCTTAACGTTTTTGTTCCACGGACCCCTTTGCCAGTCAGGTGAAAACCACGGACTCCTTACTAAGTCCACGTTATGCTGTGTATTATTTAATCAATATATAATACCCATGCCAACACATCCTCACAAGAATCATGTTTGTAGTTTTTTTTTTTTTTAATTTCAATTCACGCTCATAGACCCCTTATTAAGAAGCCCTGTTTTAAGCAAATGTGATTTTCCAAATTAAAATGACAAAGACTAAAAGGTCAAACATTGGAGAAAACAGAGAGGGACAGGAGCAAAGTGGAGCTAAGACTTGAAAGGTGAAAGCAAAGAACCAGGAGCTTTGGGGTCAGCCGGTGAAAGGTCAGCCCGGCTTGTGAACTGGCAGAATGTTGCCTTCTTATATGAGACAAAAAAGAAATGTTTGCAGTAAATTAGAAATCTGCACCATTGTCCACTTCAAAGACCTTAAAGATACGAACAATGTATACATTATCAATTATTTCAGATCAGACTTTAAGATTTTTTCCCCTTCTTCTTTCAGCTGCTGACGATTAGATGTGCATCTGGCAGCAATTTTGGGTTTTTCATCACATTTCTCAGGCTCTATTGACTGCCTCTGGCTCTTTTCTGTTCAGCTTCTTCAGATGAGAGATGGGAGGAAAACATTCAGACTCAAAAGCCACCCAGTTCCTCCCCAACAATTATAAACACACTCTAGAACCTGGAAATAGTGCCTGAGAAACTCACTGAACATCTATTTAAGCCTATTCATGAGAATTCTTAGTAAATTCTTTCGGGTGGTATTTAAAAGTCTCCTTAGCTGACTCAGAAAGGGCGGGACTCCATGCTTCTGATTTCTTCTGGTAAAGCAATAGAAGTGGCCCTTCAAGGGTGTTCCTGTAGATAGCAATAATTTAAGACCCACACAAAGATATGCTAATGCTATCTGCCTTAATATTTAACCTATCACCTCCTGCTGTTCCCAGAGTAGGCTGACAGGTCTTTGCATAAAATTTTTTCATGCAAAATTTGTTTTTCCAGCTTTCCTGTGGCTACCTTTACCTTATTTTGTGGTTCTGGCATTTCTTCTCACCACCTCCTTTCCAAAATAACTTCGTTTCTCTTCCTCAAACCCATCCTAGTCCTCTTAGCTTCAGCTTTAGGCCTCAGCTTCTGTCTGCTGTGTGGGCAGTACTTGCTAGTTGCACCCCTGCTTTTTTGGAATGTTGTGTTTTCAGGTATCAGGAGATGATGTGAGATCCAAAGAGTTGAGTTTTTCATAATGGCAGTAGTTACAATAAGAACTAATGTTTGAATGCTTACTCTGTGCCAAGCAAGAGGCTAAGAACTTTTCATGTATTATCTCATTTAATCTTAATGATGATCCTGTGAAATGGGTGCTATTATTCCCATATTACGGAAGAAAACTTTGGGACTTGGGCAGGTGAATAACTTGCCTACAATCACAGAAAAGAACAAGAGAAGACATCATATTAAGTTATGTTAGTCTCTTTCTTAAAATTTAGTTTGGAATTAAGTTTTGAGTTAAACATAAAAGCCTAACATCCATGTAATAGGTCCACCAAAACCGCCCTTTTTGGTTGAATTTCCTGAATTACATTTTAGATTTCAAAATTACACACAGATTGCTTACTTTTCACTCAGGTAGTGGCAACTCAAGGGAACTGCAAGCAATAGTTATAGTTTATCTTTGACGTGATATAACCCAATTAAATATAGGACCCACCTCTGATCTTTGTGGTCTAAGATGGCTGCTACATTTTTCCATACTTTTTTAAGAATCATTCTCATAGCTCAGAAGTCTTTGCCTTGCATTTCTTTTTTAAGAACTCTTAAGGCAAAATGAATGAGAATTGTGGGTCAAAGATACTTTAAATATGTGCCACATATTTATTTGTTACTAGTTTCACTTGGTTTCAGGGAGTGTTCTTTCATTATTTGGACCATCTTTTTTTTTTTTTTAAAGAGGAGCTAACTTAATTTCAAAGAATTCTGGACTGAATTCTTCCCAACGTTTTCCCTTGGTAGTCTCCTAAACACAAGAAGGAAAACAAAACAAAAACAAAGCCTAAAACCTTTTGCTTGTGATTTGAAGTGATGGTTTCCAAGAGATGTTAATCAGGTGTGTGTAGCAGGGGACATATTCTCCTGAGTCTGACCTTACAGGAACTCTGGCCTTGGGGCTCTTAGGCCAGTTTAATCACCAAGAAATTTACGGGGAGGAGATCGGGCCACAGACCCGAGGTACCTCGTGGTTCCTTTGAAAGATGCTTATTTAGTTCAGTACATTTTTCTTGCGTTACCAAATTCTTCCATAAAGTCAACCACAACCCATATTATCGGGGACTCCGACTGAAACTTGTGGTGAGTAGGAAATAGATTAAACACAGGTTTTCCCTTTTCTCTGGCTGCCAGAAGTGATGTCAGTGATGTTAATAAGCCTTACCTCAGCCTGCTGCAGACTTGGGACCCCCTATGCAAATGCTTGTCCTGTGCCCTTGTTCATATGCTAGTGGAAAAACTGATGATGGTTGATAAGAAACAATTGTTCAAAAGGAGAATCAGGCACTTGCTTTCTTGAAGCAATTTATGCTAAGACTCCAGGGAGAGGGCAAAGAATGTGAAATCCATTTAATAGTGAAAATATAAAAGTATTGGAAATAGATCTCCTTGAGCCCCATTGGCCTAAATACAGAAACTGGCTTAAAAACGCTTTTTTACTATCTTTACACCACATTGTAAACTAAGTCGTGATTGTTAATTTATGTCTCTTGGTTTGTATCAAAGCCAGACCTATAAAACCTATATCCTGTATTTCTGAACATTACCCAAAAAACTGATGTGAAATTACAATTTAAACCTCAGAACTGAATGTAATTCCTGTGAGGGAGAATGTACTGTCGAAATAGTTCCCATGAAAGCAGAAGACTGACTTTTATGACTTCCTTACTCAGGTAGGGAAGATTATATCATATTACTTTAATGTCTTGCGTAACAGCTTTATTTTGGTTGAAATCTGCTAAAATTAAAGCTTCCTGTCCCATGGTACATGTGGTTTGATTCGAAATGTAGAGGGATTTTTTTCTACGTCCTCTTTCTACTTTGACTTTGTCATATATATGGAGACATAATATTGGTAGAAAAGAGATTTGGGACATACTGATTTACATTTTACTTAGGTGGGGGTGGCAGACTGCTATGGCATGGACACCATTTGCTTTATCTTGGCTTATCCACATCCATGTGAATAAAAAGAATGGGAAATAACCAAAGTGATTATACTTGGGCTTAAAAGATTTCTGAATGTCTATTCAGATTTCCTTAGTATATCGTTAACAGGATGCTCTTAATGACTGAGAACCATGTTTTGTTTTGCTTTTTACTCTATCTTCGCTATAAATCCCTAACCACCTTTGAAAGTTTCCAGAGCCTCCTTCTGCCCTTTGTTGCTGGGAAAGGAGAACTGCATAGTCCTGACAGAAAGCACCCCAGTGGACCACAGCGGGAGCTGACAGGCCTGATGGCCACCTCCCAGTCACTCCTGCTCTCCTTTCCTTTTCACGATGCGTGTGCCTTTCTTCATTGGTGGTCTCCTGAAGTCACCAGCCATGCCAGAAGGGCTTTCACTGGGACAAAAGGGGAACTGGAGCGAGATGGCCTCTCACATGCTGGCAGCTCTCCCTGAATTTTCTTCCTTGGCAACCCAAAGCCCTCGAAGGTCTGGCCAGCAACCTTGTTGTTTTCACCAGCCCTCTCCCATGTGACTTGCACCAGGCGAAAGTGCTATTTAAGCAGCTCCCTTCAGGCACTGGCTCAGCTGGTTGGGTACCCTTTGCCATGCAAGACCACAAAACCAAGTCTTCCCAGCCCAAATCTGGCCTGTTTTTTAAAGATTTTGGTTTCCTTTCTTTAGCTAACATGGCTTTCTCCTTTTAACACAAAGTAACAAATATCTTGGTCTTACATCTAATTTTATGTCGATCCTAACTTGAATTTTTGAGGGGAGGAGAGTGATTATGGAAGGGATGGACTATGAAGACAAATTGTCTGGCATTCCAAATACTCTAAAATGGAAATACACATACACACACACACACACATTACACACATATACTTACCACTTAAGTTTGTCTTTTCTCAAATTCCCCAGTTTGTCCTCTGCTTTCCAGCTATAACTTTTAAAGAGAGTCTTCGCAAGAGTCTCAAACTTGAAGCTGGCTGGATTTAGTTCTTATCTTTTCACTTGGCCAATTACCACATCTAATGGAGCTGGGCTGTAATATTGCTGCTTCATCCCCAGGTGCTACTGTCTAAACTCAAATGGTAGAACCCTGGCCTCAAATCAGTAAATTCCTTTAAATAAGGATTTCACAGCCTTTCAGGTGATTGATTCAGTAGTCCGTTTTTCCTTCTGATATTTTATAGTGTAAATGTTAAAATGAGGAACAGCTTTATACTACCAGAATTATAAATGCATTTAAGACAGATGATTTTTCATTTTTATTTTCCTGGCCCCGTTTGCCAGGTTTGGGTATGTTTAACAACAGAGTACTTTTGCAGTGTTTTATGAAGTGCTTTATTAATGTGCAAGCGTTCTAAAAGACCTGATCTGCTCAGAATTAGTGTTGACATCATAAACTAATTGCATCTGCATTACCTCGGAGATGAGGTCATTGAGGGAGCTGAAGAACTGAATTAGGATTGGTAGTGGTATTGGTAGTAGTGATGTGCGGTTGAATGTCATTGGGTGAAATGAGAAATCAACAGGCCTGCCACATAGGAAGGTGTCCCAGGCTCCATAGTCACCACCTTGCAAGTTAGAAAACTAACCCCCCAGCCCTCTGCCCTCACATCCTTTCCATCCATCTTTTCTCCCTCTACTTCCAGTCCAAGAGAATCTTTTTCTCTTCTCAGAGGAATCCTTTTCCTCTCATGGTTCTTCCAAGTATTTTGCCTATGCCATTTCCTTAAAGTCACAGGCTTTTGGAATCCAAATCCAGGAAACCTGAGGCTTATTCTACTTCTCCGCAAATGCAATGAATTAGAAGGATGGTGTATTAGTCAGCCAAGGGGGTGCTGATGCAAAGTACCAGAATTCTGTTGGCTTTTAAAGGGTATTTATTTGGGGTAAAAGCTTACAGTTAACAGGCCCTAAAGAGTCCAACTCAGGGTACAATAAGAGGTACTCTCTCACCAAAAGTCTGTTGCCATGTGTTGACGCAAGATGGCAGCCGATGTCTGCAAGAGTTCAGCCTTCCTCTTTCGGCTCCATAGTCCAAACTTCTTCCATTCTCAGCTGTAGGCTGGCATTAGGCTTGTCACTCTCCCCTGGGTTCATTTCTTTCTGGGCTCAGCTGCTCTGGTCTCTCCACTAGTTCAGCTGTAGACTATCAGGCTCACCTCTCTTCCTACGTATCTGCTGCTGTGTTCTCCTTCTTCAGGTATTTACTTCCGGGTGAGCTTTTATTTTATTCCCAAGAGGGCTGGAACTTGACGCTGAGTGGCACTCTAGTGATGTGGTTGGATCAGAGCCCTAATCTTAACATAGTTTAATCACTTGTCTCAGCTGAATCTAATACAATCAAAAGGTTATCACCCCAGAAACTGACCAGTTTACAAACATAATCTGTATTTTGGAATTCATAAATAATATTGAACTGCTACAGATGGGAAAGGGATGGAATAATAAGAAGGTTGAAAAAATTGGTTAGCATTTCAAATATTTTCTCACTACAGATTTTTTAAGAATGGGAAAGATCTACATGTGCTTGAAGCGTTTTTATCTTCTAATTAAATATTTTTATAGCAAATGTAGAATTTTAAAAAATCAAATTATTTAAGTAAAAATAGTGAAATTAGAACCATTGTTATAGTGGTCTTCCTTGGGTGATGAGAATTTACATGGGCTCTTCATTTCTTCTTCACATTTTTCTGTATTCGATGACTTTTCCATACTAATATGCAAAAAAAAAATCATAACTACTTATATTAAGGGAAAGAGAAATATATTGTTTTGATAGATTTTTTTTTTAAGTGGAGGAGTTTACCTTAGGATTTTTTTTCTGATGGAATCTACAATATAAGAGTTTAATGATCACTATTGAAAAATCATTACTCTCATAATTTTTTAATTTTTTTAAAGATGTGTTTTATTTATTTCTATCCCTCTCCCCCAGTTGTTTGCATTTGCTATCTGCTCTCAGTTCCTCTTCTTTTTAGGAGGCACTGGGAACTGAACCCAAGACCTCCCATGCGGAAGAGAGGTACCCAGTCACTTGGGCCTCCTCTGCTCCCTGCTTGTTGTGTCTGTTATGGTGTTTCCTTGCTATGTCTCTTCTTTGCGTCATTTTACTGCACCACCTTGTTGCATCAGCTTGCCACACTAGCCTGTTGTGTCAGCCTGTCACATCAGCATGCTGTCTTGCTCGTCTTCTTTAGGAGGCACCGGGAACTGAACTTGGGACCTCCCATGTGGTAGGCAGGAGCCCAGCTGCTTGAACCACATCTACTTCCCACTATCATAAAAGCACAGTTAGATGAGAGTGTTACTTTCTGGCTACATTTTAGCATATTACACTAGCCTAGCAACTTATAATAATTTACTCCTATATCTTAGCAAATTTAGAAGCAATGCCTTAACCAGATACATATTATTATGTTGTACTTTCAAAAAATTGGGAGGAAGTTGCAAGATAGGTAAATACAAGATAAAAATTTTTGGTCAGTGGTTTTGCCTAAAAATGCTGAAATGGCGCCTTCCTCCTGTTGTACTTAAATCATAATCTTACATTGTTTTCTGCTGCTTTTAGAATGAAGCCTAATCCTGCTTTCAGAGTGAAGCCTAATCAGTAGGCTGAGACAGTGTAAAAGGAAGCAGAAGCCTTATTTATCTTCTTTGTTTTTCAGCTCCAGGAAGCATACTTTAAGTGGGTATTGTCCAGAAGATGTAAATTCTTGCTTAGATGTCATAATGCACCATTGCTGAAGTGTTGACTTATTTGATAATGCTTTAAAAATTACATGTTTCATTACTGGCAACAGCGTGAGGTGGGCTTTATCTTACAAGAAGCTACACAAGGAAGGGAATAGTAGCTACTGATGTGGCAATGAAATTTTGTCATAATGTCATTTCCTGCCACTCAATCACCTGACAGGTGCATTGTATTTCTGGGCACAGAAGTTATTCCCCAGTGATGTAACTAGAGAGAATGTATCACAGGAACATCATAATATGTGATATTTGTGCAGTGTCTTTCTTAGGAAACGCTTTGGTTTTTTGTTTGTTTCCAGTGTATGCATGTTACCAATGAGTTTTTGCATCATAGCAACATTTGCCTCACATGACTGGTGTGTGTGAATCCACTGGGAGTGTACATTATATGTAAAGTGCGTTAAACCCATGTCGTCATCTTCAGTGCTTATTATGGTCTTTATCATTGCATTCATGTTTGTATATTGCATTGAATAACTGCAGAAGTCTAATCTGGTTATTGTTTTTTTAAAACTTATTTCCAAGGTATAAAAACGTACATATATACATGTTTGTATTTCTTCAAGTGAGTTGCCTTATTCAAGTTAGCTGTTCTTGACTGCAAGTGTGTGAGAGGTAGGCATATAGACAGATGAACTTAAGTCCCCAAAGTGTATTTTGAGGTATGTCTATAAAGTCATGAAACTCCCCTTCCCCCCCACCCCCGACAAACTCATCAGCGCAACTACCGGGAAAACAGCTGTGTTTTGGGAACTTCACATTTGGAGTTCTTTGACCTTAGGTAATACCTCGCTGGGAACCATTACCCAGCTTAATCAGCCCCTTTCTTCACCATATTTGGCTCTAAAAGCTCTTTGGCTGTCTCCAAAGATCAAATGTGCCCTCCGAGGGCCAAGACTGGCTGCTATAGAGACCATTCAAAGGAATATGCCCAAGGCCGAGAAGGCAGTTGCAAAAAAGAAATGGGAACTTGAGAAGGCATTCCAAAAATGCTCTGAACAATGGCTGCATGACTGGAATAAGTATGCAGCTCCCAAGGTGGCGGCTTTGAAGGACAGTTCCCACTGACAGATGTCTGTTAAAAATCCATGTCTTTACTCAGTAGCTAAATTTTATGTACAGACACACACCCTTGTACAAACAAACAGGCATGGACGGCACTTTTCCTTTAAAAACGTCCAGGCTTCTATTGCTTGTTTTTTGCCTCCTGCTCCCATCCCTTCCACGTGAGCATTTCCTCCCACTTGCTCTCACATGCTTATAACTCCCAAGTGGATAGCACCTATAGGTCGCTTTTGTCGCTGAGACATGTGTTGATCAAGATTTATGATCAAGGGCTTTTAAAAGTAGTATTTTAAGACTTTGGAGAGAAGGTACACGATATTCCCTTTTAGTTCCTGTTCTGTGCGCATGCTTGTGGGAAATTACCTGGATAGTTTTGGAGGGGCCCCGGGCAATAGGTTTCAGCCCCCAACGCAGCCATACTTTTTCCTCCTTGCAGGGCCCCCAGTCCCTGCCCTTGTGCATCCATGCAGGTTGGCACATGTGATGATAAAACTGGGTACAGTTTGTTCCTGTGCTAAGCTGTTCATTCAGCCCTTCTGGATGAGAGCCAGGTATGAAATGAAACGCCTACCGCATGCCCTTTGCTTTCCCCCTTTTATGTCAGGTGCTCTCTTTGTTTGTCACAAGCCCTTTAATGAAGTCTGGCCTGACTGCCCGATTCTAAGCCCAGAGTTGTGAAGCTGTGCTAAGCAGTATCTAGGTAGGTACATTCTGATGACTGCAATATGAGTTCAGGAGAAAGTTGAAAGTAAATCGGAGATCTGTGAGAGTCTTCTGCAGGGAGTTTCACAGCATACCACAGTGCCCGTGAAAGGATGCACTTTCCTTTCTCTTGAAGAGCCCGCACAAAGTAAATCCTGTTTCTCTGGCAAGTAAAGGGATAAGCCCTGGAGTGCTTTTTTTGTTTTTGTTTCTACACTTGTGTCTCCACATCAAATCTTTATTTGTAAGTAGACAAATAGACTGCTTGCCTATCTTTGAGAGGCAGAGTTAATATTTTAACATAAACAGAAATTTCCCCATAAAACTAGAATCCTTGTTTGGCAAACTTCAGTTTACCTGAAAGGCATTATGTAAATAGCAAATGCTGACTGATAGCAGCCATAATCTACTGCAAGAGGGAAGCGAGGAAAAAAAAGTTAATATTGTTCATATTTCTGTTGTGAATTTTAGAATCCATCAGTGACCTCGTGAGCTACAGGTAGTGTGTTCTCATCGTCCCTGTAATTAGATAAAAAGACTTCTTAGCCTGCCATTCAAGGTTCTTCACCATCTATCCCAGCCTGCCTTTGCAGATTTGACTTCTGCCACCCTTCCCCTTGCTGAGATACCATGTGATTCAGGGAATATACACCCTTCACTTGGCCTGTCCATGATTTGTTCTCAGATCCCTTGGCCTGTTCTAGAATGTGCCCTTGATGGGAATGGGAGGTGTGCTCCCGGCCTCATTCACTTAGTTCATATTCACTGAGTACCTGCTGTGTGCCAGGTCTTAGGCTAAACTCTGGAGATGGAACACTAAAGCAACACAGATATAATCCCTATTTCCACATACCCAAATTATTCCTTTTCTTCTTCTCAGCCAAGCCAAGTGTGTCAATGAGGTACCTCCCCGAAATTCCTAGTTGGAAGTATTCTTTCCCTTCCAAGATTCTGTAGAGTTTTTATTCCCTGTATATGGAACTTGCACCTTTCTGTTGTATATTCTATTTATGAAAGGAATTTACCTTTCTTTCTGGAGTAGTTAATTTCTGGAAGGCATGCACTGTAACAGAATTCAACTTCATATCCTCCATAGGACTGCATGAGACCTATACTCATTCATTAAGTATGTACTGACTACCTACTGTGTACCACTTACAGTGCAGGGTGCCCTGTATAATGATGTTTATAGATAACTTCTAAATACATGAGAAACAAGGATCTCAGAAGGACTATCCAATCTAATACTTGAGAGCAAAAGAGAGGTTGAAAAAGGAGGTGGAATGGAAAAGGGTTCCTTCGAGGTCTAACTATTAAAGAGTATAAGAGAAATGTGCTTCTGCCTAAATAATTTATTGCCATTAGACCTAAATTTGAATCACTGTCTTGCTTTTTTTATTTGCCAATTAACTTAATCTGGTTTGCGTGGATCTCTTTTTGCATCCGAAATTCTTAGATTGAACAATTTCCTATTAAAAATCGATTTCAGGTTTTTCAGTTAAGCACTGCAACTTCAGATTCTAAAATCTGCAGTTGAATTTTAACCAGCAGAAGGTTAAGCTTAGGCTGACTACAACCTGTTTGCCCAATAGCTATAATAGAAATGGTTGCTCCAATCATAAGAACATCCAGCTGCTTGTCTTTTTGCGTTGCTAAACATCTGAAACCTCCAGATCACATGGATTTGTTTACTGATTTAATATTGACTCCTTTTAGCTCATGAGTGTTTTAGACTCTTGCGTTTAAAAGAAAAGTAAAATACAGTTTGTTCATTTTATTTAGGTCTGCAGTACTCTGCATGCTTGTAAGTGCAGTTTTCTGGCACCACCCCTTTTTTAAAAGAAGAGCCTTTTATGAGTGAGTGAGAGTGCACTTTGAAATGCCCATGGTGACAAATTCTTTCATTTTCCTTTTCAGAATGAAGACCTACATGACCTCAGCAAAACCTCCTTTAACTCATGGGTACCCAGACTCTAAATATTTCATGATTCACAACCAGGACCTCACATGTTCCCTCTCTGTAGATGGTACGACGCGTCCATTTCAGTTTGTTTACTTTATACAATCCTCAGGAGTTCTTTGACTGAACTGCACGTTCTATATTGTGCCAAGCAAAAAAGCACTGTGACACCCAGAACAATGAGTCTGCATCAACTTCATCTTCAACCTAAAGGACTTAGCTGGCTACAGTGAGCTGATGTGCCCACCACCATGCCATGAGAGAATGGGTTTACTCTCCGTGCATTTACAAGATTCATTTCATCTGCTGCTGAAACCGTGTATGACAAAGCATCGTTGTAAATTATTGCACACAGAACTGTTGGGTGGAGAGAGTATTAAATATTTAACATAGGTTTTGATTTATATGTGTAATTTTTAAATTGAAATGTAACTTTTCTTACAGCACATCCCTTTTTTGGATGTGGAACTGAGGTATACAATGTTTTGTTGTAAAGAGTGGAGCAATTGCTTAAAACAAGGCTAAAAAGAGTAGAATAGGGTACGATCCTTGTTTTAAGATTATAATTCAGAAAAATAATATAATAAGAATCATAGTGCCATAGATGGTTCTCAATTGTATAGTTATATATACTGATACTATCTCCTGTAATATACCCCTGATGTTGAGATGAGTTCCTTACAAGAATTAGTCTTAATTTTGTACTTTTCCTGTAAGACAATAGGCCATATTAATTAAACTGAAAAAGGATATATTCTACTGAGTATTTTCAAGTGTCAGCTTAAAATTGGCAATTGAATGGAAGCAAAATTGCAAGTAAAGGAAATCAAAGTCTTCATTGTATATATTGTAAAAAAAGGAGACATGGTGATCCCTTTAAATCAAAAGCTCTCTTTGGAATGAACAATGTGGGTGTTTGTAAATTCTGGAAATTTCTTTCTATTCATAATAAACTAGATATTGTTGATCTTTTCTTCTCCCCCTTCTGTAAGCTTTCTGCTCCATTCCCACCATTTTTTTTTTCCTGTGCACACATTCTCATACTTAATTTCCTGCATTGTCTTGAGAAAGATGGTAAAGACAAGTAAGCGCTTACTAACCAGAAATTAAAGTTCCAGAAAGTGTTAGGTTTTTTGTTTGTTTGTTTTAATTTTTGTTGTTGTTATTGGTTGTTTTTTATCGTAACCAGGGCTCCATGTCACTTTCCTTAAGACCATTATCTCATGTTTTCTGAGAACTTCCAGTGTTACCTTATTTAACTGGATGTAATTGGCACATTTGCCGTGGTGGGTAGTGGCCTATTAGTGCTTAGCTAATAAAACACAGTTTACAGAGAGCACACAAAAACATAATGACCTACTATTGAAACATCTAATCAGCAGTGAACATGTTAATCCTTTTCTTATTTGGAAAGCTTATACATCTTGGAATTTTTCCATGTGAAAATGGAAACGGCAGTGAACCTATTTGAAGACATTGCCTACAAAATTTTTACCTACAGAATTTTTCATCCTTCTATTAGTAAACTTCTTAAGGGTGAAGTGCATTTGTGCAAATATCAGGCTTCTTTTGCATCAGTGGAAACTCTGCATCAGGAATTTCCAACCTGACTGTCTGGAGGAGCAACATTTTTATTTTTCTGAGCTCCTTGGTTGGGGGCGGGGCTAAAAAGAAGGGGCTGGACCTGGAGGGCACTGCAGTGGCCAGTACTCCCTGATCATCTGTACCCGGACACCTTGAAAGGGAGTGGAAATCAAAGGAAACCCACTGCTGGGTTCTGGATTACTCTTCATTCAACCGGATGGCATATACCTCACAGACTATTGTACAACATTCTCATTGTTGCAGAGTTTAATTGTTTGCATGCTCATCAGTTTCTAAGATAAGCCCATAGTCACAAGTATCCATTGTTTCCAAGGGACTTGCTGAATTACATCATTTCCTATTAGAGAACACTATCAATTTTAAAAATCTGATACGAAAGATTTTCTTTTCTACTTTTTTGTAAAAAAAAAAAAATTTTCTTAGTCAAACTGACTTTCATTTTTCAAGTATTCTGACTGATAGTGTAGGAAGAAAGCAAGCTGTCCTGCTTTCTGCCATTGAGGATTCAAGCAGTTAAAGAGAAATCAATAAAGTCGCCCCCAACCATTTTTCTGTGAGGCTGGTTTTAGTTCCCAAGGAAACTAAACTTTGGATAAGTATTACCAAGATACCTCTGCATGTGGAATTATGAATATATTTTGAGTGAGAACAGAAATGAAAAGACTGGAAAATACATCTCTTGGTTTCTATTTCCCCTAACACATTGTTGGGTCAAAGAGCAGAAAGTTGGAACTTTCTTCTTTAATATGCTTCTAGTGGGCCCTGCCCTACGTTTGAAGGGGGTGTCAAACTTTACTGATTTAAAACTGGAAGTTGTTGATACTCAAGGCAGAAACTCACGCTCTGCCTACACAAAGGGTTTTCTTTGAGCAACATCAGCTGCTAAGTCCTTGTGTTCATTTCCTTTTGAGGAAAGCTGCCTTTTATCCATTTCAGAGTAGTTGTAGGACAGCCAAGGACTTATAATGGAATTCTTGTGGCCTCTGATTAACCTAGAAGTTAGGGGTTTTTTCTTCATGAGATCAACCTTTTGCAGCATTCTTTCCTGGAGACTTAGGCAGAGTTTTAAAATTGTCCTTTGTGAAAAGAACAAACATGTTTCATGACTTTGATGGTATCTTCATTCTGGGCAAAAGAGTGGGCCTAGAACCAGCTAGAAGTGAAGAGAATCTATTAATGATCAACCACCTGAGTCAATAGTGACAAATCAGTACTGATGTTACATTCGTGGGCATTTCTTGCAAACTTTCAAAGGTCAGGGACTCTCTTACTAATCTAGATTGACTGCAAAAATGGATTTGCTGAAAATCATCTAGCCAGCAGTAGAGATTTTTAACCTCTCTTTCCCTGGCTTTTGTCTCCTAGCTTTTTTGAAAAAAAAATGAGACATGCAGGAAGAAAGATTTTTAGGTCTTATACTGAAGCCCTATTTTATGCAGTCTTGTATCCTGAAGGCAATATGCCACGTAGTTGGAAACTTAAATTTGATGTACTGAAGATGGGTGTGCTTGGGGGGGGGGGGATCATTATCCATTAACAGTAAGAGCCATGAAAAATGGGATAGGCGTGAAGTATTTCAACTGCTGGTGGCGGCAGTCCCACCTCCGGGTGCGCGCAGAATTGGCAGAGCTCAGTAGGTCAGCCCGTCACACAAGGAAACGCTGAAACCAGAGTCACACAAGACCTTGATTGGAGAGAGACGGGCCCTTTGGAAGGCATGTGAGGGAGAATGGGTGGAAGCCAAACACGAAAATAGCTTATTTGAAGGGACTTGACAAGGGAGTTTGTGCTCCCAGGACACCCTGAGCAGTAGTTGAAGGTAGTATGACATTTGTAGAGACTGCTGAGAAACGAGAGGAAGAATCATCATGCCTTGTAGGGATGTGAGAAGCATCACCTTGCCTATACTAAGAGGAAGACCTCCAGTCTGTGAGCTTAGTTCTGGAGAGGAAAACAGTCTTCCTGAGGTTAGTAGAAGGTCAGGGGTTAAACATCCGTGCCTTTAATCATTTCCACAGCCCAGCCAGATAAGATTTTGGAGGTACTGCCTTAGCTCTGAACATCAGCCTCCCAACTGTGGGTAGAGAATGTATGGGTCAGATGATATTTAGGATGTCCCTCGCTGCTTGTAACTAGAACATAAAGTTAGGTTCTGGAAGGAGGTAGAACTATCTAGAAGGTGCTTAACCCTACTCTTAAGGAAATTATCATTAGTAAAGAGCTTATATTTTACTAATATGATTAGAAATGTGTGATTTAGATGGAGAGTTATTTTTCTTTCCTGGTTTGTTGATGATTTGGCATTTGTGATGTTTTAGACTTTTGCCATTCACCCAGCATCTCTATTGCTCACTTTGTTTATGCTGTGAATTTCCCCATTGCTAACTAATATGCCATATAATAGGACAAATTTAGCGAACAGGAAAACATGTCTGTATTTGCCTAGACATCTTCAGTGCTGTCTTCTTTTCAGAATTTTCCTCTTGGTTTAAGAATGTAGTTCCCCAAACAATTTTTCTTACAAAGTTCTTTCCTTACACCTCTTGGCTACAGGGTGGGCCCAATGAAATACATATATATTTTCATTTAATATATGTGCAGTTTGGCTTATCATCTTAAGATGGTGGTGCTGCTCATGGTGCTACTTCATCTGTGTACAAAAAGACCAATGCATGGTCTGTACTGCTACCAAAACATTTATTGTATATATGTGTATAACACATGTATTATGTATATATGTAATGGGTACCAGGCCAGTTATATATTTTTATTTAGAAGTGTTTCACTTTTTCAAGTTTTCTTTATGGTGTTATGCTTATTTTCATTTTTTCTCCCTGATTCTGTCTGGTACTTAGAAATGTAGTGTCTGCATCGTTGATTAAAGAAAACTGTCTAAATTCACTGATGGGAATGTTAGTGATCCTTAATGTCATTGATTATGGGACATGAAACAGAAACTGCCAATTAAGATTTGCTGGGGCATTTGATTGGGTAAGAGCAATGTATACTGTTTAACATGCTTTAATAAATGATTTTGGAACAGATAGGTCTGCCTCATGCTATCCCTCTTCAGGCGACTTTCAGTGGCCAAGTATATAAAGAAAAATATGTGAAGAGATTTGAAGGTGCTTTTGGTGATGGTGGTGGTTGGAGAGAGAATGAGAAGCAAAAATGCATCCTCATGAGGTGGAAAGATAGGTGTTGCCTTGATATGCACTAGAGCAGTTTCTTCAGCCTTAAATACGCAGACATCCCCTTCGAACACATTAAAATGCAGATGGCCGTTAGGGAGGTCTTGGGCAGAAAGTGGGTGGCACTGAGATCCTGAATTTCCAATCCACTCCCAGGGGAGGCTAGGTGCTGCTAATTCTGATCTGCTGATCTCACTAGGAGTAGCAAGGCTCTAAACAAGGTTTTTCTCAGTCCTGGTTGCATATTCGCATCATCCGCGTAGCTTTATAAAAAATGTCAATGGCCAGGCCAACCCCAGAAATGCTGATGTACTTGGCCTGCGGGTGGGCGGCTGGGCATCAGCTGCTATTTTATATGCTCACCAGGATTTTCTAGTATATGGTTAGGACTGAGAACCCCTGCTTGGAGGTGTTGCCAGAACTTGTCGATTAAAAGAGTCATTTATTAAAAACCTTGATTCCTTGTATAGATATGTCACAATTTGTTATCCATTCAGAAGTTGATGGGCATTTGGGCTGTTTACAGATTTTGCTGATTACTAATAAAGCTGCTATGAACATTTGTGTACAAAAAAAACCCAACCAAATGAACGAAAAACCTGATTCCCTGGAACCATTTTTAAACAAGTGACTTCTGGTTGGCATGGTTCAAAAATCCTGGTTTTTGTACAAATGGAGACTTTTGGATTGTTTTACCACTAGAAGAGACAATAACATCTAAGATTTTTGAAGTACTAAACCACGTTGCCAATAAAGAAGCAGCCAATACTTCCCCCCCGCCCCCCCGCAATGAGGTTTCTTGAGCAATTTAAAATAGAAGAGGATTGATGTGTCCCATATTTTTAGGACAGACTCAAACTATAGAACATTTTGGAGACAGATACAAGATTATTATTTTTATGAGCATAATACTCCACTGAGGGTAAAGATTATCTTTTCCATCCTTATTTGTTGTATCAGGCCGGAAGGATCTTTCTTTGGTTTGGCAGTATAAATGATATTTTCATTGTTAAGTAGCACACAACATGATTTAATAAATGCTTAAAGTCATTATTTGATATTCACTTTCTATTAGCTTCCTCCATTTATCGCGGTTTTTTTTACACTGACTTTTCCCTCCCACTGATATTGTAAAAGCAAACATCACTCTAACCCCTATTGAAATTGCACATAAACATCACTAATTAGTAATAATTTCAGGGAAGTCTAGTTGGAATGAATTAATGGTGTAATTTATAGCATAATTGTCTTATTGCTTTTATACATATACAGAAATAAACGATAACAAGTAAAACATCAATAAAAGGCCTGCGAGAATTAATAGCTGAGGAGAATTTGTAATTACTGTACTGATTCTATTACAAACAATAACAACATTTATTCTACATTCATTCTAGGTTGGCTGCCTAGATTTCCATCAATTATCCTATTTTATCCTTCCAGCAACCCAGAGGTAGATAATCTTGGTATTGCTATTTCTCAGATGTGCAAGCAGAGGAGGGAAGTGGCATACGTGTGGGCACAGGTGCCTAAACTATGGAGCAACAGCTCATATTCCTTTTCCATTCCCCTTTCCTAATGTGATCAATTGCTGGACTGAGATTGGAGATCACTGTTAGGAGAGTGAGTTCTAATCAGCAAGACAATTCCTGGTAACCTACAAGACAGGTAAAATATTTGAGAATTAGTAGATTTTAAGAAAAATGAACCATTGTGCCAAATGAATCATTAGATAAAATAGGAAGATAATTCCTTGGTATTTTTTTTAATCATAAAATTCAATATTAATTATTCATTCCCTCCACCCTCAAGATTTATTGAGGAGCAATTGCTGTGTGTTAGGTGTGAGTGAGACTTCAAAACTTCCGTATTAGTTCTTGACGTGCTCTCAGACCTCAGTTGGTTTGGACCACTTGTTTTAGAGATAAAGGGCATTGGGTTTCAGTTCTACTCCCATTTAATGCGACTTTGGTTTTAGATGCATTAATACCAGATTGTGGGAAGCGTTTGTGGCTCAACTGATAGTGTCTGCCTACCATATGGAGGGTCCAAGTTTCGATACCCAGGGCCTCCTGACCCATGTGGTGAGCTGGCCTGCACACAGGGCTGCCGTGCGCAAGGAGTGCCATACCACGCAGGGGTGTCCCCCACGTAGGGGTGCCCCATGTGCAAGGAATGTGCCCCACAAGGAGGGCTGCCCTATGCGAGAAAAGCACAGCCCTCCAGGAGTGGCACCGCACACATGGAGAGCTGATGCAGCAAGATGATGTAACAAAAAAAGCAACAGTTTCCTGGTGCCACATGACAAGAATGCAAGCAGACACAGAAGAACACACACAGTGAATGAACACAGAGCAGACAACAGGGGGGAAGGAAAGAGATATAAAATAAATATTTAAAAAAATACCAGATTGATTAAAATTGGCTTCAGAAGGGCTTTAACGTTCTCCTCCCAGCAAGGTTTGGGGTGCTGTCATGATTCAAATAGGACCTAGATTTGGAAAGTCATGTCCTGGAGGGTTGCTGAGTGGAGAGTGGGAGTTAGGTATAGAGGCAAGAGCAAGCAAGGGATAAAAGACCCAGAGGAAAGACAAGGCTCCCAGAGGAGATTTCAAATGGGCCAGAAGCATAATAGAATGACAAGGTGTTATTCTGGACAGAATCCTCTCTTTATCATCTGGTGTAACTCTTCATCCTTAGGCAGAGTCAAGAACCCCCAGTAGCCAATCTCTCACACATGAGTTCAGAACCCCTTCTGGAATCAGTTGTCACATTTGACAAGCATTCATTATATGCCCATGGCTGGTCATCCATCAGCTCAGTTGTTCCCTATTCAAGTCTTCATCACAGAGGGTTATATAGATTTTTTTTTAAGTAGTTACTGGGGATTGAACCTGGGACCTCGTACTTGGGAAGCTGGCACTCCAACCACTTGAGCTATATTGGCTCCCCAGTTATAGATGTTATTACACCATGTTATAGAGGAAAACACAGAGGCCTAGAAAGTCCCTTGCTCAAGGCCACTAAGTTAGCAAGTGTAGAATGGGATTCCAACCCAGTTCCGTCTAACTGAGCTTTTAGTTTTAAAGTTTTCGTCATCAAAATACATGGAAACAAATATAAATACACGTGCTTTGAAAGGCTGATGTACATTTCTGGTGCTGGGTTGTCAGAAAAGGCATGTGGTGGTTTCAGTACTCCAGGCACAACCTGGAGCCCCACACTCCCCAACCATCTGCTGCCTTCTCCCGGGTGTGCCAGGTCTTCTAGAGCCATAGGAGGAAAGTGCTCTCAGCTCTCACTTAACCACTTGCAGCTCAAGCAGGGGCTTTTCTCCACTGGGTTACAGAGTCTGATTCACAGACAATGGCAATCCAACACACACACAATGCATATACCCACACATTTGTTCTACACTGTGCCACACAGATGTACATGTGCACACAATTCAAGGAAGAAATATTGATACCTTTAACACGGTGAACTTTTTTCTTTTTACAGCAGCACCATGTTTCTGATTTAAATTCAAACTGTTTAATTTTACCTTCTCCTCTCATGGCTGGTACACACCAACTATTCCAGTTAGCAGGGTCCCATGCCCCATGTTTGAAAAAATTGTTGAGATTTTTTTCATAAGTTGAAAAATAAAATAAGTTTGGCTGAGCTAAGCAATCTTCTTCCCGAATAGAGTAAGCCTACTATCTGTGTTTGCTGAAGTGCTTGACTAGATGGGAATCTGATGGGATACTTCTTTCAGCGACCATGTGAAACCTTGAGTTCTTATCCTTCCTGTGAAACTGACTGTGTGGCTTTGAGCAAAGCACTTCTGTTTTGACCCTCCACTTCTCTGTTTATAAAACATAAAGGTTATCTGATCCTACCCCAGGATTCAGAAATCTGTGAACCTGCTAAAATTCAATGTGATATTTTTCATGTATGTTGCTGAGAGCATTTTTTATTTTTGGGGAGAAAGACTGTGGCTTTCAGTTGATTCACAAAAGGTGTGCGACCTCAGGGAGGTTACGATTTGCTGCATTAGATGATTTCTTAGAATCTTTAATTTCATTGTTTTCATGATTCCTCGAAAATATTATAGAATTAGGGACTGGCTTCAGGCAAAACAATTAGGTTGACCCAGTCTCTGTCCCTGCCTCCTTCTTTCAACTCTACACAGTGCTTGGAGTTCCCCTTGCCAAATGCTTTCAGGGGACCCAGGCTCTTCTAGAATGGAGAGAATATATCTGATAAACCAATTATAAATATTAACCCAAAGGTATATGAAATTAACCTAGTTATTCCCAGGGTGTTTGCCTCAAAAAAAGAAAACGTCCCCTGAGAGAAGAGACCACTCTAGCACAAAGGAACTACTTGCAAATGGTGGAATTTTGGACATCAATGGGAGATCTTTTAGACATTTAGTGGGAGAGGTAGAGCAGAGTTTGCACATTTTAGGCCCTGAACTTTGAAAGCAATGACGATGCAGTAGTTCCTTACCCCATATGTAAATAAAAATTGCCCGAAACCGGCGGGGGCGAGTCCAGGAACCTGTGGGAAGAAGCGGGGGTAGGGGCAGGGGACGAGAAAGAATGGAGACAAGACGGGATTCTGATCAAGTCTCGTTTATTAGGGGCAGGGTAGGGGTATTTATAACTAGGAAGGAAGAAGGTAGTACATACTGACGACAGCGCATGTGTTGGTAAATGATTAAGTAACTAGATTTTCGGTTTTTGCGCCACACGCATGCGCAGATGGTTGTTTGGCAACGTCCGCGAAAAAACTTTCGGGCGCTTTAGGGAGTGCCCAATCGGAGCCCGGGGGAGTGGCGTAAAGAGAAATAGAAACTTAACTTACTTCAGTGAGGATGGGGGAATAGAAACCTAACTGGGTTAGTATCTAAGATGGCGTTTGGTAACAAGATGGCCGATACAATACTAGTGCCAGAGGCAGCTTCCCACAAAAAATAAAAGTTTACTTTAAAAATAATGCAAAACCTACATGTTTGTAAACTAAAATAGCTTCTTTTTAGATTCTCTGAATAATTTTAATTTTTAATTAATTAATGAAAAAATTTTTTTCCTCTCCGTTTTTCTCCCGAGGGTGGGGGTCCCAGCTTGGCTGTCAGGACTCAATACCCTCCTCCTCACATCACTGAAGTCATCCTTTGCAGGTGCCCACTTACCCCACCTGTACATGACATTGGCCCTAACCCCACTCTACGATGAAACCTGTTTACTTGTGTTGGCAGAAAAAGAACTAAAGCAGAAAGAGTGCTAAAAATTTTCTTCTGGCTGATGAACAATTCCCACTTGCTGCTCATGGAAAATCTATTTCCATACCCCAGCCATGGAGTTGATCTCCATGACACAAAGGAAACTTCAGTCAAGAATTTAAAAAGAACGTTTCTCTTTGGGAATTATAAGCTCAGAACACCTCCCACAAGAAACTACACTACCTTATTTTAGGTAAGAAGATAGTGCCCAATGTGCCTGTTCTACAAAAATTTTGAGCCCCTGAGGAAAACAATCAGCTTTCAAAATGTTTTCACCAAAGGTGACCATACAAGTAAAACTTGCCATTTATTTTTTCTTGTTGTGGTCATGGAGAGTTGACTTTTTATTCTAGAAAGGGGTTTTGCCTGCCCCATGCCAACCTGGAAATCCCATTGACTAAGAGACCCTTGGAAAACTGCTCAACTTCTTGGAACTGTAGTTCCACCAGCTGTAATGTGACAGTGGTGATATTTGCTTTGCAGAGGTGTGGTAAGCATTGAAGTCACTTGGCTACGCAAAGACTTTGGAGTAGAGACTCACCCCTACCTGGTGCTAAACACATTGGAGACATTTTACTATAATTTTAACTATCTTTATGTCTTTTAGACAAAACCTCTTCCTTCATGCCAATATAGTTTGTGTATCTTTTTATAAACATGATATTTAAAAGGCCTTCAACACTAAAAGACATTCCACACTTGAAGTCCCCATCCTGCCTTTCTGGTGAAATGAGTCTATTCTCAAGGAAAAGTTATGACAAAGCCACAGATGGAGTTTTGTTGTTGTTTTTATTTCTTTTTTTTTTTAATTTTTAAAGATTTATTTTATTTATTTCTCTCCCCTTCTGCCCACCCCCCATTGTCTGCTCTCTTGTGTCCATTCTCTGTGTGTTCTTCTATGTCTGCTTGTATTCTCAGCGGCACCGGGAATCTGTGTCTCTTTTTGTTCGTCATCTTGCTGCATCAGCTCTCCATGTGTGCGGCACCACTCCTCGGAGGGCTGCGCTTTTTGCGTGGGGCCACTATCCTTGCGGGTGCATTCCTTGCATGTGGGGCTCCCTATATGGGGGACACCCTTGCATGGCATGGCAGTCCTTGCGCGCATCAGCACTGCACATGGGCCAGCTCAGCACATGCGCCAGGAGGCCCTGGGTTTGAACCCTGGACCTCCCATATGGTAGGTGGACATTCTATCAGTTGAGCCACATCTACTTCCCCACATGTAGTTTGGTGATCACAGCTCTGCTTCACATAAATGCACTCCTGCAGCTTCTTTTTCTGAGCACAAAACTGACATCAATGAGGAAACTGGACACTGAGAACCGTGGACAAGTCTGCTAGTTCTACCTTTAATGGAAATGACTGAATTACTTTCCTAAAGATAGGAACCGCGGCTAGACTCTCCTCTCCAATCCCGGCTCGCCACCTTCTGTAAGGTGGATTCAGATATGGTCCCACACTCTCACACTTCCTGTTCTTCCTGTTTTGTTTTGAACCAGAAGCATCCTTTTGGAGGGGCTTGCCCATCTGCAAATACCCCTATGTAATTTGGCCCCTGGGGTTGGCCAGGATTGAGTTGAAGTCTTTTTATACTTAAGACCAAAATTAATAAAGCAAAATACTCAGACCTGACTTTTACCTCTTCCTCTAGGCTATCCTTACCATGGAGGAAAGGTTTGAGGGTATAAAGGGGAGCACTGCCCAGCCAGTCACCCTGATGGCTGAGGTGGGAGACATGCTGTCCTTAGTAGGCCTTTTCCTCTAGCCCCTTCTAGGTTTTTTTTTTTCATTCCAGAAGCAATGCTCTTTTTAAAAATATATATATATTTATTATTATTATTTTTTAAAGGTACTTAGAGTACGTAAACATTACATTAAAAAAAAAAAAGGGAATTCCCACATGCCCCGCTGCCTACCCCTCCCACAGTTTCCCACATTAACATCCTTCATTAGTGTGGTGTATTTGTTACAATTGTCTGTCTTGTCTCTTGCATCTCCTACTAACTTTCCTTTCTCTTGGCCTCCATTTTTGGGCTGGGCCAACCTTTCATGGCCTTATTTTTAGTTCTCATATGGAAACACTGACTTGTTTCTCTCATCATTTCTTCTTTCCTTTACTAAAGATTTGGGATTGTTTTTCTGCTTGTGCATTCAAGGGCGTGGGGAACATTGTGCTTAGGTTTAACCCCTTCTATTTCCCCGAGGTGCTTTGCTCAGTGCACATAGACTTTTAATTCTTTCCAGGCTTGTGTGTTCAGTCCAGACTGAAGCTTTTCTGGAGCTTGGCCTGCCTTCTTGTTTATGGGGAAGCTTATTGCTTCACAGTAAGACCACCTAACAGTTGTTATCTGCGACCTGAGAGAAGAACTGCCAGAGATGCGAGCCAGAGGGAGTGACAAGTTGCTCTTCTCTCAGGACCTCCCAGCTCCCCGGCCCCCACCACCATCTGGGACCACCCGAGGAAAGACACTGATGCGACGCCACATGTTCACAGGAGGTTTGGAAAATTCTCCACCCACCAAGGCTGGCCTCTGTCTCTACCAGAGTCCCTGGCAACGGAGAGAACCATCAGGTTTATCTGTACGGATGCCTACTTTGATTTTCTCTCCCTCCTTCCTTCCCTTGCTCCTCCAGGCCTCCTATCTTCTCTTTTCTCTTTGTCCTTCCTCCTTCTGTCCATCTCTACATTTCTCATAAGCCTGTAGAGTAGCCCTTGCATAATCTCTCTCCAGGGGCAGGAACCATGGCTGACTTAACAGGGAGCGTGACATAGTGAACCATGCCTTTAAGGAGGTGCGCAATCACATAAAGAATAAGATCCATACCCTTTATCTCTTCTGAGCCACCCCTGTATGCCTTTGCTCACATTCTGCCCACTAATTTCCCCTCAGAGACTTCACATTCACCGTCCCCTCCTGCTGGGATGCTCTGGCTTCTGAACTTCTGGTAGGAGTTTCCCACTTTTGGTCTCAGCTCCCAAGTCCCCTTCCTGAAAAGGCCTTTGCTTATCAGCCCCTGCCTCCCTCACTCTATTGCTTATTTTGTTTCAGTTTCTTCACAGCTCTCTTTTCATCTGAAATTATCTCTGGGTTTGTTTACTTGTTTTTTTTCTGTCTTTACCCCTAAAATCCTGTCTTTTTCTCCATAGGGACCTTCATTGCCTGGCACAGTTTGTCCTCAATAAATAGCTGTTGAATGAATGAATACTTTGGTAGGGGACATAAGAAATAAATGATAACCACATCATCAATAAATTATAATGGCTGTTAGAATTTAGTGAGTCTTTGCATTTTTACCAAGTACTGTGTTTTACACAAAACATCTCCAGTCCTCCAAACAGCCATGGGAAAAAATTATTATTTCGATTTTTGCCATGAGAAAAACAGAGGCTCTCCAGAGTTGGGATTTTCCCAAGGCCACCCACCTAGTGAAGGATGAACCTGGGATCCATCCTCAGACAGGTCTGTCTCAAAAGCTAGCTGTCTTTCTTTCCTCATGCCCATGATGACCACATTAACAACTATAATACATGACAGAAAGAGATAAGCCCATGAGAGGTACAGATAAAACACCATGGGAACTTAAAAGAAGAAGAGTGGCCTCAGAATGAAGGGAAGGAAAGGGTGTGTGAGAAGGTGATTTTTTTTCCCTGGACATTGATAGTAGGATTTGGGCAGGTGGAAGAGGAACAAGAAATCTCAGGCACGTTGAGAGAAAATACCAGAAGGCCACCATGTTACGTGCATGAGTGTGCACACATGTGCACATGTGTAGATGCGTGTGCAATCTCAAGGAGAACTGATGTCCCCAGCAAAGTCTCTGCCCAGGTTTTCTTGGAGTCTTCAGGGACATGTCAGATGCGCTCACAAACAAGTCCTTCCTACTGGGCTCTGCTGCTTTCCTACTGGGCTTTCTTGATCTGCTGCTGAGCACCATAGTTCCACAGGCTGTTGGGCGCTGCCATTCGGGACCGAGTCCCCCTTCTATGTCTGCTAAGTTGAAGAGCCCCAAGGGTCCTCGCCACCCTGGAGCTGTACACTGTGGATCTCATGGGACAAAGGTCTCCTTTCTCCTGAAGATTAAGTCCAGTGTCAACAGCACATCAAAAGGACTGGCATTCCTAAGTGATTCCATTTAGGTTAATACCAATATGTCATTGTGAAACTGAAAGCAAATAATATACACCCTGAGGATGTAAACGTGATGATAGTTGTGTAATGGTAGTGTTAAATATGCTGATTTCCTGATCCTTCAGAGTAAAGAGACTGTATGTATAATTTATAACTGATAATCAAGTATAAGAAGTTAACATATATTTAAAATATAAAGATAAATAAAATACCCTAAAATTGAATAGAGGAAGGGAAGAGAAGTTGAGTGGGGAGGAAAGAGAACTACAATAATTCTGATCTACTAGATGCTTTCATAATCATGACATATGACTGTTTGAGGACAATTCAGAAAGAAGATCTAAGTTGTGAGAAGAACACATAGCCTAAGAACATGAATGAAATAGGAATTATAATGCACAAAATGTCTGCAAAAACACTTTACAGAAGAAGCTTAATGCGTTCTCTTAGTCAATGACAGATCAAGTAAATAAAAAGTAAGAAAATAATAGAACATCTAAATAATACAATTAACAAGTGAGCTCTAATTGATAGATGCCAAATTCTGTTCAATGAATACAGAGCAGATATTTTCCCCCAAAGGTCCATCGAACATTCAGAAAAAAAAAATGACCATATATTAGGACACAAAACTGAGTGAAATCCAAAAAGTAGAATCCATATGAAGACTATCCTTTGATAATAACTGAAAAAAATAGAAGATTGTAAACAGGGACAAAAGCACGCTCTCTAGCAACTTAAGAAAAGTCTAAGTCACTCATGAGTCAAAAATGAATCCAGGGAAGCGGCTGTGGCTCAATCAGTTGGGCTCCTGTCTACCATATGGGGGGCCCTGGGTTCGTGCCCTGGGGTCTCCTTGTGAAGGCAGGCTCGCCCACACACTGAGGAGAGCCGCCTAGCCCGCAAGCGCTGTGGAGTGCCGCCTAGCCAGCACGTGCTATGGAGTGCCTCCCAGATGGCAAGCATCCCAAAGAGCTGACTCAGCAAGGTGATGCAACAAAAAGGGAGACATGCAAAAAACACAGAAGAGCGATGGTCACGGAGAGCAGACAGCAAGCAAAAAGCTGCAATGGGCTGGGGGGGGGGGGGGGGGGGGACGGTTAAAAAAAAGACTCCAACACCAAAATTGCAGAACATCTAGGAGATACTGAAATGGAAAGACTGAATGTCAGAATCTGTTTTAAATTTATAAATTCCACTCTGTTCTATTAATCTGTAAAAAAAATGAAAATAAATTACTAGAGAGAAGCAAAATAAACCAAAGGAAAACAGAAGGAAGAAAATAACAGAAAGAAAAGTATAAATTAATTGATGAGAAATAAAGAGTAGAATAAAAAAAATAAATCCAACATCAGGCTTTTTTGAAAAACAAAACAAAACTATTCACTAAAAATTTGTGAAAAAGTATACAAAAATGGAAACTAATAACAGGAAAATAACCACAGAAATAGAGGGCATTGAAAGATTTATAAGGAACTACTCTGTATAACTTCATGGATATAACTTTGATAACTTGGTTGTAATGATAATTTTTCTAGGATAGCAAGTTATGGAAACTGACCCCGGAATAGATAGGAAATGAAGACATTAGAAAGTAACAACAAAAAGCAAGTTTAAAATTCATGTATTTGGAAACTAACACATTACTAAATAATTCTGGACTTTAAAAGTAAATCATGAAGAAAATTAAAAAAGTATTTAGTAATGAGTGCTATACAATACTATAATTCAAAACTTGTGAGGCAGCATAAACACTTGTACTCACATGTTCATTGAAGATTTATTCAACTAGCACCAAATTGGAAACAAATTGAATGTTCATAAATAAGTGAATGGATAAACAAATTGTGGTATATCCATACAATGGAATGAAAAGAATGAATTCTTGATACGTGCAACAACATGGCTGAATCCCAAAAGCACAACGGGGAAAACCAGCCAGAAACAAAAGAGTTTCTCTACAATTTTATGAAAACAATTCTATGAAAACAAAACTAATGTATAATGACAAAAAGCACATCCTTGGTTGCTTGGGCAGATGGTAGGGAAATAATGCCTGAAAAGTGGCCTAAGGGAACCTTTTGGGGGATAGTAGAAATGTTCCATATCTTGACTACAGTGTGGTTACACAGGGATATGCGTATGTTAAAATTCATGGACATGTACAGTTAAAACGGGTACATTTTCTTATGTAAATTATATCTCAATTAAGTTGATTTAAAAAATTGTTGGCAACAAAGTCAGCACTTTGAAGGAATGTTATAGCTTTAAATACATTTATCTGGAAACTAAAAAGGTAAAACATAAACTTGTTAATCATTCACCTGAAGGAGTTGGAAAAAGAGCAACAGAATAAATCTAAACAACCAGAAGAAAGGAAACATCAAGAACAAAATAAAGGGAGCTGAGATGGTACAAGAGATTGCTCACCTCTCTCCCACTCTGGAAGGTCCCAGGATTGGTTCCTGGTGCTGCCTAGAGAGAAGACAAGCAGATGTAGAAGAACGCACAGTGAATGGACACAGAGAGCAGACAATGGCGGGGGTGGGGGAATGTGTGCTTTCCTGGTAAAATATAAAATACCAAATTTGTTAAAAGACAAGGTAAATAGCTTGAATAGACAAGTAAGCATTAAACACATTAAAATGATAGTAAAAATTATTTGCAAATGGCATGATCACCAATCTAGAAAAGAAGAGGCTCAACATAGTTTTAGAACTGATAAGACAGTTTAACAAGTCATCGGCATACAGAATCATCTGGTAAAAATCCATATTTCACAACAATATCCAACCGGAAAATGTAATAAAGATAAACAGCAACAACAAAAGTATAAAGTTTCTAGGAGCTACCCTAATAAAAAATTCCTGAGACAAAAAAATTTAAATGTAAGATAGAGAATGACTGGAGAAATGGAAAAACTTTCATGCTCTTGGTTGAGACAAATTTACCTATAAATTCAATGCAGCCCTAATCAAAATTACAGTTGTTTTTTTTAAAAGAAATATGATAAACTTATTTTAAAATGTGTATGAAGGAATAAAAGTCCACAAATAGTTAAGTCAATTAAACAAAGGAGAGTAAGAGCAGGACTTATCCTACTGGGTATGTTATAATACTGAGTTAATAAAAAAGAGTAGTTATAATGCAAATGCTTGCCAGCAGGCCAAGATCAGAATAAAGAGCTCAAAGTCACAGCAATGTATGTATGATCCTAATAAATTATATTTAAAACTAAACCACACATATGATTACGGTGACATTCAGAAAGCTCGCTCACCATGAGGAGAAAAACACAACTGGATCCTTCCATGATATTTCAGAAAAAAGGTGGGCTCTAAACAGATTTCATCAGATAACTAAATCTGAAAGAAAACAATTCTAAAGTTAAAAGACACAAATTTAGACAAATGCCTTTGTTATCTATAGCAGGCAATGATTTTAAAAATAAAACATCAAAAGCAAGAACACCAGTCAAAAATCTGAGAAATTTGATTACATTAAAATTAAGGCTTTCTGTTCATGGATCATCATGATGAGAGTGGACATATCAGTGACAGAATGAGAGAAGATATCTGCAATGTCTAAAACTATGGATTAATATCCAAATTAATTGAGAAACTCTTGAAGACCAAGAGGAAAATTAGGGCAACTCCATTAAGAAGGAGGCAAACACTATGAACAGTCAAGATACAAATGACAACAGGTGTTTGAAGAGAAATAAAAATTAAAATAACAAGGGTATCTAACAATAGGTATGTACATATTCACTGAAAACAATTCGAAATTTAGTGGAGAATAGACATCCTCATATACTGCTGGTGGGAGGGTGGATGCTTTAGCCAATCTGAAGTGCATTCTGGCACTACGAGTCAGATACCCTATGAGCAAGGAATTCTACTCATGTACAACCCAAGCATGTTCTCCACATATACGTCCCTATGGGGCTATGTACATGAATATTAATGACAGTATCTTGTGGGGGCAGGAAGTTGAAACTCACTGGGTACCCAATACTGGAAGTGTAGAGAAAAGTCTGGTGGTTGCCCACTTTGGAGTTTATTGCTGCAGTTGGAAGCATTGGATTCCATGTTTGCATAGTGACAGGGATGGATCTTAAAACACAGTGCTTGAGGGAAAAGGTAAGAAATGGGATAAGATACATAACACAATACCACTCATGTAAATAAAAGAACACATGAAAAAAAACAACAACAACCAAGGCACAGTTTGCAAGGATATATTTTTTAAAAGATACACATTATAAATGATAAATAGCAATGCTGGGGGTAAGGGGAGTGGGGAAGGTATGCATTAAACATAATAAAATGTTTGCCCATATGAGGGAGAAAGGGAATGGGAGGGAATGTGGGGCTAAAAGGGAATAAATACTTCAAAAAAATTAAACAAGAAGTGATTTTGTGAATGAATGATGATAACGTGCCACGAATTAAGGACTTTTTCTAAACCTAACCCTCTGTCTTTGAAGCTTAAAAAGCAAAACAAAACTAAAATATAAAGAGGCCAAATAACATAAACAAAATAGAGAAATTTATGAAAGCAGAACCTTGAAAACCCCAGGACCACCTGGTTTCACAGAGAGGTTCGCCAAACCTTTAAAGAACAGAAAATTCCAGCATTATTCCCATCATTTCAGAGCAGCTAAAGAGAAAGTTTCTAAGTGACTTGTATGAGGGCAGAATAATATTGACAGCAAAACCAACCAAGTTAGCACAGAAAGAAAGCTACAAGTATCCTCACATGGCCATTGGTGCAAAAATCCTTAATAAAATGTCAACAAACAGGCTCCAATTACACCTTAAAAGAATAATTCACCATGATCAAGTAAGGTTTACTTCAGGAACATAAGGATGATTTGAATAAACATAATTTAATGAATCAGCTGATGAAACTATGAAAAGTCCTTTGTCCCAAACGATGCTGAAAAAACATTTGATAAAATTCATTACCCTATTTTTTTCTTTTAATTAAAAAGTAATTTTAATTAGACAAAAGTGTATAGAGCTTTTCTCTACATACACACACCTCAACCCAAAAGTCACTATTATGCTTACTGGAGAAACACTAGAAGAATTCTAGTGAAGAAAGGAAAATATCCTTACCATCATCACTGCCACTTAATATTACTTGTACTAGCCAAGGCAGTTAGACAAGAGAAAGAAACTAGAAGTATAAAAATTAGAAGCAGAGGTTATATTTTCATCATTTTTGTAATTTGATTGCTTATCTGCAAAACTCACAGTCAACTAGAAAATGAATAAAATAAGAGTATTCAAATGCAAAACTCATATGAAAGAGGAATCAATAAGCTTCATATATAAATTCAACAACCAGTATGAAATTATGATGACAAGAAAGATGCCATTTAAAATAATTTCTAAAAAGATCAAGCACCTAGAAGTAAATTGAATACGCAATGTGCAAGTCAGTTCTGAGGAAAACATAGGTATTCTCTGAGGAATATAAAATAAGGCAAGTAAATGAAAAGCCACGCTGTGCTCATGGTCAGGAGGTGAATCTCATAATGGTGTAAATCTTTCCTAAATTAATCTACTTATTTAACACCATCCCAACAAAAAGACCAATTGGATTGTTTTTATAAATAGAAAATTTGCTCTCTAACACTTACATGGAAAAAGTACATAAGCAAAAATGAACAGGAAAATTCTGTAAAAAATGAAAACAAGGAAGAGGGCTAGCTGTACAATATATTTAAGCACATATATGTAGATTTTGTTTTTGAATAATGTAGCATTTCAAATCAGTGGGGATTATATGGTTTATTCAAAAAATGGTTTTTCACTTATCAGGTTGGCAAAAATAAAGTTTGATAACAATGGTTTGGCAAGGATATCAGACAGCAGACTCTTCTTTGCTGCTGATAAAAATGTCCTATTGTGGGTGAGGGTCATTTGTCATGAGCTATAAAAATTACAAAATGCATATGCCCTTTGATCCAGGAATTCTGTCTAGAGGATTTTACTTAATCTATATACTTGCCCACGCAGCTTTGCTGTTACTAGTAAAGGTGTGGAAACCCGCACAATCATCGGTAGAAACTAGTTGTCTAGTTGTATAAATTTTGATACCTACACACAACGATATGTTCTGTTCCTGAAAGAGAGAGAGAATGGAGAAATGATTTTTTTACTGATATTGAAAGTTCTCCCAGATACATTACTAAGTGTAAACCCCAAGATGAAAAATTCTGTGTGTTGTAGGCTATCAGTGTGCAGAAAAGGAGGAAAAAAAGATTTGTTTTGCCTTATAGATATGAATTTATAAACAATATTTGGAAGGATAATAAGAAACTGAAATTATGGTTACTGACATAGGTGCACGAGTGTGTTGAGAGGTGGGGTTGGAACTAGATGACTGGATGGGTGAAGGAAGACATTTTGTAGTTTGCCGTTTTGCCCTCTTGGTTGTTTGAATTAAATGTATGTGTTACTCATTAGAAAGGGGGCACTTTCCCCCTTGAGCTAGGTCTAACCTCACTCAGAGATCAGGATCTGTATCCCCAGCAGTCATAGGGACACAGTGGTCAGTTGCCTGACACAACCTAAGAAAAGCAAAGCGGTCTGTGCCCACAGGCCCAGGGAAATATCTGGAGCAGTTGTGGAAGCCTTGGCTGGGGTGTTGTCCTGGGGATCCCAACTGTGGAGAGTCCTTATGAGAACAGAAGTTGACAGGGATCTACTGTGGCCTGATGAAGGAAGCACTGCCCTTAAGGAGGAAGTTACATTCCAAGTATCCCAAAGGAACAGGTCACCAGAAAACTCACAAAAGCACACACTAGACCAAATGTCTGCTTGAAACGTCTCTCAGCTCCAGAGGGCATGGGGCCATTTCAAGACAGTGCTAAGCAAGTAGGAACCATTTTTACTTGTTTTTTTTGCCAAGTTCGGTTGTCCTAGTTTGCCAGGGCTATTGAAACGAATTCCACTGATTGGTTGCCTAAAATAACAAGAATTTGTTGGCTCTTAGTTTTGGAAGCCAGAAATCCAAAATCTACGTCAGCAAGATGGTGCTGTTTCTGAAGTCCATAGCATTCTGTGGTGGCTGGCCAGCAAGCCGTGACTCAGTCTCTGGCCGTCCCGTGTCCATCAGCCTCCATGTCCAAATGTACTCTGCTTATTAGAATTCCACCCTCATTCAGTTTGACCTCACCCTAAACTATAGCATCTTCAAAGGTCCTATTCACAAATGGGCTCACATCCGCAAGCCTGACGTCTGGGACTTGAATGTGCCCCTGTGGGGGACTGAGCGAATCCATGACGGTGGTGAGTCAGGAGGAAGCAAGGGGGAAGGAAGGAAGAGGACCAGCCGACGCTCCCATTTCAGGGGGTCCCAGCCGAGGTTTAAGGAGTTTGTGTGGCTTGCTCAAGATGGTGGACATAGGATTCTTTCTCAGAGCCCTTGGCCATGCTGTTGTACTCAGTAGAAGATAGACGTTTCAGTAGATATTAACGTTTGTGATGCCGAGCAGTTGATTTAGCTCAGATCAAAGGCAGGGCCAGGACATAACCCAGAAGGAAGAGCAGTGGTGTTACAGGAGCATGTTGGAAGGGAGCGCAGCCTCGAGCTGACCTACTGAACCACTTTAATCCCCACGCTGTCCAGGAAATGTCATCCACGGAGAGGGTCTTTCTAACCCTCCAGCCCTGCCTTCCCGCAAGTGAAACACTTTCTTCTCTAAAGGTGAAAGAAAAAGAGGAAGCCCTAGCAAAGTAAATATCCCAACGTTAACAATGGGATGAGCCCCATGTGCATTTTCTTAACAGGTTTATGACTGTAGAAAATATTCACCGGTAAGCACTCTCTCACCTATGGTACCAGAAGAAATTGGTACTGCATAAATTAATTTCTTTAACAAGCAATGATCAGCATTTTCTGCAGTGTCTGGATTTTAGAGAGTTTGGAAGTTTATTTTAGGGAGTGCTTAAAGACAGAGTGTATGTTGAAATAGTTCCTCATAGTTTACATCTTCATTAAAGTTTAAGCTAAGGATCCAACCATGTACGCTCACGTTTATACATGGGGTCATAGGAGGGGCACAGAAACATAATACTTGGTTAAATGTTTGCTTCATTATCTTAAGTCTTGACTTTCACAACACAGGTGTTAAAGTACCAGCTGGCGTTATTTTGGTTGCTCTCTGGAAATACTACCTTGGAAAAATGGTCATCTCTATTTAGAATTTAAAAGGACACTTATTTGACATGCATTTTGATCTATAAAAGAGAAAACTGATTTTCATTTTATTTATGTTCTAAAAAAAGCGGCACTGATTCTAAACTAAATATCGTGCAGCAATTTTTAAACCTTGACACCCCAGACCAGTGAAATCAGTACATAGAAGACTCTTGTGTGCGATGACGGATCTAATCCAACCGTCCCATTTTGCACTTGAGGGCACTGAAGCTCAGATGTAAAGTGTCACAGGTGTGTTGGTCTAATTCCAAGACCTGTTTACCTTCTACCACCAAACATTGCCAGATTTAAAATGCTCGTAATATGGTCAGGTACCATTAATTGAATGTCTTGGATGATTTCTTCAAACATTTTCCTCCAATTAGCTTCCTAACTAGCAGAGTATGGTAGGTCATCTGAACAATTACCATGAATCTGGTGGCTTAAAACGCCACACGCTTTTACTCTTACAGTCCTGGAGATCAGAAGTCTGAAATTAGTTTCACTGGGCTGATACCAGCTAGGCACCCTCCGGCAGCTCTAGGGCAAAATCCATTTCCTTGCCTTTTCCAACTTCTAGAGTTCCATTCCTTGCTTTCTTTGAGTCCTGGCCACTCCCTCTACCTTCAAAGCCAGCAGGATAGTATCTCACTGCAATCTTCTTTCTAGTCGAATCTACCTTTGTCTCTCTCTTATGAAGACACTTGTGATTACATTTAGGGCCCACCCCGAAAACTCAAGATAATTTCCCCATCTCAAGATTCTTAACTGAATCACATCAGCTAACTCTCTTATTCCATATGAGAAAACATGCACAGGGTCCAGGGATTAGGATTTTGATATCTTTGGAGGCCTTTATTCTGACCACAATCTGCAAAGTCAATAATCTATCTGTGAATGTACATGAGCCTCCTTTTTTTCTTCTACTTCTTCTTTATTTTCTTTTAAATATTACATTAAAAAATATGAGGTCCCCATATACCCCTCACCCCACCCACCCCACCCCTCCCACATCAACAACCTCTTCCATCATCGCGGCACATCCACTGCACCTGGTGAATACATTCTGGAGCACCGCTGCACCACATGGACAGTGGTCTACACTGTAGTCCACACTCTCACCCAGTGGGCCATGGCAGGACACACAGCATCCAGCATCCATCCCTGCAGCACCACCCAGGACAACTCCAAATCCTGAAAATGCCCCCACACCATATCTCTTCTTCCATCTCCCTACCATCAGCAGCCACTGTGGCCACTCTCTCCACATCACTACTACAATTTCTTCCCTTACTAATCACAATAGTTGCCCAGCAGAACACCAGTAAGTCCACTCTAATCCATACTCTATTCCTTCATCTTGTGGACCCTGGGATGGTTATATCCAGTCTCCCTCTACATCAAGAGGGGGCTTAGATTCCACTGGATGATGGATGCTATTCTCCTGCTTGCAACTGTAGGCACTCTTGGCTCCCTGGTGTGGTGGTTGACCCTCTTTACCTCCCTATCAGCTGGTCAGGGTAAGTTCAATGACCAGAGGGTAGGAGCCACAAGTCTGCTGAGGCCCAGGTGAGCCTCCTTTTTAAGCATCTTAATTCTACAGGCCATTGGATACAATAACTGCCCCAGGATGTAGTGGGAACTTTAGAGTCCCAAAGGAGCTCATCTATATTCCACAAAGCCTAATTTATATCCAAGGTGGGTGTTGGGAACCAGATTAGATTTTTATCCACGACAACTACTACCACTGCTTTATATTTAATCAGCACTAAGTTTCTGGAGTAGGTCATGTTTACCTGAGTTTGTGTAGATGTAGAGGTAAGGAGTAAAAATATTACTCCTTTCTCCCCTCTTGCATCCTTCACTCTTCCAGTCACAAGTCAAGTCACTGCCCAGGAGCACGGACTAGAAGCCCTGTTGGGGGGGATCCCTGAACCTCAGCCAGGCCTGGAAAGATCCTGTGTGAAATTGTGGGTTTGACTGCTTTCCACTCCACAATTGGGAGCCTCACCTATGATAGTGGCCAAAGAATTCCTGCTCAGATTTCTCAGCATAAACCTTTAGATTTAACTTATGAGTGCTCATGACCACTGGTGGCCAGCAGGCTATAATGGAGGTTGGATGAGGAAGTCTATAGTTGGACACTGCTAATTCCAGATGATGTCAGAGGAAGAACCTGGCTTCAGGTTTAAAGACCAGGGCTTTGGAGTTAGACAGCCCAGGTCTGAATGGGACTGTGTAGTCCTGGGCCAGTTAGGAATCCCTTGCGAGGCTCAAACCCTAGTTCCTAGTTGCTAGGGTTGCTGTGAAATTTCAACAAAGGTAATTTGCCTCAAGTTCTCTGCACAGTGGCTGGTATCTAGAAGTACTCAGTACACAGTAGCTCTTGTGAATAATGTGTCCAAACTTGGGGACTTCTAGGACATTGATTGAACTGATTGAACTGATTGAATTGATTGATTAAAGTACTAAGGCTATGCTGAATACTATGCATGGGGGAAATGGACTGCACCCTGAATGTTTAGTCATGTGTATGGAGACTGTTTACTGTACATGGTGCTGTAGGGGAAGACGTGGATGGTTAAAATATGGAGCCAGACTTCTTGGAAAACATAGCATCTGAAAGAGAGGATAAAATAGGTATAAAATTCTCATAAAATGCCAAGAGTAAGGCAGCTAATACATGCAGTAGGAATCCAGAGGAAGAGAGAGGGATTTGGAGTTGGAGGAAGGAGGAGTTTCCTAGAGAATGGGGTGTCCTAATGACTCTGCACACTCCATTCTCTTGATTGTGTAGATTTGTTTTCTTTTGTGATTATTTGGTGTCCAAATAATAATAGTTAAGAGTGCTGCATGGAAAAAATGATTGGAAGCTCTGTCTAAGTGCGTGGGGATTTTTGACTGGTGGATCTAGCAGGTGAGTATTCAGCATGGCACTAACCAGAAGGGTTGACGTTTCCAGGGAAATCTTTCCAGTATCCTTCTTGGACTAACTTAGAAGCTGGGTTCTGGAGCACTGCAGGGAAAGGAGGCTGAGGCAGGGGTCTGACCATTCCATGTGCAGATTTCATTTCATTTAACCTTTCTGTGATTTCCCGTGTCAGTTTCCCAGTTATTTAATCAAATACTAATCTGGATGTTGTTGTGAAGATATTTTGTAGATGTGGTTGGCATCTACCATTGGCTGACATTAAGTAAAGGAGAGTACCCTTGATAAGGTGCGTGGGTCCCATCCAATCAATTGAAGGCCTTAAGAGCAATGAACAGCAGTTTCCCAGAGAAGAAATTCTGCCTCAGACAGCAACGTTAGCTCCTACCGCATTTCCAGCCTGCTGGCCTGCTCTGTAGATGTCATACTTGCCAGCCCCCACAATCATGTGAGCCAATTCTAGAAAATAAATCTCTTTATACACATACACATACGCACACACATAAACATCTTATTGGTTCTGTTTTTGTGGGGAACCCTGATATACCTCCTAAATCCAGACAACAATGTGAACGAACCCTTCCCGAGCACAGCAGGCCATATGTCCAGGTAACCACCCTCCCATCTTCCCTTGGGAGCATAAAGAGAAGCTGCTGGGCAGTGTGAGCTGGAAGAGGCATTTTGCGGGTCCAACTGTTCTTAGTACAGATGCTTAGATGCACTAGTGCCTCTAATTCTGAGCTTTCCCAATGTTGTCCGGCAAAAATTTATTTGCTTCTTGTTGGATTCTCCTCCTTCAGGAGAACCTAAGTCACTTCTCATGTGTACATTTGCTTTCTATCTTCCAAACTTTTTGACATCCTCTTCTGCTATTCACCCCTCTTCCATTCTATTTGTCCTTTCTTTTTTTATTAATGATTTATTGTCAGAGTAGTGAGAAAAATGAGACTGGGAAATTGATACCTTGGGAGTCAGGAAAGATTGGAGATGAGTGTGTATACTTTGTTTCTCTGGTGCAAAAGTATGTGTGTGACAGAAAATTTCATTTTGGCTTTATTTTTCACATTAAAGCATGAAAAATGAATTAATGTAAGGGGAGCCTCACCAAAAATTTTGAAATTTTGATGAAAACTACAATGTGATAAAATATTTAAGTATGAACTAGATAGGTTCTTTTTTTACAATTATATTTAACTTTAGTGAGAAAATGGGAAAGATAGGCAGTCTCAATACTGCTGGTGAAATGTAAATCAGTAGATTTTTGTGGAGGACAGTCTGACATCAAATATTAAAAGCCTGAAAAATATGCATAGTAGGAATTTATCTGAAAGAAAAAAACGTGATAAAGGCTTAGGCATGCGAATATGTATCACAAAGTTATGTATAGGTTAGACTCAGTTGGAATGTATGACAATAGTTACATAAATTAGAAAGCATCCAGAAGATAGCATTCCATACAGCCATGAAAAATCACAGTTTAAAAGAATATTTAATGACCCTGCCAAATGTTCATGATATCACTTAAAATTTAGAAGGAAACTTATCAAACAGTATATTCATAACAATCCCCAGGTAAAACAAAACTGTGTCTATTGTAAATAAAATAACAACTGGATGGATATATGACAGAATGGTAATGAGTATCCCCAAGATATACGATTATAGGTAGTATTAATTTCTATAGTTGTGTTATTCTGCATTATTTTCCACATTAAACATGTATTCATATGTATTGCTGTTATATTAAGAAATAAGCACAACAAAGCCAAGATAAGGATAACGAACAAGCAAGAGCAAAAACATCACCTGAGTCCCTACCCTTCTTTACCCCATCGTCTTCCTTGCATGGTCCAGGCTTAAGATATTTAGGGAATGGAGTCTGCACATACACGTGGGCTAAGCAGCCCTCCTCTCACCACCTGTCTCCTTTGGATCATGCCCTTCATAGCATCTCCATCACAGACTCTCTGATCCCGCCATATTTCTCAAAGACTGGTTGGCGCACATGCCAGAGTCAGCACACTCTTTGAACCTTGGGACTGAAAGGGATTGTCTTTCTTTTAGCTTCCAATTTGGACCAAAACTCTAAAAGTGTTTTGTATTCCTTTCTTATCCTTCCATGGTGACTCTTTGGCCCAGTCTCCTAGTTGGGGGTGCAGCAATAAGTCCTAAGTATTTATTGTCCATCTACTGCAGTTGTTGAAATGACTTCAATAGTTGTAGCATGCTATTCTTCCCTCTCATTTAGTCATTAGCTTTACTCTGAAAGCTAATCTTTTGGATAGACAGATAATCTTTCACTTATTCTACTTTGGATATTAATCAACCAATTGAGAATTTTTTCCCTGCAAAGGTGTTGATTGACCAGTTCCATATGCTTCAGAAAGATCCAATACCTAGTTCTCCCTCTACACCATCTCCTGCCTCCCCCAAAGGTGCCTACAGTAGCTGGGAGGCTACACCTTCTGATACTTATATCATTGTCCTTGTTACTCACTTTCACCCAACATGTTATGCCTTCAAGGCACCCTCCCCCTGCTCAGTTTAATATCTGTCTCAACTTAATTTTATGTGTATGGATGCTTTAAAGATATGCAGATAACATAGGAAAATGGCAGATAAGCAATTAGATCTGTTTGTACGCATTTGATAATCTGATTGGTGTTAGAAATGTAAAACTTTCTGTTCAGATTATGCCAGCAAGCTTTATATATTGCTCTTTAGTTGGCCTCAAATTTGGGAACAAAATAGTACACATGGCCAGATGAAGGATTTTTTCCTAGTGTTTAATGATCTATTTTCTCAAAGTCTTACAAAGGGATACAAATTAAAGAGCATTAAGTTTAAAATGTACTTGTATTGATAATAATAGAATTATGTAACATTAGGATGGCTTTAGAAAATCTTGGTTTGGTAACTGGCTATTGTATTGTTACTCTTGGTTGGATGTATGTGTGGGTGCATATGTATGCATGTGTTATGTTCATGAACGCTCAATCTACTTTGTATACAAATTGCATTTTTGTAAATAATTCCATGGTTATTAGGATATGTAATATCTCACAGTTTGCATCTATCTATCAAGTCATTAACTTATCAGCCCCAGATACATTTAACACTGAGCTGCAGTTGTTCATGGGTTATTGCTGTCCTCCACTGCCAGATGAAGGAATGCTAAAAATGGCTTTGTAGATGGGGAAACCTATACTTTAAAAAAATGATATTACTTTCTAAGGCATATGGAGTAGGAGTTTTTGAACAAGTGTTCCAGTGTTGTGACTCGTGGTGTGTTACTCACTGTTCTAACTACTTCACTAATATTTCTGACTGTAAAAGTTGTTTATTGAAAATAACTTTTAAGAAATTAAATATAGAAAAATGTAATGAAAAATAATTCACCATCTCACCACATGAAGACAACTTCTATTAACATTGTGACTTGTTATCCTTTAATAATTTTCTGTGCATATATGGATATGTAAAGATCATCTAATATATCATTATGTACCTTGCTTTTCAACTTAACATAACATGTTAAGGATTACTGTAAGTAAACTGCTGGTAGAGAGATCTTCATCTGTTTTGCTAACCAATGCTTATTGAGTATCTAAGGTAGTTCCTGGACATAGGCATTTAATAGATATTTATTGAATGGTTGCATAGATTATGGATGCTTTCTAATTTACTTAATTACCCCTTAGACATGAAAACCTTTTTTTTTTTTGTAAACTACATTGCTATGAATGCAGTTGGATACATTTATAAATCACCTGCATTTGGAGTTATTTCCCTAAAATGGATTTCCTAAGACAAACAACACAAGCATTTTACTGCTTTTCAGTTATGGCATTCAACTTCAAAAAGACTAGTAGAGATTATAGATTAAAATACTCTGTTGACAGAACATAGACATCCAGGTAAAAGGATAATCAAATCATGACTTTGCTGGAATAATTTAATGAAGATCATTTACTAGTCAGACATGATAGGAACAGTTAAATCAATATGTCTAAATATTGACCATTGCCCTGCTCCCACTAGCAAGGCCTCTTCTTTTGTTCAATAAATGCCTGCTGAGTGCTAACTACGAATCATGCTGAACACATGGAAAACCATGATGAGGATGATCTGCTTTACAGTTAAATGGAGGTGGGGGTGGGATGAAGACCTGTGGAGATACAGCACCAACTGGGAGGGTTCGGTTAGAGGGAGACCTCTGGGTTCATATCATTGAACAAATTGGGGGAAACAGCGTGCCTTTTGCCTGGTTCTTAAAACATAGGGCTCCTTCTCTCAGGGAAGGGATTGCCAACTTCATTAGCATTTGAGGAGAGATGAAAGAGGAAGCCATGTATGAAGTTAGGTAGTTAAGGACTACTGACCGAAAAGACTGAGTGGAAGCTATCCGGCAGGAGTCTTGGGTTCATCGTGGACCTTCCCAAGACCTCGACTTTTCATCTGTTAAATGAAGACTTATAATTTCAATTCCAGCTCCAGCCTTCTTTGAAATCTAAGCTTCAGTGGTCTCTGCCTACTAGTTTGCAGGTAATGCTCAGCCTATCACATAATAATCACTTCTTCCTAAAAGCAGAATGTTGTATTCCCAGACAAACTTTAGACTTAGGAAGCTTTCAGAATAGCCCATGACTAACTTTTTAAAAAAATTTTTCTTTGCAATAAGTTGGCAAGATTGAGTCCTCATCCCCCTTGTGCCCACTCACCTGGATGGCACATCTTTCCTTTCTGATGGGTCGATCCTACCCAGAGCCAAGAGCATCTAGGGACACATTGTTGATTCCCTCTACACTGTTTCTTGGCTGAAAGTGTACCTTAGAATGACAGAACAACAGATTTATGTTGTTACCAGATATTGAGTACATCCATTTATTTTGTTTGTTTTATATTTGTTCTTGGTGTGGCACCATGGGTGATGTTCCACTCATGCCCCTCTCAGGTGAGCTGTAGCCTGGGACACTTGTTGGATGTTGCCGAGTGGAGCAGGGATGACTGTCCCTTGTCCTTGGGGCCTAATGTTTGGTTCAAAGAAGGAACAGTTCTGACACACAGCATCTGGGCAGAAACTGAAAGTAAAATCCAGTTAGTTTGTCAATTTGAAGGACTCATGCAGAGAAAGAAAGTTCAGTCAATAGGATAGAAAGTAGGTCAGTCAAGAGGTTTAGAAGTGAAAGGGGGGGTGGAGCTTGAGTTGGGAGAGGTGGCTGTAGCAGCTTTTTATAGGCATCTTGTAGCCTGTAGGGATGGCAGAGTGCTACCATTAAGAACAACAACTTGACCTGGCCAACTATTAAATGACCAGAATAGTACTAGCAAACAGGATCCTGGCTGGGTAGAAGCCAGCAGCAGATTTCACTGGAACTGCCACATCAGCTTAGGGCCAAAGAGCATGTGGTAGGGCCCTGAGTCATCTGAGCTTTCCCAAAGTACTTCAAGAGACACTGTGGAATACTCACCACTGGGTATTGAGGGATACCAGATGTCGATGTTTGGCCTGTTGTATAATGTATAATTACAATAGATTTTACTTGATGGTAATAAGTTTCCTTACCATACTTGTCAACAGGGGAGTTGACATTGGTCTGTAGGGCTGCTCAATGGGTAGCCGTTCTCAGTCAAAGAGACATTCTGGGCAGATGGCCTGGATATTTTAGACTGATAGACTTCTCTGACATGGAAGCTTTAATCATCAATAGAGGAAGACCTGGATGAGTTAAAAGGGAAAGAGAGGGAGCAGATGTAGCTCAGTAATTGAGTGCCTGCTTCCCATTTGCAAGGTCCTGGGTTCAATCCCTGGTACAGAGAGAGAGAGAGAGAGAGAGAGAGAGAGAGAGAGAGAGAGAGAGAGAGAGAGAGACTCTCCCTCCTAAAACCCAGCAAGAAAGTTATGTTTCTACACAGTCATGATCAAGCTCATTTGTCCTTGAGCACTTGGATGGCTTGAAATTTACTCTTGCCTCATGTTAATAACTTCAGGGCTAAATTAGTACTGTGTGTGCTAGTTTAAAATTTTCCTATGGGAACCGGCACTATCTATCCTTGTACTAGCTGTTCCTCCTTTATTGAACAGTAGCAAATGCTACCCAATTTTAAATCCATATTTGGCAAGTTCTCCATGGTCCAGTCAGAAGTGCCAAAAGAGGTGATGGGGCCAGCTTTACTTGACTTTTTAAAAGAAACTCAATTCTTTATTTTGAAAGAAGGTTGCCAAGTATTTCCATTAAAAATAAATGTATTTGGGGAGGGACACATCTTCCTTATATGTATAAAAAAAAATGTACACAAGCACCATTTGACTCAATTTAGTATAAGCCATGCTTTGAATTTAGAAGAGATGAGTTATTTACCTGATGGAAGAAGATTTACTCGAGTTAACAAATTTTTTTTTTTTTTTAATTTCTCAATGTTGGCCAGGAATTGTTAAATACTATGAGGTTTGTATTGATAAATAAAATGATCCTTGCCTTCAAATAAGTCACAGTCTCTTGACAGAGACATAAAGCAGTAGTGAGACAGTGTCATAATCTTATTAGTTCAGGCGTCCGTAAGCAGAGGGGCCTATGGAGTCCCTTATGGTGTCCAGGCAGGGACCATCAGGCTCAGAAGATCACTCTTGAAACGCCAGTGATGTCAAAAACTACCCTACATGGATCCTAGTTTCTTTGACCATCGCAAACGCTGCCTACATGCTACCTAGTTTGCTCCCTCATTCTCTTCAGGTGCTTCCTCAAACACCACCTTGTTAATGAGATTCTCCCTGATAGTCTCATTAAAACTCATTAAAAGTCCCTGACTCACATTCCCTAATCCTCTTTATTCTCTAGTTCCCCACCCCCAGCACCTATCATCATTGGATGATAATATAGTCTACTTTTTTTATTTGTTAATCATCTGCCTCCCTCTCCCCCTCACTAGAAATGTCAGCTCCATTCTTACATAGTTGTGTTCTCAGTATCTAGCGCAGTGCTTGTCATATAGGAGGAGCTCCACAAATAGTTCTTAACCAAAAAGCAAGGGTGAGAGATTTTTATCATTTACAGAAAGCAGAGAATACACCTAATGGCCTGTGCATTTTACTAAAACGTTAAATGGAAAAAGAGTTATTTTGCTACTAATAAATTAATAAATATTTACTGTCCTAAATATAATGAAGTCCCTAAGAGATCTTTCTTTATAATTTAATTGGGGAAAAAGATATGAAATAATTTACAAAAACATAAACACAGTTGATTTTCATTATTCACTGTGATAATGTTCTAGAAAGTTGCTGCAAATGCTGAATTAGCAAATACTGACCCATTGATCCTAGGGAAAATTCAGTGTTGGATTTCTAGAAGCCTCTGGTCACATTTTCATCAACTGACCAATACATAACCCTGTTATATGTGAGTTTCTATTTAATGACACCTCACTTAACATGCATTTAATATATGTATTTATAATATATATTAATGATTCATAAACTTCCAGACAACAGCACTATGACATGTGCTTGAACGAAACTCCTAACACACCTATTTTTCCTGTAAGGTACATCATGCTTTCTTGTGCTTAGGAATATTAGACAGTGCTTCAGCTGTATGCTTGGGGGTCATATTAAACAGTGAATCACCAATAAAAAACACAAATATGAGAAAAACATGGCACTAAATATGCTGTGGAAAGGTCAAAAATTTATAGAATGAGAACTAAACGAGAAGGCAGAGCACTGCCTTGTTAGGTGACTGCAAATGACCATGAGAGCACCATGTGTATTAATTTTGGGGTTATACATAAATTTTAGCATGCAGGCAAATTTGCAAATAGGGAATCCACAAATATTGAGGACTGACTAAAATGACACAAGATTTAAGGCTCAATATAGGGAAATAATAAATAGATCAAGCAGAGAAAAAAGCTAAAGAAATAATTGCTCATGAAACTGAGGACAGGCTTGTTGGTTAGGAAATTTTTCTGGAAAATGTAGAACTTGACCTTGGGTGCAGGATAGAAGGAAGCAGAGAGGAAACCTCTGAGGCTGGAGCGATGGTGCCAGAGGGGCGAATGCTAAAGGGCACATCATTTATGCAGAAGAATGAACATAGCCACGCACTGAAGATGCACTCTAGGTAAAACAATCCTTAACTATTTATACAAGTGTTCTTTAGAGAAGTTATCTTGGAAAGGTGTGTATTTATTCCAATAATGTCACTACCTTTGTTTCAACTGTTTTGAAATGGCCAATTGGGAATGATTGTCAGTGATGGAAACTTGTTCTATTGAACTTTCTCACTGAGAGCCCGCTATCATCATTTGAGAATGTATTGGATGTTTGAGAAAAGTCAACCGTAGTTTAAGGTCAAACTTGACTAACAGAATGATATTGAAGCTAGGCTGTACTGTTTGGGCCTCAACTGAAGTGTGGTTTTAAAGTAATGGGATTAATTTTCAGATGCATTTCATAATTTAGATGAAATATTGTTTAAAAAATGCAGTGTTAGTCCTTTGTAAACCACTTGCGCAATTGTGAATATTCCTTTCTCATTTCTCTCAATTCATCCTGCTAGCCTTTTGCCTAAGGAAATATTTTCTGTGCTTCTACATTTATTGGAATTGACTTCCTTGGGATTTGGGTTAGCTGTGATATGAGAAACGACATATAACTCTATGATTCAAGAACAATGTAGAGCAAAGAATTATAATTTAGCTCCTTAATACACATTTTTGGCAAACACAATAGGATGTTTGCTAATCCATATTTAGTTATTAGATGAACTTTACTGGTGTGGTTAAAAGAAGTAATTCATTTGACTTTGATCATAATAATCGGAAAAAGTCAGGCAATGCTACACCATATGAACAAGATATTTGGGGACACTGGGTAACTCCTTTTGCTTCTCCTGTCGCCTGATGTGAGGTCATACTCAATTATACTGTTACCAAACAGATTTTGATCTCAGGGTGAGACCTGATATACCCAGGTGAATGGTCATATTCAAAGGTTATCTCTCAACTCTGCCTCAACTTTCCTGAATTCCAAAGTTCTTCAGCATTTGATATTTTGATGGTAGGAGGGTTATGATCACTAAACCATTTCTATTTTACATATAAATGGGAAGATCAATAGTCAGAACAAGATTTAGCATTGAGAATCCATAGAATTTATCCACTTATAAGAACCTGCAGAAGATTTGAACATGACAGAGTGATAATGGGTAACATTAAAAAGATAGACTTGGTTACTGTAGCTTTGAAAGTCATTCACCTCCATCTATCTAATCCAGTGTGGTCTGTTGGAGAGGGGTGGTAAGTATAGATATCAACTAGGCTAGAGTTTCACTAGCTGCTGACAAATAGATCCTAAGTGCGAGGGATCACTTGGTAAGAACTAGCCTTGTTAAAAGTGACAAGGTCAAGTTTCAGGAATGGCAGTTCAATTGTCACCTAGGCTCTAAACATGCACAAGACTTCCAGCCTGTAGGCATAATGGAGACCTCTGGGTATACTGTCCTAGTATTCATGTGGCATTAAAGCAGAAAGGGGACCAGGGAAGCTAATTTGTTTTCCTAAATTCACACTTAGTCTGGAATTTTTCATTGTTGCTTCATGTAGGTTAGACTTGTCTCCATGGCTAGATTGCATGTTCCCTGAACATAGCACAGAATAGTTGTACTTACGCTGTCTCCACTTGGTAACCCAATGCAAATGTGGACTAATTGGAAGCCCTCGGTTAAATATCTGCTGAGTTGCAGCAGGGACTAACCATGTGTGATGGACTGTTACTGGGCCTCACAATAAATATATGTAGAAAAATATGGAGGGTAGGAAGAGAGCAGGTTGGGGAATTAAGTGCATATTGCTACAGGCAAGGTGACAAGAAACAAATTATTTTATAGCAAACTTTTCTACCCTTCCATAACTCCCTCGCTGTGTACATCACTTAGCAATGTGGTTTTAGCTCTTTATTTGTGATCGTTGACAGATCTATAATTTTAAACACAACACACTAGCTAGTGTTTAAGCAGGAAAGTAGGGGCTGTGGCACTTACAAAGAAGTGCAGGGAAAACAGGAACACATTGCAAGTTGGCACTTTGTAGATCATTATTGCCCTTGCTTAATAAAGTAATAGATGCTTCAAAATTGCTTTGAAGTGGTTGCCAAATTCTTCACAGCACTGTGAAATCTGATACTTCTGCCTTTAAACAGTGTGCGAAGATGCAAACCGTAGTACTTGTGAATTCATTCAGCAACTTCCAAACCGTAGTCTGGCCTGGGAACAGGAATCTTAAAGACTAAGGAAGGAGGGGAAAATGGCCTCCGCAAAGTTCAGTGGCTCGTTGTTGGATTCAACTGCCTTTTAATTTTGCAGGCTTGAACTTTACAGGGGTAAATACTGTTTTCCTCAGAGGATCTAAGGAATTAAAAGAAGGAACTTTGATCTTAACAATTTTTTTTTTTAATTTAATAAGCTCGTGGCAGAGTTAAGTGGAAGGCAGCTCAACCCAACCCACATTTAATGAAATACTTATTGGAATGCCAAACTTAATAGCTGTGTCTTAGAAGGTGGAAATTAGTGTCCCAATAGTAAAGGGGGATAAGTCAAAAAGAACATAACGGGTGCTTAAACTCAGGTGACTACTACAGAAGCCTGTAAGCTGAGGGTTCAAACGGGTGTCGGATATCTACCTTTTTCCTGAGCAGATGGTCCATGGCTCAGGTTCCTGGAATTGTGAGGAGTCTTTCTGATGTACCATAAATGCCATGCAGTAAACCAGGGAAGTCTGAGTCCCAGAACTGTTATGGCTTTGGCTGTGTACTCCAATCCCTGTCACACTTGGGCAGACCGTGATAACTCGATGGCTGTCCTTGCCCAGTTTGCTTGCTAACAAAGTGGGCTTGAACAAAAGTTGACTCCCTCGCTGCTCATTGTGTGCTGAGTTGCCTAAGAGAGCCAGCAGTCTGAGTCTGTGGCTTTAGATCTTTCTGGAGCAAGAAGTCCCTGGCCCAGAAGAGCAGAGTGTTGCCTTTCTTGTGCTACACATTGGGAAGTCCAAACGAGTCAGGTAGTGAGAAGTCATTATTTGAATGCTGGTCCAGCGCAGCAAAAGTTCTCTCCAAAAATACACCATCCAGATAGAGTGTGGTGCCTCAGCTTTGTTTTACTATGAAAAATCCCTATTCTAGAGCAGCATGGTCCTGATTTCTACAATGAAGGAAATGTTCTATACCTGTCCACAATGGTAGCTGCAGGCAACATCTGGGCTATTGCAACTAAGGAACTGAGCTTTTAGTTTTAACTTAATTTTAATTCATTTCATCTTAAGTAGCCCCATGTGGCTGGTGGGTTCTATATTGGACAGGCTCTAGAGTGTAGAGGGACAGCAGCTGGGGTGGGAGTGTCTGCTTTGCATGCAAGTTAACATTGATGGCGACAATGCCCCATGTATGCTTTTAAAGTTTGGAGGTTTTCATTTATTTTTCTCCCGCAGCTGCAATGCTGATCATAGAAATATCACACGTTCCTGCAATCTAAGTCCCTCATTAATGAAATAAAGAAAAGAAAGGAAAGGAAACACACACACACAATAAAGATGAGATTACAGGTGTTCCCAGAAAAGACAGATAATTATTTCTTGGCCAAACGTTTGTTGTTATGAAAAGGGGTAAGTCTCAGCAAGTAGACCACTTTCCTACTGTCATTCTTCTCTGGGCAATGCGCTCCTGCACTTTCATCAGTGCTCAAAACCTGTCTTAACTCCTCTCCAAGCCACATCTTAGGGGGAAGGAAAGACAATGACAACAACAAAGAAATGAGAGAGGGTGATGTGTTGAGCATGGGAAAGTGCGTATAATCAGATCCCAACTTGTATAAGGTCATTCCAAACATGACTCTAAGTCATTTAATTGGAATTTCTAACATGCTGTCTTATGGAAACACTTATAATTTGTTCCTTTCCAAGTCCAATCCCTGGCAGTCTATCTTACCCATCATATAGCTCAAGTGTCATGTATTTACAATAAAGGTATTAGAAAACCTTTCTGTGGAATATTGGTTGCTCACTGAAACCTACATCAAGCCCCAGCAATACCAATTAGTTAATATTGCTCTCCAAAAAATAAAGTTAAAGAGAAAAGAATAGCAGCTAGTTTTTTAGTTGTTTTTTATTTTTTTAAATTTATTTTTAGGAGGTAGCAGGGTTTGAACCCAGGACCGTACATGGGAAGTAGGCACTCAACCACTTGAGCACCATCTGCTCCCCTGTTTTGTTTTATTTTTAAGTTTTTACTGCTCAAAGAAAAGCAGATTAATTTTAGAAGTAGAGAATGCTGGGGACATTCTGAAGAGGATATTTTGGGTACTCCAGATTTATTTTAAGAGTGTTTACAATTATTACCCGTAATTCTATATTTCCCTTCAAATATTCCATTATAAAAAAATGATGCTTCCCTTTTCTTGTCTGTGGGCATGTCAGTAGCACTGCTATTATGATTACTAAGGGGGGGCAGATATGGCTCAGTAGCACTGGCTTCCCACATACAAAGTCCTGGGTTGAATCTCCTCCCCCAGTACCTCAAAAAGAAAAAAAAAAAAAAAAAAGAATCACTAAGGAGCCTTGTTATGATTCATGAGCAGAACAAAGAGGAGAGAAAGAAAATAGAAAGGGAAGAAGAGACTTCTATATATAATGGACAGAAGTTGAAAAAAAGAAAAAAAGTAGTCAATGTTTGAGAAGATGGCTGGAAGTAGAGAATCATAATGATCGTACCACTTCCACCACCCTAGAGCATTTCCATCCAGCACCAGGATCTGAATTAGATTGTTGACTTTGATTATTTTGCGTAATTCTCATGACCACCCTGTGGGGCAGGTCTTTTTCCCTATCCTTCAGGAGAAGAAACTAAAGAGTAGAGAGGAAATGGCTGCCTCAAGGTCCTGTCAACCCCGTCCAGGTAAAAGCAGCTGAGGCTGGATTGAAATCCAGGCCTGCTGAGTGCCAAAGCTCTTGCGCCTTCCGTTCCAATATTCTCCACATGACAGTGTGCATGGTACAAAATGGAAGACAGGGTTGGGGAGTGATGGGTGGATTCTTGGGACTGGTCACCAGGCCCCAAGGAAAGCTTAGGAACTTAGTTGAGCTAAGGAACTGGTGAGGGCTAGATGACATTTGATCATGGGGAACTGCTGAGTGGCAGGCACCAGATCTTTAACAAGCCAGGAGTTCCCAAAGCAGGAATGCTTCTTGATGCACCTGTATTAATGAAGGATCCTTACCGAGGAAGAAGCAGTTGAGATGACTGCTGGACCCATTGCTAGGAATGCGTAGGACAGTTGTGGGTTCGCAGTGCTCAACTCTTCAGAAAACTTACATCAGAGAATGTTCTCTCTGATCACAAAGGCTATATGGTGCAAAAACATATGAATATCTATACTTACTCAAGCAATCAACTTTTCTTGAATTCTTGCTAAACAGTATCACCCCTCCCACATTCCACAAATATTTCATGAGTGTCTACCACATGCCAGGCACTCTACAATGGGCATAATGTAAATATTGACTCCACAAATTTTACGGCTTCCAAAAGTCTAATTTCAATTTGCTTTTTAACTCGTATTCTGATAAAGTCTTCTCTTGCCTTTATTCCATAGTGTTGTGTGGTATTAAAATGCTACTTAAAGGAAATGAGAGCATTTTCCTTGTAGGGTATTTATAACTTCCTCTAGATTTAGGGCTTGCCATGACTGAGTAGAAAACTAAATATAACCCATGTTTGTCTTTTCCCTCATGAGCCTATTGGGTATTTAAAAAGAAGGATGAGAACACAGGCTTTAAGGAAAAGGCTTCCAGTGTTAATGAGTAGCTGTATGTATCTCAGGGAAACAGTTTGTTACTAAGAATAGAGTCCATCTAACTATAGCAACTCAGAGGAATTTAATACCCAGATTCTGCATGGGCAGAAATAAATTCCAAAAGAGAATATGATTAAATTGGGGGTGGCAGTGGTAGTACTGACAGGGTTAAAGAAACAGTGGCCCCAAATCCAGTGTTGGATTAATATGCTTGTGAACTTCAATCAAATATGCTTACTGCATTCACATGAGATTTTCCTAGTCTCAAAGACAATCAGAAATCAGTTTGGAACCATTCAGCTAAGAGGAAAAACAACCCACCCAGGCTATTTTTAGCACACCAAGCCAAATTGTTTAAAAACATGGCTGGGGAGAGTAAGGAGAAAGGAAGGAAATAAAACTTCTCAAAGGAAAAGGTAATCCAAACTTCCTGGTGTGTAGCCAAAGTTTACCAAAATCATGAGATAAGTCTAGAAGAACATTGAGAATATTAGGTATGAAGTTGACATCTCTGTATTTCATTTTATTAATATTTGTTAAATGAAGATATCTGGAAAGCTGTCTAAGGTGAATTAGTTGGACTTTTAAGATGTAGGTTTTATTATTTTTTTTGGTTAATCAGCATTGTCAGTATTGTGGTGAAAAACAAGTTGTTTGTCTATTCCTCAATTATCAAGGAATGGTCAATTAAATATTTTTGGTCTTCTCTATGTTCTTTTTCCTTCCTTCATTGAATACTGAAGTCCTTTGGGAATGTCAACAGGCAAAGACACCTCCTAAAACATGATCTGATCCTATTGGGTCTTCTTTTAAGTATTTCCACAGTGCCTAGCTTATAAATTTTTTGTTTTTTAGATTTATTTATTTATTTATATCTCCCCATCCCCTCATTGTTTGCATTTGCTGTATCCGTTCATCTTCTTTGTTTCTTTAGGAGGCACCGGGAACCAAACCTGGGACCTCTGATGTGGGACGGAGGCACCTAATCGTTTAAGCCACCTCCGCTCCCTGTTTTGTTGTATCTCTTGTTATTTTTTTTTTCCTCTTGTTTCTCTTATTGCATCATCTTGTCACACCAGTTTGCTGTCCTGTTTGTCCTCTTTAGGAGGCACCAGGAACCTCTGCTCTCTGCTCTATTGTGTCTCTCATTATTATTTTCTTCTTGTGTCACTTGTTGTGTCATCTCGTTGTGTCATCTCACCATGCCTGCCTGTCATGCCAGCTCACTGTCTTCTTTAGGAGGCACTGGGAATGAACCACAGACCTCCCATGTAGCAGGTAGGAGCCCAATTGCTTGAGCTACATCCACTTCCCTAAATTTTTAATTAAAAGTCAAGACCTAAAGTGCTAAGCAATTCTGCCTCCATGACAGTTTGGTACTAAAAAGAGGAAGAGAGAGGTTGCCAAGGTTTAATCTACTTATTGCTACACCTTTGTTTTGAAAGAGTAATTGTTATGATCTTGGCAATGGAGGATGACCTGGCTCTGTATATACAGTTTAAGTCCTTGAGGAGATAAAACTTCCCACAATGAAGGATTTCTAGCCTGGTAATCCTTGTTTATAATAATGTATTTGATCAATGCCTTCCTTCCAATAGTAAGTTTAACGTCAGAAAGTAAAACGTAACAAAAATCAAAAAGAATCGAGTCATTTCTGTAAATACTGCACACACACCCTCTCATTTTTATTTTCATTTTGGCATCAGTTTATAGTGGCTGGTCTAGTACTATTCTGCCACAGATGAAGAAACTCAATCAGAGAAGTTCAAGCAAAAGGATAATTTATTCTTCTCAGTTAGACGTTTCCTCAGAAACTTTAAAGTAATAGCTTGCCTTTCCTTGAGGATTTGGACCAATTGTTATTAAATTCTGTTGATGCAATTTTTGTAGTGAGGAAGGGTACAGAGCTGAGAAAGAAACGCCATTGTTATTCTCAGATGCATGTACCCAAACGTGGGTTTACAAAAGGAAATATTCATGGTATTGGATTTTGTTGGAGTCCTCTCAGTAAAATCAAAACAAAACAGAATAGAAAGCACTGGGGGCTTTCCCTTTCCCCAACTGCAAACCCATCAGGTAGGACAGGACAGTTTTTATATGCCTGTTCCCATTGTTTTAATGCGATATGGATCCAGCTCATTTGAACTCTGTGAAATTGCTGTTTCAGTGGGTCAGAAGTGGTTGGATATGGGCAATTTCTTATGGCTTACTTAGAATGGATATGTCTGGGTTTATGTTGTCCAGGGGGATCACAAATTGACCCATCAGAGCTCCAGCATTTTACCCCACTCCCTATTTTACTACTAAGATTAGTTGAGATTTACATGTCCGACACCATTCCTAGGTGGACTGAGATTTTACTGAACACAAAATGGGAAGGTGGTTGTATTAGTCAGCCAAAGGGGTGCTGATGCAAAATACCAGAAATTGGTTGGTTTTTCTGAAGAGTATTTATTTGTGGTAGGAGCTTATAGATACCAGGCCATGAAGCATAAGTTACTTCCCTCACCGAAATCTATTTTCACGTGTTGGAGCAAAATGGCCACTGATATCTGCCAGGGTTCAGGCTTCCTAGATTCCTCTTTCCTAGGGGCTTGCCTCTTTCCAGGCTAGGTTGCTCTGTTTTCTCCACAAGGTCAGCTGTAGACTATGAGGCTCTCTAGGCTTTGCCTTTCCAAAAGGCCAGCTGCAGGTTTTCAAGCAAACAGCTCTGTCTCTCTCTCCAGGGCTTCTGTCATGTCCTAGCGGCTGTCTCTATTCCGCTGTGTTCTTCTCCTGTGTGTTCACCTCCCAGGCTCCAGCTCAAAACTAACTCCAAAGTCAAAAAACTCCTACTCTATCCTTTGCCATGTCTTTTATCTGTGAATCCCCACTCACCAAGGGGCAGGGACTCAACACCCTACTGACGTGACCCAATCAAAGCCCTAACCATAATTTAATCACGCCCAGATACAGACCAGTATATAAACATAATCCAATATCTATTTTTGGAATTCATGAACCATATCAAATTGCTACAGTGGTGAAGGGAGGAACTCCCTACAATAATAGTCCTTATCATCCCAAGCATTAAGAGCTGGTGGCATAGAGAACATTGGCTTGCATTGAGGTTTTATTGCAGGCCCATTTTCTCTTCCACAAGAGAAAAGGTGAGTTAAGTTACTGCGGTTATAGGACTAACCTGGAATCCGCTCTAACTAATTAAAGGAGTCAGTCATTCTCTAAAAATTCAACCCACCTTATGCCTGACTAGGAGACACGCTGTGTGGAGAACCTCTGGTGCTGCCGGAGGGACAGTGGGAAAGAAGGGCTTAAACAGTAAAACCTTGAGTCCGAGCCCCAGGGCTCAAGCTTACAGGGGCCGTCTAAGACCTGCCTAGAGGTCCCCGAATTCCACAGAGCTGGGAAACCATGCTCAGTCTGGATCCGACCTGGAACTTAAAGTCAGTTATTTTAACCCCCCCTCCCCCAAACACTGCAGCCACTCAGCGGAGGCCGGAGGGACCTCGGTGTTGGGAACACGCAGGGTACAGAATAGAGGGAGAGATGGAAGGCCTGGCGACCTTGCCCACCCTGTTCCTGTCAAACAGGCGGCCAGCACTTCACAGGGCAGGGAAAGAGAGCCATTGCCCTGCCACCGTGGTGGCACTTAGAGCAACCGCAGACAGAGCATCGTCTGCCGCTGATACTAAGTACCCCGCAACAAAGAAACGACCCACAGGGCCAAAGAGGTTTTGAATCCCTCGGGACAGGTCTTCAGGAGACGGCTCTGAGACTATGGCTGCAGGTGAGGGTGCAGCAGGCCAAATTCAGTCCTCTTCAGCCCATCTGGTTAAGGATTTCCCCCAATTCCCTTGTTAAGATTGGCTTACACGTCAATACCAGAACTTTCCAGCCCGGTGTTTGGAGTTTGTCTTCTGGGTGTGGTGGTGATAGCTGTGGTCCTGCTGCTGGCCTGTGCTATATGGCTCTAGTTTTTTATTTCTTAGTGTGGCGTCATCATTTTCCAGGGGCACTTTATAAAGTCTTGAGTTAAAGAAACTTCAGATTTTTAAAATATATATACAATTACCTGGAATCTATGGATAAGTGCATGTGAGATTCACACTCTCTGAGAAGGCAGAACAGGGAAGTACTTGCCCTGTCAGAACTGTGCCTGGGCAAGGCTGAGGCCAGCCTGGGTGTGTTACACGTTACATTAGCAGGCAGCATGCGGGGAAGGAAGTGGTCATGTGCTCATCGCTTATTTTGTAACACATAGGAAAGGATATCAATTATATATATTTTTCCCTCAAAGCAGAGTTTCAGGAATGAGAAAGAGAAAGAGAGAGAGAATCAAATTTTAAAGAACCTCAGAATAGCTATATAAATGAACAAGGTGAATTGGATTTTGTGATACAATTGAAAAGGGATTTGAATCTTAAGAGTAAATATTTGGGCTACAAAATAAAAGGAAAGGAAGGAAGAAAGAAATCCCCCCCAAAAAGGTGAGTAGGAAGATCAGTAAAATGCAGGTAAAGACTTGAAGATTAGGTCAGCATCAAATCACATTTTTTTCTCTCTTAATTTCAATTTCCTTAATTTAATGAAAAATTATGCTCATGGAAAAGAAAATATGAAGTTTCCTTGGTGTGAGCACTCAGGGTAAAGCTGAGTTTGGTCCTCACCAAAACGTCAACAACAGGGTGAGACACAAACTCTGAGTTTGGTGGGAAAGAATTTTCCTTGTGTACATGTGTAGTTCAAATGTAAAAGTGGTATCTGGAGTAAGAATTTCCAATCTACTTTTTATAAATGGGAGGTGAGCCGTCCCTCATTGTGTTGGTTACCACAGTCTCTTAGTCTTGCAGTTGTGCCTCTGCTGAAAATGGAACTCTGAATCGGAAGTCCATGGCAAGATGCTCGGGCAGCTGTAAGCCACAGAATAGTCCGTTGCTACAATTAGTAATCTTATAGGATGGTAATCCTAAAAGGCATATCTTTTAGTAATTCCTAACAATATTTTTGGAACAAAGTGGGGTAGAAATACATAAAATAAAAAATTAAAATATACATTAACACCTTTGCATATTTTAAGCAATTTGCATTTAGAGGAAGGTGGGATAGAAAGAAAAAAAGTCTGACCCACTGTCTAGTCTAAGGGATTTCCATTTCACAGGCCTACTTTTTTGTTTTTTCTTTTTTTTTTGATGGTTCTGACAGAAAGGCATGACTGGAATCAAGGAGACAAGGGAAGAGAAAGCCTATCTAGAGAAATGAGATTATTTAGTGTAAAAGAAGCATCTCTTAGGGCAGGGCAGGAGCTTCTGTTTCTATTGCTACAGGTTTCTATATGGAGAGATTTTGGGTAGAACAGGACTTCTTATACTTTTTGGGGGGGTCACTTTTTCGAAGTCTGGGGAAGCCTATGAACCCTTCTATAAATAATGTTTCTAAATGTACATGATACCATATACAGGATGACAGGGGAAACTTATTATATTGAAATGCTGTTACTGAAATATTAACAACTATCCAAATTTGTAATATAGTAATACATGTGCTTATTTCTTAGTGCTCTAAAAACAAGATCTAGCAGGAGGTCTGAAATCCTATCATTCTGAAGCAGAGAGGCACACAAGTGAGATTCTGGATGTCTCCACAGTATGAAAGCATCGGAAATGTCCATTGCTGATAGAGCTACATGCTCCACACATTGTTCATAGAACTCTGGCTTATTGTCTCCCCTCATGATTGAGGAAAATGCTAAATTTTAGCTAGAGGTTACTGGCAATAAGGATACAAGGTTTCCCCTGTCTGATTTCTTAGGCCCCCTGAATTCCTTCCAGGGACCTCTTGGCAAGAAAACTTGGCCGCTCTCTACCCATTCCTTCCACAGAGGAGGGGTGAGTTATCTGACTGGTGATTTTGGGAAAAGGAACTCTGCCTATTCTGTTCTGCTGAGCCTCTCAGGGCTCTTTTGCCCTGCCAGAGATGCCTGACCCTGGAAGGGGGACTGGCAATCATTGAGCTGAGCTCATGATCAAGGGGGATAACGTGTCTCTTTCTGGGGTGGGGGGTGGGGTGTTGGCATTACTTTGAAGCCACATGTTCCAATCTCGCTTTTATTGTTAATGAAGCTGCCATTTTGAAATCCAAGGGTCTGCTGTGGTCTGCCTGCTCTGACTTCCTCCCACTTGATTCCCAAGCAGCTCTAGAGTACTCCTGAGCCTAGAGGTGCATTGTTTGGGTGCAAAGCCAGATTCTATTACCTATTTACTTTGAGCAAGGGGTTTATTTCTCTGTCTCAGTTTCTTCACTTATAAAATGAACAATCCCATAGGGTTGTATAAGGATTGAATGAGGTACAAGTCTTGGGACAATATTGGACACCTGGTGCCTGCTCCATAAATGTTGGATGTTATGATTCTGAGCAGGCATGGGGAAAAGGATAAGCTATTGATTGGGCCCCTTACCCCCAGCAGCTTCTACTTGTGGATCTAAAATATCTAGTTGCCAGCATGGATTAAGTTAATTAGATACTTACCGGATCATTACATTATTTTGTGCTGGATAAACACAGCTAAAGTATCAAACTTGGCCCCTTTTTAGGAAAGCATGAATCTTGCTTCCGCTTTTGTATTTTGTGTACCAATATACAGCTGTACCACTTATTAAAATAGTGAGACATGAGACTGAACTCTATGAAACTGACAATTTTGTAGATCAAAATGGTTAAATGTATGTTATTATATGTGATTTAACCTAATATTTCCATGCTAGTTGCTAAATTGCCACTGCCTCCAAATCTTGAAGGATCCCCTTCGGATTCCCTGGACCTCTCCAGCCAAAGGGGTCCCTGAGGCTGACATTCTTTCTGGCTGCTTGATGCTCTTGTTATTAAGGGGAAGTTTTTAAAAAAGCCTATTATTTATTGAGCATCTCATGGCTTGCACTGTGTATTGAAATTCTTCAAGGCCAACATCTGTTTCAGACTTTGTTTATTAAGAGATCGCCTACTTTGAAACATTGAGACATCTGTGACATATCTTGAACCTCTCTAGCATACCCCTATAAGTGTCTAATTCTCTCAGATCTCAAACATGTAAGATTTAATGTCTATTTCTCCAGGAGAAGCACAGTGTGAGCCCTGATCAAGCAGAGGCCCTGGAAGGTTGACCAGTAGGCTTACCTGCTTTCTGAAGCATCTGTGCCCAGTGAGAGGAAAGAGATCGAACTAGGGGATCTTGCTATAGTATGACTTCCTGGCACTGTCAGTAGTCTTCTCACACATACAACCAATATGACCTCTGAGCTGATGTGGGGAAGCAGACCAAAAGAGGATAATTGGTTTGACTTTTGAGAACTTGTGGAATTTGGCCCAGTCTCCCTGCTTCTTTTCCAACAGGTCATCCCCATTCAGTTTGCGCTTCTGTTGTTTCAGGAGGTTTTTCACATTTGCGATTTTGCTACTCTTCCTGCCTCCTGAATATCTTTCATTTCATCACACACTGCTGAAATGTGCTACCCAGCCAATTACCACTTCCTCTGAAAGCCTCGCATGGCAGACCCTACAACCTGATGGTGCCTGGATCACCCCAAGGCTTAATCCAGGCCTATAGGGTACACAGATTAGAATTTCCTTCTTGAGAAAAACTGAAACAGTAGGAAGTAGAGGTTGGATGGAGATAAACCTTAGTTGAATTTCTGTTATGAATCAAATACTTCTGAGAATTGCTTGATCATTCATAGGACACATATTTATGTGCCAGGTATGTTATAGGCACTGGAGATAGAATGGTAAGCAGTGCACAGTCCTTAATCTCAAGGAGACACAGTCCTTACCCAAGTCTTAAAATCAAGGCCTTCCTCCTCTCTATTTTATGAAGCACAGCTTTTAAGTGAGATCATTATTTATTTATTTTTTTAAAAGACATGAACACAAATCCAAATACATATCCTGTGATGGTAAATTTTATGTGTCAATTTGGCTAGATTAAAGTAATTAGTTATTTGGTCAAGTGCTAGCCTAGAAAATTGCTGTGAAGGATTTTGTAGATGGGATTAGCACCTTGACTTTAGGTAATGGAGATTAACTTCTATAATGTGGGTGGGCCTCATCCAATCAGTGGAAAGTCTTAAGAGAAAAGAACTGAGATTTCCAGAGGAAGAAGAAATTCTGCTGCAAGACTATACCATCTATTCTTCTCTGAGTTTCCAGTCTGCTGGCCTGCCCTATGGATTTCAGGCTGGCCAGCCCCCACAATCACCTGAGCCAATTTCTTAAAATAAATCTCTTAATTTATCTACATGTACAGATATCCTATTGGTTCTGTTTGTCTGGAGAAGACTGACTGATACATATGGTATGAGAAGTAGATAACTGGTTCCACTGTAAAATTCCCTCCTTGCCAAATCAAGAATTGTGGTCGCTGGTGCCCATTTTCCCATGTGACCTAAGACCAGTTGACTTCTCCTGGGCTTCCGTGGAATTTGGTGAGTAACACACACAGTAATACCAAGTATTTGTTCATGGGCTATGAAGGTGAGGCATATACAAGCCAGGCCACCTGCCAGGAGAAGCCTGCTTATTTTACCAGCCAGCGTGTGTAGATATGGAGAGGGCCAGACTGAACTCAGCGGTGAGCTCATGCTCAGATAAGCAAGGTCAGGCATCCCTGGGGCCACAGGCTATTACAGCAAAGGCAAGTCATTGCAACCCCACAAATAGGTTGCAATTTGCTTCTTGCTTTCTTTTGGGCTTGGGGCCAATGTAATTCAGGGAGAATTATATTATATTGCCAAAAAGAAGCCTGTGCTTATTTTTTTTACACATAACAACTAATTTTATTAATGTAAATAATTTTGAATTTGACAGTTCTAGGGGCCTCATTTTTCTCCTTTAAGGTTAGTTTTTTTTTTGTTTTTTGTTTTTAGCTCATTTTTGCAACCATTTTGTGAAGTATATTTTTATATGTATGACTGAGCTGTGGCCTCTAAGCCAGCAATTCCTTTTTTAATGAGAGAAATGTAACTTCTGTTTACTACTAGGTGACTATATTATATATGAAATATTCTGTAGACCATATCCAAAGATATTTTTGTTTGGGAGAAGTTTCTCAGAGATGCTACATGAAGTTAGAGTTTGGATGAATAGGATAGTTACAAAGAGCTATGCATATAAGCAGTAATTTCTAATCAGCAAAATGACTTTCAAATAAACAATCTAGCTATGTGTCTAAGGAGCAGTGTCTTTAATTGCCTTGTGATAGCAGGATGACAGCAGGGAAGTCTGTCAATGAAACAAATACTGTTATGCCTCACCAACTCTGCTCACTTGTTTGAGTGTTGAAAGCAGAATTTTAATGGAGAATTATTTGCGATATATTGAGGCATGCTGAAACTCATCTTTGCTCATATGATATTATTTGCTGGGATTTTTTTTTATCCTTCAAAGCTAATCATAAAGGAGTAAAGCACATACCTAAATAGTTAGGTAAAGAGTTTCTTCCTTTGAAGACATGTGTCTGAAAGGAAAATCTGTCCAGGATTATCAGTACTGGGATCAAACATTTATTGTGCCTGTTTCCTTATGTGCGAACACTATGTGCTAGCTACTTGTGATTACCATCTAATTAGGCTAAAGTTCACTTGAGGTTAGTAAAAACTTTCATCATAGTAGTAGTTTTGGTCTCCTCTGTCATGCTTATTGGTAAACATTTTGTTCTAGTAAATTTGCTGAACTCTTAAAAAATCTAATAGGCAATGCTTTTATGTTATTCTGATGTGTGTAGATGGGAATTACTGTAATTTTATATACAAGGTGAGGGACTGTTATGAATTGCCTCATGTCTCCCACAAAGACATGTTCAAGTCCTAGCTCCTGGTCCTGTGGATGTGAAGCCACTTGTAAATAGGATCTTTAAAGATGTTGTTCTTAAGGGGAGGCCAAGCTGAATCCGGGTGGGCCTTAATCCAATATGACTGGAGTCCTTATAAGCAGAGGAAGTTGGGACACAGAAATTTGGAGGAGGAGATGAAAGTAGATAGACGGCCATGTGATGGAGGCAGGGATTGAGCTATGGACTACCGGCAAGCCACCCCCAGAACGCTAGATTTCAGAGAAAGCCAACACCTTAATTTTGGACTTCGGATCTCCAAAACTATGAGAAAAAATTGCTGTTGCTTAAGCCAACCAGTCTGTAGTATTTACTAGACCAGCCATGGCACACTAAACAGTGACTTGAATTTACTTAAATTATATTTTAGAAAGTCACAAGAGAAGACCAGGACCCAGAGAGGGTGTAGAACTGGGATAACTATGGCCTCTCACTGCCCAGCATGCTTTTCAGTGTCCTTCTGATAACAGCCCTTTGTTTCCCTTTTGGTGCTCACCTTGTCCATTCCAAGTGAAGTTGGTGGGACTGGCAGCCACATTGGTCTGCCCTCTCCTGACCACAGTTGTGAGGCACATGAGTCAGACCCATCATGACTGGGCACACGATCCAATCTGAGTCCATCACTGCATTCCCTGCATTCAACTGAATTTTTCAGTTGGAGTTAACTGTTTTTCACTGGAATTTGTAAGCTGAGAGCATGTGGTTTGCAGTCACTGGAGATCATCTCTGAGAGAGTTGGCAGAATGAAGCCAGGTGAGGTCAAGATAGCTGGAGAATGGAGAGACAGGGTCCTAATGATATTATTTAGGTCCTGACCCCAATTGTGCCAGAAGCCAGTGATCCTTCTAGCCCTTCTAGAAATGTGGGTTTCTCTTTCTTACAACCAGTTTGAGCTGAGTTTCCATCATTTGAAATTCAAAGAGTCATGATTAATACAGAAGGTGTATTAATATAGGCATCTTTCTTAGGACAATATCCAAAGCAGACTTGATTAGAAAGTATAAATATAATTACTACTTACAAATCCTACCAAAATAGGGGTTTCTCCTACTAAGGCAGAAGATATAGTTTGGAAAATATTTCTGTTAATTCAATAAAAGGTATTGAGCGTTATCAGAATTCTCCAGAAAGTGTTATCAGAGACGTCCAGAAACCATTTTATACTACATTTATACATGTTTTCTGCTTCAATTGAATCCTGTAGGTTTATATTGGATATCCTTTTGGATAGTTGGTAGAGATCATTCATTCAATTTGTTGAGTTACATACTTACAAAGTGATACAGAAAGCAATGAGGGAAGCGGATTTGGCTCAACTGATAGAGTTGACCTGTGTGATGAGCTGGCCCACAAGCACTGCTGATGTGTACAAGGAGTGCCGTGCCACGCAGGGGAGCCCCAAGCATAAGGAGTACACCCCACAAGGATAGCCGCCCCATGCAAAAAGAGTGCAGTCTGCCCAGGAGTGGTGACAAACACACGGAGAGCTGACGCAGCAAGATGACGCAACAAAAAGAGCCTCAGATTCCCAGTGCTGCTGACAAGAATGCGAGTGGACACAGAAAAACACACAGTGAATGGACACAGAGAGTAGACAATGGGGGCAGGGGGAAGGGGAGAGAAATAAGTGAAAAATAAATCTTTAAAAAAAAAAAAAGGAAGCAATGAGAGCATATCTTCCTTCGTCACTTGGTAGTCGGGAATACTGCCCTCAGAACTGGCTGGGTCTTGTCCAGTGGGTCCTCTAAGAATATGTTACAACTGCTGGGCCCACCCCAAAAGAGTCCATACTCAGCTCTTTCTGAATTAGTTCCCAAACTTTCAGGCCCCATTGACTTGACCCCTAAACTTTGTGCTTGTTTATTAATCTTCACATCTTCATCTTGTCTTCATTTTGCCATTTTTCAGCCTTGATCCCACTTCTACGCTTCTCTACTCCCACCCTAAACTATCATCCCTCCCCCTGGAATGTGCATATTTAATAGCAGTTCTTTAGGTAAATCTCTTCCTGGACTAATCTATACCCCAAGACTCTTAGGTTTCTCACACCGACTTTGAAATGTTCTTGCCTCCCAAATTTGGTCTATCATCATCTCTGAGATATATCAAGTTTTATTGAGGGTGCCTTTTTCCTAGCGGCCTTCTAAAATCTAAAATTTCAGAGATTTATTCCTTTGTTAAAAATGCAGAAATCTCTGGAAGAAGTGATCCACAAACCAAGAGGGCTCATCAAAGTTTTCTTGTGGAGTGGATTAGACATTGGGGTTGACTCCACAATTCACAGTTCCCCCTTTGGTTAGCAGTAATGGGGCTAAGGGGATTGGCCCAGCTCCAGGGAAGAAGGGACACTGATTGGTCTTAGGCAATCATGGTCATCTTCTTCTCCTTATCAGTAATTGGTTTAGGAGCCCAGACAGAGCACAGCATTCCTTGTACACGGGCATGACAGGGGGGAAAAGGCATATGTTGGTCTTGTCAGACAGAAGAGAAAGCTTTGAGTCAGTGGATGGAGGCGAGTATCATCCTGGTATTCCCTCCCCTGCTCCCACTCACTTCCCCCTTCGTGGACATGAACAAAGAAGCATATATCTGGGGAGCAGGTGTAGCTTGGTGGTTGAGCACCTGATTCCCATGTGCGAGGTCCTGGATTCAATCCCTGGTACCTCCAAAATAAAATAAATAAGTGAAAGAATGAATGAATCATAGTGCTTCCTATAACCCAGGGGAAACCACCTTAGGATGAAGCTGCTCTTGTGTTTAACAGAGTAGAGAGGTAGAAAGAACCAGAGTGTTTCATGACATTGTCCAGCCACTGGGTCATCCAAACCTTATCAAGAATTACAGATTAGCAAATCATACATTTCTGTTATTTAAATCTCTTAGATTTTAGAAAATCATTTGTAGCTAAATAAAATACAACTAATACAATGGGTGTATTAACAATTTTTCTAGGATCTAGTTTTGAATAGAGAAGTATAAATTGGCCTAAGAAAGAGAGAAGAGGAAAATTTTCCCCAGAAGAGTATAATATAGGGTAGGAATAACTTTTCATGCTTTGCAATGTGATGGAGGGTGACCACTGCTATCTAAGTAGTCTGGAGATATGTTTATTCTCCCCTCACCCCCCCTTAATCAGGAATAAAAGCTCCTTATCTGAAATTCTCCTTGAGACCCCCTAAATTGTATTACACTGGCACAGTGACATGTCCTCTGTTTACGTGCAAAGATCACAATAGGCCAGCAAATAATAATAAGTGCTAATGTTTATGAATTACTTTCTACTTTACAAAGTGTAATCACTATCCAATTTCATTTGAGACTTCGAACAATTCTCGAGAGGTAAATTTCTATCCTTGTTGTACTGATGAGGTGTGACTAAGACCATGGGGGATGAAATGAATGGCACAGGGACACTCAACTGGTAATATCAAATCCAAGACTAAACGCTAGAGGTCTGGTCCCAGAGACTTCACTGCTTCTACCATCCCACACTCCTCTCTGCCATTCCACATGGCTTCCAATGTTTCCTGGCAGGCAGTGCTTCCTCCAAATTCAGAATCAGCTTTCCTTGTTGGCATCTCTTTGGCAAGGCAGCTCCAGGGCCTTCTTATCAGTTTGTGGTTGCTAGATTTCTTCTCACCATGAAAAGGGCCTTATTTCTTGGCATTTAATAGCTTTTCTTATCCACACCCTCTTCTTCATTACTTCACTCGGTTTCCTGTTGGTTTTGAGCTATGAATACCATGAGTCTACAACTGGAGTCAATTTCAACATTTGATTAAAGGAAACTTGATTGAATGAATTCTACACAATAGTCACTTAGTGGACCATTACATCTTAAGTAATTCCCAGAGGATGTGAGGCAACTATTAATAAACATAAATAATATGACCTGAGAGTGAACAAGCTCTTTGATTTATAATAACATTGTGACGCTGCTGATGACGCACCGTAAGTATGGAAGAAAGAAAAAAAAAAGGAGAGAAAATAAAAAGGAATGAAAAATTAGAAGGTAAGAAGCAGAGAAAAAGAATCTATATGCAAACATTGGGAGACAAAGAGTATGCATATGCAACAGTTTTCTGACCTCTAAAGTTTTTCTTCAATTTTTGAGTTTAATTCAGAATTGCTCAATAGGCATAATTAGCCATTCCGCTGAGGTCCTCAAGTGCCATTGAATGCATTAAATCAGTAATTTGTATGCTGGGCTGATGGAGTTAGGCAGATGACAAAATGACAGATGAAATCAATAACCCACTGACTCACAAACCCAGTGGATTTGGCCCCCAAACATCTATTATGCTTATTTGTTGAATATCATGTACAGAATATAGATACATTAAAAAATAGTCTTGATCATTTCCAAAAGTACTCTCCTATAGTGTACTTTTCCTTCTCCCTCTAAGCTCTTACAAATTAATATGGGAAGTCGAGGTTAGGAATTCACAGGTCAAATACTGCTTTAATAATTTGTCCCAGTGTCTATTTGCATTTTTGGTTGTCAAAATCCTTCCCTCCCTGCTTTAGAGACTCCTGCAATTATTATTTTTTCCTGTTCTTACATACTATGATTTAGTTAAGGTGAAACTTGGATGAGGGACAGAACATGTCAATGATGGACCATTAGGTCAAGAGAACGTTCAGTCAGGTTTAAGATTTGTCCTAGATCTTGGTTCTGTCATTGTTGCTTGTAATGTCTTTGAATTCCCTGACAGGGGAGGTCTGGATGTCCTCCAAGTGGCAGGATAAGTCTCAGTTATACTTAAGTCTTGTCTTTTCTAACCTGGCAGCAGCCAATTTGTTTAAAGCATTATTAATAGAAGGAACTCTATAAGGGGAACATTTGACTCATCTTTATCTTTACTTTTAGGATGAAGAGACACTTGGAATGGAGGAATGTTAAAATAAGCCACGTAATGGTGGTGTCTGTCTGATTAGTTTCATTAGCAGAACTGTGAGATTTAATGAGAATAATTAAAAGTTAGATTTGGCACTATATGTAGAAGGTGATATATAAAAAAGATAGTAAATATACGAGAATATGAATGTGGAAAAACATCCACAAAGTTTCACCATATAATAGTCTTTATGTTTGTGTAGTAAAAATGTTCAAGTAGAACAGACATTATTGCTGTGTTTCTCTGTATCAATCCCAGGGAACTTGGTAACTGGAGCAAAGCCATGTAGATTGTGCAATCATCCTGAATTTGCATTCACTTAAGGAAAGATTTATAATGTTCTAGTTTGCATTTATGTCTTTTTGGGCTTCATGATTCCTACCTCATTGTCTTGATGGGCGTTTATATAACATAGCACAGCTACATAGTTGTGTGTTTTTTTTAATGTTTGTTTTTCATTTGCAAATATTCTTTTCAACCTAAATTTAAGCTTAGAAGAAGGCTAGATAGTCATACCAAGTCTTGATCAAATCAAGGGATATGAGCAAGCTGTGCTGCTGCCTCATCTATTTATAGGTCTTCTTTCTTAAGGTTTCTAGGTCTGTGTGTGTTTGGCCACACTGGGCAACAAAGGGAGGTCATTGTCCAGTTCCTATTTCAGAGAAAATAACTTGCACAACAGCCACTGCAAGAGTTACAGTTATTTAGCACACAACATAAATACTTTTATACCCATGATCTTGTTTAATTCTTTCAACAACTCAGGGAAGAAGTCAATATTATTTTACCATTGACAAATGAGAAAAATGAGCAGTTAGGTGATGAGCACGAATTTGCCCAACTGGTGAATGGGAGCACAAGCATTTGAACCCAGATTCACCTCCTGCTGAAGCCTATGCTTTTGTTACTGAAATCTACAGCCTTTAAAAAAAAAAGCAGCATATTGAGAAAGTTTGGGGGAGGTGGTGGCCAACTGCTTATGTTCTCTATATACTTGCTACATTCTTTCTCTACTACATTTTCCCCTTGCTTCTTCACTCAACTCTTCCAAGCAGAAACCAATGCCCAAGCAATCAGAGGCCCAGTTCTTTCTATTGAGTGACTATCAAGGAAATCATATAGACTAGATTTCCTCTGAATTGCAGATAAATCATATTTCAGAACTTTGGATATGAAAGACCCATTATCATTTACTTATGTCTTGATCTTACTCTGTTGGTCTGATCCAGTGGTTCTCAAACCTTGGTAGGAATAAGACTGGCCCAGGGGTGAGTCAATTATGCTTCTTTGGATGAAAGCAACAGAATCGTCTCTGACTACAGTAAGCAGCAAGAATTTGGGCAGCTCTCAGAACTAAATGGAAACCTGGAGAAACAGGCCCAAAAAAGGACAGGAACAGGTAGGTCTAGGGATCAAGGAAGGATTAATTTTCTTTTTTATCTACATTCAACTTGGTGATTTCATCTAATCCTAAGTGTGGTGGTTTGGAACTATGTGTCCCAGAAAAACATGTTCTTAAACTTGACCACTTCTGTGGATGTGAATCCATCTAAGCAGGACCTTTTTATGAGGTTACTTTAAGGTGGCAACTGAATGAAGCCTGGGTCTTAATCATATTACTAGAGTCCTTTATGAACAGAATGAAATTCAGACACATAAAGAGAAAGTCACTGAGGGAGCCACCTGAAGCTGAAAGTCAATGGAATCTAGAAGAGATGGGTGAGGCCAGGAGAGGTTGCCATATGCATTGCCATGTGACAGAAGAGCCAAGGACCAAGGATCATTAGCAGCCAGCCCCAGCATAACAGTCTTTGGGAAGAAAGCATCACCATGATGATGCCTTAACTAGGACTTCTCCTAGTCTCAAAATCATGAGCCAATAAATTCCCATTGTTTAATCCAACCCATTGCATGGTATTTGCTCTAGCATGGGACACAAAATCACCAAGGTTTTAAATTACTATCTATAGTAGTTGGAATTCCAAGATGGCTCTCAAAGTTCCCTCCCTCTGGTATATCCATCCTGTATAATCCCCTCCCCTTGAGTGTGAGCAGCACTATAAATATGATGGGGCTGTCACTCCTTTGATTGTCTTGCTTATCAGTTGGCTTTGAGTTAATCAAAAGGGAAATTATTTTAGGTTTGGCTGACCTAATAAACTGAGCCTTTTAAAGAAGGACTGGGTCCTTCCTGGAGTCAGGTAGATTCTAAGAGAAAGAGATTCTCTTAATGACCTTAAAAAGGAAAACTGTCACGTTGTAGAGAAGGGCACATGGCAGGAAACTGTAGGTGGCCTCTAGGAGTTGAGAATGAAAGAGGAGCTTGAGTATTCTAGTCTTATAATATGGAATTGAATTCTTCCAACAACCAGTGAGCTTGGTAGAGGACCCAAAGCCTTATTGCACATCCAGCAAACACTTGATTTCAGTCTGTGAGACCCTGAGACACTGTCTGGACTTATCCAGAACTTTGAATTAGTAATAGGTATTGTTTTAAGCCACTAAGTTTGTGGTAATTTTTATGCAGCAATAGAAAATTAATGTACTGTCTAAATGCTGATGACTCTAAAATTTCTATTTCCAGTCCAGCCCTCTGTCCTGAACACCAGTCTCATATTCAGCCACCTATTTGACATTTCTACTTGGGTGTCTTATAGACATCTCATACTTAGCATGTGCCAAATTGAGCTCCCCCTCTTTCCCTTCAGCCAACGCATTCTTCCTGCAGTCCTCACCTTAAGTTGTTTAACTCAAAAGCTTTGAATCACATTTCATATCCAGTCCTTTGTTTTAGTTTCAAAATATTTCCAGAATTTACCATTTTTCACTAACTCCTCTGTCATCACTGCAATCTATGCTGCTGCTATGTTTCACATGGAATAATGCGATAGCTTCTAACTGGCCTCCCGGATTCTACCTTGGCTCTCTTACAGTCTATTTTCAACCCAGCAACCAGAGTCGTGTTTTAAATGAAAGTCAGATCAGGTCACTCATCTAGTCAAAGCCTTTGATGGCTCCCTGGTAGATTATATTGAGTACTTAGTCCTGATTCTCCATCCTTCCCCTTCTCATAGGACTTTGCAACCCCTTCTGCTAGAGGTGAAGTATGCTGCCCCATTCCTTGACTTTGGCTTGACCATGTATACTTGCTTTGAGGCAAGTGGGCAGAGGCAGGCAGAAGTGAGTGTCCCCATTCTGAATTTAGGCATTAAGAATTATTACATGTTCCCACTTGCCCTCCACACCTCTGCTATGACTGTGAGGAGAACATGTCCCGACTAGCCCAATTGTCCAAGGAGAATGAGAGACATATGGAGCAGACACAGACCCAACCTGCCACTCGGAGGTGTCCATTTGAGCCAAGTCTAGACTACCTGGCCCTAAGCCTACCTGCAGATATAGGAGCCAAATAAATGCTTCTCATTGTAAACATACAGTTTATGATTGTTTTGAGGCAATAGCTGATTGACACAGACTCAGAGGAGAAGCCAAAGTGCTTCCAATGTCCTGCAAGGTCCAGCACATTCTACTCTCTAGTGGCCCTGACCCCTCTCCTACTGTGTTCTCCCTCACTTCCTGCAATGCAGCCACATTGACCTCTTTGCTTATCCTTGACTTTGCTAGGCCTACGTCTATTCAGGCTTTTGCATTTGTTTCCTCTGCCTGGGATGTGCCTTCCCTCGATGGCCTTGTGGCTTGCTCCCCACTGCCTTCAGGTTTCACTCACATGCCATCTTTTCAGGGATGTCTGCTTGCAACTATGACCTTACCCTTTCCCTTCCCTGTCCTCCTTCCTTGCTCTATTTTTCTCCATCATACTTGTTGCCCTCTAACTTACTTCATATTTGATTTATTTTATTTTTTGATTGTCCATCTCCAACCCCTAAAATGCGAGCTTCTCAGGGGTAGGGTTTTTGTTTTTTCTTTTCCTGATTTGTTCACTCCAGGATTCCTAGCTCCTGGAATAGTGCCCAATAATATTGAATGAATAAATGCATGCAGGAAGGAATTAATTATTGACAGTTTTTACAGAGTATAGCACCCCCCCCCTTCTTGTTCTGTGTCACTCTGTCCAAGAATCCAAAGTCCCTGGAAAGAGTAGGCTTGGCTCTGTCTCAGTCCCATTCCTTGCCCATGGTAGAGCAAGATCCCTTCCTTCATAATCCCACCACTGGGAAGTGGGTAATTCCTGCCCAGGAACTGGGCAGGTTGTCACCCAAACAAGGGGGAATGATGACACAAGCCGAGGGACAGAGTGGTACACTACGCAGAGCTGCAGTGACCATGCCCCTTCTTCCACACTCTAGAGGGGCCATCTCAGAGGGTCTGTAACCCCACATTTTGAGAAATAGTCAAGGCAGAAGGACACCTTAGAAACATTCTTTGAGAATTCCAAAGAAAATCGGGAAAACCTGAGACTATCTTCTCCGTGTTCAAGGGGAAGAAGAATTGCCATCATCAGTCCTTGGAAGAAGGAAGCCCTGGAGACCTGGGACAGGCAACCATGCGGAACAGGGCATATCTAAAGGAATTTCTGAGAATTCTAGCCTTCCCCAGTGGCTCCTTCTGGAATCTCTGACTGTGTCCTTTACCATCCCTCGGGTCTTTTCTCCCGAGTCAGTGTCCCAGGCCTCAGAGGCCTAGAAGAATCTCTGCTCCTACTTCTTGGTTAGCAGGTAAGGGGCAAAAGGTGGCACCCATCTGCTGCCAGCACTGCAGCCAAGGGAGATGTATTCCTGCTGCTGGAGCTGGAGGCAGTGCTTTCCCAGTGCTGTACATGGTGTGCAGGCCATCGTAATTACAGCACACTTGAGCTGTGTTGTCTGCACACAGCTTTCTGTGGCTTGGCTCCAGGACCTAACCGCACCAAGTGAAGGTGGGAGAATATTCTGAATGGCAGATCCCAAGCAGCTGGCCCGTTTTTGGAATGCAGCCAGTTTGTAAATTAGAAATTGTCTGCTCTTCTAAGAGAAGGAAAATTACACAGTCTTTCTAGGTAAAGGGACTCGGTGTTTAACAGCTTGCAGTGGTTGACTTCCCTTCTTACAAATCTGCCTTCCATTTTTTTTTTCTTTTTTTTTTAATTGACTTTGTAATAATATTACATTAAAAATATATATGTGAGGTCCCATTCAACCCCACCCCCCCATCCCACCTCTCCCCACCCCAGCAACACTCGTTCCCATCATCATGACACATCCATTGGATTTGGTAAGTACATCTTTGGGCACCTCTGCACCTCATAGTCAATGGTCCACATCATGGCCCATACTCTCCCCCATTCCATCCAGTGGGCCCTGTGAGGATTTACAATGTCCGGTGATTGCCTCTGAAGCACCATCCAGGGCAGCTCCATGTCCCAAAGACGCCTCCACCTCTCATCTCTTCCTGCCTTTCCCCATACCCATCAGCCACCATGTCCACTTTTCCCAATCCAATGCCACCTCTTCTATGTGGACATTGGATTGGTTGTGTCCATTGTACCTCTATGTCAAGAGGAGGCTCAGATTCCACATGGATGCTGGATGCAATCCTCCCACTTTCAGTTGTAATCACTCTAGGCTCCATGGTGTGGTGGCTGTCCTTCTTCAACTCCATCTTAGCTGAGTGTGGTAAGTCCAATAAATCAGATTGTAGGTGCTGGAGTCTGTTGAGGCTCAGGACCTGGCTATCACATTGTCAGTCCAGAGATTCAAATCCCCTAAATATATCTTAAACTCCAACATTAACTGCACCTCCAGCACATTAGCATGAAAGTCTTATGAAGGGAGATCCCATCTGAGTCCAGATTCATCATACATAAACACCATTTCCAAAGAGGGGCCATCTGACCTGGTAGTTAACCCCATCAGCCATGACCATAACTCCCATGGGTCTCTTTAGCCCTCAAAGGAACCAATATCTGGGGGTTGTATCTGCTTTATCTGTCTCTCTGACTCTGCTCAGTTGTGCATAAGGGCAATCCTTCTGCCAGCCTCCAGACTCTTTTTTAGAAACTCGTAGCCATATAAACTCATTTCTCCTTTCCATTTCCCCCTTACTTTAGGTCCAACAGCATTTTAAAGTCATGTTATTTTATGTAGACAGGGATATTCTGCTGATCCGCATTGAACCTTCCGTATAAGGTCATTTTCCAGTTGCATCATCAGTTGGTAGTTGATAGTGGTCCCTCAGTGCCAGGGAGGCTCATCCCCGGGTGTCATGTCCCATGCTGGGGGGAATCTGCCTTCCATTTTGATGTAAATATCAACTTGGGATGTGTCTGTCGTGAAGCTGGAACATGATTTTTGATTTGCACAAGAAGTCTCTCCACCAGCGAATCCTAGTATACCTGTTACTTGAAGTTCATCTTCAGCTTTTTATGTTGGGAATAAGTGTATTTCTCATCTAGGTAGTGTGTAGAAAAATTGATCAAGGAAGTGAAATTATGTGAATAACTTTGATACCTTTAGAGACAGTTCTTACTTAAGTTTGTTTATTTTTTCTATATTTTGATGACGTGTTCATTAACTTGTACTATTGTCATTTTACCTCCTGTCATTACTTTAGAGCATTTAACTTCTTACTTATAATGTTAACACCATAGGTATTTCTAATGACTAGGATTTAGGTTTGCAAGGTCAGAGGATTTGAATAATAATGATAATAATAGAATAATAGTAAAAAGTTAATGAACCTATCAATCCCAGCAGCAACCATTTTCGAGAATTCATGTGTTATGGTCAATAATACATCATTTAACCTTTAAAATCTCTGCTTCTCCTCGAGTTTCCTTTAGGCAGTATAGGGTTTTTTTTTTGGTTTTGTTTTTCTTCTTTTTTTTAAACTTTTTCTGTGTAGGTTTTGAAATCAGTTGAGATGTGGTTCTGAACTCTACCTCTGCCACTTAACCAGCTGTGTGATGGTGGGTCAATTAATTAATCTCTGGAAAGTGGGGGTAACAATAATGATTTCACAGGATCTCTGTGAAACTAAAACACTGTGACGTCTGTAAAACACTAGGTATGGTGTCAAATAACCATTTCTTAATAGATGGCATCTCTTGATAATAATAATATCATATGTTACACATAATAAAATCTCCTTATCTGTGTGAATAAACAAATAGGGGATGAACGAATTGGGAAAATTCCCACCACGCAGGGCTCAAGGAGGCAGCACACACCTTTTAATATTGACTGATCATCACGATTTGCCCCCAATTGATAAATGCTAAGATTAGGGCAGTTTAGAACGTCTCTTCCTTTTTCTCCCCTTTCCCCCCTACCCCGGTTGTCTGTTCTCTGTGTCTATTTGCTGCGTCTTCTTTGTCTGCTTCTGTTGTAAGCGGCACGGGAATCTGTTTTTCTTTTTGTTGCGTCATCTTGCTGTGTCAGCTCTCCATGTGTGCGGCGCCATTCCTGGGAGGCTGCACTTTCTTTCGCACTGGGCTGCTCTCCTTACGGGGTGCACTCCTTGTGTGTGGGGCTCCCCTACGCGGGGGACACCCCTGAGTGGTAGGGCACTCCTTGCGCGCATCAGCACTGCGCATGGGCCAGCTGCACACGGGTCAAGGAGGCCGGGGGTTTGAACTGCAGACCTCCCATGTGGTAAACGGACGCCCTAATCACTGGGCCAAGTACACCGCTGAACGTCACTTCCTTTAACTGCATCCTCAAGTCTGAGACAGGCAGACTATCAGTTATTGCTTCTACACTTGATTACTTTTCTCACTGAGATTTCAGTCTTCAATTAGGCAACTGCCATCAGTAAAAAGCTGGGTTCATGGGAGGCAGGGGTTGGGAGGTGGAAATGACACTTTAAAAAAAAAAATGCTTTGCCCAAGATAATTAAAAACACTGGAGAATGAGGCAGGCAAATTAGCATCATCATCTATGAGAGCAAAAGGCGTGGTGAAGGTTTTCCCACAGGAAATACATCTATTTTGGAATTCTCAGTAGTTTACTACTCTCTCTACCATGGGAGTCAACACAGTTTTAATTTACTGACTCATTGTCCCTGGAGTCTTTTTCTCTGAAATTTAAAAGAAAGAGAGAGAGAGACAGAGAGAGACAGAGAGACAGAGACGGAGAGAGAAAGGTAGAAAAGATACAAGGCAAGGAGGAAAGGAAACAAGAGAAAGGAAAGGAAGGAGAAGGGGCAAGAAGAACAAAGGAAGGGGAGAAAAAATCAACACACTATTTCACTTAAAATAATATTTCACTTTGTTCTAATTAAGTAAAATAAAAGTTGGAAAATATTCAGATTGACTATTTAAGCATTAATGCTTAAATTCAAAATCTGAGTGTTTATTCAGTCAATGAGCATCCTGTTCATCTGACTCAAGTGTTTCTTGAGTACTTTTTGTTGTTGTTTTTTGTTTTTTCCTGTGGAATATTTATTTTGTGGCTAACTTTGTGCCAGGGGTGGGGTGGTATGTTAGCCAATGGATCAAGGTGAAACTGTCTAAGAGATAATGTCTGCCCCTCAGTGCTTATGATTTGGTTGGGGATAGAAAACAATTAGAGAACTAGGTGTAAAGCTTTCCCTATAGTCAAGAGGCAAAATTGACAGAAGTGTAGTTTGTTTGAGTTCCACAGGCTTTCTAGAAAGAAAAACAAAGAGTGTCCCCATCACATATCTCTGGGAAGTTCTGCATGTGCCCTCTTCTTGGAAAATCACATTGTACATTATGGAAATCACTCTTCTGTCTTTCAGTAAAGAAATTTCCTTAACTTGGACTTGCTCAAGAGTGGGGCTGCTATGGGCCTTGCGCAGGGAGTTTGCAAGGGTACGTGGGCACAGAGAGTGGAGGCGAGGGGCAATGGGGAAGGGGGAAGGGAAGAAGGGAAGAAACCAAAACCTGGATGCACTGCTTGAGTCAGCCACCTCTAAAGGCAACTGGTGCTTGACGGTTTTCTGCTGGAAAATGAAACAAAATATGGAAAAGAAGGGCAAAAAGATGAGAAAGAGAGAATGGAATTTTAAGGAAACATCATCTGAACCTCTGACTAGAGCCATGTCTGAGGAGCGCTAATCACCTGTGTCCCAGAATGGTCCAACCAGGAGGCAAAAGGGGAATCTTTCTTCATTGACTCTAGAAGCTCCCAGTCAAATCCCCCATGGGATTGCCTCCCAGCACCGTGGGGTTGCATGTCCGTGATTACTGAGCAGTTCTCATGGATGAATGGTGTTGCAAGACTGAGGAAGTGAGAGGTGCTGGCAGCGTCGTTCAAGTGTTGTTGGGCTGCACCTATGTGAACTTGACCCAAGCTTTGTGGAACTGGATGCCACAAGCAGTCACTGGGGGCAGAGATGGGCCCAAGAGGATCCAGGAGTGGTGGACAACCAGTGTCCAACACAAACATCAAAACAGGCACCTATTTTTATTTTCTGCCATCCTAAGGAATTATTCTTCTGTTGAAAACGTTGTGGTAAACACAGGAATGACTTAGTGGATGCTAGGTACGAGGTGTTGACCCCACTTCTGCTCTAGCCAGGGGCTCAGGTGATGTTTCTCAAATCTGTCTTCTTCTCTACTTTTTGTCCTGCTTTGCTATGATTTTGGTGCATTTCCAGCAGGCTCCTTTTCAAGATAGTAGGAAAGGTTGGCCCTGGCATCTCCCACTTGTTCACCAAACCTCTTCTTGTTCCTTCTGGACACACAAGAAGTTACACCATATTTCCCGATCTTTCTTGCTTTGAGGTGGGACCACAGGATGAGTCATGGGTAATGGAAGGTGGGTGGAGAGATGCACATCACCGTTCCCCATGAGCAACTCCCCCGCCCGTTCCCAGCAGGATGCAGAGGAGCAAGTGAGGAATTCGTGGCTCAGGGTTAGGGGGAGCCTGTGTTCCCGAATCAGTGCCTGGGAGATCAAAATGGACCCAGCAGGTCCTGGCTGGAGGACCATTCCTCCCCATTTCTGTGAGGAAGAATCCGTGGTCACAGACAGTACCATGGGTTGTATTTTTTAAGTCAATTATTTTTAATACTTTCTACTCATTTTTCTCCTGTTAATTCCTCTTAGGGACCCTTTAGTCAGGTACTGGTTATGTAGCCAGGTTCCTGCTTTGAATTGAAGCTGATAGTCAGATTGTCTTTGCATGTTAGGAAGACTGATAAGGTAGACCTTAGACACACTGTCCCAGGGGACCAAGTGTCCTCAGAGAGGGATGCCATTGAGAATAAATCTGGGCTATATTCTAGGTTCAGTATAAGGACTCAGTGTTGTAAGGGGCAGAGTCCATCTATGGGAACTATTGTCTTGGTGACTCTTTGGAAACAGCATATTAAATTCACTTTGAGTTAGGGGGTAGAGGTTAAACCAAAAACATGGGAAGAATTGAATTCACTAAAAATGTCCTGACACTTTCACCTTCTTAACAGATGTTTACTGAGCATTTATTATGTGCCAGGCTCCGGTACTTATTACTGGGGTACAGTGAGAGGTACCTTCTTTGCTTGCATTAGAGTGGGATTAGACCTCCATTGACTGAGTTAATACAAGAAAATGTCAGCTGGTGAGGAGGAAACAATGAGATGAATGAAATAGAGAGGGATTAGGAACTTGCAGGGGTGGTATTACTTGGTGCAACCCGAAAGATGACAAGGGGCTGGGCATGTAAATAGTAGAGTGTTCCATTCAGTGGGAATAACAATTGCATGGGCCCCAAGGAGGGAAGGCCCTGGCACATTCTGAGCCTGAAAGGAGGCCAGACTGGCTGAAGCATAATGAATAGGGTTAGAGGGATAGGAAGTTGTCTGGTAGAGCCGGGCTTTTCAACCACAATGCTATGATACTATTGACATTTGGGACCATCAAGTTCTTTGATGTGGGGGCTGTCCTATGCATCATAGGATATTGAGCTGCATCCCTGGACTCTAACTGCTGGAGGCCAGGGGTACCCATCCTTTCCCAGTTGTGACAACCAAAAATGTCTCCATACATTGCCACATGCGCCAGTTTAAGGCTGTGGGCCATGAAACAGAGGGAGAACAACAAGGAAGGCTGCTCAGGAATTTCCCAGAATGTAAAAGAACAGAGAAGGCAGACATTATCCTCACATGGGCCCTGAATCCAGGACTTTGTATTCTGACAAGTATGCCCTCATTACCTAGGGTGGTGGGAATTGAGAAGAAGTCGGGGGTAGCTGTAGTCTGACCCACAGTTTTGGGAGTATAGTGAGAGAGCACATGCTTTGGCAGAGACATCAGTTTTCTTTTTTTTTAAAAAAAGATTCCTTTCTTCTTCCTTCCTTCCTTCCTTCCTTCCTCCCTCCCTCCCTCCCTCCCTCCTTCCCTCCCTCCCTCCCTCCCTCTCTCCCTCCCTCTCTCCCTCTCTCTCTCTCTCTCTCTTCCTTTCTTTCTTCTTTCCTCTCCCCCGCCCCAGTTGTCTGTTCTCTGTGTCCATTCGCTCTGTGTTCTTCTGTGTCCACTTGTATCCTTATCAGCGGCACCCGGATTCTGTGTCTTGTTTTGTTGCATCATCTTGCTGCGTCAGCTCTCTGTGTGTGCAGCGCCACTCCTGGGCAGGCTGCACTCTAGTTGCATGGGGTGGCTCTCCTTATGGGGAGTACTCCTTGTGCATGGGACTCCCCTATGCGGAGGACACCCGTGCATGGCATGGCACTCCTTGTGCACATCAGCAGTGCTCGTGGGCCAGCTCATCACATGGGTCAGGAGGCCCTGGGTTTTAACCTTGGACCTCCCATGTGGTAGGCAGATGCCCTATCTGTTGGGCCAAATCCTCCGGCGCACTGTGATCGTATAGTGGTTAGTACTCTGTGTTGTGACATCAGTTTTCTTGTCATAGGTGTCAGAGCAGGGCAAGTGGTGACACTCTGAGAGAGCCACGTGGCTAATAGAGGCCTCCTGCTGGGTAGTTTCCACTCAGTCTTTTCAGATAACAGAGGCCTTGCTGAAAATGGTACAAGTTGGCCAAAATGATGGCGGGGCGTAGAAGGCTTGTCCATGAGGGCACCTGAGGTCACAGCTGGGGGAACTCCTACCAGTAAGTAGGACTTTGAGGGGCACAGGAGGTAAAGTCAGGGGAGGTGAAAGTCGAGGAAATCTGATCATTACTGTTTTGTGATGATATTTTAACTCCCATGCTGGTGCAGCCTAACTGGGCAACCTAGGTGCCACTTAATTACTGTGTGGTACCAAAATGGTACACAGGTAAGGATGTTCTACCTGCCTGCAACTTCACTCACAGGTAATGAAACTGGTGCCTGGAAAGCGGGCACTTATAGATAGGTGGCATTTCTTTTCCCATTTCCCACCTCTTGGTACACTTAAAGAGTTTGCTTAAGTTGCCAAATGAGCATCCCTGACTTTTACTGGCCAGAAGTGAAAAGCACCTCATCTAACTGAGTATTCAGAAACTAGGTTCTTTGCCAAGGGATGTGAGAGGGAAGAGAGAAGATGATTTCTTTTTTACTTCCTGCTGGGAAAACATACAGGTTTGCTGATTTGAAGGAGATTGAAAAGAAGTTTCTTTTTATAGATGTTGGTTTTGGAGTGCGTTCCAGAGTCATTACAGGTATCCATCCAGTCTTCTCAGTAAACTTGCTGTGACCCCGCCTTAAGAGGAAGCTTTGGCGGCCTCCACTCCTGGGATATGTTGCTGACCCAACCTGAAATCCTTCTTTAGGTTGAGTCAGCAACATATCCCATGACTTTTGGGTGATAGGTTCTTTTATATAAGACCATAAAGCAAAAGGCCCTTCCTGCATAGTGTTGAATTTCCCAGAGGCTATGACCAGGGATTAAACTGAGGTAAAAAAGTTCAAGAGATGCTGCTAAAAGTGACGAGTAATGCATAACCTGGCTTAGTCATGCCCTTCAAGTATTTGTGGAGCGCAAATAATACCGTGGGTAATTGAGAATAAAATGTGTTGGTTTTCACACATTTGGATAGCTCAAGTGAAAAAAATCCTTTAAAACATTTTAATGTCAACTAACTTCCTGGTACAGGGACACTTTCACACACACTTTGATGTGCACACTCACTTTCACACACACTTTCACATGCACACACTTTCACTCATGCACACACTTTCACACACACTTTCTTTCATACACTTTCACGCACACATTTATTTTTGGCTTGCCTTTTTCTATGGCTGTATTTCTCCAAACCCAATGTTATATAAGCACATAAAAGTTTTCTTAAAAATTATCCAATTTGTAATTGAAATAAAAATCTCATAAAAAGACTATGGCAACACATAGCTAAGCAAGTGGGTCAGATCTTTACTGCTTTGGCCTTTTCTGTTGGTTGGTTGGTTTGTTAGTTGGTTTTGGCCTTTTGATACTCATTGTCATCACTGGTTTACCACTGTTTTTTTTTTTTTTTTTTTTTACCGCCATTCCTTGTAGTAATCTTCCTTTTGATAATGGTCTCTTACTCGGTGCTGCATGAATTAATAGCAATCTCTAACCTCATCTCCTATCCCTTCTCTTGTACTGATCTCAGGCACATCAACACAGTGGTGATCCAGCATGGTGGTTGGCAACTGCTGATTTAGTTTAGAAGATGGGCAGGGTGATAAGACAATATCTGAACAATTCAAATGAACTTGTGACCTTAAATTCGAACATGTCATTAGACATCATCCAGGTCTATTCATTTCAGGCATAGTCTTGCCAAAAATGAACAATAAGTGATATTCCTTAATGAGGGAATGTTTACTTTGGAAAAAACCCTTATCCTTTGTACTCAAGAAACCTGGCTGGGTTCAAATCCAAGAGGTGACATTACTAGTTCTGTGACTGAACACATTACTCAACTTTGAGTTTCAATAGGATCTTAATTAAGAGGTGACCCACCTCATTCAGGGTGAGTATTAATCCTCTTACCGGAGTCCTTTATAAGCGAAGGACCAAAAAGCCACCGATATAGAAAAGAAGCCTCAGAGGCAGAAGGACAGGTCGTGGAGGCTGGAATCAGCAGAGCGCAGAGGCATGGAAAGAAGTCCCCAAGAGGTTAGGTTCATGGGGCAGCTTGAAGCTGAAGCAGCCAGACAGGAGGGCAGAGGGGAGAGGACGGGACACTGTGCCCTGCTATGTGCTTGACCACTCACAGCTGAGTCCTGAGAGGAAGTGTCTTTAGATGACGCTGCCACGTGCCTGACTGCCCACAGTTGCAACTTGGTGAGACAGCATTCTCTTACTGATGCCTTGATTTGGACATTTTCATGGCCTCAGAACTGTAAACTTTTGGCCTAACAAATTCCCGTTATGAAAGCCAACCCATTTCTGGTATATTGCATTGGCAGCCTTTAGAAACTAAAACAGAGGGTAAATATTTAAGACCTTGTCCCTGTTCTCAGAGGTTGTATTGGGAGAAGCCCAAGAAAATAGAAGGGACAAAAATTTTGATTCCAATCTAAGAAATAATGAGAATATAATTTCTGGGATTAGCCTCACAAAGATTTAAATAGCATTGATTGAATTTTTATACATTGGGTTCAGTTTTGTTTTTGAGCCAATGTGGTAACATTGAACTACATATTTTAATTTATTTACTAAAATGGAACTCTCTTTTTAATTGCAAAAAATAACATAGGCTCATTTAAGTGAAAGAAGAAAGAATTGCAAAAAGTAGAAATGGCAAGTCCCTTGACTTGAATTGGACTTAATTCCTCCTTTTCTTTCACTAGCTGCGTGCCTTTTAAAGCATCAATTCCTTCATCATCAAAATGGGGTTAATAAATACATACTTAGGTGAAGCGGATTTGGCTCAACTGATAGAGCGTCTGCCTACCACATAGGAGGTCCAGGGTTCAAACCCTGGGCCTCCTGACCCGTGTGGCGAGCTGGCCCATGCGCAGTGCTGATGTGCTCAAGGAGTGCTGTGCCATGCAGGGATGCAGGGGTGTCCCCCATGTAGGGGAGCTCCACATGCAAGGAGTGCACCCCATAAGGAGAGCCGCCCAGCGCGAAAGAAATTACAGCCTGCCCAGGAATGGCACCGCACACATGGAGAGCTGACGCAGCAGGATGACGCAACAAAAAGAAACAGAGACTCCCAGTGCCACTGACAAGAATGAAAGCAGACAAAGAAGAGCACAGCAAATGGACACAGAGAGCAGACAATGAGGGGGTGGAGGGTAGGGGGAAAAAGGGGAGAGAAATAAATAAAAAATAAATCTTTAAAATCAATCAATCAATCAATCAATCATACTTAATGTAAGGCCTTGGGAGAATTAAAAGAAAACCATTTAAAGTGCTAATCATAGTATTTGGTGGGTATTTAATAAATGTGTTTTTCCTTGCTTTGTTTTTAAAATTAATATGAGTAGAATTAACTTTATATGTAATATAGTGATCTGAAAAAAAATCAACCTGCTATGAACATCCATTTGGCTCAATTCAGGTTCCTTTTGTGCATAAACAGATATCTCCAAATCTCAAGTATCCAGTGGATGGGACTTCCTTGCCATTGTACAAACTGTCCCAAGGACTTTTCAGGTGGTTGATTATTAACTCTGAGGAAATGCCTAACTCTTAAATTATCCTGGCTGTTTTGATGTTTTGAGGAAAAGATGCATTTAAAAATTGTCTTTTTGTTTGTTGAATAACTTTAACCTCTAACCACAGTAATTTCCCTGTGGACTCAAATATAGTGAAGTGTTCTTTCTGAGTGTTTAAAGACTGGAGCAATCAAAATAAGTAAATAGTGAAGTTTCACTTTCACTATCCTGTAGGAATAGTTTTATTGTAAATTAAGGAAAGGAATTTTGCCGGTTGGCATCGAAGCAGAAAGGGCTTTATCTTGTATTGATTTCTCAAGTGTTGTGACTCAGGGCATACTAGATGAAACAACTTCTCCACTAATGAAAATAGATCCTGTGTGCTCATTAGTTAAAGCAGGACATCCCAAAGAATAGTGGATATATGGAAAGTGTTTCTCACAAACCTCCTGGGAGTTGGAGTGGATTTCATGGCATCACACGAAATGATCATCTTTCTTTTCTGAAAGAGGACAGCATGGTGTCACAGAAAGAGCCTGGACTTCCATAATACCCAGGTTCACACAGGGTTCCACATCACATTGTGTGACCCGGGCAAGTTGGTCAACATCTCTGAGCCTCAACTTCCCTGGGGCAAATGCTGCCCATCTCACGAGAAGGTCAAGGGGATCACTTGAATGGGGTCAAGGGGATTCACTTTTCCTGCACACAGTGCATATGAAGTAAATGTTTCCTCTTTTATACTCACTGCCTTCCCCAAAATGGAAATCCAAGTTCCCAGGAGGGGATCTCATCTTCCCTTCTCAAGGTCCTTGGGATTTTCCTTTGGTTTTCTCAGTTCAAGATCTGCCCACTGTACTTTCTTTCAAGCCTCCACTCCCAGTATTTTCCCAGAGACACAAAATAGATCCCTAAGGCAGATATAGTTACTGGGAATAGCTGCCTAGCTACTCTTGCAAAGGGGATTATTTATCCCTCCTTTCTGGGGTACTGCCTGGTGGGAGGGGCTGCCATGAGGGAGCCTCAGGCATCCTTGTTGCTGAGCACTGACTGGTCCTAAGCCAGAATGCTGTACTCAACCCATGCTGACACTCATTTCTGTCAAGATGGTAGTATGGCGTGAGGGGGCACGTAGGGGAGACGGTTTGGGAAGACTGCAAAAATGATCACAGTTTCTCATGCCTGAAGTAGACTTTGAGGTTCCGCTTTTCAATAGATGGCATTTATTTCCCTATCCCTTGAATCTAGGTTGGCCTTGTAACCTGCTTTGGCGAAAGCATGCTGTGGAAGTGACAGACTGCCGGTTCTTGGTCCAGGTTCCTAGAACCTTGCACACTTCTGTGCTCTGCCTCTTGGCGTTCTGTGCAGATGATCGGTGACAAGCCCAGGCTAACTGGTTGGAGAATGAGAGATTACGTGGAACAGAGACAAGCCATAGCAGCTGGGCCATTTTAAGTCTGCTTACTTCAGCCAGCCAAGCAGTGACCACAGATTCATTAATAAATTCAGCTGAGCCCAGAAGTGTCACCCAGCTCATCACCATCCCACCTGTCAACCTGCAGAACTGTGAGCTCAATAAATGGCCAGTGTTTTAAGCCACTAAGTTTGGGGTAATTGTGAAGTGAAAGATAGCTGATACAGTTGTCATTTTCAACCTGGAGTGGCATTCCTTGTATAGGCTTCCAGAGGTTTTCTGTTTTGGAGAAAAGAATTATTAGAGTATCTCTGCTGGCAAAATTAATAGCTTTCTCTTCCCCAGCATTTTTTTCTGATACAGCATAGCTCCTAAGCTCTCAAAAATGCATAAATGCTTGGTGGGATCTGTAAATTTTAGCGTAGATGCCTGGATGACATAAGCCATTGGCTTTGAATATCTGTCCAAGTAGCTCTTACATGGACTTCCAAAGGGTTTGAGAAGGCACAGGAGCTTCTTCCTCATGTAAATGCAGGTATTCAGGCTCCAACTGGCCGCGTGGCCCAAGGGGGTGGTAACTGCCCTCATTTCCTAACTGTATTCATAATCGACTGCTGGGCTTCCTTGGCCTGAACGGGGGTCACGGATTTGAAAAATTACAGAGCTATTTGTGGAAGTGAAAGAACAATTTCAGAGAAGATGCATAGAATTTGACGACTGTGAATCATACCTTAAGAATTTGTGGCTACCTTTGAAGCACAAACCACAGGCTGTATCTGATTTATTCAGCATCTGAGCTATTCCTGCGGTTCAGCTTCCAAAAGCCCTGACTGAGCCGAAAATGAACCGGGCCCACCAAGAAGGCCATTGATAAAAACTTTGGGTCCATTCAATCCAGAACTGTTCTGAATTTTAGAGCCATGTGACCAAAATCTTGCTGGAGTTTGGGTTTTCTGGGCTTTGTAGAAATGTTTTCTCTCATGAAACTGTTGAGACCAAAGCTGAATCTTTCTTAGGGATGTAGACTGGCATTCAGAAACAAGATGTGCCCTAACTTAACATACCCCTGCTTTTCTTCAGAATACCTCGGTTTGTTTAATATGTTTTCTTATTGACTGGATCAAGAAGTTAAGTATCTGCTACCTGACCTGTAAGAATGCATTTTTTAATATGTTTTGAGATGTCTGAATACAAACAATGTTTTTAGATGGCATGATGCTATGTGAGGAGAAAATGTCTCCCTGAGTTTTCTGTAATTTTGAGCCTTATCAAGTTAATATACTAATCTGACAGATATTTCAGTATAACAGAAATTAACGTTCTTGTTTACTTTACCTGGCTTATTTAATGTAAGGGGCTGGTGGACTAAATATATGAATTTCTAGGAACTATGAGTCAATTGAAGTTATTGACAAATTTGTTAGAAAAATCTAGTGCATTTGACCCTTTCCAGTCCATATAGTTTTGAAATATTTTCTATTATTATTGGGAAATACATTGCTTTTCAGCTGACAGATCACTTCCATCCTTCACCAGGAAGAGTTCCTTCAGAAACTTAGTTTTGTTTTGGCAGAAGAGAGAATGTAACTCCCTAAGAGATGGCATCATGTTTGCAGCTTAGCCAAGCCTAATTTATTAGACCTCCAGTTAAAACAAAATAATCCAATGACCATTTGATTATTTTATTATTATTAGGCAGAGGAGTAGCATATACTGAATACTGGGTAAGACATTATGTAAAAGATTTCACATAGGTTGTCTCGTGTAATCTTCACAACAGTCCTCTGAGGAAGGCACTATTATTCTCCCCATTTTCAGATGAGAAAACTGAGGCACAGGGAAGTCAGATGACTTGTCCAGGTGTTACAGTTAGAAAATGGATATTTTTTAATGTAATATTTTGTGTGATCTACGTATCTTTAAAAAAAAAAGGACAATAAAAAAGAAAAAGAAAATGGAAATGTTGGGGCCTGAACACAGTTTTGACTGACTCAAAACTCACAACACTTCCAAAATATTGCCTCTTCTCTAAATACAGAGATTAATTTAGCAAAACAGTCGACTCATGGCAACTCTTTTTGAGTAAGCAGAGTGATATGGCTCAAGTTATAGGGCTCCCACCTACTGTATGGGAGGACCTGGGTTCAATCCCTGGGGCCTCCTGGTAAAAAAGAAAAAGAGAAAGCATGCTCACACAGTGAACCAGTGCCCATGCGGCGAGCTGAGTGCCTGCACAAGTGAGTCATGCAGCAAGATGATGATGCGACAAAAGAGAGACGAAGGGGAGAGTCAAGGTGAAGTGCAGCAGAGACCAGGAACTGAGGTGGTGCAGTTGACAGGCAACCTCTCTCCACATCAGAGGCCCCTAGGATTGAATCCCAGTGAACCCTAGAGGAGAAAGACAAGAAGAGAAGACAAAAAGAGAAATAGATACAGAAGATCACGCAGTGAATAGACACAGACAACAAAAAACAGCAGGGTGGGGGGAGGGGGAGGTTAAAAAAACCTTAATATTACTCGGTTTAACTTTTCGCTAAGCAACATTGAATGTTGACTCCTACCACACAGAATGGGGAATGATGTCAAGTTTGCCATCTCTCCTGGGTCATACTCTGAAGGATCGTTTAGACTTTAGGTTCCGTTCATGGCAGAATGGCCTACAACAACCCTAGTGGTGGAGAAGAGAGAGACAGAGAGAGACTTATCTTTACCACTCCCAGACAGCAGCCATTGTGAACCTCTGCAGGTTCCTTTGCACGGAGCTAGGAGATGTCAGTGCAACTCTTTAGTACTTCAGTTCCACTGCCTGGAAAACTAAAGGTCCAACACACTGTAGGGTGTGACCTCTCTCCCATCTCATTCTTATTGGTTTTGTTCACACCTGGGTCCATTTGAGCTCAGTCAGCCATTTGCCTTCCAGGGCAGCAATAACTGGCTGGCTGTGCCTCAGTTAGCCCAGCGTGCCTCAGTCAACGCTGTTTGTGTAGCCCGTGGCACGAAAAACTCACGAGATGTAGGCATTTTGGACCTTCTTCGAGCAAGCCCAGTGGAACTGCCCTTGCAGAACTCACTTGCTGGCTGGGGGAGAATGCCCGGCTAATGCCTTTCCCAATCAAAATACATTTGTGACCTTTGCCTTTGCTTAGCCTGGGAAATCCCAAGGTGCCTGGAGAGATGGATCCTGAAAAGCTAACCCTGGGGAGCAGTCAGCCTGGTTTTGCGTCCTCTAGGCATCTGCCATCTGAGAGAGCCTATTGACAAGAGAGAAGAAGGCTCCAGTTCTCTGAGACTCGCTGCAGGGCTGCTGTTGCCGGGTGGTTCACAGGCCCGCCTGCCGGAACAGGAAGGCCCTTATTGCGCTCAATTGTTTTCCTGAATGCCTTGCTCAACAACAGCAAAAGGAAACATTACTGCTTGGCTTCAAGCCATCCTGGCCACTTGGTACTTATAGTGCTGAGAATGAGAAAGCTGGACTCAGCCAAGACATGCAGAGGCTCACAGCCAGTTATTTCTGTCCGTGTTTCAGATTAAAAGGCTGCCTTTAGTAGGAACAATCCTGGATGATTTAAGACAACTGTAATTTCCTTTACTAGCAACGACCCCCAGCTGGAGCTTGACCGTTTGTTTGATGGACTTGGTTCCTTTTCGGGAACCCCACTGGGAGTCCTGACACCACCCACTGAGTGGCTTGAGGAAAGCCCTGCTCCCTCCTTCTAGGATCCCATGGCTCCCTAGAGATGGGTGTGTGTGTGTGTCCTGGGAAACAGGAGCGAGGAGGAAATCAGAAGGTCAGTTAACATTCTGTAAGTACAGAGGTAATCCCAAGGCCCAAAGGACTGTGCTCCTATCTTTGGGTGCCCCCAGAAGACCTTAACCCCTGAAAAGTCCTAGTCTGCTAAGGCTGCAGTAAAGCACCACTAACTGGGTGGGTTAAAGCAACAGAAATGTTTTGTCTCACAGTTCCGGAGGCAAGAAGTCCAAAATTCACAACAATCCTTCTTTGCCTCCTCCTCACGTCTGCTGGTGTTTTCCTGGCAATCCTTGGGCTTTAGGCTCTGCCTTAGTTGTCACATGGAGTTCTCCTCTGTGTCTGTCTGTCTGTCTGTGTCCAGTTCTCCCCTTCATTAAGGGCCCATCTTCCTCATTGGGACTTGTCTAATTCCATCTGTAACGTCCTTATTTCCAAATCAGGTCACGTTCCGAGGTCCTGGGAGTTAGGACTTCACGTGGCTTTTGGGGGACACACTTCAACCCATAAGACTGGGTTATTTGGGTGTCCTGCTGGTGGGGTCTCAAGGTACTCAGTAATGGCCTAGATGGTTCCTGCCCTCCTGACGCTTTGACCAGACCCCTTGCCAGTTCCTTGGCTGCCACTGTCCTTCACCGGAAGCCTATGCCACTACGCCTGGTGCCTAACTCCTGTCGCTGCCCTAAGCCCCACGCTGCCAAAGTTATTCTGAGGCTTGTGCCAAGGGGTGGAAGCAGCAAGAATGTTTTCTCCTTAACTCTCTTCTGCTCTGGGCCCCCAAGCAGCGGTCATGGGGTCCTCTGTGCCACAGCGTCTTAGCGTCGTCCATCAACTTTATCTCCACAAAGGCTCAAGCTGGAGGTGGTAGAGGGTGGGTAAGAAGGAGTGAGGCACATTCCCAGCCTTTCCTCCTGGCCCCCTCACACCCTGTCACTTTCTTTTTTCTGAGTTCTTTTGCATCAACTGCACCAACTGCAGCAGCTACTTTAGCCCCAGACCCGAAGCTCACACACAGATCATGTCCTGCAAAGCGACAAATGTGAAGGGATTCCTGGCCCACCTGTTTGGATCAACTTGAAGCTGAAATCAGTTTGGGCTCACGCAGAAGAACATCTTAGCCTCATGAGCGTATACCAAATCCTCTAGGAGTTTTTGTCAGTCTGCATCAACTTATGTCCCAAAAGGCAGTTTGTCAAAAAGTGTTCTATTCTCAACATAGTTTGGGAAACTCTAGATTAAACAAAGGTGAGAAGGTTTCTCATGCTAGAACATTCCAGAGACTTCCTTCAGTATGCAGCTCTGCACTGTGGCTTTGCAAAGAGGTTCAACTGTGCAGTGTGATCTGTGTATTTTCCCTTTAATTGACTGGGCCTTTTTCAGGGAAGACCAACTCACCAGTTAGGAGGCAGCTGGCTTTGTGGTTGCCTCCAGCTCCCCTAAACCCAACTGGGGGAAAGGAGAGTCCCAATTCTGGAGAGTGGAAGCATTACAGGTTTGAGAACCCTGGGCAGGGACACTTGTGTGCTGCTGGCAGGCGGAGGTGGCAGCCTGCATCGCTTGTGCTGCCCTGGAAAAGGGTCGGAGGCAGCCTTTCTAATGGCAAGTCTCAACAGGTAGGACAGCAACGGCACCGGCTGGTGAGGTCTTGCACATCAGGCGGCCTCTGGTCAGGGCCTTTGGGCAGGGCTAACTGCTAGAGTCAGGGCTCCCAATGCCAACTGCCAAGCCGTACACCCTAGGGTATGTGTGCTCATATACCCCATTATCCTCTCAGCTACAGGAAAGAGCTAGCAAACCCAATCCCAACACCAGCACAAACCAAAGCACACTCTTAAGAACTCAAACATCACATGTGTACACAAATCAAAAGGCTGGAGTGTTATGACCAGATGGAATCATCTTGCTCACTCCTTGGGGCCAGAGTGAAAATCTCATTACACGGTAGCTTTTGCCTAGACGCCCAAACCTTGAGGGTTGGGGGTGGGAGGTGAAGGGGTGGAAGGGAAAGGTCTGGAAAATATAGCCAAGGCATCATCTTACTAATACTGGAGCCATGCCTGCCCTTTTTATAAAAGGAAACTCCTCCTTTTAAAATCTCCTGGAAATAACATTTCACAGACCCCAGTTAAGAAAATGCTTGTCTGTATAGATTTCCAACTTTCTTTGTTCTCTTTCCAGAGACAAAAAGAATCCACGGAATACCCAAACTAGAAATGAACAAAGTCCAACCATGTGGAAACATGACAAGGAAGTGCCTATAAGAAGCATTATCTTCTTGTTTCCTTCCCTCCTACCTTGTATCCTAAGCAAGCAAAGTGAAGGAGAAAGTACTGGATGACAGGGGTAGTGGAATGGGTAGTGGAGCGGGACACACCAGCAGGGGGGTCTTATCAAGGGGTCCATGAGCTTGAATTGCAATTCAAAAAACCATTATTCCTGTGGGGATGTGTTGGTGCGGGTGTGATAGATTTTTCCAATAATACACTTAGTAAGGGGTCTGTGGTTTTCACTGAACTGGCAAAGAGGTCTGTGGAACAAAAAAGGTTAAGAATCCCTGCAGGAGATTCCCAGTTTACGGCTGGTGTAACTGGTGGGTGAAGAATGGCATTCTCGGAGTGAGGGTGTGAGGGAAGAGGACGCGTTCTTGGGAGGAGAAGGAAGATAGTGAGTTCCTGTCAGACAGACTTTAAAAACACCCGAGTGGAAATCTGCACTAGGCAGTTAGATATATGAGTCTGGAGTTCAGCGACGTCTGGGCTGGAGGCATAACTTTGGGTCAACAAAGACTTGCAGTCCCACGTGTGCATGAGATCATCGGAGAAGACCACGCTGTGAGAGGCACAGAGAGGACCCGGGCTGGGCTAGAAGAGAACAAGAGGGTAGGTGATAATGCAGGGGGACATGGAAATCAAAGCTCCACCCAGTTAGTTCTCAGTCAACGCACCCAAGCCTGCTTACCTATGATGAAGCTGAATGGTGTGAATTTGCATTATAGCAGTTTAATGGGGCTCCATTTTCCTTTTAAAATAATACCTTTTTTGTATACTAAGAGTTTCCAAAGCACTTTTTTTCAGCTATTTCAGTCTTTTAAAATTACGTTCTTACATTAAACCAGTGAGGAAGTCATGGAAAGCGTTACAGCCCAGTTTTAATGATAAAGAAGTTGAAGCTTAGTTGTGGGAGAGAAAGGGCAATTAGAGTTAATTGTTGCTTGACAGTAGCATTTTCATACTTGACCTTTTGGTATCATCACATTATGACTTGTAATCTTGTAAATATATTCGTGCCATCTTCCTACCAGATTGTTGGAGTGACTTGGAGTTATGTGCCCCAGAAAACATGTTCTTAAACTTAATCCATTCCTATGGGTGTGAATTTATTGTAAATAGGACCTTTTGATGAGGTTACAGCAGTTAAGGTGGGTCCCTGCTGGATCAGGATGGGTCAGAACCCTATTACTGAAGGCTTTATAGGGAAAGCCACAGAGAGAGAAGCCAGAGGGACTACCCAGAAGCTGAACATCAAAGGAACCTGGGAGAGAAGGGAGAAGGCAGGAGGGACTGCCATGTGCATTGTCATGTATAGAAAAGCCAAGGACCAAGGATCGTTGGCAGTCAGGCATAATCTTCTGGGAGAAAGCATTACCTCGATTACAACTTGATGTTGGACTTCTCATAGCCTCAAAATCCTGTGCCAGTAAATTTCCATTGTTTAAGCCAACTCATTGCATGGTATTTGCTTTAATAATGAGGCAACTAAAATAATTGTAATGTACTTGAGGTCAGGAATCACATCTTGACTGTCCCATGACCTTGCTCTATGATCCCCTTCCTCCATCCAGTACCTTGTTTTGTAACTCAAAAGTCTTTGATAAATTGACAGCAGGACAAAAATCATTCATGTTTTGAATGCATTGATGCTTTCATCTGTGGCTCAGCCATTCCCTTCCCTTCGGTGAGGGTGACACCGAATGGGGGTATTATTGTAATCACCACTGGGAGAAGAGAAAAGCCACAGAGATTGGTAAATTCTGTAGGGTTGTCTTCATAGGGAATTTAGCATGATCAGTTCAACAAAATACTTTTTATGGATAAGTATGTGTTTTTTTACACAATCCTTCTGTCTCTCCCTAATCATACACAATCACACAGAAATTTGCTTTTAAACAATGGATAAGGCAAAGTGAGACAGCAGTCTTTCATTTCTTGAGGATTTTTTAAAAATCTCAGCTTAATTTTTTCTTTGTTTTTTCTATATTACATTTTGTGCAATTTTGAATTTTGTTTCTGAGTTTAGGCAAGTGTAGGATATGTGATACTGGCCAATTTCTGTGGAAAATGAAGGCAATGTGGTACAGGGGAGAGAGCAAGGGCTTTGGCCTCAGTAGACCAGGAGTGAACTTTGTGTGACCTTGGGCAACGGCAAGTTCCCTCTTTACCTGTCAGGGTCTCAGTTTCTTTATCAATTTCTCTCAAAAGAGAGAAATACTATCACCTGTATAATATTTGTGTCTTAATTTCCTGGCTGCTATGGCAAATACCACAATAGGTTGGCTTAAACAATGGGAGTTTGTTGACTCCTGGTTTTGGAGGTTGAAGGTGTGTTTCTCCCCCAGCGTCATAGCATGCTGGTTGGCAATCCTTGGGATTCCTTGGCTTTCCTGTCACATGGCTAGGTCCTTTCTTTTCTCTTCTGAGTTCCCTTGATTTACTCCCTGTGGCTTTTTTTTTTTTTTAATAAGGCCTCCATGAATAAGATTAAGGTCCAATCCTATTATGATATTCAAAAGATCCTGTTTACAAATCCCATCCACACGAATGGGATTAAGATTGAGAACACAGTTTTCTGGGGTGCATAATTGAATCCCTTCCAGTTTGTAATGAGAATTTAGTGAAATAAGACATTAAGCTGTCTTATACTGGCATGTAGTATGTGCTTGATAAATGTTTATTTTCTGTCTCTCTTCCATTCCCTCTATTTTTAACTATGACACACACTTATTATGTTACCTTGAGAGAGGCCTTTCAACACTTAGGTCCTATATCAGTTTCTATCTGTCACTTTCTATTACTTAATTCTTTTCATTAGCCTGTGATTCCCCACAGTAGGTTATCAACATCTTGAGGATATTTTATTTTTTAGCTGTTCTGATACCCAGTCATCTGTAATCATGCACATTATCAAGTAGGTGGTCTGATACTTTTAAACTAACTCTGTGGTGATGATGACAGCATTTGCTCCCATGAAAGAAATTAATTAGAAATTTAAAAAAATCTATAAGGCTCTTCAAGTATTCATGGTGGAGATCAAAGGTGGTGTTATGGTAACTATTGATTTACCCCCGACATCCCTAATCAGGAGACATTCTATAGTGTTAGATCCATACTCATCACTCTTCTTTGTCTGCATGACAGGATTCCCAGCACAATCAGCAAATTGGCAAGCAGTGAAGTTGGTACAGATTTAAGTCAGTTGGAAATAAAGTGACTAATTTATTGTCCAAACGGGGACTCTTTTAAAAGTAAAAGGGGGTGCTGTTATCACTGTTGTTGGCTCCACAGTGGTAAAGAAGGGCTGTCCAGGGTAAACTATATTCATCCTGGTTATAGAAGATGGGGACCAAGGTTACCTTTGACTTGCAACAGCTGCCCCAAACTAATCACATTCCTATTATGTTGAAGCAATAATAATGCTAATTGCATATTGCATGCACTCTGTAGCATATATTTAATATGTGCATTTCCTGTTTATTAGTACTAATTGGAACACTTCATTGACTAAATTAAGCATATTATATAGAAGACAACTACTTAAATAAGAGAAGATTTCAGGTAGAGCAGGAGAAAAATTACATGTCTCTTTAATCAGGCAGCTCACTATTTAATGAGAACAGGTAGGGTACTAATGACCTACCTTGTCTGCGTTTCTCTGTTCCCCAATATCTTTCTAGCATCTGGGCAGCGTAATGCCAGTTCTAAGAATTTTGTCTGAAAGGCAGACCAATCAGTTTTACTCCAAAAGATCTTAGTACAGTTTATTTTATATAGTTGGAACAGAGATACCTTTGCAGAGTTAGAAGATGAATGAACTACTAGAGGTATTCATTCCTTACAGTTTTCAAAAATTGGTTTTCATTTTGTTAGAAGTTGTTTCTTTGAGAGCTTATAATGTGTTCAGTTATATGATAATAATCATTAGACCATACTTTGTCTTTCATGGAAGGCAAATAAATCCACAAAGAATTTAAAATAGAGATGGATATTTAAACTGATTCCTATATGAGATTTCTGCCTCTGTTTTCCAGATGGAAAGCATTAATTCAATGCCTTCTGGTTTACACTCACCTAGTGAACATCTTTTTCAAAATAAAAATGATCTTTTTGATCAAGAAGAGGGGAACTTCTTTTGCTATTGCCCTTTTAGCAATAAAGCTTTGTGGTTTGGCCTAACAATCATGTATAGCAAGGTCTAAATGGTAAATTTTCTTCTTTGGATATTAGAAAACAGACAGAACATGATGAAACCTAGGACTGGCCAAGTCCACATTCTGCCTTTTCCTGGCTGCCTGGCTTAAGGTCACTATCTTTACCACCATGGACCTTAGTGCTCTCTTTTGTAAAACAGGTTGTTTTATGGATCAAATTTGATAACAAACACTTTATCTAGCTTATAGTCAAAAGCATAATAAACTTAATTAGAATGTAAGTACCCTGAGGGTGGGCATGTTGTGTATATCTCTAGCACATGTAAGTGTAGGCTCAATAAATATTAGCTTAATTAATGAATAGTATTAACTAGAAGAACCATTGATGATTTTGACATGCCCTCCATGACTTCATTTAGCATAGTATTGTACATATGTTGTATCTTCTCTCTCTCCTATTATACTTGAGCCTAGAAGTAAAAATATGAAAGATGAATAGCCAGCACACTTCCACGATTCTTTGAGTTATTAAAAAAATCATTTTTATTTGCTTTTCCCTTCCCCTCACCCCAGCATCTATTACATGTGCAGGTCATTATAACACTCTGAGGCCTTGTTACTCATGACCAGCAGAATTGGCAGCAGCTGGGGACTTGTTAGAAATGCCTTTATTGAATAAGAATCTGTGTTTCAAGAAGATCCAGATGATTTAAGAACACATTAACTTCTGAGAGGCACTCCTGTAGGGAACCTTGTAGGAAGAAGATCTGTTCGGGGCCCTCTAGTTTCTCACAATTTAATTGAGAAGACAAAAGTATTCATAGACCACAAGCTTTGGTATGCACAAAGTATGACTTACTTTTTCTGTAACTCATTTTCTGTTTCTAGCTCCATACCACAAGCATGGCAGAAATTTCGTCTCAAAAATCTGAAGTTTCTCTCACTCTGTCCTGGGCTATCTAAGCTCCTGGTACAAGAGCAAGGTATTGGAGATAAAGGGATAATAAATTCATCTGGTCATTTGTTCACGGTGGTGTCTTCTGAGACTTCCATGGCCTACCTGGTCCTTGGATGCCTAGAGAGTTTTATTCTTTTTCTAAGGGCCCCTTTGAGTCTGGTGGCTGGATGTCTTCAAGCTTGATGCCATACTGAGCCTTAGGGATTTCAGTGAGCCCATGAGGCTCTGCCCGGAAGCAGCACAGGTAAGGAACGTGTGATCATAAGTTTGTGTCCCCATTTGTGTCTGTCTGTGTGTGTGCCACGTTTCTACAGGGAAGTGTGTATGCTGAGGACTTCTTTCTGAAAGCCACTTAGGAATTTGTTCTCATTACTCTTTCCCTCATTCTTATCTTTCCTAACCTTTTCTTCCCTTGGGGAAATACCTCCCTCTCATAATTTGTTATTTTTTCTTCAGAGGCAACTCTCTAATGGTGATGATGTCCTCAGAAGCCATGGCAGGATTTCTTAATGAGTTTAAGTTCTTAGACACAAATGCCAGGAGATTTTGCCTCAGTTCCCTGAGGTAAGGGACATAGAGCCTGTGCTTTGCTCGAATATGGGATGAGGGAGTGGAGTTGGCAAAGGGGAAATTGCTATGAGGTAAAAACCAAATTTTAAAAATCTCAAAAACTTTTTTTCCACAGGTTTGGAAGAACAAATAGAGATCAATTCCAAGGCAAGACATAAACAGTTGCCTGACTGTGTGTTGGCACTTGAACTGAGCTAGTAATCCAGTAAGGAATAGTCACCTGAGGTACCATCCTTGATCAATGAATACTGAGTGCTTCTTTCTCCTAATGTGGGCATGCCTGACCCAGCACTCCATAAGCTTCAAGACGAATCCAAAGGTGCCTCTGTGTGGGGCCTTTATTAGTCAACCAAAGGGGTGCTGATGCAAAATACTAGAAATTGTTGGTTTTTATAAAGGGTATTTATTTGGGGTAGAAGTTTATGGTTACCAGGCCATAAAGCCTAAGTTACTTCCTTCACAAAAGTCTGTTCCACATGTGGGAGCAAGATGGTTGCAGATGTTCAGCCTTCCTCTTCCTCTTAAGGCTCCGGGGTTGCAGCTTCTTCCAGTATCAGCTGTAGGCCATCCGGCTTTCTAGGCTTTGTCTCTCTTCCCTGGGCACAATTCTCTCCTGGTTCAGGCTTGTGTCTCTCCACAAGGTCAGCTGTAGACTACCAGGTGAACTCCTTGTCTCTCTTCCCAGGCCTCTGGCGTGTCTGGGGAGCTGTCTCTATTCCTCTGAGCTCTTCTCCTGTGTGTTTACTTCTCAGACCCCTGCTCAAAACTCCAGCATCAAAACTCCAACTCTCTTCTCTGCTGTGTAGTTTCTGTGATTTTCCGCCAACCAAGGGGGTGGGAACACAACATCTGACTGTCATGGCCCAATCAAAGCCATAATTATAACTTATTAATAATCATGCCCAGGTACAGAACAGTTTACAAACATAATCCAATATCTATTTTTGGAATTCATGAGCAACATCAAACTGCCACAGGTCTCAAAGATGCTAATATTTGTTCCACCTTTATAGGCCTTTACTTTTTCATGAACCATACGTTGCTATTGAATGTGAGGCTGTTCTGCCTGAGCCAAAATGATTTTTAGGGGCTCCTTGGCTGAGCCACTTTTGTATGTTTATGCTGCCTCCGCTGACCATATGAAGGTTGTTTGGACCTTCTGCTATTCTCTGTTCCTTTTGCAAGCCTCTTTCAATGGAAAACATCCAAAAGGGTGAGAGGCATTAAGTATGGAATTAAATAACAAGCTGTCTTGTATAAACACAGTCACTGCTATTCACTGGGCAAACTGGAGCTTGAGTTCTCAACAATACCAAAGAAGTATTTCTCTCTTGGTCTCTAAATCTGTCTATCTGCCTCTATCATTTTACCCAGTAGGTATATTGGATGTTTTCCCAATCTGGTACCTTCTGTGATGATGGAATACTGGGCTATACACTAACAATCTCCATCCTTGGGTCTCATTGAGATCATGTCTCAACTTGCCTCGTATGCAAATAGCCATCGCTTTCCCCCTCCTCAGTCTTTAGGTATAGTGCATTCTGAGCATCTTTTTCCTACTAAAAAAAATAATTAAATGAAAAAGTTTTCCTGATCTGACAGCATTTGTAGGCAAAACAACAAATGGTCAAGGATTTGGAAATTATGGTGATCAGGCTTAGACTTTGCGAGTAAGTTTAAACTGGTACAAGTGTCATCAGACACATGAGTTGTTGTCATATAGGAATTACTTTACAGATTTTTATATTTTTATTTTTTTCTTCTTTATTTTCTTTTACTTATTATTTTAATTTTTTATTTCTCTTCCCTTGCCCCCACCCCCCGCCACCATTGTCTGCTCTGTGTCCATTCGCTGTGTTTGTTCCTCTGTGTCCACTTAGATTCTTGTCAGCGGCACGAGGAATCTGTCTCTTTTTGTTGTGTCATCTTGCTGCATCAGCTCTCTGTATGTGCAGCGCCACTCCTGGGCAGGCTGTGCTTTTTTTGTGTGTGCGGGGTGGCTTTCCTTATGGGGTGCACTCCTTGCGCGTGGGGCTCCCCTATGCGGGGGACACCCCTGCGTGGCACAGCACTCCTTGCGTGCATCAATCAGCACTGCACATGGGTCAGCTCACCACATGGGTCAGGAGGCCCTAGGTTTGAACCCTGGACCTCCCATGAGGTAGGTGGACGCTCTATCCATTGAGCCAAATCCACTTCCCTTTATTTTCTTTTAATGTTACATTAAAAAAATATGAGGTCCCCATATGTGCCCCACCCCTCCCACCCCACCCCTCCCACATTAACAACCTCTTCCATCATCACAGCACATCCACTGCACCTGGAGAATACATTCTAGAGCACCGCTGCACCACATGGACAGTGTTCCACATTGTAGTCTACACTCTCCCCCGGTCCACCCAGTGGGCCATGGCAGAACACACAATGTCCAGCATCCATCCCTGCAGCACCACCTAGGACAACTCCAAATCCTGAAAATGCCCCCATGCCATATTCCTTCTTCCATCTCCCTACCATCAGGTTTAAGCACTTTCGTGTATGTATCTGCTAATTCAGTTGAGCTTCACAACAATCCACTGAAGTAGATTGACAGGTTTTTCTTGTTTCACAAAGAAAGAGATTGTGCCTAAGGGACTTCCTCAAGGTCATATAAGTAGCAAATGGTAGAACTGGAACTTCAGCTCAAGTCTTCTGTTTCCAAGAACTCTGATATATGATGTGTATTAGAGTGGCATAGATTTACTTTTTACTTAAATTATTGGATGAATATGTTGTTGTGGATTGAACATATTCCCCACAAAGATATGTTCAATTCTTAACTCATGATTCTGTGTGAACCCGTTTGTAAATAGATCTTCAAAGATCCTATTAGTTAAGATGAGGCCAGACTGAATTAGGGTGGACCTCAATCCAATATGACTAGAGTCCTTATAAGCAGAGGAGTTAGGAGATAGAAGGAGACACATGGCCATGTGGTGGAGACAGAAATTGAGTTATGGACTCCCCCCACCAGAACTCTAGACTTCAGGGAAAGCATGATCCTGCCAAAACCTTGATTTTGGACTTCTAGCCTTCAAAACTATGAGGCAATAAATTTTTGTCATTTAAGTCATCCAGTCTTTGGTGTTTTTTATGCAACACTGGCAAAGTAAGACAAATATGTAAGTGGATCAACACTATATACTGTTTTGGACGGGATTAACATCCTTAAAATTCTAATCAATTGACTTATAAGGTAGCTAGTATGTACATTTATTGTGTTTTACCTTCTTAGCACCCAGACCCTTTACTTCTGATGACAGAAATTGATTTTCCTTTCTGTACTGACTCTCCCCTATTACATGTAACTTTTGTGGGACTGGTCAGAGGTAGAGAAATATTGCTCATTTAGACTTTGTCTTGTGTTTTGAATCTTCAGCTTAGTGACTTGTGGATAGAAAAGTTTCCTCCATTCTGTGGCAGAATCCCTGAGAAACTATTAGTTTCTGCTATTTAGATCTGTGGAGTTTTTCTGGTTCTAATTCTTTCTTAAGTCTGCATGCCCAGACATTCCCTTTTCTTTCTTTCTATAAATTATCTATACTTTTCCAATGAATTTCCATTTTGATTAATAAAACCAGATCAATTTTAGTTGCTTGTACCCAAAGTTCCCCAACTTAGGTGGGAATTATGAAAGAAATCAAAAGTAGAAGCAAGAATTTGATTATTGCCAGAAATATTCTCTCCCTTCGCATTTCCTTGGAAAGAGTAAACTCCTCACTCCATTACAGTTGGACTTGGTCATGCAACTTTTCTTTGGCTTCATAGTGGGCAAAGAGTACTTCCCCGCCTCTTGACTTTGGGCTTAGATTGTGATCTGCTTTGACCAATGGAATGGTAGCAATTGTGACTCAAGAGAGACTGGAAATGTTCTTGCATGGTAGATCTTGGGCTTCTGACTTCTGTTGTTGCCATGAAAAGAACAAGTGCAGAATAATGCACAGGTCCCAGAAAGAGGATGAGAGACATATAGGCAAAGCCACCCAGTCAAGCTGGTCCAGCTTAGATCAATAAATCCTTGACCAACCCACAGATACATGAGCTAAATAAATGCTTGTTGTTCCATACCACTAAGATTTTGTAGCTGTTTGTTATGTAGCATTTTTGTAGCAATAGCAAACCTATACAGAAATTACCAAATTTATCAAATTTATTTGGAAGGGTAAGGGTCCCCAAATAGCCAAAAATATTTTAAAAAAGAACAGAGGGAAACGGACTTGGCCCAGTGGTTAGGGCATCTGTCTACCACATGGGAGGTCCGCGGTTCAAATCCCGGGCCTCCTTGACCCGTGTGGAGCTGGCCCATGCGCAGTGCTGATGCGCACAAGTAGTGCCCTGCCACGCAGGGGTGTCCCCCGCGTAAGGGAGCCCCACGCGCAACGAGTGCACCCCGTAAGGAGAGCCGCCCAGCGCCAAAGAAAGTGCAGCCTGCCTAGGAAACAAGATGCAGCAAATAGACACAGAGAACAGACAACCGGGAGGGAGGGGGAATTAAATAAATAAATAAATAAATCTTTAAAAAAAAAAAAGAACAGAGTTGGAGGTCTCTCAGTTTCTTGACTTTAAAGCATATTATCTAGCTACAGTGGTAAAAACAGCACAGTCCTGGCATAAAGATAGACCAAGTGACCAATGGAATAAAATCAAGAATTTGGAAATACATCCATTAATAAAAGAATAGAAAATATCAAGTGCTGGAAAGGATGTGGAGAAATAGGAACACTCCTTCACTATTGGTAGGAGTGTAAAATAGTACAACCTCTGTGGAAGATGGTTTGGTGGTTCCTCAGGAAGTTAAATATAGAACTGCCATATTATCCAGCAATCCTGCAACAAGGAATATATTCAGAAAAACTGAAAGCAAGGACATGAAAAGATATTTGCACATTGACGTTCATAGCAGCATTATTCACAATTGCTAAAAAATGGAAACAACCTCAGTGCCTGTCAACTGATGAATGAATAAACAAGATGTGGTATATACATACAATGGAATACTATTCAGCTATAAGAAGAAATAAATTGGGAAAGCACATGACAACATGGAGGAAACTTGAGGACATTGTTGAGTGAAATAAGCCAGACACAAACGTCCAAATATTGAATGGTCTCACTGATATGAACTAAATATGATGAGTAGACTATGGAGTTGAACTATGGAATGTAGGTTCATAGGAGATGGACTGTAAGATGAGAAGAGGGAGGCTGATGCTGGATGTATGTAGAATGTTTAATAAGGTCAATTGTAAATATGTGGTAATGGATGGAGTTGATGGTACCACATTGTAATGAATGTAACAAACACTGATGATTTATGGATGTGATTGTGGCTGAAATGGGTAGTTAGTGGAGGCCAGCTGGAGGATAATCTAGGGACTATATAACTGATTTTGGCAGTAGATGAGGATTGTGGTTAATAATATAAATACAGGGATGTTCTACTACAAGGTGTTAAGAATATGGTGATACACAGGAAAAAGTATAACATAATATAACTTATAGACTATAGTTAACACTAATATTTTAATATTTTGTAGCAAAGGCAAAGAAGGTACTACATTAATGCCAAAGGTAAAAAAAAAATGGGGTTTAGTTTTTATGAATCTATGAATATGATTAAGCATTTTTTTCTTCTTCATTTTCTTCAATAACAAAGAGACCTTGATCATGTCATTTAACCAGTCTGTGTTCATCTGCTTATCTTTCTGAACACTGGGGGAACAATTGAGTTTGTTTTTCAGATTAGATGGGATAAAAGTACCTGGACAGGATTTTTGGAGTAATGCTTCCATAATTTGACAAGTTGCCTTTTGCTTATTATTTTGTTTTTTGAATTTGAAATAAAGTTTACTTAAAAACATAAGTAATTTTAAGTAATTACTTAAAAACCTAAAATATATGGCACTGGTTTTGGACTAGGTGGAAGGTGTTGGTTGGAAAAGTGTTGAAAAAGTTATTATAGAAGCCTGAAAAAATGGTGACCCCTGCTATGTAACTTTCACCCCTTTGTTAAAACTGTTTTCTTTTCTGATAACTTGGAAGATAGAAAATATAACCAATGAATTTGTGGATTTGGGGAAGCATTAGCTGGCTTCTTCTAGCTTCATATGATGAGCTCAGAAAATAACTGGCTGATTTATAAGTAGAGGGACTATGAGGGACTATAGAGAACCCAAAACTTGTGGGTTTAGGGAAAAAAAAATTTATCCACCTCTCTATTCAGTAAGAGATTCTTAAATTAAGATACAGCATGAAGGTGTTGATCAAGTTCAGACACTGCCAGCAGGACATGGTCTTCTACTCTAAGGCTTAAAGAACAAATCAAGGGATGGGCTGTATCACCTTTTAAGACTCTTGAAAGAAAAGAAGTGGCAGCTAGAAAATTCTTTCAGCTGGACAAATGGGATCTTGGAAAGCTAATGGAGGTGGTCCCATAGCAGCCAGTAACAGTAATTAAGTCTGGAAATAGAGGTATGTCTATCTACTTGTGGTGTGGCTTTTGGAATATGAAAGCGTCCCTCTAAAACAAAATAATATGTTTATATTTATATTTCTCTTTTAAATATCAAATATACTGGGAAGCAGACTCGGCCCAATGGACAGAGCATCCACCTACCACATGGGAGGTCCACAGTTCAAACCCCGGGCCTCCTTGACCCGTGTGCAGCTGGCCCATGTGCAGTGCTGATGCATACAAGGAGTGCCCTGCCACGCAGGGGTGTCCCCTGAGTAGGGGAGCCCCACGCGCAAGGAGTGAGCCCCGTAAGAAGAGCTGCCCAGTGCGAAAAAAGTGCAGCCTGCCCAAGAATGGCACAGCGCACATGGAGAGCTGACACAACAAGATGATGCAACAAAAAAGAAGCACAGATTCCCAGTGCCACTGATAAGGATAGAAGCGGTCACAGAAGAACACATAGCGAATGGACACAGAGAGCAGACAACTGGGGGGAGGGGGGCGGGGGGGGGGGCGGAAGGGGGGAGAAATAAAAAATAAATCTTAAAAAAATATCAAATATAGCAATATCCTCTGATCTCTCTCTCCTTTTTAAGTTTTGTTATTTTAAATTCATGATAACCTTTGTAGCTCTATGCTCTTTGTACTATCCTTAAATCTCTATTTTTGATCCCTCAATTTTAGGTGGTATCTCCTTGACTACTCATTACATAAGTTAAGGAAATTAGCTCCCCTTTACATTATTCGACCTTTTTCCTTTTGACTTCTGCCTTCTGTCAGTTCTATCTTTCCTTTCACATTGTTCGGGTTTTTAGCATTTGTGCTCTGTTCTGTAAATGTAATTTCATGTCTCATACTTCAGCTGTAGGTTCATGATAAAAATGGAAAAACAATACATAAGTCCCTGCTGAACTAAGTCTTATGATTGCTAATTTGTCCTTTAGATTAAAAATCCAGTTTTATTTAGACAATCTTAAAAAAAAAATGGTACTTACATGTCTTAAACTTTTTATTTTAACTTAAAAGATTTAAATGCATATTTATTTGCCCAACTTCCAATAAAAAGGCCAGGCCTTTTCTTTGAGGATGTCTGATAATCTGTAAAAGCAATTGGAATATTTGAGTCCCAACTGAAGCTGACTTTTGTGCTTAAAACAATATATTCTGAGACACTGCAATGCCAGATTCCATGAATGAATAATATTTTCCAATAGTAGACAGATTAAATAGCATAAAAGGAAAATTTTAAAAATTCCTTTGGTATATAACACATTCCTGAAATAAGTACTGTGTTAATAGTTAGAGTTGATTAAAGAAATGTGCATGTGTGAATAAAACTATTGCTTTTATGCTACAAAAAAATTTCTTGGCATTAAGCAGTGGCAAAGCAATAATGAAAATGACAAATAATACTAAAGCACTAAATTATGTTCTTATATTGAACCTATTGTGAAATTGTGATTAGATTAGTTAAGAGCCATTTGATTAGATTGCTCCAGTAGGGCATAACCCAGAGTGGATCTTCATCCTCCTACTGGCATTCCTTATAAATAGAAGAATAAGCCACAGATGCTGAAAGAAGGCCACCAATGTAGGAAGAAGGCCACAGTGACAGAAAGAAGCCTCCTGAAATTTAAGTCAATGCACCCGAGAGAGAATAACCACAGACTGAGCAGCCCGCAGCAGAACTACCAACAAGACTCAGAGGAGTGGTGAGAGATGAGCTGATAATGCCATTATGCCCTGCCTTGTACCTGCTGGGCCACAGCTGAGCTTGGGGAAAAAGTGAGCCTGGAGGAGAAGGCAGAGACTGGCAGAGCTGCCACTGTGCCTTGCCATGTAGCAGGAGTCCAGGATCGCCAGCAGCCAAACTTTGGGGATAGAACTTTGCCTGATGCCTTGATTTGGACATTTTTCTCAGCCTTGGAACTGTAAGCTTTAAACTTAATAAATCCCATTGTAAAAGCCAACCCATTTCTGGTATATTGCATTGGCAGCCTTTAGCAAATTAAAACAAGCTCTTAAAGTTCAAATTATCTGCAAAATAATTGTCTAGTTGATATGTACGTGGTACCTTTCTCTGCATGTAAAATTTCTTTGTTGACCTTGTAACATTTCCTCTGTAGCAGTTTAAGGTTTTTGTTTTTTCCAGAATTCCCATCTTAAAGGTGAATAGACCAAATGGTGAACTGATCATTTGCTCTGTGCCACTCAAACAGGACTGCAAGTAGATTCCAAGTTTGGTACTTGACTTCTGAGCTGGTTTCAAGTATTTTTATCTGGTGGTAGTAATTTTTCATCTCTTGGGACTAAGTCCTGATACTTGATGAGACCTTTCCCCCCCATCATTTAGAGTGACAATTAGGACAGAAAATAAATTAATTTATCCTTTTGGAGTCACATTATTATGGGTAATAAGTTGGTATAATCAGTATACAAAGACACCTGTGTTCTCAATATGCAGATGTATAGTTTGTTACCATTTTCTCATATTTGTCTCTAGTCTTTTGTTTTTTATAAAGGAAATAAAATGGCCCCAGTTCTTTTTAATAAAATTACACACATGTACACTGAGAACAAAGAACTAGTTTGACAGTGTAGATTTCTAAGAAAGAGAGGCCCAGATTATACAAACAGTAAGTGCCACTGTATCTATTGCCAAAGGAACAACAGTGCTTGGGTGATGTTTTCCAGGCAACCCCATGGCAGAAATCTTTAATCCTGCTGCCTTTCATGTGACATTTATATATATAAACTGTTTATAGAGCAATGTAACCTTTTCTTGTGTTTATTAGGGTTTATCAGGGATGCCAATGTTCCAGTTCTTACGATATAACCGTTCACAATACGTCAGCAAATATTATCAAGGCATTTTGCTTTTACTCTTTGTTTGGATTCTCACCAGAACCAAATAAGGGGTTGATGCACCAGTTACAAAACAAGGTCAATGGCAAGAAGACAGCGAGCCTCACACAGCTATATTTGCAACATCCAGTGCCGACTCACATTCCAGTGCATTTCACAGTAGGACTTCCTCTTCATACCATCCATGAATTTTGACTTAATCTCGATGTAAAATTTGTGGAGAAAACATTTGATTTCATATAAATGAATAAATAAAACTGGTGCAGGAATAGATAAATTGGCTTGCTATCTCAGAAAATAATCTTCCAGATTAGGGAAGAGACTTTATTTTTTATAGAAACATAGATCTGGAAGGAGGCCATTGAGATTGAATTTGCCCATTCATTGATCAAATTTAAAAACCAACTTACTTGAGTATGTAGCAAATTATATGAAACTCTCTGGAATGAAAATGACAAAAACCCAACTCAAACAAGATTTTTGCTACAAAGTAGAATTAATTGACACCGGTAACTGGGAAGTCAGAGGGACGTGTTCAGCCCTGGCCATCCCTGGCTCCAGGTCTCTTGGGTACACCTGGATGTGCCTGGCTTTTCTTTCAGGCTCTCCCCAGGAGGTGGACTTTGGCCCCTTGAGAGTTCCAGATGCATGGTGACTTTTAATGCTCAAGGTTGTTCAAAAAGAGCAGCTGATCCTCATGACAAGAGTATTGGGGATTTATGACTGGCCCAGCTTGGGGCTGGGTCCTGTGACTGGCTGATCTAATCACTGTGCTCAGATAATTGACCTAGGCTCTCAGAGTGACCCAGCCTGAGTCACATGGCCACTCTTTCAGCAGGAAGGTGGAATCAATCCCATGTAGTCTGAGAAGGATGCTGTTGATGGGGGAGAAGTCACTCCCCACAGAAGGGGTGCTGGACAGACAAAAATATTTATCTGTCCACTAGTTAGTCATTGAGAGGGTTAGGAGAAGAACTCGGTGGGGGTGGGGTCTTGGTTCTGTGTTTTTTGTGTTGACTGATGCTTAGTTTTTATTGTGTGCCCAATCTGTGTTTCCAGTCTGTGAAGTAAAATCATCAGTGATGGTGGAAATGTGTGTGAGTGTGTAAAAATCAGTGTGCATATCTGCCATTGGGATTAGTAGGCTAAGGACTGACAAAATAATAGGTTGATGACTAGAAGGAACAGTCTGTTTACCAGGATGTCCATAAATGGATTGTAGATCAAACTATACTAGGAAATTTTATTCTTCGCTAAGGCATGCTGTCTTTTCAAGGTGGTAACATTTGAATTACTGTAATAAACAGAGTAATCTGGACTTTAAGGCAATGGCTGGTGGGAAAACTACAAAAGGCACACTTGAGATAAGGAACCTGATATCTGGGATGTTATTTGACCCTCTTGAGTGTCAAGGGAGGGTTGGAGGGGGGGGAATTGGCTTATGTTTTCATGGGAAAAAAAGATGCCTTGTGAGATTCTTATCTTTTTTGCTGAGAGTTCCAGCTGGAACAAGGAACTGTAGCAAGTGAAACGTAACAAATGAACTATTATGGAAACCATTGCAAACTCACAACATTTCTGTTATTGTTTGCTCTGTTCTTTTTTAATCAGGCCTGCCTAAATGTCCTCATATTTCATTTGAGCAAAACTGGAAGAACAAAGATTTCTGTGAGAATTCTTATTATAAAGGGCTAAAAGTTGATAGATGAACACATTTCACCTGAGCTTGGCACCAGTGTAAGCAATCTGTGTGAGGGTAAAGAAAATGAAAATGTTCTTTGTGATCAGCTGTCAATAAGTTCTCCAGTACGTTGGCCTTTGCCATAGAACAGTGGTTCTTAAACTTTAATGTGCAGCAGAATCCTTCTGAGAGCTTGTGAAAGCACAGACTGCTGGGCCCCACCCCTAAAAGTTTCTAATTCAGTAGGTCTGTGGTGGGACCCAGTTACAGGCATTTCTATTAGAGACGATGCTCATGCTGTCGCTCTGGATGCCACACTTTGAGAACCACTCCTATGAAGAATCTTAACACTGAGCTTCGGATGAGTGGTTATGAGCCACAGTTCCAACTGAGAGGTAGGCCGAGGCTGACCTGGACCCCAAAGAGACTGAGGCCTAATTAGTGGCCTAATTTTATGGCATAGACACAACTTCAGGAGGGATGCATCTGGTTTCACACGGAACTCCAGCGCATATGAGGGATAAATGGCAGAGTTTGTATCCTTGGGAAGACATGTCAAGTGTTAACTAAGCAGGTTGCCAGGGTTCTCACCAAGTGCTCTGGGTTTTACGAGCAGTATTCCAGGACTAGCTGGGAGTTTGAAGGCCAGTTAGAACAGAAGTCCAGGTGAAGAGCCTAGTGCACGTGAAATGATTACAGGAAAGGCTGTAGTTGGTGGTCACGAGGATTCCCAAGAACCTTACCTTGAGGAGGTTTAAGGTAACAAGGCCAGTTTAAGCCCATGTAAGGGAGGGTCTGGGGCTGACCAGATGCTGAGCCAAGACTAACTCATGTTGTGGTCCTAACTGTGTCTGAAGTTGCCTATTTAGTGCCTGCCCTGATCAGGGATAAGGCAGGCAGGGTCTATCTGGAACACTTAGTATTTCTCAAACATTTTTTGAAGCTGACATACACTAAGAAATCCATCTAATGTTATACCATGGTATACCTACACACACATGCTAACATACAAACAAACATTTCCCAAAATAATGCTTTTCCTTGCCATGTTTAAGGCACTCTGGTATTCTCTATTCTGTTTTATTCTATCCTAGCATATTCAATTCTATTATTTTATGACAATAACAAAAAACTTTTGCTATCTACTAATTTACTTTATGACCCACTAGTGGGCGGAGACTTGTCTACACCATCTGTAGCCTAATTTTTTAATAGGTGCTGGCCCACCTATCTCCCCATGCAGTGGCACATTAAAGCCAGCTGTTGATCATGAGGCATTTCCAGTGAAGTGGTCCAAGCACTTCCTGCTTCATTCAACCTGCAGTCTCACTTCCTGGTGGTCCACTTCCTGCATTAGCATCTTCCATCAGTTACTCCTCAACTTACTGGACCTCACACCTTGCACAACTCTTGATTTTGACTTCTCGATATCCATAATAGCCTCAGAGAAGAGATTTTCTCCTTCAGGCCTGGCAACCCCATCAGCTAGGTCACCCTCATTTCTCCATCACTAAAAGGGGATTGGGTTCTAATCCTGACAGTTTCCCTTCATAGACTGCCCACCCAATTCCTCTTGCTGAAAATCTGCTTTATCTGCTTTTCTCCTTTGCTTCACTTCCTTCTCAAATATCTGGGGCAACAATTTTTTTTTAAAAACATCTTATTTGTTTTAGAAATAACAGCTGAAACAATTATAATAATTGCTGATAAATTCCAGTTTGATAAGCAATCATTCTAATGTGAGAAATAAAACCATGGTACTATTCAATAATGAATCTTTTCCAATATCTGTGGCAAGTCTAATGTGGAAAAGATGGATGTTAAAATAACCAGCCAACCAACCAATCAAAGTTTGCATCAACATAAGTTCTTTAAGAACTAAGCCTGATTTAAAATGACCCATATAAAACCTACCCAGAATGAATGACATATTAATAAGTCACATTTCCAAAAGGCGGGTTTATGTGTTCCAGTGGCGGTAACAAAACAAAGAGAGATGCTGTGCAAAGGTAAAATGTCTATTTCCAGGGCACCAAATCAATCTCTGCTCACAGATATTTTCTAACATTTTAGTGCCTTAAAGAAAATTGTCATAATATCCAAGAAATGTTTTAGAATAGGTTCCTCATCTCCTACCATGCTTTGTTGGGCAATCCATGATGGAACTTCTTTCTATAGGATAATGTCCCCCTTAAAACAGCTGTTTTAAAAAAAATCACAATGCGTAAGAATCACCTTAGGTTAGTGTTAAAATCCAGACTCCCAGGCCTTTTCCCAGAAACTCTGATTCACTATGTCTGGGGTGGGTCCAATGAATCTGCATTTTTAACCTCTCTCCCTCCTTACCTCCTGATTTTAAGGCAGATGGTTTAAAGCTCACACTTGGAAAACATTGCCGGGAGATGAGTTCATCTCAAGGGATCCCTGTACCTCTTCCACAAGTGCACACACCTATGAGTTGGGTCTGATGGATGATGTTGTCTTTCCTATTTCTCCTCTAAGTTGATTAACGGTAAATATCCAAAACTTTTCATGTGACTTTTCTCAAACTCTAGCAAGCTGGTTTGGATCAAGGCCTCCCTGTTCCGAAGGGAGCACCAGCTGAGTATAAAAGCAGAGAGGAGAGTGACAGAAAAAAATAAAAAGACCCTGCCCCATATAAACTGCATCACCTTTGATAAGCTCAGACATAGTGCCATACTAGTTATTCTCCAGAACTTTCAGAAAACCTCACAAATCAAAATACAAGCTTACAAGTGGAAAATGAATTTTATATCGTGAAATCAAGGCCAAATGCAAAAAATAAAATCACTGAATCATTTCCAGTGGGATTTGCTAAAAAAAGATTTAAACAAAACAGATATCATAATCGTAAAACAAAACAAAAACAGTTGTAAAATGTACCTAAGGAAGTGTGGTTTTTAAGAACTTGCCTGCTGGCAGTCGGCTTAGTCTGGGGACACCTAGAATTTCCCATCTAATAAAGTCATTTTATGTCTCTGGTTTGGTTTCTTATCTGTGAAATGGGACACAAAAGGCTGTTTGTTCCTTAAAGTGACTCACAGGAATTTTATGTGAAATTATTAGGTCAGCTCCTGCAAAATGCTTTGTGTGCTGGAGAAATCTATGAAACAAAGCATCCTTGTGCCGAAGAGAGAATTTACCTCCAGTTAATTAGTACCTTCAGTCAAAGAGAGTGAGAGAGAATCTTTTTTGGCATACCATTAAAAATTACAATAAATACAGTGCCTGCCTAAAAAAAATATTAGAAAGGATTTCTCAGAACTCCAGAGTCTTAAATAAAGAATAACTTTTCTGCAGATTGAAGTGATTTATTTTCGGACAATTCACCTAGAGACATTTTTCTCCAGTTACTAAAGGTTTGGCAAGGAAGGATCTTAAATGACACATTCAACAGAAGATAGCTTGGAAGGTCCTCTTAGTTCCTCTTTGAGATCCAACAAGGGGACAAACTTAGAAACTAGGAAGCATTTGGCTGGCCCATCATCAGAAAAAGAGATAATTTAATCCCATCTAGTATTACATGCAGCTTTGCTCAAAATAAAGCAGCTGCTTGGGAACTGATTTGAGCCCACTCCCATTTAAGTAAATCCATTTGTGTGTGTGTGTGTATATGTGTGTCTCCTTCAGCTGAATCTTTGTTGGGCTGAGAACATATGTGTGTGCCATTCCAAAAAGAATGTACATTTATTTTCCTTCCATTTAATGTCTGGGCATGATCACAGCCACCAGATGGGTAAAAAAACAAAAAACAAAACAAAACAAAAAAACAATGACAGCATGATATAAATCTTCAGAGGGTTTATCAATCTGATTAAATTGAGGTGATAAAATGGATTTTCCTAGAAGTCAAGTAAACTCTTTCCAACTCAAAGAATAATAAGGGTTTGTGCCAATTTTCTCCTTAATTATAATCTCGGCCCTTTTGCGTTTTATTTTCTTCCCTGTATTACTTCCTTCCTATTATGACTCATTTTATTCTCTGAAGATGTTAGGTGAGCATAAGTTCTAGCCTAATCTGTCCAAGAAATTGGAGGCTGCATGTTGGCAGTGAAAATAGCATCGGGTGCAGAGCCAGGCAAAGCAGAGTTTGAACATCAGGCTCTTCCTCTAGCTTCCTGCATGGTTGTTGAGCCTCTGTTTCCGCATACGTAAACTTTCCAGTTGTTGTCAGAGATTTTGGATGTAAAGCACCTAGTGTGATTTCTGGCCCACTGAAGAGTTTCTTGGACATCCAAGGTTAGATGTGTTAGCCAGAAGTTTGTTCTCTTTAAGGAAGCAGGAACTGTTACCCAGAGGAGTGAACCACGCTCTGCCAAAGACCTGCAATATGACCAAAGAATTTAACCTGTATTCTCTGATTTTACTGTGGCCCAGACTGTGGGAATAACATTTCCAGGCCTGTGATTTTCTGTAAGCAGTGGAATATTAAATTTACTATTGCTACTAATCAGGAAATAAATGTACATGCAAACCATAACACCAAGTACTCTATTTTACTCTAATGTGCCGCTTTACATACCTGGATTAAAAAAAAATAATAAATGGTTTGGTCTAACAGATAGGTCTACTAGAATGCACCAGAACTCATGGTGACCTCACTTTCCGTAGTACATGTAGCAAGCAGATGGAAATTTGCAAGATTAATTTACTGAAGACATCAGAGGTTAAAATGCTTTCATTTTGTTGACTGAACTTAACAGTTTGCTAAGATGAAAGATTTTAATTGGTTAGCTGTTTATTTTTTATTTAAAAGAATCTTTAGATTATATAAGTGTTACATAAAAATATGGGGGATTCCTATATGCCTGACTCCCTACCCCTCCCTCACTTTCCCACATTAACAACATCCTTTATTAGTATGGTACATTTGTTACAATTGATGAACACATATTGAAGCATTGCCACTAACCATGGATTACAGTTTACATTATAGTTTATACTCTGCCCCATGCAATTTTGTAAATTATGACAAAATATGTAATGGTCCATATCTGTCATTGCAATGTCATGCAAGATAATTCCAGTGTCCCCAAAGTGCCCCCATATTACACCTATTTTTCCCTCTCTCTCCCCTCAGAACCTCCGGGGGCCACAACCTTCACATCAATGATAGAAGTTCTTCCATTGTTAGAATAACAATAAGTCTATAGTAGAATAATAGTAAGTCTACTTTAGTCGATTGCTCATTCCCCAATCTTAAATAGTTTGGGATGGTGATGCCCACTCTACCTCTAATTGAGAGGGGGGCTTAGATCCCATGGGGCAGATGGATGGAACTCCCTTGCTTGCAGTTTCTGACTCTCTCTGTCCCTCAGAAGAGGTATTGTCTATCATCATTACCTTGTTAGTTGTTCTGGGTGAGTCCAATGAACTGGAGAGTAGGTGTTGCAACTCTACTGAGTTTCAGGGTCCAACCAGCTCCTGGATGAACTAAAGATTTAAATCTCTTGGACATATACCTATCAAGTATTATATATTGCTAACTGTACGTTCAAATAGAAGGGGCAGAAGAACCATATGTAGGGAAATTACAACTGAGTCCAACTCTGTCATACTGTGGAGCATTAATTCCAAGGTAAGTTCCACTGCCAGGGCACTAAACTCCTGAGCTGTCTGCCCTGCCTTTAGTGTCTGGATGTCTCTAGAGTCCTCAGGAGTCCCACTATTTGAGGCACTATTTACTGTGGCAGTCAGTGAGATCCTGCTGAGACATGCATAACCTCTGGAATGACCTCCTAAATCACTATGTAATCTCTTAGCTGTAAGAACTCATTTGTATTTACCATTTCCCCCTCATGGTGAAAATCTTTTTCCAGGTGTATTGCTAGTAGATACTTGGTAATAATCCCTCAGTGCCAGGTAGGCTCATCCCCAGGAGTTTTGTCCCATCCTGGGGGGAAGGTAGTGCATTTATATGCTGAGTTTGGCTTAGAGAGAGGCCACATTTGAACAACAAGCAGGCCCTCAGGAGGTAACTCTTAGGAAATGTTTAAAGAAAAAGTTCATAAGTACAATCATCAATATTAGGAACTGGTGCAATGGTCTGTTCTCCTTCACTAGGCACTGCCCCATACTTGGGGGATTCTTGCTGTCCCTTTAGAGAATGTAGCAGAACCCTCCAGGATGGGAATTCAATATTTTTTCAGTTATTGTCTGGATATCCACCCACCATGACAATGCCCCATGAACACTTGAACACATTCATATGCCTTAGAGGCATGCCCCAGATGAACCTCCTCCCATGCATCCCCTCATCACAAACACCCCACACCAATGCCCCTCCCCTGCCACAGTTGTGACCCTTCTGTGATCCAAAACCTCTCCAAAGATGCAGGCAAAAAAATAACCAAATAAAAATAATAAGAAAATGAAATAATAATGTTTAACTGGAAAAAGGGGATACTGTTGTCAAAATGACACTTAAAACAATAGATGGATGCAAACTGAGTTCTTTTTAGATACATTTTGAGATGTAGAAATCATGCATACATAGGCGAGATGAACCATATGCCGTTGACTATCTCTCTAAATAGAGGCTTGAAGTTGTGGACAACCCTGTAACTTCTAGGCCACTGGAATTAGCTTTATATAAATATATTCAATCAACATATTTTTTGAGTACTGTATACGAGCAAGGTTCTGTTCTAAGTGCTGTGTTTATAATGATGGATAAGCCAGACATTGCTACCACTCTCTCTCACAGGATTGACAATTTACTAAGAAGGGGGTGCAGACAATAAGCAAATAAAAATAATCTAAAATTTCAGACCAGGACCTTGGGTTCATCCCTCCCTCCTCTCTTTCCCTTATCTTCCAACCCTCAGGAAATCCCTCTGGCTCTGCAAGTACTCTACCAGCCACCCTCATCTCTCACCTGGGTTATTGTCTTCCCTTTTACCTGGTCACCCTGCATCCACTCCTGGGCCACAACACTCTCCTCAACATAGCAGCCAGAGTATTCCTTTTGAAACATAAATCGGATAATATTACTCCTCCAATCAAAATCTGATGGCCCCTAAAATGGCATACATACTCCTGTATATAATAGCCCTTGGTTATGGCTTAAAACTCTTCTCTTTATCCCTCCCTCACTTTGCATCAGCCACACCTTCTGCCTTTCTTGAACATCAAGTTATATTTCATATTTGGGCCTTTGTACTGCCTATTCCCATTACCTATTTCCTCTGTCTGGAGCCCTTCCTTGAGAGGTCCACTTGACCCATTCTCCCATCTCCTTCATGTCTTACTCCAATCTGTCCTTTACAGTGAGGTCTATTCTCATTCTGTTCCTAACTGATGCCCCTCACTCTGCTCTATTTTTCTACATAGCAACATCTTGTAACAGCCTATATACAAATTCTTTAATTATGGTTATTTTCTGTCCTCCTTCTTCCCCTCTATATCAGAAGATCCAAGAAGGCAGGGAATTTTTTCCATTTTGTTCAGTGATGTACCCTGATGCCTAGAACAGCACCTGGTGGTAACACTCAGGAAATAATTTCTGAATGAATTAATTCATGCTCTTGTGAAATAAAACAGGGTAATATGGGTGATATGATGAATTAAAATGAAGGTGGCAGCAGTTACTGTAGATAAAATGATTAAGGGAGAAAGCTTTGAGGAGAGGAAGTTTGAATTGAGCCATGTGAAGAAGACAGCCGTGCAAAAATTGGACAAAGTAAAGACACTGAAGTGAGAATGGGTTGGTGGTTGAGGACAAGGAAGAAGGCCAGAATGGCTGGGATATGGTGGGTAAAGGGAGAGAAGCAGGAGGTAATGGGGGGAGGGACATAAGAACATGTAGATTCAAGCAAGATCTTGACATGAGATGGGATGCCATTAGAGGGTTTTAAGTAAGTAATGAATTGATCATTCTGGCAAATAGTGGATTTAGGGAGCAGCAGGAATGAAAGCAGGGAGACCAGTTAGAGGGAGTTGGGGGTTGACTCTTGTCCCCCACAAAAGGCATGTTTAGGTCCCAACCCCTGGTCTTATGGATGTAGACCCATTATAAACAGGATCTCTTGAAGTTGTTACTTCAGTTAAGGTGTGGACTAACCAAATCAGGTTGAGGTTTAATGTGGATTTCTGGAGCCCTTTATAAGCAGAATGAAATTCATACAGAGAGGGAGAGAGCCAGGGGGAATGCTGGAAGTCAACGGAGCCCTGAGGAAAAGGAGAAGATGTCACTATGTGCCTTGCCATGTGACAGAGAATTCAAGGATCAAGGATCGCTGGCAGCCTGGCAGCCCTAGAACACCGCAGTCTTCCGGGGGAAAACATCATCTAGCTGATGCCTTTAGGTTGGACTTCTGCAAACCTCAAAACCAATAAATTCCTGTTGTTTAAGCCAACCCATTTTTGTTTTAGCAGCCAGGAAACTAAAACATGGGGCTATTGCAGTAGTACAGGTAAACGGTATTAGTGTTCTATGCTAAGTAATGGCAACAGAGAAGAGGAGACAGGAATGGCTTCAGGATATATTTTGGAAGTAGCGTTAGGATAGAATATGCTGATGGGTTGGATGGATATTGGGTTCAGGGGTGATGGGGCAAGAGAGAGATCAAGGATAGCGCCTAGGTTTTGATTTGTACAAATAAGGATTCGTAGGTACCATTACAAAGATGGAAAAGTGGAGCATGGATGGGGAGAAACAGATTTGAAGAAGAAAAACACAGATGTTGCCTGGGCTGTGTTAGTTTAACTCTAGTGATGGTCTCTGAAATGGGATATGAATAAACACAGTACAATTAGTAAAAGAACAATTTACTGGAAAGCATAAGTTCAACACCATTAAAGATCAAATTACTGAATATCATGTTCAGAGGAACCTAAAATGATGGAGGAAACATAGGGCAACTCAGAAAATGTTGCTTTGATGTGTCTGTTTTCTTTCTTTCTGTGTCTCTCACCTCTCCTTTCTGATGCCTCCCTTCTCCCCTGAACTTCTTTGTAGTATGCCTAGGGCTTGTAAATATGGCTCTCTTCTCCTTATCTGCTGGGAAATGCCATCTTAATGTCCAGGAGTTCTTGGTGTCCTTGCACATAATTTCTAGCCAAAAAATGTTTTCTGAATGAATGAGTAAATGAATGGATGTGTGGTGAGACCTCTTGATCTCTGTTTTTGATTGATCTCATTCCAGGCAGTAATATTGGAATGGGGGGAAGTTGAATTTAAGACCTGCATCAGCATTGTTTTGGCTCTGATTGGGGTTTCTGCTGGTTCATAGCTCAGAGTCCCTATCTTCAACTCTAGTTTTGATAAATGACTATTCATCTTCTTATGCCTAAATTCCTAACCTGGCTGTTACTACCAGACCATCTGGGGCAGGAGCCCCACCAGGCTCTTCCAAGTTCCCCACTCTGCCTACATGCTCCCATGAGCCCAGGCCTGTCATGAAGCCTTGCTATTTACTGTTGGACACATGAGCCATTTTCCTGAGTATCTTACTATTGCCTCACTAGGTCCCTGTTTCCAACCTCTTCTGGAAAGTCCATTACCCCTCCTGGCCTCTCCAGTCATAGCTGGTCGCTGGTCTTTCTAGCTACTGCTCATCATTGTTCGGTCAGGCCCTTCCCCTATATTGATCAGTACAGCCACTGAATTCCACCCCAAACTCACCCAAATTCAAAGAACATGGCTAGCTCAATTATCCCAGACCACAGCAATCATTCTTCAATCTGGCCAAGTCATGAGATACAACAAACATAATCAAAGAGAGCACATCAAGGAGAAAATAAACCATCCTAGTGCTGTGAGAGAAAGAGGCAGGCACTGATCCCATGACTCCATCGTGATCCAGTTAAAAGGCTTATCACCGTGTGTGCGTACTCTCACATGCATAACCTCCAACACTTACCTGCAAATACTTCCATATTTTAGTTATTCATTCCATTTTCTAGGAGAAAAGTTTAAACCTCTGCCACACAGTTATAGGTCAAATAACCATTGATTAAATCCTTACTAAGGAGATGAGCATGTGCTAGGTACCAGTTTCCATCCATTTCCTCATTTAACTAAGACAACTGAGTACCTACTGTGTGCTAGATACTGCTCTGGCTTGGGACTCAACCTTGAACATCTTTGCCCAAGATGAATTCTGAAAGTTCCCTCTCTTCTCGGAACTCAGAGAGAGTGCCAGACAAATTCCCTAAGAGGCTCTAAGCACTAGAAAGATTATGGTAGCCCTCCTTACCCACAATGCAACTCAAACCCAAACATTGCTAGATTGTACAGAAACATCAGGAAGTCCAGAAAAGTTCTGACTTTTTCCTGTGGTAATTATTTCGATTATTTTGTTAAAATAAATATCAGTTACCTAGTTATTTCTATTGTTTTCCCTCTTTTTTCTTTGTTATGTCTCTCTTGCCAAGGGGTTAAGTGTATTTTTTCTGATTGGTATTCCAGCACTGCTCATGGTTAATGAGAGCAACAGACGGGTAAATGGATTAAAGTAAATAATTGCAATATAAAGAGATGCATCCAGTAAGAGGTGTATCTGAAGTTCTGTTGATGTAAACACAGTTCTGTGGGAACTTAACACTCCCTAGCCTTTCCCCCTTTTTGCCTTTCAATTCATATTCAGGAGAAATTATTTCCAGATTCAGGGCAAAATGGAATGTATATAAATCATAGCTCTCACATAAAATAAGGTAACATATGGCAGTTTAAGTTTTTGTGTGAGAGGCAGGAATGAACTCAGAAATAACTGCCTGTACTTTTGAAGTTTCATGGGTCTTGTTTTTGCAACCCTAAGGTGTGAAATGTTTGCACACTGTGTCTGAAATTAAGAATTAGGATAGCTGCTAACTCAAAAGCTTCCTTTATATGCTCCTTTTTTCTTCTTTACCAGGTTTTAGCTTGCACAACTTGTTCAAAGGATAGCATCAAAGGACTGTTTTATCAGCTAGTTTAGGATAAAAGACTAGGCTTGAACTTTAGGCAGTAAAGGGAAGTTTTTCAGACTTGGAGTTAAAGTTCAATCTGTTATTCTTGGCAAGTGGCCCAAGAGGGAAATAGAATTCATGGAAGAGACTTGTTTGCTGGACAGCTATATGATCCAACAGTTGCTAGGAACAAATCACAGAATGGAATGATCAAATGAATGCTCACACACTACTGACAGCATGGAAATATTTCACTTTCCTTGCATATCTCTTTCTTTAAATGCTGTTCAAAGTACCACTTTGATATAGCAAAGTTGCACTCATGGTGAGCAAAAGTGCAGGCATCTCCATGTGGATTTAATTCTGCTGTTCATTAGGTTACAGAGTTCAGGTATATATGTAGCCCCTGAGACTTATCTTTCTGCTTCATGTTTAAGGTGATTACTTGGCATTCAGTTGAGACTGGTGATGATTTCTACCTTGCTCTTTGATTTCCAAAGACAAGAAAGAAGCCATGTTTGGTACCACTTATGAAATGTTTGAGAAAGTGGTCAGAAGTACAAGGAGGTTATCTATAACCTTGATAGTGAGCTCCCTTGCTATGAGGGTGACACACTCATAACGTAGGTACCAAAATTGGGCAGAGGAAGAGAAGAGGAAGGAGACAGACTAAGGAAAGAGGGCAATGTGGGTATGATGGTTACTTTTATGTATCAACTTGACTAGCTTGATGGTCTCCAGTTGTTTGGTCAAACACTGACCTAGATATTACTGTGAAGACATTTTGTACATGTGATTAGCATCTTTCATCTGCTGACTTTAAGTAAAGGCAATTATCCCTAATAATGTGGGTGACCCTCAATTACTTGACATTATGAACAAGAACAGTGGACTTCCTGAAGAAGAGGAAATTCTGCCTCAAGACTACAGACTCAAAAATAAACCAAAAAACAAACAAAAAAAAAGACTACGTCTTCCACTCTTCTGAGTTTGTCTGCTGGCCTCCTCTGTGAATTTCAGATTCAAGACTTCAACATCAATTTTCTTGCAATTTCCAGCCTGCTTGCTGCCCCTACCAGATTCAGACTCAAGACTTCAGCATCATTCTTATTGGAATTTTCAATCTAGTGGCCTGCCCTACAGATCTCAGAGTTGCCCAGCACCTGAACCACTTCCTTAAAGTAAATATCTTTATACACATGTACACACACACACACGTACGTACCTTTTGTTACTCTGGAGAATCTTGACTCTTACAGGGGGTACAGGACTATAATGGACAAGCATGGACCTGCTTGAGGGTCCCTAAGCAGTGTCTGTTGCTGCTGACAGGAGGTTACCACTGGCATCGATTACCCACTTCTGAGTGCAGGCCACACACTTTGCTCACTCAGCTGCAGCCTGGCCAGTCTGTGCTGGTGAAAGGCATGCTTGTGGCATGGAGGCTGGTTGGTGTCTTGAGATTAGCACCAACTACCTCTGTGGTCACTACATGTCCTACCACCTTGTCTGGGCTCCACTGACCTCTCTCTGTTCTGTGTCTCCCTCTGCCAAGCCCAGAGAAACTTTCTGGTGTCTGGTAGAAGCTTTGCTCTTTCTTCCCCCACATATTCTTCCAAATCTATCATTTAGGCACAATCATCATTTCAAAATTTTCCTCTATCTTTCAGTAGAGCTTATGGGGAAAGAAAAATAATGAAGATGGCAGTGTAAAATCAAATATATTCAGAGATGATAAAACCTAACCAGAGGTGAGATATTGAAAAAAAAAAATAATTGAGAGGAAACAAATGTAGCTGAAATCCAGTTGCTCAAATATATAATGACAATTACAGCTAACTCTCTTAGAGCAGGTCTTAGAGCAGACCCTGTTCTGAGGTCTTTATTTCTATTAACACATTTAATCCTCACAATAACTCTATGAACTTTCTATGCTTACCCCCATTTGTAACAGAGGAAGAAACTGAGGCACAGAGATGTAAAGCAATTAGCCCAAGGTGGCACTGTTGGTAAACCACAAACCTGGATTTGAGCCCAAGCCTTCTGGCTTGAGTGTCTGTGTACTTAACTCCAAGTGTACACAAATATAGCTTATACAGAGCCAAGCAAGATGAAGCCATGCACAATAGGAAAACCACACGGATTTGGAGTCAGAAGGCTCTGCTACTGGACAAGTCCGTATTCTGATTAGAGTCCAAGGTCTTCAATCATAAATTAGAGAGTATGTGTGTGCTTCACAAAACTTTGTTCAAAGAAGACTTTCATATGAAGGTAATTCACTCTAGGTCTGTCCCAGAGAAGCTGAGCAATGACACTTTTTCTCCTTCCATCTATGCCTACACAAGGGCTCCTCCATCAGTCAGGTTTCAGGGTACCTCTACATGACAGAGACAATAGTGGTAGTGTTACTTGGTAGGTGACTCCTTCATTTACTCACCAAATCTTAATTGTGTAGATTTATGCAGAATAATGGCCTCCTAAAGATGTTCATTCCTGAGCTCCTGGAACCTGTGACATTTTTAGCATTATGTGGAATAAGAGGACTTTGCTGATAGAATTAAAGTTGCTAATTAGCAAAGTTTAAAATAGGGAGATGATCCTGGATTATCCTATACAATCACATGGGCCCATCAATGTGGGAAAGGCAGGCGGAAGAGTCTGTGAGAGAAGCAGTAGCAGAGACAGGAGGGCTTCAAAGAAGAGCAGAATTTGACTTGCCATTCCTGGCTTTGAAGATGAGTGGGGCTGTGAGCCAGGGAATGTGGGGGGCCTTTAGAAGCTGGGAATGGCCCTGGGTGTACAAACAGTAAGGAGGCAGGGCCTCAGTTCTACAACTGCATTGGATTCTGCTGACAGCCTGAGAGCGCTTATAAGTGGATTCCACCCCAGAGTCTCCAGAATGGAACCCAGCTCTGCTGCCACTTAGATATCAGACTAGTGAGACGCTAAGCAGAGGGTTCCAGCTGAGCCACCTTGAACCAGAACCTTGGATCTACAGAGCTAGGAGATAGGAAAGGTTATTTTCAGGTGCTAAATTTGTCCTCATTTGTTTTGATGGCAATAGAAAACTTATACCAGTGCCTACTTTGTGCCAGGAACTCTGTTAGGTACCTGGAATATGGGTATGAGCTAGAAAAATTGGTGCCAGGGAGCCAGGCTCACCGCAGAACCAACCGGAGATTGGCAGAAGCCATTTTGTTCTCAATCCTGTTTGACAGTTGTTCCTAAAGCAGATTGCTTGCTGGTTTATGCCTCAGTCTCCACAGCTGTAAGACAGGGCTTTTCTCTGGTATCAAAACCTAAACACTTGGGAACTATTTTCCATGTGGTCCTTGGATGACCTGTGAAAACAAGCTAACAGGACACTCAACTGTCTCCTGATGCTGAAATGCCTGTCTCTTCGCAGAGGTGATTTGGAAAGCTGCTGCCTTTAGCTCAGAGGGTAGCACTTCTCTGTGGGGCTAATTAAATTAGTTGCCCAAATTAGTTTTTGAAAAAGATCCCGGTGTGTGTCTTTTCTTACTCTAGCCCCTTTTGTAAATCTTTAGACAATGGTAATTATCAGATGAAGAAAAGAATTAAAAATGGAAAAGACAACAAAAGGGTTCTCACTGTACTGATCACAGACAAATTTGAGACCATCAAACAGTTGGTTGTAGCAAATGAAGGTCACATGCAAGTGAACGCAATTATCTACAAGTACAAAATACTGCCTGCAGCAAACAGCCTTAAGATTTGAATAAATATTTAGTCTTCCCAGCATCTGTTGAAAATCTGTATGAAATGTCTCCAATAAACTGAACAATGCCTAAGAAACATTCGGCAGAAATAACCTGAAAACAAATCCTTCCTATTTACTAAAGAATTACATCAGTCAAGGCCACACTTGCCTGAGTATAATCCTAGATGGAGAAATGACTTCCTGGGATAGGTTTTTTTTTTCCTGACTATTCTCCTGTATTTATTACTTCAGTAAAACTTTCTTACTTCATCCTGTTTATTTTCCCTAGAGTATTTAGCATTGTCTGACATTGTCTTAAGCATTTTGTTCATTGTCTCTTACCCTCTACTTCCACAGAGAATGTGCATTCCATGAGGGCAGGGCCTTGTCTATCTGTTGAAATGCTACTCTTCTGCCACCTGCCCTCATTTTCCTCTAGAGTGCCCCAATCCTCCTCTGTCCATGTATTTCCAGGGAAGAGGGTTCCACCCCTGACTTCAGTTTTGAAGCACGTGCCTGAACGGCCCAAACCAACCAGTACATTCCATCCCTCTTCCTAGAGAGACTGGTCCAGCCATGGTCATGCAACCACAGCCATGCCTATATGGATGCATGTGACCCAGTTCAGAAACTCTTGGTTGAGCCTTTCTACTGGGCCAAAAGCCCACAAAATTGTGAAGGCTCGAGCTGCTGTTACCATCCTGCCTTCACGTTGAGTTTAACAGTAATGGAAGAGAGGTTGAGCCCAGAGACAAAATTAATACAACTGCAGAAGAAAAATCCTGTATGTGCGTGTGCTTGTGTGTGTGTATATATATATGTGTCAGTGGGAGTGTCTGCCAGCCACTTACCATCCTGTACCTCAGGGTCCAATCATTTAGAAAAACTCAAGGCAGGTGGAACAATATAATATTTTGTCCACTTTGTATAATAGCAAGTAAAAGATCTGCCTTGTGGCTTTGGAAACGATACAACATTTCTATTGTACCCAAACTGGCAGCTTTAAAGCAGTTGGGTAAGAACTTTCTATTAATACATTTTGAATATCATCAACCTTAAGGCAAATTATTGGCAAGAAAGATTATTTTGAGTTTCCATGATGTTTGAAACTTTGTTACTATTTTCCTAGACATTGGGGTACTATGGCATGGCCAAAGGATGTTAATCTACAAGAAACAAAAAGCCCTTAACATTGTTCCTTCCTGAATGCGCTTAAGAATGACTCAATAATAATAATAATAATAACAATAGGAAACGGACTTTGGCCCAGTGGTTAGGGCGTCCGTCTACCATATGGGAGGTTCGCGGTTCAAACCCCGGGCCTCCTTGACCTGTGTGGAGCTGGCCCATGCGCAGTGCTCATGCGTGCAAGGAGTGCCGTGCCATGCAGGGTGTCTCCCGCGTGGGGGAGCCCCATGCGCAAGGAGTGCACCCATAAGGAGAGCCACCCAGCGCGAAGGAGGGAGCAGCCTGCCGAGGAATGCCGCCGCCCACACTTCCCGTGCCGCTGACGACAACAGAAGCGGACAAAGAAACAAGACGCAGCAAATAGACACCAAGAACAGACAACCAGGGGAGGGGGGGAGATTAAATAAATAAATAAATCTTTAAAAAACAAAAACAAAAACAATAAATAAAATAATAAAAAAAACAGACAAAAAATAGAATTCTTTATCTCTCATCCCCTGCTGTACATAGCTGCTATTTCTGGCTATTCTTGTACAATTATTTATTTATTAAGCAGTTTTATTGAGAGATATTCATATACCGTATGATCTATCCAAAGTGCATGAAAATGTGCTACTAATGAATAAGGTGATGAATGTGATTATACCAAATACCATTGATTGTACACTTTAGATAAATTGTATGCTTTATTAACATGTATCAGTAAAATTGATTTGTTAAAAAAGATTCATTGATGAATTGTTGTGAGAGAGACAAGACAGCTACCATACTTGGTCAACTGGAAATGGTGATCTAACTGGCAGTTTATCTCAACCTATGGCTTAGTCCGTATTTTAAAAATTCAGGATTTTAATGTGAAGAGAAAGGATAAGAAGGAGCAGAATATGTAGAGAATTATTCAGAAGCCAAAGAGCAGGCTTGGAAGGAGACAAATCTTGATGCAGTAGGAGGAAAGTAAAGGATTCCTCACCAGTCCTGCTCCTGAGCACCTCCTGAGTAGGTATTGTGTTAGTGAGGACCTTTGGTTGTGTACCAGATAGAAGTTAGGAAAATCATTTGGAAGGCCAGGTCTTGGTAATCTTGAAATACTCACAGAAGGAAAAAAAAGCAAAGAGAGATATTATAGGGACAGAAATTTAGGGTATATATTTGAAGGCATGTCGTAAACTGAATTTTTCAGTACTTAAGGGGGATCTTGACCAGAACCATGGCACCTGCTACAATTACCTTCAGCAAAAGTGCAAAATCAAGTCCAAGATCCATGTGTGACCAAGTTGCTCCATGAGGCATGGAGAGATTGGGGGTAGAGAGGGTAGGATACATACCTCAGCAAGAGTTGGAGACCTAGATCCAGGAAGATCAGTACTTCTTTTTTTGTATCCTATTCAGACCAACACTTCAGTGAGAGGGGGAAAATACATGAATTTTGTTAACCAAGAATGAAAATATCAAGTCTGAGCCGACAAATGGACTGACCTAGACTGTTCCAATTCTGTACCTAAAATGGGTATTACATGGCTCTAGCTTGGAAGGAGGGAGGCATAAAGCAGGGTCATTGTAGATAATGTGCTCTTTACCTATAAGATCCTGGGCTTGGTCACTGGAAGGCTAGCAGATCAAGGACCACCAAAGCTGAGAGATGAGAGGAAACTTGGATAGGTGGATGGAATAACAAAGGGTTGGTGATAAGCAAATGGCAGAGATGCAGAGAAGCAGGTGATCCTAGGTAGGAGATAGTACTAGCTCAAGCAAAGTAAGGACTCAGTATATTTAAAGGCTTGGAGTATGAAATAAGACACCAGGATGAAAGGCAAATGTGGATGAACTGAATAATTATGTGATCTCTAGATCTCAAGCTTTGATGGGTCAGGCAGAACTCTCCTGCTTTTGAGCCTTGGTTCTGTTCTCTTTTGACCCTGGGCTCCATGTTGGCAGGAGGTCAGAGAGATGTGTGGGCAAAGAAGATGTATAAGGTCATCACAGATCTTGAGTTTTTCCTTTTTGGTTTCAGTTTCTACTTATATACTGGGACTTTCTTCAGCTATAGATGGATGGATGGGTATATATATACATACACACACATATATATATACCATTTATATTTTTAAAACTTCCTGTTAAAAGTTGTCCTCAGATGTTTCTGAGCTGTTTGTGGCAGCAGCAGCATCAGAAGACATAACTATGCAACCCCAGAGCATTTAGGAAGATGTCTTAATCCTGTAGGATAGTCCTACAGGATTAATGATTTTTTATGATCTCATTATTCATTCATTTAAAACATATTAATTAAATTAAACAGGTGAAATCTCTGCTTTTGTGGAATTTAGAGCCTAGTCCTGAAGGTCATGGACATTTCAGATTCAGTGTGTTCTGAAGTCGTGTCACATGCTGCATTTTCAATGACTTTTCATTTAAAACACACACACACACACAACTTTTTCATTTTTAAATATTTCCCTCCCCTTCCCCCCAACCCCAGTTGTCTGCTCTCTGTCTATTTGCTGTGTGTTCTTCTGTGTCCGTTTTTATTCTTGTCAGCAGCACCTGACAAGAATCTGTGTCTTGTTTTATTACATCACCTTGCTGTGTCAGCTCTCCGTGCATGGAGTGCCACACCTGGGCAGGCTGAGCTTTTGTTGTGCTGGGTGGCTCTCCTTATGGGGTGCACTCCTTGCACATGGGGCTCCCCTATGTGGGGGACCCCCCCACTGGCACGGCACTCCTTGCATGCATCAGCACTGCATGTGGGTGAGCTCATCACATGGGCCAGGAGGCCCTGGGTTTGAACCTTGGACCTCCCATGTGGTAGGCCCTATCCGTTGGGCCAAATCTGCTTCCCACACACAACTTCTTGATTGGAGAAGGTGGCTCAGTAAAGGCCTTCACAGTTTCCATGATCTAGTTACCTGACTTAATTAAACTGCTTGACTTTATGTCAACAACTTCCAGTCTGTAAATTGGTGATGCATAAGTGAAAATTAATCCTAAAGAAAATAAATTTATTATTTTCACTTTCTTTTGTAAAATGCAAATAATTAAAAATATTGAAATCAATCATAATAATACTCTAAAGAGATACTCTGCTAATCACTGCTAATCATCCAGTGCAATGCATTTCAACTTTTTTATACATTCATTTACCTACTCTATGCTTTACTATTCTGTATATTATGTCACAAATAGTTTTTCATGTTATTAAATTTATTTCTACAGTGTAATTTAAAATTACTGTAATTCCATTCTATAGGTATACTATAATTTATATAATTAATCTCATATTTCTTGAATATAGTTTGTCTCCAGTATTTTCACCATTATAAATAATGCTACAACAATCTCTTAACTATATCTCTGTGACCATATATGATTACTTCCTCTCAGATATATTTCTAGAAGAATATATGGGTCAAAGTATACACAAATATTTTAATGCTTTTGCTTTGTTTTGTCAAATCTCCCCCTAGAAAGATTTTACCCTAAAATCTACAGTGTGATCAGTTCCTTATTATGCCATGAACCTGATTATATAAGCTATCCTGATAAATGATGCAATTGAATCAGTAGCTGAATCTTTAATTCCCTTTTCATCGTGTGTATCCCACCTCTAGCAAATGAAATAAGATGTTTCATATTTGGACCAAAAACATGAAATTCTAGTCATTAGCTCCCATGTAATGGTGTATTAGATAAAATTATTATTTTTTAATTATTTAAATATAGAATGTGACCTGAGTCCTAATATTATGTGAACCTCATGTTGGTTGAACTTTTGGATTGTAAAGGAACAGGGAAGATTTTGGGAGCTCTAATAGGCTTTATGGAGTGCATATTTTCATAATAGTACTGGCTACAAGAAGCTTTGTCTCCTTAGCCATCTGGAGAGAAAGCAGATGTAATTGATGGGCAGTTTCCCTCCCCACTTTGGTTTTTCTTGAATTGTGTTGAAGTCAGGATGTGACTTATGGAACCTCTTCTCTTGTCTTTTATGTTAAATTCCTTTTGGCACCTCTTTATATATTCTTTCTAATTTCCCAAAGACTTCTATACCCAAAGCATATATTGAACTTCTTACTTGATTATTCTAGACTGGAAAGGGCTCACTGTCTGGTGGAGAACTTTGTAGGATTAAAGATGGCCATAAATTCATTGCTGCTCCTCACCTCAAGAGACGGAGTATTTTCCCTACCCCTTGAACCTGGGATGGCTTTATGATTTGCTTGGATCAGTAAAAGTGGCAGAAGCGTGCTGTACAAGTTCTAGGTTTAGTCCTGAAGAAGCCTGGCAACTTCTTCCTCTTTTTGCCTCTTGGAGTGGTGCTGCCATGCTGTAAGGAAGTCCAGGCTAGACTGCAGAATGATTAACCACCATAGGAGAGAGGACTTGGAGAATGAGAGGCCATCTCAGATGTCCTAGCTGAGTGATCTCATGCATTTGTGGGGCAGAAGAACTGCCCAGCTGAATCCAGTTAGCCATAGAATCATGAGAAGAAAACAGTTGTTGTATATGCAGTAATAAATAAAATTCACAGAAAGACTGACAAATAAATGGACAATTTTTATTCACTGTAATACTGGCTATGAAAGAACTACATGAGTCAGCATAAGGTTGGAACATAACTTTATCTGAAGAAGTCAGAAAAGGCTTCCATGGAGAAATAATGCTTGGCTTTAATTTTGAAGACTGAATCAGAGTTTCTGGGCAGATGAAGTGGAAAGGGTCTTTGGGGTAGAATGAATATCCCACCAGATGAGTTGGAGGCTTGAAATAGTGGGCATTCTCAAGGGAACTGATAACCTAATATTAATAAGGCTTTAATATCATGGTCTAGGAGGCAACTCTGTGTAATACCGGGAGGAATAATAGCAGAGAACTCACACTGCTCTTTCTTTTGGATCATTTTATCAGGGATAAAAGATCCTGCTGTCAACACATTTCCCCTACTTGCATCCTACAGCACCAAACACTTTCTCAAGTCTTCATGGACAAAAGGAACTGCTTTAGTTGAAAGGCAATGTCTGATCTCCATTTACTATCTGAACTAAGTGATTAATTCATTCCAGAAACAAAAACAAAGACACAGTCATATTATAAACATGAATTCCTCAAGAAACTGTCTTTGGACCACCTAGAAGGCATTTGGGGACCACCAGTCAGGATTGGTCTGGGCAAGATTAGGAAGTGGTTGGAGTTTATCTTGATGCTCCCAGCCTCCCATCTTTATGTCTTTAAAGCTCTTTCATGTCTCAGGCTCTAATCTTCTCCACTATAAAATCTCTTCCCCTTACTCAGAAGTATGACCTGGAAAGATGGGCATTGTCCCTCTTAAAGAAGGATGTACAATTTACTTCTAAGAAGACAGAGTTTGGAATTAAAAGAATGAGACCATGAGAGTAGACTCTGTTTTTTTAAATCAGAAATTTAGTGTGAAAGAATTTGGAGTTGGGAGAAAGGGAGATAGCACACTGCCTTCTCACTCTCACTGTCACGTTATCCTGTGAGAGATTGCCTATGCCACTTGTGGGTGATTCATTCAGGGAGATGTTGAAAAAAGCATGCTACATTCAAGCACAAAGCTAGGTACTGTGAGAGATGCAACTATGGTTAAAAAAAAGGCCCTGCCCTCAGGTTGCTTACAGACAAGAAGAAGAGATGAGAATAGTTAACTAACATTGATAAAATAAGGTAGGATAAATCTTACATAAAAACATATACAAAATACTGTATGGGAGCACCCTCCCCCAATGATTATTTCTGAAAGGCAGAAGTCAAGAAAGTAGAGTAGTAGTTAAGGGCAGGGGAAGGGGATTGAGGAGGGAATGTGGGTCAGTACGTTTAATTCTATATGAAACACTAGGATATAGAAGCTCATGAAGTCAGGTAGCTTCTTAAGGTAACATACTAGTGGCTGGTGCAGTGGGAGCTTGAGATGAGTGGGGCAATATAGTAGGAGGTGGTGTAGGGTTCACCTTTGCATTCCATGCTAAGGAGTTTTGTTTAATCTTCTAGAAATAAGAGGAGTCATTGAAAGTTAACTGTTTGTGTGTGGGATGGAGTGTTTTCATGGGTGAAATGTCATGTCCATATTTAAGATGATTTTTCTGATATCACAAAGGATGGATTGGAAAGGAAAGAAATTGGAGGCAGGGAGAAATGTTACAATGGTTTATCTATCCATTTATCCATCTGTTCAACAAAAGTTTAATTTTTGCAGCGTTAGAGAGTTGTAATATTCATACTGTAATTAGAATATTACAATAACACAGGTAAAAGAGTGAGAGAGACTCCAGTGTGGGAGCTAGAATGGTAGTGGGAAGATTTTAAAGCAGGGGATAAGATCTTCTTTCTGATATCTGCCCTTGGGTAGTTTTCACAAACACAGGGCATGGGTTCTTCCACAGCTGTCCAAGTTGGTCTTCTGCAGGTAGCCACTTAGCTGGCTGTGAGAAGAAGGGATGTGGGTGATGGTGAGGCTCTGGGAGGGGTTTGCCGTTACCCAGCTGCCAGCACTGCATGGAAATGGAGATTCTGAATCCAGAGATTCTTCCTGGAAGCCCTGAGGGAGCAGAAGCTTCTCCATGCCTTCTCCGTTTCACTCACCACCCCTTCCCAAATAATACCTTATATTCTTTCCCTGTGACTCTGGTTCCCAGGGATATGTCTCTCTGCAGATTACAAGGATTTAGGGTTTGAACTGAGGACCAGAGAATTAATTCAAAGCTTCTATGCAAATTACAGAAAATAAATATCTAACTACAAAAATTCACCTCAAAATATTGAAACCACAGATGCAAATGATACCATTCTCTAGCAGCATTTGGGGATTTTCTCTTTCTACTAGTGCTAACCTGGAAACACAGTCAAAGAATCAGAAAGACATTGATCTAAGGGATTATCCCGGCTCCAGTGGTTAAGTGTCCCTGGTGGGGTGAGTTGCAGAGAGGAGGTTTGAAAGGGGGAAATGGCAGGATGGAGCAGTCATCTAAAGAACTCTGAGGCTGTTGGACTATTACCAGTTTGCATTTTTTTTTTCAAATTTGTTGATTTTCTTGCTGCTCCTTTACTATCTGATGTTGCTTTCCTACTATTTATTTAGAATGGATAGCACATTCAAAGTTGTCTCCTTTTTGCAGAATTCTTGATTTTCTTTTAATCGGATTAATGTCTTTTTAAAGTGCAAAGTGACCTTTTGTGTTCTTTTATCTCTAGTGGAATGATCTTTACTCTTGAACAATGTCTAATGTACTTAGGAGAGGAGACTTTTCTGGGATCAATATAACAAAATGTAAGAAACAATGTCCATACAAATAGGTTATTCCATGATGCCATTTAAAGAGATGCAATTTTATTACCGTGCTCTAAGATTAGGTGTATGATGCCATTTGGGAGAGGGCATCCTGACTGGCTGAAATGCTATGTGCTTGAGAGCGAGACCTATCAAAGGTGCTGTTTCTTCCATGGCCAGAATACATTAGTTGGGGTGTGCAACTGGAAGTGGATCTTAGCATTAATAATCCAATTACTTTTTTTTTTTTCTTCTCCAGGGAGAAATGCTTTCATCAAGAACCAAAGTAGTGGCGGCGGACTTGGCCCAGTGGTTAGGGCATCCGTCTACCACATGGGAGGTCCGTGGTTCAAACCCTGGGCCTCCTTGACCTGTGTGGAGCTGGCCCATGCGCAGTGCTGATGCATGCAAGGAGTGCCGTGCCACGCAGGGGTGTCCCCTGTGTAGGGGAGCCCCACGTACAAGGAGTGCAGTGCGCCCCATAAGGAGAGCCACCCAGTGCAAAAGAAAGTGCAGCCTGCCCAGGAATGGTACTGCCCACACGGAGAGCTGACACAAGATGATGCAACAAAAAGAGACACAGATTCCCGTGCCGCTGACAACAACAGAAGTGGACAAAGAAGATGCAGCAAGTAGACACAGAGAACAGACAACCGGAGGAGGGGGGGTGGTGGGAATTAAATAAATAAATAAATCTTTAAAAAAAAAAAGAACCACAGTAGTGTTTCCAATGAAGTGGAAGTAGAAACTACAACCTGGTCATTTTGGGCTCCTTGTGCTACTTAACCAGAAGGTCAAGAAGAAGGTTATTCTCTTGACTAGGGTGATCAATCCTGATACCAAGGAAAATTGGATTGCTACTTATAGTGGGGACAGGGAGGAGTAGGTCTTGAATCCAGGATGTTCTCTGGGGTGCCTTTTGGTACTTTCATAGCCAGTAATTAATGGGAAATTACAGCAACCCCAAAGACATTGGACCACTGAAGCTTAAGACCCTTCAAGAAAGGAGGTGTAGGTGACCCCACCAGAGTAAAAAGAATCCCAGCCAAGGCCAAGGAAATGTGGAATGAATAGTGGAAGAGGGAATTTACAAAATCCATGATGGCCTCATGACCAGTGATAGTCACAGAAAATACATGGCTTTTCCTCCTTGCTTGTTTGGTGTTATCGATTTTCTTGTTTCCTCTTCCACTTTCTCTTGTTTATATAAGCTGTGTTGGAGGTTAACTTTACAAATTAGTCTTTAGGTAAAAATACATTCAGAAGGATTGGTGACTGATTGAAGGAGTAATTGACATGGTGCCAAGAGATGGATATGACTCTGAGGACTTTGTTTCCTCATTTTGGGAAGAGGAAGAGAATGCCTTTGTAAGAAGGATAGTTGCATCTTGTCAGGCTGAAAAGTAGAGTTGCTTTCATTGTTGTATGAAAGTCCAAATAACTGTACAAGTGTGTGTGTGTGTGTTGAGTAGCCAAAAATATGGACAGTGTCAGCTTTATCTATTGTCTCTTAGCTCCAAACCCACTTTTTGTACTGTACTGTGTGCTTCTGGGGTTGGGACTGTACAAACCACATTTCTGTTTTGCCAGCTAGCTCCTTATTATTGTTATTCTCTGTTTATAGGGGACCCTGGAGAGAGGCTGCAAGGGTGGAGGAGAAAGTAGAAGCTGCTCCAACAAGTGCAGAACCATTCTCATCTGTTCTTAGGAAAAAGAATAGCCCCTGGACAGTGACTTTTCTGCAGAGGTCTGGATCCCTTCTGTAAGGCCCCCTCCAAGATTTTAGAAATGTAATCATTTAATTTAAGAATTCCTTCCTTTGTTCTTCCAGCTCTAGGGCTGCTTGCTGCTGCCTCCAGTTGCTACCTCTCATACCTTCATGTTCTCTTTCTGACTTTTCAGTTATCTGGGTAGTAACTGTTTACCTTGTGAGAAGGTTAAGTTCATGTGTCAGCTTAGTTAGGTTATGGTACCCAGGTTGTTTGTCCAAGCAATCTCTGGCCTGATTTTACTGAGTGTATTTCATAGATGGATTCGCCTGAATAGTCACTTGATTATACCTATAGTTGATTGTACCTACAATCAACAAGGGTGATTGCCCTCAGCAATGAAGGTAATCTCCTCATCCAATCACTTGGAGACCTTAAAAACCAGAACCGAGAATTGCAGAACTCAGGAAGAAGAATTTCTGTCTTCACTTCAGCCGGGCAGCTTCTCCTATAGAACTTCACCTTCATCGGCCTTTACAACTTGCAACCTGCCCCACAGGATTCAGACTTGCCAATCCCCAATGTCTAGAATAAATTTCATACACACACACACACACACATACACATATCTCCTGTCAGTTCTCTTTCTCTAGAGAACCCTGACTAACATGCTTAGTCAATAATTTTTATAATAAATTCACTATGCTCAAATAACCTTCAAGGTAATGGTCTCCAGACACAACCTTGGACACTACAATGGTTAATAAAAATCAGCATGCTATAGTAATATCAGTTTTTGACAGGACATCAGCAAACCCAAATTATAATCTTACCACCCGTGACTTGCTAACTCTGAATGCACAGATAAGTGACGTGACTTTTTATAAGTTTGAGTCCTCTGGTCCAAATGGGAGGATGACACCTAGTCTAGTCAGTTTATAACATCGAGGTGGGAACTGAATACAGTAATGCGTGAGGCAGTGCTAAGGGTTTATGATCATAGAGGCTGAAGGCATTCTAAAATGAAGACATTGACTGTTTCTGTCTCGTTAAGAGATGCTTATTGGTAACTTTTCAGGTAGCTGGTTCCTTTGCACCTAGTGGAAACTGAGAGGACCAAGAGTTCCATAGATGAGTCTCAGTTCTTTTTTTAGATAGAAAACCTCTACTCATATTTCCAAATGAATCTCAACTCCTCCCAATTAACACTTCCAAATGTTACCCATGTTCTATTTAAGTTTTGCCCAGTTAACAATAAAAATGTCCATGTTATTATTGTTGCCATTTTACTTTTATATTTTAGATTAAACCTGGTCTTCTCATGTTATAAAGCATGCTGGATTTGGTTGCTCTGGGACTCGTATTCTAGTTCCATTTCTGTTTCTTACGAGCTGTAAGTCAGTCATTTTACCCTTCCTGGTCTCAGTTTCCTCATCTTCAAGTTGGAAATAAAAAGTCTATCTGTCTCATAGAGCTTTTATATATATACCATATAAAAGTGCTTTGTCCATTCATGTGTTATAATGGATGCTGCTATTATTGTTTGTTGTGTTAATAGTAGTGGGGATTTAAGAATGTTTAAAAAATATCCTATAAGCATTGCCTGGAAATAGTGCATTATGAATGAACATTACACTTTGCTGTTTTAAGTTTTTTTCATTATTGTACATTAAATACATATTGGTAAAATATGTGATATTGAATTTCAACAAAGCATTAGCTTCTGGAACAAGGTCAGACTCTTCAGCTTATTTCCAGGTAGTTTTGATTCCATGAATTTATCCTAATACTGCAACCACTTGTTTGTGTCTGAAAACTATGATTGCATATAAGAAACACTTGTACCTCAAGAAAGGAAAGACTGACAAATGAACATGCAAAGATTCCAGAACCAGCTGATGCCAACATTTTAAGTATCAGAGATGTATGTGCTAGAAGTAACATGTGTGATAGAGCTGTTGAACAATTGTGTGGAAAATACCACAGTCCAAAGCTATTTCTCTGATGGTCCCCAAAGTAAATGCTCACCAACAAAATCATACTTGCCATTCTTTTGGCTACTCTTTTAAGTTGCTTCCAGCTACAAAGGAGGAATTGGAGAATGAAGTCAATTATCTGCAGAATCCATGCTAACAAGCAGTTAAGGCTCATTACATACTTATTAATTCATACAAAATCAGTTCTGTCTGACTCATTTGTGTTGGTTGTCGATATTGATTGAATTCACTGTATAATTGTTAATCAGTTGAAAGATGAAAGGATAATATTTCTCACTTAAGGAATAACAGACATGATTTTTGTGTGTGTGTATTTGTACGCTACTGTATGCGGCTTTTATTTCCACTATAAAACCAATCAGGTTTATTAAGACAATCAAACAACTCCTACCAAAAAGAAAAAAATGAAATGAGTCTCAAAATCGTACACCAAGCTGCTGCTTGATGGAAAGGGCATGCGTTCCAACATAGAGACAAAGTCAAATCACCATTCCCTCATGGTGAATCATTGGAAGACTGACTAATTATAAACATGTGATGATCATAAGATGAACTAATTTTAACTTTTCCTTAGTTTTTCCCTGGATAGATTAGAAATCATTTGCAGATCTCCCTAAATCTCTCCCAAGTTTTTCTCTGCCTTGAAAAGAATGTCTTTATTTAAGGCTATGGTTTTAGGTATGCTTTTTCCTGTCACTTAGATTTTTCAGCTTTAGACTTCACAAAATCATTAAAATGCTACTGATTCAACGTATGGTCATCTCTTGAGCCAAACGTGGGGTACAGCCAAACTAATGGGTCTCTTTTGGAATTGGGCTGGCCTGAAGTAAGTTCTTAGCCAGGTGTTAACATGATTTGACTTGCACCTATTTTGTGTTTTGACCCATTTCAAGGAGAAAAGCCATTCTTTTGTACTGGTTAGGCAATGGCAATCTCTTCCTTTCCACTTCCCCTGCACTGAATCAGTTTAAGAAGGTGTTTTTACTAATATAGTTGTTTATCAATGAACAGTAGCACCTTACTAGATCCTCAGCCTTGCTGAGGATCCCCTTTCATTTATCATTCATGCTGGAAGGAATCTTCAGGAGTAATCTCTAGCAAGGACCCTTCACCCCCATTTTATCTAAGAGGGATGTGAGGTCCAGAGGATCATGGCAAAGACAGGTATTTTAACCCTCAGTCCAGTGCTCTGTCTGCTCTAACTACTGCCTAAAGGTGTTTCCAGGAAAAAAAACACGAAACCAGACAGTATCTTCTGGAAGAAAATCATGGAGTAGCTAAATGTAGACTTTGGTATCTGGAAGACTGGGTTTGAATCTCAGCCTCCCTCACCCTTCACCTCCTTAGTAGCTCTGGGATCTTGGGCAATCTTACTCTGAAACTGTTTTCCTTTGCAAAAGTGGGACTAATAATCCCAGCATACCAGGCTGTTCAGAGCATTCGACAAGATAAAGAATGTGAAGGGGAATGCCCAATTACTGCCTTTGAGAAGGTAGCTCAGCTGAGGGACTTTTTCTTCCCCCTCTCCTTTTCCAATAATAGAGAATCCCACAGAAAGGGTAAGGACAATATTTTGGTAGGCCTCTTTAAACTTGAAGGATATAATAAACTCAGTACTGGTATAGCAGTTTGATATTGGCCATGAATTCCAAAAATAGATATTGGATTATGTTTGTAAACTGGTTTGTTCCATTCGATATATTAGATTATATTGGATTCAGAGGTTAAACTTTTATTTGATTAAATAATGACGGAGTCTTTGATTGGGCCATGTCAGTAGGACATCGAGTCCCCACCCACCAAGGGCATGGGGACGTACAGAGAAACCTTACCACAGGGAAGAGAGTTTGGAGTTTTGATCTTGGAGCCTGGGAAGTAAACACATAGAGAACCAGATATATGAGGAAGGAGAGAAGGCTCAATTGGACACAGCAAAGGCCCCGGGAATAGAGACGAGCTGTTTGCCTGAGAGTCTACAGCTGGTCTTGTGGAGAGAGCAGAGCAGCTGAGCCTGGAGAGAAATGAGTCCCGGGAAGAGAGGAACCCAGGAAGCCTGAACCCTGGCAGCCATTGGCAGCCATCTTGCTCCAATACGTGGCAACAGACTTTGGTGAGGAAGTAACTTATGCATTACGGCTTGGTAACTGTGGTCTTTTACCCCAAATAAACACCCTTTATAAAAGCCAAAAGATTTCTGGTATTTTGCATCAGTACCCCTTTGGCTGACTACTACAGTTGGGGACCATTTAGTCTGCCAACTCTTCATATTTCTGTAAATTAGGAACACAGCAGCACCTACCTCATAGGATTATTGTGATGTTTTAAAAAAAAATAAATAAATAATAATCAAATCTGAAAAAAAAAAAAAAAAAGAAACACAGATTCCCATGCCGCTGACAACAACAGAAGCAGACAAAGAAGAACACACAGCAAATAGACACAGAGAACAGACAACTGGGGCGGGGGGGGGGGGGGGGGAAGGGGAGAGAAATAAATTAAATAAATTAATTTTTAAAAAATTAAAAAAAAAAAAGAAAGATCATGCAGGTTAAACTTCTCATCACAGAGAATGCCATATAGTCCATGCTCAATAAACATTAGCTATTGCTGAAATAGTGTTAATTTTATACTTCTATTTATATAGTACCTTGGTGTATTAATCTAAGGGGTTCTGACGCAAAATACCAGAAATCTGTTGATTTGGCCTAACATTTTGAATTATTTCTCAGTAAAACCTTAAGAAAGTACCTACTACTAATGTCACAAATAATTACTACTCCTTATTTAAGGAAAAAAGAACATTAAAATTGTACAATTGACAAAAGAAAGAAAATTTGAATCCCTTTAACCACTTTTTTCTATCTCTTGTAACAGAACCAAGAGTATGATTTGCCTCTGTGCACACACACACACACAGAGGAAGGACCTAGTGTGCAATTAAAATATTAAGAAAACTTATTTTTGTTGTTGCCACTATCCACTCATACCTCTTGTGTTTGATGAGTCTGAGATCCCCAAAGATGATGTGCAAGATTTCTGTTATAGTCTCACATTCAAATGGGCTTTATTTCATAGGCCAATCTTTTTGCTTTCAGGTACTTGTTCTCTTTGTTTGGTTAGCATTCCACTCACCAAAATAAATGGATGCATGTATTCTTTGATGTCAGTTTGACTTGTGTCTTCTTGAATAGTTGTTACAGAAATTTAGCCCTGCGTTAAACAGATCAGATTCACCCATTATTCTTAGAGTAGCAGGATAGTTTTCTTTCCTGGGAAGAAATTTTCCTATAACCAGGGAAACTCTAGGACAATGATGAAACTTAAAGGTTTAACATACAACAAAGAATATTCGGAGCAATATTTGGTAGAGGAAGAGAAAATGAGAGCAAGAGTGTGTGTATGAGGGAGAGAGTGGGTAGGGAGAAAAGAAAAATCCCTTTATAAATAGTTACTGAAACACAACATCAAATACTCTGTTTTCTGGGGGGGAATCCTCCAGCATTGCTCCAGTAATTTCTAAATTAAGTGACTAAAACCATATCAAAACAGGCCATGGTGAGAATTGGACTATGGTGATAGTTGCCCTGAGAAAGCTGGTTGATTGTGGGAACCTAATGATTTCTTTAGATTTATTTCTGTCTCAGATATACGGAGAATCAGGGCAAGGCACTCTATCTCTTCTTCCCTCTCTATCTTTAATCTTCCTTAAAATATACTTCCTTTGTCATCTCAAAGTAAACCAAATAAAATCCCCCAGTCTTCCTTGTTTGGAGCCCAAAAAGCCAATGAAAAGATTTGTCACGGGCCATTCAGTGCTCTTGAATTAGGACAGAGCTAGAACTGCTCAGGTGCCTCTAATATAGATAAAAGGGGGTTGCCTAGCTCAGAAAAGAATCTGTTTTTCTTTCTCTGCACCGCAGGAAAGGTCAAATACGATTAAATTTTTTAAGTTGACCAGAACAAAGATAGATGACTTGATTTTCAGTGCAAATTTGGTTATGTCAAACCAAGTAGCACCAGAAATATGATAGATTAACCTCTGGAAAGTCAATGGCATATTTCATTTGCCTCCCAATGGTGTCACCATGGGCACTGTGCTGTCTTTCAGGAAGATGGATTTACAGGGATTTCCAAATGTCTATTAATGCCCTTCACCCACTTTGCTGAGATCAGTCATCTGAACAAATGGCTTGAAGATTTTGTGTGAAGATTCTATAACAGGAGTCACTGTTTTTTCTTGTTTGGAACAACTTTTATGTACATGGGTAGGGAGGAGTCTAGCACTCGAGAACTGATGTCATTGAAAATGAGAACAATATTTATGAGCTTCAAATTCTCTGAAGAGTTCAAATAAAGGTGTCTGTTTTGAAGAGGATCTTTGTTTTCCTACATATTTTTGGAGGTGCAGTTTTTCTACCATTTTCTCCTGCCTATTTTACTTATTTCCACAGGCTATGCAAGTTATAAAACTCACACGTTTTCTGTACCAGGTAGGAACAGAGTTGGGAAGAAGAAATGTCGAAGAATAAAAGTAAATGGAGAGTGTTTAAAGAGAAAATAATAAAACCATCATGGAAAACAGTACTAATTTTCAGCCTAAAGTTCTGATCTAGAGGTGTTTGTTGAGAGAGGGCTTAGCTTTCTGGTAGTTTAAATCCAATCACCAAGTTAAGGCTAGGCAGGGGAATGGCAGCTAAAATTACTTTTTATCCACTTTCTAGCTGGCTGCACTGTTCCATTTAAAGAATAAAGTGCAAGTAGTCAATGGATCATGCCTTTCAGTTTTCTCTTGTCTTCACCAGAAATGTCTTCCAAAGTCTGGAAAAAAATCTATTTGAAATGTCCAATGCTTTTATTATTTATTACCTTTCACTGGAGGGTTTTATCTGTATTAGAATTGCTATGTAGAGGTAGCTAGAATGGCCTCATTTTTAATTGCTGAGTTGAAGTATCACATGCATATAGTAAAGTACCTGCTTTATCCTACTCTTAAATATCAATGAATTTTTACATGAAATTGTACCAGATCAAGTGGTACAACTTTTCCAACACCTTGGAAGGCTACCATAGAAAGACTCTATTTTAAACTCAGAAGTGGAGCTCAGAACTCAGTTTAGCTGTGGTTTTGACTGTATCTTTGACCTTCCATTTTGGCATATCTTTGACAAAATAGTCACTCCTGGTTCAAAATAGAATAGGCTGTGACTACATGGTTATTATTAACATCTCTTATGAATATTCTTTTTTGATGAAATGTCTAACATGAATTGCATTTTACTTGCTGTCAGTGTGCATTTTAATAACCAAGAAAAGAGGATTTTGGTTTAAATACCACTAGCTTTTTAATTAAATACAAAAATATAAAAACAAATACTTGGAAACATAGTGCCAGACCCCAATTTCCTATTGTCCTCCCATTTACCATGTGTTCTAAGCCCACAAAATTGAGGCACTTAATAGGGCCTCTGTCAGAAAAAAATTCCTCCTCATTGCTTTTTCTTATTGACTTGGTATGCTGCCCCTAGCCATCAGTAATGTGTAGGAAGTTATTTTCAATGGTTTCATTTCACTCAGATCAAAGATAGAATGACCATGATTCCCAATCGGAAAGAACAATCAATATGATAGAGCCAACACATTGGGACCCAGTATGGATGTAGATTATCAACCAGTGATCATATTTACTCTCTCTCCTTACTTAACTTTTGAACATTTGTGTTGATTTAATAGTGCATATTTACATCATGTATTATCCAATTTCTTGATAAATAAATTGTTGAAATATGGAACATATATCTAACTTATAGATACAAATCATATAAGTTGCTTTAGAGAGGCCTCTGGCTATTGTGTTGAAATTAAGATGCATAATGTGTTTGCTTGTGTCTTACATCTCCATTCTAAGGGAAAACATGTCACATACTAATGGTATAGAGTGATTTATTTTCAAGTTCCAGGATTGGCACCAATTGGACTGACTTGAGACACGTGCCTACTCCTCAACCAGTCACTATGGCCAAAGGAATGAAATATAGTGATTGTGCAAATTTATGGTATGTGCCCATCACTGGTTGTTTTAGTTTGCCAGAACTGATATGACAAATACCATACAACATGCTGACTTGAGAATTTATTGGCTCATGGTTTTAAAACCAGGTGTTCCAAATCAAGGCATCAGCTAGGCAACACTTTCTCTCATAATCTGTAGAGTTCTGGTGATGTTTTGCCACAATCTTTTGGGCTTCTTGACTTGAATCTCCGCCTCCATCATTTGGTGATGCCCTTAGTCTCCTCCTGTGGCATTCTCTGACATGGGCATCTATGTGTCTGGCTTTTCTGACTTGTTCAAATTTCCTCTCTTTAAAGGCCTCTAATAATGTAGATTAAGACCCATCCTGCTTCAACTTGGCCACATCTTTAATAATATCTGTAAAAGTTCCTATGTACAAGTGGATTTGTACCCATAAGAACGTGGATTAAGATTAAGAACATGTCTTTTGTGGGGTATGTGATTACATGAAGAGGCACAGGCGGCTCACACTGCTGACTCACTTTGGACAGAAAGTGGGGACCTGTGGGTGCCAAAGGAAAATTTGTCCCAGAAGCTGGAGGAGTGGAGACTCATAATGGAAAGTTGTCTTATTGAGGATTGTCTGGTCTTTCACTCATTTATACAACAACAAAAATGTAGAAGTCAATTTCTTAAAAAGAACGTTGGTAGATAACTTTGTTCCATGCAGTTTTTCATGCTTGGTGTCTAGTTTTGAAATTTTAGGAGATTTTTAAAAAGTGTTTTAAAAGAAGGTTTTTATGTTCTGTGGGGGTCTACTAAGATACAAAAGAAATATGTTTATTTTTCTGATCAGCTTCTAAATATACTGGAAAGAACCAGACCTATTTTCATATGTTTGTAAACAAACAATCATTAGAGCAATGAATGAACCAGTTTCATTAACACGTGCAGATTTTGCCTAGAAAATCTGGACTGCTTTATCTGGTGGAATCTTGTTTTCTTCTTGATTATCTAATGTGGTAGATTCTGTTTTTCTTGCTAACAGATGTAGTTATCAGTGAACTCAGGATTGATTATTTGGATTATTTGGATTTAAAGCTTATTCATCACTCTTTAATTCTATTTTCAGTAGGTGGCAGAATATCAATGAAGGTTTCTTTCCTTATACTAGGATAGCTCTCCACCAGAATACCTCCGTAGTGTGAATGAGGACTCTTACTACACACGGGGGAAACCCATCTCCCGTACTTTCAATATGTGGGCTATTAGGTCTTTCTAAACTCATCCTGCCAAGTCCTGTCTGGAGCCTCTTTGATCTCTTCTGATTGCCTTACATGGGTGTGGGAAGGATTAATTAATTAATGCCCATAAGAGCTTTGAAGATGAAAAGTGCTTTGTTAATGCCGTAATTACCACCATCATCTCTTGGCTTCCTCCTGTCTCTGGGTTTTACTCCACAGAGGACCCCCACCCCCCACCCCTACCCCAAGCTGGCCAGAGACTCTGTTTGGACTTGTAGGGAGAGGTTAATGGACTTTCGAAGAGGACTGGGTTTTTGCAGTGGGGAATAAAATAGAACAAATGGAAGCATTATTTTCTTTACCCGTACTCACCAAAATGTAGCAATCCTTTGGTTGTTCTTAATTTTAGCGTTTCTTTTTTTTTTTTTTGGAGGGGGGAGGTAGAGGGGTTGGAAATCATTGTATAGATATGATATATTTATCTTCCAAACCTTCTGTAACCTGAAGAGCTCCTTCCACTGTCAGACGGTGTCCAAGTTAATTGGCTTCAGTATTATCCACCAACCCTGCTGTATTAGTCAGCCAAAGGGGTGCTGAGGTAAAATTCCGGAAATTGGTTGGTTTTTATAAAGGGTATATATTTGGGGTAGGAGCTTACAGATACCAGTCCATAAAGCATAAATTACTTCCCTCACCAAAGTCTATTTTCACGTATTGGAGCAAGATGGCTGTCAACATCTGCCAGGGTTCAGGTTTCCTGGGTTCCTCCCTTCTAGGGTATTGCTTCTCTTTCCTCTATGACGTTACTTCCCAGGGCTTCAGCATAAGGCTTCAGCATCAAACTCCAACATCAAAACCCCCAGCATCAAAAAGCTTCAACTCTGTCCTTTGCCATGCCTTTTATCAAGTCACCTAATCATAACTTAATCAGGCCCAGGTACAGACCAGATTACAAACAAAATCCAATATCTATTTTTGGAATTTATAACCATATCAAACTGCTACACCCACCATCCCCTCAAGTTGGCTAGAGTCCTGGCCTCTGTCACTCACCCCTGAGAGTGGCACCTCTTCTCCCTGTGGTTTCAGCTGCTTTTTCTGTCATGCTCAAATCGCATATCTTCATAATCTGTCTGTTGACTTCTTCCTTAAACCACAAAGAGAACATTTTTCCATTTTAAATGCTCCTCCCATACCGATGTGCTACCTAGAAGATGGATAAATCATAGACGGGATCCAGGCCATGAGTTGTTTGATACGCAGTGGTAGCCATAGACTCTACTCAGGATTTCCTGGTAAGCATGGCCCTTGTACTAACAGCACCATGGCGTCTTGTTCTGATTTGCTTTGTACTAATAATGTAAGTGCTAAAGGCCAGCCTCAGGGCCTTAGCAGATCCATCACTGTCCTATCTATCACTGCCCTGTCTGAGGGATCTGAAAAAAAAATTATTTTTATAAGTGGAAGGAAAGAGAAACTTTTGTGAAAATTGCAAAGACATGTACAATCCAAACCAAATGAAGGATACATTTCTTAATTTTCAGAGACAGTGGTGATGATTTGTAAATAAATGTGTGGCCAAATAAAGTGTTGCTTTAGTACATTGCTCCTTTATGAAAACAACTCCTTAGGTTGGGATGGCTAAGCAAGTGTTGAGATTTGAGCTTTTGCCTGTACCTTGTGTTTGTTCTAAGGTTTTGTTCAAAAAGAAGCAATTTATTTCTCCTGACTCTACATGATTCCATTATATTTACTTCCATTTCCTCCTTTGGTTTAGAGTTGCATTATGGAACAATTATTATGATAACTACCATGTATAGAGACCCTTCAGTGTGCCAAGCACACAATAGATGCCTTTCCTCCAGTATCTCATTTAATCCTCATTATATTTCTCTAAAGTAGATTTTATTATTCCCATTTTATAGTTGGGAAAATGGAGAGGTAGGTTAATAATGTACCCAAGGCCATGGCAAAACTGGGATCCAAACCAAGTCCAGTCTGTGTCCAGGGTCCATGTTCCAACTGCTGTTCCAGCCATTTGAGACTTCCTTAACTGCTACAATAGAAAGTTTATTCTCCCGCTCACATATAAAATGCAGGAAGGACTTACAATCTACCTCTGGGGTTATGTAGTATGGTTGAAAATCTGCAAATATTTTCTAGCTGTTTTTCTCTTCTGTTTGAATTGCACTGGGTACATACAGGCTGGGTCGATGTGTAAAAGGTCTCTTAACCTCCTTGACCTTCAATATGCTCACCTGTAAAGTGGGGGTAATAACCTTCCCTATGACAGTTTGAAGCTGGGTGGACGCCAGGAGCTCGTGTCTTTATAGCTAATTCATTCTTGTGTGGTAAACCTATTGTAGGTGGGAAACTTTGGTTTAAATTACTTCAGATAAGGACCTTTGATTAGATTGTGGGGCCCAGGGTTATTTTTTTCTTATCCCCTTACTAGAGTCTTTTATAAATGGAGGAATAAAAAAGCCACAGACCCAGGGAAAAAGTGGCACAGGCAGAGAGAAGCCAGGAGAGACAAGCCACCATGACCATGATGCACTGCCATGTGCCTGGTCACCCACAGCTGCGCTGAGAGAGAAAGTGAGCCTGGAGGAGAAGGCAGAGACTGGCAGAACCACCACAGTGCTTTGCCATGTGGCAGGAGTCCAGGATCACCAGCAGCCGGAACCATTTTTGACAAGGCCTTGATTTAGACATTTTTGCAGCCTCAGAACTGTAAGCTTTGAACTTTATATGTTCCCATTGTAAAAGCCAACCCATTTCTGGTATATTGCATTGGCAGCCTTTGGCAAGCTAAGACACCCCTATACAGATTTTTTTGCTATTTGATCATGTACAGGAAATGTGTGATGACTGGTGCATTGCTACATCAATGCACTTAGGATGCAACCACAATAGTCTTGGTAAGAGATCATGGAAATCTGAACTAATGATAATTGGAAAGAGTTGACATAGTTGAGAGAAACTGCTGGGAATGGGCTTTCCAATGAAAGAGAGGACTTCATAATGCAACATGGCTGAGAGGTGGAGGTGGATTAACTGAGGTAGGGGACGCAGTATGCAAAAGAGCCTTGTCCATGCAGGTAAATAATCCATTCTGGAACTGTGGTGATGGGAGATTTCTGTGTAAAGATTTTTTAGCAGAAATTTGCATCTTAAGCTCAGCATAGAGGAGACAGGACAAGTTATAGATGTAGGCTTGTGAGCAATCTGAAAAAAGGAGATATTTTGGGATATCGAAGTAGCTGAGATTATTTAGCAAGAAAGTATAGAGAAGCAAATCCTGGATACAGAATTTTGTGAAAGCCTACTGTTGAGGAATAGGCATTTAGATGGGATCCAGAGACAATTTTGAAAAGAAATGATAGAGATAGAAAAAACCTGGAAATTAATGGGAAAAAGATGGTTTCAAGCAAAGGCTTATCATTTGTGTAGGGTTCTGCAGAGGTTGACAACATTGCGAGGCTGTGATTGTGCAAGTAAGAGATGGCTGGAAACTTTTGGGGAAAAAAGTAGCTTCAGAAGAGCAGTGGGGTTGTAAGCCAGGTGGTCAGAGGCTACAGAAAGTTTTAGTGTTGAGTTATTGGAGCCAGTGGGTGGACACTATTCAGAACAAATGCAAATGAAATCTTCAGGATATCTTATCAATTCAGGAGCAGTTGGGCTACTCAATGTCGTGGGTTGAGTTCCACCAAAAGCTCACTCTGAGGCATGGATTTGAGAGCGAGCAGTTTATTTGGGATAAGATTCCAGCAAGCACCTTTAGAGGAATGGCGAAGTGAGACAGAGAAGGGAAAAAGCCAATGCAAGGCATTAATGATAGGTGACTCTTATGGGTCACTGGAGGTCCATTCCTGCTGGGGACCTCTGGGAGAAGATAGGTAATACACTCCAGATTTACCCTTTGCCTGAGGGTAAGGAAGCTGAAGTGTATTTATCCTCCAACTCCAATCTGTTCGAATGTTAACCCTGAGCGGTTCTGGCCTTCCCCAGGTTTCCAGAGAGCACATCACCAATAAAGACCTCAGATAGCAGCACACTAGGAGGTTGTCACTGTGCATCTGAATGCAAAGGGGAGTGGGCAGGGTTGTTACGGGGAGGGATGGAAATAGACATGGCAGAAGGCAGGAAAGGAAAGGAGTAAGGAATTAACAGTTATCAAACACCTAACAGATTCTGGGCACACTTTAGTGTATATATATTTCCATCTCATTTAATCGTCTCTATTTTCATATGAAGAAACTGAAGTTCAAAGAGATTCAGTTACTCTGCAATGAACAACAGTCTTGAGTCTCACTTAGGTCATCTAAATACAAAGCCACCTGACCATTCTGCAAGTAAACCTGGGCTGCTGATGGGGACATAGTTGAAAGAGGGGCCCGGGGTGTTTAGGCAGATCATCTCATTGAAATGATGCTCTTTGTTTCCGAATTTGGGCTTTCATTCCTGCCCTCCTTCAGAAGGAGTAATTAATAGTTTGGTTTTAAAAAGTCCCCTGCAGGGCTGCAGGCTGCACATGGAAATCAAAGTAACTAAAAGAATGAATTGTGTTAACAAAGGATATTATTATCTTTGCTAATTATTTATATTGTTAGAAACATGAATGTAAGATTTTCTATGATTACCCTGAAATGCTGAAAATAGAAATCGCTTGCTCCCTCTGCTCATCGTGTTCTACTTTGGGGTCCCTTTCTTCCTGTCCCTTGTCCTCTCCCCGGAGCTGTATCTTTGGGTGTTCTGCCTTGCTCAGCGCCATTAGCATCCTTCCCACCCTGCTGCTTTCCTGGGCCTTGCTTGAGGCACTCTGATGAGCGCTGCCCTTCCTGGTTGGAATCCCTTCCCTCTCTTTCTGTTCATTCTCCCCCTTTCCTTAAGGTCTCTTTCTACATCTGCTCAGTTAATCATACAGCTCAGGCAGTTATTGTGTGGTTCCTGGCTTTCTTCTGCTTCCCTTGGTATCTTTCTCCTTGAGTCCTTCACAGCAGCCCAAGCTAATCTGATAAAGTTCATTCTGGGGAAAGTTTTAGAGGAAGAGACCAGAACCTAGGGGCCAGATGGGCCCACCATGCTTTCCCAGGGAGCATCTCTCTGCAAATGGGTGTTTTCTTTTAATAATTTCTCAGTTTTTAAAAGATAAAAATAACAGCAAAGAAATTTCTGAAGAAAGGCTAGGAAGAGCAAGCACCCTAATCAATCCCACTAGTCTGATACAATAGCTATTTGCTTTCCACTTACTCTCTTTAAATCTTTATTCTAGTATGTAATTTTGATTTCTGCAGTTTTTAACTCAACATTACTTGATCATTTAAAATCCATTTAAAATCCTGACCTTCATTATTACCCCCCCCCTTTTTAAAGACCAATTAATATTCCATTCTGTTCGTTGCACCATATTTAACAATTCTCTGCATGAAAATAAATTTTCATTTCTCTCTAGAATAAGTGCCTACAAATGTAATTGTTGGATTGTGTGGTAAGCCTATTTTCGGTTTTAAGTGAAATTGCTAAACTGTTAAAGAGTGGCTGTACATTTTACATTCCCACAGCACCATATGAAGGGTCCAGTTTTTCTACATCCTCACCAGCAGCTGGCATTTGGTATTCTCACTATTTTTTATTTTTGTATTTTAGCTGCTCAGATAGGCTTGTCTGTGAGAGTCTCAGGTCAAGACTTGTCCCACTGGAATTAGTAATAGTGTCTGTCCCCTTCTACCCTCAAAGAGTCCTAGTTTCCTCAACATATTACATGGCCTTTTTACTGAGTCACATAAAATAAGTGGACACAGTGATATCTCATGGTGGTTTTAATTTGTATTTCCCTAATGACTGATGTTGCTGAATGTCTTCTCATATGCTTATTTGTCATCTGTGATCTTTTCCAGAGAAATGTTTGTTCATGTCTCTTGTCCATTTTTGTTTTTGTTTTTGTTTTCCTCTTTAGGAGGTACCAGGGATTGAACCCAGGGCCTTGTGCATGTGAAGCAGTCACTCAACCACTGAGTTATACCTCCTCTCCTTTTGTCTGTTTTTAAATTGGATTGTTTTTCACAGTTGAGGTTTTTTTTTAATTTTTAAAATTTATTCCCCCACCTCGTTGTTTGCACTTGCTGTCTCCTCTCTGTGTCCATTTGTTGTGTGCTCTTTGTGTTTGTGTGCCTCTTTTGGAGGCACCAGGAACTGAACCTGAGACCTCCCATATGGGAGAGAGGCGCTCAAGCACTTGAGCCACCTGTTCCCGGCATTTGTTCTATCGTTCATTGTCTTTCCTCCTTGTGTCTCCTTTGTTGTGTCATCTTGTTGCATTAGCTCGCCATGCCTGCCCACCAGCTCACTGTCTTGCTTGTCTTCTCCAGGAGGCACTGGGAACCAAACCTGGGACCACCCATGTGGTAGGTAGGAGCTCAGTCACTTGAGCCATACCAGTTTCCCTACTGTTGAGCTTTGAGAGTTCTTTATATATTTTATTTTATTTTTTAAAAATTTGTTTTATTTATTTCTCTCCCTTCCCCCCCCTCTGCCCCGGTTGTCTGTTCTCTGTGTCCATTTGCTGTGTGTTCTTTATCCGCTTCTGTTGTTGTCAGCGGCATGGGAATCTGTGTCTCTTTTCATTATGTCATCTTGCTGCATCAACTCTCTGTGTGTGCGGCGCCATTCTTGGACAGGCTGAACTTTCTTTCACGCTGGGCAGCTCTCCTTATGGGGCGCACTCCTTGTGCATGGGGCTCCCCTATGCGGGGGACACCCCTGTGTGGTGTGGCACTCCTTGCGAGCATCAGCACTGCACATGGGTCAGCTCCACACGGGTCAAGGAGGCCTGGGGCTTGAACCGCGGGCCTCCCATGTTGTAGACAGATGCCCTATCCACTGGGCCAAGTCTGATTCCCTCTTTATATATTTTAGATTCAAGTCATTGTTGGTTATGTGATATGCAAATATTCTTCCCAGTCTATAATAGTCTTTTCATCCTCTTAATAGTATCTTGCATAGAATAAAAATATTCAATTTTGATGAAGTCCAATTTGTCATTTTTCCCTTTTGAGGATTGTGCTTTCAAGAACTCTGACTAGTCCTAGGCCCCAAAGATTTTTTTCTATTTTTTCCTAATTTTTTTTTTATAGTTTTACATTATTTATTTAAGTCTGGCATGCATTTTGAGTTAATTTTTGTATAGACTGTGAGACTTCAGCTGAAGTTCGTGTTGCTTTTTTATTTAGTGGAATCACTTATTTATGATAGACATGGGATTAATAAGGCAAAAGTGTGTAAGGTTTTAAAAGTATCTGGGTTTTATTTCTAAATTAGGGGATGACTATTATTGGGAATTTAGTGTACTGGGAAATTCAAGTGTGGGGAAAGAGAAAACCTCAGCACATTAGTAAGTTGGAATGGGAGCCTGTAATGTCCCATGAAGAGGGTAATACATCCTGGTTTCATATTTCATGTTCCACTGAAATTGTTAGCAGTGCCACTTTCACCCTTGAAGGGGCTCAGTCTCCTTGATACAGTACCTGATGGCCCAACTGGATTGCATTCACTTGCTCAACCTCTCCCCAGCCTTGCTTATTCCATGCTCCCACCCTAATGGAAATACCATAGATCTAAACTGTTTTATATGATTGCCTTGGTAAGTAGCTAATTTGGTGCTTTAATTTCAGAAAAGTATAGAAATTTGCTGTTGGAAGGGATCTTAGAGATGCTTTAAACTAACATTTATCTAGCACCTATTATGTGTGAGGCACTGTTGCGTGAATCCTATGTATAATAATCAATCCTCACCACAAACCTTGGGGCAGGTTTTATTTGATCATTTTCATTTCCCAGAAAGGCTACAAAGGAATTCACAGGGGGGATAAGTAATGTGCCCAGGGTTTTGTGGTTGGCAATTATAAAGCCATGATTCAACCGATTCAACCAGACAGAGTGTTCCGGAGACTGTGCTTAACCACTGCTCTATCCACCTCTCTGTCATGCCGTTCCACATGTGCAAAGAGCCAAGGAAGGTTAATAAACATGTAAAGTGGTAAGACAGGGCCTACCTCTTCTTTCCATATTATAACCCAGGCCAGCAGTGATATCTAACAAGTTAAATAGACTATGGAGTACTAAAACCAGAGTATTTCTCTATGTGTGGAAAACATGGGATCTAATAAATGTTTGAGTTATAGTCCAGACACCCATTGTAAGACCTTGGGCAAGTTATTTAATGAATGTCAACTTCCTTATTAAAGAGGGATGATGAAAACACCTAACTCACATAAAATGTGAATCTCTAGGAAGGTGATGAATGTTGGTATTTATTGGACAATCATGGGAACAGTATTGAAATGGTGTGGTGTGCTAGGCTATGGCTGGTTTGGTCAGCTGTGCTTAAACCATGGTTGGACAAGTCACAGTTCATTGTTTTGTGTCTCTGGCTACTCTGAGATGATGGCAAAGATGCTCTCCTCTCACATGCTGCTCCTACTAGGTGAAGATAGAAATGGCCTAAACACATATATCAACAGAAGCTGAAACACTGGTTGACACCCAGTTTCTGACTTTATTTCCTCAGCAACCTTGCTCTTATTCTCTACCATAGCCCTGAATGGAAGAGATGTTTCTAGCTCCCTGATAGGTCTCCAGTTTATAGCACGTAACTGGAGCCTGTGTGAAGAAACACAGATCTGACACTACAGATAAAAATGCCTTCCGAATATAAGGAAGTAAAGTGAAGGGGCTTGGTTATATACCATTGTACTCTGAGTAATTTTTGTCAGAACAAGATATGTCTCCTTCTACATAGATGGTACCAGAGTATTTCAAGTTATATGACTAGCTGCTTTGAAAGGGTCTGAAGGAAAGCAAGGGATTTCATTAAAAGTAAAAGAGAAATTTACACATTCCTTCTAATCCAGCTCAAAATTAGGACTATGGCATGGTGAAAATCAAAACATAAACATAAAAAGGTCACATCTATTTTGACTATGTAGCTATTGTGGGAAATGCAAATTAAAATTTTGGTATCAAATTATATGGAGAGGCTTTACGGAGAGTCTGGGGCTATGTGCCCTGGGACCAAGCTGCCCCAGTTTGAAGGCTGGAGAAAACCTCAGTGCTGCCATGCTCGCTGTGGCTGGGGCTAGTTGCTACTCTTCTCTGTGATTCAGCTTCCTCATTCGTAAGATGGGGATAATGACAGTACCTGCCTCTTAGGTTGGTTAATAGGACCTCATGTAATCGTAGGATTAAATGAGGAAATCCAAGCAAAGTATTTAAAACAGAGCTTGGCACACAGTATGCTTTCAGTGTGTATTGATTTATATTATCTAAAAACATGTGCTTTGAGGTTGGCTTTTTCAATCGAAGGAGAGGCACTGGAATTTATCCATCATTTCATGTATGACATTTTGATTTCAATCAGCACTTCTCAAACAGACTATTGAAAAGGAACAGTTTGTTTTTTAAAAAATTAATTTCTAATAGACCACTAATACATCATGGGAAAAGGTTTTGTAGCATCAAAATTACGCGCTTAAATATTGCAGCAAATGAAACTGCTAAAAGAGTTTCTAAAAGCCTCTTCTCACTTTTTTCTTCTTATTTTGTCATTGGCTAGCAACAACCATTTCATGGACCAGCACCAGTCTCTTGACATACTCTGAACAGCACTGGCTTAGATTTCACTCTTGGCTGTTCTGAGACTCTTGTGGACGTCTGTTGTTTGTTCAGCATCCATTTAACTTTTCCCTGATAACAGCATCTCCTTTCCCTTCGGGAACTGTTCCTCCACTACTCCATCTGTCTCTGGTGGGATTCCAAAGCAGACTACCCTGCCCCTCCTGAATACAGGTTGTATCCATCACTGCCCTGGCAGGAAACAGATGGCATCCTCCAGTTGGGTAATTTGAGTATACAGTTTAGCAACAAGAATGTTTACATCATTGTAGGGCAAGATTTAGAGAAACAGATGAGAGATAATGCAGTACTTTGGAGATGGGAAGAGTGGGGCACTGTTGCCACCCCTAAGCATACAAGGAGGAAGTAGTTACCAGGTACTAGAGAGGGCAAGTGATGACAGGTTACCTGACAAGTGTTTAAAAGAGGGACACAACCATCACAGAGTCCTAGCAGAGGGTGACTCGGGATTAATACAACAACTTCACCTTGTTTCATGCCCTAATCTCATGTAAGTGCCTTTCTTTGACCAAACCCAACTGGAAGCCAGGGAGCCCTTGATGTGTTTTGAGATTTCATCCAGCATTGCCATGGGAACCTTCTGGATAATTTGTGGTTGACATTTTTGTATTCACTTTTATTACAGAAACTTTTAAACATTCATGAAAGTAGAGAAAACAGTATTATGAACTCCCATAAACTCCCACCCAGTTTCTACCATGATCAACATTTTGTCAATTTTGTTTCATCTGCCTCCAAACACTAGTTTTATTTTAAGTCATTTGCTGGAATCTTTTAAAGCAAATCCCAGATGCCAAGGGCACTTCACCCATAAATGCTTCAGAGGACAGATAAGGACTTAAAACAATCAGCATCAGAATACTATTACCACAACTGATAATATTAATGTAATTATTTAATGCCATCTAATTCCAATCCATTATTTAAAAATGTCTAGTTTCATTTGGTTTCTTGAATCAGGGTCACATAGCTGTTGTTTTTTTTTTTTTTTAAATCCCTCAAGCCCTTCAAATTTGGTGAATGTGACTGAGTACCAGTTTTGGGCCAGGAGTAAGGACAAAGAAGACCGATATAAAGCAGTCTCTTCCTGGGAAGTGTTCACGATCTGGCAGACAAGGTAGACACAAAAATAAATGTTGGTGAGTAAATCTATGTAAAAATCTAGGTAAAAATCCATTCAACCAGCTGATGAGTAATCTGTGTAAGGAAGGCCCTGTTCAAGTGCTCAGACAAATTACAAAAACCCACCTGACTTGGATTTGACAACACCCTGTCTTTAGAAACCTGCTTCAAGCCTTGAAATGAAGAAAAGGAAACCCACCATTCGAATAACTAAAGAATAACTAAAAACAATAAATAATTAATAGCAATGAGCACCCCGCTAATATAAATGCAAATGACTGTGTGCCTGCTCAATTTACATGCAAATGAGGCCTTAAAAATATCTATCAATAGTGAAAAATCAATAGTGGTAGGGATGTGAAAGTGATTTCCAAAGCGTTTTTAATGTTAAAAAAGGAGGTTAAGCCTCACTTTTAATGGTTGTCCATACCCCCTGAGGCCAGAGCCCAGGAATGTGAATCAGAATCTGCAAGTAGATGCTAATTCACTCTGTGACCCCAGGCAACACATCTGTGTCCTGGTTTCTCTAGGAAAGGAGTGCAGGAGATTGGGGAGGGGATAGACAATAGTCAACAGCCATCCACCCACAGGTCCTTCTGAGTGGATTTCTGTTGCTTTACATAAACAAAAAGGGTCAGGATGGGATACATTCTGGCTGGTGACCATTTGATACTGAAACTAGGATGAGTAGTACAAACTGTGTTTGGTGATAAGCAATGCCTTTATTGCATGCTGACTACCAGGTGACTATTCTAGTTACACTTGTATTAAGTATTGCAAAGTACGAGGCTCCCAATAGCACCAATAAAAGCCAGAGCCTCTCCTCTAAAGTTGAAGCATGTTTTAGAAATCGAATACTAAGAATCTCCTATGACTACAGGGCTGATGCAACTTTATTCTTGGTAAGGAATGTTATTGGATTCTGATGTAAGACGAAAAAAGGTATAAACTGACAATTAAACTCTCAAATTCATTATTGCAATGAAGACCATTTTATTTATCATCAGTTATTAGGTACAAAGGTCGATCTATGTAGTAAAACGAAGTTATGGTGAGTAACCACATCATTTGAAAGATCAGTAGGTCATCTCCCATAGCAGCTGAAATGAGGTTCTGCTTTTCTTCCAATTTGAGGTTTGGGCTGGTCATATTAAACTAAGGACTATATGTTACACACTAAAATCCACTGTAGGAGACCAACCTAAGAGTTGTAGGTAGATCCTTCAGAGCAGCTGACGTGTGGTACAAGGAGAGACCACCGAGAGGCCACTGTTTGGATGGGATTGGTCATCTGTGTCAAGGGAAAGTGGAGAGATAAACTCTAATAGCAGTGTCCAATAGTGGTGAGCTATCCTCCCATCTCTACCCGCCAATCAAAAGTTAGAAAGGCAGATGCTCCAGACTACAGATGTGAGCTGCTTGTCACATGGCCAATTCTAGATGGCTTGTTCAGGGTGAGTTGCATCAATATTATTATTACTATTATTACCATTATTATTGTTATTGTACCTATTTTACAGACTGAGTGGTTAAATAGCTTGACTAGTTCTTGACAGTTAGCAAATTGGTGCAAGTTATTTGGGGCAGAGGAAAGGCCCGGGAGGTGCCAGTCCTCAGTGAGGCATCAACAGAGGCTGATGTGTGTGGGTTACAGGATGGAGTAAGGTGGGAGGTGATACAAATGGAGGAGGAGGAGGGTACAAAGGTTGGCTGGTGGGCAGTTAGGGATGCTTTGTAGGTTAGATTAAGGGGTCTGGATTCTTTTTTTTAGGAAAGGATATCACTGAAAGTTTTAAAGAAGAATGATGATGAAATCAAATTTGTATTTTGGAAAAACAAACCTGCTGGTGTTGGGAAGGATAAAGTGGAATAGGGATAGACTGAGAAATTTCTGGTAAAGAAACTGTGGGACAAGCCCAGAAAGAAATAATAAGATCTGTTCCACACTGATTTTTTAGATAGTTATGATTTTTTCTTTTTTACTATGAAAAGCAATACACATCCATTGTAGAAAGTTTGGAAAATATGGAAAAGACACAAAGAAGAAAGAAAAATGACTGTAATCCCAGAAGAGATATCTTCTAAGATTTTGATATAACTCTTTTTAGTTTTACACGGATATATATATATCCCCACACATTTTCTTTATCTAAAATTTGGGTCATAGTGATACAGAGCAAAAGTGGGTTCTTTTCTTCTGATACATCTTTAAAGTGAATTCCTGAGACTCTGGGGTTTCAAAGAGAGGAAAGGTTTATTTGGTTTTGCAAGCCAAAGGACGTCAGTTGCCTTAGACAGCCCCAAAACCACCTCCCTGATCTGCAGAAATTCTAATATTTTATAACATCACAAGTTAATGAATAATTTGGGTGTAGCTGGACACAGGTTCCTTCATTAATAAACATTAAGGGATTAAACAAGCTGGGGATGGACCCCAAAACCAGGAAATGCAAATCCATATCCAGAGCATGTGTCTATTCGAGTTAAAACAAATCGCTGCTCCTTCCATGGTGGAAGTCATTCAATGTAGTCACCCTGTCATCACATAGCAGGCTGGTCACCTCGAGGAATGGTGCCATGTTGGGGGCTGAGTGTGGGTCTCTGCTGCTGGAAGATTGGGCATTCAGCAGTGGCTGTAGCCAAGTCAGCCTTGGTAACAGGGAGTCCGTGTTGCTGAGCCCACACATAACCTTCATCCTTATCTCCATGGACACTTCGTTCATAAGCCAATTGAGCAATGACAGGAGTGGCTGGGAAAGAGGCTGAGTATTAGCCACAGAGAAGGTCATCTTATTCACTTGATTATTAAAATCTTCCTCTGTTGAAGTCATCCTCTGGTGAGCATTCACGTAGGATGCAAATATTTTCATGTATTTAGACCTTTTTGGTCTATCCATTACCTCTTCCCAGACCTCTTTGTCACTAATTTTCCAATCATATTCCTTCAAATTCCCTGACCATCTAGCCAAACCATTGGCAACAACCCAAGAATCAGTGTACAAACTCATCTCTGGCCATTTCTTCTTCCAAGCAAAATGAACAACCAGGTGCATGGCTTGAAGTTCTGCCCACTGGGAGGATTTGGCCTCACCACTGTCCTTCAAGGATGTTCCAGAAAGGGGCTGCAGTGCTGCAGCTGTCCACTTTTGGGTGGTACCCGTATATTGTGAAGAACCATCTGTAAAACAGACCCGAGTTTTCTCTTCCTCAGTCACCTGATTGTAAGGGGGCTCCTCAAGAGGCCAAAGCTGTGGGCTGGGAAAGAGAAGGTAACATGGGAGGGGTAGTGACCATGGGCATTTGGCCTACCTCCTCATATAACTTACTTGTGCCTTCAGGACCTGCTTGAGCCCTATCTCGTATATACCACTTCCACTTTATTATGGAGTGCTGCTGTGCATGCCCAAATTTATGGTTTTGTGGGTCAGACAATACCCAGCTCACGATAGGCAACTCAAGTCTCATGGTTACTTGATGGCCCATGGTTAAGCATTCAGTCTGCCTTAAGGCCCAGTAGCAGGACAAAAGCTGTTTCTCAAAAGGAGATTAGTTATCTGCAGAGGATGGCAGGGCTTTGCTCCAAAATCCTAAGGGTCTGTGTTGTGATTCTCCTATAGGGGCCTGCCAAAGGCTCCAGAAAGCATCTCTATTTGCCACTGAAACTTCCAGCAACATTGGATCTGCTGGATCATATGGCCCAAGTGGTAGTGCAGCTTGCACAGCAGCCTGGACCTGTCGCAGAATCTCTTATTATCCCAGACCCTAATCAAAACTAGCAGCTTTTCTGGTCACCTGGTAAATGGGTCAGAGTAGCACACCCAAATGAGGAATGTGTTGTCTCCAAAATTCAAAGAGACCAACTAAGCATTGTGCCTCTTTTTGGTCATAGGAGGGGCCAGATGCAACAGCTTATTCTTCACTTTAGAAGGGATATCTCGACATGCCCCACACCACTGGAAACCTAGAAATTTCACTGAGGTGGAAGGAACTTGTCTTTTAGTTGGCTTTATTTCCCATACTCTCTCATGCAAATGCCTTACTAAGTCTAGAGTCTTTGCTACTTCTTGCTCACTAGGTCCTATCAACATGATATTATCAATATAATGGACCAGTGTGATGTCTTGTGGGAGGGAGAGATGATCAAGGACCCTGCGGATAATTTTATGACATAGGACTGGAGAGTTGATATGCCTAACCATCACAATATTAGAGGACGGTAGGGTTGTTACCATCCCAATAGAAAGTATACACAAGGGTGAGCTCATCCTTGAATTAATCTCACAATAATAAGCATACACAAGGGTGAGGTTAAGTCTAGAGTGAGCTGGCTAGAGGGGTGGGACCATTCAAGCCAGCTTCAGTAATTTCAGTTATGAACCTTTTGCTATTTTATAATATGAAGGCATTTATATAATGATTTAGTAACCAAATTATTTGTTCTTAACCCTCAGTTACAATGCTATATATTATTTGACTTTCTTTCACTAATATACAGTTTTAATATGTTCAGTGTCACTAGATATTCCAAAGCATGAATAAAAGATTCCATCAAATAGTAACATCATAATTATTAATTATTTTACTGTTGGAGATACATTATTTATAGATTTTTAAAAAATTCTATTTCAGTATATCATTCATACATGAGCATACATAAACAATAAGTGTATAGTAAATGTTGTGAACTTCCAAACAAACATGCATATCATCATACAGGGCTCCCTTATGTCACCCCCCCACCAACACCTTGCTTTATTATGAAACATTTGTTACAAACTATGAAAGAGCATTGTTAAAATATTACTATTAACTGTAGCCCACATCTTGCATTTGGTGTATTTTCCCCTTAACCCACCTGATTATTAACACCCTGTATTAGTATTATGTATTTGTTATATTCTTGGGAGAATGTTCTCAGATTTGTTTTCTTAATCACAGTCCATCTTCCATCACAGGATTCACTGCATTTCAGAGGGTGACCTTTGCTTGAGTTTATATCAAGTTTCTAGGCCCAAATCAGAATTGCAGTCCGTAATCCTCCGTTGCTGAAGTTTTCCCACTGAAACCACCCTCTGGTGTCCAAATGCAACCAGACAGTAGCCACAGAGAGAGAAAGCATTCAACTTCCAGGATCTAGTGTGTGCTCTGGATGTGTAGCTCCCCACTGCAGGCACCATGTGTATTTTGATTTGATCATCAAATCTGTGGCTTGGCTGGGCCTTTTCAGAAGATTAATCAGGGCTCTGCCCTGGGATTGTAAATCAAATGAACACAATCATTGCCCGCCAGAGAGCGTTTTCTGGGTGCTCCTCACTTAACTTGAGAGCCCCCCTTTTAAGCCATTAATAGGCATTTCCATAATAGAGGGAAGTAAGAAGGAAAATCTTTGCTTTTGAGAGACTACAAAGAAGGATCAGGTTGTTCAGCTGCTGAAAATATTTCTACTTTGTGGAAAACTCTTAAACCTTCCCTCGAATGCCACCAAGGGCTTCATCAGTCAATGCGTCTGTGGCTCCCTAAATCATTTAACACTGTAACCCTAAGTTGGCCGTTTGAAATCTTTCAAAGAATGCCATGGTTTTGTTACATGGGAATCTGGGTTTAAAATGCAATCTGTCAAGTGTTTATGTGTAATCTTATCAGACCATATCTAATTGAATGGTAGATATTAGAGGTAATGGATCAAATCGATTATTTACCCTCCTTTAAAGTAACATGATAAACCAACAGAATGGTGTGAAAATACTGGGAATTTAGGTGGTGGTGTTTCTGATAAAGACAGTAAAGAATTGGGCATGTTATTGAAGAAATACTTCTTCAGCAGTCCATTCTGAGGGGTCAAAATTTTTGTTTATCGTCAATGCATTTTAACTACTGTTAAAGTCATTGGTCTATTAATTGTCTACTTCAGTGAACAACCATCACATACCACTTGGAGGCTGGTCTTGCCTGTGCAAGGCATGAGCATCTCAAGAATCTGTGGACCTCAGCATCCAGGTATGTGGATGTGACCCAGGAGCCAGGCAGCTCTCCGCAGTGGAGAGCACTGTGAACCTTGAAAACTGTTTCCACAGAGCCAGCAACATGTCCCTGTTAAGATGTTTGAATGAAGCCATATCTCCTCATTTCCCTCCGGAAGGTGAGGGGAATTTTCTTGCAGGTTCTGACAAGATTTAGATGTGTGTTGCTGATTTCAATCTGAGATGCTTGTGTTCCTTTCTAGATTTGCAAAAGAAGTTCTCTGTTGTCTACCTCAGCATGCCTTCTAAGAACAGCTCTGATTTTCTGAATTCCAAAGAGGCAAATGCCTTTCAGGCTGGTCCTGCTGTGTCACCAGCACCCTGGGAATCAAATACGGGGCAGTTAATGGAAGGACCTAATGAACTATTCTAGAAGCCTACTTTTCTCTGTTCCTTTCTTCTCTGCTGTTGTTCTTTCATCCATTCTTCCACTTTATTCTGTCCCTCTTGGGCTTTCCCTTCAATGGGTAAGGTCAGCTATACCATTAGTTGTTTATACTTATTTTTAAAATGTTTTAAAATATTTAACATTTAAATTTTTAAACATTTCATTCTTGTCATTTTCTCTAATGCCTGTGTCATCCTTTTGCATTTCTTATAGATTCATCCGACAGAATGGACGAATTTCCAGGCACGGTGCCTGGAAAGAATGAGGCTCTGAGAGAGCCAGTAGAATTCTGGGTTTTCCTCTTTTTATCTATGTGTCCTGGAACGACTTACTTGTCCTCTCTGAATCTATTTCTTCACATCTGAAGAGATGATTATAACGGGCTTCTTTCCCCATTGGACCTTTTCTTTTTATTAGAGAAGTTGTGGGTTTACAGAACAATCATGTATAAAATACAGGATTTCCACACACTACCCCACCACCACAACTTGTATTTGTGTGGAACATTTGTTATAATCAATGATAGCCCTTTTTAATAATTGCACTATTTTTAACAGTAGTTCCCTTTGTTACAATTGTTAAGATTATTAAATTAGTACTATTAACTATCACCCACAGTTTATGTTAGGTGTATTTTCCCCATATACCACCCTATTATTAACACCTAGTATCAGCGCTGTCCATTTGCTGTAATTCAAAAGAACATTCTTATACTTTTGTTATTTACTATAGTTCATCATCTATAATAAGTTTCACTGTGTTATATAATCCTATATTTTATCTTTTAATTTTTATTTTACTAACATATATGACCTAAAGTTTTCCCATTTAACCACATTACTTATATAATTCAATGTTGTTAATTATACTATGATAATGTGCTACCTTCACCATCATGCATTTTCAAACCTTTTCAATCAACCTAAACAGAAATTCTATACAAATTAAGCATCAAATCCCCATTCCCTGTCCCCAGCATATTCCCTAGTAACCTATATTCTAGATTCTAACTCTGTGAGTTTGCTTACTATAATTCATTTATATCAGTGAGATCATACAGTATTTGTCCTTTTACATCTAGCTTATTTCACTTACATAATGTCCTAGAGGTTCATTCATATGGCCATATGCATCAGGACTTAATTCTTTTTATGGCTGAATAATCTTCCATTGTATGTATGTACCATATTTTGTTTATCCATTTATTGGTTAATGGACACTTGGATTGCTTTCATCCTTTGGTTGTGAATGATACTGCTATGAACATGGGTGTGCAAATATCTGTTCAAGTCCCTACTTTCAATTCTTCTGGGTATATATCTGGTAATGAGATTGCTGGGTCCTATGGTACTTCTATATTTAGCTTCCTGAGGAACTGCCAAACTGTTTTCCACAGAAGGTGCACCATTTTAGATTCCCATCAACAATGAAGGAATGTTCCTATTTCTCCATATTCTCTCCAATACTTGTAATTTTCTCTCTCTCTCCTTTTTAATGGTAGCCATTCTCGTGGGTGTGAAATGATATCTTATTGTGGTTTTGATTTGGGTTTCCCTAATTGCTGATGATATTGAGCATCTTTTCAAATGCCTTTTCCATTTGTATATCCTCTTTGGAGAAATATCTGTTCAAGTCTTTTGGCTGTTTTTTAGTTTGGTTGTTTGTCTTTCTATTGTTGTGTTAAAGGATTTCTTTATATATTTTGGATCTTAAGCCATTATCAGACATGTGGTTTCCAAATAATTTCTCACGTTGCATATGTTGTCTTTTCATTTTTTGTGACAAAGTTTTTGAGGCACGAAGGTTTTTAATGTGAAGAGGTCCCATTTATCAATTTTTCTTTCCTTACTTGTGCTTTGAGTATCAAGTTCTTCCCTGTTATGTTATCCTGCCCGGGAGCCAGATAGGGTCAATCCAGAAAGGTGGGTCTCTTCGGAAAAGTCCACTTTGCATTTAGGGAGCCCTTCTGACAGTAATTGGATAGATTGAGTGCACCACTTGGCCACCATTCTTCTGCTGAGGTTTTTCTCTACCCCACCCTGGGGTCTCTGTTGTATGCAGCATTCCTCCGTCTTGTGTACCTCCCTGGGTCCCTGTGGCCTTGGGTCCCTGTGCTTGAATATGTGTGGTTCTAACTCACTGCTGTGTTGCCCAGTGGGGGAGGGGGCCTGGGCTGCTGCTTCTGAAGACCTTACAAACTACGCAGGATTGAGTGAGGGGGAGGGGAAGAGGACTGCTCAGTTCAGGGTGGAACTTTTCTACTTGATGTTTTTCTCTTTCTTCTGTTTGGTGGTTGTGGAGGCCTTCTCCAGTCTCTGCCACCCTCTGGAGTTCAAAGCAAGTGAAATTTGTCCTTACGTTCACTGCGTCTCTGGGAAGACTTTTTCAGGGGATGTCTTACGTCACCATGTTGGTGATGTTCCCCTTTGGGATTTTGTGAGATTCGTATCTGTAGGTTGTGAAATTACTCAGTAAATTTCTATGTAACTATAAAATATTGTTCCCAAATCTAGTTGAATGACTAAGAAACACCTTGGCAGGTTTTCATTTTTCTTTTAATTCTAATACTTAGCCCTAATCCCTGGACATTCTGAGTCACTGGTCTGGGATAGGGCCGGCACTGGCATTTAAAAAATTCCCAAGGGTAGGTGGAGACCCACACAATAATTGAAAGAGTATTGAATGCCCATCCTGGGAAGTCATGTTATATTCTTTAATATAGTGGCAAAAACCCCCTGAGTACATGGGCAGTGCTTAGCAAAGAGGACAGACCATTATGCCAGGCCTTTGATATTGACGGTTAAACTTATGAACCTTTTCATGTGAAATGGAAATTTAGCCTAGTATTATATTTTGCCTAAGAGTTACTTCCTGAAAGCCTCCTTGTTGCTCAAATGTGACTTCTCTCTAAGCCAAACTCAGCATATAAATGCACTGCTTTGCTCCTGCCGGCATGAGACATGACTTCCGAGGTTTATCCTCTCTGGCACTGAGCATTTATTGCCAAGTGCTGACTAGCAGTGCATCTGGAAAAAGACTTTGACCAAAATGGGGACATATTAATTACAAATGAATTTTTATGGCTAAGAGATTTCAAAGTGAGTCAGGAAGTCATTTCAGAGGTTACGCTTATACATGTCTTAGTAGAATCTCACTGACTTCCAAAGTAAACAGTGCCTCAAATAGCAGGGCTTCTGAGGGCTCTAGAGACATTTAGACACCATAGGCAGGGCAGACAATCTCAGGAATTTGGCACCCTGTCAGTGGACCTTACCTTGGAATGTATCTTCCCCAGTGTAACAGAGTTAGACTCATTTATAATTTCCTTACACATGGCTCTTCTGCCCCTTTTATTTGAACCCATAATTAGCACTATACTCAACTAAAATATGTCCCAGAGACTTAAATCTTCAGTCTGTTCATTTGTCTGTTGAGCCCTGAATCTCAGCAGAGTGAAGCACCAACTCATTGGAATCACCCAGGATCGCTAATAAAAGGATGATGATGGTACTGGAGTTCCTATTTGTCTACTTTGAGGCCTACTGTGGCCAATTGAATTAAGTACCCCAGGAAAAATCATTTTCTTAATCATAACCCACATTTCAGTGGGTGTGACCCTATTATAAAGGATCTTTTGAAATGTGGCCAGCTGAATCAGGATGGGTCTATTATTGGAGACCTTATAAAGAGAAACTCAGGGGGAGGAGCCACACGTTGGAAGTCACAGGACCTGGAAAGAGAAAGGAAAGGACATTGTCATGTGACAGAAAGCCAAGGAACTCCAAGGATTGCTAGCTCTCTTGAACATTACCAACCTGGGGAGGAAGCAAGCCTTGTAGGCTTTGAAACCGTCAGTCAGTAAATTGTTAAACCAACTTATTTTATAGTATTTGGAATGGAAATTGGTTGAAATACCATTTTGGATTCTTATGTGGGCACGTGGAAGCTAAGAGAAGACATTGGTGATAATCATCATCGAAGCTTACGCTTTCCCTGCACTGTCAAATACTGGGTTATGAGCGTTTGCATCGAAGAACCAGGAGTCAAGTCCAACCACTATGGGGACTTTAGGGCAAACACCATTTGACTCATAAAGGTTGGAATTAAATTTCCTTTTCCATTTTTGCTCTCAAAGAGCCAAACTTCTGCTAGAGATGCATCCTCCACTCCCCTGCCATGTGGTTTACCTCTAAAATTCAGAGTCCACAGATGCCTTTTATTCAGAGAACCTAGGTCACAAGGAAGATTGTAGGTCCCTAGTGGCAAAAGACTCTGGGAAGGCAAATTTTCTGAACTAATAGAGAAAATTACCAGAATGTAGAAAGTCGATTCAAAGGTGTTTTGTACATGCCAGAGAAATGATGAATGTCTGCTACCAGTTTTTTGGGTGAGGAGGGTTTTAATTAATGATACATATCGTTTTACTTTCTAACATGAGAGAATCCAATAATGCCACCTCTTGAGTTTGCAGTGGAGAAGAAAAGTCTATTACTAACTTTCTAGTTCCTATGAAATATCTGGACTGTTGATTATGTGGCTGTCAAGGTAATGGATTTTTGTATATTTTGAAGGACCCCAAATATAGGAGCTTGCTCCGTTTTAATTTATTTAGTTTAACAGATATTTATTCAGTATCCACTTAAGTGCCAGGACCTGAGCAAGGGACTGATATTCCTTTAACCTTCCCTAATCTCATAGTTTTTCATATTCCTGTTATCCAATAGCTTTCCAGAAGTGCAGTAACTAACATTTCCCAAACCACAGTGACTTAAAACCCCATCATCATCAGGGGAATCAGGCTGAAGCATCCACTGGAAAAATTTTGGTATGAGACCAAAAGCGAAAAATGACAGTGGAGCCATGTGATGGCTGTTTAAGCTTCTGCTCAGAGCTGGCCCACCTCACTTCTGCTCACATTTAATTTGTCACCACATGTGTATTGCCTAGCCTGATGTCAGGGGTGTGGGGGACATATAATCTTCTCTCAGGGAGTGGCAGTGGAAAATTAGGAATACTAATGCAATTTGCCATGTTCCATCTCAGCTTGGCCATACTCTTGTGGAAGAACTGTAGCTCTTTCTTCGAAGCTGACTCTGGGAATTGAAATGTGGATGTTCTTTGTGAGGTCTGACCAGCATTGTATATGATACAATGGTATTATATAACCAGCCAAAATATTATGGATTAGGTTTAGTTTGTTTTTAGCAGTCATACCACATTGTGTTTGTGCATCTGAAGCTATCTGAAACCTTGGATTCATGCTCAGCCTATGCTGTCTCTCTTCTGTCTTTGGTGTTACCCCCAATTTGAGCCTTATGCCATGTGTAGCTTAGTGATTTCATACCAAGTGTCTTTATACAGAGGAGCCATTTCCTTACTTGTGTGGTTTCATCAGAGGAATTCTCCAGGTTCCCTTAATTCCAACCTGTGTGCACACTTGCTCACCAGACAAACCCATGGTCTGGGGAAATAGCACCCAAATAATCTACTTTGTATCTTTGCCAACACAATGATTTTATGGAGTGAACTTCATGAAATTTACTGCTTAAAGAAACATAAATATTACAAAAAGGGCTCTTAATTTATGAGTGGTAGGTATGACAAGTATTTAGAAAAGATTGTGACTAAAAACAACAGCTACTAAGACAAGAAAGCTTTAGGAGAAAGGAAAAACTAAAATTACCTTGCAGGAAAAATGGAACTTCCAGTAAACAATAGAAGACTGAGGTAAGTCCACACTGGTTTCCTTCCAGGCCCTCTCCCGTGTAATCCATCATCCAAGTGGAGTCTTCCTCTCTCCAGCATCCTGCTTCCTCTCACCTCTTTAAGTATACCCAAGTCTTATCTGCAGCCTCCTTCATGTCCTATCTGAAGAACTTTTTGTGGCACTCAAGGGAGGCCAGCTGTCTGTCTTGCATACCACTGTGGACATTCTAAATGCTGGCTATTTTTCAAGGATTTCCATTGGATTTCATAACCCACTGAGCCCAGGTACTCCTTCCCAAACCTTGGAAACTTGTTGCTCTGTGTATATGCTTTAATGTAGCACCTGTAATGATTTGATGAAGTTGCACTCTTAGTGCTGTACACTTTGTTTTGTACTTTTAGATGTTAAAACATGCAACATTCTGGCTTCAGGAGTGCACTATTTCTGGTTTGGACATCAGCTTTGTCTGTGGGTCTAACAATGTCCTTCCAAATTACAAATGGAAAGACTTTAGTCATCTCAATTTCTCAAACCATGGGTGTGCATCAAATCAAATCAAATCAAATTGAATTGAGTTGAATCTAAATCCCACCATGTTAGAGTGACTTGGTTGGGTGTGGTTTTGGATGCAGAAAAACGTAAATTATAGTCATTGGTTTCAAGGAATTGATGATCTAGCCCTAAACTGAGTGCTTGACTCTTTCCAAACTCAAGAAAATGGGAGATCATAAGTATTTCAAAAAGAAAGAAAATGATCATCATCAATCAGGGGTGGGGGCGGCAGATATAGTTATCAACCAACAATAAGAGAAAGTGAATGAATGGCCAGGTTCTCCAGTCCAGCATTTTGGTTATTTCCTGGTTCCCCACTTACATGAGCTTCTCAGACTCTTTCAGCCTCAGTTTCCCCACTGCAATATGGAAATTTTGAGGGCCCACCTGACATTGTGTTGTGGAGAGCAATAAACAAGATGACACATTAAAAGGCTTAACAAGTATGTGTTACATAGTCACTGCTCAATAAATTCTAGTACAAGTTGTTTTTTGTTTTTGAACCTAAAATATATTTTCCCATAGGTACAATTTTCAGGATAAACCATGCAGTTTTCTTTATCTTAAATGTATATGCACTATATTTTTAATTTGAGCGATAACCAAAAGTGTATTAGTGGGAGGACTTTCCTTCTCAATGCAGGATTTTGATAGTCTTCCCTTCGATATTTTTTTTTTTTCCCCAAACACAAGGCATCTCTAGAGGGAAGCAGGCCCGCCCTGGGAATCTGGAACCAGGGGGAGCACACTTTTCTGTTCTTGATTTTCATCCTTTTCCTTCTCCTTGAGTTCTGATCATCATGATTCTTTATTACCTCCACCACTGTTCACAGTTTCTCTTTTGATGGCCAGGCCCCTCTGCATGTGTTCTGACTTGGGGTGGGGGTAATGGGGCCATGAGGTTGCCTCTGAGAACCGGCCATTTGTGTGTTGTCTCTTTCTGTGTATGAATGGTGAGTTGAAACGTAAATTAAAATTCTACATAGAGTTTTTGGTGATTGAATTGCCATATCACTTTTTTGGAAGCATGTGACAGGATTTTTCTCTCGTGGTTGGGGACAAGAAATAATTCTAGACTATCATCTAAGTGTCAGGCCATTTATTGCTCCATATTTTAAGAAACAAATAACACAGAATGATACCAATATTCATTCTAGTTTTTGGGTGTGTATTTTTCTCTTTCTATAACCTAGAATATTTTCTTCCACTTTTCTCAACTTTTATAGCTAGAAAGCAATTCCTTTCAATTGATTAAATCATAAGGCTAAAAATCATAATCATATCATAAGATATTATTAAAAATGCATACAATTGAATAACAACAACAAAAGTCCTTTGACTGTGTTTTTCTTTGTTCTTCACAGGGGAAATACATTCCAAGTACCTAATTTTGGAAGGTGAGGCTGGCTAGGCTCAGGGTTAAAACCCATGGTAGGGGAGCAGAGATAGCTCAAGAGGTTGAGCTCCTGCTTCCCTTGTACAAGGTCCTGTGTTTGGTGCTCAGTACCTCCTAAAACAAATAAAAAACACAAAAAAAGAAACCAAAAACTCATGGTAGATATTAAATTTGCTAGCAGGCCAAGCAATTTGCTATGACTTAAAAGTTGTAAATTAGGATGATCATTATACAAAGATGAATGCACACAATTTTTGCCCTCAGGACCTTCTTCATTGTGTGCATATGCGTATGTGTTTGTGTGATGTCTTGGGCTCTTATGAAACCATAAAAGAAGGGCAAAATTTCACAAGTTTCACAAAACATGTTGTGCGTAGAGAGAATTGTATTGCATTAGTGTCTTTATTAGACAAATATTGCTTCTCAAGTAGTTGCACTAACATTAAAACAATAGACAGTGGCTTCACTGAAACGTTTTGCTTTAATTTTTTTGTGGCTGCAATGGGCCAGGAATCTTCAGAAAAAGCAAAAGCAGCTAAATTAGAGCAACTAATAACATTTCGTAGTTTGAATTTACTTAAATTCCTTCTGGATCTATTGATTTTTTAGATTCATTCTGTGTTCCATTCTGCCAGACAAGGCATCTTATCACTTTGAATTAAACCCAGTTATTTTCCAAGAGGGTTATTTTTTTTTTTTTTTGCCAGGGTGTAGGGGAGTCTTTCCCTTCGATTTGTCTAGATGCTTACTCTCTTTGTTCTTTATAATGGGCAAAATGCAATTGAGGGCACTTCTAATCTACAAACAGCACTGAGGAAAGTGGTAAATTGGCCTCACAACAAATAAGAGAATTGGAGCTACATAAGCTTTTAATGCATTTCCCCTGTCCAGGGAAGATGGATAGGTGCTGGTCTTTGATGGAGGGAAGGATCATTATTGGTGAGTGGAAGGAGGTACAGGGAATGGTTTGGACACATATGAGACCACTCACCTTGTGAATCATCTTCAGGCACTTCTGCATCCCAGGCTGACAGCAACCTGTCTTGGGCCTTCCAAGGTTGCCTTATGGCTCAGTGTCATAGCCAGAGAGGTGCTGAGTCAGCTTCTATATTGGTAAAGGGAAACAACTCACATTGTTAGCACTTAACTGGAACAACAAAGCTTTTCTTCTTACGCTCTCTATCAAGAGCAGAAGCAATACGTTATTTAGATTTTAGATGCTACTTATCCTATAGAATTATTCATTTATGCTATTGATTAGTAACCCCAAAGAGATTGTACATTCAAAAATGAGTCTCTTATTTATTTCTACCATTTACACATGTGATTGAGTATGGTTAACAAACCATCCTCTTATTAATAGAAAATAATATATCCAAACCCAACCATAATGGCCTTACTATCTTATAATCGAGGAGACTGTAGCAACCTAGAATTGAAAATTTCTGAGAGTGTGTAACCCAGCCATTGCTGAAAGATCCAGATGATTAAGAAATAGTCGACTTAATTATCAGGAGCACTTATGAATATGGGCCAACAGCATGTGGGCTGATAGTTAAACAGCTCAGAAATAGACTGAAATGAACTGCATGCGTTATATTCATCTGTACTACAGAAAGACTTTCAGCCTTAAATGGGAAACTCTGAAATGGATATGAAAACCGGATAGCTGGCCACACAACTTTTTGGTAGAGTCAAACCCTCCTAAAGGCAGATACTCTCACCATTTGATTATGCAGTAGGATGATAGTTTGAGCATTCCCCCCTCTATTTCTCATCCCCCATTCAAACTAAACTAATAAATACTGAGATGCCTTAGAGGAGTTTTTACAATAGAACAAAAGAACCAAATCTTGGCTTTTTTTTTTTAAGTTTCAAAAGCCAAAGTATGCATGTATAACACTTATGAAGTAAGAGGGAGAGCAACTTCTATGTCTACTTATTTGCCCCCTTTAGATAAAGATTCCACGGGCTTGGCATGAGATGCGAGTCAAATCTGAAAAAGAGAGTTTAGATGCTGGTGGCCTCTGGAGAAGGAACCAGCCCAGGTATGGGGCTTGAAATCTCAGAGAAGTTTGGGTAATCTGAGAGTTGAGGAGACTTGTGCCTTGCTTGCTGGGTGCGGCTCTTGGACATGGTAATTTTCCGAGTTTCCAAGAAACCTCCCCCATGGCAGGAGCTGCCCTGGGTAGATGTGTTTAGACAGAAGTAGTCTTGCACAGTTCCTACACTCCTAGTCATGGATTTCCTTTGTGTTCATGAGGGCCTCAGCTCTGAACCTAGGGAGGTCTTACAGCCAAGAAGAAGAAACTCCATGGCAAATGTATCTGCAGCTTAGTCGCCGAAGAGCTGAGACCCTGAAGATCTCTGACTTGGTACATGGACAGGTGCCTCTCCTCCACTGCCAGGTCTAGGTGCACATGTACCCAGAGCCACCTAAGTGTTATTTCTATGGATGGCAATGAGGGACCCTGCATTGTGTGAGATTGTGCTTCTCATTTTTCCTCATCCTGACCCAATGACATGAGTGCTCCAAATAATTTTTATTGTAGAAATTGAAGAAGTTTTATTTCTTGTAAATTTGATTCTGATCCTGAAGTCTATGTTTGCTACAGCTGTGAATTAGCATGTGATCATAATTGTTTGCTCATGGCACCAGGGGCTCTTACTCTATCTCCCCCATCATCGAGTGAAAACAGTTTGTATTAGGGGGTTGAATGTAGAAAGGAAAGATGTTGACCAGCAGGTTGTTCCTTTAGGCCTCCATCATTGGTTTACTTCAAAATATTGGGAACTTCTGCTTTAAAGGTTTATCTGTTGGGCTTTGTGGGGGAAATTTTGCTACTATTCTTTTGTTTGTGGTCTTGTTTTAGATCTCCTAAAGAGAGAAGTCACAGCCTAATCCTCAACCTGGTGATTTGTGTAGAAGGGTCAGAGGTAGTTCCAGGTGACCCAAGGAAAGCTGGACTCTGACAACTATCTGGAGCAAATGCAATTGCAGATTGACCTTGGAATCATGCTGGCCTTCTTAGACTACTCTGGACCTGGGAGAAACTGGATCTGGGACAGAACTCTAAAAACAGATAGCATCAGGCATCAGAACAGCCTGGAGCCTGCCCTTCCTCAATCTGGGCTCAGTTTTGTGTCTTAACTAGAGATGAAATGGTCTTCAGGTGACTAGATTCTCCCTGACATTCAGCCCAGAGGGCATTCTCCTAAATGAATATCACTTACATAACTGATTGCATGCCAGCCCAGGCCACATTCTGTTTTTAATGACTCTAGAATGAGTCCTTTTCTGTTCTTTGTGACTCGGCTTATAAAACTGCCCTCTTCACCTAGTGCTTTGTAGTAGTTCATTTTACTTGGTAAACACCTGAAGGTCTGCAAATCATTTCTTCCTAGAGATGAACACTCCAGCCTCTCCTTTAGCACACTGAAAACACAACCCAGCCAGTGTATAATATGCAAGTTTGCTTGCTCCTTGGCCACCCATTGATATTCTTAAAATGACTTGTTTCTTTTCTGCTTTCTGTACAGAGCTCTTTAGGGAGGCGCTAGGGGATAGGGTGTGTACAATTGGTCTTGTGTTAACTAGATGAACATGCTTGTTTTAGGAAGCATAATAGGAGGGTATAGTGTCAGGGTGAGCTGCCGTGGAATTCAATGGTCTGAACAGGAGCCATTTAGTAGTTGGAGATGATGAGGGCATTTGGAAAGAGGCCTGGTGGTAGGACTAAAGGAACTGGAACTTCCTTCTAGGAATGGTCAACTGAAGAATGTGTATTTTCCCAAAAGCATTGTCGAAGGGGCAAGGAAAGAAAAATAGAAACGAAGAGAAGAATGCAAATTAGAAGCTCTACTTTTGGTTCTGTCGATGGCGAACCTATTTTTCTTCTTTGAGAGATGCTTGTCTGGAGTTCAACAGGGAGCATCAGCTGAGAACACTGAGTACCCTCCACCTTAGCCCAAACAAGGATTGCGTTGTTCCAGTCACAAACAGCAAAAACATGACTGTCATGAGCCCCAGTAACACCTTTGTGTGCGCAAGAACCATAGCTTGGAAATCGAGACATGTTACTTTCCTCTACCCATGAAGAAAGAGCTCTGCTCGTTTTCAGGGCTCCCTCAATTTTGTAAGGGCCATAGGACAGTGGTTCTCAACCAGGGGGTAATTTTGCCCCTCAAAGGACATTGTGTAATATTTGGAGACATTTTTGATTGTCACAACTGAGGAGGGGGTTGCTTCAGGTATCTAGTGGGTAGAGGCCAGGTATACCCCTAAATATCCTGCAATGCACAGGAAAGCCCCCCCCGCCAATAAAGAATAACCTGGCCCCAAATATCAATAGTGCTGCTGTCAGTAACTCTTGTTTAACTGTTAGTTCCAAATATATTTCAAAACAAAATGAGCACTCAGAAGACAATATCTCTCATTGAATTGCTTTTTAAACACCTGCTACTAATTAAATATGAAGAAAAATTTAAAGGTGATTTACAGTAAAAATATAAGCCAACAAACCTGTTCCTCTTTTTCAAGGAACTGATTTACAAAGATATGGTACTCCTTTTTTTAAAAAAAAATTTTGTTTCTTTCTTTCTAGAAAATAGTCTTGCTTTTATTTTTGTCAATGATATGAAGTCTTCACACATTTTAAGACATGAATAGTGAACAAACACTTAAAAGCCAATTTATTAGACTATAGTTTGATTATATTACTCAGTTGCACACATGGCTTTTTATTTCAGATCTGGTGACAAACAAAAATATTTATTTTAGATGAGTATGCAAATGGTACTGAAACATCCAACAGAAAAGACATCTCTTTCAGCCTTGAGAAAATAATTATTTGCTTATTTTAAGAAAAATTACAGCTCTTTCCTCTCATATCGAAAGCCTGAGTCATTAGAGTTTAAATATTTCACAAGAACCTTATAGTTTAACCTCTTAGAAATTGCAGTGGGCTGGAATGTCCTTGGGACTGAGGAGATGAGGCAGTATTTACTGTGGGATGTTTGTGTGTATCTGATTCACCTTTTCTTGGACCATTCCATTTATGCATGATGAGAGATGATCATGGAGTTAAAAAAATCTAAGTCAATAGGAACATGACTTTCCTCTAGAATGTTTCATTAAGCAGTTGGATTGATAATGAGAAATATTTTCAAAGACAGAATTTTAATATAGACTCTTTAAGCTGTTATGAATACACATCAATAGAACTAATAAGCTTACTGTTATTAGACTACTGTGAGTGTCTATTAAGTGAAACTAATTTCACTTAATCTTAATTAATTTTCAATTTCTATTTTGTCTCCTCAGTTCCTATATTATTCCCTTAATTACAGTGTATGCTTAGCTTTGCTGATGCTAGAAATCAAAGTTAAATAAGAAAAGGAAGCCAAGTCCAAATCTGCTTAGGTGGCGGGATTCATAAAACAACTGTGGAGGCAGAAGTTCCCCTGAGTAGGTCTTCGGTTTTTGTTTTCTGTTTTTTAAACTCAAGTGTCAATTTCCACAGAAATTAGTCCCTTTCTCCAAATATAACAGTTTCTATCTGAGGCAGTTAGACTCTATATCTGTCTAGAAATATCCAGAGTTATGCTATTATTAACACATAGAAGTTGTCTAAAATTACTAAAAGATAAACTATAAACTCTAGCCACAATGCTTCCTAAACTGACCTTTAGTTACTTTAATTTGTATGTAATACTGAAGAATCCTGGAGTCTTTTCTGAAGGGAATTGTAGACTGTCATAGTGAGTCACGAAACTCATTAAATACTTAGTGTCAGTTAATACTTATCATTTATCAAATTTCTAAGTACTTGGTTTTGCTTTCTAAACGAATTTTTAAAATTTTATAACCTTGGACTGAAATCTCAGTTTTAATTTCGTAATTCCTGGTTCTTGGTTTTTTTGTTTGTTTGTTTGTCTTTTGTTTTTAATCTTGGGATTTAAAAAACAACCCATATTTCTCTTGAAGTTTCTGTTGAAAAGTAGTCATCCCTTTGGGCCAGTACTGGAATTTATTCCCAGGCTTCCACTGACACTTCAAAGACAGTTAGTCCAGAACGACTGAGGATGCCACCTTGTCAGCTCAGTGAACTGCTAGAATATTTCAGAGGTCTGCATTTTTATCATTCTGTATGACATTGTCAGAAAAGGAATGTAGGTATTCATGGCTCTGGCTAATGTATTGCCTTGTCCACCTTTCCACCAATAATAATGTAATGCAGGCAGGGGATATCTCTCCCCTTGGTTCGCACCTCAGAACCTCTACTTAAAAAAATAGTATCTGGCTAACAGTCCCCCAAACAATCTTTTTCTACAGGAAAAGGTGTAAATTTGTACTGTGCTAAAACCAAAAACTAACCATTCACTTATTGTCAGAGCTGGAATAGTTACAATTAAGTATTGAGGGTTGATGGTAAGAGTCTGAAAGAGTCTACTATTGTTCATTGTTCTATGCCCACCTGAAAGTTGGCATAACAGCTTGCAACTATTTTCTTCTGTCTGTCCCTAGCATAGACCTTAAGATTTTCATCAATCAGAAAACTCAGCAGCTGCGCTGGTGTCACAAGGGTGCCCCCAGCAGAAGAGGATGGTGGATGATGAGAGCAGAGATAGGAAGAATCCTGCTTGTACTGTATTTTCTTACATGATCTGTTTTTTGTAATCAGAGATCTAAACGATGGGCTGGGATAATCCCATCTCATTCAAGCCTAGAAAAATTAGTCTAGGAGCTCTGTGCACATCCAGGTGCCATCTAGACATAGACCTGAAAAAGAAATTTGATAAGGACTCAATTGGCCAAAGAAGAGGGTCCAAGGTAATACATGTGTCCTGTCCTTTGGATGCTGGCTCTGGTAAAACCTCTCTTTCATTTAAAAAGAAAAACAACTACAATGAAACAAGAGAATTGGAATATCATCTTGCAACACAAAACAGAAGAAGAGTCCTCTGAAAAAGATTTACTATAGGAATGAGAAATAAATGTAGAAAACTGGCATCACCTATGGTTTTAAAAAAAGAGACATAGTTACCATAAAATAGGTACAGTAAGACTGTATTTTATTAGGATTAGACATATATTGTTGAAAAACTAAAGATGTACTAAAAGAATTAAATCAGTAAAGTGAGAAAGGGTGTTATGAATAATCAAATAAGTTATGGGGAATGTAAACTTGAGAGGTTCTTCCTGAACGGGGAGGAAAAAAATAAGGTTTGAACAAATGAGAGGAAATGATCCATATGAAGGATAGAGAATGGAGAGCCAACCCGAGAATTATAGATGTTCCAGGGGAAATATAAATAACAAGTAAAACTGAAGCAATTATTCAGAGATGCAATTAAATGAAAGTTTCCTAAGTTGAAAAAAGAATGAACAAGTAGATCAAAAGGGCTCACTGTGCTCAAAGTACATTAAATGAAAAGAGAACTTTGTAACATTTGAATTACAGGGATGGCAAAAAGAGAGTAGAAGCATTCATGCAGAAAAAATGGGTGAAAAACAAAAGAACAAAGCTAAGCTGATTTTATACTGGCTTTTCCCCTGGATACAATAGAGCTGCGTCTATAAAAATTTGAAGAAAAGTTGTTGCTCAATCACTTTATATTTAGCTAGGTTTGAAAAAAAATCTAATAAATCAGACATTTACAGGTAAACTAAAAAAAAAAGAGCCAACCACTTAACTTTTCTAAAAACAAATAAATCAGTGGGGACATATTTTAATACAGGTGTATTAGTCAGCCAAAGGGGTGCTGATGCAAAATACCAGAAATTGGTTGGTTTTTATAATGGGTATTTATCTGGGGTAGGAGCTTACAGATACCAGGCCATAAGCATGAGTTACTTGCCTCACCAAAGTCTATTTTCATGTGTTGGAGCAAGATGGCTGCCAATGTCTGCGAGGGTTCAGGCTTCCTGGGTTCCTCCCTTCCAGGGTCTTGCTTCCCTCTGGGTTCAGGGTTACTTTCTTCCCGGGTCTTGCTTCTCTTTCCTCTGAGTGTTTACTTCCTGGGGCTTCAGCTTAAGACTTCAGCATCAAACTCCAATATCAAAAGTCTGACATTAAGAACCCTCCAACTCTGTCCTTTGCATGCCTTTTATCTGTGATGTGCCACCCTAATAATGTGGCCCAATCAAAGCCCTAATCATAATTAACCATGCCCAGGTACAGACAAGATTATAAACATATTCCAATATCTATTTTTAGAATTCATAACCATATCAAACTGCTACAATAGGGCATTCAGAAGAGTTAAATCAAGAATACCCAGAATACCCATTAATATCAGAGGTGGACAGAGTACGAAGTTTACTTCCCAAGTGCTGAGGCAAATTATCGTCCCAGAAAACATATTTGAACTGGCCATAATAATAAAGCTACAAGAATCTGAAGAAATTGCTCTTTCTGCATTGTCATCTGGATGGAGCCTAAAACCAAATACTTCGTTCTAAATTGTTGCTCATTGTAATGGGAATATCTTTTTTAAGTGGACACAAGAAGTTCACCTGAAAAAAGTTTGTTTTATTTTTTAGATGAAATCTGCCACTTGTTTCCAAAGCAGTTCAATCTACATAATGATAAGCATGGTTAAACAGTGTTTTCCCTATAAGAGAGACCCAACATGGCAAAGTGGTTAAGGATGTGGGGGTTTCTAGAATGAGGCTGCCTTTGTACTCTTTGCTCCATCACTCACTCCCCCCACTTTCTTGGGCAAATCACTTAATCTCCAAGGGCCTCAATTTTCCTCACCTATAAAATGGAAATATTGTTGACTTTAGCCTATGGGATTCTTGTAAGGATTAAATAAGTCAACACATAAAGTATTAGAACTGTGCCTGTCATACTTCCTGCTTGGCAGAAGAGAAAGACATGGAAATGAAAACATACCAGTATATTTGTATTTTCTCTGCATTGTAATGATATTTTTTTATGTTTCTCTAGTTTATAAGATATTACTTGAGTACTGCATTACTAGTTGAACAAAGTATAAGTTTAAAGAAAAGGTTGCTTAAAAGTTAAAATAAATTATAACTATTATAATGCCAAACCTACAATAGCAGTAAAGGGTTGTACAAATGAAATCATTAGTTAGTTTTAATCTTATCACTTTATATTACCAGGACTTGAATTTTCCTTAGTGCCCAGTAGGGTGGTAACAACATTTCCTTTTAGGGGGTCATGGAAGTAGATACTGTGTTTACCCTCATCGCGGCTACATTGGTGAGGCAGTTTTTTGTTTGGTTTTCTTTGTAGAAAAGATTAGATCCTAAGTGAAAAGGAAGAGAGAGGAGCTGTGTAGGCCTAGGGCCAACTAGTTACCAGATATGTTCCCATTCTACCATTTCTGTTACCTCCTCAATTTGTCCCCAGTTATGGTGGTGGAAAAAAAAAATATGTTCAGATTGCCTTCGTGGTGTTGGCAGTAGGGAGGAATTTCTCCATTGTCTCAAATGTCGATGTGGAACATAATCGCGGAATCTTGCAGCTGGTTCCTTCTTTACTTAGGGGGAGAATCAGACACGATTATGTATTTACTAGATGGCTAAAGCTTTGAAGTGCTGAGATAATACTGTACTGGTTAATATTTTCTGCTTTTTATTTTTGCCCGTGAGCCCACCCTTTGCTCTTTTGCATTTTATTCTATGATATAGAATGTGGCACGGATCTTTCAGAAAGCCATTCTTATGTCTGTGTTATAATGCCACACATCATTCCACCAAAACCTCTATGGTTTCAGTGGCCAAGTTCTAGACCACCTATTCCATGTCAATACTTGAAATTTCGCCTTTGCAGAAAACCAGGCATGTAACCATGGTTTGTGAGTAGCTTAGAAAGCATATTTTGAGATGTGTTTTTTGTCAAGCTTTTTGCACATCATCTCATTTTTTCTGAGTATTATTTTTTGTTCAATGACATCATCAGTGTACTGCTTACTTTGAAATCAATCTCGCCAGCGTTTTAAACTTTTCTAACTTTTTATTTATTTTTGGCTAATGTGCACTTCTTTAAGTCATCCTTACCTCTCCCTAGCCACCTCTCCCCCACTGCCCCAGAAGGTTTTAATTTAGTCTGTGACTGGATGTACAATTGTTATCAGCATCATTTTGTATCAATTTTATTAAAGTCAATCTCCCATATATGAGATAATTATAAAAGAAACCCTATAAGGTAACTGGAGCTCTGATTTCTAATAATGATAGGTTAAAATTATGAAGAAAGTTGTATGCCAGGCACTGAGTTTTGTGCTTTACTTATGTGGATTGTCTTAACAAATCCTCCCAGTAATGGTAAAAATCAGGCACTGTTTTAAATGAGCATTTTACAGCTGGGACAACTTTAGTTTAGACAGGCTAACTAGTTGTACAAATTAGTCTTGGGTTTACTTCCAGTTCTTCTCTTAACTTCTACATGAAACTGGCTCTAAGTTAGCAACTCGTGTATTTCTGCCTGGTTTCAGTGGACCAAAGCTACAGCTAAGAGACTAATGGGAGAATATCTTGATCTCTACCAGGGCAGGGTGCTTTCAATTTCCAAGAACACAGATAAAAATCAGAAAAAGAAATTCCTAGAATCATAAAATATCAGGAGTTTCTAGGAAATTAATTTCTCACCAGTGCAAGTAGCCTGTTAACAATTAATGGAACCAGAATTAAATGATTTCTTAACCATATGGAAATATTTAAAAAATCAGCAGTTCTGTGTGACTGGGGATAACTTTCAGCTTTCATAAGGCAGATTTCTAGGAGTTTCTGCTTCAGTTTGGTCATTACATGCATGCTAAAGGAAGAGAAAAGGAAAAAAAATCAACTGCACCTGGCTCATGCTCAGAAACCATGACTTTCCTGCGTATCAACTGGTCATTTAAAAAACTTATCTTGCTCTTATGGTACATGTCATAAAGCATTAAACACAGTAAGAAGCCTTAGCGTATCTCCTGAGTTAAAAAAAAAAAATTAAGGGCAGACCTGTCTCACCTGAGACATGTTTATACTATAGATGGTTTTGCTTTTGAGTTTCTAGACAGGTGACTGTGTCTGTAATAACAGACCTAACTCCTCGGAATCCTTGCTGGATTTTGTGATGGGGGTGGGGAATGTTTGGTGGAAGAGAAGAGCCCATCCACATGGGAGCAGAAATCCTTTCCACACCCTGTACTTTGACAAACCTTTTCTTGCTTTCTTGCATATATGCAAGAAATATTTTCTCAGTAGCCATATTTAGATTAGAATTTGGTCCACAGACCTCGTAACGGAAATTCTAAGGTGTTGTACAGACTATGTGTACTAAGCTCAAAACTGACAGAAATACAAAGATGCCTCCTCTCTGAAATGTTCTATTTCTTGGAAAGCCTGGAAAACTCTCTATAAGCATTTTGGAATATGCTGGCCTAACTCTGACTAGAACAAAGGACCTAAAGGTTACAGAGATTTGCTATTTATTTCATTTGCTATTTATTCATGCAGGAATTAAAAAATTGTACATTTGCTCCAGAGATGAGACCATGTGCCTGAGACAGAGTGTCAGAAGGGTCCCTCGGTTTTGGGAGTGTAACAATGATCCCAACTCATCTGGGGATCACAGCAGTTGAGAATCAAGGAACCCTGCCTGGGGCTGTGTCCTCGCCCGCAAATCGCCGCAAATCCCCTCCAGCCAATTTGCCAGATGCTGACTCAATTGGAGGAGAGCGGATTATGCCCAAGGAATGGCTAAATCTGCTCGGTGATACTCAGGCATGGATGTGATATTATAGGTCTTTCACAAAGGCAGATGATCCGATTTAAGGAGGGAAAGTGGAGGGCAGGGACAAATGTAAGCTGTCATGGTGATCTTTCTGCTTTAATCCTTTAAACGCATTACCTCATTTTCTCCGGTAGATGTACTTCCTGGAAAGTAGCAGGCCGTTAGATTTTTTGCAAATTAAGTCTTTACTCTTTTTTTAAAATACATGTTTCATTTTGAAAAAATGATACTCTTAAAGAGTCCTTGAAAAAAAGTAAGTGGTATCCTCTAATTATCTCAACAATTAGAACTCCGTGTGTTGAACTTAATAATGCTGAATGCTCTTTGTACAATATAAGGCCGAATTAAAACATAACAGAGATGATGCTGTTTACTCAATAATGATGTAATAATTGCTTTCTCTGTATAATTGTAACTAGCTAAGTAATAATGGCTTTGGGACCTCATCGCTTGAGGTACATTGAATTAAAATAGGACCCCTTAAAAATTTCTCCTAGGGGGTGTGCTCAGGATTCTTCGCTCAGCTGTTCACTTGTTCTGATTCAAAGTAGAATGCATCTCCTTTTAAGTGGATCAAAGATGTTCACGTTGGAATTTGGACTGCTAGTCATAAGGGAATAACTTTTCTAAGTTTAAAAGAAAACTGTTAGTATCCTTGTAATAAAAATCCTCTTTTGCAATATCTCTTAATTGTGTGGTTAATTGTAGGTGTTTAATAAATGTACTTGCGATTCTTTTTTGAGGTGATAAAGGTGTTAATATTTGATGCTGTGGTAAGTCTGACACAGTGGCTCTAGGGAGAGGGAGTCAGGGTCAGGGGGCAGGGAAAGGATACATTTTTGGCCTTTATTACAGAAGCTAAAGCACACCTGCTAATAGGCAGTTTTCATGGTCTTTGGACCATCTGACCTTTGAACTGCTTAGGAAATATCTTCTCCTTGCCTCCTCCTGGCTATGCTTAATTCTCTGCTTAATCTCAACTTGGGCACATTCTTGTAACGCTCTTTCCAGCTCTATTTTAAGTTTCCAATCACTTCTTGTTCCCATCATTGTCGGCTGACTCTAGCAAGTCACCGTGGACTTCATTGAGAAGCTTGAGACCAGGCAAGACAGCTAAACCTGCTATCTTATTTTCTCTACGCTCTCCCATGTCTTGGCTTGTGATCTCATCCCACTCTTTTCCTTTTGGAGGTCCACTCAACTTCCTCTCCCACCCACAAGTCTTCACCCATACCCAGGCTTCCCTTGTCATATTTCCTGTGCAAGTATGCACACACTCCTACCTCTGGCTTCCTCAGCCCTCCAGGCTTGTTTGGCAACAGGGAGTCTAGAATGTCTTAACTGGAATGTCTTAACCAAGTTTCATGGCCAGAGATAGGCCAGAGGCCCTCAACCAAAATAAGGGGAGTCATTGGGACTAGAAGATCTGTGCAGTAGAGCTGAGGTCCACAAGCCAGGAGAATCTTAGAAAGAGCCCTGAATCCAGGCGGCGCTGAGGCAGAGAAGGAAGAAAACCAGGGAGTTGAAACTGATCGAAAACAAAATGGTATTCACGAAGGACAGAGGAGCTTGTTAACCATACTCAACCACATGTATAAAGGGCAGCATATTTCTCTGAGAAGCAGCTTAAGCAGGCAGGTGGCATTTTAGGTTGATTTTTGTGGGCTACAGAAATGAGGCATATGTGTGGGTCTGTGAAGGTAGATACTTGATAGCATATATTTCCATTTTTCCTTTGATCATCAAATTTCTCAAATGAATTGACTGTGCCATGAAGGGAGCAGCCAGAAGCTGAAATCAATGATATCTGGAAGAGAAAAGAACGGGAGACCACCAGAAGCCAGCCCCAGAATGCCTCAGTATTTGAAGAGAGAAAGCATTGCCTTGATGATGCCTTGATTTGGACTTTTCCCTAACCTCAAAACTTTTGAGCCATTAAATTCCCATTGTTTAAGGCCTCCCTTTGCATGGTATTCGCTTGAGTAGCCTAGGAAACGAAAACACCCCATTATCTCCAAAACCACCCCAGCTGGAGTTTGCCCTTAGTGATGGGTCTCACCACAGTTGGAGTCCTCTCAGTCCCTGTGTGATGCTGGTACTCCCCTAGTGGCTTTCTGGTTACTCCTCTGTGTTTTCGAACTTTTCTTCATCGAGATTGGAAATGCTTTCAGGCTAGGTCTGGCCCATGACCAGGCTTTGTTTGACAAATACTGTCTTTCATTAAAAGTTTAATTAGTGGCCAAGATGAAAACTTAAAATCTTAATATTTCAACAAATATCTCAATTTTTGACTTTTCTTCAAAAGCTGGAAGATGTGAGAACACTGAACATGCATTTTAACATGTTAGTAATTGACTAACAGCCCTGGGGCTGTCTCCTTCAGGCACGTCACAAACATTCCAGCTGCTTACCATTCCACAAGCCCACTTCTCTCGTGTAATACCAGCCTGACCCCTAGGTATTTGGGCTTTTGATTCCTAAAATACTGATCAACCTTCTTTCCTCAAAAAATCCCTGCTATCTGTCCTTTTCTACCTTTCATTCTTTCTCCTTCCCTTTCTTTTGAGTTCACTTATTACCAGTGGTTCTCAAATGGAAGCAGAATTTGCTCCAAGATGACATTTTGCAATATCTGAAGCCAATTCGATAGCCACAACTGGTGTATATGTGGGTGTGCTACTGACATCAGGTAAGTAGAGGCCAGGGAGCCTGCTAAACATCTTGCAATGCACAGGGCAGCTCCCCAAAACAAAGAATTATTGACCCAAAATGCCAGTAGTGCTGAATGTGTCTAAGGATTACATGCCCTGCGTTTTAAGTCGGTTTTAGTCCCATGTCTCTACTTGCAGCCAGGACTTTTCCATTTGATGCAATTTCTACACTTTAAATACCAGATAACAAAAATCAAACGTATCCTTACACGTCACCACAGATCCATCTAAATGCCCAACTTCTTACATTAATGGGATCTTCTCTGTACTTTCCTAGGCTCAACAGTTTGTGGTCACCCTTGACATCCCTTTCCAGGGTCTCCCTCCATCCTGTCTCATTAATTTATCCCAAATGTCTTGACTTTTCTCTTATTTCACTCTTATTCAGACACTTAACACCACATTGTTCCTGGCTGGCTGCAAAAGCTTCTCGGCTCATCTCTCTTTTTTTCTTCCAGATTTTGCACACTATTGCCAAACTTCTTACAAGACTATTTTTAACATGTTACTTCCCTGCTTACTGTAAAGAAGTCTAGCCCTTTACAGCTCTGCTTGCTCTTGTAGCTTTCTCTTTCTCTCCTTCCCTTCTGGCCAGTGACTGGCACATTAGTAGGTATTCAATCACTATTTGTTGATAAGCTATTAGTCTATTCAAAACACCCGAGCGTGTCATTGCGCTTGTCTTACACTGGCTCATTCATTCACAACATCCCCCAACCTCCCAGCTATCCAAATTCTTCCTATATTCCCAGAACCAGCTCAAGTCATCCATGAGTAAAACTTCCTCTGCTATAAGTAGACTTGTTTTCTCTGAATTCTTCCAGCATTTAGCATCTGTGTTGAACAAAAGTTATTTACTCTGTCATGTTATTAATTTGCTTTTAATGTTACATATCATATTGACCTTGATTATAATTTCTTTGAAGGTAGAAGGAATAGCTCATCATTTTATATTCTGTAATATATTTATCCCTGGAGATTGCTCACAGTAGATATTAAATTAGTCAATGACTCAGACTTCATTTGTAAGGAAATTTAAGTCATTTAATGCAACCTCTCACTCAATATAAGATATAGATAGCTTTTTTTTTTTTTGAAGATCCCCCCCCCGCCCCGTTGTCTGCTCTGTGTCCATTCACTCTGTGTTCTTTTGTATCCATTTCTGTTATCTGGTGGCACTGGGAAACTGCATCTCTTTTTTGTTGTGTCCTCTTGCTGTGTTAGCTTTCTGTGTGTGCAGCGCCACTCCTGGGTGGGCTGTGTTTTTTTCCATGTGGGGCAACTCTCCTTGTGGGGTGCACTCCTTGCACATGGGCACCCCTATGTGGGGGCACCCCTGCATGGCATGGCACTCCTTGCATGCGGCAGCAATGCACATGGGCCAGTTTACCACACGGGTCAGGAGGCCCTGGGGATCGAACCCTGGAACCTCCATATGGTAGATGGATGCTCTATCAGTTGAGCCATGTCTGCTTCCCAAGATATAGATTGTTAACAATATCCATGATAGGTGGCCAGTTCCATAAATCCTTCTGATGCTGGGAAGGAAATATGGTATAGAAAGAGAGTGGGTCTTGGAGTCAAATGAACCTGGATGTAAATCCAGGTTCTACTACTTCATAGTTGTATGATATGTGGAAAGTTACTTAATCTCTATGCACTCTAGTTTTAATTCATCTGCAAAAATAGGGATAAGATACCACTTTATAAGGTTGTTTGGTGTGGCAATTTGATATTATGGATGAATTCCAAAAAGAAATATTATGTTTGTATACTCATCTGTTCTCCTGGGTTTGATATCCTTCGACTGTATTAAATTCAGAGGTTTCACTTTTACTCAATTAAATTAAGATTAGCCACATCAGTAAGGTGTGAAAACGACAGGGCGAAGGAGAGAGCTTAGTTTTTTGACTCTGGAGCCCTGGGAGAGAGCTGAGTTGTTCCTATGATGGTCTACAGCTGGCCTTGTGGAAAGAGCAGAGCAATTGAGCCTGGAAAGAGACTAGTTTCAGGAAGAGAGATGAGCATTAAGCCAGTTTACAGCTGAGATTGGAAGAACCTGGGACCACGGAGCCTTAAGAGGAAGAGGAAGGCTGAATTCTCACAGGGATGTGCAACCATCTAGCTCCAACACATGGCCAAAGACTTTGGTGAGGGAAGTAACTTATGCTATATGGCCTTGAGACTGTAGGCTCTACCCCAGATAAATACTCTTTATAAAAGCCAACAGATTTCTGGTACTTTGCATCAGCACCTCTTTGCTGGCTAATACATTTGGTATATGAAATGAATTAGAAAATACCTGGCAGATTGCTCGATATAACTGGGATGTGATAAATGTAAGTTTTCCTTTCCTTCCTATATTAGGTAGAAAAAGGTCTCCACATAGATGTTCAGATCCTAATCCTCAGAATGGGTGAATATGTTATGTTACATGGCAAGGGATAGTTAGGTTTGCAGATGGAATTAATATTGCTAATCAGTTGACTTCAAGATAGGGAGATTATCCTGAATTATCCAGGTGGGCCTGATGTATTTAAAAAGTGGAAGAGAGAGGTGGAAGAGAAGTTGGAAGCAGAGAACATGTGATGGTAGAAGATGACGTCAGAATGATTCACTGTGAGAAGAACATTGCCCCTGCCGGTTTTGAAGATGGAAGGGAGCCACAAGACAAGTGTGGTGGATTGAATTGTGTGTCCCAGGTTAGACATATTCTTGTTCTTGGTATGGGCCCATTATAAATACGGTCTCTTCAAGATGTTACTTCAGATAAGGTGCGGCCCAACTGAATCAGGTTGGGGTTTATTCCAGATTACTGGAGTCCTTTATAAATAGAATGAAAGATGGAGAGAGAAGTCACAGAGAGCAGCCAGAACCTGGAAGTCAACAGAAGAGAAAGGAGAAGACAGAAAAGCCAAGGATCCCTTGAGTTTTCCAGTCAACCAGAAGATTCTGACCCTGGGAAGAAGCAAGACTTCTAGCCTCTGAAATCTTGGGCCAATAAACTCCTGTTCTTAAGCCAGTCCATTGTGCAGTACTAGTTTCAGCAGCTAGGAAAGTAAAACAACAAGGAGAGCAGGAAACCCCTAGAAGCTGGCAAAACGCAGTGAAATGGATTCTCCCCTAGAGCCTCAAGAGGGAATGCAGTCCTGCCAGCACTTTGCTTTTAGCCCAGTGAGATTCATTTAGGAATTCTGACTTCCAGAACTTTAAGATAATTAATTTGTGTTGTTTTAGACTACTAGGTTTGTGATAATTTTTTACAGCAGCACTGGAAAACAAATGTACTTCCCTTCTCTCCCCTAAGATTTTGTGTTTGAACTACCTTCCTCAAGAAGAAAGTAGAAGAAAGGGCAGTTTTAATATACTACTAAGATGTCACTTAGTAGGTGCTTAGTAGTTTTTGAATAAGAATGAATGAATAGGAAGTTTATTGCATACAGGGAGTCTGTCTGCTCCATTGTTCTGATAGTAACTTCCACCTTTCATTAAATCAAAATCAGATGTGCTTGCTTGCTGATGACTGGAAAAGGTAAAACCCCAATAGTGTCTTCACTGTATTAAAAGCTGTTTATTTATTCCATTAATATCTACTAAGATCACAAGTAAAAGAAAACTACAAAGTTTGCTGAGCCATCTTAATTGTTGCAGTAGGTTGAGAAGCAGAGAACACAGACACTTCTTTTAGGTATAGTAATGATTTCAAATGAAATCTATAGGTATCAGCACAATTTCTACCATCTGCAAAACTCTGGACTACATACAAAAGGAAAGATAAGGCACTATCTCTGATTATACTGAAAAGATCAAAATGCAAGATAAAATGATAATTCAGGAACCAGAAAGTAAATGCACAAATGAGGTAGCTATTTTGATATTTAAGAAGATGATTAATTGACCAATGACTGATGGAGAAAAAGATCAAGGTTTGAGTTGAGGATATCACCATGGCAGGGGATGCCATCCTGGTCCCAGAGGGTACCTCTGGGACTTTGTTTGTGATTTCTGCTCAAGAAGAGCTTGATTTTTGTCCTGCCAACTTGATGGGGACTTTGAACCTCAAGCCCATCCAGGGGTTTGCCCTATTTTTGGAAGCTCTAAATAAGCAGTAATGTATAGAGGAGGTATCCCAGTCATCTTAAGAAGCTCGGGATTTAACTGGCAAATACTTTGTTCCTGACTGAGAAATCCTCATTTAGGACAACACTAGATGAGAAAGCACCCAGGTGTCTAAGATGAAAGTCTCCAATCAGCAAAAGAAAAGTGATAGCTCTCTTGGAACTCTCCTTTGTACTAGGGCCACTCCTGCTGGGTCTCACCTGCTTTTTCAGAACCAAAATCTAGCTTGCATGACCTAGTGTGCTACTGACCTGCACGACTCTCTTTTATGTGGCTTTGACATTCATTTTTATTAAAAATTGGGTTTTGCTAGGCCTGTTCTGCACCCATCACTGTTTACTCTCTTGCCTTTTCCTCTACCCATCCTAAATGGCCCAGAAATACTGCCCCCAATGTGTTCCTGCATATCTTTTATCATTCAAGCCTCAAAAAATTGAATGCACTAAAAAATATCTGGAAAAGAACATGTTAACATATTAGTGTAAAGTTGATTTTACAAAATACAGAAGAGCTATTTTATATAAATACTGAAAATCTATTTTTATAAATGTACTTATAATCTTCCCCTTTGAGAAATGGCTCAATAGAACTCTTACCATGATTCTCAATTAGTAATCATTAGTGTTATGTAGCATTTGCTTGGAAAAAGATATTAAAAGTCTAGAACAATGTCACTGGGGACAGAACTGCTCTATTTGGAAGCTATGTCAGAATCTATCATTCAGGAATCAGGCATTTAGTTGGTCTCATAACTGGGTAGCATAGTTTTCATCTTTTGGATGAGATCATCACTATAGATGAGCATTAAGAGAATAAGTTAGTCTCTTGTTCTTTTGGTATAGTGCAATTCAGGAGGAGCCTGCTTCATTTTAGAATTTAATTTATACTTATAAAAATTACAGATTTTTTTGTGGTATGCTAAAAACTAAACAGGCATGGAAAAAGACACCATTCAACTGAAATGCTATCATCTGAATGCCAGTGATGGCCTCCTCAACTTCAAATTCCGTTGCTTTTTCTCAGGTTTTATCCTTCCTTATAATAACAATTTCTTACATGTATAGCATTTTCAAGTCTGCAGAGAATTTGAAATACATTATTTGATAATCCTAAAATTCTCTGAATATTCCTGTATAAAGTACTCATCTTCCCGTATTTTAATGTCTATTCTGTGCTCTTGAGTGTGGGAAGTGTCCCTTCTCAGCACCTTGCCAAATTCCTGGTCTTGGCTGTGAGTCACTGCTGTTGAATGAATAAAAAGATGATTTCCACATATCTTATCATTGATCATCCCTCTATTTTTTGAAATTCTCTATGCCCTTGGGTTCCATCATGCCTCACTCTCCCAGCATTCCTGCCATCTTTCTGACTCCACTTCATTTGTTGTCCTCACTAGCCTCCCTTCCTCTCCTCTGATTCTGAAGTTCTGTGCTCATCCCTATTGTCTGACTGTTTCTTGACTGTTTCAGTCACTAGCAATTCCCTGTGTGTCATCTCTGGATCTGTACCTCTGATATTCTTTCCAACCTTGGCTGTTCATGTAAGTTCCAATTCTGCATCTCTAAGGCCCTTTTCTGACACTAAGAGCACAATTTGTCAAAAACAAAGGTCAAGATTTTATTCAGTTGCCCTCCTGATTTCCTTAGTGCCATTACTAATTTACATGTCACCAGTCTCAAAACCTTGACTTGGTTCTTATTTTAATAACTCAGCAATGCTGGGATATCTGAAGAGTTTTGCTCCCAATGTTTTAATGACTGAGCAATAACATAGGAATCATAATGATAACATAGAAATCATAATGAACATGATAACATAGGAATCATAATGATAACATAGGAATCATAATGGACATAAAGAGTGGAATAATTAATGGAAAATAAAGTTAGCTACAGCTAAAAAGGAAAATGGTAGACTTTATTCATCGTAAATTACTGGATAAATCAAATCTTGATACAATTTAGATCATTAAAAATGTGGCTTTTATTTCCTTAAAAAATGTGGCTTGGGTTACTTGGACTCAGTGGAAACATTGGCCACAAAAGAAATCTCACATTAATAGAAACTTCAGTGGTAAAATTTTAAGAGAACAAAACAAAATAAAACAAAAAATAAAATTTGAACACAGAATAACCGATAAATCAATTATTGGTTTGTACATTTTTTTTCTGTGGAAAATAATTTATCTTGAGATAATTTCAACAAAACAAGATAAAAGTGAAAATTTAGAAATAGTTTATTTTCTCTGTTTAGAAAATTGATCAAGGAATTAAGATGGCTTAAGGAGATATGTTCTGGAGAACAGTTTCTCCTTGAAAATCTACCAACTGTTCTATATCCTAATAATAATAATACTAATACTCAGAATGTCCTCAGGTGAAATATCTACAGTATCAGAACAGTATGGTCAAAAAACTGTGATAAGACATTCCTCTTTTCTTCTCCTTGCTGATATTACTTAGATTAAGGTTTTCTTTAATTTCTGAAATGGTCTCTTGGTCTGTGTCCCTACAATCACTTTCTCAGCTCTTAAACCTCCTCGGCTTGATGTCCTGTGCTAGCATTTTCAAGGACAGTTCTCATTCCACACTGGCGTTTAGTGAAGCAACTCTTGTGTAGTATCTAGCTCATACATCACAGATGTTCATTAATTGTTATATCCCTCCCATTTTCACATTCTCCTTAAATCCAAACTCTGTAATCTGGTACTGAGTCTGTACAATCTTTAACTGTTCTCTACTGTACCAGTTCTATCTCTGTTTTAAATGTTTTTACATACTCTAATTTCTAGAAAATCTTCTCACTACTATCACCCCATTTTCCAGTTATTCTGCTTTCTTCATGCAGGTTTCTCCACCAGAATTGTCCTCTTCATCATTATTATCAAACTAATCTTTTCTGTTCTTATGCACCTAACTTTAGTGCCATCTCCTTGGGGAAACTTTCTTGTACCTTCTGTTGAACAATTGTGAGGTCTCTTTCCTTGTACCCAAACAGCATTTCTTTTTACTCTGGTGGGGCTTAGCATAGTTTGTGCCTATTTCCCATCCTACTGGAACATCTAAATCCCAGGAGGGTAGGGAACATGTGTAAATATTTTTTCAATCTGAAAAGGGTTGGAATTGTATCCTACAAATGTTAGGTTTTCACTATTTCCAGCCCAGCTTCCTAAAGAGAAAGAAGGTGACAAGATGAATGTTTTTGTAGCAAACAACCTGAATAGAGATTTACCTTGCTGTGCAACAAACCAAAATATTCAATTTTGAGTCACAGTGGTGGAAGAAGAATTAGAGATAATTAAAATGTCCAGTGTTCTTGTAAATACTGTTAGATTCCTTATTTTTTTCCTGCTCTTATCTCCCCTCACCCCAAATACTTACCTTAATAAACTATGTACTTGAAAAACAAATAATGCATTGTATTTACACTTCTTTTTATGTATTTTCTTCTTTTGGGGGGAGGTTCACTTTCAGAAGTTTAGAGAGAGGATCTGGTAATAAGAGAAATGTCCTTCATGTGGAAAAGAGTTGATTTTGACCCTACAGTATAATCAATTGGCACGTGATTAAAGAGAACAGTGGTTCCAGCCACTACACAAGCATCTGAAGTCCAGCTGCTAAAAATATTCCTGCCTTTCCTATTAGCAGAAGCCCATTTTAAACTTTTGACTTTCCTTGAAATGAAATTTCTTTCTTTTTCAGGTCAATGTTTAGTGCATTCACCTTCTTGTATATTTGCCCAGCTCTAAAGTTGGTCCAAGTTAGTCTGCTTCCTTTTTGTATTGTGGGATTTTCTATTCCTTGGCATCTTATAGATTAGACATTTTCCATGACCGTATTCAAGAAGAAAGGTGATCATAATAATCCTTTTGGAAAGTCCTGAGACCTTTGCTTGTCTCTGATCCTTAAAAGCAAGAACCTTAATAGTGATGGACTTCCATCACAAAATCATAATGTACTTTAACTAGCCAATTATGAGCTAATAAATTATTGATATTTTGCCTTAATACAGAATATAATTTTGTTATTTTCTGTTTAAATAAGGGTAGAGAGCAAGCGTATTAAGATTATCCTACTAGTGCCACTAATTGGCATACCAGTGTAAGCTAGTAAGAATAAAGCCACTTATATGTGCCAAGCTTGTGATGAAAAAGAGAGTGGCGTTGGTAGAGGAGGTAAAAAAATTTGATTTATTTGACTTTCAGTTAATTGGCCTCAGTCATATGAATAGTTTCAGTTCACTATGGAAATATAAATGCAATTGTTAATTTTATGACAGAATAAATATATTTCCAATCTGATGGGAAGAATGACATTTCAGAACTTTCCAGATTTGGACAAATTCTCAAGGTTTCCAATTTAGTTTTATAGGAGGCATTTTTTTTTTCTCAAGTTTCAGACTCCTAAAAATTTTCCTCACTTAGTATAACCATACTAATAAAATAGCCATTTTCTTTTTAAGTACAAACCATCCTGCAGGTTGGATGGCGTATTAGAGACATTTTGATTATTTTCTGCTTGTTAATTAATTCATTGAAATCAATTAGATTTGCTCCCGCAATTTCCGTTTGGAATTCAGCATTAAATTTAACAGATGATCAATCTCATTACTTTTATTGAGAGATTTCTTGTAGCTAATAGCCGCCTGTACAAAGTACGGTGTTTCTAAAGTGGATCTGCATAAGAATCACCTGAGATGCTCCTTAAAGATGTTTGTTACTGGTCCTCACTGGAGCTCTATCAGTATGTGGCCAGGAATAGTTAACCTTTTTTTTTTTAAAGATTTACTTTTTAGTTATTTCTCTCCTCTTCTTCCCCCCCCCCCCACCCCGACCCCCCGGCAGTAGTCTGCTCTCCGTGTCCATTCACTGTGTGTTCTTCTGTGACCACTTCTAGCCTTATCAGCAGCACTGGGAAACTGTGTTTCTTTTTGTCATGTCATCTTGCTATGTCAGCTCTCCATGTGTGGGGCACGATTCTTGGGCAGGCTGCACTTTCTTTCACGCTGGGCGGCTCTCCTTATGGGGCGCACTCCGTGTGCATAGGTCTCCCTTACACGGGGACACCCCTGTGTGGCAGGGCACTCCTTGCGCGTATCAGCACTGCACCTGGACCAGCTGCACACAGGTCAGGGAGGCCTGGGTTTGAACGTGGACTTCCCATGTGGTAGGCTGATGCCCATCCAGGAATGATTAACCTTAAAGAGCAACTTCAGTGATTCTGACATACACCAACATTTGAGAAATAATGGATTAGTGAGTAGGCTCACAGAGAATCAAAATGAATATTCACATAACAATGAAGTATGATGATACACACCATCAGTGTCAGTAAGTACTATTAGCTAAACAGTTCTATTTGTGTAAGGTCCAAATACTCTTGTTTGACAGAAATAGAGTACAATGGTCATTTGCTTTGTTATCATTGAAATGAATTAGGAACATTCAAAAGAATGCCAAAATCCCTGTTATAGATAAAAGATTAGTTTGGGTTGAGAATGTCAGTTCATCTTTGGGTATGATGCAACTCACTCAGGGAAAGAAGATCAGAAAGAAGGAAAGTAATGCAATTGAAGGTAGAGTTGTAAGGAAACAAAAAGTTTAATCATTAGTGGGCACATACTCTTAATTTAAGGAAAAAGCACAGATGTATATTTGTGAATCTCAGGATTGCATGTGGAAAATACTACTCATCACCTTTTAAAATTATGCATATAAGTCTAAAATAGGAAAATAATGGTAGGTTTTTCAATCCTTTGTGTTTGATACTTTTTTTTTAAATGAGAGAAATCAGAGGTTTGTGAATAATATATTTTCAAGGAATGACAAATGCAAATTATTATGCAATTAAAATAATTAGTAATGTAATTCAACTAAAACTAATTTAGTACCTGCTCTCTGACTAGAACTATCTTAGGTACCAGGAAATCAAAGATTAAAACATCATTGACTCTTTCCTCAGGACACTGAGTCTAATGGTTAGACCAATGCCTACAACATACAGTCCATTCCAGAGTCATCAAGACAACAGTGGAAGCAAATCCCAAGAAGAAGAATAGCATGGAGGATGGAACAATGAACTCTAAAACATGGGAAGAACCAGGCGACTAATCTGAACTGTGATGATGAAGAAAAATCTTTCAGATAGATAGACATACTTTCTATCAGTGTGTGCTCTTCTGGAACTATAAATCATCCAGTATTGCTAGAGCAAAATTGGGAGCAGTGGGGAGAATAGTTGGAAATGAGGCTAGACAAGAAGGTATGCTAAGGTCAGGAAAAGTTGATTTTCTGTATATATATATATACACACACACATAAACACATACACACATATATACTCCCACAAACATATCTACATACACACACATAACCACACACATAATTTTATAAAGGATTAAGTGGTTTAAACATCCTGAGGAACCATTGAAAGACTTTTAACTAAGAAGTGATATGAACTTATTTGCATTTTATGAAGAGCCCCGGCGCAGACTTGGGGAGATGGGAAGGAAAAAGACTGTATGGAAACATCCAGTTAACTGGATGTGGTTAAGATCCTGCAGCAATAAAGGAAATAATACAGATTCAAGAGATAGGAAGTTGGATCGGCTCAACTTAGTGAGTACTTCATTGTGAGAGTGAAGGAAGGAGGCAGAAAATAGCTCTTAAGTTTTGGACTTAAGGAAAGGGGAGATGGTGGTGAAACTTGACCAAGACAAGAAATGCAGAAGGAAGACCAGGTGTAGGTGGTGGCTATTGTTTCAATGTGAGAGGTTTGACATTTGACATATTGAGATAGTGGTGCCAATTCAGCAAATTTTTATTGGCTCTTTGTAGATGACTGCACCTCAGCTAGGTCCTAAGGATTCAGCAGTGTACAAAACACTTGTGAAGCTTATAGTTAGTGAGAAAGGAAAGCCTAAAAAAACTACAGGTATTGAAGCAGGCTAGTGAGATAGGAAATCAATAGATGGATCTGGAACCTGGTAGAGAGTCCATGTGGACATCAGTACACTCCCAAGATGGCTGCTGGAAAACCCCTACCCCCAAGATTCTGCTATCCAGAACAAAACCTTCTTCTGGAAGCAAGGAAAAACCCTGATATTCCCCAAGGACTTTCTCATTGGGTCTTCATTGGGGGATTGATAGATGGGGTGATCAATCAAAATGGCAAACAGCTGGAACCCCTCTCCTGAATTAGCAAAGGGGTGGAATAATTAAGTTTATAAAGCAGACTGTGAGGCCTGAGAGTGCGCACCCTGCTCTCTTGCCTCTGGACCCGTTCCTGCCCTCTGTGTGCCCCTCTTGCCATTTTTCCTCTGCCATGTGGCTACATTATGGGCATTTATAACCCACAATGGGGAATTGTAGTCTGTAAATCAGCCCTCTTAATCCCTTTTCACCCCCTTCCTCTCTATCTGGGACCCCTGCTCTGTTGTTTTCTCCCATTTCTCTTCCCTCCCTATCTGAATAAATTACTGGCCTAACTCACCCAGCACACTCTTGAAAGTCATTTCAGCAGCATAGCCAAGAACCTAAATAAAATCTGGTAACAGTATGATATCTGTTATAAAAGGGGATATGGAGTTAGATATTTGGGCCAGGTCTAGGATGGAGACATAGTTTTGAAAGCCATCAGTACATAAATTATAGTTCAAATCATAAAGATTGGATGAGTTGGCCCAGAGAGCAGGTGACAGTGAGAAGAGGAGAGGGTTGTGGAAAGAAACCTGGGGCACAACTACCAGATGGACAGCAGAGATGATGGAGTACAGGTCAGAGAATCATGGAGGGAGAAGTGGGAGAGAAGGGTGTTTGGAATCATGAGAAGAATTTCAAGAAGTATACAGGGGTCAGGATATACTGTGGAAAGCTGAAATAAGATAGAATCATAGAGAAGTGCTTTGGGTCTGCCAGAACGGAAGACTCTCGTGGTGTTTGTAGGAGCTGCTGGTGGTGACTGCCAGGGGCTGAAGCCTCATGGAAGTGTGTTGAGGATGAATGACAAGTTCTAAGAGATGACAAGTGAAGATGAAGTGTTGTAGAAGTTCAGTCCTAAAGGGAAGGAGAAAGAGAGAGAGGTAGTTTGAGGGGCCCATAGGATAAAGGGCAGGTGCTTGAACATGGGAGAGAGTTGAACATATTTCATCATTAAGGGGCAGAAACTACCAGAGGAAGAGCTGTCTTGAAAATTAAGTAGAGAAGGGCTAAATTATGGAGCACGTTTCTAGAGGTGGCTAGAAGGGCTTGGAATCTGTTGATAGGTCTCAAATTAGCTTTAAACAAGCAGAAGGAGACTTTTCCTTCAAAACTAATTGGAAAAAGGTAACTGTGTTATAGATGGGAATGGGACAGGGACTCTAGGGATAAAAGATGTTTTGAAAATTGAAATTCAAAGATAAACAACTTTGGATGTCATTGAAATTGTCAATCTTGATCACCTTAACATCTATACACTTAAAATTTTGGCTTCTTTGATAAAAAAAGTAAAAGAAAAAAATGTGGTTTCAGTGTGAAATGAACGTCAAAATATAAAAAATGAATTTAATTTTAAAAGGACCTCTTTAGGGCTTTATATTTAAATGATATAAAGTCCTCTGAACTCCGTAGAACACGAAAGGAGCATGATTGGAGGAAATTCTGAGGTCATGTCATTCTTGGAGAAAATTGTAACTAACAGAAGCTTTGCTGCAAAGTTCTATAAATATTTATCAGTCATGACTTTTACCCAGGAAAGGTTACAGATCTCTGATTTTTGGATGAGAATGCACTGCAGTCTGATTTGAACTGAATTAGCTGGCAAAAAGAAACCTTCGGATTTAAAAGTACTTAGTGTAACAAAATAATAACAACTTTTGAAAAACACCATAAGATAATAGTTGTTTTGATCCTTTATAAAACACTCAGTTGTATGTACTGTAATAACTTTTATTGCTGTAATCATATTTAATGAATTACATTTGGATTCTAGATTGGCTTTGATTGCCTAAGGAGAAAATCAAATGGGACACATTCTTAAAATATATGTGAGGCAGGCTAGTTTAGGAATGAGAAGATCAATCTGGGACCTGGCAGAAAACATGACTGTGAAACACGTGGCCATGGAGTTCCACCTGGAAATGCTCTGAGGGAAAGACCACCCCACACTAGAAAGCTGCTGGAAGAACCCACGAGAATTTTTCTTGATCACTTGGCATCAAGGAAAAGCCACAGTTATTCTCAAAGGGCCTTAGCATCCCCCGTGCACCCCTGGGGGAATTGATGGGTGGGGTAATCAATCAAAACAGCGAACAACTGGGACCCCTCCCCTGAACATTAGCAAGTGGGAGCAATAATTACTGGTTTAAAAACCAAACGCAGAGGCTAAATCATCCTTTTCCCCCGCTTCTCATCCTGGATCAGCCATGCAGGTACACCTGGGAATTTGTAATCTGTTATTTTCTCCCATTTCTATTCTCTTCTCCCATTTCCTTAATAAACTACTGGCCTAGAGGAAATCTGGCAACATAACGAGATGTTTCATGTCAGAAGTTTGCTGACTTCCTTGTTTTCAACTGTTCCTGGGTTGAACTTCTCTTTGCATGCCTTTTTATTCAAGGTTTTACCAAGTATTCTCATTAGAAGCTTTATGTAGATTTTACATTACCACGTTAAAAAGTTTCAGCTTCAAAAGCAGTTAACTTCTTGACAATTTATTACAGAAGTAGATCATCTTATTGATTTAAATAGTCATGAGACAATGTATTCATCAATAGGCCATTCGAGATAAGTATGAAGGACAGAAGGCAAAGTAGATCTTCACCACTATCATTTTCTTCAGAAGTATGATATTCATTTGGGATTAATTTGATCCCAAATTATTTCAGTGTATTTAAAAGAATATTAAACTAGATGTGATTTTCTCTTGATAATTTTATGACGTTTATTAAGATAAATTGAAATGTTTTGGCCTGGGGCAAAGTGAAAAGGAGAATCACTTTTGTATTTTATGGATCCTTCCCTACTGTCTGGAATATAATTGACCATGAGGGGTATACAGTTATCAATGCATCCATTATACAAGTCTTTTTCTTTTTTGAAGGTGATCAACAAAGGGAATTTGTTAGGATTTCAGTGTTTGTGGGACAGAAATCTACAGCAACGTGACAAGAAGTGCAGATATTCACAATAGTTCACATAGGAGAGAAGCTTGAAAGAGTTTCGTAAGTGGGGCAACAACTCAGAAATTTACATGACATTACTAAAAAACAAGCCAGGAAGCTGAAAATACTTTTATAAACTATCAATGATAAAAGGTAAATTTCATTCAACCATTCTAGAGGAAAAATTGCATTTTTTCTGTTCTTTCCATGAATAATAATATAGTTGTCATATAAGAGGCCATTGAAGAGTATGCAGCAAAAAATTAGGAAAAAACTATTATAAAGGTGTATTAGGTGTTTAATTTATAAAAATTTAATGCTGCTTTTCTAAATTTTATGACATTTGTTTTACAAAAATTGTAATCTGTGATTTATTTTCTCATTATAAATAAATCTCTTTTATGATTAATTTTATACTGATTATTTTGTATTTTTTTTAAGGCTTCATGAAATCTAGATGTTCAATGGTGTGAATTTTATAATTTTCATTGGAAATCACTTTTTCCAGAACATTTTCAAAAGTGCTTCAGTATTTGGTGTTTCCTCAAGAAGCCTCCTTTAGCCCCATCTATGGATTTAAATTATTTTCTTTGCAAATGTGTTTTTATTGCTATAAAATCTTATATTTTGCAAAGGTTTCATCTTTATCAATGATCTATTTCTCTTTTTAGTTAGATATATTTAGTCTGTGGTAGGTTGAATTATGTACCCACATTTGACATGATCTTAACCCATGTTGCAGTGGATGTGAGCCCATCACACATATTCAACTATTGAAGATGTTATTTTTAGTTAAGGTGTAGCCAATTGAACTAGGGTGGGTCTTAATCTGGATTACTGGAGGCTTTATGAGGAGAAAACCCCTGGGAAGAGCTGGAAGCTGGAAGTCAAGAGAAACAATCTTGAGAAAGGAAAGGATATTGCCACATGACCCAAGGCAAGAGGCAGGAATTTAAGCTGAGAAACTCACAGGATCATCAGCAGGCAGCATCAGACTGTTACAGACTCTGAGGAGAAAGCATTGCCTTGCTGATACATCAATTTTAGACTTCTAACCTAAAAAACCGTGAGCCAATAAAACCCATTGTGTGACATTTGTCATAGCAGTCTGGCAAACTTAAGACATGGTCTATTAGATTTTTCTCATTTTTCAAACAAGTTAACTCCCATCCCACAAAAGAACAAACTGAGGTGTCCATGCTCACAGAAGAATCTTAAAATGATAGGGATATATGATGTTTATGACTTGAAGGACGTATGGGAAAGTAAAAAGAGCTGCACATTTCTTCTCTCTTGAAAAATACTTTAAAAATGTAATATGCTTTTTAAAAATACAATTAAAAGCATTTCTGAGCATCAGTACATAAAAAATCCTGAACATAAAAGATGAGTATTTGTGGAACTTCTCATTGAAGGCGTGCTGATTCTTGATGCATGTTTTATTCACAACAGTTGTTGCCCTGCAAGAATCCTTAGAACCCTTTGCAGCAGTCCATTTATATTTAAGTAAGGGATCAAAAGTAGTTATTTTTATATTTATTTCCTTGGGTCCAATATCTGGGGAAACATATATTTATATAGCTCTTAATCATATATGGTTACCAATCACATATAAATTGGTTCTTGTGGAGTGACTTCGTGTTTTCCTTGCCATAGCTGCCTTAGTATTCTTGAACACAGCAGAAGGTGTCTGAACAGGTATTTGAGATTCTTCTGTATCTGGGAAAGTGTCATGGCAACTTAGGTCTTCTGTGTGTGTAGCAGTTTGATATTATTTATGAATTCCAAAAAAGAAATAAGGATATATTTATAAACAGGTTGGTTCCTCTGGCACAATAACTCTTTGATTACATTAGATTCAGCTGAGACATCTGATTAAATTATGTTAAGATTAGGGCTCTGATCCAACCATGTCATTAGAGTGAGACTCAGCATTAAATCCCAGCCCCCTTGGGTTGATAAAACAGACTCTTACATGGAAGCAGACATATAATAGAAGCAGACACACAGGTAGCGAGAGTGTTCCATAGACATAGCCCTAGGAAGAGAGATGAGCCTTTAAGGCAGCCTGTAGCTGAGATTGGAAGAACCTGGGACCATGGAGCCTTAGGAGGAAGAGGAAGACTGAACCCTTGCAGAGATGGGCAGCCATCTTGCTCCAACAAATGGCAACAGACTTTGGTGAGGGAAGTAACTTACCGTTTATGGTCTTGGGACTATAAGCTTCTACCCCGCATAAATACCCTTTATGAAAGCCAACAGATTTCTGGTACTTTGCATCAGCACCCCTTTGGCTGACATATACAGTGTACATGACCAGTTTTTTTTTTTTAAATGAACTTAGTGGAGGGCAGGAAATATATGGTAATGTCATGCCCCTTTGTGAGAGGGTAGTGCCCCAGGTAACAGTTGTTCACTCTAGTTCTGTGGCATCTGATAGCATATGCATGTGGGCTACAGTTGGCTTTCACAAGGTCAAACTTGTGGATTGGTCCATGAATTCAGTTATGACTGCTGCCTGCACCCCAAACAACATCAGGCTGTCTTCAGATACATGCTGGTGTTCATAAGGTTAAGGTGGAAGGGAAAACTTAAGAGGAAAGAGCAATGATATCCCAGCTGCAGCAGACTAACTCACAGTCTACCTACTCAAGTCTGGAAAATGGTAATGCTGTAGCATCATCTCCACATAAAGAGAGTATATTATTATAGATACTAACAGAAAAAGGAAGAAATGCTAGTTTATGAAGCAATTTGTTACCTTGAAATTCAAGCTTGGTAAGCAGAGTTGCATGAAAAGCAATCCTGAAATATTCCAAGAATGTCATGCCCTGGTATATTTGGAAATATATCTATTTTTGTGAAATTGTATATGATGCTAGTTTTATTATACTTATATCTGTGTGTTCCTATTGACAATTGGTTAAAGTTAAATAGCTCCATGAGGTGAAGCGAAAATTCCATAAATATAAACCATATGTACTTGGGGTCGTATTTTATCATGTGTGGCAGCTATGGATTCTAGCTAGACACAGTGTATATTTTTCCCTAGTCTTGATGTTCTTTAATCTCAACACAGTAACACATCACAGGATTTATTGTCCCCAGCAGAATCTACTTCAAGTCAGAACCACCTTATTTTCCCGAGTTCCACTTATAGCAGTACTTTGTCTTAGGAAATGGAGTTAAAGTTGTGAAAAAAATAAATAGCATGTCTTGATGAACTATAGCACTTGGCAAAAGTGGTTTCTACCAGGCTGATACAAATCAAGATGGCACTATGAGCCTTCATATCTAATTGATAGAAGATTTCTCAGTGCACCCTATGAATCACCGATTCCAATAAATGTAAATAGGAGCTCATTTGGCACTGCTAGGCGGGTAAGTCTGTGGACTAACGAGAGTAATTACGGAGCAGCTTCATAAATAGGGTAATGGAGCTCACAAACAATTTAGGAACAAAATGGTTTATTACGTATTTTCTTTGCGCTTGTAAACCCTATTACTTTATATAATGAATTATACTATAATACATTGTTAATGCTATCTCATCACATAGGTGGGTGTTTTTTGTTTGTTTTGTTTTGGCATATTTAAAGATCACTGCTTTCAGCAGCATAATATTAACCAGAGTTCAGGTAATTCAAGCCTTGATTTTGATTCTTTCAGGTGCTTTTTAATTTGTGCCAAATAAGATACCATCTTGAAAATTACATTTTTAATGAGATTTTGTTGTCCTTTTTTCATTTTAAACCCATGCTTGTAATCTCAGAAGGGTTTTTAAGGTATTGGTATTTTTCAGTGTCTTCAAGCAGATTAATTACAGAGCAATATGTATTCTGTGTGGATTGTCTTCTCCACTCCTTCCTCCCAACTTCCAAAAATCCTTGCAAAGTTGAATTTTATTTTTAATTCACTGGAATTTCACTAATAACTTATAATCAGTCTCGTCTCCCTGAAAACAAATGTATTCAGTTTATTATGTTTAGTGAACATGCTTATTCTTAAAAATGGAAATGCTTATTCTTAAAAATGGAAATGTTGGACTGTTCTTTATCATCTCAAATGACAATCCCTCTTTGGTCACAAATAGAATTATCAAGTTGGCCACTTGTCTGTAGGGTTACCCATTACATTTTAGGAAAATAGTGAGGTAGAAGTGTTTTTACAATGAAGCATCTCTCAGGTATCATTTATTTTCACAAAAACTTTTCCAGAGAAGATTTCTCATTGGATCTACTTTATAGAAAAACATGTTGTAGTTTTGATGCTCAACTTAAGTTTCCATCCCATTTTTTTCCTGGACAAAAAAGGAAAAGGCATTTATTTTGGACACTGATGCTTTCATAGTTTTGAAACTATAAAAATGACATATTTGATATGAAAGTGCTGTTCATTTAAATGAAAATTCATTTCCTAACATATACACCAAATTATAGCGAGACTTGTTTACCTTATAGCAAAAAAACCACCTAGATTATTTAAGAGCTAGCTGTATTTTTAATGTTGTAGCTCATTTACATATGTGTCATTTTCATAACAAAATTCCAGTTTTTTCCAATAAGTATATAAATGCAGAATGGAAAACCTTTCTATAGGACCAAATGAAGACCATGTGGATATTCATAAAATAAAATGCTTCTGTGGAAAGCATGCTCTGAAATGAGGTTAACTACCTCTTCAGATGTAGCTTCAATGTGTTTCCATTACCATACTGAGTAGAAAAGAATGAAAGCAAAGAAGACAGTAAGAAAGGAGGAAAGGCAAAAGGAATTTTCCCTCCTTGTTCAACACTTGTGTTTTCTCTCTCACCTCCTTGCCTTTTGGCATTGAGGCCTTTGATATAACACAAATGACCCGTTCATCAGTCCTTAAGTTTTGACTGGTTTTTACTTTCAGAACATCATTGTTTTCTGGAGGAAAACACAATTTGTAGCCCTTTGTCTGTAACAGAATCCTGTGTGGCTGTTTACTCATAAAAGCCCGAAAGCCAGAGTTAAGGTAGGACAGACCACCCCTCCCTAAGTGATACTTACCTGTGTTGTCCCATCTCTTCACTTTAAAGTGATTTGAAGTAAGCACTTCAAAGTGATTATCCTTCACTTCAAAGGATAATCATCATATGATTTAAAATTACATATAAGTGAAGGGTCATGTACTAGGATAATTGAAGTTCACTGATTTGTGGTAATCCTTTGTTACCTCTTTTCATTGCCTATGACACACACTATTATTTCCACTACAGAACATAACTATTTGAACTCTCAATCTATTTTAGACTGCCATCCTAAGGGCACTTCATTACTATATAGACCCAATTGCCTTCATCTCTGCCATGAAATGTCATCTCAGGGCAGCAATAAAGAAAAGTGTCATACTTAGGCCACCCCATAGGTCTTTACACATATGCAATGAAATGATGTTTGGGAGAACAGAATGACTGTCCTATACTAGGGTGATATAACATGTTGGCTTTGCCTGTCGATGAGCAGGGAACAAACAAAGGTAAGGAAGACATGGTGCAGGGGTGGATAAGACTGTGCTGTGACAGTTGATATGTTTCATCCCCTTGAGGTTAGCCCAGAAGTCCAACTAAATTCAAGGGATCTGTGGGTACTGGTACTGTCTTGAGTTGACAACCAGGAAGCTCCATTGAAGGTAACGGGAAGGAGACCAGAAACTAAGTCCTGATCTGGGGAAAGATTCAGATGACCTAACTGAAAAGCGACCCATTTCCATCATTCAACTGGCTGGAACTCAAGAGTGAACTGCAGTGAGCAGTAGGGGCCACCTGTACTTTCAACACAGAGGGAGGTTCCAGCCTTGCTTATGTAGGGAGTAGGCAAAAATATTTCTCTTAGACTCTATTTTCCAGGAGTTATTTCTAGGGATCTCTCTGGGTTCGGCACTGATTGGGCAAGCTTGTAAGTGACAGATATCATCGCCATGGACAATTAAGCTGTTAGGAAGAGGCAGAGACAAAGAAATGGCTAAATAAAATCAGCATCCACCAATAGTCCTTTCAGCCAGTAAGGACAAGGAACAGAGAATTTATACCAGGAGACCCGATTTTAAGAAAGTCTTGCCCTTTCTTTAAGTCTAAGTCTTCTGTTCATTTGCTAGACTGTTAATCTCAATTTCATGGCTCAGTCCAATCAATACACACTTGCCAAGTACCCTGCTATGTGCTGTGGAGGCTGCAAACAGGTAAATCACAAAGGTTGCACAAACATAATCTAACTAGTAGTAACATGATTAGTGTGAGTTTGGATCTCCTAAAAGTAGAGGCCGAGACCAAATTAGATGGCAAGAGATTTATTGGTAAGACCTGTTTGGAGACACCTAAGTCTGTTGTTTCTATATACCTTGCAGGCAGAGGTACTGTCTGCTTTTGTTCCAGACTGCTTTTACAATGATGTTTATGTAGTGAACACCCTTGGAAGATAGGGATACTGTGTCCTCCCATAGTAGAGGAGGGTTTGCTGACTTGCCAGTATGAAAAAGATGATGTCTTTCTTTAAGGCCAAGGTCAGGCTATCTAAATGCTCATTATAAAAGATTCAGGCTCCCTAAGCTTGGGGAACCTCTCATGTTAAACAAACAAACAAACAAACAATAAAAAGCTGTGTGTGCCCCTGGCCCTCTATATCATCCCATGGGAATTGGGGCCAGGGTCACAAATCAATTGCTGATACTCCAGCTACTGCTATTGCTATGGGTAAAAAACTGTCCTTTGTCTCTGAGTCTCTTGTCTTCTTCTGGAATCCATGAAACTGTGACAGACTAGTGAATTTGCATGAAAGCCTGGTAAAAATCTCAGACCCTTCTGAATTCCTGACAAAATGCCTGTGTGGAAAAAATGTGGAGGAAACTGGGAGAGCCTGGGATAGCTGTTTGACCATGATCCACATATGATCCTTGTACAGGAGAGAAGGAAGGCAGGCTGTGCAATGGTCTTGGATAGCTGTGCAGTTACTAGAAAGTTTGGCAGGCTGATGGGAAATCCTGAAGCCAAAGTTGCCCTCCAGAGCGATCCCACGTCTCTGAAGAATGGATTACTTTAGAATCTCTGCTGCATTCATTCTGTCTTGGGCTAGGAGGAGTCCATGAAAAAAATGGTGTTGATCAAAAATGGTGATGGATTCAGAATGTAGCAGCAGGGGACATCAGTCAAATAATTTCCTTCTAGTTAGAGATCTGAGAGGCACATTTTCATGGCTACATCATTTAATAGTCCTTTGATTTGAAAACCTTTCAAACAAAGTTGGTCATATTATGTTTTCCTTTATGCTAGTAATATAAAGAGTGCAGAAAAGTCTAGTACTGTTTGAAGATTATGTTGAAGAGTGGAGCTGGACAGGACTCTTTGTTGTAAGCATCTTTGGGATAGAAGTGTTTCAAAATTTGTTTTCCAGAATATTTGAATTAGTAAATAGTAACTTTGGCTCTGTGAAGTACTTCTTCAAACATATGAGATTGTGTGGGAATTTTTGGACCCCAAGTGAGTTTGTCCTATTTCTTACCCCCTTTGAAGGTCAAGGTGTCAACAGACTAATCTGTTGAGTAAAGCTCTTGGGGTATACGTTTTACCCAGGTTATTGAGAGTTTTGTCTCAATATTTCTTTCCTAGCTCATTTGCAGAGGCAGCTGTGTGGTGTTGAGTAAGGCTAGGAGTTAGAGCATCTGGGTTCCGGATACAGCACATTTTCATGTATCCTTAGGCAAACCTTTAGCATCTTGAGGAAAAGGGTTATAATAACACATATCTTATAGAACGTTTGAGCTGGTCAACTAAGACGCATGTGGAGGTACATCTGGGTGTAAAAGATGACCCTTATTATCACATCATCCTTAGAGATGGGAAATTGAGGCCAAAGGGAGAGGTAAAACAGAATCATCTTTTTTGTTTCTTTCCAATCATACCACTTAGGATGGATTCTCTTCTGTCTGCACACAGAATGAACTCTGCCCTTCAGTTTAACTGATTCCAAACTAAAGCAAGTGTGAGATTTTCATAATTCTGAACCCAGGAAACCTGCAGATCCCATGAGTGGCCCTGTGAAGAGGCCCACTTATACTCTCTTCTCTTTGTGTCTGTAATTGTCAATCTCTAATTTATTTCCTTTGAGAAAGAGCTTATCCCACTTGCAACTCATTAGTGCCTTAACACAGGGTGAGCTGATTATAGACAATCTGAACATCGACTGCTCCTGCCACAGAGCAATCACGCTAATAATACCTTTGAGAATATTTTCCTGAATCTATCATTTCAGCTGATCCTGTTAGGTTTTATGTGTATGAGCATCTGCTCTTGGGTTCCTACATGCACTTGTGGGTTTTCCAGAAAAGGAAGCCCACACGAAGCCATAAATTTAGGAGGAAAGGAAACGAAATTGTCTATACATATTGCCCCTTGGTTCTCAATTTGTTACTTGATGAAAATCTCCCAAGATTGAGTATGAAAGGAAAATGTGAGATAATATTACAAGCGGGTGGAAGGATTAGCTGGAGAAGGTAACTAAGAGGATACAAAGAAGATACACACTGAGTACCCAAGGAGAAATGAAGGAATTTGAAACCCATCCCAAATCCTTTCCCTTTAGTCTGTCTCCAAGAGGCTAAAACATCTGGTGAATCAGGTCAAAGATTCAATAAATCATCCCTCTGTTTGGTTTAAATTGATGCCAAACATCTGGAAGACCGGGTTTCCTTTTTCTTTAATTAAATCAACTGCATGTTTCAGCTTCCTACAAAATCAGTTTAGTCCAAATAATGCACATGGTTGCTGTGTTGGTCCTCTTACTCAGTTTGGATTTGTTTTTGTTTTAATTTCTATTAACCCATTGGTTTAAAATACTTTTTGAATATTGTTTAATATTTCTGAGCATTAGTAGAATATAACCATTAATAAATAAACTGGAAGAAGAAAACCCATTTGCTTTTTTTTCTAAAAGCCACCCTAGGTGTTATCTACTGATGAATGGGAGTTTGGAGGGTTAAAGAACAATGCTAAATAATTACACATGGCTAGTTCTCAACAGAGATCGAAATATCCTCTTTGATGTAAGGACAACTGGTACCAACAGTAATTTTAACTGTGTCTAACAAGAACATACAATTTATATAATTTATACATTCTTAGATTTTTTAGTCCATAGGAATTTGGTCTTCTTTTACATTATTTTCAAAAATCCTTTGAGTTCTTATCTGGAAAGGCTTCTGGGCAACTTCATCACTGGAGGAGATTAAAAAGCGATGAACAAAAACCATGAACATATATTGGTTTAATGAAATACTGTATTTTCCAGGAGAGAAATAAAAACCTAAAGATCGACCAAGTTTATCGCTCATAGTGCATGACATAGAACAACTGAAGAATTTTGGACTAACATCTCATACCTTACTCTTTTATGGACTCATGGAGACTTTCTAGAATACATGCAAAAATGCATGCTGCTTTCTTACTTCAGATGATTCTGTTCTTTGGTTTAAAACAAATTTAATATTAATAGAGAATAAAAAACTATCTTTCTGAGATCGTAGTTTATTTGGAAAGATGCATTAGGATGTTAAGATGCTTCTTACAACCATTTTTAAAAAAGATTTATTTATTTCTCTCCCCCCCGCCCCATTGTCTGTTCTCTGTTCTCTGCTGCATCGTCTTCTTTGTCCGCTTCTGTTCTTGTCAGCGACACAGGAATCTGTGTTTCTCTTTGTTGAGTCATCTTGTTGTGGCAGCTCTCCGTGTGTGCGGCGCCATTCCTGGGAAGGCTGCACTTTCTTTCGCACTGGGCGGCTCTCTTTACGGGGTGCACTCCTTGCGTGTGGGGCTCCCCTACACGGGGGACACCCTTGCGTGGCAGGGCACTCCTTGCGCGCATCAGCACTGCACATGGGCCAGCTCCACATGGGTCAAGGAGGCCCGGGGTTTGAACCGCGGACCTCCCATGTGGTAGACGGACGCCCTAACCACTGGGCCAAGTCCGTTTCCCTCTTACGACCACTTGAGTCAAATTGCCTAAATGCTTTATATTTATGTGAGCTATTTATATGACACCTATCTATATACCTAAAAATAACATCAAAAAGCATTCTACAAAATTAGGCATATCTTTATTTCTGCAAAAAAACCCTATAGTGCACATTGAGTCAGATCAGTTGCTAAAATAAAAATTATACGTCTACTTTGATGCTTCTCTGTCAGAGTTGAATACTAGTTTATACTTTCCCTGGAGTTGATTTTGCAGATATTTCTACTGCATTAAGCATCTTTTTCTGGACTCTCCAATGATGTTTTATCAATGAATAGAAGGCACCAGGCACTCTTACATGTACTTTATCTCAGCTAATTCTCATGACAAAACTTTGAGGTAGCTACTAATATCAACTTCAATCAAAAGAAGCAAAAACAAGCTCAGAGAAGCTGAGCAATTTGCTCATGATTAAACAGTTCTGGGGATTGGTAAGTATTTATTTTAAAAATATGTATATATGAATACACACATATGTTCACTGCAAACCTTTTGGAAAATATAGGAAATTAAAAAATTTCACTCAGGATGCCATTTCCCTGAGATAATAACTGTTAAGATGAACCCTTATGCACATATTTACATAAATATTCAAATAAATCCAAAAGCATACACTCATGCTAAGCACATTATTTTGTAACTTGTCTTTCTATAAATCTATTTGGGAACTTATTCCATCTCATTAAGCATTTTCTATAGCAGAGATCAGCAAACTTTTTCTGTAAAGGACCAGACAGTAAATGTTTTAAGCTATGTGGGAGGTAAAGTCATTGTTGCAGCTAATTAACTCTGAGAAAGCAGCCTCATGCAATTAATGAATGAATGGGTGTGACTGTGTTCCAGTAAAACTTTATTTACAAAAGCAGATGATGGGCCAGATTTAGCGCATGGGCCCTAGTTTTCTGACCCCTGCTTTAAAGCATCATTTCTTTTGTTATAAAAACGTTTATCACATGGCTATGTTATTATTTACTTGTCAATCTTTATTTAGTTTGTATCTATTTAGTAATAATATTGTGATGAAAATTCTTATAACAAATGCACTATTTTCCTGGAGATAAGTTCCTAGTGGTAGATTTTTTGGGTCAAATGGAAAAGTCCTTTTATAAAGTATTTGATATATATTGCCAGATTACCATCCACAAAGTTGTAATTTACCTTCTCACTAGTGTTGTAACAGAAGACCTCTTTATTCATATCCTTGTGATCAATGCATACTATAAAGTGCCCCCCCCCCGTGCAGATGGCTCCCTTGTCTGTTTTGTTTGTTTTTGCTCATTGTTTTGCACTTGTTGTATGCTCATTGTTTGCTTGTTTTTTCTCGTTGTCTGCTCGTTGTTTTTGCTTATCTGCTCATTGTTTTTTATTCTATGTCTGCTTGTCTGTTCATTGTTTATCTTTTTTAGGAAGCATCAGGAACTGAACCCAGGATCTCCCATGTGGGATGCGGACATTCAAGTTCTTGAGCCACATCCGCCCTATGAAGTATTTTTAATCTTTACCAATTTGATAGGCAAAAACAATATACATTTTAAAAAATTTGCCATTTTTGATGGATTGCTTTCTTTGTCAAATGCTTAATATTAAACCATAAATCAGCTATTTCCTTCCAGTCAACCTCATTATATAGATGATGGAAACCTGGGCATTTATTTATGGTGCATTATATAACTCATATCCATAGTTAAATTAATATTTGAGGTTGTTTAGTAAGTGCTATTGAAACAGCCCCTGCAGTCCCTTTTCATCCACTGCGACAGTAAAAGAAACTATGTTCCTTATCTATCTTGCTTACTTTGAGGCTTCCCATAAAATAAGAATGTATCTTTCATGAAAAGTTTTCCCCCTTTCGTTGGGTCTTCCCAATGGAAGCTGTGCTTTATCTAACTTGAGGGAAAGGCAAAATTCTTTAATTTCTTTATCCTAGATTCTCTACATGGTGGAATAACTATGGTGGAGGTCATAGGCATGGATGGCCATCTGCAGTCCCACAGTCCGTAGACTCCACTCATTCTTTCCTTTAAGTGGAACTCTCATCAGAACAAGTTCTTTCTTCCTGATGGCTGATCTGCCTGTAACTGGTGAGTTTCTATTTTTGAATGGAAGAAGGAGGAAACTCTTTGGGCCATGGGTCCAAATCTTGTTCTTCAACCTAGTCATGCCATCATTAAAGCTGATACTTTGATCTCCTCTATCTTTCTTTTCCTCCAGAAATCTCCACAGGTGTTACATGGGCCTGGAAACCTAGAGAAACACATGGAGAGACTGGCATTGGTGAACAAAATAATACCTGGAGACACACAGTTCCTTGACTTGGCAGTGATGGCTGGTGTCTGTGAGTAGGCAAGCAGATGATGTACCTTAGGTCTTTGAGGTCTCCATGCTGAATTGACCCAAGAAGTCATGTTGTGGTTATATCTGTACACTGGCATGGATGAAGCAATTGTTTGATTTTTGGAAAGGGAGACTTTTAATTCCCGTTAAGTCCTACCTTAAAGCAGTGACACTTCGTACAGCCTTTTAGGTATTGGAGGGAAATGATTTGCCTCCCTCTCTCTATCTCTATTTATTTCAGTCAGACCTTTAAACTTGTGCATGAGGTCTTGACCTTTAACTTAATGTTTATCATGAGTAGGTAGCACAAGGTGAACTTTCCCACATCTATTCCTTGTCTTATTTTGAACTACTAAGAAGGAGCTGTGGAATGATTAACCTCTTGAATTCATGATTGTATCAGGAAGAGTGGGAGTCTTTATTTCATATCAGATAAGTAATCTTCCTGAGTTGAGAAAAATACTCAGTGATATTATTAGAAACTCAAAGGCTGGGAGGAAATTAAAAAGGCTTGTGCCTGGAACACTGTCTTTAGGAAAGCTTACTCAGAAAATCCAGGAGGAACGTGAGTGGTGTATGTAACATGCTTTCATCTTAGTGTCAAAACATAAGCCGTAGGAGAGAGAGAAAACAAAGTAAGGCATACTGCTTTAAGGGAAATGGGCGAGAGATTGTCTTATTAGAAATATTAAAACCTTAGCAACAGGTGCAAAGGGGATATGCCCAGACCCAACTGTTTATAAAGGTGGGGCCAGCGGGCTTTCAGTGATGAGGCCCAAGGGCCAAGGGTAGGGCAGAGGACCAGGCTGAGGCTTAGAGGGGCCTTAAGCGTGACTGAGCGGTAACACAAAGCCAAAGCAGCCAGAGTGCACACCCAGGCTGTGAACAGGCTGGGAGAGCTCGGGCCCTCTGCTCCACCTTCCGAAGGTTCCAGCACTGGGCAGCAGCAGGATGCCCAGGGATGAGGCCAGCTGTAGGACAGCAGGCATTCATGTGGGGACTGCTCTGGGCCAGCAGTTGCTTGGTGGACATAGAGGGGAGCATGTGGAGTCAAGGGTACAATTTCTTCCTTTCTGCCATAAGGTACTGTTTGTCATACCCCAAACTCATGTACCCAGAAACCATCTTAGAGAAGAGAAGGGGGAGAAGAAGATCCTGGACATTAAGCATTTATTTAAAGGGGCTGTTTAGGATATTGCTCTGGTCCAATTAAATGTATCATATGATTCCTTTTTTCCTGCTATCTGTTAGATAGGGTGCACTAAGAAAAATCACACCCATTACAGAAAAAGTGCCCTTTTCTTTCGTGCATTTGAGGATATTTAAGTAAATTGGCTCCCCACTACACAAGGGTTTAATTATGTAAAAATGGGTTCACATGCACTATTCTGTTTAGTGGGCTTCAAGAAGATGCAAATTTTCTCCTTACCTGCTTGTTACTACACTCTATCCTAATACCAGAATCCTACATACTCGCCATTTACTCCTGGACTCTGAGAATGCTCTGGGCTTATTGGGCTACTCCAGAAAATAGGTGGGGAGAAAGAGGAGTCAGCATACGCTTTTAGGCTACCATCTCCCCCAAATCCTTTCCTTGTTCAGCTTGTGAATGTTTAGCTATGAATGAGGCCAGAGATACATGTCAGAGTATCAGTGCAATGTTGTGCCTTATGTTCACAGATCTAACTCTTGACCAAGATCAACCATCAGGTTGGTGCTGCTGATTCCTTGCTCATTTATTCCTTCATTCAATAAATATATACTAATTGGGCTGAGCAGGGCTGTTTTGACCAGGAAAGAAAACCAGACACAACTTTTTTCCTTGTGGAGCTTCTAGTCTGAGGTAAGCAAGGAGTGATAAAGACAGGAGAATTAAATAGGCACTTTTCACACCAATTCTGTTTTAGAAATTGAATGTGGGAGAATAAAGGTCAGTAAAATGTGAAAAATGAAACGATAAATTTGGGTAGAACTGCATAGCATTCCTTGGAGACTGGGCCTTTCTAAATGATGTCGTTAGCAACCAGATAGCAGGAAGGATCAGAGAAGGAACACTTAGCAAACTGAAATTCTCCAGTGATCTCCACACTTGACTTAATGCATATACTTTCTTATGTGATGCTACTTTATAAAGTAACAGTAAACCGGGGAGAGGGGAGCATGGATCAAAACAAAGCTCTTCAACTTGGAAGAAAAAAAAGTCCAAATGGATTTTTCCTCTTTTGGTTCATGATGTCATCTTTGAATACAAAACAAAAGACAAGTATAAACACATAAGGGAAATGGAGCCCAAGTATATCCAATATTTATCCAGGAAATGAGCACAATGTGTGGGACCCAAACTTGCTTTTGTCATATGTATTTCCCAGTCATTTGCTATTTACTGCAGTTGGCCACCCAGTCATCAACTTTTCAGGCCACCCAGGGAATGTTGGTGTCACCAAGAAAAGATGTAATTGCAGTTGGGTGTAAACATGAAAATTTGTTTCAAATGTGCTACATCATGGCTAGTAAGATTCCAGATCTACCCTGTAAAATAAAATGGAATTTATAAACAATATGCTTGTAGAAAACTGTGCTACTTGAAATACTGGGATTCCAATTTATAAATGAAAAATAAAATAAAATATGGAGATATTTACTATACAGAAGTATGGTAGGTAATACAGATTGTATTCTCCAGAAGAAATGGGAGAGTGTTGATTGCTGGTCACCTGTATTCAATCCTTTAACTAAGTCTGCGGAGCTAAGAAAAGCTTTGGGATCCAGCCTTGTCTTTTAACTTGTGCTGGTGAATCTGGAGGCAGGTTGGGTCTGGTGTCTTCATCTGAGTATTCTTTTACTTTTGAGTCCAAGAGTAGTTGTGGTGTGTCTACAAAGATGAATATTTTGAACTGACCCATAACTGCTTTGCTTGAATATATTGCATCCTATATGTATTATATATATAATGTATATACAAATCCACACACACATATATATATACACATATATACATATATATATATATTTAGTACAGTGTATTAATGTACCTGCAAATGGTAGGGATAGCTCAGACATATTAATTATAATTACCATTTATTTAGCTCTACTTCGACCACACTTTTCAGTTTTCCTAGGAAGATTTTAATATACGTTTGTAGTCCAGTGTGTTTACTAATAGCAATCTTTTTGACTCTCAAAAATGTTCTGTTTTGGTTGATAATTATAATGTCAAACTAACTTAGTACTTTTGTTTTATCCTGAGGTACCTGGGGCCAGGAATTGAACCTGAGAGCTTGTATATGGGAAGCCAGCGCTCAATCACTGAACCACATCAGCTTCCCTGAGTTGGTCTTTTGGTTTTTTTTTTTTTTCAGGAGGTACCGGAACTGAACTTGGGACCTCCCATGTGGGAGGTGGGAGCTCAACTGCGTGAGTCACATCTACTCCCTAATTTAGCACTTTTTGGGTCCCTGGCTCTGTGCTAAGCACTTGAGATGTTATCTAATTTAATCCTGAAAAATCAAACAAACCTGTATGATTCTACATCTGTCTTTAATAGAGTAGCTTGTATTGTACTAATCCTCACACTGAGCTTTGATGGACCAAGATCTCAGAGAGAAGGAAAGTACATTTAGGTGAACTTGACATTCTCTGCTGCTTTTCCCTTTAGGACTTTTATTTTGTGGACTGAACAAGAAAAAGAGGTTTAGGAAAAATAATAGTTCAGTCCTTTTAAGTCTTATGGGGCTAAAGAGACAAAAAATTGGAGTTCAGGACTACTAAGGCTACCGGACTTGAGGGGTCAAAATCTGGGGAATAAAAGAACCTCAGAGAAATGACCTCTGTATTCTGCCTACTTTTCCCTTTGAAGCATTTGCCAATTCCTAACCTGTGAGGAGAGAGAGGCCAAAAAACTAAGCAGAAAGCAGGTGCTAAGAGATTAAAAAGGTAAGCAGAAATTGTGGCAGTCTCAAGGTTCTTGTGAGAGAAAAAAATTAGTATAGAGGACCTGCTAGAGGGAAGTGGTGTAAGGCCTCTTAAAGCTCTGTGCCCTAAGAGTAAGGACAACCTGGAAGTGGACCGTATCTCACAAAGACCAACACCCACACTTAAATCATCTCAATCCCTAGCAAGATATGCATAACTTCACACCAGAAGAAAATTAAATCCTCTCTTGAGTAAATGATGACATACTTTTCTTCTACAATTTTTCATATACAATGACTTTCATTCAAACATAAATTGTCAGTCATACCAAGAGACAGAAACAAATGACCAAAAGCCAAACCAAACCAAACCAAAACAATAAACCATGAAACAGATTCTAGAAACAGATCCATAGATGCCCAGGTATTAGAGTTTTCAGACATGAACTTTAAAGTTCACCAGAATAGAAAAATCAAATAGAAATTCTAGCCCTTAAAAATATAATACTTGAAATTAAGAATGCTATTGATGGCTTTAACAGCAAGTTAGACAAAGCAAAGGAAAGATAATTCATAACATCTTGTAATTGACTGAATTTGTTTGATGAGGAGGAGGAGTCAATGATGACTCCCATGTTTGACTTGGTTAACTGACTTGGTGAATTGTGACAGGAAGAAGAATGTTTTAAGAAAAACATGGCGATAAATTTAGTCTTTGACATGGTGCATTCAGCCTATTAATGTACTTTCAAAGTGCCTGTAGAAAATTCATGAGGAAATATCAATGAAGAAATATGATATAAAATCTGCACTTCAGGGTAGAGATAAATGCTACAGATCAAGGTTTAGGGATCAGCAGTCCAGAAAGAGAGGATGAAGCTATGGGAGTGGGCGGGGGGGTGGGGGGGGTGGGGAATCATGCAGGGAGACTACAAGTAACAAGAGAAAAGACCATCAGAAAGAATGCTACAAGAGCAAGGAAGACTGAAAGTAGTAAAGTAAATAGGTAAATAGGAGAGTGAAGTCTCATGGAAACCAAGAGAGGAAAATATTTCAAAAAAGGAGTTATTTTACAGAGAAATAACAAAGTACATTCCTAGAAAGAAAAACCAAATCACATCTATGGAAAACATCATAACTTTATTAACTATTACTAATCCTAAATCAGCCACCACATGAAAAGCAAGATTACAGGGATGTACGGCACATTCTTTTTGATTGGCTGACAGATCTCACATGGGAAGCAAAATAAGGTAGTGATTAGGTGCAAACTCTGATTTCTGACTCTGCCTGGGTGCAAATCCAAGTTCTATGACTACGATCTATGTAACATTAAGCAAGTTTCCTAATTCTTCTAAACACTGGTTTTCATATCTATGAAATAGGGGAAATAGTAGGATTTTTTGAGTAAACTTATAAGCTTTTTATATTAATTTGAGTATACCATTGTATTAATAGGTCACAATTTACTTGCCTATTCTACTGTTGATGGACGTTGTTTCCAGGGTTTGGCTATTAGAAATAGTACTATTGTGAACATCTCTTTTGGTGAATATGTGACACACTTTCGTTGCGTATAAGTCTAGGAATGGAACAGCTGGGTTACAGTGGATAACGTATGTTCAGTGTTAGTATACATTATTTTCCATGGTGGCTGTACCAGCATTCATTTCTAACTCCCAACATGAGGTATATTCAGGTAAAATTTATGGTTTTAAAAAATTATTAAAGTAGGGAATTGCTATACCCTTTAGAAGAAGATTCTTTTTTTTTTTTACAAGAGGACTTATGAGTAAACTTACCTCATATAATTAAAGATGTTTCCAATTCTCATCTGATTTCTGAGATCAGCATTTAGTGTTAAAAGCAACATACAGGACAATTTCCTTTTTGTTGGTTTTTCAGGTCAAAATCCTGAAGAACCCACTGTTAGCTGCTACTGAATTGAAATTGGAAATCCAAACTCTGGTTATCATTATTCTGGCATGCTAAATAATCTACCTGGGGAGTTGTGGGGAGGAAATAATTTATTAGAGGTCCAATTTACCAGATATTCCAAGATAAAATTCAGAACAAAGCCACATAAATAGAGAGCTTGTTCCCTGACTTTATCCTACAATCTCACTGCATATTTTCGTGTCCTGAATGAACATCTGGAATGAGGACATCCATATATGCTGTGAGGTGTTATAGAGAACTGCCCCATGAAACCCATCATTCATCTATTAGAAACATGCACTCAGTGTTATCTTACCTTACAACATTGTGACCTCCTTATGCCTAACCTCATTGCCAAGAGTTTTTGTATTCCTGAGAAACTGACTTATTTTGAACTTTGAGCAGCTCAAATAGTGAAAATCATTTCCCCTCCCCCCACCCCCACTGACTACTATAAAATTTGGAACTAAATTTTTGGTCTATCTAGAGAAGATTGTGAAATATACTTTTTTATTTCATTTGTTTTTTAAATATATATTTTTTATTTTAAAGCTTTAGCTTACAGAAATGTTACATAAAAAAATTGGAGTTTACCATATTACTGGCTAGTTTGTCTCCCCGTATTTTTCTTCTTCTTTCTTTCACTTATTTTTTATTATGCAAATATTACATGTTAATTGAAAAATAAGACATTGATAAAATTACAAAGAGGCTTGAGGCAAAAAAATGCTTATGGTCTCATTCCTATTGTCATTTGATTTGTGCCTTTCTACACTTTTTAATGTATACATAAGCATATATATTTATAAAAATGGGTCAATTCTATGTATGATGTTTTTAACCTGAATTTTTACTTAACACTTTATTGTAACTATCTTTTCCTGTCAATGAATATACATTTACATTTGTAAGTGAATGTTCAGTGTATTATTTTATGACACAACTCTAGTTTACTTAACCCATTCCTTAATTTGAAATGTTGAACTTATTTCAAATTTTTTGCCATTATAAGCCATTCTTCAATAAACATAGTTGCATATATACATATACATGTGTGTTTGTGTGTCTTTGGAAATTATGTGATTATTTCCTTAGACTAAATTCATGTAACTCAAACCCTGAGTTAGGCGGTTTGCACATTTCCAGTGCTTTTGAAATAGGTTGAGCCTTGCTCTCTGGAAATTTTGGTTAATTTATCCTATTACTAGTTATGCATTTATGCATCGCTGTCCCCTCACCTTTACCAGCACTGACATTTGTCATTTTTTTCTCTGAGAGTGAAAAATGATATTTCAATGTAATTTATATCTGCATTTTTTGACCTTTCAAAAGATTTATTTACATTTCTTTTTTGTGAATTATCTGTTCATTTGTTTTGTCTTTTTTATTGGTATATTTATATGTGTCTTATTAATCTGAATTCACTTTATATTTTGAGACTATTCACCATTTTCCTTTTATACATAAAGAATATATATACATATAAAACAAAAATTTTCTATTTGTTTTTCACTTTTAAAATTTTGTTAGTTATAATTCTCTAGAAATTTTCATTTCAATTTACTCAGATCTCAAAATCTTTTTTGGTAATGCTCTAGTTGTGGAGATATTTTTTAGAAAAGAGTCCTTACAATTAATGGTTTCACCTGTGAGATTTAAACCTGTGATTACTTTTAATTTATTTGGCATAAGGTCCTGGAGAGGAGAATACAACATTCTAAATTTGTTGTGCTCTATTGTGTTTAAAGTATGAAGAAAATCCTTCTTTCTTCATACACTTGATATATACAGAGATATATGAAATTAACTCTGCTATTGTAATCTTTGCTTCTTGAGCTTTCACTTATGTGCCCAAATCAAGGGCAAGCATAGGTTGGTCATGAAGAGACCTCTGGAATGGTTAAGCATGCAACTTTGTCTATCAGGGACAATTCACATAGGATGGGGAGAGATGGATCCTATTAGGCATTCTCTTAGGGAAGTGGGAATGTTAGGTGCTCCTGGAGAAGGTGGGTCACTTGAGCTCAGGCAGTGTTCCCAAAATTCACAGCTACTGTTCTCACTACTCTGTGGTCGGTGTACTTCCCATTCTTGGCAATCCTGGAGCCCAGACTTTGGTTTTTATGCTGCCTCTTGAGGATGAAATCATGCCCTCTACAAAAAACATGTTCAGTCCCTAACCCTTGGTTCTATAAACAGGAACTTCGAAGATGTCATTATTAGCTAAGGTGTAGGCTCATTTGTGAATAGGATCTTCAAAGATCCTATTTAGAGGAGGTGAATTTGAAGCTGGATGGCCTTAATTCATGTGACTAGAGTACTTGAAAGGCAGAGGAAATTTGGAAGCAGTCAGATAAGGAGATAGATCACCATGTGAGGGAAACAGAGGGACAAGCCAAAAACCCCCAAGGACTGTGCTAAGCCAGCACCAGAATGCTGCAGATTCTGAGAGAAACCAAGGTCTGGCAAGATGATGATTTCTGAACTTCTAGTCTCCAAAATTCTGAGACAATAAATTCCAGTGTTCAAGCCAATCCATTGTGTGGTATTTGTCATAGCAGTCCTGGCAAGCTAAGACACTACCTCACTTTCTTAGTATATTTACACTCATCAGCCAGCACAAAGGTCATTTGTGTGTTTTCCTTGCTTCCCACTTGAAAGAGTTTAATTAGTGTATTTTTATAGCTTATTTCATTTTCTGGGAAGTGCCTACTCATTATTCTTGGTTCTCTAAATTATTCTTACTATTGGTTCTTGCTTATTCTTCCAGGTTAACTTTAAGATCATTTTGTTAAGCTCCCACCTCTGTCCCCATCCCCCACCCCCACCAAAAATTCTGATTTTTATTTGCAGGATCTTATATTTATAGTTTAATGGAAGATAATTGACATCCTTAGACTTTAAAGTTCTCATAAAGGAAGACTCATATCATGCATGATATGAGTCTTCATGTATAAAAACTATTTTGGATCCATGAGTAAAGCTGTTAAGTTTTATTTTTTTCATAAAGTCTTTTTTGATTTCAGTTAAGTCTGTTTAAAAATATTTCAAGTGTTTGTTTATAGAACAATATTTTTTCTCTATTATATTTTAAAAATAATAATATAGTATTCTTTTTTCTGTATCAATTTTATGTTGATGCTATTGCAAAAATAATTTTATCTCTTCCTTTCATTCATATATGTATGAAGTGAATATATCTTATTTCATTTACATGACTAATTCTATGTGCCAGCCCTTCCAGAAATGTTCTTACAATGGTGTGAACAGGACTTCTTGCTTTATTTCTGTCTTTAATAGGAATACTTCTCATGTTTCAGTATTATGTATACCTTTACAACCAACTCTTATAATGAAAGCATACTTTTTCTCCAACTTTCACAGATATTGTTCTGCTCTCATGGTTTCATGTGTTCTCTTTCATACTTTTACAATGCTGGACCAGTCAAGACTTAGGACTTCAGAAGAAAGAGTGAGCTTGTTCTTGCTCCCGTCTTCTGTCTAGTTGTGCAGTGCTTTAGAGTCTTTCTCAGATATTCAGACGGAGTGATGGTTATTTTCATATGACTCTTTTGTAGAAGGCTTCCATTTAGGACGTTAGTGTACCTCTGCTCTACTGTGGTAATATTTTCCCTACCCCACTGTTATTCATATGATATTAAATATAACACAAGAAATACTCTTCTCCATACTGCTCATCCCTGCCTTATCCTTTGTGTTTGGGGCTGGCTGCTCCCAGCACCGATTCTGACTGGAAGAAGTTTGCCTCTTAGAAAAATTCCAGAGAATTCTCTTTCAATCTGCCAGTTTTCTGCTGCGTAGGGCTCTGCATATCTCAATCTGGTACTGATGTGAAAGGTAAAAAGCATTTTTGTCCAATAGTCTGTTTCACCATGATGCTATTTGTTTAAGCCTCTGTGTATGTTTCACAATCCAGGTCAAGCTTCCTTATATTTAACCAATTCCTCCTAGATTCTGGCTTTAGACTGACTATCAAATGTAGTAGGTTTTTGATTGTTCTTGTTTTTGGTGGGGAGGGTATCAACGTGTCCATTTTCTGAGTGTTCATTTCTAAATTGGGGAAGGCTATGCTGGGAACTTTTCATCATACATTGTTTTAAACTTGTCTAATGTATGTCTACTCCTAAAGATACCTGGTCATATTAAACTTTCTCTGGTGGAATTTCATCGGTTAAGTTTGGTCAAAAATGTTGGTTCTATTTCAAAATCTTGTACTCTGATCTCTTTGAAAAGTTTGCAAGGCCATGCTGAGTCATTCACTGGGGATATTTTGGAGTGTGTTAATTACACGTAGTTTAAATACAAACTCTCAAGAATAAAAAATAGTTATAAAAGGACAAAAATGGTTAAAGAAGGGACTAATTAAAAAATACGTCCCAGTTACCAACCTGTTCTCCTCCATTTTTTTGCACTTCATACCATTGCAGTGACATTATTGTGTAATTAATTATTGAATGTCCACCTTCCCCTTTTGATGCAAATGAAGATATAGGCTATATTTGTCTTATTTGTTCACAGCTGTATGCCCAAGATCCAGCATAGGGCCTTACACATATTAAGTGCTTAATAAATATGTATCAAATGGACAAAAAAAGTTTCCCTTTTTCAGGCTACATTAAAAGTGTTTATAGTAGAAACTAGTCATTCTGAAAAATTCTGACTAGGATAAATGATACTTCTGGCTGACAGTAACTGTAAATATCAAAGGAATCCATTTTTGTCCTTGAACCCTGAGATGAGAATTGTTAAGACAGAGATGACCATGGAGAACAATCACAAGTTATTTAAATTGCATTTCATTAACAACAGTAATCACAAAACAGCAATTAAAAATTTGAGTCTACCCTCAAAAATGTTTGCAAAGTTAGTTGAAAAAACTAAAACATAACTTAAAACAATAGTGTTACCTCTCCATATGTGTTTGCACGATCTTTTGAATATCCATGTTTTTGTATTGCGATTGTCAGAGGCATAAAGCAATTGCATGCTCTTTCCAAACATTCTCAAATTATGTTCTAATGTCTTAAATCACAAGAAGTACCTCTAGTCACTAAAGTAAGCGTCTCCATTTGGCTTGATGTATGTTTAGTCTGTTTCTCTTTGGCAAAAATATTCTAGTGTAAGTATCTGACAAAGTCTGACAAAATGTTTTCTTTCCTACCCATTTGTGTGGTCTTGTTGAATAGAAATTACATAAAAAACTAAGTAGGATTTGTTCATAGGAAAAATACAAATCTATATAAGCAATTTACTTGGCATTTACCATAGTCCATGAAAGGTAGTTAAGTACTAAGTAAGAAAAAGCAAGAGAATATTTTCTATCATCTACTGTTATGGCTATTCAGTTACAACGTTGCCTTATTTTATTTAGGAAAAAATGAAAGTCATATGATAAGAAAATAATTTTTAATTTTGGGGAAAATTTTATTTATAATACCTGGGCACTTTTGCTTTCACCAGTTAATAATATATAAGTACAGGTTTATTTCTACTTTTTTGGTTATTTTGAAACTTTGGCACAGGATATTCTGCATTCTTATAAATTATTCTTCTAACAATATTAGCACATGGATATATGGGATGAAAAACCCATCTTAATTTAAAAAAGTGTATATCAATTTTTTTTCAGATGCCTCATATGTTGCTGGGGTGTTTCAAGGACCTAACAACACAACTCACAAGACAAGGTCTATTCACGAGGAGTAATTATATGTCCCTACAAAGCAATGTGTGACCATCTACCGGTGTGGACAGTTGAGATTTGCAATGGATATGTGGACAGGAGGAATAGCCCAGTGGCCTAGAGGAAAGCTGAGTATGCCTGGTAGTTTATACCAAATATGGAGCCTGAGCCGAATAGGTTTAAATAAAACAAAAGTGAATGGGGAAGGTCATTTCAGCTTAGGGAAATGGCATAAGCAAAGGTATCAGGCTGGGCATGGGGGCAGAAAGCTTGGTTGTGATGAGGTTGACCATGAGAATTGGGGCCAGTTTCAGGAAGCTCATGAAGGCTAACCTCATGAGTTATGGGCACTATTTTTTAGATTTTAAGGAAGACAGTTTTAAAAGGGAAGGAAAGTGTTGAAATCTATTTAAATTTAGAAACATCCTACAGAATAAATAGGAATATGGAAGGATTGAAGGCAGGTAGGCTAGATGGGGTGTGTGAGAAGTGGCAATCTTAGTACCATGGCTGTGGAAGTGGGTGGAGGGGACCTTTCTCATTTCCTTTTCCTTCATACCACATCTGTGTTCTGGGTCAACTGGGAGGATGAGGGTTCTAAGGAGGTTGCACTGGAAGGCTTCTTTGGGGTGAACGATGAATTTGATTGCAGTCATACTGATATTTAGAGTAAAGTTTGGTTGTCCAAACAGAAATGTCCCTTAGGCAGCTGGAAAGCCAGATGAGAATTGCCAAGAAGACAGAATAGAGACATGGATCTGAATCATTAGCACTTGAGTGCTCATGAAAATAATGAAGAATTATAATGACAAAATTCTGATGCTTCACTTTAGATAGTGAGCAGAGGGCCAGAGAGAGCCTTGGAGAATTTTCCCCAGTTAGTGGCTGCAGGGTCGAGGGAGAAGTAGGCATGAGCTGTGGAAGACCGGGTGAAAGCAAGATCAATCAAGCATAGTGTCAGAGACAATGGAGTGTACCAATGCGTCTGTGAAAACACCCTTAATATTCTAAGAAGGAAGTGATGTATCCTTGGGAACATGTATTACCATGTAAGAGTGTGAGCAAAAGTAAAGCTGCAGAGCACTGGGGAATGAATAGGAGTCATAGAAATGGGGTGTAGACATGGGGCGGTGATTCAACGTTGCTAGTTTAAGATACACGGAGGCATTGTCTTCACTTCTTTCCTCAGGTGGCCATAACAAAGTGCCACACACTGGGTGGCTTCACACAATAGAAATTATTGTCTCATGGCTTTGGAGATTAGAAGTCCAAATTCAAGGTGGCAGCAGGGCCATGCTCTCCCTGAAACCTGTTGAGGAAGATCCTTTCTTGCTCCTTCTAGTGTCTGGCGGTTTTGTGGCAATTGTTGGATTTCTTTGGGTTGCAGCTGAGCACTTCCATCTTGGTGTCTGCCATTACATGGCATTCTCCCCTGTCTGTCTGTGTGTTCAAATTTCCCTTTTCTTATAAGGGGACCAATTATTTTGGAATAGGACCCACCCTAATCCAATTTGATCTCAATTTAACTAGTCATACCTTCAAAGACCCTATTTCCAAACAATATCACATTCGCGGACCTGGGGGTTGGCACTTGAACATATTTTTTGGGGAGAGGACACAAATCAACCCATAACAGACAGGGAAAAGTATAGAAGCATGGCTGTAATGTGGGAAAACAAAAATGTGTATTTAGCAAAGAGATTTTCAAAATGGGTAAATGTGTGATATATACAAGATAGAAAGATGAGTGGGGAAAAGGAGCATTTGAAGATGGGTGGAGAATGACGGAATGAATGAATGCATTGTACAAAATGGGAATTGAGAATATAGGAGGAGAGTTCTTCCTTTGAAGAAGGATGAAATTTATTTCTTAGATGTTGGGAAAAAGCTCTAGAAGGAGAGATGAGGGAACTAAGGGCTGATGACCTTGGTTTTTTTGCAGGGCAATAAGGACAAGACTTTGCAGGCAAGAATAGAATGGAGAAGTGATAGGAATAGAAATGTTTATATAGTGGAGTCTCATACATCAGTCCCACATTGATAAGGTATTATGTGAATATTGCCAAACATGCTTTGAGAAAAAGAAGCAAGGTAACAAGTGACTTCTGCTTCACATGAATAAAATTATTGAATCTGTTCTCCATGTAAAGAATTATTTTAAAATTTTTCTTTGGCCATGAAATGAAAGCATTAAATATATCTTGTATGGTTGGACACTGTGATGTGCCAGCAGGTCCTCCTTCTTGAATGAAGGATCCCTCCCCCCACCTGCTGGGAAGGCTGCCTGAAGATGCTCTGTAGCTGTCACCCCTCTTGGAGACTGTCTTGGTTGAAGAAAATTGCCTCCCCAAAGGTCATACCCCCTTCTAAATGGCCCATGTCCAGTGACTCATGAATATAGGATTTGAAAATCTGGGTCCCTCTTGTAGCAGAAAACAAATCTGAAGGTCTTTTCAAGCTTTCCATGGGATTCACTGAGATCTTCTTTAGGATTATTTCACAACTTAAAGCTCTTCCTGCCTCTGTTTCTTTCCCCCCCTTTATTTTATTTTATTTTATTTATTTTTAAAGAAGCTTAAATATAGGGGATTCCCATATACTCCACCCCTTCCCCCTTCCACATGTTCCCACATTAACATCTTTCATTAGTGTGGTATATTTGTTACAATTAATGAACAAATATTGAGGCATTGCTACTAATCATGGACTATAGTTCACTTTATAGTTTACACTCTGCCCTGCACAATTTTATAGGTTATGACAAAATGTATAATGGCCAGTATCCATTATTGCAATGTCATGCAGGACAATTCCAATGTCCAGAAAGTGGCCCCATGTTATACCTATTCTTCCCTCCCCCTCTGCTCAGAACCTCTGGTGGCCACTGCCTTTATATCAATGATACGAGTTCTTCCATTGCTAGAATAATAATAGGTCTATAACAGAATAATAATAAGTCTATTTTAGTCCACTGTTCATTCCCCAATCTTGAGGATTTGGGGATAGTGATACCTACTCTGTTTCTAATTGAAAGTGTGCTTAGAGCCCACAGTCTTCCCCTTCTTTTAACAGGTGTTCAAGAACACTCCCTAAACATTCCTTATGCTAATATAGGTTTCAAAGTCTGCTTCTCAGAGAACACAACCTGCTACAGTTGAAGGATTTATTTCCCCAGCTACCGAGAGTGCTGCTAGAAGACAGCTGTCAGCTGTCAGTTCCCTTTAGGATTTCCTCAGCTAAAGAAAACTTTCTTTACTGAATCCTGTCTCCTTCCTGGGACAGCCTGTACTCAGTGACTCGGCAGTGTAGTGATAGAGAGACCTGTCACCCCTACTCCAACTTGGGACATTTCTGACAGGCCAACCCACAATCAAAGAGCCCCACGGCATTGGCTAAGGCCTTTGTTAGGACTGCATGTGACCTTAACTTCTCCGCCCCATTCTCATTCTTCCCTCCCCTTCCACAGCTGTGATCCCAGGGGCATTCCTTCATAAGCCTTCTGGATGCTAGTCTCCATCCAGGAGTCTGCATCCTCTGAAAACTACCTTTGCTAACCCAGGTTTTATTATTATTTTTTTTACACAAAATTTCACTTTAGCTATGCACTTCAATAAATTTCCATTCTTTTTATTCACTCTTCTGGGAAGATATAAATAATTAACCCTTTCTTTTTGGTTTTCATAGAGTCATTTTTCTCCAGGGGCCATGGTTCAGTGTTTTTAAAGGTCCCCCTGGTTTAGAATATGTTTATGTGTGATGTTTTGCTTCAGTGATTTTAGTGATTGAACACTCTCACTTTACACTTTATTTGAACTCTTTTTATTAAAATTTCTAATGGTCTTCTACCTTTACAGAGTCAATACATGTGTATATTTAGCCACAATATCTAGAAGATAGTTTCTGAATAACAGATACTAGACACTAAGCCTATAGTTCTATTCCTATAATGCTAATAAGCTTAGTATGACAGGGACTGCTAGATCTTCTTCAATATCCCTTTCCCTTTTATTATTTAGTTATAGATTATTTTAGGAGGTAAGACTACTTAATTAAATTCTATGCTTCCCTATATCCCTTGCAACATGTGCCTATTTCTGGGCATTGGAGCATGAGTGGAAATGATATATGCAACTTCTTAAAGGGAAGGATCATATTATCTTCCTCCTCTTTCTGTTGCCAGTTGATGGATATAGGCACAATGGCAGGAGCTGAAAGAACAACCTTGGAGCATGAGATAGAAACTTCATGATGAGGATGGCAGAAGCACAAGACAGATAGAGCCTGGTTTCTAAACACCATGGGCCACCAAATCAGCGAAGCCTTTTACTTGAGAAAGAAACATCCATCTATCTTGTTTAAGACATTATTACTTTGTATCTCTCTATTAACAGCAGCCAAATCAATGACTGAGCTAATCCTGCAGGAATATTCATATCTGAAGGATGTTTCCTAGTGTATATACATGTAAACAATTAGTAGTTGCTTGCCATTAGTTTGGGGAATATACAATTTTTTCTTACACTATGTTTATTTACCTGGACTGTTTGTGCTCCCATGGGTAAGTGGTGGTGTGCCAGAGCTCAAGAACCCATAGGATCTGTTTGATGTATCCTCTCAAAATATCAACTTTACTCAAAGTTTAATCTAAAAAAACCAATTTCAAATTTTTCCCACAGACAAATTAAACCATTTTGATATCTATACAGCTAAATATTGAAATGTAATGCAAAATTACCATGAAATTTCAAGACAAATACAAAACTTAAAAAGACATTTAATACTTGAGAGGGCTATTTTTGCTGTGTACCCCCCACTCCCTTACCCCCTGCCTACTAGTAGGCTCAGGTTTCTAATCCTTTTGCTTTTATGTTCTTTTGGAGAATTTTAAAAATTTAATAGGTTTTATTTTTTTAGGTTTACAGAAAAATTAGTCTATGCAAAAAAGGACTGAGAGTTTCCATTTATTTCTCCTATCCTCCACCCCCACGGTTTTCCTTATAATTAACATATTATGTTTATGTGATACATTTTTACAGTTGATGAACAAATATTGATACATTTTTATTAACTAAAGTTCATAGTTCAAATTAAGGTTCCCTCTTTGTTTTGTATGGAGAATATCTGAAAATAACTTTCTTTCTTTTTTTTTTTTTAAGATTTATTTATTTATTTATTTCTCTCCCCTTCCCCCCTACCCCCGTTGTCTGTTCTGTATCTATATGCTGCGTTTTCTTTGTCCACTTTTGTTGTTGTCAGTGACATGGGAATCTTTTTGTTGCGTCATCTTGTGTCAGCTCTCCGTGTGTGCAGCACCATTCCTGGGCAGGCTGCACTTTCTTTCGCGCTGGGTGGCTCTCCTTACCTGATGTGCTCCTTGTGCGTGGGGCTCCCCTATGCAGGGGACACCCCTGTGTGGCAGGGCACTCCTTGAGCATCAGCACTGTGCATGGGCCAGCTCCACATGGGTCAAGGAGGCCCGGGATTTGAACCACAGACCTCCCATTCGGTAGACGGATGCCCTAACCACTGGGCAAAGTCCGCCACCTGAAAAGAACTTTCATATGCAATATTCTATATAACGTCAGGAACTCTCAAGCTGAATCAGAATGATCTTTTCCTTATTTATATCAGCATTTAGTTTTGTTTCATATATATTATAATTTGGGTAATTAAATTGATGCAGTCAATTTAACTGAATTGAATACGGTATTCAAACTACAGTATTTTAAAAATTCTAGAAATAACTTTTGTGATTTTTCTTGACTTTATTCTTTGAGTGTTTCAGATGTTCTTATTACCATTTTCAACAGAGGTCTTATTTATTCCAGCTCAGTAGTTATACATGGCTGAGTCTGGCTCAGACCAGGGAGGCCAATATATTGTTTTTGGCTGTCCTTCTCCAACTTTGTTATTCAAACTCATGGGTGGCTGCATGCTAGCTTTGGAGTGTCTGATAGTGTGTGAGGGATTCCGAGCAAAGGAACAGGATGTTAGAATGTTGTCTTGGGGTCTAGTCAATGATATAAGTTTTGATTTAACATTCAAGATTGTAAATATAGAACAATTTTCTCCCTGATTAGAATTAGACCTTAGCCTTATTTTAGTCTCCAAAACATTAAAAATAAGAGCTAACACTGGGACAAAGGACAGATACAGAGTTGAAGATATTCAATATAGTTTTGAAACAGGATATTTTAGGGTGCCTTTGGAATGTTGAATGAAGCTAATTGTGATATATACTAACTGGCATGTATGAAAGCTGGTTAGAGTCGCCTTTGCTCTGTGCCCTTATGGGGCTTATTCATGAAGGGGCTGGTCGAGAGGGAAATGAAGAGTTGGAGAATGCTTTTGCTCCATACTAATTATCAACAGTGATCCTTTCTCCTTAGTCTAACGGCCATTAAAAGTGAAAAATCAGAAAGCAGGAGGCAGTTATCTTATATCTGTGCTTTCACCAATCTCAGAGTTTTAGCCTCATGCTGATTATCATGAGAGGTATACAGAGCAAATAAAATGAATGAGAGAAAGGGAAATGAAACAGACAACAATGCAAAGCCTCCAATGATTAACTGTCAAAATGCCTTGGAAGTTGAATTTGAAGCATGCAGACCAATTTTGATCATAATATTTGGCAAAGTCAGCTATAACTGAAGAAAAGCCTGAAAAAAACCTGAGGTACTGTTAGTAAAATTTATATACAACCACTATTTTGGTTTGGCAACTCAGAGGCAAAAGTTATCACCTGGCAAGAAAACTAGAGTAGAGAAATGAGCAGAAGTAGGAGCCTTGACATATGAACGAGCTCTGCCACCACGAAGCCTGTGCAAGTCACTGATCTGCTCTAGGTCTTGTCCTTGTCACCTCTAAGACATGTCTTGGGGATTCAGCAAGGGTACTTGGATTGCGAGCATAGAAACCAATTTTTTCCTGCTTGCCTGGAAAAACAATTTCCTGGAAAGATGGGGGACTGTTTACAGAATCTAGAAGAACCATGTAGGAACCAGGTTAACTTTGGAGATCTAGGAAATAAGAAAGGAAGAATGCCATCTCTGGGATGAATCTGGTGTGCTATTGTGGGTGAATTGCATCCCCTCCAAAGACGTGTTGAAGTCTATGTGTCAACTCGGCCAGGTAATTGTGCCCAGTTGTTTAGTCAAGCAAAGCACTGGGCTGATTGCAATACACAGATATTTATGGACTTTAGTCACCAGTGAGTGTATTGCATAGATAGCTGATTACATCTACATCAATCAGGGAGATTGCTGTCAGCAATGGGTGACACTTTATTCAATCAGTTGAGTGCCTTAAAAGGGGAAGTGATTTCAACATTCAGAGAAAATTTCCCAGCTCGTCTTTGGACAGCCAACATCTCCCAGAAACTCATCAAGGACCTTCATTAGACTTTCACTGGAGCCCCTGGTTTGCAGCCTGCCTGTGGAACCTGGACTAATGCATCCCCACAGTCACATGAGAGACTCTTGTAAAACCTCATACTATTGACAGATATTGCCGTTGATTCTGATTCCCTAGAGACGCTGACTAATCAAAGTCCTAAACTAACCCCTAGTACCTGTGAATGGAAACTCCTTTGATAATAGGGTCATTGCAGATGGGAATTGCTTATGTTAACATGAGTCATACTGCAGTAGGGTGAGCCCTTATTCCAATACGACTGGTGACCTTCTTAGGGGAAAAGGAGAGCAGGCACTCACTGGGAGAAGGCCATGTGAAAAGAGACACAGAGACTGAAATGCTGCAGCTGCAAGCCAAGGAATGCCAAGTGTTCCTGGCAAACCACCAGCGGCTAGGAAGAAGGAAGGAAGGATTCTCTCCTTTGGGTTTCAGAGAGCATGTGGACATATTGACACTTTCATTTCAGATATCTGGACTCCAGAACTGTGAGACAATACATTTTTGTTGATTTAAGACTTTAGGTTTGTGGTAATTTGTTGCAACAGCTCCAGGAAATGAATACATAGTGTTTGTGATCTTGGCTCAAGGATCAATTTTCAGGCAGACAGAATCTGATTTGCCTAGTTTGGATCATGTGGAAGAGATGGGCAGGGAATTTTGCTTGAAAGATGCTTTAGATGTGTCCTGTAGAGAAGGTGGAGAAGGGGAAATGCATACTGTCTTTTGTTATTTTCAATTCATGCAACCACCATTCCAGCTTTGATACTTTGTGGCCATGTTTTCTTGGGTAATTTCATTAACAACATTTGTACTTCAGTTTCTGCATCTCTAAAAATGGGATAATGATAATAACTACCACAAAGGCATGTTTTGAGTAAAAATTAATGTCATGTATGTCAAATCTTAAGCTAATGAATGGAACATGGTAAGCACACAATAAATGTTCTTTTTCTTCCTCAATCTTTGGAAGGAAAAACCAGTGTATGGTTTAGGATGTGCCATGTATATCTACAAGTATGTTCCTCTAGGCTGGATGAGTTAATGACTCTTTCATGTCTATCTATGCTTGCTTATTTATGAGTGTGTCATTATCAATGGACATTTATGAATACTTCTTGGGGTGCACAGTGCTAGAGAAACAGAGATGTATACATATGGTTTTACTTCTCAAGGGGAAATTATAAAATGCTAAATAAATATAATGGAATAAGCACATGAAATATGAAAACTACACGACATGTTCCCAAGTGCTAAATAAGAACTTTTAAGGAAGATGTAATTACTGGGGGTTAGAGCGGTTATATAATTTTTCTTAAAACTTTTTTTCTTAATTGAGGCTTATCATATATTGAAGAAAGTGCAAAGGTCATAGGTAGATAGTTCAATTAATTTCCAAAGTGAGAATATCCAAGTAACTACCACCAAGACCAAGCAAGAGAACATTTCCGGCAGTCATAAAATGCCTCCCTTGAGTTCTGCCCATTTCTTAACCACCTGTCCCTAAAGGTAACATATCCTGACTTCTTCTACCATAGATTTGTTTCACCTATTTTTTAAAAAGATTTATTTATTTATTTATTTCTCTCCCCTCTACCCCCCCCCCCGCCCCGCCCCGCCCCGCCCCGCCCTGCCCTGCCCTGCCCTGCCCCGCCCCGTTCCGGTTGTCTTTTTGCTGTCTATTTGCTGCATTGTCTTTTTTGTCCGCTTCTGTTGTTGTTCTGTTGTTATCAGCGGCACGGGAATCTGTTTGTCATCTTTTTTTTTTTATCAGCGGCATGGGAATCTGTTTGTCATCTTTTTTTGTTGTGTCATATTGCTGTGTCAGCTCTCTGTGCGTGCAGCACCCCCTGGGAAGGCTGCACTTTCTTTCGCACTGGGCGGCTCTCCTTATAGGGCTCACTCCTTGCGCGTGGGGCTCCCCTACACGGGGGACACCCCTGCGTGGCAGGGCACTCCTTGTGCGCATCAGCACTGCGCATGGGCCAGCGCCACACGGGTCAAGGAGGCCCGGGGTTTGAACCGTGGACCTCCCATGTAGTAGACTGATGCCCTAACCACTGGGCCAAGTCCGCTTCCCCATTTCACCTATTTCTGAACTTTGTCTAAGTGAACTCACACTCTATGTACTTCATTGCATCTGGTTTCTTTAGCTCAACGTTATTATTTGTGAGCTTCATCCATGCTACTGTGAGTAGCAGCAGCATGTTCATTTTTTTGATTGCTTCCAGTATTCCATTGTTTGAATATATCAACATCTTCTCTTCTTCTGGGGATGGACATTAGTATTGTTTCCAATTAGGGCTATTGGGAATGGAGGAGCTATGAGCATTCTTATACCAGTCTTTGTTTGCATGCCTTCTGGTGGGCATATTACTGGTTAGAGAATTGGTGGGTCTTAGGATATGCATATCTTTAGGTTTAGTAGATACTATTTTCCAAGTAGTCATTACCAATTAAAAGTTCCACCAGTAGTATTTTAATGTTCCATTTGCTGCACATTCTCACAACCTTGGAGTTATCAACCTTTCAATTTTAGTCTTTCCGATGGGTGTATTGTGGTATCTCACTTTGTTTTTAATTTGCATTTTCAGTAGGACTAATGCACTTTAGCATCTTTTTATATATTTATTGATGATTTGGATATTCTCTTGTGAAAAGTCTTTTGCCCATTTTTCTATAGGGCTGTTAAAATTTTTCTTACTAATTAATAAATAATATTTTAAATTTTTGGACACAAGCCCACTGTCAGATTTTGTATTGCAAAAAAACTTTTCCCTTAATGTGGGTTGCCTTGGTACTCTCTTATTAATTGACAAATTGGAGTTAATTCAATTTTAATGAGTTAAGAAACCAACCATTCTTAATTTGAATGAGGTAAATTTATCAATCATATCACCTATGGTTAGTTCTTTATGTCATGTGTAAGATATCTTTGCCTACTTCACATTCATGAAGATATTCTTCTACGTCATTTCTGAAAGCTTTATTATATTTCCTTTTACATTTTTCTCTACAATCTATCTGATACTGCTTTTTGAGTATGATATTAAATAGAGGTCAGATTCATTTTTTTCCTTATGGATATTCATTTGATCTAGCACTATGTATTGAGAAGGGCTGATGTATGCCTCTAAAAGCATAGCTCAAAATATATAAAGCAAAATTGATAGAATTGATAAAAATATAGACAAATGCACAATCATAATTAAAATCTCTAACATACTGACTGAACAGGCAGACCAAAATTCAGTGAAGCTAGTGAAGATCTGAGCACTTTGGTAGTATAGAAAATTGCACTTGGCAACTGACTTTAGAATATACATTATTTTCAAGCATATTTGGAACATTTACCTAACTGACCATATACTCACTTGGTCAGAAAGCAGGTTTCAAACAATTTTGAGAAATTGAAATGAGGGAGCAGATGTGACTCTGTGGTTGAGCACTGGTTTCTCACATACTAGGTCCCGGGTTCTATCCCTGGCCCTGGTACCTCAAAAAAAAAAAAAAAAAAAAAAAAATTGAAATGATTCAGAGCATGTGCTCTAGAAAGCAGCTAGAAATCAGAAGCAAAAATAAACTGGAATATATATAAATATTTGAAATGAAATGTTTTAACTTTAAATATCTATAGATTAAAATATTACAATAACAAATTAAACACATGGGTATATTATGACTAAATTAAGTTCATTCTAGGAATGCAAGGTTGATTTAAAATTCAAAAATCAATGTGAAAAAATCAATGTAGGGAAGTGGATATGTCTAAAGTGATAGAGCCTCTGCTTGCCATATGGGAGCATCCAGGTTCTATCCCTGGGGCCTCCTGGTGAAAAAGAAGAGAAAGCGTGTCTGCATGGTGAGCCAGTGCTCACATGGCAAGCCGAGTGCCTGTGTGGTGAGCCGAGTGCCCGTGCGGCGAGCCGAGTGCCCACATGAGTGCCCACGCAGTGAGCTGAGTGCCCGTGCGAGGGTCCGTGTGGTGAACTGAGTGCCTGTGCGGCGAGCCTAGTGCCTGCATGGCTGCCCATGTAATGAGCTGAGTGCCTGTGAGGTGAGCCAGTGCCTGTGCGAGTGAGTTACTCAACAAGATGATGATGCAACAAAAAAGAGGCGAAGAGGAGAGTCAAGGTGAAGTGCAGCAGAGACCAGGAACTGAGGTGGTGCAATTGACAGACAACCTCTCTCCACATCAGAGGTCCCAGGATCAAATCCTGGTGAATCCTAGAGGAGAAAGATGAGAAGAGAAGACAAGAAGAGAAATAGATACAGAAGATCACGCAGTGAATGGACACAGACAGCAAAAACAGTGAGGTGGGGGGGAGGAAAAGTCAATGTAAACCACATATGAACAAGTTAAAAGATAAAAATAAGTTTGATCATACATATTTTCTTATGTTAATAACTGCATAAAAATCATTGGATAAAATTCAAAACATATCATGATAAAAGTTGCCCTTATCAAAGTAGAAATAAAGGGGGGGCTTCCTTAATTAGATAAAGGACTTTTGTAAAGTAAACGTACAGCAAACATTGCCACCATAATGATAATATCGAAAGATTTATATACAAGATCAAGATCATTAATGAAGCAATGTCTCTGTTTATCACCCCATCTATTTGACATTGTACTGTAGGTTTTAGGCAAGACAATAAAACAAGAAAAAAATATAGGTGTAGAAAGGGAAAAATCTGTCCTTATACATGACATAATGTATAAAATACAGAAGAATGTACAGATAAACTATTCAAGTTAATACATTTATTTAGTAAGGATGATGGATATATGTTAACTATTCAAGATTCAATTGAATTTCTATATACTAGCAACAGACATTCGAAAATGAAATTTAACAAAGAATAACATTCAAAATGATCTTCAGCACATCAATTACCTAAGAATAAATCTTATAAAAAATGTAAGACTTTTATATTGGAAACTTTACCAAATGTTGATGAATTAGCTCAATTTTTTTGTTTTCCTATAAAGGTCTTTATTTTATCTTCACCTTTTGGAGGGTGTTTTTGCTGGTATAGAAGTCTAGATTAACAGTTTTTGTTTTTTTATCTCTAGCATTTTATAGGTATTGTGCAATTGTCTGGCTTCCATCTTTTCTCTTGACAAGTGTGATGTCAGTCTTACTATTTCTTTGTCAGTGATGTGTTTGATTATTTGTTCTGCTTCAAGATCTTGATTCCTCATGTCATTTTTCCCCCAGAAGACCTAAACTCCAATTTTTTGCTTCCCCAACCCTGTAACACTGCTAAAAGCCCTGCTTTGTTGTTGCTTTCTTCTTGGCTTTCTGCTGGTTTTCTCCCCAGCTACTCTCACCCTATGCCTCTTAAGGATCTGTCAATGCCCTTAGTAGAAAAACACTGCATATAATGTTGGCTTAACTTCTGCAAACTTCTATTTTCTCCAGGATCTGTCATATTCTGGTTTCCTTAGTAGTTCTCCAATGACTTAAAACAGATTAAAAAAATTTTTTTTTTCTATTTTATCTAACTGTCTGTTTTCGGTGAGAGTATTGTCTTTCTAGAAACCATTTCTCATAGTAGGAAGTAGAAGTTAATCTAATATTTTATGAAGAAGGGATACAATCTTGGGCCTGATGAAAGGGCAAGATTTGGAAGGGAGGAAAGAATTGAGGAACTGGCATGGTAGAATATTTGCAGGTGAGAATGATTAGTTATTTCTGCCAAGCTAAGAAGCAAATGTGGTTTATGGAAAGAGAGAGTATGAATAAACTGTTAAGGTGGTTTCAAACTGTATGTATCCCAGCAAAACATGTTCTTAAATTTAATCCATTCCTGTGGATATGAACCCATTTTAAGTAAGACCTTTCGGTGAGGTGAATTCAGTTAATCCCATTCCTGGAATCCTATGTAAGTGGAATGAAATTCAGGCAGTAGGAGAGAAAAGCCACAGGAAGCACGAAGCTAAGAAAGAACCTGGGGGGAAGCAGACTTGGCTCAGTGGATAGGGTGTCCACCTATCACATAGGAGGTCTGCAGTTCAAACCCTAGGCCTCCTTGACTGGTGTGGAGCTGGCCCGTGCGCAGTGCTGATGCGTACAAGGAATGCCCTGCCAAGCAGTGGTGTCCCCTGTGTAGGGGAGCCCCACGCACATGGAGTGTGCCCTGTAAGGTGAGCCGCCCAGCATGAAAGAAAGTGCAGCCTGCCCAAGAATGGTGCCACACACGTGGAGAACTGACGTAGCAAGATGATGCAACAAAAAGAAACACAGATTCCCAGTGCCGCTGATAAGGATAGAAGCGGTCACAGAAGAACACACAGTGAATGGACACAGAGAGCAGACAACTGGGGAGGGGGGAGTTAAATAAATAAATCTTTGAAAAAAATACAAAAGAACCTGGAAGAGAAGGAAGAGACCAGAGATGCAGCTATGTGCCCTTACCATGCTACAGAGGAACCAAGTAGCACCAGCCACAGAACACTGGTCTTCAGGAAAAGAAGTATGGCTTTGATAATGCCTTGATTTGGACATTTTCCCGGCCTTAAAACCATGAATGAATAAATTCCCATTGTTTAACCCAATTCATTTCATGATATTTGTTTAAGCAGTCTAGGAAACTAAAACACGTATTTATGTAATATTTTAGCCTTTACAAAGCATTTTTACCTACATATCGGTTTGAGGGTCACAGCACAGTACCCCATATTTATAGGAAAACAAAACTCAGGAGATTTTATTTACTTACTAGATGACAAAGCTAATCAATGAAGCTAGATTTGGGAGGTGGCCAGAGGCTGCTCTGTGGAAGTGCCTGAATGCCAGGGTAATGATTTTGATGTTTGTTCTCCAAAGCACTGGTATTTTAACATTTGTCTAGTACTCTGAGTGGATTAACTTTTCCCTGGCCATTTGTGTGTGAATGAATATGAATGAACTTTTAAGAGTTTGGGTGCTTAAATTTGTGTTAGAATACCTTCATATATGAAGGTATGTTTGGAGGTGATGGAATGGCCAGGGGGTCTAGGCTTATTATGGGAAGTGAGAGGTCTGAAGATGGGGTAGTGTAAGGGAACCATAGTGTGGGGTTATATCAGGGTGCTGTCCTGGAGCATACCTCATTTCATTGGGATGAATATGAAGGAATTACATATTTTATTTTCATGATTGATTTTTTTATCATATTGCATCATATCATATATTGTCATATTTTGTTGGCAGAAGTTCCACATCAGGGTAGAAGAATGTCTGGTGAATGTTTTCATTTTCTGAGTAATAATTACATCCTTAATCCCTCTTTTTATCCCTTCCAGCATTGCCGGCAACTATGCCTATAGTAGAATCTGCCTGAAGAGGTTTTGAATTTCCTTATTTTCTTTAAGGTGGGGTGAGATGATTAACACAAACTTCTCTGACACCTTCTACCTCAGCTTCTGACTCCAACTATTTGGTTTCAGAAACTTCAATCAGTTCATTTCTGACTCTGACTACCCAGAGGTAGGCCAGACCCCAAAGACTCTGAGGCCACCTGAACTTCTGGCCCACTGGCTACAAATTTGGGGGTTCCCACCTCCCCCTTCAGGTTTGATCATTTGCTAGGATGACTCACAGAACTCACGCAAAGTGCTATGCTTGTAGTGAAAGCTTCAGCATAGTAAAAGGATACAAATAAGAAGCCCAAATGAAAGACATATAAAGTGAGGTCTGGAAGGGCCTCAAATGCAAACCTCTGTGTCCTTTCCACATGGATCGGGGTGCATCGCCCTCCTGGCACAGCAGCGATGCATTTTCTCCATCATAGAAGCTCACTGGAGCTCTGAGGGCCACATGTTTATACGGGTCCCATTACATAGGCAGGAGTTCAACGTGGTTTAACCAGAGGGACAGTGGGGTTGACAGGAGAGGGTTGGAAGCCCCAGCCCCCCTAGACCAACCCCTGGTTGGTCTTTCTTTTGTGGCCAGCCCCCACCCTAAGGACTGCAGGTGTGGCTGGCCCCTCCCTGTCATCTTATTAGCATATGAATGGTCAAGTATGGCCCTGACACTCCCATCACAGGAAATTCCAAAGATTCAGAGTTTGTGTCCCTGCACTAGGGACAAACACCTGACAAGTTTTTCCTTAGGCCGCTGAGTGTTTTCTCATCCTCACTTGATTTCTTGCACCTTCCATCTTCCCTTCCTTGTCACTATTTGCTTCTACTCAGCAATGGGCAATTGGCTCCCTGACCCTATATGCTTCAACTGTTGAAAAGGAGAACTTCCTCTCTACCAGAAGCTCCTGCTCTTTTCCAAACCCCTGCAGTGTCTGTTTAGCACTTAATTATGGAATTAATCTTGCCCATAGAAAAGGGAACTTGCAAAAGGCTTCAAGCCTGCAGCTCACTGAAGCTAGTTCCATTCTGGTTTTCCCCATAGTTCTTCCCATGTTCTTCTGGGAGTTTGTTATTCCCTTTTCCTACATGTATAGTGCCTGGTTCTTACCTTTCTCTCTCTCTACCTCTGAGTCCCACCCTCTTTCATCTCCTTATTTGGAGTCCTCTAAGAGAGTTAGCGCAACGGGAGGACTTATGAGGAACAGATGTTTGCCTGTTGTGGCTGGACCACCAAAGTCTTCTTGCTTGTATATTCTTCTCTCAAATACCTTTTGACATCTCCTCTGTATGTGAGCCTCATTCAGCTACCCTGGCCTTGTTCTCAGAATACACCTGTGTACTTTATTGTTACCTCTATTTCTTTCTAGCCAAGAGTTGCTGCTCTAGCCACTTGGTTTTCTCCTTTCTCTCTGATTCCATCACTTCAGGCTCTTGGCTGAGCAATTGTTATCATTCTTCTGGTCCTGCCTTTGAGTTATTTCTTCACTTGAGATTAACACCCCTAGACTAAACACCCTGAGACTGGCTCCCAGCTACCTCCCTCTAAATGTGCATTTGGTTATGTGATTGAGAATGTTTCTTCCAGGGGAGGCAGGCTTGCTCCTGGGCACTTAGCACTCCCTGGGTGAGTGGAGGGAGGGCTGGAGGGCTGGACTTTCATCCTCCCACTGGCTACGTCTCCCTGACAACTTTGCAAAGAACAAACCACACAGTGGGACAGCCCTGAGCCTGAGCCTCTTCGGGTTGCATGATTCTTGGGCCCCCTTCAGTTGCTTTATACACCTCCATAAAGGTTTAGCTTCTGCATATCCAAATCTCAGGTTTCTTAGCTCTGGCCCACTCCACCAACAACCTAACCACAAAGAAATAAACATAGAGCAACTGAAATCACCATTCAGTCATTTTTTTTTGGCGGGGGGAAGGGGCGGGTTGGGGGTGGTGGTGGCAATCAGAGTTTCCAGAATCATGGATGGAAAATTTTATGCTAAGACAGAAGTTTCAAAAATATATGTATATATTAAAAGATTGGGCACAGGTCTCAAATACTATTTCAGTACCCGCAAGTGGTTGAGACTTCATCAAAACATAAAAGGGGTATTGATAGTACTCATAACATGACAGCTGTATATTCAGAATTGAGGTCTTGCTATTGATCCAAGTGATACGTTAAGACAGCCTAACCCTTATAACAAAGCCTTGGTTCGTTAAAAATTCATTGTACATTTCAGGTAAAGTTACCTCCTTTCATGAAGGAGTGTTTAAGTATAGAAATGAGAAAATGGATGCATATTAAACCCATTGGACTAATTAGAAAATTGGGTGCCAATAACTGTTTCTGAAGCTCATTAAAACAAATGAAAGACTTGGAATGTTTCCTCTTTTTTTGGCAGGAACTATACATCCACATTGCAAATTTCCTGATTCTCTGCTTGCGATTAAAATTTGAGTAATATTTTTTTTTCTCCCTTTGAAGTATGTAATAAATGTGTGGCACCCATAATATTCATGCTTTTCTGTCATATGCCAGAATTTCTGGTGCTTAAAGATACTCACTCCTTTGCAGTATACCACTGGGGAACAATTTCCGGCTCCTGGCTCCCATTATTTCAATGGGAAAATGAAAATAGAAGGATGATATCAAGTCCATGGCAGGATCCCAATAAAAATTCAATCATTCACACAACCCAAGCCCCGGGATTGGGTCCTCCCACGGGGAGTTGGGAAGACTGTATTGGTTTGCAGTACAGGCCGGGGAAATCGGAACTGGAGCACCTTGATTCCCTCCCCTTCTTCCCACGGGCCTTCCTGGGTACCGCTTTAAAGGAATCTTCATGCAATCCCATTTATACGTAATCCATATAGAATTAAAAACACCAATCTTGTTTCCAGTGGGCAACATAGAATACACATGCTCAATGTTTTGCCTGCACCCCACCTTCCCAACATACCAGTTTATTAACTCATCCGTATGTTTCTTCATCCTAATCCTTCCCCCAAGTAAAGAGCCAATCCAAGTGCACAGGGGAAACTAAGAGCCAGTCCCCAAATCACAGAGAGGCAAAAATCAAATCAAAACACCTCACAAGAATCTCTAGCCTCTCCTGGCCAATGGGCGTGGCTTCCCCTCCCGGTGGGGGCCATCAGATGAGAGCCGAGGTCCTCGGGCAGCCCAGGAGCTAGCCGCCTTGCCTTGCCTCAGGGGCAGCTGGCGTTAAAGGATGCCCTGGCTGGTCTGTCTCCTGTAGCCACAGACTGTTTGCTCTTGGTGTAGCTCAACCGCCTGGCCAATCAAATAGGATTCGGTTTTAAACAGCACTTTTTTTTTTTTTTAACCTTGGCCTCTGAAGTCTTCCAGAATATTGGAAACCTGTTAAAGCATAAACATATGTCATGCAGAGAGGGAGAGTCAAAGAAATCAGGATGGCAAAGTCAAAGATGCAAATTAAAACCCAGGAAGAATCAATTAAATAGGCACCAAAGGTCTGTTTAAATGATTAAATGAGACAGAAGTGCATCTTGAGATGAATAAATTACGGGAATGTGTGAGAAAAGAAATGAAGGCTTGAAGAGTCTTGTGAGGGGGAGGATAAGTGAATAGAAGCAAGAGAAGGGATTTAATACAGGCGAAGTGCGGGTGGCCTCAGGTTTTGGTTATTAGATTGATTAGATATGCAAAAATGCCTCCATCGCCTCTGGGTAATTGTACAAAAGAGGAATACAACAGTGAACTCCCGCAGCTAGAGGAGTAACGAGAGGCAAGCAAGGTGTGCCTCACAGTGCTCTGGAGCACGTGGCTCCCCAGGTACTGCTGTTCCTCTTTGTACCCCAGGCAGTGTGTCCTAGAGCTGAATCACGACAAGCTGAGCCTTTGAGTCTCCCTCCTCCCTCCTGGCTGACTTCAGAGACTGGGGTTAAGCTGCTCTCTAATAATCCCTGTCATTGTCTACTCCTTCCCGAAGGGTTTTCATACACATCGGCTGGCAGGAGCAAGTATTATTACAATGTCAGCTTTCTAGGGAATGAAAGAGGAAAGTGGAGGAACTTAGAGGCCCAGACCCACACAGAGCCAGGAGCTGCCCCAGGGCCGCCCGGTGCGGTTGGGCAGGTTGTGCAGTACACAGGGCTGCCGGCGGAGGGCTGGACTGGGGGCTGCCATCCCTGATGCTCTCAGCTCGCTGTGCCCCGCTTGGCGGGGAGCTTGTCTGCCTGAGGCAGAGGAGTTGTTTGCCACTTTGCACAGGGGAGATTTAAAGCGCAGCGGTCGTCTTTAAAAGACACTTTGCCTCTCTGTTTTAGTGTCTTCCCTAAGATAATTGCCTTCTTTCCCTGTCCTACGCAAATCAAAATTTTCTCTTTATCTCAGGCCCACTGGTGGAAAATAGTAGTATGTTCAGTTATCTATTGCTTGTAATCATTTCCTGGTTTCTTTTCATTTTAATTTTTTAGTCTTCTTCATTGTTTTTAAGGTCTTTCCATGCATTGTTATAAAAATAACCTTGTGCAGAAATTATTATAACCATCTCACAGTGAAATGGCTGAGAGAGGGTTTTTCAAGGTCACAATGCTAGTACGAGTCAAAGCCTGGACTAGAAGTCAGATGCGGATCCCTGGTCTGAAGCCAGAAAGCAAAAACCAACCAAACAAACATAACTCATCACTTCTCAGTCTCTCTATGCTTCCTTTTCAGTGCATAGCTGCTATTCTGTTTCCTTCTTCTGGTTTGTCTGTGTTTATATTTTGTAAAATCAGTCATACATGTAGTATCACCCATATTTGTATTTTCCATGAGGTTTCACTATGTTATATAGTCTCAGGTTACATTTTTTAGCTTTCCTTCTAGTAATATAAATGTCCTTAGGCTCTCCCTTTTAACCACTGTCATGCCCATATAACAGCTATGCTACTCACAAAAATGATATGTTCTCACCATTTCCATTCATTTCCAAAAATTTACAAACAATCTTTTAAACAATTCACAGATTAATCCTCAGCTGTACATTCTCTACCCTCATTCTATTTTTTGGTGACCTATATTCTAATTATTAATTCCATGAGTTTACAAAATATATTTCTTTCATAATAGCACAGTCATTCAGTACTTGTTCTTTTGTGTCTGGCTTGCTTTACTCAATATATAATGTCTTCCAGGTTCATCCATGTTGTCTTATGCTTCACAACTTCATTTCTTCTTACTGCTGCATAATATTCCATCATGTGTTTACACCACAGTTTGTTTATCCATTTATCAATTGATGGATACCTGGGTTGTTTCCAACTTTTGGCAATCATGACTAACGCCGCTATGAAAAATTGGTGTGCAGATGTTTGCTTGTGTCACTGCTTAGTTCTTCTCGGTTTATACCTAGCAATGGCATTGCTGGGTCACATGTCAAGTCCATATTCAACTTCTTTAGGGACTGCTAAACAGTCCTCCACTCTGGCTGTACCATTCTACATTCCCACCAATACTGAAAAAGCACTCCTATCTCTCCACATCCTCTCCAACATTTACAGTTTTCCGACTTTTAAAAAGTGGCCAGTCTAGTAGGTATGAAATGATGTCTCATTGTAGTTTGATTTACATTTCCCTAATCGCTAGTGATGTTAAACCTTTTTTTCACGTGTTTCTTCACCATTTGTACTTCTTCTTTGCACATTTTTATCAGATAGTTTGTCTTTTATTGTTGAGTCATATGATCTCTTTATATATCATGGCTATTTAACCTTTATTGGATATGTGATTGCCAAATATTTTTTCCCATTGAGTTGGCGGCCTTTTCATCCTTTTGATAAAGTCCTTTGAGGTGAAAAAATGTTTAATTTATTTTTTTGTTGTTGTTGCTCTTGTTTTGGGTATAAAGTTTAAGAAACTGTCACCTACCACAAGATCTTAAAGATGTTTTCGTACATTTTCTTCTAGGACTTCTTTGGTTGGCACTCTTATATTGAGGTCCTTGATCCATTTGAATTAAATTTTGTATAAGGTATGAGATTGGGGTCCTCTTTCTTTCTTTTGGAAATGGATATCAAGTTCTCCCAGCACCATTTATTGAGTAGACTGTTCTGGGCCAACTGGAGGGCTTGACAACCTTGTCAAAAATCACTTGAACGTAGATAGAAGGGTTTATTTCTGAGTTCTTTATTTGGTTCCATTTGTTCATTTTGTCTGTCATATGCCAGTATCATGCTGTTTTTTTTTTTTTTTTTTTTTTTTTTTTAACACTGTAGCCAAGTAATATGCTTTAAAGTTACAAAGTGAAAGTCCTCCAACTTTGTTCTTTTTAAAGACATTTTTTGCTATTCGGGGTCCCTTATTGTTTCAAATAAGTTTGATTATTGGCTTTTCAATTCCTGCAAAAAAACCTTTTGGGGTTTTTATTGGGTTTGCATTGAATCTGTAAATCAGTTTGGGTAGAATTGTTATCTTAACAATATTTAGTCTTTCAGTCCATGAACATGGAATGTCCTTCCACTTATTTATTTCTTCTTCAGTTTCTTTTAGCTATGTTTTGTAGTTTTCTGAATACAGGTCCTTTTATCTGTGGTTAAATTTATTCCTAAATATTTGATTGTTTTAGTCTCTATTAGATATGATTTTTTTTTTCTGATTTCCTCCTCATATTGCATGTCAGTAGCTTATAGAAATGGTATTTATTTTTGCTTATTAATCTTATATCCCAGGAAGCAGACTTGGCCAGGTGGATAGGGTATCCATCTATCACATGGGAGGTCTGTGGTTGAAACGCCGGGCCTCCTTGACCCATGTGGAGCTGGCCCATGTGCAGTGCCGATGCATGCAAGGAGTGCCGTGCCACGCAGGCGTGTCCCCATGTAGGGAAGCCCCACGCACAAGGAGTGCGCCCAGTAAGGAGAGTTGCCCAACACGAAAGAAAGTGCAGCCTGCCCAGGAATGGCACCGCACACACGGAGAGCTGACACAGCGAGATAATGCAACAAAAAGAAACACAGATTCCTGTGCTGCTGACAACAACAGAAGCAGATAAAAAGAAGAACACGCAGCAAATGGTCACAGAGAACAGACAACTGGGGCGGGGTGGGGGGAGGGAAGGGGAGAGAAATAAATAAAAATAAATCTTAAAAAAAAGAATGAGTTTGAACCTTAAAAAAAAAATCTTATATTCCACCACTCTGCTGAATTCGTCTATTAATTCTAGCAGCTTTGTTATGGATTTTTCAGGATTTTCTAGATACAGGATCATATCATCAGTGAATAGTTAAAGTTTTACTTCTTCCTTCTTTATTTGGGTGCCTGTATTTTTTTATAGAGCCTAATTGTTTTAGTTAGAACGTCTTAGAACAATATTGAATAATAATGGTGACAGTGGGCATCCTTGTCTTGTTCCTGTACTCAGTGAGAAAGCTTTCAGTCCTTCACCATTGCGTACAATGCTAGCTGTACATTTTTCATATATGCACTTTACCATATTGAGAAAGCTTCCCTTTATTCCTATCTTTTGGAGTATTTTTATCAAGAAAGTGTGCTGTAGTTTGTTAAATGTCTTCTCTACATCAGTCAAGAGGATCATGTGATTTTTCTTTTTCAACTTATTGATGTGGTTTATTACACAATTGATTTTCTTTTGTTGAACCCCCTTGCAAAAACCCACTTGATCGTAGTGTATAATTCTTTTAATGTGCTTTTGGATTCAGGTTTGCAAGTATTTTTTTGAGGAGTTTTACCTCTATAGCTATATTCATTAGAGCTATTGGTTTGCAATTTTCTTTTTTCATAGTATCTTGATCCATGGTATCAGGTATTAGGATGATGTTGGATTCATAGAATGAGTTTGATAGTATTATTTCCTGTTCAAGTTTTTGGAAGAGCTTGAGCAAGAGTTTTGGCTTACATAGTCACATTTTAAACAATTAATTATTCCTCCCCTTGCTAATGCTAAGGGGAGGGGCCCCAGCTGTTATTGGTTACCCCACCAACGGTGGGGGCCAATGATGAGGCCTGTTTATAATATCTGGGGTCTCCCCTCTTTGGGAGGTTTTTGATGATTGCTTCAATCTCTTCACTTGTGATTGGTTTATTGAGGTCTTCTATTTCTTCTAGGGTCAGTGTAAGTGTTTCATGTGTTTCTAGGAATTGGTCCATGTCATTTACATTGTTTAGTTTTTTGGCATACTGTTATTTATAGTATCCTTTTATGAGCTTTCTTATTTCTGTGGGATCGGTGGTAATGTCCCCCTCTCATTTCTGATTTTATATATTTGCGTCTTTTCTGTTTTTTCTTTGTAAGTCTAGCTAAGGATTTGTCAATTTTGTTGATATTCTCAAAGAACCAGCTTTTGATTTTGTTGATTTTATCTTTTTTTGTTTGTTTGTTTTAGATTTCATTTATTTCTGCTCTGATCTTTACTATTTCTTTCCTTTGGCTTGGCTTGGGATTAGTTTGCTGGTTCTTTTTCTATTTCCTCTAGGTGTGATTAGATCTTCAATTTTAGCTCTTTCTTCTTTTTTAATGTAAGCATTGAAGACTATAAATTTCCCTCTCAGCATTGCCTTTTCAGTGTCCCATAAGTTTTGATGTGTTGTGTTCTCATTTTCATTCATCCCAAGATATTTGCTGAATTCTTTTGCAAATTTTCCTTTGTCCCACTGATTATTTAAGAGTGTGTTGTTTAATATCCATATATTTATGAATTTCCCTTTCTCTATGCATTTCTGATTTGAAGTTTTCATTCCATTATGAACAGAGAAAGTATTTAGTAAAATTTCAATCTTTTTAAATGTATTGAGACTTGTGTTGTGACCCGACATGTGATCTATCTTGGAGAAGGATCCATGAGCACTTTAAAAGAATGTGTATCCTGCTGTTTTGGGGTGTAATACTCTATAGGTATTTGTTAGGTCTATTTTATTTATCATATTATTCAAGTTCCCTGTTTCTTTATTTATCCTCTGTCCATATGTTCTATCCAATACTGAGAGTGGTATATTGAAGTCTCTGTTATTGTGGAGACATCTCTTTCTCCCTTCAGCTTTTCCAGTGTGCTCCTCATGTATCCTGAGGTACTCAAGTTAGGTGCGTAAATATTTAGTATAGTTATTTTCTCTTGGTGAATTGCCCCTTTTATTAGTATATAATGATTTTCATCATCTCTTATAGCAGTTTTGCACTTAAAATCTATTTTCTCCAATATTAGTATTGCTACTCCAACTTCTTTTTTTGGTTACTATTTGCTTAGAATATCTTTTTCCTATCTTTTACCTTTAACCTGGTTGTATCCTTACATCTGGAGTGAGTCTCTTCTAGACAACATATAGATGGCTCATATTTTTTAAATCTATTGATAGAACCATAGATTCTATCAATCTATGTCTTTTGATTGGAGAGTTCAAGCCATTAATAGTCAATGTTATTACTGTAAAGGCGTTACTTACTTCATCCATTTTATCCTTTGGTTTCTGTTGTCATATTATAGTATTGTATGTCTTTTTACCCTTTAATTTACCCTTTCTAATAATCTTCATTGCTACACTCTTCTCCAAGTCTCTGACCCTTGTTTTTTCCTTTTAGGCTACAGCACTTCCTTGAGTATCTCTTGTAATTCTGGTTATTTGGTAACATGTTCTATCAGTTTTTGTTTGTCTGTGAAGACTTTGAACTCACCTTCATTTTTGAAGGACAGCTTTAATGGATACAGAATTCTTGGCTGGCAGTTTTTCTCTTTCCGTATCCTGAATACATCATACCACATTCTCCTCTCCTCCATGATTTCTGATGAGAGGTTGGCACTTAATCTTGTCAAGGTTCCCTTGTATGTGATGCTTAGCTTTTCTCTTGCTGCTTTCAGAATCCTCTATTTATCTCTGATATTTGTCATTCTGAATAATAGGTGTCTTGAGGAGGTCTATTTGGATTTATTCTGATTGGGGTGGAGATTTAATATTGGATATTAATATTTATGTATTTGATAAGGGTTGGGAAAGTTTTGGTTATTATTTCCTCAAATATTCTTTTTGCCCCCTTTTCATTCTCTTCTCCTGGGACAATATTAATGCATACACTTGTGCCTTTCACATTGTCATTCAGTTCTTGAGACCCTGTTCCATTTGTCCCTTTCTCTTCCCCTTCTGTTCACTTGTCTTTTCCAGTTCAGATATTCTGTCTAGAAATCATTAATTCTGTCTTTGAGCAGTTCAAATCTGCTCTTATGTGACTCTAATGTATTTTTAATCTCATCCATCATGTCTTTCATTCCCATAAGGTCTGTTATTTTCTTTGCAGGCTTTCCAATTTTTCTTTGTGCTCACCCAGTGTCTCCTTAATATCCTTTATCACTTTTGCCATATTTTCCTTTCAATTCTTCAAATTGATTTAGGAGAATTGTATCATTATCACTTATTGATTGTCTTAAATCCTATATCTCTTCAGGATATTTGGTTTGCTCTTTTGGCAAGGCCATCTCTTCCTGTTTCCTAATAACAGCTTGTAATTCTTTGCTGATGTCTAAGCATGTGAAGATATTTGTAAATTTACTCTGATGGCCAATTTCTCTCTTTTGCCTATTGTTTTTTTCCCCTAGTTTTTCTTTTATATTTGGTTCAACTTCTTCTAAACCTTTAAAATAAGCTTAAGTTATCAAAATAGTGCCAGCAACTCACTAATGGGGCACAGATTTTCTCCAAGGAATTAGAGTACAGAGAGCACCAAAGCAGATTCTGTCCATGAAAATTCCAGACCAACTAGTAGATGGTGCTCATTTGCATACCTCTCCACAGAGGTGCTTCTTTCTATCTCCATTTTCCTGTATTTTGTTCTGGTCAAAGCCAAGATTCAGAACAGCCTCTGCTGACCAAATTCACTGAAGAAAATCCACCCAGCTCCCCCTCCCTTTTCCATTGTAACACCTGACAGGGAAGAAAATGTCTGTTCCTCTCAGCTGCAGTAAGCCAGAGGTTTTACCTCAGCTTAGTGTCTTGTGGGTGGCAGAGCGGAGCTCTTCCCTGCCACTGTGGGGGATTGGTAACTCATATTTGTTGTTTTGGATTCTTCATCTCTCTCTGTCCCTCCCTTACCCTTCTGGGAGTTGTGAAGCACTGTAATGGTCTGCTGATTGCCAAAGCAGGTCCCTTGGACAGCTTTTGGGTCTTTCTCCATTTTTTTATGAGAGAGTTGAGCCCTACATGCCTAATCCAATGTCATCCTCCCACAATTCTCTGATTTATTTTTTTCCCCTAACTCCACTTTTTATTGTGTAAGTTATTGATGGTTTTGTCAGACTATCCTTTAAAATGAAATTTTATTCTGTTTGTATAACACAATGAGGAACAAACACATTCTGAAATTATTTATGTCAACATGATACTGGGTTACTTAAAACCAGGAACACTGGCCTGTGACTTAGGAGAGGGACTATTGTTTTGAAACTGGCACTAACTAGCCTTAGGATGTTGGGCACATCCTTCAACCACTTTGGTGTAAGTCTCATTTCCATATAACCAGAGGGTCATATCAGGTAGCCCCTCCCAGTCTGAACGTTACTCATATAATAACCTCTGTGATCTTAAGAGGAGAAAGAAGAGTCCTGGATGATTTAGGGTTCAATATTAACTTGCTCATCTCCAAAAAAACTTTTTAGAGAAATGGGAAGGAGTTGAAATTGACAGGAATGTGTAGGTTATTTGTAATTGTCAGTCTCAGCAAATTGTCTGGATTACTGATGGTGATGTTTTCTCAACAAGCACTGTCTAATGAGAAAAGAGAAAATATACTATAGTGCAAAGTCACGGTAACTGGCCAAAAAGACTGCTGGGTAATATTTCACAGGTAAATTATCTCCAAGAATATAATCTTGTTGCTGCCAAGGATGGGCTATTTCTTTAAATTTCTGGAGCATTAAGAAAGACATTGATTTCTCATGGATATAAATCAGCAGAGTGTGAATATACATTTTATAGGAAAATCTGTATAGGAGGAAATAAGGGAAGAATGGATGGATTTCTTCAGTGGTCAGGATTAGGTATGTGAAATGCTGTATTGCTATTGATGCTTGCTCTTCATTTTTTCAAGATGGGAGGTGAGGGTGGCCTTGCTGTAAGGAAAAGATCATGTTAAGTGGACAATGTTCATTTTTATAGAAATATTAAGGTAAGGGGGAAGAAGGAAGGCAGCACTAAGCAGGATGCCAGGAATATATGTGGCAAAGATTTTTATCTTTAAAGTTCAAAATTGGTATTATGTCCCTTTACCTTTTTCTTTTAAAGAAAATATTTTGAAAACTGAAACTTGTATTGGGAACTGGTGACTAGTCATACGTCTTTTCTACCCTGGAAACTTGGTTGAAATCCAGTTTGAACAGATTAGCTGTTATTCCAGTTATAGTCCAGCTTGGTTTTCAGTTTTGGAATTGGGTACTTGTATACAATTAATCCACATTAACTTTAGCTAAGAGAAAACTGTATACCTGCTGTCACATTTGTCAATTCTTTTTGAGCTTTATGGCCTTTCATGAGTCTTGACAGTGGTATACAGCTTATTTTTTCCTGCCTGATTCACTGTGGATAGATTCTGTGTATTTCTCCACTTCCTAAATTAACTAATAAATTTCCACCTTCTTTAGATTAAATGTACAATTTAAAATTAAAGTTAGACTCAGAAGTGGAAGTGACTTGCTTAGGTTCACACAGTTAGTTCCTGACATGGCAGGATAACCCATTCTCCTGATTTATGGGGAAGAACTTCAGTTATGGTTGTCATGATTTTGAGATAAATGGATACTTGAGTCTTTCCTTCTCTCTTTCTCTCTCACACAGAGAAAAAAAAAAAAAAATATATATATATATATATATATATATATATATATATAATACACACACATATACACAGGCCTAAACAATCCAAACGTATTACTTAAATAAAATTATGGACAAGACATATATCTGTGTCTGGATAATTCAGTTATAATTTTCAATTCATCCAAAGCAGAATGGCAATCAGAAGAAGTGGTGGTTTGGGCATTGCAAACATACTGGGCAATTCTAAGCCAATTTACTATCTGTTGAGTAGAGGCAAAGTTCTGGAAGCCTACATCTAGTTCAAGCATCTGTATATGGATGTACATATAAATGTAGATATAGATGTAGTATGTGTGTCTATGCATTTGCACACACACATGCATGCATTTAAAGAGAGTGACATATAAACAGGCCATTGTCTTGGACATCTCCAGGGGCACCATTCACATGGAGCACAACATGGAGGGGAACCCCCTGGAGTTGTGCAATGGGTGGTACTGGACATTCATATTTGAATATCAGAGCTATCATCATATAAATGTATATAATTTCAGCAAACAAGTTTTAAGATTCCTTTAAAACTTCTTAATGACATGAGTTCTTATGTATCATATTTTACAAGTGAAATAGTCTTGCCAAAAATCTAACCGTGTTTAGAAAATCAGTCTAATTTGAATGAGGCTGGTGGATATGACAAGACTTAACTCAGAGGTTGTTACTTTAAAATAAACAGATTTCATGTAGATGAAACCCACTCCACTTGTTGGCCAGATAATAGTGAAATTGGGAAGTCTCCAAATAGAGCACAAGCTGAAACAATTCTCTCCTTTGCATCTGCCATGCTGTCTGGGATTACTGCTATTAGTCACTCCTTTGAGTCATGGCATTGTCTCCTGAAAGTCTCCTGTGGGCTCTTGTTAAAATTATGCTACTCCAGTGGGGCAACTTGTACCCCATTAGCCATCATTATTAATTCAACCAATAAAACATTTATTAAGGCCCTACTATTTGCCTGACAATAAGTTATGGTTCATGTATTACTCCTCCACTTATTTCCAAAGAGAATTGAAGCAACTTAAAGCTCATACAAACTTATGTAAGTACAGTATAATCATAATTATCTAAAAAGGCAGATGACGGGGAGGTGTTTATTTCGGCACGGTTTGTGTGAGTATAATGTTGTGATGGCAGAGTGGTCTATTTTCACATTAGCTAAAAGAATGATCTTCCCCAGAACGAAATTCATTAAAATACATTTATAATCCTTGCTCCTTCTCTCCACTTCTGGCACTAAACAATACTCTCAGAACCATGATACATTTCTACAGTTGAACAGAAAGTATATGTAGTGAGAAATTGCCTTGGGACAGAGCAGGACTGATGGATAAGCACTCTGTGTGTAGTCTAGTTGTTTTCTGCTTTTGCACGAATTTCTTCTGTTATCTTCAAAGTGATGATACATTTGAGAGATGCCATCTCTTTCCATTTCTCAATATGCTTTTGATTGAAGAGTCAGCACTGATTTTCTCTTCAGAAGCCTTCCCACAATTAAGCTCAGCAGGAGAGAGAAGAGATCCAGAGTCTACATCAGAGAAGAACACATATACAAGGGATTGTAGAACTATTCATTGAAAGCCCGATATAGATTTAAGAATCAATTACCTACATAATGACTTTAATTCAACAACTACAATCATATTCTTACTTTTCTTATATTTGTCATTGATGCTACTTCCTCTATGATTGGAATGCAAGATTCTTTTATGTGCTCGATGTCAGAAGAATGGAAGTAAGCGTGTGTACGGGATGTTTGTTGGAGACACCAGCATCAATTCCTCCTTCCTTCTCTTTGGGGGACCATCCTCTTCCTCTCTCCATCCATTTGGCTCAGGTGGGCCACCACACGGGGTACCGGGGTGTAGTTTCTAACCCAAGCTTGGTTACTAAGTTCATTAAAACCCTTTAACTACAGTGATTGCTTCACAGATAGGGGAAGGAGTAAATCCAGTGCATGGGCAGGAACTCTTGGGCAGAAACACTTTCTCCTCTCTGCTGGATTGAACATGGGAAATTATAACCTTGGAGCTGCTTAGGAGTCACCACATGGAGTCTGCAAATGGGGTCAACACAGTAGAAGGTCGAGTCAAGAGATGGAGAAACTTTGATTTCCATGCCACTATTTCAGCCCCTGGATCAAACCATACCTGAAATGAGATCTCTTCCAGATAGAGTGTTCCAAGTATGGGCATTATCAAAGACAAACTCATAATCACCAAAAAGTTCAGATTGAGTCCATCAGCTGTTTTAACTTCTCAAATGCAAGCAAAGGCTGAAGGATAGTGAATGTTATTTGTTAAAGGGTTTGTGGATTGTAATGCACTCGATTTTTATTTTCCTTTTTTTTAAATAAAAAACTTTCTTGGTTTGAAGATTTTAAATTAAAGTTTTAAAACTGCCTCTCCAAATTCCTGCAATGAAATGTGGCCCGTTACTCCTTTCTAACTCTCATACATTTGCATCACTTTTTGGTTAAGTTATTTGTAGGCCCATCTCATTACCTTAAGTAATTTTCAAGTTCTTCTGAGAAGGGATAGATCTTTGTACATCTTATAACACAGTACTCTCAGACGACACTAGTAAACATTTATTGAAGTCATTTGAAAGCACGTTTGAAGTCAAATTATAGATATCTGAAATTCAGAAAGCAAGCAAAAAAAATGATAGGTAAAGAAATTAAATATGGATCCAAGTATGAGATATTTGATAGTTGACCACCTGTTAATGAAGAGAAGACATATGGAGAACACAAAAAAGCAGCTAAACCTTAAATAAGTTAAGTTTTGTTTGAAATCCATTTAAAAAAACTTAGTTGCATGCAGATGCACACGATCATTCCCAAAAAAGTCTGATTAAACCAGATGGTGAATTCTCTCTTTTTTATCATTTGTTTGCCTGTATATCTCTTATACTGGACTGGAAACATCTCAATGTAAATCCATAAGGCTTGATACTCAATATTTATTGAATGAAAGAGCACCAGATAGAATGAAAGAAAGATTTTTCCCTCCTTTATTTTTATGGCCCATTTGAAGCACTTCCTGCTAATTTTGCCTACTGCTCTCTGATCATTTTTGTCTGTCATTTTGATGGCCCATTGTGTATTGTGTGTTGTGTGTGTATGTTGACGGTAGTAGTAGTGAGGTAGTATGGAGAGACTGTGAATTTTGAATCTTTCTAGAATTTGTATTATCAGGATGTTTCTGCCTTATCCTCTGTTCCCTGTGATCTAGTGTGATCACGGGTTTGTATATTATGCTTGCATTTTACTTCAGGACTCAGGTTTGAGTATAAGAATACAAGTGGATGCCTTTGATAGTGGATATTTGGGGTGCCTTGGTGGAAGATCAGTGAAGATGTGCCCAGGCGCTGCCTGTTGGGCTCTGCCTTGCCACGGAGCTGGCCTTGCTCGCGGGGATTCTGCCTTTGTCTTTGTGAAAGGAATAGCCAGACTGTGAAACAGTTTGCTTATTTTGGCCCCTTACACTTTTGGATCATTCCATAGCCCAATCAATTGTGTAGCAGTTGGCTGTAAATTTGTCCAAATGTAGGCAGCTAAATTCATATTCACACTTAGGCACTTGCACAGCCAACCCCCACCCTGCCTGTTCTCAGCATTCTATAGATCTCAGTTCCCCAAGACTTGCATGGTGTCTCTGGGAGACAGGAGCAGGGAGGTGTTAACATCACAAGTTCTGGAGTTGGGGTGTCTGGGTTCAACCTCAGGCTTTGTTGCCTCCTAATTGTGTGGTCTTAAGCAGAATAGTTAACTAACACTTCTGTCCTTCAGTTTCCATACCTGTTAAATGGGGATAGGGCTTACCTCATAGGATTGTTGTGAATATTGAATGAAAAATTCTTAGCTTAATGCCTGCCAAGAGTCATCTCTGTAGCTATTGGCCATCATTGGGACCATTATCATTACTACCACGACCATAATCATTGTCATTATCTCCATTTTCACCCGCATGGCCACCAGCATCCTCTTGCAGAGGGAAGCTGTTTTGATACCTGGGCCAAAAGAGGAACTTGAGGGAGGGCAAGAGCGGATTTCGTGTCAGTTTATCTCCAAAAGTTGGGGACCATGTGCAAATGAGGCTAGAGTTAGGGACTAGATCCCTGAGGTACATTTGCTTCTCTTTGATGAGTGGTTTCCTAGATGTGACCAGAAATGCAAGGTTCTATCACTAGAGGTCCAGGCCAAAAGTTAATTGTGATTGAATCATTGAACATCCGTAATAGTCCTTAGGTAACTTATGAGGTGTAACTTCTTGGTGTTGAGTCGTAAATGTTGACACTACGTGAAAAGACATGCTATCTATGTTCACTTTAAAAAGGCAAGATGGGGAAACATATTAAGAATATCAATGATGTTTACATATGGAAGAAAGCAGCTTTGTCTCACTTCTAGTTTCTCTTTTATAGTATAAACTTTGGGGGTCTCTGTCATATTTTTATACATAATTTCTTTCTATACTAGAAGAAATGTATTCCTGCATCAGCTACCGCATAAGCAAATCATTTGAGGGTGAGTGTAGCTGTGAGATTTGATGTAGAATTCAGGATTTGAAACTCTATGGGAGATGACTGCTTCTGGTACCCCAAGTGATCAAAGAAAATTTACTTTGGAAGCCCAAAATGGAAAAGAATTCATCAAAAAAGTACTCTAATAAGCAACAATGTGGAAATCCTTATTGCATTTTTGCGACTATCATTTTTTGTTTTTGATTTTGTTTTGTTTTTGCTGTGAATTGTCCCCAAATGGAATATATAAACTACAGTGATTTGGGGTCAGGGGACATTAACTCCATTAATTCTGTGTCCTGGCTCACTCGCTTTCCCTTCTACAAATAACACCCCTCCCTAACTCTAATGCTGCTTGACTTAGAATTCCTGACATCTTTCTTCTATATTCCTTACTCCAACAGATATGAGTCATTTTTTTTGAGGCACCACCTTCTATTTACCTCTTTTATATATATATATATATATTTCTCTAGTTACTTAAGTCACCTTTTCCTCCCCCATGGCTCTCCCCCCCTGTTTTGCTGTCTGTATCCATTTGCTGTGTGACCTTCTGTGTCTATTTCTTTTTTTGTCTTGTCTTCTAGTTTTTTCCTCTAGGCTTCACCAGGATTTGAACCTGGGACCTCTGATGTGGAACAGAGGTACCCATTGCTTGTGCCACCTCAGTTCCTGATTTCTATCATGTCTTGCCTTGATTCTCTTGTGTCTCTCTTTTTTGCGGCATCATCTTGCTGCATCACTTTCCATGCAGGCCTGGCACACCTTTACCAGAAGGCCCTGGGGATCGAACCTGGGTTCTCCAGATGGTAGACAGAAGCTCAGTCACTTGAGCCACATCCGCTTCCCACTTGAGCCACATCTGCTTCCCCTATTTACCTTTTGAGGGACAGGGAAGTTTAAAAAAATGAAAAAGAGAAAACATGAGATATGGTGAAAAACACAGAAACAGCCAATGCACTGGATAGATAAGAGAATCTGAGCTGATGTTCCATCTCTGGGCTTGAAAGGAAATGATAGTTCATAAATCCACTCATAAACTGCAGTTCTGCTGGGTGTTTTTCCCCTCCTTTCTAATATTTTCCTTTGTGCAGTGCTCAAAAATATTTCCCTTCCCTTGGGATTCTTTCTTATCCTAGATTGTGTTCCCTTTTAACATTCATTTCTCTCTCTTTTTTTGAAGCATTGTCTTCCTTTCATTTGCTTTTGCTTGCTTCTCAAGACCTCTTCAGTTTTCCCTTGCTTGCTTTCAGCCATATGTATTTGTGTGTGTGCATGTCCGTTTGAATGAAAGGGTAAAGGGGAGGGGATTTAAAGATTGGGGAAACCAATTGAGTTTGAAAAAGTTGAATTCTCTGAGGCACATTCTCTTTGCCATGCGCTTTTGGGAGATACGTCCACAGTTGTGTAGTATACCAAAAACCCACAGGGAGTACAAACAGTGGAAAAATTGTCTCCTTTTCCTCCTTTCATATAGACTATGTGGACCGAGGCCATGGGCTCCAGAACAGAGTTACGTCTTTACTGCTTTGCAGAGAGGTTTCAGGGAAGAGGGATAGCTTTGCATGTGGTGTCAGAGTCTGCAACAGGACGCACAAGTTATTTTCCATATTGCACAATGAGAGAATGTTGTTTGTACAAGATCTGATGAGCAGAAGTGCCTATTAGGCTTACCTTATTAAACCAGAGTCTGATTTAATCATAATGATTGTCTTTTGTGGTGGAGATTAAATTATAGAGCTTCTGCTCTGTAAACAGGTAGACAATTGTAGCCTTGCTGGAAAGAAAAGCACCCATTCTGGTGCTCCTGAGAATAATCGGATTCCTTCAAAGGAGAGAGGAATTTGAAAAATCTGGCATTACAGCATTCAGGCAGTTGGGGAAGGGGGCTGCAGCTTTCATTCCAAGATATATGTATTTTCAGTCTAGTGTTCCCTCCCATAGGATGAAAACCAAACACAGCCTAACTCAAAATCACTTTTCCTATTCTGGAAAACCCTTAAGAACTGCTTTAAAATGTTATGATTCTTTTGGGTTTGTTTGACTTTTAAGTCTTATGGTCTGTAATTATAATTACTGTGCTTTTCCATTCCAAGGCCTGAAAACTTTAACAGGTATCTGAGCAGGAAGTTTTACTTTTTGTTTTAAAGCTGTTTGCTATGCTAAAGCTTGGAAACGTTATTAATTATTTTCTCATTTCAAATAGAATTCATTATTGAAAAAAAAAGACCAGTATTGGAGAGTAAGGCCAGGTTGAAATATTTTCAATGACAAATCTCTTTGAAGAAGACTTTTAAGTTTATAATATCTCAAATACTAAGGTATTTTCATTTTTTGAGATTATTTGAAAAATAATTGAAAAGGATTTTGTTTTAGACTTCAAAGGAAGAACACACATACATGCACACTACATTTAGAAGAATGATTAAGATTATTTATCTAGTCTGCAACAATTTATCTCTTGTCAGCAATTGCCCTGATTAATAAGTAAATTTTGTTAGATTCTGTGCATCCTTTGGTGTTTGTAAGTTGAAATAGTACTTGCAAAACTCTTATATTGACATAATGGAAAAGGAAAGGCAGAGAAAGGATTTGAAATAAATACCAAATATATTCATACAAAGGTAAAGGATGCCAGAAAAGAAATATTAACCAAAAGTTTTATTTTGAAATAGGTTTTCAACTGTCTGTAATTTCATGCTTATAAAACACACATATGCTGCCTAAATTGGATCCAGAGGTCTTTTGTGATTGTTCATGACACACATAACTGGTGCTCTGGGCTTCAATTTCGACCCGCCCCCAATATAGTATGTATTTTATAAGAATAAATTCCAGTTTTAAATGATGCATTTCTTAGGTTAATTCTAAGCAAGCAAGAGTGTTACCTAATTTTCTTGATCTTCTTACAATGTACCATATTGTTTTCCAGTAAATATTGGTTTTGTTCAATCTACCAGAACAAAGGAGTTTGAGCTATACATGATTTTCTAAAATAGTTATGCAAATAGGTATTGTTCTCCACTCCCCACCCCCTCTAGGAACTATAACTTTTGAAAACTTGAGATGAACTTTTCCATCTGAAAACATTTGCTCTTAAAAATGATGATTTTGGTATGTAAATCAAACACTAGCTTGTAAAAGTAATGAAAAGGAACGTTCATTTTACCTTTAGTTTTGAAGACTTCACTCAATGAGCAAGATGTACAATGAAATTATAGTATCACTCCAGGTTTTAGACACTGCAGACTTCACATCTCAGTGGTTATATAAGATACTCTGTCTTTTTGGAATATTCCACTCTGTCCTTCCAAATTCACTTATTTTCTGAAGAGACCATCTGATGCCACTATCTCTATGAAATTTTTCCCAAGTCTCCTGTCTACTTTTCATCAGGAGCAGAAATAGATAATCCCTTGGCCATTTTCCCAACATAACTCTCCATTTAACTATTGTAGTATTCATTGTATTATAATTAGTTGTGTGTATATGTTGTTAGATTGCAAATTATTTGAAGCCAGTCACTATGAATTCAGCTTTGTGTTCTCATGCCTGCATCCAGTCTCAGGCAAAGAGTAGATGCTTAATAAATAGTTAAATGTCTGTATGTATATCACATGGAACAAAAATATACTCATCACGAAACCGTCATCTGTCAATCAATGGCTTTCAAGCTCTATGTACAGTAATGCTCTTTAAAAAATACTTATTTCCTAACTCTGAACACACAAACACAATTGATAGACAGCTTTACAATACCATATTCTCTCTCTATAGTGGTTTGAAGCTGTCTGTACCATAGCAAAACAGGTTCTTATATCTAATCCATTCCTGTAGGTATAAACCCATGGTAGGTAGGACCTTCTGATGAGGCTATTTCAGCTAAGGTGTATCCAAACTCAATCAGGATGGGTTTTAATCCTGTTATTGGGGTATTTTACAAGAGAAAGAAATTTGGACAAAGAAAAAGAAAGCAACAGAAACAAGAAGCTGAAATTAACAAAATCTGGAAGAGGAGAGATAGACCAGGAGATGCTGCCACGTGCCTTACCGTGTGACACTGGAGCCAGGGATCACTGGTAGCCGGTCTTCGGCAAGAAAACATTGCCTTGATTATGCCTTGATTTGTACATTTTCCTGGCCTCAAAACTGTGAGCAAATAAATTCCCATTGTTTAACTCAATTCTTTTCAAGGTATTTGCTTTGAGCACCCTAGGAAACTAAAACATCCTCCATTAATATTGAGTTGTATACTGGTATTATTCTATTCTGTTCTATTCTATTCTGTTCTATTCTATTCTATTCTATTCTATTCTATTCTATTCTATTCTATTCTATTCTATTCTATTCTATTCTATTCTATTCTATTCTATTCTATTCTATTCTATTCTATTCTATTCTATTCCATTCCATTCCATTCCATTCCATTCCATTCCATTCCATTCCATTCCATTCCATTCCATTCTATTCTACTCTATTCTATTCTTCTATTCTATTCTATTCTATTCTATTCTATTCTATTCTATTTGCTATTTTTTAAAAAAAAAATTGGTTCTGACCTGTGAAACTGTGGTTGTGACTTACAATTTGAAAAGTACTATTTTTTCTTTGTGCCTTCAGGCACATCTATTTCATCCATTATGGTTTCAAGGCAATCTGTTCTGTTTTTAAAGGTTATCAGAGATGCTTTATATTTTAGTTATTTTCTAAACAGTTGGTCTATTAGAGATAACCAATGTTAAATTGAATGTTATTTCAAAAGTCTCTTTTTACTAAATTCTTCTCTGATATATTTTTTAAGAGATTAAAAAATTTTAAAAAATATCTTATTCTGTTTTTTTTTTTAGTCTGCTACAGTGTTCCACAAGAGTTTCTAATAAATGAAGTGCCAAAAAGGCCATGTGTTCTGATAACTGATCAGTAGCCATGGCATGTATCTGCCATGTAACATGTATCCAAATCCACATAATAAGGAATCAGTTTCCAAGATAGTAAGTACATGGAGTCTTAGGAACAGATCTTAAGTCTTGATTGCAAACTCACAGAGGAAAAAATACTGAACACAATCATTTCTAGTATCTGGGAATGCTGACACCACAAATCAACTTATAAAAACACAACTATATACCCTGGTCATCTATTGTTCTTCAGTTACATTGGGGCAATGACTCATAGGGCAAGTTTCTTTGGAAAACCTATAGTCAGGAGGTAGATCCTTCTCTCTGTGGGATCAGAGAGAACTAGTCAACCTCTTCCTGACCTCCATAATTTTATTGACCATTGACATGCTATGCTGAGTAGACTTGGAAATACAATGGTCCATCTGAAAAACTCAAAGTGACACCTTTTAGAAATGAAAATGTTTTGGAAGTTTTGTCATGCCTAAGCTAAATGTAAGCACTGTATATTGTTATTTTGTCAAGGTGGAGCTTTTAATAAGTAGAGAGCATCTTTAAAATCCAGCAAAGATACTAAAGTATGATCACTGGTAGAAAAATAATGTACATTTTTCAGAAATGTGTTGACTCTTGAATCAGTCCATAAAATTTTATTCTTTAGAGCTATATTGTCAGATATAATATCCATTAATCACATGGGGCTATGTAATTCTTCAGTCAGAGCAACCACATTTCAAGTCCTCAGTATCCATTATTGTAAAAGGTTCTGTTGGACATCACTGCTCTAATATCATTTAATTCTATTAACATCTGATTTCTTTGGTCACTTTTCTGATTGTTTAAATGGAAGCATAGCAGGGAGGCTGTGATGTGACAGTGGACATTTATTTCAGCCTATACAAGGACCCTTACCATCCCTTCTGTTTCCTATAATGGGGTCATTGGCATGAGCCCATGCCAGCTTGTGACTTGAGCCTTCCAGTTCTATCTTCCTCGCTGCTTCCAGAGTTACTAATTTAAACCACAGGTCAATGTAAGTCATTCTGTTTTCTTCTAAGAAAAGTATGAATGCTCCCCATTACCCACAGAGTAATTTTTGGGGGTTGAAATTCAACTAGATATAAACCAGCCTTTCTAGCCCTTATCATATTCCTCCAATAATTCTATGCTCTGGCCACACTAACATGCTAACATTCTTGGCCACCTATCCACATGTCTTTAGTCCTTTGCTTATGCTGTTCCTGGAGGCTCCATGCAAGAAGTCCACAGTTCAGTTTATAAGACCCTTGAAAAACCCTTTGTGAAAACTTCTGGAATCCTGCCAAACCAAAACATATCACTGCATTGTCTAAGGGCTCACAGCATTTTATTTCCATCCCTTTCCAATTAATTTTTCGAATGTCTATCTCTCCCACCGGGTGAAAAGCTTTTGAAGTAAAGGACCCAGCATCAGTCATCTCTGTATCCTCCATAGCTTCCTAGGCATAGCTGCAGCTCAAGAACTATAGAGAAACTTGCATTTCATTTGGGGTGAGGAATAGAAAAATGGGCAGCATGGAGTCAAAAGGAGGTTTGCTTCGAGATGTGGGGCTGGGGGTTGTAGGATTGCAGAGGATGCAGGCTGGAGGAGAACTGAGGTTGAAGGGAGAAATCTGACCTTGGCAGTGCTGAAGAGCATGCTAGAACTGTGAGGCGTTGCTGCAGGCTACCAGTGTTTCATAGGTCATGAAGCACCGCAAGACATTCCTCCTGATGGAAATCAACCTCAGGCACGGTGAGTCACTCTCTCCCTGTGCTCATATGGCACTGGACCCATAGCTCTGCTACAGCCTGAGCCCTCAGGCTGGGCACTTGCTGGGGTCAGGGCTACTGTCTTGTTCTACAGCCCATCCTCTCCTCATCCCCTGCCCCATCGTTCCTCAGGCCTAGCTTACCACATCCCACAGAGAAGACTCTCTGCAAACACGGGCTGAATATGAACTGAGAAATGTGTGAAAGGGCACCAAAGGTAGAGGGCAAACCATGTAAGAGTTTTGAATACAAACAGGAATGTGGAATACGTTACCAGAGTTATTTTATTTATTTTCCAACAGCACAGGGTCTTTGGGTCATCTCTGCCATGTAACCCAGCGATATCTTGGCATGCCTGGAATTCTGAATGCTGTTTGATCAATCATCACTCCATCTTTCCACAAAAGCGCCTGGTTTTACTAAAGATAAAACACCCTCTCCTCATCTTCAAAAGAAAACTCAGAATGTTTTTAAATTTCCCCCTTTTTGACTCTTTCACATCAGTGCTTCCCCAGGTCAGCCTGAAGTAATGGGCAATTTGGCGAAACAGAGCTGGAAGTATTTGGAATGTGGAACTCTTTTACATGAGTGGGGGGAAGTTCACCAAAGTGCATGTGTGGTCAAGGAAGCTTAAAAATGAAGGTGATTTCTAAAGGAGAAAAAAAAAAAAGTCAGCAAGCTTTCAGTAAGCTGCTTTTTTTCTTAAGGTATCAGTTGATTTACTTGCCAAAGAAATGAATGGCTGCCAGCTGAGGAAAAAGCAATGCACTCTTCCAAAAGGATCCTTTGAGTAGAAGAAACACGTAAATTCCAAGAAAAGTTAGTTAGAAAGAACAGTTTATTCTCGCGGCTCTCCTTCTCCTGACATTAGTGTTTATTCCCCCCAAACGACCTATTTATTCCTTTCTAAAGCATCATAGCAGTCTATGTATTGGTCAGGGCAAAAAGAACTTTTCTTACCGCAGAGACCCTTTTGGGACACCAAGTAGAGACCTCAGCTATCCTCTTAACTCCTCAGGACTCTAAAATCTAATGTCTGCAGAGACAAACAGAAGGGCTACTGCAAGAAGGCAGGAGCCCAAGCAGTTAGGATGTCGGCCTTGGACCAAGAAAATCACCTGGGTGTTCCAACAGGAGCTAGTTTGCCATCAATCCATAAGATGGGTTTAGGGCAGCCAGCCTCTGACTGTGTAACTTGTATTTACTGCAACTGTAGCACATATTCATTGCAAGCTACAATTATCCACAGTTTAGTCTGTTTATGAAACCATTTTGTGGTTATTTATTAAAAATAAAATTTATGTGTGCTTATTGAAGTTATATTTTGGCAGGGAAAGGAGGTTGGCAGAAACGTTTGAGTCAACAGCCAGGCTCTAGCCACTTTTTATGTCGTCATATAAAAACTTGTCAAATAATATTTAGTTTGAAATCTTCAGTCGCAAACATAAGGTTAGTCAGGAAAATATTTTGTGAGTAGGTCTCCTTTAAACAAGAACCTGGGTGTTTTGGATCTAAGTTATGGTGATAATCAAGCTTCTGGCTTGTTTGGGGGCGATCTGTTATCCTATCTCTCCCACCAAGTTCCATTACCTGCATTTTGTCCAGGTTTCTCACATATTTCTGTGACTTTAAAACATCTGTTATCTTTTAATCTATCAATTGTTACATCCAAAGACAAATCTATTACTCATTCTTAGAGAGAAGTTATCCTGTCTTATCCTCACAGTGGTGCTCTACCAAGTCAATTGGCGATGGCGATCCTTTAAGTGCACATGAATTACTTTTTCTGGACATTTTTAGTTATTTAATCACTGTACTTACTTTTCTAAAGACTTCTAAGAAGAAAGCTCTTTTTAAAGGGGCCACAGTTGCTACCTTCAGGTATGCATAGTCAAACTTACTTACCTTTACCAAAAGGTTGAAGTGACAGGAGTTTGTTGATAAGGATGCTGAAGAGAAAGAGAAATGACATTAAGGAAAGGGCCTTGGGTTTAGAGAGGAAAAACATTCTACGAACAGTGCTGGAGACCGAATCATATCCCCCACAAAAAGGCATGTTCAGGTCCCAAACCTTGGTCTTGGGGGTGTGAACCCATTTGTAAATAGGACCTTTAAAGGTGTTATTAGTTAAGGTGAGACCAAACTGAATCTGGGGGAGGCCTTAATTCAATATGGCTGATGTCCTTACGGTGAAGGAAACTGGATACAGAAGGGAGGCCTTGGAAAGCAGCCAGAAGCTGGAAGTCAATGCAACCCAGAAGGTAAGGGAGAAGTCAAGGACCAAAGAATGCCTGCAGCCAGCCCCAGAATGCCACCGTCTTCATGGAGAAAGAATTGCCTTGTTGAGGCCTCAATTTTGGACTTCTGCGAACCTCAAAACTGTGAGCCAATACATTCCTGTTATTTACGCTATCCCACTGTATGGCACTTGTTTTAGCAGATAGGAAACTAGGACAAATAGAGTTAAAAGAATTCTTAGCCTTTGGATCTATGTACACAAAGATTTAATGGGAGAAGAGGAAAGACAGTATGGATTATTCAAGAAGAAACCTTGAGTGAAAGAGAGTTTCTGAGCTGTGATAAACAGGAAGGTGAAAAAGGACAGCCCAATGTACTTTGAGTACTTTGGGTATGAGTCATGCTGATAGTATGGATTATTTAAGAAGAAACCTTTAGTGAAAGAGAGTTTCTGAGATGTGATAAACAGGAAGGTGAAAAAAGACAGCCCAATGTACTTTGAATACTTTGGGTATGAGTCATGCTGAAGTTTTGCTTTAGTTTGCTTGGAAAGAATTTCTGATCTCAACTTTTACAACAGTTGTAAATTTTATATATCAATTGTATTCAGTCTCTCCCTCTGGCTTTGATTCTAGAAGACCTATTTTGAAGGTGTCCTTTTTCATAGTGATTTGGTTCTGCAGTTGAGTATTTGTTGCCAAGTAACCTACTTCAATTCCTTATACATTTTGTTTATTGGACATTGTCTGTGAGTGCAGCTCTGTGCTCAATCTATATATAGTGTTAAGTTTTCCAGGACAGAAACATTCCTATAAAAATCTTATAATAAGTGATAAACTTGTTATCTAAAGCTGATCTGTATTTGGTTGTAGCAGTTTGGCATTATTTATGAATTCCAAAAATAGATTATAGATTATGTTTGTAAACCGGTCTTTTCCTCTGGATATATAAGATTGTATTAAATTCAGAGGTTTCACTTATACTTGATTAAATAATGATTAAGGCTTTGATTGGGCCATGTCGGTAGGACTTGAGTCCCTGCCCCCTTGCAGTTAGTAAGAGTTTTTTTGGATGTTGGCATACTGGGAAGTAAGAGAAGCAGATGTGTGAGGAAAGAAGGAAGGCTCCATTAGACATGCTAGATGCCCTGGGAAGAGAGACGAGCTGTTTGCCTGATAGTTTACAGTTGACCTTGTGGAGAAAACAGAATAGCTGAGCCCAGAGAGAAATGAGCCCCAAGAGAGAGACAAAACTGATCCCAGCCTACAGCTGAGAAAGGAAGGAGCTGGGACCACGGAGCCTTAAGAGGAGGAAGAAGGCTGAATCCTTGCAGATGTTACCTGCCACCTTGCTCCAACATGTGGCCAATGACTTTGGAAGAGAAAGTACCTACTATGGTACCTTGAGTTGGACTCTTTAGGACCTTGTGACTGTAAGCTTCTACCCTAAATAAATACCCTTTATAAAACCCAACAGAGTTCTGGTACTTTGCATCAGTATCCCACTGGCTGACTAATACATTGATACTCTAAGATAGTTTGGTTGCCATCATCACAATGGAACCTTATTTTGGGCCTACCAAGTTAAAAAATCCTGAGGTTTGCAGAAGTTTGGTCTACTGAAGGACAGAGACATCAGCATGACTGGATCAGGGGAGTGGAAAATAATCTGTCTGGATTAGTAGGACCCCAATAATACCATTGCAGGATTTCAAGTAGAGAATTAAAAGATTTTGTGGATTGCCTGCCTGGTGATGCATAGTTTCTATACTATAGAAATAGTTTAGTGGGTAGGATTTTTATTAAGGAGTGTTCTTGGGATTAACATCTGTGGATGGAGGGGAAGGAAGAAGGATTGGGCATAGAGAGGAGATGAACTGGGCCTTGGACAACCCCATAGGGAGCAGTGGGACTAGAATGATCCTCTAGAGTTGTCCCCACTTGGGCAGAGATGGTTGGGTCTTTACAATACCACAGTCATGAGTCAATGGATGTTGGTGTCCCTAGAAAGGATGAGAGTTGGGGTAAGGCATTTTCTTTGCAGTCAAGGCAATCCTGTAGGGACTGACAACACTCCAGCATCTGGAAGATGAATTCTTCGTTGAAGGGAAATATAAGTGATGCATTACAGTGTTTACAATGGTACTGAAAAAATCATGCTGGCAGTTTGGGAAGCACGGGTTAGAGAGAGAAATAGCAGGGGTGCATTCCAGATATGATGCTCTTGGAATTGTTCAATGGGAGATGATGGTAGTTTGAACATTAAGTAGACTGTGGGGTTGCAAAGATGTGAATGGAGTCAAAAGATATTTTTGACATAGAGCCAAAAGAAATAGGGGATGGATTGGATGAGGGAAAGAAGGTGGAGAAGGGTGCCAAGGATGAATTTCAGAGTTTGGGCATGAGCAATTGGGAGGAGAGGGTTACTGTTTTACAGAGGACAATAGTTGAGGACCAGAATTGTGGGGATGGGATTAAAGAGATTTCCTCTGGACGTTTTAAAGAGTTATATGTTGATGTTTAAACCAAGTGGCCATATCAAGGAAAAAGTTGGTTCTAGAGTTGAGGAAAGAGACCTGAAATGTTATTTTACATTGGACCATTTGCAGATGATATGTCCTAGGCAGTGAATGTGGTCAAATAGGAAGGAAGTTCAGCAGAGAACCCCAATGAAATCTCATTTCTAGAAGTGCAAGAACAAATAAGGCAGATTGAGGAGCAATCAGAGATGTAGAAAGAAAACCAGGGCAATTTGATGTCATGGAAGCTTAAGGAGGAGACCATTTCGAGAGGCAGAGATTTGTTAGCATTTCTTTCATTATTAATGAAGGAGAACATCTATTTTAATGTTTCACAATTTTTTATAACTTTGCTGAGGCATATTTTACATGTCATGTCATTTACCCATTTCAAATGTATAATTCAATGATTTTATTTTTTGGTAAATTTGCCAAGTTATGCAATTATTATTATAAATCATAAATCAGTTTTAGAACATTTTTATCACTCTAATAAGATCCCTTATTCAGGGTTATTAATTTTCCCTATTCTTTTTGTGAAGCTTTTTTAAGGACTCCTGTTCTTTTTTCCATTTTTAAAAAAACATTGATATATATGAACTTTAAAAAATAATAGGTTTCTAATTTTTTGGACACATATGATAAAATGTTAGGTGTTCAGGTTGTCAATTATCCTTCAACCTGATTTTGAAGATGTTTGTCATGTTAAATGCACTGGCCTTCTCCTTTATGGATGCATGATTTGGTTTGAATTTTAATATTATTTGAAAGTTTTTTTCCAGTATTATATAAATATGTTCATATATTCTTCTAGTATTCTAATGGCTTAATATTTTTTACATTTAGATTTCTGATTCATTTGAAATTCATTTTATTGTAAGGAGAGCAGTAGTGATCCATTACTGGTATCCCAAACTGCTGGCCACTTGTTTCAAAAAGATGACAAATCTATCTTTTCCCCATAGATTTGGTTAAATTACCATATTCTGTCCATTGTTTAGTCTATTCCTGCCTTAGTGCCATGCAGTTTTATTTACTATCCCTTTACAATACATTTTAATATCTAATAACATGAGACTAATAGCATTTGGCTCAATCTCTGTGCAGGTGAGTTTATTCAGAAATTAGATTATTAACCTCTGTCTAGCATTTCCCTTGGCCCTTATCCCAAATGGACCCTGCTAACCTCCAGGCTTCAAGGCTCTTTGTTTTAATCACCAAACTCTCAAAATAAATCTGGTTCTTCAGCCAGACTAATAATTTGAAGTTTGACTGTTTTGTTTGCATAAATATTTAAATCAACTTGGTTGCCTGGTAATCTGATGGTAGTTTGCTATCATCTGCAAGCAGCCCATTTTGTGGGTAAGGTAAGTAAACATTGTCTTGTAATTCCTGAAAAGAAGGGTTGACTATTATAATTTTATCGGCCAATTGGCATATTTTATTCAGTTCTCTATCAGTAACAGACATTTGTGTTAGTTTCATGTCATGCTTTACCCTTTCTGATAGTCTTTGAAAGAATCTAGAGTTGACGGTTATTTTTTGATGGGCAGTTTGATGACACTAGCTATATTTATTCATTTCATCAGCTCAGAGGATTCTGCCCAGCTATTTCGGCATACTCTTTTTAAATTTTTTTTTTCCATTTCTTTTCTTACACACAAGAAGGCTTCTGTTCCTCGGCATAAAGACTCTGGAATTTTGATCATGTCTGTGACGTGTAAAACTAAAAGAATTTAAAAAGGATAGGAAGTGGTTTCACAGCCAGTTTCTATGCTTCTTATTGTTTGTGCATGCAGTGATGCCATTGAATCAGATTCTTAACATACGCCTATTGCTCTATGGTGATTAGTGAAAGGTTGTCAGTTACAGTCAAAGAGATACTGGTAGTGTTTAGACCTCAATTAAAATGTAGTATAGTCAGGCTTTACCCTGAGCGAAAGCTTAGGAGTAGTAAGTGTACTTAGCTTACTAAATTTTGAAAGGGGCATGAGGCTGGTGGCAGAAGACATGCATTAGACTACTGTGGAGAGCCGGGAGGTTATCTTCTATTGACCCCTGGATTCCTTGTCTGTGAAAGGAAGTGATAATAAACACCTATCTCACAGGATTGGCATGAATACAAATAACACATGTGAACATGTGTTAGGTAGGAGAAAAAGCTATAGAAATACTAAGTTGAATTGAAGTTAAGTTCCCAGCTTTTCCTTGGCTTGGAAGGATTCATGTTAATTGGAGGCAAAATAAATACTATGGTTCATTTAATCTAAGATACCATGGACTGTAAGATAACACCATTATTTTATGGACCACTAGGGAAAAATGCTCCCAATTGTTATTTCAGAAATAAGGCATAATCTGATTTCTGAATGTTAAGATCTGAAACAAATCTGTGTCTTAGAAACTGGTGATATATAATAAGTAGAGAAGGTATCAAAGGTTTGGACTGAGTAGGGAGAACACCAGTCTGGTAACTTAGATATGCAGAATCTTTTAGACGGGATTTGAGTTATAATACCTGAAATATATTCAGGGCTCAGTAGAATAATTATCTTAATGTGTAGATAATTTATTTATAATTGGCAAATTTTACAGGAGTCAGAATACATTAACTGTTTGGGCCCATTGTAAATCCATGCCACCACCTGATCCTCTGATTTAGCTCTTTGGGGATCCTGTTGATCTCTTTGCAGGATTCATTTCAAGCCCTTTTCAGTCTTCAGGTTCCTACCTTCATATCCCCCGCCAGCCAATGATTTTTCTGCTTATACTTGGGTGTGAGCAACTGCAGTTTCCTTTATCTTCATCACAACATCTCTTTCCTTCTGTTTTAGTTAAAAATGTCTCTTTCCTTCTCCAAGGTCAATATTGTGTCTGAGTTCACTTTTCACCTTTTATTTTTTATTTTTTTTTTGGGGGGTTGCTTTATCTACTCTCTTCTCTTAACCTTAACAAGTTCTTTCTATTTTGCTTGTTCATGGGCTAACCTTTTCCTAATTTGAGAAAAGTCCTTTATAACCTATTATTGTTGAGAGCCAGTATAGTGAAGGGAAGTGACTGAGTTTTAGAACCACATTCGACAGATTCAAATCCCAGCTCATCTACTAACCAGCTGGCTATATTAGGCAAATTACTAAACACTTTTGTTCTTCAATTGTTTTCATTTTAAAACTTTGGGATGATGATGGTTGTCGTTGCCTTATGGAATATTTATAAGGATTAAATAAATAAAAAAATATATATATATACATATAAAGTGCTTAGGACATTGCCTGGCAACATATTAAGAGCTTGATAAGTGTTATCTATTATTTTTATAAACCTCAATTTACCAGTTTATTTCTTCTCTTCTCTTCTTTGCTCACCACCAATTTAAAAAAAAGTACTTCTTGAAACCATTGCATTGGACTGACAGAATATTTTCTGAGTCTGGTTCTGTTCTATTTTCTTTCAATACCACATATTCTGGTGAAAATTAAAGAAGTGAAGGTCTGTATGTATAAAAGTATTACAAATTCCTCAAATCTCTTTTAACTCACATTCACTTATGATGACAAAGGCTGTCTTTACTGTTTCTTTCTATCCAGGACAATGAATTTCTACAATTTTCATAATGGTCGCGAATTTGATCCTTGTGTTTTTAACTGCAAAGTCTCAACAATTATCACAGAAAATTACAGAAAGACATGTAAACACATTCCTGAACTTTCGAGTTTACAAATGCAAAAAACCTACTTTATATAAATAGTGGATGCCTATTTGTGTAAGTGCACTCATTATATTTTCCTTTTAAAATCTGTTCAATAGAATTCTCACTGTTTTCTCACTCGCTGTCCCCAATGTTCTCTAGCATTTTCTTTGGGAAGGCAAGTCAAATGATTTGAATACAACTGTGGTTAGAACTTACAAACTCTGAAACAGTGTCATTATAACTGTGAACAAATTGCCCTGAATACAAAATATGTAGATGGTTTGCTTATGCAAGAAGTAGTGACATTTAACTTTTGATCTAATGATTGACTGTCTAGAGAAGACATAAGGCAAGAGTCTTTAAACTCAGATTCACTGGCCAAAGCTGGCCCTTTACTTGCTTTTGAAATAAAGTTTTATTGGAACAAAGTCATGCTTATTCATTTGCATATAGTCTCTGCCACAGCTACTCAACTCTGCTATGGCGGAGCAAAGGTAGTTCTGCAGTAACAGAGCTGGGTAGCTGTGGCAGAGACTGTATGGCCCATAAAGCCTAAGATATTTACTTTCAGCCCCTTTATAGAAAAAGTTTGCAGAAGACTGATAACTTTTTTGCTGCTTTTTGTCCTAGTTCTACACAGCTGCACATATATATATAGTTTTGGATTCATGACCTGAATATTTGTATCTTTTTTAGGAAATAGCTTAAATTTTTTTGTATCACGTGATCACAAAAATGAGACAAGAGAAATTAAATTTTAGGATTTGAAATTGCAAAGGGTAAGAAGACTGACCTTAATATGGGGGAGGTGAGGGCTATCTCAGATGTCAAGACCCAGGGAGAAATGGTCGGTGCTTCAAGAGATTAATAACTGAGCTTGCTCTGTTGATATCCGCTACAGGGCTATTTAGGGAAAAAGAAATGGGATTTGCTAGGTGAAAAGGTATCTATTTTGTTTATCTTCTCCCATTGTAGGACTGGTCTAAATGAAAGAGGAATTTCCAATATTTTTGCCCATGCAAAAGCAATAATTATTGGACTTATTTTGCCTTAGCATGTTTTGAAGCAGGCATGAGTCACTATGTACAATAGCATGGAGTTTTTGTGACCCATTTTGGCCAACAGCAAGCATAGAGTCTATCTCATTTTCCAGCTTTAGAGACCTGGCCAATTTATTCATTTAGCCATTCATTCATTAGCAGCAACAATTTATTGAATGACTACTCTGCTCCAGCACTCTATTCTACAAAATTGGGATACAATAAAAAACAAAACAAAAGAAAACAAAACAAAAAACAGGCCCTTCTTTTCTTATGGAATTCATAATCTTGTAAATCGAACAGCATTTTAGAAAGTGAGAGGTATTATGGAGAGAAATAGGGCAAAAGAGTTGGTACCTACTACTGCAGGAAGGGTGTTAAGTAAGCCTCTCCGAGAAGGTGATGTTCGAGCCAAGACTCGAAGGAGGTAAAGGAGTGAGGCATCCATTTCAGTAAGTCCAAAGACCCTGAGCTGGGAACATGCTGGGCATGTTTGATGAATAGTAAGAGACCAGCATGGCTGGGGTGGGATAATTGAAGGGAAGAGTAGTTGTAAATGAGTTGGTAATGTAATGAGGTCAGATATGGACCTTGTAGGACATTATAAACCCCTGTAAGGATTTTGGAGTTTAGACTAAATGAGATGGGAAGACATTGCAGAGTTCTGAGCAGAGGCACACTAAACTCTGATATAAGTTTTTAAAGGATTACTCTGGCAATTCAGATCTTTCTGTGTCCAGATAGACTGTATCTCCCAGAATGCTTGAGTTAAAAGAGATTCTAGAAGCTGTTTTACTCAGGCCCCTGAGAGAGATAAATATCTATCTTAATCTTTAGCTTTTTCAAAACAGAGAATTTAGAGCTTCTTTTGGTTGTCTTCTTTGATATTCTGAGACACTAAATCATGAAGTTCTTTTCAGCCCCTGGCACATAGAAGATGCATGATTTAAGGCAATATTAAATGAATGCATAATATATTTATTAGGCTTTTAGGACAGTAAGAAATTATTCAATAAATGTTTGTTGAATGCAGAATATATGGCTGATTAAGTAAATTCTCAATTACTAAATATAAAACAATCTCCCCATTGAAAATGGTGAACTGAGAACATTGGTTTATTTTTTCTGCCTCCAGAGACTGAATAAAAATGACAGCAAAAGAATAAAAAGGAAGTATGATCCTAGAAACAAAGAAGCTGGGGGCAAACTTAAGTAGACATCATATTTCAGAAAAATTCTTGGAGTGATAAAACAGAAAAGAGAAGAGTAGAACTCATGGGTTTGAGCACCTTCAGACAGGGATAGAGTCAAGAAGAAATTCATATCTTAGAGATTGCAGGGAAGACAAAGGGGAGGAATGAGAAGGGGCTGATGTGGAAGGACTAATTTAAAGTCTGTATTGCGATCAATCAACTCTACCTGACACCTTTTATCCCTCACCTCCATAGAGTAAAAGAAGCCAGTTGTTTCTAAACTGTACAATCCACTCTCTCAAACTGGAGTTTTTCCAAACAAATTGAGCCAACTTTATGGCAGGTGACGTGGGGAGAGTTTGATGTTCCAGAGGAACTTCCATTCACCTGGCTCTCAGCATTGAGGCCACCTGTCCTAAAACAAAGACTGCAGGTCCAAAAGCCCCCACGAAGACATAGAAAAGACATGGAGAAAATCATCTGAAAAATAAAGCCAGGTTGTTCAAAACTGTTGCCTCTTGGGAATGGATTAAAGATAGAGAAAGTGAGGGGACTATCACCATTTGTGATAAACCCTTATTTGTCTTAAGATTTTGAACATTATGTGGATGCCTGCATTACTTTGAAAATGCATGTAGTACTTTGAAGCTGTACATACCCCAGAAAAACATGTTCTTAAGACTAATCCATTCCTGTAGATGTGAACCCATTGTTAGTAGAACCTTTGGGTGAGGTTACTTCAGTTAAGGTGTGTCCTACCTCATTTAGGATGGGATTTAATCCTATTACTGGAGTCCTTAATAAGAGAATGAAATTCAGACAAAGAAAAAGAAAGCCAAAGAAACAAGAAGGTGAAATAAATGGAAGAGAAGGGAGAGACCAGGAGATACTGCCGTGTGCCTAGCCATGTGGCAGAGGAGCCAAGAATCACCAGCAGCCAGTCCTTGGGAAGAAAACATCATCTTGATGATGCCTTGATATAGGCATTTTCTCAGCCTCAAAACCATGAACAAATACATTCTCATTATTTAACTTGATTCATTTCATGACATTTGCTTTGAGCAGCCTAGGAAACTAAATTATTGCATGACAAAGCAAAAACAACAGCAACATAAACAAGATATAAATGAGACCTTTAAGATGGCATAGAGTAGACCAATCACCTCTTTTTATGGTTGAAGAAACAATCCAAAGTGCAAAAGGTTTCATCCAGGCCACTAATTTTGAGCTAAGCTTAATTAGAAACTATGATTTTTAAAATTCTAAGTTCATTGCTTCCAGTATTTGCTGTATACATTATAAAGTACATGTAAATTTTAATGTGGTTACTGATTCAAATGTTTGGACAAAGTTATAACCCACCCCCCCACCAGCAATTACATTTTAAAAAAACTTATCCCACCTTCTGATTTAAGATTGCCTGGTTGTATTTAATGACATGAGAATATCTTAATGGTATAAAATACAAATAATTATCTATATGTATTGCTTACACAGGGCCAATAATAAGAGATTTGCATAATATATAAAATTTCCAAAGAATTTAGAAAGATGTGGGCATTTACATGTTTAAAGTATTTGAAAAATTGTCTATTTTGTGAAAATTACAAAAAATTGAAATTGTGGCTTTCTTATATATCACATTTTTAGTAATTGAAACTTTCTGAGTCACAATTTCTACATTTGTAAAATGAAGGTAAGGCTTATATACCCTAAAGGAATGTTGTGATGTTCAAAAGAACTGTAAGTTATTGAATATAAATGTACCTTATGTAACTGTAAAGAATCAGGCACAAAAATCGATAGCCATACTCTCAACAACTAGCTCAGCATCCTTCAATTCTCTGAACCAAATGTTTTCAAAGATTGCCATTCTCTTATTTTGGTGGTGGACTTCGGCAAGGAAAATGTTTGAAAAGCTAGAAATGACTGGAGAAGAAGAATCCTCCTCCCCCTACTCCCCACCCCTTATTCAAGGAATTGTTTTTGGTAAGCTGACTTTGACTTTATCCCTGCTCTGGCAAGTGGTTAGTTTCAAATATCCACCCTCTCCTCACCAATGGATCTGTTGAAGATGCTGGGGAATGTAGATTGGGATTTCTAGAATATTTTAATAATTCAGCCCTCCTGGTATGTGTCAAATTAATCTTGCACCCTATTTGCTAACTCTGTCATTCAATATAGATTCTTCATAAGTCTTCATAAAAGAAAGAAAGTGGATTTAATCTAACATAAAAGTTTGTATTTCTAGTGTTCATTTAGAGGAATAGCTTTTCCTACTATCTGTCTGGTCAGGTAACAGTTGTCCAGCCAAGCAATTCCAATTTTTGTAGGAAATGCTCATATTTTCCCCTTTATCATTTTTGTATTTTTCAGACCAACCAATCAGAGGCAGCCTGATTAATTCCCCTCTGCACACACCTGTTTTCTTTGAGCATGCAGCTGGCTTTGTTTTTTCCATGATGTTGGTTTGGGCCAACCTCCTGGAGCCAATTTTCTCATTTAAGATCTCGTATGATCTACTTCCACATATTAAATTGGAATTTAATGCTGTTATAGGGTTGCTCTCATTTTTGAAACAAAGAAACAAAAAGGAAGAAAGAGTTTATAGTAAAATTAGCAGCCCATTTGCCTACTCCCACACATTTGGCCTTCCCCAACTACTACTGCTTCTGGTCATCAAAATATGGAACTTATTGGGTTGGAGTATAGTGTGGTGGTTAAGAGTAAGGACTCCAAGTATCAGATTGTATAACCTTGAAAAGCTACTTAAGTCCTCCAAGCCTTAGTTTTCCCATTGTTGATATTTGGGTAGTAATATTATTACCACATAGGATAGTTGTGAAGAAAGGAAAATAAATAGTGGGTTAAGAGTGCTTAGCATTTCACCTGACTCAAAGTAAGCAATCAGTAAATGCTTGCTGTTATTAATATAGATCTTGTGGAAAATAGAACATCAAAAATATGTGTTTCTAAAATAAGAATGAGCACTGGCCAGAAGAATCCTTCTTAGTCTTATTTGTGGGACTTAATGAAATATTAAGGCATGCTTAATATACTTCATCATAGAAACCATTACTATATTTACTTCGTAAAGAGTTGAGTCCCTAGTATAAGTGTATGTGGAGGTGGGGAAGGGGTGAAGCTGCCGAACAGACACAAATAAAATCCTTGCTCTCAGGAACTCACAATCTCATAGAAGAAACAGGTGCATAAATAAACCGCAAAGGTTTAAACACACACGCAAAAATTAAATTACAATTCCAAAATTCATGTTGGCATTGAATTTGCATACTGAACAATTACTGTATTGCTATTACAAGACAGAAATGCAGAAAGCCATCAAGAGCAAATGTGATTTTGATTTTAGTTTCAAATTGAATAATCCAGTGGATCAGGATTGACACTTCAGCTCATCTTAAATACTCTATTTGAGGAAGCTCTTGTATTTTTTTGGATACAAGCCAGAAAACCACTGCATGTATTAAATTGCTTTGCCTTACATGGTTTGGGGAAATGAGGCCAAAAAAATCTACAGGATATTCTACTAAATGTTGTTTATTTGAACCAACAGAGAGAATTAGTTTGCACATCCATATCAAATGCCCACATTCTCAATTTCCTAATTCTTTATATAGCTGACATGAAACAAAGATACGCCTAATTGACTTTGCCAGCAGTTAGGGATAAGCTATCTTTTCTTTTTCCATCATCATTGGCTGCAACTCTCATTCCTGATTTGATACAGAACACTTAGCGTCCTCTAAAGAAGGATCCATTTTAAAATGAATCCATGTACAGATGCGTTTTGTGTGCATGGTCTCTAAAAAGCAATGACATGTTCCAGAAACTAAGGATGTCAAAGACTTATACACAAAAACTACAAAACATTGCTAAAAGAAATCAAAGAAGACCTAAATAAATGGAAGAACATTCCCTGTGCATGGATTGCAAGATTAAACATAGTTAAGATGTCACTTCTACTCAAAGCGATTTACAGATTCAACACAATCTCAATCAAAACTACCACAGCCTTCTCTGCAGAAATGGAAAAGAATCATCAAATTTATATGGAAATATAAGTGGCCCAAATAGCTAAAACCATTTTGATAATAAATGAATTTGGAGGACTCACATTTCCCAGTCTTAAAACATATAAGCCCACAATTTCTCTAAAAAAAAAAAAAGAGATTGCTACTCTGTGCCTGCCATTACATCATGCATCGACACAGTCAGAAGTCCTGATGCTGATTTATTATTGTTACTTGTGCGCTTTATACTCTCTAATATTGTACATGAAATAAGCTCTAACTCAGCTCCAAACAGTGTCTCATTAATGCAACTCAAGAGAGACATAGTATATGGCAATACAATATTTGTATAGAGCATTATTAGTTTTTTGTTTCCAATATTTTAGGCAGCCCCAATTAAATTTTTTCCTTTATTTCTCCTATATTCTTTCTTTCCCTAAGAGTAAGATATTAGAATCGGACAAGATGACAAGATTGCTGGTAACATGTACTCTAATCTCTGTTGCTCTTGGTACAATAAAATTGAATTTTACTGAATCTGAAGAATATAGATTGTACATAGCTAAATTTCACATTTGGAAATCTTGTGACTTTTCTAAGTGGCAGATTATGTTATTCTGGTCAAAAATGAATGGGAATAACTGAGAGTTTTATGATTACAAGTTAAATTTTTAATTCTGTTTTATTATGTTAATTCTTGGGTTATTTGTTTATGAAATCAGTATGTAGTAGAGGAGAATTGGTGGCTCTAGCATTGTTGAAAGTTTCTGTGAATCTGGACCTTCAGACCATGAAGCTTGGTTGTCATTCTGGGCCCTGTGGAGAGGGAGAGAGAGGAATAGAATGATGGAAGCAGAGTAAGTGGGGGGCAATGGAAGTGTTCCACAAGATGGTGCAATGATGGATATAGGACATGTTAAATTTCACCAAAAATGTATAAAAGCCTATAGGCTAAAATGTAAAATATAATGTAAACCATAATGTAACTAAAAAGTTAGAAAATTATACAGTCTAAAATATAAACCATAATGTAAACAAAAATGGAATCACGTTTGATAGCTAAGTTTCAATATCTGTACATCAGCTGCAGCAAATATAACATGAACATGTAAAAAGATCATTGCTGGGGAAGGGGGAAAAGGGTTTGGTGTTGGATGTATGGGATTTCCCTATATTGTATATGTGACTTTACTGTGATCTAAATATTTTTGGAGGCAAAATTAAAAATTAAAAAAAAAAGGATGTAGACAATAAGGAAGAAATGAGAGAAATTGCCTTGCCACTGTACATACAGGGCAACACCTATTACAGTGATAAAAGGCAAAACATTAAAAAGTTTTATGATATTTTTCATTTTTTTAATACCCCAATTTACTTTTACTTTATTTTAGTTTTTCTAAATCAGTATGTATTCTATTTTTAGTCTTTAAACCTACCATTTCTATTTCATTTTCCTATTAATTGAATTTTGCAATATAATAGGCTTCATTTTAGAAGAAGTTTTGGATCACAGAGGGGTTCAACTAAGGCAGGGGAGGAACACTGGTGTGGGGTGTTATTGATGGGGGACACATGGTTGGGAGGGAGTTATCCAGGGCATGTATATAGGGTATATAAAAATGTTCAAATATTCGTTGGGTATTTTCATAGTATTTACAGTTACAAATGAAAACCGAGGGAGTGCTGTGTTCCTAGCTAGGGGAGCTCTGTCACATTTCTCAATGGATCAGCAACAATCCCTCAAGTGCAAGGGCAAAGACCAGTAAAGAAGGATGGTCCAGTGATGAGCCCTTGATACTGATGACTATGCTTATGAGCTTGTGTGTCTGAAATTTCAACTAGGCCTAGAGCTGCAGGGTACCTAAGACTTACCTCCTGAGAGAGCTTTCATGCTGCTCAAATGTGGCCACTCTATAAGCAAAATGCAGCATGTAAATGCATTACCTTCCCCTCAGCTTGGGACATGACTCCCGGGGATGAGCCTCCCTGGTGCCAAGGGATTACTAACTGGTGATTCAACTAGAAAAAGACCTTGAATAAAAGGGGGAAATGGTAAAGACAAATGAGTTTATATGGCTAAGAGTCTTCAAAAAAGAGTTGAGAGGTCATCAGAGGGGTTGCACTTATGCATGCCTCAGCAAGATCCCAAAGACAGCCAAAGTAGATGCAACCCAGATACTGGTCCTCCTGAGGGCTACTGAAACATACAGGTTCTATGGTTATGGCAGATGGCCCTGGAATTCAGTGCCTTGTCAGTGGGTCCTACTTTGTAATTTGTGTTCCTGAGTGTGATGGAGTTGGACTCAGATGTGACCTTTCTACACATGCCTCTTTTGTCACTTTTACTGAACCTGTGGTTGGCACAGGGATTGGTGTATACTCAGGAGACTTGAATCTCTGGACTGGCTATGTGCCAGCTGGGACCTGAGCCTCAGCAGACTTGCAACTCCTACCCTCTGGTTCATTGGACTTACCAAGGCCAGCTAACAGGGAGGTGATGATGGTCAACCACCACACCAGGGAACCAAGAGAGTCTACAACTCCAAGCAGGAGAATCACATCCATCAACCATGTGGGATCTAAGCCCCCTCACGATATAGAGGTGGAGTGGACATCACCATCCCAGGATTGACAGAATGGAGGAATAATAGAATAGACTTACTGATATTCTGCTATAGAACTATTGTGACTAGTAAAGGAAGAAACTGTAGCGTTGATGTGGAGAAAGAGGCCACAGTAGTTGCTGAGGGCAGGGAGAAGGAAGAAGAGATGTGATGTGGGGGCATTTTTGGGACTTGGAGTTGTCCTAATTGATATTGCAGGACAGATGCTAGACATTATATATCCTGCCATAACCCACTGAAAGTACTGGGGGAGAGGGTAAACACAATGTAAACTATAATCCATGCAGTACAGCAGTGCTCCAAAATGTATTCACCAAATGCAATGAATGTGCCACAATGATGAAAGAAGCTGTTGATGAGGGAGGAGTGGGGGTGGGGTGGGATGTGGGGTGTATGGGAATCTCTTATATTTTTAATGTAACATATTTTTTGTAATCTATGTATCTTAAAAAAAAACAAAAAATTTTTTAAAAACTTGCTATAAAAACATACGCAATGAATGTCCCACTATGATGAAAGAAGTTGTTGATTTGGGAGGAGTGGGATAAGGGGGGTAGGGATATATGGGAACGTCTTATATTTTTTGAATGTAACATTTAAAAAAATAAAGAAAGAAAAACACACACACAATAAATAAATAAATATTGGAAATGTGAAAAAATAAAAATAAAAGAACATAGGAAACAAAACAAAAATTTTTTTGAAGGTTTAAACTTTTTATATAGTCTGGATATTAAATTCATATCAGATATGGTTTCCAAATGTTTTCTCCCATTTTGTATTGTAAGTTGACATTTTCCTTTCATGATAAAATCCTGTGACACCCAAATTTTTTCATTTTGAGGAGGTCCCATTTCTCTAATTTTTCTTTTGTTGCATGTGCTTTGGGTGTAAAGTCTAAGAAAACATTGCCTAACACAAAGTCCTGGAGATGCTTTCATATATATTCTTCTAGGAGTTTTATGGTTCTGGGTCTTAAGTTTAGGTCATTGATCCATTTTGAGTTGAGTTTTGTGTATGGTGTAAAGTAGGGGTCCACTTTCATTCTGTTGAAATGGAGGTCTGGATTACCCAACCCCATTTGTTGAAGAGACTATTCTTTCTCAAATGAGTGGTCTTTCCCCCTTGTCAAAAATATATTGACGTTTTTAGGGCATTGGAATTCTTCTGCATGATATTGCAATAATGGATACAGGACATTATACATTTTGGCAAAACATGTAAAATTTACCATGCAATGTGTAAACTATACTGTAAACTATAGACCTTGGTTAGTAGCAGTGCTTCAATATTTGCTCGTCAATTGTAACAAATGAATCACACTAATCTAAGATGTTATTAATGGGGGAAAATGTGAGGGGAGAGGGGATGAGGTAAAAAATAAAAAGTTGGCCATAATGTGAAGGCTGACTTCTGAGCTCTCAATTCCATTCCATTGTCTGTCCATGTGCTAATACCATCTGTTTTGATTACTGTGGCTTTGTAATAAGTTCTAAGACCAGGAACTATGGGTCCTCCAACTTCTTTCTTCATTTTCAAGATTGCCTTAACTATTTTTTTATATGGAATCAATCTTGCATACCAGGGACAAATCCCACTTTATCACTGTGTATAGTTTTTTTTTTTAATATGCTGCTGGATTGGTTTGTTAGTATTTTGTTGAGGATTTTTACATCTATATTCATAAGAGATATTGGTCTGTAATTTTCTTTTCTTATGATATCTTTATATGACTTTGGTATGAGGGTGATGTTGGCCTCATAGAATGAATTAGGGAGTATTTCTTCTTCCTCAAATTTTTGGAAGAGTTTGAGCCTAACTGGTGTCAAGTCTTCTTGGAATATTTGATAGAATTTCTCTGCGAAGCTATCTGATCCTGGGCTTTTCTTTGTTGAAAGGTTTTAATTACTGATTTAATCTCTTCACTAATAATTGGTTTGTTGAGATCTTCTATTTCTTCTTGGGTCAATGTAGGTAGTTTTGTGTGTTTCTAAGAGTTTGTCCTTTTCAGCTATGTTACCTAATCTTCTGGTGTACAGTTGTGCCTACTGTCCTTTCATGGTTTTTTAAAATTTCATTGGTGTCAGTAGTAATGCCTCCATTCATTTCTGATTTTAGTTATTTTTAGTCTCTCTGTTTTTAGATTCTTTCTTTTTTTTTTTTGTCAGTCTAGCTAATGGTTTGCCAATTTTATTGATCTTCTCAAAGAACCAACTTTTGGTTTTGTTGATTATCTCTATCTAAAAAAAAAAATTCTATTTCATTTATTTCCACTTCAATTTTTGTTTTTTCCTTCTTCCTTCTTGCTTAGGATTTAGTATTTAGTTTCCTCTTCTTTTCCTATTTTTTCCAGTTTTGAGGTTAGGTCTCTGATGTGAAGTCTTTTTTTTTTTGCCCCCAGAGATGGTTCCTCATCTGTTTGCTCATTGTTTTTGCTCATTGTCTGCTTTTTGTTTGTTTGTTTGTTTGTTTTTAAATTTTTGCTTGTTGTCTGTTTTTTCTTTAGGATACACTGGGAACCAAACCTGGGACCTCCCATGTGGGAGACAGATGCTCAACTGCTTAAGTCACATCCATTCCCTGCTCATTTTGTTTTAATATATGTCCTGCTGACATGAGTTCGTCATTTTGTTTTTGCTCATTGTCTGCTTTTTGTTTTGCTTGTTGGCTTGCTCATTATTTTTTGCTTGTTGTCTATTCATTGTTTTTGCTTGATGTCTGCTCATTGTCTGCTTATTGTCTGCTTCTTGTTTGTTTTCTTTACGAGACACTGGGAACTGAACCCAGGACCAACCATATGGGAGGTGGGTCCTCAAGTACTTGAGCCACATCCACTCCCCTTCTTTTAAAATATAAGCATTTAGAAGCTATGAATTTCCCTCTCAGCACTGCCTTCACTGCATCCCATAAGTTTTGGTGTATTCTATTTTCATTTTCATTCACTTCAAGATATTTCCTTATTTGTTTCTGATTTTCTATTTAACACATTGGTTGTTCAAGTGCATGTTGCTTAATTTCCAAATACTTGTAAATTTTCCATTTCTCCCTTTGTTATTGACTTCTAGCTGTACTCACTTGTGGTAAGAGAATATACATTGCATAATTTCAATATTTTTGTATTTATTACTTGTTTCATGATCCAACATGTGATCAGTCCTGGTGAATGATCCATGCGCACTCAAGAAGAATGTGTATTCTGTTTTTGTTGGGTGACGTGTTTTATATATGTCTATTAGTTCTAATAGGTTTAGAGTATCATTCAAACTCTTATACTTCTTTATTGATTTTCTCACAAGATTTCCTACCCATTATTAAGAGTGGTGTATTAAAATCTCCTACTATTAATGGAGAACTGACAATTCTCCAAATCTGTCAGAATTTGCTTCCAAAACTGTCAAGTATTTGGGGGCTCTGCAATTAGGTGACTGTATATATTTATTTATAATTGTTACATCTTCCCATTGATGTCCCCTTTATCAGTATGTAATGAACATCTTTGTTCCCCATACTTATTTTTACTTAAGTCTATTTTGTCCAATATTAGTATAACCATCCAGCTCTCTTTTGGTTATTACTTGCACAGTGTACTTTTTCTCTCCTTTCATCCTGAACCTACTTGTATCTTTAAATTTAAGGTGAGACTCTTATAGACAGCATATAGTAGGGTCAAACTTTTTTATCCATTCTGCCAATCTCTGCATTTTGACTGGAGACTTTAATCCATTTATCTTTAAAGTCACTATTGATAATACAGGACTTTCTTCAGCCATTTTGCTATTTAGCTTTTGTAGGTCTTATATCTTTTTTGTCCCTCAATTCTTCTGTTAATGCCTACTTTTATACTTTTTTGATTTTTTTGTGTTGTAGCATATTGAGTGCCTTCTCATTTTTATCTGGTTATATTTTTCATCTATTTTCTGTGTGGTTGCCATGGGGTTAAAATTTAATATCTTAAATATGTAGCAGTCACATTTCATTTGATACCAACTTCTTTAGCATACACATGTGCTTTTCCTATACTCCTCTCTCTCCCCACCATATTTTCTTTATGTCCAAAAGCATAGATTTATCATTACTTTTTATACATTTGCAATTTAGCAACTGTAGGAAGTAATAAGTGGGGTTATATACCACATAACACACTGTAGTAATAATACTGGCATTTAGAATTACCCAAATTGTTACACTTAGTGCAAGTCTTTATAATTTATGCTTCTTTATTCCTCTTTGAACCACTGTCTTGTGTCAGTCATCCTTACAGGTATTTTAGCCCTTTACTATAGCTATTGTCTGTGGTTCTAAAAGTGGTAGTCTTAATATGTATTCCTGATTTAAAAATATTAGAAACTGTAGAATAATACCATATCTATCTATTATATATGTGGTAATCACATGTATTATAGCAGAGGTAAAAATCAAGAAATGAACAAAGGTTGTTAGTAGCCAAAAAAGCAAACAAAAAGCCCCAAACAGTAAGAACAAACAACAGAAATGGGCAATCAATCAATCCAATTAAACACATATTTATAAAACATCTTCTATGCATATGGGATGCATGTGGTACCATGTAGGTCCTGGTGATATATAAAAAACTGCTTTCATGGTGGGTTTATGTATTCCTTACTTTCCACACAATTATTTCTTGTTTTTTTAAGAGCCTACTAATCTTAATGTCTTGGAGGGGCAAGACATACAAATGTCCCAAATCATGCTTAGCTGCTTCCAATTTAGCCCTGGAGCCCATTTCTATTGTGTAAATGTCACCACCTTATGCAAGGCACTTGAGAATGCTTCCTGAGCAAAGGAGGACTTGTGCAATTCAGTCAATCCTTTGGATTTGCTTCAATGGACAGGACCTTTTTGGTGATAAGTATGTGACACACTTCTCAAGGCTTCACCATGAGTGAGACACAGTTTGGATTCTGGCATCACACAATTTTCAGTGCTGTTCCACCAGAGTCACATGAGTCTTTAGTATTTCTGTCTCCTAAGAGCTGGCATGACAAGTGTACATTTGGCCTTGACACGTGGTTATGTGAGAGCACTGGCCTGGGTGAGGACTTGGAGTGAGTTCTCTCAAGTTTTTGTAAGGATAAGTGCTGTGCATGTTGGCTACAGGTTAAGGTCAATATCCCCAGCAAGATTCTGCCACATGCTGGGATAAATGCATAGCCTAGGAAGTAACTTAGAACTCAACCAGTGTGCCCGTTCTGCTGAGAGCTTATACAGCTGTGAGTTGAGTGATGAGGATTGGAGATTTGAAGGGGCCCATGAAAAATAGCATTCTTCCTCTCCTGAGATTGGAGCCAATGGTGAAATGAACATTAGAGCCAGGCTGATCGGGATAAAAATATCACCTTTATGATTTTAGATAAAGCTGTTGGAGAGGGGACTTAGGTATTGTGGTAAGCAGCTCCTGGCATGCCTTTTGATGAGATCCACTTTGTGCTATTCATGCCCTTAGGTAATCCCCTCCATTTGATCATGGCCTATTTAATTTAATATAGCAAATGTGATGGAATAACACTTCTGTGATCACGTTGCTTAAGATTGTGACTTTCTTCTGGCTAGCAGTCTCTCTTGACTGGCTCTATCCATTGCAGACTTTGGGGAAGCAAAGTCAAATGGAGACATTCCAGTGGCCAGAGGGCAGCCTCTGGCCAACAGCCAGTGAATAACTGAGGTCTTTAGTCTAATATCCTGGAAGGAACTAATCATGGTGAAGCTTTGAGAAGTGTGCCACATTCTCAGGGAACTAGGGAACTAGGGAAACTAATCTTTCCCTAGTTGAGCCTTCAGATGAGACCCCAGCCCTGGCTGACACTTTGACTGTAGCCTGTGAAAGTCCTTGATGCCAAGCACCCAGGTAAGCTATGTTAAGACCCCTGACCTGCAGAAACTGTTAGATAATAATTGTGTGCTGTTCTAAGCTGTTTAGTGTTGGGTAATTTGTTCCTCAGCCATAGATAACCAATACATGTGTATTAGCCAAGCGAACCTACTAATATTCTAACATCAACAGATGAATCTACCAGTCTTGCTCCTTGGAGGCCTGCCCCTCTAAATCTTGCAGCATAAAGAAGCAGAGAAGCGAATGAGCTTTTGTTAGGCAGGTAGATGCTAAATCAAATGAGGAAAGGAAGAATTGAGCTATGCTGGCTCAGTTCCTTTACCAAACTTACCTGCTGATGAATCAGATTCTCCTCCAGGTAGAGAGAAGCCAGGGCTGTTACTCTAAATAATTCTCTCCAAGTGCAAATACAAGTAGATAAGCATCATGAGCCATGTGGTCACCTGGTGACTGGGTAGGTAACTCCATGGCTACAGAGAGAAATGAAGTTGGAGCAATAGGCCAGGTGGTTTAATAAAAATCCCTTTTCATGGAAACCAGATGCCTTTGTCTTTTAAAATGAGCAAGAGCCCTTCTCATAGAAAAATCTTACTTGTGTTGATTTGAAACCTGGCGTTTAACTTTCTGGTCTTAGTTACATTAAATGAAAGTGCTAGGTTTCTGCATATGACCCATTTCAGCTCTCAAGAACTAAGAAGCAGTAGATTCAAAAGCAAACCACTGGAACACACCATTGCTGGTTTGACTCTGAGATAGAGTAAGTAGAATGTTTATTGGGGAGTATCCTTGGGATGGACACCTGTTGAAGGGAGGAGATGATACAGGTTTGGGCAGGAGGAATAGCCAAGCTGTGAGGTGGGCTGACTGCATAAGAAACTAAAATGGCACAGTGGAGATGACCTGGGTGAGACTGAAAGAGCCTGGCTGGCTTTATATACCACTAGATTGTCATTGAACCCTGAAGGGGCAGTGCCCTGGAGACAGGGTTTTATCTGAGTTTGAGGGAACCTCTGAAGGGGCTGATAGCTGACACAGTGTGCAGCCTCCACTCCCAACAGCCGTGGCTGCAAATCCTTCCTTGATGGGACAGTTTGAAAGGTAGGACCCCCATATCTCTTTACCAAAAGGTAAGAAGAAGCCTTGGCATGGTGACAGCCCTCTCCAAAATATTATCTCCAAATATTCTACAGAATCCTTTCTCTTCACAATCAGGCCCCTTCTTATTTACCCAAAGTGGGAGAAGCAGGGCAAGAAGCTTGATTATTTCCTTTGATGGTCTCCACCAGCCCCCTGGCCCACATGCTTACCTTGGCATCTGGGTCTTTTGAGATGGAAGACTTTCCTCTTTCAACATCCTGCTGTGTATCCTTATGTGCAAAGTGGTGATGCAAAACAAGTGGCTGGATGTGAGGCCGAAAGTTTGCTTGGGGTTTGTGTGTAAGTGAGCTGAATACTTGACCTTTTTGGTTAATGAGAACTGATCAGATGTTTATGCTCCACAGCAACCCATGGGTGATGGCACTGTTTGAACTCTGTAACAGTGGCAGATTAAAGGGTGGGCTCATGCAGGAAGAGAATGCAGGCGTGGCCTCCAATTAAGAAACCAAGGAAGGTGCTGAAGAGAATGATGAGGTTCAGAGCAGAGCAGAGGCAGGGAGAAGAGCAGGAATGGGCAGCTGTGAGGGTTGATTTAGGAGACTGGGTTGACAGGGTTTGAGGTCTAATTAGATCCTGGAGGTGAGGTTGGTGTTAGAATGATGAATTTGTTTTCCAACTTGAGCTAATACGTGTATGTGGGTCGGGGAAGAGTGAACTCTATTCTATTGCAAAAATAAATTTATTTAAGAACAAACATATAAAAATATTCTATTAGTAAGGTAATGTTTTATTTTTCATGTGTTCCTTGGGTCATAGCTAACAGTTTTTCAGACATTGAAAGTGTGAGAGAGCATTAAAACATTTGCTCACAGTGAGTATTAAAAAAATAACAACTATTTATTGGGCATTTTCTAAATGCTAGGCCCTGGGGCACTTTTCTTAAATTATCTTATTAAACCTAACAATGCTAATGTACAGAAGGGAAGAGGCAAATGGTGGATCCAGATTGGAAGCACAACTGACTTCAAAGTTCATGCTTTATTCTTCTAACCCATTTAATATCTCACTCAGAATGTTACCAGTTTTCCCCTGTGCCTGTCCCTGGGCCATTCCACTTCTGTTTTTAATGTGTCCCATTATCTGTAGCGTCCCATCACTGGTAGCCAAAGGGTTAAGGGTAAGTACCTAACCCTGAAGGCAGTCTATGCAAGTAATTTGTGGTATGGAATGTTGATGTGCTGAGAAAAAAAAGATGTTCAGGCTGCCAGGATTTCTTGCATAGAAACAAAAGTTCCATTCACATCTTGCTGAGTTTTCAGGACCTAATTAGAGGTGGAACCAAATATTACAGTTTTTTCACTCAACAAGAGCCCAGAACACTGAGGAATGTTGGTACTAATGTTTTTAATCTTTTTTTTAAATAAAAAGAATCATAGATTTAGTGAATGTTTAACTTTGATTTGAATACTGTCTACTATTGTGTCCTTTTCTCTATTTCTAGCTAAAGCCTCTATACTATTTTATAGACTAATATGTTATGATTTAATAGCACTTTCTTTTACAAGTCCCTCACATGGACTCCTATTTGAACTTCCAATAACTCTGTGAGATTGAGTGACTCAGAGAGTTAAGAGTTGTCAAATATCACCCAGCTACTAGAGTCATGACCAAGTTCTAAACTTGGTACTTCCCATTTCAGGTTCAGTGCCTTTTAAGTTTTTTCGTCACATTTAGGAATTTCACAAACCAAACATTAATCAACACAATGCTACATTTTATTTTGCTTATTTGTTGCATATTAATATATAAAAAATTTATTCTTATACTGTTAAAAATAGTTGGAATGAAATGAATGCAAGCTTAGGTATTTTTCTTTACTTGACCTAGAAAAACAAAACAAAGCAAAACAAAAAACAGGAGACAGATTCATTTTTTTATAGTGGCATAAGACTGATGACATCCAGTTAACCCAGGGATTTGCATAAGAGTTTTTATTGTTTTTGTGAAATGTTGTGGACTACCATGCTACTGAGTTGAGTAACGACATTAGAATTTGGACTTTGAAATAAAGACAAACAGATAAGTCTTAGTGATATACAAAGGCTGGCCTCTTTTGCCTTAGATTGCAGACAGGGATTTCTGTGTCATTCAGTGATTATGGTGCCAACTGTAGCCAGGAGCTGTTTCAGCAATCATAAATGTTGTTTTTCCAATTGGGCCAGTCTGCCAGACTGGCAGACAGAAAGCTAACAGAAATATTAAATATAGACAGCTTCTATAGTTGAATCTTGTTTTTCTTCTCTCTGCTGGAAGCCACTATAAACTAGCGGCCTGTATGTAGGTCATTCAACACATACGCAGATATACAAACCACGTTGTGTATTCATACTGTCACATTAAGCCTTTGTGGACTCAATATCTGGATGCCAAAAGAGTCGTTGCAGATGTAGTGGATAACTGAAGCAGTCCTTCATTTATGATGCTATACCCAGATACTGTCTTCTGGCTCCCTGTCAGGTTGTGAAGAATTCCATTCTCTGTTGACCTACCCACCTTGGGGAATCATTTTCTGGGGAAGCACCGTTCTTTAGTTTCCAAATTCACACTCTTGAGGTCTCGTAAATTTGATGGATGTGTGTTTGGAGAACTTGATAGAATAGTTGGTTTTATTTCCAGGATTTGTTTCCAAGCATGGCCAAGAAAGATGCATAATTACGTGCAATTCTTCTCCTAGCCACAAATGGAACAGAAGTGAGGTTAGTTAGCTTCTGTGACCACAAATTCTGTAGAGCAAAACCCTCCCCTCAGATTCAGAGAAATGATGACGCAATTCCATTGAAACATGCATATGTGGCTTGCCCAGATGCCCTTGGGACACAAAAGGGCATTATGCAGCTTGCGTGGCCCAATATTCTTCCTTGCATATGAATATTCTTTTATTATTTTCTCCGCTTTCTTTTGAGATGTATTTCTACCTTCTTTGCTCTGTATTTCTTTGAAAGAAAATAGTTTAATAAGGTAACATAAAGGTAATTTTTGTTTAGTAGAATTGTTCAGAGTTCACTTAGAAAAAATATCTTCCAAATAATTTTATCTTTTAGGGTAGGGAGCACATAGAGAGGAGTAAGCAACATTGGAATGAATTTCTCTACCTCCCCTTTCCCTACCATCAGTAAAACTAGCAAGTGAAGCGATGTTATATTTGGAAATCAGTGTTCTTTATACATGACTTGAGAAATAGTGCTCTCTAACATTAAAATTAGCCTTTAATGTCCATTTTTCTGAATTAGCTGGGAATTATGACTTTCCTCTTTGTTTTGTTGGGTTTGTGTTACCTGACTTTTTGACCAAAGCACTGAGTGAATTAAAGGGGAGTAAATGAGTCATCTTCAATCCTGTACCCTGTGCTTCTGGATAAGCTTAGAGGTATGGATCTGAATTGAAAGCCTCAGCCCATTTTTCTCCTTCTAATGTCTGAAAGATGGAGAGCAAGGTGGAGGAGGGAGAAAAGTTGCATTCCTCAAATAAGCCACACCCTAGAATAAAGAGCCTAGGTAATCATTCCTGGATAATTATATGTTGGCAATGCTTGTTAACTAGTTTTGCCTGACTTCTCAACTTAGACTGTTCTTCTCTGTTATGGTACACAGCAATGCAAGTCTTACACTGCAGCCTAGCCATCCTATACACGTGGGAAGAGAACGATTGCCGTCTTTCTTTTACAGAAGAGGAATTCCCTTTGCACAGCAGACCGCCCCAGTCCTGCAGTTCATGCTTGCTCTATGGCTCAGAACCTTCTGGAACATTTTGGAAATTCCTTGTGTTAGCTTTCTATGGTTGCTTGAGAAATTACCACAAATTTAGTGGCCTAAAACAACACATATTTATTATCTGACTGTTCTGGAGATCAGATGTCTGAAGTGGGTCTCCGTGGGCTAAGAGCAAGGTGTTGGCAGGCCTGCATTCCTTTCAGGTTGCTGTAGGGGAGAGTCCATTTCCTTTTCTTTTTCATGGTCTAGAGGTTGCCCACCTTCCTTGGCTCAAGGTCCCCATCCATCTTTGAAGCCAGCAATTGTGGACTGAGTTCTTCTCACTCGTATCACTCTGACGGGTGCTTCTGCCCTCACATTTTCTCTGACTCCCCTCCTGCCTCCTTCTACCACCATGAAAGCCCTTGGTGATTACACTGGGCCCACCCTGATAATACAGGACAGTCTTCCTCTTTTAAGGCCAGCTGATTAAGCAACTTTAAATTCATCTGCAGAGTTTCATTTCCTTTTTCCATGTAACAAAATATAGTCAGAGGTCCTGGGGGTTAGGATGTGGGCATCTCCGGGGGGCATTATTCTGTTTATCACACCCCTCCTCATCTCTCAGATTTAACTAATGATGGAGGTTGTATTCTTGAACTGGATTGACAAAGGTGAGCGGATCTTGGCAGAAACGACCATGATATTTCTGGGTAAATGCGCAAGAGCCTCAATTTAAGCCTGAGCACATCTTGTGAGGTTGAGAATGGGGTGTTTTATTTGAGTGTGTCTGTAGGACTGCATTCCGTAGAATCAGAAATAAGAACCTAAATATTCATTCTATAGGTTTCCCAGAAGAATGTCCCAAAAGAAGACTTCTCTTTTCTAATATGAGTATCATGCATCTTAAAAAAGAGGAAATTGACGGTGAACTGATTACTCACTCTTTGGTTCTAGTCAATAAATACAATATTATTATGTATACAAAGGATGATCCTGCACAAACGCTGGAAATTTATTGCCTTTGAGCATACAATGTGGCCTGTTTGAGGATGCCCCTGGCCCGTGGCTTCTGCCTTTGCAGAGGCATCCACAGCCCTGCCCACCTCTGACTGGAGTACCTCCTGTCCTTTAAGGTAAAGTGCTCAACGAATCTCCATCTCAGCGCAACTGTCCCACCCTGTTGTTGAGATAACTTTGGAAGGCTTTGTCATCTCTTCCTTTCTCATTTGAATCTTAGCATTCCAGCTGTGGACTCAAGTTTGGGAGCTGACCTCTCCCCTCTGCCCAACCTGGACTTTTGGACTTGGATCCCAATCTCAGCTCGTTCAGCCTTGCCCATTAATTATCTTTCATTTGGGGCAGTTATCCCAAGTTAGATTTTCAATACTTTCCTTTTCTCTAGTCTTACCCTACCTTCTCCCTTTCCTCCTCCATTTGGGACCTCTCAAGGCAGGTGAAATGCTCTGCCAGATCTCACTGACCTTGCCAGTTTCCAAGCTCAGTCCCTCCTGGCATTCTTAACTTTGACTAGACACTTAACGGGTAAGGCGGGCTAATGTAGAAGAAAAAGTTTTAATAGGAGAAGCAATGCAGCCTCTGATAGAGCATGCTATTCATAATTTCTCAGCAACACTTTATAAGGAATTGGGATTACAAGGATTCACTCCCTCAGATGTAACTTTTGTAGCAACATGAGCAAAGCTGTGTGAAAAAGACGGGAATTCAGAATACCTTCCACTGAATAAGGATGTTGTTAAAATTGGGAAAGATAGTTTTGGCCACAGAAATCTGAGTCTCTGTATAAAGAATTTCCCCCTTTAAACTAACATATCATTTTTTAATTTAGTTTTTTTATTTTTGCTTTTAAATGAAAACCTTTCCCAGTTTTCTAATAATTGAGAGAGAGTTTTCTCCAGGATTTCTGGAAGTGAAACGAGTGATCTAGCAAAGAGAAGGAAAGTAGCTGAAAGCCAAAAGAAAAGCTGAAGCACAGGGTTGTATTTTTGGGGGCGGTTTCTAAATTGTCAATACTGTTCTGGGATTCATGAGGACACAGGGCGACACACAGCAACTGTGTCTTTTGGAGATGAGCAGCGTGAGGAGTGAGTGCAGTGGCCAGAGTTCTGCTGGGACCTCTTGTCCTTCTCAGGAGAGTAAACTTCCTTATTCCTTTCCCTGTAAGACAAGAACAAGGATGAGAGCCGACAGGGGAGATAAGGCTGGGGGTGTGGGAGGGGTGGGGTGCTCAGATGCCATAAAATTCTTTAGAGGAAGCTTCAAAAACATAAAAGGGACCTTGCAAAGAGTGCGATAGACTCAAATGAGATTTTTACAGAGAAGATATAGAGGGCCTGAGATTCACTGCAATTTGCATGTTCTTGTAAAAACCTTTAAGCTACAACTGGGGAGAGTCATAGAATATTGGAAGGTAAAAGGTCTCTGAAGGTCAGGTGAGTGTTGAGAGGAAGACTATGTCTGCAGCAGCTAATGGCCATCCACTGGTTGCCAACCAAAGATTTTTGCCCAAGATGGACTCTTTTATTATCGTTTATGTTCAAAGGCAGCATGAAAGTAGATTCCGACTTTCCTTGTCACTCTCCAAATAATCCCGAAAATGCCTTGACCTCTATATACCTCATGCATAGAATAGAAGTAATAACAGACTTGCTCATTGTGCAGTCCTGAGGCATAATTGAGGCAATGCATGTTAAATATTTAGCACATTGCAGGGTAAGGGTCATTAAAAGTTTCCTGTGATTATTATTGTTATTAATATTATTATGGCTATTCTGATAATTTAGGAGACATGCTTGCATGCAGTAGGAGCTGTTGTTCGGTTGCCTGATCTTGGCCTACCTAAAGGTTAGCTCGGAAATGTAAACAAGCTTCCCTTTTGCTTTCCAGGGGATTGACTTCGAAGTTTAGTCTCTCTACACCCTACAATTTAAATTTGTACTACTTTTGGTTCAACTATGAAATGATGGTGTGCTAGCGCCTAATTCAGCCAGGCTTCTGGTTTTTTCCCCTTCCCTTTTAGCCAGTTTGGCATTACACGGACCTTTGAGCTGGTTTCATAAACTATTTTATCAAAATATGGCTGGAATGGACAGTAATAGCATCTGGTACCTAGCTCTCCCATATTTACCGTGTGAAGCATTCTAGAAGCACTAATCTTGGTGGGGTTGTCAGATTAGCTCTGTTTTGAATTTGTTCCTCCAATTTGGGTGTGAAATGTAAGCAGGGAGGTTAACTGAGCTTATTTAAGTTCAGAAATAGGACAACTTTTTAAAACCGAGTTTCATATTTAGAACTTTAGCCTTTTATTTTTTTTTCCTTTTCTGCCTTTCTCTTGGTCTTCTCTGGAATCAAATGCATTCTCTGACATTTGTTTTTTCTGTGTCTGGAAGGAAATGACATTGGTCGAAAGTACAATATTTATCTAATTTCTCCCTCTTTTTAGTGGATGGAGATTTTGCCACTGAATAAAGTGTGTCAGAAGGATAATAAGGGACAAAGTACATCTACTGTTGCCATTCATCATGATAGTTGATGGGGCATTGGAGTCAGGGGAGCTGCTCCGACTTCCTTGGGAACTGGCCGTTGGCACTAATAGTACAACAGGGGGATTCTGAAGTCTTGGTGGTGGAGGGGAAGCAGTTCATGATCGTTGGTGAACATGCTCTTTTATTTTCTAAAAATCAAGTTTTCAGTCACCCTCTCTTAGGAAGGTTCTCACATTGCTATTGCTAGTTATGACAACTTTCCCTGGTGGGACTGATGTAGAAGGAGAAGAAAAAATTTGTTTCTTCTAAATAATTGTTGAAGGACAACATGTCTCCCTGAAAAACTGAAATATCAGAACATTTAGTTCTTTCTACTACTATGTTTTCTTTGAGGGTGAAAAAGTACTACAGATATCTAAACATAGGTTTAGCCATGACTACATCTGAATTAATAACCTTAGCACGTTGAGGGGTGGTAGCCTGCTTTGACATTACCAGATTATCTTTAAATCTGACTTGCTTTGAATCTCCAATGTTTGTGCAAAGATGGTTGGGTAATCTGATTAAGGTGCCCTCTTTTCCATTAGTGTCATGGCACTGCAGTGTCCCACTGATCTTTTAAATTTGGGATAAGGAGACTTGTCCTATTATAGACTAAAAGTTTTACTAATGCTCAGAGTATCGACATATTTATAAAACTAGGTATCTTGGCTATTTGCCTCGCCAGTTTCCGTTTGATAAAAGTTATTGCAAGTCGTTTAGCTTGGGCTCTGATTTTCTTTCCTATCACCTGATAGGAGTAGCTTTAAACTAGTTCTCTGTTTCAGGCTTCCTAAAGGTGCCAGTTTATGAAGCTGGCAATATACCCTTTGTGACATTCCAGACAGTGGGCCTTCATTTCATTATGGGACTCCTTCTATCTAGCTTTTTTAAAAAATCTATAAATATTATATTTTATTGTCTAATGTGATTATGGGGGTGCACAAGTTCAAATTAGATGGGGTGATTTAGCATTATCTGTGGCTATAGCCGAAGACAAGCAAGAGACATAACATTTTATCTCCTTAGAATCCTGGCAAACTAAATAGGAACCCCACATTCCACCCTTCAGAGCTAATGTTAGAACATAAATCAGTGGTCAGGCTAGGCTCTCACACAAGCATCAACAATTGGGAGTAATCTCTGAAACATTATTCTGGGTGGTGTCATAGGCACGTCCCTGGAAAATTTAGTAATGTGCCATTCAACTGGCCTGATGAGGGTCCGATAGGCATAGTAAAACTCAGGGTGGTGATGTGTTTCATAGTGTCTCTTAAGCCCTACCTTGGTAGGAAGTTGTAGAATACACTTTGCTCTCACAGGCTTTAGCAGCATGTTCTCAGAAGCTCCTAAGTATACATCCAAATAAATCACCAGAATATACCTCATTCTACTTTGAGAAATAGAAAGTCATTACCCATCAGACTTCTAGGTATTTACTTGCATGGTTTGGCTTCCGTGCTTAGTTTTGATAATATCTAGCCAACTGGGGCCAGTAAGACTGAGCAGGTATGATGGGCACCATTCTCTTCCTTTTTAGATGTTTAAGGGTATCATGGGGAACCTCAAGCATCTAAATATTCAACTTCAGGTAGCACTGAATATTTTTGAAAATTAAGATAAATGGATGTAAGATATACTGTAAGATGTACTCAAAGTCATTTGGAGTGTCGTTCTACATGGGAAAAAGTTCTACAGGTCCAAACAGACATCTTCCTCTCAGTTTTCTCTTAAAACATCTTACAGTATTCACTGATGGATTAAGATTGAAGATGGCTGGCCTATGCCATCTTCTAGACTTTGCCACTCACAAATCCTGTTGACATGGCCTGCCTAGGTTACTCAGATTCTAGTTTCATGCATATTCTATTTTTGTGAACTTTCTATATGCCATCAATAAGGGAACAGAACTTTGGAGAAATATCCCTGAGCAGTGATTCTTTTATAATACTGCCTAGGTCCTCTATCTAAGGAGGATTATCTGAGAGAAATTCTTTAAATGGTCTAGATTCATCTAACTTTTTGGTGAAAAAAACAAACTCTAGCCCACTGTATTTCCAGTCCTACTTATAACTCCTCTGTTTGATGAGGCTGCAAAATAAAACAATTTTCCCATGCTATTCTCTCCAAGCTGGAACTCTGGGGGCTGGGTACCAAATTAAAACTATTTATTTATTTATTTATTTATTTATTTATAATTGTTTTGTCTCCTGTCTATTTTTTGGTTGGATAGGGAAAGGATTCCAGTACCATTTCCTAGAGAGAAATTATTTTCTCCTTTTCCTGTGGGTACAGTGAAAAAAAATCTCCAGCTTTCTTCTTGATGCTTTCTAGGCAATTGTGTTTATGCTCTTATCCTTACTAGGTAACTCACTCTGGGAAGAAGACTGCAAACAATTGGGGCTCCCATAGGCCAACCTTCATTTTTGAGTCTCAAGCTGCTCTTTTTCTGTGATTCCCACGGACAGTGACTCCCTTGATAGCTACACTGTAGAAGAACCTTAAGGAACACCTAGACTAGGGCTTCTTAAAATATATATGATGAAGGAACAGGTTTTAGTCTTAATTTCCAATATCAAAAACTGATACTTTTGTAGGATACAATGAAAATGAATTGCTAGAAGCATAAAAGAAAAGAAAAGACATAGAAAGACAATTCTGGTGATCACGCACTTGGATGTCATGGCAAGCCAAATTGCTATAACATTTCTAAATGCCTTCTCTGCAGTTCCATACTTATGTCACTATGGAAAGCTCACAAACTGTTTGAAGACCTGCACCAGTCCCTGGAACAAGCTTCAAACAGCACTAGCCTAGTTCCCTTGGTAGCATGTCATCTTAGTTCTATTATCACTGCTGAGCCGTGCAATGAAAACTGATATTTGAAGTTCTCTGAACTTGCTTTGTGAAGGAATTTTCTGTAACTGTCCAGAGTGCCACCTTCTTTGCAGCCCAGTCAAGTGCTTTGAAGCAGGGAGAGTATTCCTGCCTCCCCCATGATTCCTTTGACTGGTGGGGGCATTCCCCTGGTTCGAGGATATCTTTCTTTGTCTTTTCCTATGGCATCTTGCTGAAAATGACTGCATTTAAGAATTTAGAAAATTTGGCAAAAGCTCCCAATTCCTCAATTTCTCCCATATGACAGAAGGGCACATATGCAGAGGAATATCAGAAAGAATTGGGTAAATACTCCCCTGGGCAGATATGTAAATCAAGTTAATAATTCTGGGCTACATTAATTAGCATTTAAATATAGATAATGAAATTTTGGCATGGGGGCACACTACCAATTTTAATACAGAAACTACTTGTCTCCATATTTGTGGAAAAATCATTTACCAAACAACAGCAGCAGTGACAAAACCTAAAAATAAACCAGTTCTTAGACTTTTATTCTGAAAAATGAATTATTGCAAAGCTCTGCCTTTCCAGTATTTATTTTTCCTAATAAGCTTTAAATGCACAATTTGAAAAGCTTTTTTTGTAAACTCATTTATTCTTGTATTCAATTTTTATTTCTCCTAGCTCTTTTTGTTGTGAAACCAAACACTCCATGGTGCCCAAAAGGAATTTAGTGAGCCTTTGAAGAATCTTTCTTAAGCCATTTTTGGCATTTATGACAAACCCTACACTGTGATTACTGAGAATTTGACAAAATCAAGCTCTCTCTTTCTCATATATATTTATAGATCAATAAGGGAAAATGATTGATAGGATTTTCATCACTTAACTAAACACAGTTTTGTCCAGAAAATTGAGCTTGTATGTATGAGTTAAGCTCATCTGAAGGCTAAATATTTTTAAGTTGGTAAACTCAAATGAATCCAAATCCAAGGAAAGAGAAAAGAAAGCATGCTCGTAGACATGTTTTTGAAAGGTAGATTTCAGGTGATATATCATAAAAAAATCCAGTTCAAATGGAATTAAGGGTTTCTTAATAACACATAATTAATTAGCTATCTCTAAATACTTTAAGGTAAGAGAAATAAACAGTATTCAACCTGTCAAGTCCCAGAAAAATAATCTTGGCCAAATGATAAACTATAAACTTAACTCTAGGAGTAATTTGTCTGTCATGCTATGACATTTATCTGGATGCATCTCATCTCTTTGCAGATGAATTCACAACGATTTTGCTACATCTGTAGAAGGCAGAGGTGTAAAATGAGAGAAATAATCATAAAAAGCTAGAATGATCGCCTTGATGCCCCACAAGACTGGCAGGGCTCCAACATAAAGGAGTTTTTTGGGTGTTAGTCTCTCCTTTTACTTCTAATGGGGGAAGGGATAGAGAAAGGCTTTATGCCAGAGGGAAGGACCAGGGAAGGGATCAGAGAAAGGTCTAAGGGAATTGCTAAGGTTAAGATTGGCTCCATGCATGGTGAGGTCACTTCCTATTCACACCTCTCCATGAATCAGAACCCCCTTTCCTGCATCCCCCACCTTAAAAAAGCCCAGGGATGGAAATGAAAGGAAAGAAACACCTAAACTTCGTCCTGTGTTTTTGGAAGTGTTGAAAGAAAAATAAAGAGTCTTCTATAAGAGTAGTAAAATAACTTATCCAGAGAAGAAACTGGTCCAGAGAAAGTTCTAGCAACCATAGTCCCATCAGAGCAGAGCAAAAAGGAAAGCTGGTGCTCCAAATCCTTTTGGAGTATCACCTCTTAAGGGAGCTCCTTGGCTTAACGACTCCTTGATTGAATGAAGGTGCCGAATTCAGTCATTAAATTCCCCTTCTTACTCATTGCACCTTGCATGCCAGTACCCATGCTAGGGCTGTGGGACAAAGAAGACAAGGGTCTTCCTTCTAACTGTACCCAGTCAGTCTGGTGAAAGTAGACAGGAAATCAGTGTGTGATGGCGTAGGGATGCTATGGGAGAATCCAGGTGGGCGGCACAAACCTGACTTAAAGCTTCAAAGGAGGCTCATAAGAGGGTGAATGTCTTTCCTGGGACCAGATAAAGAGAGCAACAGTGAGACAAGGGTGTCCTCCTGGGGCAAAGCAGGTATCTGGGGAGGAAGTACTTTTTAGGTTGAGGTGTGAGTCTACAGATCCTGAGTGTGATAACAGAGGGCACGATGGCCATTCACAGGGAGATGTGGTGAGAGAGGGGCTTTTAGGGCTGGAGCGGACTTTCAAGTATATGTCCCTCACATACTCTTCAGGTCAGGTAACTAAATCTGGAGAAGAGAAACCTGCCTAAACACATACAATTGGTTAAGAATTGATCAGGACCAGAACCCAAGCTTTCTGATGCTCGCCTATTGCTGGTTTGGACTCTTTTCTCATCAGTTCTAAGAACTTGGTCATCTTGCTCTAAACTAAGAGGCTTTGAAAGGACAAGCTGATAGAAGGAGAAAAGGCTGAAAGAGAAAGATAAGTCTTTAGCAAAAGGATAACAATAGCAAAAACAGGGAAACAATAGTCATGCTAATTTCTTGCAATGGTAGTTTCAATTTAAAATTTCTTGTTTAATAAAGAAAAGATTATGTGATATGGTTTAGAAATGTTTAATCTGAAATGATTAAAATTTTAATATCACACCCTTTAAAAAATTGAACATTACTTAATGAAACACATGTAAAAGGGGAAGCTTCAGTTTCGTGGAAAGTTATTTTATGTAGAATACATGATTCCCTAACAGTGACAGATAAACAGGCTATAGAAATTCAACTGGAAATCTTGAGTGGACTACATTATCAAAGGAGAAAATGTGGTTTGGGTGCTTGGCATACCACTTTGCATCATTTATAATCGTTCTTCAGCTATTTCAAAGTTATATTTACAATAGTCATACTGATTTTAGGCTATCTTTGTACTTGACCCAGATTTAAGCAAGCATTTGAGGATGGCTCTAGAAACACCAAAGCAGCATATGCAGAGACAAGACTTTGTAGAGTGCAGCTAAGGGGAACATATAACACTTCTGTTCAAAGGCAAATCAGTCATTCACGACAAGGGCATTGATATTTAGCTGGAACATTTTTTGAAGGAAAAATACAAGTAAGATGGAAGCAATACAATAGAAAAAAACATGATGCCAACTGAAAATCTTAGAGTGTCAAGTATATTTAGAGTAACAGGGCATGAGGCAAACACTATGAAGATGGTTAATACTTAATGTGGGAACTTGATATTCTGTTTTACCAAGGAACAGAGCCATCCCTGGGAGACACACACAGCAGTTCTCTTTAGGTCCAATTAAATCAGAATCTCTAAGGGTAGGTATATTAGTTTACAGGCAGCTAAAACAATTACCAAGCAATGGATTGGCTTAAACAATGGAAATTTATTGGCTCACTGTTTCAGAGGCGAGAAGGCTTGCTTCCTCTTGGGGTTGGTATCTTCTGGTTGGCCAGCAATCTTGGCAGTTCCTTGGCTTTTCTGTCATATGGTTGTTCTTCTCCTTTCTTCCAGGTTCTGTTGACTTCCAGTTTCTAGCTGCTCCCTGTAGCTTCTCCCTCTGTGTCCATTTTTTCTTTGCTTGTAAGGACTTCAACAATATTGAATTAAAGCCAACTTTCCTTTAGTTTGGGCACACTTCAGAGGTCCTATTTGCAAATGGGATCATACCCACAGGACCAGAGTTCTGAACATACCTTTTGTCGGGGAAGTGATTCAATCCCCAACAGTAAGCCTCAGGCATCAATATTTTTAAAAAGCCACTGTGATGTCACGAATATGTAGCCAGGATTGGGAATCACTGCCCTAATATAACCAGGGATGTGTGTGTGTGAGAGAGAGGGGCGTCTGTGTTTGTGTGTCTGTTTGCCTGTGTGTTTATGCTTTTAGGGGATGGGAAAATACTTGGAGGGGCATCTTGAAGGATTAATGGGAGCATTCCATTCCATTCCATTCCATTCCATTCCATTCCATTCCATTCCATTCCATTCCATTCCATTCCATTCCATTCCAATGTTTACACTGGGGATGACTTTAGTTGATAGTTCTCATCAATTATGTCTCTCTGGATTACCTATACCTGTTTCTACCTCTCCTATGTCTGCATCATGTAGTCAATAATCTTTGCCCACTTTTTGATGACTCACACTAGGAGGAGAGAGGAGAGGAGCTAACTAGAGAAGGCATGGGAAGAAAGGGCTGCCTTTGCAAGATACTGTGGCTGGAGAGTCACCCTATCCCTCAGGTATCCTGAATGCGACATGAAAGGATGCAGTTTTATTCACCCTCTCTGTAGATAACTAGTCTTTCCTGCATGAAGCTCATGGCTCTTGGCTGTTGTTATTCAAAGTGTCAGTTCCCTGGACCAGCAGCATCAGAATCGCTTTGGTGTTTTATTGAATTGCAGAATGCAAGACCCACAGCATAGAACTGCTGAATCAGATACTGCATTTTAACAAGATTCCCAGGTAAGTTTTATGCATATTAAAGTCTGAAAAGCACTGCTCTAAAGCCATGATTTTCAAACTTTCTAAATGAGATCCTCCCACATGGAAAAAGGTATATTTTGCTTGTGGCTTAGAACGTACACACACATGTGTACGTGCAACTGAAGCAAAATTTTCAGAAGACAAAATGTATGTGCTCTATTCTCTATTCTATTCTAAAATTTACTTTTCAAGACCCACTACATTGATTTCATAATCTACTGATGGTTTGTGACATGTGTTTTGAGCTCCTAAAAAACCAAAGTGTCATAGCCTTACCATAGAATATAGGAAGTACTTTCCCAGAGGGCAGGAAAAATAAATAAAGTGGAAAACAATTTGTCAATTTAAAAAGGTTTTTTTCCTATGCATGTTTGAAAGTTCTGGCTTTTGCCACCACATGATTGCTAGCAACCAAGTATCAGTACCATAATAAAGAATAAAGGAAGAAAAGATGAATATTCATGGTAAAAGACCTGGAAAAAGTCAATCATGCTTAATAACTTAAAAATTAATGATATTAAAAAATTAATGATATGCTTCTGCTTGAAATCTCACGCACCATAAAATTTAAGATTTCTTTATATAAACAATTTCTTGATAAGAAAAAATTGGCTATTTGATATCATTAACTGTATTAATATTTAATACTACCTGATCAAATTTGAGGATCATTGCTCTAGAAAAATATTTCTTGAGCTATGCTTGACCACAGTACAGACTAGCAGAGCACAAAACCCCACAGCCCACTTATCTTATTCATTCCCACTCTTTAGAAAGAAAAGAATATTGTAATAAGAGGGAATGTGTTACTGTATAAGCAAATTTTTGTGGTTTGCTTAAGCAAAGTGGTAGAGATGACTTGTATTTGGATCACAATATATACATGACTTAAAGTCTAGTGATTGCAAAATTATGGTCCTCAAATACCATTGGTGGAGACATATATCACTACACACTCTGGGGTTAACCAAATAATCCACAACAAAGTTCAATGTAAATGAAGACACTAAACCAAAAGTAACTTACAACTAGAAGGCGTTTGGAAACCATGGCCAAGTTAAGACCACATTGATAACTAAGTGTGCTTCCTGAAAACTGCAGGAATTCCACAAGTTGTGCTCAATTTGAATTGTGTTACCTTGCCAAAATTTCATGGTCGCTTTGGACCCTGAATTATAGTAAATTCCACTCAAACAAGGATTAAATTTTGTGAATATAACACTTTGGTATGTGGCAAATATGTAATATTTGGGTGTATGTAAAAATAACAGTATATGAAATGTGCATCCTTTAGACACAAGAATCAAAGAAAGAGCTCGGATTATCAGAAGGTCCATGTGGATGATGATTCATACTTTTAAAAAATATACTTAAAAATTTTCTAAGAGATAGTTAGATTACATAAATGTTATATAAAAAAATACAGGGGATTCCCATATGCCCCTCTCCCTACCCCTTCCACACTCTCCCACATTAACAACAGCCTTCATTAGTGTGGTACATTTGTTACAATTAATGAACGTAGTCTGGAGCATTGCCACTAAGTGTGGATTATAGTTTACATTGTAGTCTGCACTCTCTTTTGCACAATTTTGTAAGTTATGGCAAGATATATAATGGCCTGTATCGTCATTGTAATGTCATTCAGGACAATTCCCAAGTCCCAAAAATGCCTCCACATTACATCTATTTTCCCCTCTTCTCCTCAGAACCTTCAGTGACCACTGCCTCTATGTCAATGATAAAAGTTCTTCCATTGCTAGAATTGGAATAAGTCTACAATAGAATAACAATAAGTCTACTCTGGTCCATTGTTTATTTCCCAATCCTGAGGATTCTGGGATGGTGATGCTCACTCCACCTCTAATTGAGAGGAGGCTTAGATCCCATGGGGGCAGATGGGTGGGACTATCTTGCTTGCAGTTGTAGGCTCTCTCTGTTCCCTGGGGTGGTTGTTGTCCATCATCATCTCCTTATCATCTCCTTGTTAGTTGTCCTGGGTGAGTCCAGTGAATTGTAGAGTAGGTGTTGCAACCCTTTTGAGATTCAGAGCCCAGCTGGCATATGGAGAGACCAAAGATTTAAGTCTCTTGGACATACAGCTATCAAATCTAATACTAACTATAGGTTCAAATAGAAGGGGTAGAAGAGCTATGTGTAGGGAAACTACAACTGAGTCCAACTCTGTCACACTGTGGAGCATAAATCCCAAAGTAGGGCCCACTGGCAGGGCACCAAATCCCTGAGCTGTCTGCTCTGCCTGTAGTGTCTGGATGTCTTCAGAGCCCTTGGGAGCCCCACTATTTGAGTTACTATTTACTTTGGCAGTCAATGAAATACTGCTCAGATGTGCAGAACTGTATCCTCTGGAATGACTTCCCTACTAACTTTGTAGTCTCTTATCTATATAAGCTCATTTGTCTTTACCTTTTCCTCCTTTTGGTCAAGGTCTTCTTTCCATTTACTTTGCTAGTTGGTGCTTGGTAATAATCCCTCGATGCCAGGGAGGCTTATCCCCAAGAGTCACGTCCCATGCTGGTGAGAAGGTATTCCATTTATATGCTGAGTTTGGTTTAGAGAGAGGCCACATTTGAGCAACAAGAATGCTCTCAGGAAGTAACTTTTAGGGACCCTATAATACCAGACTAAGTTACAATTTCAAAAGAAAAGATTCACAAATACAGTCATTAATATCAATGGCCCATCAATGGACCATCCTCCTTCACTAGTCACTGCCCCTATACTCGGGGGATTCTTGCTGTTCCATTAGAGAATATGGCAGAGCCCCCCAGAATGAATTCAATATTCTTTCTGTTATTGTGTAAATCTCCACCTCCCATGACAATGCCTTATGAACACTTGAACACATTTATTTGCCTGATAGCTATGCCCCAGGTGAACCTCCTCCCATGTATCCCCCATCATTGACACCATGCACCAATGATCCTCCCAGTCATAGTTTTAACCCTTCTGTGATGCAAAATTTCTTCAAAAATGAAGCCTATAAAATAACCAAATGCAATTAATAAGAAAATGAAATAATAATGATACTTTAAAATTAAGAAATAAAATATAAAATTTTTTTAAAGTTTTTGAATAAAAATATTTTTGACATTATGTCTTTCATCACTGTAAGATCTGTTGTCTTGTATGTACAGTGACATTTTCTTCCATTTATTCCCCCAGTGTCTTATCTTTTCTTCATTTTGTCTTCAAAGAAGCTTTAGGTTACAGAAAAGTCATGCACAGAATATAAGGGATTCCCATATACCCAATATCCTCCTCCCTCACCCCTCTCCCCCAGCAATAACATTTTATATGTGGATGATTCGTTTGTTACAATTGATATACAAATATTGAAACATTTTTACTAACCATGGTCAATGATTTACATTAGAGTTTACATTTTGGACCATACACTTTTATAAATTTTGATGAAATTTAACATGGTCTGTATCCATCATTGCAAGATCATGTACTACAATTCCATAGCCCCCCAAATGCCCCGTGTTCCATCTATTCTAATCCTCCTTTCTCCTCCCCTCAGGACCCACAACAATATTGAGAGCTTGACATACTGGCCTGTCCTCCCCTATTAGACTCTGCCGATGCTCTCAAGAGACTCCCTGGGAAACAGACTTGGCCCAGTGGTTAGGGCGTCGGTCTATCACATGGGAGGTCCGCGGTTCAAACCCTGGGCCTCCTTGACCTGTGTGGAGCCGGCCCATGCGCAGTGCAGATGCGCGCAAGGAGTACCCTGCCACGCAGGAGTGTCCCCCGTGTAGGGGAGCCCCACGCGCAAGGAATGCGCAGTGCAAGGAGTGCACCCCATAAGGAGAGCCACCCAGTGCAAAAGAAAGTACAGCCTGCCCAGGAATGGCGCCGCCCACACTTCCCGTGACGACAACAGAAGCAGACAAAGAAACAAGACGCAGCAAATAGACACAGAGAACAGACAACCCGGTGGGGTGGGGGGGGAGATTAAATAAATAAATAAATCTTTAAAAAAAAAAGAGAGACTCCCACCCTTCAATTTGAGAACATAGCAGGGACTCTAGAATAGGAGTCCAATACCTTCCTGCTCATTATGTGGGTCTCCACACACTGATACAACCCACTATGACAAGATGAACACTCACACACTCCCTAGAGGCCTGCCCCAGGTGCACCCTGTCCTGCATGTCTCCCACACCCAAAACCCTAAACCAGTAACCCTCCCCTGCCGTACTTGCCAAAAGAACATTCCCAACACTGTAATTTCAATCACATGCCCACAAACCCCAGAGTTCACATGCTCCTTCTTGCAATGCTCCCCCCACTTTTATGGACAGCCCAATCCACCCTCCCCACCCTACTCTCCTCAAAAGTCAGCACCACCCAAACCAAAAGCATCACTGTCATGCCCATCCACTGCACAACTATATCCTTCCACCCTATCATAGATTTTGCCAATATGGACATTGGCTTATAAACTTCTTCTCCCTTTCTGTCTCCTGTAAACCTGTCTTCCAGATTTTAGCTCCGTGAGTCTGCTCAATTTGCTTAATCAGTGAGTTCATGTAATATCCCATGTGTTAACATTGCATTCCTTCTTACAATTGAGTAATATTCCATTGTATGTATATACCACAATTTGTTTATATATTCATCTGTTGATGGACATTTGGATTGTTTCCAACTTTTAGCAGTAGTAAATAATGCCACTAGGAACATTGGTGTGTATATATCTGTTTGTGTCCCTACTTTCAATTCTTCTGGGTATATATACCCAGCAGTGGGATTACTGGGTCATATGGCAATTTTAGAGTTAACTTCCTGAGGAACTGCCAAACTGTTCTCCACAATTGTTTGCACCATTCTACATTTCCACCAGCAGTGAATGAGTGTTACCATTCCTCCACATCCTCTCCAACACTTGTAGTCCTTTGTTTTTTTAATAGCTGCCAGCCTAATGGGTGTAAGATGATATATCATTATAGTTTTGATTTGTATTTCCCTAATAGTTAGTGATGTTGAATATCTTTCCATTTGCTTTTTAGCCATTTATATTTCTTCTTTGGAGAAGTGTCTATTCAAATCACTTGCCCATTTTTTTTTAATGGGTTGTTTGTCTTTTTATTTTTGAGGTATAAGATTTAAAAAATATATTCTGGATATTAGACTCCTATCAGATATATGGTTACCAAATATTTTTTCCCATTGAGTAGGCTGCCTTTTCACTTTCTTGACAAACTCCTCCGAAGTACAAAAGTTTTCAATTTTGAGGAGGTCCCATTTATCTGTTTTTTTTTTTTTGCTTTAATTGATTGTGCTTTGGGTGTAAAATTCATGCAGCCATTTTCTAATGAAAGATCCTTTAGGTGCTCCCCAAGATTATCTTCCAAAATCTTTATGGTCTTGGCGCTTATATTTAGATTTTTTATACATCTTGAGTTAATTTTTGTATAAGGTGTGAGATGGTATTCCTCTCTCATTCTTTTGGATATGAATATCCAGTTTTCCAAGCACCATTTGCTGAAGAGGCCATTCTCTCCGAGTTGAATGGGCTTGATGGCCTTATTGAATATCAGTTGACTTCATATGCAAGTATCTATGTCAGAACTCTCAGCTCGGTTCCATTGGTCAGTATGTCTATCCTTGTGTCAATAGCATGCAGTTTTGACCACTGTGGTATTGTAGCATGTTTTAAAGACAAGTAGTGTGATTCCTCCAATTTTGTTTTTCTTTTTCAATATGTCTTTGGCTATTTGGGGCCTCTTGGTCTTCCAAATAAATTTCATAGTTAGCTTTTCCAGTTCAGTAAAAAATGCTGTGGTAATTTTTTTTCTTTTTTTGGTTTTGTTAAATGTGCAAATCAGTTTGGGTAGGAGAGACATCCTAATTATGTTTAGTCTTTCTATCCATGAACAGGGAATATTCTTCCATTTATTTAGGTCTTTTTTGATTTCCTTTAACGGTGTTGTGTAGTTTTCTGCATACAAGTCATTACATCTTTAGTTACAGTTTTTCCTAGGTATTTAATTCTTCTAGTTGCTATTATAAATGGGATTATTTTCTTGGTTTCCTCCTCAGATTGCTCATTATTGGTGTAAAAAATGCTACTGATTTTTGAACTTTGATCTTATAACCTGCCACTTTACTCATTTATAAGCTCGAGAAGCTTTGTTGTAGATTTCTCAGGTTTTCTATATATGGGATGATGTCATCTGCAAATAGTGAAATTTTTACTTCTTCCTTTCCAATTTGCACGTCTTTTATATATTTTTCTTGTCTAAGCGCTCAAGCAAGTACTTCTACCACAGTGTTAAATTAGAATGGTGAAAGTAGGCATACTTGTCTTGTTCCAGATCTTAGAGGGAAAACTTTTAGGATTTCACCATTGAATATGATGTTAGCTAAGGGCTTTTCATAAATACTCTTTGTCACATTGAGGAGGTTTCCTTTTGAAGTGTTTTTATCATCAAAGGGTATTGTATTTTGTTGAATGCTTTTTCTGCACCTATAGAGAAGATCATGTGATTTTTTTTCTTTCAATATCTTTATGTGGTGTGCTGCATTAGTTTCCTTATGTTGAACCATCCTTGCATACCAGGAATGAAACCCCCTTGATCATGGTATATAATTTGTTTGATGTGCTGTTGATAATGATTGGCAAGTATTTTCTTGAGGATTTTAGTATCTAGGTTCATTAGGGGGATTGGTCTATAGTGTTCCTTTCTTGTGGCTTCTTTGTTTCACTTTAGTATTAGGGTAATATTGGCATGATTGAATGAGTTAGGCAATGTTCCCTCCACTTCTATTTTTTGGAAGATTTTAAGCAGGATTGGTGTTAGTTCTTTCTGGAATGTTTGGTAGAATTCAGCTGTGAAGTCATCTGGTCCTGGGCTCTTCGTAGTTGGGAAGTTTTTGATGTCTAATTCTATCTTGTTACTTATGATTGGTCTGTTGAGTTCATCAATTCTTCTTTCATCAATGTAGGCTGCTTGTGTGTTTCTAGGAATTTGCCTATTTACTTTAAATTATCCATCTTGTTGACATACAATTTTTCAAAGTATCCTCTTATGATACTTTTAACGTCTGTGGTCTCTGTAATAATATCTCCTTCTTTGTTTCTTATTTTATCTATTTGCGTCTTCTCTTCTTTTCTTTGTTGGTCTTGCTAAGGGTTTGTCAATTTTATTAATCTTCTCAAGGAACCAAGTTTTTATTTTAGCTCTTTCTTCTTTTTTAATATAGGCATTTATGGCTATGACTTTCCCTCTCAGCACTGCTTTTGCTGCTTTCCATAGGCTTTGATATGTTGTGTTGTCATTTTTGTTTGTTTCAAGGTAGTTATTGATTTCTTTTCCAATTTCCTCTTTGACCCACTGAATGTTTAAGAGTTTGTTGTTTAACTTCCATATCTTTGTGTTTAATCTGCTTCTCTGCCCCTTCATGATTTCCAGCTTCATTCCATTATGGTCAGAGAAATTGCTTTGTATGAGTTCAGTCTTTCTGAATTTACTGAGAGTTTTTCTGTGGCCTAGCATGTGGTCTATCCTGGAGAATGATCCATATGTGTTTGAGAAGAATGTATATCCTGCTGTATTTGGGTGTAATGTTTTGCATATGACTATTAGGTCTAGGTCCTATAATGTATTATTCAAGGTCTCTGTTTCTTTATTGATCCTTTGTCCAGATGTTTCATCTAATGGTAATAATGGTGTATGAAAGTCTCCCACTATAACTGTAAAGGCAGCTATTTCTCCACTTAGTTTTTCCAGTGTTTGCCTCATGTATTTTGAGGTGCCCTGTTTAGGTGAGTAAATGTTTATTATTGCTCTTTCTTCTTGAAAGCGTACCTCTTTTATTAATATATAGTGTCCTTTTTTGTCTCTTACAATAGTTTTGCATTTAAAGTCTATTTTGTCTCATATTAGTATAACTACTCCTTTTCTTATTATTGTTTACATGTAAAATTATTTTCCAAACATTCACTTTCAGCCTCCTTGCATCCCTGGGTCTAAGGTGAGTTTCTTAAAGACAGCATATAGATGGGTCATATTTCCTTATGCATTCTGCGAATCTGTTTTTCTTATTGGAGAATTTAAGCCATTAACATTCAATGTTATTACCGACAAATCATTAAATTAGCCATATTTTCTTTAAGTTTATGTGTGCTCATGTTATTTTTATTTCTCTTTTTATCTCTTCAGTTATTCATATACTCTCCTCTTTCTTCTGTTTTTTTCTTTCAACCTGCTGAACACTCTTTAGTATTTCTTGAAGGGCAGGTTTCTTATTGACAAACTCTCCTAATTTCTGTTTATTTGTGAATATTTCAAACTCTCCTTCATTTTTGAGTGCCAGCTTTACTGGATAGAGAATTCTTGGCTGGAAGTTTTTCTCTTTTAGCACCTTAACTATGTCATATCAATGCCTTCTTGCCTCCATGGTTTCAAATGAGAAATCAGCAATTAATTTTATTGAGCTTCCCTTGTATGTGATGTATCTCTGTTCTCTTGCTGCTCTCAGTAGTCTCTCTTTGTACTGAGCATTGGAAAATTTGGCAAGTATATGTCTTGGTGTAGGCCTGTTGGGATTTATACTCTTTGGGATGTGGTGTACTTCCTGGACATGTACACCATGTCCCTCAATAGAATTGAGAAATTTTTAGCCATTATTTCCTCCAATACTCCTTCTGCTCCCTTTCCCTTCTCTTCTCCCTCTGGGATACCTAATCTTCATGGGTTTATTGGTTTGTTAGCTTCTCTTCTACTCTAATGTTTTATTTTGTTGTTTCTTTGTAAGAGGTAAGGTTAATTTTTGATACTTGATTCTTCTTATTCTATATCTTTGTGGTCATCTGTGTTCTGGTTTTCCCTCAGGCTCTTTATCTGTTTATCCAGCTCATTCCAGATTGATGTCCTGAAGCCTCCTGCTCTGTGGATTCCCAAAACAGCTCAGGTAGGATTTTGCCCCTTCTCTGCCATTTTTTGTGAAAGAATTGGGCACTACCTGCCTACAATGAAACCATTTTCCCCAGGTATCAATAATCCATACTTAAAGAACCACTGTTTGAGACTCATTCATTTTTATGGATCCAGCTGAGCTATCTAGTGACAATTCTGAAATTCCATGACTTTAAAAAGGTGATAGTTTTCTGTTTTGATTTTATCCTCTTCCTTCCCCCTCCCCCCCCCCCCCCCAAATACAGGAAAACTCACTAACATTTGCCTGGGAATTAAGCCTGGGTAATTCCACACATTTCCACACTCTTAGCCCTCTCTAGGCTAGAATGGATAAAAGATTTCATATCGCAAACTAAGTGTGGTTGATTTGTAATAGATACCAGAATGGATGTGTTGAAGCCAGAAAGGGTGTCTTGATTGATCAAGTATGTTACCTTTGGCCAATGGGCAGTGGAAGGGCTGTTGCATGCCTTGTTTTGCCCTTTCTTCTGAGGAAGGTTATGGACCTTCTGCTTCCTACCTAGGGATGCCTTCTGGGATATTATTGATTAAGTTTTGGCTTCTTCTTTACCATATCCATATTTAGTTAATGTTGTCAGATAAACTACAGGACTCCCAGTGAAATTTTACTTACAGATAAACAAAATATATTTTGTTTTTTGTTTGCTATACCTAGCACCCCAGATTCAGCATTTAGGGTGCTTGGCAATGGCTCTGTATCTGGGTTCATGTGTTTCCTTACCCCTAGCTTCAAGAAACACAAACTCACTGAGCTCTACAATAGGTTTTTGTATCCCAGAGTGGCCCAAGATAAATACTAATCCTGAATTACAAAAGTTGATAAATCCAAGTAATGTAGGAAAGGGGAGTGGGGAAAGTAATTTACGGGATTAGGGAGTCAGTAAAATTTACGAGTCAGGAATGTTTGATATTGTTGGGATTAAGCTTTCTAAAGAAGACTAAGGTAGGCAAGACTAGACACTTTGAAATAAGTCTTGGGGAGGGATTTAATGGGAGAAAAGCAATGCAGGATTGTGTTTGGTTCTTTTCAAATCTGCAACTACTTCCATTTAGGAGGTCAGTGAGAGAGAGCAAGAATAAGATATTTCATAGGGCACAGGCTCATACCTAGCTTCAAATAGAGATTGCAGTTCTCTGTCTGATTCTCAAAAAGGGCAGTGATAGCCTTTGGAGTCCTGACAAACTTTTCCAAGATAATATTTTTAATACTTTAGACATATGGAAAGGGTGAGCATTTAAACGGGCAGTGTGAGGAGTGACACTTTTTCTACTCTCTCTTCTTTGCCTCAGTTTCTTTCTGTCTCTTTTCTACTCTACCAGGTTTCTGGGAGTAAAATTTAATTCTTGAAATTTGCGCCAAATAAATTGTGTGTGTGTGTGTGTGGGGGAGTTGGATGGGGGGGGACTTTAGGTTAAATTTAAAAACATGATCTTTTTTGGCAATAATTCAGATGCACCATAAGCTTTGTAAGGCAAATCAACAGAAAACTCAATTTGTGACCAAGCATAGGATGATTTACATTTAGGCATTGCCATTAAAACTAATTTTCCCAGCGGTTTTACTAGACTTTCTGTTTGCTGAAAGTTGCACCGCAGCATGGAGCACCTTTATCATTTTGTAAATCGTATGAAATCAACAAGGTATTTGATGCCTGTGGATTGGAGTGGTGAAGGAGTTTTCTATTATCCACCTGAATTTTCAGTAAATATTTGACTTGAGTTTTTAAAAACCCAGCACATACCCCCCTTATGCCTTTCTGCAGGTTTTATGAAGTGCTGAATTGCCTGCAGAGTGTCCGAGGACTGCAAATGAAATGGAGTTAAAAGATACTCATTGGATAACTTTCACATGAAGTCTAGATATTCATCAATTTAGGAGGAAATGCAGCCCCAGTTCCTAAATGAAGCTGACAGCAAACTGGCTGTCTTCCCTAGCCTCATAAGAATGCCTCTCTCACTCTCTTATTTTGTAGTTGTTTTTTTTTTTTCTCCGTAGATTGGTCCTTTCTGCATTACCCTGCAGGGTCCTCCGGAAGATGAAGGCAGGGAAAACAGATTATGTGCCAGGCAGCTGGAATTGCTCTAAAGTCTTTTCCTTTGAAAGCTTCCTTCTTTCTGCAGGTTTATAAACAGCCTTTCCTGTGATTTTGCAGTCCAGAATATGGCAATTCCCTCTGCCAGCTCAAAGACCAGTCAGGTGCTAAGCTTCTGCTGCAGTGAGCTATTTTCTCTGCAAACTGTGTGTTGCCCTCGGAGTAGGATGCTTTCTGTCATTGTTCAGGAGGCCAGAAGGCTGACTCTAACTTTCACACATGACTTTCCCCTCTGTCATACAGTTAGCAAGGTTATCATGTTAATGGCAAAATGCTGATGCTCTGATCTTGCTTTGTTTTTTCCTGCTAAGCCTATCCATTGTGGTGGTTTGAAGCACCACCACAGAAAGCAATTTCTTATATATAATCCATTCCTGTGTTTGTGGATCCACTGTAAGTATGACCTTTTGATGAGGCTACTTCAGTTAAGGTGTGATGCACCTCATTTAGGATGGGGTCTTAATCCTCTTACTGGAGTCCTTTATAAATAGAAGAAGAAGACAACAGACAGACCAGCCATGGAATCACAAAGCTGAAATCAATGAAACCCAGCAGAGAAGAGAGACCAGTAGATGTAGCCATGTACCTTGCCATGTGGCAGAGGATCCAAGGACCACTGGCAGCAGGTCTTCAGGAAGAAAGCACCACCTTCATGATGCCTTGATTTGACAATTTCTTGGCCTCTAAACTGTAAGCTAATGAAATCCTTTGTTCAAGCTAACCATTTAATAGTATTTGCTTAAAGCAGCCTAGGAAACTAAAACAGATTTTGGTACCAGGAGAGTGGGGTGCTGCTATTGCAAATACCAGAAATGTGGAAATGGTTTTGAAATTGAGTATCAGGTAAAGGCTGGAAGAATTGTGATGTGCTTGATAGAAAAGGCCTAGAATGCTTTGAAGAGATTGTTGGTAGACATATGAATGCTAAAGGTATTTCTGATGATGCCTTAAGAGAAAATGACGAAAGTGTTATTGGAAACTGGAAGAAAAGTGATCCTTGTTTTAAAGAGCAGAGAACTTGACAAAATTGAGTTCTTATGTTGGATGGAAGGCAGAATTTGAAAGTGATGAGCTTAGATATTTAGCTGAGGAGATTTCCCAGCTAAGTGTGAAAAGTGCAGCCTAGTTTCTTCTCGCAGCTTCTAGTAAAATGTCAGAGGAAAGGGATAAGCTGAGAACTGATCTTCTGGGCACAAAGAAATCAGAAATTGATGGATTGGAAAATTCTGAGTTTCTGGAAAGCAAATTCCCAGAGAATAGTGCTCCACATGGGGACATAACTGAAGGTCCGGAGAGCCATTTCAGTGCAAGTCAGGATTGGCAATGTGCTTATCCAGAAAGGATCTGTGAAAAGTTCTTTTATCTGATGGTTTGGACTCTTGTATGCTCCATGCAAAACCAACAAGTTTTTTTTGCAAGATCTTTAAGAAGGGAACCATTGCCATTTTTGATTGCAGAGGAACAGATTGAAGGAAAAATATCATGGTTAGGACCATGGAAGTTGAGGTCTGGACCAAAGACATCCTCCTGGGCCAAGAGAGCAGACCCACCCACATGTGTGGAGAGGGTAAGCCTGCCCCAGAACCTGGAAAGGGCAGCCCTTTTGCCCCACTGTTCAGGAAGACTGCTATCACCCCAGGTTTTTCACTGGCCCATGGGATTATGGAGTCTGACCACCATCCCAATGCTTGAAGAGGGTGGATCCTGTGCCCCAGGGATTCTAGAGGGCTTGGCAACCATCCTGATAATGTGAAGTAGTTGGAGCCTTCACCCTAGTGTTCAGGGAGAGCTTGGCCACTGCACAAGTATGTGGAATGGGCTGCTACTCCATTAGGCCTAGTGGACAAAACATTATTCTATAGATGACTCTCAGGCCTTGAAATCTAATGGAATATGCTCCACAAGGTTTCAAAATTGTTTGGGACCCATGACCCCTGATTTCCTTCCAATTTCTCCCTATGGGAATAAGAATATTTATCTTATGTCTGTCCCTCCTTTGTATATACTGGAAGCAAATAACTTGTTTTCTAGGTTTCACAAGTTCATGTACAGAGGGGAATTGTGCTAGGACAGGTTATACCTATAACTACTTTTGATGAGACTTTGTATTAATACTTAGCATTGTTACTGAAATAACTTAAGGCTTTTGGGCTGTTGGGATGGAATGAATATATTTTGTATCTTGAAGGACATGTCTTTTTGGGGTCCAGAGGATGGAGGGTGGTGGTTTGAAGCTATATGTACCCTAAAAAAACTTATTCTTAAAGCGAATCCATTCCTGTGGGTATGAACCCATTCCAAGTAGGACCTTTTGATGAGGTTATGTCAGTTAAAGTATGACCCACCTCACTCAAGATGGGTCTTAACTTTATTACTGCAGTACTTTAAAAATGGAAGCAAGACAAAGACAGAAAAGCCATGGAACCAAGAAGCTGTAAGAGAATCCTGTAAGAGAAGGGAAAAATCAGCAGATGCTGCCCTGTGCCTTGCCATGTGGCAGGAGACCCAAGGATCACCAGCAGCTGATCTTTAGGAAGAAATCATTGCCTTCATGATAACTTGATTGGGACATTTTCTTGGTCTCAAAACTGTAAACTAATAAATTCCCATTGTTCAAGCTGAACAGTTTCATGATATTTGCTTTGAGAAGTCTAGGAAACTAAAACACCCAGTGATATTAAAAAAAAATAGGAAGCCAGGCTGTGAGGTGCATTATTGTCTTGTGGCTAAGGAGCTGTAGGTGGTTAAGGCAGAGATAACTTCTCTTTTCATAAAAAGAAGCAAGGGAAAAGCTCATTCTCCTCATACAATGTTGTTTTGTTTTCATACAACTGTTGAATTTCTAGTATGGTGAAAAAGTATCATGATAGATGTAATTCTGGATTGAGAGAATTGCTAAGCCTGTTTGTTCAGGTACAATTGCCAAAGAATGGATTAGTAGTTCATCCTTGTCCTAGAAGTAAAAATAAATATTGGACAAGTCAGCCCATATTCATGATTACTAAATTCTGGATAGCAAAACTACTGTAAGAGGCATAAAATTTAAATTAGTGAATAGCGAGCAAAGTTCCACCTTAAGTATGGATTTGATTTGTAAGTCACTTTAATAATTATTAACCAATGACAGGTTTGGTGGCATCAAAATTAACCTTGTCTAATATTTCTGCATATATAAATATAAATAAATGCCAAATATCCCTTATTTCTTTTGCAGTGTATAATGAAAAGTTGTGTGTCTGTCATATTTCGAAAATCAAACTGCATTTTAAGTCTATTGTGGGGAAATGGATGTACAAAGGCTAATATCTATTTAGTGATTACTATATGCCAGGCACTGTGCTAAGTACTTTGCATGAATTTTCTCATTTTAATCCTCATAGCATCCATATGATTTAGGTACTATAATAATCTCTATTTGATACATGTAGAAATTGACCTTAAAATATTTAATAACTTACTATAAGTGATTAGTGATGGAGTTTAGATTTAAACTCAAGGAGACTGACACTCTAGAGTCCTGCTTCAATGGCAAATGATGGTTTGGCACAGTTGTCACATAGACAAAGTCTAGCTTGCCATGGTTCAGCTGTTCCAACTAGATAGTTGGGTATCCCTGACTATCCAATCTCCCCTGCAAGACTAATGTCCCTGAGGTCAGGCTTTCTGTGTTTTCCATCTCTGTAGTTTGAACTACAGTTAGCTTGGATATAGGAGACATTCAGGAACTTTTTGTTGAGTAAATGCATAAGGCATTTATAAGTGTTAATGAACATTGTAGTGTTGTTTTGTATTTTGCCATATATAAGGAGGTAAAAATCACATCACTGTAGTTATCATTATAATTCAAAAACAATCTTAGTCAATAAGTTTTCTATGCCTTTCTCATACATTACAGCTGCGTTTGGGGGTGGGTTAAAGACCCTTATCAGGTAAAATGGATCCTGGGGTGCAATTCCCTGACCCCCTCTTAAGACTAAGGTAACCTTTTCCCTAGTGGTCAGGAATGTCTACTGACAACTCATACCTGCATTCCACCCTGGGTCTTAACCTTGGCTGAAGGGACGTGCTTTGTTCAAGGTTACTAACTTCATTTGGAATACTTCTGAGGGTTTCTCCCACTTAGAGATCTCCCTGTAAGACTGGGTGGGCAATCTACTGTCATTGCCTTGAACTTCAACTCCCTTTGCCCAACTTGCTTCATTCACTTTTATACAGGTGTTCTAAATTCACCCCCCAACCCAAAATCAAAAACAAACAAACAAACAAACAAACAAACAAAAAGCCCTCCTACAAGCAATTCATTTTCAGGGACACCGACCTAAGGCAGTAGGTACCAGGAGTGGTCTTAAGAAGCAGACTCAGAATAGGATTTGTCTGCTAAACATCTGCCAACTGCCTAGCAATGAGTCCTCAGTCATAGTTGGTAGATGGAATGCTGATAGCCCCTGGCATACTGTAGCTGTGCAAGTGTTACAGTTTTTACTGGTGGTAAACTGGGATGTGACATAAGTAGAGAGAATGTATTGGATGGTGCCATTTCTCAGGTACTCAAGAGTTAAAGGGAAATCCTAATCATAAGGATTATAGACTCAGACAGCTGTTTGTGACAGTTTCAAGCTTTTTGTGGCTCCCAGAAAAGATCATGTTCTGGCAGCTAATCCATTCCTGTGGGTGTGGGACCCTTTGATTGGATTGGATTCAGCTGGTGGGCCTTTGCTTGGATGTCTTCAATGAGGCATGATCCAGGGTGTGTTTTGGTCCTCTTGCTGGAGTCCTTTATAAAGGACTATAAGCAAAGACATACAGAGAACAAGCCACAGAGACAGAAAGAAGGAACATAGGAATGCAAAGAGGAAGCCACAGACAGAGTGGTCAGAAGTTGAAGCAATGAGACCCAGAAGACAATCAGATGACTCTAGTACCTTGCCGTGTGGCAGGAATCCAGGATAACCAGCAGCCAATCTTCGGTGAGACAACATCTCTGATGATGGCTTGATTTGGACATTTTCACAGCCTCAGAACTGTAAGTTTTAACCTAATAAATTGCCATTATAAAACCCATTTCTGGTATATTGCTCCCAGCAGCTTTTAGCAAACAAAACACTTTTGTTGGGTATTATGGACACATCACAGAAATCTAATAATTAATAATCAATTGAAGGTAAAGAATGAAATTCAGAGTCTCCTTGAGCTTCATATAATGAGACTTTCATCTCTTACAGCCAGAGGACAGAAAAACATGATAAGAGGATCAGGACTTAATTATGGTGTAGGCAGTTTCAGGGAAGATTGAATTCTCAATCCTTGCAAATGTGCTATGTTAAGTTCAGGGCCCTGAATAGGAAGGAATGAAACACTGAGATTTGGAATGGGTATACCTGGGTCAACACACTCACAAACCTGGATACCTAGACCCCCTAAAACTTTGATCCTATAGGATTGGACTTCTTATCCTTGATAAAGCCTCTTGTAATGGTTAGGCTAATGTGTTAACTGAGCCAGATAGTTGTGCCCAGGTGTTTGGTCAAGCAAGCACTAGGCTGATTGTAATGCAAGGACATTTATGAACTTTAGTCACCACTGACTTTACTGCATAGATAGCTGATTACATCTACATCAATCAGAGAGATTGCCGTCAGCATGAGTGATGCTTTATCCAATCAGCTGAATGCCTTAAAAGGGGAAGCGATTTCTGCTTTCCGAGAGGATTTCCCAACTAGTCTTTGGACAGCCAAAGTCTCCCAGAAACTTATTAAGGATCTTCGCTGGACTTTCATTGGAGCCCTGATTTGCAGTCTGCCTGAGGAACCTGGACTTGTGCATCTCCACGGTCATGTGAGAGACTCTTATAAAATTGCATACACTTGGCAAATATCTCGTGTTGATTCTGTTTCCCTAGGGAACCCTAACTAATGCAGCTCCCTTCTTGCTTGGAGACATTTCAGAAGCTTCTACCTTACAAGACAATAGTCACTCTATGTTCCTGAAGATTCAGTCTCACCTCCACTCCTGGCCACCAAATTAATAATTAGGGTCAAACTACAATACAGTCCAGCTGGGGAAGTGCTAGACCTGCTAAGGAAGGAAAGAAACTATATGATGATGTTGCCATTTGTTCTAACCAATATATACCTGCAGGAACAGTGAGCTGTCTCAGCTCTTGTTCTTTTTTTTTGTTTGCTCGCTTTTTTTTTCCATCTTTTTACCACCTGAATTTCTCCTTAGGAGATCTTTGGGCCCCTATGACAGGGCTGCAAGGGCTCCATCTACTTCTTTCTTCTCATTTCCCATCTGCCCTCTTCTTTCACCTTGTGCAGGGAAAGCTTTCAACTCTTGGGGGATGACACTGATAGAAGAATTCATTTCTCAGACCCCAGATAGACTTTTAAAATTAGGAGTCTCTCCACTCTTTTAAGGAGGTAAGCATTGGAAATAGAAGGAAGGTGGGTGGCGTTTAGCACCCTTGCTTTTGGCCTGATTGCAGCCATCCCTTAAACAATGAACAAGGAAAAGCTCAGCTTATTGGATTGGGCAAAGGGTGAAAGGTAAGGGAAAGAAAGAAATATTCCTAATTTATCAGTTACTATATTTCAAAATAAAAACTCTATATTTAGCATCCTATTATAGTTGGATTTTATTTATCCTTCAAAACTCTATTAAGGTGGGAAATGGGTGTAGCACAGTGGTTGAGTGCCTGCTTCCCATATATGGGGTCTTGGGTTCAATCCCTGGTACCTCTGTGGTCCCCCCCTTTTTTAAACTTTAAATCCAGGATCTATTACACTGCTCTGTGCTTTATAATCACTTATTGTTATTGCTGTTCTTAATGTCTTTGTTAACTATAGCCAGACACACGAGATACTAAAAATGCAGACTTTACACTATTGACATTAGATTCTTGAAACTCAGCATTGACCACATCATCCTTAGCTATGGGGATTTGCAGTACTATCCTCACAAATGAATGATTTAGTTTTTCACTTGTATTTTGAAATTTATACACACTTTTCTTAATACCCATAAGAATCTGTTTATAATGTTCACACCCTTCAGATAATTCAATGTAGTCAACACCTGTAAGAAAATATCTCAGTTCCTTGGTATTTACTGAGATTTCATGAATAAAGCTGGTATTATGAATGAAAGTGTTACCAAGGAGAGGCACTTCATATCCAGGATTCAAGCACACCTTTTGTCTTTCCATCTGTCTCTGAGATGAGTAAGGAAAATGCCAAGGGGATTCGAGGCAAGAACTGTTTGGCTTCCTCACTGGAAGTGAATCACAGTGTTCAATCATGGTAATTGTAGAAGAAATGTTGTAAAGCTAACAACTATGTACCACATTATGACTCTTAAATTGTCAAAGATGAATACAACAGTGATTTTTATGGATTCAGGATGTGGGCACTCTTACACTCAACTGATGGGACTGTAAATTGGCCCATTGTTTCAGAAGGACAATTTGATAATTTGGGACCATTTACCCCTTTGACGGTAGTAATTTCCCTTTGACTTAAAAATATCATATTCAGGGATTTACCCTAAGGAAATAATCAGAAATGAGGCAAAGATTTGTGTACAAGAATGCTTATTGAATATATAATTACAACATTGAAAAATTAGAACTAGCTCAAATGACTAGCAATAGAAATCTAGTCAAACAAGTGATGTCATACCTAAGCTACAGAATCATATGTATCAATTCAAACTTTTGAACATTACTTAATGACAGAGAAAGTGCGTATGATATATTAAGTGAAATGTACTGCATTTAAAGAATAATCCCAATTGTTTTAAAAAAGGAATTAATTTTTATATTTAAAATTTTCTGGGAAGAAACTACACCAAAGTGTTGATAGTTTTCTGGTGGCAGTAGAGTTAATGGTAGTTTTAATTTTTCCTTTAATATTTCTAGACTTTCAAATTTCTTCACAGTGATCATACATTACTTGTAATTTTCAAGGAACAATAGTAATTTTCTCATACAAGTATTGTTTGTCTTTTGTGATAACATTGGTGTTCTTACTTGGTGAGGAAGAAAATATTCCATGTGCACATACCATGCAATGATGAACATATCTTGGGTTCATGTTCACTAAACAACCCACCATTCTCTCTTCTGAACCCAGAGTCACAGTCCTGGATTTCTTTGGCATGAATGTATTGTGGAGACAGTATAAAGTTCAACATCTTCATTTGCAGAGTGCCAACCGGTATCAGTCCCTTATGTAACTCCTTGACGATTATTTACTAAAATACCTCAGTCATGACTAAGCATAATTTAAAAGCTTCCCTCTCTTCTCAAAAAGCAGCAAACGTTAAGCTCTAAGAAAAACACAGAATTATGTGGCCCATAGTCTTTCCACAGCCATAACCTTTCTTAACTGTTGTGGCATGAATTTTGACATACACCCTGGGATATTTATGAGAAAGGAATATGAGCATCACCTGGGTGGAAAAAGAATGTCCACAGGGAAATGGATGTGGCTCAAGCAGTTGGACTCCCATTTACCATATAGGAGGTCCAGGGTTTGATGCCCAGGGCCTCCTGGTGAAGGCAAGCTGGCCCACACAGAGTGCCGGCCCACACGGGAGTGTCCCCCAGAGTAGGAGTGCCAGCCAACGTGGGAAGCTGGCACAGCAAGATGATGCAACAAGAAACACAGAGAAGAGACAACAAAAAATTTAGCAGAACAGGGAACTGAGGTGGCATAAGAAAATGATCACCTCTCCCACTCAGGAAGGTCCCAGGATCAGTTCCTGGAGCTGCCTAATGAGAATACAAGCAGCAATAGGAGAACACACAGTGAAGGGACACAGAGAGCAGACAACACATGGGAAGGATGGGGAGGGAGAAATAAATAAATCTTTGGGGGGGAGAAGAATGTCCCCAACAATATCAAGTTCATGGTTTCTATATCTATTGAAATTTGAATAGGAAGAGTCAATTATTTTGAATAGAATCCCATGCAGTGATGAATGAATGCAGTGCAAGTTTGCAATGTTTAATATTTCTGCCAGATTGTTTTTCTTCAATTCACTTCATATCCCCCCTTCATTTTAGCTCAGTCTTTCCAAGTTTTCTCACAGCACAAAGCATGATGCAGAAAATAAGTGAGACAATTAAAATACTGTAAAATTTCCATATATTTTCTAGAAATATGAGTGAAGAATTTCTTTTTTGCTTCCCTCCCTCTCTCCCTTCCTTCCTTTTCTCTTTTTGCTCCCTGATTTGAATTTTTACATAAAATCTGATCCTGTTGGTTCCTTTGGAGGCAAGAATATATAAAATATTTAAAAACAGTATTTCAACATTTATAAGAAATAACTGTTGTGATAGTAACACAGTTTCCTGTATAAGGAAGCGTAATTGTTTGTGGTTTATCTTGTGGTGTGTCATTTTGCTTGGACAAGGATGTTCACGAAAAACAGGGTGTCTTTTCTAATTTTTAGAGACTTTGATTTGCCTTGTGGCAGTTTTTGTACAATATACTCAGAGTGGATTCAAAACAGGAGAAAGCCTTTTTTTCTTGTTTCTTTCAATAATTTTTACCAAACATCTGCTACGAGCTCCCAGGGGTATATTTTGCACAGGACTGAAAAATGACTGCTGGTAATGCTAAGAGCCTGCGACTTTCAGAATACGTAACTCAGCTAATATGCATGACAATTTAATACATCTATGAATGGATGTTATATGGAGATTTCAGACCAGCTGTTCCCTCCTAAAACAAGCCAGAGGACCAAGGCCTGCAGCTAGAGGGATTCAGGTTCAATATAAGGAACTGGAAGAATTTTCTAGGAAGGTTGCGAGTCCCTTATGAAGATCTTTAATCAGAATGTTGAATATTATCAGCTCTGGTCTATGATTATCGTGATTTGTGAGTTAAAAAAAAAAAAAAGAACAAAATATCATCTTGAATTTAAACTTAGATGAAAATCATTTTATTCCCTGGAATAAATTCTCAACCTGTATTGAAAATGAGAAGGAAAAGTCTATCCACTCAAAATATCTGGAGTTAAAACAAGTCCCATTCACCCTCTCCTCTGCCATCTTAGCATAGCAAAAACAGAACCCCTACCGATAAGTTACGGTTTTGCACTAAACTGCTGCCATTGCAGGTTTTTCACTATGACTTCTCAACAAACTTCCCATATGTTCTTCTTACCAGCCAGTCAGACTAGCGGTTAGATGGTAAAGCAAATACAATTCTTTAACTTACACAGTGACTAGATAAAGTCAAATGCTTTCTTGTTTTGTTTCTCGTTTTACATTCCCAATCATCCTACAGAGCAGAGATTACTCTCCACATTTTCTGATAAGAAAAGTGAGAGCCGTGGGGTGACCTCTCCCAAGTTACCCATTTCATAAAGTCAAAACCTAAAGTCTTTTAACTACTGCAGCTCAGGAATTTTGATGCACTCATATCTTTTTTTTTTTTTTTTTTTAATTTTTAAGGGATATTCCCTCTTTGTTAAGGGGGCTTGTTTGTCTGATATGCTCCTGGGTATCTTTCTTTCTAAGAAATTGCAAGGGACTCAGTCTGAAGCTTTCCTGAAAACATCTTGTAGTGCAAAATGTTCCTGACCACATATCCAATATAAGACTTAAAAGAGGAAGTAAGTGTGATGATTAAAGAATTGATGGTCTGGTTTTTCCACTCACCATCTATGTGACCTTGGGCAAGTAATCTAATATCTATGTGTCTGAATTTCATCATCTGTAAAAATTGAAATAATAATAGTTCCTACTTCAAGGGGTTGCTATGAGAAAAAATGGGGTACATGCATGCAAAGTGTTTAGAACACACTGCTTGGAACAAAATAGATGGAGTAAAAATGTTTGTTAATATTACACATTTGCCTTCAATTCTGAAGCTTGAGCTTGGCTTTCTAATGTGACAACAAGATAATTCATTAACTTTGTAAAAATTATCTATAATATATCTCTTTTCAAGGTACTAGGAGAATACAGGGATGAATAAAAACTAACAGGTTATCATTTAGTGAGTGAGATGGGAAATGTATACACATTTCTGTAGTTCAAAGCACAAGAAATACCGTAGGACAGGAAAAAAGGAAAGTGACATTCTTAACAGCTGGATGTGTCTGATAATATTTCTAGGGATGGTGGGACTATGAATCTCTTTTTCTCCTTAGTCTCTCCAGGAACTGACTCAGAGCTGCCACATGGAAGGTAGGTGCTCATATGTCAAGGAAATGCATGTGGCAGATGGTGATCAAGGGTCTAAAGGATGAAATAATTCATCTAAGGAACTCATGGCTGGAGAAGTCATTGACTGGGGGCCAGTGAATAAAAATTGTTAAGATAGATTTAGTCCTGTATTGGTTGACCTTGAGTGACATTCTATAGATTTAACTTTATGCAGTACCCAGTGGAGTTAGGCAGGTAGGACATCAGATGGTTTTGAGTAAATCTGGCATGTTTGGCATGAAAGTTAGGACAATGCCTTGTGTGACTGCAAGGAATGTTAAGACGTGTGTTGGGACTCCCGATCGCAATAATCTGGTGAATAAATCTTAACAAGACCACAACCCCTCCTCTCCATGAAGTTGTGAAGGGAGAAGTACTGTTCAGAGTCTAACAACAAAGAAAATCAAATTCACGTTGTATTATTGGTTGAGCTTTTTGCCCTCAAATCCCCAATAGAAAGAGCTCTGGTAAGAAGGACTTAGAATTTGTCAGAGAGTCTAAGCAGCCTCTTTGCTATCCCTAAACCTAGACTCTAATCTGGTCATCATAATCCAGTTGGCTTCAAGGAAGGATAGAAATTCGTAAGATTTGTGAACTGACATATATATATATATGAAGTCAAAGAGTGACATGACTGAAGTGACTGGATCTCCTCCCATGTAGTCCAGGCATGTGCCTGGATTTTGACCAATTAAATTCCTAGAAGGAAGACTAAGAAGGTATAAAGGGAAATAGGTATTGGTGTTTTCAGAGGCCTACCTCTAGAAGGTGGATTAAAGAGGAGAAATATCAGAGAAAGAATCTGTACTAGATTATTCTTCATGGGACTAGAACAAGGGTTTGGTTTCAAAGACATTCAGGAGGAGTCTGATAAGATGTTGGGGTGCAAGACAGAGAGGCATTAAAGATAATTATCATCTTCCCAAGTGACTGATAGGATGACACTGTCATAAATTTAGATAAGGAATGAAGAAGCTACCATGATTCCTGATTTTCATTCTTTTGAAGTTGTGTGGGAGCCTTTAAACTAAACACATCCTGAGGCCGTCTCAAGGCTCAGCAGACCTATAAGTTAATTAACAAGTAATAATACAAAATTAAGAAAAGAAAGATGAAGGCCACCATTTTTTCCTTTTTCTAGAATATAGAGAAGGAAGGTAGAAATCTTTAATAGGGATATAGACTCAGCATTCTGGAATAAATAACTGCTTCTTTTGCATACTTTTTGTGTCTCAGAGAATCTCAGACAAATATCTAAGAGATGCTGAAAGCTTTTGGAAGGATCATCTAAACCCTTCTCCCCCCCTGCGCCCCCCAAACATCAAAACAAACAATAAGTGAAAGAGGGTAGCCGTGGAGAAATTAGTCTCTAAGCAACATTTTCATAGTTGAGCTGAGAATCTTTGCTCTGGGAATTGTTCAAATCCAAAACTTAAGTATGTGAAAGAAAAGAATAGACTTTTCCTCAAAGCCAATAGTGGTATTAGAAAGAAACAAAAAAGAAAGAAAGTTAAGATACAGATATCTTAGCATTTGCTCTGGAATCATTGAAGGGAGCATGTTAAACAACTTAGATAAGCAATGCTGAAATGTTGTTGGTATTCCAGGTTAATTTAGGAAGACAGGAAAAATTCTGGGACAGAAAAAGGACACAAGCTCAGTGACTGCTAATCCATCACATAATTCAAGATAACATTTGTTGTTAATAAAGATCAAATTAAGGTATAAAGCAGAAGGCTCAAGGGCTGGATACTTAGGCAATCATCAAAGGTAAGAACAGAGGGTGGTAAAGGTTCAAGGCAAGGTTTGAGCCATAGAGGAGAAGATAAAAGTGGAGCTGGAACTTTTACAAGTGACTAGGGAAAAAAACCCTAAGAATCCAATCCTGAAGAAGGAAGAAGTATCTTGACGAAATGAGAGAACTCAGTTAAGGTGTTTTCGTTTGGTTCTTGTTATGTCAAGAGGTAATCTTCAAGGAAGGATTGTCCTAAGCTTTGAAAACAACAACAACAACAACAACAACAACAACAAAAGAATAAGTTCTTTATGTATGGATATGGAAAAAAAAAGAAATATAGAACAGAAAAACAAAACAAAAGAAGCACAGAACACTAGATAGAGTATGCTAGCAATTGTTCACAATAAAAGGTAGGTGGTTAGGAGGAATAGATATTTGTATCTACCTTAGAACTTCTAGAAGAACCCACAAATATCTGTTAAAAGTGGTTGCAATTGTGATCACTTAATTAGTGGTAATGATTATGATGATGTGGGCTATGGGTGGCAGGCTCTTTGTCTCTTCAGAGATAGCCTAAACTATCTGTGACTTGTGGGTGTGGGATGATGAAAGGTTGCAGTCCTGCCCTTGGTGAGCAGGAAACAGTTTAACAATGCAAGGTCTATAAACTTTAAGTATTCAGGGGAAATGCAAAGCAAATATGCTAAAAGCTTATCGAATGCCTGAGGTCCATGCTAAAAGCTTACTAAGATGTGGAAATATATGCTAATTCAAGCCTATTGAGAACTGAAACAAAAGGACCATTTGGCCTTTCCTCTCTGTATAAAAGGGACTAAAAAATCTTGTTCTGGGCTCGGGATTCAAACAGAAAGTTCCCGAGTCCGGCCGTCCGTCAATAAACCATTTTTCCTTCCCAAAATCATTCCTGAGTCCTGGCCTCTCTATACTCAAGTAATTAAACTTCTCTCAAATTCTACAACATTTTTGGTGACCACGAAGGGACAACAAACGAAGGCCAGAGACGGTAGCATTTTGCTGCCCCTTCCAAATCCCCGAGGAAGCCGGGAGGACTCAGGTGAACCCCAAATATGGGCGCCCCTGGATTAAATTTAATCCAGAAAAGATGTGGGCTCCACCAGAATCTTCCCGACAAAAATCAAGGGCAATGGAAGGTCTGAAGAAAAAGATTCTGGGAATGAAAAAGAACTCCGAACATAGAAGAAGGTAAGATTCCCCGAGTGAGCACAGTCTGGAAGGCCCTAGCTTTAATTGCTAGGAAGGGGAGGCTGATCACCTCCCGAGAGAACCCTAGTAGCCCCAGAAAATTGGGGGGAAGCCGTTCTCTCTAGGCTTGGGAAAAGGAGAAAAACTGGGGAAAAGCCCTGATGTTTTGGGTTTGTCTAACTGCATGTTAGAATCTGGTACTAGTCTTATATCCACTAAAGGAGTGGAGTCTTGATTTTAATAGGAAGGGTTGTTTATAGGTTCAAGTCCTAATGTCCTGGAAATTGGTCTAGATTAAAAAAAAAACAAAACTTGGTTACAGGAAAATAGATCGGCTTTTCTGGTGGAGCTTGGTCTGGGTGTAAAGTTTAAACAGTGGAAGAAGTCTAGCTGAAATCTTTTGCTAGGGTGCTAAATTGTGAATGAATTCGCTTTATACCAAATGTTAAGTGTTCTGAGGTTTGTGATGGCTGTGGGGGCAGCCATGGTGAAAATATATATAAACTTGTGGGTCAGATTAGTGACCTTTGTGCTTCTGTCTGTGTCAGCTCAATGCTAGTGTTGGAGTTGTGTCCTTATGTAAAGTAGAATTACAGCTGAGCTGGAGCCCTCCCTTGCCATTGGCAAGGGGTGAAATGATTATGGGGCAAAACTGAGGAGTCTGGATGTTTGCGGAGTCTAGATGTTTGTGCATGCTCTGCTGTCTTGTCTCTGGTCTGGCCCTTTGCCGGGGCTTGGAGGCCATCTGTGTCCGTGCTATGCACCCAAGTTTGTTGGGGCTGCCCCGGTCAGGGTGGCTGGGTCCCCTGGAGAGTTGCTGAATTTGAGTAGGTTCTGTCTGCCCATTTTGGCCTGAAAGCTGGAAAGGGGGGCGGCTTGCCCCTTTCCAGTGAGTCCACACCTTCTATTCATACATAAGCTGCATTCCTGTTTGATTGTTGTGCACCCGACTGCCGTGAAGGGGGTAAAAAGCAGAATCAGAATAAATGCAGTAAAGTTCCCTCCCTAGGGGGTCAAAGCCAAAATACCTTTGCATTCTGCCCAGGTTCTTAGAAGGTATTGTAGTAACTTTAAGTAAGAGAATGTGTTCTGTGAAGGTAAAATTTGTCTTAAGGGTATAAATAATTATAAAAGTTTTACAAAGTATTGTTTAAATTAAGGTATTTAAATGGCTAATTGCAGAAAGTCATTATTTAACAAAAACTGAATTGATAATAATAATAATAAAAGGCAATTTTATAACAAACTTATTCGGCAGCCAGTCTCCCCTGCCAACTTGCTTCCAAAAAAAACTGTTTCTGGTATTACATGCTACTAAGTATTTAAAGTGAAGAAAAGTTCATTATTTTAACAAGCTTGTTTAGTATTAATGGCAATTATATGTTGTAAGAAGTTTGCCTGGTAACTTAGTATGTGGGATATATGGAGTGTGTTTTTATTGTTAAGGAAACAGAAGATGATTTTGTCCTAAGATAAAATGATTGATTATTGGAAAGAGTAGAGTGTGGGACAGAACCTGAATGAATACTGAAAGTGTAGAAGGTTTGTGGAAGGAAAATTTTTATGATTAAAATTGAATAAGATCAATATACAAAGAAAATCTTTTATCAGATAGCTTCTTGTGCTTTAACCTCATCATTTCCTCAGTGTTTGAAGAAGAATCTTACCTCTTTTAAAAGAACATTTATATTCTAGAAATCAAATCCTGAAAAGTAGCTTTTTATTTCAAACTAACTGCAAGAAATTTATTCTTTTACTTTAAAGGAAAAATTAAAGTAATGGTTAAGTTCATTTAATATGTTATAAGTCGAATGAAAAGTATTTAAAGGTGTTATAAAATTAATAGGTTTTTAAAAAATTAATAAAAAGTGTAACTAAGAGTTAAAATCATTTATAAATGCATTTATATTATAAAACAGTGGAAAGACAATAACTGAAATTATAGCTGGGTGAATTTAGCCTGAAACTATTATTTAAGTGTAAATTCTAAACTAACCTTTCCTTTGTTTATGGTTACTTCAAGCCTAACCTCACCCTTTGCCTTTGCCTATGGTTATTTCATAATTGAGAAGAGCTGAGACATCACTGTCTCCTCTCCTGGTATTAGTAACCCTTTCTCTCATGAATTCAAGTGTAAACTAAATAAATTGCTGCCTGATGGAATAAGGTTAAATGACCACTGGAGTTTTATTATCTCCAAAATCAAAAAGGGGGGTGGAGGGGGAGAAGTCGCCTGCCTTGACAGTCAGCGTTCCTAAGAGTGGCAATTCATGAGAGAAACCAGTCTGTCTCCCTGAGGCTTCAAATAGCTTCAGTAAATATATATAAAATTAATCTTGTTGCTTATCCAAAATTCTGCTAAATTCAAAGTAAAATATAAAGTTCTGAAACAAAAAAATAGTGCTAAAGCTTTGAGAACATTTTGGTTACAATCCATTAAGAAAGAAAATTCTTGTGTAAAACTGCATAGTCATAGTATAAAACTGCACAGTCATAGTGTAAATTAAGAAGAGTTTCAAAGGTCTTTGAAATGTTTTGCAGTCACACTTGTTTTGTAAGAATTAGAAGTTTAAAGTAACTAAAGTTATGTTGTTGTGTCAAACTATTCATGTCTGCCTATTTGCTCAAATTGTTGAGGTTAAATATGCAGTTATAAGTAATATATATTTTGGAACCCCAAATTAAGCTAAACAGTATATAAAATAATGCAAATTATAAATAATATCAATGAGTTTTGTTTCTGTGTCTAACTCTTTGTGTCTGCCCATTTGCTCAGTGTATGTCTTCATACATCAGGGTAATAATATCAAATTAACAAATGAAAATTCTTAAAAGAGCTCTATTCAAATTGTTAATTAAATATGCAGTTATATATGTAAATAAATATTCTTAAAGCCCAAATTAAACTAAGCAGGATGAAAAAGTCATAGAAATCTGATTATAAAAACAATTGGGAAAGGGCCTCCTCTTTGCAAGAGCTTTAAAGGCAAGACTAGGTGCAGCAGATTAAACCTATCTACTAGGCTAGGGAATTAAGAATCAGTTTGCCTAGTATATTTCCCAGTTTAAACCTTTTGTCAGCCATAAAATGTAAAAAACAAAGATTAGGTTAATTTTCACATAAGAAAAATGTTGATGTAACCTGGTGGCCTGCTGCCTCAGTTTCCCACTCCCAGTTGGACAGCAGTGGAGGAGACCAGTTTAGGCCAGTCCTATGGGCAGTGGAAGGATGTCCAAGAAGGAGCTAAGTCGGTGCCATTTCAGCACTAAATTCTATTCCTTATTTGACAAAGGGGAGCAGGTAAAAACTAAAATGGTTGGAATGTGATAGAGGAAGCAGTTAAATCACAAACTTTTGGGTGGGAAAGTTAGATCTCAGATAAGCTGTAACTTCTGAAGTATCCAATCTATGAAAAAACAGAGGAAGAGCTTGCATGCTAGGCTTAGGGGTATAAATTGTGTCATTTTTCTTTGTTCTGGGCACCAGCCATATCTGGCTCTGTGCCCCTTCTTGCAAGATTGAGAATAAATTCTTTTCTTCTCCACAATCTGGTGAGCCTTATTTTCTTCCAGAAGATTTCTTTCCAACAAAATAAAGGTAATTAGTGGCTCTATTAACAAATTTCAGTAAGTAAAAGAAAGTCCATAAAAACTATGGAGAAATCTTTCCTGGGTCATGATTTTAAAAAATTAAGTAATTGTGTAATGTGTTTTAAAACCTGGTAGTCAGTATGCTTTTAAATTATTAATTTTCATAACTTAAAGAAAAGAAGTTTTTAGCTTCCTGTGAGGGAAAAGGAGAACATTTCTTGAATAAACTATTATGGTTTCAATTTTATTTAACTTGAGTGTAATCTCCCATAGTTAATTTATAAACTAAATTAACATTATATATACAAAATCTTTAAAGTAATGAAAATTGTAAGTTCACATTGGTGAAATTAGGCTAAAGGAAAAAGACTGTAGGTATGCTCTCTTAAATAAATAGAGTAAATTTCTTTGGTAATTGTAATTTAATAAGTTTATATAAACATGAGGTGTCTAGTCAATGTGGTTATAGTCAATTATAAGGAGGTTGTAAAACATCTGACAAACTGAAAATGTTTAAATAGTTCTTGTTCTAGAAGTCATTGTTAATTAAAACTTAGATTGGTATTGGTAGCAGAAATAAGTTAATGATAATAAAACCTGTCTGAAGGCCACCGCAAAGTACATATTTAAGTAAATGGTAATAAAAAGTTATCTTGATTCTATTGGAAATCTTCTGTTTTCATTTTAACAATGAAAAATAATATTTTTTCTTCTATTACTAAAGTGCCTACTGTTATCTTCATAGTAAAATTGTATAAGTAAACAGTCATTTGATATTTGTGTTGCACTAAGTTGTTTAAAATATATATAAAAACAAGGAATAAACTTTAACATTGTCAAACTCTTGTGCATTCATTCAAACCAGGTCTTGAATACATTACAGGTGGCCTCTCCATGTGAGTTATTGGCTAGGCTGGTCACTGACCCCTCAATTAAAAATATTTGCTATATCAGCCTCTGGTTCTGCTCCTGAAGTCGATGGAAACTACGTTGCAGTTTCAAGCTCTTGCAGCAGCCAATAATGACTCGGTACAGCCAAGTGTACAATGGATATCGCCTCCAGACTGGCCCTGTTCCATAGTGCCAGAGAGCACTATGCACCAGGCTAGTAGAATACTGGAAATTCTAAGATCAAGGATGCTGCGACTTGCTCACTGCATTGAAGAACATGCTAAGTGGAGCCATGATACCAGGATACAGTAAGTGAAACTTAAACACAATTGGCATTATGGCCTGTTCTCATGGAGAGATAACATGTAAAGTATTACAAACCTGAAACTCAAAACTAATAATTGCAACTCTGAATCCTTATGCATTAAGTAATACATTAGTTAATATTAAGTGCTGTACTTTTATCCTGTACTAAATATATGCCTAATAATTATAATGTTATCTTTTCTATTTTGGATCAAGTGCAGAAGTATATTAGACATGTTAAATTCCTGGTAAAATCATTTTCTAAACAGTTAAAAAAACATGTCTATAGAATAAGGTGGCAGTCTCAGCCAGTCTCAGTCAACTTCTATATTCTACTGTACACTGCTGTGTAGCAAAGGTGAGGCTTGCTTGCTGATGATGAGTCACCTATTGAACAAGTCAAAATTGCTAGAAATTGTACAATTAAAACCAAGGTGTAAAAAAAACCTTTATTCTGTAGTTCTGATCACTCCCACAGGTGAAAACGAAAAGAATTTCCAACTTAGTGTTCTAATCCTGAGTGAAGCCAGTTGCCCAAGGAGTGCCAGTTCACCAGGAGCATCTGACAGAGCAAATGAGTGCCAATCATTGAACAGCTTGGAATGTGTCTTCAGACAAAGCTAAGTGTCTGTTGCAATTTCTCTCTAAAGATGAATAACTTAAAAAAGAATATATATGCTGTTCCCACCAGCTTTGAAGGAGTGCCATCTTTATAGGCACCTAACCTTGTCTACCTCTGTAATCCAATGTGTCCTCTTTTAAAAACAGGTATTCCAAATTTTTAATTAAGTTTGTTTCTTTCAGAGTGAACATCTTATTAACCATATGAAAACTTCATCCAACTTCGTACAGAATGCCAGATCCATCTTCCTCCAGTTAGAATAAATTAAGAGTTTTACACCTTATTAGGCAATGACTACAGCCCATGGCCAGCAGGAAGCAGTTACAGAAAAGAGATCCATCTCCCTTCAGCACCCCTTTTAAATTAAAGGTGTAAACTCTTCAAGGGTAAAATAAAATTAATAGATGGATCTGGAACTTGACTCGAAATCCATGTGAGTACCAGTGGCCACAGGATGACTGTAGGAGGCCCCTGCCCCAGGATTCTGTTGTCCAGAATGAAAACTTCTAAACTCTTAAAAACAGTCCTGGATGCTACACTAAAGATTGATAAATAATCAGTCAAAACAACAAACAGCCATCCACCTCATAGTTCCAACAATAATTATGCCAAAGCTTAGCAAGTTAAACTTTGGCAAAGGGGGGAAATGATGTGGGCTATGGGTGGCAGGCTCTTTTTCTCTTCAGAGATAGCCTAAACTATCTGTGACTTGTGGGTGTGGGATGATGAAAGGTTGCAGTCCTGCCCTTGGTGAGCAGGAAACAGTTTAACAATGCAAGGTCTATAAACTTTAAGTATTCAGGGGAAATGCAAAGCAAATATGCTAAAAGCTTATCGAATGCCTGAGGTCCATGCTAAAAGCTTACTAAGATGTGGAAATATATGCTAATTCAAGCCTATTGAGACTGAAACAAAAGGACCATTTGGCCTTTCCTCTCTGTATAAAAGGGACTAAAAAATCTTGTTCCGGGCTCGGGAATCAAACAGAAAGTTCCCGAGTCCGGCCGTCCGTCAATAAACCATTTTTCCTTCTCAAAATCATTCCTGAGTCCTGGTCTCTCTGTACTCAAGTTATTGAACTTCTCTCAAATTCTACAACAATGATGCTAGGGAACTGAACAAAATAAGAAAAGAGGTAGAAGGATGATTATACCTATAAATTGATATACTACCAATTGAAAAAATTATATACATTTCAAAAAGAATACATTAGGGTTTTCAGGTGACAGTTAAGTGGGGTTACATATCTTAGAAAGGGTAAGTATGAAGTGAGCAGTCGTCTCATGTTATAGAAGGAAACCTTTTGTTTTAGCAAGCTGTTTCAAAGATGCATAATCCATATTTTGTGTTTAATTTGTAAGTTAAGATTTTTAACTCAAAATTAAATGTGTGAGAGAATGCAAGGCCCTAGTTAGGAAGCTGTTGTGATAATGCAGGTGATAATTTAAAATGGTGGCCTAACTAAAGAGGTGAGAAGGGAGATAGAGAAAAGTGAATAAAGTCTAAGATGTTTTGGAAGTAGTCTCCACAAAAATTGGTAATTGGTAGGATTGAGGTGATAAAAGAGGCATCCAAGATATCTGACTTGCACAACTGGGTGAAAATGTTGGTGATAGTTCCTGAGAGAGCAAAGAATAAAAAGAAACAAGATTAATGTTATTTTTTTTTGGGGGGGGGAGATGCAGGGAGGGGTTAAGGATGATCAAATAAATAGCCCATTTATTTGAAGTGCCTGGAAGATATCTAAATGAACCTGAGGAGCAGGCAGCTAGAAAATTCAAAAAAGAGGTCTGGATTAGAGTTGTAGTTTTAGGAATAATTAGAATATAAATTGAAATGGATCTAATGGCATGGGAAAGATTGACCAGAGAGAGCAGAGCAAGAGACACCTGCAAAGGAAACTAAGAAGGAAGAGGTCAGAAGAAAGAAAGGAGAAAAACCAGGATAGTATGTCCCGGATTCAGGGAGACCAAAGGAAATGTGCATTTCAAGAAGAGCGTGGGCCAACAGTCTTTGAAGCTCTCGAGGTCACGTCGAGAAACGTATTGCTTGAATTTAGTGACATGGAGGTCATAGAGACTTAAGGGACAATTGGTTCTGTGGAGAGTTGAGGGCTGGAGTGAATTTGTGGGAACAATAAGGTGAAGCAGTGGTGAAAGTGTGTTTAGACAACTCAAGAGTTTGCCTGTGAAAGACCAGAAAAAAAGGTGAGCCACTGCTGAGAGGTAGGGAAGAGGCTGAGCACTCTAGAAATACTCATTCATTAGGCATTTCTTATTAAATGCCTCACTTTATGCTAGTTGCTGAGAATACAGTGGTGAATATAATAGGATATCTCCAACTTTTTTGAGGTTAAAAAAAAGGGAACATGTTCCTACAGAGCCAAAATGACATTATCAAACCTATAAAAATTAATGATACAAATAAAGAAAAAAATTAAATGTAGTGAGGTGAGTCTGGAGTGAGATTTTCTTAGAGAACAGAAATAAGTCAAAATTCACCCGTATTGTGGAGTTCCTTGTATCTTTGACTCTTGCTACCATTAATAATGTCGTTAAAATTCAGAGGCAAACCTGAGGAATAAACAGACTTCTTGAATATGAAACCGTGACATAAATTTCATGTTCTGATAGCTGTGTGATAGCGTTTTTTGTTTTTTTGTTTTTCCTTTCTAGATGATGTCAAGGGTATTTTGGTTTAAAGCACCTATAAATCAACTCACCAGCTCAACCAAACCCAACAAAACAAATCTGGAAGGGGAGACACAAAGGTGAAAGTGATGAAGAGAAACACTTGTACCTCACATTTCTGCTTGGGACTAGTATTGTCTGGAACATTTTTGTATTAACTCTCAGCAGCTTATGATGCCAATTCATGGTTCATTGCAAACATTTCTCCTGCTTGTAGCTCTCATTGAAGTCAGTGGGACAGAGTGAGAAAGGGGTTTTGTGGACATGCTATGAATGGAGTCCCATTCAGGATAACTGGAGGTTTGATTTGTACAAGTTATGGATGCAACATTGGTTATAATTTGGGTTCAACTTTTTTGAAGAACTGGAAATCTTATAAGAGTATAGATTTATATTCAGGTGTGACTGTGTCAATGCAATCCTAAAATATGGTCAACCAATATGTTTTTAACAGTGCAAACAGGAACATTTCAGTCAAGTTACTATTAAGAAAAAAATTTTAAACAAAAACTTTGTAGATTTAATTCTGCTATTGTTATTTCCTCATTTAATTTTCACCCTCTATAATTTCAGTGCCTCATTTCTTATCATTTGAGAAATTGGAGAAACCAATGTTGGTTCATGATGGTACTACAAAGAACAACTTAAGAGATGTTATTCCATCATTTTGCAAATGTAAAATATTAAAATTTTAGAAAAATTACATATGTCAGTGCAAAACATAGATTGGCTTTATTGATAACACTGAGAACATATTTTTACCTGTATTTTTGGGTTATGTTTCTTGGACACTTCAATAGTTTACTTAGCTGCTCTTTTGGTGATTGATTGAAACTTGGAAACCAGCAATCTTCTTTTCCTTATTTTTATAAGCTCTTCTTTGTCCCCTGCTCCCACCCTGCCTTTCGCTTCCTTACACTTTGCCCGCCTGTTCCTCGTAACCTCCCTGTATTATGGCCCTTCTCAGCAGCAGTTTGTGCTGCTGCCTCCCTCCGCCCCTCCTCCCAGCCACTGTTATCTTCCCCCTCCCAGCCGATCGCTGTTCTCCCCGCCTCATTTCAACCGCCCTCATCCCGTATCCGCCCCGGCACAACCTCGGAAACAACCCCCTCTGCCATCAATGGCTTACGTCGTAAACCGCAGGTCCGCCCTTGCCTCTGCAGCCAATCCTCAGCTGCCCCGCGGACATGCCCCTCCCACAACCTCCCCGCCTCCATGACACTATAAAACCCCATGTACTTCCCGAATAAAATCAGACCTGCGCATAGACCTCGTCTCCGTGGTTTTTCCTCCATCGAACCGCGCGTCCCCACCAAGCCTTGAGCCGCCCGCTGCCGCCCCGGTCAGGCCGTGGCGTAGGCCCGATCCCCGGCAGCGACTCGCCTGCAGTGACCCGCCTGCAGTGCCGCAGCGGAGGCCAACACTTCTTTTAGTCTTTAAACATCTCTTACCTAAGATCATGAAGCCTTTTTTTCTCTTTTAAAATGTAAAATAGATTCATGGAAGAAAATTTTCTATGTTGCTCTAGTCTTGTTCACAATAATAAGTTCTTTGAAATTTCATAAGTGGTGTCTTACAGGGTTCACAATTAAAATTAATGCATTGGGGTAACATAATGAACACCAATTTCTAGGAGAAAGAAGCAAACTGCCAACAAACCAGCAAATGGTAGGAGCTATTAAATGCTCTAGGAGTCAAGCTATTTATCATTGGTGTTTTGGTAATTGTGATTTATTGGGGAAAGTTACAATGCTCCAAGTTCACCAGGCTCCTACTCCTGTGCTGTGGCCCAGGCTTGCTGCTTTTTTTGTAACATAAATCATGTCTCGGTACCAAAGACTCCAGATCTTAAGTATATATATTTTAAAATATTCTTTGTGTTTCTTTATTAGAAAATCTTAGTGCAGTGCCTGAATGAATATAATTTCTATTTTAAGAAATACGACCCAGAAATATTATATTTGATTTAAGGGTCAAATTAAAGAACAGGTGACTTTTAAATTTATGGTATCTGATCTTTTATTTTTTTGCTTATTATTTTTTTTATTCTTCTGGTTATCATTTTGAACCAAAATCACCTAACTCAAAAAATGTCATTTTCTTTTGAAAGCTTGTCAATAAAATAGTCCAATAGTCCTTCCCCTTTTATTCTGGATAATTTAAAAATTAGCATTCTAAGTCCTGCTTTGTTATAGGCCAGTGCTGCTTCTTTTAGGAGTCCTCCTAGAATGCTTTGCCCTCACATCTTTACTTGCCAGGATCCTTGCTGTCATTCACAGTTCATCTCAAATGTCTTCTCCTCAAAGAGGCCTCTCCAACCACCTTCTCTAAGAAGTCCCTTGCCATTTCTCTCTGTCACATTCCCCTGTTGCATCAATGTCCAAACTCATCTTACTTCTCTGCTTCCTTTTTTAGTCTGTATCTTCTAGCAGAATCTTCCTTGTTTTCAGTCGGGTTCTCAGAGCACAATTCAAGACTCAGTGGGTCTATCAATCAGGGTTCTTCAGAGAAACAGAACCAATAGGTCATGTGTATGTGCACACGTGTGTGTGTGTACACACACGTATATATGTTAAGAGGTTTATTTTAAGGAATTGACTCACATGATTTTGGGGACTGCAAGTATGAAATCTGTAGGGCTATATGGATTGCTGAATGTTCAGACAGGAGTTGATGTAGTAGTTTTTGCTGTTGTTGTTTTGTTTTGCTTTGTTTTGTTTTTTTTTCTTTTCAGGTACTGGGGATTAAACCCCGGATCTTGTACATGGGAAGCAGGCGCTCTACCACTGAGCTATGATGTGGTAGTCTTGAGGCAGAATTTCTTCTTCAGGAAACCTCAGGTGGTGCTCCTAAGACCTTCAACTGAGAGGGCAAGGGTAATTTCCTTTACTGTCAACTGACGGTAGATGTTTATCATGTTAACAAAATACCTTCACAGCAACATCTAGGCCAGTGTTTGACCAAACAACTGAGCACCATAGCACACATAATATTAACTTTCATAGCATGTAATAGATGCTTAAAAATGCTGGAATAAATTCAATAAATCACTGAAATTGGAATTAGAAATAGCTTTTAACAGCCCCCCCCCCTTGGCTTAATCATATTCATCTTTGTAAAATATCAAGTTGAAAGGAGTGATTTAAAAGGTTGCTTTAAGGTTGAAAAGTGCTATAGTTTTTTTAACTTTGGAAATTTTGTTTAATTTGTATTGTTTATGATTAGAAAGCCCATTGGATTGTGTCACTCTATAAGTGGACATTTTTATTTTAGCTGAATTATTGTTTTACTTTGATTTTGAGAGAAAATTTTCCTGATTTATATTTTATCCTTTACTGGATACTTCCTTTCTGTTATAACTTTGACTCCACTATGGAGGAGAAAGATCACTGATCACGGTTTAAAAGGACACCTTTCTCTTGCTATACAACTCTTAGGACCTGAGCAAATTTGGCTTACTGCCCCTGAGATTAGCTTGAAAGATGTTATTGAGTCTCCAGTTCACTTTGAGTCATTAATGGCTTTGAAAGAGTAGGTATCATTAATATCTTCTCTTCATGTTTTCCACAGTTTAAATACAAAGCCCAAATTTCAAGTGACTAAAGCAAATAGATGGCAAAACTTTTTTTGCTCCTCTTATCATTTTTTTAAAACAAACTATATTTGTATGTGTACATTCTATGATTTAAATTATTTTAATAACCCTGTATAAAATAGGATAAGGAAAACTCTTAATCCTTTCTACATTTAACATTTCTCCTTAGTACTTATCAACTCATCACCATTTAACATAATACACAATACCCCCCCCCACACACAATTTATTTAATCTTCATTTTCTGTTACTCTCGAGGAGAATGTAAGTTCTACATCAGGAATTTTGCCCTTTGCTGCCTATTTGCTCCCTGCTATGCCCCTAGTACCTATAATAGTGTGTGCTACATAATAGAAATATAACAAATATTTCTTGAATGAATACATACTATTTCTAGATGTAATTTCTAGATAATTCTTTTCATTTAATATATTACCAGAAAAGCAGCACCAAGACAAGCTTCTGACTTCTCATTGTCTTTTCTATTAAGTAGGGAATCTGAGGGCAAAATTACAATGCAACAAAAACAATCCCTTAAAAATATCAGTAATTGTTTTAGAACTTCATTTTGTCATTTTAAGTGCACATTGTATGTTTTAAACATTACACTTTTTCCTTTGGAATGGGAATTAAGAAGTAAAATCCATAAGAGGATATTCAAATTAGCTGAATTGAAAAAAGTCAATCTTATGCTTTTGGACATAAGTAAGAGTGATTTTTAAAATTATGCTTCCATGGGTATATATTTTGATGGTCCCACATAAAAGGTTTCCTATTTTTTAAATTCCTCACTAAGGAAGAGTTAAGGCATTTTTCCTGCTCTTTTAAGCATTATATTTCTTTGTATCTTGCCTAGGAAATAGGCGGAAAAAAAGGTCTGGCTTTTTCATGAGTTAAAATTTCCGTAACTTTTATTTTCACAGGATAATCTGAGCTTTTTGTGTGCCAAGCACCTCCTCCCTTCCTCATTCTTAACCAGATTTAATTCAGGAGCAAGTTAAATGTTGATCAGCATTTCTTTCTTTCCAATAAATTAAATTGAGGGTTGTTCAACATTTCAAGCAGGATGGGGGAGCTCTATGAAACTTTCTTTCAACAGAATGGGGAGGGGGGACGGGGGAAAGTTGTGCTTCATTATTCAAAAGACTAGCAAGCAGAACAACAAAGGGAGCTAAAGAGCAAATTGCCAGGACTTAATAAAAATCTGAATGACCTTTCCTTCTCAGAGGAAAGGGTCACTGATCCAAAGCAGGTTATTGACACCAGTAAGAAAGAAAAATGAATACATGGACTCGGAAGAGTGAATTTTTGGTTAGGTAAACTGAAACCACCTGTTGACCCCAATTATTTAATTTCTTTTTAATAAATCCAAAGCTCGAGGAATTCCAGGTTATGGGAAGCTATTTTTGAACTTAAATGAGCCATAATCAATAATTTCCCCTTCTGAAACTTTTCCTTTCATTGGTGCACTCATTCATTCACTCATTCATTCATTTCAAGGGCCCATAGTCTACTAGTCAGACAAACATGGAAATAATTACAGTTATACAACAAATGTCCTAATAAATAAGCATACAAGGCTGTGTGAAGGATTTGGTTAACTCCACCGGCAGAATTTTAGGGAAGGTTTTCTCAGAGAATGGCATATGAGCCATGTTTTCAAGAAAAAGGAAGGTTTTTCCCCCCCAGCAGGATAATGTAGAAAGAACATATTGAGCAAAAGAAATTGGCTTTTTCAAAGCAATCAAGATGAAAAAGAACAAATCAAAAACGTGGAAGTTTTTTCTTGGCTCACAAGAAGGGTTGTTATGCCATCATCCTGAATGCTAATCTTGAATCTTCTTTTAACAATTATCTACCAGGGTTTCATGCCTGTCCAACTGAGTGTCCAATAACATTTCTACAACTAATGCCAGAGTGTCAGGGAGGACTATTTTCAACAGGAATCATTTGTAGGAATCACTATGGTGAAGAAATGTTAGGCTATTCACAATAGTTGGTCCTCTTATGGGTGAAACACTGCTGTTTCCCCATTACTGGTGATGGAATGTCTTGATTAATATCTCTCACTTTTCTTCCTTCTACCTCCTGGGTATTTTGGCCATGACTTCATGGGAATTCAACGGTTGCTTGGTAGAAATATTTGTACAGTGAGGACAGCTCATATATTCTTTTGAAACAGATATTTGTTTGCTCCCTTCACTTCTTCTGACCTCTTGACTCCTCTCTTGGCTTCCTTCAACCTCTTCCATCAAGGTCTTGGACTTAAGACTTACCCATGCCATGATCCTGCTATTCGTTTTTCCTAATCCTAATAATTTTACTTAATATTATAGATGCTATGAAACTAAATAAACCTCAAAACTTTGGTTTTCCTTGCTTAATACTTTAAGTAAATGTACATTTTCTTGAGTTTTAAGATTAAAAGAGAACTATTTGATTGTATGAATGGACTATACTTTTAATGTTTCCTATTTTTTATGACTATTAGGTTTTCCTATTTTTTATGACACTCTTTAGTTTTACTTTACTCTTTTGGATTGGGCATAACATCATGAAATTTACAATACTTAATAAATAGAATAACTATACATATAGGAAAAAAGGAAAAAACAGTATTATGCAGAATTTTTAATTTTTTAGTTTTTGATATTTGTCCCATCTAAATTTAAACAATTTTAATATTGACTCATATCCATAAGCATTAATCTCTGCAAATGGAACATCTGTATTTCACATTTCTCACGAACACCTAAATTATTTGTTATAGGGCATTTCAAAAATATTAGCTATTAATTTAGCAAGAAAAAAGGAAACCTTATCAAAATACATATATAAAGATAAATCTAGTAGGTTCCAATTACATTTAAGATGGCATATTTAAGTGATCCCATTTTGTCTATATTTAAACAAGATAAAATGAGGGTCTGATTTGTTTGGAATATGTAGGTTAATTTAGTGGCATTATTTAAATGGAAAAAAATGAATCAACCTATAGTCACACTTTTTGTTCAATGCAACTTTATCTCATAGAAAGTCCTCATTTACATAGAATCATTAATATAAGATATTTCATAATAATAGCTATTGTTCACTCAGTATAGGCATCATTCTAAGTGTTTTATGTATATGCCAACTTATTCAATCATAAGAAACAACCTCATGAGGAAAGTACCATGTTTTGTAAATAAGGAAACTCAGGCACAGAAAGGTTTAGGTCTAGGACACTTAGCTAGTGAAGGGCAGAGCTGGACTTTCATCTTTGACTTTGTATGGAATTTGTGCTATTAGTCACAGAACCCTATTGCTTTTAATAGTTAGGCCTCCAGTTGGACTACTCCTTCTGCTTAACTAGTTCTGTTTTTGAAGGAAAATTAGAGAACAAATCATCAGGCGATCTTAAAGATTAAATAAGGTAACTTAAAATGAAATATTTGTAACCTGCAAAGAAACAGCAATCATCACAAAACAAGGCAATTTGCATCCTACTTCTGCTGCACTTAAAATGTGCACATCTTAGCTGTCGCTGTTGTTGTTGCTGTTAGTAGAAATCAACAAAAACCTTAAGTCCAAATTAAGATGGAATGATATTAAAAACGTAGGGATCCTCAGGCATTGCTGAACAATTATTGAATTTGCACTTTTTTTTTTTAAGGAGATTGGACTACAATAAATATTTTGGCTTTTTGCTTTGGCTCAATCAATTGATATGACTCAGTTCTCTAAGAACGATCATAATGTTATGTGCTTGATAAGTTTAGCAATTGCAGAGGAACTTTTGCTGACAATTTGACCATGGGGGACTGTGGTGGCAACTCAGACACAGGATCTTATTCAAACATTTATTTAGTGCCTGGTACTTGTCGGTGTCTTTGTTATAGGTATTACAACATAAGATGAATAAAATAAATTAACTCCCAAAGAGTTAAGCATGATGTGAGACAGACATTTAAGCTTTTTATAACAATGCAATGGGGTAAGTGTGATGCTGGGTGGGTGCTACTGGAGGAAAGAGGAGCATCTTCAAGTCCAGCTTCTCAGAGGAGGTACAGCTTGATCTGTGATACAAAGAAAAGTAAGAATTAGCCCAGCAGTGGTGATGTGGATGGGTGTTCTTGTCAAAGGGCTCAGCATGTGTATGTAAAGGAGCTATGAAGCCTCATGTTGTATTTGAGAATCGAAGTGTTTAGTATGCCTGGAATGAAGGCCTCAGGAGAGGGAGCAGGAAGAGGTAAGATTAGAGGTGTAGGAAGCCTTGGCCACTATCCTAGAGTATTGGAACTTGATTTGAAAGTTGGGGATCCACTGAAGGATATATAACAATTATATTATTGGATTTTCAGTTTCTAAAGAGTACTCTGGCAAGACAAGAAAGGAAAGTTGCCCACCCTAGAGGGAAGTGGGGGAGGAAGTAGATTGTGAGGACACTTTGAGAAGAGGATGGATAGAAGAGATATAAAAACAACCCTTTTTATTTGGCAATTGCTTGGATTGAGGGTAGGTGAGGAATGGAAGGATGTAGCCTTAGATGTTCTAAAGTTTATAGTCTGGACAATTGACAGAGTACGGTGGGATCATTAGCTAGGATAGGGAGCACAAGAGGAAAGAAGTGGGAATGATCCAAGGGTTTTGGATGTTTGTTTGTAGAACTCAGAATAGTAGTCTGAGTTTTAGATCTAGGTTCGGGTGTATCTTCTGGCATTTAGACAAGGAGAAGGTGTCCCCTGAAGTATAATGTGCTCCTCACTTGGCTTTCTACTGCTCATGGGAACATTCCCCTGGAACTCGTCTGACTCCTTAGAACACTGGGTATGTAGAATATTTTATACAGCTTAGAACATTGTGAATACAGCTATATTCTGCCTTGAGTATAAAATTAAGGTAACTGCCAGTCAAGGGAAGTGCTCTCTAATTTCAATAGACTGAACTAGTCTTTGTGGAGATATGCTTCATTAACCAACCAAAGAATAGCTAAGGGGACTTTGGCCATTGGTATCAGCTCCTAGCTAATGATTGAACATGGCGGAGGTTCTAGATCCAGTTCAGGCCTGCCAGATGTGGGACTTCTCTCACGGGGAATCCTTTGCTCAAGGGCTTATTGGCCAGGCCAAGACTGTTTCAGAACCTCACTATGGCCTGGAGATGCTTCCTATCCAATTCTCCTTTTTTTCTTCTCTCCTTACACGGATGTTGGGCCTGCATCATGCTCTGAAAGCTCTTGCTGCCTACTTCTACTTCCTTTACGATCCTTCACAGTTACTTCCCACTAAAAAATTCTCTTGTACACTTAATCCCAATTTATCATCTTCTTCTCAGAGAATTTGAATGGACACAACACAGTTGTGGTTTAAGCTGAAGAAAGAGAATATTTCTTTATGAATAGCATATGCTACTTAGCATGTCTCATACAGTATCCTAACGTAAAATATGACCCATATTGGTTTCTTTGGATAAAAGGCCCATCTACTCAGTTTAGCTAAAATTATACATTTGTATACATTCATGAGTGTCATAGTAATAGAAATATATCCAAAAATAGGATGTGTGCATTTTAATTAAACAATCATACAAAGAACAAACTCTTCTTGATACACATAAAGTGGCAATTATTTGGGGTTTATGAAGGATGCACATTGACTGAAGAAGCAGTGAGGAGTAAAAGCTGATGGCTTATCCCCAAGGAACATAAACATAAAGGCAAGTGGAGGAAAAAGAACTCACAACTGAGAAAGAGGAGTAAATGGTAGGAAGAGAAGTTTGAGAAGAAAGACATGGTCTGCAGTGCCAACTGCCAAAGAGAAATCAGGAAAGATAAGGATAGACTTTTCTAACTGACTTCATAAAATGAATGTTATTAGTGATCTTAGCAAGTGGAGCATATGAAAGGCAGAAACTAATAGCATTGGGTTAATTAGTGAATTAGCAAGAAATATGGCAGTGGAGACCATGGATAGGGGCCCTTATTCTAAAAACATTTAGGAAATAGAGGGAAATATGAAGTTAGGGAGAGTATTTTTTAAACATAGGAGAAAATTTAAATTCCAGCTCTAGTAGGTGAGTGGTTTAGGACCTATTAGGACCTATCATTGCCTCAGTTTCTTCATCTGTAAAATGGGGAGAGTAATTGTGTTTTATCAGAGAGTCATTCATTATATAACTTGACATAACTTACAAAATTGTGCAGGAGAGAGTGTAAATTACAATGTATACTATAGCCCAGCTTAGTAACAATGCTCCAAAATGTGTTCAATAATTGTAACAAATGTACCACACTAATGAAGGATGCTGTTAATGTAGGAAAATGTGCAGGAGGTAGGGAGTGGGGCATATGGGAATCCCCCTATTTTTATGTAACGTTTATGTAATCTCAGTATCTTTTTTTTTAAAAAGATATTACAAAAAAGAAAAGAAAAAAAGTTATTGTGATTGTTAAGGGAGCTTATATGCACAAAACACTCAGAAGATTGCCTGGCATATCATGAAGAATACTCAAGTGTTTGTTGTTATTATTACTGTGGAAAAATAAAGGAGAAATAGGTCATAGAAAGTGATAGCTGAAAATATCAGAGATAGAAAAATGCTTGATAGAGAAAATTCCGTAAGGATATAGAATAAGCTGGTCAAAATTCAGGTTTTAAATCTTTAGATTTGGCTAACTTGTTTTGTCTTTCACCCAGACTACTGAACATTGCTGAAAATATTACCCAGTGGTTTTGTAGATGAGAACTATGACAGTTCGAATTTGGTGAATCCCCCCAAAAGATTGCATTTTTAGACTAATCTATTCCTGTGGGTGTGGTGTCTTTTGATTACATTAGATTCACTTTATTTATTTATTTATTTAAAATTTTTATTTTTTAAATTAAAAAAATTTTTTAGTTTTAATTTTTTAATAAAACTTTAAAAATTAAAGTTAATAGATCACATAGCACGTTACATTAAAAAAACATAAGAAGTTCCCATATAACCCACACCCTACTCCCCCACCCCCATCATTCTTGTAAAATGTATTTTTTTAAAGATACATACATCACAAAAAAGTTACATTATAAAAAATATAAGAGGTTCCCGTATATCCCCCACCCCCCACCCCACTCCTCCCACACCAACAGCCGCCCCCATCATTGTGGCACACACATTGCACTTGGTAAACACATTTTGGTGCCCTGCTACTCCATGTGGATAATAGTTTACTCTGTAGTTCACATTCTCCCCCAGAACATTCAGTGGGTTATGGCAGGATATATCAAGTCCAGCTAGATACACTTTAGATCACTTGATTAGATTGATTTTTATTGTATTACATCAGTTAGGTGTGATTTTATAAGCCCTCTTGCAAGGTCTTATAAAAATGGAGACAAAAAGAGACAAAGAGACAAAGGAAGGTGCCATATTGATCCTGCCATGTGAGAGAGAGGACTGCAGGAAAACAGAGAAGCCCTGGGAGGCTGAGAGAGGCTCCAGAATCTGGAACCAGCAAAGTGCAGAGGCACAGAAGAGACCTCTCAGGGCTGGGCCCACGGAACAGCTCAAGGCTGAGAAGATAAGTTCTGTCATGTGCCTGATTGCCACTTGCAGGACACGAGGATCAGCAGGAGCTGATTTGGTGAGAAAGCATCTCTGATGATGCCTTGATTTGACATTTCATGGTCATGGAACTATAAGCTTCTACCCCAAATAAATCCCCTTTATAAAAGTCAACACATTTCTGGTACTTTGCATTGGTAGCCCTGTGGCAAACTAAGACAAGAACGAATACTAATTAATGATTTTCAAGATCATTCATTAATAAGCCCAGCAGCACTTCTTTCTCTCCTTCACCCACTCATTTTCCCATGCTCCTTGGTAGTACTTTAAACTTTCACCTGTCTCCTCAAAACTTCCACCTCATTACTCCTCACTCATTCATAGAAGCCAGGACCCAGCAGGGTGAGAATGATGAAGAAAATCTACAAGTTCATGTGGAGAACTTCGTGTCCTTGCTGAGAACATGGGAGCTATCAGGTCAAAATGAAAAATTCTACCTATAAACATATTTGTGACTTCGTTCATTGTTCTCTGAAAAAAAAATTAAAAATTAAAATTAAATTAGAAGGAGTTTGGGATTTGGAATGGAACTCCGATGTAAAGTTGTTTTTGTGCAACACCATAATGAACCTGAGGACAGATGTTATTCTGCGTGTGGTCTAGTCAGCAATCTACAGTCTCTACTTGTTAGTAGAACTGGAGCTTTGGTAAATGATGTATTTTGACTTAACAAAGTTAAGAGCTGTTTAAGAAGGGTAATGCAATTAGCATCAAATAAGGAGCTTGATACCAATCCTTTTAATGACCCATTAGAAATAATGGGCCAAAATATGTGCCAAGTCACTACTATTGCTTATCCACATTTTCCTCTCTTGCTTATGGGTAGGTATGGTCATGTGACTTAGTTCTATCCAGTAGGATTGATGGAAATGATGTACATTACTTACAGGCCACCAATACCTTCAAAATCTCCTTTTTCCCAACTGCTTTCCGAAGAGGGAAGTCTCTGAGGACAAGGAGGAATCACAAAATGGGAGGGGCTGAGAGCGGAACTTCTTGTCCACCACTCCCAAATGGCCCACATTGCAAGGGGACATTAAAAAAAAATCCTTATTGTGTTAAAACAGTGATATTTGAGGTTTATTTATTATATTAATTACTTTTCCTAACTGATACAGTATCTGTGGTTACCTTGCTGGATTGAACTTGTGGCAAGCACCAGAGAATTTTGGATGAAAACCGTATTTTCTCACCAGTCATATTTTTAAGGAAGAGACTCTAACTTACACCTGAGACACAATAGAGGTGAAACACAAGGTTACCACGCTATCTGAGATATCGCCATCATGAACTCAGAGTGATCTGATTCGGTGAGCCATGAAGTCAAGTGTTTCCAGGGGCATTCCCTCTTCAAGCACAAGTTAAATTCATAGGATAGGACCTGTATGCCCTCACGGCACAAAGTGATCCATACTCCTACAACGCCTGTGTCTGCTGCACTGCCGCTTCTCTCTCAAAATACTACTCTGATCTCAAGAGCAATATCCTACAATCAAATGCCAGTGGAGAGAAACAAGAGAGACTGATCTAAGGCGACTCTACATGATATGCTGGCACCTGCTTTACAACCTTCTGCCTGGGTGGCTTTGAGGGAGAGTGGAGAAGAGAAACCTTTCCTGTGAGTAGCTTTCTGCATAATACTTATCACATTTTGAAATCATAGATGTACCAGATCCTCCCAAAATATATCTCTACATTATGAATATAATTTAAGTATTGATTAGTGAGTATTACTTGCTTACTCAAAATCCTGCTGTAGTTTAAACTTATACTTTGTATTATTTTATACTCCTAACTTTGGTTTCCAGGCCTTTTGTGACATGGCCTCTGCTTTATTCTCCAGACCTTCATTTTGGACCAACCCCTCTTTTGCTGCTCAAGTCACTGGCCTTATTTCAGTACCTCCAAGCACTAATCTCTTTAATCTCTTTGTCCATTGAAAGGTCACTGCACAGGCCTTCACCTCTGCTCACTCACCACTTCACACCATGGCTGGCCCTTTCCCATCTGGATTTAGCTTAAATGTGACTTCTTTCAATAGTCCCTTGCTAAACCTTCAAAATGAATTAAGCTTCCTCTGCTACTCTACTTTTTCCAGTTTTCTTTAGCGCTTGTTCTTTTCCTTTATAAAAGATACTGGTATTTATATAATTATTTATGTGTTATTTTACTTAAACATTGTCTTCCTTGCTGCATTGTAAATGCTGCCAGAGTAAAGGCTATGTCAGCTTCATCTACCACTGGATATAGAATACTTAACACAATGCTTGGCTCATTGGTTGAGAAACTTTTGCTGAATAAATGAAGGAAGTAAGGTGTGTGTAAATAACTATCCCTCTAGGAAAGGAATTAAGGAGAATGTGGGCCTTTGGGCTATCTATGTTCAAGTGTTCAGGTACTTGGAGACTCATTTAATTTAATATAACAATGGTGAAGAAAAAATGGAAAGCTGTTAGAAAATCAGTTCTTCTGAGGAACAGAAAGAGGTAGGTGAGGCATAGATATGGAGGATGGTGGACCAGGGATGATCTTTTATTTTTATTTTATTATTTACTCCTCCTCCTCCCCCCCCCCCCCATTTGCTCTCTGTGTCCATTCATTGTGTGTTCTGTGTCCTCTTGCAGTCTCGGTGGCACTGGGAATCTGTGTCTCTTTTTGTTGTGTCATCTTGCGTCAGCTCTCTGTGTGTGCGGCACCATTCCTGGGTGGGCTGCACTTTTTTTGCACAGGGCGGCTCAATGCAGGGTGTGCTCCTTGCATGTAGAGCTTCCCTACATGGGGAATATCCCTGCGTGGCCCAGCACTCCTTGGGCAGTGGAGTCCAGACAAAAGATGAACAGAAACTTCCCCAGGATCTCTGATGGCACCTTTAAGAAAAAGTCTCCTCTTCTAATTGGCAACTTATATTCCTTCCTTTACTTTATTACTTTATCTTTTCTTTTCTTACTCTACTTCTAAACAAAGCAAAACAGAACAAAACAAAAAAGCAAAAATAACAAAAAACTAAACAAAATAACAAATCTCATCTTCCAGGATTTTTGTCCTAAAATTTGGAGTAAATAAGTGTCATGAATTTCCAGAGAACTCATCATTCATTCATTAAAGAAAAGCAGTGTGGCTGTTTGAAATTCTTTGGTGATTCCCCAAGAGAACTAATCCATTCCTGTGAGTATGAGACCATTTTGACTGGTTTATATCAATGTGGTGTGACTCAAGTTGGGTCTCTGACCCCTTGCTGGGTCTGATATAAACCCAGAGACACTGGGAGAGACAGAAAGACACAGGAAAAAGAATCCATCATTTTTGATCCTGGCATGTGAGAGAGGACTAGAGGACCACTTAAGCATGAAGCTTCTAAGAGGCTGGGCCCATGTTGCAGCCCAAGAGGAGATGGTAAGCCCAGAAGGGAAGACTGAGAGCTTGGCAACCATTTTTCTTTGCCACATGTTCAAACAATGGGATTAATAGTAGCTGGCTTTGGTGAGAAAGCACCTCTTACGGTGACTTGATCTGGATATTTCACAGCCTTGAAAATATAAACTTCTACCCCAAATAAATCCCCTTTATAAAAATCAGCTTATCTCTGGTACTTTGCATCAGCAGCCCTTTGGCAGACTAATAAGTAGTATATATAACACTATTCATTAATAAAATAAAGATTAATTTCCTGATGAAATATTTAAGGTTTACTGCCAAATTATTGAAGTGATAATTTCTAGGCAAAAACATTCTTGAAAATAAAGCTCCTAATAAAAATCCTAACAGCATCAAGAAAGAAAATTCCAGATTTCCAACTGAAGGGCATCCCTTAGCTGCTTAAACACTAGTACCAAAGGGACACACACAATATATAAAAAGCAACCCATTAAAGGTCACATTATTGAAGGTGGAAGATTAAGGAAAACAGATATTCCTAAGGTTGACTGGGTGTTACTGTTAACTTCAAAAATACTTGAACTAAATCTTGGTTTCAGTTATTTTTTCAAGATTCCATAAAATCCTATAGCTATTTCAATCATTTCATGCATGAAGTTTCCCCATAGAAATAACATATTTGTCAGCACATTACAAAAGGAGTAGATTTGTTAATTATCTGCAGAAGATCTGGGAGATTAAAAGACTTAAAATTTGCTCCATGGTATGTTTATTCCTTTCTGCAAGCTTGCTGGGGTACCTTAGGACAAAACCATTTCTTTCACAGAATAAAATAAGTGCTCTGAAATATGATTACATTCAGAAATTATACTCCATAAAATCAGCAGATACGAACCCTGGAAAAATATCTGTCACTTAAACAATGGTGGGTATATTGGCCATTATTATTAACTGAAAGCAACAGAAATGAATTCTGGCTAACTTAAGTAGCAAAGACATTTATTAAAAAAACAGGTGACAACTCAGCATCTACAAGAGGATCAGAGAACTGGCTTGGAGACTTTGCAGTCAGGAACAATATCTCTAATCATGCTTCAGGACTAGATACATAAAGAACCCTCTACCATCACCACTCTACCCACTCATGGCAACCTGTACCATCCACCAATGCTGGACACTTCGGCCTCTGGAAACTGTATGCAGGTGCTATCTCTACTGACCCTTTCACCACAATGGGTTTTGTGTGGACTCTACTTTCTTGCATCCCCATCTTAAAATTCAAAGTTCTTGCAAGGTATATCTGATTGGAAGAGACCTAGGTCATATGTCTGGGCTCTAACTTCAAGAGAAGCTGGAAAAGTTAATATCTGGCATTCTCAGATTCTATATTGGGAGGTAATCTTGTCCATAAGTTGGGCATCAATCTTGGACATAGGAAAGATGATTGCCTGATGGATGGTCTGAAGGAATAAAACAATGTCTGCTGTGGTGGAGTTTGGCTTCATTTATTGTAAGCTTTTTAATAAGGAGTTGTAAGAATCTCTAATTTACTTAATAGTTAATAAAATTAAAATGGATTTGGAATCAGAAGACTTGGAGTTAAGTTCATTTAAACTCATTAGGTCTCAGTTTACTCTTCTGTGTGCATGTTTGTGCATGTGTGTGTATACCCACTCTGGTGGGAATTCAGTTGTATATTTTGTGTGTGTGTGTCTCTCATGGTCATTGGGAGAGTCCAATGAGATCATGTGGGTAAAAAGATTGAAAATATAGAGCAAAGGCCTTTAGAGTCAGAGAAACCTGGATTCAAATCTACCTCTCATTAGATGTACAACATTGAATTTTTTACATAAATTCTCCAAGTTTCAGTTTCCTGATGTGTTAAATGAAGATAAAAATGGCTACCATAGAGAATTCTCAAGAGAACTAAAGGGCATAATATAGTTGACATCTTGGACAGAACCCAACACATAAAAGACATTCAACAGAGGACATATATAAATTAAATTAATTTAATTTAATTCCTAAATTAAAGGGAGCCTGGCAATGTCATTGATAATTTCCCCAAAGTAGGAGGTACTGGAGTTGAAATCATCATGTGGTCCATTGTTTCCCTTCTTATATCACAGAAATATGCTGGGATTTAAAAAATTTTTAAACATATTTTTACTATAAAATAAGATGTTTTCATTGATCATAATATACAATTAGAAATATGTTACCATTGGGAACATTTGCTCAACTTCTGAATGAAAATAAAATCTGAAGTTGTAGTATAAGATACAATAAGGGATACAATAAAAGAAAAGGCATTCTCATCAAATATTCTCTTTGCTTCTCTTGTGTTTTCTTCTCATTGCTATTATGCAAATAATAATAGCAGTTATAATAAAAACTATTTCAAAAATATCTTCCTCAAATTTTATCCTGTTTTAGGAAACAGGATACAAAGGGAAAAGAAATATCGTTAAGATTAACATGCTTCTTTAAATATATTCTCAGGTTTGTATGTTTCCCACAAGCCAAACTAAGATAGAATTCACATATTCCTTCCCTAGTAAGTGTTACATCTTAAGTCCCCAAATAAGATACCATGTGGGCCTTCTGTTTTTGTTTGTCAGTTTGTTTTTAGTTTGAGATAACATTTACATGCAGTGACATGCACAGATGTTATGTGTGCAATTTGATGAGTTTTGACAAATGTAAACATTAGTATAACTATCCCAATTATATATAATATTTCCACATATAGTACTTCCATCACCCCAAAGAGTTCCATCAGGCCCCTTTCCAGGAAGTTACTGCCACCATCTTCTGTAGGCAAACAATATTTTAAATTTTGTCACCATAGATTGGTTTTGCTGTTTTTGAAATTTATATAATTGGTATCATCCAATAATTACTCTTTTCTGCCCACATTCTTTTGCCAAACCTAATGTTTCTTGATTCACCCATGTTGTTGTATATTTCAGCTCCTTCTTTTTAATTGCGGAGAGTTATATAATTGTATGAATATTCTACAATTTGTTGACACATTCTCCTGTTGATGGATTTTAGGTTACTATTTTTTCACTACAATTAATAATGCTGCTATAACCATTCTTACTCAAGTCCATTTGTGGACATACTTTCCCTATCTTGAGCAAATAGCTAAGAATAGAATTACTGGGACATATGATAAGTGTATGTTTAACTTCTTAAGAAATTGCCTGTATTAGTCAGTCAAAGGGATGCTGATACAAAATACCAGAAGCCTGTTGGCTTTTATAAAGGGTGTTTATTTCGGTTAGGTGCTTACAGTTACCAGGCCATAAAGCATAAGTTACTTCCCTCACCAAAGTCTAGTTCCACGTTTTGGAGAAAGATGGCTGCTGATTCTGTAAGGGTTCAGGCTTCCTGGGTTTCTCTAGGCTCATCTCCTCTGTTTTCTCCACAAGGTCAGCTGTAGACTATGAGGCTCTCTAGACTTTGCCTCCCTCCATAATATCAGCTGTAGACTATCAGGTGAAAGGCTCTGTCTCTCTCCCTGGGGATTCTGCCGTGTCTAAGGAGATGCCTCTATTCCTCTGTGTTCTTCTCCTGGCTCAGGTCCTCTCTTCCTGGGACTTGCTTCTCTTTCCTCTGCATGCTGACTTCCTGGGGCTCCAGCTTAAGGCTTCAGCATCAAACTCCAACGTGAAAACTCCAACATCAAAAATGCTCAACTCTTTGCCATAGCTTTTATCTGTGAGTGCCCACCCCTTAGTGGCCCAGGGGCCGAATCAAAGCCCTAATCATAACTTAATCATGCCCAGGTACAGACTGGATTACAAACACAATCCAATATCTATTTTTGGAATTTGTAATCGTATGAAACTGCTAGAGTTTTCCATGGTAGTTATATTCACTCTACTACAAATGTATGAAAGTTCTGATTTATGTGTCTGGCTTATTTCATTAAACATGATCTTCATGATCTTCAAGGCTCATCTACTTTGCAGCATCAATCAAAACATCATTGTTTTTTAAATAATATTCCATTGTATGCCAGAGGGAGTAGCATTTGTGGGGAGGTTGGAGAACTGAGCAGAAGCCCTGACCCTTTATAGGCCTTGTAGGCTAAAGGAAGGTCTTTGGATTCCCTAACAGTGCAAGGATAACCATGTTCCAAGCAGGAGAATAATGTGACAATTTACAATTGTAAAAGATTATTCTGACTATAATGTAGAGAATCAATTGTAGGACAGCAGTAGAGAAAGAAAGAAGGCTTGTTAAAAATCTATTGAAGAGATGGTGATATCTTGTAGTTAGATGGTGACTGTAGAAATAGTGATAAATGGAATGATTTGAGATATATTTTTGTATGGGAAACATAGTAGTTGGTAAGAAATTAGATAGAGGCATAAGAAGAGAGGGAGAGAAATCAGTAATGACTCCTTTTTGCCACTCTCCTTCCCAGTCCCCCATCCACCAAATGGGTAGCTTTGCCACTTACTGATATGGAGAAGATAGATGGTGTGATAATTTTAGGGGAGAAATCAAGAGTCCTTTCTTGTACATGTTAGGTTTGAGATGTCCTTGAGAAACATTCAAATAGACATAGAAAGTAAGCATTTGAAAACATAAGCCTGGACTTATGAAGAGAAGTTTAGGGGAGAGACAAACATTTGGAAATTATCATTAAAAATACATGATTTAAAGCCAGGTGAATGCTTGTGATCACCCAGGAAACAAGTGAAGAGGTGAAAGAAGGGACCTAATTACCATCCCTAGACTTTTGGGCTGAAGTGAAGAAGACAGCAAAGGAGAATGAGACCAATCAGCAAGTAGGAAGAAAGCCAAAGAGTCAAAAGAGTGCTCTCCAGTGTTTCTCAGAATTATGAGATGAAGACAGAAAGTGTTCACTGGTCTTGGCAACATGTGACTCAGTGAGAACATTAACAACATTAGTTTCAAAGGCGTGATGGAAAGAGGTGAAGAGTGAATGGGAGTGGACAAATATGGATCTGAAAGGGAACAGAAGGGAGGTGATATCCAGAGGGATGTTACTTCAAAGGAAAATTTTTTATTTTAAAAAATGTTGGAGTTTTACAGAAAAAATCATACAGAAAGTACAAAGTTCATGTATGTCCTCCACCCCTCCCTACATGTTGTTTTCCCTATCATTAACCTTTTGCAGTAGTGTTATTTTTATTACAATTGATGAATAAATTTTATCCTGGAGACAGTAGAATGTGTTTGCTTATATGCTGATGATCCAGTAAAAGGGGAAAGATAGGTAATGGAGAAGAGAGCAGAGATAACCAAAGGCGAAAAGCCCTTGATAAAGCAAGAGTGGAGGGACTCATTCTTGAAAGAATACTTGTCTAATAGGGAAAAAGCAGAAGATGAATGCAGATGCAGGATGATTCAGCTAGGCAAATTTTCTGTTCTCTGCTGGACACCCTGGGTCTTGGGTGGAGTGGTGGAGACAGCTAACTCACTTGTCTTTCATCCTCCAGTAGACTAGCTCAGGCAGTTCTTTCAGTGATGGCAAATGGTAAGAGGAAGAGTCCAATTACAAGTATTTTGCTAGTACAATATTTATAAATACTCCATCAGCAAACAAGCCACAGGGCTGAAATTAAAGTCAATTTAGGGCAAACAAAGTTACATGGCAAAAGGTGTAAATACAGGATCTGGTAAAGAACGGAGCCATTAATGAAATCAATCTATTATCAGACTGGTTAGAGCAGATGAAGAAACCTTGTCCAATGGAATGAAGCTGAATGTTATGAGAAGGAAAGGGGAGAGACTAGAGGAGTTTGGAAAAAAAAGTGGAATAAGCTTTTTATGGCAGGGGAGAGATAATTTTTTTTAGAAATTTAGTATGTGTTTTGAGTGTCCATTTGTGACTGGCCATCATGAATTGTTAGATACCAATCAGAGTGCTTGTATGATTTTCTCTGTTGTAAGGATAAAAATATTGGAAAAGGGAATGATTGAGTTCATTCAAGATTATGCATGTGTGATGCCAGTATACGGAGAGAGGGGAGTTAAGGATGTTGCAGTAATTACAAGGAAATCAAAATAAGAGCATAGAGTTTAATCTGAATAAAAAGGGAAAGAAAGGCCAGAGAGAGAGGAACTATCATTTTGGTGGATTGGGGGTTCCATGAGGTCAGACCATCATTTCTCTGAGGAAACTTGAACAAGTAAATTGGAAGACTCAAAGACTGGATTATTTGTACCTTCTCTAATTAGGTCAGTCTGATATGCATGCTCTTTCTCTAAGTGCATTCCCTCAGCAATAATAATATGTACCGCCTGATCACTGGCATACTTCTCTGAGTGACTTAGGAGGCTGTGAGCTCTTGACCTACATCTGCCTTCTTACTCATTGGTGTAGTGCCTGATGTTCAGCATAGGCTTGCTGAGAAAAGGAAGAGCTGACAATGATTAACTAGGGGTTGGATCCCATGATGGTGGATGAAAGCAGTGATCTTGTCTAGAGCTGTGCTGACCAAGATGGTAGGCACTAACCACATGTGGCTATTTAAACTTAAATTCAATGTAGTTAAATGTATATATAATTAAAAATTCAGTTGCTCAATCACACTAGCCATGTTTCAAAATTTCAATAGACACATGTAACTAGTGGCTATGATAGGAAAGCATGTAAATAGAAAATTTCAAACATGGCAGAAATTCTTTTGGGCAGTGATGGTATCATAGAGCAAGAATTGAGGGGGAAATAAGACTATGGAAGATGTGTGGAAGCTACTGGAACAGATAGAAGAAGAGAAACCAGAGGGCTTGGAAGTGGACCCTGGAGGTGGCCTTCCAGAAGAGGTCCAGCAGGTTATAGGAAAAAACACAAATTGCTACAGGAGTTTAGATATGAATGTGAGTTATACAACAAATAGAGAGTAGTAGGAAAGGGAAGAAAGAAAATTAGACTTTTGGAGAGTGATAGGGTTAAGGGAAGGATTTTTTTCTTTCTTTTAAGACAGGAAAGTGTAGAATATTGGTGAATGGAGAGAATTTCCACTAGAGAGGAACAAACTGAAGATGGGAAGTGGTGGGAGTCATCAACAATGCAAATTCCAGAGACTGAAAGAAAAACTGGGATCTAGGGCAGGAGTGTTGGGTTGGGACTTGAGAAAGAACAAGATGTAACCTTTCCTCTGATTCTGAAAGCAAGACATTCATTTATTCCACACATATTTGTTGAGCACCTACTTTGTGCCAAGCGTTTTTTCTAGGTGCTAAGATCTCAGTGATAAACCAAACAGAATAGCTGGTCATATGGAGCATATATTCTAGTAGTGGAGAGACAATAAATAAGAGAAATAAAATATGTAACAGGTTACATAGTGATAAGTGCTAGGGGGAAAAATAAAACAGAAGAGGTTGGGAAGTGTCAGTGATAGAGGGTGGTGGTAGTGGGGCTGAAATTTTCAGGTAGGGTGACCAGGAATGTCCTCAATGAGAAGGTGACATTGAGGAGGGGAAGATTCTAGAGTTGAGTGGCTCCCAGATACATGTGGAGGTAGTGGTGAGAAATTGAAGGAGTTCATTCTTGATGGAACATGTGGTCTTCGTAAAATCACATACTGAGCATGAGGAGTTTGGCAATGGGATTGAGTTGTGGGTTTGAAGGAGAGGAAGTGTAGGGAATGGAAAGGTTACTGACAATAAAATCAATTAAAATATGTTTCCATCCTACACTGAAGATCCAGCAATGTGCTTTTAGTTTGTATGTTATTTTTGGTCATACTTCACCCAACTACTGTCTGTTGTACTCATTGAGGGAAAATATTACCAGAATCATATCGAAGTTTGCCTGTTAAGTTTATGAATTTTGTGAACTAGTACCTAACTTGAAAATTTTATTATTCATGGAAAAAATCATATAATTTTGAAACCAGATGCTAAATCACTAAAGAACCCAGAAGACTATGAACTTGCATAATTGAAGAGCTAAAGCAGAAAGGGTATTTCAGTGACAGAATGGAGTCCCAAGTTGTGTTCTTAAATAAACTTAAGGGAATTAGCAGGGCATGTGAAGATTTTTTGTTTCATTTTTCTTTATGTAGGAAAAATGAATGTATTCACAAACCACTAAGGTGATTTGGAAAAAAATTAAAAATATATTTTGCTGTTTAAAGATTATATTAGACATTAAATTTGTCAAAAAAGGAAGTTGGTCTTTAAATAGTGACACTTGCTTAAGGAACTGTGAAAGATTCACCACTTGATACTCCTGATGAAATGGAAGCTAGATAATGTTTCCTGAAATATTGGGGTTGTGGTGTTCTGTAAAACTAATCAGATATGATTTTCTCTTAAAAGCAGAGTTGGATTCTTATAATTTAGTGAATATGTTGGAAAGTTGCACAGAAATGACTTGAGGAAGAAAGAAACATCTGGAACCTTTGTAGCATATGTCTGTTGAGTAGGGCCCAAGGGAACTGTCAATGGAGTAAATAACTGCCTACCTGGGGAGATTGTGTCCCCCAATTTTTTTCTGTAGGCCTGCCTAGGACCTGTATTTGTTGTGAAATTCCACCATTAGCAATTCATTTCTTTGTTCAAGTCTCATGTTTGTATAGGGTCTAGAATTCATTCTGTTTTCCTTTCCATCTCTCCTTCCCTCTCCATCAAATGTCAGTGTTCTTTAGTGCTAATACCTCAGTCTTCTGTTCTCCTCATTAAGTATTTTCTGCCTCTACTGCCACCCTAAATCATGTGTATAATGAGGATTCTCCAAACCTTGTCTACTGCTCCAGACTTACTTATCCAACAGCCTATGGGTATAATAATAATAGTAAGGGATGTCATTACGAATGGCTTACATGCACCATGTATCAGGTATTAGACTAAGGACTTAAAAACGTAATTCCATTTGTACCTATTAACCTGTGAGGTTTACAGAGGAAAAAACCAAGGCACACTGAAATTTAGGTAGCACACTCAAGAAATGGAACAGCTGTGACCTCCAGACTGATCTGATTCCAATGGTCTTACTCTTTAGACACAACCTTATACTAACTTCCACTTAGATATGTAACAAGAATGTCAAAATCTTGTTCAAACAAATCTCATTTTTTCCTCTCACATCTACCCCTTCTCCCATGTTCTCAATTCTAATTAATGGCTCCACCATCCATTTGAGTACTTCAGTCAGAACCGGGAAGCAGAGCCATCTTCATAGTCACTTGACCTGGCAATTGCCATTGGCTTAATGCTGAGATTACACTGTCTTGAAATTCTTGACACTTGTTGAGCAATTTCATTTTGCACAGGGACCCACATATTATGCAACCTGTCCTCTCTGGAAGTCATCCCTTAACTCTTCATGCATCCCTCTCACTTCTTCCTCTCTCTCTAATTAGTTAGTATATACTGCTGATTCTCCCTCTTAAATCCCACTTGAGCCTCTCCCTGGTCTTTATACAAACTTTCACTGTCTTAATTTGGGTACTCATAATGTTTTTCTTGGTTTACCCATTGTCTTGTATCATTTCAATTTCCTGTAATCTGTTCTGCACATTATTTCAGTAGGGTCTTTTCAATATATATACTTGTTAATGCTACTTCTCTTCTTGCAGACCTTCAACAGTCTGTTGGCCTGTTGGAGTTAAGCTCACACTCCTTCTGATGGCATATATAATTCTCAAAACACTCTCCTTTGCCAGTCTCCTTTTATCCTGCCTCTGTGTTTCACTCCCTATTTTCTAGTCATGCTGAAATGGATGCTGCAGTTTTACCATTTCATGCCTAAGCACTAGGTATGCTTCATGCTTCAAGTGCCCTTTCTGCCTTTATCCCTCATGGTATGGCTTAAGTATTCTTTTTAAGAATAGATTTTCCAGAACTTTCTCCTCTTTTCCCCAAAGGGAACTGATCATCCTGTTTTCTGCAGCCTCGGGGACTTTTTAATGCATATTTGTTAGAGACTTAAAGCACTTATATTTGGTTATAACATAGAAATTGTTATTTTTGTAGGTCAGAAGTAGTTTAACATCTGCAGTTTTCTACAGTTTAACCTGTATTTTGTTGTTATTTTTCACATTTTTGTTTGAGTGTGAGTTAAGAACAGTGATGTTTCTGATTTCAACTTTGTGCTTCCATCTTTGAGGATAATTTCTGGCAAATGAGATTAATGGAAGGAACAACAAAATTGAGGATATTGTAGGAACATGGTTAACTTGAATTGGAAATATTTACTTTTAGTTATAAAATCCTAGCTCCCTATATATGTAGAATCTTGAAGTTTTAAGTAAAGTGGGATTGCTGAGCCAAAGGAAGTCAAAGTAATTCAATATAAGAATTCAACCAACCTTGACTGTTTCTTAAATAGACACTGCCATAACTTTTTACTAAGATACGCTATTAGAATTCAAACTCTCACTGTTAGAGAAAAATTGAAGGAAGACATTTTCAGGAATTTGAAGACACTCTTGGGCTTAGGCAAAAAGCCTTGCTCTCTAACAAAGGCACCTAGGGTCTATGGGCAAGAAGGACACTGAAGGTGGCTGAGGAAGCCAAAGACCAGGTTTAATAGGCTGTGAGGACAATTCTGGAGCTACCTTCCAAAAAAAGTCTATAGACTTTTCTAATTTTCTATGGACTCCATGCATTCACAGGGGTTGATTCTGGTGTTTCTTAGACACTGGTTCTAAATATATCCTTCCTACCTTCTTCAGGCTGTTTTACTTATTTTTATCACCATTGACATGGTTGAAGCCCCAACTATCCTTAGTCTGAGTGTTCTTGTGAGAAGCCCTGCTCAGCATGAAACCTTTGAGGGTACTACCTGACTCTGAACTGATTTCTAGCCTCTGTGATTTGACCATGTCCAGCAGAGTGCCATTTCTAGGAAGATGAAGGCATCTTGCCTAAGAATAAGGAAACAGCCTCAATCAGTATGCTTTATGCTCTTGACAAATTGATTTCCAACTATATCTCCTTTCAATCAATTACTATCTTCATCATGTACATATACTGTGCCCTGAACTGTGCTACACCTTGTGAGGTACAGAAAATACAAGATCTGGTGCATCCAGACATTTATAATCTAACTAGAATGTGAAACTCAGCCCCCAATACTCCAATTAGAGAGGGATATGGGCCAGCTTTTATGGTACTAAATATCTTTATAGGAACTAAGGTAAAGGTGTGATTCCTTTGGGTGGAAATATCAGAGAATTCATATGGAGGAGCCGAGCCTCCAGTGAGCTGAGACTCCAGGTTAGCCTGCCACTAAAGAATGAACAAGAGCAGCTCCTGTGGGCTCACTAATCATTAGAGGCTTTAGAGGATTAATTCAGATTCTTGTCTGAGAGGTATACTCTGAAAGGGAATTTTGAAGAAGATTAGTTTGGCAACTGTGTGCAAGATGGATTGGAGAGGGGGACCAAATAGAGGGAGAGATGATAAGATTCCCCAATTCATCTAGGCATGAGAGCATGAAGGTTCAAGATAGATATGGGACCATGAGAGGGAGAAGGAAAAGATGAGTCCAAGGACTCCTTTCCTAGAAGAGAAAAAAAATTCAGCCTTGCTGAGAGATTGAGTGTGGAGGTTTGAAGCTGTATGTACTCAGAAAACATGAATTAAATTTAATTCATTCATCTTAAATTTAATTCATTCCTGTGGGTGCGGACCCATTGTAAGTAGGACTTTTGAAGAGGCTACTTCAGTTAAGGTGTGATCCACATCAATCAGGATGGGTCTTAATCCTATTACAGGAGTCCTTTATAAGAGTATGCAATTCAGACAAAGAAAAAGTCACAGAAGCAAGAAGCTGAAATCAATAAAACCCAGAAGAGAAGGGAGAGACAGATAGATTGATTACTTACTTAATTAAAAATAAATAAATTAGAGACAGACATCTATGGTCAAATATGCTTGAAAAAATCCAGTTTTTGTTAGCTATTATAGGACTTTCCTATGAGAATGTGCAATGTTCAGCATTTCCAAAAGTTACTGGAGGGCAGTCCAGTGGAGCATTGCATGGGACTGGTGTTTTGCAGAACATATTTTATGAAATAGCCAGGAGCCTCAGAGAACATACTGAGTTAAGATGAAGGAGAAACAACTGGAGAAGTAGAAGGATACTATTCATGTTGGGGAGCAGAAACTCTTCCTCGTCACACAATGTGAGAAAAAGTTTTCTTTTATCTTTTATTAGAAATAACCAAGAGGTGTGAAGATGATTTGGAGGTATAAAGTGAGGCTGGTGGCTTTTCTAGTATACCGCAAGTTATGGCCAACTAAGACTTTATGAGTCCTGGATGATGTAGCTCAAGGCAAGGAGGCTAATGATAGCAAGATAAACAACTGATGTTTATAGGTAGGTGTGTTGGCTTTATTTATTAGCTATCAGCTGCTGCTTTTTAAAGCAAATGACCAAGAGTTATTTATGACCAAGCGAAGTTATCTGATGTGCAGTTTGGGTTCATTGCTGCCATGTTAGATTTCAGAACCAGATTCTATTTTGGTAAGACAAATCTGCCAGTTGGCCTAGCTTGTCTGCCAAAATGAGCTCCATATCTATAAGAAAAATGAGCTCCGTTAAAATTTGTCTTAATGAGTTTGTAATATAAACACACACACATTAAAGGAAGTGTCATTCTTTTAGGGTCTATGTAGTATTTAGATTTAGGGCTCAATATAAGGAACCACCCATTTGAAAAATTTGTAGCCCCATATGTTATGAATGTGGATTAAATGAGGCAATTATAAATTGGATAGAGGATTAATGATAACCACATTCTGACCCTCTTTCCTATTTTGACTCTTTGGAATCAAAATTGAACTTTGAATCCTATCTACAATGATAGGTTATTTCATTCTCTCCCTTGACCCCACTCCCAAATTTGCTTTCAAGGGTAGATGTCTACCGATAAACAGTATATTTCTTCTGCAGCATGGTTGAAAATGTCTTTTAAAATATTTATCTGTGAGCCCGATCCAGCCTATTTGCTCATAGATTCATTTTTTTCCCTGCAAGTCACATACACACAGACACACACATACATATATATACATTCTTAGTTCTGGAATCATATAAGGTTTCTACTGAAATCAAAAGGATTTCCCAAGTCTCATGAAAACTTTTTCTCATTAGGTCTTATCCACTTATTACTATAAAAAATTGTGAGATAATTATTAATGGTGCCCAAAATCTATTTAGAGATATAAAAAGTATTCAAATATATGATTAAATGTCAGTGGGTAAAACATAAAAAAGCTGGACTTGGTGTTTCCACTTCAGTTTCCCCAAAATATTCCTTCTTTTTTCTAACCTATGGTTAATGGCACCTGATGTTCCACTGAACATTTCATTTAAGTTAGAAAATGTATTGCATGCTTGGTATGTGCAGTAATGTGCACTGTGCTCTGTGGGGAGCATAGCACTTTGTGGTGCACCTTCTCCCCATCGTTAAAGTACACCCATGCTAGTGGCAAGCAAGTGAGGAAGTCTTTTGTGTCTCAGCTACAGACTGTCATGTGTGTCCTGATGGGGATGATGTGGACAGTAAGAGAGAGAGGAGGGTCCCTCCAAACAGGAAGACATGGTTGTAAGTTGAATTTGTCCTGTAAATGTGACCTTCTTTAGAAACAGGATCATGGCAGATGTCATTAGTTAAGTAAGGCCTTACTATATTAGGAGGACCCTAATCCAAGATGGCATATTGTTCTTATAAGAAGAAGGAAATTTGGATGCCAAGACAGACACAAAGAGAGGAGAACACCATGTGAAAAGACAGTGACAAAGAGGGAAAAGGCCATGTGTGGCAGTTTGATATAATTGATGAATTCCAAAAAGAAATGCTGATTATGTTTGTTTCTCTGGGCAAGTGATACCTTTAGATTGTCTTGAATTCAGAATTGATTAAGTTATGATTAGGGTTTTGATTGGGCCACATCAGTAGGATGTTGAGTCCCTGCCCCATTGGTGGGTGGGCACTCATGGAGAAAATGACAGGGCAGAGAGTTGAGTGTTGATCCTGGAGCCCAGGAAGTAAACACACAGAGAAGCAGATACACGAGGAAGGAGAGACGTCTCCATTAGACACAACAGAGGCTCTGAGAAGAGAGAGGAACTGTTCACCTGAGAGTCTACAGCTGGCCTTGTGGAGAGAGCAGAGCAGCTGAGTCCAAAGAGAAATGAGTCCCAGGAAGAGAGGAACCCAGGAAGCCCGAACCCTTGCAGATATTAGCAGCCAGCTTAGTCCAACACATGCAAAAGACTTTGGTGAGGGAAGTAACTTATGCTTTATGGCCTTGTAACTGTAAGCTTCTATCCCAAATAAATACCCTTTGTAAAAGCCAATGAATTTCTGGTATTTTGCACCAGCACCCCTTTGGTTGACTAATACAGAATTTGGTACTGGAGAGTTGGGTCATGCTTTTTCAATGACCAAAATGCTGGAATGGTTTTATAAATGGATAAGGGATATTTTTTGGAGGAATTGTGAGATGCTAAGCCTAAATTGTTTTGAAGAGACTGTTGATAGGAAGATGAATGCTAAAGAGACTTTTTATGATGCCTTAGAAGTAAATGATAAAACTATTATTGGAAACTGGAGAAAAGGCAATCTGTGTTTTAAAGTTGCAGAGAACTTAGCAAGATTGACTCCTGATGTTATATGGAAGGCAGAATTTGAAAATGGTGAGCCTGGGCATTTAGCTGAAGATCTTTCCAAAGTAAACTTGGAGAATATGGCTTGGTTTCTCTTTGCAGCTTATAGCAAAATGCTAGTTGAGAGAGATAAACCGAGGACTGGACTGTTGGGCACAAAGAAAACAGAAACTGATTCTGGAACTTCCAAGTTTCTAGAAATCAAGATCCCAGATGATAGTGTCCCATTTGAAGACAACTAAACTTGGAACTTGTGAATCAGGATTGAAGATGAAGTTATCTTGGGAAGACTTGTGTAAAGTCTTACTGTCTGCTGGCTTGGACCCCTGATTCTTGTGTACTAAGCCAACAAGCTTTTTGAGAGAGCTGTATGAACAAAGCCAATGCCAGCTTGGACTAAAAGGGACAAGGAAGTGAGAGACTGAAGGGGAAATGACTTCAAGAGGAAAACAATGGAAGCTGAGATCTGGATTTAAGACATCTCCAGCCAAGAGAGGAACCCCACACATGTGCACAGAGAGGGTGAGTTTGCCATGGCAGTTGAAGCAGGTGGATGTTCCCACCCAATGCTCTGGGAGAGTTTTTCCACACCAGGGTACAGAGAGGGTGAAGCACATTCCCCAAGGATTAGGGAAGTTAAGGTTGTCACCCCATAGGTCTGAGAGGGGTGGACCTGTCCTCCATGGATTAGGGAATCCCAGATCACCAAATTGTTGTTATGAGAGACTTGGACCTTTATGCCAAATGTTAGGGAGGATATTGTCTTCACTTCACTGTACTAGGAAGGTTAAGACTCTAACCAAAAGATTGAGTAAATAGTGTCCATCTCCCCAACACTCTTGGAGGGTGAGGTCTGGATCTTGGTCATCACCCAGATGCTTGATGAGGGTGGAACCTAGAAAATGGCTGTTGGGCAAGCCTGTGGAAAGGGTGGGTCCTCATGAACCCCCAGGGAGAAGAAACCATCATCTTAAGAATGACTCAAACTTTGACATCAAATGGAGTATGCTTTGCAGGTTTACTGAATTGTAGAGGGCTGGTGATTCATATTTCCCTCCTAATTTCTCCTTGTGGTAGTGAAAATGTTTATCTTTTGTCCATTTGTATATTGGAAGCAAATAAATGGTTTCATAAGTTTCAGAGGTCTATAGCAAACAGTAATTTGCCCCAAGACAAACTGTATTTTCATAAGCTGATTGTGATATGATTTTGTACTTAGTACCACTACTGAAATAAGGTCTTTTGAATATTGTAATGTATTTTTGGAATTTAGAGAGTGGAGTGTGGCAATGTGGTATTATTGATGAATTCCAAAAAGAAATACTGAATATGTTTACAAATTGGTCTGCTCCTCTGGGCAAGTGATGCTCTTAGATTGTATTGAATTCAGAGTTTCTACTTTTACTTGATTAAATTATGATTAGGGCTTTGATGAGCCATGCCAGTAGGACATTGAGTCCCTGCCCCCTTGGTGGGCTAGGACTCATGGAGAAAATGACAGTGCAGAGTAGAGAGTTGGAGTTTTGATCCTGGAGCCTGGGCAGTAAACACACAGAGAAATAGATACACGAGGAAGGAGAGAAGTCTCCATTAGACACAACAGAGGCTCTGAGAATAGAGATGAGTTGTTCACCTGATAGTTTACAGTTGGCCTTGTGGAGAGAGCAGAGCAGCTGAGCCCAAAGAGAAATGAGTCCTGGGAAGAGAGGAACCCAGGAAATCTGAACCCTTGTAGATGGGTTATGCTTATGCTTATGCTTCATGGTCTTGTGATGGTAAGCTTCTAACTCAAATAAATATCCTCTATAAAAGCCAACAGATTTCTGGTATTTTGCATTAGTACCCCTTTGACTGAGTAATACACCATGTGAAGACAGAGGCAGAGATTGAGGTGATGCAGCTATAAACCAAGGAAATCAAGGAGCAAGAAGAGCAAGGAAGGAATTTTCCCTGTAGGTTTCAGAGGGTGCATACTGGGCTTCTAGCCTCCAAAACCATGAGATAATACCTTTTTGTTTTTTTAAGCTCCTAGTTTGTGATAATTGTTTTTCCAGCCCTGGGAAACTAATAAAGTCAGGTGGGGAAGGGATGATGAATTGTGAAGGACTCAAGTTGAAGGTGAACCCTTGAAGGGTGGGTATGATCCTGATAGGTGGTATAATGAAAAGGGCATTACATCAAAAGTTAACCAGAGGAATGAAGTAATATAAATGTAGAAGTAAGAAAGAATGTGGTCAAGTGTATCTGGACTACAGGTTGGGCAAGTTTGTAGGGAATCTTGAATATCATACTTAAAATTTTGGATTTCAATTCTCTATAAAAACGAGGAACCATTTTAAGAAGAAAGATGCCATCATTTTATCCTTATGTTTCTTAGATGCTGTGAATGGTAATAAAAGATCTGAAGTAGGAAATAAGGCAGTGTATTGGCCAGCCAAAGGGGTGCTGATGCAAAAGACAAGATATCTGTTGGCTTTTATAAAGGGTATTTATTTGGGGTAGAAGTTTACAGTAACTAGGCCATAAAGTGTAAGTTACTTAAGTTACTTCCCTCACCAAAGTCTGTTACCACATGTTGGAGCAAGATGACTGCCTACATCTACAAGGATTCAGCCTTCTTCCTCTTAAGACTCTGTGGTCCCAGATTCTTCCAATATCAGCTGTAGGCTGGGATAAGTCTCATCTCTCTCTCAGAGTTTGCTCCTCTCTGGATTCAGCTGCTCTGTTCTCTACATCAAGGTCAACTCTAGACTCTCAGGCTCGCTCTCTTCCTGGGACCCTTGCTGTGCCTGTGAAGCCATCTCTCTTTCTCTGTGTTCTTCCCTAGTGTGTTTACTTCCCAGGGTTCCAGCATCCCAAACTCCAACCAAACTCCTCTGCCCAATTGTTTTCTATGTAAGTCCCTGCCCCCTTGGTCCTCCCCACATCCTACTGAAGTGATCCAATCAAAGCCCTAATCATAATTTAATCAAGTAAAAGTGAATCCTCTGAAGATAATGCAATCTAATATGCCCAGAGGAAGAGACCAGTTTACAAACATAAACTACTATTTATTTTTGGAATTCATAAATAATACCAAACTGCTACAGGCAGTGATTTAGAGTATCAAGGAAGGGGCTGTTGGGAGGTAGACCTGATAAACCTTACCACATAATTGCAGATGATGGGTTGCTTTTCTCCTTTCTTATCCTGTTCCATTATCTAGAATTTGCCAATCCTAGGGAAAAAAATCATACTTTCAGCATTAGGGCTATAATGGTCCAACCAGATCATCAGGCGAATCAGTTCAATCTAACTGTTTGGGAAATGAGACTCAGGGAGGTCAGGTGATTGTGCCAGAACTTTGCCCATGGTAAGTGACATGTATAGTGAATGGAAAGCCCAGATTCTGGCCTGCTTTTGCTGTCAGTCTCTGCCATGTGATAGCTATTTCCCTTGACAAAATATTTAAAGTTACTAAATATTAGATTCCTCTCCAGGAAACAGGAAGATTATTATTTACCCTCAAATTTGAAGATTGCATTTTTAAAAATCATAGCTATCATGATTTGAGTGATTTCTATATGCCAGGTATCATTCTTAGCACTTTTAATGGATAAACTCATTTAATGCTGACAAATAAATATGTTTATATATTTATTAGTTAGGCATTATTTTGCAGATGAGAAACTTTGGCCAAGAGTGGTTAAATAATTTGTTCAAAGTCACAGAGCTAGTAGGTGGAGCTAGGATTCAGAACCTAGAGGATACTGTGTATTAATTAATTAATAGTTTCTGGTATATCAGTCATCCTCAGTAAATGGCGGTAAGTGGTTATTGTTACTGGTGTCCTCTCCCTGCACTCTAAGACATCCTGGCCTTGTTACTAGAAGGGATTTCTTAAAACAACATCTTGAACATATCACTCCTCTGCTCTTTTTCCTGACTTCTATTAAATCCAAACTCTTTAGCATGTCTTAAATTCTTTCTTATTTTCAAGTCTTATATATCACTACTTCTTTAAACATATTTCTCTTCTTGTGAAATTAGTTTCTACATGAGGTCACCCACTCAGATAAATACATATGGGGCCATTCAGGACACGGAAATAAGGACCTTGGTTTCTGGGCAATGATAGGCAAATGTGGGGACTGTGATAAACAGTTGGGAGCAAGCTGTTTAAGTGCTTCTACTAAGCAACAGCCAATTGTGTTCATGGGGAAATGTTTGCTAAGTGTTGCTGGGTCTTTAAATTTTTAAAGAAAAGCCAGGCATTTGGATTTTTATGTGAAATCTGTCAATTTTTAAATGTTACCAAGTGATTTTTTTTTTTTTTTTAAGTTAACGTGTAGCATAATAAAACACTTTGGAAGGCTGTATCTGGTCCATGAATTGCCATTTTGAAGTCTCTTGTGTCAAAGTATCTGCAGATTCCTGAACAAGCTTTGTGTTTCCCTAGCTATGTGTCTCTGTTTATACTCTTCTTTATTCTTGGAAGTTCTGCTTCCATCTCACTCTATCAGAAATCTTGTCCATCTCAGTGCCTGGTGCAAGGTCCACCATGAAGTCCTTCTCGCTCTGGTCTGATGGCCTCTTCTGAGTCCCTGGTGTACTTGCGCCTCTCCTTGTTCTCTTACAAAATCTTCTGCCTTATCATTACTCTTGTGTATGTCTTGTCTTTCCTCATTAACTGCAAGTTCTTTGCGAGCTGTGACTATATGTTTTAGCCATGAAAGTATTACCCATCATGGGGACTTACATATAGAGCTCTTGTTCAAAAACAAGTTGTTGGATGAATAACAATGTATCTTAAAGCATTTTCATTAAAATTTTTGCATACATGTGAAAAAATAGCCAAAGTTCCCTTGCATTAATCATGGAAGTGCCATTATACTACTTTTACAAGTAGAAACTTATTTGTAGAGAACAATTTTATTCTCATAAGTCTTGGAATAAGTATCACTTATATCACTTACTATAGAATGATCGTGTAGCCTATTTGATATATTATATTTTTAAAACTTTTTCCCTTCAGAGTTTTTACATAACGCACTCTATGAAGTTAGGGATATTTTCAGGTATAATTGCTTTGGAGTTGTTGAAGAAGAAAATGTTCTAAAATACTCTAACTGCAGTGGGGTGTTTATTCCTCTCTGCTTCAGACAGATTAGGTGAGTGCTGTAAGATTTTAAGCCTACCTTATGAAGATGCTAAGTTCTCAAATTTCCTAGTATAAATAAAAACTTAAAAATATTCTCAGAGCAATCATTTGAAAAGTATCACTTTTAATCCAAGTCTATGAGTGCGGACAGACAAAAAGCAAAACAAAATCTCAATTCATTTTATTGTTTAGCAAAAATTTTTGTGTATTTCATTTATTTTGTGTTTTTTACTTTATAAAAAAAATAAAACAGGCATTGTGTGTGTGTGAGTACGTATATGATCTTTGAAAGTTCAAAAGACCTTTTTAGTCTAAAGAATAACACAACATATTCATCAAAATCACATTGTGAAAAGAGGAAAGGTTCTCAACATCTGTTGGAAATATTAGTGCTGAGATGGCTGAGCTGATCGGCCGTATAATATTTCCTTTGTACTGTTCTGAGATATCACGCATGTGGTGGTTTGTATGTTCTAACTAGCTCTCTTTCTGACTAAGATTTGTAAATGTTTCCAGGGGCTGATCACACTTGTTAAAACAAGGGGGAAATTCCTCCAAGATGAAAGAGTATATTACCTTTAGGACGGTAGGATTAAGTACTAAGCCCTTAGAAGTGAACTGCTAGAGAGGGTTATGACTTTCAGAGGCTTACTGTGTGATAAGGCCTATTGCCCAGTGATACCTTTTATGCTCAAATGAGTTTGGGCTCAACTATTTTGTGATATGTCTCCTGTGTGGGAAAACTGGGATCACTTTTCATGCTTCAGTGCAGCAAAGTTTAAGATAAAAGAAAATAAATCTTCCCGCTTTATTCAACAGCATTTCTTGAAAGCCTACTATAGGCTGGTCATTGCTAGCCCTAGGAAGAAAATGAAGAGCAAACGAGACACTGCCCCCTTTTACATTGCAGTAGAATGAGGAAAAAAAAAAAAACCTCTTAACAATTATAATATAGGATCACGGTGATTATAATAAAAGTGTTTACAGCAGGAGAAAACAATCCACACTTCCTCTTGGAAACTAGAGGAACTCACAGGAGCCCAAACTTCAAAGATATTTAGGGATGTGCTTGGCAGACAGGCATGGAAGAACAATACAGCAGAGCACCCGACTTGCCAAAGCCTCAAGGCTGAGAGCCTGCCCAGGTCTGGTTCAGAGAAGGGCCAAGGATTTGGTATGGTCTAGTGAGGTGGGTGGTGGGAGATGGGATGGGACTGGACCACAATGGGCAGTTTATGCAGTGCAAAGGATTACTAGATTTTTGCCCTGGAGGAGAATATTCTTTTTTTTTTTTTTTTATTGACTTTGCAATAATATTACATTAAAAATATATATGTGAGGTCCCATTCAACCCCACTCCCCCTCCCCCCCCCCAACAACACTCGTTCCCATCATCATGACACATCCATTGGATTTGGTAAGTACATCTTTGGGCACCTCTGCACCTCATAGACAATGGTCCACATCATGGCCCATACTCTCCTCCATTCCATCCAGTGGGCCCTGTGAGGATTTACAATGTCCGGTGATTACCTCTGAAGCACCATCCAGGGCAGCTCCATGTCCCAAAGACGCCTCCACCTCTCATCTCTTCCTGCCTTTCCCCATACCCACCGTCCACCATGTCCACTTTTCCCAATCCAATGCCACCTCTTCTATGTGGACATTGGATTGGTTGTGTAGGAGGAGAATATTCTTACTGCCTTTGGCTATCTCCTTTATGGCCAATGATTTAACACTATGTTCATAATAAAAGAGGAAGGTAAACTGGCTGTGAAATTATGATCTTTGTCTTACAATGGGTCAGGTCTGAGATTTAATACATAAAACACTATTTGGGGTAAGTAGCACCATGACTTTCACTGTCATCTGAAGAAACTGAGGCTTGGAGATGTTAAGCAACAGGCCCAGAATCATATACCAAGTGAGTGGAAAACCAGGTTTAAACCCAGGAAGTCTGACTCCAGAGCACACACGCTGGTGTTCTGCCCGTCTGAACAGATCTTCTAGTTCATTGCTGTGCTATGTCACTCATATTTGCCAATGGCTCTAGACCTTTTGAAGCTCGAAGGCTGAATGAATGGTTACAATTTACTTGTTAAGGCAGAAAGCTGCCTTCTAAACACCCTTCAAATGTAGAAATGAAATGGGAGAATGCTCAGGCCCATCCTTGCATGTTCTCTGGATTTAAAAAACTGAACCTGGAAAAGAGAGAGTCATCCCTGCTCTTAGGACAAAGCCTCTTTGGATGTGACCTCAGAATTGTTATTAGCCATGTCTCCCCCGCTCAACCCCCCTCCCCCCCCCCACCCGCCATACCCGCTTCCATGTGGAACCGTGTGGGAGCAGGGATCAAACCTGCAAAGAGATGCAGAGCTGAGATTTGGAGAGAGAAGTCTGATTGCCTTGAGTGCTTGTCATGCCTTCGTCTAGTTGCACCCCTGCCTTTTAATAGATGATTATGTTAACCCATAAAGTCCCTCTTTTAACTGAGCTACTGAGAGTCCTGATTAATACAGTAATTCTAATATTTAACAGCGACTCTGAAATATATGACACAGTATGTGTTCCTCATTCTTAATCTAGTTCAGCTCATAGAGTGGCTTTTAATTGCAGAAATTGATGTTGTAATAGTAATAATATCTAAATGCACTGATACCAAATGACTCTGTTCCCAACTATCCTTTGTTCTGAATTCTAGAAGTAAATTTTTGTTATTTGACATTTAATTATGAAGCATTGAATAGTTTTTTTTTCTTGAATGATAACTTGAAAATATGAATGATAACAGAGTTATGAGTCTGAAAGAGAATGAAGAGAAATAGTCCCTATAAAATGCTGTTACAAATCCTCCTTAAATAGTCTTTATTTGAGACTCTCTCCAGTGTAATTTAGTTAGGGTTTAGGAGGCCCTGAATTCAGGAGCGACACTGGAGAGATGCAATGACTGCAATGCGTGGGCACACGCCTGTCAGAGTCGATGCTGGACTTCGGCCACTGGTGTTTGGTCACGCTGGTGTGGGGGTACTTGCGAAACACAGGCTCGTTCTCATTTCAACTTCGAGCCCTCCCTGAAGCACTTCCTCAATCCTCTGTCCATCTCCCTCTTCTCCATGACCCTGAGAACACCACTGCATGCATCCGTGTGCACATGCACACAAAACACACACACAACACACACAGTCTTCATTGACTTAAGGAGGAATTCCCGGTTTTCAGTGAAAGCAGAATTGGGCCCATGGGCTTAACAAACACATGTTTTTCTTATTAAAGTGAGGGTGGCTTGCTTTAAAGTTTAGGCAAAGGCTCTGTTTTGTGAGACTATCGCTTGACTTTTTTCTGGCATTTTAATATCCTTTATTTATGGAATTCTTTTCCTCTGCTATGTCTCTCAAGAAAACCTAAGTTTCTCTGGGGCCAAAGGAGAATCCGTTTGACCTCGGCAACACTTTTTTCCCCCAGGGAGTTCCGAGCATTTGGACATGGTGTTTGGCGGCATTTGAAGATGCTGCCGTAGCTGGTTTTAGGTTCTGTATTTGGCCTGCTCACTGGCAGGAAGACTTATGCATGGATTATCAAAGGCAGGGAAGACTTGGATGGCTCACCCTTGACCCGGGACCAAGCCACCCACACAGCAGGGCCAGTTTAGTGAGTAAAATGGTGACTGATGGATCTTCTGTGTAGTTCTACAGCCATTAGATCAACATGTTAACTCAGGGGCTTGTGTTCTTCTCCCATAAATCTTGTACCAGCCTTGGCTGTTTATCCTTGAGGGAATTTTAACATGTGCATAACTATGATTTCAAAAGCTGAAGCAAGACAGAATTTTGAGGGGAGATTCTTAAAATGGATGGGGCACTGTTTTGGGGTAGGGAGAAAGGCATCTAACAGGGTAATGTGGGAAGAAAAAAGCTAGCAACAGGCAGTTGAAAGATACTCTAAAAGAAAAAAATAAAGGGAAAAAATACACAGATCAACAAAGAAGATAGAGAGTAAATAGGGCCATGTCACATGAAGAGGACTCTTTAGGTTCACTGGAAAGCTACCCTGGAATTTCTTTACTACCTTATAAATGAATTTCAACCTAGGTTGAAAGGTTATTCGATCTGACTGAGAAAGAGGCACCAGAGGTTTTCGATAGAAACTCAGCCCTTTGGTTACATACTTCTACTAAGGAAGGAGAACATGAAAGTGTTCCAGCTTCATGGAGGCCCAGCAGAGGTCCGCCATTTCTATATGAATCCAGTGACAAGCACATTGAATTCTTGAAGCTATACTAGTTTTGAGAAAGTAGAAATTAATACTTTTTCATAAGGTCGCCCTCATAAGAAAACTGCTGTTAAATTTACAGCAAAACAAAAGCTTTTCTTTACCCAAATTATGATGTGATAAGTCAGCATGCACATGATAAATCAAGCTGTAATAAGAGAATTCCAGCCCTCACTAATGCACTGCAGCAAACATTTAAAACTTACATTTTTCTCTACCTCTGTCACGCTTTCAAATGGCACCGAAGGTAAAAACGTTTTGTATTAGTTCTTCCTTTCTAAGAAACATTAAGGTCTGTAGAATTAGGACAATATGAATCACGAACTATAGATACATTTTATCTGTGATGCTGGAACATCCTGTATAGTTCATGGTTATTGTCATTGAGAAACTCAGGGCAAAACGCAGGGAAGAAATGAGGAAAAGTTGAGAAACAAAATGAAAACATTTGATGAATCCGGCAGTTTATACTTTATACCTTTACATACTGGTATACCATGGTATTAACTTGTGCTTTTGAACATGGCTTGGCAATCTCTGTGGGCCAAACCTAGCCTGCCACCTGGCTTTGTAAATAAAGTTTTATTGGAACACAGCTGTGCTCATTTGTTTACATATTGTCTATGGTGCTTTAGCACTACATCAACAGAGTTGAGTAATTGCTAGAGACTGTAGGGTCCACAAATCCAAAATATTTACTATCAGGCCAGACCATAGTGAATAGGTCTCTCCTTACTATTTAAGAAATATGGGGGTTAACATGAAACCAAGGGTAGGTTTAAAGGCAAGAAGAAGAAAAGTCTAAGTGTCCTAACAGCGCAGGGGCTGGGGTGGGGTTGTTACTAGGCTGTTGCCATCTAGGCTGTTAGGATTTGCTGACTGAGTGTATACCAGCGTCAGTCTGTTTTCCAGCCAGTTGGCAGCTCCTCTGCCTTATCCTGGCCATATGAAACTTTAGCCACCTGGTCCCAGCAGCAGCAAGGGCCCCCCAAAGTGAGGAGCTCAAGCTGATTAGTCCAATTTGTCATACTCTTGGATTTAGTTGCATGAAGTCACACAAAAATGGGACATTGTGAAAAATATGGACTCGTTGAACAGGGTGTTATTGTTATGTGGTAAAATATCCATCATGGGATGCATACAAAAGGCATAAAATGTGTTACTCAGGGAGAACGAGTCACCAGCTGGTGTCGTGAGCCAAGAATTCCTGAAGATGACAGGATTTGAGGTAGGCTCTGAGGAATGGTAAAATGCTGATAAATGGAGAAGGGTGGGAAGCGTCCTTCGTGGAGATTTGCCCTTTTCTGCCTGGAGGGGAGCTGGACGACAGCTGGTTCCTTCTAGAGGACAGCCCTTTGTGCACAGGGAATTGAAGACAGGGTCTGGGCTTTGTACTATAGGATTAAACATCCCTAAACCTTTAAGGTATGGCACCTCTCAGCACAATTCTCACTATTGTTCATTCAGGAATTTTTATTTGTGTATCAGATTTCTCCCCCGGTGCTAGTGCAATATAAAGCCACAGGAAATATTTACACATTGAGAAAGATAGAAATGCTTATAAAGAAATCCATTTAAATGGAATTCACATGGAATGAATTAGAGAGAAACAGCAATCAACTTGCTTTCAAGGTAGGGAAATCGAGGTGTGAGAACAATTTCCCAGAGTGACAATTAGTGCCAGGTTGGTTACTGAATTCGAGGCTGTTAACTCTGAGCGCTCAGCACTGATATGTGGTCAGTATGTATGGGCAGTACTTTCTTTGGTTAAAAAAATGTATTTTTAAAATTTACTTTTTAATTGGCGAGTAGTCATTGCCAATTTGTTCTCGAAGGCTGAGGTGACCATAAATCCTGCTTTGCCCAGGTCAGCCCTGGGTTATACCTCTTGTCCTGTGCAATTAATATAATGCTTCTCTTTACTCCCACAAGTGGATCATCCTGCCTGCCGCACTGATCTACCCCCCTAGGACCCTCTGAACCTCCCTACAAACCATCGCCTGCAACCAGAAGGTTAACACCAACAAAACCAGAGCCTACAGAAAGAAGCATGGCTTAGCATGAAGGCGCCCCTGACTAGTCAGTTGTTAAAAAGTTTGAATATGTCCCTGCTGGTATGGGCTTTTCTGGAATCACAGATTCTCTAGGTGGCTGAGAAAGATTCTCCCTCAGCCTGTGGCTGTGACCAGCCCACAGAGGGGAGGCCTCACCTGCTTCCTGCTTGAGGCCTCCCGTGGCCTATGTGGCCCTGGTCTACCATCCACTCCTCCCCCCATTCTCTGTACTCTTGCCATGTGGGCCTCCTTTCCACTTTAGGGGAGCAGACCCTTCTCTCTTACCCTGCAATCCTCCATCCCCTCCTCATCTAGCTAAAGCATCCTGTAGGCTCCTGCTCCATTACCAGTTCCTCAGGTGTGCTCTCCCTGACGCACCATAGCAGGCAGAATTCTAAGATGGCCCCCAAACGCCCACCCCCTAGTGTGTACACTGCTGCTTCCAGTTATTCAATGAAACAGTAATCTAAGTGCTGCTGCAAGAGGACTTTGAGGATATATTTAAGGGTCTCAAGTCAGTTGACCTTAAGATACAGTTACCTGGGTTCTTTCTGGAAAATGGATTGGGATTCTGAAAGAGAGGTGACATGAAGGAGATTCTTTGTTGCTGGTTTTGAAGATGGAGGGGGTCACATGACAAGGAATGTGGGTGGCCTCTGTGAGCCAGAGCATAGCCTCCTGCCGCCAGACACAAAAAGTAGGGACCTCTGTCCTAAACCTGCCAGGAACTGAATTCTTCCAATAATCTAAAATGAGCTTGGGAGTGGCTTCTCCCAGAGCCTCCACATTACCTTGAATTTGACCCCCAGGACCTTTAGTAAAGGACCCAGTCACACCTTGCCTGGAGCGCTGATGTGCAGAAGTAGGAGATGATAACTGGCTATTTCATTTGCAGCTGCTATGTTTGTGGTGGTTTGTTACGCATCAATAGAAAACCAATGTTCCCACAGTCTACCTTACCTTCCTTTCTTATTCATTCACAAGGCCATGTGCTTTCCTTTCTTTGCTTTTCTTCAGTTTAAAGATTGTTTCAATATTAAGTTGTATGGTGAGTTGAATAGTGCTCCTCCAACAATTCATGTGTGCCTCAAAACTTTAGAATGTACCTTATTTGGAAATAGGACCTTTACAGATGTAATTTATTAAGGATTTCAAGAAGAAATCATTTATGGGTGCCTGAGTCCTTATAAGAAGAGGAATAAACAAGGTGACATGAAGATGGAAGCAGAGATTGGAGAGATGTGTTTACGAGTCAAGGAATCCTAAAAGCCACCAGAAGCTGGAAAAGGCAAAGAAGGACCTTCCCCTAAAGCCCCTGCTGGTGCCTTGCTTTTGGCCTTCCAGCCTTCAGAACTGTTAAGAGAACCCATTTCTGTTGTTTTAAACCATCCAGTTGTCATAGTTTATTACAGCAACTTTAGGAAACTAATGCAGTGTGTGTGTGTGTGTGTTTTAAGTTTGGACTTCTGTCAAGGACCTTTGGCTGGAGGTTGTGTCTAATTTTGCCAAGCGTGGTATCTCCAGTGCCCATAACAATAAATGGCAAAGAGTAGATGTTCAATAAATAAATCACAGTCTGATGAATGACTATATGATTTTATGAATAGCAAAATGAGTGAGAGCTTTGCTTTACCTCTAATTTTCTTTTTCAGCACATGTAGAAGTTTCACATTGTTTATGAATTCCAAAAATAGTTATTGAATTATGTTTGTAAACTGGTCAGTCAGAGGTATCACTTTAATTGATTCAATTATGATTAGGACTTTGATTGGGCCACATCAGTAGTGCGGGGACTCACAAAGACACGACAAAGGACAGAGCTGGGAGTTTTGAGCTGGAGCCCGGGAAGTAAACACAGAGGAAAGAGATGGCTCCTTAGACATGGCAGAAGCCCCAGGGAGAGAGACAGAACCGTTCAACTGATAGTCTGACATTGTGGAGAGAGCACAGCAGCTGAGTCCAGAGAGAAATGGAGCTCTGGGAAGAGAGGAACCCAAGAAGCCTGAACTCTTGGCAGAGGTTGGCAGCCATCTTGTCCCAACATATGGCAATTGACTTTGGTGAGGGAAGTCACTTATATTTTTATGGTCTGGTAACTGTAAGCTTCTGCCCCAAATAAATGCCCTTTATAAAAGCCAACAGATTTCTGGTATTTTGCATCAGCACCCCTTTGGTTGACTAGTACAACACACAAGGGCATATGTATCTGATGAGTAGGTGAAACAAGTCCAGGTTTGAAGCCAGTCTAAACTGCACATTTTGGAACGACAGCCTCTCCCAGTTCCCCTTCCATGAGAGAAACAGCAACATTCTTGGTTTATTTCCATCAGGGCCAGGCATGGACTTAATCAAAAAACAACTTTAGCCCTTGATGTCTGAGGTTATGTGGATTATTCCAAGAGCTTCTGTACCGAACCCAGTTATATTCAGGGATTGGGGCTCCACTCAACAGGAACAGATCTGACTAATGTAGGCAATAATTAGTCTTATGGGTATACACTGAGTAGCTAACAGAATGGAAGGAAGAGTTAGGCAGCTGGATTTCTGGAAGGACAGGAACTGAGACACCAATGGGGATCTTAGAAACAAACTCCTTCGGGGGTTCTGCCATTGGATGACTTGTCTCCAATCACCCTATTTTTTCTTTATTAGAGAAGCTGGGGGTTTAATGAACAATCTTGCATAAAATCGAGAATTCCTATATACCATCCTTACTGACACCTTGTTTTGGGGTGGAGAATTTGTTACAATTGATGATAGCACATTTTTATAATTGTGCTATTCAGATGTTGTCTGTGGTTTAGCTAAATGTTCACTGTGTGGTATAATTCCATGAAATCTTTAAACTTTTTTTTATTCTGTTCCTGTATATACAATTGAACATTTCCTCTTTTAATCACATTCATATATATATCTCAGTGCTGTTATTAATAGTTATGTTTAGAATGTTGTGCTACCATCACCACCATCCATGATCAATATACTCCCATCATTCCAAACAGCAGCCCTGTACATTCCCCTTTTGTATCTCAAAGCGAAAGATTACATTTCCCAGGAGAAAGGACCTGAATGGCTTACTTTGGTCACATGTTCACCCCCCTGTGGTCAGAGTTCTTTGATTGACAGAAACTCCTGAAATAAGATGTTGTTACCAGAAGATGGAGAATAGATGCTATGCTGACAACCAGACCAGCTTCTCTTAAAGCTCATCATGCCCTGGTGATCTGACCACCAGTTCTGTTATTTTTGCCTTTAGAGACTCCCTTCACCCTTCTGATATTATACTCCTTGATTCCTTGGAGAACCTTCTCTGCATCCATTTGATGTGAGTGTTGCTCCAGGTATACAGAACTGACCTTCCTCAAGCAAATTCTAACCAAGGAGAGTCAATTCTTTTTCTTGGAACTATTAGAGAAAAAGTATTCTTTTTATGGGGGAGGTTGCTAAGAATAGAGAATATAGGATCAGAGCTCCTGGAAGTCTTGTGCCCACCCAAAGGGAGGAACCTGGCTAAAAAGTGAAGCCAGCACATCAGAGCCAATGGATGAGGACCTATAATGATGTCATTTGTGTCCCATCGACTCCAATTCTGGACTTTTCAGTCAAGTGATCCCCTTTATTGCCATTTTCTTTCTTTCCTCATCCTCCTTCTCTTCTTCCTCTTCTTCCTCCTCCATTTTTCCCTGACTTTTTGGTTCAAGTAAATTTGAAAAGAGATTTCTGTCACTTGCAACCAAAACAATCCTGACCAGCTGTGCTGGAGAGAGAGAAAGACAATTTCATCCAAATAGGGAGGACAACAGAATTCCTCTCAGCCCCTGGCATTGCAAGCTTTGCTGTGCTGTATAAAGTGAGCCCTGTCTTATACTTTCTGCCCAGCAGTCAAGGTCAAGCAGCATGTCTGCTGTTATTCTTTTCATCTCTCCCCCCACCAGCTCTGACTAGTTGTTCCAATCCCTGGTGTCCTCTGATATGGCCCCTTGGCCTGTCTTCCTATTCCTCCTGTGCCTGCTTTGACAGTTGCTCTCACTGTTTCAAAAGTTGCAAATGTTTCTCACCGTTGCTCTAAAAGTGGGAATTGTGCAGAGGGAAGTGATATCTGTCAGCACAGCATCATTGTGAGATTAGCTTGCCAAGTTGGCGAAACCCTTCAAATTTGTTTCCCTCAGGGTGTGGAGCTTTGTGGCGGTCTATTTTATTTATGCTGTAGAGAAAGAGAATTCAGTGGATAAAGCCATGTGCACTGGCTCTGTGTGCACATAGTACCTGCATGAAGCTCCCCTGGGTCACCAAGGAGGGCTTTCGTGAGGGCCCAGTCATCTGTCATTTTTGCTGCAGTTCCCAGCCTATGTTTTGAGAAATGGGATTTGCCAACCTAAGGACATGATCTGAGCCATGGCTGAACTAAGAAAGAAAAAGTTAAGACAGGGCTTCTCAGGGCTTCCTTGTTTATCCTGGAGCTGAGCTACTGGCCTAGATGCAATTTCTTGCTGCCCACCTCTGACTTGCCAGCTGATGACTGTTGAAGCTATTGCTGACGAAGTATGGAGAGGAGCTATCTGAGGATAATGTCGAATCCTGCCTTTATGGACGTCAATATTGTTTCAGCGAACAGGTGGCCTTACAACCCATTCCCATGAATGCGGGATGCTGTTCTTTATAAATCCATCACTGCTGTGCTGCATTCATGTTTTTTTAATTATGATCATGTCCCTTGTCTGATTTGATAGAACCATTTGATCTGTAAGCCCAAATGACAGCAACTGTTTTCTAATTTAAAAGGAAACTCTACATTTCTATTAGTGAGTTGCTAAATCTCTCATGAAAAAATACTGCAATTATAAATGGAAGCCTCCCCAACATTCACTTATTTATAATTTATAAGCTTACTCTTGCCAAAGGGATTCTGATAGAGCTCACAGGGAGAGGCCATCAGGGTGCTAGGAGAACACATTAGCAGGCACCTACCCTCAGATGGTAATTCAGGGAAGGCTTCTGGGGGAGATCACAGCAGAATGAATCTGGGGAAGGCAATGAAAGTTAGCCAGGTGGAAAAATACAGCAAGAGCTACAGATAAAGGGAATCTCAAGAATAAAGGCAGAGAGGGTGAACCAGCTGCATATTGTCAAGGACTCTGGGAAGTTCAGGCATACTCGAGGTAGGGAGGATGTGGGATACCTGAGGGTTATAGAAATAGATAGTTCCAGATCCCAGAAACCCTTGTAAAATCTAGGAGAAAGTTGGTAAGCAATGTGAACAAAAGCTTAAATGGGAAAGGGAAAGCAAACACAAAAAAAATGAAAAAGAAAACAATGAAAACTGAAAGCTGCAAACAAAGTAACGGAAGTGAAAATCAAGAACCTTCATTATCAGAATAAATACGAATGGGTTAATCTTGAGTATTGAAAGAAAAAGATCTGAGGCTATCTCAAAATAAAAAGTCCAAATAGTGTTATGTACTAGATTTTCACATTAAACTAAATGACCAAAAAATCTTGAAAATAAATGAAAAGGCAAAGATAAACCAGACCAATACAAGAAAATCTAAATGGGGGTGTCTTTCTTAATAACATATACCAGAGAATTGAAAGTTACAGGCATTAAATTAAATTTTACCACTCTTAGGCTCTGAGTAAACAAGGATATGAAAATAATAATTGGAATTGATTTAATACATAATAAATAAAATAAATAAAAATTGAATAAAGAGAAATGAATAAAATTTTATAAATATAACTTCTCTAATATATGATGACTATTCCATTCTGTAAGCAGAGAATATAGTCTTTCCAAATGTTCCCATAATATGTATACAATTTTATCACATCCAAGGAACAGCAGTGAACTTCTTGATAAATTTTCTCATACAATAAAATTGGAAATTGACATTAAATTTTCAGTTAAAGTTTTCTATCTCTTGAACACTTCAAAGTCAAATAAAGCAGAAAGCATTGCCCTCTACAATTCTTGGGTCAAAGAAAAACACACAAATTATCCTTTACACACAGAGCAGGGCCCATCCATCTCAGGGGATATGCTGAGAGAGTTGTACTCCTAGGCACAGGTTGTTTAACCTATTTATGTCCATTTCCTCACCTATAAAATAGAGCTAGTAATAATATCTACTTGGCTCTTGCTAGGGTTAAATATAATGGTTCATCTAAAATACTTAGAAGTGTTTCTATAGAAGGAATAAAAATGAACTACATAAATCCTTCAAGTGGGTAATAGAATGTAACCTGAAAAAAAAATCATGTGTATGGGATAATATAGAACAAAGCAAAATTTACTAATTAAAAGGAAGAGTTGACTTGATAAACTCAGGACTTTTTAAATTGAAGAAAAAAGGTTAAAATTCAAATCTAACAAAAACCAGAGAAAACAAAAAACAAAATTATGTATTAAATGCCTTAAAACACTCAAACACTTTGATCCAGGAATTCTACTTCTAGAAAATTCTCCTGAGGAAATAACCACAGAAGCACATAAAGATTCATGAAAAAATATTGTTTAATTTGAAAATAAAATAGAAGCAACTTCCAATAGGGTATAACTGATGAGATGAATTATGTAACAATTTAGGTAAATTATGGTGGAGCCAAACAATCAAAATCAATGAATAATATTTAAGAGCCTTTTCCTATGAAAAAGCTCAAATATATCTAAACTTAAAAGGAAACTATAAAGCTATCTACTTATATACCAATTTACCTACATGAATTCATAGATATTGGGATGGGGCTGCTAATAGCAGAGCCTAAGATACACACCTACTCATAATAGGGTTTGAGACAATTATAGTGATTATGATTTTCTTTTGTATATTTTTATAATATTGCTGTGGTTTCAGGTAGAAATATAAATATTAGTAGTTACTGATTATTTTCAAGTGATGCTTTTAACATGAAAAGAATTGAAAATTGACTCCCACCTTTTTCTCTCCTTTCCTCTCAAGCTCTTTCTCTCCCTGCCACCTCCTGTACCCTCACCCCATCTTCTATCTCTTCTCCCTCCTCTCCCTGTTAGGCACTGGGTGAAATCCAAGGATTCTTGCAAAACCAAGAGCTGACATGAAGAAACTTTTATGGACAAAGATTATTGTTTCTCAAAACTCATTGAAGTGCTCTTTGGAGGGCAAAGTTGACCATGTCCATCATTTTCTCCTCAATTCTTCTCATATTCATTTTTTCTCTTTATATGCCTTGACCAGGTGAGACATCCCACCGTAATAAGGGGGTCTTGTAGTTATTCACTCTCCCAGATTTACCCTAATAATGTTTTATCTTTCCTGGTCTGGCAAAATGAAATCACACTTGCACGCACCACTGGTCTTTTTGCTTTTAAAGCTAGTTACAAATTTTAGTTCCTTTCTCTTTCAGAAATTTAAATGGAAACTTAATTCTATTCTGCAGTACTTAGTCTGTTAGTTTCCTGCAGCAATCAGAAAGAAGAGATTCAGTTTCTAAAAAGTTGCATGAACTTCATACAATAGATTTTTTCTCCATGTGTACTCCTACTTTTAAAATTGGTTTGAACTTCATACTTTTTAAAAATTTCACTTCATATTAATTTAGTACTGCTTCATGCCTAATAGCAAGTAAGCCTGGCAGAGCAGTAAGCATGGGGAAGGGGTTGAGTTCCTTGAGCCGTTTCAAGGAAAACACTTGATCTTCCTGTACAGCAGCATTCTCTTCTGTAAAAGGAGAAGTTTATTTGCGTAAATTCTCTTTTGGTTTTTCTGGAAGGATTAAATAGCCAATGTCTGGAAGCAACATGAGCGACTCTGAAAATAAGGCTCTGGGAATCTGTGATTTTCTTTCTCAGAAGGATTTATTGCTTCAGCATTGGAGCTTGCGTGTGTTGTGTGCACAGAGCTAGGAGTGACGTTCCTGTGTCAAAAAAGGAATTTATTTATTTAACAACCACATAGATAGTGCTCGCCAAGCACCATTCTAAGCTCTTTTCAGATTTTAACTCAGTTAGTCTTCATAATGACCCTACGATATAGGAACTACTGCTATTTTCATTTTGTAGATAAGGAAATTGAGCCTCAGAGCAGTTAAGTCATTTGTTCCAAATCTTAAATTTACAAAGCAGCAGAGGCAGGACTTAAATTCAGGCTTCCTGATTCTGGCTTCCATGGTTTTAATATTACACTGCCTCAAAGGAATGTTTGAGAACCAACTGAAGGTCACACCCATTTATACTGTTGAAATTAAAAATTATACATATATATTCTTACTCATGTTGTCAACTCTTCCTGATTGTTTGGCGTCTTTATGCCACAGATGAACCTGATTACTGGACTTAACCTGTGAAGTGTGAGTCTTCCTCTTCAGTACCTCCCATGAGCAAATGTAACACTTCACATGACATAAACTTGAACGTATAGGTTGAGGACTGCTGAAGAGGGAAGGAGGAAAGGTCTCTACTGGGGACAGGTGGAGGAATCGTGGCGTGAACCTCAGGAGGCTCAGAGCACTTAGGAAAGCCTCTAAAGAGATGGAAGTTGTTTTGAGGGTTTTAAATCTTCGAGCTCAGCAGATTCCCCACTCTGCTGATGGACCAGATTCACACGACTAGCCCCGCCTAAATGTAACACCATCGCCTTGGCCCTCAGTGAAATGAGCTTGGCTGCAGATGACATTCAGCACTTGATCAAAATTAATGTAAGGCAGCTGCAGTTCCAGATAAGATTAATTAATTTTCAGAATGCTGTTTTGTTCACCTAACATGAAACTTGGGAAGATCATGATTTTTTTTTTCTTCAAACAAGTAATGCAAGTCTAAGTACCTGCTTTTTCAATCTAATAAAAGAAAGATCCTGAAATGGATGTCACCATCAAGCCATTTCATTGCTCTCTGAATGCATACATAAAATTAAATGACATCAACCTCAAAATCGACTTCAGGGATCAGAATACAGCAATCTCCTCGAAATAACTGCTGTCTGCAAGAGCTGTAATAAAACTTGTGAGCATCATCTCCATCCTCTTTAAGTGACTAAATATGATATTCTTAGTTTCTTGGTGGCACTTTATAATTGGAATTGTTCTTTAATAAACTCTTTCCTAACAACCCCCCATACTAAACAATTAATTCTACAATCGCTTTAAGGGGCAGGTAAGTACTATTCATATTAAGACTTGAAGCAGGAATTTCAAAGAACTAAGCTTGAAAAGTGAGTTGAGGGCAAAAATAGCAATAATGACCATGGCAATTTAAAAAATCAAACATAATGGAGAAAACACATCAAAGAGATGTTTTTAAACTCCTTCCTATACCTAATGGACAATGCTTCCTATTTTTATTTTTAAATATGTAAAGAATTAGACAACGGTTCCAACAGATAGATTGACAAGGGTGGTATATCTGCACCAGGACCCCCCTGGGTGGGATGGACTTCTGCAGCAGTCACCCCTTATCCAAGCATCCTCAATGCAGTTTAAATGTACATGGCTCTCAGCTTCACGTTTGTCCTTCCACACTTGCTCTCTGGAAGTAACAGCATCTCCAGCAGCACAGCAGCAGATGCAGGCTGTGAAATCTGTCCTAGAGGCAGTGACGTTTGTTCTTTCTGTCCTCTCAACACCTTTGTAAACAATTCATTTCTTGTTTAAAGTTGCTACGATTCTGTTTTCCTGAATGGATCCTAGGCTTAATTTCAGCAGACTTATTGAAAATAAATGATCTTTTTTAAATTTTACTGCTATTGCTTAGTAGCAATGTTTCTATTGGGGACTGCTTTCAGGAAAGGCTTCCTGATATAGTCTATAGGGATATAGTCTAAAAGTTGTTATAAAAGTGATGAATCCTTTTCATTTATGTTTAATCCATTTCATTTATTCATTAAGCATTTATTGATGTGTACAATGTTGTAGTTATTATATACATGTAATGTTTATTTCCGGCATTATACAGACATTTTCCCCCCCTCTGAGTATTTTCTTAGTGTCAACTAGATTACAAAACAAGAATTTGATCTGAAACAGAAATAAATGTGGGTGTTAATTAAACCCTCTGTGTAACAAGGAATAAAACAACTCTGATTACTTCAAGCAAAATAATAAGGCAATTAAAACTTTTGGAACTGTCATAAGAGTTTGAAACATAGCTAGAAAATTGCCAAACATCTGCACACTTCTAAAGTCCATTTGAAACATCACTGCACAAAATAAACTTTAATTCTTAAATGGGCTTTGCACGTTGTTAGCACTACTGGATAGAATGTTTCTAGATGTGGAAACCATTGCTTTCTTCTGTGAGGGTAACAGAAATCTCAGTGGATAGTGAATCTGGCTCATAGTCCACCTGGAGGGCAAGAGTGGCAGCCTAAGGGCAAGGTGGCAGCCGGCAGAGTGGCGTGGAGCCAGGCTCCCTGAGTGCAAATCCTGGTCCCAACTGCCCCGTACCTATGTGTAGGAGGGTGTACATTTCTTATGTCTGAGGATGGTGGTTGTGATGATGATAATTGAACCGAACTCCCTGGGTGGGGAAAGCTTACATCTCAAATACTTAGAATAGCTTCTGGGAAATAGTAAACATTCAGTAAATGTTGCTATTAACAATCACCATTATGGCTGGCCCTGTCACAGGCCACAGGTAGCCTGGGTTCCAGTGAGTAATTTAACTCCAGCCGTTATACCCACCTCAGATCTGTCCCTTTCCCCTCTTGCCGTCCCTTCTTCCTTCCTCCAGTCCTCCCTTCCTTTCTCTCTTCCTCCTTCTCTCTCTAGAATGTCATCCTGTCTCATTTTGTTCATTTCCTCCCCCCTCCTTTATTCTGCCTTTGCCTTTATCTGCTTTTAATCTTCCCACTCCTGTTTCTCTCAATCTCTTCTTCCCATTCCCATTAGTCTCATTAGTGTACTTCTTCAATTTGTTACTCTCTGTTTAAAATGCATATTCACTACTTATTCTTTTTAAACAACCCCCCCCAATTTTTCTCTCTTTAGTTTTAACAAAAAGCAAGGAGGAGGAGAAATGTATTTGACTTCTTTAAAAACAAAGCTTTCATAACTAACGTATATTATTTTACTTGAGTCATTGTTCTGGTTGGCTATTTGTAATTACTGGGACAAGAAAAAATAAAGCTTTCTTTCCCTTCCTTTAGGGGAAACATCAAGGGTTTCCTAGACCTAAGCGGTAAAGAGAGGAGCTATAGAGAGGAGAGAAAGGATTAAGTCCGTCCTTCTGTGTCATCAGAATCCTGGCCTTTCAGTCTAAAAGATGAGCACCAGCAGTCCCAACATCACACAAACATATAAGCAGGAAGTTGGGGCTTGCAAAAGATTCCAAGGCCGTGTGTCCTGGGCAGCTCCAGTCGCTGAGCGGGGGGGCTGGGCGAAAAGATGCCGAACAGCCCATGACCCAGCATGTTACAGGGGGCTCTCTTCCCTAGAGGAGCGGTGGACCGGGCACGCTCTCCTGGATGCTCCGCCTCTGTGATTTTAGGATGACAAAATTCTTGCGTCTTTTAGCTCAGCGTATTTGGAGGGACAGGTCCCTCTCTTCTGGCCTGTATGCCAGAGCACCTAAGGAGAGCTTAAACATGATCCGGGATGAGATGACCAAGAGAAAGTTCAAGAGCATTCCAATTGCGTGAGCTGTCTCTGCTGCTTGGGAATGCAGAAATCTGTGTGCATTTTTTCACTTATTGAATGGAAGGTCCAGCATAATATAGGGAAAGAAAAAGATGCACTTGGTAGATATGAAAGTTTTTATTAAGAGGTACTTATGATGAAGTGACGTCATAAATACCTCTTTATGAAAAAGGATTATTTTGTCTGTCAAATATTTTATCATTGTTCATCTAGCTTTTAATAGCACACACCCTCCTGTATTATATTATAAAGAGAAGTGGAATCGGAATGGAAACAAAATTTCCTTTCCTTTCTCTGCTGAAAAGCCCTCTGCTTAGCACTTGTGTCATTCAGGGATGCCACAGAGTGATACAGACTCTGACAGTGCCATGCTGTATGCTGAACAGAGTTAAAATGGAAGCCTGGCTGAGCACCAGAGCTAAAATCATTAGCAGGATAACTCTAGAGTATAAGCAAGTGTCTCCACTTCCGCCTACATAATGTTTTCATTAGTATTCTGAATAGCAATTGTGATCAAAAGAGCTTTAGGGCTGCCTTCTTCAAGAACACCTGGTTTTGGATTCTCTAGTGTATCTGGCATTTTTAATATTGCTCCCAGTTTCATCATACTAGTTTGCATTTGTAGAGCATATTTCGTTTCATAAAAGGTCTCTTCTATGCATCATGGCATTTTCACCTCTGTGGAGTACTTTAGAGTTTTTGAAGATTTTCACCTTCATTGGGCCATTTGAGTTCCACAACATTTTTGGGGTTATTTCTTCCATTTTCAGGGGCCACTGAAGGTCAACAATGATAAATTGCCCCAGGTCACACAGTGAGGAGGAAACTGTGACCGCCGTGGATTCCAGGGCTTCAGACTCCTCCTTTCGCAGGAAACCACCAACCGATAGAAAAAGTAAATAAAATAACAACAGAATAACTTGTAGGCTTATGCACAGAGGAGATGGTGGGACAGAATCTGAAGAGATCAGAAGTCCCTTCATATTTTGTGCAGCCCGTGGGCCAGGCAGGGTAGGTGTAGTGCCCTTTTCCATATTAAATCATTTCAGTTCTATGAAACTCATCAAGATGACACCAACAGGGCACTGACTTGATTTAGACCTGGGCCACACACCTGTTCTTCTAAATATAAATCCATTTGCAACATGAGCCACTGGCAGTCTCTTGAGAGTAAGTAAGCAAGCGAAAGCCAGTGCCTGGCTCTGGGCTTGCAAATGCACAGGGCCAAGGGGGCCTTGAGCCAGCTGGGGTTCTTGGCATTCGTTCTGGTGGTCACGGTAACCTTACTTCTCACTGGAGAGTTTGCTCTTATATCCTTTTTATCATTATTGTTGTTTTTAAATGTGCTCGATGGGCTCTTGTGGCTCAGCTTGTGCCCAGATTGTTGAACACTTCCAGGTTCTCTTGGTTTGCATACATGCAAATTGCCTGAGTTGCTGTGTTTGGACAAAGCTTATCCTGAGGGAGTTTGTTTGCTGAGCTCTGGAACATTAAAGTAAATCTGTAAAGTATTTGTGTTGTCAGTTTGAAGCAATGCTGTCTAGAGTTCCTGGCTATTGAGAGGGTGTTACTCCTCCATGATGCTGACTTGCTTCTTTCCATCCTTGTTCAGGGGGAAAGAACTCTCCCTGGTGCCCTTGGAAATATTTTGTATTATTCTTCTGAGATGGAATGCTACATAGGTAATGTGGACTTAAGGCAGGTCATTGTGCATGTGGAGGAAACAGGGAGGACTGGGAGACGTCATTGACCCAAATGGCCAAAGCTGGTAAGATGGTCTTTATTATCATCAGCAGCAGGTTCTGAAAGCATTTGTTTTAACTGCTTAGAATCAGCAGTGAGGTCTCTTAATTCTCTTTTAAAATAAATGGTAAACCTCTTTTTATCCAATCGCAAAAATTGGCATGTTGAAAAATTTTGAATATATAGAGAAGGACCAAAGAAAACAAAAATTGTTCTGCAACTTTTGATTTGCTTATATGTCTTCTACCCAAACCTGGTAATTTGGCAAAGTACGCTAAAAATTTCATTGTGAGTAAATATCTGAATTCTTTGGATAAATCCTACATATTTTTTTTTTTTTTTAGGAAATAGTTGGAACAATTTTATATCTTGGTTTAATATCAAGAATACATAAAGAACATCTACAATTAAACCACAAAAAGAAAAAAATGAAAAATGGTTTAATTACTTTTTGGCCTTTTGACTAAGCTTAAGTGTAATATCTTTTCTTTATTTTCTTTTTTTCTTTTTATTGTCTTTTTTCTTTTTTAAAGATAAATAGATCACACAAAATGTTATGTTAAAATCCTACATTTGGATGATGAAATGTAACAAGCTTAGATATAGACAGAGATATGCAGATAGCCATTTCAATGAAGATGTATCTAACTGTAGTGGCTCTAGAGGTACATAGTTCAGTTTTCCCATTGATAGAACCTGCTGCAAATGGAGTTAGCATACAGCCTTAGCTGCCGCCATTTTGGATCCACCTTAGCATTCAGGCTGTGGACATACTCTCTTTGGGCCAACAACTGAATAGAGTGGGGGTGGAGGTTGAGTTGGAGCTGGGCCATTCTCGCCCAAGGTGGAATGCCATGATGGGCAGTGTCTGACTGGGATTGTTATCAGGCTGGCCAAGATTTTCTCAGAGTCTGAGGCTCTGTCTACCCAATCCTCCTTCCCTCTTTTCTTTCTCTGGTGTCAGAACTGCATCACAGTTGGAAGGCTCTCCCCACCTATTCTGTTTTTTTTCTCCCCATCATCATTCACAGGTGTTTACACAAGGAAATTGCTTGCCTGATTAATTCTGCTTTGATCCTGTCATGTGACAGAAAGAAGCCCAAACAGCTGAGACCCCAGGGAGAGGTGAGCCATTTGCCTGATACCTTGTAGCTTATGTCAGGAAGACAGTGGAGCAGTCTAGGTGGAGAGAGGAGCCCAGTAAGAGAAAAGCCCTAGGCCTAGTGGCCATCAGCTAAACTCCAGGATATGGTACAGCCTGGAGGAGAAGGCAGAGACCAGGCAGAGATGGCCTGCCATCTTGCTTCAACATGTGGCAACTGACTTGAGTGAGAAAGCACCTCTTTGGAGCCTTGAATTGGACTTTTCATGGCTTTGGAACTGTAAACTTTTATCCCAAATAAATACCCTTTATAAAAGCCAGCATGTTTCTGGTTCTTTGCATTGGCAGTCCTTTGACAAACTAAAACTGGAAGTTCTTAGCTACCAGGAGAAAGCACAGGAAAACAAAGGTTAAAATGTTTAAGAGAGGTGGCATTCTGAAATGGACATGAGGTCAGAACACCCGCCAGAGAATTGAATTCCTCCGGAGGGCACAGAAGAAACATCATTGACCAGGTACTTCAGGAAGGTACTTGTGAGAGGGACATCAGAATCACTGATCTGTTCAATGGTGTGTCTCCTCTGCAGACCAGGACAGAGGGCAGCAGAGGTGGTCACAGAGTTGGGATCATTATTAACAGTGGGAAAGACAGCTTTGAAATAATAGATGCCAGCTGATGGTATTTAACCATGAGGAGCCAGAGGACCTGAATAATCTTAACAATTGATTGGCAATGTCTAAGTGACAGCCAAGAGGAATTGACCCATAGGGAATGTAGAGATGCCTAGAGACAAAAATACATGTACGGCTAAAGACATTGTTGCCTAAAACCCACAATCAGAAGCAGGCAGTAGTGGAGGAATGGCAGGGTAGAAGTGGTTCATTCTGCCATGTGGCATTCTGATATCTTTCTTAGATTCAGGCCCTGAACAAATATTCAGATCTAGAATTCTTTGACTAAAGAGATAGCTAGGTCTACAGAAGAAAGAATCTTGTGTCACTATAGCAAATACATATTGTAAAGATTCCCTCAGTCCTTCCCGAAAAGGACCTATAGCCATTTACTAGGATGTTGTATACTGTGTATAGGGAAAGAAATACCTAGATATTTTGAGGACTAATAGACACAGGCTCTGAGTTGACATTAATCTCTAAAAACTCCCAATTTCATCATGACCTCCATTTTATTTTATTTTTTTATTATCTTTTTTAAAAAGATACATAAATTACACAAAATGTTACAATAAAGACATAAGAGGTTCCCAAATACTCCACTTTCCACATCCCACACTCCTCTCACATCGACAACTTCTTTCATTGGTGTGGTACATCCATTGCATTCGATGAGTACATTTTGGAGCATTGCTACAAAGCATGGATTATAGTTTATGTTGTAGTTTACACTCTCTCCTAGTCCATTCAGTGGTTTATGGCAGGATATACAATGTCCTGCATCTGTCCCTGCAATACCATTCAGGACAACTCCAAGTCCCAAAAATGCCCCCATATTACTCCTCTTCATCCCTCTCCCTGCCTTTAGCAGGCCACTGTCTCCACATCAATGACATAATTTCTTCCATCGCTAGAGTCACAATAATTCTATAATAGAACACCAGAAAATCCACTCTAATCCATATTTTATTCCTCCATGCTGAGGACTCTGGCCTGATGATGTTCATTCCACCTCAAAATCTAGAGGGGGCTTTGATCCCACATGGCTGATGGATGGAATTCTCCCACTTGCAGCTGTAGACTCTCTTGAGTCCCTGGTGTGGTGGTTGACCATCATCACCTCCTTGTTAGAGGACCTGGGTAAGTCCAACAAACTGGAGAGTAGGTGTTACGACTCTGCTGAGGCTCAGGGCCCAGCTGGCCATAGAGAGTCCAGAGATTCAAGTCTCCTGAGTTTACACCAACCCCAGCACCAACCACAGGTTCAGTAAAAGGGACAGGAGGTGCATGCATAGAGAGGTCACATCTGAGTCCAAGTCCATCACATTCAGCAGCACAAATTCCAAAGTAGGACCCATTTGCAAGGCACTGAACTACAGAGCCATCTGTCATGACCATAGGACCTAGGTGTCTCTGTGGCCCTCGGTAGCACCATTACCTGGGCTTGTATCTACTTTAGATGTCTCTGAGATCCTGCAGAGATGTGCATAAGTGCTACCCCCCTGATGACCTCCTGACTCATTTTGAATTCTCTTAGCCATTTGTCTTTACCGCTTCCCCCTTTTATTCAAGGTCTTTTTCTAGTTGCATCATCAACTGGTGCTCGGCATTAATTCCTTAGCACCAGGGAGACTTGTCCCCAGGAGTTATGTCCCATACTGGGGGGAAGGGAATGCATTTACATGGTGACTTTGGCTTAGAGTGGCCACATTTGAACAACATGGTGGTTCTCAGGAGGTAACTCTTAGGCATCCTGCTGCTCTAGGCCTAGTTGAAATTTCAAGCACACAAGCTCGTAAGCATAGTCATCAGTATCAAGCGCCCATCACTGGACTATCCTTCTCTTTATTTGTACTTGGGGGATTATTGCTGCTCCATTGGAGAGTGGGACAGAGTTTCCCAGAATGGGAATTCAGCACTCCCTTAGTTGTTGTGTGATACTCTACCCTCTTTGTCAATACCCAAAGAATATCCAAACATATCTATATAACCTATATGCATATCCTGGCGAACTCCCACCCACCCATTCATTCCCCATTAATGACACCCAACATCAGTGCTCCTTCCCTGCCATAGTTGAATCCATCTGTGACCCAAAACTTCTAAAAAAATGAAGTTAATATATTGCCAAATTCAATTAGTAGGAAAATGAAATAGTAATGATAGGGTTAAAGTTAGAAATAGAATACATAATAATTTTAGAAAAACTAAAGGTAAAAATAAATTGGGGCATAAAAAAATGAAAAATATCATAAAATTTTTTTGACATTTTGCCTACCATTACTGCAACAGGAATTGCCCTGTATGTACAGTGGCAAGACAATTTCTTCCATTTCTTCTTCAGTGTCTACAACCATTTTTAAAAATATTATGTCTTCAAAAAAGTTTTAGGTCACAGTAAAGTCACATATAGAATATAGGGAACTCCCATATCCCCAACATCAAACCCTTTACCCCCTTTCCCAGCAATGATCTTTTTAGATGTGGATGTTACATTTGATGCAACTGATACACAGATATTGAAATATAGCTACTAACCATGGTTCCATTATTGTTTACATTTCAGACTGTTCATTTTTATAAATTTTTGGTTACATTGTGGTGTTACATTTTAGGCTATACACTTGTATAAATTTTGATGATATTTAACATGGCCTGTATCCATCACTGCAGGATCATGCAGAACATTTCCATTGTCCCCCAGTTATTCCTGCTTCCAACTATTTGAGTCCTCTCTCCTCCCCTCAGGGCTCACAGTGATAACCAAGCTTCATTGCTTGAATGACAAGATTCACAGATACTTTCAACAATGCTGAGGGCTTGACACACTAGTCTGTCCTCCCCCATTGGGAGCCACCCATGCTCTTGAGAGACACCCTTCTGTTTGAGAACATCCTGTTTACCCAAGATGGGGACATAACACCTTCCTGCTCATTGTATGGGTCTCCACCCACTTATAGAACACACTCTGATGAGATGAGAACTCACACACTGCCTAGAAGCCTGCCACAGATGCACCCTGTGCCAGATACCCCTGTCAAACACCTTATACCAGTGAATCTTCCTAATTATATTTTCTAAAGAGTTTTCTCAACACTATAGTTTCAACCATGTACCTGACAATCTCGCATGTTCACCATCTCCCCCCAAATATCTCCCCAACGTGGACCATCTACCATCCTCCCAGCACAGCCCCCCCTCAAGCCTGCAAAGCCCAACCCAATAGTTTCCCTATGCCCCCATCTAATCCCTTCACTGCACAACTGCTTACCTCCACTTTTTCATAGATTTCACCTGTGTGGGCATTGACTCAAAACCTTCCTCTCCCCTCCTATTTCCTGTAAGCCTGTCTTCCAGTCTTTACCTCTCTGAGACTGCTTGGTTTGCATAATTCATATCAGAGAGGTCATGAAGTCCATTTGTCCTTCAATATCTGACTTGTTTCACTCAACATAAGGTCCTCAAGATTCATCCATTTTATCCTATGTGTTAGTACTGTATTCCTTCTTAAAGCTGAGCAGTATTCCATTGTATGTATATACCACATTTTGTTTATCCATTCATTCGTTGATGGGCATTTGGGTTGATTTCACCTTTTCATAATAGTGAATCGTGCTGCTATGAACATTGGTGGGCATATATTTGTTCGTGTCCTTGTTTTCATTTCTTCTGGATATATACCCAGCAGCGTAATTTCTGGGTCATATGCCAAATCTATAGCTAGTTTTTTGAGGAACTGCCAAACCGTTCTCCAGAATGACTGGATCCTTCTACATTCCCACCAGCAGTGGATGACAGTTCCCATTCCTCCACATCCTTTCCAACACTTGTAGTCCTCAGTTATTTTAATAGCTGCCAGTCTAATGGGTATAAGATGGTATCTCACTGTAATTTTGATTTGCATTTCCCTAGTAGGTAGTGATGTTGAGCATTTTTTCCATGGGCTTTTTAGCCATTTGTATTTCTTTGAAGAAGCATCTGTTCAAATCTCTTGCTCATTTATTTGAATGGGTTATTTGCCTTTTCATTTTCAAGATATAGGATTTCTTTACATATGCTGGATATTAGGTTCCTATCAGATATATGGTTACCAAATATTTTCTCACATTGGGTAGGCTGTCTTTTCACTTTCTTGATAAACTCCTTTGAGTTGCAAAAGGCTTTAATTTTGAGAAGGTCCCATTTATCTATTTTTTCTTTTACTGCTCATGCTTTGGTTGTGAAATTCATGACGTCATTTTCTATTACAAGGTCTGGTAGATGCTTCCTTACATTGTCTTCCAAGGTCTTTATGGTCTTGGCTTTTATATTTAGATCTTTGATCCATCTTGAGTTAATTTTTGTATAAGGTGTAGGATGGTAATCCTCGCTCATTCTTTTGCATATGGATATCCAATTCTCCAAGCACCATTTTGTTGAAGAGGCCATGCTCTCCCAGTTGAGGGGGCTTGGTGACCTTGTCAAATGTCAGATGACTGTATAAGAGAGGATTTATATCAGAACTCTCAATTCAGTTCATTGGTCAGTATGTCTATCCTTGTGCCAATACCATGCTGTTTTAACCACTACAGCTTTGTAGTATATTTTAAAGTCAGGTAGTCAGTTTCCTCCTATTTCATTTTTCTTTTTCTACATGTCTTTGGCTATTTGGGGCCTCTTCCCTTCTAAATAAATTTCATAGTTAGTGTTTCCAGTTCATTAAAAAAATGGGGTGTTGATTTTTATTGGGATTGCATTAAATCTGTAGATCAGTTTGGACAGAATAGACATCTTGATGATATTTAGTCTTCTTATCCATGATCAGGGAATGTTCTTCCATTTATTTAAGTCTTCTTTGATTTCCTTTAACAGTGTTGTATAGTTTTCTGTGTATAAGACTTTTATATCTTTTGTTAAATTTATTCCTAGGTATTTGATTTTTTAATTTACTATTGTAAATGGTATTTTTTTCTTGATTTCCTCCTCAGATTGCTCATTATTGGTGTACAGAAACGTTAATGGTTTTTGCACATTGATCTTATAACCTGCAACTTTACTGAACTCATTTATATGTTCTAGAAACTTTGTTGTCGACTTCTCAGGGCTTTCCACGTATAGTATCACGACGTCTATAAATAGTGAAATTTTATTTCTTCCTTTCCAATTTAGATGCCTATTATATCTGTTTCTTGCCTCAGAGCCCAAGCAAGTACTTCTAACACAATGTTAAATAGGAGGGGTAATAGTGGATATCTTTGCCTTGTTCTTGATTTTAGAGGGAAAGATTTTAAGATTTCACCATTGTAAATGATGTTAGCTGTGGATTTTTCATATATACCCTTTATCATGTTCAGAAAAGTTTCCTTCTGTTCCTATTGTTTGCAGTGTTTTTATCAGAAAAGGGTGCTGTATTTTGTCAAATGCTTTTTCTGCATCCATAGATAAGATCATGTGATTTTTTTCCTTCAATCTGTTTATGTGGTGTATTACATTGATTGATTTTCTTATGTTCAACCATCCTTGCATATCAGGGATGAAATCCACTTGGTCATGGTGTATAATTCATTTGGTGTATTGTTGAATACAATTAACAAGTATTTTGTTGAGGATTTGGCATGTAGGTTCATTAGAGAGATTGGTCTGTAATTTTCCTTTCTTGTGGTGTCTTTGTTTGGCATTGTTATTAGGGTAATGTTGGCATCACAGAATGAGTAATGCAATTTTCCTTTTATTTCAATTTTTGGAAGAGTTTAACCAAGATTGGTGTTAGTTCTTTCTGGAATGTTTGGTAGAGTTTACCTGTGAAGCCATTTCGTCCAGGGCTGTTCTTAGTTGGGAGGTTTTTAATGACTGATTTTATCTCTTTTCTTATGATTGGTTTCTTGAGATCATCAATTTCTTCTTTTGTCAATGTAGGTTGCTTATGTGTTTCTATGAATTTGTCCATTTCCTCTAAATTGTCCTTCTTGTTGGCATATAGTTTTTCAAAGTATCCTATTATGATACTCTTTATTTCTGTGGGGTCAGTGATGATATCCCCTTTCTCATTTCTTATTTTGTGTATTTGCACCTTCTCTCTTTTTGTCTTTGTTAGTCTAGCTAAGGGTTTGTCAATTTTATCGATCTTCTCGAAGAACCAGCCCTTCATTTTGTTTATTTCTCCTAGTGCTTTCTTATTTTTTATTTCATTTAGTTCTGCTCTGATTTTTGTTATTTCTTTCTTTCCTCTTCCTTTGGGGTTAGTTTGTTGTTTTTTTACTAGTTCCTCCAAATATACAGTTATGTTTTTGATTTTAGCTTTTTCTTTTTTGATATATGTATTTATATCTTTGAATTTCCCTGTCAGTCCAGCTTTTGCTGCATCCCATAAGTTTTGACATGTTGTGTTGACGTTTTCATTAGTTTCAAGGTGGTTACTGATTTCTTTTGAGATTTCTAAGAGTGTGTTGCTTAACTTTCATATCTTTTTGCCTACTCTGGTTTACTGGCCTGTGCAGATTTCCAGCTTCATTCCACTGTGGTCAGAGAAATTATTTTGTATGATTTCAATCTTTCTGAATTCATTGAGACTTTCTCTGTGGCCTAGTATATGGTCTATCTTGGGAATGATCCATGTGCACTTGAGAAGAATGTATATCCTGCTGTATTTGGGTCTAATGTTCTGTATATGTCTATCAGGTCTAGATCATATAATATATTATTCAAAGTCTTCGTTTCTTTATTGGTTCTCTGTTGAGATGTTCTGTCTAATGGCGATAATGGTGTATTAAAGTCCCCCATTATAATTGTAAAGAAATCTATTCCTCCACTTAGTTTTTCCAGTGTTTGCCTCACATATTTCAAGGTGCCCTGATTAGGTGCATAAATGTTTATGATTGTTCTTTCTTCTTGAAAGATTACCCCTTTTACTAATAGGTAGTGTCCATCTTTGTTTCTCACATTAGTTTTGAAATTAAAGTCTATTTTGTCCAATATTAATATAGCTACTCCTTCCCTTTTTTGCTTATTATTTGCTTATAAGATTGTTTTCCAGCCATTCACTTTCAACCTCCTTGAATCCCTGGGTCTAAGGTCTAAGGTGAGTTTCTTGTAAATAGCATATAAATGGATCATATTTCCTTATCCATTCTGCCAATCTGTGTCTCTTGACAGGTGAATTTAAGCCATTATCATTCAGTGTTATTATTCTGATGGAATTACTTTTATTAGCCATATTTTCTTTGGATTTGTGTATGTCATATGTTGTTTTTAGTTCTCTTTTTGTATTTTTAATTATTCTTACACTCTCCTCTAACTCTATCTCTCCTGTTTTTTTCTTTTCTCTTGCAGAACCCCTTCAGTATTTCTTGAATGGCAGGTTTCTTATTGGTATACTCTCTTAGTTTCTGTTTATCTGTGAATATTTTGAACTCTGTCATTTTTGAATGCCAACTTTGCTGGGTAGAGTATTCTTGGCTGTAAGTTTTTTTCTTTCAGTACTTTGGCTATGTCATACCACCGCCTTCTTGCCTCCATGGTTTCATATGAGAAATCAGCATTTAATCTTATTGAGCTTCCCTTGTATGTGATGGCTATCTTTTCTCCTGCTGCCTTTAGTATTTTCTCTTTGTCTTGAGCATTGGATAATTTGACAAGTATATGTCTTTGGGTAGGTCTGTTGGGATTTATACTGTTGGGGGTGCATTGGATTTCCTGGACATGTATATCCATTCAATAGGTTTGGGAAATTTTCAGCCTTTACTTTCTCCAACGCCCTTTCTGTCCCCTTCCCTTCTCTTCTCCTTCTGGGATGCCTATAATGCACATGTTTGTGTGTTTTGTGCTGTCATTCAAATCCCTAAGTCCCTGTTGGATTTTTTCTATCTTTTTATTGATCAATTCTACTATCCATTTGATTTCACATGTACTGTCTTCCACATCACTACTTCTCCCCTCTGCCTCTTCAAATCTGCTGTTATTTGCTGAGAGTGTGTTTTTGATTTCTTGGATTGTGCCATTCATCACCATCATATCCATTATCTTTTTTTGTATGTTTGCAATTTCTTCAGTATGCTTTTCAAGTGTTTTCTTTTTTTTTTTAAGATTTATTTTTTTAAATTTATTTCTCTTCCCTTTCACCCTGTGGTCTGCTCTCTGGGTCCATTCACTGTGTCTTCTTCTGGGTTTGCTTTCATTATCAGACAGCACCAGGAAACTGCATCTCTCTTTTGTTGTGTCAGCTCTCCATGTATGTGGTGCCACTCCTGGGTGGGCTGCACTTTTTTCACACAGGATGACTCTCCTTGTGGGTTGCACTCCTTGCACATGGGACACCCCTACCCAGGGCTGCCCCTGTGTGGCATGGCATTCCTTGCATGGGGCAGCACTGCATGTGGGCCAGCTTACCACACAGGTCAGGAGGTCCTGGGGATTGAAACTTGAGCCCTCCTTATGGTAGGTGGACACTCTATCAGTTGAACCATGTCTGCTTCCCCAAGTTTTTTCTTAATATCCTTAATCTCTTCCTTCATTTCATTAAGTTGGTCCATGATATTTGTTTGGAGAGTTTTGATTAGTTATATGATGTTTTGCTCCTTTCCTGGTTTTTAGTTTGTTCATTGGATTGGGCCATGTCTTCTTTTTTTTCTTTTAAAGATTTATTTTTATTTATTTCTCTCCCCTTCTCTCCCATTGTCTGCTCTCTGTATCCATTCACTGTTTGTTCTTCTGTGTCTGCTTGCATTCTTTTCATGCGGCACTGGGAAACTGTGTCACTTTTTTTTGTTGTTGCATCATCTTGCTGCGTCAGCTCTCCGTGTGTGCAGTACCACTCCTGGGTGGGGCTGTGCTTTTTTCTCATGGGGTGGCTCTCCTTGCAGGTAGGGTATCCCTATGCAAGGGACACACTTGCGTGGCATGGCACTCCTTGTGCATGGTAGCACTTCACGTGGGACAACTCACCACATGGGTCAGAAGGTCCTGGGTATTGAACCCTGGGCCCTCCATATGGTAGGTGGATGCTCTATCAGTTGAGCCACAGCTGCTTCCCATGTCTTCTTGATTATTGGTATGATTGTAATTTTTTGTTCCTATCTGGTCATCACTTTATCTTGATGGGTTTGTTTAGTTGATTAGCTTCTCCATCTAGTCTTGGGTTTTATTTAGGTGCTTTTTGTGTGTGTGTGTTAAGCTTTCTCTTTGACACTTCATTCTTCTTGTTCTATTTCCTTGTTGTTGTCTAAGTTCCCTTGAAGGAAAAAGATTAGGGCCAGGGAAAGCAAAAGAGAAAAGAGAAAGTATAATAATAGTATTCACATTAAATGCTAGCAGAAGAACCATATAAGACCTAGGAGACTGAATATGAAGCTCATGTAAGCTGTGTAGAGTTATAGTAATAAAAAAATGGAGTACCTACAATGAGATGGGAAACTGAATGTGGAGAAGAATATAGTGTGAATTGAAAGGCCAGCATGATCAGGAGAGAGGGAAAGAGAAAAGAAAGTACGATAACATGAAGAGTTAATAAAAGCTATAAATCAGAATAGAAGTGTTTGAAATAAAAAGCCAGAAAGATTGGGAGCTAAACAAAGAGAGGTGGAATGTAAGAACAACAACAGAGAGCGGAAGATAGAAAGATGTAAGAAGGAAAAGAGATAGCATTGGTGGCCAAAGTCAGTACACACAGAAAAGAGGAAATCAAGAATGAGGAAGCACAGCAAACAAGAAACACACCAGCAGCAGCTAACAGAAAAAAAAGGGGGTGGGGTGGGGAGATAAGGAGGAAGAAAAGACAAGAAAACAAGAAAAACACAATCAGACAAGTCCTCAAGCCCATGTGAGAACTCCCCTCTGAGATTCAAATAGGACCCTGTTGAACCAACTCACCACAGAAAATAATGACTCTCAGGCTCTTTGAGAGAGAGCACCCACACCTTGCTTGGAACCCTAAATATGCTCTTGGAAGCCTACCAAGCATTTCCTACTGACCCCCTCACTTAGGTGTGTTGCACAGGACTATTTAATTGCCTGACTCCACCTTCTCCAGGACCAATTTTCCCTACCCCAGGGTGTTTAGGTAAATTACTCTGCCTCAGCAGATTCGCCTCCTACCTCTTCCTAGTTTCTCCTCAAGCCAGCTGGTATGCTCCTCAAAGCTCAATAAAGAGGGTCCAGAGAATTTAACCTGCATTCCTTGGATCCCTCTGCACTTTTCACCAGCATCTCCCCACTCTCGTAGTTTGTCTGAGACCGGTGGGTTTGGGGAATGCTGGGGTTCGGGATTGGAGTTCGAACAGCACTGAGTTCAGGGAATGTGGGTTCAGGGAACATGGGGTTCAGGGAACACGGGATTTAGTGATCGCAGGTTTGGGGAAGGCAGGGTTCAGGGAAAGCCACCATGTGACCAGTGGTTTCAGGGAATGCTGCAGCTACCTGCCCTAAGGGAGGGCCTTAGCCTTCCCACAGCTCCAGACACAAGCGGCAGATACCATTGGTTTTACCTGAGCAATCTATCTTTTTGTTGCACTCTATCCAGATTGATGTCCAGAAACTTCCTGTTTTGTGGGTTCCCAAAACAGCTCACTCAGGCAGGATATTGTCCCCACTCAGCCATTTTTTTTGGTAGGAGAGATGATGTGGGTGTACTTACCCTAATACCATCCTGCCTCACCTTTCATGACCCCCATTTTAGAAGTGGAGAGAGGAGTGGGGACAGAAGGTAAATGGTATCCTGGCTAAAGTCCTATTAAGGGTGCCTACCATCATGGGCCTTAGTGCGTAATTGAGACAAATATACTTGACAATTGGATTAAGAACATATTGGCTCATTAGCCAGTGGCATTAGAACTATCACACTGGGAAGGTCAAGTGGAAGTCTGACATGGCTCCAACCTCATCCACCACCAAGAAAGTAAATCAAAATAGTAGTGCAACCCAGAAGAATGGTGGAGCTTAATGCCATCATGAAAGACTTAAAGGATGCAGGGGTGGTGCTTCCCATCATATCTCCATTAAATTCACCAGTCTGTCTCTTGCAGAAATGATATGAATCCTGAAGAATGACTACTGACAAGGTCAACCAAGTAAGTCTGAGAGCAGCTGATACATCAGGTGTGGTCTCATTGCCAGAGTAGATTAATAAAATCTCAGGTACATGGCATGTGGTCATTGCTATGGTGATGGATTCTGTAGCAGTTTGATATGGTTATGAATTCCAAAAATAGATATTGGATTATGTTTGTAATCTGGTCTCTATCTAGGCATGATTAAGTTATGATTAGGGCTTTGATTGGACCATGTCATTAGGGCATTGAGTCTCCACCCCTTGGTGAGTGGGGACTCACAGATAAAAGGCATGGCAAAGGACAGGGTTCCTAATGTTGGAGTTTGATGCTTAAGTCTTAAGCTGGAGCCCCAGGGAAAGAGACAGAGCTATTTTCCTGATAGTCTATAGCTGATCTCGTGGAGGAAGAGAGGAACCCTGAACCCAGAGAGAAGAAAGACTCTGGAAGGGAGGAACCCAGGAAGCCTGAATCCTCACAGGCATCAGCAGCCATCTTGCTCCAACACGTGAAAATAGACTTTGGTGAGGGAAGTAACTTATGCTTTATGGCCTGGTATCTGTAAGCAACTACCCCAAATAAATAGCCTTTATAAAAACCACCCAATTTCTGGTATTTTGCATCAGCACCCCTTTGGCTGACTAAAGCAGATTCTTTTCTATTCCAATCAGAAGAAAGGATAAGATACAGCTCACATTCATGAGGAACAGATAACAATATTTACAGTTTTGCCCCAGGATTATTTTAACTCTTAATCTCTCTGTCATTACCTAATCTAAAGGACCATCTGCATATGGTATAATCTATGACCACCTGTATATCCTGGAGAAAATCATATCAATCCAATACATAGATGTCATCATGATAATGTGGCAGGAGGAACAAGAGGTGGTTGCCATGCTGGTTAGATACTGGAGAGTGAAAAGCACTCTCAGTGATGATTTAGGAACTTGCCTCTTTGGTAAACTAATTAGGGGTCCAGTGGAAAGGAATTGTCAAGGCATCGTCTCCAAAGTAAAAGCCAAATGGCTGTGTCTTGCATTCCCAATTATAGAAGGTATGTAACATAACTCCTTGTAAACATCTTCAGGTTCTGTAGGCATCACATTTTGGGTCTTAGGAATATTGCTCTCAGGCCGTATTCTGGGTGAGGTGGATGGCTGCCAGCAGGAAAGGACTGCATTAGGTCAGGCTATGGTGCGAACAGCACTGCCATTTGGGCCATACTATCTGGCAGACCCTATGTTGCAAGTGTCAGTGGTGGAGAAAGATGCAGTGTGAAGCTAAAAGTAAACTAAATGGGAGGATCACAATACAGCCTTTAAAATTCTGGAGCAGGGCTAATACCATTTGCAGTGGACAGTTGTAAGCTTATTGAGAAAATATCCTCTGGCATTTTATTAGTAGGTGCAGAATATTTGACCATGGGGCACCAAATGATCATGCATCTAGGACTATCTTTCCCTGGCTTCTATTCAATGCATAGATTTCTCAAGTTTTATATTTCTTTGAACAGTATAAGCACATATGTTAGAATTGTCAATAACTTTAAAAAAAAGCCACTATTAGCAAGGTCCTTTGGACTGCCAAGTCATAGGCAGATGGCATGGCAGCAATTCTCTGTAAGATGGAGATAGTACATCTAGGTTGGAACCTAAGCAGAATCAGAGAGCATGAGTAAGCTGCATGAGCAGTGTTGGAGGTTCTTTTCTCCAAAAGTTATGCACTCTTTCTATGATTTTGTTGAATAACAACTTATGGCCTCCCTCAGGGCACCACCATCTCCTTGTGTCCAGGCACCAGCAGGTGAGAAGGGGAGTCACCCTCATGCCGTAGGTAATTGACCCTGATCAGTAGGGGAAGTAGGGTTGCTTTTACACAATAGAGAAATATGTCCAGAACCCATGTGATCCATTTGAGAACCTCGTTTTCTGAACTATAACTGTGAACAGATATGTCTAGCAATCTGAGCATACAGATCCCCAAGGAATAAAGGTTTGGGTCACACCACCAGGTAAACCTCCTAGATAGCTGAGGATGAGGGAAATTTCAAATAGATAGTGGAGGAAGGAGTGAATGAGTACCAGGTGTGGACCTAAGACCAACTGCAAATATGGGGTTGCAGTTTATCCCCCTAATCTCTCCCTTTTAAGTTTATCCTCTGGAAGAGTGACTATAGAACCTGTGTAGAAGCTGCTCCCCTAGCATGAGGAGAAGTGGATATGTGTGATGTGAGGGATAGATGCTGTTGCCCCTTAAGGAATATCTCTTGGTTGTTACTTGGTTGTAGTTGGCAGACAACTTCTAGTTGCTGCCTTTTTGGATCCACCCTTTCTGCGGGCATGCTCTCTTCAGGCTGCTCCCAACCAGTGACTGAGCAGGGTGGATGTACTAGAGCTGAGCGATTCCTGCCCCGTGCTGGAGTCCTTTGGTCTGACCAAGACCTTCTCTGAGCTGCTCTGCAATCTGAGTCTCCTCCAACCCAATTCTTCTTCCTTCCTCACTCCTTTCAAGATGTCAGATGGTCATTGCAGTCTGAAGGCTCTCCTTGCCTTCTCCTGCTTCCTCCTCCATTTATCCTTCACAGACATCTCCCCTAACACCTTGCTTGCATGTCTAATCACACTTTGCCATCTGCTTTGCAGAGACTTGAAGTGGCTCACTAGATTTAAGGCTTAAACCCTGGTTTCATGACTCTCTCTCCCTTGCCCATGCTCCCTCCTGCAGATCTGCTTTTCCTCTGCAAGGTTTTCATCCTCAGATAAGTTCTTTCCACTTGGTGGCATGAAGAGCTCCAGGAAGGCTGGCCTCATGGTCTGTAGCCTGTGCCTAGGACCCCGTACTTAGAAGGCTCTTGTGCTGAGTTTAATGCTCTGCTGCTACCCTCTTGAAATTCTTAATAATTTTCATTTTGCACCAGACTCCACAAATTATGTAGCTAGTCCTGGCTCCAGGCACTCATTTCCAGATTTTAATCTGTCTTGGATCTTGTATCTCAGGAGAGGGTTCCTTTTCCCTGGTAATTCCAAAACACTTACCGGGAGGCTTGATTAGTCTAGACTTGGTCAACTGACCATTTCTAACCAGTCACTATGGCTAGGAAGATACCATAGTCTGCAAAAGCCCAGGGACCAGCCCTGGTCCCCCAAATCACAAGGACTGTGAATGGGGCAGGGGAGCCCACAATCACCTTCTGGGCAGGGAAAAAACCCACTTATGTCCTCTGTTTTCTTTATAAAATATTTTTGACAATTTGATACGTTTTTAAATCATTAACAATTGCCTCAGTTTTCTGCTTTTTGAGTCAAATTTAAAAAGCTACATTTCCTCCAAAAATTTGTTCATGATGAAATGATAATTTTAATATTTCCTCTTTTGTATGGTTATTTACACCTGAAGATTTGTATTTTCTTTTCTTTTTTATTAAAAGTTGCTAGACTTACAATAGTTTATTTCAATAGTATGTTTGGTTGAAATACTTTCTGAGACTTTTCATGTTTGATAATATCTTTCTGTTTTTATTCTCTCAGCTTGCCATAAATTTATTATTTCACAACAATATTTCATCAAAACTCTGTGGATATAACTTTATTGCCTTCTGTCATTTTGTGTTATGAGAAGAATTTTAATATAAAACTAATACTTTATCCTTTGTAGACAACTTCATTATTTTTCTGCTGGCATTCTTATAGAGTTTTGCTTATTTTTGAAATATGAAAATATCAGAGCAATATAAGACTCTATTCATTAATTTTGTCTGGTGATGCAGGGCCTGTTTGACCCAAAGGCTCAAATCTGCGTACAATGCCAGAAAAGTTTTCTCATGTTATTTTTGAATACGGTCTCTCATCTCCTGTTTTCCTCCTTCTGAAACTGCCATGACATGTATGTCATAGTCCCTAGATACCTTTTCCATGTCTCTTATCATTTTAATATCTTTGTTCTCCAATCTCAGTTATTTAATAATCTCTGAATCTCATCTTCTGCTTTAGTAGATTAGGTTTTCAGGTGGTTCTAATGTGGTTTTTGCTGCCCCATTACAATTTTAAATCTGGAAATAGGTAACACTTTCAGATCTTAGATTGCTGCTTCTTAGTGTTTGACTAATATAGATTTATAGATGTAATATTCTCTTAACTTTTTGTCCAAAAATTTCTTTTCCTGCAGTAAATCTGATTCATGGTGAAGTTGAGGAATAGTTGATTGATTTCTTGGATTGGTTCATTTCTTTTGAAGTCTCTTTTTATTTGTCTGGTTATTTTTCTCTCTTCATCCATACAGTAGGAGGTCCAAGTTTGTCTAATGTTGAAAATTCTGGTGCGTTCTACCATATGTTGTGTGGTCCTTCTTGGATCTTTCAGAGGAAAGGAATTTATAACTTATAATTGCATTTGTCAGCTTAGTGGTGTATGCATTGGGAGGAGAAGGGAGGTGTGAGTTGAAAGTGGGACACTTGGTTGCTTCGCCGAGGAGTTTGTTTTCTTTCTTGTTAAGGCAGTGACTCAGACCATTCTTTCATTCTCTGTCATAGCTCTCATCACTTAGGAAACATGGTGGCTTTGTCTCCTCTTTTTGGCTAAAAAATCGATTTGGGTTGAATTTACTCCTGGAACGAGCATTTTGAAGGGAGTGCCCCATCTCTGTAGGTTCTGTTGCTTGTTGCACCAATTGGCTCTGGGATGCTGTCTTTCTTCCACCCCATTGGCACTACCTCAAAGGCGGCCCTTTTCTTCTGCAAGTTATGATATGTTGATCGGTTCAAGTTGGTTGGCTCCTGCTTACCTATGGGGGGCTTTTTTCTTTAACATATGGTGAACTGTGTGTAGACTACTCGTCCCTTATTTTAGATTTAACTACATAGTATGTTAAAGAAACTCCTGACATTTCTGGCCTGTGGAGAATATCTTTCCTGGGCATCTGTTACTTCTATAGATTTTTCAATATTTCTTTGGACAGTTTAAAAGCAAATACTTGAGCTGTCAATAGCTCTGTAACAAACCCTTGCTGAGCTTCATTTTGTCTGAAAATATTTACAACAAGAGGCACTTTCATTTTCCAATAATGAGTCTATGAAATGTATCTCTTTATTATAATCACTATAATAACTAATCAATCATTAGTTATTATTGATAGAAAATATGGCAATTGAAAAAAAAGCATATGCTTTGGTTTAAGACATTTTTGTGTTCAAATCCTGCTGAATACGTGTTGGGCATTGAATCATGTCCCCATAAAGGTCTCAAGCCCAGGTCCTGTGGGTGGGAACCCATTCATAAATAGGACCTTTGAAGATGTTATTAGTCAAAGTTTGCCCAAACTGAATGTGGGCAGACCTTAATCCAATATGGCTCAAGTTCTTAAAAGCAAAGGAAATTCGTCAGAGAAGATGAAGCCATGGGAAGAGCAAGATCTGAACTCTATGTGTGTTCATTGCTAATGGAATGTCATTGTTTCTTGGCCCTCTCAGCTCACTGATCACAGAAATATCTGTTGTATACTAACCTATATAGACACATGTTTAGTTTCCTTGGCTGCTCAAGTGATGTGGGCTATGGGTGGGAGGCTCTTTGTCTCTTCAGAGATAACCTAAACTCTCTGACTTGTGGGTGTGACGGTAAGAGGCTGCAGTCTTGCCCTTGGTAACAATGGCAACACTCCAGTCCCAGGAAACAGTTTAACAATGCAAGGTCTATAAACTTTAAGTATTTAGGGGAAATGCAAATCAAATATGCTAAAAGCTTATCTAGAATGTCAGAAGTCCATGCTAAAAGCTTACCTAAGATGTGAAAGATATATATGCTAATTGAAACCTATTGAGAACTGAAACAAAGGGACCATTTGGCCTTTCCTCTCTGTATAAAAGGGATTCAAAAATCTTGTTCGGGGCTCGGGATTGAAACAGAAAGCTCCCGAGTCCAGCTAGCCATCAATAAACCATTTTTTCCTTCTCAAAATCATTCCTGAGTCCTGGCCTCTCTATACACAAATAATTGAACCTCTCTCAAATTCTACAACACAAGTACATGCAATCAGTTGACTAAACAATGGGAAGTTTTTGGCTCACAGTTTTGAGGCTAGAAGAAGTCCAAATCAAGGTCTCATCAAGGTGATGTTTTCTTCCTCTCTCCTTGTAGGAGTCAGGAGGGAATCTTTTTAGGATCTTCACTGGGAGACCCTGGTAGGGTTTTTGGAAGTAAAACCATGAAAATATAAGGGTCTCCCTAAATCTGTATCTTCAGGAATTTCTTACTCTCCTAGTTCATATTAAATATCCATCAATTCATGAAAACTACCATTTAAGCGTTTTTACCAGGTTTTGGCCCTAGCACTTTCAGCTCCAGGTACATAGATATCTCAGCTTGGACTCTGAGCTTACCTGTCTCTCTAGATTTTGAGGTGGTAATTAGTCCTGTAACTTTAGTTTTCTCATGGGTCCAAGAAGTGTTAGTTTTAAGTTTCTTCAAATTTTTCTTGGAAGTGTGGGAGTGAGGATTTCTAAGGGCTTTATTAGTTTGGGTCTGAATATGGAATTCAATATGTTTTATTTTTGCTTCATTTGTATACTTCAATTTTTGAATTTTCCACAGTGATGCTTAATATTATATAGTAGGCAAAAAATTTAAAAAGTTGTTTTAAGTGTGGCAGCTATAACACAAGGGAGAATTATAATGCAAATGTTTTCATATTATTTGCTAGCTGCAAGGCACTATGGTAAATGTTTTCCATTAGTCCAGCTATACTTCATGAGAACTTCATAAAGTAGTTATTACTTTCATTCTCATTTTACAGATGAGGAAACTGAGGCACAGAGAGATGAAATCTCTCAGTTATTAAATGTCAGAACTGGAAATTGAACTCCAGTAGACTGGCTCTAGAATCTGCATGTTTAAATACTGCAGTATGCTGTTGCTCTTCTTGGTAAGCTAAACATTTTTAAAGGTGCACAAACCTGCAAACATTTTATAAACTCAGTGGTGGACTCAATAATCTCTTTGAAACTCCTGTTACTGCTGCACATAAATTTTACTGGGCAATGTTGATGAGCACTGTTGATGAACACTATGTTTAAGTTTTCTATGGATTTAAACCATTTTTCTATTTACACCCTTCAGGTTAATGATGAATAATGGATAGAGCGTCTGCCTACCACATGGTACACCCAGGGTTCAAACCCAGGACCTCCTGACCTGGGTAGTGAGCTGGCCCACGCACAGTGCTGATATTCGCAAGGAATGCCATGCCATGCAGGGGTGTTCCACATGCAAAGAGTGTGCCCTCTAAGGAAAGCCACCCCGTGTGAAAAAAGTACAGCCTGCCCAGGAGTGGTGCCACACACATGGAGAGCTGATGCAGCAAGATGATGCAACAAAAAGAGACACAGATTCTCCGTGCTGCTGACAAGAATATAACTGGGTACAGAAGAACACTCAGTGAATGGACACAGAGAGCAGGAAACTGGCGGGGGGAGGAGGGGGTGGAGGATGAGGAGGGAAATAAATAAATAAATAAATCTTTAAAAAAACAACAAAAATATCACTGCATGCCAACTAAAAATACACATAAGTGAGGAAATCATGAACTAAGAAAATATAAGGTGAACCAAGGATTAAGTCAGTAGCCATGCTGCATGCTGCCAGGCTGTACAGGACCAGCACTCCGTGAGGAGGTGAGGTACCCTGAGAATGAGTTCTTGACTCTTGCTTGCCTCACTTACCTCACCCTAGCCCTCACCCTCAGGCTATACTTGCTAATCATGGATCATGGATCTGCCTGGCTTGGATTTTAGAGAAGTATATACATGTAGGAAAATGTGATTATTTCATAACTCACCACACTCACAGGATAAAAGACAAATGGAGTACTTCATGAGAAACACAACTCTTGTTGAAACAGGGAATGAAAAAATGCTTTAATGTTCCTCACAAAGAGACCTTTGTGTAAGAGCATGAAAAACATTCTCAACAACATCAAAGAGGTTAAAATTGGGAGTGTCATAGGATGAGGCCCATCATATGAAACCTAAAGGTAATTCAATGAAAGAAGTGACCTCACATGAGGTCTCAAGATAAGGTACTGCCATGATCCCAGTTTATCTTTCATTTTACTCCTTACTTCTAAGGCCCATCTAAAGGAATAGAGAACTTAAAATTTATTGACTCAACTTTTTTATTTTATATATCACGACCACGTGTATTGAGTAATTAAAATGAGTGTGTGTGTGTGTGTGGGGGGGTGTGGGGCCAGGACTCAATAGTCAGATCAAATTTATCTACAATTCTTATAATGTGAGGCACTTTGGAATGACCTAAATAGTTTAAATTATAACTCAGGATGCATACCTGATAAACACAATAGTGAATGTAACAATGTGAGATAATAAATAGTTTGAAGGAGTGGAGTGGAAGTGAGAACAATAGAAAACTGAGATAGTAGCAAATTAACCTGGTGTTAGCTTGACCTTTGGAGTGTCAAATAATCAGATTAATTCTATAATCATTTTTTTATCTAGTGATCATTCGTATTTGATATCATAACATGTTGTTAGAGTTCTGCTGAAATTGAGGCATCTTTGAATTTGGGAATGTTTGAAAACTCATTAGCTCCTCCCAGAATAACTTCATCAATATTCAGTAATTAGGTTTAGCTTGTGATTGGATTTATTGGTGTTTGGTGCTTGAGAGTCATTAGAGATTGGAATACTTCCATAACATATCATCAGATTAAGCTACAATAAAAGGAAACTAAATGTTATTTTCACTGTTGGGTATGGGGTTAGGATAGCATTCTTTTAAACTCTGCTTTTCTACACTTAATAAAATTGTATTTTCAATTGTAGTTTGTGCATGCCTGTGGAATCTAATTTCTTTTTATTTTAAAATTGAAGTGATAGAGTAAAACATTTTTTTCTTAATAGAATCATCAGCTTTCATATCTTTGGGACAAAGTTACCAGGATTCAGGGGTCCTGTTCCCCATTTGGACCCCTACTCTGCAAGGGCAATATCATGGTTTTGAAAGGAGGAATCATAATATATTATGTGACCATAAAGAATGATACAATTAAAGAGAGTGGGTCTTTTTAACTGTGGGTCTTGTGGCTCTCTAGCTAAATAGGATATAGCTTGGATGGTCTTACCTGCTGCATTTATCTTTCTTCTTTTTTTTTTTTTTGTGGTAGCTCCCCTAGATCTGGTATTTTTTTCTTCTTCTTTATTTTCTTTTAAATGTTACAGTAAAAAAATATGAGGTTCCATATACCCCCCACCCCCCCACCCCCCCATCAACAACCTCTTCCATCATTGTGGCACATCCACTGCACCTGGTGAATACATTCTGGAATACCGCTGCGCCACATGGGCAGTGGTCCACATTGTAGTCCACATTCTCCCCCAGTCCACCCAGCGGGCCACGACAGGACATAAAATGTCCAGCATCCCTCCCTGCAGCACCACTTAGGACAACTCTAAATCCTGAAAGTGCCTGTATACCATATCTCTTCTTCCATCTCCCTACCATCAGCAGCCACCATGGCTACCCTCTCCACATCACTACTACAATTTCTTCCCTTACTAATCACAATAATTCCCCAGCAAAACACCAGTAAGTCCACTCTAATCCATACTCTATTCCTCCATCCTGTGGACCCTGGGATGGTTATGTTTAGTCCCCCTCTACATCAAGAGGGGGCTTAAAAATATGGAATGCTTCATGAATTTGTATGTCATCCTTGCATAGGGGCCAGGCTAATCTTCTCTGTATCATTCCAATTTCAGTATATGTGCTGCCGAAGCAAGCACTGCATTTGTCTTTCTAAGGGTAGTGATGAAGAATCACAAATGGTTTACCTTCAATTTAGTTATCCTCTCTCAGTTCCTAGGGAAGGAGTAAATGTCAAAGAATTCAGACTATGTATTACAGTCAATGTTTCCTAAATAGATGAGTTTTCTTCTCCTTATCTTCATATCCCATTTGGTTCCTATAGGCTCAAGTGTGGAGTGCATAATGGTTTCATTCTATTACTTAAATCTTACTCTTGGGGGCCTGACCCTGAGCAAGGGAGTGAGACACTTTATAGCAGTAATTATCTGCACAGAAAAATTCTGAGTTGTGTACCACATTTTGTTTTTTCAGAAACATCTAGCTCATTTATTCTAGTTTATTTTAAATTTCCTCTCAGGGTTAACTGAAGTGTTAACTTCTCCACACATTCTTTCTTAATTCCTTTCCCCTGGAGCAAATCTTAATCTTCTAATTTTACAGTCCTTCTCACTTTCTACTCTGCCTTCTAGTTGCCAATATCTGGGTCTCACTGTCCTTATTGGACCATCTTCCTCTTAAAAGCAAGATGAACATCTTATTCAACAATGGATCCCTCAAAGACCTAGATATGTACCCCCAAAAGAGTTTGTGTTGCATAAATATTTATTGAATGGATATATGAAAAGTACTATTTGGTCAATGTAAAGATAATGGATGAGGAAAAGGTACTCAGCTATTAATGGATTTTGAGAATCTTCTGGAAAATAAGCTCAAGCAGAAGCCGCAAAAACATATTACATATAACCCAGATGCCCCCTCATTTTCTTTTTTTTTTAAGCCTATTTTATTTTGTCTAATAAACACAAATTCATATACACTGTCCAAAATTAATCCCATACAAGTTAATAATTAAGGATACTGAAATTTTTGGTAAATCATAGAATGAAACAAGAGAGAAGCCCTCCCCTCATTTTCTCTTGAAATGTTTTTGTCCATGCCCTCTCCCATACTTATAAGAAAGAAACAATTATTAGCAGTCAATGTAGAATCTACTGAGGATTTCTAAGCGAAGCAGAGGAGTAGATTTTATCAGTAACAATTTAGAACTTAGAAAAGTTCATGGATTGGACTTGTCTTTTTTCTTTTTCCTAGTCCCTTTGTCCTTTATTGTCTTTGCTACCATAAATTACCCAGCCCCCTAGATTTTACTTTCCACTCATAAATATTTCTTGAGGCCTTATGTAATTAAGTGGCAGATGGGAAAGTTCTGTAAGACACACAGAAGCATAGCCATTTCTTTGGAGAAGATTGAAATAAATGAGACCTAGGAAAATATAAGTTTCCCCATCTCAGAAAGTTTTCCATTGTGTGGGTCTAACTAGAAAAGCCCAAGGAGTTTCTGGCTCTACATGGACAAAAATGTATTAAGTTGTTCAAACACATATCTATAGGCTACCTGATGGCCAATAATAATGTTACCTGGATTTGTTCAAGAAGAATAAAGAAAAATACTGAACTCCATGAAGTTATGTTAACTAGGATTACTTGGAGCAAAATTCAGACGGTTTTCTTTTGTTTTGTTTGTTTTCAGTAGCCCCAGGTTTCTAAAAACTTTTTTCACACATTCATCCTAAAATGCCCCTGCCCCTATTCTTTTGACTGAAATATACCCATTGACTCTTAAAGACAATTGAATAACTATTAAGTTGCAGAATGAATGTTTTGTTGCTTTGATTGCTATTCTGAGCTAATGATTTGATCACTATTTAGAACTAATAATTGGATAGAAATGTATATATTTTTTAAATAAGAGAGATAATTTAGCCATTTCTTAGAAGTCTTATTACTCATTCATTGGACAAATGTCCTGCTCTGGTTCTAACAGATTACTTCTCAACCTTCCCACGGCATGCTGTAGATGAGCTTGTTTTAAGACCAAACATGCTTAACTTTGCTCCTCTGCCTAGGTCATTTGAGACTACCAAAATTTGAATACACTTATAGTAACCTAGGAGAAAAGAAAAAGATACCAGTCAGGTTTTTTAAAATATATTTTAAATTTATTTTTAAAAGATACTTAGATTGCATAAAATGTTATGTAAAAAAATATAAGGGGTTCCCATATGTCCCACTTACACTCAATTCTGTAGGTTATGGTAGGATATATAATGGCCTTTATCTGTCATTGCAATGAAATTCAGGACAATTTCAAGTCCTGAAAATGTCCCTGTATTATACCTCTTTTTCCCTCTCCCTGACTACAGCATCTCCAGTGGCCACTGGATGCCAAATGATATAATTTCTTCTATTACTAGAATCACAGTAAGTCTATAGTAAAATACCAGTAATTCCACTCAAGTCCAAATTTTATTCCCCAGTCCTGAGGATTCTGGGATGGTTATGCCCACTCCACCTCTAATTGAGAGGGAGCTTTGATCCTATATGGATGGGACTCTCTTGCTTGCAGCTGAAGACTGTCTCGGCACCTTGGTGTGGTGATTGTCCATCCTCACCTCCTTTTAGTTGTCCTGGGTGAGTCCAATGAACAGAAAAGTAGATGTTGCAACTCTGCTGATGCTCAGGGCCCAGCTGGCACATGGAGAGCCCAGAGATACAAGTCTCTTGGATGTACACCTACAAAATCCAGCACCAACTATAGGTTCAAATAAAAGGGACAGAAGAGGCATCTGTAGAGAAGTCATATTTGAGTTCAACTCTGTCACACTCAGGAGAACAACCCCCAAAGTAGGGTCCACTGCAAGGTATCAAACTCTGGAGCTATCTGCCATGACCTTAGAACCTGAGTGTCTCCAGAGCCCTCAGGAGCCTCACTATTTAGGGTAGTATCTACTTTGGCTATCTATGACATCCTGCTGAGAAGTGCATTAAGCGTTACCTCTCTGATGACCTCCTGACTCAGTTTGAAGTCTCTTAGCCATATAAATTCATTTGTCTTTAATTTTTCTCCTTTTTATTCAAACTCTTTTTCCAGTTGTATCACTAGTTGGTGTTTGGTAGTAATCCCTCTGTGCCAGGGAGGCTCATCCCCAGCAGTCATATCCCAAACTGGGAAGTGATAATGCATTTATATGCTGAGTTTGGCTTAGAGACAGGCCACATTTGAGCAACATGGAGGCTCTCAGGAGGTAACACTTAGGCACACTACAACACTAGGCTAATTTGCAATTTCAAGCGCAAAGGTTCATAAACATAGTCATCTCTATCAAGGGCCCATCAATGGAACATCCTTCTTCACTGGTCATTGTCCTTGTATTTGGGAGATTGTTGCTGTTCCATTAGAAAATGTGGCAGAGCTCCCCAGGATGGGAATCAATATTCCTTCAGTTGTTGTGTGAATCTCTAGTCACTGTGGAAATGCCCCATGAACATTTGAATGTATTTATATACCTTATATGTATGCCCAGGTGAACTTCCTCCCATGTATCCCCCATAATTGATACCCCACACCAAGGATCTTCACCTGCCATAGTTGTAACCCTTCTGTGATCCAAAAAGTCTTAAAAAATGAAGCAAAGAATATCACCAAATTCAGTTAATAGGAAAACGAAATAATAATAATAGGTTTAAACATAAGAAATAAAATACATAATAATTTAGAAAAACTAAAGCTAAAATAAAGTTAAAAATTGGGATATAAAAAATGAAAATTATTAAAAAATATTTTTTGACATTTTGCCTTTCATCACTAATATCTGTTGTCCTGTGTGTATGGTGTTTTCTTCCATTCCTTCTTCAGTGTTTTACTTTTTTCATTTTGTCTTCAAAGAAGTTTTAGGTCACATGCAGAATATAGGGGACTCTCATATACCTGACATCCTCCCCTCCTTTCCTCTTCCCTATTAATAACCTTTTTACATGTGGATGGTACATTTGTTAAAACTGATGTACAAATATTGAAACTTAGCTACTAACCATGGTCAATGGTTTACATTACAGTTTTCTTTTTCAATATGTCTTTGGCTAATAAGGGCCTCTTGCCTTTCCAAATAAATTTCATAGCTAGTTTTTCCAATTCAGTAAAAAATGCTGTGTTGATTTTTATTGGAATTGCATTAAATCTTTAGATTTAGTTTGGGTAGGATAGACATCTGAATGATATTTTGTCTTCCTATTCAGGAACATGGAATACTCTTCTATTTATTAGGTCTTCTCTGATTTCCTTTAATGTGTAGTTTTCTGCTACAAGTCATGTACATCTTTAATTAAATTTATTCCTAGGTAATTGTTAGTTATTATTGTAAATGGTATTTTTTTTCTTTATTTCCTCCTCAGATTGCTCATTATTGTTGTACAGAAATACTACTGATCTTTATGCATTGACCTTATAACCTACAACTTTACTGAACTCATTTATAAGTTCTAGAAGCTTTGTTGTAGTCGTCTCATGGCTTTCTAGGTAAAGTCAAAATTTTGACTTCTTCCTTTCCAATTTGGATGCCTTTTGTATCTTTTTCTTGCCTCAGTGTTCAAGCAAGTACTTCTAACACAATGTTAAACAGGAGGGGTGATAGTGGGCATCCTTGTCTTGTTCCTGATGATCTTAGATGGAAAACTTTTAGGATTGCACCATTGTATATGATGTTAGCTGTGGGATTTTCATATATACCCTTGATCATGTTCAGAAACTTTCCTTCTATTCCTTTTTTGCAGTATTTTTATCAGGAAAAGGTGCTGTATATTGTTGAATGCTTTTACTGCATCTATAGAGATGATCATGTGATTTTTTTCTTTCAATCTCTTTGTGTGGTATTACATTAATTGTTTTTATGTTGAACCATCCTTGCATACCCAGGATAAAACCCACTTGATCATGATGTATAATTTGTTTGATGCATTATTGAATATGATTAGCAAGTATTTTGTTGAGGATTTTAGCACCTAGGTTCATTAAAGAGATTGGTCTGTAATTTCCATTTCTTGTGGTGTCTCTGTTTGGCTTTGGTATTAGGGTGATGTTGGCATTATAGAATGAGCTAGGCAATACTCCTTCTACTTCTATTTTTTGCAAGATTTTAAGCAGGATTGGTTTTAGTTCTTTCTGGAATGTTTGGTAGAATTCACCTGTGAAGCCATCAGGTCCCGGTCTCTTCTTAGTTGGGAGGTTTTTAATGACTGATTCTATCTCTTTATTTGTGATTGGTCTGTTGAGTTCATCAATTTTTTCTTTTATCAGTGTTGGCAGGTTGTATGTTTCTAGGAATTTGTCCATTTCCTCTAATGTTTTCTTCTTATTGGCATATAATTTTTCAAAGTATCATATTATGATACTCCATTTCTGTGGGGTCAGTGGTAATGTCCCCTTCCTCATTTCTTATTTTGTATATTTGCATCTTCTGCCTTTTTTTCTTTGTTAGTCTAGCTAAGGGTTTGTCAATTTTATTGATCTTTTTGAAGAGCCAGCTTTTGGTTTTGTTTATTTTTTCTAGTGTTTTATAATTTTCTCATTTAGTTCTGCTCTAATCTTTATTTCCTTCTTTTGACTTCCTTTAGGGTTAGATTGTTGTATTTTTAAAAATTCCTCCAGATGTGTGACTAGGCCTTTGATTTTAAATCTTTCTTCTTTTTTGATATATGCATTTATGGCTATGAATTTCCCTCTCAGTATAGTTTTGCCATATCCCACAGGTTTTGATATGTTGTGTTGTCATCTTTCATTTAGTTCTGCTCTAATCTTTATTTCCTTCTTTTGACTTCCTTTAGGGTTAGATTGTTGTATTTTTAAAAATTCCTCCAGATGTGTGACTAGGCCTTTGATTTTAAATCTTTCTTCTTTTTTGATATATGCATTTATGGCTATGAATTTCCCTCTCAGTATAGTTTTTGCCATATCCCACAGGTTTTGATATGTTGTGTTGTCATTTTCATTTGTTTCAAGGTAGTTACTGATATCTTTCGCAATTTCCTCCTTGACTCACTGTTTTTCTAAGAGTGAGTTGTTTAACTTCCATATATTTGTGCCTAATCTGTTTCTCTGGTCCTTACTGATATCCAGTTTCATTCCATTGTGGTCAGAGAAATTATTTTGTATAATTTCAATCTTTAGGTGCAGTGAGAATTTTTTTTGTGGCCTAGCCTGTGGTGTATCTTGGAGAAGGATCCATATGCACTCGAGAAGAATGTATATCCCACTGTATTTGTGTGCAGTGTTCTGTATATGTCTATTAGGTCCAGATCCTCTAATATATTATTCAAAGTCTTCTTATCCTTCTTGTCATTCTGTGTCTCTTGACTGGTGCATTTAATCCATTAACATTCAGTGTTATTCCTTTCAAGGAACTACTTACATTAGTCATATTTTCTTTGGGTTTATGTATGTCATATGTTGTTTTTATTTCTGTTTTGTCTTTTTTGTTGTTCTTACATTCTCTTCCAATGTAGTAAAGAACTCCCTTTACTATTTCTTGAAGGGCAAGTTTCTTATTGACATACTATCTTATTTTCTGTTTATCTGTGAATATTTTGAACTCTCCATCATTTCTAAATGCCAACTTTGCTGGATAGAGAATTCTTGTCTAGAAGTTTTTTCTTTTAGTACCTTAACTGTCTCATATCACTGCCTTCTCACCTCCATGGTTTCATATGAGAAATTAGCACTTAATCTTATTGAGCTTCCCTTTTATGTGATGATTCTCTTTTCTCTTGCTGCCTTCAGTATTTTCTCTTTCTCCTGAGCATTGGACAGTCTGACAACTATATTCTTGGAGTAGACCTGTTGGAGTATACTGTTTTGGGTTTGCTGTGCTTCCTGGACATGTATAACTATCTCTCTGAATAGGGTTGGGAAGATTTTAGCCATTATTTCCTCCAACACTCTTTCCATCTCCTTTCTCTTTTCTTCTCCCTCTGGGATGCCTATAGTGTATGTTTGTGCATTTTGAGTTGTCATTCAAATACGTAAGTCCCTGCTGTATTTTTTCTATCTTTTTATCTCTCTGTTCTACTATTTGTTTGATTTCAGATGTACTGTCTTCCACATTGCTAATTCTTTCCGCTGCCTGTTCAGATCAGCTGTTATGTGCTTCCCGTGTATTTTTGATTTCTTGGATTGTGCCATTCATCACCATCATATCTGCTATCTTTTTAAGTATGTTCACAAATTTCTTAAGTAAGTTCTCCCTGTGTCTTCTTAATATCCTCAATCTCTTCTTCCAGTTCATTAAGTTGGTCCATGATATTTATTTGGACAGCTTTGATTAGCTGTTTGCTCTTCTGTATCTCTTCCTGGTTTTTAGTTTGTTCATTGGACTGTGGCATGTCTTCTTGTTACTTGGTATGGTTTGTAATTTTTTGTTGCTGTCTGGTCATCTTTTTTCTTGATGGGTTTATTCAGTTGATCAGCTTCTCTCTCCACTCAAGGGTTTTATTTAGCTGCTGTTTTTGTGTGTGTGCTAAGTTTTCTCTTTGACACTTTGTTCTTCTTATTCTATTTCCTTGCTGTTTTCTATGTTCCCTTGAAGGCAAAAGATTAGGGCTAGAGAAAGCAAAAAAGGTAAGAAAAGAAAAAGGGTAACAGTAGTAATAATAGTAAAATTTAGAAGAAGAATCATATAAGACCTAGGAAAATGGATATTTAACTCTTGTAAGTGTAGAGTAATAGGATTAAAAAAATGGAGTACCTACAATGAAATGGGAAACTGAATAGAGAAAATATATGGAATGAATTAAAAGGCCAGAATGAAGAATAGAGAGGGAAAGAGAAAAGAAAGGACAAAAACATAAAAAGTTAATAAAAGAAAGAAAACAGAATAGATGACATAGAAATAAGAACCAGAAAAATTGAGGACTAAATAGAGATGTGGAATGTAAGAACAACAACAGAAAGCAGGAGATAAAAGATGAAGGAAGGAAAAGAGATAGTGGCAGTAGACAAATTGGTATACCCAGAAAAGGAAAAATCAAGGAAGAAGAAACACAGCAAACAAGAAACAAGCAAGCAGTACCTTCAGCAATTTACCTCTATGTCCAGCTTTCTCCTGATCAATGCCCTGAAGCCTCCTGCTCTGTGGATTCCCAAAATAGCTCATTCTAGCAGAATCTTGCCCCTCAGCTGTTTTTTACAAAAGAGATGGTGAGTGCATACTTAAACTAATGCCATCTTGCCACCTCCCCTCGGGATCACCAGTCAGTTTTGATCAGAGTTAGGAACAAACCGTGTGTGTGGAATAGTTTGGGTTAATGAGATTACATTATGAAAATTGTTAATGTGTGAATGTGTGGGCAGGGTAGGGAGCGGGGCATATGGGAATTCCTTGTATTTTTTATGTAACACTTATATAATCTGAAGCTCCTTTAAAAAATACATTTAAAAAAAAAAGAGGGGGGGGTATAAAGGGATGAAGTAAAATTTGCCACTGTTGGAAAATACTTTTCGTAGTCGAGTTTACCACAGGGATCTCCTTGGCCTTGTCTTAGGAAATAGTCTAATAAGATAGAAGTCACAGAGTGGTTAAAAGAGAGCAGGCTAGCTGTGGGGCTGGATAGTTGACTGGAAGGCAGGCAAATTTTAGAAGTATCACCACAGTGGTGAAGAGGAGGCTTTGCATGAAAGACCTACTCAGTGTTGAACCATCACAACTGAAGTGCCTCATTTTATGTGTGATGTAAAATGGTGGAGCTACCCCAAAACAAAACAAACCAAAACAAAATCCCACACACGGTCTGCAGACCACTGGTTGCTTGTCTGAATTCCCTGTCCTTTGTAGGGAGGGTTTCCAGGGGGTCTTTCACAAATTGAGTTTAGAGACAAACAAATTTCCATGAAAGGGCCTCCAGTTAAACACATTTTATCTTTCACAAGAACACAACTGTTAAAGACACATTTAAACACAACTATAACAAGAATTTCACCATGCTGCTTTATGGATAACCATAATTAATGTCATCATCAAATATGAAGGACAGACCCTTCTCTATTTTAAGAAAGCTGTATTTGAAAGTAATTTATATTCCGATTATCTCAACATGAATGTCAGCTGCATTTAGTCTGCATCGCTGAAAAGGTGAATAAAACCAGCTGCTAAATCATGGCAGTCAGTTTAACAAATATATATTTCTTTTATTGAGTCATTTGAAGTAAAATGAAGCATCTTTGTTCCCTCCCTCCCTCCCTCCTTCCCTCCCTCCCTCCCTCCCTCCCTCCCTCCCTCCCTCCCTTCCTTCCTTCCTTCCTTCCTTCCTTCCTTCCTTCCTTCCTTCCTTCCTTCCTTCCTTCCTTCCTTCCTTCCCTCTTTCCTTCCTTTCTCTCTCTTTCTCTTTTTCTCTCTCTCTCAGAGCAAGAGGGGACACTACAGAGGATAGGGTGACCTGACAGATTAATAAGATTAGATTAGTGCCTGGGTTCACGGCCTGAGTATAACAGTCACTCAAGTAATTTCAATGTTGACAGGGTAGGTGGGAAGTGGCTTATTTTGATGAGCTTGCAGTGCACAGAAGGCCATTCCACCAAACTGTCTTCAAAACTGGAGTCCTTGCTGGTAGTGTCGACAGAGAGGCCGGCGCCTGAATGGCCTATAAAATCTGATAACCAGCTTCTTTTGAGCCCACACTGCTCAGATACAGGAAGGTAGGTGGTTCAAATTGCCTAGGCAGACCCTGAGTTCCTAGAATTGCTTTTGTTCTAATACTCTCCACAGAACATTCATTAATGTTTTTGTTCCTGGGCTGGATCTCAGATGCACAAAACTGAATAGACTCCATTAATCACATCCCCTGTCCAAATCAATGTCGCTGTTCACATCATAACCCCATAACAGTTTTTGTCCCCTTTTGATCCCTTTCCCAGTTCCATCTGCCTTTCCTTTCATTTCCAATATATATCTTTGTAATCCATCTTTTTTCAGAGACTTCAAATATGTAAGTGTCCATAAACATATACAGTATTGTTCAGTGAATAATTTTAAAATTCACACAAATTGATGATTTGGTACAGTGTGTACACACTGCTAATGATTTTTTTTCCATTCTGCGTTATGTTTTTGGCCTCTTTGTTCATAATAGTAGCTGAATAATAGTCCAGAGTATAATTATACCACAATTTTATCTATACATTTATTTGCTGATGGACATTTAGATTGTTTCAAAATTTTTGTGACTATAAAATTTACAATATAAACAATATTCTAATGAATAACCATGTAGGTGTTTCTTTGTGAAGTTGTGCTTTATTTTCTCTGGGGTAAATACTAAGAGTTGAACTTGAGGTATATACATTTTTGAATTTGCTTTTCAAAGTGACTATACCAGGGGAGAGGATGTGATTCAGTCCTTTGGGTCCTCCCCTTTCCTGTGGGAGGCTCTGGGTTCAGTTCCCAGTGCCTCCTGGAGAAGGCGAGCAAACATGAGCAGACAGACAAGCGAACCATCTGGGGAAAGGAAGGATAACTAAAGGAAACATAAAATAAATAAATAAAAAAATCTTAAAATAATGGCTGTACCAACCTTTTCTCCCATTTGAAGTGCAGGACAGCTCCCAAATCCACATACAAATAAGGGTCATTTAAAAGAAAACAGAATTTCCTAGTGACATTATGATACTATCCAAGGCTGGGCAATTTGAAGTTCTTGACAAAGCCTTCTCCTGAGACTAATCTGGTCACTGGGGAAGTATTTCCAGGTGGCCATGTCAAAGGCAAGACAGAAATGACCATAGAATCAGTCATTAACCAGTGCCACATTTGTCATTTGGTTGTTGTTTTTAGGAAGCTGATGGAATTTAACTTTAGCATCATGCACAAACTTCACATCAATATCCAGGTGTTCCAACTAGCAGCCTATGACACTCTTTAAACTTGCTGGGGCCAGCATGATATGCTGGGGTTGGCGACGTGCTGAAGCACACAACCACCTCTGCCAGCAGGCTTGAATTAAGCAGCTACACAGGAAACAGCTGTTAAAGATTCATCAATCACAGGATGTCTATTATTGGAACACCTTCTAACTGTGGCATAGATTTGCATGGATTGCTATAGGCTGTAACACACTGCCTTTCCTGCTTACACTGCACTACTTCTCTGTCTTTGGACCAGAAGTTCAAATATATGGGTCGATTTTGTTCCTTCTGTGGAGCCTAATTTTGCATTGCTGAGAATACCGGATGTTACATAGAATACAGACATATTAGGTGACTTGACTTGCTGTGCAGTCATTAAACCTAATATTATGGCCAACAATTCTTTAACAATAAAGAAGTGGAACATATAATCTGACATAGGTTTCGATGCCCTTTCGGAATGTCTGAGGCAAATTGGGAAATGCTAAGATATGATATGTAATAACATGCAAGGGGAATGGTTGCAATCAGGACATTCAAAAACAGGAATGATGCTCATATTTAGAGTGCATTGATGATTGTCTCTTATATCACGACCCCTGTGAAGATGGGAGCCAACCTGTGTTCTTCCACAGCCATAAGGGGAGTGAGTTTATATTAAGGACAGACTGACACTTAGCAGGAGTTGGTGCTTGTCTGTGAGGTATGATTTAAGTTCTTTTTTGGACTTCTCAAGGTGCCCTAAATTTTACACTAATAGTAATAATTATTGAAATTGTCACTATTTGTGGAACACATATGAGACATAGGTCAAGGGCTTTTGTGCATATAATTAGTCCCTTCATCCTTTCAGCAATTTTGAAACTAGATATCATTGCCTCCATTTACAAAACAAGGAGATGGCATTTAGGTTAAACAATCTAATAAGTTAATTTATTTGTGTTAAGGTGATCACTGTGAAAATATTCCTGGGAAGTGTGTATTTTATTTCGCATATTTTTTTAGCCCATCCAAGATGAAGCAAACATGCAAGAGCACGGAGTTAAGATCCACCTGGTACTATCAAGATGTTAGCCTCAACTTCTGTACATCTTGATTTTCTGTAACCTCTACTTGCATACATTTTTACATTGTCTTGTAAGATTACCTTTTATAGGTCAAATTTAGACTTTCATTTCTTAGGTAGTATATGAAATAATTTGAACTTTATTATGGCAAAGCCAAAGGCATATCTACAGTTTAAATTGAGTGATATCTTCATTTTGTGCACATATCAGTGCTTATTTGTGCAACTTAACATATTTTCTTACATTTTTATTTCATAAAAATGGTATTTCAAACAAAATAAAAATGCCATTATTTACAGTAATAAGCGAGAATTTCCTAATCATATGGCAATTGAGACAAGGACAGATGACATTAGCTTCATTTGGATCCTTGATGGGATAAATGTACGGTTTATTGATATTTCCTATGACGTTTGAAGTTTCATGATTCCTAAAAAAGGTCATATACTTTGAACTAATCCCTTTCAGTAGGTGTGGGACTCTTTGATTGTATTAGATTCAGTTACACGACATTTTGATTAGATGTCTTTAGGGCCTTTGGCCTATGTCAGTGAGGCCTGCCCCCTGTTAGGTTTCCACCCTTTTATGTAAGCAGAGTTGAAAGCAGAAGCACATGGAGAAAGACAGCCACTATTTTTACCCTGCCATGTGAGAAAGGTCTCCAGGATTGTCTACAGCTGCAGAAAGACAGAGAAACCCTGAGAGGCTGAGAGAGAGGCCAAGAGAAATCCCAAGAACCTGAAGCAAGATGTCCCCAAGAGGATAGGCCCCTTGAGGAGCTCAAAGCCAAAGGAGAAGGTGAGCCTGGAGGAGAGAACAGAGAGACTGGCAGGCAAACCATTTTGCCTTGCCATGTGGCAGGAGTCCAGGAACTGCCAGCAGCTGACCTTTGGTGAGACCACATCTCCAATGGTGCTTCGATTTGGACATTTTCAAAGTCTTGGAACTGTAAGGTTTTTAGCTAACCCATTTCTGGTATTTTGCTCCCAGCAGCTTTAGCAAACTAAACATTTCCCATACTTAGGGTTCTGCATTTTAAAACATATATCTGGTTTCTTGCTTTATTTGGAAACAAATTACAGGGAAGCGGATTTGGCTCAATGGATAAAGCATCTGCCTACCACATGGGAGGTCCAACGTTCAAACCCAGGGCCTCCTGACCTGTGTGGTGAAGCTGGCCCACACACAGTGCTGATGCATGCAAGGAGTGTCCTGCCATACAGGGATGTCCCCCGTGTAGGGGAGCTCCATGCACAAGTAGTGCACCCTCTAAGGAGAGCTGCCCAGCACGAAAGAAAGCGTAGCCTGCCCAGGAGTGGGGCCGCATACATGGAGAGCTGATGCAGCAAGATGACACAACAAAAAAGAGACACAGATTCCTGGTGTTGCTGACAAGAATGCAAGTGGACACAGAAGAACACACAGAGAATGGACACAGAGAGCAGACAATTTTGGGGGACAGGTGGGGAGAAGGGGAGAGAAATAAATAAATTAAAAAATAAATCTTTAAAAAAAAACAACAAATTACAGAAAACTTATGCTTTTTGCATTATGGTGATTTTCTTTCTAGGAACTGAATACCTTCCCAATTCTATGATGTTCTTGTACCCCAAAGCTTTATTCTTTCTGGAAAAGTTGCATTCAGCCCACTTCTCACTGTACTAAGGGAGTGAATTGAGTAGAGGCTCAAGGCTAAGTATTAGGACATAAACAGACATTCAAGAGCAATCCTTAAGATCCAGTGCAGAAAATATCAGATTTTAGAGGGGAACAGTGGTGGCAACACAACTGCCAGAAATTCATTAAAGAACTTAAGAGTTGCTGACCCATGAAATATGGCATATCCCTAAAACTTCTTTGATATAAGTGAGGGAATAAGTAGACAACACAAACCATAACGATTTTGTGGAATCATTCTTGTTTCCTCTCATACTCTTATCCAACATCTAATCTGATAGAAAATCATGTTGACTTTGTTTTCCAGTTTTACCTAGAACCTTACCACCTCCACTATGAAACCTGTCTGAACCGGCATCAGCTCTCCCCTGAACTGTGGAAATAGCCTACTATTTTACTTTGGCCCCTCCCAGTCACATCAGCAGAGTGGCTCTTTGAAAAGGAAGTTAGATTAGGGTCCTCTGCTCAAAACCTTCCAAGGGCCACTCTTCTTGCTCAGTGAAAGGCAAAGGACTTTGGCATGGCCTATAAGGTCCTACATATTCTAACCCCAATCCCCCAACCTTGCCTTAGGTCCTTTCTCAACTCTTCTCCCACAACCTGCCACCTCCCCACACCCTGTGCACACACAGACCGTCCTGTCACCGGTTGTAACACCTGGTGTCACATGCCAGGTATTCTCCCTTTACACGGGCTCTTCCCTAGATAGCCATATGGTTAGGTCCCTCAAACATCTTGAGTCTTTCCTCAGTAGGAATACCTAAAGGAGGTCTACCCTGACCACTCTTTTACGAAATAATCTTTTAAAACATTTAGAATAGTTTTAGATCTACAGAAAAGTTCCAGAGATAGCACAGAGAGTTCTATACACCCTTTTTCCCCTTCTATTAACACCTCACTTTACTAAGTTATACTTGTCATCACTAATGAGCCAATATTGATTGTTATTAGCTAAACTCCATACAGTACTTTATTCAGATTTGTTTAGTTTTTAACCTGATTTTGATGGAAGAGTCTCAGGCAGAAATTTACCTCGATTTTTCTCTGTGACAAGTGTTGGCATGGCTGAGGCCAACAACTCACCTAGCAAATGAATATTACAAGAGACTCAGGACGAGAAAGTGTGAGCAAATTAATATTAAAACACCTATAGAAAAACAGCGTCTGTGGGGATTTCTTTTCTTTGGGTGGGAGATTTGGCAGGGAGGTCAGTAACATCTCAAGTGGAAAGATGGAAAGCACAGAGCTCTTCCTGGCAGTATCCTTAGAAACAAAAAGCTAAATATCATTACAAACAAGTAATAAATAAATATCTTAAAAAACATGTCCTTGCCAAAACGATTAAAAAGTTTATATTTTAAATAAAGCCATTTAAAAACTGAGTACAAGTTGCCTATGCAAATAATTATGCATACGTGTTCAAGATTGAGATATAATAGAACCCAAAATTTGTTGTATAGTGGCATTTCCCGTCAGGATTCTTTGAAGTTTTGGGTGTGTTTGGTAGGCAGCAGTTTTTATTTCTGAAACCAAAAACCATGCAACCTGCTTTCCAATTGCACTTTTACATTACAACCTCGCGAATACCTGTTTCAATACATATAGATTTATGACACTTTAAATGGTTACATCTTATTCCACCGTTATCATTGTTAAGTATCACAATTAATGGAATCATTAATAGAGATATTTATGTTGTTTCTAATCATGTCCTCAGCAATATTTCTCTGAATATCTTAGGATATTACTTTTCTAAATTTTTTTAAAAGACAGTTTCCTACAAATGGAATTTCTGTGTCAATATGGATAGGTAAATTTTAAAATTTGGTTTGCTAAGCTACTTTACAGAAGCACACAAGATTTACACTTGTACCAAGAATGCTTGGAGGTGACTGATCCCCCACATCTACACTAATCGTGTGTAATATCATTCTTCTATTTTTCCTACCTTGAATTTTAATTTAATTTAAAATTTTTAAATTACCAATGAGTTTGAACAACTTTTCAGGAATACATTTGCCATTTGTGCTCCTTTGATGAACTACCTTTTTATTTTCCTATGCTATTTTTATATGATAGTATTTAGGATTTTTCTTACTGATATGTGATAATTCCATATGAAGTTATTAATACTCTATTATAAATTGCAACTGCTTTTCCAGTGTGTCAGTTGATTTTTTACTTTCTTTCTGGTATTTTTTTTCCTTCTTTTGCTGTAAAATTTAACTTTAACATAATCAGCCTTTTCCTTTATGATTCCTGGTGGTGTTGCCATATTACATAAAAGAAAAGAAAATCGTGCTTTAATTCAGTAGTTATACTGAATTAAGAACATTTATTTAAGAATATATGCCTATATTTTGGAGACATATCAGTAGTGTTTGGGGAGAGATAAATATGTCAGAAAGTGAGTTCGAATTGCCATTTTGTGTTCAGGTAACTATTTTTAATTGAAATATAATTTTAATGATTTAAATTTGCGAGAGTCCTCTTAACTTCTTTATCAGTTCTTTAAAGAGGAGAAAACGACTTTGAAGATTTATTTATTAATTTCTCTCCCCCCACCCTTTGTTGTTTTGCACTTGCTATCTGCTTTCTGTGTCCACTCACTGTGTGTTCTTCTGTGTCTGCTTGTCTTCTCTTTCAGGCAGCATTGGGAACTGATCCTTGAACCTTCTGGAATCGGAGAGAGTGCTCAATCTCTTGCGCCACCTCAACTCCCTGGTCTGCTGCGTCTCTCCCTGGTCTCTCTTCTGTGTCTCTTTTTATTGCATCAGCTCTCCTCTCAGGCCAGCACTCCTGTGCATGCCAGCTCTCTGCACAGGCCAGCTTGCTGCGTGGGTCAGCTTGACTTTAGCAGGAGGAACTGGGAATCAAACCCTGGACCTCCTATATAGTAGGTGGGAGCCCAAATGCTTGAGCCACATCTGCTTCCTGAGAAAAAGACTTTGAATTCTCTATTTTATAATATCAATGCTGATTTAAAAAAAAAAAAGCACACTAATCATATACACAAAAGTATTTTGTTCTCAATATTTTTTTCTACCAGAAAAAACCTGAATTCAATTATTTATTTCAGTTGTTGGATAAGATAAGTAGTTTTAAAAGATGCAAACTTAATATTTTATAGAAAGGGCAAATTTCTGTATTCACTTCACCTTGCCTAGATAAATAGAAGTATATGTTCTTGCTGGCAAAGATAGAAAAAAGATGATATTATATAAATTCGCATTAGTACTTAAACTTATAGTTGCTATAAAACCATGAATCAAATGGACACATGCAGTATTTATTAGTGATTTTCCACTGAATTCTTCTGTCTGTGTTGAAATGCATGGTACAAGTATTACAAATTAATAGATCTTCTATATTTATAATTCCACAGTATTTCTTCATCCATACAGTCATGAGAGGAGGGGAGATGAGGAATATTTAAGAATTGCCCATTTCTTAATCCTTCCCCCAGAGCATTCTAATGAGAGGACAAGAAAGTACAGAATCCTTGGGGAAATAGGCCAAGAAGTTGAACAGCTGGGGAAACCCTCGTGTGGGGGCTGAGCATGCCGGCTGGGTAAGCTCTCCTTGCTCCTCAAGCTTTCTGGGTCTCCAGACTGGCCATCTTTAATGGGAGATGTACCAGGCTTCTGCCCCTGGGCATGCTGGCAGAGCAAACCATCTAGTTAACTGTAGGCTTCACTCTTAGGAGCCTTCATTGGAAAATAAACTGAGCATACAATGAGCAATATTTTAAATTGCATTCCAAATAATTATATTTACACAGGAGAGATAGAATGTTTAATAGGGTGGGGCCAGTGAGGCCCTGAATCCGCCACTCTGATTGGGCATATGATGGACATATTCTCTACTCCCCAACGAAGGGTAAATATGCTCTGCCTCACAGAGCCAAGAGCTTTATCGTCTGTTTAAGAGCCCTATGGACAAATCCATCAGGCTATTTGACAAGTAAATTAAGCAGGGTCATAGCTTCCAAGGAGCCCAACTCATATTCCTATCAGGCAGCAACAAATCATGGCCCTTTCTATCCACCAGGCTTCCTTCATGAGCCTAACTGCCTCTAAAACCAGCCTCAGAATTTATGCCTCTTACTTTTCTTACCATCTGAGCCATGTCACTGAGAACCACCCACAGCTGCTGCTGTTTCTTCTGGATGTAGCTATTCCAAGAATAGGTGGGTTTTTCTTCTTGCACAACCCACCCAGGGGGTAGTTCATTCATTCCCAGTGCCTAAGGAAAGCTGTGGCTGTTTCAAGGCTCCTTTTGATCACGTATGGACCGTGACCTGGAAGTAAGTGAATCCCATTTGGGGAGAGACAACCAATACCCTCCTCTTCAATTGATTATAATTATAGAGGAAAACCTAGCTCCAGGAGGAAAACAAAAAGAACCTCAGAAGTCACCTCCCTGAAAAGAAGTACTCTGTAGGTTGTAGGAAAGAACGAAATAAAGAAATTGTATTTCAGATATTTATTAAGCATATAGTGTGTCTATGCCTAAGATACTACAGTGAGTCATACACTTTGTCCTCAAAATCATGGCTCCTCAGGTATGTATTTTTTAAGTACTAACATGTATTTGGTTTGCTGCCTAAGGACAGTGTGCTGGTGACTGTAGAAAAATACATGTGAATGATGTACATTTCTTCCATGCCTCTGCCCATTCATCATAACAGCCACTGTTTCTCTAGTGCTTTCCATGAGTCGAGCCTGAAATGAAATAGTTCAAGTTTCACATAAGCATTTAGACTGATTTCACCCCTAAGGGTATTGATGCTCAGTATGTTTCACTCATTCCTTCATTCATTTGACAAATATTGAGTGCCAACCATGTGCCAGTCAGTGTTCTGGGTGCCCTTGATGGTAAACCTTTCCCAGGAGGGCTAATGAAACAAGAGGTCTGGGCATCTCCAGAGTCTCTCAGCCACTAGACTGTGATTCTATTCATATCACACCTTCGTCTGTCTCCTTCCTTGCTAAGGATCTAGATCTAGTCTGAGCTGCCCTTGTGACCACTTAAGGAGGGTAACAGGTCAGGCCTCAGCATCACACTGAGATGCTTCTACGGTGGCCTTGGCTCTCCATTTGAGGAACAGCGTTTGACTTGATTCCTTAAAACCAGGAGTTCTTAACCTTTTTTGTTCCACGGACCCCTAGATCAAGGTGCTGTCTGGTTCTTGTCATTTCTCACAGGGGCTTGATGGCTGGTCTCTCCCTCCCAGCTCCCACCAGGAGTCCATTCCCACTCTCAGGTGACCTTGCAGCTCAGGGTCATTTGTCTGGTCCACTGAGAGATTTCCAGACATAGGCCAACTTTCAGAACTTTGGACTCACTTTCACCTGGCTCCTGAGACCACCTCTGATTGATCCACCTGCAGGTGGTTGGCTCCTCGCCATTCCTTTCTACTGGTCATTCCAGAAGTACTTGTCTCACCCTAGTGGACAAGTCTAGTTTCCAGGCATTTATTCATAGCAGGGACTAGACGTACATTTGTTCAATGAATGAATGTACATGTTTGTACACTTGTCTTTGCACTCTGTATTAGTAAGGACACTTTTACTGGTGGCAAATACCTGTTCAAAGCACATTTATCAAAAATAATGTGGAAGAAGGAAAGAGTGACTCACATACATGGGAAGAAAAGGTGTTGGGGCTCATTGCCCAATATTTTACTTGCTACCTTTTTTAGCAGTAGAATAAAAAAATTTAAAGTGCCCCTGTTAGTAGCACCCTTTTGGAATTGATTTAGTTTTAGAATATCATTAAAAAAGGAAGTTTGTAAAGGAATAATGTAATTAGATAATTTATATTCCTATTTTCCAGATTAGCCAGAAAAAGTTGTGCTATGATTAATTTAATATTTTGCTTAACTTGGGCTTACCCAAAGTATCATTCTTAGGATTTTCATTTATTCTCCTTATAAAAATAAGGCCTGACATAATTGAATCTTCATATGTGATATGAGAGAGACTTCAGATGTTTTTAGGCTCTTATTTAGGCATCAATTATTATTTCAGATGACTGTGAAAACATATTGGATTTTCTGTGACATTTTTAGTTCAGGGCTGGCAAACATTTTCTGTAAGCATTTTAGTAAATATTTTAGTGCATAAAGTATTAATTTTCTAATAAAATACAATAAATACTTTAGGCTTTCTGGGCCTAAAGTATGGTTTCTATGGTAACTACTCAAAAGCAGTTGTACAAGCAGACATAGACAATAAGTAAATGAATGGACTTGGCTCTGTGCCAATACAACATTGTTTACAAAATCAGGCAGCTGTTGGGTTTAGCCCAGGGGCCCCAGTTTGCTGACCTTAGGTTTGGATCCTGCATAAACAGAATTTATGTCTCCTATCTTGTGGTCATGGTCAAATTTTGTTTCATTATTTACAGTTTGCCTTGGCAGAATAGTTTAAGGAAGAGAGTGCTGGCAATGGGACAAGAAGCTCAAAGGATCCTGGATCTATTTGTCAACTTAAGTCCAATCAATCTCTCTGAGCCTCAGTTTTCTAAACCAGTAAATGGAGCTCATGAGAACAGGCCTACCAATCTTAAAGGGCTATTTTGAGACCCAAGGGATATTGCAATACACTGGGATGAGTAACCTCAGATCCTTACCCATGTTAGGTACAGAAGGAAAGAGGAGTGGAGAGAGGAATGCTGTGAGCAGAGCTGTGCCCATCAGTCAGAGACACTACTGACCTGAGGTGACCCTGGAGATTAAATAGCCTATTCTCACTCTCCTAATTTCTTCTCATCCCCAATTTGATGCCTCCCACTGGTGGAACCCAGTCAGAAACCATTCTATGTATTCAGTACCCCAGGCCAGAGAGCAAGGGGAAGAATGCTTGACAGAAGATATTTGGAGTCAAGTAGAAATAATCCAAAGTGACATGGATGTCATGTTCTTAACAGGTTTACATACACCTTGTCAATGACAGCCTGTATATTGCATTTTTCTCCTTTCCTTTTTATTGGTATGTTTATTTGTTACATAGCATTATTATCAATTCTATTCCATTTTTAAACATTATACAGATTAAAGAGAGGACAGCTTATACAAGTTATAATACTCCTGGACTCAATAAAATTAGGTAAAATGAAATAACCTGCAGATAAATTAAAATGTAGATGAAGTATGAAAATTGGATGAAATGTTTCCTTCCACGTGTTCTTTACCTTTTCATTGAATCGGAGTTCTCAGTTAATCTATACAATTATATTTAGAGTGTAGTGAGTGGGGAAATGTAGTAAAAATTATGATGGAGTTTTGTAAATATTTGGTATAAAGTGCAAAGAAACCAAAGCCCTTTAGTTGCTAATAAAAAAATTTTCAGTTAAAATATTTTTCAATGTGCACGTTGATGGGCACCCAAACTATCACATTTACTAAATTAAAATATTCAATTAGCCTTTACAAATATTCTCAAATTTTAAGTGAAAGAAGCTATTTTTAAACACCTATGTTAAGAATGGATTTTTGAAATACTGACAACTTCCATGCCATTGCCCAGCATGAGCCTCTGCTCACTTCTGACGGCTGTCTCTGACATTGACACCTACACCACTGGAAGCAGAACCCAGCACTGGGTAAGAGGAAGGATCTGTCACCTTGGTGGTTCCTTTCAACTCAGAAATATCATGGAGCCCAAGAATGACATGGTGACCTCGGGCATGGGGATGGGTGGGGTCTCGATTAATCAGAACCCCATTCATGTCAGTTGAGTAACCAAGGCAAGGCATAGAGCAGTTCTATTTCAACAATAAAGGAGGGAACAAAAGAGACTTCCTGGCGAACTCTCAATTTTTAGAATATTTAAATAACCAGGATCTTACATTCCCTGAGCATTTGATTAATGACAACTCCTTATATACCTGCTATCTCATTCTTCTTAGCTTGTCAGAATACAGCAATTTGAATTTGGTGAATCTCAAAAAGAGAGAGATTATGTGTTTGAGCTAATCTATTCCTGTGAGGTGTGATACCCTTTGATTGCATTAAATTCAGTTGAGATCCTTTGATTAGATTATTTTGATAAGGTCACTTAAAGCCTTTTGATTGGGGATGTGAGTCCTTTTGAGTCTCTACCCCCTTGCTGGGTCTGATAAAAATGGAGACACAGAGAGAGACACACAGACAAGGAAAAGGAAGCTGCCATTTTTGATGCTGTCATGTGAGAGAGGACTAGAAGATCCCCTAAGTATGAAGCACCCAAGAAGTTGGGCTCCCAGAGCAGCTCAAGAAGAGATGGTGAGCCTGGAAGGAAAGGCTGAGACCTTGGCAGAAATCCATGGCCATCTTGCTTTGTCATGTGCTTGTGCAATGGAATCAACAGTAGCTGACTTTGGTGAGAAAGCACCACTTATGGTGTCTTGATTTGTACTTTTCACAACCTTGGAACTGTAAGTTTTTACCCCAAATAAATCCCCTTTATGAAAGCCAACCCTTTTCTTGCACTTTGCTTCAGCAGCCCTTTGGCATATTAAAACTCACATTAAGCCCCAATGTCACCTCTTCAGAAAGGACATTCTTGACCATTTAACAAAAGTAAGAATTGTAATTGTTGTTCCCCGTCCGTATTATTTTAATTAGTGATAAATTTTAGTTATTTATTTTTAAAAAATCTATTGCCCAACTTCACTGTAAATTCATGACTTGTTTCCCATTGTTATTGCTCATACTTCTTGAGTACCTGAAAAAAAGTGAATGCACAATAGATATGCTTTTGGATGAATGTATATCTTATCTGCACTGGCAAAACAATGGTCAGCATGGTAGGCTGGTGAACACATAAGAGAGCAAAGTGATTTGTTAGGTTTGCCTGAATGTCAGTCTTAATATAGTTTGGAAAGTAACTGGGCTTTCTATATTACTGCCATGCTTTCTTCATTATCATTGACAATGGGGGCTGCTGTGAAACGTGGCTTGTGAAAAGAATGCATATGTCAAGTTCTAAAATATGCAGTGCCACAAATCATGAGGATTGACACAGAGACAGAATCTATGTAAATGAATTACGGATCAAAGATAAACTTGTTAGGAAAGCAGACTTTCCATGACACCAATCTATACATTTTTAAGGTTTACACTGCATTATTCATGTATAGAAAGTGTTCATGGGTCTTGGCATTTTCTTTGAAGAAAAGTGTAAAATAAAGAAATAGTCTTTGGCAACTTCTTTTCAGACTTACTCTTTTTAAGGGCGGGATTTAAAATATTTTGGGATAAGGCAGTTTGGCATGCATTATTTAAGCAAGTGGGCTCTGGAATCAGATTGCTGGGTTTCTAATTCCAGTGTTTACTTGTTATATAACCTCACTAAAGTTTCATTTTTCTCTAGTCAAAATTGGGAGGATAATAGTATGATAACAGTATTTATATAATGTATGTGTGTATGTGTGTGTGTGAGAGAGAGAGAGAGAAAGAGAGAGAGGGAGGGAAGGAACTGAGATAATCTATGTAAACGCACTTGTATGTTTTTGGCACGTTATTCATTATTTATTCTCAATTTGCCCACCTTTTATTTAGGCTTGATTACATGGAATGGATTTCTAAAAAGTTTGCAAAAAACAGTTGTATCGTATGGACACATTTCCTTTCCATTTACATCTAACTTTTCTCCTCTCTGTCCCTAGTTAACTCCAAAGTGTTACCATTACCTTCACTCTTTTAGGTAAAGCCAGGCTATTGCCTTGAGAAGGCTGAAGGCAAAATGTTGCTTCATAGAGTGTACGTTTGACTCGTAGTGGGGTGTGGGTGAGGCAGTTCAAGGAACAATCCCATTCAACAAAACCATTGTAGACTTTTTGCACATTGGCTCAAGCATTTATAAAAGTGCATAATGAATGTTACCAGATTTTCCCATTCGCTACATGATAAATATAACTGCATGCACATATAGTAAATGTCAATTCAGTGAAAAGGTAATGTAGAGGTAGGAGGAAAAATTTTATCCATTTATTTTTTGTTTTTCACCCAAACTTTACCTTTTGTTTGTTTTAGACCATCAGATTGTCATTTTGAAAAGCTCAGAATCTGGCAGCCAGCAGGGAGGGATGCTATGTGGGATCGATCAATTGCATTCATGGCCCGGATGCTTCCGCCCCCCTGTAACAATGTCCGTTGCCAAGTAACTTTGCAGCGCCTCTCATGGAATAAACCTGTTTCTTCACACCTTAATTCTTAGTTGGCCATGTGTCTGGCTTTGGACAAAGAATTTTAGCAGGTAGGACTCTTGAAGAGACTTGAAATAACATGTATCTATGTCTGCTTCCTCCCTTGCTCTACTCCTTTCCTATGAGAACTTGCCTGGGTCTAGTTGAGACACATGAGGCAGGGTTGAGTGACTCCAGTGGCCCAAGCCAAAGTCATTCTAGACCAGCTAATGGCCAGCACATTCCCAGACCAGTAAGTGAACCCACTGAGACCAGGAGAATGTTCAGCCTAGTCCAACCTAAATCACCCACCCGAGGACTCATTATGTGTTGGGATGGTTTGTTACTCAGCATTATTGTGGCAATATATAACTGATTTAGAACATGAGTTTGGTTGTCTCATAGAACCCTATGTGAGGAGCTATGGGAATCTAACACATAACTGATCACATCATGCTCATACTTAAATGGCTCTACATTATTTAGCCACTGCATATATCACAATCTCATCCCTTTCCATCCCCCTTTTAGCACTATATGCCAAATAGAACTCTTTTCCCAAAAAGGTACTATATTTCAGAATGTAACATATTATCTCATTCTTGGCTATGCTACATAGAAAGACTTTTTCCACTTATAGAGAATTAAATTTCTGTATGTCTTTTGGTTCTCATTTTAAGAATCATCTCCTCTGAAAAGTCTTCTTAAGTCCACTAAAAGAAGGTTTGGTGACCCCTTTTGGATGCACATAGCATACCGTTTCATTTTTCTGGCACTTATCACACATTGGTGTCATTGCCTGTTTCCCGATATTGCCTGCTAGACTCCATGTTCTTGGAGGGCCAGGAATGTGTTTTGTTAACCATTCATCCTCAGCACCACGTTCACTGTCTGGCAACAGTATATACTCAAGTAATAGGAGTCAGAGGAATGAATGAACAGAACTTGAAGTCTTTGGTGAATTGAGAAAGGATGATATATGAGGTCACTAGGCCCCAGGAAGAAGGCAAATAGAATTGACAGGAAAGAGATTATTAAACCCAGCTCCAGCTTGCAAATGTTCAAGCCATGTAGTATGGTCTTCCACTCTGTAGTCCACTCATATAGGTTTCAAGTAAAGATCGAATACCATCCAGACTGCTAAAATAAAATTAGAATTCTTGATTTATAAGTAAAACATCTAAAAGAGGCAATCCAAGTGGGATTGGTAAACTAAGCAGCATGAACTGGACTTCAGTTTCTTCCCTAAAAAAGTCAAAGTCAATAAAGAAGAAAAAGAGAGGACCTGATAAGAATTTCTTTTACAAAGAGCCATTTTTGGATGTTATTTCAGGCATTAATTGAAAGATTTTGGCGGGGGGGGGGGGGTGGTGGTTAAGAAATGAGGAACATAATCTTTGTGCAATAATTATCTGCTTCCTATGTTACCAAGAAAATTGATGTGTCAGTGCCTTAGAAACTTATAATCATACAGTCACAGAATTTTAGACTAGGAACAAACCTTCAGGATTACCTCACCAAGTGTTTTTTGCAAACTAATGGAACACATGTTTGATGCCTCACATCTACTCTGCCTCACTTTTGTTCCAGCAATTAGAATTCAGTACCTTTAGGTCTTTCTTTTGGACATTCACATTTCTGTTCTCCAGAGAATTTGGCCTGGAATCTAAGTTTAATTTTAGCCCATGGGTTGAGTCTACCCATTCTCAATATATGAAAAAGGGAACAAGTCCCAGAAATGGTGATGGCCCAGGTTAATCCAAGTGACAATACAAAAGGTAAAATCTAGTTCTCCAAATTCGCAGCTCATTCAGTACTTATTTCACCACCATGCACTCTCTTTGACCTCTTTCCTCACACATTCCATCGGGTTATGCAGAATCTGCATGGCTGGAATGAATATAAGTTGAAGGGGAAGTTAAATCCATCTAAACTTTAAAATGTAGGGGAGATTTAACATCCTTATGTCCTTTGGAACGCTATCATGCATTCATGGTTCATGTAGTCAGCAAACTAAAGGTCGGGCTTTAGTTGGTATTCATAAAGTGTGTTGTAACTTTGACAGGCTATATTTATAGAGTGGTGCTGAAAGATTAAAATAAATATATACTAATGTTGATCCTAACAAACTTATGCATTGCAGCTGATAGAGTTAACATCAGTTTTTGAGTTTGTAATTGTTTACCCATATGTTGCAAATGGCAGTTTTTCCAAAATATAATAATTTGGCATGTCATTCTGTAGGCTTTTTTTTTTTTTTGGAAGAGAAAATAACATGTTTAATATTGGTAGGCCTTGATTTCCAGACTACGTTAGTCTCTGGTTGGAGAGTTGTTTAAAAGTTGGATCCTTAGTTTTCCTCCCTTGTTAGTGAGGGGAAGAAACTAAGGATCCAGCTTTTAAACAACTCTCTAACCAGAGTTTTATGAGAATTCCATCTCCTCCAGGCTTTCTAGGTAGCACATATTGGTCCTCCAAGAACTGAGGGAATGAATACTTCATAGGCTCTGCTTCCTTACAAGAGTCTACAGCTTGGACCTAGGGTCTTTAGATCTCTAGAATAATCTGTAATTCCTACTTTCACTCTGTTCCCACATTTTTCTTTTCCCTTGCACCACTCCTGCCAACAGTTTCCAACACCCACTCCACTTTCCTCTCACATCTCCAAAGCTAATAGTATGGTTCCTATACAGTTCTGTTAAGAAGAACTACCCCCATGAGGCAAAATTATCACCTTCAGGATGGTGGTTTTTTGGGTCAACTGGTAGGGGCCTCTCTGTCCTAAAAAATTGCCTTGTTATATCTGGTTTAGAACCCTTTCATAGGAGGCCATAGACACAGGAGAACCCCTGTGCTCTTTAGTTCAGCCCCAAGGGGTCCTGCTTTCTGTGCCATGGGCTCAGGGATGCACAGCTATCCTCTCCATTTCCCTGCCTCTGCAGAGATCCCTCCTGAGGGGTTAAAACACAACCTGCAGTTTCTCTCCCTTGCACTGAGTCTTAACCCTGTAGGTCAGGGAACGTGTTTCTTTCCAAACAGTTAAGTGTATTTCATGCAAATTAGACCCCGGGTACTTTTCATAGACATCTCAGAACTCCTGAGTTCCTTCTCTGGTCTTCTATACAGGTGACTTTTTCCCAGGGGAAGCATCCTGCACTGATATTGTATTAATGTTGCCAGAGACAGCACTTCAGTTAGATGTAAGTTCATAACTGTATGGGAGGGTCATGTAGGATGGCATAGGGACACTATACCCTTTAAATGGTTCCCTATCTCCAAGCTTTTGAAATGATTTTAAAGCTGCAATGTAGGGAACCTGTTCATATTGTCTTTGACAATTTCTTCCCAGCCTGCCTTTCCAGTCTAATATACTAGTTTTTCCTCTCTTTTAATTCTCTGTGTTACTCCTCATATTTAATTGCAGTAGGCATTTTCTTTACTCATGAAGCTCCCACCTTGAAATTCCTTCCCTGGACTTTTCACTTATTGAAATTTGTTCAAATGGTGGGTTCCAGGGTAAGTGTTCCCAGAAGATATGAAAAAACTTTCCCTTATATCTCAATTAGAAGTAATTGTTTCTAATTCTGAACTCTCACTCTATGTTGCTAAGCAAATATTTATCACATCACTTATTCTTATTTGTATTGGTGTATATTTAGATGTATAATACACTTATGCATGTATATGTTTGCTATTATATATTCATGTTAGGTACATGTATAATATTATATACACAGGATAACAAAATAAGAGATTTTCAATACCTATTTATTTAACCAGTGGACATTTTGTAGTGAGTAACTTGACAAATGAGTTTGTTTCACACCAATTTGATTTAATTATTTTAATAAGGAAACAGAAATGAACAAAGGTCCTATTTTATGAACAGCCAATTGCTGACTTAGTCTCATACAAGTACCATATGTCTCCTGGAAGATGAGATTCATTCTCAATTATCTAAACACTATTTTAATAAAGCATCCAATTCTGGACCCGTATAGTTCATAGGATGGAAACTATTAGAGACTGTTGGTGATAAAGCACTGGGGTGATAAAGCTCCAAGAATGTCCATGGGATGATTTATGCTTTTTCCCTCTGCTGACTATGCTATCTCAATTTCGCCAAATGTTTGCTGGAGCCCTTTTTCATTTGTACCATGCAACCACGTGACAGGGAAAAAAGGACTGGTAGAGCACTGAAGAGAGATGACGTGGCATCTTGTTTATACCATTAATTGGAAAAAAGCAAAGAAAGAAGGAAAGATAGATTTATAAAAAGAGATCAGGGGCTAGTGCCTATAGATACATGTAGTTCTTTTGCTGACAAAGTAGGCAGAAAGAAAATCACTCTTAACCTCCTGACTTTCATGGGCTGAACACAAAACCCACAGGCACTAAGAAGCCTAGAAAAGCACTTCCATGAGCAAAAAGAGCTGACTTCCTCAGCTACTTAGCACCTTCTGTGTCTTCTGTGGCCTTCTCACCTGCTTAGGAGACCCAGGCCAAGACAGATAAAGATTGTTGACTGGGAGAAGCAATGGTGAAAACATCCAAGATGAGCATCTCATGAATTGTTTTCATCACAACTTGAACTGTAAAGAGACCTGAGCACAGGAAAGTGACATTAGCAGAATCCAGGTGGATGCAGGTAGGTTGGTTGTTCGTTTGTGAAAATATTTGCTTACAGGCAGGAATAAAGAGGTATAAACACTTATTTGGAGTTTAGGATCTGTCAATTATTTAACTCATTTGAGTCTCAGTTATCTTGATTTATAAAATGGGATGATAATACTTACCTTGTAGAGCTGTTATGATAATTAAATAAGGTTATATGTAAAGTGCTTAGCATTGTGCTTGGGGCATAATGCAGTCCCAGCACATGTTAATTCTCATAATGATAATAATAACATTTATTCAGCCCTTTTTCTTCTAAAGGCCTCATATGGATTAGCTCATTTCATCCTCTCAATAATCCTATTAGGTCTTCAAAAGGCTAAACATAGCATAAGATGTGTAGTTTAAGCTTTGCCAACTGATTGCTAAAGTAGCAAGTGTACAATCTCCTGTCATAATTTAATTTTCAAAGTTTAGTTCACAGGTTCAAGAAAATTATTCCACTAAATTGGCATCCATTATTAAATCCATTATTAGAAATATTATTATAGAAAAATAATTTCTTTACTGCGGGCAGCGGCGGGCCTCCGGGAGGGTCGGCGGTTGGCCGGGCGGGCTCTCTGGACGGGGGCTGCCTCGCGGTCGAAGGAGAGGAGGGGGGTTGGCACGAAGCCGTTGGGCCCTCGCTCTCTCCGCTCAGGCATGGGGGACGCGCGGTGCAAGCAAGAACACCACGGAGAAAAGGTCTGGGCACAAGTCTACTTTATTGTTGAAGGGGACATGGTTTTATAGGGTCTAGGGATACGTAAAGGGACTTGATTGGTGCCGGCGGGTGCTGTTGCTTGCGTAGGCGGTTACTGGACAGTAAGCTGGCTAAGAGGTTAGGAGCAAGGGAGGGGAAGGGGAAAGTGTGGGCTGTCTAGATAACGGCTAGGCGGAAGACGGAGAAGGGGAGAAGGAGGGGCAGCGCCGGCTGCCAATACTGGGCGGGAAGGAGACGGGGACACTTTACAAAGCTAAAATCTCTTAAATATACATCTTGCTTTTCAGAATAGTTATATTAAATATGAAAAGAAGGTATCATTATCACTCTTTATACTTAAAGCACTGAAGCTCAGAAAAATTAAGTGACCTACTTTAAGTCACATACTAAAATTGAAGAGTCAGGTCTTTGAATTTTGATCTAATAATTCAAAGTTTGCTTGGGTCCAATTCATAAACTTTCATTCCATTCATTCAATAACGAATTTATTCTGCAGTATTTATTAAACACATACTATTCATGGACTCTAGGATAAGTTCAGAATTAGGGCACTCTGAACTCACAGTTGGATGGGACATAAACTCTAAAAAGGGAAGATCAGGGACTCCTCCTTGCTCCCAATAACTCCATCTTCTTTTTCCTGGACACACAATTATATCTTGTGGTTAGGTATGGCCCTGGCATGTGAACAGAATTGTTGCATGCCTTCTCTAATTCCCTGTCCCTCCTCCTCCAGCTGGACTCAGATGAATGTGGGGACTTTGGGAGCCACAAAATGGAAGAAGTCTCTCTTCCCGAGTCAACTCATGAAGAGGGACTGCTAAGCGACCAGGAACACTTCAAACAGACACTGCAGCTATTAAATAAGTGAGGATTAAGCTTCTATTATGTTTGAGCCATTAATCATTTTGGGATCTATTTGTATTAGAAAATCTTCCTTTTTTAATACTCAGGGAATGTTAGGAGAGGCTTCCTGGAGCAAATGACTACTGCATAGAGACAGAAGAGTGATCCAGGGAAAGCAGGTGAGAAGAATAGAAAGAAACAGCAGGTGTATGAGCCTAGAGCCCAGAGCATGAGATGTGCCTTAGACTTTGCTACTCAAAATGTATGGACCAGCAGCTTCACCACCACTGGGAGCTAATTAGAAATGGTGAATCTTGAGACCAATCCAGACCCATTGAGACAGAATCTTCATGTCAGTAAGATGCTTGGGCAAGTTTATGGCATTAATGATTAAGAAGCACAGCTTTAGGATAGTAGTCATATGAAACAGTTGGAGCATGGAAGGTAAAGTGTGGAATCGGGAGGCAAAAGATCCGGGAAGGAAACAAGAGCCACAGCTTCAGGGATCTTATAAGTTGTTCCTGTAATTCAGAGAAAATAAAGGAGCTATCATTGCTTTTAAAAACATGTGCATTAAAGTTCTCTTACATATCAAATGGGGAATAAGAGAGGCAGAAGACACAATTCCACCTGCAAAAGAAGCTGTGTTCATAGCCCTGCACTGGTGGATGAGCTGGGAGTTACTCCAAAGTAGGCAGCCTTTCTCTTAGGCACCATAGCCTTCCCAATGCAAGAAGCAGGAATTAGAAAAAGACACATGCTGAACTGAAGACAAGATTTTATCCAATAGGGCAATCGCTAACCTGACAGATTCTTGAGCAAAGAGCAACTATTTTAGAAGTGGAAGGTAAAGCAATTTAAACAGGGAGAGGGAGAGGTGTGCAACATCATTTACATCTTTATCCGTGGATATTTATTGAGAATCTGCTATGTGCTGTGCATATCCTGTTTCCAATCAACTGAAATGCTACTCATTTCAGGATTCAGTTTAGTTAACACTTTCTTTGTGCCTCTTTACTAATGAAAGATCTGATGTTTTTAAAGGATCAAAAAAAAAAGAAAAGAAAAGAAAGAGATAGAGACTGAAAGAAGAGTGAACATATTGAAACAAAAAATATTTCATACAGATTCATACATACCCTTATGAACCCTGTATTAGTAATCTTTTTTTTTATCCTTGGTTTTTCTTTTTTCTCCCTTATTTTTAAAGGAAAATGTTATGTAAATGTTACATTGAAAATATAGGGGATTCCCATAAACCCACCCTTTGCCCCTCCCACACTTTCCCTTATTAACATCTTTCACTTGTGTGGTACATTTGTTACAACTGATGAAGTATTGTTACTAACCATGGTCTGTGGTTTACATTATGATTTACACTTTGCACTGCACAATTTTATAGGTTTTGACTAAATATATAGTGGCCTACATCTGTAATTCCAATATCATGCAGAACAATTCCAATGTCCCCCAAATGTCCCATGTTACACCTATTTTCCCTCTGTCTTCTCTCAGAATTTCTGGTGACCACTGACTTTATATCAGTGTTACAAGTCCTTCCATTACTAGAATAATAGTAAGTCTACTTTGGTATATAGTTGCATTCCACCCCTCCCCCCACGTTATGTTTGTTTATTCCTCAATTTTGAGGATTTTGAGATGGTGATGCCCACTTTGCTTCCAACTGAGAGGGGGCTTAGGTCCCAAGGGGCCCACTTTGCTTCCAACTGAGAGGGGGCTTAGGTCCCAAGGGGCATGTATTAGTCAGCCAAAGGGGTGCTGATGCAAAATACCAGAAAGTGGTTGGGTTTTATAAAGGGTATTTATTTGGGGTAGGAGTTTACAGACACCAGGCCATAAAGCATAAGTTACTTCCTTCACCAAAGTCTATTTGGAGCAAGATGGCTGCCTCTATGTGCTGACCTCCCATGGCTCCAGTTTAAGTCTTCAGCATCAAACTCCAAAATCAAAACTCCAACATTAAAAGCTCTCAACTCTGTTCTTTGCCGTGCCTTTTATCTGTGCCCTAATCATAACTCAATCATGCCCAGGTACAGATCAGATTATAAGCATAATCCAATATTTCTTTTTGGAGTCCATCAATTATATCAAACTGCCACACTCCACCTTCTGAATTCTAAAAAGTCATTACAATATTCAAAAAAGCCTTAAATCAGTTACAATGCAAATACCAAATCATATCATAATCAATTTAAAGAAATACAGTTTGTCTTGGGACAAAGTCCTGTCTGCTATAGACCTCTGAAACTTACAAAACAATTTGTTTCCAATACACAAATAGACAGACATATGATAAACATTTTCATTACAATAAGGAGAAATTGGGAGGGAAACAAGAGTCATGGGTCCTCTACAGTTCAGTAAACCTGCAGGGCATCCTCTATTCGATTTCTTTCTTTCTTTTTTTTTTCAGATTTATTTATTTATTTATTTCTCTCCCCTCCAACCCTACCCTGGTTGTCTGTTCTCTGTGTCTGCTTGCTGAGTCTTCTTTGTCCGCTTCTGTTGTGGTCAGAGGCACAGGAATCTGTGTTTCTTTTTGTTGTGTCGTCTTGTTGTGTCAACTCTCCGTGTGTGTGGCACCATTCCTGGGTGGCTCTCCTTACAGAGTAGACTCCTTGCACGTGGGGCTCCCCTACGTGGGGGACACCCCTGCGTGGCAGGGCACTCCTTGAGCGCATCAGCACTGTGCATAGGGCAGCTTCACACGGGCCTAGGAGGCCTGGAGTTTGAACCGTGGCCCTCCTATGTTGGTAGATGGACGCCCTAACCACTGGGCCAAGTCTGAGAGTCATTCTTAAGAAAATGGTTTCTTCTCCTTGGTGCCATATGGGGACCCACCCTTTCCACAGTCTTGCCAATGGCCATTTTTTGGTTTCACCCTCATCAAGCATTTGGGTGTTGACCAAGCTTGAGACCTCTCCCTCCAAGAGTGTTAGGGTGACTGCCACACCTTACCCAATCTTTGGGTTAGAGTCTTAGCCCCCCTAGCACAGTGATGTGAAGACAACATTCCCCCTAACATTTGGCATGCAGGCTCAACCCTCTCAGAGCAACAATTTGACCACCTGGCCTTCCCTAACCTTTGGGGGACAGGTCCACTCCTCTCAGAACTATGGGAGTTGACCTTAATCGCCCTAATCCTTGGGGAATGTGCTCCACCCCTCTGTACCCTGGGGAAGCAAAACTCTCCCAGAGCATCAGGTGGGAACATCCACCTTCTTCAACTGCTGCAGCAAACTCACCCTCTCTGTACATCTGGGTGGGATTCCTCTCTTGACCCAAGGTGATGTTCTAATTCCAGCTCTCAGCTTCCACGGTTTTCCTCTTAAAGCTCTTTCTCCTTCAATCTCTCCTTTCCATGCCCCTTTTATTCCAGGCTGACAGTGGGTTTGTTCTTACAGCTCTCTCAAAAAGTGTGTTTGTTTAGCATGCCGAAAGCAGGGGTCCAAGCCATCAGACAGTAAGGCGTTCCACAAGTCTTTCTGACATAACTGCATCTTAAATCCTGATTTACAAGTTCCAAGTTTAGTTAAGTCTTCCAATGGGGCACTTTCATCTGGGAGCTTGATCTCCAGAGGCTTGGAATTTCCAGAATCAGTTTCTGTTTTTTTTGTGCCTGATAGTTCCATCCTCAGCATATCTCTCTTGTCAAACATTCTGCTATAAGCTGCAAGTAGAAGTCAAGCTGCATTCTCTGGGTTTACTTTGGATATTTCTTCAGCTAAATGCCCAGGCTTGCCATTTTCCAATTCTGCCTCCCATAAAACACTAGGAGTTAATCTTGCTAAATTCTCTGCAACTTTAAAACATGGATTGCCTTTCGTCCAGTTTCCAATAATAGTTTCATCGTTTAATTATAAGGCATCATAAAAAGTCTCTTTAGCATCCATATTGCTATCAACAGTCTCTTGAAAGCTATATAGGCCTTTTCCATCAAGGATTTCACAATTCCTTCAAACAATACTCCTTACCCATTTATAAAACCATTCCAGCATTTCTGTAATTACAAAACCACTTCCCCACTCCTGGGTACCAAATTCTGTATTAGTCAGCTAAAGGGGTACTGATGCAAAATATGAGAAAGTGGTTGGTTTTTATAAAGGGTATTTATTTTGGGTAGGAGCTTACAGATAACAGGCCATAAGCATAAGTTACCTCCCTCATCAAAGTCTATTTGGAGCAAGATAGCTGCTGACGTTGCGAGGGTTCAGGCTTCCTTGATTCCTATGTTCCTGGGGCTTGCTTTACTCTGGCTTCAAGGTTCCTTCCTTCCTGGGGCTGGTTCTCTTTTCTCTACATGCTGTCTTCCAGGGTTCCAGTTTAAGTCTTCAGCATCAAACTCCAAAATCAAAACTCCAATATTAAAAGCCCTCAACTCTGTTCTTCGCCATGCCTTTTATCTATCAGTCCCCACCCACCAAAGGGTGGAGACTCAATGTCCTAATCATAACTCAATCAGGCCCAGGTACAGATCAGATTACAAGCATAATCCAGTATTTCTTTTTGGAATTCATCAATTATATCAAATTGCTACAGGGCAGATGGATGGAACTGTCTTGGGCATGGGCAATGTCCATCATCATCCTTTTATTGGTTGTCCTGGGTGAGTCCAGTGAACTGCAGAGTAGGTGTTGGCTGCAACTTTGCTGAAATTCATGGCTCAACTGGCATGTGAACAGTTGGAAGATCTAAGTCCCTGGGACATATGTTTAATGGATATAGTGCTAATTATAGGTTCTAATAAAAGGAGCAGAAGAACGATGTGTGGGAAAATTATAAGTGAGTCTAACTCGACACAATGAAGAGATAGGTTCTTATATATTCCAAGGTAAGGCCCACTGACAGGGTGTTGACTTCTTGGGGTGTCTTCTTGCCCTGCCTATAGTGTCTAGATGTCTCTAGAGCCTTCAGCTGTAATAGTAATCTTATTTTGGAGATTCTCTATCACTCTCTTTCTCTCTGTGTATATATCTAAATGTATTTGTGTGTGTTTGTGTAGACAACCACGTACAGAATACATAAACAGATGAGACTACAAAACAGTTATAAAGATGAAATAGTCTTTAGAACTCCTTTTGTTCCCACCATCCCTTTCTTCTCATATGAAGACAATTAAATGACTGGCCCATAGGCACACTACCAGAGAATGGCAAATCTGAGATTAGAACCCAGGTTGTTCTGCTCTCAACCAAAATTATCATAAACTGGTAAGTGAAACGCTATTCTAAAGATGATAGTTTTTTTTTTTTGCGACAAAGGGTTCCATGGTCATATACATTTGGAAAACACTGGATTATACAAAGTTTAATAGCTGTATTTTTCTTAAGGACTTCTCAGAGCCTTTAATGTACCAATGAGTTCTGTGAGTCTCCAAGACAGCACATAGAGTTTGCAGAATTTTCCAAAGTCATTTTTTACTGGGAATCAATCTTCCCCAGGACACAGGTTAGTTAACTGCACTATGCCAAGCTTTTCTCTAATTCATACCCAAAAGAACAAACATAGGAACCCTCTTCTGATTTCTGCCAAAAAATAACAAAATGATCCTAAGCCAGTTGTTAGCTATTTCTTTAGATTTGGACTTTGCAATCTGTAAAATAAGGGGACGTATAAGATGGCTTTCTCCTCAGGTCTTGATCATCTGTGTTAAATGCTCTTGAAGGAAGGGAATAACACTGGGATCTCTAAGAGTCCAGGTTCTGGTTCTGTCACTAGCAGGTGGATGATCCACATGACAGTTCAGGACTCACTGGTTTTATCTGAAAACAACAACAACAACAACAACAACAACAACAACAGAGTTGGACGTGGCCTTTATTATATTGTTAAGTCTATCAATACTTTCCTTTATGATTTCAATTCTGGAAGAAAGTCACCATTTTCTTCTACTAGCTTTGTGAATGTATATTTTACCTTGTTTTCTGACAAGAACTGTTTTTGGTAAAAGGCATTAAATTAATTTTTTGGCCATTATTTATTTAGTTATTTCAGTACCACTTATCCACTCTTCTCCAGTGATTTCAAAGGTCAACATTCTTTAACAATAGAATGTGCTTCTGTTCTTTCAGTCCTATATGTCTATTTCTGTGCTATTAATTACACTTTTTAAATTACTGTGACTTCATGATGTACTTTAATATCTGACTATGTTCATCATAAATAGCTAGAAATAGCTGGCAAAATTCCTCTCATTACTCTTTTATTTTTAAACATTTTTAAACATTTCTCATATTTATTCTTCTAGATGAAATTTAAAATCCTGCAGTCAACCTCAATATGTACAAGAGTAACTGGGTTATAGTGAAGGAGAAACTTTAATGTCCTGTAGGGCTTTCTGAGACAATTTAAGGAAATTTTATACAGAAATGGAAATTTTAGAGGTAAACTTCCTTGCTTTAGACCAGGGGTTCTTAAACAGGGGCTGGGATTTCAGGCGGTCTGTGAGTTTGAATCAAAAAGCACCAATTCATTATATTTATTTTCTCTGACTTCTAACTGAAATCTAGCTTTTCCGTCACTTATGAATGTATGCAATAAATAAATTACAGTGGTATTCATTTCATCTGACTGGCAAAGAGGTCCATGGAATGAAAAGGGCTAAGAACCCTTGTTTTAAACCCATAATTAATCAGAAGAAGTGTAAAGTACACATAACTTTCATATCTGGTTATGTGTAGAGATTCTTTTTAAGGAAATTGTCTTTGAATTGTTTATATTTCCTGAAGTTTTACTATTGTGGCCACAAAATTGTTAATGATTATTTGTTGACTACTTAATGAATAGATAAGTTTTTGTAGAGTAATTAACAAATAAATGAGTCTAAAAAGAAAGATGCAAACCAATCCGTCTTTAAGTCTATGGCAGACAGGATTATTTCTGCGTATTAAATCCTGGAAAACAATGAGACGTAGTTTCAAAGGTTCTGTATGCATACATCACAGAGTAACACAGAATATTATTAACTCTCGCTTGCATGATGACAACAGTCCTGCCCCTTATTTCTGTCTTACAAATGGAACACCAGTTAAAAGAGAGAGTTACAGTTATCTTTAGTTTTCCTCAAATTCAGTAACTCTTTCTGATGCCAATCAGTTTAAGTAGGAAGGAAAAAATTATGGAGGTTTTGTGTAATACAAGTAAAAGTTCAGTATTAGTAAGGTGTTGCACAACCCTGACAACTGATATTATTAAAACTTAATTCCAACCTTATTTTAAAGAAATAATCCAAAACACATCTTGTAAAATCCTCTTTCCTCTTGTCTTCTGATCTCTAAAGCCCAGAGACTTCTCTAGATCAGCTCATCATTCCTGATCTGCATTCTCTATCAACAACTTTTTCCCAGGGGACCTGAATCTCTGTACTGACCATGTGATAGCCAGGCCCTGAGCCTCAACAGACTTGCAACTCCTACACTCTGGTTTATTGGACTTATCCCATTCAGTTAACATGGAGGTGAAGAAGGTCAACCACCACACCAGGGAGCCAAGAGTGCCTAAAACTGAAAGTAGGAGAATTGCATCCGGCATCCAAGTGGAATCTAAGCCCCCTCTTGATATAGATGTGGAGTGGACACAGCCATTCCAAGGTCCACAGGATGGAGGAACAGAGTATGGATTAGAGTAGACTTACTGATATTCTATTCATGAACTATTGTGATTAGTAATCAAAGAAAATGTGGCACTGGTGTGGAGAAAGTGGCCATGGTGGCTGCTGAGGGTAGGGAGTGAAAGGAAGAGATATCATGTAGGGGCGTTTTCAGGAGTTGGAGTTGTCCTGGGTGGTGCTGCAGGGACAGTTACCGGACATTGTATGTCCTCCCATGGCCCACTGGGTGGACTGTGGGAGAGTGTGGGCTATGGTGTGGACCATTACCATGAGGTGCAGCAGTGCTCAGAGATGTATTCATCAAGTGCAATGAATATCTCGTGATGATGGAGGAGGTTGTCGTTGTGGGGGGAGGAGTGGAGTAAGGGGGGTGGGGGATATATGGGGACCTCAAATTTTTTTGAATGTCACATTAAAAAAATAAAGACAAAAAAAAAAAAGAGAAAACTATGCAGTCCTGAAAAACAACATACAAACAAAACCCACAACTTTTTCATTGATTTCCCTGTCTGTATCATGTCTGCTTCATCTTATTTTCATTTCCAGTTCTGTCTGTGCTCCAAGTTTGCATCATAAAATTTTATAAACCAGTCAAAGAGAGCTCTTCCTTAGAAAGTAAGGATCAGGGTGAGTGGAGGGCTATAGTGGGCAAACACATGACTCTTTTTGACAGGTGGAATGGGAAAGACAGAGATGATCAAGGCTGAGAATACTTCTATCTTAAATAATTTTGTTCCTGTCACATTTGTACAGATTAATAGAATTCTGTCTAGGTCATATCAAGTTGTGAAATCAGGCATTGGAATCTATCAAAGATGGGAGAAATTGTTAATTATTTCCATCTTTTATTTAGGAAAGGATTGACATTTTCCAAAGGACAGCTTGGCAAGACATAAGAGAAAATGAAAGAAAGATATATTAATAGCTATCATTTACTAAGTGATTAATATATTTCATGCAATGGACTAAGTATCTTACATGTGAAAGCAACAATGACAAAACTTTGTGTCTGTATTTCTTCTTACCCCAGTTTTTCAAAGGAGGAAACAAATGACCAGAACTTTAATCAACTTGTCCCAAAACACCTAAATAGGCAATGGTAAATTAATCTTTTATTGTGGGGTTCTCTGATTCTGTGTCCATAGTGTTTCCATTATACAACAAAATAGGCAGAGTACAGTCAAATTAGGGAAATTGAGGAGATAAAGCAACACATGATGAAATATCCACAAAAAAATTCAGTGGAGAATTAATAATGAGTATTCTTCCTAGTTCAGAACAGTAGCCAGTATTTTTCAGTGAGATGAATGAATAAATGAAATGACAAGCATTCTTAATCATTAGTTCTGTCCATCTCTTCTAAAAAAATTTTTTCATGTTCCAACTGATTTTATCTTGCTATATTTTATGAAGCATTGGACACCATCTTAATCTATTTTTGTAGTAAGGAAGGGATTGTAAACAATGATATGCAGTCTTGACTAATCATGTGAGACAATTGATAGAGCACAATTTTGGAAAGGTTTACTGTTAAATTATTTATATTTTTGATATTTCTGTTACACCCTCATTGAGAATGTATTGTGAACCAAGTGAATCAAGAGGAATCCACTTAAATTCTGAGAAAAGTCTATAGGATGTTCAATTCCCTCTTGGAATATAAACTCATGTTATTTATAATCACATGTTTGGATATAATGTGGTTAATATGTAAATGACATTGAATGTCATTGAATGACATTGAATGACATTGAATGTGATCGCTGTGTTTGCATTTTCCTTCAAAGTTTCAGCAAAGGCTGTTTTCTCCAGAGACAGTCTAGTCAATTTCTGTAACTTGCACAAGCCAGAAAAGTGACAAGCCAAGTACTGTGGTACCAATGGAATGCCCTCTTATTTGCACACTGCACAATGATTCGATGGCGCAAGGATGAAAAATCCTTGCTCCTCATTGTGAGTTGGACTTGCTGTTCACCACTTCAATACAAATTATTTCTGAGCAATTCCCTTTGCAATTACCTGATTAGCAATCCCAATTGCTTCTCCTTGTTTCAAAGACCTTGATTAAATGATATCTCCTCCTGATTACTTTATCAAGTCCAACTACCATGGATTATTGACAGCTCTGTGTTAACTAACTGTCTTATTTCTTTGGCAAGCTGCCAGGCAAATGGGAAAGCAGCTGTTTCTTGAGATGGGGAAAAAGAAACGTCAATTGATACAGTCCTTATGTTTTTTGTAAACTCAGAGACTATTAGCTGACCTTGAAATTGGATTGATGGTTGCTAGTACACTTGACATCCTTTTGGATTACCAAAGATTGACAACTAGATTGTAGAGGTGGTTGATAATCCCCTTACTTTGTAGCTTGTAGAGAGCAGGTGTATTCTGGCTTGTAAAGGTTAGCTGGATGAAGGAAATGAACTGCTTCAGTCTTTTCCTAGTGTTCTAACAGCATAGATTAGCCACAGCTGCAAGGCTCTAACTTGACTTTTGCCTTACTTTCTTGTTGAGTTGAAATCATGTATAAAGGCTGCTGAACATTCTGATTTTCACTGAGCAGCTCTGTACAGCAGGGCTGGCTATCTCTTTGTATTTCTTGCTTATAAATATACAGGCTTTGACTTGTGCCCAAGGATGATTTAAACATATTTATAATAGTCATCCACCAAGCCCTTTAAATATAGTGTTTTAGTATTGCCAAAAGGCTGCTGATGCAAAGTACCAGAAATGGGTTGGCTTTGATAATGGAGATTTATTTGGGGTAAAAGCATACAGTTCTGAGGCCGTGAAATGTCCAAACAAGGCATCAGCAGAGATGTTTTTGCACTAAAGTCAGCTGCCATGTGGAGAAGCAAGATGGCTGCCAATCTCTTTGAAGGTCTCTCTACCACCTTCTGGAATGTACTTGTCTCATGGCGCTCAAATGAGGCCAACCAGGAATAGGGCTTATCTCTTACTGGACCTTCTCTATTAGTTTTGGCTGCTTAGTTTTCTTCCTGAGTTCAACTTCAAGCTATCAGTCATATGGCTCATCTCTCTCTGGGCCTCAGCTCTTCGAGCTTCTCTGGGCCTTCTCTCCTTGCAACTCAGCTGTGGGCAAAACTGGAATGTTTTCTGTCACACTGCAAGACCAACTATGGTGGCTTTCTTTCCTGTGTTTCTGTTTTTATCAGACCCAGCAAGAGGGTGGAGACTCAACCTGAGTCACACCTCACTGATATAGTTCAATTGAAAGGTTTTTATATGCACAGGAATGGATTAGTTCACAAGCATAATCTTCCTCTTTTTGGGATTCATAAAATAATTTCAGACTGCCACATATAGATTACTTCATTTTTTAGTTGTTTTTCTTATGTTTCCAAATATTATTAAGTCTCTTATCATGTCTTGTCTTTTATTTTTATTTCCTTTCCCAAAGTTCTGTCAATCTGATTCTTGTGGCAGATGTATAGGCAAAATATTGGGAGAGAAGGCTTGAGATAAGATTGAATATTGCTTAAACACAATTGTGATGTTTGTGCTTTCCTCACATTTTTTTTCTTTTTTAAAATTAACTCTATTTTAAAGCAGGTTTAGATTTACAAAATTATTGTGACGATAGTACAGAGAGTTCCTGTATAACCCATACTCAGGCTCTTACATTAGCATGGAACATTTGTCACTACTAATGAGCAAATATTGATACATTATTATTATTAACTAAAGTTCATACTTTATTCAGAATTCCTTAGTTTCAACCTAATATCCTTTGTCTGTTACAGGATCCATTCCAGGATATCATATTACATTGAGATGTCAGGTCTCCTCAGGCTACTCTTCACTGTGACAGCTTCTCAGACTTTCCTTGTTTTTGGTGACTTTTACAGTTTTGAGAAGCACTGGTCAGATATTTTGTAAAAGCTCCTCAACTGGAATTTGTCTGGTGTTTTTCCCTTAATTAGGCCGGAGTGATGTGGTTTTTCCAAAGAAAACCATAGAGGAAAAGTGCCATTCTCATCACATCATACCATGGGTCCATACTATGAACATGACTTATCACTGTTGATGTTGATCTTGATGTTGATCACCTGGCTGAAGGTGTGTTAGTCAGGTCTCTCCACTGGAAAGTTAGTCTTTTTTATTTTTCTCCCTTTTCAAATTGCACTTGAAAGAAAGTTACCATGTGCACTGAAGAGTCATACTCTACCTTATGGGTATCTACATATGGGTATCTACATAAATTATTTGGAAACCAGCACAGGAGATTTGTCTAGTCTCTCTCACTTTTTATTCAATCATTTATTTATCTCAGTGTGGATTCATGGGTCTTTATGTCATACTTCAGGCTTTAGTTCAGAGCTACTTTATTGATTTTACTGCCCAAATGGTTCTGGCTTTAACCAATGGGAGCTCTTTCAGTTGGCTCCTGGATTTCTTTTACACACTTCAATCAGAGTGGTTTATTTTTCTTTCCTTTTTTTTTTCTTTTTGAGCATTTTCTTAATTCTAACAACTGTAAATTATAATTTAAATCACATCTTCAGCAAAAAAACTGTAGAATTTTCGAATCTGTTGTAGGACCTCGGAGAGTACCTGAAGAGGCCTCTATAACATCAGTGTTTTGAGTCAAGTGTGCTTCCCCCCACTTATGTGACTCAGGATCTATTTAAAGTCAGTTCTTGACTTAAGGACTTTCTCTCTTACCTACTTGTTCTCTTTCAGCTTCTAGAAGGTGAGTATATTTGTCCTTGGTAATCGGAGAGAGAGACCAAGTAAGTCTCATCTTGAGGGGCAAATCCTAGTGTCCCTGTTACTGATGGGAAACCCTGTATCAAATGAGCCAATTAGAATTTATTTAGTTAGGAGCATGTTTTTGAGGGTAGACAAATCTCATTTTGTCTCTAGCTCAAGATTTACTAGTTATAAAACTGTGGTGATTTACTCATCATTAGGCCTCAATTTTCTTATAAAACTAATAACTTTATCATAAAGCTCTTGTGTACATGAATCAGGGAACACATGCAAAGTGCTTAGCATAACATCTAGCCCCAATACATTGTGTAAATTGCCATCATGGTTATTCCCTGATCAATTGTCAGGTAACACACTAGATTTAGTTTTTAATACTTGTGTTCTTCAACTTCATTATTATTGAATGCAGTAAAAGAAATATTAATCTCAATGGGAAGATGCAGGGGCACCAGGGATTTTCTTATGGATACGGTGGAATAGATTTACATCAGGGGCATGATCGGATAGCCCCTCCTGCGTATTCTTATCGTTTCATTTGAAAGTTGGTTGTAAAGATAGCCAGTGGCAAGGGTGCTTGGCAGGGATAGTATTTGTGTATCAGGGGACAGAATGTGATGTGTGGTGTAGAATTTGTAATCTATGATGATTAGAAGTGCAGATACTAAATTTCACAAACTGGCTTGATTCCAGTGCCCCTGAATGTGTGTCTGAATCCAAATAGCATCGTTAGAGAGAAAAGAACAGCAAAACTGTGAAATGTGCAGTGTAATGAACTTCCCGAATATGGTGCCTCAAAAAATCAGCTTTAAATGAAACAGATAAATGTGTGCTAAATGAAATTCTCTCTCCTAACACTCTGAACGTTACTTGTCCAGAAGTCCTCCTACACCAAATATGCTTGGGATTTTCTTAGTAAACGTGTATCACTTCAGATGAAAATAGTTGAAATGGAAACAAGTGGGTGAAAAAGCAGAGTTAGAGAAGTGAACAGATGGTATGTAAGTATAATGATGATCCAATTGCACCATATTATAAATGAACTATCACAAAATCTTAGGGGAGCTTCTAGCCAAACTCTTGAACATAATGGAGAAAAGTCCTGTGCTTATCCACCACTACCCCCTGCTCGTCTTTTTTATTTCACATTTTAAGAAAATTGAAAACAGATGAAACAACTTATAAGAAATTGTAGCACACGACACCTACATTGCCACACACAACACATATCCTTGTTATTATCCTCCACTGGAAATGGAAAAAGGCCATGTGGTACTTGTCAGCTTGTATCTCTGTGAAATTTACAGCGTGAAGGGATGACTGTTGAAAGGATCTTCAGAACAGCAAGTGACTGCAGCACTTACGCTTTCCTGGTCATTCAGGAAAGCCACGAATTTTCTCTCCCTCTGCTGTAATGTGATTTTCTGGCATCTTTTCTAATTTCCTCAGATTGTTGATGGGCATTGCTTCAATCCACTTTGTTATCTCTCTCAGATGTTCACACTGAAACTGAAATAGATGTGTCATATGCAATTATTTAACAGTTTTGAGAAGTACTTCTTTTAGAACTTCACAATGTAATTTTGTATTCAGTTCAAGCCCTTTCAACTGGGCTGAACCAGTAGCAAAGGAACCAAGGATTATTTTAAAATTGAGCATCAAATTAATTTCAATTCTCTTCGGCAAGTAGTTCCAGACTATCTAGAGTCAGCTTAGAAGTGAGTTAGGGAGGAGCACTCAATTTCTTGAGAACCACTGACATTTCCACGGATAGAGAAATCCGTAGGGTCTGAACAGTTCACTCCAACCAAGTGTCAAAAGGAAAAGTTAGTGCTATTCATAGCTGACTCCCTAGTTATACTAATTGACAAATTTCAAATGTACAATATTAAGTTATGGATTTTGAGGATTACTGTAAAAGAAGGTCTCTCACTCTTAAACACTATTGACATTTTGGGCTGGATAATACTTTTTTTCCTGGGTGGTAGTGGCTCTCCTGTGTATTGCAGGATATTTAGCTACATCATACTTCTTCATACTTCTTATTAGGAAAGATTATAAATGTCCTTATAGGAAAAGCCTCTGTTAGCAAAGTTTTCTGTGTATTGCAGCTAAAAATTTTCCCAGCTTATATATATATATTACTATTTTCAATTTTCAAGGCCCTAGGTTAAAAAGTGTGTGGATTTGTAAAGCAAACACACTAAGAGAATGACAAATTCTCTCTTTGAGAAATGCGTTTCAACATGATTAGAGTATTTCTGCCTCTGGAATTAATATTATGTCCTCAGGATAACCCTCAAAGTAGGGTAGCAACAGATAAGAAGACATTTTGTCAACTTGATCTTAATATGTCCAAGACTGAACTCCTGATACCCAGTCCAAATGTCATCTTTGAATGGTTTTTCCTATTGCCTGCTAATGGTAACTCCATCCTTCCAAAGTGCAGGCAGAAGACCTGGGTATCATATTTGACTGTATCTTCTCTGTCATTCTGCATTTACTCAGTCTGAAAATCCTTTTGCCTTTACTTGTAAATTTACTAGAATCTCACTGTTTCTGTCTCTGAGGCAACTAGCTTAGTCAGTTACCCCTGTTTTCCTATTTGATTATAGCAAAAACCATAGAACTGGTCTCTTGTGACCTCATTGTCATCTCTCTCTATCAGAGTGGGCAAACTGATCCTGTTAAAATGTAAGATGGATCATGTCACAACCCTGTTTACCAAACCTCCAGTGACTTCCATATCACTTAAGTAGTAGTCAAAGTTATTGACAATGATCTCCCAGATCTTGCCAATACTTCTCTTACTTTTCTTCTACCACCCTTTCACTTGGCTACCTTTATAGTGACATGCTGGTTCTTCAAGCTTCTAGGCATTATCCTTTGCAAATTGCAGTTCTTCTACTTGAACAATTGATTTCCTCATGTTTTAGTTTCCTAACCGCTAAAACAATTACCATCAAATGGTAATTTAAACAATGGGAACTTTTTAGCTCACCATTTTGAGGCTAGGAGAAGTCCAAAATTAGGTGTTGTCAAGGCAATGCTTTCTTCCTAAAGACTGGCATTCTGGGCTGGCTGCTGAGAACCCTCGGTCCTTGGCTTTTCACATAGTGGCCTCTTTTTGGCTTCTCTCTCTGAGTGCCTTTCACTCTCCCTATAAGGATTCCAGGTATGGCCACTCCTAAACTGAAGTAACATACTGAAGAGATCTTATTTACAATGGGTCCACACCCACCAGAATGTGGACCAAGACCAAGAATAAGACCAAACTGGGCTACAAGTCAATCCATCCCACTCCAGATATGTGACAGGCTCAGTTCTTCATCTCCTTCACCTACTTCATTTAAGAAGACCCAGTTTAAATCTTCTCCCTCTCACCTCACACATAACCCACCTCTTTTCCTGCATTACTATTGTGATTAATAGCACTTATTGCCATTTATCATATTACATATATTTTGGTTATTTACTTTGATTGTTGTTTCTCTCCCCTACTGCAATGTAATCTTGATATAGGCAGGGATTTGTGTTTACTTTTTTCATTGCTCCATCTTTATTGCCTAGAACAGTACCTAAGACAGACATGCTTAAAAAATTGTTCAATAAATGCATAAATGAATGAGAACTTCATCACAAGGTATTATGAAAATATGACTAGGAGTTCCAGGAGATTTGGAATTATTGAGAAAGTCATTGTGCTTTACAGCATGTTATTGTTAACTTTGAAAATTAATGTTCCTTGTAATGTATGTATAATATTTAAAAGCCACTGAATAATAATTAAGTACTTTGCTTACTCTGTGTGAATCTCTGTGATGATGAACGCTCACAGAATCTAGCTTAAGACTATGCACACATTTGGGTCTTACTAAAATTGTGCTCAGTGAGTAAAATTAAAATTACTGTGCTTTTATGCCTAAAATATCACACTCCAGGCTGAATTTGAGTGGATAAGTGAATGTTATCGTTGCTCCTTTGCCTCTTTATTTGGAACTTGTTCCTAGGACCACTGGTTTGAACATCACCCAGATAGAGAACTACCTTACCAAATATTTTCCAATATTTTCTGATAATAATGAGAAGACTCAACTTTTTTTGCTGCATATAGTTTTAAATATATGGAGAGCAAAAATTAAATTTATTTGTTTATATTTTTACATTCTTTAAGAGTAAACTTTGTTTGAGACTGCCAAATATGAATAAACATCTTTTTCCTCCCTTGATTTCTAGCAACTACATTAAATCACAATATTTAACATACCAACTGCAAACATCTTTTATGAAAACAGCACATGTACCCTTTCTACCTGTCTTGTGCTTGGTTTAGATTTAGGCTCCATGATTTTAAACCCTTTAAGTTAACCTGGATTCAGCAGTCAGCGGGAATTTCCAGGGGAATCTGAGCATGGTCATGAAGTTCATTTACATGTAAGCTATCAAACACAGGTGGTGTTTGGGTCTGCTTTTAAGGATTTCCAGGGTCAGAAAATCTACAAGGACCTCCTTTCACTCCTAAGTTTAAATCATACTTCTAAAAGAATCTGTATCTAGCTTAATTTTTGCTAAAAGTAAATGTATTTTCTTTTGTTTGATCTTCGGTGGAAACAGATAGGCAATGTCACGAGGCAAAAAAAAAAAAAAAAGTGCTTCAAGATTATCCACAAGACACAGAAACAACCTTCTGGCAAACTGATAAACACAGAGATTTTTGTCAGGAATGTTACAGTGAGAGATGTTACAACTCTTTTTTGTATATCTATTTAGTCACCACACTCTTTGAGAATTTCTCTCTCTCTTTTTCCCTCTTTCTCCCCCCCCCCCCCACCCCCATCACTATATAAAATTTTAAGACCACACTTTTGTATGGCAATTAGTAATGAAGGGGCAGCTATTCCCCTTAATCTTTTCTAAGGCTGTTTGTTGCCATACTACTCACCTTGAAATGCAGTTGCTCTGAAAACTTCAGTAGCTCCCCTATGCTTACATAGCACAATCCCATCTTCTTAGCTTGGCACTCCTGGCTGTCTCAGGTCAGGCTCTCTAGAAGCCAAATCTGAGACAGAGATTCTAGGGACAATACATTATTGAGGGGATGTTAGCAGAAACCTGTAAGGAAGAGAAGGAAGCAGGAAAGGGCAAGGGAAGAAGCTAAGTGAAGATGTGCTTTCAGCTGAAATCTAGCTTCAGCTTGACCCATTGGGGAACTCTGGAGTATTAAGGTAAGGAGGCCCTGCTTTTGTACCCTCTATCTAGTGGCTACAGATCCTGGACATTGAGCTGAGGCAGGTTCCTTCAGCCAAAGACAATTTTACAGAGAAGTTCATAGCTGTGATTCTTTATCAACCAACACTCACAGCAGGTGGAAGATGGGTGCATCAGCCCCATAAGCATAAACTGAACAGGGCACTAATGGGGTCCACTACACAAGTTCCTACGATCTGGCTCACTCTTAACCATTCTTCCCGAGGGTATGCTTTCCATCGGCTGCTCACCGTGAATACTTACTTTCCTTATCCTCCTTCGTAATGTTAGTATTTAAAGATCTACCACTTCTTTAACCTTCCCTTCAGGGATTTGGCTAGTGATTTATCCTAAGTTTCTCTGGACCATTGGGAAAACAGTACTACATTTATTAAACTATGTATACACCTGGGGCAGATCCTGTTGGCTGCCTACCTGATAACCATTTCCACCTCCCTTCTTCCTTGCCAACAAAGCCCACGCACGCATGATGATAGAGACTGGAAATGCTAGCTGTTTCCTGTACCAGCCTCCCTTGTTGCCAGACCTAATCCTGGCTAGGAGATGTAATAAGTCTTCTGGGGACTTCTTAGAGGACAACTCCTCACTACTACTGCCTTGCTGCTTTTCATAGTTTCATGTGAAGATGATGCTTGAAGAGAGCTTACAGTCCCAACACAAAGTCCATAGAACCTCAGGGAAGTGAATCTGGAGCCTAGCCATCATTGAATTCTGAATCAACCCTGGGGCCTGCTGTGGATCTGCTTGTAGGTGAATACAATAAATCCCCACTGTTTTAGCTGTTTTTGTTGCATATTCCTTTACATGCAGTGGAAAGTCCCCTACACTCCCTATTAGAGAACTTTCTGGTAAAAGCTGGATTAGACCTAAGAGTGAGGTGGATCTTTCTACTCCTTGCTCTGTGAATTGTTGGAAACTGGGCCCACATACCCATGCAGATACATGGATGTGGACTGTAGACAATTTCACATGGGAAAAAAGAGAAAGCAATGGCCTGTCTTCTATACCAAGAAGAAATAGGAAGCTAAAGAGTATCGCCAATGGGGGGGAGGGGGGCAAGCACTGAACACAGGTAGCCCAGAGGGGAATGGACTGTGGAAGGTCCTTTGTGGCACAATGACACTGCCTACTAAGGCAATCTGCTGTGATAAAGGCCATACCTTGCCCCATCAGGCTAGTTACTCTTACCCTGGGAGCACAGAGAGGCTGCAATGGGTAGTGGGTATGTATAATACTCTCCAGGTGATTTTGTTTCTCTTTGGCCAGAACATAGAAAACGGGGGGGGGGGGGGGGGGGGGGGGGCGGGAAACAAATTCCCTTCTGAAAATTAATGATGGTAATTATAATTATAAGCCCATACTAGGCAGTATACATATTGCTAAGATCTTTATATACATTACTTCTGAACATCACTATAAATCTAAAAATCTGGTACTTCTCTTGCTTGCTGACGTTTTCCCTGTGTTGTCCTTTATTAATATTCCCTCTCTTGCCTTTGTGCATATACAGAACTATTAATATTTAGCTTACATCATGCCTTTTTCATAGACTCATAAGGAGCAAGGTTTCTTCAATGGCTGAACTCCACCTCTCCCCTATTTTGGGTGTTTCAAAGGAAAAGATGGGGGAATTAGAACAAGAGTGATGGAAGAAATAAATACTGATATGAAAAAATAACCCATCATTTTTTCTTCCAAGAATTTAAAGTTTGGAAACTTTTTAATTTATTTTATACATGCACACCTGAGCAGAGTCCCAGAGACTGATAAAAGTAGATACAACCCCAGGTATTGGTTCTTCTGAGGGCTACAGAGACCCACAAGTTCTATGGTCATGGCAGATGGAGTTCAGTGCCATGTCAGTTGGCCCTACTTCGGAGTTTGTGTTTCTGTGTGATGGAGCTGGACTCAGATGTGATCTTTGTCCACAAGCCCTCTGCTGTTACTTTTACCGGATCTGTAGTTGGAGCTGGGGTTTAACGTATACCCAGGGGACCTGAATCTCTGGACTGACCATGTGATAGCCAGGCCCTGGGCCTCAACAGACTTTCAACTCCTACACTCTGGTTTATCGGACTTACCCCACTCAGCTAACATCGAGGTGAAGAAGGTCAACCACCACACCAGAGAGCCAAGAGTGCCTACAACTGAAAGCAGGAGAATTGCATCCAGCATCCATGTGGAATCTAAGCCCCCCTCTTGATATAGATATGGAGTGGACACAACCATTCCAAGGTCCACAGGATGGAGGAATCGAGTATGGATTAGAGTGGACTTATTGATATTCTATTCATGAACTATTGTGATTAGTAATCAAAGAAAATGTGGCATTGGTGTGGAGAAAGTGGTCATGGAGACTGCTGGGGGTAGGGGGTGGGAGGAAGAGATGTGATGTAGGGGCGTTTTCGGGAGTTGGAGTTGTCCTGGGTGGTGCTGCAGGGACAGTTACTGGACACTGTATGTCCTCCCATACCCACTGGGTGGACTGTGGGAGAGTGTGGGCTATGGTGTGGACCATTGACCATGAGGTGCAGCAGTGCTCAGAGATGTATTCACCAAGTGCAATGAATGTCTCATGATGATGGAGGTGTTTGTTGTTATGGGTGGAGGAGTGGGGTGAGGGGCGTGGGAGGGTATATGGGAACCTCATTTTTTGAATGTAACATTGAAAAAATAAATAAAGACCAAAAAAAAAAAAAAGAAAAAAAATTATACATTTATGCAGGTTATATAAAACAACATATCCAGACCACAGTGGAACATGTATTGTAGGGAATTTTTACTATTTTGTAGAGCTTGGAACTGAAAATAAAATTGAGTATAGAAGGTAATCTACATGAAACTATTTTTGCAGAATTTCCCTTATAAGACTGGTTATATGAGATATTAATAAGTATTCTTTGGAAAGGAGTTCTTTAGTCAAAAAAAGTTTGGGAAAACTCTGAATTTAACTAAATTAAAGAGATTCCTTTTGTAAAGGACTGTTCAGGATTTTTAATAATCTTTTTTTACTTTTTAATTTTTTAAAGATACTTATTTATGCAAATGTTACATAAAAATTATAGGGGATTCCCACACATCCTGCTCTCTACACCTCCCACACTGTCCTATACTAACAACATCCCTCATTAGTGGTGCATTCATTGCAATTGATGAACACATCAAGGAACATTGTCAGCAAGCAAGAATTATAGTTTATAATATTTTACTCTTAATGACCACTTTTGAAGAACAGGATATAGCCTTCAGAGTTTCTGAAAGTTATTTGGCCATATATCCCTACTCCCCCTGCTGCACTCCTCCCACATCAACAGCCTTTTTCATCAGTGTGGCACATTCATTGCATTTAATGGATACATTTAGGAACACTGCTACACAGCATGGATTATAGTTTACATTGCAGTTTACACTCTTTCCCAGTCCATTCAGTGGGTTATGGCAGGATATATAATGTCCTTTGCCTGTCCCTGCAATATCACCCAGGACAACCCCAAGTCCCCAAAATGCCCCCAACTCACACTTCTTCATCCCTCTCTCTGTCCTCACCTCATCAACTTCCATGGCCACTATCTCCAGATCAATGATATAGTTTCTTCCATTGCTAGAGTCACAATAATTCTATAGTAGAATACCAGTAAGTCCACTCTAATCCATATTTTATTCCTCTATCCTGATGGTCTTGGAATAGTGATGTCCACTCCACCTCTAAATCGAGAGGGGACTTGGATTCCACATAGCTAATGGATGGGATTCTCCTGCTTGCAACTGCAGACTCTCTTGGTTCCCTAGTGTGGTGGTTGACCATCATCACTTCCCTGTTAGCTGACCTGGGTAAGTTCAACAAACCAGAGAGTTTGCTGGCGTTGCAACTCTGCTGAGGCTCAGGGCCCAGCTGGCACATGGATAGTCCAGAGATCAAGTCTCCTGAGCATACGCCAACCCCAGCACCAACCACAGGTTCAGTAAAAGTGACAGAAGAGGCATGTGTAGAAAAGTCATATCTGAGTCCAATTCCATCACACTCAACAGCACAAATTCCAAAGTAGAGCCCAATGGCAAGGCACTGAACTCCAGAGCCATTTGTCATGACCATAGGACCTGGGTGTCTCTGTAGCCCTCAGTAGCACCACTACCTGGGGTTATATCTACTTTGGCTATCTCTGAGACCCTGCTGAGATGTGCATAAGCACGACCCCTCTGATGACCTCCTGGCTCATTTTGAAGTCTCTGAGCCATATAAAGTCATTTGTCTTTACCATTTCCCCCTTTTATTCAAGGTCTTTTTTAAGTTGCATCACCAGCTGGTACTTGATAGTAAACCCCTTGGCACCAGGAAGGCTCATCCCTGGGAGTCATGTCACATGCTGGGGGGAAGATAATGCATTTACATGCTGTGTTTGGCTTAAAGAGTGGCCACATTTGAGCAACATGGAGGCTCTCAGGAGGTAACTCGTAGGCACCCTGCAGCTTTGGCTTAGTTGAAATTTTAAGCACACAGGCTCATAAGCATAGTCTTCAGTATTAAGGCCCCATCACTGGGCCATTCTTCTTCAGTGGTCTTTGCACTTGCACTTGGGGGATTGTTGCTGATCCACTGGGGAGTGTGACAGCATTCCCTGGAATGAGAAATCAGCACTCCATCAGTTGTCATGTGAAACTCCACCCACTATGTCAATACTCAATGAACATCTGAACATATCTATATACCCTATATGCATGCCCTGGAGAACTCTCTCCCAACCATGCATCCCCCATCAATGACACCCCACATCAGTGCTCCTCCCCTGCCATAGTTGAACCCCTCTGTGATCCAACACTTCTTCAAAAATGCAGTCTAATATATTGCCAAATTCAATTAATAGGAAAATGAAATAATAATGATAGGTTTACAGTTAGAAAGAGAATAAATAATAATTTAGAAAAACTAAAATAAAGTAAAAAACAAATTGGGGTATTAAAAAATGAAAAATATCATAACAAATATTTTTGATGTTTTGCCTTTCATCACTGTAATAGGTGTTTGCCCTGTATGTATAGTGGCAAGGCCATCTTTTCCATTTTTTCCTCAGTGTTTACATCCTTTTCTTTTCTTTTTTTTTCATTATGTCTTCAAGTTTTAGGTCACAGTAAAGTCAAATATAGACATACAGATTATAAGGGACTCCTATATACCCAATGTCAAACCCTTTTCCCCCATCCCCAGCAATGATCTTTTTACATGTGGATGTTACATTTGCTGCAACTGATGTACAGATATTGAAACATAGCTACTAACCATGGTTCCATTATGGTTTACATTTTAGACTTTACACTTTTATAAATTTTTGGTTGCATTATGGTTTACATTATGGTTTACATTTTAGACTACACACTTTTATAAATTTAATATGGCCTGTATCCATCATTGTAGGATGATGCAGAACACTTCCATTGCTCCCCAGTTACCCCCTCTTCCATCTATTCCATTCCTCTCTCCCCCTCCCCTCTGTGCCCACAGTGACAACCAAGCTTCACTGCTTGAAGGACAAGAATCATAGATACTTACAACAATGCTAAGGGCTTGACACACTAGCCTGTCCTCCCCCATTGGGAACCACTCATGCTCTCAAGATACACCCTCCCCTCTGTTTGCAAACATCAGGCTCCCCAGGATGGGAGCATAACACCTTCTGGCTCATTGTATGTGTCTCCACCCACTGATATAACACACTATGACAGATGAGCACTTATATACTCACTAGAAGCCTACCTCAGGTGCACACTGTGCCAGATGCCCCCCACCAAACACCTTAAACTAGTATCCCTTCCTTATTATATTTTCTAAAGAGTTTTCTCCACATTATAGTTTCAATCACATACCCAACCTGAGGTCCATTTTATGAAGTGTGCCTACAACATTTCTGGAAAGACATTCTGTGGAAGATACTTTGGGAAAGGTTTCTCCTACAGACACAAAGAATTTTTTTCATCAACTCCCATCAATCGCTTGATTGCTAATATGTGTATTTATGGTCTTCAAAGGTTCTGCTTCAGGCAAATTGACATAATTCTCAGATATTGAAATATTACCGGATTTTCGTATTTTCTATCAGTAAGACCACTTCTAGCATGCTTTCTTTCTCCCTATTTTCCTCAAGGTTAACCAACAAGGGCATCCAAACATGTCAAAAAGATTCTTCAACAGAAATGAGATCATTAAGTTTTATTTTTACTGTGAATTAAGCTCTAACACAATAAGGAGAAAAAAATAAAACAATCAGAATTATAAACCACTCTGTGTAGAACATCAAGAAATTAACTTCTCTTTCTTCCTTTTTAGAGTTATTGCCCCTCATCAGTAACAGGTATATTAGGACTAAATTGTCCAGTATCAATGCTGGATTAGATATGTTTTAGAGTTATATAATTGCATGCTTGGTTTGTTCATATAGCAATCCTTAAAACTGTCATAATAATCTATGTGATCCAATTATAAGAACAACTTAACTATTTATATTCCTAATTTCTTAAGCAGATAGGCAGAAGTTTAGAATACAGAAATGACCATTAGAATGTTGGTATGAGTTTTTCGCCAAGATGATGAGGAACAAGGAAAATAAAGAGAAAAATAGAATAAAGAAAACTAAACAAGAAATTGCAAAATATATAGTTTAAGGGGTACACAAGTCAGTTTCTTTTCTCAGGAATGGTTTGCAAAATATCTTCTGTCTTTTTAATACAAATGTGTGTGTTTTAGTGTAAAAATTCAGAGAGCTATGTTTTGAAATTTGCTTGAAAATATTCACAAGGTTGTGAGAATCATGAAATAGCAAAAAGCCTGAGTTGGATTATGGGAAAAGCATGGGACTTGGAGTCAAGAGAATAGGGTTCTGGGCCTGACACTGTCACAGAAAGAACTGTGTGTATTTGAAAGAGGATATGGGTTGTTAAATTATCATTAAGGCCATTTCTATTTCTAAGTTTATGTCACTACCTTAAAGGGGTTTGAAAATAACTTGCCAGATGCCAAGTGTTTTCAGTATTTGTAACTTTGTTGTATGTATATTTGTTTGGCCTCCCCGAGGGCAGACATAATTATGTGCTAAACATAATTTACTGGATCTCTCAAGAGGTATGTGAAAGAAAAATGACAACTCCAGAGGGAAATTAGATAAAGGAAGAGATGGAGGCATGATTACATGTTCATGAACTTTCTGTGTCACCTTGGAAAGAAGTGCTACAATACAATCTGGCTTGATATTTTTCTGTGCATAGCCCCAGTTAATGTAGGATGTGGTGGGGTGTGAGAGTTGGGAGGGAATGCGTGTCTGTTTCCTAGGGCTACTATAAGAAAGTTCTACAAACTGAGTGGCTTCAAACAACAGGTATTTAGAAGTCCAAAGTCAAGGGGTTGCCAGGGTGTGACAGTATAAAATTGGTGAATCCCCTGAAAAGATTTTGCTCTTGAACTAATCCATTCCCGTGGGTGTGGGGCCCTTTTGATTCATCTGTGAAAGTGAGGCATAACTCAGGTTGGGTCTCCACCCTCTTACTGGAGCTTTATATAAATGGAGATACAGAGAGACACACACACACATAGAAAGAAAGCTGCCAGCTTTGACCCTGCCATGTGAAAGAGAACTCGAGGATCTCTAGGAGCCAAAGCTTAAGCACGAAGCCCCCAAAAGGCTGAGCTCACAGAGCAGTTCAAGGCTGAAGACCCCTATGCCTGATGGTCCACAACTGAACGAGGGTGGAAAGAGGAGTAGCCAAGACTGAGAGAGGAGGCCCAGAAAGAGACAAACCCTGTGTCTGGTTGCCCACAGCTGAGCTCTGGGAGACAGTAGATTCTGGAGGGGAAGGCAGTGACCTCGGCAGAGATCAGCTGCCATCTTCACCACTTGGCAGGACCCCAGGATCTACAGTGGCTTACCTTTGTGAGAAAGCATATCTGATGGTGCTTTGATTTGGATATTTCAAGTCCTCAGAACTGTAAGCTTTTATGCTAAATAAAAATCCCCATTATATAAGCCAACCCTTTTCTGGTACTTTGCATTGGCAGCCCTGTGGCAAACTAAGACGCAGGATCATGCTCTCTCTGAAGTCTGTTGGGAAGAATATGTTCCGTGCCTGTCTTCTGGCTTCTGGTGGTGGCCAGTAATCCTTGACATTCCTTGGCTTCCGGCATAACGCAATCTCTGCCTCTGTCCTCACATGTCTATCTTTTCCCTCTGTGCCTGTCTGTGTCTCTTCTCCCCTTTTTATATGGTTCTATTAAAGTAAGGGCCCACCCTACTCCAGGATGACCTCAGTTTAATTTTAATTCCATGCGTAATGACCCATTTCCAAATGAAGTCATCCTAAAGAATTGGGGATTAGGACTTCAACCTACCTGTTTGGGGGCACATTTTATCCCATAAGTGTCCCTTGGTGGTCTTGTGTTCCACGCTTCTGACTCTTTTTAGTACTGGCTCGGAAGATTTGTTTTTCTACCACGCATTGTTATCTCACGTGGGCTGAGTTTCTAACTCTATTAGTCAGCCAAAGGGATGCTGATGCAAAGTACCAGAAATCTGCTGGCTTTTATAAAGGGTATTTATTTGGGGTAGGGGCTTACAGTTACAAGGCCCTAAAGATTCCAACTCAAGGTACCATAAGAGGTACTTCCTCACCAAATGTCTGTTGCCACATTTTGAAGCAAGATGGCAGGCAATTTCTGCGAGGGCTCAGCCTTCCTCTTCCTCTTAAGGGTCCATGGGCCCAGCTTCTTCTGATTTCAGCTGTAGGCAGGAGGGCTCATTTCTTTCCACGCTCAGCTACTCTGTTCTCTTTACAAGATCAGCTGTAGACTATCAGGCAAACAGCTCATCTTTCCCCGGGAATCCAGGATCAAAGATCTCTTCTCTGCCTGTCTATGGAGCACTCTCTATTCCTCTGTGTGTATGTTATTTTTTGTATCTACTACTATGTTCTTGACTGAGCTTCCATTTATTTAGCCCACCAAGAGGGTGGGACTCAACCCTGCATACCCTAATGATGTGGTCGAATCAAAACCCTAATCTTGATTTAATAATGTAAAAGTGAAAGCTCTGAATTTAATACAATCCAAGGGTTATCACGCCTAGAGGAACAGACCAATTTACAAACATAATATCTCTTTTTCAAATTTATAAATAATATCAAACTGCCACACTAACTTTCCCCAAAATCCCATGAAAAGAACTACCTGGTGGATGTGCTATGGGTTTATTGTCTTCTTAAATGTGTAATTATTGATGCTGTTACTGAATTTCATTTAGAGTCTTTGACTATGCTAGAGAAATGAACTTCAAGAGCATTTAGGATGAGTTATGTAGGTAATTTATTTAAGTAGGGAGGGAAGAGAAATGGGAGAAAATCAGAGGTCCCAGGTAGAGAGGAAGGGCTGAAAAGTGGTAAAGAGGGCTGATTTACAGGCTATAATTTTGCATTATAGGTTATAAATGCCCAGGTTTTACTTGCATGGCGATCCAAGCGGGGAAGAGGCAGCTGGAGTCCGGGTCCAGAAGCAAGAAAGCACGAGAGCACAAGAGCACAAGAGCACAAGAGAGCTCATTCAGGCCTTGTATCTGACTATTGAACTATTAATTATCCCACCCCCTTGCTAATGTCAGGGGAGAAGTTCCAGCTGTTCACTGTTTTGATTGCGTATTTCCTCCATCAATCTCCCAGGAGGGCCCAATGATAAAGTTCTTAGGGAATATATGGGCTTCTCCTGGCTTCCGGAGGAAGTTTTCTTCTGAGTGGCAGAAACTTGGGGAGGGTCTACCAGTAGCCATCTTGGGGTTGCCGATGTCCATTTGAACTTCTTGCCAGGTTCCTGATCCAACTATTAATTCCCTATCTTACTAGCCTGCTTTATACTCTTCATTCTGAATATCTATCATTTGGAGTTTTAATGTCTGCTTTGTGGCTACCTGAGTTTTCTATTGCTGCTGTAACCTTAACTCCCACATATTAACTCATGGTTTCCACATGTTAGAAGTTCAGGCATAGTGTGTCGTGGCTAGTTCTCTGCTTTGAGTCTCCTGAGGCTAAAGTCCAGGTGTTGGCCTGCCTGCATTCCTTTCTGGGGGCTCTAGGGAGAATCCATTTCTAGTCTCATTCAGGTTGTTGGCTGAATTCAGTGCCATATGATGGTAGGACTGAGGTTCCTGTTTCCTTGCTGGCTCTCAACTGGCAGTTATTCTCAGCTTTGAAGGGTTTATATCCCCTAGAGTATAAAGAAACACTTGGTTGGTCTGTCCCCAGTTCCTGGGGAAGCAACCTCTGAATCTTTGGAATTTCTCATGATAGGACTATCTTTGTTATTCATGGTGGGCCAAAGACTATACCTGATAGTTCATATGCTAATGAGATGACAGATCAGGACCAGCCACATCTGAAGTTTTAGGGTAGAGGAAATGGCCACACCAGAAACAACAACCATATGTTTAGGGAGTTGAGGTTTTGAGCCATGTTAAATCATGTCAGGTCACATAAGTCTACCACCCTGACCTCTGGGAGGGGGGTAGATTTGAGTTCAACCACATGGACTTTGATTTTATCAATCATGCCTATGAAACGAGACTGCATATAAATTTAGGACACTAGAAACTCCAGAGAACATCCATGATTAAGAAGCTTTATCACAGTGCTGAGTCAGAACATGATTAGGAAGCTTTATCACTGTGCTGAGTCAGAACATGAGGGTGATACTTTCTGAATCTACATAGAGAGGAAATGGAAGCTTACATTTGAGACCTTCCCAGACCTTACCATCTGTGGCTTTTCTTTTGGTTTCTTCTTATTTGTATCCTTTTACAGTAATAAAACTATGATCATAAGTATAGTACTTTCAGAGAGTTTTGTGAGCCATTCTAGCAAATAATTGAACCCGAGGGGTGGTGAGAATCCCCAAATTTATAGCCAGCTGGTCAGAAGTGCCGGTGATGCAGGCATCTGAAATTGAAGGGGACTCTTTTATCCTGTGGAGTCTGGTGTAACTCCAGATAGAGTCAGAATTGAATTGAGTTACTGCAATATTTGCCGTGGGCATCACAAGTTGATGGAAGCTGTTGTGGAAGTTGGTAGAAGTTTTTGATACTTTTATAGATCCAATCAACGTCAGCAATGACAAGCTGAGTCCTTTTTCCACTTCAAATTCTTCTGACCTCCCCTCTACTTCATATCTCCTATTTTTCTCTTCTGCCACATCTCCTTCAGGCTCCTGCCAGAGAAATTTCTCACATGATTAGATTGGGTTTATTTGAGTATTCTGGGATAATCTCCTTACCTTAAGATCCATCACCTTAATTATATCTTGAAATCCCTTCACAGTAGTACCTAGATTAGTGTTTGATTAAAAAACCAGGAGATGGGAGTCTTGGGAGAGTATCTTTAGAATGACAGTTACATAGTTGGGAATTTTAATTAAATGTGAGTTGTGGTGCTTATAAATGAAAGCAGAATTAACTGTTATGCCCTCTCCTCACTGACTCTTTCAGCAATTATCTGTTGTTTGCCAGGCACTGATCTAGGCACTGAGAAAACAATGACAAGTGAGGCCAGACTGCACTGTTCAATAGGAGTAACTATCATAAACTTGACATGTGGCTTGTAAGACTGAGTGAATTTTAAATTTTTTAAAATTATAAATAGGTTCTTCTCAAGAGATTCAGTTTTGTAGATTTGGAGTATGGCCTGAGAATTTAGATTTTCTTAAACTTCCCTGGATCAGACTGATCATCAACGAGGTTGGGAATGACTGTTCTATTATGTATCCAAATGTTGCATATTAAGAAATCCAGACTGGTATGTGTGATGCTCCATATGTGACTCTTCAAAGACATGGTATTTTCATTGTTATGTGCCAGTACCAAAAATTAATTCAGTTTAAAGTAATTTTTCTCAAGCTTTTTCCTGACCTATATGACACTTTTGAGCAAATAGGGCACACTCATTAAAGAACTGACTCTTCCAGGATGAAGCAGGTTTGCTCTGTCTGCTTTTATACAAGTGACACTGTACTTGTGCATGAGAATGGTGAAAGTGAAGGTTCAGATAAACACACCTAGTCTGTATACTTCTAACAAGAAAAAGTTAAAATATACTTTAATATTGTAGTGTGCCCTTGATTCTAAGGATCATTAAAATTATGAATATATGAAATGCTTAGCATGCTATAGAAAACCCAAGGTCACATGACTCCAAGTTACCTGTTATACTTCTCTTCCTGCCATCCAGGGGTACAACAGCCTAGTACTTCTTACCATGCTCATGTACTTGCTTTCCTCTCTATGGAAAACTCTTTACTTTCTTCTTGTTACACTCCTCCATGCTTTCTACGTCTTCTCTAAATCCCTGGGCAAAACCACTATGACCTTGCATACCCTCTCGGACTGTCAGTTTTCTCTTTATGTGTTTATGCTGCTCATTAGATCAAGATATCATCTGATATTCTTTCTATGCCATTGCAGACAGTGATATTCTATGATAATCTATCTTCTGCTTGGCCTTTGTGTGACTTCACAGAGTACTGTGGGCAGCTACCACCCATTGCTCAGTTTGCTTGAGAGATTAAAAATGCTTTCCATTCTGGCAGTAAACAGTCTGTTATGAGTAGAGATTGACAGTGAATGTTTGACAAATATTCATTGAACTAATATATGAAATTCCTTCCTGCTCCATGGATATTAAGCTTAGAGTGGGCAAGATGTAGCTTTTTAAAATTTAATTAAACATTTTGTTTTGAGATAATTTTAGATTTAAATGCAGTTGTAAGAAATAATATAGAGAGATCCCATGTGCCTTATACCCGGGTTCTCCCTATGGTAACAGCTTACAGAATCATATGGCAATATCACAACCAAGATATTGATATTGATACACTCAAGATATGGGCCGGTTCCATCACCCCAAAGATCCCTCATGCTTCCATTTCATAGCCACACCCTTGGTACTCATCCTCTCCTTAACACCTGGCAATCACTAACCTATTTTCCATTTCTTTAATTTTATATTTCAAGCAAGTTTTATAAATGGGATCTTACTGTATGTAACTTTTAGGATTTTTTTTGTGTGTCACTGAACATAATTCTCTGGAGATTCATCCAGATAACTCCTGATAATCCCTTTTCATTGATGAGTCATATTCTATGGTATGACCGTACCATATTTTGTATAATCATTTACCCATTGAAGGATATCTGAATTGTTTACAATTTTGGGCTTCTATAAATAAAGCTGCTATAAATATTCAAGGACAGGATTTGTGTGAACATAAATCTTCATTTTTTTCCTGGGATAAATGCTCAGGGGTGCAATTGCTAGATCTTAAGGTGGTTGCATGACTGTTTTTTTAAGTAACTGGCAAATTGTTTTCCAGAGTTGCTGTAGGATTTTACATTCCCATGAGCAATGTATGACTAATCAGTGTTCTCCACATTCTTGCCAGCATTCATTGTTGTGAATATTTTTTAAAATTAGCCATTCTGATAGGTATATAGTGATATCTCATTGTGGTTTTAATTTGCATTTTTCTGATGGGTGCTGATCTTGAACATCTTTTCGTGTGTTTATTTGCTGTGTCTATCATCTGTCCTCTTCTATGAAATGTCTCTTGATGTTTTTCACCAATTTTCTAAATGGATTTTTTTTTTTTGCCATTAAGTTTTGAGAGTTTCTAATATTCTAGATACTATGGATAGCTAGGTATATGGCTTCAAATATTTTGATATTTTCTTCCGTTGTGTAGCTTGTCTTTCTTTTTTTAAATTTTTTTCTCTCCCTCCTCCCCCCATCCTGTTGTTTTTGCTGTTTGAGTCCATTCGCTGTGTGATCTTCTGTATCTATTTCTCTTTTTGTCTTCTCATTTTTCTCCTCTAGGATTCACTGGGATTCAATCCTGGGGACCTCTGATGTGGAGAGAGGTTCCCTATCAATTGTGCTACCTCAGTTCCTGGTTTCTGTTGTGCCTCGCCTTGACTCCCCTCATCCTCTCTTTTGTTGGGTCATCACCTTGCTGTGTAACTCAATTGCATGGGCACTCAATTTACCATGAGGGCACTAGCTCAGCACATGGGCACTTTTTTTTTTTTTTTTTGACCAGGGTCCTCCAATATGGTAGGGGGAAGATCAATCACTAGAACAACATCTGCTTCCCTAGCTTGTCTTTTCATCTTCTTTACCAGGTCTTTGAGAGAGAAAAGATTTTCATTTTGATGAAGTCTGTTTTTATCAATTTTTACTTTTATGGATTGTGCATGTTTTTGGTGTCAAGTCTAAGAACTCTTTCACTATCTTTGAATCCCAGAGAGTTTCTCCTGTTTTTTCTAAATGTTTTATGGTTTTGCACTTTACATTTAAGTGCAAGAATTTTGCAATGGAAGTCCAAGTGCTCAACCACTGAGCTACATTGGCTCCCAGGATTTGAAACAGGATAGACTGACTTCTCCTACTTTATTCTTCAAACAAATTTTTAGCCTATGTTCTTCCCTTTCCATATGAATTTAAAAATCTTGCTTGGATATTGATAGGTATTGTACTAAATCTGTATATAATTTTGGGAGAATTGGTATCTTTATAATGCTGAATTTTCCATTCTACAAAATGAGCATGTCTGTTTATTTATTTAGATCTTTTATGATTTTTTTCATCAACATTGAGTGGTATTCAGCATATGAGTCCTACACATATTTTGTTAGATTTACACTTAAGTATTTGTTTTCTTTTTTGTGTGTGGGGGGGTAATGATAAATAAAATTGTATTTTTACTGTCGGTATCTACATGTTCATTTTCATTGCTAGTATGTAGAAACAGAATTAATTTCTGCATACTTACCTTATATCCTTTGCTAATCTCAGTTGTTAATTCTAGGTTGGTTTTTTTTGGTAGATTTCTTGGGATTTCTTTCATTAACAATAATGGCATATGCAAAGACAGTACCACTTCTTCCTTTCCATCTGTAGGCCTTTTATTTCCTTTTCTTGCCTTATTGCACTAACTAGAAATTCCAAAATTATGTTGAATAAGAGTGGAGAGAGCAACATCCTTGCCTTGTTCCCAATTTTAGGAGGACAATGCTCAATCTTTCACCATTAAGTATAATGAAAGCTATAAAATTTTTGTAGATGCTCTTTATCAAGCTGAGGAGGTCTCTCTCAATTTCTGTTTTTCTGAGACTTTTTACCTTGAATACATGCTGAATTTTGTCAAAAGCTATTGTTTTGCATTGATAGCTATGTACATGTGATTTTTCTTTTCTAATCTATTATTAATATGCCATTTTACATTACTTGATATTTGGATATTGAACCATCCTTATATCTCTGGAATTAACTCACTTAGTAATGGTATATAATCCATTTCATATATTGCTGAATTTTACTTGCTAATATTGTGCTAAGGATTTTTGTATCTGTATTGATCTGTAATTTTCATATTTTTGTACTATGTTTCCCAGTCTTTGGTATCAGGGTAAATAGCTTTGTACAATTAAAAGGGAAGTGTTTCCTCTCTCTGTTTTATGGAAGATATTTTATAGAATTGTGTTAATTATTCTTTAAATCTTTGATAGAATTCTCTTGCAAAACCATTGATGACTAGAGATTTCTGTCTTTGAAATCTTTATACTATGCAAACATTATTCAAATAAAGCAGACTTCAAAGCAAAACTCAAAAACACTGTAAATACAACAAAATGGAATTCTGAAAAATGTTCAAGTAACCCACAAAATGGCTATTCAAATTTTCTACTTAATATTGTGTGAATTGTGATAGTTTTTATTTTCAAAGAAGTGGTCAATTTTGTCTAAATTTTCAGATTTATGAGTGTAGAGCTCTTTTTAGAATTCCCTTATTGTCCCTTTAATGGCTATCGATCTGTAGTTGTAGCCCGTGTTTTAGTCCTAATATCGGTTATTTATGTGTTATTAATTTCTGTCTTAATAAAATTCGGCAATTTTATCAGTCTTTTAAAAAAATGGTTCTTCGTTTCATGGATTTTTTCTATTGTTTTTCCATTTCAAATTCCTTGACTTCTACTCATCTTTATCTTTCCCTTCCTTCTATTTGCTGTGGGCTTATTTTGCTCTTATTCTTTCTAGGCTCTTGATTTTGGAACTTAAGCTATTGATTTCAAACTTCTCCGCTTACTTTAATGTGTGCATTTAGTGTTATACTTTGACCTTAGCAGTGCTTTAGCTGTGTTCCACAAATTTTTGATAAGCTTTATTTTCATTTCATTCAATTCAATGGGTTTTTAAAAAATTTCCCTTGAGATTTACATTTTGACCCATGGGTTGATTTATAAGTATTTTGTTTAGCTACAAAGGTTTGGAGTCTTTCCTGTTATCTTTTTGCTAGTTATTATAGTTTCATGTCATTGAGTTTGAAGAATATACTTCAAACAAAATGGAATTCTTTTAAAGTTGTTGAGGTTTGTTTTATGGCTGGCTCAAGAGTGGTATATTTTGGTATATATTATGTTCTGTGGGTACTTGAAAAAAATGTGTATTCTGTTGTGATGGTGTAGTTTTCTATGAACATTGAGTAGAAAACCTATTGGTAGATGCTGTTGTTGAGTTCTGTAGCCCTGCTATATGATTTCCTGCCTAGTTGGTCTATCAGTTGATGAGAAGGGATGTTGAAGTCTCCAATTAAAACTGAAAATTTGTCTATTTCCCCTTTGCATTTCTATCAGTTTTTGCTTCACATATTTTGGTTGTTTGGCCTGCAATATCTTCTTGGTGGATTGACACTTTTATCATTATATAATATCCCTGGTCATTTCTTTGCTTTGAAATCTGCTTTATATGATATTAATATGGCCACTCCTGCTTTCCTTTGACTAATGTTTGCATGTTATATTATCTTTCCATCCTTTTGCATTCAGTCTGTTTATATTATTATTTTGACATGAGTTTCTTATAAACAGCATATAGTCAACTAACATTTTTTATTTCCCTTTGCCAATCTCTGTCTTATAATTAGTATATTTAGACTATTTCCATCTAATGTTCATATTGATATTTTAAGGTTAAGTCTGCCATATTATATATTTTTCTTTTTAATTTGTTCTCTTTGTTTTTCATTTCTTTCTTTTTTCCTGCTTTTGTGTGGATAAATTGAACATTTTTTAGAATCCCGTGTTGATATATCTATGTATTTTTTAGTGTAACTTTCCCTACAGCCTTTAAAAACAGTTTCTCCAGGCATTATTTTATATCATGTTTACTGTTTTTAGTTGTACTTGGTGGGAGGAGTAGGGAAAAGTATTTCTATTCACTCTTTTCTCTGTAACTTTTTATCCATAGATTTGAGAACAATCTATAATTCAAATATGAGCATCCTTTCAAGTAATACCAATAAAGCATATACTAGATTAACTGAATAAGTACTATGCACTATAGTACAATATCACATAGTATAAAATATGTGCTTTTTGATAAACACATTTTAAGTTATATATTTAAATAGTATTAGTATTTTGTTGCTATTCTCCCATTTTTCTTTAGTCTACTTTTTTTTCTGAGCCAGAGAATCAACAGTATTCTAGAGACCCAGTGATTGGTTTCACATGAACAATAAGCTTCCTGCAACTATAAATTGAATTATCTTATAAAATAGCCAAAATAACCATCCATTTTCATTAAGCAGCTTATTCACTAAAGCTGTATTATTGGAAAGATATCTTTTCAGTGATAGCATATCATGTACACCTACAATAATAAAAATAGGGGGTTCATTCTTTTATTCTGATTTTTCAAGGACTCAAACTAAGTCCTGTTTACTTGGCACACATTAAGTCAATATATTTTATTTGCAAGAAGATTATTTATGAACTTTTTTCCCCAACCTTTTAGAAGACGATCTGAGGAACAGTTCATAAATCAAGTGAAGAATTGTGAAATCCTCACTGAGATTTAAATCTTTACCTCTAAGCTCTGAATCATCACCATGAGAACCTAATGGCATCTTTTGCTTGTATTTCATATTATCAGTTGCTTTATGCCTGTTTGCCCTTATGCTCAGTTTTATTTTCTGTAATAATGATCCTCTTGGAGAAGAAACTCTCTCATATCAAAAATGCTGTAGAAACACTAAAACAAAACTCATGGAAAATCTTCATACATCCATGAAGCAATGTTGCAAGTGCCTTTGTCACCATGCAAAACACCTTGTTGAAAACGTCTACTTTGTCTGATGAAAGACAAAATAAATTCAATGCAGACAATGGTTTATCAACAATATCACTGTAGACATTTTGAGACAAGTACTTCTTTTTGTCAAGGAGATGTCCTGTGCACTGAGCAACATTCTTGATCTCTACCCATAGAAGCCACTTGGATGCCCAACCCCCAGTCATGATCAAAACCTTCTCTAGACATTCTCAGATGTTCCCAGAAAGGTAACAGCGCCCAGGTTAGATCTGTTACTCTAGGCAGAAATGGGGCATCTGTAGTTTGTCCCTGCTTTCTGCTTTCCATGCTTTCTTCTTTCATCTCAGTCGTAAACCCTGTACTCTTCCCTTCTGCCTACTTATAACCAGGGAATCCATTTACTTGTTCACTCCTATATTCACTTGTACAATTCCAACTCGAAGAGTCGGACTCTTCGAGTTGGAATTGTACAAGTTGGCAGAAGTGATTATTCCCTGGGGAGACCAATTATATCAATGAAGCACTTTGGCCAGCTACAGCTACCAGAACAACAGGCAATTCCCTGGGGTCAGAAAGCACAGGCAGAGTATCTTAACTGAACAAACTTGGCATCATTCTATGGAGTTTCAGGACAGTTTGATTTAAATTTTCATTTATTTATACGACCGTTCAGAAGTTAAGTAAGGAAAGGAGATGGGAGGTGTAGATAACCAGTTCAAAGAGTTTAGCTTAACTTTCCTCAAAGACAGTTTCTCTGAATGTTAATGTCACAAGATGTGCACAGGAGTAAATCTGGGAATATGTAAGTATGTAAAGTTAAATAAGAGAATTACTCAGAAGTTTAAAAAAAAAATCCTCTAAATGCCTAATATAAAGGGAGATGTTTACAACCACATCCATTTTTTTTTATTCCTCCTCCCCCCACCATGACTTGCTTGCTGTCTGCTCTGTGTCCATTCTCTGTGTGTTCTTCTGTGTGTTTATATTTATTTTATTTATCCATCCCCCTTGAGCCCTGCTTGTTGTTTCGCTCTCTGTGTCCATTTGCTGCACATTCTTCTGTGTTTTTTACTTGTCTCCCTTTTTGTTGCATCACTTTGCTGAGTCGGCTCTCTGCTGCACTTAACGGGATGGTGGCACTCTCCGGCACGTGCGTGCGGGCGTCTCTCCGTGGTGTGCTGGCAAGCCTGACTTCGCAAGGAGTCTGCGGGACGCAAACCCAGGGCCTCCCGTATGATAGACGGGAGCCCAACTGATTGAGCCACAGCTGCTTCCCTACTTAGAGCTTATTATATCTCATTGTGCAATAAGAAGGATACATAGTATATACCACTTTCTAAACATAATTAACCATAGAATCTTTTTTGTTCTTTGTGGAACATATAATGTGATCAGTGGTCTAGATTACACCCTGGGAAATCCTGTAATCCTTAATTTGAAAAAAAGTTCTTTGGATAATTTTGGTCTAATATTTTATATTTTTACTTGGAGGAAGGGCATATACACATACATACATACATATACACACAAATCATTATTTTACACAGCAAAATATGGTTTCTATTCTATAATGGAACAGAGTTTAGAGAAGGGAGAGAGTTCTTTGGTTTTATTAAGAAAAGAAATCAGACTATTTACTAGGGGGGGATGGCATTTGAGTTGAGATTTGTGATAGGCGAGCTATGGAATAAGATGTGGAGAAAGGCAGTCCTCTATACATGAGCATAAATGTGACTAGTCCAAATGGTACAAAACATGAAAAATTAAAGGGAGACTTAGCTAACAAAGTTATTTTGGTCTCAATGCAGATATCTACTACAGTAGTTCATACCGTTGAGGTTTTACAGGAAATGGGGAGCAATGGAAGCATTTGTAGATGTGTAGGTCAAGTAGAAACAGGTTTCAAGAGCAAAAACCCACTGTTGAATACAGAATCAACTTAAAGAGGGTAAAAGGTGAAACACAAAACAGAAGAGAAAGTATCAATTGTGAAACTTAGCAAAAGTCATGGAGACATGTATGTGGGAATGAAATGGGAGTGAAAACAGTGAGGATGGATCTTTATCTTTCCCATCCCATAACAAGGTTTTTGTTGTTATGAATTCTGATTCTTTCTCTTTTTCAGCCATAATATGAATTTAAATAATTATACTTTCCTATCAAAAATTATGAAATTCAGAGTTCTATATGATAGCTTAAATTTAACCTTTGAGTTTTTTCTGCAATTCCATTCACTTCCGACCTATTGCAATTTTAACTTCCCTCTAAATCACCCCCAACTCTGGCTCTACCATTTCCTCTAACCTAGATGCACTTTTTCCCCCTATAGCATGTATCACCTTCTAATAGAAAATATATTTACTTGTTTTTATGTCTGTTGTCTGTCTCTTCCACTATTAAAATTTCACAGGGTGAACATCTTTGTTTAGTTCAAAGACCTATTACAAATATTTAGAAGAGTGCCAGAGGCCTAGGACTTAGTACAAGCTCAGTAAAGGTTGTTGAGGGAATGAATGGATGGATGAGTTGCAAAGCTAGAATTAGAATACGCTTTCTCTTTTATGTGTTTAATAAACTAATAAACAATTAACACATAGTGGGTAGAATATTTCATTGCTATTTCCAAACTCTGAGGTCATTACTTATAGAAAGTAGTTATATTGGAATTTGAGGTAATCACCTCAACTAGAATCTAACTTTCTTCCCTGATTTTGGAAGAGCAAAGTTGAATTGAATTGCACAGTACTACAGATTCTTCACTGTTAGAATCCTGAGATCAGCAACCTGTTACAGACTGATAAGGGCAATTTGGGGGCAGGTCACTAAAGATAGAAAACCTTTTTTAGGTCATACCTGAAAGGTGTACTCTACAAATGTGTGACCATGTGACTGTGCCTTGGTGAGCAAATAAGCAGTGTGGAACCTAATTTTGGCTTACTCAAAGCAACAAAGGAAAGCAGCCATAAGGAGTTATTTCAAGGATGTCAGAAAAATCTATACATGTGTTCCCAAATGCCTTGCCTACCCACATGTTGCTGGTTTTACTAGGAGACAAAACGCTTTTTCTCTACAAATACATATATGGATTAAAATGCAAATTCCTTTGGATAAGGTTAGGTCCTGATTTAAATTTCCATTAATATAGGAATTATATCAGCTGTTTTTGATAAAAGAGGTTTTTAAGGTGTCAATGACAATTCAGAAGCACTGCAAGTCTGAAGATAGTGGAAGTTGGGTGAGTAAGAGGGATTTGAGTACATTCAGTAATGACTATCTCCATTACAATCTTAGTGAGCACAAGCCTTCTTTGTATGGGTACAGAAGGGGGATTTGCTAAGGATAGTGTTTTCTCTGATTATTCAAAATGCTGGTGTGTAGAACTCTTTGTTTCATATTGTTTATAAATGAAAATACTTATATCTTAGAGTTTGGGGAGATAAGTGTCCATGAAATTAAGTACATTTTCAAAGATTCATTGAACTTAGAATGAGACCGGTTTTTATCTGGTCTAGATGAACTATAGAATGGAGGGTGAAAGGTCATAACACCATTATTGCTAACTAGTTACCTAAATTATGTAGCCTTAAGAAAATAGTTTCTTGTGTCTCAAACTATTAATTTCTCCATTTATTAATCAGTGGGAACAGCTGGTCACTAATGGGCTTCCAGCTCTAAAATATTAAGGCCTCTTTAGTTTTGTCAGTTCATCAATAAAACAGATAAACTTGAAATCAGTGAACGAGACCTCTGAAGGAGATTTTATGGGAAGATTTTGTTTGAATTAATCCAATTCTGAATGCTTAAACTTGAAGTTATGCCCTATTCTGCAACCATTATCTTTCTTGGGCCTCAGGTTTCCTTTCTGTGAAATAAAGATATTGGATTATAAACTCTACCGTTTGTTCCAGGTGAAAATTGTCCATAGTTTTGATACTAACATTAGGATTTATAGTAGAGACAAGTTTGGTACAAAGCACTAATGGGACTCTCATTAAATATCACAGTCTTCCCAGTTGGACAAAGGGCAGCTGGATAATATCCCTTTCTACTATTTCAAGAGGGTAGGAAAATATCTACAAACATTATAAATTTAAAATCAATAATAAATTTAAAAATCAATAAAATCAATAGGCAGTCCATATATAAGAGAAGTAGGCAAGGCTAAGGAGTCTTGCTTTTATAATTGAAAGTCATACTGTATATCTTGACCTTAGAATACAGAAACTACAACTGTGGGCAGATCACCCAAACATATTTGAATAGCATAGATTTTGAAAGTCACTTTATGGAAGTAAATTCAAGGTGGACTTGCAGTATATGTGTATCTTATTTTGCTCCTTATTTTCACATTCTCACAAATAATTTTACTATCCATTTTATTCCAGAAGAACAATGAAAAGATCCTCTTTTATTCTTTCTCTCTCTTCTACTTGCACTAGAATTTACAATTCTTTTTTAAACATTGGGGTTATGATCAAACAATGGCAACTCTGTCTGGATTTTCCAACATTTCAAGCTTGAACTCTTGTGGATTTTAACTGTAAAGGCTATATTTCAGGTCTGTCATGTTCAACCTCAATTTATTAACTACCAAATTCTTTTCTGCTAGCCAAGACCCTATTTGCCAATTCCTTTATCCTTTATTTCATTATTTCTATCCATTTTATTCTGTGGAAGAAATATCCTTCAGTCAGCAGATTTCCTCAGAATCTGTGAAAAGAGGTTTGATGATCTGAATATTTGCTAGTATGAGAGGGGTAGGGCAGTGAAAGGTCACCAGTATTGAAAGGGGGAAAGCTGTCATAATAGGAAGTGTCACCTTGTCAAGAGACTTGAAAGACCTAAAAATGGATACTGAAAAGTATGAAATAGCAATATCTGGCTTTCAGTGCAAGTAGAAAAATGAAATCAAAGACTTTCCATTAAATCCCTTGGAAGTATGATATACCATAGATGTGCCTATAATTGTAAAGCTGTACAGCACAACACAATGGAAAACTATTGCTCTGTATCCCTCCATCTCCCATTTGCATCTGTTTGCTAGATGAATGTACTGGCAGTAATCAAATATGTACAGACCTTGGTTGGCTTGCACTTTGCTGAAGGCAATGAGCTTGGTTGTTTACCTAGGTGTGTTTTTCTGTTTTCCTAAAAGAAGACACTTGGAGAGAAAAGGAACAAAGGAGGAACATGCTGTTCAGAAATGGGCTTATATCAGGCAAATTCTTTGCCAAATGTCAGCAAAGTCACAGGTGTGTTGCACCTGAGACAGTAAAATCATATGCTTGGGATTTGAGTAGGTGGCCGGGGATAAAATGCATTTATTGGGAGTCTAATCATGGATCAATTCCATTGGGAGAGAGAGAAGAGAATAGAAAAGAGGGAAAGGGAAGGACAGGGCAGGGAAGGGAAGGGAAGGAAGAAGTTCCAGAAACACAAAAGGATAAAATCGGGAGCCCATGTGGAAAAACTAGCTTAGAATAGGAGAAGTAACAATTTTTTCACTAAGGCAGGAAAAAAGATATGGATTAAATATAAATATATCTTCTGGAGAATAGGAATTTGAAAGATTGCATTCCTAACCTTCTCTATTTTTATGTGAATTAGAAGGGAAAGCCATCTAGGGGTAAGGGAGTTGAACTAGGGAGGAGGAGCCCAAGAGACCAGTGAGCCTTTGTGTTACCACAGGAAAGTGGAAGGAACTGATTGGTGATCTAGAAGAGTACCCATGTGCCTCCCAACTATGCATTTTGAGTAGTAGGAAGAGTAACCCTACTTCTCAAGACAGCTGCAGAGGAAATGGTTTAAGTTGTAGAACAAGAAGAATTGCCAAGCCACCATCATTTCCCTGAGACTGGAAAAGGAATTGGTATGACTGGAAAGAGGAGAGGGGACTCTAGAAAGGAGATGACCTCTTCTCTCTTTGTCTCTCCGTCTCTTTGTCTCTCTCTCTTTCAAAAATGCTTTTCCCTGTATTAGCTATGTTTACTTCTTAGGCAGGCTCTGTGTCTGTTGCAAGAAGCTTCAGACTTAATTCTGCCAGTTTAGTGTCCAAGCCCAAGGAGAAAGAGAATTTCTTATTTCTAATTACTAAGACAGAAGTTCCAGAACTGATACTCATTGGCTCTGATTCATTCTGCTTGGCTTGACTACTCTTAAATCAGTCATTTAGAACATAGTGATGGAAAACTTTAATTGGCCAATCCTGGGACATATTCTCATGCTGGAGAAAGGCTGGGTTAGGCCCCTACATAGACTGAGATTGGTGGGCAGGGACAAGAATAACTAGAGTGCTTTTCAGAAGGAGATATGGCTAATGGGCAGGTAAAGTCTTTTCCACATATACACAGAAATGGGTTTGGACTAGGGAGTCAGAAAGTGACATCAGAAGGACTGAAAAGAGCTACATATAAATTGCACATTTTGGACTAAGGTTTACCTGTCTTAATTTTTTTTATGTCAACTTTCCATTTAGACAAACTCTTTACAGGGAATTCTGACATCAGTGGTACCTTCCTGTCTACAGGCAGAACTGTTTATAATCATTTTTAAAGGTTGATAGATATTTGTCTCATTCTTCTAGATATGGAGTTGCATACTTGTTAATAATTATCCTAAAAGAAACATAATAAGATGTGGTTTTCCAAGTATGATCTACCTAGAAGTGTGATTTATTTCAATTCTAACAATTCAGTTTAACAAGCATCTATTACATGTCTACTATGCATAAGTCACTGTCCTAGAAATTCTGGAATCCAATGTACTATGTACATAGTTGCCTTTAGAATATATTTTTGAATGAATCTGATATGAGGAGCAGAACTAATAAGTATATGGAATTATTATAGGAAAAAATCACTGGTAGTGAGGATTAACTTGGGTACTTTTCAGTGACATGACTAATTTTCATTCAGATTTAACTTTGAAATCTCTTCTTATATCAGTCAGAATAGGCTAGGTTGCACAGTAGTGAGGAAAAAGTACAAATTCAATTGTACGAATAACACAGGTTTTTTTTTTTCTCACACTTTGTGTCCATTATATTTTGGTAGGGTGCTTTGTCTATCTGGACCTTGCTGGGGGACCCATGTTAACATAGACTATGGTCATCTGAAATGCCAGTCAAAACTATAGAAGAAGGGAGGATAAAGAATCACGCATTGGCTTTTATGTGCTTCCACCTGGGCACTGTTTCTGCTCATATGTCAGAATCCAAAGAAAGTCCCATGGTCATACCCAACTTATTAATAGGATTCTTCCTTGGGCTAAGAGATAGAAGGAAGCCAGATGGTGGCCAATCACAGTTTATCCCAGCTTCTCAATACAGATGAAACAGTTGAGTCATTAGCTGCTATAATGATAACAATATTAAACTTTAATAATGAAAACCATCATGTATGATAGTCTATTAAATTCCAGGTATTGTTCTTACATCACTAGATGGTTAATATTGGCTTTTATTTTTACAGACAAGGAAAATGATTCTCAAAAATTACATAGATTGTCCAATGTCAGGAAAGTTAAATATATGATTATATTAATTAGTCATGTTGTCCAAATCTAAGAGAGTTCACAAATACTACATATCTTATTCCTCAGGGAAACTTAGTGCATAATAAATGTGTATTTACTAACACTTACTAAATAATTGAGTGCTAGCCACTGATGTAAACACTTCTTATATACTCTCTTTTAAGGAATGGGTATCTGCTTCAATTGTGTAATTATCCCTTTCTTCATTTGATGGATATGAAATTATTTTGTTGCTATAATCTAATGTTTGAAAATATTTAGGAAGATTAAAAAGAATACTCAAGATTGATAATGTTACATATTAAAAGTCTTAAGATGGACATGGAGTCTTGACTCTTCACTCATCTCCATTTTATACTTCCTGGATCAATCACACAGCCCTCTAGGACCCCAATTTCATTTTAGGTATGGTAAGCAGATTAGATCAGTTACTCCTGTATACCTGTGGTAGATTGAATTATGTACCCCAACAAAGACATGTCCTTACTCTTAATCTGTGTTCCTGTGGGTCTGAACGCACTTGTAGATGAGACCCTTTGAAAATGTATTTTTTATCTAGGTGTGGTTCAACTGTATCAGAGTGGGCCTTAATCTATGTTACCAGGGTCCTTTATAAGCAAAAGACTTCAGATGCAAGTGAGTGAGAGGAAACAGAGTCTAGAGGTCAGCAGAAAGCCAGAAAAGCAGACACAAGGAGAGAGAGATCACAATATGACAGAAGGCAGAGATGCAAACATAGGAACCCTAAGGATTGCACAACACTAGAACACTACAGGATTTGGGGAGAAAGCATGGCCTTGCTGATGCCTTGATTTTAACATTTAGCCTGAAAAATTGTGAGACAATTAACTACTGTCATTACACACCCCTTGGGTGGTCTTTGTCATAGCAGCCTGACAAACTAAGACAGGATCTTTCCAACACTATGTTTGGATGTATTCCTTTTACTCATTCTGCATCCATTTGGGTTAATATAAGGAGGAAGAATTTGAAACCTCAAAAGCTTTATAAAAGAGTTCTCTGGAGTAAAACAGAAAGAATGACTAAACTAATGATAATTATCAGACAGGAATATATTCAGATCTACACAGAGATAACAGCTCCAACAGGCTATGTTGGTTTGTATCAAGTTTGAGAGACTAACTTGCAGAGGATCCACTATGACTAATTAATACAAATGACATTGGATTTTTCCTTGGGTATAAGAATGTAAGTATACAAACCTACTGCTTCTTAGCTTACTGCAGTTGTTGCTGTAGCCTAAAGGTTTTGGGCTGAACCTCAGAAATAATGCCATGCAATGAATCCAAATCAAGTGAGAAGGGAGGTCAGAAGGACTTCAAATAAGAAGGAACAAAATTCAGCCATTCCCCTTTATTTCTACCTCTTTTGTTCCTTAAAGACCTCTTAGATATCTTTAGATGAGATGAGCTCATCATAGTTCTTACCAAAAATTGCCCCCTTTTTATGTTTCTACAATGTTAAAATAACCCATTTATAAAATGAAGTGTTACACCACTGGTATTTTATAGAGTCCCATGACAATTTTCTCTCCAGACAGTAAGCTTACCAACCAATTTTTCTCACCTGACAATAAATATATCAAAGAATTACTTCCTTCCCACAATTTTAAGGTTCATTTCATTTGCTAAATAATAGGTTCTATGATATGAAACGTGCATGCTGGATATGAAATTGTAATTATTTCAGTTCATCATTACATGATATAGAAAAGATAGGTGCTGTTATAATTCAGCTATGGTGACCAATGAAGTTTCCAAATCTAAAGATTCTTTGAGAAAAACAGAATACTTGGAAAATCAGTAAATTATTTTAGGTGTCCAGGCAATTAATGCTATAGATCATATGCAGATAATACAAATGCCTTGATATAGTTTTCAGACTCTGATCTTGGCAATTCAGAAAAATAAGTCAGAATTTTTATTAAACAGTTTGAGCCAATATTTTTATAACACTTTACTATATATAAAATCTTTTCACATAAATTACTTGATATTTAAAACTGAAAAGAGGGTATTATTTTAATTCTCATTTTATAGGAGAAGAAATTGGAACTCAGTGCTCAAACCTCAGCTTGTAGTTGTGAGGTCATGACACAAGGCCAAGTCTCCTGTCTCCAAAATCCATGCTAAATCCCGCTATCACACATAAACCCCAAACTGAAACATTAGATTACCTGTTGTGCTCAAAGAAATAGAGGCAACCAAAATAGGACCCTGTTGATATGACCCAGATTTGGTAGCTGTAGCAGTTTGATATTATTGATGAATTCCAAAAAGAAGTATGGATTATGTTTGTAATCTGATCTGTACCTGGACATGATTGAGTGATGATTAGGGCATGGGGGCTCACAGATAAAAGGCATGTCAAACACCCGGGGATGAGCCTCCCTGGCAACGAGGGACCACTATCAAATACCAACTGATGATGCAACTGGAAAAGGACCTTATATGGAAGGTTCAATGCGGATCAACAGAATATCCATGTCTACATAAAACAACATGACTTTAAAATGCTGTTTGACCTAAAGTAAGGGGGAAATGGAAAGGAGAAATGAGTTTATATGGCTACGAGTTTCTAAAAAAGAGTCTGGAGGCTGGCAGAAGGATTGCCCTCGTGCACAACTGAGCAGAGTCAAAGAGACAGATAAAGCAGATACAACCCCCAGATATTGGTTCCTATGAAGGCTAAAGAGACCCATGAGAGTTATGGTCATGGCCGATGGGGTTTACTACCAGGGCAGATGGCCCCTCTCTGGAAATGGTGTTTATGTGTGATGAATCTGGACTCAGATGGGATCTCCCTTCATAAGACTTTCATACTAATCTGCTGGAGGTGCAGTTAACGTTGGGGTATAAGATATAGTTAGGGGATTTGAATCTCTGGACTGATAATGTGATAGCCAGGTCCTGAGCCTCAACAGACTCCAGCACCTACAATCTGATTTATTGGACTTACCACACTCAGCTAAGATGGAGTTAAAGAAGGACAATCACCACACCATGGAGCCTAGAGTGATTACAACTGAAAATGGGAGGATGGCAGCCAACATCCATGTGGAATCTGAGCCTCCTCTCGACATAGAGGTGCAATGGACACAACCAATCCAATGTCCACATAGAAGAGGTGGCATTGGATTGGGAAAAGTGGACATGGTGGACGATGGGTATGGGGAAGGGCAGGAAGAGATGAGAGGTGGGGGCGTATTTGGGACGTGGAGCTGCCCTGGATGGCGCCTCGGGGGTGATCACCGGACATCGTGGATCCTCACAGGGCCCACTGGATGGAATGGAGGAGAGTATGGGCCATGATGTGGACCATTGTCTATGAGGTGCAGAGGTGCCCAAAGATGTACTTACCAAATCCAATGGATGTGTCATGATGATGGGAACGAGTGTTGTTGGGGGGGGAGAGGGGGGGTGGGGGGGTGGGGTTGAATGGGACCTCACATATATATTTTTAATGTAATATTATTACAAAGTCAATAAAAAAAAATAAAAAAAAAAAAAAAAGGCATGTCAAAGAACAGATTTGAGGGGTTTCTGATGGTGGAGTTTTGATGGAGTTTGATGCTGGAGACTTAAGCTGGAACTCCTGGAAATCAGCATGCAGAGGAAAGAGAGGGTGGGTGTTTCTGTCCGATGTTCTGGGAAGAAAGCATGCAACTGGCTCCAGGAAGTTATAGTGGTGAATGAAGGGCCAGCAGTTTAAAAAAAAGCAGAGAGCCACAAGCTGACAAAATGCATTTCCTTGGAGGAAATGTTGCTTCTCCACTTTCATGTTGGGAGACATTTCCAAGACACGAACGACCCCAACTTAAATTTCTCCTTCTAATTTCCCTGAGCACTTTGTCCTTTTGCTCCTTTTGTCCCTATTGTCTTTTTCTTCTAATTTCCAAAGAATAGGGAAAGATAAGAAGTATGTGAGAGATGATAAGTGACAGGAAAGAAATATTCCATCAGAGCTGAAGATTAAAATTAGTTCCTCTTTCCCCCTCTAATCCTAATAATTTTACTAATTGCTCATATTAAAAGTTACATTTTGCTTGACTGTATCTAATCAATGTTGCCTATCCTTTTTTCTTATATAAACTTAATTCTCTGAGAATTTAAAAAATAAAAGCTACATTAGCATGCATTGGCAAGCCTTCTCCTGGGTGATTGATGAGTTTAATCTTCAAATGATTAAGTTAAAAGCATGGTAGGGGTTTATTTGTTTTTATTCAGTGATTCATCCCATTTAACTGAAATATTGTAGCTAGAATGCTCAATTTGGCCATGTCCAATGTAGACATATCCTTCATAGAATAATAACATGAAACCAAACAGTCCATCTTCAGTCAATTTGGACTGTATGGAAAGAAATTTCCAAAATATTTTCACTGTAATGTTCCTAGTTAATTTTGGAAGATAAAAATCCTCCCACTCACCCTCATCCTCTTCTACCTCCCCAATATGTATATTAAGTATTAGACTGGATTGCCTGCAAAGATGCTATCCTAAGAATCATCCATCTGAGTTACATTTATTATTATTTTTCTTATTTGCCCTAACAAACACCGGATTTTAAAATTTTACAAATGGTGTTTCCTTTTTCGGCCTTACATTTTAAAAAATTATGTTTTATCCAAGGGAGAAAGAAAAAAACCCACCCATCTTTTCATTTCCAACAGATTTCCCAAGCACAGTATTTCCAACATTTCAAATACTTATGGATGTGTAAGTAAATATAATGCCCTAGACTGCTTCATACATGCCAAAGCAAGTTAATTTTTAAGCTTAAATTACACAAGAGAATTGAAAATGCCTTTTTTCAGATTAGTATTTAGGTTTGAAAATGAACAGACTTATAGAAAGTCTAATTGGAAAGATTATTTGTGGTTATCAACCCTACTCTTACCTGAGGTATAATTTCAGTATATAATAGCCCATTGAACACTAATAGAATGTCTTCCAAAATGCACATGAGACCCATGCTGTGTTTAGTTGGAAAAAAAAGAATGGAGAAGGGGAACAGATGTGGCTCAAGCAAGTGAGCACCTGCCTCCCACATGGGAGGTCCCAGGTTCAGTTCCTGGTGCCTCCTAAAGAAAAAACAGACAATGAGCAAACAAACAGACAATAAGCAAAAACAACAACAACAACAACAACAAGAAAACAATGAGCAGATAATGAGTATAAACAACAAGCATAAACAACAAGCAAACAGATGAGGGAGCCATCTGGGATGGGGGGTTAGAGAATGGGGAAGAATTAATTAAAGGGAAATATGATACCCACTACTGACTCTACAGAGGTGAAAATCTTTATCCTTATCCTTTAAACTATTGAGTGTCAGCACAAACCCAAGTATCTTCAAGTGTTCTCAAAGACTTTTTGAACATGTGTTTGAACTCATATTGACTGGATTTTCAATAAATAATAACCAAGAAATTGAGTTAACTAAAATTTTCAAAGTGGTGTCTTTTTCTAATGCAAATACTTCTCTGAAAGAGAAGCTATAACAATAGTCATATATGTAATTACTTGTCTAATTATTTGTTTAAATTCTTCATTGCAGTATTGTAAGCTCCATAAGGTCAGAAATAATCTGCCAAATTATAGCTGTATTCTTTATTTGCTGAATTAATGAATATACTTCCATCAAATTTTTTCTTCATAATTTTGAAAACTTATATAATTACAAAAAATTTACTGTGTAAGCTAATACAATAAAGCTTCTTCCTTGAAATCTGTACATGTGACAAGTCAAGGCATTTTTTTGAGATCTTGTCAACTATTTTTAAAGTACATTTATTTGTTTTCTTACTTGCTTACTTACAGTACTGGGGAAATTGTAAATAGTATTGAAAATTGAACAGAACCCACCCCTGAAAAAAAAACACAACAACTATCTTTCTGTGATTATCAGGATCTTGTGAATGAATAGATGGCATTATCAAAGAGTTTAACTGAAAAGAATCTAAATTACAGAGGTGTGAGCAGGGATAAGGAAACCAAGAGATGATGAGACAAGCAGTAGACAATGGCATTTTTATCTGTAAGGCTAAAGGGGTAAGGGGAGGTGTATTGGTCAGCCAAAGGGTTGCTGATGCAAAATACCAGAAATCTGTTGGGTTTTAGAAAGCATATTTATTTGGGGTAGAAGCTTACAATTAACAAGCCATAAAGCATAAGTTACTTCCCTCACCAAATTCTTTGCCACATGTTGGAGCAAGATGGCTGCTGATAGCTGCAAGGGTCTAGCCTTCCTCTTCTCTCAAGGATTTATGGTCCCAGCTTCTTCCAATATCAACTGTAGCCTGGGATAAGTCTCATCTCTCTCCCAGGGTTCCTTTCTCTCTGGACTCAGCTGCTCTCCTCTCTCTACAGGGCCAGCTATAAACTCTCAGGTGAACAGCTCATTTTTCTTCCCAGGGCCTCTGCCATGTTCAGTGCAACATTCTCTCTTTCCTCACATATCCGTTTCTCTGTGTGCTTACTTCCCAGGCTCCAGGATCAAAACTCCAAACTCTCTTCTGCCATGTTGTTTTCTCTGTGAGTTCCCACACATCAAGGGGGCAGAGACTCAATGTCCTACTGACATGACCCAATCAAAGCTTTAATCATTATTTAGTCAAGTAAAAGTGAAATCTCTGAATCCAATACAATCTAATGTGCCCAGAGGAACTCTGGGCAACACTCTCCCTGGAGGTGGAAACATTCACCCTCTTCAACTGCCAGGGCAAACTCACCCTCTCTGTACACATGGGTGGGGTTCCTCTTTTGGCCCAAAGAAATATCTTAATTCCAGGTCTGTTTCTGTGGTTTTCCTCTTGACATCATTTCCATTTCAGTCTCTCCTTTCCATTCCCATTTAGTCCAAGGTGACAGTAGTTTTGTTCATATTGCTCTCTCAAAAAGCTTGTTGGTTTAGCATGCAAGAATCAGGGGTCCAAGTCAACATACAGTAAGATTTTCCACAAGTCTTTCCTAGGTAACTGCATTTTCAATCCTGATTTACAAGTTCTAAGTTTAGTTAAGTCCTCAAATGGGACACTATCATTTGGGGCTTGATTTCCAGAGGCTTGGAATTTACAGAATCAGTTTCTGATTTCTTTGTGCCCAACAGTTCAATCCTCAGCTTATCTTTCTTATCTAGCATTTTGCTATGAGCTACAAGGAGAAGCCAAGTCACATTTTCTTGGTTTACATTGGAAAGTTCTTCAGTTAAATGCCCAGGCTTGCCATTTTCAAATTCTGCCATGAATAAAACATCAGGAGTTAATCCTGCTAAGTTCTCTGCAACTTTCGAACACGGATCACCTTTCTTCCAATTTCCAGTAATAGTTTCATCATTTACTTCAAAGCCTCATAAAAAGTCTCTTTAGCATCCATATCTCTATCAACAGTCTCTTGGCCTTTTCCATCAAGCATCTCACAATTCCTCCAAAAAATACCCCTTACCCATTTTTAAAATCATTCCAGCATTTTGTAATTGCAAAAGTATGAACTCACTCTCCAGTACCAAAATCTATTAGTCAGCCAAAGCCAAAGGAGTTCTGATGCAAAATACCAGAAATCTGTTGGGTTTTTTAAAGCGTAATTATTTGGGGTAGAAGCTTACAGTTACCAGGTCATAAAGTGTAAGTTACTTCTCTCACCAATCTGTTGCCATGTGTTAGAGCAAGACGGCTGCTGACATCTGCAAAGGTTCAGCCTTCCCTTCCCTCAAGGCTCTAACCTTCCTCTTTCCTCAAGCCGCCATGGTCCCAGCTTCTTCCAATATCAGCCATAGGCTGGGATAAGTCTTGTCTCTCTCCTGGGGTTCATTTCTCTCCAGGCTCAGCTGCTCTGCTCTCTCCACAAGGCCAGCTGTAAACTATCAGGCAGATCACTCATCTCTCTTCCAGGGCCTCTGCTGTGTCCAGTGGAGCCTTCTCTCTTTCTCTGTGTGCTTACTTCCTGGCTCCAGGATCAAAAGTCCAAATTCTGTCCTCTGTCATGTCTTTTCTCTTTGAGTTCCCACCCATCTCCTATTACAGGAGGGAGCAGTATTCCTGGAAACTGGCATGAATGAAAGCTATGGAAAAGAGTCCCTCAGCTAAAGGTGGGGACAGAAAAAAACAGACTTTGCCAAATTCTGAGAGGAGCCAACAGCAGGGTATGGGTGGAATGGTAAAACCCTAGCCTACTCCCACATAACTGTCCTCCAAGATCTTACCTATGTCTGTTTTTGGTCAAACTGAACATAAAGCCAGAGATCAAGGGGAAAGCTGAGCAGGAAAGAGCAGAGCAGAAATCTTTGGGTCGGCGTTTGGTGTGGGAGAGGATGTGGGAGGTGTTCTTCCATCATATTGTATAAAGGCAAGTCCTGCCCTTGCAGTTTTGCCTTTTCATGAATGTAGTTTTGTCTATTTCCAATAACCTAACAGTAGGAGTTTAGTACTCGCATGTCTAGTATGATCCTTAGTAAATTTTTCCTTAGATTCTTTCCATACCACATCAAGTTAGGAAGGTAAGATCACTAAGTAAGGACATTTCATTTGCAGTACTAATATGTAAAATGTAAAATTTTCCCTCTGGAAATATTTTTTCAGACCACCACGTGAATAAGATACAGGAAGAAGTTTTTATGAAGACATGCCCAACATGGAAGTGGCATTGAAATGAATAAAGGTAAGCTAACTTCATGCAAAAGTTAGCTTGCCTATAAATGTTCTAAGATAGAAATGAGATCAGTTTGTACAGAGCAATATAATGACAAGAAACCAACAGAGCCAGATAATCGCCAATAAAATAATTTGTAATTAGAATATAGGATTAAATTCTACCTTCAGCAACCATTTAAAATGTCATTCATCAAGCCACTATTGTTTTTCAATTTTGGTATCTGAGTTTGTGAGTTGCTGCTATGTCATTTTTGTTACTTGAACAATATCTAATAATAGTCATTCTATTAGTCTGAACTATATGAATTGAGCACAGTTAACCATTTCAGTCCTATAAAAATAGGAAAACAGATGCAAGACCTAATATATAAATATACATTAACTGTATGAGTTTTAAAAGAAATTATCATATAAATACATACATTCTTATGTTTTGAGGTTTATTAATTTCTTTGAAGTATATAATCTTTTACAAATGGCATTCATTATTCAAAATGCCTTTTTTAATTGGCATTTTGAAAGAAAAGTATATTACTTGTATTATAGCCAGCACCAACAAGTTGTCTGTGCCAGAATTAATCTCTTTGATATAGCTTTCTGAAAGTAATCTGTTTATCTCTTCCACAGTACATGCTTGTACAAAATTCTTTTGTTAATATAACACATCATCTGATCATTTTCATTAAGCACTTTGAATGAAGTCTGTTGCTGTGGGGATGGGAGAGTAAGAAATCTCTCTAATACATCTTAAAAAATCAGTACATCAAAATAGCATAGACACTATTTCTTCCTTGACACTTTTACTATTTATAAAAATGTTCAATGGATATATTCTGTCATTCAATTTTCATGTTTTAACTCCTTTCAAATTTAGCAAGAGCTGAGAGTGTTAACGAGATGAGACTTTGGCAGTATTTTTTTCAATCCTCCAATTCCAAAGACCGCTAACTGCTTGTTTGTCCTTGGAAACAAATATTAATTTCGATGTGCTAAAGATTTAATAAGAAATGTGTAATTCCTATTTTCAACACAAACTTTTTACCATTGGTGTTATAAATTGTATTTTTGTCAAAGAGATATGCAAATACCATCTAGAGACATATTTATATTTAAACTTGTGATATGGTAAGTAATTTGCTTTTAAATTCATGTCTATGTTTTTATGATAGAATGAATTCTCTAAACTTCCCAAATATACCAATTATCCACTGTAATAAAAATGTAGTTTATTTCCCCCAATTCTTAGGTCTTAAATAAATAGATTAAAAGTGAATATAAGATCCTTAATTTCATAAACAATTAATATATTTCAAAATCTTATTTCATTAAATGTGAGCTCATTGTAAGGAAGAAAAAGAGGAAGAAAAGGAGGGAGGAAGGGAGGGAGGGAGGAAAGAAGAAAAAAGAAAGAAAAGAACAAAAATAAACTCAAAATCAATAAAAAATAATAGCAGGGATTCTATCACAGTGTGTTGCAGAGTTTGCTCTACATGTTTCCTAAATTAGCTGCTCCCTTTAGCTGACTGGAGCTGGCAGGTGACATTGACCTGGGTCATTTGTGTGGTGAGGGATGATCAAGAGTGGGAGCAAAGCCCTCCCTCACGGCCTTGGCAGGCATCCCCCTCTACATCTCCATGGTGACAACTTTGTTGTTAGAAGAGAATTTTCTGTGAAAGCAACGAGCCTGCGTTTACAGCCAACCGTGAATCAGGAGGAGTGACTATATAGTAAGGGATACTTTTGCTCAAGTTTATTTCTCAGATGTCAGGTCCACATTTACTCAGGGCAGGTGGTCTCAAAGCATTGGTTACAGAACATTTTTTCAATTCTGAAGGGAGCTAAAGAAGCTGCCAAAACTAAGACAGAGTAAGAACTAAGTTCTCTGTACAGCTGATCAACTACTCCCGAAGTGCTGATAACTGAGATGCGGCAAGTCCCAGGGCCTTCGCTTCCTCACGTGGAAACTGGTATCTATCTGCCTTGCTGGTTTCAGAGAAGTATAATGAGCTCAGAAGAGAGATTACATAGTAAAGTGCGTTAGAAGCTACCATGTATTTGGCAGGTGGAAGATGTAGGATTACAATTTTAATGTGAAGGCATTGATGTGGGAAAATTCTCCGAAAAAGCCATGAAGCTTAATTCTACAAGACAGAGGCCTGGACAATTTGAACTGAACAGTCTCTGCTCCCAAGTGCTGAGTTTTTCTCTATTGTGAAGAATCAATCTGTAACTGCGGGTCTTAAACATATGAATGACCTGGGACACTAAGTAAAAATGCTGATGCCCTGGCCACGTACTTAGGAATTTAGAGTCAGTGCATTTTCATAAGTCTGGTGATTCTGGAGCAGGAGGTCAGCATAGACCTGGGCTTCCCAGCTTTCATGCTCACATGGGATATTGTAACATGTGTCAATGCTAGCCTTTGAGACAGCTGTGACACTACCCATGTATACTTGGGAAAGGTCATTCATTCATTCATTCATCAGTCAGTCATTCAATATTTATTGGGCATCATTTATGCTAATTACTGGGCTAGGCACTGGGGTAAAATCAACCAGACTGACAAACTCTTTACCTCCTGAAATTCTTATACTAGTGATAGGAAGGCAAGCAACAAGCAAAATCAGACAATGATTCATGTGGAGGGATGTAAAAATATGTATTAAGAGGGAATAATTATAAGACTCACCTTAGTAAACTGCTCAGAATTACTAAAAATGCAGATGGCCTGGCCATGCCAATGATGTTCAATCTAAGACCATCCTTATTTAAACCTTCTGATCATCAGTTTTCTTATCTGTAAAAGGGGAATAAATTTAGGACAAAAGTTTGTTGGGAGGATTAAATGTAGTAATCCATATAAAGAATTTAAAAGAATGTCAGACACTTATGAAATATCCAATAAGGGTAAGTCATTATTATTGTTGTTGCTGTTGTGATTTGGGCTCTTGGCATAATGGGGGAAATATAAAAACACTAAATAAACAGGACTATTCAATTAAGTGATGTGGTAACTTCACTGTTTTGGAATTTTTTCTGATTCAACAGAGAAAATGGGTTGTATAAACAGATTTGTAAACTGTACCGTGTGTGTATCTATATGCATATGTGTATGTATACATAAATGTATATATGTATGTACATTTATTTTGCCACAGTTCACAGAAAAACCAGTTTAAAATGGCTGAGTACATAGGATTCATTGCCCCACTGAAGAGAGGATCCCATCAGGGCCTCAGGTCCATTTCTTCATCACCTCTCGCTCTGCTCTCTCCGTGTTGCTTAATTTTCAGGTTGGCAACAAGATGGTTGCATTAATGCTAGACCTGACATCTGAACCCACCTAGATCTGGTAGAAAGTAGGTGAACATTTCCACAGGATTTCTCATAAAAAGCAATTAATTTCTTTCTCAGAAGCCTCAAGCAAACTTCTCACTTCATCTCCTTTGGCAATTGGGTCACAGGCGTATTCCTGAACCAATTTGCATAGGGAGAGAAACGCCGCTTACTCATTGGCTTGGACCTTCCCATCCCTAGGCAATCAACCCCTGTGGAAGGGATGATTGGCTTATCTTCACTGACGTAGGCTAATCAGGGCCAACCCAGGCACTTGAAGAAACTTCCCAAATCATGTGATTATATAATGGAGAGGGACCATTGGAAAGACCACCATATACCATGTAAAAAATTCTGGAATCCTTCCTCTTAATCCTACATTGGGCTTTTGTGTATCAGATTGTAAGTCTAAAGGAAACAAAACTTGAAGTGCTCAAAAACAGGGTAAAGGTGACGAGAGGGAGAGATGCTTTGACCTCAATGGCAGGGTTCTTACTGATGCTGTAAATATTTGGGCAGGGTGTGTAGCTGAAGTCAAGTGTTGTATGGGGATTGAGCAGTGATTCATTCATCCTTCTGTTTCTGAAGTGCCTTTTATGTGCTGGACCCTAAATGCCAGGGAGGCACTATCTGCCCTCCTGGGGGTTACATTCTAGAGGAGGTGGGGGAAAGGGGAGGGATAAGAGTACAGTATAAAATGAGGAAAGTAGAGAGATGGAATTTTGATGGTTACAGTCATGTGTCAACTTGGCCAGGTAATGGTGCTCAGTTGTTTGGTCAAGCAAGCACTGGCTTAATTGTTATTATGAGGACATATAGTGGACTTAAATCATCAGTAAATTGATTGCATCTATGGCTGATTATATCTACAATCAACTGAGGAGACTGCCTTCAGCAATGAGTGATGTCTCATCCAATCAGCTGAAGGCCTTAAAAAAAGAAGTGAGGATTTAAGCAGTCAGAAGAGAGAATTTCCATCTCTACTTCAACCAGCCAGCTTCTTGTGGAGAATTCATTGCAAACCTTGATCAGAGTTCCCAGCTTGCAGCCTGCCCTACAGAATCTGGGTCCATGTGTCCCCACAGTTCTGTGAGATAATATTATAAAATCTCATAAAATTTACTCATAGTTCCTGTCCGTTCTGTTTCCCTAGAGAATCCTTACTAATACAGGTCTTGTGCTGGTGCAACCAATGTGGAAGTGCATGATTCTGAAAGGTGAATTAAGCTAAGGGAGGGTATTCTTTACCCTCTGTTTCCAGAGAAGGGAGACCAAGGAAAGGATGGGGAAATTGCTTTGTTCAAAGATGGAACTCTGTTTCAGCACAACCTCAGTCATTTGACTACCATTTTTAGAATTTTTGTCCTAATCTGTGTGTCATCTGGACTATTACTTACTTACTATTTTTCTCAAATAAACATTTTAAAATTATCCTCAAACTACAAGTTTAATGTGCTTGTTATATTTTAACGCATAATTACATTTTTAAAAAGTGGGAAAAAAACAAACCTAAAATTAGGCTTTACTGTCTAAACTAGTTGTCTTCCATCAGTAGAACTTGTCTCAAACTTTGAGAAGCAATGCTCTATTCTCCTTGTAAGCCTCTAGACTTCAATTCCAGCATATACAACACATCTTTAGGGCTTTCTAAATCTTTAGGTTTGGATGTCCCTTAGTAACGCACAGAGAAGCATTTCTTGGAAATTTCAATTTTTAATTTTAATTTCCCCAGAGGTTTTTTTCCCACTCATTTTTGTGGATGAGTCCTGAGACAGCTCCTTTCATTTCTTTCCCAAGATGGAAATTTGGGTGTTCCCATTCTTTGCTGTCTTCTAACTGAGCACAACTGCTCCCGGCTAAGCATCTGGACTGAACACATTGGTCCATGCATTGACCATGACATTTGCGTTTTACCTTTTAAGAAAAGAAGGTTTACCCTTATGTGATGCTTGTGCTAAATCCCCCGACACATTTATTTTCATTTTTTGCATATTAGATTTCAGGTCTTGAATTTGCATCTTTCTGGCAAACAGTGTCAGGAGATTGTGTCTTAGCTCATGTCTGGAGCTGTACGTACATAAAACAAAGGCAAATTCAAATGGGAAAGCTCAGAGAAGGAAACAAAGGACTCACTATAATTGTTTAATCTGTATTGTTTCCTATTTCCAGTGGATAAATGTCAGAATATATAGTGGCATCATTTAAAAATACTGTAAATTATTTTTGGTGTTGCTCATTGACGGCTTTGTTTTGTTTGCACATGGAATGAAAGCAATGTTTGACCTTTTTTAGAAGTGCTTTTTAAAAATTGCAAAATATATAGTGCATATTGAAAAGAGGCCAGTTTTCAAATTGTGTCACAATTACTACATCTTGAAAAATATGAGGAAATTCCTTCTTAGAGGACTCTCGCATTTTATTCAGGTAAGAAGTACAAATTAGATGATAACAGTGATAAAGAATTATCTATTTTGTTTGAAATATCTGGTTTCATTAATGAAATGGTACTGACTAACCTCTTAGCCCAATAATCTGAAAGCAGCATAGGCTCCCAGAATTTGTTTCCTCATTTGGAGCATGGGCATTCCAGTAACTGAGTAGACAGGTGCCTTGTAGGCTTATGAAGAAAGGTGAATGAGAAAATCTTTGTGAAACTGGTTTGTAAATTCTCCATCACTATAAAATATACAGCAATATCTCAACACATTTTTTACCAAAATACTACATATTCCAATTATTTAGTAAAGTTAACAATACCATACAATCTCATAAATTTAAGGAAAAGCTAGGACAAATAAACATACTTTTGAATATTAGCAACCTTATATGTCTAAAAGCTGCTGACTTTCTTGCAGTTGTTCTATTGGTTTTATCTATAAGAATATTTTTGGATAATTTGTAGATCAGCATGGATTTTAATTACTGAATTAATTACTATAATTGCTTCAGTATACTTAGGGTTTTTATTTCTTATTTTGTATTTTTTACATAGTATTTGCCAGAATAGCCTTGTTAAGCTGGGCTGTATAAACATGTAATTATTTATACCAATTCACATTAGACCCATGGTTTAATGACTACCAATTTTCCACTGTTGTAATTATAGTCAAAGCAGGTCTTAGGTTATTTGAACTAAACAGTTCACTCTCTTACAGTTCTCATTTTTGAATCTGCCGTTCAAATTACATATTCATTAAAGGCAAAATTACTTATTAAATCATATATTAATTTATTCAATTATTCAATTATATATTCTATATATATTTATAAGTATAGAAATATTTATATAAATTTAAACTTTGTATGAGATATTTTCACTATTATTGATTAAAAAGGTGGCAATTCTGACCTCCAAAATATGTTTTCAGCAACATTAAATAAAACGTAAAAAGATGTTCTTCAAACCTAAATAACTTTAGTTTCTTCTAATGATAGTACTATATAATTAAGTAATCCCTGATATACAGGGAAAAATTATTAGATGTAAATACATAATTCTCCCACCACAGCTAAAAGAAATGCTATCATTAAGCATTTTCTACATTTTTGAAAAAGGTAATAAATATCCACAAGCCTATCCCTTAAAAAAAAAAAGAAAAGAAAGAGGCATTAATCATATTGATTACCCAATACAAGTGGGAAAACAGGAAAGTACAGAGGACATAGTATCAAGTACTTTACAGGGCAAACATTCTTTCTGTTTGTCAAACTCGGCTCCCAGGAATGGCATTGTTAACTAAGGTTCAGTATCATACAACATCTCTTTTGGCTTTCACAATTATTAATTCTCTAAGTTAGATATTCTCTGCTCTATTATGATTGCCAAGTTGGTCTATGGTTTTGCATTAATTCTTAATTTTTTAGAAGATAATTTTCACTAATTTACTAATTTGCTTTTTAAAAAAATTTATTCATTTTCATTTTTTTTAGATTATACAAATTTTTTACATTATACAAATGTTATAATAAAAATATAGGGGATTCCCATATACCTTGCTCCCCATACTTCCCATGTTTTCCCACATTAATAACACCTTTAGTTAGTGAGGTATGTTCATTGCAATTTATGAACACATCTTGGAGCATTGCCACTAAATGTGGATTAAAGTTTATGTTGTAGTTTACACTCTCTCCCACCCATTTCTGTAAGTTATGGCAAGATATATAATTGCCTGCTTCTGTCATTGCAACATTATTCAGGACAATTCTCAAGTCCCAAAAAATGCCAATTTGCTTCTTGGTGCACAACTAGTTAATGATGGCTTTGACTTGATTCTGAACCTGATCTATTGCCTATTTCAGTATCATCAAACACAATTACTATATCAGTGTCTAGGTAACTTTAGTACCCACTGAATTTGGAGTATTGTTTTGACCATTAATTCTGGGAAAAGAATCCTTTATATAGCAATGTAGAATGTTAGCATAAATAGGTTTTTCAGGATAGATCAAAAAAGCTTGTGTCTGAGCAAGGAAAGGTTGACATGGTGAACTGTCACATCTCAGAACCAAATATGTACATTGGACCCATTTTCAACAAGCCCCAGCTTCTTTGAAAATGTGCTTGATTTGGGTCAAAAATACTCTCCTTCTCTTCCCCCCACCTCCCAAAACTTGGTTTCATTTCTCTGTCTCAAATATTTCTTAGCACAAATGAGCTAGGAAATCTCTGAATAAGGGTTGTGAAGCTGCATAATTGCCCACTAAACAAATTTAACTTAGCAGTTTGTCTAAAAATATTGATCAAAAGGAGAAAAAGTACACCACTAAAAAACACTTATGGGTTTACGTTTTTATGTATATCTCCTATATGTATTCTCTTAATTGTGTATGCTGATCATTTGCAGGCACACATGAAAGAAATTTGACCTAAAAGTGATTTGTAGGCACAGATAGTATTTGTGTCCAAATTTGAGCTAATTCTCTCTATATGTTGTTATTTCCCACTCATAAAAGATTACATTTAATTCATTCAATTCAGATGATTTCAGACTTTGTTCCTGTAAGTAATATTAATTGTATTTGAATTGCAAATGACAACATAATCTTATTTCTTTATTTCAAGCCTGGGGACCCAAACATTCTACTGAAATGCAGACAGATGTTCAACATGAAGAATGTTTATAGGCTAATGGACTCAAAAGTGATTTTGTCGCCAACATTTTTGACTGTAACAAAAAGTTTTTAAGAAAAGAAACACGCTTCTGTTTATGTTCTCATTTATACACTATTGTGTGTGGGTCAATCGTTAAGCCTCTTTTGGTTTCTCCATTACAATATCTGGAGGAAACAGCACAGTGTTTGGAAAGAAAATGGCTGAACATCTGCTTCTGCCCTAGAAGGACTAAAAGGGACCAGATTTACCTTCTAGTCTTAAACAACTTTTTAGCTGTTGGGGAAAAAATAAAAAAGAAACAATGGACAACAGATAGAGTAGTTCAGTGATCTTGGAGTAGGAGGAAACAAACAAGGAAGGCTTTATAATTGCTCCAGCTTACTGCCTTCAGGATTTCCAAACAGTGGTATGGGAAGGTGGAGTGCAACTAAAACTCAGTGGTGGCCCTGTGTTGAAGAGGTAGTTGCAAGGTTGAGGAGGACAAGACAGCTGGACCTTCCAGGACAGAGTAAGAATGAGGAGAAAGTTGCACAGAAAGAAAGAACTCCAGAGATCTGCCAAGGATTTCCATGTCTGAGTCTTCAACTGAATATTTGTCAGTTCAGGCATGTGAGGAAACTATCAAGGCCAGGGAAGGGATGACTTAAGAACAGGCAGAACAATCCTAAGGCTCACACCATGAGAGTAAGAGTTGGTGTTATCAACAACCAGGGTTGAGAAGCTCTGCAAAACACGGAGCTTTGAGTAGAGTGCCACTAACAAGTATTGCCCCAAGAGTGGGTAAAATTAGTCCTAGACTATAGGAATGTCAAAGGAAGTCCTTTAAGAGGAAGAAAAATCTACCAGATGGAACAGAATCTACACGCAAGAATGAAGAGTACCAAAATTAGTAAACATATGGGTAAATATAATTTTTTTCCTTATTTTAAAACTCATTTTAAAAGATAACTGTTTAAGAAAAAATGATAGAAATGAACTGCGGAGTTAAAAATATGCAGAATTAAAATTTATGACATCAGTAACAAAAATTAATCTAGAATAGGTGATATGGAAATATTTTGTTGTATATAAAGCGCTTAATATTATTTGAAGGGGAAACATGTTAAGTTAAAGACACATGTTATGAATTCTCAAAACAAGCACTAAACATACACACAAACACACAATTAGAACCAATAAACTATGGTAGTTTGAATTATGTACCCTGGTGGTAGTGGGTGACAAGTTCTTCATTCCTGTGGGTATGAACCCTTTGCAAAATAGGACCTTTTGAAAACACTATTTTTCAGTTGAGATATGGCTAACTCAGTCAGGATGGGCCTTAATACTATTACTGGAGGCTTTATAAAGAGAAAGCCACTTAGAGGAGCAGAAGCTGGAAGACAACAGAAGGGGAACAAAAATGAGAGGACATCACCATGTGATGGGAAAGCCAAGGAACACAAGGATTGCCAGCCAGCCTGACTGCTACTAACCTCAGGGGAAAGCAAGCCTTCTAGTCTCTGAAACTGTCAGCCAATAAATTCCTGTTGCTAAACTAACCCATTGTGTGGTATTTGTCAGAGCAGAGAGTAAACTAAGACTTGAGCTAAGATGGAGATAAAATGAAATCATAAAAGATAGGACAAGGCCCAACGGCATCCTCAAAAGGCCCTCTTTATGATGGGTTAAGATTAAGAAGAAGTTTTATCCTGGCATACAGAACTGTACCTACTTCTATACTCAATCCAAAAGTAAGCAGAAAAATAGAAAAAAAGGAACCAAAGAACAGATGGAGCAAAGGAAAAATTAATAATAAGATAGTAAATTTAAACCCAATAATATCAGTCATCATATTTGATATAAATGGTCTGACACTTCATTTATAAGCCAGAGGTTTCCAATTTGTAAGAGAGTTAAAAAAAAAAGAAGTACATAGGTATTGGCTGCCCATAAGGAAATAACTTTAAATTAATGATCTTGGTAACAAGGATGGAATAAGATATACTATGCTAACATGATTAAAATAAAGCTGGAATGCCTATATAATATTAGACAATGTAAATTTCAGAGTAAGATGTTTAGTAGGGATAAAGAAGGCCTTTTTTTAAAATATAAGAATAAAGTGGTCAATTACTCATGGGTATATGACAATCATGAATGTTTATGAGCCTAATGAACTTCCAAATGTATGAAGCAAAAATTGTCAGAACTGAAAGGAGAAACAAACCATTCCACAATTATAGTCAAAGATTTCAATACCACCTCTCAATGATCAGTAGAAAAATTACACAGAAAATCATGTCAGTGGGGGTATAGAAGACTTTAACAACACTATTTATTACCTGCTTCACTGAGCTAACATTTAGAGAATGTCACTACACCCAACAACAGTGAATTCACATTCTTTCTGTGTCTGCACAGAACATTTTGCAAGTTATATCATATTCTAGGCCATCAAGCAAGTCTCAATAAATTTAAAAGTATTCAAATAATGCCAAATATATTCTCTAACCAAAATGAAATTATAGATAGAAAAAGCTCTTTAAAAAAAAAAAAAAACTTGGAAAGTTGGAAACTAAATAATTTTCTACAACTTAAAGGGAAAATCAAAATGAAAACTAGACAGTATTTTGAGCTGAATGGAAATGAAAACAATATATAAACAATTTGCCCAAATCAGAATTAATAGAAGGGAGATGACTGCAGGCCTTATGTATGTGAAAGGGATGAAGAAGGAAAATTATGAACAAATTTATGTTAATTTATTTTACCACTTAGATGAAATGGACAAGTTTCTTGAAAGACAAAAATTATTAAGCGTCTCTCAAGAAGATATAGATAACCCAAATAACCTATATATTAATATATATGAAACTGAATTTTTTTCTTTCTACCAGAAACTTCAGGCTGAAGAGAACTTTACTGGTGAATTCTTCCAAACATTTAAAAACAAACAATAGTACTTCCACATAATCTCCTCCAAAAATTTAACATGCAAAAAACACAAACCCTAAAAAAATAAAAAAAGAATTTCAATACACACCTATGCCATATTTAGAATTTAGTCAAGGTGGATTATAGACCTAAATGTGAAGCTGAAAGTCAGAAATTACATATGAGGAAATCTTTGTAACCTTGAATTAGGCAAAGAGCCTTAGATATAAGACTAGATAGATGATTCATAAAAGAAAAAATTGATAAATTGTGAACTTCATTAAATTAAGAATTTTTGTTCTTGGAAAGACATTGCTAAGAAAATGGAAAGGCAAGTTACAGACTAGATCCATTCACAAATCAAGTATCTGAATAAGGACTTGTAATCAGATTTTAAGGAAAGCTCAAAATATGTGAATGTTGGGCTGAGGTGGAGAAGGAGTTGACTGCAAGAGAGTAAGAGAAGAGTATCTTAGAATGACATCACTACTCTCTATTTTGGTTGTAGTTTTGTTGGTTATATAATTGTATTTGTCAAACCTTTAAAAACTGTATGCAAAATTGTTTCCAAAATAAATCAACGAGTAAAGAAATGGGCAAGAAATGTGAACAGAAAACAGAAGGATGGCAAATAAGCACATACAATTAATCACTATGGTGGTACAAATTACAATGGGGTCCTCTCCACTCCTATAAGGATGTCTACAAATAAAATAAAAATGAAACAAAATGACAATTTCAAATTTGATTGATGACGTAGAGCCAGTGGAATATTCATACACTGCTGGTGGGAATGCAAACTAGTGCAGCTTCTTCAGTAAGCAATTTGGCATTTTCTTATGATCTTAAACACTTCTCATTTGGGCCAGCATTCTACTCCTAGTTAATTACGTGAAATGAAAAATTATGTTCACACAAAAACCTGTATGCAAATGATTATAGCAGTTTCATTTGTAATCATCCAAAACTGGAAGCAACTCAAATGGTTTTCATGGAGAACTTCTCTACATCTTCCTCAACAACTAATGCAAAAGAACCCTATTAGAGTCTCTCTTCCAAGAATTTGAAATTGGTATTAAAAGTGCTTGTTCATCTGGAATGGTCACAAGAAGTGAACATTTAAACTTCAGAATGCTGAAGAAGCCAAAGTAGTGAAAGAAAGAATAAGCAGATGTACAGAAAGAAACAGATGAGATTCCTTGAGAGAAGACAGAAGAGAGTAATGGGACATAACAGGTTCCTGATAATCTATTTTTCATGATTCCAGGATGTCTTCATACCCAACTCTTCTTTCATCCTTGGGTTTTTGGATTTCCTGATATACCATTAATTTCTTTTTCTCCTTAAGTTAGCAATTTAGCTGTAATTACAATCACATAAAAATGTTAAGGAAAAATAAAGCTAAAAATTTACAACCAAAAAATGAGAGATAAGAGAAAGATTGAGAGACTGAGAGAGAGAGAGAAAGAAAGGGAGAGAGAACTGCAGGATATATGTAAAACTAAACTGTTATTAGTGATTTTGTGGAAGATAGTACCAGAGGTGACTTTACTTTCTTATATATATTTTTACATTTGGAGAACAAGTTATTTTTCTTTTTCACAAAAAAAGGAGAATTTACTACCCCACACCAGTTCTAATCATTACATGTAGAAATTGTTGATGATTCAATATTTGATGTTTAATGACAATATTTTACAACTCTAAACTATGTCACTGAAATACCACCATTTTCTACTTTCAAAATAGATTTGTTTCCATTGAAAATATATTTCTTTTATAATAAAAAGGTTTGTTAGTTAGCCAAAGGGGTGCTGATGCAAAGTACCAGAAATCTGTTGGGTTTTATAAAAGGTATTTATTTGGGGTAGAAGTTTACAGTTACCAGACCATAAAGCGTAAGTTACTTCCCTCATCAAAGTCTGTTGCCACATGTTGGAGCAAGATCACTGCTGACATCTTCAGGCTTCCTCTTCCTCTTAAGGTCTGTGATCCCAACTTCTTCCAATATCAGCTGTAGGCTGGGATACGTCTTGTCTCTCTCCTTGTGCTCATTTCTCTCTGGGCTCAGCTGCTCTGCTGCCTCCACAAGGTCAGCTGTAGACAATCAGACTCTTTAGGCTTTGTCACTCTCTCCCCGGGGCTTTATTCTCTCCAGGCTCATCTACTCTGCTCTTTCCTCAAGGTCAGCTGTAAACTATTAGGCAAACGGCTGATCTCTCTTACCTGGGCCTTTGCTGCGTCTTTGGAGCCTTTTTCTTCCACTGTATTCTTCTCCTGTGTGTTTACGTCCCAGAGTTCCAGCATCCAAAACTCCAACTTTCTCCTCAGCCATGTTGTTTTCTATGTGAGTCCCCGCCCACCAAGTGAGTGAGGACTTAACATCCTACTGACATGACTCAATTAAAGCCTTAATCATTATTTAATTCAGAGTGGAAACTCTGAATCCAATACAATCTAATATATCCAGAGGAACAGACCAATTTACAAACATAATCCAACATCCATTTTTGGAATTCATAAACAATATCAAACTGCTACAAAATTGAAATTGGTTTTGGCTATTAGGTTTATAACCTGTTTTCAGTTATGAAATTCTGTTGAATGGCATAGTGTTTCCTTGCAACACCATGCCATTTCCTCCTGAAGGTATTTTTCATTTAAATTAGTGTTCCTTTCAGTTACAATAGCCTTTGCACCAACAGAAGGAAAAATGTTTATTCTTATCTTTCTTAGGTAAAACCACCTTATAGTGAAGGATCTCCTAAAGGACCTTCAAATTCTTTGCTTTTATGGAAATTTAGTATATTTAATATTGTTTCATAAAATCATAGATATTAGGGATGATGCAATTCTTTTAAAAAAATCATTAGCTGAATCCTTCACTTTTCAAATGACAAGACTGAGGCATAACATGTTAAGTAACTTGGTAAAGGCCTACTTCAAGCTGGCCTTCTGTTTTCTTAAATAAAAGAAATTTGACTATTCCTGTTCTCACTGACATTATTTTAATGGCTAAATTTTTCTTTTTTCTCATGCTAATTTGCAATGGTTTATATTGCAATTGTACATTATAGAATGCTTTTCCTCTTCCTCTTCTTCCTGTTTCCCCCCTCCTTCTCCATCTTTTCCTCCTCTTCCTTCTCCCCTTTTTCTTTTTCATCTTCAGGTTTTAAGACTTCTTTAAGGTCTTAATTTAAAGAGCTTATTGTCATTCATTTTTAAACTAGGTAGTAAATGAGAGAAATAAGAAATAGCCTTGAAAGGGAGTTGGCATTTGTTTCTTGACCCAACTTAGGTTTACAAATTCAAGAAGCAATAATAACTCACATTTACTAGTTATGCATTATTCATTCCCAGAGGATCTCCTAGACTCCTGCCAAAACTGAGAACTGAGTAAGATCAAGCTCAGAATGTTTGTTTACTCCTCTAGCTGCTGTTTCCAGGTAGTCTTTTTGGGGACATTTCTTATTTGCCCTGAAGCTCAAGATGTACTATGTTGGGGAACAACTGACTATATTCAAAAAAGAGTCCTTTCTTTCTCAACACTATTTGTTTAGCCTATAAGCAAAATTAAAGGTTACCTTGCTTGTACTCATTATTTATGGCAGCTCTGAAAATTCACACAGGGTGACTTTCCCCTGGTGTTAGAGAACCTCAGAGTGTAGACAAATACAACTTCTTAAAAGAATTAAATAATATTAAAATCCCTATTGAGACTAATGTACAACTAAAAGATACCTCTTTTCTCCGATGATACTAATATGGAGTAAGTATGGGGCTGATAGATATATTTGGGGGCTAGGATAAATGGGATTGCCATGAGATGGTATTTTACCATAAGTCATAAATTAGAGTCTTGCATATAATTTTAAAATGAAAACAATCCAAATACCTAAATATATGGGATTTGTTAAGAAAGTTTTGTTCATAAGATTGAGTATAACACCTAGTAAAATATATTTGGATGAATAATCATGTGAAAAAGTCTTAATGATGTGATTTTTAAAAATGTTTATAAAACCACCACAAATTAGGATATGGAATATGAGTCCATTTTTGTAAAACAATCAACAAAAGAACATATATACCTGTTATGAGAAATTTTAATATTTTTCATTTTGCTTATTTTCTACATTGATATGTTAATTTGTATAAGGTAAAATAACATAAAATATTACTCTAACAATGTATAAGGAGTTGATCTATTTATGAAAGAAACACTGCTTAGGTGTTGTGGATAATAGACAAATATAAAAGCTACCTTATGAAAATGCTTTCTTAAGATTTTCTTTATGCAAATATAAAGAGGCCATATGCTGAATCTTGCAGTTTAGCATGAAAATAGCTCATATTCTAATGGCCCAGGGGATCTTGCCTGAGTTTGGGAGATTATTTAAAATTGTTTCAAATAACCAGGATCATTTAGTCTACAGAACCAGGTAGAATAGAAAGAAGAAGGAGGAGGAGGAGGAGAAGAAGAAGGAGAAGAAGAAGAAGGAGAAGAAATCTTCTAAACTAAGTAAAATTAGGACAGCTACTTAAAAAAAAAAACCCTCAGGGTTTGCTATATTAATTCTCCTTAGAGCCAATCATGCCTAACTATTTGTATTACCCTGAGAATGAAATTTGTATGGATTTGGAGCAGAAATCTTGTTCTTTCTCAGGTCCGTTTGACCATTTGCAATTTTGCTCTTGAACAGGTTTCTGAAGAACTCAACATGTTCCAAAATAGATTTCCTCTTATGGTTAGGAATGCACGTAAACTTTAAATTTATGCTGTCAAAGCACATGAAATGCTTAAACCTCTTAACAATCTCTCCCTAGCTATTAAAGTCTAAAGTTTAAGAAATGATTTCTCAGGCCCTTGACTATCGGGCTGTCGCTTGCCACTTCCTTTGTCTGTGCTGTTCCCTGTGCCTAGAACACCCTGCCCAATCTCCTGACCTACACCTACTCCAATCAGAAGTTTGGACTGAGAGGCCATTTCCTCCGGGAACCGTGGTTCAATCGCCTGCCCATGCGCTGTAGGGCAGGAACGGCATCTCAGTCTCCAGGGCATCACCGGGTCCTCACATACAGAAGGGGGCACAAAATACGAAATCATAAATATCATGTAGTTTCTTTTTTAATCTTATGCTATTTTCAGACAGTGAATTTGATCTTTTCCCAATAGGTGGGAAAGACCAAGGAATTTGGAGCTGGAAGTTTCTACTTCTGAAACCCACTGCATCCTGGGAATGTGATCTCAAGGAGTTACTCAACTTCCCCTACCCTCAGTTTCTTCCGATGTAAATGGGGCAAATGCATGTATTCTCTTCACCTCTCTGGCTTCAGGAACAATCTAGGTGGTGTGTATGAAAGCATTTTTTAAATAATCAAGTGCCATATATATATGTCTATTATTTTATTATCCACAGTTGTGTGCCCATCTCATGAGTAACATGTATTGTTGATGGTGGGTGGGGTTTGTCTTCCCCTAAAGTTCTTTCATCACTTCTCAATGAGCGACAGAAATGGACATGCACTCTAAGTGAAAGCAGTATGCTCCTATACAAATATTTCATCATATACTGAGTCCTTAATTCTGTATGTTTCTGCCCTTCCTATATAGAAAGTCCAGAGGTACCTTCTCTTACCCTTCCAGATTATTCATATAGCTAAAAGAATCTAGTGAACAAAACCTACCCTGAACTCATTTGCTTATAACTAAATTGGCCACATCTATCAGGGGGATTTTTTTTAGTTGCCTTATTCCATCGTTGAATATCATCAAATGAAATTTTGAATGATGACAAAACATAATTTGGCATAGAATTAGTACAATCAGTACAATAAAAACTGTTTTCAAATGGATTTTAAAAAGGTTATCTATAGAAAAGCATTCATTTAGGAAATGGTGACATTTGTCTAATTAAAGCCTGAAATATGTCCAAAGGTGAGATTTTGGCACTGTCTTGTGTCTTGACTGTCAAGCACTCTCTTTAAATAAGGTGTGTTGGCCTCATTGATTTGCATGAATTCTTCTGGTTTCTGTCATCTGAAGTCATGTCTTACAATTTTGAATGTTTATGGGTTTTGACAGTTCCCATCTGCTGCGGGGATGGCTAAGAGTCCCAACCCTACTTGGCAAAACTTTGTTAAATCTTTGCTTTTACTTGATAGAATTTAAATTATTTATAGTGGTTATGTCTCATTGATTATTAGAATGATTTTTTTGATGACACAAGAATTTCCTGTCACCATTTTCCAGATTATGAATAAATGAAAAGCAAAATGACACACACTTCTCATTAATATGAACTTTCTGATATTGTAATCATAATTAGTTAGACTGTGGTCCCTTCATTAATTATTTATTTATTCACCTTCATTTTCCACTTCATTTTGAAAAGGATTTATTGTGGTGTCATTTCATTAAGAAAAGCCCAATGCAACCACATCAGAAATGTCAAGTACTCAGAAATTGGCACCCTCAGAACAATCGCCCTTACAACTCCACAGAGTTAAATTTAGCTATTGCATGGCTCCTTTCTACAAGAAAGAAACTAGGGCAGAGATCAGCTACTAATGCCACGTGTGTCAAGATGGCAGGCCCATGTGTCACAGTTGCCAACTCTTTATGCCCAGTTCATGGGAAAGTCATGCTCTTTGTATCACTTAATAAATCTTTATCGGGAACCCACTATGTGTCAGTCACAGTCCTTAATACTGGGGAAAAGAAGGGAAGACAAAGAAGGTACCTGTTCTCATGGAGCTTACATTCTAGTAGAACAAGTCAGGCAAAATATATTCAAAGAAAGAAACTGAAGAGTACTGGGAAGGAAATAGAGGGAGCTAGGTTAAGAAGAGTGGGGATGGGGCAGTCAAGCAGAAAGATGCCTTCCTGCTGAAATCTTCAGTTGCTCGCCCCTGTGTTTGTTGTAAAGTCATTTTTCAGATTAGAATGTGAGGTTATGATATGATATAAATAATGGATGTTGTTCCTCTAACATTATGGTTTAGTTCCAACTTTTCCCTCTAATGTAAAATTCTTCTCCATGGTCATGGTACCTACCTTGCTCAATTCTACTTACTTGTTTTGTGATTACAAAACTAATGCTACATAATATTTATTAAACTCATGTTATGCTAAGCATGAATTATCTCATTTAATCTTACAAATACATTATGAGGTAGAACTATATTCTTTTTAAACATTTTTGCAAGTGTAACATGCAAGTTGTGAAGTATACAAATCTTAAGTTTTTATCAAGTGAATACATGTATGTAAATTCTACAAGATTCAGGTATAGAACATTACTATCTCCCAGAAAACACCCTTGTGCTTCTCTAGTTATGACCTCCTCCCAATGGTAACCATTTTTCTGACATCTATCATAATTGATTAGTGAACTTCATATCATATGAATATGCAATTTTTTTCTGTCAAGCTTCTTTTCCTCAATGCTATGTCTTAAAATTCATCCACGTTGTGGCAGGAAGCAGTCATTTGTTCTTTTTCATTGTTGTGTAGTATCCTCATGTACGAGGTTATTTATTTATAATTTCTACCACTACAAATGTTTGGATTATTTCCAGGTTTTGATTCTGAGGAATAAAGAGCTATGGGCATTCTTGTTTTTTTTTTTTTTTTTAATTTTTTAATTCATTTTTAAAAAATATTACATTCAAAAACTATGATGTCCCATTCAACCCTACCGCCCCCACCCCACCATTCCCCCCACAGCAACACTCTCTCCCATCATCATAACACATCCATTGCATTTGGTAAGTATATCTCTGGGCATTGCTGCACCTCATCGTCAATGGTCCACATCATAGCCCATACTCTCCCACGTTCCATCCAGTTGGCCCTGGGAGGATCTACAATGCCTGGTAATTGTCCCTGAAGCACCACCCAGGACAACTCCAAGTCCCGAAAATGCCTCCACATCTCATCTCTTCCTCCCATTCCCTGCACCCAGCAGCCACCATGGTCACTTTTCCCACACCAATGCCACATTTTCTCTGTGGACCTTGGATTGGTTGTGTCCATTGCACATCTATGTCAAGAGGAGGCTTAGATTCCATATGGATACTGGATACAATCCCCCTGCTTTCAGTTGTAGGCACTCTAGGCTCCATGGTGTGATGGTTGACATTCTTCAACTCCATGTTAGCTGAGTGGGGTAAGTCCAATAAATTAGAGTGTAGGAGTTGAAGTCTGTTGAGGCTCAGGGCCTGGCTATCATATTGTCAGTCCAGAGATTCAAATCCACTAGATATATCTTAAACCCCAGCACCAACTACAATTCCAGTAAAGTAGCATGAAAGTCTTGTGAAAGGAGATCCCATCTGTGTCCAGCTCCATCATGCAGAAACACCAGCTCCAAAGAAGGGCCAACTGACATGACAGTGAACCCCATCTGCCATGACCATAGAACCTGTGGGTCTCTTTAGCCCTCAAAAGAACCAATACCTGGGGTTGTATCTACTTTTTCTGTCTCTGAAACTCTGCTCAGGTGTGCATAAGGGCATATAAGCTCATTTCTCCTTTCCATTTCCCCCTTACATTAGGTCAAACAGCATTTTAAATTCCTGTTATTATATGTAGACAGGGATATTCTGCTGGTCCACGTTGAACCTTTAATTCAAGGTCATTTTCTAGTTGCATCATCAGCTGGTACTTGGTAGTGATCCCTTGCTGCCAGGGAGGCTCATCCCCGGCTGTCATGTCCCACGCTGGGGGGAATGCATTGCATTTACATGCTGAGTTTGGCTTCGAGAATGGCCACATTTGAGTAACATGAAGCCTGTCAGGAGGAAACTCCTAGGCACAGTGCTGCTCTAGGCCTTGTTCTTATTTCAGGCGTATAGGCTCACAAGCATAGTCATTAGTATCAGGGGCTTACTGTTGGACCCTCATTCCTTCCTGGTCCTTACCATTGCACCTGGGGGACTGCCACTGCTCCCCTGGGGACCACGACAGAGCACCCCTGGCCAGAAACCCAGTACCCCCCCCAGCTGTTGTTTTTAATTGTTTCCACTATGAGTATATCCAAACATTACCATGCACCCTGGACATATGCCCTGTCAACTGCCTGTCAACCATATATCACCTGTCAATAACATCCTATACCAGTATTCCTCTACTGCCATTGTTGAACCACTCTGTGATCCAAAACTTCCTGAAAAGTGAAGCCCAATATAATGTCAGGATCCCTTACTAGTAAAATGGAATATAGCGATGGGTTTAAAGGTTAGATATAGAATACGTATTGATTTGGAAAAATTCTACATCCTATCTTTTTCTTTTCTTTTTTCCTAATTATTGAGCTTCTTCACAAGAGCCCTAGATCACAGTAATTCATATATACAATATACAGTACTCCCACACATCCACCATAAAATCTTTTCCCTTCCACAGCGATATTCTTATAACTTATTCATATCATATTTACTTAAACTGATGTACAGACTCTGAGACAATAGCTTTCAAACAAGGTGACATCTGTGCTTACATTGTGGTCCATACTTTAGGATATACAGTTTTCTAAATTTTTAGTCATCCTATGTTTTACATTATGGTTTACATTATTAGTCTGTTGTCCCCATATGTTTTTGGTGTAATATTACATGTTTTATATCCATCCTTGTGTACTCTCGCAAAACTCCTCTCTTACCCCCACATTTACCTTGGTTCCATCCATTCAGCATCCATTTTCCCCTCCCCTTGGGGCCCACAGCGACAGCCAATCTCCATTTCCCGAGGAGCCACATCCAGAGATACTTGCAACAGTGTCCAGGGCCTGACTTGCTCAACTGCCTAATGCCCTGGGAACCATCCTTTCTCTCGAGAGATACAGTTCCCTCTTTTTTGATGGCATTAGTCCTCCCCAGGATGTGGGTCCACCTCCACTCTCACTACTTGGGTCTCTATCCAATGGTAAAACCCACCCTGGCAAAATGGGCATTCAGACATTCCTCAGGAGTCCGTCCCGTGTCAGACCATCCCCTCTGAGCATCCTAAAGAGATAACCCTCTTAATTATATTTTGATATGGTTTTCTCAGCATTTTACTCTCAGCCAACACCTGACACTCTCCTATGTTTGTATGTTGCCCCTCCCTCCCCCCAATTTTTTGGGCACTATTACCCATCTGCCCATCCCCAGCCCCCCTCAAACCTGCAAAGCCCCACCCAAAGGCAACCCATTGCCCCCATTTTATCTCTTCTTTGTGCTCATACTTACCGCCAGCTCATCATAGATTCCACCCCTGCAGACGTCGGCTCACATCCTTCCTCCACCCCCCAATTTCCTGTAAGCCTATCTTCCAGTCTCTAGCTCTCTGAGGCAGCTTGCTTATTTCTTATCATTGAGGTCATGTAGTATTTGTCCTTCAATGCCTGGGTTGCTTCACTCAGCATAAGGTTCTCAAGATTCATCCATGTTATCACGTGTGTTTGTAGTGTATTTGTTCTTAAAGCCGAGTAGTATTCCATTGTATGTATATACCACATTTTATTGATCCACTCATCTGTTGATGGGCATTTGGGTTGACTCCAACTTTTGGCGATAGTGAACAACGCTGCTATGAACATTGGTGTGCATATATCAGTTTGTGTCCTTGTTTTCAGTTCTGCTGGGTATATACCAAGCAGTGGTATTGCTGGCTCATGTGGCAAATCTATGGTTAGTTTTTTGAGAAACCGCCAAACTGTCCTCCAGAATGGTTGTATCCTTCTGCATTCCCACCAGCAGTGGATGAGTGTTCCCATTTCTTCACATCCTCTCCAGCATTTGTTTTCTTCTGTTTTTTTCATAGCTGTCAATCTTATGGGAGTAAGATGGTATCTCATTGTAGTTTTGATTTGCATTTCCCTGATAGCTAGAGATTTGGAGCATTTTTTAATGTGCTTTTTAGCCATTTGTATTTCTTCTTTGGAGAAGTGTCTGTTTAAATCTTTTTCCCATTTTTAAAATGGGTTGTTTACCTTTTTATTTTCAAAATATATGAGTTCTTTATATATGCAAGTTATAAGTCTCTTATCAGATATATGGTTGCCAAATATTTTCTCCCATTGTGTGGGTTCCCTTTTTACTTTCTTGACAAACTCCTTTGAGGTGCAGAAGGCTTTAATTTTGAGGAAGTCCCATTTATCTATTAGTTCTTTTGCTTGAGCATCCTTGTTGATGTACTTTTGTGCACATACATACTTGTTTCTGTGGGTTGATATTTAGGACTAGAATTGCTGAGTCACAGGGTAAGAAGATGTTTGGTTTTAGTAAATATTAACAAATAATTTTCTAATCAGTCAAGGGTTTTATCAGAGACATTGAGCCATTTGAGTGACATAAAATAAGGGATTTATTAAAAGGGTTGTACCTTATTTAATTTTAGAAGCCAAGGTAGAAATCTATTGAGGATGCTGCTACTGTGTCTAGTGTTGAGCTCCAAATCATTCTAAGTCAGTCATTCCATCAGCTAGGAAGAAAAACTGAATTTAGAAGAGAACAATGAAAGGCTGGAACTTATGAGCAGAACTATAACACCTCAAGAACAGAGTTGGACCCTTGTTAGGAAATACTGAAGAGCACCTTGGTCACTTGTCATCTCCAACCTGGTCACGAGCCATCTGCTGGAGAAGCTGGCATCCTTTACTATGGAGCAGCATGTGTGTTTGGTCCAGTTCTTGGAGAAACTGAAGGAGATGAGGGGAGAGCTGATGAGCTGCAGATGAGCCAGCAAACGAGTGCCACCATGCCTGATGTCCTATGCTGGCCCTCAGAGCAGGAGAAATACGACAACTGCTTCACTTACACCTTAAAAATCTTACACAGGATATCTTTTCTGACCAACACTAGCAAAGAACCATACAGGGAAAGAAATTCTGTGAAATACAGTTCTAGCCTGGCTGAGTCAACAAAGGGCAAAGCCACCCTGTTCTTGCCTTTGTCACCTTGATGTCCATACATACCCTTTAACTATCTTAACTTCTATCAAAAAAAGCAAAATCATGCTTCTTCCTAAAATGATATAGCAGTTCCTTGTACAATGCCGAAACTGCTATCCCTCCTCTTTATCCATTTTTGGGTTATCTTGTTAACTCTTCTTTCTGAGTCACACTCCCATTTTGAAATCCTTCACTTAAATAGTCAGATGTAAGGTTAACTTTTATGAATATATCTTGTGGTATATGGTAGAAGAAGGGGAGAGAGAAATAAAAATAACCGGTTAATACATTTACAAATAAATTCATATCAAAATGAATAAGAAAATACTCCTAACTATTATAGCCCTCATTTCCACAGCTGGTCACATGGTTGTATCTTGGATCTATCAATTTCATATTTATTTTGCCCTTAGCAAACACTTCAGCTAGCATAATTTTTTGTCTGGTGGAGAGATTCAAGCTTTCATGCCTGAAAGATCTGGGCCATTAGCAGTCCTGCCTGTATTGGGCGGTAATTTTCCATTGATTTGAATGACAGGACAAAGGAGTACTAAGAGGTACTCAAAGGATATTCCACATTCCAAACATACTCCCTTGCCCCCATTATGCAGTAGCAATCTAATTTCCCTTGATAATTAGGATCAATCACTCTAGTCAGTTCAGTAACTCTTTTTTACCTGTTTAGTCATTAGCATGGAAGACGAAAGTGGCCCATCTATCAGTTTCAACTTTCAAGTTAATGGAACCATTACTAAGTACCCGGATAGAAGTATTCCTCTTTGGGGAACTAAGACCTCTATACCTTATGACAGATGTTGGTCCAGTAAAACAGTCATTAGTCACAGGTGGCTATATGCATTTACATTTAAATGACTTAAAATTAAGTTAATTTTAAAATTCATTATCTTAGTTGCAGTAGCCACTTTCAAGTGTTAGGTAACCACAAGTGGACAGTGACTACTACATTTGGACTGTACCAATATGGAGTATTCCATCTTCAAAGAAAGTTCTATTGGACAGAGCTGGAGAGAGTGTTGTCTTCTGCTGGGGGCATGCTTGGAATTCAGCAGTGGCTATAGTCAGATTGGCCTTAATGAGTGATAGTTTATCTTTCTGAGCTCATGTGTGAACTCTAGCCCTAAAACCTTAGCTACTTTTTTTCATGAACCCATTGGACAAGGACAATGTTATCTGGGAAGAGTCTGATTGTCCAGATAATCAGTAAAATCCTCCTCTGTTTGAGGTTGCTTTGGTCCACATTCACATGAGGAACAAATATCTTCATAGTATGTGCCTGTTTGCAGACTTCCTTACCATTAATTTTCCAATTATGTTCTTTCCAAGACCCCAACTGTTAGCTAATCCATAGCCACTTCCCATTAAGTAGTATAGATCCATGCCTTTAGCCAACTCTCTTTCTTTCCATTGAAAGTAAACAATCAAGTGCACTGCTTAAATTTTTGCCCACTGGGAAGATTTCCCTTAACCACTATCCTTCAGGCCACTTCAGAGTGGCCCTATAGAGTTCCCCTGTCTGTAGAAAAGTCCACTTTTTCTCTGAGTCAACTGATAATAGAAAATCTCCAAGTAGCCAGGAGGGCAGATTGAGAAGGAAGAGGCAACATAACAGAAGTATGGCCTGTGAGCATATGGGCCACTTGTTCATACGTCTAATATATGCCTTTAGGATAATTGCACTCAGTCTTGTATATACCACTTCCATTTGATGATGGCGTGCTACTGTGTTGTCCAACCTTACGGTTTTACTGTTAGACAACACCAAGTTCATGACAGTCATCTCCGATTACATGGTAATTTTGTGGCCCATTATCAAGCATTGATTCTCTATTTAGCTCCAGTAGTAAACCTGAAGCTGTTTCTCAGAATACTGATTATTTGCAGAGGATGGCATAGCTTTGATCCAAAGTTCTGAATATTTGCTCTATGGTCCACTCATTGAGCATTGCTAAAGTCTCCACAAAGCATCTCTGCCACAGATATGTCAAACATCATCAGAATGTGGTCTGTGAAAATCTGATGCTTTGTGCATCCCAGAAAGGATCATGCTCTTGGAGGTAATCCACTTCTGTGGGTGTGGGACCCTTTGATTGGATTGGTTTCAGCTGGGGGGTCTTTGACTGGATTGCCTCAAGGAGGTGTGACTCAGGGTGGTTCTTGGTCCTCTTGCTGGAGTCCTCTATAAACAAAGGATTGAAAACAGAGACACAGAGGAGAGAAGAGAATAAACCTAAATTCCCACAGCTGATTACAAGCAAGAAGTAAACCTGCAGAAGGAGGCAGAGACCCAGACTGGCAGAACCACTATCGTATCTTGGCACATGGCAGGAGCCCAGGATTGCTAGCAGCTGACCTTTGGTGAGACAGCATCTCTGATGATACCTTGATTTGGACATTTCCACAGCCTCAGAACTGCAGGTTTTTAACTTAATAATTTTTTTATTATAAAAGCCAATCCAGGGCAGGGTGGGGAGTGGAGTATATGGGAACCTCTTATGTTTTTTAATGTAATGTTTTATGTGATCTAGTTATCTTTTTAAAAAAAGATTAAAAAAATAAAAAACACACATAAAACATTTTAAAAGGCAAGCCACTTATGGTATATTGCTTCCAGCATCTTTAAGCAAACTAAAACATTGTCCAAGTATCAGAGCCACTGAGGGGTTATTTTTTAAAAGTCTCACTCAAAACTGATAGGTTATAAGGCCACTCAATGAGTGGATCAAAGTGGCACCCAAATGAGGTTTATGGTTATCCAAAATGTGAAAAGACCCATTAGGAATTGCAATTCTTTTTTAGTTATAGAAGGAACCAGATAAAGCAACTGGTCTTTCAGTTTGGAAAGAATATCACAACACACCGCAGAGCACTAGACCTCTGGAAATTTTACAGAGATATCAGAACCTCTGAATTTGTTGGAGATCTTTTTCCCATTATATTTTAAGCCTGGAGCCTTCCAGGATGTCTAGGATAGCTGCTACTTCCTGCTCCTCTGGTCCAATCAGCATGATATCACCAGTGCAATGGATTATCAGAGTAAGGGTGTATCCAAGGGTGGAAATGCCATAGAGGGCCCTGTGGACTGGAGAGTTTAAATGTCCCTATAATTCTGGCTCTTCTATATGAAAGCACGTTTTTTCTGGTGTTCTTTAATGATAGGTAGAGAAAGAGAGAAAGAAACAAAGGCAGAGTGCAGATGCCAGGGGATGTGGTTATTTGCTCCAGTAATGATACCACATCTGGTCCGGCAGCTGCAATTGGATTTCACCACCTGATTAAGCTTTCAATAATGCATTGTCATTTTCTAAGACCCATCTGTCTCCTTCACAGACCAAATAGGCAAGTAGCATAGGGATATTGTAAGGATCATCACACTGCATCTTTCAAATTCTTGATGGTGACATTTATCTCTGAAATCCCTCCAGGAATGTGTTACTGCTCTTGGTTTTTTATTTGGTAGGTGGAAGTGGTTCTATGGGCTTTCATCTGGCCTTTTCTATTATACCTTACTCCAAGGGTCCAGGACCCAATTTGGGAACCTGCTAAATGCTAAATATGTATTTTTCAAGTACATAATTCCAAAACTGGGGAAAAAAATAGGGTGGGAATAGAGATGCACAGGGCCCACTGTGAGACAGACCTATAAAAAAGTCCATTTATCTCCTGGCCTATATAAACCTCTCTCCAAATGGTGGACCACAGTGATATTTTGGGTCTCCAGGAATTACTGTCAGTTCAAAGGTACTGTTGCATAATTTCTGAAAAGCTAATTACCACTGTCCCCATTTCCCAGTGCATAGTCTCTCTGGAAATGGCTGCAGGTCCCATTGGGGAAGGCTAGGAAGATGATCTAAAATGTACATTTTTGACTGTGTATCATCTGCAGACCACAGTGATAACTATTGACATCAAACTGGAATTCCTGACTTAAGAGGTGATAAGGGAGTCATAGCATGAAAGGACCCAAGCGGCACCTAATTACCAAAGCCAAAAATGGTATAGTTACCCCATGGATAGCAAAGCCAAAACAATAAATCAGAATAGTCTTATCTGGAGAGATATTTGGTTCTGTCTGACTGTGGTCCTCCTAGAAGTGAAATAGACAGGAAGTGATTTTTCATTTATTTGGTCTGGAGAATAGAAGTCTGACTTGAATCACTGGAATGGAGAATCATGGCACCTTAAATAATTACCTCACTTGAACTAGTTCACAGATCCAGAGTCCCTTAAATGAAGAAGAAGCCAAGTCCTTTGAGAAAACATCCTGATATACAATAAAAAATAGCCACCACAGAGCAATTCAAGGGTTTGGGGTCCTCTCATGAATTTGTTTCTTACTTGGTGAAGGACATGTCCTCTAGTCCCTCCTGGGGGACATAATTAGGGAGTAAGATTTACGTGATGAATCCACTCTACTATTCCAATCTCCTTTTGTCTCCTTTATATTTTACCAAAGAAGCTCTGGTATTTCAAATTCTTTTGGTATGGGCTACCTATGGTCCCGGTTTGAGTACCCAATCAAGCAAATGGTTTGAGCCATTTCAGCTAACACATTGACTATAGAACTTCCACTTAATGAGCAAACAAATCCATTCATTTGTTTGGATTCAACATTATGTTCCTTCTATCTTGATCACATACCCTTAACATCCATTCCAACACATATTCCCATATTTCTGACAATATAAATCAATGTAATCAGGCAATTCTTTTGGTGTGTGCGACACTTCATTATGGGTCACATGTTGTACCCCACTCTTTGGGACCTGTTGGTACTTGAGCCTGTTTAGAAGTCTCTAACAATGACAGGTGGTAAACGAAGGTCCCAAGGAGTATCAGCAGTCCTTGCAAGGCAATTAGCTTGGGGCAGGTCACTACACATTCTTGAAGCAAAGGTGACTTAACTCCTAAGTGAGATGAAGAGCTGTTTCACCACTAAAGATAGGTTGGCTGAATTTAGTAGTTCAAGATCTTCAGGTTCATTAGAACATTTTTTTTTTAAGTTTTTAAAATATTTAGTATTTCTTCTTTTTTTAAAATTTAATTTAATTTTTTAAAATATTACATTCAAAAAATATGAGGTCCCATTCAACCCCACCGCCCCCACCCTCATTAGAACATTTTGATATGACATCATCCCAAATGGTAGGGCCCTCCTATCAATGCCCTAAATTTAACATGACAAAGAGTGAGAGTGGAAAGTCAGTTCTTACTGTTATTCACCCAGATGCTGGATAAGACTTTGGTTTTGGTTTTCTGAAATCTCAGCTACAGGAGATAGAGTTTCTTTTAGGCATCCAAAGAAGCTCCTTTTTCCTGCACATAGACCTTAAGTTTGGGATTTAAACTTTTTATCTCAGAGTGCTGACTGTTTTTTCTGCAACTATGGAGAAAATCAGAATTTTCCTGTTTTTCTGATAATGTGATGTCATAGTGATTGATTTTTTTGTATAATAAACTTTATTTTTAAAGAAGTTTTAGATTACAGAAAAGTTACATCAAAGTATAGGGGATTGGCATCTACCTCGGCCCCCCCCCCCTGCATTTTCCCATATTAACATCTTACATTAGTATGGTAAATTTGTTACAATTGACAAACAAATATTGAAGCATTGCTACTAACCGTGGTATACGTTTTACATTATGGTTAATACTTTGCACTATGCAGTTTTATAGGTTTTAACAAAATGTATAATGACCTATATCCACTGCAGTACCTTGCAGAACAATTCCAATGCCCTGAAAATGACCCATGTTCCATCTTTCTTCTCTCCCCTCCTCTCCCCTCAGAACCTCTGGTAACTACTATCTTTATATCAATGTTACAATGTTAAGTTCTTCTGTTACTACAGTAACTAGTCTACTTTGGTCCATGATTGCATTTCCCCTTATATTTGTTCATTCTTCAATCTTGAGGATTTGGGGATGATTTTTAAAATATTAACTAGTCCTTGTATTTCTTTAATAACTTAATGTTTTATATATTATTTGGATTTAATTTCTATTATTTAGTTTGCTTATATGTATGTTGTATCTTATGTATATATGTGTATATATATATATATATATATATATATATTTGCTTTTATGCTCGAGAGAGATTGCTGATTGTTGTTAGGTTCTGTTAAGTTTAAAAACTGAGGTATAGAGAGTTTAAATAATTAACCAAAGCTATAAAGCAAGTGAGTGATTAAAAATGAGGATGTCTGAAATCAGAATATAAATCTATAAAATTAAATTTTAAGGAATTGCTAATTATACAATTTTCAGAAAATGTTATAAAAATGATGCTTTCATTCTGTGAAATCCCATATATTAAAGGTTATAAAAGGTTATATGTCTGTAGTTTTCTACAAATTACACCACTTTGGAAAGTTGTTTTGTTTTCTTTTTCTCCATAGGTTGGTACTTAACTTTATCATAACTTGTAAATCATCTGTTCTCATCTAATTTCTTCTTTGCTTCCCTTTCCATGATCACATACACTTGCTCTTCTTCAGCCACACTGACTGCTTGCTGCCTTTTAAACATGCCAAAGCCCAGCGCATTCTTATTTCAGGGTTGTCACATGTGCTATTTCTCTGCCTAGAAAATCCTCCCTCTAGCCTGGCTCAGTCCTCACTTTCTTCACTTCTCTGCAGCAATGACATCTTATCAGAAAGAACTTCCCTGACCAAAATCTTCCTTCCTAAGTGTCTTAGTTTGCTAGGGCTGATACAACAAATACCACACACTGGTTGACTTCAACAACAGGAATTCATTGGCTCATAGATTCAGAGGCTAGAAGTCCAAATTCAAGATGTCAAGTCCAAATTCAAGATGTCTGAAAGGTCTTATTTTCTCACTTAGTCTATAGTGTTCCGGCAATCCTCCATCACATGGTGAACTCTCTTTTCTTGTCTGCTCTGCTGGTTTCTGCTGACTTTTGACTTCTACTTACATGTCCAATTTCCTTTGCTCTTAAAGATTTCAGCCATATTGGATTAAGGTCCACCCTCAATCAGTCTGGCCACACCCCAACTAATAATAACAGCTTCAAAGATCTTAGTTACACTCAGGTACATGGATGAGGACTTGAGTGTGTCTTTTGTGGGAAACATGATTCAATCTCCAGCACTAGGTGGATTACAAACTGAAAGTACAGAGCTATGATTTCTCTTTCCCCATTCACCCCAAAACCTTTCACTAGTTCTCTTTACCCATAGTATTTACCACCACCTGACATTTTAAATCCATTTCTCTAACTTTTCCAGAAGAATGTAAATTCCTTTAATGTAGGACTTTGTTATGAATCCTGCTCTATTTCTAAGGCCCAAAGGAGTATCTGGTTTATTACAGATGTTCTTTTATAAACATTCACTATATGAGCAAATGCACAAATAAGTGAGTTTTTAAGTGTCTAAAGTTATCATAATTTTTCAGAAATTCATGCTAATTATTTTTCTTTGAATCTAATCCTGAAAACAAGTTTAGTGCCTTCATTGTTGTCTTTTCTTTATTGCAATCATCGCAGAAGGGGTTGATAGATATTTAACAACTTCTTTGAGATGCATCCTGGCTGTGCCCAAGGTAACTTGGAGGTGGGAGCATTAATCATTTGCCATATGATAAGGTTCTGTTGTTTGCTTGTGGTGCAGGAAGTTCATAATGCCCACTTTATATGCAATATGCTTTAAAAATGAAAGATTATTGTTGATATTAAAGTAAGATATGCAATATCATATGTAATCCATTTCCCTCAATGTATGCCCTCTAGCAGTATTCAACCCTGACCTTCACACTTAGTCCTGAGATAAATGTAAAAGTGGGGATCTCTATATAAATAAATGGTGCAGTCTACCAAGTGATTTCTGGGGCCAAAGAAATAATTGTAATTTATGAGATATACTTATGATAGTCATGAATGTTAAGCAGAGTATATAATCTGGGTAGCATGACTTTGATTTCTAATTCTAGGTCAGTTCAGCTTAATTCTACAGTTTGATATTTCATTTTTCTTTCTTCCTTTAAATTGAAAGCTAATAGTTCACTGTACTAACATTTGAATGTCATCCTGTGTTCCAGCCACTCTCTGTCTAACTCTGAGCAAGCAATTTGCCCTCCTCAGCCCTCAGTTTCCCTAGTTTGGCTTACATGTTTTCTAATGTCCATCCTAAATCTATAAAATGCAATGATTATATATCATCACAGATTAAGAGAACCAGTTTAGAGATTAGAATAGAGCAAATGTTTTAGTCTTCAGTCTCAAACATAGCTTTCTGATATAGAGAGAAGAGAAAAAAGGAGGGGAAAGAGAAAGAATCCTAAATCTTTTTTTTTTTCTTTTTCCTTTTATAACACATGTTTTAAAATTACAACCTCAGTTTGCCAGACCTCTCTTACCTGGGAGGACAGATGGAAACCAGAATCACAGAGTAAATCACGTTTTACCAGCTTTTCCCAGTAACTCCTGACCCAGAATCTCCAGTGTTTTCTTGAGCAAGAGCCTTCTTCTCCACCGAGTGTTCCTAAGTAACCCCAGGGAGTGTGTCTGAAGGTATGGAAAGTAGTAGAGCATAGCTCAGGGAAAGAGGTTTCAGTGATATCAGTCAACTAAGGTTCTGATCTGATGCAGGATCAAGCATTAGAGTACTGATGTAGTTAAGAGCCTAAAGGATGGGGTCTGGGATGTTGGAGGACAGAAAGGAAGATCAGGGTAGATCAAGCAGGGCCTGTGACTTCTGTGTAAATTACTAACCTCTGCTCATTGTAAGCTTCAGGCATAAGTTCTGGTGGGGTTATGGTGGGAGGAAAATAGGAGTGCCAAACATCATCCTACATTTAGGATGGGTTCTCCGTTGTACTGCCAAAGGTTTTTTTATACTTCCATTTCTTCCTGGGTGGTTCCTTCTTACCTAAGTGAAAGAGGCCTCCCAGGAGGTCGTTGATCTTTTATGGATTTCTTAGAAATTAGCCCTGCTGACTCACTAGATATACCCAGTCATATCAGACTCACATTTAAAATACAAAGTAGAAGTATCTGTATTGAGGCTGAATCATAATACAGTACCATAATCCAAATTTATCTACCTTCGGGAATTAAAAAATGTATTTATTTAGTGTATTTTCATTTCTAATTAGAGTTTAAAGATGTTTTAGATAAGCTCTCATCAAAATCCAATTTGCAATGGTTCCTTTGCTATCTGCTTGTTGATCCACTGATCTTGAAAGTTCCACTGCTCTATCATAGAGATGAAACCATACCCCTCTCAAAATCAATCTCCTTACTTGGAAAATGTGCTGGTACCACTGGGACTATTTTTAATTCTGACAAAATATAGACACACTTTCTCAGAAGTGCTGAAAGAGAAAGAGCTGGTCTAACTAAAAGCTAATTTTCATAACAATGATTTTAGAATCTTTTGCCCTCCTTTACCATAAAGGTTCAATGACTTCATGCAAACATGTTGAGGACATCCTGCTTTCCCATTAGAAAAGATGAGCAAATATATTCTCATATTACATATATGTGGTAAAGCTAGTGAAAAAGCCCTAACAAAATATTTGTTTCAGCCACAAAGATGAAAACAAATGCTTGCATCTGGGAAACCTCCACTAGAGAAACCAGTCATTTTAATGGAAGGAACTGTTTGTACAGCTAAAATCGTGTTCCAATGTAAAATGTTTATTTGTGGAAAGGATGCTTTATTTAGCAATGCTTACAAAGCTTGATGAAGAAGAAGCTAAAAAACTGAAGTCTAGTATTAATTTCTTCATAAAGTATTATATATGGCTTAACTATTTTTGTGAAAATGACATTTTTTTTAACAAGGGGACAAATTCATTTGCTGATTCTTTTTCCCCTATTTGGTTCATTACATGTTTTTTAGGTGTATTATTTCAAGCATTTTATTGATAAGGTCCCACTGGATTAATATTGCATTTATTTGTTTTAGTAGTTGTCATATTTGATTCTATAATTGTTTGAGATGAACTTGGTAGCACATAGGTAGTTTGCCAACATGACAAACTTTAATAAGAGAGAAGTTAGGAATAATACATGTGGAAGTTAGCACAAAGGGCAGTGTCATGGTTTCAACTTTGAAAACCCCATTATTTTGCACAGAAACCCCATAAGAATCCTTTGACTCCACCACACACCAGCCTAAAAGATTTATGAACTGAGATATATATATTAAATAATTATGCAGAACCTCTCAGAGCTGATTAGAGGTTTTAATGTAGGATTCCCTCCTAACACTGATAACAGCACAAAGAATAACATGCTGTTTGAATAAGTGTTAAAATTCCCAGTAATTTCTGTTACTCTACAGAGGAAATAGTAAAAAAAATTTTTTTTTTCTTTTATTAGTTGTGTTTATTCATTTGCCTGGGTTATATAAGGTTACCTAAGACTAAATGACTCTGTTGAAATACATTTTTCTTAGAGGTGGGGGGTATAATTTCATACTTGAAAGTCAAAGGGAAAAATTATTTTTCATGTTATGGACTTCGAAAGTGCATGACTGAATGAGAGACACCATGAATAGCAGTGACATAATTGTTCCAGCAGGGAACATTTTGGAGGCCAGTGAAAATCATCAGATTGATGGGGTTCAGGTGGAGCTCCAGGATCAAGGCAGGATCCAGGAGAACTTGCAATCTCTGATGACAATTCAGAGACAAAGGTTGGAGGAAGTAATGAGACAGAATTCAGCTAGGTCTAATAGTGATAATAACATTTGCTAACTTATATCTAGGGCTGAGAGTGTGGCAGGCATTTTACATATATGAGCTCATTGGATCCTCCCCACAGTTCCCTGGTATAGGTTTACTATTATGCCTGTAGCCCCTGTGGTGGTTTGGAGATGTGTACCTCAGAAAAACATGTTCTTAAATTTAATCCATTCCTGTAGGTGTGAACTCATGGTAAGTAGGACTTTCTGTTGAGGTTACTTCAGTTAAGGTGTGGCCCAACTCAATCAGGACAAGTCTTAATCCCATTACTTGAGTCCTTCATGAGCAGAATGAAATTCTGACACATGGAGAACAGACCCAGGAAGCAAGAAGTTAAAGGTCAATGGAATTTAAAAGAAAGGAGAGACCAGGAGAGGCTGCCATATGTATTGCTATGTGACGGAGGAGCCAACAACCAGGAATCTCCAGCAGCCAGTATCAGAACACCAGTCCTCATGAAGAAAGAATTGCCTTGATGATGCCTTGATTTGGACTTCTCCTAGCTTCAAAAAATATTCATTGCTTAACTCAACCCACTGCATGGTATTTGATTTAGCAATGATGAAACTAAAGCAGCCTCCTTTTAAAGACAATGTGACAGGCACAAAGAAATGTGTCCAAGGCTAAACAGCAAGATAGCAGAAGAGTTGGTACCTGAACCTAGAGCATCAGGCTGCAGAGCCTTTGTTCCTCACTACTACTCGACATGGCTCTAGGAATGGAACTTGATTACTGCCACCCCCACTGTCAGTGGGCTGTGATGGTGCTTGGGCTTGTCTTGATTTGGGAACCTGAAAAGACAGTTCTAGCTTAGGGTTCCCGTGATTGTTCCAGACCCTTCTGCAAGAGGCAGTCCTTCTCCTCTGATTCCTGTCTTGGTAATTGATGGTGACAATCAGGATGGAGTTATGAGTCTTGTGAGGGAAAGTAAGGAAGGGAGGACAGCACTGCTGTTAGTTCAAGAAGCTAATCAGAAAGAAGGGGAGCTTTATCAAGACAGTGTCATGACTTCAAATTAAAAGAAAAATGAGGACTCGTGTTATACATTTACCATAATGTAGGACTATGATCCTCCAATAGAAGTTCATGTTTCTTAACATCCCCACTATGGGCATTTTGACCAGATAATTCTTTGTTGTGAGGGCTGTCTTGTGAATCGTAGGATGTGGAACAGCATCTCTCGCCTCTACTCACTGGATGCCAGTAGCACCCCCAGTTGTGAAAGCCAAAAATATCTTCAGAAATTGCCAAATGTCTCCTGGCAAAAATATCCCCTGGTTGCAAGCCACAAATATATATATGTACCTGTATGTATAATGTTGTGATCTAAGTAGAATGAAAGGTTTGCATAGCTTTAATAATTATTACTTCAAGTCACATGAATTCCCCTATTTTTAGAAAAATGGGAGTTTTTATTACATCCTGAACAGAATTAGTATTTATCTCCTTAAAAATTAGTTAGTTGACCAATTTTTCATGGTACAATTAGTAGGGATAGGATACAAAAGCTAGATTTTTTTCAGGGCATGGGATGCTGAAGGTTAAAATAACCTGCAATTCATTGACTTATGAGGAAGTACAGAAGTGATTCATTAAAGGTATTTCTAACAGAAGCAGAGAGGAGGTTTAACAAAAAAGGTTCTTAGGGCTCACAGGTCTTCATATCAAGCTGTCCTTCCAGCTTCCTAAACCGTGTTCTTGAACGAGTAGTGAATTCCTCAGCTCTTTTGAAAAATGTGTATCACAGCATGTGAGAGATAGAGAGGCCATTTGAAATCATTGTATTTAACTCTCTCATTTTAGAAAGAAAGTCAGGTGAAGAAGGATATATTACTTGACCGAGCTCAAATAGTTGTCTTAGTGGCTGAGGTAGGAGTAGAAGTCAGGTCTCTAGCTCCCCATTTTCACTAAACAAGGTTTCTCTAGGGAATGCATGAAATCAATAAGTTATTTTTCAGGAAGTGGCTTCAAACCCCACCTTTAGACTCAAGGGCTCTCTTTTCTGTACTCCCATAACTTTAAAAAAATATATTTCCAAGGCTGTCCACCTTGTGTTTCTTTTTCCCCCACTAAATTTTGTTCACCCCTGAGCAGAGTGCCTAGTCCAGTTATTTGAGTTTTTAAGAAAACACTCTTCTATGCATCTTAAGAATGATAATGCCAAGTGCTGTAGATGGAAACAGAGGCTGCTGCTAAGAATTCTGATGATAACCAGCTCTTTCTCTCAATGGGAGAAAGCATTATAAGTAACACATAATTAATCACTGTTGTATGACTTGACAGGTTTTCCTGACTTCCCCCATAAACATGCTTCACTGAGGGTAGGGCCTTGGTCTCTCTCTTGCTCAATCTTGGTTCCCCAGGGGCTCACATGGCAATTGGCAAATAGGAGGCTTAATAAATTTATCTGTTCAATGATGAAATAAAGAAATGGGTTTGCCAGGTTGGAAACAGTGGAAATTTTCAAAACAAGTTCACATGCAACATAGTCAAGTGACAACCCTTTGCCAAACAGGCTATGTAGCAAGTTTAGAAGCAGACACAGATGGCTAAGCTTTGATGAGAATTCCAGTTCTGTATGTGACTGTAGTCAAGTTATTTACCTCCTGTCCCCTGAGCCTCAATTTCTGCATCTGTAAAATGGTTATACTAGTAGTTTTTAATTCTTAGGTTTGTTATGGGGCTCAAATGGAATAACCCAGGTAAATTCATTGGAATGCTACTGGACACTAAGCATGCCCTGAATAACCGTGGGAGGGAGGCTTCTCTCCTCTCCCATCTGGCCCTTTTGGCCCCCTGGTAAATCTGGCTGTAGAGGGTGGTTGTTCTGATGAACACTGGCAGTGCTGAACTGAGGGGATTACAAAAAAAGAGTTTCTCCATTCTTTTCTTCCCAAGCATAGGAATTTCTTTATGTCCCTGGGGGCTCTGTGGGCAAGAGACAAGAATTCAACAATTTCAAGACTTAGTCCTGGTATACTTGGAAGGAGCATTCCTTCATTCATTTATTTATTCCTTTAAAAAATTTTTAGAGTGTTCTTTCTGTGTTCCAGACCAGAAAAAAAGAATGAGACATACATCTCAGTGGAACAGAAACTCTTGTTGAAAAACCTAGGAATGAAAAATTTGAAAGTTTCTAACAGTCCAGAGATGGTGTATTAAAAGTAACTGAGTAGTAGATATTGCTGCAAATAAACCATCTAAGAAATACTATTAATAGTCAACTTTATTATTTTATTTTGGTATATATTAGAAAAATACATGTCTGCATAGGTTTATTGGTACCACATATGGGCTTTAGATATTCAACAGTGATTTTTTTAAATGATGATGATTTTGCAGACCTGTATACTCAAAATTCAGTAGGAACTGCTCTGTTTTACAACAGAATGATAAAAATAAATGTAGAACTTTCTTTAGACTAAATCATTTATCACCCATTTTAAATAAGTGATAGATGATTCCTTTTAGTTCATATTGTTGGTTGGTGCTTTATGATAATTGCTTTTTGATTGGTTTGTGCAAATTGGAACTTGAAATTTCAAGGTGAGATTTATAACACCAGGAAGGTTTTATTAATCCCTGAACAAAAAAAAATTATAAAATGAATTTTAATTTTATTCCACTGCAAAAAAATAAGTTCGTATTTCATGATTTAAAAAAAAAAACACTTAGGTGTCAGAAATTTCTATTGATGAAATATTTTGAGTTCCTTGAAAAAAGCGAGCCGTAAAATAATAGGGAATTGGAATGTGGGAAAATAGTTCTCATTTCGACACTACCAAATCTAATAAAAATCACACATAATCGCCATGATTATTATAATAATAATGATAGCTCATATTTACAGACCACTAATGAGGTGCCAAGTTCTGTGCCACCCACTTGTCTATAGGTTATTTTACCTAAAACTCACCACAGACATATGGGGCAAGTATCATTATTCTCACTTTACAGATGATCAGCTGTGGCACAGAAATGTAGAGTAACTTGTCCAGAGTTATGCAATTGGTAGAGAGTAGAGCTAGGATTCTCCAAGTCTGTTTGGTTCCTGAGTACACTGAATTAACCACATATAGTGACTTGATACAACAATTACTTTTTTTGTGCATTATCTGCTGACATTTGCATTAAGGAAAAAAATTCTTACTGCAATCTTTGTTTGCTACCTGAATGTGCAGAAGGAGATGATGGAAAAGAAAGTGGAACTTGCTTTTTGATGAATCATAACCTTTCTTTTAATGGGTTTGCCCTTTGATAAGTTTTATTTTTTTTTTATATTTAAAATACAACTTTATCGTGATTCTAAATGTAAAAGAATGGGAATGACAGTAACAAACCAAGACCGCCAGTGTCTATTATGATGTGACTGTAGCAGTCTTATATTTGAAACTCAAAAAGGAAACAACTGTGTTCCAAAACAGCTAAATATGCAGGTCCAAAAAATTAAGATATTTTTTAACTGTCACATTCACTCTGAAGCCCGTTCCTCCTTCAAGCATCCCAAAGATTAAGTGCATGTTCTGCTTAGTTGTATAATAAAGTCGCAAACATGCTGTACCACTGACATCACAGGACAGTTGCCTATAAAACTAGACTCCTGATGCTGGACTCCAGTTTCATTTTCTCATAGGTCGTCATCCTTATTCAGCAGAGCATTTGTCTGAGCAACCGCTAGGTCACGCTAATACGTGTTGCCAAAGCTGGGTCTGTGACAACCTCTGGTGGGACAAGAGCAGGCATGGCAACAAACAACAGGTTAAGGTCTTCAATCAGTTTTCTAGCCAGCCAAAGGAAGGGCTTTTCAAAGTTGTGGTTACTTTTAGCAGAAATGTCATAATACTGAAGATTCTTCCTTCTGTGGAAGGGGGTGGATTTTGCCTTAACTTTCCTGTCTTTAATGTCCACTTTGTTGCCACACAACATGATGAGGATGTTTTCCCACACTTTTACCAGATCTCTATGCCAATGAGGCACATTCTTGTAAGTAACTCAATGTTACATCAAACATTATAATGGCACACTGGTCTTGGATATAATGGCCATACCTCTGTCCACCAAATTTCTCCTGACCAGCTGTATCCCATACGTTGTTGGGATGGGACTCAAGGGGATGGGCCTCAACTCCCAACGTGGCTACACACGTCTCAAAATTACCAGATAAATGACATTTTAAGAGGGTAGTTTTTCCAATACCACCATCACCAACCAATGCAAGTTAAAACTGAACATGACGTTCTCCTTGGGCAGCTATGAAAAGTGATAAGTGTTCTTCCAGAAGCATCTCTATGCCCCCTCTGACTGAGGGGTGGAAATGAGCCAGAAGTGCAATTCAAATGCCTGGAGACCCGTTCTGAAGCACAGCCTCCCATTTAGTTCTAAGAACCTACTTTCCTTTAGGAATATCACATCCAAAACATACAGAATATTAGAGAAAATTCCCCTTGTATGTGTATTATAAGGGGAAAATGCCAAGTGTAACCCCAAATGAAAGGAAAATACAAGAAGCTCAACCTCATTCTCTTCCTGTTACACAAAAACACACTTCTCTACAGTCCCTGCTTGGAGACATGTCCTCAACCATCTCACGGTGTGAGCACATATTTAACTTTTTAAAGAAATCTCCTATTTATCTTATGTTAAAATATCCTTTAAAAACATCCTTTGCTTCTTTAGCATAGCTCCTGTTCCTTCTTACACTCTCTTCTTCCAGGTTCACGGTTGTGATAGCAATCATGTCCTCCTAATGTAATAATTAACACTTAGTAATAGGAATATAGAAAAGTTTATTCTTGATTTGATCTCACACAAAAATGAAAATGCTTTTTCTTTAAGATCTCAGGGGAATATGAGGCAAGTGTCCTTGAATTTCCAAATCTCATTCCTAAGGAATTCCACTGACAAAGCTCAACTGGTTGGTATTTTGCTTGGCATAGTTTCTTCTCTCTAAATGCTCTTGAAGGAAGAATGCCACAAAAAGAATATTTTAGCCCGGGATGGCAAACTGGGTTAATTTCTTCCCTTCTTGTTATTTCTAACCCAATCAGAGATGTTTGTAGTATGCATACATTTGGAACAACAAGCCAGACAAATGTCAGATTGATTGAATAAAGTTGAAAATAGAAAATGGGGTTGAAGACAGATTGAGAATCAAAATGAATGCTATAGGAATATGCTGTAGTTTCAAATGTTTGGAATTCATAATTTGATTTTCTAGACCTTATGATATTTTTCATTTTCACTTTCATCCTGAATTTCTTTCCCTTAACCTTTCAGCTGGACAGGTGATCAACTTTTCCAAAAGCAAGTGTTAAGGAGCTTTTGCAAACTGTTCTCACAAGCAATCCCAATTCAAGTTATCTAAGCCTTATAAAAATTTCTCTTCCTCACCAAGTACAAGTTTAAGACCACAATCTCTTCCCCACTCCACAATTTGTATTTCTTAATAGTTTTTGGAACTGCTAGTTTTAGGAACATTTGCTTCCACTTTTATTGGAAAGGAAAAAAAAATGAGTATGTTAGTTTTTTGCCTGGAACATCTTGCTTATATAACTTTAAGAGATCACCTTTCATTATGACTTTCAATTTTATCTTAAGAGTGGTGAAATTGTCAAAGTGTGAGAAAAATATAATTGTTCTTTTATGAAAATATGGGGGAGCATTGATGTGAAGTATTTGGCCCTTTTCCCCTAAGAAATAAAGCAACAAAAAGGTATCTGCCTTCTCATTCCAATCCTGCATAGATTATTTCAGGGGTATTCAGAGGCATTAGCCCCTCACCGCAGTGCTTTTACCAGAAGCTGGGACATCTCCTATCAAATGTGAAGGTTTAACTTGAGCTATAACGTTTTATTTTTGAGACATCTATGGCTAAATCATACCTGTAAAAATGAAAGAATCCTAGGGAAAAAGAAAAAAAAGAAAACTTTGTTGATTCAATCTCTTGAAAATAGATAGGGAATGTCATTGCGTGTGATACATTTTGAGGGATTCCCCTTCCCCAAACACTCTCTACCTCCACCTGCTCAGAAGCATTGCCTAAATGTAAGGAAATGGAACCTTACATTTCCTTCACTTGAGTTATATTTTCGTAATTTGTGGCTTCAAATCCTATTAAAATGTAAGAGCATTCTTTTTGTTTGCTTGTTTTGCAAGGAGACAATTTATTTCCTTTGCCGAAGTAGCAATTTGATTGCTGCAGATCAGTAAACGGGATCAACGGAATCTTGAAGTGTTGCCTTTCCCAGGTATGCTTGCATAGGACGTGGCCTCATTAAGATGGAATTCCATCCTCACTTTCTAAATGATGAATCTGAGAGAAGGTTTTGATAAGTCATCAAGAGGTTAAGTAGGAGGATTTGACTACTTGAAGTTTTTGTGACAGCACCATGGACGAGGTTGAAGGGCATAGAAAGAGGAGGAAAAAGCTTAGTGAAAACAAATTCACTTCGTTTACAGTTTTGTCTAAAGCAGCTTTGACTGCAGTTTTCATTCATTTACACACCTAATGTGTATACCTCTTTCTCCCCAAGTCTGGCCTTTTCTCAACCTTCGAATATGGTTATATAGCAAGAACATCTAATACACAATAACAAACTGATGAGTTCTGCAAAACTAGGGTGACAAATGGCAGTCCAAGAATGATAAAATTATGAATTGTCTTATTACAAATCTCTTCTCTTATTTAAACTCTCTGTTTATTCTATCTTTTGCAGGTACTATTTCCACAGTACTATCTGAATATGAAAAGTCAGTGTTTCTGTTAAAATAACCTTTGTAGGTGAGACTAAGTTGTTATTTATTCTTTGGCCCCACTATTAGCATATTAATAGTTGAGTATTTTAAACGTTCTTAAAGTGTCTTTCTACCCATCGAAGAATCTATCGTATTGTTATATATACCAATTATAATGTATGTACATATATTGTATACACATATTACATGCAAACATACAAATACACACATATATAAAAAAATACACACACATATGCACACAGAAATGTAAAGCACTCTTCCATTTTTCTTTGTAGCTTTAATAACTGGAAACATACGATCTCCACTGAGCCTAAGGTTATTAATATTATTTCATGTTTTGAAAGAGGAGTTACCTTGGATAACCTGTCCCCATGCAGAGCATTATGGTCTACTTTCCAAACTTAGACAAATTACTTTGAAGTGAAAACCACAATGGAAACATTCCAGAAGAACATTCTTGGTTCTGGAACATACCCCCTCCTTTTTTTAAATTTTTTTTTTTAAATTTCTTTTCTTCGTCATTCAGGGTACTTTAGAAAACTGTTTATATATGCCACTATCGAGTACTGGCTCTAATCTGTTCTCCTTTGAATTTATGGGTGGCAGTTAACAAGATAATTTGGGGAGGAAAAGATCAGTATCAGTTGAATAGTACATCTCTAGCCATGATGTTTCTAATTATCCTAAATAGATGATTGATTCGTATCATGGAGATTCCACCTGAAATATTTGGTCAGAGGATAAAGGAATTAACCAAGATTTATAGGACTTTTATCATGAGAAAATAGGCTACTGCCAATTCAGAGACTTTCCAGGGTATATTTTTCAATGCTTCAATGGTTTCATTACTAGTGTCATCAAAAACTCATTTAAGAATTCTATACAGGGAAACGGACTTAGGCCCAGTGGTTAGGGCGTCCGTCTACCATATGGGAGGTCCGCGGTTCAAACCCCGGGCCTCCTTAACCCGTGTGGAGCTGGCCATGCACAGCGCTGATGCGCGCAAGGAGTGCCGTGCCACGCAAGGGTGTCCCCCGCGTGGGGGAGCCCCACGCGCAAGGAGTGCGCCCATGAGGAAAGCCGCCCAGCGTGAAAAGAAAGAGCAGCCTGCCCAGGAATGGCACCGCCCACACTTCCCGTGCCGCTGATGACAACAGAAGCGGACAAAGAAACAAGACGCAGCAAATAGACACCAAGAACAGACAACCAGGGGAGGGGGGGAAATTAAATAAATAAATAAAATCTTTAAAAAAAAAAAAAAAAGAATTCTATACAATGGCCTGGGCATTCAAACACATACAGTACTGTATATAGGCAGTGATGCAAAGTGTATATATATATACACACATATACATATATATATATGTAAAATATTGACACCTATATACACCAATCATACATCAGTTATAATACAGTATTACATTAAAATAAAACAAAACATGACTATGCAAATCTCATTAAAGAAAACAAGAACGTTTTAATGTTAGGATATCTATTTAATGTTAGGATATCATATTAATAAGTTAAAAAAGAAAAAAAATGCACCTCTCTCAATAGACATTAGAGCCATGGTAAAACTGCAGACCATTCTAGTTGAAAACTCTTATTAAGGTGACCATGGACATTTTCTTAGATAGGATAAAAATAATCAAATTCAACCAATATCTTGCATCACACTAGAAGAGTTCTCATTAAAATGAAGAACAGGATCTGGATGCTCATTATCACAACTATTTAAACATCATTCTGGAAGGGTTTGCCAGTCCTTTAGAAGAGAAAACTAAAGAAGAGATGTAAGGATGAGAAAAGAGGAGGCAAAATGACCATTATTTGTCATTTTGGTTGTTTATCTACAGACCCCAAGATAATTTATTGGAGAGGGGAGGGATGTTAGAATTACTCAGTGTTTAATAAAGAGACCATTTAAAATTAATTTACAAAAATTCTCTGTTTATTCCATTTTAATAATAATGACTCGAATATATATTAGACACAAAAATAAGATGTCCTAGAATACCAAAACGCCTGTGGAACCTTTATAATTAAAACTATAAAAAAATTTTTGATGTACATAAAATGAAATTTGAAATATGGAGAATTGTTTTCCTAAGATGGCAATTTCCTTTTTGTTAATATATTAATTTAATTCAATCCAAATAAAAATCTAATGTTCTTTTACTCCCCTTCTAGGACAAAATCAAATTATTCCAAATTTGATCCGGTAAATTAAATGTCTGCTTATAGGCAGGCAATTTCCACAAAAGATGAGTATTGAAGGGAATATGAAAATGCATTGAAAAGTCACAAAATCAGAAAATCTGGTAGAGGAACAGAAATAAAGATATAGGGGAATTTAAATGCAATTTTATATCACTAGGATTCTACCTGGTTATATATTAAACAGAAACATCATTTCTTAAGCATGATTATTAATCACTTCATACCCATTATCCTATGGCAATAAAAGAAGTCAATATTCTTTGGAAAATTTATACTTTTTAAAATTGTATCCAACAATCTGTTTTCCTTGATACGAGAGAAAAGGCCATGTAGATGCAAACAAACACCACCTTTTAATGCCAAAGTTACTAATTATTTAATCCCTGTTTCCTATAAAAGCCCATGTCTTTGACTGCTGATTATAGATTTCATAATTTTCAAATATTTTTAAAGCAATATAGTCAGGCAACATATGATTAGAGACAAATTAGAAAATACACACCTTTACTTAACCTAGGGTATTACCTTTCTTTTTCTTTGTTGGCACACTGTTGGGCTAAAAATAGTATCTCTTTCCTTAAATTCAAAATTTTATTTTTCATTACAAATGAAGTTGAAATTTTGCTCTGTGTTTATTGGCAACTTGTTTTGTCCTGTGTAGGTTGTAGGTTTATATTTTAGGTCATTTTTTTTCCCAGTCTAGGTTCATTTTTTAACAGATTGATTTCTAAAAATATATTTACAAATTAAGGATATTAGACCATTGTCTTCCAAACATGTTGCAAGTTTTTTCCACATGTCACTTGTCCTTTGACTTTACTTACAATGCTCCTCAACTTAGAGAAATTTTAATTTTCATCTAGTCAGTTATATTAGTCTTTTTGCTCTGCCTGTCATGCTTACTGAGGCCATCCCTATTCTTACGTTCACTTATAACTTCTCTTTGTAATTCAGTGGTATCTCTTTCATATGCAAATCTTTATATGTCTAGATGTAAAAATCTAGATGTACATATCTAGATCTTTAGTAAATCTAAATTTATTATGGCTTAAAATGTGAGCAAGGACCATAACTTTATTAGACAGTTTTTCTTCTATTCTGAAATACCATCATTATCTGATATTAATACACATACACACAAATACATACATGAGTTTCAATTTGCAATATCTTCCTTTCTTCCCTCTTATTGCTGCAGGAGTCAGAATTCTACTGCTGATGTTGAATGAGAGAAAGCAACTTCCAAGTGGGCTCAGAGGACTCAACTTTGGGGAACATAGACCTGCTGCATTGCAAAAGCAAGCCACTAGCATTTCAAGGGCATATTGGAGCATAACAAAACCTCCTAAATAAATCAGCTGATAGTACTGTTTAATAATATTTAGTGCAAATGCATAAGAACACTGCCAGTTACCTTCAGATGAAGGTACAACCTAAAAAGAAGTACAAAGAAACATTTCAAAAGAGAACATTTAATTTAAGCATTGAGCCACGTAACAAGACCACCATCAGCATGATTTGGCATGAAGGCCCATGCTTGAGAACTTATTAGCTTCCTAAAACCACCGTTTCAAACTGAACTTGTGGAACTGAGTGAGTGTAGAAACACTGATGATGAGAAGATCCAGTGTCCATAAAAGAGTTTTATTCCTGCTTTATTCCCACCAGCACCACCATCATCCCCACCATCAGTAGCAAGACCTCTCTATTATTCCAAGAAAAGATCACAGGATCAGCGATGTATGGATACACATTCGTACAGTATCTTTCATTACTACTTTAATACATGCAAAATTTCATTGACATTATTTTAACTTAGGGTACCACCCAAATCAAAGTGTTTTTTGTAAATATGCATGTATTTTTTTGGTGAATTTATTTCAATTCTCTAATCATTTCATGCCCTCATATTATATACTTATTGACAAGTTCTCATATCACAAATATACTCAGGGATATAATCTGTGAATCAGGGGATACTAATGGTTTGAAGAATTGTTCTCAAGAAATTTGAAAAGGAAAAAGACTAACTTCACAGTGGGAAATCCTACAGGCACTTCCTTAAACAAGTGATCAAAGAGAACATTATCAGTAATGGGACAAATCTAAATTACTGACAGGATGCAATAAGAAGGACACAGGATCACTTCTGTAATATTACTGAATTTAATCATGAGGAAACATCAGAAAAAAACAAATTGAGGGACACTCTACAAAATAACTGGTCTGTAGTATTCAAAAATGTCAAGGTCATGAAAGGCAACAAAAGATTAAGGAACTGCTCCAAACTGAAGGAGACTGAAAAGATATATCATCTAATTGCTAATTGTGATTCTGCTGTAGATATTATTGCTATAAGGGTTGTGTTAGTCAGGGTTCTCTAGTGAAACAGAGTCAACAAGAGGTATCTGTCAATAGTGTGCGATTTTTTAAGAGTCTCTCACATGACTGTGGGGATGCATAAGTCCAGGTTCTGGAGGCAGGCTGCAACCAGGGGCTCTGATGAAAGTCCAGTGAGGGTTCTTGATGAGTTCTGGGAGACATTGGCTGTCCAAAGACGAACTGGGAAATTCTTACTCAATGCTGGAATCACTTCCCCTTTCAAGGCATAAAGGGGATAAAACATCACTCATTGGTGATGGCAATCTCCCTGATTGATGTAATCATAATCAGCTATCTATGATTTACCACTGCAGTAGAGACAATGGTGACTAAAGTCCATAAATGCCCTTGTAGTACAGTTAGCCCAGGGCTTGCTTGACCAAACACCTGGGCACAATTTCCTGGTTGGGTTGACACATTAGCCTAACCGTCACAGTCCACCCCTTGTTAACTTGGTAACCGTACACATTACCTTAAACCATACTTAGTTTTTAGGTAAAAACAATTACCAACATGCATATATATGTATTTCTACCTAATAATGTTTAACTCTCCTGCGTACAACCGGAAACACATTCATTCCATAAAGAATAGGGTGCAAGTTCTTGGGTAATATTCACTCTCAAACTTAACATTCTCAAATATTATGACATGAAACTGATACAAATTGTTTTATGATAAGGGAAAAGTTTGGGGAAGAATACAAAGAAATTCGTTTTGTGTACATATACAATCATTATCCTAATGAAACAAGGAAGAAAGATTTTTGACCATTACAGTTTTCATATCTGTAACTGGTCACGTGATTGAAGTTCATATTTATCATTACCTTTTTCCACTACCCATTCCATGCTTTCATCACCCTCAACAAGTACTTTAGCTGGTCGTGGTTCTTTGCCTGATGGGGTGACCCAAATTTTCATTCCTGAAGTTTCTGAGCCATTGTTAGTCCTGATTGAACTGGGTTGTTGCAATTTCCCATTGACTTTAATCATAGGACATGGCAGTATTAGGAGATGCCCTAGAGGAACTCCCGTATTCCAAGCAAACATTACCCACATTATGTAGATGCAGTCCTATTTCCCCTTGATAGTCAGAATCAATCACACCAGCCAGGACAGTATTTCCCTTCTTTGATTGTTGATTCAAAGGTAAGAGGAGCCGAAAGTGGTCAGGTGGCAGTTTTAATTTCCAGTTTAATGAAATCATTGTTGTGTTCCCTGGTGCAGCATTCCTCCTTTTGGGGCCAAAACCTGTAGACCAGCAGAGTTTGAGGTTGCAGGGACAGGAAGCAAAAATTTTCTTAGTGGGTCACTAGGGGTAATAGTGAGTGGTGTCACTCCCATTTCCACTCCTTGATTCCTGGACCCATGGATCCTGGTTACGGGAGAAACAGCACCATGGAGTCATTATTGAGTTGACTGGCAGACCCTGAATGGAGAACTAAAAATTAGATGTTATTGCTGTATCTGTGCTAATTTCCTAGATTTTGATGTTAGTATTAGTGGTTATGTGGAATAGCTTTGTTCATAGAAAATGACACTACCATATTTATAGATGATGGGACACCTTTTTTTTAATCTTTAAAATTTTTTTAAAAAGATAGTTAGATTACATAAATGTTACATAAAAAATATAGGGGATTCCCATATGCCCTGCTCCCCACACCTCCCACATTTTCCCACATTAACAACATCCTTCATTAATGTAGTACATTCATTGCAATTGATGAACACATTTTGGAACATTGCCACTAAGCATGGATTGAAGTTTATATTGTAGTTTACACTCTCTCCCACCCAATTCTGTAGGTTATGGAAAAATATGTAATGGCCTGTATCTTTCACTGCAATGTCATTTTGAACAATTCCCAATTCCCAAAAATGCTCCTGTATTACACCTGTTTTTCCCTCTCCCTGCCCTTAGAACCTCCAGTTGCCACTGCCTCCACATCTATTTCTTCCGTTGCTAGAATCACTTTAAGTCTATAGTAGAATACCAGTAAGTCTACTTTATTTTATTTTTTAAAAGAGTTATTTATTTATTTATTTCTCTCCCCTTTCCCTCCCTCCTGCCCCAGTTGTCTGTTCTCTGTGTCTATTTGCTGCATTGTCTTCTTTGTCCGCCTCTGTTGTTGTCAGGGGCACAGGAATCTGTGTTTCTTTTTTTTTTTGCATCATCTTGTGTCAGCTCTTCGTGTGGGTGGTGCCATTCTTAGGCAGGCTGCACTTTCTTTTGCGCTGGGCAGCTCCCCTTATGGGGCATACTCCTTGTGTGTGTGGCTCCCCTATGTGGGGGACAACCCTGTGTGGCACGGCACTTCTTATATGCATCAGCACTGTGCATGGGCTGGCTCCACACGGGTCAAGGAGGCCTGGGGTTTGAACCATGGACCTCCCATGTGGTAGACGGTTGCCCTAACCCACTGGGCTAAGTCCACTTCCCAGTAACTTTAGTCCATAGTTCATTCCCCAGTGTTAAGGATTCTGGGATGGTGATGTTCAATTAACCTCTAGTTGAGAAGGAGCTGTATCCTTTATATCTGCTGGATGAGACTCTTTTGCTTATGGCTGTAGACTCTCTCAGTTCCTTGGTATTGTAGTTGTCCACCATCACCTCCTTGTTAGTTGTCCTGGGTGAGACCAATGAACAGGAGAGCAGGTGGTGTGACTCTGTTGAGATTCAGGACCCAGCTGGCACATTGACAGCCCAAAGATTTGTCTCTTGGACATATACCTATCAACTCTATTACTAATTATAGTTTCAAATAGAGGGACAGAAGAGCCATGTGTAGGGAAATCATGACTGAGACCAACTTTGTCACCTTGGGAAACAAATTCCAAAGTAGGGCCCACTGACAAAGCACCAAATTCCTGAGGTATCTACCCTGACCATAGTGTCTGGATATCTCCAGAACCCTCAGAAGACCCACTATTTAGGGGGTAGTATCTACTTTGGCAGTCAATGAGATCCTGCTGAGATGTGCTCTCACTTTGAAGTCTCTTAGCCATATAAACTCATTTGTGTTTACTTTTACCCCTTTTTGGTCAAGGTCTTTTTCCAGTTGCATTGATAGTTGGTGCTTGGTAGTAGTCCCTTGGTGCCAGGGAGGCTCATCCTTGGGGGTCGTATCCCATGCTGTGGGAAGATAATGTATTTATGTCTTGAGTTCAGCTTAGAGAGAGGCTATATCTGAGCAATAGGGAGACTCTAACTGACTATCTTGGTGGCAACTTACTTTCGAATGGTTTTGGAAATAAAAATTTCTTACTGTATTCACAATTTTTCTCTAAGTTGGAATCATTTCAAAATAAAATTTAAAAAGAAATGGAGAAGCATGTTTAATAGTTAGACAAACAATTAAGACATTGTTATGGATTTTCTTCAACGTTGCCAGAACTCATTCATGAACTCTCAATAATGGACTGAATATTTAAGCCATACTCATTACCCTCAAAGAAACTACAGACCATTTGATTGTATCATATATGGAACAAAATGATTTAAATCCATTTGTGGGGAAGCGGACTTGGCCCAGCAGTTAGGGCATCCATCTACCACATGGGAGGTCTGCGGTTCAAACCCCGGTCCTCCTTGACCCGTGTGGAGCTTGCCCATGCGCAGTGCTGACGCGCGCAAGGAGTGCCGTGCCACACAGGGATGTCCCCCACATAGGGGAGCCCCACGCGCAAGGAGTGTGCCCTGTAAGGAGAGCCAACCAGCGCAAAAGAAAGTGCAGCCTGCCTAAGAATGGTGCTGCCTACATGGAGAAATGACACAACAAGATGATGCAGCAAAAAGAAACACAGATTCCCCTGCCACTGACAACAACAGAAGCGGACAAAGAAGATGCAGCAAATAGACAGAGAACAGACAACCCGGGTGGGGGATAAGGGGAGAGAAATAAATAAATAAATAAATCTTTAGAAAAAAACCAGTTGTATTCTATTTCATATGCTTGATAGGCATTCAGAGATGGACCTATTTAGAGATCAAAGAGAGTGTCTTTGGGGAATGCTATGATAAACTTGCTTTAAATGATGGAAGGAAAGCTTTCTTACCTGCATCAGTGAAATGTCCTTAAGCGGCAAAACATGAAGTTGATATTAGGTGGGTGAGAGAGATTGATTGACAGAAGTTTATCAGCTGAGTTATTAATTGTAGCTGACAGATTCTGGACCAGAGTTTGTATCTTTAGAATCAGACATACAACACTACACTTGCAAGATGAAATAAAAAGCATAGTACATCCCCCTTTCTTTATAACATAGAGACTATTGAGTAATAAAGTTTTATTTAATAACAATTAAGCAATGGATAAGGAAAGCTAGAGAAGTCATCCAGCGCATAGACCTTTGGTCCATCTAATTCCAAATGTTAGTGAATGGCCACCTGGAATTCTGGTCAGTCATCTCCAACGCACAGATATGCAATTGTGTGAATGAACTTGTATGTGTGTTTATACTTGTGTGCAAAAGTCATAACAAAAAGGAACAACAGCTTTTATAGTTCTATAAGATTTTCTTTTTGCCTTGTCTGCTCACTCTGTCCATGCCAGTAAGACAGAAAATGTTTTTGGATGACTTTCAGAGTGGCACTATAATATACCATCTTGCCCTTCCAATCTTGTCTTTGATGTAATAAGTGAATGGTAGCATCAGTATTCAGGTTTGTGGGCATCTTGGGAAATCGAAGTTTTTTTCCAAAAGGTTTAAGGTATTTTCAGGGCCTGTCTCAGGTGACTGTACTTAAAGGTATCTGGAATAAAGATGATGCTCTTATTTGATGTGAGGGTGTTGAGGCCACATAAGTATATCCTCTTGCCTTCAAGTGCATGGCAGCCCACATCCTCTTGCACTTTGTGCTGAGTGTTGTAACCATGCTTGCCCTTCTTCATTGCACTGTTGACACTCAGAGGTTCCCTGAACCTTTCAATTACTTTGATTAATAAAATACATGTTATTGGAATGACGTGGGAAACCCAATGCTGGGTTCTACCCTTAGAAAATAAGAATTAATTTAGTTTTGAATGAAATCCAGCTATTATTGTTTTTAAAGCTCCCCTGAGTTTCTAAAACGTAATTAGAGATGAAGTGAAATGGAGTAGCTGAAAAAAAACTCCTAAAAAACTGACCTGTTTCTCCATCTCGTTGTACTGCTCAAAAGATTGTTAGCATGTCAAAACTTTTTTGATTGCATGAACATAGTATACCAAGATTGTCTGAAACCTATAACGCTATTTTCATGGCAATGCATGGAAAGTTACACTGAAAAAATGAAAGTATAAAAAGCAAAGCTTTCAATGGATCTATCGCCTGGATTAGCCTTTCCTAATGAACAAATGAGAAGATGCTGAGGACAATAGTGTGATATACAGTCGAATGAACTTTTATTAATTTAGCACTTAGCATGTGCCAGGCCCTATTAGGATTGAAAATTGAACAAGATTCAATCCCTGACTTCAAGGATGCAGCATAGTAACAAATAGAGAGAGAAAAAAACACAAGGATATATATACCTTGAAATTGAAATGTGGGACAACAGAGAAATGCAGTGGAGATAAATGCAGCCTATTTGATGAGAATTATGGAAGGGCATTTCTCTCCCTGAAATGTTAAATCCTTGTAACAGCACTTTTATTTTCATGGTGGTAAACTTCCCACACTTCCCACATTGCCTCCAGTATTAGTAAGTTTCCTAAAGAATAAAACGCCATGATCCAGGGCTCTGATTGCATTTGAATAAAAATGCTTATTTATGAGGACTTAAAAACAAATTGGTCAGCTTCAGTTAATTCCCAAGAGACCTCAGCAATAGTTCATTGTTTCCCCTCTTAAGGTCATTTCAGCTGCGATTTCTGGAAGAATATTACTTGAAGTTTTTCCAGATCCTGTTGATAGGCATTACTCCAATGAAAGATTCCAAAGCTAAATAAAGCTGGGAAATTCTGGTCTAACTGAAGTCAAACTATTTATTTAATCTCAGGATTACTTAGACACTTTTATATACTAGTGTAGAATATCACTTGCCAAAGGGGAATATTTTATTCAGGGCTTCTCAATCCTAGGGATCATGGACTCTCTTTTTTCCTCAGAGAGGGCAGGGATACAGCTCTGGATCTGTCAGTAGCATCTCACAGGAGTCTGCTTCACATGCCACCCTCTCATAGAGACTGTCCCCGGCCACCATATACAAATGAACATCACCTCCACAGCAATTTCTCTCTTCTCGCCCCACTTTACTCCTTCATAAAACTTATTAGTATCTGATCTTCAAACTGTTCCTCCCTTTCAGAATTTAAGGTTCATGAGAATAGTGCTCTTGTCTGCTACTCTCTGCTGTCTCCTCAGGGGTCTCCATGCAGTAAATATTCAAAAATTATTTGTTGACTGAGTGTATCCCTGCTTTACCATCTTTAGTGTGTGGCTTTTGTTCTCATGGTCACAAATATGGCTACTCTAATCTCAGGTATCCTGACTGTGCTCTTGACAGAAAGAAGGGTAAAGACATAAGTCAGGTGCCTGCTGAGGATGTCCTTTCTGTCAGGAAAATGACAGCTTTCCCAGCAGGTCTTCCTGTAGACTTCTGCTTGTATCTCATTGGCCAAGATGATGCCACTGACCACCACAAATTGGAAAGGATTGTATGGAGGTGAGTATTTTAACTGGACAACTTGCCATGCTGAGCAAAATAGGGTTTCTGTTAAGAAGAAAAAAGCTTCAATGGTCATCATGTATACAATTAGCAGCTCTCTACAGCAGCTCAAGAAGGCTGTAATTGTCATTGTCATACCTGTGTTACTTGTCTGGCTCTCATAGGCATTTGAGTTTGTAACCTTGAATGAGAGAATTTTCAGTGTCATTTCCAGTTCTCAAATTTCATGATTTTATGATCTTTATGTCTCCAGAAAATGTCCTTGCTTATAAGTATACAGAAAGTGTTATATATATTAGATTTAAATTAATAACTAAATTTTTCTTTCCTTTTCTTTTTCCTGTAGAGGAGGAGGGAATGAAACCTGCCAGGTAATGGTCAGCTCTGCTCTCAACTCATTCTTGGTTGTGATCACTGAAGTAAAACAAATGCTCTGGAACAAGCGAGCGTCCTTCCCCTGGGAGGATTTGTCACACAGCCGCCAAGAATCCTAATCACAGTTTCAGAAGCAATGATGATACTGTCACTGGGAGGTCAGGGGAGAAAACTGAACGGCTAAGAAGCCTAAGCTAGAGCAACGCTGACAGAGAACACATTTAGAAAAATTCGGACTCACAAAAAAGAAATGGAAGAAACACAAATAAAACACTTTGTGAAATGTGTTGAAAATTGGAACATTTGGTTCTCTAAAATATCCTGTCACCTTCTAACAATTTTCCATGTTGCTGTTTGATAAGTGACAAGTTTCACATGGCACAGGTGGCCAATTTCACTAAAAATAGTTTCTTGAGCCTTATCAGTATCATTTATCAGAGGCAGCAGGGAATGCTGGAAAGAGTCTTGCAATAGAGATATTCAACCCAGTCCTCTCTACATTTCTAAATGGTCACTTGACTTTGGGATGGGTGAAGGTTAGAGGCTGCTGTTTATTGAGTGCCTACTACATGGTAGGCATTTGGTAAACATGTTCATGTACATTATGTAATTTATTTCTTACAATATTCCTGCTAACATATAAAAATGGAAATTAAGGCAAAAATGAGAAATGTAGGCAAATTACTTGAACCTATGGATTTCTCACTTTCTCTAAAATTGTGGGAGTTTGACTAGATGACATTCGTTCTTAGTTATTTAGTGACATTGAAATTTCCATCAAAACCCTTAACTTCTGTAAAATTTTGTTTCCTCATTTATAGAAATGAGGCAAAAATATCTGCCATATGTATCTCACTGGGTTTTCATAAAAATCAAAACAAGGTAATAATATGTGAAGATGTTTTTAAAACCGTTAACTATTTGTAAATTTAAGTTATAGGACTCTCAATTTATTGATCTTAATGTAACTTAACAAAAAAATATAAAATTTCATTTTTGTTTATGTCACAGAGATATGGGAGGGAGATTTGTTTTCCTAATAGGGATATTCAGTTGATTGATTATCATTTTAAAATCAGTGTCAATCACTCCTTCCCTCCTGTCTTGCAGTGTCACCTTTGTGATAGCAGGTCTGTTTTGGGACTTAATTCTTTTCCAGTGGTCAGTCTGTCTATCCTTGAGCTAATGTCACAGTGCCCTTCCTAATTACTATTGCTTTAAAGTAAGCCTTGAAGTAGAATTAGACTACAGAATTTGGTTTTTGTCTTTTTTTTTCCATATTGCCTTGGCTACAATTTGCTCTTTTCATTTCCATATTCATTTTAGAATCAGCTTGTTAATTCCTGGGGAAAATACAAACTTCCTATGATTTTACTTAGAGTTGTTTTAAATCTATACATTAATTTGGATAGAACTGTCATTTTTTACATTATTGAGTCTTCCAATCCAAGAACATGAACTATGCCTCTATTTGTCTAGGTCTTTAATCTCTCACTATAATATTTTATAGTTTCAAGTCAAGTTATCATCTATACCTTTCCTTAAATTTATTCCCAAGTATTCACTTTTTTAATGCTTTGGTAAATGTTTTTTTATTTTGTATTTTAAATTGCACTTTCTAACTTTGTTGCTGATGTATAGAGTTAAAATGATTTTTAAAAATATATATTGGTCTTATATTCTGTGGCTTGGTCAATTTACTTATTGCAGTTTGTCTAGAGATTCAGATGTTTTATGTATACATTCATGTCATATCTGAATAATGGCAATTTTATTTCTTCATTTTCTCAACCTTATGACTTTGTTTCTTAGTCTTGCCTGTTGCCCTAGCCAGGACCCGCAGTACATTGTGGAGGAGAAGTGGTGAGAGCAGGTATCCTTGTTTCCTTCTCAATAGAGGGGAGGTTTTCTTTACTTTATTAATAAATGTGGTGTTTGTTTAGGTTTTTAGTAGATATTCTACATCAACTAAGGAAGTTTTATGTGTTCCTAGTATGCTAAACAGATTTTAATAAGCCTTTTCTCTCTCACAGTCAATCTGACAGAATAGCAAAAGACTATCTGATTGGGGAGTTTGTGAGGTGAGACACTCCAAACAAACACAGAAAACATACATGAAGAAAGAAGAACACACATGTCGGATTGTAAAGACCCATGATTGACCAAAGAATGAATGCAAAAAACCACTCCAATGTACATCATTGTGAAATTTCAGATACCTGTGAGAGAGAAAATCCTAAACACTTACAGAGAATGAAACAACAGAGGCTTATATTAGCTCAGAATACAACTGCCTTTGGATTTCTAAAGAGCACCACAGAAAATGGTAAGAGGCAATTCCTACAAAATTGTTTCTTACTAGAATCCTATACCTATACAAACAATCAATAAGACATGAGGGTGGAATAAAGATAGTTTCAGACATGGAAGTGTTCCAAACATTTACTCAATTCCATGTGACACCAGTTCTGCCATCCCTCTCTCTCCCAAATAATAGTTCCCTAAAAATATATATATAGGGAATTATAGAGGGAGGGATTTATATAGGGAAGAAGTTCTCTTCTTCCAAACTAGTTACAGTAGGGCTTCACATGCAGCAATCCTATATAAAATACAATTAAAACTGAGTTATTTAAAAAGTGAAATAAAACATTCATAAAAATATAATGCCCAATTTTTTATAAGATACAATGGATATTAAATTGCATTTCAACAAATATAATCTGGAGAAAATAATTACAAAATCTACACACACTATTCACTGAAAGTGAATATATAGGTGATTAAAATTCAGTCTTGGGAAACGGACTTTGGCCCAGTGGTTAGGGCGTCCGTCTACCACATGGGAGGCCCGCGGTTCAAGCCCCGGGCCTCCTTGACCCATGTGGAGCTGGCCCATGCTCAGTGCTGATGCGCGCAAGGAGTGCGGTGCCACGCAGGGGTGTCCCCCGCGTAGGGGAGCCCCACGAGCAAGGAGTGCACCCATAAGGAGAGCCGCCCAGCGCGAAGGAGGGAGCAGCCTGCCGAGGAATGGCGCCGCCCACACTTCCCGTGCCGCTAAGGACAACAGAAGCGGACAAAGAAACAAGACGCAGCAAAAAGACACAGAAAACAGACAACTGGGGGAGGGGAGGGGAATTAAATAAATAAAAAATAAATCTTAAAAAAAAAAAATTCAGTCTTTATTACCCTTGAGAATTTTAGATTCTCCACATTTGTAATCCAACAAAAAGTGATTCCCTGTTTTAAATACTTATATGCAAATTTTAACAAACACTGTGTCTATCAAAATTTGAACTTTTTAATGAGACAAATGTGTTCGCTTTTTAGATTTGGTTCATTACAGTTTGGATTGATGATAACCTAGGTACTCCAGGTGATGGTATATGTCTAAATGGTTTCTAACTTTTATTTAAGTAACATTTGTAGTAGAAAAAACAGTCTCCCAAATTGAGTGACAGACATGGAAGAAGAGATTTCAAAGCAATTTTGGATATTCAAGATACTGTTTTACATGTAGGTGAGAAGGAAGTGGTATCGTGTATTTAAAGTACTGAAAGGGAAAAACTGCCAGCCAAGAATTCCATATCCAGCAAAGCTGTCCTTTAGAATGAAGGTGAGTTCAAAGTCTACACAGACAAACAAAAACTGATAGGATATGTTACCAAAAGACCAGATTTGCTAGAGATAATAAAGGGGGTGCTGCAGCCTGAAAGGAAAAAACAAGGGCGAGAGATTTGGAAATGAGTTTAGAAATGAAGATTATTAGGAAGGGTAAGCTAAAGGATAAGGAGACAGACAATAGAAAGACATGAAAACAGAGAGCCGAAGGACAAAATATATCAAGTAAGTAATGCCTTTACAGTAATAACACTGAATGTTAATGGATTGAACTCCTCAATCAAAAGACATAGACTGATAGAATGGATGAAAAACTATAAGCCATCTATATATTGTCTACAGGAGACCCACCTCAGATGTAAGGACACAACCAGGTTAAAAGTGAAAGGTTGGGGGAAGCAGAAGTGGCTCAATCGATTGGGCTCCCATCTACCACATGGGAGGCCCTGGGTTCACATCCCAGGGCCTCCTTATGAAGGCAAGCTGGCCTGAGTCTGTGGAGAGCTGATGGCCCGTACCCACAGAGAACTGACGGCCCACGCCTGTGGAGAAGTGGTGCAGCAAGATGACCCAACAAAGGGAGACACACAGACACAGAAGAACACGCAGCAAATGGACACAGAGAACAGACAGCGAGCAAGCAGCAAGGAGGGGTCATTGATAAATAAGTAAAATAAATATTTTTTAAAAAAAGTGGAATGTTGGAAAAAGGTATTCAATGAAATAGTAACCAAAAAAGAGCTGGCGTAGACCGGATAAATGTAAAATAACATTGTAGTATATGAACAATAATTACTCAGTGCAACTTAGAAATTGTTCCTGTGACTAGTATTCTGTTATTTTTCTCATACAAAATAAATACTTACTTTTAATTAAGGTGGGCGGGAGAAGAGATATATTTTTGGATACCCCATTTCTCTTTAACCATTTCTTATTCATACTCTTTAATTAAAATAATCTATCTGGATAAATAATGATTTAGCATGACTACTGTTGAACAAGATTTTGAGTTTTTCTGCCTCATAAAATTATAAGCTGGCAAATTGTTATCTGCTGTAATTCATTCCAATAAGATGTGAAGAATTCCCAAATAGGAATTTGATTATCTAGAAAGGGTTATGACCTAAATGGAAATTAAATAACTAAATGAACAATTTATTTCATTCTTAGAGATTATCATGTCCAACAGTTAGAGCTGTACTATAAAAATTAGAATTATGCTAGAATTAATTTCTATTATATTTAAATTATTATTTACATTTATAAATGCTTGTTGTGATGCTATCTATTTTGTATAATTGATTATATTAAATCTAACCTGGCCTTGCACTTTCAACCTATTTTTCTATTTATTTTACAATTTTACAATAAAGGACTTTTTAACAGTTAAAAAAAGCCATTGGATGGATCATATGATATGTGAATATGTCTCAATAAAACTGCTTAATAAACAAATAAATAATTGTGCAAGAATAACCAGCAGCTATGCACAGCAGGGGAAACAGAGAGATTGAGAGGGAGGAATTTTCTTGTTTGTTTCTTTGTTTTTTTTGTTTATTATTATTATTGAAATAATGAAAATTCTTTAATAATGATTAAAGTGATGAACAAAAAACTATATGATGATACCAAATAACACTGACTGCATTAACACATTTTGGGTAAATTGTATGCTTTATTAATATATATTAATAAAATTGATTTGTTTATAAAAAACTAAATCCCAGGTTCTGTTCATTAAATGGGCCAAAGAATGGTCCACTTTATCCCAAGGAAATTCAAACTGGAAAAGGAAATAAAGAAAAATGTACAATCTCTAGGCATTAAAGAAAAACAAAGGAAAATGACTTTAAGATACCATTGAATACATTCAACTAAAATCAAACAAATGATAAGAAACTCAGGCTGCCTACATCTGGGAGGGCTGGGGGTAAATGGGGAGTGACTGTTGGTGGGTACAGGTTTCTTTCTGAGGGTGATGAAAATGTGCTAAAATTGACATGTGATCATTGTAGAACTTTGTGAATATACCAGAAATGATTGAATTGCACACTTTAAATGGGTGAATTTTATGGTATGCGAATGATATCTCAATAAAACTCTTGAAAAATGCAAAATAAAAAAATGATACAGCTTTACTTTTTATTCAAAATGAAGCAAAAAATGCTATATTTTCAATATTCTCCTTCAAGTATTCACTAACAGCATATTTGAACAATGTATCCCAATAATGTTATAATTTAGTTTAAATTATCTTTCAATGAGTGAAAAGAATCACTGATTCATGAATTTCTCCTTGTGTATATCTTCTTTTGATGGAAAATAAGTCAAAATGTTCATTCAAATTTGGGAAATGTTCAGTGATAACTTTTCACAGATATGCAATATCAAAATTTTCCCAAATCATTTATAGTCTGTTAAACTATGAAATTTGTCATAAGAATCAATAAACATTCTGTATGCTTATCAATTTTCCTTTTGTCCTTGAACCTTATCTGCCACTGAAGAGCGTGTTTTAGTCCTTCTCCACGTTGGCATATTGTGATGATTAAAAATATCCATGGATTAAACAATTAAACAATTCTGGCATCCACTTTGCATCTTTAAAGTTTGGGGACCCAACTAGTTTCTTATTGTGCAGAAATACCAAGAGCTCATTCATCTAAACAGAACTTTCCCCCTTAATAACCGTTGTACTTCAGCATGCAAAGAAGCTGTTTATAATCAGTGTTCTATTATCCCCTATTTAGTAGGATAAACTGAAATTTAATGCATAAACCTTAACATCATTCACACTGTATAGTTCAATTGACATTATTTTTATTTGTAAGACTTTTTCACTAAAGGATTCTGTCATTAATGGACATATTAATAGACATGTAATCCTTCATAGTTTTATAGAACTCAGAGATAGTTGCATTTTTATGTAAGGAAAACCTTCAGAGCCTTTGTCATAGTAAAATTCATGTGTGTAGTAGTTTGGAGCTGTATGTACACCCCAAAAGCATGTTCTTGGACTTAATCCATTTGTGTGGGAGTAAACCCACTGTAGGTAGGACCTTTTGATGAGGTTATGTCTGTTAAAGTGTAGCCCTCTTCACTCAGGATGGGTCCTAATCCTATTATGGGGGTCCTTTCCAAGAGAACGAAATTCTGACAGATAGAAATAAAGCCAAGGAAGAATGAACCTGAAATTCAGCAGAACTCAGAAGAGACAAGCAAGAGGCCAGGAGAGGCCACTATGTGCATTGCCATGTGATAGAGGAGACAGGGACCAAGGTTTGCCGACAGCCAGTCCCAAAAGGTCTTTGTGGAGAAAGGATGGCCATATTAATGCCTTGATTTGAACTTTTTCCTGGCCTCAAAGCCATAAGCCATCAAATTCCCATTAAGTAACCAGTCATTGGCTGCATTTGTTTGAGCAGCCAAGGAAACTGAAACGACATATTTTTAAAGAATTACCATATTAGCAATACATGAGCATTTGTCAACTTGCAATAAAAATACAGGCTAGCTGGATTTGTTCTGATTAGGGGTTCTATGTTATTTTGTTGTCAGTTCCTGAATATGCTTAGTTATGATACCATTGGAAAGTGGCCCTCAATCTAATTTCTTTACATTCTTCACCCAACCTTTAGTTTATCTTTCTTTATATTTGGTATGTAAATGTCACCTAATTGTTGAGGGCTGCATTGCTTCATCAGCCAGTACATGTCTCCAAATAGCACAGCATGTGTTTGTTTTGGTTTGTTTTTAACCCGTTTTATTTTATTATTTTTTAATATACTTTTTTATTTTCATTTTTTAAAAGAAACTTGGATTACACAAATGCTATGCAAGAAACACAGGGGATTCCCACAAACCCCACTCCCCAGCCCTCCCACATTCTTCCACATCAACAGCATCCCTTACTAGTGTGGTACATTTGCCACAATTGACGAACACATCTTGGAGCACTGCCAGCAAGCAATGATTATACTTTATATTATAGTTTATACTCTCTCCTGCATATTTTTGCAAATTATTACAAGATATACAATGACCTATATCTGTCATTGCAATGTCATTCAGGGTAATGCCCAAGTTCTGAAAATACCCCCAAATCACACCCATTTCTCCTTCTTCCTCCCTCCAGAACTTTTATCATGGATGTGGAGGAGGTGGCCACAGGGTGGTTTTAACACTTCACCATCAGTTATTACTAAACAAAGAAACAAACAAAAACCCTCAAAACATACTTGTAAGTAAACTAGCATGAACTCTTTTGGTCTTCAGGTCTTTGGCATCCTTTCCTCATTATCATTTGGATGAATACCACTACCACATTGAGAAAAGTTGTGCTTCTTCCACAGTCCAGTGAAACTTGTTTCACCACCAGTATCTTTGGGCTGAAAACAAATAATACCAATTTTACCTCCTTTATTTAACTAATAGTGCTAAATAAGGATTTATAAAAGACAGCAAAAATTGGAATTGTTTATTATTATAAATTTAGTATTGTAAAATAGCAACTTACAGAAGTCATAAATGCTAACACCTTTTTTTCACATTTTTATACAATTTTGGGTTACCAAGGACTAACCTTAAAATATCACTCAGTGTAAAACATTGCTACCTCACCTCTCTAGCATACGACTCACCATCCTGGTTTAACGATACATGAACTGGTCTACAGCCTGATCAAATATGTGGATGAAATGGCAATATCAAACTGCTATACATTTTTAAAATGCTTACTATTGATCTCTTGTTCTTATCTCATCACAGAACTACAGTAAATAGTCTGTGGACCAATAATGGTTTGTGGAGCCCATGCTGAGTTGCACTGTATTTGAGGATGCATTCCATCGAAACAGGGAATCAAACCAAGGAGGAAGACATCAGACATAAGATCTGGGTTAAAGGAAGTTGCAGAATGAAGCTGAGGAGCAAGCCCATAGAGCAACATTTCCAGACTGGAAGAGGACTCAAGGAGAAGGTTTTAAAGTAAAAAGAAAACAGTTGGATTGTTAGTTTCCCTCCAGGTCCTTGACCATGTGACAAGGAGCATTCAAGGGGCTTTTCAACTCATTTGGAGAGTTGGAAAAGCATTAATGACAAAGAGAAAATCATGCAAGGAGGCAAGAAAGATATAATTATTAGTGGCAGGAAAAGCAAAGTAAAACCATCCTTAAAATATCATAATGAAAAGTATGATACAACTGCTCTGGAAGATGAAGAGGAAAAAATGTGGGGAATGTAAGAGTGCTGCCTCTTTTCCAACACAAGGGCAATTAGAGATGCCTAAAAGTTACAAATCAAGAAGTAAAAGGGAAAATATCTTATTTAGAATTATAGAGGTGAACACCAATATAAACTGCCAACAGAATCATCATCAGTTACTTCTAGGGAGCAGCAAGAAAAGTAGCAGTGAAAGTAGGGGACTTCCAATTTTAGGATATGATTTGTAAAACAATTTGTCTTGCAAAACTCTATGCATGTATAAAATAGTTTAATGATACAGGTCTAGTTTAATATTTTGTACTCTTGACTTTATCCAAAGTTTGATCTACTGAAAATACCTCTTTCATGCGGATACTTATTGCTAAATATATGTATGTCAATCTCTATGGGCTGCTTAAAATTAAACTCAGATATCAGGACTATATCTAATATTTTAGCATGATTTTGAATGATTCTTAAAACTTTGCAATTTTACCTGAAAAATAACCACCATACCATTGATATCTGTATATAAAGTTCAGAATTTTTGACATTTTCAAGGTTCCATAGGACTTACAGCTTTTTGTGCTTATGATTAAAATGTGGTTCAGTTTGAAAACCACTAATCTGGGATAACCTGCCCTTACCCCCAGCCCCCTACCCCGCCCACCCTCACAGCATGGCATTCTGGTCTGATTTTGTGTGCCTATTCAGAGGACAGAAATTTGACAGTTTTTTGTAGGATTTTTCTTCCCCTCATACCACAGTGTGAGAAGTGGTTTTCTGCCTTAGGGATGAGAGTCTGGCGGCAATGAGCAGAATTAGAGTCCTTCCTACAGGTCACTTCCCTTCCTTATGGGCATCTTCAAGCCTTCCTCAGATATTTAATCTGGATCTATTTTTTCCCATGTATTTTTTTCAAAACTGAAAAACGAACTTAAGTATGTCATAAACCAAATTGTACCACATCAGACTATCAAAACATTACCTTGTGTTCATAGGCTAACTTGGTTTTATAAGGTTCCTAGTTAGTTGTTTCTGCCCTCTTTTTGTATATAATTGAGATTCTTGTAAATGTGACGTTGACGAGGAAATTAAGAAGTGGAAGAAATTTAGTCCTGTGCATGTTCTGTAACATAACACTGTGGAAGCAAGTTTTCCCTTATAATTCATGTGCTCCTGTTAAACTGCAGTTTTCAGTAGTGTGATAGCAAAATAACAAGTAAGCGTATTAACACAGTACTACTATTTTAGCGTAGTGAGTTTTAGCCCTTCTAAATTTGGGGCGTCTCTTTCCAGACCTCAGTTTTTGTTGTCAAGAGTGTGAACAGTTGTTAGATGTTAGTGATTTATCTTTGAAACAGAAATTTGTCATGACTCCTTTCAAAATCCTGGATGAGTTTAGCTGTAGATGCAAAAAGAAAGAAAACGCTTTCCATTGCAGCTGCTTATCAGCATGCATTGAGTCTTTCCTGGGGCCTGTGCAAAACAAAACACAGGAGTAAATTGGACCCTCCAAGGTGACAGAAGCCTGCGATGGTCCAGCTCTTAATTTCAAAATCAGGTTCACTAGGGCTTCATTGTGTTAACACATTGATACCTTGATCAGTAAGTATAAATGTGTTGCATAAAATAAAATTTAGCATGGTAAATATATATTAAAAAAAGTGGTTCAGAAGACTTCAGATTATCTTTTTTAGAAAGTCACCTCACTTCTGAGCAGAGACACCCCTGCTCCTTAGAGGGGAAGTATTTGTATAAATTTCAACCAAAAAGAAATGAGGTTAGAGTGGAAAGTATTTGGCAATGCTAAATTTTAGCCTTTGGTAGAATTACAGCTATTATGCTTTGTTTGCAAAATTTCATATTGTCATGTTTAATGTAAAATATGATGCTCTTTAGATACATAAGTTAAATTTTACATTAAAGTGGGCAAAAGAATAGATGAACTTGACTCTTCAACTTGCTAACATTCTGATAATATATTTGTCAAGTTTTTCTATTATTATTTTAATTATAAAGGTTAAAAAAATCATGAGACATTTTGATACATGTTACTGATGTGGGCTATGGGTGGAAAGCTCTTTGTCTCTTCAGAGATAACTAAGTTGTTTGACTTGTGGGTGTAAAACGGTAAGAAGCTGCAGTCCTGCTCTTAGGGACCAGCAGGCTCCAGTCCCAGGAAATGTTTAACAAAGCAAGGGCTATAAACTTTAAGTATTTAGGAGAAATGCAAAAACCAAGGCTTATCTAAAATGTCTAGAGTCCCTGCTAAAAGCTTACCTAAGATGTAAAAGAGATATATGCTAATTAAAGCCTATTGAAAACTGAAACAAAGGGACCATTTAGCCTTTCCTCTCTGTATAAAAAACGTTTAAAAATCTTGTTCAGGGCTCGGGATTCAAACAGAAAGTTCCCGAGTCCGGCCGGCCGTCAATAAACCATTTTTCCTTCTCAAAATCATTCCTGAGTCCTGGCCTCTCTATTCTCAAATAATTAAACTTCTCTTAAATTCCACAACATTAATGGCGACCACGAAGGGACAATAAATGAAGGCCAGAGACAGTAGCATTTTGCTGCCCCTTCCAAATCCCCGAGGAAGCCGGGAGGACTCAGGTGAACCCCAAATCTGGGTGCCCCTGGATTAAATTTAATCCAGAAAAGATGTGGGCTCCACCAGAATCTTCCCGACAAAAATCGAGGGCAATAAAAGGTCTGAAGAGAAAGATTCTGAGAACGAAAAAGAACTCCGAACATGGAAAAAAGTAAGACTCCCCGGGTGAGCACAGTCTGGAAGGCCCTAGCTTTAATTGCTAAGAAGGGGAGGCTGATCACCTCCCGAGAGAACCCTAGTAGCCCCAGAAGGCTGGGGGGAAGCTGTTCTCTCTAGGCTTGGGAAAAGGAGGAAAACCGGAGAAAAGCCCTGGTGTTTTGGGTTTGTCTAACTGCATGTTAAAATCTGGTACTGGTCTTATATCCACTAAAGGAGTGGAGTCTCGATTTTAATAGGAAGGGTATTTATAGGTTCGAGTCCTAATATCCTGGAAATTAGTCTAAATTAAAGAAAACAAAACTTGGTTACAGGAAAATGGATCGGCTTGTAGAGCATGGTCTGGGTGTAAAGTTTAAACAGTGGAAAAGTCTAGCTGAAATCTTTTGTTATAGTGCTAATTTGTGAATAAATTTGCTTTATACCAAATGTTAAGTGTTCTGAAGTTTGTGATGGCTGTGGGGGCAGCCGTGGTGAAAATAAATATATAAACTTGTGAGTCAGATTAGTGACCTTTGTGCTTCTGTCTGTGTCAGCTCAATGTTAGTGTTAGAGTTGTGTCCTTACATGAAGTAAAATTACAGCTGAGCTGGAGCCCTCCCTTGCCATTGGCAAGGGGGTAAAATGATTCTAGGGCAAAAGCTGAAGAGTCTAGATGTTTGTGCATGTTCTGGTGTCTTGTCTCTGGTCTGGCCCTTTGCCGGGGCTTGGAGGCCATCTGTGTCCGCGCCAAGCACCCAAGTCTGTTGGGAATGTCCCAGTCAGGGCGGCTGGGTTCCTGAGAGAGTTGCCAAATTTGAGTAAGTTCTGTCTGCCCATTTTGGCTGAAAGCTGGAAAGGTGGGAGCGGCTTGCCCCTTTCCAGTGAGTCCACCCTTCTATTCATAAGCCGCATTCCTGTTTGTTGTGCACCCGACTGCCTGGAAGGGGGGGAAGTGAAGGAAGTAAAAAGCAGAATCAGAATAAATGCAGTAAAGTTCCCTCCTTAGGGTGTCAAAGCCAAAATACGTTTGCATTCTGCTCAGGTTCTTAAAAAGTATTGTAGTAACCTTAAGTAAGAAAATGTGTTCTGTGAAGGTAAACTTTGTATTAAGGGTATAAATAATTATAAAAGTTTTACAAAACATTGTTTAAGGTATTTAAGTAGCTAATTGCAGAAAGTCATTATTTAACAAAACTAAATTAATAATAATAATAATAAAAGGCAATTTTATAACAAACTTATTCGGCAGCCAATCTCCCCTGCCAACTTGCTTCCAAAAAAACTGTTTCTGGTATTACATGCTACTAAGTATTTAAAGTGAAAAAAAGTTCATTATTTTAACAAACTTGTTTAGTATTAATGGCAATTATATGTTGTAAGAAGTTTGCCTGGTAACTTAGTATGTGGGATATATGGAGTGGGTTTTTTATTGTTAAAGAAACAGAAAATAATTTTGTCCTAAAATAAAATGATTGATTATTGGAAAGAGTAGAGTGTGGGACAGAACCTGAATGAATACTGAAAGTGTAAAAAGTTTGTGGAAGAGAAATTTTTATGATTAAAATTGAATAAGATCAATATACAAAAAAAATCTTTTATCAATAGCTTCTTGTGCTTTAACCTCATCATATCCTCAATGTTTAAAAAAGAGTTCTTTTAAAAGAACATTTTATGTTCTAAAAATCAAATCCTGAAAAGTAGCCTTTTATTTCAAACTAACTGCAAGAAATTTATTCTTTCACTTTAAAAAAAAAAATTAAAGTAATGGTTAAGTTCATTTAATATGTTATAAGTTAAATGAAAGGTATTTAAAGGTGTTATAAAATTAATAGGTTTTAAAAAATTAATAAAAACTGTAACTAAGAGTTAAAATCATTTATAAATGCATTTATATTGTAAAACAGTGAAAAGACAATAACTGAGATTATAACTAGGTAAATTTAGCCTGAAACTATTATTTAAGTGTAAATTCTACACTAACCTTTCCTTTGTTTATAGTTACTTCAAGCCTAACCTCACCCTTTGCCTTTGCCTATGGTTATTTCATAATTGAGAAGAGCTGAGACATCACTGTCTCCTCTCCTGGTATTAGTAACCCTTTCTCTCATGAATTCAAGTGTAAACTAAATAAATTGCTGCCTGATAAAATAAGGTTAAATGACCACTAGAGTTTTATTATCTCCAAAGACAAAGGGAGGTGGAGAGGGAAAAGTCTCCTGCCTTGACGGTCAGTGTTCCTAAGAGTGGCAATTCATGAGAAAAAGCAGTCTGTCTCCCTGAGGCTTCAAATAGCCTCAGTAAATATATATAAAACTAATCTTGTTGCTTATCCAAAATTCTGCTAATTTCAAGGTAAAATATAAAGTTCTAAAACAAAATGGTGCTAAGGCATTGAAAACATTTTAGTTATTACAATCCATTAAGTAAAAAAAAAAATTCTTGTGGTAAACTGCATGGTCATAGTGCAAATTAAAAAGAGTTTCAAAAGTCTTTGAAAAGTTTAAAGTAACTAAAGTCATGTTGTGTCAAACTATTCATGTCTGCCTATTTGCTCAAATTGTTAAAAAATATGCAGTTATATTTATAAATATTCTTAAAGCCCAAATTGAACTAAGCAGGATGAAAAAGTCATAAAAATCTGATTATAGAAACAATTGAAAAAGGGCCTCCTCTTTGCAAGAGCTTTTAAGGCAAGACTAAGTGTGGCAGATTAAACCTATCTACTAAGCTAAGAAATTAAAAATCAGTTTGCCTGGTAATTTCCCAGTTTAAACCTTTGTCAGCCATAAATTAAAAAAAACAAAAAACAAAACAAAGATTAAGTTAATTTTCACAGAAGAAAAATGTTAATGTAACCCAGCGGCCTGCTGCCTCAGTCTCCCACTCCTGGGTTAGACCGCAGTGGAGGAGACCAGTTTAGGCCAGTCCTATGGGCAGTAAAAGGATGCCCAAAAAAGAGCTAACTAAGTCGGTGCCATTTCAGCACTAAATTCTATTTGACAAAGGGGGAGAGCAGGTAAAAACTAAAATAGTTAAAATGTAATAAAAAAAGCAGTTAAATCAAACTTTTGCGTGAAAAAGTTAAATCTCAGATAAGCTGTAACTTCTGAAGTATCCAATCTATAAAAAAACAGGAAGAGCTTGCATGCTAAGCTTAAGAGTATAAATTGTGTCATTTTTCTTTGTTCGGGGCACCAGCCATATCTGGCTCTGCGCCCCTTCTTGCAAAATTGAGAATAAAGTATTTTCTTCTCCACAATCTGGTGAGCCTTATTTTCTTCCAGAAAATTTCTTTCCAACAAAATAAAGTAATTAGTAGCTCTATTAACAAATTTCAGTAAGTAAAAAAAAGTCCATAAAAACTATAGAGAAATCTTTCCTGGGTTATAATTTTAAAAAATTAAGTAATTGTGTAATGTGTTTTAAAACCTGGTAGTCAATATGCTTTTAAATTAATAATTTTCATAACTTAAAAAAAAAAAGTTTTTAGCTTCCTGTAAGAAAAAAAGAAAACATTCCTTGCATAAACTATTATAGTTTCAATTTTATTTAACTTGAGTGTAATCTCCCATAGTCAATTTATAAACTAAATTAACATATGTACAAATCTTTACAGTAATGAAAATTGTAAGTAAAAATTGTAAGTTCACATTAGTAAAATTAAGCTAAAAAGAAAAAATTGTAAATATGCTCTCTTAAATAAAAAGTAAATTTCTTTCATTAGTAATTGTAATTTAGTAAGTTTATTTAAACATGAGGTGTCTAGTCAATGCGGTTATAGTCAATTATAAAGAGTTTGTAAAACATCTTCCAAACTAAAAATGTTTAAATAGTTCTAGTTGTAAAAGTCATTGTTAACTAAAAAAACTTAGATTAGTATTAGTAGCAGAAATAACTTCATGATAATAAACCTGTCTGAAGGCCACTGCAAAATACACATTTAAGTAAATGGTAATAAAAAGTTGTCTTAATTCTATTGGAAATATTCTGTTTTCATTCTAACAATGAAAAATAATATTTTTCCTCTATTACTAAAGTAAAGTACCTACTGTTATCTTCATAGTAAAATTGTGTAAGTAAATAGTCATTTGATATATGTATTGCGTTAAGTTGTTTAAAATATATATAAAACAAAAAATAAACTTTAACATTGTCAAACTCTTGTGCATTCAAACCAGGCCTTGTATACATTACAGGTAGCCTCTCCATGTGAGTTATTAGCTAGGCTGGTCACTGACCCCTCAATTAAAAATATGTGCTATATCAGTCTCTGGTTCTGCTCCTGAAGTCGATGAAAACTATATTGCAGTTTCAAGCTCCTGCAAGCAATAATGACTCGGTACAGCCAAGTGTACAATAGATATCGCCTCCAGACTGGCACTGTTCCATGGTGCCAAAGAGCACTATGCACCAGGCTAGTAAAATACTAAAAAATCTCTAAAATACTAGAAAGATGCTGCAACTTGCTCACTGCGTTAAAAAACATGCTAAGTAGAGCCATGATACCAGGAGACTGTAAATAAAACTTAAACACAATTAGCATTATGGCCTGCTCTCATGGAGAAATAACATGTAAAGTATTACAAACCTGAAACTCAAAACTAATAATAGCAACTCTGAATCCTTATGCATTAAGTAATACATTAGTTAATATTAAGTGCTGTACTTTTATCCTGTACTAAATATATGCCTAATAATTGTAATGTTATCTTTTCTATTTTAAATCAAGTGCAGAAGTATATTAAACATGTTAAATTCCTGGTAAAATCATTTTCTAAACAGTTAATAACATGTCTATAAAATAAAGTGGCAGTCTCAGCCAGTCTCAGTTAGCAAAAGTGAAGCTTGCTTGCTGATAGTGAGTCACCTATTGAACAAGTCAAAATTGCTAAAAATTGTACAATGAAAACCAAGGTGTAAAAATCTTTATTCTGTAGTTCTGATCACTCCCACAGGTGAAAACTAAAAATATTTCCAAATTAGTGTTCTAATCCTGAGTGAAGCCAGTTGCCCAAAGAGTGCCAGTTCACCAGGAGCATCTGACAAAGCGAATGAGTGTCAATCATTAAACAGCTTAGAATGTGTCTTCAAACAAAGCTAAGTGTCTGTTGCAATTTCTCTCTAAAGATAGATAACTTAAAAAAAAACATATATGCTGTTCCCACCAGCTTTTAAAGAATGCCATCTTTATAGGCACCTAAACTTGTCTACCTCTGTAATCCAATGTGTCCTCTTTTAAAAACAGGTATTCCAAAATTTTAATTAAGTTTGTTTCTTTCAGAGTAAACATCTTATTAACCATATAAAAACTTCATCCAACTTCGTACAGAATGCCAGATCCATCTTCCTCCAGTTAAAATAAATTAAAGAGTTTTACACCTTATTAGGCAATGACTACAGCCCATAGCCAGCAAAAAGCAGTTACAAAAAAGAGATCGTCTCCCTTCAGCACCCCTTTTAAATTAAAGGTGTAAACTCTTTAAGAGTAAAATAAAAGTAATAGATGGATCTGGAACCTGACTGAAAATCCACGTGAGTGCCAGTGGCAGCAGAATAACTGCGAGAGGCCCCTGCCCAAAATTCTGCTGTCCAAAATGAAAAGTTCTAAACTTCTAAAAACGGTCCTTGATGCTGTACTAAAGACTGATAAATAATCAGTCAAGACAACAAACAGTCATCCACCTCATAGCTACAACAATAATTATGCCAAAGCTTAGCAAGTAAACTTTGACAAAAGGGGGGAATGATGTGGGCTATGGGTGGAAAGCTCTTTGTCTCTTCAGAGATAACTAAGTTGTTTGACTTGTGGGTGTAAAACGGTAAGAAGCTGCAATCCTGCTCTTAGGGACCAGCAGGCTCCAGTCCCAGGAAATGTTTAACAAAGCAAGGGCTATAAACTTTAAGTATTTAGGAGAAATGCAAAAACCAAGGCTTATCTAAAATGTCTAGAGTCCCTGCTAAAAGCTTACCTAAGATGTAAAAGAGATATATGCTAATTAAAGCCTATTGAAAACTGAAACAAAGGGACCATTTAGCCTTTCCTCTCTGTATAAAAAACGTTTAAAAATCTTGTTCAGGGCTCGGGATTCAAACAGAAAGTTCCCGAGTCCGGCCGGCCGTCAATAAACCATTTTTCCTTCTCAAAATCATTCCTGAGTCCTGGCCTCTCTATTCTCAAATAATTAAACTTCTCTTAAATTCCACAACATTACAACATGGATGAACCTTGAAAACATCATATTGAATGAAATAAACCAGGCACAAAAGCAGAAATATTATATGATCTCACTGATATGAAGTAATTAGAATAAGCAAAATTATAGGCAGAAACAAGAATAAAAGTTACCAAGAACCAGGGTGAGAGTAGGGAATGGGGAGTTAATGCTTAAATTGTACAGAGTTTCTATTTGGGATGAGGGAAAAGCTTTGGTAATGGATGGTGTGAACACTCTAAGTGTCAATTAACAGCACCAATTTGTACATTCGAATATTATTCAATGGGAAAATTTTAGGTTGTATATATGGTACTAGAATAACATTTTTTAAAAATTACAAATTTAGGACTGTACATCACAAACAGGGAGCCCTAATGTAAACAATGGACTGAAATAGAATAATAATATTCTTTCATTGTTTGTAACAAATGTACCACATTAATGCAAGGTATTAATAATAGAGGATTATATGGGAGCTCTGTGTTTTCTGCATGATTTTTCTATAAACATTCACCTTTTCTTAAAAAACAAAAAAACATGAGTCAAAGAGTTGAAGCCCAGAATGAATTTCATTCTGCTTAGTGACCTGAAACATGTCCCTGGGAAATTCTTTCTTTGGCCACATGATCCTTGTTTCTTCTTTAGTCCTTGATGACCCCAAACCTTTCAGCAATTCTCATTCTTCCAAATGAAAAATTACTCTCTGACTGCAACTTAGAGCCTCTGAAATTCTTATTTGGAAATGCTGCCTGGGGGGGTGTAGACAGAGGGGTGCCGACAAAATAACACATGAGAAATTGCCTTAAGTTATTCTGGAGCTAAACGACTGTTGGGTTTTAAAGGGAGAAGAGATTCCGGTTTGCACAATATCCATGCTTCAAGTAAATCAAACCCTGTGTCCAAAGATTCACTGTAGTCTCTTATTGAACTGGAAGCAATTCAAGTCTACAGGGCTCAAGGCCAGGGGGAAAGAGAGAGATGGCATGGACTGTCCATTCCCAAATGAGTGTGCAGTTGCAATCAGGTTATTAGGAACACCAGGGTCACAAAATTTCATAAGGCAATGTAAGAAGGCTGTGTGGAAATGCAAAAGCAGGTTGCCTGCTTTGGGTTGGGTGTGGCGATAGATTGCAGAGTTTTAGGCCTCTTTGGCAATGAAGTGTGAAGACCAGGGCTTCTTCTCCACTGGCTACATCTGCAAGGTTTCCCCTAACCCTGTTTCTGTGGAATTTATGAGGCTCTGGCTTAGGTCCACCAACCCAATTCCTACACCCTTGTTGGAAAGAGCCATAGGGAGTAATCATGAGAGTTTTAAAGGATAAGTCAGGTCCTATTTGATTTCCAGCCTCTGAATTACTACAACCCATAGTTGACCTTGATCATTTCCATCCTCTAACCCCTCCCAACCCCTGCCACCCCTAGACAGCTCAATTTCCAAAATCAGTTCTGTCCCAAAGAGGGAGAGTTTGAACTAGTTCAAACTGTTTCTGGGATAGTTAAGCACAGCCACCTCTTTTCTCTGGGAATCTCCTCCAGGCAGTGAATTCTGGCCCAGATCCCCCAGGGGCCCCAGTCACCCTCTGCCTCTAAATGACACAGCACATGCATCAGGCATGCCAGATCCAGGAACTTGCCTGGAGTTTTCTCACTTAGATGTTAAAAGAAACCTCATATGCAAAATATTCCCAAGTGAAATCATGATTTTTACCCTCTCCAAAACCAATCTCCCTCTCTGTTCTTTTCCATAATTGATGATATAGGTCCATCCCCCAAACCACCCCTTCAATCAAGAAAACAGAAACATGGGACTTGTCTTTGACTCCTGCTTCTTTCATGCCTTATTTCTCACATCCACATAATCATCAAGTCTTCTTAATTCTTACCCTTATCCAGTTTCTGCAATTAATTTATGCTAATATTTATTATTATAATATGCTATGCTATTATAAAAACTTCTTCCCTGCTGCCTCCAGCCTTTTCTCACTCTTTATTCTGCCAGTGTAAATCACAAATAGGATGTTGTACTGGGTTAAATAATGTCCCCCAAACTCATGTCCAGCCAGAACTTCAGAATGTGACTTTGTTTGGAAATAGGTTCTTTGAAGATATAATTAGTTAAGATGAGGTCATACTGGATTAGGGTGGGCCCTAAATCCAATATAGCAGGTATTCTTGTAAGAGGAAACTTTGGCATGGACATAAATAGAAGACAGCCATGTGAAGATGACACTGAAGTTATGCTGCTACAAGCCAAGGAATGTTGGGGCCACCAGAAGCTGGAAGAGGCAAGGAAGGATTCTCCCCTAGAGCTTTCAGAAGGCGGGTGACCCTGTCAACACCTTTATTTCCACCGCCAAAGCTGAGAGAATACATTTTTGCTGTTGTAAGCCAGCCAATTTGTAGTACTTTGTTATAGAAACTATCAAAGGAAACTAACATAGGTGTTTAAAATCTTTCAGTGGCTCCCTGTTGCCTTCAAGATAAAGTCCATTTTCCTTAATGTGTCATGGAAGTCTCTTCTAATCCAGCTCCTGCCTCTGTCTCATGTCTTATTTATGATATGAGACAACACAGCCATTCCATTTACTTCAAAGCCTTGATGATGCTCAACTTCTTGTGCTTTCTAAGCAAACCAAGCTGTTTCATGCTGCTCTGCTGTGCCTGTGTTTTGTGTTCTCCCATATGAAATCTCCTCTTAAATCCAGCTAACAGATATCTAGTCCTCTGAAAAGTCTATTTGGGCTTCACCTTCTGTGGGTCTTTCCCATTCACAGGGCCCCCAAGACAGTCTAGATTCATTGTGTTACTCTTTCGTTTTTCTAAGTCATATTTATTTCTCTGCCCACTGTATTCTGGCTTCTACCTTCACTATTCCTCTGAAAATATCTAAGGCCCCAAATGACCTTCAACTTGCCAAATCCAATGTCTTTTTGATACTTAGTTAAGTTGGCTGATCTTCTGTGTTTGATACTGTGGATCAGCTCTGTCTATTCTACAGGATTATGGGGCTCCCACACCTTCCTCAGTCTCCTCCCATCTCTCTGACCAGTCCTTGATTGGAGTATCCCTTTGTTCTCTCTTTAATTGTTAGTTTGTCTTGGGTCACACCCTTAGCTCACCAATCTACTTACCATGTGGCAATCTTACCCACTGCCACAAATCTTAAACTTAGGTATCCAATGCCCATTAAACATCTCCATTCAAAAATCTAACCAACACATTAAAGACTGACTCCATCTTTCCCCTATACAATCTTCTTTATGCCTCTATTTCTTTGGTGTGTGAAACCAAATTCTACCTAATAACCCAAAATAGAAACTTGAGGATTAACTTTATTTCACCGTTTCCTTCAAAACACAATGAATGACAAAGTCTTGTAGATTTTGTCTTCCAAATGTTTGCTCACTTTACTGTGTGTTCTCTCCATCTTATACTACTTCCTGTTATACTAGTGTACAGACTCATAGTTGGATACTTGTCTCTCTTGGACCTGTCCAATCCCATATTGGAAGAGTAGGCTACCCTTGGTGCTTTGATTCCCTCACCTTCTACTTGTTCCTTAGCTCTTTGTAATCTATTTTCTAATGGCAACACACAATTGAAACTACTGTCTCAAAGCCACAAATTATCTGCTGACTTTAAAGTCAAAGATTGCATTTTTTGTCCCTCCACTGTAATTGAGACTAATGCATATGTTTCCTTCCTGAAATTCTCAGTGATATGGGAAAACTACAATACGCCATTTTACTTTTCCTCCTGTTACTATGATCATTCCTTATCCTTTTTCTTCATTTGTTCCTCTTCTGCTTGACCGGCATACTGATACTCCCTAAGGAGCCATCCTCTCCCCTTTTCTCATCCTTTTCTTACACTGTAGCTTCAACCATCACTTCTCTATAGATAAATCCCTGTTTTAAACTTTTCCTTATCTTTTTCTCTTTTGCATTTCATATCCATATTTCAGTTGTTTGGGCAAATTCAAAGAGTGTAAGAAGGATGTAATCAATTTTCATCTTGTTCCCTCCCTTGAATGATCTCATTCTCCTTTGTTCACCAAAGCAATTATGTTTTGGACGCTTGCCTTCAGCTTTATTTTTTTATTTTTTTAATTTTTAATTTTTAAAGATTTATTTATTTTTATTTATTTCTCTCCCCTTCCCACCCCCCTCCCCAGTTGTCTGTTCTCTGAGTCTATTTGCTGCGTGTTCTTCTTTGTTCACTTCTGTTGTTGTCAGCGGCATGGGAATCTGTGTTTCTTTTTGTTGTGTCATCTTGCTGTGTCAGCTCTCCATGTGTGCGGTGCCATTCCTGAGCAGGCTGCACTTTCTTTCGCACTGGGCAACTCTCCTTACTGGGTGCACTCCTCGCGCGTGGGGTTCCCCTACGCAGGGACACCCCTGCGTGGCACGGCACTCCTTGCGTGCATCAGCACTGCACATGGGCCAGCTCCACATGGGTCAAGGAGGCCTGGGGTTTGAACTGCGGACCTCCCATGTGGTAGACGGATGCCCTAACCACTGGGCCAAGTCCACTTCCTGCCTTCAGCTTTAGAACACCCCTTTCTCTCACCCTCCTCATCCAGGTGCTCTCCTAGTGCTTTCAGTCCTATCTCCACATTGGCTCTCAAACTCTTTTCTTTCTTTCCATTCCTGTTGCCACAAAGCTGGTTTATAATCTCCTTTCTAGATTTTTGTATTGGTGTCTGTCTCACTTGTGTTTCTTTTCTCTAATCCGTTCTGAATATCGCCATTATTACCTCTTCTAAAAACCCAGACTAGTTCACATCCTTTTCCTGCTGGCAAAGCTGCTTTGTTTTCCAGTTGCTAACAGAATGAGATTTAAAAAACAAACAAACAATAAACAATAACCAAAAAAAGACCACCGTAGCTTGAGGCTTAATATTTTTTATCATTTGGATAAAATCTTTTTCAGCCTACATTGTCTATGTATTTATGTATGTATGTATGTATGTATGTATGTATCTATCTATCTATCTATCTATCTCCCTACCTTCTGTTCCACCTATTCATCCTTCCCCCTCCCTTGTGAACCCCATCCCTGGCAGCAACTATCTTTGTATTATGGTTACATGTTCTCCCATTAACACAAGATAATAACTACAATAACAATAAATTGTTTTTAATTATACCTCAAAACCACTATGACACCAGTTGTTCTATAATTTGACCTGCACATTTCCATGTTAATTATCTATATAGAAATAATAATAAAGTTACTTTTATATGCCAGGTTTTATGCTACACACCATGGATACAAGAGTAAATAAGTCAATCTTCTTTTAAGGTTCATAGAGATCAAGTCCTAGTGGAGAAGAAAGAATAAAAAATAAATAAATAAAGTAAAATGGCATATATGGTAAAGGCAGTAAAAGACCTTAAAGTATATCCAGTTGGGAGCCTCATTTAATGCTTGTCTTGGTGGTGATGGTGGTGTTTGGAGCTTGAGTGTTGGTGATGGAAAACTCATAGAAGCAGGTGCTATCTAAATTGAACCAATTAAAAGAAGAAGGGGAAGATGGTGAGCTGGCTGATTCCAGGCCACACAAAATGTAGAAATTTAGAAGTTCAGCATAATGATTTCCCAGACTATGAAGGGGAGAATGTTGATTACGATGAAACTGGTTGGGTGAAAAAACACCAGGTAATGAATATCCTTATAAGCCACCAGAATACTTTGCACCCAATACAACAAGCAATTTGAAGTCTTTTTTAAGCAAGTGTGTGATATAACCAGATCTGTGTTCATAACACTGGCTGCGGTGTTGAGGATAAAATTACAAGACAGGACCAGAGGGAGGGAGAATGCTTAGGAGCTGTTGCTGACATTCTCAGGTGCAGTCACCTTTCCTTACCAGTCTGTTATTTGGACAGAGAAAAGTGCACTGATTTAGGAAACAGTTAAGAGGAATAAAAAGTAGGATGAGGCGGTCACTTTATTGTTGGCAGTATGCGACTAGAGAGAATGGATGATGCCCGATGGACAGTGGATATAAGTCTGGATCTCAGGAAGGGAGTCAGGGCTGGAGATGTAGATTTGAAATTCATCAGCTTAGAGATGTAGTGAAAGCTATGAAAGTAGATGAGATTGCTCAGGGAGAGTGCTTAGAATGCATATAGTACTGAAGATAGGACCTGTAGGAATTTTAAGGATGGTCCAAAGATGATTCATAAAGCAAACATGAGGAAAGTGGTCCTAGGAAAGTTAGAGAAGCAGCTTCAATGAAGAAGTCAGAGATGTCAGATGCAGCCAAGGGTAGAAATAAAGGTTGCATATTTTTATTGGATTTAGTGTCAAATATATCATGAGTGAATTTAGTGAGAGCCGTTTCAGTGATGGGCTGAGATGGAAGTGACATATTGTCTTCCTTCAACTACCTTTAGGTCCATCTCCTGAATGGGGTAACTAGGAAGCAGCCTTAGCCCTGCCCTTGGGAGTGGGGGCAGGAGTTGCAGAGGTCATGGGTCACTCTTGTTGAGCATTATTACAAGTCAATTGTGATTTTCAGGTCTCTATTAAGATCCCAAGCAGCCTCTGAAAAATGGTAATAGGAAAGTCTCCTTAAAAGTGTGCTGATCTTGGTTTCCCTGCCCGAGCTGGCTCTCCTAGGCTTCACTCCCTTCTAAGGATGGGTCTTCCTATCATCAGTTTTTTGTTGAAATTCCATACTTTATAAGCTATGGGCCAAAAGTTACTTCCTCCTAAAGATTTCCTCACTTCGCAGGAGAATATTTTCTCCGTCTTCTGTATTCTCAGGGGATTTCATATATAATTCAAAAGTGTCTAAAACACTCTGCTTTATTAGATGTCTGTCATTCCCTTTTGGGGACAGGATTCTGTTTTGTCTTTCTGTATCAGACTGATCCTAATAGGTTGAAGTCTTTAATCCTTGTTTGTGAAGTTGAATTGAAATGTTTATATACCACAATAATAATCACAATAAAATATTTTGAAAGTCCAGTTTTAGTTTTATCAAAAGGGAGAACCATATTTTCATAGGCGGAAAAATTTATGATATAAGTGAAGTCCTTTTTGCTCCTTTCTTAGGTTAGGAAGGCTACTGACTTCAAGTATAGTTCTGAATCAAGCAGGGTTCTAGTCTTTGTGGCTTAGTCAGTATTTTCTTGCATGCAAAAGAGAGAACTAGATTCAATAAATACTATTTTGTGACTCTAGTCTGTGAAAGTGGAAGTGTTCAAAACAGCATTCCTAAGAATACACAGTATACTTGGGTCTTCCTGTAAACTGAGTTTTCTTTAGATAGGCAGCTTATGCTGTATGACAAATAAATGACTAGTTGCTGAAGGTGATGATTTAATTTACAATCTTTAGCTTCAAGAGCATTTTGCGACAGAGTAAGTCACAAAATTATGCTAATTAAGGAGGGAGATTCTAAGCTAGTGACTAAATGAGGTTTATATTTATGGCCAATCTTTGGCCTTTAAAAACATAATTTTATTTATATGGCCTCAGACCTAGAAAAGTTATGTGTTTGTTACTTTAAGCTGATTATTGCTAATGGAGATTTGAATCTGTGACATGGCTTCTCTGCAGTGGAGCAACATTTGAAACAGATATCAACTTTCAAGTCTCAACAGAATTCTCAATGTCCATGAATAAAATAAAACCTGAATATCAAGTAAAAATTTGCAACTTCATAGTGTAGCCTTAGCAGGAAAGAAGTTGTGAATTTCTAAATTTTTCCTTTCTGTCCAAAATATTACCTCTCTGTAAGCAAACTGACACTTGGTGGGAGATGATAAAAATAAGTAATACTGGAAAGTACAAAGAAATCTTGAATGTGCCCATGCTTTAATTGTTATTTGACCCCATTCCTCTTCCCACCAGGCAAAGTATATAGCAAATGACATGATGTTTATCAGATGCATATTCATAATTCACCACACTTAGGAAGATTTATAATGGTGCATATTTGAGCTCAGTGAAAATGCCCAAGCAGACCAACATCTCATTCAGTAGCGTCAGAGCTAATATACTGAAGTGTTTCTTCAGTTTAGTCTGTGAATGATAGTGGAAGGGCTAGACTGTAATTATTTTTCATGGAGAGGGGTTTATGCTCCCAGAAGCAAAAGGAGACATGAATCAAATTTAAGCTCTCTCCCTTAGAGTGGAATGTGTGTGTGTGTGTGTGAGAGAAAGAGAGACAAAGTTGAGTCTAGTGAAATATCTTTAGGTATTAAAATGCTTTAAATTTTCTCAAGTATTATACCATGAAGAGAGAATCTTTGGGAAAACAAATACTCCTTTGTTAGAGTTATGATATATTTTAATGAAAGAGCCCTGTTATAAATGCCTTAAGCAAAATATCAGACATGCATTTTAATGAAGTGGAATCATTTCTTCAAAGTAAAAATGAAAGTTTGTTTATCTCTATTTACAATGGGAAAATGACAATAGATGTTTTAAGCATATTAAAAACAATTTATGGGAAGTTTTCCACGAGTAAATGCCTTTTCTCCCTGTGTCTAAGTTCACTGCCATAGTATTTGGGACGGGACACCTGGGGCACTCACTTCCTCCTGACACGCAGGCCTCCTTCTTCTTTCACATACTGTTGACCCAATCCATTCCATCTGTTACAGTCAGAACCCACATCTGGCCAAATCAAACGAGAAAAATCTTGGCATTGGTGTTCCTGTTTCACTTCCTGCCTCATCGAGTGCACTCTCCAGTGCCGCTCTGAAGCTCCATCCTTTCAGGCATTCTTAAATGCCTCTACCACTCTTCACTCAGTTTCAGACCTGTTTCCATAAATGAGGGTTCAATGTAAATTTTACTTCACTGGTACCTTTCCAACCTCTGCATTCTACGTAAGCTCTCACTGGGGCATGGGTGGCGCTCCCCTCTATTATAGGATTTCCAGGTATCTGGGTACAGGTGAGAAAGCAATGTCCCTTTTTGTTCTCACATGGGCCATGCAGCATGACAGTGACTCCTGGGAATGGAGTCATGTGACCTAGGACCATCAGCAGCTATTTTCTTCTTTAACTTTTAGCCCTTCTATAGTCTATATTATCATCAAACAACTTTGATAGTTTCTCTGTGGTCTGTATATTACATAAAATCTATGCATCTCTGTTTATAGTTCTCTCTCTATATATATATATTCACTACATATTCTGACTCTTCTAAGCTTTTCTTGGAAAGAACCTCCCCTTCGATTCAGTTTGTTCACATTATTCAAACTTGGCTGCATTTCATGGGGCAAACCAAAGACTGTATCCTGGATCAAATGTGAACCTAGTTACAGGGTCTTTTCTCCTGCTTAAAAAACTATGTGCATGCGAATTTTATGGGCTTCACCTCTGTTACCATTGGGCACTCAATTCTGCTGAAGCCACAGTTATTTTGCAAGTCAGCGAGGACTTCTCCAGCACTGGGTTGGAGTTATGTTGGTAACTTTGCTCTAAATCCCCCCTCCCCCCTATTGGGAAAAAATATGGACAAAAGGTAGAATAACATTAATCTTGCAAGCTGCTTTTCCATGACCAGTCAGAACCACCCTAAATGAAGACACTATATGCTGCTGGAGGCTGTGCTCTCTTTCTTTTTTCAATAAGTACTTGCCAGCCAGAGAAGCATTAGAAGGTAAAAGGGGATCAACCAGTTGTTAATCCATTTGTGACTTTGGTTTGGGGTTAATTTCTTCAAATGGCAATGTTGTGTGTTGTTCGGTGATTTAGTGCCTTTGTCCTGCCAGGACTTTTCATTTTGTACCTTTAGCCATTGTTTTTGGCTGCAGATCAAGCCTCACATCTTCTGCTCGTAGGATTCCTTTCTACAGACTCCACTGTGGGCTAAGGCCTCCCTGTAACACGAGATGCCTCCATTTCCCAGCAGACAGCACATTAAAGCGAGGTCTGTTGGCCAGCTGCAAAGACAGGTGTTATTCTCCTTTAATTTATACCCGCTCCCTTTTCCTTTTCATAAGAATTCCTCTCATAGGGTTGTTCACAAATGCCAAAGGAATTGGGCAGATTTTATCCACTGTGGAGTGTGGAATTAAAAGTCTTCACTTGCTTGCTAGTTTAGTTTCATGAACAATATTGCCAGACATGGTGCACATATTTTTCTTGTTGTTGTTTTGTTTCCCTTACTGATGAGCTCAAAGGTCTACCACACAATATGTTTACAGACTTGGATTTCAACTGCACTCTTTGAAGAAGACTGATTCATGAATTTCTGAGAAATTGGAGAAGTAAAATAAATACTATAATTGTCTCTTTTATATCCATATAACAGTTCTCAAAAAACCTTAAGTGGTAGAATCCTATTGAATTTCATGGTGGCAAGACTAAACCAGATCAATTTTTAATAACTCTATTATATTGGTGAGAAAGGATCAAATATCATAGTGTTTGCTTCACACCAGACTCTGCTGCTCATTGATGTAATGAGAATTGAAAGATGATTTTGTGGAGTAACAGGAACTCTCATGCATTGCTGATGGGCATGCAAAATGGTGCAACCACTTGAGAAGTGTTTGGCATTTTTTGCAAATACGACTTTGGAGAGTCTTAGGATGATCTTTCAAGGATAAACTGATAGGTTATGAAGTGGCTGAGATGTGGCCACTCTGATATAGACCACCACAATCCACTATTACCTCCACTGAGATGGCAATTCTACTTCCAAATATCATTTGGTAGGTGTTCCTTTTTTCTTGATCTGAACTTGAACTATAAAAATCCCTCTTTGAAGGAAGGGCAAGATGATGGCTGAGTAAGGAGCTCCAAGAGTCAGCTTCTGCCACAGGGCAGTTAGAAATCACCCAGCACTATCCAAAGCACTTTTTTGGGGGACCCGTGAGACCAGAAGAGTATCCTGCAATATCCTGGAAAGAATGGAAGGAGGAGACTGCCAATCTGCAGAAAAGATTTGTGAGTAGAGCACTCTATGCTGTGGAGGCCTGTACTCATCCTCTACTGATGGCGCAAGCCTCCTTGGGAACTATTCTGTGCCTGGAGTTGAAAGCTCCATTTACCAAATTTGGGAGAGAAAGATCTGGTCAGTCACTAACTTCAGCTACTGATTAGTAAATTTGGCTGGCTGAAGTATAATACTAAGAACAGCTGAAGTTTGAACCTGTCCAAGTCGGAAAAAGGCAAGTAGCTGCCATTTTAACTCCACCGCTAATTTGAGGAGAAACAGGGCTGACTGAAAGTGACTGGCTTCTTTCCACCCAAACTGGATTGCAGTCCTAGCCTAGGCCCTAGCTCTACCCCTGGCAGGGAGGAAGCTGGCAGGGCTGGCACCAACCTCTCTGGGCAACTGCAGGTGCTTTCATCTCTAAAGAGATTAAGGATATTAAGCAGACACTGGGGTGTTGAACAAAGAAGAATTTTAAAGAATACATAGAAGAAAAGCAGATATTATGGGCATGAAAATTACAATATGTGAAATTAAAAATACACTGGAAGCATATAACAACAGATTTGAGGAGGCAGGAGAAAGGATCAATGAGCTGTAAAACATGGCCTCCAAAAGCAAACATACTTAAGAACAGATAAAGAGAAGAATGGAAAAAATTGAACAAGATCTCATGGAACTAAATGGTGGCAGGAGAAGTGCAAACATATGTGTCATGGGTGTTACAGACTGAGAAGAGAGAGGAAAAAGTATAAAAGAAACATTTGAAGAAATAATGTTAGAAAATTTCACAACCTTAATGAAGGACATAGATATCCATGTACAAGAAGCACAACATACTCACATCTGAATAAATCCAAATAGATCTACTTTGAGACACATACTAATCAGAATGTCAAAAAATAATTAAATAAAAGAATGTGAAATGCCAAAGACAGAGAGAAAAGTGATGCATCACATACAAGGGACATCCAATAAGATTAAGTGCCAATTTTTCACCAAAAATCATGGAGGCAAGAAGGCAGTGGTATGATATATTTAAGATACTGAAAAACTGCCAGTCAAGAATCTTATACCTGGCAAGATTGTCTTTGAAAACTGAGGGTGAGTTAGGAATATTCACAAATAAACAGATACTGAGAGTCTGACCAAGAGTCTGACTTTTCAGAAAATACTAAAAGGAGTGCTAGAGCCTGAAAAGAATAGATAGGAGAGAGGCTTGGAAGAGAGTCTAAAAGAAGATTATATCAGTAAAAGTAGCTAAAAGTTTAAAGAGTGATTAAAATAAAATATGACAGATAAAACCTAAAGGTCAAAAGGGGTGAAGTAAGAACTGCCTTTACAGTAATAACCTTGACTGTTAATATATTAAACTACCCGATCAAAAGACACAGACTTGGCCTCTTTCTAAGCCAAACTCAACATATAAATGCATTATCTTCCCCTCAACATTGGTCATGACTCCCTGGGATGAACCTATCTGGCACCGAGGGATTACTACCAAGCACCAGCTAGCAATGTAAATGGAAATGACCATGGCCAAAAGGGGGAAAGGGTAAAGATAAATGAGTTTATATGACTAAGAAGCTTCAAAGTGATTCAGGAAGTCATTTCAGAGGTTACGCTTATGCAGTCTCAGCAGGAATTCATTAACTGCCTTAGTAAATATAACCTCAAATAGCAGGGCTTTCTGAGGGCTCTGGAGATATCCAGACACTATAGGCAGGGCAGACAGCTCAGGAGTTTGGTGCCTGCTGGTGGGCCCTACTTTGGAATTTATGCTTTCCGGTAGGATAGGTTGGATTCACATGACTTTTCTGCCCCTATATTTGAACCTAATAGTTAGTACTAGAGTTGAGAGGTATATGTCCAAGAGACTTAAATCTTTGGGATGTCCATGTGACAGTTGGGATCTGAATCTCAACAGACTTGCAACACCTACTCTTCAGTTTATTGGAATACCCAGGACAACTAACAAGGGATGATGATTGACAACAACCATCTCAAGGAACAGAGAGTTGGAAATTGCAAGAAAGATAGTCCCATCTATCTGCCCCATGGGATCTAATCCTCCACTCAATTAGAGGTGGAGTGGGCATCATCATCCCAGAATCCTCAGGATTTGGGAATGGATGATGGATTAGAGTAGACTTACAGTTGTTCTATTGTAGACTTGTGATTCTAGCAATGGACGAACTTTTATCATGCATATGGAGGTAGTTACCACTGGAGGCTCTGAGGGGAGGGAGAGGAAAAAATAGGTGTAATTTGGGGCCATTTTTGGGACTTGGGAATTATCTTGAATGACATTGGAATGACAGATATAGGCCATTGTGTATCTTGTAATAACTTGCAAAAATATGTGGAAGAGAGTGTAAACTATAATGTAAACTATAATCCATGCTTAGTGTAAATGTTCCAAGATGTGCTCATCAATTGTGGCAAATGTACCACACTAAAGAAGGATGTTGTTAATGTGGGAAAATGTGGAAGGGCTAGGAGCAGGGCTCATGGGAATTCCCTATATATTTTTTAATAATATTTATGTAATCTAAGTTTCTTTAGGAAAAATTAAGAATTGAATTTAAAAAAAAGATAGACTGACAGAGTGGATAAGAAAATATAAGCCTTCTATATGCTGTCTACAAGAGACTTACCTTAGGCCAAAGGATACCAATAGACTGAAAGAGAAAGGCTGGAAAAAGATAGTCCATGTAGGTATTAGCAACAACAAAAACAAAAAACAGCAGTAGCTGTATTATATCAGGGAAAATAGACTTTAAAAACAAAACTGTTATTAGAGTCAAGGAAGGACATTATATATTAAATAAAAGGGGAAATTAACCATGAAGAAATAACTATCAAATGTTTATGCACCTAACCAGGATGCCCCAAGATACATAAGGCAAACACTGGCAAAGTGAAGGGAGAAATAGATCTCTACAATAATGGTGGAAAATTCAATACCCTACTCTCAAGAATGGACAGAACATTTGGGCAGAGAATCAATAAAGGAACATAAAGTGTGAATAAGATGATAAATGGATTAAACCTAATAGACATATACAGAGCATTATACCCCCGATCAGCAGAATATACAGTCTTTTCAAGTGCTCATGGTTCGTTCTCCAGGATAGACCATATGTTGGGTCACAAAGCAGATCTCAATAAATTTAACAAGATTGAATTTATAAAAATTACTTTCTCTGATCATAGTAGAATAAAGTTGGAAATCAAAAACAGGCAGAAAAAGGGAAAGTTCACAAATATATGGAGATTAAACAACGCACTCTTAAATAATTGGTAGGTCAAAGAAGAAATAGTGAGAGAAATCAATAAGCATCTCAAGAAGATGAAAATGAGAACACAACAAAACTGAACCTCTGGGATGCAGCTAAGGCAGTGTTGGGTGGGAAATTTATAGCCCTCAATACTTACATTAAAAAAGAAGAAAGAGCTAAAATCAATACCTAACTACACAGCAGGAGGAACAAGAAAAAGAGCAGCAAACTATTCCCAAAGCTAACAGAAGGAATGAGATAACAAAGATCAGAACAGAAATAAATGAAAATGAAGAAAAAACAGGAGAGAGTTAACGAAACCAAAAATTTGTCCTTTGAGAATATTCACAAAATTGACAAACCCTTAGCTAGATTGAAAAAGGATAAAAGAGAAGATGCAAGTAAATAAAATAAAAAATGAAAATAAGGACATTACTATTGACTTCACAGAAATAAAAGAAATCACAAGACAATACTATGAACAACTGTATGCCAATAAATTAGGTAATGCAGATGAAATGGAAAATTCCTAGGAATGTAAGAATAACCTACACTGATCATGGAAGAAATAGAAGACCTCAACAAACCAATCACAAGTAACGAGATTGAAACAGTAATCAAACAAAACCCTAAAATGAAAAGCCTGGGGTCATATGTTTTCACTGGCGAGTTCTACCAAGCATCCAAAGAAGATTTAATACCAGTCTTACTCAAACCATTCCAAAAAACTGAACAAGAAGGGACACTATCAAACTCATTCTATGAAGCCAATATCACACTACTACCAAAGTCAGATAAAGATATCATGAAAAAAGAAACTTACAGACCCATTTCTCTAATGAATACAGATGCAAAAATCCTCAACAATATGCTTGCTAATTGAATCCAACAGCACATTAAAAGAATTATGTGTCATGATCAAGTGGTTTTATACCAGGCATGCAAGGGTGGTTCAACATAGGAAAATCAATTAGTGTAATACACCACATTAACAAATGAAATAAGAAAAATCACATGATCCTTTCAATTAATGCATAAAAGGCATTTGACAAAATACAGGAGCCTTTCTCAATAAAAATATTATAAAAGATAGGAATTGAAGGCAACTTTTTCAATATGATAAAGGCAATCTATGAAAAACCCACAGCAAACATTGTACTCAATGATGAAAGACTGAAAGCTTTCCTGCTGAGATCAGGAACAAGACAAGGATAGCCACTGTTGCCACTGTTTTTCCATATAGTGCTAGAGGTTCTAGCTAGAGTACTCAGGCAAGAAAAATAAATAAAAGTCATCCAAATCAGAAAGGAAGAAGTAAAATTTTGCTACTTGCAGATAATATGATCCTATATAAAAAGTACCAAAAAATGTACAACATAGTTGCTAGATCGAGTAAATGATTTCAGTAGAGTGGCAGGATATGAGATTAACATGCAAAAATCAGTAGATCTCTATATACTAGCAATGCACAATCTGAGCAGGAAGTCCAGAAAAAATTCCATTTATAATAGCAACTAAAAGAATCAAATTTTTAGGAATAAACCTAACCAAGGATGTAAAGCACTTGTATTCAGAGAACTATAACGTGTTGTTAAAAGAAATTTAAAAAGACCTAAATAAATGGAAGAACTTTTGTGCTCAGGGATAGGAAGACTGAATAACATTAAGATGCAATTCTACCCAAGTTGATATACAGATTCAATGCAATTCTGATAAAAATTCCACCAGCATTTTTTAAAGAAATAGAAAACACAATGATCAAATTTATTTGGAAGTGTAAGGGGTCCAGAAAAGCCAGAAACATTTTAGAAAGGAAGAGCTAAGTTGTAGGACTTTCACTTCTGATCTTGAAATCCTATTACCAGCTACTGTGATAAAACCAGCATGGTACTGGCATAAAAATAGATCCATAGACCACTGGAACCAAATTGATAGTTCAGAAACTGACCCTCAAATCTATGGTCAGGAGATTTTTAACAAGACTGTCAAACCCACTCAGCTGGGGCAGAACAGTCTATTCAACAAATCATGCTGGGAGAACTGGATATGTATAGCCAAAAGAAAGGGGACCCCATCTCATACTTTACATAAAAATTAACTCAATATAGACCAAAGACCTAAATATAAAAACTAGAACCATAAAGCTCCTAGAAGAATATGTAGGGAAACATCTTCAAAACCTGGTGGTAGGTGGTGGATTCTTAAAATTTATGCTGAAAGCATGAGCAACAAAAGAAAACATGGATAAATGGGAACTTTTCAAACTTAAGCATTCTTGTGATTCAACGGACTTCATCAAGAAGGTGAAAAGGCAACCTACTCAATGAAAGAAATACTTGAAAATCACATATCCAATGAGTTTAATTTCCATTTTATATATAAAGAGATCATACAATTCGACAGTAAAAGAGCAGCAATCCAATTAAAAAATGGGCAAAAGACTTAAACAGATATTTCTCCAAAGAGGAAATACAAATGAGAAAAATGTTCAGTATCATTATGTATTAAGTAAATGCAAATCAAAATGGCAATGAGATATCATATCGTTCCACATAGATTTAAAACAATAGCAAAAACAAAAACAAACAATAAGTTTGTACTCCTTAACATTTGGTGGGAATGTAAAATGGTGCAGCCTCTGTGGAAGACAGTTTGGTGGTTCCACAGGAAGCTAAATATAGAACTGCCATATAATCCAGCAATTCCTCTACTAAGAACATATCCAGAAGAACTGAAAACTGTGACACAAACTTACATGTGCTCATCTATGTTCGTAGTGGTGTTATTCACAATTGCCAAAAGAAGGAAACAATCAAAGTGCCCATAAACCAATAAATGGATAAACAAAACTGGTAAATGCATATGATGGAATACTATACTGCAGTAAAAAGAAATGAAATTGGGACACAGATATTATGCTAAGTGAAATAATCCAGACACAAAAGGACAAATATTGCATGGTCTCATTAATATGACCTAAACACAAAGAAAAAATGCATGGAGTTAAAACCTAGAGTATAGGTTATCTGGAGATAAGAGGAGGGCTGAGAAGGGGAACTGATTCTTAATGTACATAGAATTTTTAAATAACTTGACTACAGAATTGGATAGAGTTGATTGTAACACATTGTAGTGAGTAGAACTAACAAAGCTGTTTTATAAATTAGATTGTGGCTTGAGAAGAGTAGTATAAGGATATAAATGTCAATTGAAAGAAAGCCAGAGAAAAACCTAGGGACTGAATAACATAGTGAACCCAGAGGCGGATGAGAACTGTGGTTAATAGTACAAATACAAAAATGTCCTTTTATGAGCCAGAGCAAATGTACATCACTATTTCAAGGTGGTAAGAATGTGGAAAAGCATGGGAAAAATACAATTAATGTAACCTTTGGACCATAGTCAACAGCAATACTGTAATATGTGTAATATTCTTGCATCAATGCCAAAGATGTACTGTGTTAATATTCAGGAGTATGGAAAAAATATACCAAATGTACTCAATAGACTATAGTCAGTGGTAATAGGCTGATGATTTTATCTCATAGTTTGTAACAAATGTTCCACAATGATGTAGTGTGTTGGTGGAGGGATGCTGTATGGGAATTCCACACATGTGCATGATCTTTATCCTGATCTTTGCATGCTTTGAATCATTTGTTTTATGTGTTTTTCTAGACCATGAGTTCCTTGAGGTTAAGGGCCATATCTTATTCATCTTTGTGAACCTAGGACTTTCTTCAACACCAGTCTCCACTTTTAATCTTTCTTCCATCATACAGCTTGGTAGAGTCTCAGGCACATGGTAGATGCTTAATGAATGATGGTTTATTTAATGAGTGAACAAATGAATAAACAAAGATTTGTAGGGTTTGGAAGGATGAAGGAAACCTCTCATTCTAAAAAGGGGACAGTGAATGAGCATTATGGAGAATATAGCCTCCTAACTTTAGTGGCCCATTTTATAGGACTTGAAGCTAATTGGCTAAACTAGACACCCTTTCCCCTAACTTTTTTCTTCCCATTTATTTGTTTGTTTGCTAATCTATTCAGGAGGGCCATATAGGAGGGGAAATGTGGAAAATTCATAGTATCGAATCCTTCCTCTTCGGCAACTGGTGATCATGGCCCATTACAGCCAGTGTTTCAAAAATACAAGTGAAAGAAAATTTGCTTTTGCTACAGAATAAAATCATAATTAATGCATTGAATGACAGATGTATTAAAGAGCAGGATGTTTTACCTACTGAATGGAAAGTAGTGATTTCTGATCCCCAAACCTTCTTGGGCTGGTCTATTTCATTTGTTCTCTCTTCTTCCTCTGCTAGTCTCACAGAGCTATGACCAGAAGGTTCTAGGTAATATTCTGAGCATTTACAAAAATTCTCACAATGACCATATAAGGAAGGGGCTCTGTAAAATACTACTTTTACAAGGGGGAGGAATTGGAAGTCCAGAGAGGTTAAATAGCTTGTTTAAAAGGCTCACAGATGGTAAGTGACACAGCTGGAATGCAAGCCCACTCTGGATCCAGAATCTGTGCTCTCAAGCACCATGATTAACAGTTTCTTTATCAGAAATTGACTCTATTCTGTGAGAAGGAAAAATTATTTCAAGGGAAGAAGACAGGGCAGGTGATTCAAAAGTTCCCATGGAACTGCTCTAGAAGAAGGATAAAGAGAGGGGAATAATAATAATTTCACTTGTCATTTCAGACCTTGATAAACCTCTGGATGCTCATGCAATTTGTACCTCAAGCTAAATACTGTTTCCTGAAGTAACCAGCTCCGTAACTTGCCAGAAATCTCTGATTTGACTTAACCAAGGCAGAGGACCATGGTATATGGCCTAAATGCCTGGGTGTTTTAAGTTAAGATGCTCTTATATAGTAAAACTATTTTTGTTGTTGTTGTTTCACCCTTTCTTTCCTGCTTAGGAAAAATAAATACGTTTAAAGCTATTAAAAAAATTGTACTTTATACCTCCAGAAAGAAAGCAAGGATCACGAGAAAAAATTTAGATGTTAGAAAACTGCAAATCACCTGAGATGAAGGTGATCTTTTCTTATGATATCTAAGAAGAAAAGTTTTCAGAATGAATTGCAGTAATCCCTCTTTCCTGATCCCATGTCCACTGAGATGTTCAAATTTTTGAGAGGGGTCCTTGGTAAAATACTGATTGCTGAAAGGTAGCTATACCTTATGGGGGAATCTGGAATGAGATCTAATAGAAATTTTTGTTCAAGTTGAATGGAAAACATAAAAGGGAGTGTTCTATGGAACCCAGAAGTCTGGCAATGATGGATTTACTATTTGTGTGAAAGACGTGGAATACCAACTGTGGGAATGTCCTTCCCATAGGTAGTTTACAAAGAAAGCCCTTAAAGCTGTTGTTTCTGTACCTGTTTGAGTGTAGTTATACATTCCCAGAATAGAGAGGCTACAGATCATATATGAATAAAAGCCCCAATACTTAAATTTTCTTCTGTTTTTTCTACCTATCTTTTATCTATCATCTATTTAATAATTTCCTAAAAGATGGTAGTGTGCCTAATTTGAGTCGGATGCTGTTATTTTAATTTTATTTTTAAATTTAGGTAGTTCTAGAGATGACCAGGTTTTAATTGACAGGGAAATTATTATATTTCTTCATGAAATTTGCCTGACTAAATCAACTGTATGAAATGCACCCATTTCAGACAGGATTCCTTTCATAATACTCTCTCTTTTTATGAGATTCCACACCAAAACAACTGAATATGTTACTCTCCATACATAGCCTAATTTCCCATAATCATATTTTTAAAAAATTTCTTCAAATATTTTTTTCAGTGGGAGAAATTATATAAGGTTATCAAATTCATTACTTTGCTAAGGAACAAAATTATACCTGGACTACCTTAAATGTGCCTCTTTTTATATAATAATAATAAAAGACCAAAAATCTAACAGCAGCGTAAATAGAAAGTATCCCTTACATAATTCGGTGGAATGTAACCCCCCACCCCCACCCCCCATTCCCTGTTACCTAACTCATGTTTTCAGGAAGCTTGAATTCCTCCAATTCCATTTTAATGCCACTTTCCTCATTCTGTTTTCAGTGGCAATGGAGAACAGCTGGCCACCATCCTCTATGATAATAACCTTCGTATAGCGGAAACCTGAAATGTTTTGGACATGATACTTACAAAAACATCTCCTTGCAAATGATGTAGACTATTTGGTATTTCCCCCTCTAAATAGCTAGATTCCTTATAGTCAACCCTTCCAGCAACTATCAAATTTAGCTCTGTATAGTATAATGCAAGCATTTTCTGCCTCATCTATTCAGGAATGTCTTCCTAGGAGGTTTCACAATAAAATTTATTGTGTTTAATTTATGATGCACAATGTAAGAAGAATGGAATGCTTGGCCATTAGGATTCATGTTGATAATGAAAGGTTACTGTAGTGCAGCTCTGCTTTTATCAAATTTACCAAATTCTAAAGGGAATACCAATTAGAAGGCTGTAATGCTTTTCACTGAAACAGATGGAGGCCAGAACCTGGTGGTGGAAACTGGTACGTCGTGGCTGACAGCTTGGTCCTACTTCTAACTGGGGAAGAAGGCAAATGTAGACACAATACAGTGTTTAAGAAGTGATACCAATCATTCCAAATAATAGCCACACCCCAAGAAATCTGAGGAAGTGATTCAGTCTTTCTGAGATCATCTTTTCTATTAGTAGCAGTGGAGCCAAAAGTTTGAAAACACTCACATTTTGCTCTCTTTAGGAAAAAACAACATTGATTTTAGAGGCTTTTGTTATGAAGGACAGGGGGATGTTTCCACTGCAGCAGAGAGGAAGCTGGGTTTAGATTAGGAAGCCAGGCATTTCTTGGCCAAGCTTCTCACTTGAATGGGATTCGAGTTTGCCCCCTCCTCACCTCTCCCCAACCCCCAAGCAGCTAGAAGCCGCACCTCCTCCCCTGGACCATATGGGGAAACTGGCTCAGTGGCTGTTATTCTACTGACTCCAAGATCACACAGCTGCTCATCCCCTGCTTAATGTACCAGTAATTACAGCAATGTGCTCTTCTCTTTTTCCCATCATGTAACTTTTACTAATGGAAAATGATTTGTTCTTAACAACTTCCATGCGTTTTGCTCTTGTCTTAATACGAAAGGGTATTTGGTGTCATTGAGTAATTGAATTCTGTATTTTAAAAAAAGTCTCTCTATCAGTTCCCAGCTCCACAGAAGGGTTCTGTGGGACTAGCCAAAAGTTTGGGGGTTGGGGGCAGAGACTTAAGTGGGTGTAATTAACTTGATATGAATAGGTCATTTGGGAAAGGAAGGAAGATCATTCATTGCCTTCAGCACATGGAGGTGATGATAGAATATTTTTTTAAAATGTGAAACTGGGAGAAATCAAAAGTACGAATCACGCTTTGCTTTTATGATCTAAATAGTTTGCTCTCAAAGGATTTTTTTTAACTTATCGAAGTATATCACTCATACATAAACATACAAAAACAATAAGTGCATAGTAATCATTGTGAACTTACAAAACAAACATGCGTAACATCATACAGTACTCTCGTCCTCGCCCTACCACCAATATCTTGCACTGTTCTTAAACATTTTTAACTAATGATTACAGAGCGCTGTCAAAATATTACTACTAACCAAAGTATTTCCCCCAACCCACCCTAATATTATTATTTGTATATTATTTATATATAAACAATACATGTATAGTGAAAGTTGTGAACTTATAAAGCAAATATACATAACATCGTACAAGGGTTACATACATCAACCCTCCACCAGCACCTTGAATTGTTGTGAGACATTTGTTACAAATTAAGAAAAAATATTATCCAAATCTTACTACTAATTATAGCCCTTATCTTACTTTTGATGTATTTTCCCCAACCTCCCCTATTTTTTTTTAATTTATTTTTTTATGACTGAAGTTGTAGACTTATAAAAGAATCATGCACATGTGCAGACTTCCCAAACAACATGACTCTACCAACACACCACACTGTGGTGGAACATTTGTAACAGATAAGATAATATCATTTGATTGTTACCACATTCATAGTGTACATTTGGCACACGTTTTCCATACTGCCCCATTAACAACACAGTACATTTTTGGCATAGATGCAAGAATATTATATTATTAATGCTAACCACAGTCCATAGGTCACTCCAGCTGTATTTTTCCCATGCTTCTCCACATTCCCACCACCCTGCAATAGTGATATACATTTGCTCTAGCTCACAAAGGACACACTTGTATTTGTACCATCAACCACAATTCTTATCCACCTCTTGGTTTCCTGGAATATTCCGTTCTTAGATTATTCTGTAGCATTCTGTTAATTGGCATTTACAAACCTAGACTACCATTTTCTGCCACATCCCCATTTACAGACTAGCTGTTACTCCTGTGTATTACCATCCACTCTATACATTTTTGAACACATTTTTGTAGTAAACCTAATTGCAACTCCTACATCATACATCTGAGTCCTCCTCTTATCTCCTTTAAGAGTCCACCACAAACCACCAGGTTTTGAAGATATTTTCCTACAATTTCTTCTAGGAGCTTTATGGTTCTTGCTTTTACTTTTAGGTTTTTGATCCATTTTGTGTTAATTTTTGGAGAAGGTGTGAGGTAGGGATGCTCCTTCCTTCTTTTAGCTATGGATATCCAGTTTCTACAACACCATTTGTTGAATGGACTGTTCTGCCTGAGCTGTGTGGGTTTGACAGGCTAGTCAAATATCACTTGACCATAGATGTAGGGGTCTGTTTCTGAACCATCCATTTGGCTCCATTGGTCTATATGTCTTTATGCCAGTACCATGCTGTTTTTACCACTATAGCTAGGTAATATGATTTAATGTCTAGAGATGAGAGTTTGCTTTTCCTTTTTATAATGTTTCTGGCTATTCAGGACCACTTATCCTTCCAACTAAATTTGATAATAGTGTTTTCAATTAAAAAAATACTGGTGGACTTTTTATTGGGATTGCACTGAATCTGTATATCAATTTGAGTAGCATTGACATCTTAATAATATTTAGTCTTCCAATCCATGAGCATGGAATGTTCTTCCAGTTATTTAGGCCTTTTCTGGTTTCTGTTAACATTGAGTTACAGTTTTCTGAATATAAGTGCTGTACATCATTGGTTAAGTTTATTCCTATTTGAGTTTTATCTGTCATATTTTATTTTCACCACTCTTTTGACACTTTCGGTCACTTTTATTGATATAATCTTCATTTCTAGACTCTCTTCCAGGCCTCTCTCTCCCATCTTTTCTTTTTAGGTTCTAGCATACCTTTTAGTTATTTCTTGAAAATCTGGTCTCTTGGTTAGAAATCATCTCAGTTTCTGTTTTTCTGTGATTATCCTAAACCCACCCTAATTTTTGAAAGACAATCTTACCAGTTATAGGATTCTTGGCTGGAATTTTTTCTCTTTTGGTATTGTAAATATGTCCTACCACTGTCTTCTTGCCTCCATGGTTTCTAGTGAGAAATCAGCACTTAATCTTACTGGGTATCCCTTATATGTTATGCATTACTTTTCTCTTCCTGCTCTCAGAATTCTCTCTTTGTCTTTGGCGTTTGTCATTCTGATTAGTACGTTTCTTGGAGTTGGTCTTTTTGGATTTTTTCCAGATGGGAGTATGTCATGCTTCTTGGACATGGATATCTCTATCTTTCCATATGGTTGGGAAATTTTCTACTATTAGTTCTTCAAATATTTTTTCTTCCCCTTTTCCCTTCTCTTCTTCTTCTGTGCCACCCATGACATACATTTGCATGTCTCTTGTGGTCATTTAGTTCCCTGAGACCTTGTTCAGTTTTTTCCATTCTTTTCTTCATCTGTTCTTTTGTACATTCACTTCCAGAGGCCATTCCTTCAAGCTCACTAATCCTTTCTTCTGCCTCCTCAAATTTGCTATTATATTATTCCAATGTTTTCAAATTTTATTTATTGTGCCTTTCATTCCCATAAGATATGCTATTTTTCTATGCATGCTTTCAAATTCTTCTTTGTGTTCATCCAATGTCTTCTTAATATCCTTAATCTCTTTAGCCATCTCATTGAATTTATTAAGGAGATTTATTTGAACATCAATGATTAGTTGTCTCAACTCCTTTATGTTATCTGGAGGCTTATCTGTTCCTTTAACTGGGCCATATCTTCCTACTTCTTGATGTGGATTGTAATTTTCTGTTGGTGTCTTGACATCTGACTTACTAGAGTATTTATTCTGGGTGCAGTTTTTCTCTTTAGTTTAGGGCTTCCTGCCCTTTCTCCCTTGCTGGTTGTGCAGTAGGAATCAAGGATATAATTAGTGCTATAAGCTGTGGAGGCTCAAGCTACCCTCATTACTCCAGGGACCAATGAAGCTTCTCCTAACTTTCTTCTTTGCCAGGAGTAGGGACAGAGTCACAGCTGTGTAGAATAACTCAAGTCATGCAGGCCTAAACTGTAGTTGCCCAGTGAGACTGATCAAACTTCACACCCCTTTCTCCCCTGCCTGGGGTGGGGATGGAGCTGCAGGTGTGAGCAGCAATCTACGCAGTGCAGGTCCAAGATGACTGCAGTTGTCCCCGTAGACTTCCAATTATTCATTCTATGCCAGCCAGGTAACCTCCAGTTACCTGGATAGGGTGGTGCAGGGCCCACCAGCCTCCTCCCTGCCAGTGTTGGGGCTGAAGCCTAGCCTAGGCTGCAGGCCGAACTGGGTGAAAGAGTTGGGTTCCTACCATCACTGTGATTTTCTGTCAGCCTGGCTTCCCCTCATGTTGGGGACAGAATCAAAATGGCAGCTACTGGCCTCTTTCCTACCTGGACAGGCTCATACTTTAGCTGCTCCTAGGGCTATAATCCAGTCAGCCAAATTCACCAAACAACAACCGAAATCAGTGCCCAACCGTCTCTTCCTTTCCTGTTTTTGGGAAATGGAGCTTCTAATTCCAGCCACAGAAAAGCTCCTGGGGCAGCTTGTGCTGCCAAAGTAGGATAATCACCAGCTTCCATGGCTTGGTCTGTAATTTCCTGGAGAAGCTGGCATTGGTCTTCCAGCTTCCTTCCTGGTGAAGGTGGGGCTGGGGTCTAGGCTAGAGCTGCAATCTTATCTGGATGGGAAGAAACCGGTCCCCACTGCACTGTGATTTTTCAGTCCGTCCCACTTCCCCTTATGCCAGGCATGGAGTTAAGATGGCAGCTACCAGCCTCTTTCTGACTTGGGCAGGCTCAAACTTTAGCTGTTCTTAGGACTATACTTTAACCTGCTGAATTTACTCATCAGTAGCTAAAGTTGGTGCCCAACTGTCTCTTCCTCCCCCATTTTTGGGAAGTGGGGCTTTCAATTCCAGCTGCGGAACAGCTCCTGAGGCGGCTTGTACCTCTGGTGGAGAATGGGCATCAGCCTCCATAGTGTGGAGCATTCTACTTATAAATCTTCTCTGCAGATGGGGGGTCTCCTCCTTCCATTCCTTCCCAGATGTGGCAGGATGCTCTTCTGGTCCCCTGGATCCCCCAAACAAGTGCTTCAGCTAGCTCCAGATAGCTCTGGGTGTTTGCTAACTGCCCTGTAGCAGGAGCTGACTCTAGGAGCTCCTTACTCAGCTGCCATCTTGCTGGTTGCCTCTCCTCTCAAAGGATTTTAAAAATAATTATAAGAGGTTTACACTTGATTCTATCTTTCAGAGCATGCAAACTGTCCACTTTGATAGCTATTGAGAGGTGGCAGTTTAAATATAAAGGTATGCGTTCTTCTGCTTTAGCTGTGCTAAGCTCCAGAACACAAAACCAAATAGGTTTGTTCACATTCTCATTTGGATAAAATATAACAGCCCTGGAATCTCTGCCTTGTACATCCCTGTATGGCACTGGGAATCCCTGCAAGAGGATCATTTTTAAAACAAAACTTTCCCCACTCATTGGAATATTCCATCTTTGGACTTTCATTTTCCAAAATTGTTAATCAGCTGTTATATCAAAGGGCTCCGAGTCAAATCCCTGTGTTTGGATGGAAATATTAGCTGTGTACAATGCACACAACTAATTCGATGAGACAGATAAGAGCAAAATGAATGTTTTTGTATGAAAATTAAAAATTCAAGTAATTTGAGATGATGACAGATGATGGTTGCAAAGAGTCGGAAAATTTAAGACTTATCTAAAATTAAATTATAAATATATTCTGAATCCCAAATCCTTTGATTAAAATGTATCCACTTCTTCTAGGGACATTAATTACTTTTGTATTATATTTTACCTAATAATGATTAATAACAAGATTATCAAAACTTCTGCTTTCCTCAGCCCCTCTTAATTTGTCCCCCACCCCATGCTCTGCCAAGAAGTCTCTTGTTTTTTGTGGAGAGATTTCTTTGGTAATTTTATTATACTGAAATGAAAGAATTAAAACCACTCAAAAATGACACTTAGAACTAAATGATTTCTAAATTTGTAATAACTTTGCCAAAAAAAAAAAAAAAAGCCTTCCTTAAGCTCCACGTCTTTAGTTGTGCTTTTTTTCTGCAGAAGCCTTTGGTTGAGAAGCCTCTCCTTGAAGACTACAGTTAAGGAGGCAGGTCCTTCACTGCCAGTGAATCATGCATTCCAGTCTAGAACCGATTTCACTGTTTAGGAAATCATAGTTGTTCACTTCATGCAAACCAAAAATGATGTTTAATACTTTTCAGCAAACTTTGGGAATTATGAGCTTTGCATGTAGTCCTATGACTAATCTGGGCAACGGTCTTATCTCATATTCTGGTTCTTTAGGTGATTACATCAGTAGCTTAGAGAAGATTTTGTTTTGATATTCCTTAGACCACCAAAAATAAAAAGGTGGTCTGCTGAATGTCAGAATAAATAATTGGGTGATACATAACTGGTCACATTCCTCCTTGCATTCATTCATTCACTCATTCCAAAATATTTATGTACCAGACATTTGCTTGGGACATAGGACACAATAGTGAACAAAATGGATAAAAATCCCTGCCTAATTGTAGGTTATAATCTACTAGGGGGAGACAGAAAATAAACAAAAAATATAAGATATAAGTATTGATTGCATGCTTTGGATGGATTGTATGGTATGTGAATAAAACTGTTTAAATTTAAAAATCAAGTCATGTTTATGATAAAAATTAAAGACAAAAAGATATATATGTATGTGTGCATGTATGTGTGTAAATATATTAGATTAAATGATAAAAACTAAGAAGAAAAAGTAAATTAAAGAGACAGGGAATGATGGGAGGTTTACAATTCTAGATAGAGCAGCAGAAAAGATGTCCCAAAAGTGATACTTGAACACTTACCAGAAGGAAGTGAAATGTAAGCTATATGGATCTTTAAGGGTTGATTTGTCCAGGTAACAAGCATAGCAAGTGCAAAGATCCTGAGGAGAGTGAACCTAGAGTGCTCAGAGAGTAACAAGGAGGCCAGTGTGCATGGAGTGTGAATTGTGAGGGGCAGGTGTCAGGGCAAGAGCTCAGAGAAAGAAGAGGAAGCCCAATCACAGAAAGCCACAGTTTGTTAGAAAGACTTTGGCTTTTACTTTGAGATAGAGGAAGTCATGAGAGATTTTTGAACAGAAAAGTGGCAGTAGCCTATCTAACATTTTATAAGCTCATTCTCACTGCTATGGTGAATATTGACTAAAGGGACATTGGGGGAGGAAGCAGGTAGATCGGTTAGGAAGCTCTCATTTTAAGCCCAGCAAGAGGCCCAAGGGGAAATGTGGAGGGAGTAGACATTGCTGGAGTTCCTCCCAAGTACCAGCCATGGTAAGCCTTGTGGAACATGAAGGGCGATAATAGAGACTCTGCTCTTGTGGGATTTCCATTCCACTGCTAAGGGCCAATCAACAAATAAGCTCATTTATATAAAAATATATTCAACTAGTGATGAATACCATTAAGAAACACCCACAAGAAATTTTGGAATGTGTTTCCCAGGCCCAACTTAGTTCATGACTGCACACATTCAGAAGCAAACACAAGCCTATATAGAATGGACTGGAGAAGTAGATTGTGGGATATTCAGTCAGGAATAGTACACAGCAATCACAGCGAATGCCTACAACCACATGCAACATTATAGATGGGATCTTAGCAATATAAATATGAATGAAAAATAAGTTCTTAGATATTGAAAACATCATGATACACTTTTCACAAAGACAAACACACATACAACCACAACACATACATTTAAAGGCATACTTATAGATGAGTTAAAATACATATTTTTTTAAAAATCAAGAAAATTGTTAAAATTAGTTTCTTGATAGTAGATATCTTAGGAGAGGAGAGGCCAAGAAATGTTTAGAGTGACCACACAGCTTCTTGTCAGTGTTCTAATTCTCAGGTTGGTTGGTGGGGCCATTGGGCTTAATTATATTATTTCAAAGGCATAAAAGAAGCAAGGAAGAAGGGTGGGAGGGAAGAAGGAAAAGAGGAAAGAAGGAAGGAAAGAAGAGAGTGGTACCCCAGACTAAGAGTATGCCATGAGCCAAGAATTAAGATTAATCTCATTTTGTGTCCCCAGGGTGGGAGGATGAGGAGAGTTCTGCGGCAAGTTTTTGTTTGTTTGTTTCTAATACAGTTGCAAGGGAAGTCCTATCTAAGAAAGTGACATTTGAGCAGAGACTTGAATGAATTGAGGGAGTAGCCAGAAGAAGAACCACAAGGAGAGGACCAGGGTTGGGCTAGAGTAACAGAACACAAAGCAGGGATCAAGGTCAGGAGGGTAGTAGGGGCAGGTCCTGATGGGCTTCATGGGCAATGAGAAACCCTTTGGCTTTTACTCTAGAGAAACTGGAAACCAGTGAAGGTTCTGAGTGGAGAAGTAACATTATCCGCTATATATTTTTGAAAGAATCATTCCTGCTGTGATGGTAGGGGGTATTCAGCACACTTGACCTTTTGGGCTGGAAAATTCTTTGTTGTGGGGTCTGTCCTGTACACTGCAGGATGTTTAGCAGTATCCCTGGCTTCTATCTAACAGATTCTAATAGCATACCTGCCACCAGTTGTGACAACCAAAAATGTCCCCAAATCTTGCCAAATGTCTTTTGGGAGCAAAGTCTTTCCCAGTTGAGCACTGCTGAAATGCACTGAAGGCTGGCAATGAGAGAATCAGGGAGGAGGTAGGAGGCTGTTGCTGAATCCATGAGAGACACTGGCTGAGATAAGGGTGGAAGTGCTGGGAGTCTCTCCTCTTTTCTAGACACACATTTGTAACTTCAGTCCATACTCACATGTCTGAAATCTCCAAGATTTGGGGATACTTACAAATCCTTAAAGATATGATTTCAAATAGTCACCCACACTCAAAACAAGTGTTTTCCAGGTGCTACAGAAACAGGGAATTTTGAGGATGCAATCATTCAAATGATTTTTCTTTAAGGATGAGGTCTAAACTGTCCATTTTTTTTTCAGCTTTTTCAAGCCTGATGATCCATTCTTCAACTTGCATCCAGTTAAGTTCCTGAAGCCCCGAATGGAGTACTTCTATATGCTTTAACATTTCGTAAAATGTTTCGTAAAACTAAGATAGTGTATTAGTCTGCCAAAGGGATGCTGATGCAAAGTATGAGAAAGCTTTTGGCTTTTTTAACAGGGATTTATTTGGGGGTAAAAGCTTACAGTTCCAAGTCCAAATCAAAACTCTCACCAGCAGAGGTGCTTTCTCACCAAAGTCAGTTGCACCTGTTGAATCAAGATGGCCACAGATCTCTGTGAGGTTTCAGCCTTCATCTCAAGGCTTTCTCTCTCAGGCTCAGCTGTTCTGCTTTCTTCCCAGTTTCAGCTGCAAGCTGACACACAGTTTGTCTCTTAGGTTTCCTTTCTCTCCTGGCCTAAGGCTTGCTTCTTTCCGGGCCTTCTATATCAGTTTCAGTCTTTCTGCTCTCTTCTTGATTTCAGCTGTAAACTATCAGGCAAATTGGTTCATCTCTCCTTGGGACATCAGTTGTTTGAGGCTTCTCCTTTCTGTCCTTTCTGTCACACGGCAGGATCAAGAATGACCAGAGCTCTCTCTTCCCATGTGTCTGTCTGAGTGTCTGTTTATATGAGACCCAGGAAGGGAGTGAGGAACTCACCCTGAGTCACATCCACTGAAGTATTCAAGTTAAAGGCCCAAATCAATCTTATCAAATAATCTAATCAAAGGCCCCTTGGCTGAAGTTAATGCAATCAGAGAGTATCACACCCAGAGGAATAGATTAGTTTACAAACATAATCTTTCCCTTTTGGGGATTCATAAAATAATCTCAAACTGCCATAGACAGTCACATAGACAATGTGTTTAGCACTGTTTAAAGAAAAGCTCACAGGCACATACTCATCCATAATATACTCACCTCTGTGGGCTGGTTTCTGTCTGAAGGTATCAGAGGCCATGACTGAGGATCATCAAGCAACAAGCCTTGGATGGAGATGTGATGGGCAACTGGTCAGATGGGAATTTTGTTCTGTGAGGGATGAGGAGCAAACAGGTTACTGTTAACCTCGGTAAGAAAGGAATTAAGGCATATTGTAGAACGTATAGCAGCAGAGCCAGAAAACAGAATTTACAGCCCTAACCTTGAGTGCTTTCCCCCTGAGGACGCTGCCCTGTTTTCACAAAAGTCTTTCAGAATGCCAGACCATGAGAGGTAGACATGCAAACACAGGGGCAGAGAGTGGCCTTTGGTCCAAGAATGAGCCACATGGGCTTCTAGGTAAATTACTAGCGCTGCAGTAGTGGAATTTGGAAATGGTGTTAGGGAAGAGACAAATCACCCAAATACAGAAAATGTAATTTCACTGAAGTAAATCCAAACTTTTTCCTTGACAGGAAGAATGTAATTAAATCTTTCAGGAGCCAGAGGGTTAGTCCACTAGGGTGCTCGGGTCTTAGTTCAAGCCTCCTCTCTGGTGGTTTCCAAGATTACATTCCCTGCCATATCTGATCTGCCAAGGCAGGTCTGCCTTTGAAGAGGCCACTGGACATGAGAGGGTGAGGGGATGCATGGCACTGTGCTTACATTTGCAGAACTCATATGCACACCCGAGACCAGAGGCCCATACTTGGCTTTTCCAAAATAGTGTCTCTAACGTAACATCGAAATGAGCAGAGTTCACTCATCTTTCCAAAGTAGATGGAGTGTATACCTCATGCCAACAAGTTGAAAGAAAGTGGCAATTGTAATTATATTAAATGTTCTATGGCAATGAACTGACAGAACTACACAGTTCATGATGCACTCAAAATGCATATTTACTTTATTTCTCCAACTATCATCTATCTTTCTTCTTTTTCTTTCTATCCATCTATCTCTCTATACTTCTTTATCATCTTTTATCAATACATTAATTAATTGATCTAATTATCTACCTATCTATCCATTTACTATCTATCTATCTATCTATCCATTCATCAAATCGCTCACTCATCTGAAGTAAGTTCATCTTGTCCTAAGTCAAAACTTCAAAATATCCTGGAATTTGGTACTCACTTTTGGTCCTGCAGTTACTTTATATAACATAGTCTCAACTTAGAAAATGGTATGTCCTGTCCAAGATATTAATCAAAACTACAGTTATAGCTGGATTCTCCCTTCCCAGCTTAGACCTGTTTCTGGTTGGAATTCTGCAGAGGGATAAGAGCACTGTGGGTGGGATTTGGGTAGCATCTGATTTCTACCCTTTTTTTTTTTTTTAACAGTGTGCTCCTCTTCCCTCCAATAAAGGAATAGATAGAATGAAAATCTTACTTGAACTGGACCTGTCATTAGCAAGCTTCAATTTCTCTGCCTTTAGCAGATGGTTAAGGTTGACTTTTGTCCTCAGGGGTCATTTGCATAGGTTTGCAAAGGATGCAAGTCCTGAAGTCTCCTCGACCTGGGCTGGGCAGATGCATCTCTAATTACAATGGACCTTTACAAAGTCTTTGCAGCTCCCAGGACTATCACCCTCATTTCTAGCTTCTCCCGCTGGGATCTTCCATCTGTCTAGTTGATCCTCTCAGAAAGCACTTATGGGGTCCACCTTGGTTTTCTCTACCATAAATCATTTTTAAGAGGACCCAGAGACCCGTGTTAATTCTGGAGGGCTGGCAAACCCATCCCAGTCCAGTTACCTCCACCCTCCTACCTCAGTCTGCTTTGTCTTGGTCAGGCATGAGTCGCACTGAGTATATATTTCATGGCTCTCTAAGTCTTTAAGCTCACCTCCTTCTAGGCTTGAGGTGGAGGAGATGGCACCACCCTGGGAGAAAGGATGGGCATCCCAGCCAGCAACAGCTCTCTCCTAAGAGGCTCTTCGCTGAGTTCTCTTTCCCTCCCTTCTGTGAAGACTTCTCCGTTCTTGAAATACATAAAGGGATGAAAGAATTATGAAACTTTCTAGAAATCTTTTTATGGCAAACGCTCTCATACAGACTTGTTATCTGATATTAATTTTATTGCAGCCTCAGTCAAAGAAGTGTCCTGTTTCAAATTCTGTATAAGTAAAATCGTGAAAAAAAAAAAAAAAAGGATTTTCTGTATTTTTCCATCCTTGGTCTTTCCATAGACATACTCCATCCACCCATCTTTTTAGATACAGTACTTTTCTCCAGAAAATATGGAAAGTATGGTGCCTAGCATAGGACAATACCACTGTCCCTCCCCCGCAACCTCAAGCAATAGGCTTTCTAATCCTCCTCTCTCCATTAAACTTCCCTCTCACAAGAGCCTTAGTCTAAGAACCCGGCATTGCACAGGCTGAGAGATAGTTCTTGAGTGTCTCCCATGTGCCAAGCACTGTGTAGTGTTATAGTAGCAGAAAGGTGAAAGGGCAGTTGCTTGACCTGGAAGAGTTTAAGGTTTATTCTAGTTCTTTTTGTAGGATTCTGAAATAATACATAATTTTGTCAATACATTTTGATCAATGTGAAAACGTACTTTTGTTACAGTTGAGAATTTATACTCTACACTTGGATGTCAGTCAGAGCTATGGATTCTGATGATTGGGGTGGAATGTGGGGTTGGGGTAGGGTGGAAAATGATTCTATGGGCTACCCAAATGATCCCTGTTTACTACAACCCAGGAGAAATTTTGCATTTGTATTACACAGAATAAGGTCAGGACAATAAACATTTGACTGAATGTGCCAAATGGTACTGAAAGAATATGAAGTGAATATAGGACTATGATAGTAGATTTCAAGAAGGACTTTTTAAAGAATTTGCATTTACCTTCTCATTTCTTCAACATCACTGCATGTTTCAGAACTACTAACTCAAAAAATTTAACAATGCACTCTGTTAAAGAAAATACTATAAACTAATTTGAACTAAGGTGGTAATTATAATTTTTAAGGTTAATGGTTGACAATTAGCTTTTTGATAGTTGCATTTTATGTTTAAAAAATTAACGACTTTTAACTTGAAAGACTTGATTAGGTAATTATTTGGGGAACAATGACTAAGTCAGCTGGGAGATATTTTGGTAGAGTTACTTACTAATACTGGTCAATACTAATACTCTAGGGCAATTCTCAGGAAATACATGTAAGTTTGGTACTAGCTCTTGGGAACCCTGACAGTGAAGAAAGTATCAGTGAAAACCGGGAAAACAGGCTCTAAGGATATCTTTTGGCTGTACCGTCTATTTAAATAGAACCATGTCTTAGCCAATAGTAAACAGTCTCTGAGGAATTATATATTTAACCATACTTTTCTGAGAAGATATGACTTTGAATTTTTGAAAATATAATTTTATATATTTGGGTCAGTTTTCCACTTTGAGAAATTATCTTGTGGTATGTTGAACTGGGGATAAAATGTCAAGAGCTTGATAAATTAAGAACAGATATAACTCCATTTTGTCCAGTCTCTATGATGTTACCTCTACCTAGAAAAAAGTCCCAAGGTGAATGCTATCCTCCCCACAATGCACATCTACCTCAAACTACTACGATTTAGTTGGCTAAGTTAGGGTTCTATTGTCCAGTGTCCTGCTGAAACATGTGTGCTCTTATATACCCTTATCAAAATATCCTCCCATAATTTAAACCAAGTGGAAAAAGTTCATAAGAGCTCCATATTAAAAAAACATGACTCTGAATAAAGTTCTAAATTTCCCAATCTGCTTGTACACCATATCTACCCTCATAAACCCACCCAGTGGGGGGAATCCAGCAACTCAGGATCTAGCAGTTGATTGGAAATGATTGTTTCCATTTCACAATAATGCACTGTCATAAAACAACAACAGCTTGTCAATTTAAAATGTTACTTTGTTTGTCATGATTTTTTAGAACTATCACTTTAAAGGATTATCTTGATTATTGAGTTCTTCGATGATCCCTTATTTTGCATCTGAGTACCTCAATTGCTTCATCCTGTGCTTGGATCTACATTTTTTTGTTGCAATCTGAATGTATCTAGATCTGGGCAAAAACCATTAAGCCCTGCCTACAGAGCCAAAGAATTTCCCTCTATGGAAAACTCATGGAGGAACAATTAGAGGATGATGCTTTGACTAGGCTCACTAGCAACTCATACCCTGAAATAAATGAGAACTTTAAATCCTTCTTAGCCAGACTCTGATCAGAAAATGGGCAGAAGGAACTGAAAACAAGCAACAGATTAGCTGTAAAGACTTTAAAAGCAATTTAAAGGTTCTATCATAAAAGATTGTTTAAAAATAATCTTTTGCAGCAAAAGGTAATTTTCAGAGCTTGAATAAAGACAAGGGCAGATCCCTATTTCTGACCCTAGTTTAGGGCTTTCCAACTTTCCTTCCTTGGCTTCTGATGTCAAGAGGTCTGATAAATATTTTATATTGAACATAGGTCAGGTTTCTTAAGCTTTAGAGGCAGTTATTTTCCAAATGAAAAAGTAGGAGGCTAAAAAGTTATGTATTGGATAGAACACTGGATTGATTGAAAATGCCTCTGAACATTTGCTATGTAATGATAACTCAAAAGTGAGATCCAGCAGATTCAATGATGACATCCAAGGATTATTTTTGAGAGGACATGACTATCCTTTAAGATGATAGCTTAGGAAATTGGAGGTTATATCACCAAATCTACCTAGGTTGTCATACTCATCTTTATGACTCTATTGATCCATTAAGTATTCAAACTTTTAGTGTACCTATTTCTGTTTTCAGTGTGCTTTCTGAATATTGAATTTATAAAATGCCTATTTAAACAAATTTTAGTATTTACTTTAAATGTACTTCTCAAATTTTAGGTTCTGCATTTTGATAAGCCTGGCACAGTTCTCTGGGGTTTGGTTAGTGAAAGAATGGGCTAAACTGAGCACTGTCAGAACCCAAAACTCAGACAGGGGCAGGAAAATAGCCTGGAGACTGTCAATCCTTCTTTCATTCATTCAAATGGCCAACTTCCATCCCATGGTGCCATCCTTTAGGTAGTGGGGATACAGAGATGAAAAGGAACACGTTTAAGGATATGACAAAATCGGGTTTAAGAGGGTAATATCTTCTGTTAGAAAGTTTGGATATGAATCCTAGCTCCAGCACTTACTAGCTGTTGAAAGATTAGGTTACATCACAAAGAGTCACTATATCTTGCTAAGGGGTTTTGTCCTAAATCTATAATCTCTGGGGACACATGGAAAGCTTTTAGGTATTGAAAGTTTTGAAGAAGAGCAAATAGAATGATCAAATGTTTGGGAGAATTGCCATAGGAGAGCAGATTTAAAAGGAAAGGGGAAGAAATGTTTCTCCCATTGCAAAGGGCACAATAGACATGATTAGGTGTTAGGTTTGTTTGGCTCTGCAGTTGACTAGTTATGTGATGAGGGAAAGTCATTCTCATTACCGGCTCTTGAGAATTTTTAAAGAATTCAATAAGAACCTATTTTACAGTTTATTAGCATATAGGATTGAGGATATTAAATGATTGGTCTGGCTTCCTCTACTATACCCCTTTAGACTTCACTTTTGGGGTTCCATTGCTGTCAGTTCTAAGCCACTCTCTGGGGCCCATCAGTCAGATTCCTACACAGGTCAGTTTAGCTATTGCTCCCTTCATGGCCTTTTTTTTTTTTCAATAATTGCTTTATTACTTTCTTTCTTTTTCTCTTTAAAAAATACTCACCCCACCTTGTATTTTAACAGCAATTATTTGGCTCCAGGCTGTTCCCTTCCCCATTTCTTCTTTCTCTTCCTTCCCAGTAAGGTATATTGGAATGAAAGGTGACATAATGGATCAATGAACTTTATTTAGTTCCACCATATTTTTCTGGTGCACCTGTCCAACTTCAAAAGGTGTTCTAGGTGCAGGCACAAAGTAATGATTATGAAGGATAAATGATATTTGAAGCTTGATTTTCAAAGTTTCCTTTGGTACTGCATATTCTGTTGATGAATTATTGACACAGGTGGATGAAGAGTAGGAGTTTTAGCAGAATACACAATCATTTGTATGCCTAGGACAGTCTATTGCAGAAGCACAAACATTTTGATTTTCCAGAAAATGGAGAAGTTAAGGACAAACCACCTGAGAGTCCTGAAACCTCTGACTAGTTAATGAGGAATTATGAAAGTTTGCCTGGCCTTCTCTGAGAAATTAGTTCATCCCCAGTGCTCTGGAAATTTCTCTTCATTCATTGATAATTTCTGTTAGAATGGGGCAGGGAAGAAGCAGTAAAGAAAATAAACTAAGATTAAAAACTGAAAAGCCTTTGGTTTTTACAGGAGAGGTTAGCAGAACAGAATCAGAAGGTAGAGCTGGAGAAACACGAGAAGAAAATAAATCCATGCAGAGCGTGAACTTATCATGGTACACAATGTTTTACTTTCTGGCTCACAATTATAGCCCAGCTTAGTGGTCATATTAGACACTCAATAACCTTTGTTAAATGGATAGAAGAATAGAGGAAAAAAGAAAGCAACGAAAGATAAAGTGAAGGAGGGAGTAAGGAAGGCAGGGAGGGAGGAAAGAAGGAAAACAGTAACTGGCAAGAACACAATTGAATTATTTACCTTATTCAGTAAAGTAATTCTGAAGATTTTCAGAAACAATGTTGTGGAATGAACTTTTTATGTTTTAACTTATAATAAATAATAGAGTTGGAATGGACATTTGAAAGGAAAGCATGGGGATTAATCTACAGATGACTTTAAACAGTTGTATTCACTTTTCTAAAAGAAAGAAAGTGAATTGGAATCATTCATTCATGTGTATATTCACCCATGAAGTTATAGGGATCCAGTCAGTTATCTGCTAATCCAAACCCTTAATTGAAAAAGTGGTAGTCCAAAGAAATTCTCCAGTGGCACTTCCAATGATCCTCTCTAGGTTGAGATTGTCAAACATTTCTTTACTAGAAAAACAGGAGCTAAGATTTATTTAGTGCTGATGATGTGTTTCTAATCCCACACACAAACACACATACACAAACTCATTTAATTCCCACTAGAACCCCAAGATATAATACATACTTTAATTAACCCAGGTTTATAGTTGAAGAATCTAAAGCATGGAAAGATTAAGTAGCCCACTTAATATGAAAGGTTTGACCTTAAATAGAAAAAGAATCCAGATACGAATGGAGAAGATTAAAAGCAAAAGAGTACAGGTGGATGTTATTGGGGAAAAATAAGATAAGTAAATTCTTGAATTATAAAGATTTGCTAGCACCCAGAAGCAAAAAGACAGTACTGATCATGTCTTTACCTCAGAAAGTCCTCAGTCATTGCTTGTAGAGAACATGAAAAGGCATAGGGAATGATCTGGGAGCTAGATACAGATGGGAGATGGGTTAAATTAGAGGACATACAGTTCAAAAAACAAAAAGATAAGGAAGCATCCACATTATGGTAGAGTTTTGAGAATGTGAGAAATAGATGGAAAAGTGATGATATTATTCTTTAAGAATTTGCCAGGTGAAAGGGAAGTATTAGCATACAACATTCTGGAATGGAGAAGTTTTATAGCTAAGGTCTTTTGGCTAGTAGCTCTACAAATTATAACCAGGAAGCCCTTATTGTGGATATTGCTGTGATCGACTCCTTTGGATTTATAGCACAATAGACACAGACTGGGACTCTTTAGGTTATCCCACTTGGTCTCAATTTTCCTGGTGTCTAACTGGTCAATAAAGAACCCTCACTAGCTCAAAGACAATAGCATCCTTCCTTTACCTGGCTTTTACTTTCAACTGGTAAGATGCTCTCCTTGCTCTCTCAAGGGGAATGCAAAAATAAAACTGCCAAGTGAAGAGTGATCGCTTCTAAATAATATGATCTCTCTTTTGTGTACTTTCAGAAATCAGGCAGCCAAGCTACACTTGATGGACAGAAAACAGAAGATGACCCAGTGAGGCACACCACTTAATTTACTGGAGTCAGGACTTTAGCCTTTTAGTGTCCTGTTGGGACTTCCTTGCAACTGAAAAGCCCATTACATTAAGAATCTGTACTTTTTTTTTTTTTAATCTAGCAACTGCATTACTTTAAAAATCATTCAGACTGCTCCATCTTTGTGAGATTTTAATAGGCTTTTTTCCCCCTAGAATTGGGATCTAGGGCTCAAACTTCAGGGCAAAGTGGACCTAACAGACACCCTACCAGCCTATTAAAATCAGTCCTGTACCCCAGCTTCAGTTTGTATAAGCAGAACTCTGCCAGGAAGCAGTTCCGTCTGTTTTTTTTTCTCACCACACACACAAACACTAAAGTAATAAAACATATTATTTGTAACTGAGGGGTTTGGGATTCTCACATACAAAGCAAAAATAATAAGTAATATGTTATCTTCTTTCCCTAAAATTCTGGAAATACCCAAGGCAAAACAGTTTCCTCTGATTCTGTGGTTTGATTGAGCTTTCAAAGGACTCTGTGAGGCTCTCATGGGACTTATCTGGACAACTTTTGCAATAAACTCTAAATGAAACCGTCAAAGCGCCCCTCTATGTTCTGTAGCTTCCTAGTTCCAGGGGAGAGTTTCACCTTCAAGTGTCAATGAAAACACAAATTCAAATTCCAGGCCCAGATGGTTGGCTTTTCTTTCATAATGTCCAAGCACAACATTTTCATGAGCATACCCTTCTGAGTGATCGGTTCATTGTAGTGGATTTTTGGAAAAAATGCGTTATTTTCATTTTCTTGGCAATACACTTATACGAGAATTATTGCCTCAACCTAGTCAAAGAGTAGGCCAGTAAAAACCAAAAGACCAAGTTGCAAATACGGAGGGCTACAATATTTTATGCGAAAGGAATGAACCCAGGATCTTGCACATGGGAAGCAGGTGCTCAACCAGTGAGCTACATATGCTCCTGTGTGTGTTTTGAATATAATTCTTTTAACGTTGGTGCTTTAAATTTATTTTTAATGGCGTCTCCTTTTCAAGGGTTCAGATTCCTTATTTCCTTTAATTATGACCTATTTCATGAGCAGAATAAGTCCTAAATAAATGTCCAGCTCAGTATCTTCTCTGCTGCAGCTCAATTCCAGTGATTTCTTCACCTTCCTAGGATGCTGCGATAGCCTCTGCAATCCCGCTTCTGCTCTCCCCCTTGGCCAATCCTTTGCCCATACAGCAGTCATGGTGTTCTCACTTAGGGCCCTTGATTAAAATCCTATAAAGAACTCTCTTTTTCCTTGTGGTAAAATCCGAATTAAAAAATATGACTTACACCGCTTTTCAAGACCTGCCTTTTCTCCAGCCTCTGATTACATCAACCCCTCATGAATCCTGCAGCACACCTATCCACTCTATTCAGCTGTGCTTGTCATCTTTTGCTCTTCCAGTTCTCCAAAAGGCCTTTGCACATGCTCTGTTTTTCTGTCTAGGATGCTCTTTTCCTAGCTGTTTCACCAATTCCCATTTATTTTTCATGCAACTTCTTCAAAGAAGTCTTCCTTGACGAACTCATCTTAACTCTCTACATCTCATTATTATCTTCCAAATTATGCTGAATTTTCCTTTGATAGCACTTCTTTTTATAAATTAACTTTTAAAATTTTGTTCAGTATCTAATTCTTTTAGTAGATGATAAAATCTATTAGGTTAAAGATGATGTCTATTTAATTTATGTCTGTGTTCTGAGCGCTTTCTCAGAGCCTGGTGTATTACAATATGCAGTAAATATTTATTAAATAAGTGAACTAATAATCACATTAAAATATGTGACATAACTTATTTTCAATAATGTTTAAGGTATACACAATGCATTGTAGAACCATCAACTAAGTAAAAGGAAAAATCTTTTGAACAATTTTCAACTATCAAACACTTAATCCTTTCATCTCAAAAATAACTGCAAGTTAAGAGCTATGAAAGCCAGGAGATGATCTGCACAAGACCCAACTCTCTTATATTTAAGATCTTGTGTCTCTCTGGATAGAAAGGGATGGGGTCTTGTGGGGATAGTCTAATAGGGACATATGGGCTCTGTATGAGGCTGGTTGGAGGTTGAATCTGAAAGGAAAGGGTAGGATAAACATACCCAGCTGGATACATGCAGATTCAGGAAGGCAGCTTTACCCAGGAACTAGGTAGAAATCCAGAGTTTAAACATAAATATCATGGCAGAGAATGCAAACATTGAGCAAACAAAGCAAAGTGGTGAGAACATTCAGCAAGTCTATTGGAATAACATTTACTAAAGTTAAAAAAGAAAAGAAGAAGCATTAGTAGGAGTGCAGTTCCTCTGTTGCAATCTTGCAACTAGCAGGACCAGGGTCAGGCTCCAAGAGAGGGACTCCAAAATATGGGCTCTGGAGATTTTAAACTCATCCCCACCCCCCATCCCCACTTGGTTGTGATCAGGGGCTAGGACCAACATCAGAATCATGTAACAGAACTTTGGTTCCAGCCTAATTCCACTGGCTAAGTATGTATATTTGTAGCAAGATCAACTCCTACCCTGGTGTAATCAGTGGGCTGGGAATAAGTCTTGTGTATATAATTTATGTAATATAGTTGATGGATAAACTAGTTCTCCACCTTAGAATTCTTCTATGATTGAGTGTCTTAAACATTTGACTGTAGATGGTTTCCATGGTGCTAAACTGTAGGGAATCACTCTTGGGTAAGTTACCCCTTACCTCTTAGGTAGTGACCCTCAATAATCCTGTAGCTATTCTTCTTCTTGGACATACAATCAGATTTTATTTCTCAGGCTCCTTGAGGTTATTTTTAGCCACATGACTAAGTTATGGCCAACAGAATGTGGTCAAAAGTACTATATGCAATTTCTAGGCCTGGCTTCTATAAACTCTTGGGCATTCTTCCCCCTTTCCTCGGGCATTCTTCCCCCTTTCCTCATTATCTGCTGATTATGGAGGATCCAGTGCAGAATTCCAAGGTCTTAAAAGGCAAAGGAGCCATATGATTGAAGGAGCCTGGACTTGGAATGTGTGTACTGAGTCCCCTACTAATACACATTGAACCTGATATGAGCAAGCAATAAACTTATTTATTAAAACTTTGAGATTTGGGAGAGTTGCATATTATAGCAGCTAATGTTACATACCTCGTCTAATACACACATGAAGAAGAATCAAGTAGTCAGAGATACATAGAGAGCTAGATAGAATATGAAACACATGAGAGATCACTTTTTGCAGATTCTACTGGACAAAAAAGTGGTGCATCAATTGCTCATTTATGAACTTTATACCTTCACTTCTAAAACTAAAGGTGTACATTTTGACATTGAAAATCTACTACTGATCTATTTAATGGAATCCTGATCTATTTAATGGAATAGTATTGTGAAACACCCATTCTCTTCTCACTTTTCTCTTCCCAGAACCTCACCCACTATCTTCCCTCTTCCAAAGCCTGATCAATGATATTTGCAAACATTCCTGGGTGAGTACATTAGTCTAACATTGATTAAACCTCTACTATGTTCTGCCACTGCTAAGCACTGAGACTGCAAAATGCAGTAAACATGTTCACTGTCTTCAAGAACTTGAGAGCATAGTGTGAGATACGATGTGTAAATAAAGTGTGTACTGCAACTGACACATGTACAAGGCAAAAAGGGGAAAATGATCAGTTTCCTTAAGGGACCAGGATGTGCTTGTGGTCTTAGAAGGCTGCAGAAAGTGTGAAATATTTGACCCAGGTGGGAAGAATGTATATATGTTCCTGGAGACTAGAAAAGTCTTGGAGAGAGAGGAAATGACATGGACAAGGGCACAGAGATGCAAACTCACATTTTTCAGGGAATAACAATTTTTTTTGTGTGTAGCTAGAGGTTAGGGTGCAAATACCGATGGGAAGCAGCAGAAAATCTTCCTGTTTTAGTTCATTGTCTTCCTCCTCTCCCATAAGCTTGTCTTCCACCTCATCTCAGCCAACAATTTCCATGGTTACATCTCAAAATTTTCATCAGAAGCAATATGCCATTTCTGAAATATCTACTGCAAGCAAGTCACTGTCAGATTACTACTCCCTAACTTTTCAGGTTATCTACTAAGTGCTTTGACTCCAGCAATTCTTCATCTTCATTAAGACCTTAAATCCAATGCTCACTTCCCTCATTATCAATTACCTCCCTCATGTTCTCACTTCTCTACTTACCAAGTTTAGATTTTATCATTTATCATTGTAGTCTGTCCTTTGCTAGCAGTCTAACATTGCTTGTACTCCTTTCCCTTGATTGTACTCACCTGGAAGAATCCCACACTTATTTTAACCCAACTATCCTACTTCACATCTGCTTTCCAAAGTTGAGCATAGTAGGAAACACATACACATGCACATGCACACACACAGTTGTGCAGATTGATTATAAATAATCAGGGATTTTACTGCCTAAAAATTTTATTACATTTCCCTAGTGGATTCTACCTTCTCTCATGACTCCTACCTTCTCTTTTCTCATCAGACCTTCTATGTTTCCTCTCCCCGCTCACCATCAAATGACCATTTTGGCTCAAACTTCATTGATGAAATACAACCAGAGGATCTTCATTTTGTTCTCTGCCCCATCCACCATTCTACTTACACCAGTTTCTATATGCGAAATGAATTTGCCTTTGTCAAAAGCAAGCCCTTCACTTGTGCTGAGGATCTTCTATCCCTGAATTCCTCATGAACTATGTTCTGCAGTCATTCCTTATCTCTCCTGCATTATCAGTTTCTCTTCTTTACTAAGTCATTTTTATTAGGTTGTAAATATGCAGCAGAACTTTCCTTGATCCCCTATTCCATTGCGCTAATGACCCCAGGTAGTGCTTAGTTTCATAGTAAAAAGAGATGTCTATTTTTAATCTTTATATTTTGGCCTTATATTTGTTCTTTGCCTAACTTGACCCAACTGAATTTCCATCCACAAGACTCATCTGAGTGTGATCATTGAGTATTGCAATGCTAAAGTCTATGTTCTAATAATACTTACCTTTTAGTAAAATTCAGCGAAGTTGACCTTTCCCTCCTTGGAATTCACTCTTGGCTTCCATAAAACCCTAATTTCCTGTGTTTTTTTGTTTGGTTGTTTTTGTTTTTTGTTTTTTTTTTTTTTTTATCATACTGCCTTGTCTACCATTCTTGGTTTCTTTGGCTTTTACCTCCATGTCTTCTTGGCCTCTAAATGTGAGGTGCTCTGGGACTTGCACTGGTTACTTTTCTCTATTTATATACTCTTCCCAGTTGATTTCATTCACTCCTTATGGGTTGTGAATGTCGTATAAATACTTCCTGGAAGTTCAAATGTATATATTCACTTACTTAATATTTCCAAAATCTAGAAGTTTGGACTGAATCTTCTCATATTTTCTCCCCATAACCAGTCCATCAGCAAGATTTATTTGCTCCATCTTCAAAACCTATTTCAAGTCTAAACATCTCTTTCCACTTCAGTGATTACTACCATATTAATCTCTTTACCATCTTCCTGAAATACATTATAGCTGTCCAACTCATCTCCCTGCTACCATTTTGCACCATAGTTGCCATAGTCATCTTTTCGGAAAATAAATTAAATTGTTCTATTTCCTACTTGAAACTTCCTGGTGGCTTCTTCCCTAGTCAATTAGAAGTAAAACCCAAATTCCTTGGTGAGCTTTATAAAATCTCACGATCTGTCTCCTTCTTACTTCTGATATTTTATTAATCTCTGGCTTACTTTCCATACTTCAGCCTTACTATTTTTATTTCCATTTCTCAAACTTGGCAAGTTTGACTTTGCTATAGGACCTTTATAATGCCGTTGCCTCCACTAACAATGTTCTTTCCAAAACTTTTGAGTCCTTCCATTTATTCAGGTGTTAAATTATGTATCGGCTTCTCTTGATAAATTTCCTAAACATCAACCCCAATATAGAGCAGCCACCTAGTTACTCTCAATTTCACCATTCTACTTTTTATATAGACCTTACCACTTTGTGTGTTTGTTTTCTCCTTGACCTAGAATGTAAGCTCCATTAGTGTTAGAAGCTTTCCTGTCATGTCCTTTTATGATCTCTGATGTCTAAAATACTGACTAGTGATACTCAATAAATACCTGTCAAATAAGTAAATAAAACTGGGTCATTTAACTTTGTTCCTACTCAGCTAACAGTGGAGATCTAACATCAGGCTGAGGAATTTAGACTTTATCCTGTAGATGGTGGGAGTTCAAAAGAGTTGTAACTCAGGTAGTGACATCATAGGAGTTGTATTTAAAAATATACTCTGGAAGTTGAATGGAATATCAATTGTAGAATGCAAAGCCCGGTGCATGGCAATTAGTTAGAAAATGATAATAATAGACTAGGCAGAAGACTAAAAAATGATAGTGTCAGTGAAAAGAAAAAGAAGTAATGACAGTGACTTAGGAAGAAGAAATGATAAGACTAAAGAGTCTATTGGATGTGGTGAATGAATAATGAAAAGTTAAGAAGGTAACATGGATTCCAAGTTTTTGCTTGGGTAATTATGGAATAGGAATGTTGGGTGAAAAAAGATTTGGGAGAAAAAACAATGAGTTCAACCTGGATAGTTTGAGTTAAAAATGCTGATAAGATATGTAGTTTGAGATGGCAAGAGGCAGCTGAATATATGCGTCACTGAGAAAATAGGTCAGAACTGGAGGTAAAATTAGAAAGTCATCAGTATATAGGTGGCAGTGAAGGACAGGGCAGTCAACAAAAAGAAGAAAAGGGAAACAGCTGTGGTTCAATCAGTTGGGCTCCTGTCTACCATGTGGGAGGCTCTGGGTTCGAGCTCTGGGCCTCCTTGTGAAGGCAAAGCTGGCCTGTGCGCCATGGAGAGCTGGCGCAGCAAGATGACACAACAAAAGGGAGACAAGCAGATACAGGAAAAACGTGCAGCGAATGGACACAGAGAAGAGACAGCAAAAGAAAAGGAACAAGGAACAAGGTCGGGGGATAAATAAATCTTTAAAAAACAAAAAAGAATTACATAAAAAAAAATCCAGATTCCTGTTGCTAAATCTCTTCTACTCCAGGTAAACAATTAAAAAAAAAAAAAAAGGAATAAGAATATCGAAAAGAGAAGAACAACAAATCAGGAGCACCTGAGAACATTTTTCAAATTAGACACTGTTTTTCCTTATTGTGACCCTCACAGATATTATGCCTGAAACAAAGCTTGAGAAGCACTGGGCTTGGGGTGATCATGAAGATCAAGGAAATAACCTTGGAAAAGAAAACAATGTTAAGAGTTGGCAAACAAAGAGGAGCTTGGAAAGGAGATTGAGACATATCCCTGCAACATATAGGAGAAAAAAAGTGCAAAATAAAAAAACAGAGAATGAATATGTAACTTAAATGAGGGAAATTAAAAGGTTTAAGAAAGCAATAATGGTCAGCAGTATCAGATACTAATAAGTCAAACAAGAAAAACACTTAGAGAGTACTATTGAATTTGACAATTAGCAGGCTGTTTATGATCCTGGTGAGTGCAGCCACACTGTATGGTAAATTTATGAGCAAATAGAAAGTGAGGAACTGGAGATAATGGACGTTGATAACTCTTAAGAAGTTTGGGTTGTGAAAAGCTTGAGTAATAAGGCAGGAAGGATCCAAGGATGATGAAAATATTGTTTTCTCCTATTATTTTTAGATGAGATTGAAAGGAATGGAGCTCAGTGGAGAATAAGAGTTTGAGAATCCATGGGAGACAATGGTAAGGGATGATATGGACACATCTGGCAGCAGCATCACAACCCCTTCACCTAGAGCACCACCTAAAAGTGTAGGCATACAATTAAAAATTTGAAACTACATGTTGAAGGGATCACATTTTTATTTAAGACAAATCACTAAAGAGTATCATGGCAAATGGTTTAAGACAGGGCAAATTCAAGACTGAAAATTCGTTAGAAGGCTGTTGTGGTAATATGAATGAAAAACAATGAACTGGGTGAGAAAGGAGTAGAGGTGGAAATGAACAAATAGTTGGGATGGAAAAATCAATATGAACTTTTGATGGATTGGAGGTATACAGTGATAAAGTAAAAGCTGCTTAGAGACCTCCAGTTTTCTAAATTGAGTGATTGGGCTTATGATGTTACCATTAATCAAAACAAAAAATAATGGAAGAGGAGCCAAACTGAAGGAAAAATAATTAATTCAAGTTGAGATACACTGAAACTGTGGTTCAAAAGAGTCTGCATATGAATGTTCAAGGAAATATGGGGAAGGAGCTCAATAGAAAGAGCTAGCGTAGTTATGCATATTGGAGCTTTCTTGGTACATGATTCTGTGGTAAGTCATAGTCATAGATAAGAGTAGAGTGAAAATAGAAGCAAATATTGGAGCAAAATTATGGGGATTTATTTGAAAAGCAGTTAAAGAAAAAGTCATCTATAAAGAAGACTGAAATGCCAAGATGAGAGAGGTAGGATGGAAACTAAGAAAGATAAGAATCATAAAAAAATCATAAAGTTTAAGAGCCATTGTACCTGACACAGATTCGATTGTTAGTGAGTACTTATCATGTTCAGCTGACTTGATAATATAAAGTGGAATGAAAAGGGACGAATAAAATTTTAAAAAAATAATGTAGATATGAGTTTGGAAATGCCAACATGTTGGAGATCACTGAGTATGTCACTAAAAGAGTATTAAGAAATTGTGGGGAGACCAAAACAAAATTTCAATGGGTTAAAATGGAAAGGGTTCTATGAAAATAAGGCAAAATCATCAAATAATCATTCTGGACATTTTCTAAAATCTTGTGCTTTACTTCCCCTTGAAATAATTTATATGGACTTATTTAAATATTCAGGATTTCTTAGACAATTCATGATAATGTGACTTTGATGTCTTCTACATTTCTCTAAAGAACATTTCATAAGTAGATCAGTGGAAGGTGGAGCAATGTTCTAAGCCAAGACACTCATATAAGTGTGCCTTATCAGACACTGAGCATTCCAGATCACTTTGGACTCATGTTTAAATTTATTTTATCAAATAACTATAGCTACCATTGATGGGGGACTTATATCTTGGCAACAATGTTACCAGTATTCCAAATAAATTATCTCATTTAATCTTCCCATCACTTACACAGTGAATACTAATATTATTTTTATATTATGAATGATGACTCTAAGGTACAGAGAGACTGAGAAATACTCTTATAGGGACCCAGCTGATAAGTGGTAGAGTTAGGTTTTGCCATACAGTCTGACAATTGCACCTGTGATCTTAACCATTCACTTGTTCATTTTGCTTTTTTTTTAATGTAAGATGTTACATAGAAAAATGAATAAATTAAGAAGAAAAGTAAAGTGCATTGCTCCTAAACATTCAATTTCAATACCTGATATAAAGCAATCAAAAATAACCAAGTGGTTGATTTTGCCAAGCCAACTTAAGGCTCTGAACATTTTCTTGTATTGTGGCTGGCCAAATCTGTCTATTTGTTGGGATTATTGCTGTGTTAGAATTTTCCAAACCAAGCACTTGTGTGTACTAGGACTTTTCTTGGTGTTCAGATTAGTATTTTTTTTTCAAAATTGAATTCTTTATATTTTTGCAAATAGTTACAGATTATTTGAAACATTTTTTAGCACTTTTTGTTTAAGTTTCAAAATTCTATTCTTGCCTTACCTTAGATCACACCTTAGATCTTGGAATACTCATTTGATCGTAGGATCTTATCATTTGACCATGACTTTTAGTATTTAGTGAAAAATATTTAACCAGCATCTTCTAAATATTTATCATTCAGATATGGTACTAACAGTATGATAATTAGACAAGAGTAGAGTAATTACTCACACTGATACACATGCCACACAGCTCCATGCAGATATTTTTTAAAGTTCCATTGATCATTAATCTCTAACCCTGGTAAATCCTTTGTAGGGAAAAACAGAGGGAATGGAAAATTTTTTTCCTTTTCTCCCTACTTGCTATTTCATTGTATAATATGCTTTATTTTATGTTGACCTATTATCTATCTATCTATCTATCTGTCTGTCTATCTATCCCTCTAGCTATTTTCATCATCATCTACCTATAAAATACTTCCAAATGCTATACATGAGACAGAGAAAGCAGAGTGTTTAGGTATGTGGTTTCGGCAGTATTTATTTCCATTCAGAAATAAAACTACTCCAGAATCACTACAACTTGCACTGTGTGGTGGGATTGATTAGGTGCAGATGATGTATGATATTATCAGGAAGTTGTCTCAGTTTTCTACTAGTCACTATGACTGTCAGACTAAAAGCTATAGCTGACATGCTCCACCATAGTTCCAAGAATGGACCTGCTACTGATTGTTCATAGTTTTGAATGTGTGGTCATAACAATAATCTGAAATCTTTGAGTCAATATTAAAGAAAGAACCAGACATTCTTGTTCTTGAAAGTGGTAATTCCAAATCCAAAGCCAGAAATGAAATGTGCTTATAGAATCTTTTGATACCTTTTAACTTCTACTTCCTTCAAAAAGCCTCCTCTTATTCCCTATAGGAGAGAAATGCTGAGTGATTCTTAACACCATTTCGTTTTCTTTCTAGGAACACAGGAGGACTACATTTTGCAATCTGACTTTATTCAGATTATTTAGTTCTGTTTTAGGCGGCGGACTTGGCCCAGTGGTTAGGGCATCCGTCTACAACATGGGAGATCCACGGTTCAAACCCCGGGCCTCCTTGACCCGTGTGGAGCTGGCCCACGTGCAGGGCTGATGCGCACAAGGGGTGCCCTGCCATGCAGGGGTGACCCCGCGTAGGGGATCCCCACACGCAAGGAGTGCACCCCGTAAGGAGAGCCGCCCAGTGCGAAAGAAAGTGCAGCCTGCCCAGGAATGGCGCCACCCACACGGAGAGCTGACACAACAAGATGATGCAACAAAAAGAAACACAGATTCCCGTGCCACTGACAACAACAGAAGTGGACAAAGAAGACACAGCAAATAGACACAGAGAGCAGACAACCGGGGTGGGTGGGGAAGGGGAGAGAAATAAATAAATAAATCTTTTTTTGAAAAAAAAAAGAAGTATTTTACATTATAAAGTTTTAAGTGAACTATTTCTTTTATCTTCAGAAACAATGTTTAGGATCATATGCTGTACCTTAATATATGATTTTTAAAAGGAGATAGTTGGTCAAATTTGAGGTCCAAGGTATTTCTAATCTTTTAAAAATAGGCTTATATTTTTGACCCCATATTTAATATTTTCTCCTAAAATTGTATTTCAAACCCTAAAATATAGACTATATCCTGAAAGTTTTAAAGTATAGCTGTTCATGTTTGGAATGATGGCATGGGACCTCTCCGCAATCTCAGAGAACTCAAAGACAGAGAACAATGAGTTGGAAAAGAAAACCAAAGCACAGATGCTTCTTAAGGTCAAAGAATATAAAAGTTTTTGTTTTGCGTTGTGTTGTTTTACTCGAACAGATGGAACTCAAGAGAAGAAGGGCCATAATGACTGAGGAGGCTCCCAAGGGCAGACAGAAGATGGATTTTATTTTATTTTTTAAAGTAAATTATTCTTTATTTGTATATTCTTCTTGCATAGTTTGTCAGGCAGCTGCAATGTATTGTATTTAAAAATTTAATGTGAAGTCTAAAGAAGATGGATTTTAGACATGAAACAACTGTCTGGGCCTAGGCAGATCCTGGCTCCCACACCCCGGTCAGCTCTTCTTTTGGAGCCTGGCATGCTCTGGGCCAGGCAGGTAGCTACCATTTCCATTCAGGAGCCCAAGGGGCAGCGTTTTAATGACCTGGTGCTGTGCAGCAGAAGGAAGTGTGTCAGCAAGGCACGTGGGGGATGGCTGTTGACAAAATGTAGGAAGCAGATGAATAACAGCTGTTTCTAGTGGGCTGACCCTATGTTTGAAAGTGGGTGGGGGACGGGTCTACATGTCAAACGGCCAAAAGTACCTCTCAGTTCCTATTCTTTTTTCTGTTCTCATTCCCACATAACACATAACATTTTAAAACTTTCGTTTTCAAAAATAAATATGAAGTAGCAATGTAAAACATGATGGAAAATTTCCCTGAAACTAATTCTAATCATTACTTTGCTGGTCTTGTATCTCTTGCCCTTCTTGTGACAAGCAAACCTCAACTTCTCTTTGGGAACCCATTCTTTCCATTTTTTTAGAGTCAGTTTTTGCTTGGGGTACATGTGCTGGCATGGACATGGAACCCAAGCCTGGCTAATCAGAGCTCCAAATTCTCTTAAACTCAGCAAGTACTTCATATGTTCCAAGTTGTTCCATTCCTGGTGAATATGGGTTTTTGTGCTATAGCTAGTGGGAATAGATGCTGTCTTATTCTGTTGGACTTAAAATTGGGATAATGAGGACAAGAGTTGTTGCTAGCTTCTTTCTACCACCTGGAGCCTAAGGATGAAGCCAACAGTTGCAGGAGAGCACACGCAAGCTAAACCAAAAGAGAGAAAAGCCTAAGTCTAATTAACACCACTTAAACCTGTTTCAGTTACATGAGGCAATAAATTATTATTTTTTGTAGTCACATTATATTTTCTTGCAGTTGATTGAATGCTGAATGAGTAGGATATGTTTCATTTTGTTAAAAAAATACTATTACAGCAATGCAGTAAAGATCTTGAAATTCTAATGGCACATTTTTGGGAAATTTATCAGAAGCACTTTTCAAAAAGGTTCTTTTTGAAATGAAAAATAAAGTGAACTACTAGCAAATAACAAAGATGTTTTGTTTTTTAAATCAAACCTTGGCATGTATTCTGATATCAGTGGATAGATCAGTACATGGAACTAATGCTAAGGCCAGGAAATTGCTTTACCATACTCAAGGATACTTTTCACCATCTTGCCTGTTTTGAAAATAAATATGCAATTGGTCAAAAGGAAACTGGATAAAAGAACAAAGGTGAATCAACTCCTATCATACCAGAGAGCCAGTCAAGTCATCATTACTAGAAGAGTAGACATGGGACATTACAAGCTTTGATCCATGGCAATCAAATGTAATCATAACTCCATGATCCACTCATGGGCATATATGCTTTCATCAGTGCAATTGTTACAGAAATAATTATCTTAAACTTACCCTATAAGAGGTTAGATAAACCTTTTAGGGTTTGTGGGCCATATTCTTTCTGTCATAACTTCTCAACTCTGCCACCATAGTGTGAAGGCAGACATAGAAAATATGTAAATGATTGTATGTATGGCTGTGTTCCAAATATCTATATAGGAGGTTAAAGTGTACTGAGGTTTAATAGACTTTCAACTGACTTGGGATTTTGATGTGACTGTACCACCTCGGTCTCTCAGTAAACCAAAGTGTCATGGTGCTCCCCTCCCTTCCCCTTTCCTCCCCTCACTTTCCTTCCCAAATATTTTCTTATATCTTATTTTTTTATATCTTATTCTTACTACTTTGTTAATCAAAAAATTGTTTCAAAATGGCCTCTATTTATAGTATTAAAATTCAGTTTAGCGTTCACTTTTACAATTTTGCTGACTCAAAAGGAGGATTATTTTCTTTATTAATCTCACCTGAAAGGAATAAATGATTAGTATAAATTGATGAAGTTGGAAGGTAATTTGGATATTGTTAGACATATAATATTAGACTCAATCTAGACAATAGGTATCAAGAACTCTCCATCATTTTTCAATGTTTTAAAACTATGTTTAAGAGAATTAACCCAAATATTAAAAAATGTTGAAAAATATGCAAAAGTAGGGAGAATGTCAAGAGGATATTATCTGTTTGTCTTGGTGGGTAAGTATTTGAGAAAGTTACAAAACAATGGGGATATTTTCTTATGTGAGTTCAAAAAAGGAACATTCTTTTGGTAAATATCTAAACAAATGACAAGAGTATATTTTATTGGTGGCAGCTACTTCTCTTACAGCATTAAGAAAGCATAGATTAGTTTTGAAAAGCAGAATGGGCCTCAAAGAGGATCACAGGAAAAAGTTTTCCCTACCAAACTTCCAAAAGGTCCTTTTCTGTCCCCCAACTTTCAGGGATAGAGCAGGGGCTGTGCCATAAACTTCATTCTCTAAAGCAATATCCATGGTGGTAAACAAGGGTGGAGTACAAATTTCAAAAGATTTACTGCTTAAAAAAAAATGCAGAACCAAATGAAAACAAATTGCTTTTGAAAATGACAAACAGAAACATCTCCCTAAGTTAAATTTACCTTTGGATTTAAAGTAGAAGATGCCAGGCAAAGCACAACTGCACATTCAGTCAAAGAAGGCATTGTTTCACAAGCCGGGAAGCCCGCGTTCTTGACATTCCTCCTTAAAATACACAGGACCCTTGAGGCACCTTTTTGTCATCTCCAACCTTAGATGTATTTTAAATGAAATGGAGAGCTCTTTAAACTGCAAAACACACCACTGGAAAGAATATTTATATATAAACAGATGATATTCCAAGATGTATGCTCTCCATATGAGAATTAGGTTTTTATTTATATTTAAAATGATAAAAAAAAATGAATCTCCATAATTTCTATGATGAGATGAGAAATTGCCCACAATTTCAAAAATAAATCTAGAAAAATATGACATTTATTTTAAGAAAGAACTGAAAAAAATCTTTCAGCATAGAAGGAAAGTGAAGAAAAAAAAGGCGTTTGAATTCAGTTTTTTTTTTAAGTGAAAGAAGTGAAAAATAATTGCATTGAGGGATGACAATCACATATAAGGTATCTGTGGGATTTATTAAAATTCAATGTATAATAAGTACCTAATATATGTAGAGCTCCAGTGTGTACAACTTCATGTTAGCCCTCAGCTAATTGATAAATACAGACATAAAGGGAAATTATGTAAAAGTAGAAAATGGCAATTATGAGGCAAATAAATGGTCCTGAAAAGGGCAATAGGAATTTGGAGGAGGGAAAATCCACACGGGCTGTGCAGTTAAGTAAAATATTGTTAAAGCCGTGCGTGTGAGCCAGACCAGATGGGTGGGAGGCATTCACAGTGCACAGGAATGAAATGATGTCTTCCTTGCTCAGAACAACCCTGGTAACTGCACAGCCTGATTGAGGATCTGTGACTAAAGCAAATTAGGTGCAGTAGGAGTTTTGTGTATCTGAGGAAAGACACAGAAATTAATACAACCTTATACTGAACACAACGGACTCAAAAGAAAACTCAGGGTCCACAGGATGGAGGAATATAGATTAGAGTGGACTTACTGGTGTTCTGCTGGGGAACTATTGTTATTAGTAAGGGAAGAAATTGTAATATTGATGTGGAGAAAGTGGCTACAGCAGCTGCTGATGGTAGGGAGAGGGAAGAAGAAATATGATGTGGGCACATTTTCAGGATTTGGAGTTGTCCTGGGTGGTGCTGCAGGGACAGATGCTGGACATTGTGTGTCCTGCCATGGCCCACTGGGAGGAATGGGGGAGAGAGTGTAAACTACAATGTAGCCTACCGTCCTTGTGGTGCAGCAATGCTCCAAAATGTATTCACCAGGTGCAGTGAATGTGCCACGATGATGGAAGATGTTGATGTGAGAGGAGTGGGGTAGGGGGAGTGGGGGGTATATGGGTCCTCATATTTTTTGATTGTAACATTTAAAAGAAAATATAGAAGAAGAAGAAGAAAAAAAGCTACTAAATTCTCTCTCCTACTGTCCCCTTAACATTCAGTGGGGAATTTCTTCGGCTGTCCCCTGTTGTCTTTGGACTGTGAAAAGATGACTCTGCCAGTTAGAGGGCTTCGGGATCCTTGAAGTCACCAAACAGATTCCTGATTCAGAAATTAGAGTGTCCAGTTTCGTTTAATATGCAAAACTCCAAACTCCATTTAAAGTTAAATGTCCTTGCTTCATCCAGCTGGAGCCTGAGGTTGCCAGCAAGCCAGGGAAGAGGGGAGAGGCCTCCAATTGCCTCCCTCCCTCCCTCCCAGATTACTAAAATCGGTTTCTGATTCCTCCCACCCAGGCATCAGGGGTGGAGTGGGAACCCAGAGCTAGAATAAAGATAAGAGGCAGGTCTTCCTGCGCTAGTGCTGTTGTAAAATGGCTTTGTGCTTTCTGGGCCTGGCAGGTACTTCAAGTGCCTCTTGCCCTGTTGGGGTCTAGCTGGGTTATTTAGATTCCCACAGGGATACCTGTGCACCGCTGTGATGTAGGCTACCACCCTCCACCTGGCCCCTGGTCACTGTCTACCCCTCACAAACTCTTCCTGTTGCGTCTCATCACCTCTCTCCCTTTGTTCATTTGGAGTGGGGGTGGGAGGTGAGGGGGAGATGGGAAGGGGGAGCAAAGTTTCTAATTCTTGAGTGGAGTGGCAATGCTGGAGCCCAAAAGCAACCCTGGGAAGGGTCATAAGTCATAGGTCCATGTTAAGCCTCCATCCTTAAGTATGTTATATGTTTGGATTATGTAGTAATATTTGACATATTTTAAAACAATACCATTGTTTTCAGATGCCATTGTTGTATTTAGACTTTCAAAATGGGAAAACAATTCTGGGAAATTGACTGGACTCATTACTGTGACCCACTGAGACCGTGTCTGCATTGCGCATACACAACCTTGGAGGAGCAGTGTCAGTGGCTTTGTCTAAATGATTCAAATTCACACAAGGCAAGAGTGCTTCAGCTATTCATGCCGTGGATTCTGCAATCTGGTGAAGCCCATAGACCCCCCTGTCAGAAAATTATTTTTAAATGCATATAAGAAAACACAAACTATTCCAAAGGAAGTCAATGAAATTGAGGCACAGTTCTCAAATTATAAAAACATGATATACTAATGGATGTGTTTCTTTATTACTATTATATAACAAGGGCTAGTGGTAGGACCAAAACTATTATAATTTTGAAGTAGTGATGGAGTGTAAAAGGTATTTCACAATACCTGTTATCACTGAACTGTGACATGTTGATATCTGTGATTTATGTAGGTGACATAGTCATAGGTATTGCAAATACTGCTGAAGTTTGTTTCCTAAATTCCTAGTGATATAAAGTCCTAGATTACAGCTAGAGTAAAGGGGAAATAAAGATTTCTGAAATTTTGTCCCTGACCTAAAGTAATGTTTGCATATTGTCACTATATGGTTCTGTGAAGTATTGCTAGTTGCTTTGTGGAGGAGGTTTAGGCTATTTAATTCAATGAATGATCTACCCTTTCCTTGCATCATTCCTTCTAGTGACTTCTCCCATCCTGCTTTTCCCATGGTAGATTGTCATACCTGTTTACTGGGCCCACGTCAACCTGTGAGCCCTGACTTCGAAAACTATTACCATTTTACAGAATGGCAGTTTATTTTTTCCTTAGAATTTTCCTGCACATCAGAGTCCTCAAAAACACTGGATATGACTTTTGGAACTGCAGGGAAGAGCCTATCAGGACCAACAGTTTTCCTTTTGCCTAATAAGATGATGTTGGCCTCAAAAGTAAAACCCCTCCTTCCCTCCTGATAAGACTTCTTTGCCTCTTCAGCAGTGTGAAATGACCCAGGGAAACACTTAATAAGTAGATGTCAGCCAGAGAGTAAGCAGGAAAAAAATGATGAATGGACCACTAGGCAACCCTATCAGAGCACGGTTTGGCCGTGCACTTTGCATTAGATTCTGTAGCTTTTCTGTGTTAAATATCGTCAGGGATTTCCAAGTAGTTTTAGCCTGAGGCTATTACTTCTAATAATTGAGACTGATGAAAGGTCGCGGTATTTTTACAGCTTAGCTGTGACATGCAATATATCACTTTGCTTCTGTCAAAGAAAATATTATACACTTCATTGGCAAAAGGTTTGATCCTCAGCTTTTCCTCCCCATGCTGTCTATCATGTATTTCCTTGGGTTTACCAATAAATTTCATATTTAGAATGTTCCAGAAAATTGCCTGGTGCTAGCATGAGATTGCTCAGGTATAAAGCAAATATTTCAGGACCATTAGGAAATTAATTATGTGAAATGATTGACACAGTGCAACCAGAGGGAAGTGTTATAGGCAGCCTGGCTTGTTTGAATACAGCACCACAGCTTCCTTGTGAAAAACTGCTTATTGTAGTAAAATAAGGAAAGTCATTCAGGATGAGTATCAACTGTTTAGAAAATTATTCATTCAAGGGGTTTCAACTCTGTGGGGGTTAATTTATTTTCTAATTAGGCTTAAAATACAAGCAGTTTCTGAGTCTTTAAGTAAAAGCTGCACCCTGGCCCAAGATGTCTTGGAACTTTAAAAAAATCTGCTAAATAGTCTATTATTGAGGGAGAGAGGTAGAGAAAATCAGTGGTAAAAATAACAGGCTATTTATGATAAAGAAAATAGCACACATTAAAACTCAAGAAATCTGTCTAAAGATATATTGAGGGTAAAATTCAGAGTGTCCATTTCTATATCAACTGAAGTATTCATACACAAAAGGAAATATATGACCTAAGTCTGCCACCAGAGAATCCCCTCAGAATCTTAAAAATGATAGAGAAGTTTGAAAATAGATATAAGTAGAAATAAATTTTTAAAATGTGAAATATTGAGTTTAACCATTCCTAGAATTTTTTATTTACAAAAAATGTGTAATACCTAAAACAATTTAAAAAAACAGAATTAGAAGAAAAACAAAAACTTAATCTGTATAACAATACATAGAATGTTATAATAAAAGTTTCCATTACCTGTTATAATGGTGAATTTGGATGGGCCGCTGGCTGTATTCTCCTGAATCAAGCTTATAGAAACCCCAGAAGCTCACTGAAAGCATAAGCAAGGGAAACTAACATAAAAACTGATTTTAAAAGATCTGTTGAGAATAAAGACCACCAAGTGGCAGTGACTGCATGGGAAGGGCCAGGGTGTGTTTGCAGAAAGGGGACAGAATGATAAGAGCCGTCTGAAAGAACAGGTTGGAGAAAAGCCTTTTAGCTCTTTTGCTTTTACCTTTCCATGAATTTTCTCGACCATGGAAAGGACATGTTCAGGCTGCTGGTGGTATCGAGCTATATGTTTGCTGGGTCTGGACTGCCACATGCTCGCATTCACCTCCTCAGTTTGCCTCCTCCAAAGCCCGAGACTGAGCTGATGAACTAAACAAACAGGAGGCCTCCCCCCAACATCGCTTATTTCAAAGAGTTCAAAAGTGAATTACTGACTAGAAGAATTGTACATGATTCGTAGGGCCTGGGGGGATCTGTGCTCTGGGTCACATCCCTTCTCTTCTCAAAAAGTACAATGGAGAGATGCAGACAATACATATTTCCAGAAAGAATAGTTGGTACTCACAGCTATTGCAGCTACTCACATGCCAAAATTACTACACATCAATGGAATACAATCACTAAAACAGAAGGCCAAAAATTTGAAAATCTATGTCATTAAATCAGAATTATTGGAACATATAGACCAATAAACATAAAACAAGTACATATTTGTTATGTAATGAGAGAGGATTGACTATAACAAAAATATATCTATATATGTATGTGTACAATATATGCATACATTTACTATATTCTAACTTACTTATATAATTACATATATATACACTAATGTGGCATTATTAAGAATAAAATAATACTTGAAACAAAGAACCCAGTAGAAGGGACAAATAGCAGGATGGATACAACTAAAGTAAAAGCTGGGAGTTAGCAGACTGGAAGGTAATATTGAGGAACTCTCCCATCAGGAATAGAAATTGATGAAGAAAAATAAAATAAAGAAGCTGGCCTAAAGGATGGAGACTAGAGACAGAAGTGCCAACATACAGATAATATTAATAGGTGTCTCTTAAGAAGAAGGGAAAACTAAGAAGAGAAAATATTTGTAGAAATACTGAAGATATATTTTCAAATTTTTAGAAAGAATTGCATACCTAAAATTGCAAAGGCTCGTAGAGTGTAAAATGAGAAAGATAATGATAAACTTATACCTGGATATATTCCAGAGATGTTTAAGAACATCAAAGGGAAAGGAAATATTTTAAAAATGTCCATAGAGGAAGATCACTTACAGAGAAATAAGAATCAGATTGATGCCAGATATTTCAACAACAATGCTGCATATAAGGAGAAAACATAGAATAGTTTTAAACTTCTGAAGAAAAAGAAATTTAACCCCACATTTTCATTTCCAGTCAAATTATCATTTGCATGTGTGTATATATTCTGTTATATAAGACCACAGGAGCAGACAATGCCTAGCAATCAGGACTTGGGCCAAACTGCCCTCTGGTTCCATGACTAGATCAACATATTACCTAGTATCATTATGAGAGGTCTGAACAGCTAGTATAAGATCTAGCTCTAGCTCACTGCTTCAGGCAACAAAAATCTTGCTAGACTAGACAAATAGAATGACGGAGTTAGGGTATGGAGAAAGAGAGGGAGAACTAAAATTTAATATCAACCTGCAACCTAAAATTCCAAGGCACAGAAAGTAAACTAATTTTAAGAAAAACAATTAGCAATTGAGAGATTAAGTTACTCCAAAGAGAATGAAAATAGGATGTGTGAAAATAATTTTTAAATAAGTATGTTTTTAAATCCTTTAAGAAATAAAAGCTTAATAGCATGCAGGAAGAAGAAAAAATTATGAAACAAAATAGAAATGAAATAACTGAGGATATTAAAATTAGAAATCCAGGAAATATAATTTTAAATCTTAATTTAAAATAAAATCTCAATATATGGAATAAACTCTAGACTAGACAGTAGAAAAGAGAATTTAGTGAACTAGAAGATGGTAATGAGGAATTCATCTAGAAGGGCAGAATATAGAAAGAAAGCAGGTTTTTCTCAAGCTCAGCGTTTTTCACTCTGGAAGCCAGATAGTTTTTTGGTGTATGTGGCTGTCTGGTGCATGGTAGGATGCTTAGCAAGATCTCTGACCTCTATCCAATAGATTCCAGTAGCACCCCTCCCTCCTGTTGTGACAACAACAATGTCTCTGGACATTGACAAATGTCCAGGGAAATCCTCCATCCCACACCCCCAATAAGAACCACTGAGGTAAAGAAATAAGCACATTCAAAAGAACAATTCAGAGACCTGGAAGACAAGGTGAGAAATTCCAGCAAAGGTTTAGTAGGTGTTTCACAAGAAGAGTCTATTAGGAATATAGACAGATATTTTCTGGAATTGAAGAAAAACACAGTCTTCAGATTGGAATATACTGAGTGTAGAGAAGAATAAATACAAACAAAACCAAATTTCACATCAGAGCAAACTGCAGATGATTGAGAATAAAGCAACAATAGTAAAAGTTATGCAGTGAAAAAACCTGATTACTGTTTACAATAAGGCTCAGCAAACTTCTCTTCAACAAAGTTTTTAAATGATAAAGGGACTAATCACCTAAAATTTTACATACTTCTAAACTATTATCCAAAATAAGTATAAAATAAGCTTTTATATTTTTAGACATGTAAAGCATGGGAGAAGTTACAGTCTTTGCTAAAAGAATGGCAAAATAGTAAAAACAGAGAGGAGATGAGCACAGACATGAATAATCTATATTCATAAATATACTAATGATGCTAAAATATTCATTTTACCTAATTTTGTATTTTACATGCTAGACAAAAATAATAAGATGGGCATTGTTCAAAGAACAGTTAAAACAAACATTCTGTGAAACATTTAGGAAAAGAACAATAATAGTGAATACATTCAGATTGTGTTGAAATAATGTGAACTAATTGTGTATCTTAGAATTAAAGGTAGCCACTAAATAATAAAATGTAATTTTTAGCCTGAAACAAAGAAATAAATAAAATAAATGTTATTAATAAAATTGACACTAGGGAGGTAGAATATGAAAGATGCAACAAACAGAAAACATAATAAAATGATAGAAATAACTTCAAAATTCTGAACAATCACAATAAATATAAATGAAATATATTAGCCTAACCTATTAAAAGTCAAAGAACACCTGAAATGGATAAACTCAAGCAATAAGCCAACTTTATACTTAATGGTCAATCTGACTAAAATTAGGACAAAATGATATCCAATATCAACATAACTATTATTGTTTTACAAGTCTTGACTAATACATTAAAATGTTATAGTTATTTGTGTACATATAAAAGTGAGGACAATATTGCCATATTTGTTGATAATGCAATTTTCTATATAGGAAATACAAAGAAGTGAAATGAAAATAATTGAAAAATTAGAATTAATAAAGGAAATTTATTTAATATTCTGGACTAAATTATTATTAAAGATATAACTTATTTCCAAGGAATAACTAGTTTGAAATTATTATGGGAAATGATTCCAGTCATAATAATAATATTTAACAATACACTTAGGAAAAACTGTCAAGCCTATATGAACAAAATATTTATCATGAAATAGTTAAAAACTTAAATACATGAGAAGTCATATAATGCTCGAACAGAATAATTAAATAATTTTCAAAAATTTAGAAGACTCCAATAAAAATTTTTTTAAGAATTTGATGAAATTATTCCAAAAATAGTATGAAAGTGTCAAAAGGTAAGATCATTCAAGGCAATTCTAGATATTTTTTAAGCCAGTAATTTTCCTATTTACCAGCAATAACAAGTAAAAAATGTAATTAAAAACATTATGTTCACAGTCCTTACATTAAACATATAAGAAATACATGATAAAAATAAGAAACAACCTACAAAATTTGGCTGAGATGAGAAATAATAAAAATATCAGAGTGACTACTGAAACATGATATTTTCCTGGATAGAAAACAGCATCTTTGTAAAGCGTTCAATTACTTATAAAATTATTCATATATTTAACAACACAATAGTAGATTTGGGGAGTTTTTACATAAAAAATTAAGTTACTATACATCTTAGAAGAATCACAAATGTTTCAATATGCAAAATAGACCTTAGTGTTTGGTTCATGGCCTTAATTCCAACAGGTTGCAGGTGCCACACACGCACAAAAGGTGGAAATAGTCTACTGTGCTTTCTGCCAGTTCCATACATTCCCCAAATTTTTATGGTGAAAATTAGCAAACACACAGAAAAGTTGAAAGACTTTGAGTGAATACCTATATATCCACCAACTACATGCTACAATCAACATTTCACTGTACTTGATTTTAATCACACATCTATGTATTCATCTTCAAGTAAGTTGCAGACTTAGTAAATGCCATTCCTAAATACTTCAGCATATACATCATTTAACTAGAGTTCAATATTTATTTACAGTTCTTTTTATTTCTTTTCAGGTGATATTTACACACAATCAGATACACAAATCTTAAGTGACCATTTGCTGACCTGAGCAAGCCAACCTTCTGTTAATACACAAAATATGACGGTCCCTTCAGAAATTTCCCTCATATTCTTTCCCTTAAATCCTTACCACTATGCCAACAGAAATAACCGTTGTTCTGATTTTTTACCATCACAAATCAGTTTTGCCTGATATAGAACTTCATGTAGCTGGAACCCTGGAACATGTATTATTTTGTGTAAGACTTCTTTCACTGAGCAGACTGATTTTGTGATTCATTCATGTTATTACATGTATCAATAGTTTGTTCTTTTTTTTATTGCTGAGTAATAGAACCCCATCATATAAATATAGCAGAGTGTATTTATCTGCTTTTCTTTTTATGGACATCTAAGTTGTTTCATTTTCTGGCTTACTGTGAATTCAAAGAATAATTCTGTACAAGTCAATTTTTAGGCATGTTTCCTTGGAATTGCTGTGTCATATATTAGGTGTTTTCTTACTTCTTAAGATAAACTAAAAGAACTTTTTTCTAAAACTATTGTAGCATTTTATATTCCCACCAACAACATATGATGTTCCATTTGCTGAATAGCCTCACCAACATTTAATGGATGTATAATGGTACTTCATTGCAGTTTAAATTCCAATTTCCCTGATTTCAAATAATATCCAGTGTATTTCCATGTGCTTATTAACCATTTGTATATTATCCTTTGTGATATGTATATGCAATTTTTCCCCAATTTCTAATGAGTTGTTTATCTTTCTATGCTTGACTTGTCAGGTATTTTCATATATTCTGGTCACCAGCTGATGCCATATACATATATTGCATATATTTTCCTAACATCTGCAGCTTGCCTATTCAATTACTTAGTGAATTTTTTCATGAGACAGTGATAAATTTTGATGAGGTTTCATTCACATTTTTTTTCATTCATGAATATTACTTTCTATGTCTTTTTAAAGAAATATTTGCTTATCATCAAATAAAAAATGATCACCCTATATTTTATCTTAAATACCTTTTAGTTTAAGCTCTTATGTTTATGTTTGGAATCCATTTCAAATTAATTTTTATATATGTTGTGAGTTGAGGGTAAGGTTTATTTTTAATTTGGAAATCTAGATATTCCAGTATAATTTGTCTAAAAGCTTTTGCTTTGTGACCTTTGTAAAAAATCAAATGATCATATTGCATAATCTATTTCTGAGCTCTCTGTGCTATTTTGTTTATTTATTTAGTGAACCCTTTTCAGTACTACACTGTCTTAATTACTGTGGTTTTATAGTAACTCTTGAAACAAGGGAGCATAAGTCCAGAATAATAGACTTTTAAGGTAAGTGCTATTCAAAATAAAGATATGGAAAAGAAACATTTTAAAGGAATACTCATCTAATATAAATATTTTTTACAATTAAAAACCCATGGGAGAAATAAAATAAATAAATAGCATTAACAGATAAATCAGAGTAAACCACACTACACATGCACCAAACATATGCTGATATAACTACCTTATAATTTTTAAAAAATTACTTCCCATATTTCAAAATGACAGTATTTTTAAGGGATTATATTCAGGTTGACTAGGAGATCAAACTGATGTCATCTATCTAGACTGAACATAATTATTATTTTCATAATAACTGAAAATAAAGATCTTGTTTTTTGACCTAGTAACTTCAAATTTGGGTTCCATTCCAATGAGATAGACAGCAATTCATATGAAATAATATTCATTGAATTTTTCTTTATAATTTTGGAAAATCAGGAGCAATTCAATTGTATAAAAATAGAGGAATGGGTAAATAGAAAGTGATATATTGAATAATTTCAAATATTCTGCCATAGAAAAATTAGGTTTTTGAAATGTGTCATAAAAACAGCAGTGTTCAAAATTTATTTGTAGTGACTTACAGATTTATTGCAATCACAATCAAACTTCCAACAGCCTGGGAAGTGGATGTGGTTCAAGAAGTTGGGTGCCTGCCTACCACATGGGAGTTCCCAGGTTGGTTCCTGGTGTCTCCTAAAGAAGAAGAGCAAGATAGTAGGCTGACATGATGAGCTGGCACAAGTTGATGCAACAAGCTGATGCAATAAGATGATGAAATGATACAATGAGGAAACACAATGAGAGACACAACAAGCAGGGAGTAGAGGTGGCTCAAGTGATTGGGCACCTCTCTCCCACATGGGAAGTCCTGGGTTCAGTTCTTAAAAAGAAGATAAACAGATGCAGAAAGCACACAACAAACAGACACAGAGTGCAGGCAGTAAGCATAAAGGTGTACGTGGGGGTGATAAATAAATAAAATAAATCTTTAAAAAAAATCCAAAAGCATACTTCACAGAAATAGAAAAGCTAATTATCATATTTATTTGGAAAGGCAAGTGGCCCTGAATAGTGACAACCAAAGGTAATAAACCATTTTGAAGAAAAAGAATGAAGTTAGAGGACACACACTTCCTGAATTTAAAGCTTAATACAAAGTTACCACAGTCAAAATAATGTGGTACTGGCACAAGATAGACATATAGACCAAAGGAATAAAATGAAGAGATCAGAAATAGACCCTTGCATGTATAGTCAATTGATTTTTGACAAGGTTACCAAGTCTACTCAATGGAGAAAGAATAATATTTTCAACACATAGTGCTGGGAGAACTGGATATCCATATGCGAAAGAATGAAGGAGGACCCCTACCTCACACCATATACAAAAATTAACTCAAAATGGATCAAAGGCCTGAACATAAGAACCATGAGTATAAAATGTTTAGAAGAAAATGTAGGGAGTATAGTTCAAGACCTTGCATTAAGTGATGGTTTCTTAGGTTTTACACCCAAAGCACAAGCAATGAAAGAAAAAATAGATAAATAGGACCTCCTCAAAATTAAAAACTTTTATACATCAGAAGGCATTGTCACAAAAATGAAAAAAGAGTCTACTCAATGGGAGAAAATATTTGGAATTCACATATCCGATATGGATTTAATATTCAAAATATAAAAAGAAATCCTATAACCCATCAATAAAAAGGCAAACTAATTAAAAATTGGGCAAAATACTTGAATAGACATTCTTCAAAGAGGATATACAAATGGCTAAAAAGCACATGGAAAGATGCTCAACAACATTAGTTACTGGGCAAATGCAAATCAAAACCACAACATGAAATCATTTCACACTTACTAGAATGGCTACTATTAAAAAACCAAAAGCTTCACTGCTTGAAGGACAAGATACATAGACACTTGCAACAATGTTGAGGGCTTGACACACTAGTTTGTCCTTCCCCATTGGGAGACACCTCTGCTCTCGAGAGACAGCCCTCCATCTGATTGAGAACATCAGACCTCCCCAGGATGGGGGCATAACACCTTCCCTCTCATTGTATGTGTCTCCATCCACTGACATAACACACTATGAAAGGATGAGCACTCACTCCTTAGAAGCCTGCCCCAGGTGAACCCTGTGCTAGATGCCCCCATCAAACACCTTAAACCAGTAACCCTTTCTTATTATATTTTCTAAAGAGTTTTCTCAACATTATAGTTTCAACCACATATCCAACAATCTCCCATGTTCACCTGCTCTGCCCAACCCTCCCCCCATTCCTTGGACTATCTGACCCATCCTCCCAACCCTAGATCCCCTCAAGCCTGCAAAGCCCAAACCAATAGTATCCCTATGCTCCTGTCTTATCCTTTCACTACACAACTACTTACCTCCACTTTTTCATAGATTTCATCTGTGTGGGCATTGGCTCAAAACCTTCCTCTCCCCTCCTATTTCCTGTAAGCCTATCTTCCAGTCGCTAGCTCTCTGAGACAACTTAATTTGCTTAATTCATATCGGAGAGGTCATGTAGTCCATTTGTCCTTCAATATCTGACTTGCTTCATTCAAGATAAGGTCCTCAAGATTCATATATTTTATCCCATGTGTTAGTACTGTACTCCTTCTTACAGCTGAGTAGTATTCCACTGTATGTTTATACAACATTTTGTTTATCCATTCACTTGTTGATGGGCATTTGGGTTGATTCCAACTTTTTGCAATAGTGAATAACCTCACCATGAACGTTGTTGTGCATATATTTGTTCATGTCCTAGTTTTCAGTTTTTCTGGGTATATCCCCAGCAGTGGAATTGTTGGGTCATTTGGAAAATCTATGGCTAGTTTTTTGAGGAACTGCCAAACTGTCCTCTAGAATGGCTGGATCCTTCTACATTCCCACCAGCAGTGGATGAGGGTTCCCATTCCTCCACAACCTCTCCAACACTTGTAGTCCTCTGATTTTTTAATAGCCAGTCTAATGGATGTAAGATAGCATCTCATTGTAGTTTTGACTTGCATTACCCTAAGAGCTAATGATGTTGAGCATCTTTTCATACGCTTTTTAGTCATTTGTATTTCTTCTTTGGAGAAGTGTCTGTTCAAATCTCTTGCCCATTTTTAAAATGGGTTGTTTGTCTTTTTATTTTCAAGATACAGGATTTCTTTGCATATGTTGGATATTAGGCTCCTATCAGATATAGGGTTACCAAATATTTTCTCCCATTGTGTAGGCTCTCTTTTCACTTTCTTGATAAACTCTGAGGTGCAAAAGGCTTTAATTTTGAGGAGGTCCCATTTATCTATTTTTTTCTTTCACTGCTCATGCTTTGGGTGTGAAGTTCAGGAAGCTATTTCCTATTACAAGGTCCTGTAGATGCTTCCCTACGTTGTTTTCCAAGGTCTTTATGGTATTGGCTCTTAGTATTTAGATCTTTGATCCATCTTGAGTTGATTTTTGTATAAAGTGTGATATAGCATTCCTCTTTCATTCTTTTGTATATGGATATCCAGTTCTCGAAGCACCATTTGTTGAAGAGGTCATTCTCTCCCAGTTGAGTGGGCTTGGAGGCCTTGTTAAATATCAGATGACTGTATATGCGAGGATCTATATGAGAACTCTTAATTTGGTTCCGTTGGTCAGTATATCTTTTCTCATGCCAATACCATGTCATTTTGACCACTATAACACTGTAATCTGTTTTAAAGTCAGGTAGTGTGATTCCTCCAATTTACAAATGTTGGAGAATAGGTCAAGAAATAGGAACACTCATTCATTGCTGGTAGGAATGTAAAATGGTGCAGTTGCTGTAGAAGACAGTTTGGCAGTTTCTCAGAAAGCTGAGAAGGAAATTACCATATGATCCAGAAATCCCTCTACTAGGTATATAACCAAAAGAATTGAAAACAGGGGCTCAAACAGATAATCAAAAAATGATGTTTATAGCATCATTTTTCAACTGCCAAAAGGTGGAAGCAACCCTAGTGTCAATCAACCAATAAATGGATAAACAAATTGAAGTATATACATACAATATAATATTATTCAGCATTAAAAAGGAATGAAGTTTTGATTTATGCAATAGCATGGATGACCCTTGAAGACATTATGTTGAATGAAATAAGCCAGGCACGAAAGGACAAATATTATATGGACTCACTGATATGAAATAAGCAAACTCTTAGAGTTAGAATCTAGAATATTCCTTTCCAGTTGGCTGGGTTTGGGGTAAGGAATAGGGAGTTAAAGCTTAATTTGTACAGAATTTTTATTTGGGTTGATTGTAAAATCTTGGAAATGGATGGTGGTGATGGCAGCACAACATTGTGGATGTAATTAACAGCACTGAGTTTTATACATGAATATGATCAAAAGGGAAAGTTTTAAGTCATGTGAATGTTACTAGAACAAAATTTAAAAGATAAAACACAAGAGAATACAATATAGGGAATCCTATTGTAAACAGTGAGCTATAATTAATAGTACAATTATAAAAATGTTCTTTTATGAATTATAACAAATGCAAGGTGTCAATAATGGGGTGGTGGAAAAAAAAATACACCCTAATGTAAACTATGGATTATAGTTAATACTATAATTATTAATATAATATTCAATTGTAAAAAAGGTACCACACTAATGCAAAGTGTTAATAATAGCAGGGAGGTATATGGGAATGCTGTACTTTTTTTTTTAAACATGATTTTTCTGTAAATCCACAACCTCTCTAGTTAAAAAAAATTAAATAAAAAATTTATGTATAATGCAATCCTAATTTTCTAGAAAGAACAAGGTGAAACATTTACCTTATGGGGCACAAAGTACTGGAAATAAATATTTCAAGAATTTAACCATTATTTGTTTAATATTGGCTAGTTTGGGGGACAATAAGATCAGCAGTTAATTTTATTATCTTCTTTATGCTTTTCTATATATTTCAGTGGGTATTTATTTTTAAAAGTAAGTAAGATAAATATTCTTTAAAAGGGTGACTTGTTTAAAAAAAAATAACACAGTACTATGAGAACATGCATCCTCAGAACATCCCTGAGAAATTGAACAGATCGTTATTTACCAATGGAGGAATAAAGGTATATTTGAAGTAAAAAGGCTCAGCACTGCAGAGGTAAGTAACAAAGAGCTCAGTTTGGGTGTTGTGATGGTTAATTTCATGCGTCAACTTACCTAGGTTAAGGTGTACAGTTGTTTGGTCAAGCAAGCACTGTCCTGTTTGTTACGGTGATGGTATTTCAAGGATTTAAATCCTTAGTCAGTTGATTAATGTAGGCTAATTACATTTATAACCAACAAAGGAGATTTCCTTCAGCCATGATGGAAGTCTCATCCAATCAGCTGAAGGTCCTATAAGGGGAAGTTATGATTTCAGCAGTTGGAAAGAAGAATTTCCAACTCTACTTTAGCCAGTGAGTATCTCCTGGGCAATTCATTGAATCCTTCATTGGAATTCCCAAATTGCATCCTAATTAGGAATTAGGACTTGGCAATGCTTATGGTTGTATGAGCCAATTCCTACAATACATTTCTTAATATTTCCATACATATATATGTAAATGTATCTCCTGTCATTTCTATTTCTCTGGAGACCCCTGACTAATATAGGTGTTTAGGATCCTGCCTTTTCATCTCAGCTCAGCTCTATTCTTCTGCTCAACCCTGCAACATTGGAAAATTTCCAGATGACTAGCCCATTCAACCAACAGAATGATCATGTAAAATAACAGAGTCACGAGTTCTTCAGACTTTTTTATTTTATGGAACTGCACAGAAAAGCAGAAGCTAATGAAATCTTGTACCTGCAAATTGGTTTCATCTTAATATAACAGTTTAATTTTGCTTAGGAAGGACATTGTTGCATGCAGTCAGATAGTGTGTATCTATTTAATGCCTGCTGTACATGAGCCCCTGTCTGAGATCTTTGGAAGTTCACAGATGAAGGCCACATGGAGAAGACCAACATCCGTTAGAGCTGCCTCCAGTATGACTGGGGTGAGGTGCTCCAGCAGCCTCTGTAGATGTGTCCAGTGTGCCATGGCAGTCTGATGGCTGAATCTGAAATTTTAGCAGCCTCCTGATTCTAAGGATAATACAATGTAGTATTTGCCTTTGGAGAGTGTAAGAAAGGACATTTAATTAAGTATAAATTGTTTCAACAATGAAAATTCACTTATAACAACCTATAACTGAGGCAAATATTTTTTCCTTATTCTTGATTCATGTTGCAGCCATTTATGGTCAAGATAGTGACCTGGAGGTACAATTGGAGAATGGAAGATGCATGCATGATTAAATATTTTAGAGACTTTCCCAGAAATGGGTTGGTTTCTAGCAGTTGCCATTGTGCCTTAGAAATCCAACTGTCATACCTATTTCAGAAACATAAGCACAAACATTATAGCTATAAAAATAAGGAAACATCTTGTGGTCCAGGACTAAAAGTTCACATGGGGAAGGCACACCAATTCAAATTTGACTAACTTCCTCTCTCCCCATGGAAGGAACTACAGAAAGAACTTTGAACTGTGATGGAAGAAACATTTTTATCTTAGCTTTGGTGATTGGGTGAAAACAAGAGCATCATGAACAACAAACAGCATTATATACTGGTGAAGTCTTATTTACCAAAACTATTTAAATGCCTTATATTTTGACTAACAACCTCCAGTTAAAACATTAGTCCTTTTTATTTTCTAATGTAGAAAGGAACATTTCGGACATGCCCTCAGGTGACTGTTTTTGTCAACTTAACTCATGCAAAGTATCAGGAGTCTAATCAGCAGTGTTGAAACCCTGCAGTTTGAACAGCACGGTCCCTCTCACCATGTGGGGAATCTGGAATCATAGTTGTCTTTGGAATGTTCACATGCTAGTATGGGGCTAGGGTATTGGCAAAATCAAAAAGAGTGACCTTCAACACTGACATACTTTTATAGTTTCCTTTTATTTTCACACTGGGGTGGACTTGTTCATTCCTCTTTCATCTTCTGCTGGAGCAAAGCTCTCCCAGTCTTGCAGACAGAGTCTCTCTCCCACTTGGTCCTGCCATCTGTCTCCACATTTCAGTGTATTCTGCATCAGTACCAGGTAGCAGATATGTTTCACCCAGTAACAAGTACTGCAGAAAAGTCTTTCACAGACTATTCACAATCTGGGAACATATGATGGGTCTAGGATAACACATTGTGCTAAAAATATCCTAGGGAAGTGTTCATGTGGTGATAAACAGGGAACCTAAATTGAGGGGAAATGAGCTTCTTATGTATATTTCTGTGTGTACATGATGGTCTGTCAATGGGAGATGACTTAGAACATGAATGTTTGTTTCTTCATTGTCAGTGTTAATATACGTTTAAGAATGTGGGCATACTGTGCATATTAGTGAGGGTTCTCTAGGGAAACAGAATCAACAAGAGATATCTGTCAATAGTATGCAATTATATAAGAGTCTTTCAGGCAGTCATGGGGATGCACAGGTTCTGCAGGCAGGCAATGAAAATGCAATTAAGTTCCTTGACGAGTTCTGGGAGATGTTGGCTGTCTAAAGATGAGCTGGGAAAATTCTCTCTCAATGCTGGAATCACTTCCCTTTTAAGGCATTCAACTGATTGGGCTAAATGTCATTCTTGCTGATGGCAATCTCCCTGATTAATGTAATTATAACCAGCTATCTATGATTTACCACTGGAGGAAAGTCATTGGTGACCAAAGTCCATAAATGCGAAGTTAGCCCAGTGCTTACTTGGCCAAACAATTGGGCACAATTACCTAGTCGAGTTGACACAACAACCTAACCATCACACTGTGCTTGGCCTAAAACCCAAATTGTGAGTTAGCTGAATGGAAATCTAAAGGTACTTATCATGAGATGTTTGATTTGAAATACCGGCATCTATGTAATTGTCATGATAAGTTCTGAAACTAGACAGTGATATTATAACATTTTAGTAGGTCTGGAGAACAAATTTAAAAGAAAAAGGACCATGTCTCTGTTATTTTATGCTGAATCATTCATTCTTTGTTTAGCTATACCATTATTTTCAGTAGAACTTGACAACAGACCCTGAACGCTAGATGCATTAATATATACCATAAAGACGTTATGTAGAGAGATTTTTAATTTAAGCAAGAAAAATCCATACAGATATATATATTTTTAAAGAGTTATTTTATTTCTTTCTCTTCCTACCCCCAACCCCCATTGTCTGTTCTGTGTCCATTCTTTGTGTGTTCTGTGTCTGCTTGCATTCTTGGTGACACCAGGAATCTCTGTCTTTTTGTTGTTGTTGCATCATCTTGCTGAGTCAGCTCTCTGTATGTGTGGTGCCACTCCTGGGTAGGCTGTGTTTTTTTTTTTCACGCGGGGCGGCTCAAGACAGGGTGCACTCCTTGTGTGTGGGGCTCCCCTATGCGGTGGACACCCCTGCATGACATGGCTCTCCTTGTGTGCGGCAGCACTGTGTGTGGGCCAGTTCACCACATGGGCCAGGAGGCCCTGGGTTTGAACCCTGGACCTCCCATATGGTAGGTGGACTCTTTATCAGTTGAGCCACTTCAGCTTCCCTAGATATATTTTTTAATCTCATTTTATTACTGGATTCTGAGAACTGATTTTTGGACTTAGAACTTGTAATTTGCTTTAATTCACCTGATATTTGATAGACATTTTAATTTTACCAGCTAAAACAAACTTATATCACAGTTCTTCCCCACCTCCTATTTATATTTCTTTGCTAGAGGGAGGATTGGTATGATGAATTTGTCATCTTCTTAGATTGCCCAAATATCTGTGTCTTATCTTGAACTGCACAATATAAACATGAGTCCAAATTCTGAATTGGTGTTTTTTGGAGCCATTTTGATTCACTTACTAGTCATATGGTTCTGAGCCCCAGATGGTATCACCCACCAGGTGCTGGACTGCTATTGGATGTAGTGGAGATGACGATACCTAGGAGTCAAAAGCCAATGTTTACACATAGACCTTTCCTCCTATAACTGTGTGACTAAGGATCACCAGCTTAAATTTTGTGCCTCACCTGTAAAATGTGGGAAGTAATGTATGTGCCACTGGGTTCTTGTGCACTGAAATGCCTAGCCCATAAAATTTCTTAGTTGAACCTGTATGAGCAGTTAGTATACAATTAAGGTAGCCCCTCACTGTTCTCCAACGCACTGTTTTAAGTATAGAGCTAAGATAATAAGAAAGTTTTGTGCTTAGCAGAGCATGGTGGTCAAGAGAGTGGCAGCTCCTGAATGACTGACCTGACTCACTACCTGGATCACAAGAAAAAGCCACTTGAACTGAGCCTCAGTTTCTCATCTGACACATGGGGAAGATATTTGCCTTTTAGCTATGGGAAATTGTACATATAAATGGATATTAGTATCTGATAAATATTAAGTGCTCTGTAAAGATTATCACTGTCATCACAAAAGAATGCAGATGTGGAAGTCTAACTTTCACAGGGCTGGTCACTCTTTGTGGATATTACCCACATAAGTTGATATAACACAAAAGACCTCTAGCTCCCTCAGATGGAGTTTTTAAATTCCAAATTCTCTCATCCCTGCATGCTGCCCACATGTCAACTGCAACATATTTCATCATAAATTTCTGGTGTGAAGTCTATTTTCACCTCTGGACTATCAGCCACTCAATGACAAGGACTTGCTATATTCTTCTGGGTCTCCCAGTGTTGGTCCAGTTTTTGCTGGTGGATAAACATGTAAAACTGTTTGTTCTATACAGTTATAATTAAAGGGAAGAAAGATATTTAGCCTTTGAATTTTCCTCTATAAAAGTATGCTTTTAATCTGTGATCTGTGGATGGGCTTGGGCTGATGAGTGTCAGTGAACTATCTCCCACTACATGCAAAATTAATTATTCTTGAGCAGGTTTCTTGGAAAGGGGTACAGTTTCATCAACTTCTCAGGGCAGTCTGTCTTAAATTGCTCAAGAGCCATGAAAATAGAAGCTATTTTTTTTTATTAAAGTCATTTTTAAAAATTCATTAGGCTTTCAAAATTACATACAGCTTAGACATTTGTCCCCCTTTTCTTCTTGCTTCTTCTGTTTCTTACTGTCTCTGCTATCTAAAAATAATGCAAGCACCTGCCATGAATGTTATGTATGCAATCTCTGTCTATGGGGCAGAAGTGTTCAGACTGCAAAATGGTCAATAAGATTCCTTTAAAAAATAATTTGGTTCTCATGTCAGCATGTAATCAATCCAGGCAATTAAGAGATAACCAATCATGACAATATCTAGAAAATTCAAATTGGCTAAAACTCATTATTTGCCTGACTGATGAGGCATAAATATAGCCTAATCTTCCCCTCCCTTCATCCTCACTGCCTACCAAGAAGGGAGGAGCAAAGGGAGGCAAGTAGAAAAATAGAATGACTGACTTCTAGCATGCATTGCATTTTAATTATTTCCTAATCAATAATGTTTGGCCCTTATTTCACTATTTAAAACTATAGAAGAATGAGGAAAATTTGATTTGTTTTGTGAATGATCAAATATAAGATTTCTGTTAATAATGTTATATCAGAGAGAAGGCTGAGTAACAGAGAGGATCAAAAACAGAAAAACAAAACAATTCTGTTTTCAACAAAACAGAATTTTATTTTGCGTCCCCTAATGGCACAGGGCAGGAAAGCAGCTTCTGTTTCAGGAAGTCATGCCTGAGATAGTTGGATAGCTCCAACATCCTCAACATAGAACTTCCAAGGTTGCGCTCATATTTTCATTTCTAGCCAGCAGTAAGAAAAGAGGGAAACAATTTCAAAGCAAGTGTTCCCTAAGCAGATGAGGCAGAATGTGCACATTTCACTTCTGCTCATGCTCCATTGATGAGGACTTAATATCATGGCCTTAGCAAGCAGCCCAAAAAAGGGTGCTATAATACACTGGGGCATTTGTGCACATAGCTGTCACCTATTACTTTAGAAGAAAATAAAACAGATTTTGGTTGAACAAGTAACAGCCTCTGTTAGACAGGAAGAAATTGAGTTTAGACACATGGGGTCAAAACTGAGCAAAACAACTGCTTCTGAGACCTGATGAGGGGATTCTTTATTTAGCTTCCTTCTTGAGGCATTAAGCAATCATTGAGTGCTGTGCATTAAAAATCGGCTCAGAGAAGAATGTGAAAGATGCTTGAAGAAAGTAACAAGACATAGGTTTGAGCTTCAGTAGAATAGACAAAAAAGAATGTTAGGACCCAGAGATAAGTCAGCCCAATTTGAACAAGGTGGATGATCATGAAAGACCATAGCACAAAGCAAAAGAAAGGATTGAAAAGGGTTTGGGCAGCAACTAGTAGAGACAGGGGCATGGAGCCCAGAGCTGAGGTGCACATCTCTGGAGATCCTGCAAGGTCTGGGAAAGATAGAAAAGGAGCTGATCTTGAGAACCAGGGTGCTGGGACAACCCTTAGTTCTACCTGGAAAATTATGTCTGGCTTCTAGAATCTGATACATGGCCAACAAAGCTCTACTTACTGGAACCAGGATGAAAGGAAAGTTCTAGATCAACCACATGGAAGATTACGGAGTGGCAAAGCTAAACATGTAGGAACTTCATCTATTATCCTTAGAAACCTGTTTGGCCCACAGGATAAGGCAAGTTAAACACGCATGGTATCATTGAAATAATCCCAGGTATGAACTTGAGAAACAGCAAGGGACCAAGAAATTAAAGCCATTTTAGCTCCTTGAATAAAATGGAATAAAATTCTAATCTCTGAGTTATTTTGAAAATGGATGGCTACTTTTTAGACAGGAAGGCGCAGGCATAAATTTTGAAAATAATTAAAGGTAAAATTATTTTTAAGGCTGGAGAGGAAAATGACAGTGCTTGTTGTACAATTCAGTGGTGTGGTGACCCTTGGGAGAAAGACAAGGAAGCCCAGCCCAGGCCACAGGCTCTAGGAGAGCCTCCGTTCTGCACAGACTCTGGGACCAGCCACCCTGACCTCCGCTGCTTGCTACCAGGCTTTCTCCTCATCCTACTCTGTCTTGGAACAGAAATTTGACTTACAGCCATCTTCTTACACTTCTGTTTCCAAAGCCAGCAGAGAAATGTTTATTTGTGTATTTATAATTGCTAGAAATTATAGCAAGAAGGCCAAGAAAGGGAATACATTTTGCTGGCTCTCACCTCTGGGGTCACACCTTGTGGTGGGCCACCTCTGAGATGGGCCCTAATAACTCCCACCTTCTGGTTTTCCCACCCTTGTGTATTATTCTCCCCTTGAGAGTAGGAGGGGTCTGTGAGTTGCTCCAACTGAAGAAAATATGGCAAAAGTGATGGAAAGAAACTGCCAAGACTTCTGTCTTGCTCACCCTTTCCCTCTCTCTTGTTGGCTTGTTCTGAAGGAAGCCAGCAGTCAACTTGTGAGCTGCCCTTTGGAGAGTCCCACGTGACAAGGAGGTGAAATCTAAGGTCAACCACCCATGGGAACTGAGGCCTGCAAATACCCATGAGAGTGAGCTTGGGAGTGGGTCCACCTCCAGTGAAGCCTTGAGATGACTGGAACCCCTGCCGACACCTGGAAGAGACTTCGAGCCAGAGGCATCCAGGGAAGTGTGCCCATATTCCCGACCCACAGAACCTGTGAGATAATCAATGTGTGTTTGTTTTAAGCCACTAAACTTGGTGTAATATTGTTACCCAATAGATAACTCATAAATGCCTGGACAATGCACGGCTGTGATTCTCAAGCAAGGTAGGGTGAGCAATGCTCTGCTTATCAAAAAGGTTCTAAGGCAAAGATGGCTGGCTGTCCACTCACATCTGTGTTGCTCTTTGACAGGGCAGAGTTGTTGCTGGAAGTGGCTGCCAAGCCAGGGATTGCATTTTCCAGCTCCACCCCATTTCTTCACTGCTCTATGGAGCCAGGGTACTGGTTCTCAGCACGGGTGTATGTGTGGCATTTCCAGGACTGGAGGTTAAGTCACAGACATATTTTCTCCACCCTCTGTCTTTCTTCACCAGCCAGTCTGGATCTGTGCATGACTGTGGGAAAGAGTGCTGACCCCAAAGAAAGGGCAGGAATACTCATTCATGACTATTATATGAGGAAGAAATGAACTTTTAATGGGTTAAAGCCCCTGAAATTTCAGGGTGTGAGGGTTTTCTGCTACAGCAAACAAGCTTTACCCCAAATAATAGGTGAATACAGGAGCATAGGTTTAAAAACTTATATGAGACACACTGTTCCTGGACATATTCAACAATGTCTAACAGCGAAATGGAATGCTTTTATGTTCTAGAGCAACACCCGGGTTCTTCCAGGACTTCATCTCAGAAACTGGGACAAGCTTAGACTATAGGATAATGCATCAGAGCAGGTAATATGATATGGATTAGAGTTGGAAATAATGCTACCTCCATGAGGAGGAAGAGGAAAAAAGAAAAGTCTCCATGGTTCTCATTTTCTCATTTTATCTTCTCACTACAAAATTCTTTTTAATTGTAGAAGAAAGTGGGTGGATTAGGATTTTGAATTAACTCACAGAAGACCAAAAGGAGAGGGAAAGCAAGTGGAGGGAGGGAGTTGTTTAAGGAGAGAAACAGAGGTAGAGCAAAAGGAAAAAGGGGAGGAAGAGGTCACAGAGTTTGGAAAATATTTTTCTATTTTAGCAAGATTAGACATTTTAAAACACTTTCTTGAAAACTCCAAAATTGGGATTCTTTACTTGGACTTCATAAAGGAGCTTCACTGAGGTCTCTGAATTTCTTAACTTTTTCTATACAACTTCAGTGTTTATTCACACATATGTGTAAGAACCAGTTCCTTAAAATATTTTTGGCCATGCTCTTTGGACCATTTTTAGTTAATATTATTGCAGCCAATTTTTTCTCCTCCTTAGAAGCCTTCCTTAATAGTTATTACTAAGGAAAATTTTACAAAAGCCGTATGAAGAATGTTTTTTTTAAAGTCTGCTGTATGTGTTTGCACATTGCTTATTCTGTCTCTCTACATATTGCTCTGTTAGACTATAAACTTGATTAAAACAACAGCCATGTCTTTCTTTACAAAGCTTCTTTTACCAGAATACCTAAAACCAGGTCTTCTGCAGGATGGAATATAAAAAATGTGATTGGTTCCTGTCGATAAGGTGTCTAATCAAGCTCACTCAGAAGTCAATAGAAACACAAGGAATAAATATTGTGTTTTCTATTCCATTGCCTAGTTAATAAACTTTGACAGACACACATAATTATTTTAGGTGAAGGAATACAAAAAGATGAATGAGAGGAAACAACTTATAATATGTATTGATTTAAATAAGGAAGCTAATTTCATGTGATGGATATATTGTACATAGGAGCAAGAGGTGAGGATGATGATTCTTTTACCCTATTTAGGGTGGCCTATTTAAAAGGCTGCTTAAGTATGTAGATATTAAGTCAAGTCTTCTGTGCCTGCTGTGTGTTAATGATGTTGCTTCTAATCTAGATTTTGCTTTAGTGACCTGGACATCCTCTACTGGGTCAAAGTAAGCCTGAGGAAGTCCAAAGCAAATAGAACTACTGGTATGATTTCACTGTTAGATTAATTAAGTTTCCTTTCTACCAGAGCGATCAAATGATAAATTTTTTTGGTGATTGCCAAATAAACAATACGAAAATGGACTAATGCTATTATTTCAAGGCTTCTTGGAGAAGGTAATAAAAAGAGAAATGTACACCTGAATAGATATTAGTTAAAATCAGTGAAGACAAATTCATTGCAAAACAGTTTTTACTGGTGGACATTTTTTAAAAATGCACGTTTTAGAGATGAAACAATTCTGCCACTCACTTATTTTGGTTTGATCACTTTCATTAAGTTGATTGTCTTGAAGGTGAAAGAGCTTCAGGGAGACTGTGACCTTCTGGACTTGGAGTTCTGGCCCATCTACATGTAGTAGATGATTCCAGATATTTGCTATAAGAATTTAGGTTTTATATGATGTCAGTATTTCTATGGAACTCTATTTATGAAATTTAAAATGCAAGGGAACACAGATGGGAAACTGGAGAAACCAGGATGATGTCTCCTTAACATGCCTTATCTCAGTGATTGGCTTGATCACTAAAAAGACCACAATGAAGATGAAGATCTCATTACACAAGAGGTTCTATGAAACTCAGGGAACCAGCAGCTTAGCTCTGGAGTACAGCGCAGCATGCATCACAGTTTGTGAGAAACACATCTCTCACCTCATGTGATTCAGATGGTGCCACGAGGATTGAAGACAAAACAGTGCCACTGGGCATCTGGCATATTTGCAGTTTGAGGGTGCTTTGGGCAGCCACATCCCTGGCCAGGAGCAGTGTACCCAGTGAGGTCATTTGTAGCCATGTCCTGGTAAGGTGATTCCTCAAGTAGCTGGCAGGCAGTGGACATCGAGAAGATGGCTGGTGGAGAAAAGCAGGAGTCTTCCCTCTAGGCACATGTAAAACATTCCAAGGTGTAGGAGAAACAGTCCTCAGGCAAGGACCCTCAGGGAGAGCTTCTTACACCTTAGAGTTTGTGCCACTTGGAGGCAGGGGAGCTGGGTTCTCCCAAACCCCAATGGTTAATCTATCAGTCATTGCCTTGGAATTTCCAGCACTTAGTTAGCAGATGAAACAGCTCAGCTAGTCCCAGGACGGTCCCCTGTAGAAAGTTGCAGCAGAGCTCAGAAGCAAAGCTGGCAGACAATGGGGGTTGGGCACACAGAAATGGTAAAAAGGACCTGAGGGGAAGTGGAGAGAGTTCTTTCCACGTTTGCTATTCCACCCTACCCAGAAATACCTGGGGCAGCCTTTTGGAAACTGACAAAGGTGCTGAGGTTCTCGAAAATGATAAATGATTTACCAAAGGCCAGATTGTTAAATCTGTGGCAAAGCTAGGATTAAAATTCAGGTTTTCTGATGTCTAGCTCAATGATATATTTCAGTTATATGAGATACATTATGATACAGGAAAATTTTGGGATTTGTATTTCTGGTTCCAAAATGTGTCAAAGATTCTGTGTTCTCCTTCAAGCAGTGTGATTTTTTTGTACCATAGTCCTATGACCTATGAATCTAACTTTTGGTCTATTCCTGCACATATTAGTACATATATTATTTAATATACCCTGAAAATGCACATTTTAGTATCCATCTGCATTTATTAGATCCTATCACCCACATTCCCTGGCACCAGCAATTTGAACTTTGCATTTTCTTCTTGCCTTATCAGAAGAAAGAGTGACATGCCCATCGTCTCCATAGAGACAACTTACTAGAAGAGCACTGTAATTTTTCTCTTTGAAAAATTGGACAACCATTCTCTGTCTGGCCCATTGCTTTCTCAAGCTCTGATAGAGAGAGAGAGCTACATGACTCACCAAGATTTAATTCTCCCAACAGCAGAAAAGGGCACTTTGATGCCTTCTGAAATCCTATGTGGAGGATTAGAGAAAAAATGTTGCCTTATGAAGTCTCAGGTTGATCATAAGAAGTTCTACGATGCAGCAATGGCTTCAGGCATTAAGTCCAGGTGGGCTGCTTCATGATCATGGCTGCACTGTGCAGTGCAGGGCAGTGACAGAGCCCAGACTGTTCTTGGCCATGGCCAGGGAGGAAAGGCCAACAGAAGGGCAAAAATAACCCTGTTGAGTGACTCTGACATGCCTGGTGCAGAGCCACGTTCCTCTCAAGGTGAGCCTGGCTTTTTCCTCCCTGGTTATCATGTGGGCAAGGAGGGGGCTTTCACTGGTGTCAGAACTATTCTTAGGTCTGATTCAAAGGTCACAGAAAGTAGGTTTGGATGCAGAACACTGATTTAAATTCCAAATCTGCCACTGGCTCTGGGTTATTATCATTTGAATATGCCATGCCTCACTTTACCCATTTTACAGTGTACAGTACAAGAAAATGAAGAGAAACCATGTTAGAATATTACACACACACATATGCCTTGCTTGGGACTGGGAACAAACTGAATATTGGAAATCTAGAAATCTTCTTGGTGACTGTGTCAATCCTGAATATCTCCCTCTTTAGATTCTTTGCTCTTCCTTTACTTACTGGGACCATATTTTGTGTGTGTGTCAAGTGCTGCATTCATTTTCTCATTATATTCATCATTATTTTTTTTTTAGGTAGATCGCATCTAAGATCATCTCTGTATTGTGATAAGGAAAAATCATTTCTGTCTCTAATAATCATCTTCAATCACCAGAAGAAGTTTGGATTATCAGTGCATTTTATTAAAACAGATAGTTTAACAATGTAATTTATGATATGTTTCCTAAAAATGATTGAAAAAAGTGTTAGAATTCGAAGTGGCCATTTTCTGTAGCCTGGGAAGTCCAACTTTGTAGCACATTTCAATTTTATGCCATGATAGATAAATGAGATTAAAGTGTAATTTAAGTAAAATATCCATTAGAGGCTTTAGAAATAATGGAATTTAAACAATCAATACCAGTAGAAGACTATAATTAGAGACACACATTCAAGAATTTAAACCTAGCAGAAGACTGAGAGGGTGGTTAGAAGAATGAAACATCTTAATTGAGAGAAGCAGCCAGTATGACTTGAGTTTGCATATCTCAGAGACATCAGGGGAGGTGGCCATTCTCTAGTATTCTGGTAAGAATACCTTGGACAGCGAACATTCATTTTGGGCACCTCATTATTGGCAAGAGAGCCAACTGGAGGGATTTCAGAGAAGTCCTAGGAAAGTTGGGATGATTTGATGATGACCTGAATACAACAAGCTGAAAGATGGAATGAACCTGGCTTCTTAATGATGTCATTGGCCTGTCAAGTGTAACCCTGTAGTTTCCTTAACTCTGAACTTGTGAAATAATACAGCCTTCTGTCTGTTTATGACACTTGGTTTTTGTAATTCAATTGTTTGCAGCTGAAAGAGTATCTTAAGTGGTATAACTACCAACTTATACTTTGTTTCAGAGACTATGACTATTTTATGCATTAAAAGATGTATTGAGTGACTACTATCTGTCAGGTTCTAAATGTTGGGCATATAACTATGAAAAGATAAATAAAGCTCCTGCTTTTATAGTTTATATTCTAGTTATGTACACAGTCAATAAATAGGTAAACGAATGCATTCAGAATATGATTAATTCTCTGAAGAAAATGCACAGGGTGACATGATAAGTGATTCATTTGGTTAATGGGTACTTTATAAATATTACCAGTGGCCTTTCTGAGAGGAATAAGCATTCTATCTATAGCTTGAAAGAAAAGTTAGATATGGCAAGAGTGAGAGAAAGATCTTCCCAGAAAGAGAGATAATGAAAGTTTTAGACCTTTTTTGCTAGAAGAGTGTATTCCCATGCTTTTTATTTTTAAGCATTCACTTCTGGGAGGTTTGTAATCTTTTCTTTGATCCCTTGGTAAGAACTGTAATATCTCCTCTGGAAGGTACATTTCTATATACAGAATTTACAGGACCATTCCTTATATTCTGAAGGCATCTTAAATCCAAAGACCAGGTCTTGTTTTCTGAGCAGCCAGCTTAGTATCTGTGCCCAATGAATGGATAAAATTAATGAATGAAAACTTCTAGAGATTTCATCCATCTGATAATGACGGATGGCTTATGGAAAACTCAAGGTCCCTGAGAAGGTTTATTCAGACCACCATGGTCCACTGCTGCTGGGAGAGTGTGTCACCTTACCACAGGGAAGAACCTATTTCCCCTAAAGTTTCCCATTTAAGGTTTATTAATGCACAGAAAAATTGTTTGCAAAACTCATACAAAATGTTAACAATAGTTATCACTGGGTTAGGATGTAATTTAGTAATTTATATGAAATCTTTTTCATTGTATCTCCATTTCTGATTTTATAATTATAACATATCATATGTATTAAAATTTAAAATGTATTAATTCTGTGTTAGAACAGGATCTTTTGTATTGACTGACATTAATTGCTGATAATCACATCTGGAAAAACTTCTCTTGATTCCTACTCTTTTCTCTCACAACTGAGTGATTGATTGTTTTTAGGGTCCACCACTGCTACTAATATTCAACTTTGGGATGGCAATGACCAAGTTTATTGTGATCTTATATTGGCTTGTGTCTCTTGCTAAATTATGAGACCTTTCAATACAAGATGCAGGCCTTATTGTATTTTCACTCCAGTGTATTCCATAAAGCCAGGATAGGCTGGGGTCTCAATAAATCAAAATGAAAAATAATGAAAATGAATTCCCTGTAGAATCAAATTGTTTTATTTTTACTCCCTTAACTGAACCTTGCTATATGCTCTTTTCTTTCTTACCTTGATTATTGCAGTAACTTCCTCCTATTTTCCCTGGCTCTTCCTCCTCCAGTGAAATCACTGTTCATCACTCTTTAGTATTATTTTATAATGTAACAGGGTTTTTTAGAGTTGGAAGTTTGAATTTTAGGTGTCACATTTATTGAGCTTGTGGTCTTCAGCCTTTATGAGTCATAAAATTATCTGAAGAGGAAATTTTAAAACCTGAATACCTATAGGAAGAAAGCCACATAGATATTGGCTATGTGATAAGATTATTCCATTTATCCTTACTTTAAATATTTTATAATTTTCATTATTACTTATCTTTTTCTTATCAGTCTCCATTTTCCATGTCTCAATTCACAATAAAGCTTCCAAAATCCTCTATGTATTAAATCTCAAATGGACAATATCCTTGTACCTGGGAAACTCTGTCCCATTCCAGTCCTGCCTGAGACCAAATAGGTAAATCTATCTAATGATTAGGCCTGCCTGGGCATTAGATCCGAAGCCATGTTTTCCAGTCTCACCTTTATCAGTAAGGAAAGTGATATTTCGGTCCCTTCTTTTACTTTTCAACTTTTTCAGATGTGAGGTGGGGACGAGTGTTAATATCTGTTGAAGACTTTTGAAAATTCCAACAGTAGTGGCAATTTCGTGAGTGCTTACTGCTTACCTGACATCATGACACATGTTTTAGATATAATATCTTCCCAGAAGATAATAATAATCTGGAATTCTGTTTAAAACAAGCAGAGATTCCCAGGCCCCAATTCAGACCTATGAATCATATTTTCTGGGAGAGAGTTCTGACAGTCTGTTTAACACATTCTCTAGGGGATCTTTATTTCCAGCAAGGTTTGGGAAACAGTGAATTATCATATTTAATATTAACATAAAAATGGGTCAGAAAAACTCCTTGTGGGAGAAAGAATTGAAACTGTATCAAAAACTGTGACAGGGCTGAGATTTTACCCTACTAGCAAGCTCACAAGTTTAATCAGTCACAATTTCATGGGTGCTTCTAGAAAACACAAGCCTTCTAGGTCAGAGAGCAGGCACAGATTATTACTTACAGCAATAACAATCACCAAAATTTTCAGAATTTTCTTGTTACAGTTTCTTAAATCCCAGGTTTGAGAATGATATGAAGAGAGTCACATGATACCTGCACAGGTGTGGGTTGATACAGAAGAACCCCAACCTCTGCTCCAGAGGGAAACACTACCTTTATTTTCCAACCTGGTTTGCTCTACAAACACTCTTGAAAAGGTAGTATGTAACGAAGGCAGTTAGTGCCTCTGCTCCTAAGATGTATAAAAACATGGAAAATTCTATCCCTACACACTAGTCCATGTATTTCAAGCCAAAGGATTAATTCAATTAAAGGTCCAGAGGGAAGAGAGGATGGCATATATAGAAACAATAGCAGCAAATGCTTGGGTTTTGCAGGAGGCAGAAATAGGTATGAGTAACATTTAAGTTCAGTAAATTGGGTAGTTAGTTTACAGAGCTTATGCTGACTGAGTTTGGTTCCCACCACTATGACATCCAATAGAGTGTAAGTCATCATGGGAATAAGGCTAAGGCTAACTGCCATGAAAGACAATTATCACAAATAAATATCTCTGTGCTCAGAGCACATTTCAGACATAAAATAATGAATGATGGGATGGAATAAAAATGTATATTAAAGACAAATAACAATTGTGAAGTTTACCAGATTAAATTTAACTCTCAGAAAATAATGACCTTATGACAACTCCACTAGAAAAAGTAGAGGAGTAGGTCTTATGACATTTCATTTTTTTTCTTAGCTGGGGGAAAATACTACAGAGAAATTAATAGGCCTTTCCCATTTCTAATTCTCAGAAGTCTCTGACTTATAAACCTGACTTATAAACCGGTTCTGTTTCACTAGTAACTTTCTTTTTCATCTCTGTTTACTTTTCATTTTCTAATCTTGCCACTACCCCATGCCAAAAGTATTGCTAGAATACATTAATACATACCATCTGGAACATCTTTCTCAAGAAGAGGAAAAAAGAATGTGAAGGCTTATGTCCAGGGCCCAACCCAATATCTGAAACACCCTTTCCTCCAAGGATGTTTATGGGTCATAGCAGGTTTCCTTAGATCTAATCTGAGCATCTTTATTTTTTATTTTTTAAAATTATTTATTTATTTTTAAAAATTACATTCAAAAAATATGAGGTCCCATTCAACCCCACAGCAACACTCTCTCCCATCATCGTGACACATCCATTGCACCTGGTAAGTACATCTCTAAGTATCACCGCACCCCTAGTCAATGGAACACATCATAGCCCACACTCTCCCACGTTCCATCCAGTGGGCCCTGGGGGGATCTACAATGTCCCATAATTGTCCATGAAGCACCACCCAGGACATCTCCTCGTCCCGAAAACGCCTCCACATCTCATCTCTTCCTCCCATTCCCCAAACCCAGCAGCCACTATGGCTACCGTTCCCATACCCATTCCACATTTTCTCTGTGGACATTGGATTGGTTGTGTCCATTGCACATCTATGTCAAGTGGGGGCTTAGATTCCACATGGATACTGGATGCACTCCTCCTGCTTTCAGTTGTAGACACTCTAGGCTCCATGGTGTGGTGGTTGACCTTCTTCAACTCGATGTTAGCTGAGTGGGGTAAGTCCAATAAATCAAAGTGTAGGAGCTGAAGTCTGTTGAGTGAGCGTCTTTATCTCCTGCCTTTTCCACAATGAAAGGGTTGCTCAGAATTAGAGGAGATTTCTGGCTACTCCAAGAAATGGTGAGATTTTTCACCAGAACTTTGAAGTTAGGTAGCTTCAAAACTGAGGAAAAGCTTTGTCACAGTCTATGAAATGGGAAAGGAGATGTAGTTACAGCAAAGAGATACACTGCTCAGCCACAAAGGAATAATGTCGACCACATTTTTATAGCACTAGCAAAGGTTGAATATAGTTGGAGGTAATCTGTGAATGAAAACTCATGGTTTTACTTATTATCTTCAAAATGCACACTTTTTGCAAAGTCTTATATAATGTTGCTCCAAAGTACAGATTAAGATTCAAATAGAGATTTGTATATTCCTGATAATGACAAAGGTAGTAGTTTTAAGAGAGAAGCCATGTAGATTAAACACAGTAGCTGAGAAAATATTATGTTAATAAAGGAATAGGCATTATAGAGATGAAAATCTTTGTCCAACTCTAATGATAGATTACTAGACTAACATTCCTTTCATTCCTCAGGAAAATCTCTGCCTTAATGAACATTTGTACAATTTGTCTTTATAATCATTTAGGAAATGACTATATCAGCCTTGGCAAGTAATCATTAGAGTAAGGTGAAAATGTCATAATTTTCCTGCAAAAAAGTCTATATTTTTTTCTACCTATTTACTTAGATGTGCCTTCAGAGAGTATTTGGGCTCATTCATGGTTATAACAGAGTCAAGCTTGGAAAAATAGCAATTCTGAAGCCTGTAATTCCAAGAACAATGACTGACTGATAAAGAGGGATTGGATTAAGGTCTGAAAGTATGGCTTCATTTTGTTGAACTAGGTTTCTACCCATTTCACCTCCCTTGGATAAGGATTTAATTTTTGGTAGGGGGCATCTTTACATGCCAGGGCTTTTCCAAAAGCACTTAAGGATTTCATCATTGACAAGATATGTATAAAAGTAACTGCTTCCCTCATTGGAGAAAAACTCAATTCCAACAGGTCACTTTTCCCTTCTTGAAAGTTTGGAGAAGAAATGATTGAGTTTACAAAATGTGTCAAGGTAACAGAAAGGGCACCTGTCAAAGCAAAGAATATTTCTTGAAAAGAAATAGAATGAGAAAAATGAGAAAAATGTTACAATTTGTTTCTTGCTCTTACTGCTATGTATAATTCATTGAAATTTGTCTGTTTTAACAGTTGGTACTATTTAATATACAGCAAGGAGCATTGTGAAGCTTTAATTTTATTGCTTGGCTGGCTCATGCCTGGGAAATGAAGGCTATTCACATGGGTTAGTCATTACACTGACATTCAAATTTGAGAGAGAAGAGCCAAGTAAGTGGCTGGACAGTGCAGTAAAAGATTTGTGCCAAGGCTATAAACATTCTCCTGCTATGATTTAGATAGATTTGTTTATTTTGTTAGAATGGTCCTTTCTTTCTCCCTCCTCCTACTTCTCCTTTCCCTACTCCTCTTTCTTCTCCTCCTTTCTCTTTCTTTTTCCTCTCTCTCTTTTTTCTCTTCTATGTACAAGAACCTTCTGGGAAGCTAAGTATTCAGTCTTTTAGCTAGCCTATCAGAGAACATAAGTCTCACAATTCAAATAGAAGCTGCATGCAGATAGTGGTCAAGATTATATCCCGCCAATTTCCTCCTTCCTTCATTTCCTCCATCACCTCTTCCTTTTCTTAATGCTCTTCCTTCTCCTTCTTCTCCTTCCCCTTCATCTCCTCCACCTTTTGCAAAAGCACTTAGGGGTAACACTGTCGGAGATTACACAAAAGAGAAATCTGGAGTTCAACTTCTCGAATTTAATTTGGGTTCTATTATTTCTTAGCTATGTGACCTCAGGCCAGTTATTTAACATCTCTAACCCATATATTAAATATTCCAGATGATGAGTACCTATCTCATCATATTATGGAATATTTAAGTGAGGTAGTATAAGTAAAACTCTTAACATAGATCTTAGTCTAGAAACATGAATTACATGCTAACAATTTATCATAGCCATAGCCTTGACATTTTTATTCTATATTTTTTATCCCATCTGTTTTCATTGTCTTTATAACAAGAGATTGGACTACTAGATTTATTTATACAATTTAATAGGTAAACATATTATGAAGCTAGAGAAATAATTTTACAAATATTATTATATCTTTTAGAGTAAGTAGAGCTTGTTTTTGAAGTAGGCATGATATAGTTACATTTCCTCTTTAACTTGAATTTCTGTATTATATATAAAATCTCAATTTTTATATATATATATATATCTTTCATTGTCTCCTAACTACCATGATATGTATCAGGAAAAAGACATGCCATAAATTTGTTGAATGTTTTCAAAGATGACAATTTTAAATGTGAAAACTGGATGAGATGACATGAAGATATGATGGGGCTAATAAGATAGAAGGAGCCAGGAAACATTTGGATTTAATTCTACCTTGAATCCATTCCACCAAAGTTCAACATAATGCAAGGCCTGAGCAAAAATTCCTTTAGACTTGTTTGTTCTTTTGCACTGTAAAATTATGTTAATGTAATATAATTTTTAAAGGATCATATCTCAGTCCAGTGAGTAATATTACTCATTCTTTTAGAGGTTTAAAAAAATGAGAAAAGAGAAAAATATAATTTTAGAATGTAGATGCATCTGGAGGGGTTTGTTTAAAGCTTCAAGATACTAGAGAGCATTAAAGATTATTGGGCTGGCAGGATACATTTTGATGTGCTAATTCTGACCAGGAAAAAATACTTCTGCAAAACACTTAAGAATGGTTCTTCCATGGAAACTTCTTTGACCTGGAATCACAAATGTGACCACTAGGGAAAAGGTGAGGCTCATAAGGGGCTGCTATGGGGATATGGATCTACTTAGTAACAGATGCTAATGATATGTTGTTGGCTTATATTTTATTTTTATGCCTTGTTTTTGCTTATGGAAAAATGAGTTGAGAAAATCAGTTTGATGGTGGATAGAGCAACACACCCATCTTTATCCATTAGCTGAGTCCTATGGTTCACATATGCAAAATAAATATCACTTCAATTTTGAAACCTTTTTTTTTTGGAGGGATTAAGGGGAGAGTAAAATCACAACAAGAAAAATACTCTGGGAGATGAGTGAATACTGTGCTTCCTAAAATTCTTTAATTCCTGTTTCAAAAATGTTCAAAAAAAGATTTCTTAAGAAAATTGTATTACTTTCGAAATAGTCTCATTTTAGAATGTTTTAGAACTATTATTTCAACCTGAAAAACAACCAATTATTTTCTCACTTTCAAAAACTATCCAGAGATTACACTTACATTTCCAAGAAAAACTCAGTTATGGAATAGGCATGTAAAATCATATTGGTTCCTTACTAAATAAGATACAGCAATGGGGAGAAATCACATTTAATATTCTTATAGTTATTCAAATATGATGATCTGTAAGAAATAAAATCACCTTTTCACCATGTGGGAATGGTGACCAACTATATGAAAAGTTCATTCAAAATGTTGTCAATGTCATAAAACAAGTATTTATTAAATATAATAAAATAAGTATAATAAAGATTTCCAGAATTTTCTAGAAGTTATTGATGATCTATTATATTTTGGGTATATGGAATATGCTTGGTTGTGAGTTTGTTTGTGTGTGGTATGTGCACATGTGCATGCTATTAACTCTGTACAAGTAGAAGATTGCTTAATGCAAATATGGGATTTTCAATTTTTAATTTGCTTTACTTTGTCTGGTATGTATTTTTGTTTTCAGAATGATGAGAAAAAAACATTAAAAGCTGATGAAATTTTCTCATGCTCATAAATAGTACAAAATAAGAATGCTCTATTTTTCTAGTTTTAGTAAACTATTTTTCATGTGACAAAAGAATGTAATAAAAAACTAAAAATTGAAAGTGGACACCAGGACAAAACCCATTCTTTAACTAAAAACAAGCAGCTAGGTTTGGCTATAAATGTAAGACATAATGTGCACTTCGCTCTGTGCATTTTGAGCTACTATCTTTCGTCCAATCTGACCATATATCCATCCCAAATTTCCACCTACTGCAAACCCTAATTTTCTTTATGAATTTGAGCTAATCTAAATGTTTTTCCATAAAGAAAAACCATGTAAGAGCAAAACACTAGAAGCCATATAGTGATTTTTAATACTCGTTTGGTGCAATTTATTTTACCCTATTTTATATTGTATTTTCTTTATCACTTCAAGGAAGAAATTTTGACTGTCAATCAGTTGAATCTTTATAAATTTTTCAGTCAAATAAGAAAATGTCAAATACCCAATCTTAATAATTCACATGTTGGTGCTATTATCACTGACTCTTCTGTTAAAAGATTAATACTGAAATGATGTTACACTGAATTTATGAGTGTTTGACCATTAAGAAAGCTTCATATTTTGCAACGTTTTTCTCCACCTATTTGTCAACTGTATTTAATTGATGATCCTACTGTAACATTTTAGGCGGTTTGTGAAACTCTGTCCTTAGCTATCTTCCTCTTCCAAACACATCATAAATTATAAAATCGATGGCATAGCTTGTCTGGCACACATAAAATTGATAGCTTCCCTTTCTTATATTAGCATAATATGTCAATTTATTATGAAAGAGTGAGTGACATGCTTGCCATTAGAACTGGTCATGACAGGTCACTTGAAAACTAACTGATGGTGTATGAGACATGCTTTTTAATTAAAATGTAGGACTGGGTTGGCTAGTCAAACACTCTTTCTCCTTATATTATATGACTGAATGAAATATTTGCTTATTTTTATTGTTTAAAATGAACAATGACGAGTCAAGTTACAGAAGACATGTCCTAGAGATCAACGTAAAATAGCATGCCTTTTTACCAGCTCAGGGCAAGCAAAAGCACACTGCCTAGAAAACTACTGCACAAAGATGTAAACATCAAAAACAAAAACTTGGATGAGACTGCTTTTTATCAGGTTTACTAGGCACTTTTAGAACCTACTTTTCTTCATTTTTCTTAAACTCCAACTCAAGGGTATAAAGCAAGATCAGTTCTATCACTTTCACCCGCTTTCTTTCACAAAGTTATAACTTAGGCAAGAGATTCCCAGCCCCAATTGCACAATATCCTCAGGGTTATTGTGATCTCAAAGGATGTTGTGAAATTCTCAAGACGAAATTAATTGCAGTGCAACTTAATTTTTTAAAAAAATGGAACGTGTACAATAAAATGCCTTTAAGAAGAGGCTTGGTGTGTGCAGAGGGTGGTTAGGAATTCAGCAAACGATTACAGGGTGTCAGAACTCCAGGACTGCCGTGGTTGGCAGTGACTTCTCCTTTCATCCCACAGACATCTGTGGGTGAGGGCGTGAGATGAAAAGCCATGCATCTTCTCTGTAATTTTTATTGCCACAGCATTCCATCGCAGCCACAGTGTTCAGTCCCAGAAAGCTCACACATACTTTTGTTTGGGCTGAAGGCTTTCCAAAGATTTGAGGATGTACTCTTCCTACAGTGAAGGGGATTCTTGCTGCTTTTGATGCGCTTGTGAGCTAGGATTTGTTCATTTGTTCTTTTGTTTTGTTTTGGGGCACAAAACCTCTGACTCCTAAGCACCCCTTTCTGGTTGTAGACTTGACGGACCCCAGTTCAAATCTATCTTTTCCAAGAACATGCCTTTGACACATTAAGAAAAACTTTCATCTGTAAAATGGGACAGCATCTAACACCTAGGTCCAATGTGAGAAAAGAATTTTAAACAGACTGATAAGAATGTTTTTGGGGTAGAAAAAACTCGCTAAAGGTGGGTCCCCAATCATTTCCTAATTAGAGTATCTAAATGATAGTTGTCATTTCCCCTTGTCTAGGGGGTGTTGACTGGACTTTGTCATCCTGAGTCCATTTATCTATATTTTTTTTACTACAAGTCCTAGGTCATTCACAGATGAAGCCAGTTTTCTCTTGTCTCTAATCACACATTTCATCAGCTCGCATTATTTTCATAGAAAGTAAAACCAGAACAAGATCCTTTAGGATAATCTAGTCCAATCTCCCCCGTTTATGACCGAGGGAACTGCAATTCAGTCAAAGGCACGGATTTACAATGCTAGTCAAGGGAACCAATGAGAATGCAACCTCCCTCTCTGGACTAGAATGGTCTTGGGCCTTTCACTGTAACACACACCACTTCTCTATGCAACACTTAGAACAACTGTATTTCTTTCAAAGTTCTATCAGAATAGGAATGAATAAATGAGGATGGAATTAAATTAAACTTTGTTTAATTCTTTATTAACTGCCATATCCAAATTTGAATTTTGCCTTCTTGCAGTCCATACAATGAAGAGTTAACAGTTTAGTACAGGAATAACTCTAAATGTGTTGTGAGTCCACTGTCGGGGAGCTATAAATGTGAGAGCTTTCAGATAAAAGCTAATGGAGTCATAAACGAGACAAAATGTGGCCCCAGTCATATATAAGACATACAAGAAGACAGAGGTATTTGGTTCCCCCCCTTCCTACCCATGCTGTCTCTGGCTTGTTTTACATTTGGAGGAGTGACTATCTCCTAAAAAGAATTTGAGAAAATGTTTTTAATTAGAGCTGAATGTATTCAAACTTCAGGTGTGATCAGCTGAATAGGAATTATTTGCTTGAAGAGATTTTATAGGATAAAAAGGGGGGTCCAGAACCCTGTAATGATTCAGCAGCTCAGGTGGTCACCATAAGTTGACATAACAGTCTTTCTGAAAATTCATTTGTGTGTCTATGCCCAAGATCTAAGAAGCAAGTGCTGCTTTTCTCTGCTTTTCAGGAACAATTTGTTATAAGCATGCAACATTGTACTCTTGAGTGTCCTCACCTCTATACCCCTTACATTCATTCAATCATCAGGTCTTCCAGTAAAATTGAATCTGATAGTACAATGGGCTCAATTCAGAAAGAGTGGATAAGATGTGCTCATGCAAATCGATTCCAACCCTCAGAAATCTTGCTGCTTGACTTCTTCAGGCACAGGGAGTTCTAGTCCTGTCATTGGCTTCCTTGGGTAGCTTTGTATCATTTCCAGTTATTGCCCAGCTTCTTCTGCTCATTCCCCCTCACTTCCCAAATCCATAGATCAAGGCATAGGGCTTCTGCTTTATAATTTATACATCAAAGTTTATGACAGAGGATGCAAAGATTTTTTGAATTGGTTTTATTCCATTTGAGCTACATCAAATTAAAGGGTTTGCTCTTCAACTCAACTTTGGAAAATATTTTATACACATTATTTTGCTAATCCTGGACTTTAAAAATTCTAATTGCTTGCTTAAATGCATTCTGCAGGCTGAAACACAATGGCTTCAAATTTAGACTTCAATTTTGTCATAAACTGACATCAGTAAAAGAGGTCAGCAAGTAATGTGCAATAATCTAATATCCGTAGGATGTACATTTGTTTAGAAGCAAAACCACCAGATGATTCATCTTTTAAAAGATACTATTTTTTTAACTTTTTATTTTGAAGTTATTCAGACTTAGCTACAAAGACAATACAAAGTTCACACAGAGAACTCCAACATACCCCTATCCCATCAGATACCAGATTGACCAATTTAACATTTTGCCACTTTTGCTGTATCATTCTATCAACTATCTATCTATCTATCTATCTATCTATTCATTTTCTGAAAGTTTGAGAGTAGTTTGCATACATTATACTTCATGAACATTTTATGTACATTTCCTATGAAAAAAGATATTCACTTATGAAATCACATTAAGGGCAGTTATCAAGCTCAAGAAATTTAATGTTGATATAAAGCTTATATTCTATATTCCATTTTTTCTTATGTCCCAAGAGTGTCCTTTTGAGCTTTTTCTCCTCCATTCTTAGATTCCATCCAGTATCATATATTCCATTAAATTGTCTTTATCACTTTAGTTTCTCTTTTTTTAAATTGTGGAAATATATGAACTTCCCATCCCAACCCCTCCCAAGCATACCATTCAATGGGATTAATCACATTCACAGTTTGTAGTACCCTCACCACCATCCATTACTGATAATTTTCTCTTCATTCCAAACAGAAAACTTACACTCGTTGTACATTAACTTCCCACTGCCACTGCAACTCATCCTTAGTAACCTAAACTTTACTTTCTTTCTTTATGAATTTGCATATTCTCTGATATTTTTCTGTGTGGTTGCTATGGATCTTAAATTTAACATCTAAATTTATGTAGTTCTTTTCACAAATTACATATTCATACATTATGAGTTCTAAATCATTGATTTATCAGTACATTTTATGCATATGCCTTTTAGATCCTGTAGGAGATAAAAAGTGGAGTTTCAAATGGCATTTATATTTAGCCATATCATATTCTTTACCAGAGATCATTATTTCTTTGTGTGGCTTCAGTTAATTGTCTAGTAACCTTTCCTTTCAACCTATAGAACTCCCAGTAGCATTTCTTGTAGGATCCTTCTGGTGGTGATGAACTCCCTCAGCTTTTGTTTATCTGGGAATTTCTTGATCTCTCTCTCTCTCATTTTTGAAAGATGGTTTTGCTGGATACAGAACTCTCGGTTGGTATTTTTTTTTTTTTCAGTACTTTACATGTGTTTTTCCACTGGCTTCATGCCTCCATGTTTTCCAATGAGAAATTAACATTTAATCTTAGTGATCCATTGCTTTTCTCCTGTGACCTTCAGAATTCTCTCTTTGGCATTTGACAGTTTGATGATAACATTACATTGTGTGTCTATTTGGATTATCCTGTTTGGAGATCATTGAGCATCATGGATGTGTATATTCATGTCTTTACTTAAAATTTGGGAAATTCCCTTTCCTCTCCTCCTGGGACTCCCACAATGCATATATTGATATGACTGATGGTGTTTTGAACACCTCAAGGGAATTTTTAAATTTCTTTTACTGTGGTCTTCAGTACACTTCAGTTCCTTTTCAAAATTTCCATATTCTTATTGCTATTCAAAATTCTCTTGTGTTCTTCTGTCATTTTCCTGATTTCCTTCAGTTCTTTTTCCATGTTTTCCTTTAGAACTTTGGTCATATTTAGGGCCACTTTTTTAAAAAGTCCTTGTCTGGAATGTCCCAGGTCTGATCCTCCATATTGATGGTTTTTAATGCTTTAATTTTCCCTTTTGACAGGGCCATTGCTTCTGTTTTTTTTTTTTTTTTGTATATTTTGTTATCTTTTGTTGACACCTGAACATTTTGATATTTTAGTATGTTAGCACTGGAATTTAGCCTCTGAGGTCTCTGTCCATTAAGCTTGTATGCAGCTAATGTTATCACGGAGCTTTCCTTGAATGCCAGGAGCAAACAAAATGAAGAAGGAAGAGGAGGAGCAGGAGGAGGAGGAAAAAGAAAACACCTTTCCCAGTCTTTGCAGATTTCCTTTTGTGAGTGCTCTCCTTCAGGGTTTATCCACGCAATGAGTTTGGAGAACAGTTCCAAGCCAAAGCCTAGGGGCTTCCCTGCTCCTTTCTGTGCATGCCTCTTGTCTTGGATATGTGTATGTGGCTCTAGGAATTCCATTTAAAGGGATACGAATGTACCCACTTCCTTAGGAAACAGTTTCCTCAAGGTTCCGGGCATGGTACTGTATATCTTATAGCCAGCAATTCCTTGTCCCAAGTAGCACGACTTAATTGCAGTTCTGTATGGGAGCTTGGTGAGACACTTTTTAAGTACAGGGCAAGTTCTGGTGATATAGGCTATGGATGGAGGCTGTTCATCTCTTTGTAGATAACTTGAGCTGTGTGTGTCAGACAGTGAGAACTGCAGCCCTGCCCTTGGTAACCAAGGCAACAACTCCAGTTCTGGAAGAACAATTAAACAATGTAAACTCTATAAACTTTAAATATTCAGGAAACATGCAAATCAAATGTGTTAAAAGCTTACATGGAATGTATGCTAAAACTTACCTAGAATATATAAAGTTCATGCTAAAAGCTTACCTAGAATGTGGGGGTTATGTGTTAATTCAAACTTATCGCGCACTGAAACAAAGGACCATTTAACTCTTCCTCTGTATAAAAGGAACTTGAAAATCTTATTCACGGCTTGGGTTTTGAACAGAAAGCTCCCGAGTCCCACCGGTCATAAATAAATTCTCTTTTCCTTCCCAAAATTATTACTGAGTCCTGGCCTTTCCATTCACAAACAAATAATTGAACCCCTCTTGACTTCTACAACACTGGGATGGTGAGTTCCTCAGATCAACACCAACAGATTGGGCCAGCATGAGGGTTGATCTTCTTGCTCTTATACCAGGACCAGGGATCCACACTGAGTGTGTGCTGGCTGCTTGCTGGCTCTGTGCCAAAAACACTGAGACTGGGAATGAGTTGAACCAGAGATTCAGGGTGGCAAGAGATCCTACCTTTTCCTTCTTTGGCACTCGCCCAGTCTCTGTAATCCGTTAACTGTTTTCTGGAGCTTTAAAAAAGATATTTCTGTCAGTTCTTGCTGGTTGGTCAAGGTTTCTGTGGGGGGACAGAACCCTGAATCATCTCACACTGCCGTTTTGTTTAGAGCGAGGCTGAAAGACAAAAGCCAAGTCTTTGTGCTTCACATCCTGCATATCATTTTTCTTATGCATTGTAAATTCCCTTGTGGATTTCAGTCTTCCTTATCTCACATCACCAAATGCCCTCTCTTGATGTAGAATGGTGTAGTGTGGGAACAGCCTGGACTTTAGCATCAGAATGACCTAGATTTGAATCTAGGTTCTGCTCAACTATGTTTGTGACCTTGGATAATCATTTAATCTCTTATAACCCTCATTGCCAAATCTGGGAGATGGAAATTATGATACTTATATTTTATGGTCAACATAAAGTCAAAGGAAATGATGTTTGTACAACAACAAAGAAGTTGCACTAAATCTGTAGGTAGCACTAGCCCTATTTTTCTTTTAAGGAAACTGCAACACCAAAATGTGTGCTCTTAAGCAGATCTTTTGTTGTTGTTGTTGCTGTTTATGATTTTTGACCTCAAAACCTTCATTCCTTAAACAATTGATTGAACAACTCAACATGCAGTCATGGTTACATGAGATGAGAAAATTAGCTGTAATTCAGGCCAATAAAATGAAAAGGGATAATTTCCACTTTATTTATTTGATAAATATTTGTGGAAAAGGGAAATATTCAATTACTTACTTGATAAATAATTACATAGTACTTATTATATGCCAAGCACTGCCCTAAGTACTTTATAGATATTAACTCTCTTAAATCTCATAATAACCCTATGCTATTGTGTTATTATTCTTATTACTTTATACAAGAGGAATTTGCACAGGGGAATTTAGTAATGTGTGCAAGGTTTCCCGGCTAGTTGGTGGTAGAAACAATATATGAACTCTCTTTGCAACTGAATGGTGCAATGCATTTAAGCACAGTAACAAAAAAGTAATCTGAAAATTGCAAGAAAAGCATTCTTTTTCTATTGCTAACAAAGTATTTCATTGCAAGTTCTTAGGCTAGCCTGGTAGAGCTAGTGACAAGCAGGAAATGCCCCTCTGGATTAAATCACAGGAAGAGTAGCCAAGGCTGTCTTTTTAATTACTTTGTGTATTTAAGGTCTTATCTTGTTATTGATATGCTACAAGTGGAGTCTGGTGAAAAGAAAGTTGATCTTTGCCAGAAAGTAAGATTCTTGACAAAAAAGCAATCCTCTCTGACTCAACACCTCATACACTTGCCTAAAATAGCACTAGGCACATAGTAGGTGCTCAATAAATATTTGTAGAATGTTGAATCTTGAAGAAATGTCTTTTTTATTACATCAATACTAGTTAAGCAAGTAAGAGTAAAAGGAATATAGCATGCTTTGGTTAAAATTAGTTGCTACTTCTGAATTCTAGTTCAAATTTCACTGACAATATGGATTGTGATCTGAGGTGATCCACTTCAGCTCCCTGTGTCTCTCTTTCCCCATTATGAAAGACCAATTTTACTTCTACAAGGGTATGGGCAGATACTCCTTTGCTGCTTTGTTCTTAATTTTAGCTTGCCAGAGATTTATAACTTTATTTTTGGCTGTAATTAATATCTTAGTCTTGCAGTAGGAAGAGGATAACAACAATGGTGTCCAAGCAAAACCAAATATGCCAGATGAATACATATAGCATCCTTCTGGAAGGAGTACTTGGAGGTTTGGCATGATGAGCAAGGAACTCTGACTGATTAACTCTGCCCCTGATTAGAATGTTGACTCATCATATGACTAAACACACCTCAGATATTTGTCTCGGGCCAGCCCTGGCTGACTCATAATCTATGGTTTACGATGAAGAGCTGAACCACCTTTTATCTTCTCCTTGCAAGAATCTCAAAGAAGACAATACCCTGTGTACCAGCAGAGCCAACTTGACTGCCACAGAGGTTGGACCCAACTCCCATTATTCTGATTCACTGGAGAAGAAATTACAGCAATAGAAACAGAGGTTGAAATATCACTTTCAACTTTTCATGTGGGGTGGGCAGCTGAACAATTGAAGTTGTACTCAATTGCTCAGCTTTGAAGAAAATACATCAGAAAGCATGAGATATTCCTTGAAAAGTCATCAACATCCACATAAAATTAGACATAGGTAACCAAATGTCAAAAAGAAACTGCTTCTTTCCATTTTCTATTTCTGACTTTTATACAGTTGCATATTGTAATCTTTAGAAGCAGAAGCTGAGCAGAGTTTGGGGTAAAGGATATTATCAGGGATCAACACCTGGGAAGGAAAGGGCCAGTAGAAGAATTGGGCAAAGACTGATGTCTAACTTCAAGTGAGGTCTGATAAACTCTTGGCCAAGTGCATGGAGAGCTCTGGGGCATATTTGGCCTGTCAGACCTGTCTCTCAGTGAACAGAAATGACTGGGCTTTGGCAAATGCCCAGAGGTCACTCCCTAGTTATGGGCCACCCTGGGAAGGGCATGACTTCAGACAGGCTCTCCCTGTACTCTGAGAGGTCCCTGAAAGAGCTGGCAACATAGCCATTTTCAGTATCAGAGGACACAGTCCTTCCATGAAAGGCATCTGGGAGGCAAATCTCCCTGTCCACTAAGGATATCACACAGCAAATTATAAGGAGAAAAAGGAAAGCTATGTCCAAATTTCTATCAGACACACATAATCACTTGAGAATAAGAATCTTATTAAATGATTTAGAATGAATGGCTTCCTGATGGAACTGTAGAACTAGGAAGCCAGTGTGAAGCTAACTTTCTGTAATCTACAAACCTCTTGAGACAAAGGAATAGGTCTCCAACTCTGTGTTTTATTCCAAACTGTTACAAAATCATTATTAACATTTATCTAGCTAGAAGACTGGCTCTTTTAATTTGCCATTTCTCTAGGATATTGTATGACCATATGCCTCAAGTTGTTAGAATTTCTTGTAGATTAGTGAAACCTTAATATGTGTTTGTTTTATTTCTACAAATGAATATAAAATAAACATATATGCATATAGGTATAGATATTTGTACATATATATTTCAAAAATTTTAAATTATAATTCACTAAGGATGTGTATCTCTGGAAATCTTAAAATGTGTAAAAATAAATAGCAATCACAAAACATCAATTCACCACTACATCTCACTGTTTAATTCTTAAATGTAATAAACCAATTAATGTATAGGGCCTTTCAGATCTAACACATATAAATGATATTATGAATCACGTAGAATTTTTTTTCTTGGAGTTGTGAACATGATCAAAAGTCTCTCTAAGTTATAGCTAATACGACTAATTTATAAGTGCGATTTATAAATGTGATTGTTGGTAAAAGGGGTAGTCTGCCGATGTCAATATCAATTGAAAGGAAGCTAGAGAATAATCTAGGGACTATAACATACTGATTTCGGTGGAGGGTGATGACTTTGGTTAATAATAGAAATATAAGAGTGTTCTTCCTTTACAAAGTATTAAGGATATGGTGGTACACAGGAAAATTACAACGAATGTAACTTATGGATGATAGTTAACAGTAATATTGTAATATATTTGCTGCAATGGTAAAGTAATTCTAAGGAACAATAATAGGAGGGTTTTGAGGGTATGGGATTTTTTCATTTGAAGTGCTGAAAATGTTCTAAAACTGGCTGAGGCAACGACAGCACAACTCTGGGATGAAAATTAGAGCCATTGAGGGGACATTTTGAATGAATTGTACAAAGCATAAGACTGTTTAAGAATGAATCTCGTGATGAAAGATGGACTGTGGTTAACAGGACAGATACGAGAACATTCTTTCATGAATTATAACAAATATATAACACTACTACAGAGTGTTAATCAGTTGAGTTGGGCGAAAACACATAAAATGTAAGATATTGGTCATAGATAACGGAAATATTTCGATGATGGCCTTTCATAGTTTATTACAAATATTTCATAACACTGCAAAGTGTTGGTGGTGGAGTGATATATGGAAGCCCTGTGTGATGATATGCATGTTTGTTTTGTAAGTTTACAACTTTTACTATATACACTTATGGCTTATGTATCTTCATGTATGAATGATACACTTCAATAAAAATTTTAAAATCTCTTTAAGTTACACAAGCTTTTCAGAGATCCCACATGGACACAGGTAAGACAGGAATAATAAAAGACAACATTGATCAAGAATTTTTATTTGATTAGCTCCTCCAGAGAAGTTAGACTGTCCCAATATAGTTTGTGAATTTCCTCTTCTGCATTCTCACTGATAGAGCCGTAATTCAGTCCTGCGTCAAATCTCACATGAACTGTTCTGTCTTCCTAATAGCTTCCCCAGCTTCAGCCTTACTACACTTCTACTGTTTTTGATACTGTTATTGGTCATTTTTTCATACTGTTATTGGTCATTTTTCTAAAAGGCAAAGCTGACTATGTCTTTTCTTGCCCTTTGCCTTTCAACAGCTTCCATTACTACAGTAGTCACTTCTAAACTTTGAGGAAAATGCCTTTCAGGAAAGAAAATCATTTTTTTATCAGTCCCTTTAGAAAAGGCACACACATGCATGTGCATACATGTAATGTTATATACATTATAAAGTAGATAAAATGAGATAATGTGGAAGAGAAAGAACAAATATAAATTGAAGTACTTATATGCCATTCGTATTTCTTTTGGGGGTATACATTTTACTTTGGTGTTCAAACAATAGAAATGCTTTTGCTTTGCTAACTTATAATTACAATTCAAGACTGATGCAGGCCTGTGGACACATTTTCACCACTAGTGTAGTAAGTAATTGGTTTAAAGGGGTCTCACATCTCAAGTCCAGTTCCCATTAAAGGCAAATGTATATCTTATCTGAAAGAACTGCTTTCATCCAAGGCTTCAAAGGCTTCTCAAAATGTTCCAAGGAAAAGGAGCAGTTCACAGTCAAGAGTCACTGCCCACTCAAGGAAAAAAGGCATCATGAATGAAATCCAGAATAAATCACAGAGGCTGCTAAGGTAGATATGCAAAACTTTGGATATTATAATAATTAGACACAGGTGGCAGATTAACTATATTTGACATTTTAAAGAGATAGAATAAGAGTCTCAAGATACGAAAATTAGAAAATTATATTTCTAAGCTTATGAGACTCGCAGGACTGCTTTGATAAAGTATAAGAAACTGTGTAGAGTAAATAACAGAAGTTTATTCTCTTACAATTCTGGAGGTAAGAAGTCTGAAACCAAAATCCTTTCAGGCCTGTGCTCTGTCAGAACCCTCTGGGGAAGAGTCTTCCTTGTCTCTTCGAGCTTCTCATAACCCCAGGTATTCCTTGACTTTTGGGAACATCACTACATTCTCTGCTTTTGTCTTTACACGGTTGTATTTCCTCTGGGTTTGTGTCTGTTTCTTCACTTCTTATAAGATCACCAGTCATACTGGAATTAGGGTTCATCTCAATTCAGTGTGATCTCATCTTAACTTCAATACATTTACAAAGACCCTATTTCCAGAACGGTCACATTCATAGATACCAGGAGTAAAAGATTCAACAAAATTTGTTTGGGGAAGGGACACAACTCCACCACTGACACCAAGTAACAAATAGAACTTATGTAAATGATACCTATAATATTGGAAATTAAAACCCAAAGGAATGTGTTTATTGGCAGATTAGACAGAGTTGAAGAGAAAATTTGTGACCTGAAATAAATAAATAAGGGAATTATTGAAAACACAGCAATTTTACATTAGATATGGACAACTTTGGCATCTAAAATAAGTGATACAATATTTGAAAAATGAGTTAAGAGATGAAGAAGCTATTGTAAGATAGGCAGGCTAAATCCAATCAGAGTTACAGAGGGCAAGAAGAGAAAGGAACATACAAATATTTGAAGAAGTAATGGCTTAGAATTTTCTTGAGCTGATAACAGACACGGAGTCATATAGTCACAAAGTCCTATGAACACCAAATAGAATGAATAAAAATAATATTCCTAGACACATCAAAAGTTACATAACACCAAAGAAAAAGAGGAAAATATTTTAAAAGCATCCAGGGGCTGAAAGAAGAATGATAATTATATTCATGACTGACTTTTCAGAGGCAACATGTAAAGCTGGAAGATAGTTTTAATAGTGGAAGAGAAAAAAATATCTACTATGACTATCACTTCTCTCAAATATTCCAAGAGAAAGCACAAAGATAGGACATTGTGTATGGAGAGATTTTATAACAACAGATTAATACTAAAGGAAATTCTGAGGCATGTATCTTAAGCAAGGGAAAATGATCCTACATGTAAACCCTGAAAAGTTAGAATGAATGAAGAGGAAAAAGGCATTAAACATGTGTGTATAAATAAACAAACTTTGACAGTTAAGGCAATAGTAATAATAATAATAATTAATATATATAATAAGCACAGGTTAAAAAACAATATAAAATTAAAATATGTGACAATAGTATATATTGTAAGTTCCATAAATGAGGCTAAGTTATTCTAACCCTTGATATTGTTTGAGAGTAGGGTAAAGGTATTGATTTACTATAAACATTGATACATTTAAGTATGAATGTTAAAATTTCTTAGATAATCATTAAAAGTAGAGCACATATTTTACAAGATAGCAGGAAAAGTTCAATAAAAATACTTAAATCTAAAATAAGTCAAAGAGGAAAATACAGGATATAATAGAAAAGGCAAGAAAAGTAGCACAAATAATACAGTACAAGTAAATCCATGCTCACAAATGTATAGTTACAATAAAGCTAAGTGGACTAAATGATACCACTTAATAACATAATGTAGTCAGACTTAAATAAATAAAAACCTTTCCTCAAAAATTCACTTCAAAGCTGTTTCCAAGACATATATAAAACACAAGTTTATGAAAAAGTAGAAAATAACAGAATGTGATAAGACATACTAGGAAAGAAATCTTATAAATCAGTATAAATATCTTTAAAACTTTATGGCAAAAATTATTTTAAGTGTTAATGAGCATCACTTCACAAAGATATTTGATGGACCAGAATTATACAATAATTTTTAATTTTAAGAAACAAAAAATAGAATGAAAGTATTTAAAGAAAGAATTCTCAATATTCTAATGAAAATTAACTAGTAAACAATCGTATTAGAGTTATGTAGATATCTCTTTCAGTAATTTATCAACCAAGAGATTAAAAAGTCAGTAATGATTTACAACTTTTGCATACATATAACAAACCCGATCTAATGGGCAATAAAGGATGCTGTATTCAGCATATGCAGAATACACATTATTTTCAAGTACTTATGGAAAATTGTTGAATATTGACTACATGCTGCTCCATAAAACTCATCTCAGCAATCCAAAGGATAGATTATCATACAGAATATATTCCCTGACTCTCTCAAACATACATGAACTTTTCCTCACTGAAAACCTACAGCATCCTGTGGTTCTCTTTACAATTAGACTTGGCCTTTATTGCATTTATTAATGTATTATTCCACCTATTTCTCCACTCATCCCATGCCCCACACAGTAGATTGTGAAGGTTTTGTTGTTAGGGTCTGTGTTGTTTTCATGTTGGCATGTCCATTCAATCCTAATACAGTGCTTTTATTCAAGACAATACATTTGTCTAATTTAATTTATGCTTTGCAAGATGGACCACCACAGCCAGATCTAGGTCTGCAAAGCCCTCTGTAATTGGTTATTCCCTGCATTACTGTGAGAGGGACAATGTGAGCATGGGGAGATCAATGATAGTACAATATGAGCTCTGAGAAGTCTGACTCTTCACTCTTGCCTATGTGTATTATATCAGACTATGCTGGCTCTGGTCTAACCTCTTTCAGCTACTTAAAATATAAAATAAATTACTTTATTTCAAAAATATTTGTTTCTAGAATTCTAACGTTTTAGAGAACAACTGCAATCACTGAGGTGAATTAATTACATAAGTTGTTTAAAGAAATTTCCCCCCAAAAGAAAAAGATATGTATTTCATGTTTGTATAGAGTAGATGGTGTCTTAAAGTCCAATCTAGAAACATTTCATGACTATATTACAACTTTTCTAAAATAGCATTATTAAACGAAATATTTCAAGCATACAGAAAATCATAGAAGATAATAGTAAACCAATTTGCCAATCTTAGCATTTTTTTGAATATTAGTTTCCTATCTTTTTGTTGGTTGTTGTTTAAGCCAAACAAATATCACAGATGCAGTAGAAGCCCCTTGTTTGTCCTCACTCATCAAATAGGATCTCTAATACAAACTCTTGCTCTGTTTTAACTACAAGAATAAAAACCATGATACAGTAATACACCCTGGAAGTAGAACATATTATTAGAATTAACAATAGATCAAAAACTCTCCCATTAGAGGAATTGTGACGATGCAGAGTAGGAAGCTCCAGGAATCAGTCCCTCTACCAGAAATATTATTATTAAACCAGCAGAAATTGTCTAAATCCACTATTTTGAAAATCCAGAGTCCAGAAAAACACTGTACAGCATCCAGGGAAGAGAAGGAGGAAGAGGCCGGAAAATTATGGTAAATACCAGTAAATTGTTTTCTCTGCATGGTGTTTACTATTGCTCATCTCCCACTCTCGTGGCAGGCAGCAGTGAGGCCCAACTTCCTGTGAGGCATGGCTTCCTGGTGCCAGAAACGGACATAAAAATCCACTTCCCCAAGACCCAGGGCAGGAGTGGGGATGGGGCAGGGAATGTCGGTTGATCCCTTCTCATTGCTTTTGACTACTTTTTTGGATCCCTGGGGCCTGTTTCTGAGAGCAGCCATTGTTCCAACCCAGGCCAGACAAAGCAGTGAAGGAGACTCCAAGACAGTGTGCTCCCTCAGCGCTGCAGAAGATTGCATATGCCGGCAAGGGCCAAGTCAAGAAAGCTTTGGTGAGCCATGGGAGAAGCTCCTGGTGCCCTCGCTGTCTTCTTGGCCCATCCCCCATCCCTAAAGTAAAAGAACTAAAAGTCATCCAAACTGGAAAGAAAGGAGGAAAACTTCCCCTATTTCCAGATGAAATTACCCTATATACAGAAAATCCTGAAAAAGCCACAACAAACCTCCTAGAGCTAATAAGCGAGTTCACCAAAGTGGCAGGGTACAAGATCAGCATCCAAAAATCTAGTGTTCCTCTAGACTAGTGATGAACAATTGGAAGAAGAAATCAAGAAAAAAATTCTATTTACAATAGTAAATAAAAGAACCAAATATCTAGGAATATATGTATCCAAGGATGTAAAAGACTTGTACATAGAAAACTACAAAATATTGCTAAAAGAAATCAAAGAAGCTCAAAATAAATGGAAGGGTATTCTGTGTTCATGGACTGAAGGACTAAATATTGTTAGGATGTCAATTCTACCCAAAGTGATTTATAAAGTCAACACAATCCCCATCAATATTCCAATAATATTTTACAGAAATGGTAAAGGCAAAAATAAAATTTATATGGAAGGGAAAGGGACCCTGAATAGCCAAAGCCACCTTGTAAAAGAAGAACAAAATTGGGACTCACAGTTCCTGATCTTAAAACTTCTTACAAAGCCATGTAATCAAAACAGCATGGTACTAGCTCAAGGATGGACATACAGAATAATGGAATCAAACTGAGAGACCAGAAATCAACCTTTAGATATATGGGCAACTGATTTTTGACAAAGTAGCAAGGACGAATGGATTGGGAAATAATAGTCACCTCAACAAATGGGCCTTGGAAAACTGGATTTCTATTTGGTGGGGAGGGGGAAGAAAATGTTCCCTTAGCTTATACCATTTACAGAAATCAACTCAAAATCAAACAAAGACCTAAATATAACAGCAAATCTATCAGACTCCTAGAAGAAAACATAGGGAAACCTCTTCAGCACCTTGTGTTAGGCAATGTTTTCTTAGAATGTATACCCAAGTGAAGCAACAAATGAAAAAGTAGATAAATGGTACCTCATCAAAATTAAAAACTTATGTGCATTAAAGCACTTTATCATGAAAGTGCAATGACAACCTACACAAGAGGAGAAAACATTTGGAAAACACATATGTGAAAAGGGTTTAATATCTGGAATATATAAAGCCAACTTTTAAGTCAACAACAAAAAGACCAAAAATCTAAAAAATAGCCAAAAGACTTGAATAGACATTTCTTCAGAGAAGATGTACAATTGGCCAAAAAGCTCATGAAAAGATGCTCCACATCATTAGCCATCAGGGAAATGCAAAACAAAATCACAAGATACCATTTTATATCCTCGAGAATGACTACTCTCAAAAAACCCCAGAAATTTACTAGTGTTGCAGAGGATGCGGAAACATAAAAACACTTATTGATTGCTGGTGGGAATGTAAAAAGGTGCAGCTGCTTTGGAAGATAGGGCATAGGATGGGATTAGGGAACAGTCAGTTAAGAGTTAAAATGTATAGAGTTTCTGTTTGGAACTATGGAAGTGTTTTGATAATGGAGAGTGGTGAGGTAGCAAAACATTGTGAACATAATTTTCAGCACTGATTTATGCATTTGAATGTAGCTGAAAGGTTAAATTTTAGGTTGTATATATGTCTTTAAAATAATTTTTAAAAAATACATGGAACTGCATAACACAATGAACCCTAAGTTATATCATTTACTATAGTTAATGGTACAATTGTAAAAATGTGCTTGCATCAGCTGTAACAAATGTGCCACACCAAGGCAAGGTGTTAATAATAGGGTGATAAATGGGAAACCTGTATTATATGCATGATTTTTCTGTAAACCTACAATATCTCTAATTAAAAGAAAATCTATTTCCAAGGCTAAAGAGAAAGTTAGGTATCTCTTTTTAATACAGTAAAAATAAAGCCTATTGTTTGATTTTGATCACTAATTTACTTATTTTATTTTTTAATGTTTAATATATATTTTTATTAGAGGAGTTGTGAGCTTAAAAAGCAATCTTGCATAACGTGAAGAATTCTCATACATCATCTCTCTACCAACACACTGCATTCTTGTGGAGCATTTATTACAGATTATGAAAGAATATCATTAAAATACTACTACTATCATCCATAGCTTACATTTGGTATATTTTTTCCATATACCCCCCTATTATTAAAGTCATACATTAGTATTATATATTTGTTAAAGTTCATGAGAGAACACTCTCATATTTTTACTGTTAACTCCAGTCCAACATCCATCAGTTTTTCAGTCATTGCCTTAGAACATTTTTTAATGTTTTCCTTAGTCCAAAAGAAAAAAAATCCCATACCCTCCCCCCTTTATTGAGGTTTAGTGTTGATATAGTACCTTCTTTGATGCAAGAATATTACAATATTGCTCTTAACTATAGTCCATCATTTACATTAATTGTATTTTCTCAATGCATCACCATATTCTTACCACCTCATTTATTTTTAAGAATCATCAGCATCTACTTACACATCCAGTTTTTTGTTATTTAATAAATCTATCTAAAATTTGAGCTAGAATTATAAGGATGTAAAAATCAAGAAAATGATTAGAAAGTTGGCTGCAAACATACCACTAAATTTCAAATAATTGGAGATGACAGATACTCAGGTTCGATGAATAATATACTCTCTATTTGTGTCAAATCAGGTATGAAAAAGTGGTAGAATTAGATCAGTGGAAAAATACACTTAATTTCCTAAAAGAGGAATAGACATGCTCTAATTTTACTTTTTAACAGCTGAGTCATTTGCTTTCAGCGTACCTTACCATATGTCATAACAAGTACTGTCTTGCTGAAAACCTAATAGAGGATCACAAAAAATAAAAGGTTTAAAATTTTAACACAGCACACCAATGGCTAAGCCATTCAGCTAACAAGTTCTTTTTTTTTTTTTTTTAATTTTTTTATTTTTTATTGACTTTGTAATAATATTACATCAAAAATATATATGTGAGGTCCCATTCAACCCCACCCCCCCACCCCCCCTCTCCCCCCCCCCCCAACAACACTCGTTCCCATCATCATGACACATCCATTGGATTTGGTAAGTACATCTTTGGGCACCTCTGCACCTCATATACATTGGTTCACATCATGGCCCATACTCTCCTCTATTCCATCATGTAGGCCCTGTGAGGATTTACAATGTCCGGTGATTACCTCTGAAGCACCATCCAGGGCAGCTCCATGTCCCGAAGACGCCTCCACCTCTCATCTCTTCCTGCCTTTCCCCATACCCTTTGTCCATTATGTCCACTTTTCCCAATCCAATGCCACCTCTTCTATGTGGACACTGGATTGGTTGTGTCCATTGCACCTTTATGTCAAGAGGAGGCTCAGATTCCACCTGGATGCTGGATGCAATCCTCCCATTTTCAGTTGTAATCACTCTAGGCTCCATGGTGTGGTGGTTGTCCTTCACCTCCATCTTAGCTGAGTGTGGTAAGTCCAATAAATCAGATTGTAGGTGCTGGAGTCTGTTGAGGCTCAGGATCTGGCTATCACATTGTCAGTCCAGAGATTCAAATCCCCTAAATATATCTTAAACCCCAACATTAACTGCACCTCCAGCACATTAGCATGAAAGTCTTATGAAGGGAGATCCCATCTGAGTCCAGATTCATCACACATAAACACCATTTCCAAAGAGGGGCCATCTGCCCTGGTAGTTAACCCCATCGGCCATGACCATAACTCCCATGGGTCTCTTTAGCCCTCAAAGGAACCAATATCTGGGGGTTGTATCTGCTTTATCTGTCTCTCTGACTCTGCTCAGTTGTGCATGAGGGCAAACCTTCTGCCAGCCTCCAGACTCTTTTTTAGAAACTCGTAGCCATATAAACTCATTTCTCCTTTCCATTTCCCCCTTACTTTAGGTCAAACAGCATTTTAAAGTCATGGTATTTTATGTAGACATGGATATTCTGCTGATCCGCATTGAACCTTCCGTATAAGGTCATTTTCCAGTTGCATCATCAGTTGGTAGTTGATAGTGGTCCCTCGTTGCCAGGGAGGCTCATCCCCGGGTGTCATGTCCCACGCTGGGGGGAAGGCATTGCATTTACATGCTGAGTTTGGCTTCGAGACTGGCCACATTTGAGTAACATGAAGGCTGACAGAAGGAAATTCCCAGGCACAAAGTTGCTCTAGGCCTTGTTATTATTTTGGGTTTATCAGCTCACAAGCATAGTCATTAGTATCAGGGGCTCACTGTTGAACCCTCACTCCCTCCCGGTCCCCACCACTGTACCTGGGAGACTGTCGCTGCTCCCCTAGGGACCACGACAGAGCACCACTGGCCGGGAACCCAGTACCCCCCCTACTGTGGTTTTTAATTGTTACCACTATGAGTATATCCAAACATTACCATGCACCCTGGACATATGTTCTGTACAGCTCCCTGTCAGTCATATATCATCTGTCATTGGTATCCCATACCAGTATCCCTCCATTGCCATTGTTGAAACACTCTGTGATCCAGAACTCCCCGAAATTTGAAGCCCAATATAATGTCATGGTCCCTTACTAGGGAATGGCATATAGCGATGAGTTTAAAGGATAGATAAAGAACTTGGATAAAGTTAGATAAAGAACTTAGATAAAGAATGTTGACTTGAAAAAATTCCACATCCTATTTTTTTTCCCCCCCCCCCCCCCCTAATTATTCAACTTTTCTTCACAGGAGTCCTAGACCACAGCAATGTATATATATAATATACAGCACTCCCACACATCCACCAGAAAACCTTTTCCCTTCCACAGTGATACTCTTACGCCCTATTCATATCATATTTACTTAAAGTGATGTACAGAGTCTGAGACATTAGCTTTCTAACAAGGTGACATCTGTATTTACATTATGGTGCATACTTTAGGATACACAGTTCTTTACATTTTTAGTTATCCTATGTTTTACATTATGGTTTACATTATCAGTCTGTCATCTCCTATATGTTATGGTGTAATATTACATGTTTTATATCCATCCTTGTGTACTCTCAAGAAACTCCTCTCTTACCCCCCATTTACTTTGGTTCCACACATTTAACGTCCATTTTCCCTTCCACCTTAGTGCCCTCAGTGATAGCCAACCTCCGTTTCCTGAGGAGCCACTTCCAGAGATAGATGGAATAGTGTTCAGGGCCTAACTTGCTCAACTGCCCCAATGCCCTGGGAGCCACCCTTTCTCTCGAGGGATACAGTTCCCTCTATTGGATGGCATTAGTCCTCCCCAGGATGTGGGTCCACCCCCACTCTCACTACTTGGGTTTCTACCCCATGGTGTCACCCACTCTGGCAGAATGAGCATTTAGACATTCCCCAGGAGCCCGTCCTGCATCAGACCCTCCCCTCCGAGCATTCTAAACAGGTAACCCTCTTTATTATATTTTGATATGATTTGCTCGGCATTTTACTCTCCACCAACACCTGACCCTCTCCTGGTTCGTATGCTACCCCTCCCTCCCCCCACTTTTGGGCAACGTTACCCACCCGTCCCTCCCCAGCCACCCTCAAACCCGCAAAGCCCCAAGCAAAGGCAACCCCTTGCCCCCCTTTTATCTCTTCTTTGTGTTCATACTTACCACCATCTCGTCTTAAATTCCACCCCTGCAGACATCGGCTCATATCCTTCCTCCACCCTCCGATTTCCTGCAAGCCTATCGTTCAGTCTCTTGCTATCTAGGGCAGCTTGTTTATTTCATATCATTGAGGTCATGTAGTATTTGTCCTTCAATGTCTGGGTTGCTTCACTCAACATAAGGTTCTCAAGATTCATCCATGTTATCACATGTGTTTGTAGTGTGTTTGTTCTTACAGCCGAGTAGTATTCCATTGTGTGTATATACCACATTTTATTGATCCACTCGTCTGTTGATGGGCATTTGGGTTGATTCCAACTTTTGGCAATAGTGAACAATGCTGCTATGAACATTGGTGTACATATATTGGTTTGTGTTCTTGTTTTCAGTTCTGCTGGGTATATTCCCAGCAGTGGTATTGCTGGGTCATATGGCAAATCTATGGCTAGTTTTTTGAGAAACCGCCATACTGTTCTCCAGAATGGTTGGATCCTTCTGCATTCCCACCAGCAGTGGATGAGTGTTCCCCTTCCTTCACATCCTCTCCAGCACTTGTATTCTTCTGTTTTTTTCATAGCTGCCAATCTTATGGGTGTAAGATGGTATCTCATTGTGGTTTTGATTTGCATTTCCCTGATAGCTAGAGATTTGGAACATTTTTTCATGTGCTTTCTTGCCATTTGTATTTCTTCTTCGGAGAAGTGTCTGTTTAAGTCTTTTTCCCATTTTTTAAATGGATTGTTTATCTTTTTATTTTCAAGATGTAGGAGTTCTTTATATATGCAAGTTATAAGTTTCTTATCAGATATATGATTGCCAAATATTTTCTCCCACTGTGTGGGCTCCCTTTTTACTTTCTTGACAAACTCCTTTGAGGTGCAGAAGGCTTTAATTTTGAGGAAGTCCCATTTATCTATTAGTTCTTTTGCTGCTCGTGCTTTTGGTGAGATATTCATAAATCCATTACCTATTACAAGGTCCTGTAGATGTTTCCCTACACTGCTTTCTAAGGTTTTTATGGTCTTGGCTTTTATATTTAGGTCTTTGATCCATCTTGAGTTGATCTTTGTATAAGGTGTGAGATGGTAATCCTCTTTCATTCTTCTACATATGGCTATCCAGTTCTCCAGACACCATTTGTTGAATAGGCCACTCTCTCCCAGTTGAGAGGGTTTGGTGGCTTTATCGAATATTATGTGGTTGTATATGTGAGGTTCTATATCAGAGCTTTCAATTCGATTCCATTGGTCTATATGTCTCTCCTTATGCCAATACCATGCTGTTTTCACCACCGTAGCTTTATAGTATGTTTTGAAGTCAGGTAGTGTGATTCCTCCAATTTCGTTTTTCTTTTTCAGTATGTCTTTGGCTATTCGGGGTCTCTTTCCTTTCCAAATAAATTTCATAGTTAGTTTTTCTAATTCCTTAAAGAAGGCTGCATTGATTTTTATTGGGATTGCATTGAATGTGTAGATCAATTTTGGTAGGATAGACATCTTAATAATGTTCAGTCTTCCTATCCATGAACAAGGAATAGTCTTCCATTTATTTAGGTCTTCTTTGATTTCCTTGAACAATCTTGTATAGTTCTCAGTGTATAAGTTCTTTACCTCTTTAGTTAAATTTATTCCTAAGTATTTGATTTTTTTATTTACTATTGTGAATGGTATTTGTTTCTTGATTTCCTCCTGATCTTGCTCATTATTGGTGTACAGAAATGCTACTGATTTTTGCGCATTGATCTTATAACCTGCGACTTTACTAAACTCATTTATGAGTTCTAGAATCTTCGTTGTAGATCTCTCAGGGTTTTCTATGTATAGGATCATGTCATCTGCAAATAATGAAATTTTGACTTCTTCCTTTCCAATTTGAATGCCTTTTATTTCTGGTTCTTGCCTCAGTGCTCGAGCAAGTACTTCTAAGACAATGTTAAATAGGAGCGGCGACAGTGGGCATCCTTGTCTTGTTCCTGAGTTTAGAGGGAAGGAGTCTAGGATTTCTCCATTGTAAACAATATTGGCTTTAGGTTTTTCATATATACTCTTTATCATGTTCAAAAAATTTCCTTGTATTCCAATCATTTGGAGTGTTTTTATCAAGAAAGGGTGTTGTATTTTGTCAAATGCTTTTTCTGCATCAATAGATATAATCATGTGATTTTTTTCCTTCAATCTGTTTATATGGTGTATTACGTTGATTGATTTTCTTATGTTGAACCATCCTTGCATACCTGGGATGAATCCCACTTGGTCGTGGTGTATAATTCGTTTAATGTGTTGTTGAATACGATTAGCAAGTATTTTGTTAAGTATTTTTGCGTCTAGGTTCATTAGAGAAATTGGTCTGTAATTTTCCTTTCTTGTGATGTCTTTGTTTGGCTTTGGTACTAGGGTAATGTTGGCATCATAGAAGGAGTTGGGTAATGTTCTTTCTGTTTCGATGGTTTGGAATAGTTTCAGCAGGATTGGTGTCAGTTCTTTCCGGAATGTTTTATAGAATTCACCTGTGAAGCCATCTGGCCCTGGGCTCTTCTTAGTTGGGAGATTTTTAATAACTGATTCTATCTCTCTGCTTGTGATTGGTTTGTTAAGATCATCAATTTCTTCTTTTGTCAATATGGGCTGTTTATGTGTTTCTAGGAATTTGTCCATTTCCTCTAGATTGTCATTTTTGTTGGAATATAGTTTTTCAAAATATCCTCTTATGATAGTCTTTATTTCTGTGGGGTCAGTGGTGATATCGCCTTTCTCATTTCTTATTTTGTGTATTTGCATCTTCTCTCTTTTTTTCTTTGTTAGTGTTGCTAAAGGTTTGTCAATTTTGTTAATCTTCTCAAAAAACCAGCTCTTGGTCTTGTTTATCTGTTCAAGTGCTTTCTTATTTTCTATTTCATTTAGTTCTGCTCTTATCTTTGTTATTTCCTTCCTTCTTCTTCCTGTTGGGTTACTTTGTTGTTGTTTTTCTAATTCCTTCAAATGTGCAGTTAGTTCTTCAATTTTTGCTCTTTCTTCTTTTTTGATATATGAATTTATGGCTATAAACTTCCCTCTCAGTACTGCTTTTGCTGCATCCCATAAATTTTGGTATGTTGTGTTATCATTATCATTTGTTTCAAGGTAGTCATTGATTTCTTTTGAGATTTCCTCTTTGACCCACTGTTTTTCTAAGAGTGTGTTGTTTAATTTCCAAATCTTGGTGTGAAATCTGGGCTTCTTTCCCTTGCAAATCTCCAGCTTGACTCCACTGTGGTCAGAGATAATGTTTTGTATGATTTCAATCTTTCTGAATTCGTTCAGCCTTTCTTTGTGGCCTAGCATATGATCTATCTTGGAGAATGATCCATGTGCACTTGAGAAAAATGTATATCCTGCTGTGTTTGGGTGTAGCGATCTATATATGTCTATTAGATCGAGCTCCTCTAATATACTATTCAGATGTTTTGTGTCTTTGGTGATTCTCTTTTGAGATGTTCTGTCCAGAATTGATAGTGGTGTATTAAAATCCCCCACTATAATTGTAGATGTATCTATTCTTTCACTTAGTTTTTCCAGCATTTGCCTGACGTATTTAGAGGCACCCTTGTTAGGGGCATAGATATTTATGATTGTTCGATCTTCTTGACAGATTTTCCCTTTGACTAAAATGTAGTATCCTTCTTTGTCTCTCACAATTGTTTCACATTTAAAGTCTATTTTGTCTGATATTAATATAGCTACTCCTGCCTTTTTTTGGTTATTGTTAGCTTGTATGATTGTTTTCCAGCCTTTCACTTTCAATCTCCATGCGTCTCTGGGTCTAAGATGTGTCTCTTGTAGACAGCATATGGATGGGTCATATTTCCTTATCCAGTGTCCCAGTCTGAATCTTTTGATAGGTGAGTTTAATCCATTGACATTCAGTGTTATTACTATCAAGGAATTATTTGTGTTAGCCATATTTTGATTGGATTTGTGTTTGTCATATTTTGTTTGTATATTTTTTTTTGTCTTTTTTGTTGTTGTTGTTGGTCTTATACTCTCCTCCAACTTTGCCTTTCCTGTTTTTTCCTTTCTTCCTGCAGAACTCCCTTTAGAATTTCTTGAAGGGGAGGTTTCTTGTTGGTATACTCTTTCAGTTTCTGTTTGTCTGCGAATATTTTGAACTCTCCATCATGTTTGAATGCTAGTTTAGCTGGGTAGAGTATTCTTGGTTGGAAATTTTTTTCCTTTAGTACCTTGACTATATCATACCACTGTCTTCTTGCCTCCATGGTTTCAGAAGAGAAATCAGCACTTAATCTAATTGAGCTTCCCTTGTATGTGATGGTTTTCTTTTCTCTTGCTGCTTTTAGGATCTTCTCTTTGTCTTGAGCATTGGATAATTTGACAAGTATATGTCTTGGGGTGGGCCTGTTGGGGTTTATGACTTGTGGAGTGCGCTGTGCTTCTTGGATATGTACATCTGTCTCTTTCAGTAGATTTGGGAAGTTTTCAGTCATTATTTCCTGCAACACTCTTTCTGACCCCTTTCCCTTCTCTTCACCTTCTGGAATGCCTATAATACGTATGTTTGAGCGTTTTGCATTGTCATTCAGGTCCCTAAATCCTAATTGGATTTTTTCTATCTTCTTATTGACCCCTTCTACTATCTGTTTGATTTCTGATGTACTGTCTTCCACATCACTAATTCTCTGCTCTGTCTCTTCTAGTCTGCTGATATTTGCTGCAAGTGTATTTTTGATTTCTTGAACTGTGGTGTTCATTCCCATCATATCTGTTATGTTTTTGCGTATGTCTGCAATTTCCCCTCCAAGTGATGTCTTCATGTTGTTAACCTCTTTCATTACTGCATCAAATTTGTCAGTGATAAATGTTCTGAGATCTTTCATTGCTTGTGCCAAGTTTTGCTCCCCTTCGTGATTATTGGTTTGTTGATTGGATTCAGCCATGTTTTCCTGATTACTGGTTTGGTTCGTAGATTTTTGTTGCTTTCTGGTCATCTCTTTATTTTGACGAATTTAATCAGTTCCTTAGCTTCTTTGTCTGCTCTTGGAGGTTAATTAGTTGTTATTTTTGCACAGGTGTTATATCTTCTCTTTGTCACTTTTTTCTTCTTATTCTAGTTACTTGTTGTTGGTTAAGTTCACTTTAGAGGAAAGTATTAGTGTTGGGGAAAGGCAATTGTGTAAGCAAGGGAAAAGTGTAAAGTTGTATTGGTGATGTTTGTTAATAAAGCAGGAATATGAGATCTGGAAGGATGGAGGTTAGATTCATGTAGATTGTATAGAGTTATAGCTGTAGGTAGAGTACCTTTTATGAAGTTGATGACTGAATTTGGGAGGAATATGGTATGAACTACACAGCTATTGTTTTCATGAGAGAGGGAAAAAGAAAAGAAAGGTAATAGTTTCAAGAGTGGATAATAGACAGAAAACAGAACAAAGGTATTAGAAATTAAGAGTTAGACACTTTGTGGATCAAAGAACGGGAGGTGGGGGGTGGAATATAGGAGAGACAGTAGATGATAGTGGATATCAAGATGCAGGGGAAGGGGGATAGTGTAGGTAGCCTAAATCAGTTCACACAGAAATGAGGCAGTGGAGGATGGGAAAACCCAGCAAATGTGAGGTGTTCCCTGTAGCACCTATTGTATACTTGAATTAAAGTAAAAATAAGTGGAAGATGAGGGACAAGAGGGAAAGAGAAAACCGAAAAAAAAACACAAACAAAAAAAAAAAAAAACAAACTAATTATAATAGAGAAAAAAGAAAGGCAAGAAGAAAGGAAGAAAAAAAAAGAGGATGGGCAAACGGTGGGGAACGGATAGGGAGAAGAGAGATACAGGTACACACGTGTCACAATTGCAACACTATCTAAAACAACAACTTCCCCCCGCTTTGCCCTAAAACCCCCCCGTCTGTCTGCCCAAATGGGTCTGCAAGCACCTCCCTTCCCACAAACCCCCAATAGGCCGCCCAGGGCCCACGAACTCCCCAGTACTGCAGATGCTCAAAAAAAAAAAAAAAAAAAAAAAAAAAAAAAATTTAAGTAAAATTAAAAAACAAACAAACAAACAAACAAAAAAAAACAAAAAAAAACAGAAACCCCTCCGCAGGCCCGGCTCCGCCCGCCGCGGAGGCTTGGACCGGCTCTGCCCGGCTCCTCACGCCGCCTTGGCCTGGCCTGGCTCCGCCCAGCTCCGCTCGCTACAGCGGCCCAGCCGGCTCCGGCATCCACCTCCCGCCACCGCGGCCTGGACCGGCCCTGCCCGGCTCCGTACCCGCCGCGGCCTGACCCGGGCCCGCCCGGCTCCAAACGCTACCGCGGCCCGCAGCCGGGGCCTGAACCGGCCCCGCCCGGCTCCAAGCGCTACCGCGGCCCGCAGCCGGGGCCTGCACCGGCCCCGCCCGGCTCCAAGCGCTACCTCGGCCCGCAGCCGGGGCCTGCACCGGCCCCGCCCGGCTCCAAGCGCTACCGCGGCCCGCAGCCGGGGCCTGCACCGGCCCCGCCCGGCTCCAAGCGCTACCGCGGCCCGCAGCCGGGGCCTGCACCGGCCCCGCCCGGCTCCAAGCGCTACCGCGGCCCGCAGCCGGGGCCTGCACCGGCCCCGCCCGGCTCCAAGCGCTACCGCGGCCCGCAGCCGGGGCCTGCACCGGCCCCGCCCGGCTCCAAGCGCTACCGCGGCCCGCAGCCGGGGCCTGCACCGGCCCCGCCCGGCTCCAAGCGCTACCGCGGCCCGCAGCCGGGGCCTGCACCGGCCCCGCCCGGCTCCAAGCGCTACCTCGGCCCGCAGCCGGGGCCTGCACCGGCCCCGCCCGGCTCCAAGCGCTACCTCGGCCCGCAGCCGGGGCCTGCACCGGCCCCGCCCGGCTCCAAGCGCTACCGCGGCCCGCAGCCGGGGCCTGCACCGGCCCCGCCCGGCTCCAAGCGCTACCGCGGCCCGCAGCCGGGGCCTGCACCGGCCCCGCCCGGCTCCAAGCGCTACCGCGGCCCGCAGCCGGGGCCTGCACCGGCCCCGCCCGGCTCCAAGCGCTACCGCGGCCCGCAGCGGGGGCCTGCACCGGCCCCGCCCGGCTCCAAGCGCTACCGCGGCCCGCAGCCGGGGCCTGCACCGGCACCGCCCGGCTCCAAACGCTACCGCGGCCCGCAGCCGGGGCCTGCACCGGCCCCGCCCGGCTCCAAACGCTACCGCGGCCCGGCCCGGCCTGGCTCAGCCCCACCGAGCGGGGCTAGATGCCTCGTCTCCGCCTACCCAAGAAGGGAATCCTCTGCAGGTAGCTGGGATCTCCGTGTATATTTCACAGACGAATCCTCTCTGTTACCTTCCCTCCAAATCGATGTCCAGACACCTCCGGACCAGCAAAAATCCCGAAACAATCCGGTCCCAAAGAGTCTCCAACGCCGCCCAGCCGATTCCCTGCAGAAGACTCTAACAGGGATGTTCACTCAGCCGCCATCTTGCCCCCTCCTCAACAAGTTCTTAAAGACTGGAAAATTCCAGGTATTAAATTGTGGTGAGGAAGCAGATGTGGCTCAAGTGGTTGAGCACTTGCTTCCCACATGGGAGGTCCTGTGTCAGTTCCTGGTGCCTCCTGAAAAAAACAAAAACAGACAACAAGCAAAACAAAGGAAAAAACCAACTCAGGGAAGCCAATATGACTCAGTGGTTGAGGCTCAGTTGTTGAACACTGGCTTCCCACATACTAGGTTCCAGGTTCAATGCCCAGTAACACACACACAAAAATTGTGGTAGAGTCTTTGAGGGTGCCAATTAATAGCACCTCTCTCTCAGTCTGAGTTCTAAACAAATTGAGAAGACCCATGAATAAGGCAGATGGGAGAGAATTAAAAGGTTATACAATAGGAAAAATCTAAATGAGAGATGAGAACTTTGGGAGAGAGACGAAAAGGACACTTATGAACCCCAGAATTACATACACATGGTCTTTTCCCTGTCCTGTTGGTCCAACGTAAGCAAACAACTAAGGGTGCCCAAGTGAGAGTTATGCTATGGAGAAGTGGGGTGAATGCCTGTTTCCTGCAGGTACCTATTGCCCAAGGGAAATAAGGTCTTGACTGGACATGCCCAGTCCCTCTCTCAAACTCATCCATCAATTAACTCATTGATTTTTTTTCAAAATATTTTTTCAACATAATTTAAAGTTGATAATCCAAATGAATCAAACAAATTAAACATGGTAAGTAATTTTCTCGATCAGTACCATCCAATACAAATATAATATGAGCCACATATGCATTTTTTATTTTTTGGAGACCAAACTTTAAAACAATCTCAAAAGAAACAGGTGAAATTAGTTTAAAATATATTTTATTTATATTAATTGTAATCCATATTATGAAAACTTCACTAATAAGTTATTTATATTCTCTGTCTTTGTACTAAGTTTTTGAAATTAGGTATGCATTTTAATTTGGACAAGCCACATTTCAAGGTCTCAGTTATCACATGTGGATAGTAGCTACCATATTGGCTAGCACAGAGTAACATGATTAAGTCCAAGAGATCCTATTAGTATAAATAAGGAAATACATTTTGTCTTTCTTTTTTCTTTCCTCCTTTTCTTTCCTTTCTAGATTCAGCTAGAAGGACAATGTATTTGCAAAAAGCAGTAGCACATTAGACATCAAAATAGTCAAATTCTAGATCTTGGAGTTTAATGAAATTTGTACAAATTCATCTTGCCAGTAAATAGGGATGTTAAGAGTGAGAGGGATTATGCTGTTAAAATGATATTCACTGTGGGTCAGTGCTTACTATGAAAAGTTAAGAGTTACGTTAAATATGTCCCTGCCTAGATGAAGTATCAGATTGAAAATGTAATCAACTGTGTGTTTACTCTATAAACGACGAGGAACTGTTTTCTTCAATTAACTAAAGTAACTTGCTAGTTGAACATTATCGTCTCATCTACGCATTTAGATCACAATCAATATTTTTAAAAAGCTAAGTTTCAAAATACCATTACCGTTACTAAAATTTTTTTCTGAATATTTTAAGTAGCAAATTTTCATGCTAAAATGACAGGAATGAAATATAGCAATTGATGCACAAATAATGTGTGTTTATTTCATCTAATTCATTATTTTATGACAGGATAAACCCTATTTGTCTTTGTTACAACTTGTTTTGCATCAGCTTTAAAACTTTTATTTTATTTTTCATTCAAAAAGTTGTGCTGTAACAGAAAAATCATACAGAAAAACAAACTGTAGATATCCCCCCCACACACAGTTTTCCCTTTAATTAACACTTGGTAGTATAATAACTTTGTTAGAATTGATGCAACACTATTATTATAATTATACTACTAACTATATCCTTAGTTTACAGTATTGTTCAGTTCACTGTGTTGTACAGACCTTTGTTTCTGTTTTTTTTTTACATTCTTATGATGTATATATACAACCTAAAATTTTACCTTTAAACCATTTCAAAACATATAGTTCAGTGGAGTTGATTACATTCACCATCACCACCATCCATTCCAGAATTATTCCAACACCCCAAAGAGAAAATTTGTACCAATAACTCCCCATTCCCTACCACAACACAGGGCCCTGATAACCGTATTCTAGTTTTTGACTTCATGAATTTGCTAATTCTAATTATTTCATTTTGGTGGATCATACAATATTTGTTCTTTTCTGTCTGGTTTATTTCATCCAGCATGATGTCTTCAAGTTTCATCTATGTTGTAGCATGTATCAGAACCTCATTTCTTTCATTGCTGAATAATATTCAAATTGTATGTATATACCACATTTTGTTTCTTTCTGATTTTGTTATTTGGTCATAGAGAGTACAATATATATATCCTTAACTTTTCACACTTCGTGAATAAACTATTTCACACACACACAAAAAAGAAATCTTGCAAACTTTAATTTGATGATTCCCCATCCTTTATGTCTGTCATACTGTTATTTAAAACACATTTTTAAAAATTTTCAAGATATTTATCATTTCACTTCTTACCTCAGGATCCAAATTTCCATCTAGTACCATACCATTATTATTTACCCTAAAAAAATTCCTTTAGTATTTACTGCAGCATGGATCTCCTGGCAATTTTATTTTAAATGAAAGTATTTTTATTTTTGCTTCATTATTTATTGATATTTTCTCTGGATATAAACTTATGGATTGACTTTTTTTTTTATAGCAACTAAAACATGGTGTTCAACTTTCTTTTACTCTCAGTTGCTCTAATAAGAAAATTACAATTTCCCTGTGTAGTTCATGACTTTTTTCTCCTACGGCTAAAATTTGCTCTTTATATTTGGATTTCAAGGCATGAACTTGGGTTTGCCTTTCTTTGGACTTATTTGCATTTTTTTCTGCTTGGTGTTTGTTTAGTATTTTGTATCTGCACATTTCTGACATTTATTAAATTTGGGAAAGTTTTAGCCAATATTTCTTCAAATAGGTTTCCCTTTATTGGCCCCCTTTTCCCCTGGCATTCCAATTATACATATGTTTGATCAGTTGTTATCATGTAGCATGTTCCAGAGCTCTGTTCATTATTTTCCCTATCCCTTTTCTATCTGCTCTTTACTTAGATTTTTGGCATACATTTATCCTGTAGTTTACTTACTTTTCCTTATGTGTCCATTCAATTATTAAATCCTCCCTGTTAAAATAACAGGCAGCTATTAATTGACTTTAGAAAGTGCATTTTTCAGTTCTATAATTTCCTTTTTGTGGTTTTTACAATTGTTTCCATTTATCTGTTGAGACTTCATATGTCTCTGCACAGGAAACTTTTCATCAAAGGGCCAAAGTGTGTTTCTTATAGAAATAAAAAGCAATTAAGTACTGCATCTTCAGGATAAAGGACTCAAATTTTTCTTCTGTGAGACCCTCTTACATTCTACTTAAAATAAGTATGTTTTACCTTCTTCTACTTCACTTTCACATAAACCATTTTATTCATCCAAAAATATTATAAAGTATCTTTTAATAGCATATCTTATAAAACATCTATACTATGGAGGATATTTATAATAGCCCTCCAGGCCATTCATTGCACTAATCAATCAAGTTTTGTTTTGCTTTTCTTCTCACAGTTAAATGTAAGTGAGAGGAAACCTCAGTTTTTCTCCCTGATTTTACTGAGGAGAGAATTTCCCCAAATGTTACTAGTTTCTTTTTTTACCCATATAGCAATTATTTATCTCAGTCTTACACTGACTTGATGAGATGTATTTATAAAATCCTTTTGCAATTTCAGAATTTAAAAAAAATTCAATATCCATATAATAGAAATAAATAAAAATATTGTATAAGTGTATTTTAAATGATAATTTCAATTTTTTGAATTTTTTAAACTAAAGGATCTTTTTCAAATAAAACTTTCAGTGGTAAAAGTGGAGTTAAATGGATGTGTGTTTAATCTTAATCCATTTATTTGGTCACCTATTGAGCAAATATTTATTGAGCATCTACTGTGAGTAAGGGAACATGCTGGGTGTGGGCATAAATTATAAACCAGAAAAATAAGATCCATGTCTTCAATGGTGCTTATATTCCAGTGAGTGAAAAGGAAAGAAATAAATCTACACAGAAACTTGTCTAATTTCAAAAAAAGAACAAAAGGGGGAAATAAAACAGCCAAAATAAAGAGGGAGTGGCAATTTATTTTGGGGGGTCATTTAAGTACAATGAAGACATTATAGGCAGCAGACTCTTTCAATTGGAACCTAACACAAGACATCCGTTACAAGACAATGTTAAAATGATTTTGTTTCACCACTAAAGGCACTGCAGGAGAAATGCAAAAGCAAGGGGGAAAGTGTCAGAGTGAAGAGGGATCTTCAGAAAGGCAGAAATCTGGAGATGAGCCCAAAGAACAATGAGTACTTCACTAGACTGACAAAGCTCTCAGCTGTGATGAGAGCAGAGGGCAATTTTCCAAGATTTAAAAACTGGCAGCTTGACAATAAAGCTTTAAAAAAAATTTCCAGAATCTCATCAATGTTGTTCAGATTCAAAACCCTGCCTTTGTGAAAGATCAGATACTGTGTTAAGAACAGTTGATACCAATGGGGGAGTCAAATGTAACTAAACTTCAAAAAGCCAAGAACCCAGTTTAATTACTGATTAGATAAACTCTGCTGCCCCTGACATTTGGCCTGACAGAATAAAAGGACATGAATTTCAGTTGGTACATTAGTAGATATTTTTCTTTCACATGCAATTTAGATCACAAAATTGAAAATCACAAGACATTCCAAGAAACAAACAAAAAAAAGTACGTGATTAAGATAGGAAACAGTCAATAAAAATAGACACAGAAATGGTCAGATGTTGAAATTATTACACAGAACCTTTAAATTAACTATGACAAGTATACAAAAAACTCTAAGGGCTATAGGCTTGACAATAGACAGTATTTCAGGAAAGAAATGGGAACGGAAATGTGACAAATAAAAATAAGATATTAGAAATTGAGAATTCATAAAATCACCTTAGCAGCAGTCTGCACATAGTATTTACATATTTATCAATCTTAATTATCTATTCTTTCTTGTAGACCCACACTTTCCTCTGCTTTTATTTCTGAAGAACTTCTTTTCATTTTTTGTTGTATCAGTCTGTTTAAAGTGAATGTACTGAGACTTTTTTGGGAATTAAAGTATCTTCATTTCACCTTATTTTTAAAGGATTTTTTGTTGCATATAAAATACAAAAAAATTAAAGACTGGTAAAAAAAATTGTCAAAATTGAAATACAGAAACATATATAGCACAGAAAGCATGTACAAAAAAATGAAACAGAATCTCCTATTTATTTGAGACAAAATCAAACAATCTAACATTTTTCTACTTAAAGTTCTGAAAAAGAGAGAAGAGATAATAGGGGAGAAAAATATCTTAAGATATAATTGCTATAAACATTCTACACATTTTTTAAATATATGCATAAACTACACCTAAAATAATGTCTAAGAAAAATCAAAGATAAAAAGGAAATTATAAAACATCCTCTCCTTGAAATAAAGAACAATTTCATATAGAAGAACAATTAAAAAATTGACATATGACTTCTTGTAAGGAACAATGGAAGCCAAGAAAATAAAGAAACCTCTTAAAATGTTAAAAGAGAGAAAACTGTCAAACTAAAATTTTTATGCAACGAAATATCCTTTAAAAATGAGATGAAGTGAAGATACTTTCATTTTCATTCCCCCCCCAAAAAAGCTCAGAACATTCACTTTAAACAAAGACTGATACAACAAAAATTGAAAAGAAGTTCTTCAGAATGAAAAGAAATAAAACAAAGGAAAGTGTGTATTGGCAAGAAAGAATAGACAACCATGATTTTAAAATATGTGAGTAAATATAAAAGTCCTTTCTATTAACTTATGCACATATATACAAAACTAAATTATGTGTGTGCCATTATATATACTAGAAATAAATTTTTAAAACTGTAAAAAACAAAATTAATATAATTGGGAAGGTAGGAAGGAGGTAAATATATTATACATTGTTAAGAGTCACTCCTTAATTGCAAGGATGCATATTACATTTCTAGAGCAGTGATTTTCAACTGAGGTTGATTTTACCCCTACTCAGGAACACTTGCAATTTATGGGCCCATTTTTATAATAGGTATCTCGAAAGGGAGGTGGTTGTACAGTCATCTAGTTGGAAAAGCCAAACAATGCTATTAAATATTCTGTAGTGCACCGGACACCCTTCAGACCAAGGACTTATCTGGCCTAAAATGTCAATATTGTTTCTTACAATGGAATATTATTCAGCCATTAAAAAAATTATTCTGGTACATGCTATGACATAGATGAACCTTGAAGACATTATGTTGAGTGAAATAAGCCAGACACAAAAGGACAGATATTGTATTTATTCATTGAACAAAATAATTAGAATATGCAAATTCATAGAGACAGATAGTAGTTTACTGGTTAAAAGGGATGGAGGGAGTAGAAATAGGAATGTTTAATATGTTTAATAGGAATGTTTAATAGATGCAGAGTTACAGTTTGGGATGAAGGAAAAGTTTTGGTGATGGATGGCGGTGATGTAGCACAGTATTGTGAGTGTAATTAATAACACTGAATTTGTACTTGAAAGTGGTGAGAAATGGGGTATTTTATGTTGCTTATATGTTACCAAAATTTTAAAAAATTACAACTGTTTTAAAAAAATGTGAACCGTAATGTAAATTAGATTATCATTAATAAGATAATTATGTTTTTTCTATTGTAACAAAAGTCACATTATTGCAAAATGTTAATAATAGGGAAAACTGGGGGGAGGGTCAGTATATGGCAACTCTACTTTCTGTATAATTTTTCTGTAAACTTGCAACTGCTCTAATAAAAGTAACTAAAAAGTTAAGAACAAGAATCATTGAAATACAAATCATGCAATAAGAAATTCAACAAAGTCTAAAGTTAGTGTTACAAAATAGATTAATTAAACTGATCTATTTCTAGAAAGATCTATTAAAGAAAAAAGATACATCAAATCAACAGAACAGTAACAAAAATGAAAATCTTAATCTCACTGAAGAACCTCTAGGCACTTAAAAAGAATTCAATTCTGGTACCAGCCAAGATAGGCCAAGCAAAATATAACTCATCTCTCTCACTGATTAAACCTCTTGTAGCAGTTTGTTATTGCTTATGAATTCCAAAAATAGATATTGGATTATATTTGTAAACTGGTCACTTCCTTTGGGCATATTGGATTGTATTAAACTCTGAGGTTTCACTTTTACTTGATTAAATTATGATTAGGGCTCTGATTGGGGCAGTAGGACCTTGAGTCCCACCTCCTTGGTGGGCAAGGACTCACAACTACATGGCAGGAGAGAGTTGGAGTTTTTGATGCTTAAGCCCCAGGAAGTAAACACACAGGAGAACACAGAGGAAAAGAAATGGTTCCATAGAAATGACAGAGTCCTGGGGAAGAGAGAGAACTTGTGGAGAGACCAGAGCAGCTGAGCCTGGAGAAGAACAAGCCCAGGGAGAGAGAAGAGACTTATCCCAGCCTGTAGCTGATATTGGAAGAAGTTGGGACTATGGAGCCTTAAGAGGAAGAGGGAGTCTGAACCTTTACACATGTCAGCAGCCATCTTGCTCCAATACATGGCAATAGACTTTGGTGAAGGAAGTATTAATAATTTACACTTTATGGCCTGGTAACTGTAAGCTTCTACCCAAATAAGTCAATGGATTTCTGATATTTTGCCTCAGCACCCTTTTGGCTGACTAATACACCTCTCAACAAAATATAAAAAGCTATTACCTGACAATTCTGAAGAGTAAACAATAGAAGGCAGATTGAGGAGGGGTATCAAAACTTGGTGAACAGCCAATATAACAGTCTCCTGTTATCTTTCTCCCATTTGTCTCCCATCCTTGAACAGAAGGGCTAGTTAGGCAGCTCAATCACAATACATGTAAGGCAACAGAAACTGAGAATAGTGCATCTTTTTTCAGAGGACTAAAAAAAAACGAGACCCTCAAAGTGGAGGACCTGGGGTTTTGGTTGGGTTTAATGCAATTTGTCCATTTTCATTTTATGAGTAGCCTAAAATTTATTTACCCATTCCAATGATGGTTAACATTTGGGTTGTTTTTGGCTTGGAGTTTTGCAACAATGGCATAATGACTTTTTGGATGTGCATCCTGCTGGCACAGCTGTGCTAGTTTCTCTAGGGTAATGTTGCTGGGCCCTCAAATTTACTAGATTCTAGTCAATTTCTGTACCACATTAATTAAAAATTATATTTTCATTGATATAAAGGCAGTGGCAACTGGTGATTCTGAGGGGAGGGAGAGCAAAGAATAGGTGCAACATGGGGGCATTTTTGGAACATTGGAATTGTCCTGCATGACATTATAATGATGGATATAGGCATTATACATTTTGTCATAACCTATAAAATTGTGCAGGGCAGAGTATAAACTATAATGTAAACTACAGATGATGGTTATTAGCAATGCTTCAATATGAGTTCATCAATTGTAACAAATGTACCACACTAATGAAAGATGTTAATGTGGGAAAGTGCGTGTGTGGGGGAAGGGGGGTATATGGAAACCCCCAATATTTTTTATGTAACATTTATGTAGCCTAAAGCTTTTTTTAAAAATTTTTTTAATTGTATTTTTTGAAGATACATAGATAACAAAAAATGTTACATTAAAAAATATAAGAGATTCCCATATACCCCACACCCCTCCACACTCCTCCCACATCAATAACTTCTTTCATCATCCTGGCACATTTATTGCGTTTGGCAAATACATTTTGGAGCACTGCTGCACTGCATGGACTATAGTTGACATAGTAGTTTACACTCTCCCCCAGTACATCCAGTGGGTTATGGCAGGATATATAATGTCCAGCATCTGTTTCTGCAATATCATTTAGGACAACTCCAAGTCTCCAAAATGCCCCCACATCACATTTCTTCCCTCTCTCTCCCCTCAGCAACTACCATAACCACTTTCTCTGCATCAATGCTACAATTTTTCCCATTACTAGTCAAAATAGTTCTATAGTAGAATACCAGTAAGTCTACTCTAATCCATATTTTATTCCTCCCTCCTGTGGATCCTGGGATGGTGATGTCCACTCCACCTCTATATCGAACAGGAGCTTAGATCCCACATGGTCGATGGATGTGATTCTCTTGCTTGGAGTTATAGGCACTCTCATTTCCCTGGTATGGTGGATGACCATCTCAACCTCCCTTTTAGCTGACTTGGGTAAATCCAATGAACCAGAGAGTAGGAGTTGCAACTCTGCTAAGGCTTAGGGCCCAGCTGGTACACAGACAGGCCAGAGATTCAAGTCTCCTGAGTATACACCAACCCTAGCACCAACCACAGGTTCAGTAAAAGTGACAGAAGAGGCATATGTAGAAAGGTCACAACTGAGTCCAACTTCATCACACTCAGGAACCCAAATTCCAAAGTAGGACCCACTGACAAGGCCCTGAACTCCACAGCCATCTGCCATGATTGTTGGACCTGTGTATCTCCATAGCCCTCCAGAGCACCAGTACCTGAGGTTGTATCTACTTTGGCTATCTCGGGGATCCTCCCAAGGCATGCATAAGTGCAACCCCTCTGATGACCTCCCAAATCTTTTTTCAAGACTCTTAACCATATAAACTCATTTGTCTTTACCATTTCCCCCTTTTATTCAAGGTCTTTTTCTAGTTGCATCACCAGTTATCGATTGGTAGTAATCTGTTGGCACCAGGGAGGCTCATCCCCAGGAGTCATGCCCCACCCTGGGGGGAAGGTAATGCAATTACATGCTGAGTTTGGCTTAGACAGTGGCCACATTTGAGTAACATGGAGGCTCTCAGGAATTAACTCTTAGGCACCCTGAAGCTCTAGGCCTAGTTCATATTTCAGGTGCACAAGCTCATAAGCATAGTCATCAGTATCAAGGGCTCATGGTCAGACCATCCTTCTTCACTGGTCTTTGCCTTTGCACTTGGGGGATTGTTGCTGTTCCATTGGGGAATGTGATAAAGCTTCCCTGTCTAGGAACTCAACACTCCCTCAGTTGTCATTTGTAACTGTAACTACAATGAAAATACCCAAGCAATATCCAAACATTTTTATATACTGTATATACACGCCCTGGAGAACTCCCTTTGTGATCCAAAACTTCTTCAAAAATGAAGCCTAATATATTACCAAATTCAATTAGTAAGAAAAAGAAATGGTAATGATATGTTTAAAGATTAGAAATAGAATACATACTAATTTAGAAAAACTAAAATAAAGTAAAAAATAAATTGGGGTATTAAAAAATGAAAAATATCATCATACTTTGTTTTGACATTTTGCCTTTCATCATTGTATGTACAATGTCAAGGCAATTTCTTTCATTTCCTCCTCAGTATCTACATTTAAAAAAATTTAATTTTGTCTTCAAAAAAGTTTTAGATCACAGTAAAGTCACATATACAATATAGGGGACTCCCATATATCCAACATCAAGCCCTTTTATCTCTTCCCCAGCAATGATCTTTTTACATGTTCATGTTATATTTGCTGTTGCTAATATAAAGATATTGAAACATAGCTACTAAACATGGTTCCATTTTGGTTTACATTATGGTTTGTATTTTGACTGTACAACTTTCTAAATTTTTAGTTACATTATGGTTTACATTATGGTTTACATTTTAGCCTGTAGAATTTTATGCCCTTTTGGTGACATTTAACATGTCCTATATCCATCATTGTGTGATCTTGTGGAACACTCTATTTGCCCCCCAGTTACCCTGCTTCCATCTATTCTCTTCCTGTCACCCACTCCCCTCATGGCCCACAGTGTCAACCAAGCTTCACTGCTTGAAGGACCAGATTCACAAATACTTGCAACAATGCTGAGGGCTTGACACACTAGGCTGTCCTACCCCACTGGAAGCCACCAATTCTCTCAAAAGACACAATTCCCCAAGTTTGAGGGCATCAGGCCTCCCCAGAATGGAGGTATACCTTCCCACACATTGTATGGGTCTCCACCTAATGATGTAACACATTATCACAAGATGAGCACTCACACACTCCCTAGAAGCCTGCCCCTGTGCCAGATCCCCCCCCCCTCCATTAAGCACCTTAAATAGGTAACTGTTCCTTATTATATTTTCTAAAGAGTTTTTTCAACATTATAGTTTCAACCATATATCTAACAATCTCCCATGTTCATCTGTTCCCCCCAACCCTCCCCTCAACATATATGTAGTCTAAAGCTTCTTTAAAAATAAAAAAAATTAATATAAAAAAAGAAAAAAAAGAATTATCCTTACTTTTTAGTTCTTTTTATGATATTGCTTATAAGACAGTAATTTGGATCTCAAATACACACTGATCAAAGTACTTGCTCGTTTTTGGGTACCTGTTAAATTATGACTAAATTATTATTTTTTTGGAATAACTGGAAATGTACCTAATAAAGAGCACAGGAGGCTATGCCTTAACACGTTTTATTTGGGATGCTCACCATACAGTTAAGTCATTACTAGTACACCACATATGAGAGCTTTACTTTTCTCTTGAAAGTGCATATCTGTGTGTGTGTGAGAGAGAGAGAGAAAGAAAGGCAATATACTTTGGAATACAATAATTTTCTATTTTTTTTAAAAAACTGTGAAATAACTCTTCATGTCAAAGGTTGAAGATATTTTGCCAGACCATTAAATGATTTTTGTAATCATTGAGTGGTATTTCTAAAGCTGAACTTCAGAATATAATGGAAATTAATTTTCCTGGTTGTTTTGTGTGTGTGTGTGTGTGTGTGTGTGTGTGTTAAGGTGAAATGAATCTTCACTCTTTCATGTATTTCCTGAAATTTTCAGGATGAATTTGCTATATGTTTTAGGCTATTTCAGCTCTCAAATGCCTATGGTACATTTTCTTAGAGCTCTTGTGATCATTTTTAAAGACAGTTTTGCCAAATTATAGAAATAAAAGGTACTATTTGTATAGAATATAGTTGAGAAAAATTAAAAATGTCACTTTTTTGCAATACTTAAAGATAGAAGAATGTGTTCTTTAAAATTTTATCTTGGATATGAATAAATTTCTGTGTTTTGTGCACTATATTTTATGAGATACATTAGAACATTTTAAGTTAAATATAAATATATTGTTAGTGTAGTTTTGGCATGGTATATTCATGATAGAACTGTAATCTATCATACCCACAGTTCTGAACATTTCTTGACTCTTCATGTTTCATTATAGGTGTGTTAAATTATTGTTGAGGACTTTCCTTTGGGAAAGCTACATGTATAGGGAGTTTCCCTTTTTTTTTTAATCCGCCCCCCACCCCCATCCCATGGCTCTTTGCATGCTGTCTGTTCTCTGTGTCCATTCGTTGTGCATTCTTCTGTGTCTATATTTCTTTATTTTTTAAAAAATTTCCCTCCCTGCCCCCCTAGTGGCTTGATTACTGTCTGCCCTCTGTGTCCATTCATTGTGTGCTTTTCTGTGTTTTCTCTTGTCTCCCTTGTTGTCATGTCACCTTGCTGAGTCAGCTCTCTGTAACACTTGCGGGCTGGCAGCTCTCTGCAGTGTGTGGGTGAGCCTGCCTTCAGAAGTAGGCCCTGGGACATGAACCCAGGGCCTCCCCTATGGTAGACAGGAGCCCAACTGATTGAGCCACCGCCACTTCCCGGGAGTTTCCCTTTTATGAATTCTGCCTTCCAGTTCTGATGTGTCCCTAAAAATCTGTCACTTCACTTTAAATAGTAAAAGTCTAATCACTTTTTCTTACCAAAACTCAGAAGTTTTTAAGTCAGGTTCACTATTTGTTGAAATAAGCAACAAAACACCAACTCTATGAAATTAAGGAACTGTTGTTTCTGCCCTGTCACATTACTTTCTCACCAACTCACATTCTCTTCAACATCCTCCTTCAACTTTACAAGTCATAAATGGCAACAGGTCAATGAAAATGTCATTGTTTATACAGCAACACTCCTTTAGGCATAATCAACATTCAACTACTAAATTCACATAAAATAGCAGGCCCAGGGCCCAGGCTAACCCAATCCAATGATAAAGGCAGAAGTCATCTGAGAGATACAAAAAGGGACAGAGTATGTGAAGGTGGTGGAAAATAAACAAAACCATGTTGAAACCAGATGGTGACTTGTCTATGAGTGTCTGTTTTACTTACTAGGACCCAACATGATCAGGCCCTGCTTGATTCATTGGATTTCTCTCCCACCACTATAGCTCTTGATCCACCAAATGCCAACCCACGTTAACCTGCTTTCAATTGGGTTCAGTTAACTCAAAAGAGTTAAGCTTTTCCTGCCATTCTTTATACTTGGAATTTTTTTCTCCTCCTTTTCCACATAGTAGTTTATTCTTGCCTTCCTGATCTCAAATGCCATTTCTTCATGGTATTGTATCCAACTGCCCAATCTAAAGTAGTACCTTTATCTTTTCATTTATAGGACTCATCACATTTTGAGGTCATTTTTTTTTAAACTTCTGAGTAAATGAAACCACCAACATTACTGTATTTTTGGCTGTATCTATTATCAAATGTTTGACTCTACTTTGCTTGATCTTTCTGTACTATTTTTTATTTTATTGTATTAATTGTTTTATAACTCATAAAAAAGAAAGAAGTAAAAGGAAAGCATTCACTCAAAGTTTACCATCCAGGCATAATACCATTTAATGGCACTGTTACGGTGAAAAAAAATTAGAGAAAATCCAAGTATCATCAGTAGATAAATGTGTAAATAAGTTATAGTATATTCATTTAAAATACCATACAATAATTATACTGGCTTATGATTAGAACATCAGGAACATCTTCTCATTTGACTGTTTTCTACAATATATTTTAATATAGCATTAAATAGTATAGCATTATTTAGTAATGCAAACTACTCTTTAATGTTTTATGCTAGCAATTTTTTCAATTATGTAAATGCTTTACTAAATATGCATATATAGATCTTTTGTATTTGTGGGTGTAGGTTTGTATGGAGAGAAGGAGTTCTGGAATTTTTTATTCATTTTATTGGCCCTTTAATTTCACTTCCAAAATTATATCTTTAGGAACTACTTTGTATAAGGGCACAAAAAATCTGAATATGGTTTACTTTTGAATTTCGTTTACACTGACTAAAAATTTTTAAAAATCTGAATTCTCTAAGATATTGTGTAGACTTCATAAGCTATACTGCATTTCTATAATGAAATACCATGAAAGCACAATAAAGATGGTACATGTGTATCAGATTTCCAAAGAATGTGCATGAGGGAAGCAGCTGTGGCTCAATCAGTTGGGCTTCCATCTACCATATGGGAGGACCTGGGTTCGCATCCCAGGGCCTCCTTGTGAAGGCAAGCTCACCAGCACACTGCGGAGAGAAGCCAGCCCACAGAGAGCCAACTCAGCAAGGTGACGCAACAAAAAAGGAGACAAGCAAAAAAAAAAAAAAATGCAGAAGAACGTGCAGCAAATGGACACAGAGAGCAGACAGCAAGCAAGCCACAAAGGGGGGCGTAAATAAATAAATAAACAAATAATAAATACAGACACAGAAGAACACACAGTGAATGGACACAGAAAGCAGTAACAAGCAAAAAAGCTGCAGGGGGGGATAAAAAAAGAATATGTATGATATAATCCTATTTGAAAATGGTATTAATATTTTTATGTGTGCATATGTTTAAAGAACTATTTGATTGTTGATATTTTTTAAGATTTCAGATAGTTAAAAAGTGATTTTTATCCTACTTTACCTTTATTTGCAACTGATTTTTCTACAGTGTATTTATCTAAGTGTGGGCAAAAGAAGGATTAGAAAAGCGCTATCTTTTTAAAAAATATATTTAGTGTGTGTTTGTGTACGGTTGTGTGTGTTTTAATATCTGGGAGTACAAGAGCCTTCTCATCTTTTTACACAGCTTTCTTGGCTATTCACAACTTATTTTTTCTGATAATACTTATATACTTTTGCTATTTTTTTGAAAATCCATTTCTATCTTTATTGGAATGAAGAAAATGGAAAATATATATATATGCACTTTTCTTATTCAATAAAATTTACATTTCTATTCATACCTATTTTCCTTTATGCTTCTGATTAAATATACAAACACACACACAAACATGCATACATATTCTCTGTGTAAATGATATGTATCTCTTGCTAAATTTATTCCTTTGGTCTTTTACAATTTATATTTTTCTTATTTATTATATTTTTCTTTCATTTCAATTTTGTATTTTTCATATATACCATTTATATTTGTTTATATTGAATTTATATACCCCAGGAAAGCATGTTCTTAAACATAATCCACTCCTGTGGGTTTGAACCTCTTGGAAATAGGACCCTTTGATGAGATTATTTCAGTTAAGGAGTGATCCCACTCAATCAGTATAGGTCTTTAAGCCTATTACTGAAGACTTTTATAAGCAGAATGAAACTCAGACAGAAGGAAAGCCATGGGAAACAAGAGCTGAAAGTCAATGGAACCCAGAAGAGAAGAGAGAGGCAGGAGAGGCTGCCATGTGCATTGCCATGTGACTAAGGCCCAGGACCAAGAATCTCCAGCTGCCAGTTCCAGAAAGCCAGTCTTTGGGAAGAAGCATCACCTTAATGACACCTTGATTTGAACTTTTCCTAGCCTCAGAATTGTGAGCCAATAAATTCCTGTTGTTAAAGCCAACTGAGTGCATGGTATTTGCTTTGGCAGCTAGAAAACTAAAACAGTAGTTGTGATAAATTGCTGTTACTTCTAATAAGTTTTTAGTTGATTTTCTACAGGTCATAGTTTAGATAGACTATAAATTTTCTTCAGTTCATAGACAGGTAGATGATTTTCTACTTCATTGCAATAGTTATATTTTATTTCCTCTATCTCCTTACAGTGACTCTGATAATTAAAGCAATACTAAATAATGTTGGAGATGTTTGTATTTATTTTTCCTGACTCTAATGGAAGAGTCTATATCTATGCTACATTAGGCATAAAGACATTTTGCAGAAGTAAGATTCTTCTATTCTTGGATCAAATTTGTTTCTTAATTTTCTGTTTTATTTTTTAATAATCAAAATGGATTTTGAGGTATTAAAGTATGTTTGGGGCATCTATTGAAATAATTCAATATTTTTTCATGTTATATACATGCCATGATTGTTTTTAAAGATATACTCCTTGTTTCTTTCAAATTAATAGTAATAATCTTCATACAATAACATACCTTATTTTGAAAGCATTTTACACAATTTCACCAGCTTATTTTTTTAGATTAAAGTTAAATAGCTAGGATAGACAACCAGCAAGATGGCAGTGGAGTGAAGAGCACCTACAGTCAGCTCTGGCTACAAGGCTGTTAGTAAACACCAGAGTTATCTGGAGCTATCTGAAGCACCTGCTTGGGGGCTTCAGGAGGCCAGAAGAGCATCCTGCAACATACTTGAAGGAATGGAAAGAGACTTCCCATCTGCAGAGAAGATTCGTAGAGTGCTCCACACCATGGAGGCCAGTGCCCATCCTCCAGTGAAGGCACAAGTCACCACAGGAGCTGTTCCATGACTGGAATTGAAAGCTCCACTTCCCAAAAACGGGGGAGGAAGAGACGGTTGGACACCAACTTCAGTTACTGATGAGTAAATTAGCAGGCTAAAGTGTAATCCGAAGAACAGCTGAAGTTTGAGCCTGTCTAAGTCAGAAAGAGGCCTGTAGCTGCCATCTTAACTCCATGCCTGGCATGAAGGGAAGTGGGACGGACTGAAAATCACAGTGCTGGTGGGGACCGGCTTCTTTCCATCCAGATCAGATTGCCGTTCTAGTCAAAGGCCCAGCTTTACCGCCAGAAGGGAGGAAGCTGTGGGGACTTGCACCAGCCTCATCAGGAAATTACTGACCAAGCCACAGATGCTGGTGATTATTCTACTCTGGTGGCATGAGCCCCCAGGAGCTATTCTGTGACTGGAATTAGAAACTCCATCTCCCAAAAACAGGGGAGGAAAAGAAGGTTTGCCACCAATTTAGGCTACTGATTGGTAGACTTGGCTGGCTAAGGTATAACCCTAGGAACAGCTTGGGTATGACCCTGTACAAGTCCGAAATGTGCCAGCGGTTGCCATTTTGACTCAGTCCCCAGCATGAGGGGAGCAGGGCTGACTGAAAATCACAGTGACTGTAGGAACCAGTTTCTTTCACCCAGATCAGCCTACAGCCCTAGACTAGGCTTCTGCCACAACTCTGGCAGGGAGGAGGCTGGTGGGCCCTGCACCAGCTTATCCAGGTAACTGCAGATACCTTTGCTGGCACAGACTGAATAAATGGAAGTCTACTGGGGCAATAGCAGACATCTTGGACCTGCACTGCATACATTGCTGCCCACACCTACAGCTCTAGGCCTGCCCCAGGCAGGGAGAAAAGGGTGGGAAACTTCATCAGTCCCTCTGGGAAACTATAGTCTAGGCCTGCATGACTTGGATAATTCCACACAGTTGTGACTCTGTCCCTACGCCTTGCAAAGGAGAAAGTTGGAAGAAGCTTCATCGGTTCCTGGGGCGAAGAGCAGCTTGAGTCTCTACAGCTTATAGCACCAATTACATCCTTGGCTCCTACTACACAGCCAGCAAGGAAGAAAGGGCAGGAAGCCCTAAACTAAAGAGAAAAACTGCACCCAGAATAAATACTCTAGTAAGCCAGATGTGAAGACACCAACAAAAAATTACAATCCACACCAAGAAACAGGAAAATATGGCCCAGTTAAAGAAACAAGATAAGCCTCCAGATGACATAAAGGAGTTGAGACAACTAATCATAGATGTTCAAACAAATCTCCTTAATAAGTTCAACTAGATGGCTAAAGAGATTAAATATATTAAGAAGACATTGGATGAGCACAAAGAAGAATTTGAAAGCATACATAGAAAAATAGCAGATCTTAAGGGAATGAAAGGTGCAATAAATGAAACTGAAAAAAACATTGAAATCATATAATAACAGATTTGAGGAGGCAGAAGAAAGGATTGGTGAGCTTGAAGAAATGGCTTCTGAAAATGAACATACAAAAAAACAGATGAAGAAAAGAATGGAAAAAAATTGGACAAGGTCTCAGGGAACTAAATGACAACAAAAGGCAGGCAAACATATGTGTCATGGATGCCCCAGAAGGAGAAGAGAAGGGAAAAGGGGCAGAAATAATATTTGAAGAAATAATGGTAGAAAATTTCCCAACCCTATTGTAGGACATATATAGCCATGTCCAAGAAGCACAAAGTACTCCCATCTGAAAAAATCTGAATAGACCAACTCTGAGACACATACTAATCAGAATATCAGATGCCAAAGACAAAGAGAATTCTGAGAACAGCAAGAGAAAAGCAATGCATAACATATAAGAGATATCCAATAAGATTAAGTGCTGATTTCTCACCAGAAACCATGGAACCAACAAGATAGTTGTCTGATATATTTAAGATACTGCAAGAGAAAAAATTCCAGCCAAGAATCTTATACCCAGCAAGACTGTCTTTCAAAAATGAGGGCAAAATTAGAATATTCACAGATAAACAGAAACTGAGAGAATTTCTAAGCAAGAGACCAGATTTTCAGGAAATACTAAAGGGTGTGTTAGAGCCTGAAAAGAAAAGACAGGAGAGGGGGGCCTGGAAGAGAGCATGGTACTGGCCTTAAGGCAGACATAATGGAACCAAATTTATGGTTCAGAAACAGACCCTCACAAGTATGGTCAAGTTATCTTTTTTTTTTTTTTTTTTTTTTTTTTTTAAAGATTTATTTATTTATTTAATTTCCCCCCCTCCCCTGGTTGTCTGTTCTTGGTGTCTATTTGTTGCGTCTTGTTTCTTTGTCTGCTTTTGTTTCTTTGTCTGCTTCTGTTGTCGTCAGCGGCACGGGAAGTGTGGGCGGCGCCACTCCTGGGCAGGCTGCTCTTTCTTTTCACGCTGGGCGGCTTTCCTCACGGGCGCACTCCTTGCTTGTGAGGCTCCCCCACGCAGGGGACACCCCTGCGTGGCACGGCACTCCTTGCGCGTCGGGCTCCCCTACGCGGGGGACACCCTTGCGTGGCACGGCACTCCTTGCGCGCATCAGCACTGCGCATGGGCCAGCTCCACACGGGTCAAGGAGGCCCGGGGTTTGAACCGTGGACCTCCCATATGGTAGACGGACGCCCTAACCACTGGGCCAAAGTCCGTTTCCCCAAGTTATCTTTGATTAGCCTGTCAAACTCACACAGCTCAGGCAGAACAATCCATTCAACAAACGGTGCTGAAAGAATTGGATATCCATAGCTGAAAGAAGGAAAGAGGACCCCTATCTCACACCTTATCCAAAAACTAACTCAAAATGGATCAAAAAACTAAAAATAAAAGCAAGAACCATAAACTTCTGGAAGAAATTGTAGGTAAATATCTTCAAGTCCTGGTGGTAGGTGGTCGATTCTTAAAGGAGATAAAAGGAGGACTCAGATGGACTACTGATGTTTAATGTATGTAGAAGTTTTAATTAGCTTTACTATAAAAGTGTAGAAATGTATAGAGTGGATGGTAACAAATAGTGAGTAACAGCTAGTTTATAAATGGGGATGTGGCTGAAAATGGTATTCTAGGTATGTAAATGCCAATTGACAGAATGCTAGAGAATAATCTAGGAACTGGATAGCACAGTAAACCAAGAGGTGAATGAGAATTGTGGTGGATGGTACAGATGCAAGAGTGTCCTTTGTGAACTAGAGCAAATGTACATCACTATTGCAGGTTGTTTGGAATGTGGAGAAGCACCAGAAAAATACAGCTGGAGTGACCTAGGGACTGTGATTAGCAGTAATAATATAATATTCTTGCATCTATGCCAAAGATGTACTGTACTGATAATGAGGCAGTATGGAAAATGTGTGCCAAAGGTACACTATGGACATGGTAAAAATCAGATAATACTAGCCTATCTGTAACAAATGTTCCACCACTGTGTGGTGTGGTGATGGAAGGATGTTGTTTGGGAATTCTGCATATGTGCATGTTTGTTTTATAAGTTTACATCTTTTGTCATTAAAAATATATTTTAGAAAAATAGGGTGGGTTTGGGAAAAAACACACCAAATGTAAGATAAGGACTATAATTAATAGTAAAATCTAACAATATTCTTTCATAATTTGTAACAAATGTCTCATGACAATGCAAGGCGTTGATGGAGGGTTGATGTATGGGACCCCCCTATATGATGTTATGCATGTATGATTTGTAAGTTCACAACTTTTACTATGCGCTGAATTATTTATGTATGTTCATATATAAATGATGTAAAGATAATAATAATAGGGTGGGTTGGGGGAAAATACTCTGTTTAGTAGTAATATTTTGACAATGCTCTTTAATCATTACTTAAAAAGGTTTAACAAAAATGCAAAATATTGGTGGTAGGGTGAGTTATAAGAGTCCTGTATGATGTTACATATGTTTGTTTTGTAAGTTCACAATTATTACTATACACTTATTGTTTATGCATGTTTATCTATGAGTGATATACTTCAATAAATTAGTTTTTAAAAAAGGAAAAAAATTAAATGGCTAGAAAATTCATTCAAGTAGGATTAGAACTAAATAGTTACATTAATTCCATCCCAGCTTATCTAATATTTTACAAAATATCTTTTTGTATTTCATGAGATGCTACAAGTATAAATCATTCATTTGAGTAACTTTTCAGCTATCAAGGGATAGCTTCGGTTCTGTGAAACATTTGTGATCAAAGTACCATGATGTCTTGCCAACTTCCCTACGGAGGAAGTACCATCAAATAATATAATTGGATTATATCTTACATGATACTCAACTGTTAACTGATGAAAACTATTTCTAGCTTAGAACTTCATTGTTTGACACTGGAGCTTGCCATGATTTTGGCAGGAAATTATTGTGCATGTTAAAATTTGCCCTCTCATAAACTATTTTGATGGCAGTTACAATGGCAGTGAAATTGAAAAGAACTTTTGCTAGGTCCATGCATTTTCTATTTAAATTTTCTCCTTGCTGTTTATATAGTAAATAGAATACTTGGGTCTGATCAAGAGCTATATCTTACATCATGTTATCTCCATCTCAAAAATACTGCATTTGTACATCCATTATGATAGCTATTATTTATAAAATGGAAAGTAACAAATGTTGACAAGGATGCAGAGAAATAGGAGCATTCATATATGGTTGCTAGAAATGTAAAATTGTGCAACTATGGCGGATATCAGTGTGGCAGTTCCTCAGGAGATAAACATAAGATTAAGATCCAGAAATTCTATTCAAGAAATACATCCAAAAGAATTGAAAATGGCAACTGGATCAGATATTTGTGAACTATTGTTCATAATAACATGGTGGTATATACAAAGATTGGAATATTAATCTGCCATAAGAAGGAATAGAGTCCTGATATGTGCTACAACATGAATGAACCTGGATGACATCATAATGCATGAAATAAGTCAAATGTAGAATGACAAATATTATATGCTTTTACTCAAATAAAATAGAATGAACAGATTCATAGAGATAAAGTACATTAGAACTTACTAGGGGTCGGAAGCTATGAGGTGGGGATTAATGGTTAATGGAAGCAGAGTTTCTGTTTAGATGATGAAAAGTTTTGGTAATGGATGATGGTGATGGTGGCACAATATTGTAATTAATATCACCAAATTGTATATACATAAGTAATAATAATGGGAAATTATGTTGTATATATGTTACCACAATAAAAATTTAATATTTTTAAAAATTATTTCAATGGACATGCAATAAGTGCTAAGTAAATGCTTGTTGAATGAAACCCACAAAAGCAGAATGAACTGGAAGGTGTAAATTAGAAGCATCACTTAATCTTAATCTTTTATAATCTATGCTTTAATTTACAAGACTGGCCTTAATTCCAGTGGTGAGTCTTATTGATAGAACAAAATTACTGGTTTGTGCTTTCCTTTGAAAACATTTATTTCTCCTAACACATGGATATCCAAACAATCAATTATTTATGATTTTTCCACTACTCTGATTGAAAATCTCCTTTGTGGCAGGCAGTATCTCTGTGTTGAGAACATGGTAGTGAGTGAGACGAACAAAGCCGTGACTATGATAATCAGTACTCAAACACAAAAGTCTGTTGCAGAGAATGGTAAACAGTATGAAAAAATAAAATTGAAAAACAGGAAAGAGTAAGTAGGTTGGAGCTGCAGCCTGCTGTAGCTCAGGAGCTCAGGGACAACCTCTCTGCAGGTAATGTTTCAGCTGAAACTTGACTAGTTTGCACAAGGTCCGGCTTTCCTTCAACTGAAAAAAGATTGAAGTCAGCATAGTTAATTCCTAAGCATGCACTCGATTACATTTTCATTTTTTTCTCCAGGAGAGACACTGCCTTCTGCTTCATTCCAAAACAAAAACACCATAGAGAGATAGACACATTGCTTCCTTGGGAGTGATTCTTATTTTAGTTAGGAACATAATGGTGTTAGGCCAAAAGGGTGAATATTGATTTACACTTGTGTCAGGGTCCTTCTTAGGGAAATATATGGAAATTGCTATCAACAGTGCTACTTATAATTTTAGAGAACAATTAAAGTTGGATAGAAGAGAAGCTGAAAATAGGGGGTAAAGATGTTTAAAATCTGCTTTCTATTTTCCTGGAGTCCAGCACTTCCCTTAGCTCTTGCAAAGACAGACCCTCAAATCTCATAGCCTTGTATGAAATAATATGAGTGCCTTTGATGCAGTTTCTAAATGATTTTGTGTATTAGCACTTTGCAAAACAAATGACAGATAACAGAGCAAGAAATTGCATGAAGACACATTTCCAACTATGATAAACCTCGTGAAGCATCAAAACTTACAATATTTATGTACCCCCTTCCTAGTCCCACTCCCAGCAGAAATAATACTCTGGTCAGCCAAATACAGTGAAGAGGGAGCAAGAGCGTGAACTGAAATCCACTGGTTGTTTGGGGATTTGAATGATTTAATACACCATCATGCTCCCAAGTTTCTAAATTCCCACAAATGAAATGAACGTGTACTAATGCACCTTTCTAGAACACTGTAGTCATGAGATCACCCAACTCACAAAGACATAGTTTTAAGTATGTCCTCAGTTTCCTGGCCTATTTAGTTGGTGTATAAAATGGGGGTGGATAATGTATTCTTTCAGATCCTTTAGTACAAACATTGAATTTGGGCTTCTAGCTATAGGGGACCTGGTCCAACTCTCCTCTTAAGAAAGACATAGTGGTTTCTTCATCCTCTTGGTTGTAAATATGCTAATCCCTTCTATAAAGTAACGCTTTCTCCCGAATGGTGCCTGATGAAATCATGTTAAATTTAGGTAACAATGAATCATTATATTTGGCTGGTTTCCCTTGGCTTTGTCTTCTAAGGTGGAGCTATGCTGGAAACCTTGGGCTCTAAAAGCATTTGTGTTCTGCTAAGTCTTTTCGTCTGTAATAAATAGAGATTATTCCTTCCCTATAGAGTTAGTGTTATGATCAATCGGGTTTTATCCCTTCTAGAGTACTGTTGTCCATCTTAACAATTTAGGTTAAGATTTATTGAGCTTTTGCAACATGCCAGCCCTATTTAAATCACTTTATATGCACCATCTCATTCAAACCTTTACAACATTACTATGAAATGGATACTACTGCTATGCCCATTTGCAAATGAAGGACCTTTGGCATCCAAATATTATGGAAGGTGTAACAACAAGAACAAAGGCAATCTGATACCAAAGTCAGTGGTTTAGGTTATCGTTGGTACATGCTGTAGGGCAAATGAGCTGTCAGGGGACTCAAGAGCAGTTTACAGAAAGCAGAAGTCCTGAATGGACAGTCAAGCCCATACTAGTAAAGGAAGAAGATCATGCTAGGTTATGCTAAAAATTGTGGCAGTTAAGCCATGCTTGGACCAGTATGTCACCAGAGGTCTTGACATACTGAGCACATATCTTACCATGAATAGAGGGCTTGTCCATGGGATCAGAATTCAGGGTGTCAGGCCACAACTGAAGAAACAGGCTACACATGGAGCCATATTGTTGGAAGAAAAACATATGGCTACCAAGTGTAGCATAAACTGAACCCAAGGGAAAAGAGCAAAGATCAGATTCTGGGCAGAGAAGGAAATCGGATTCAAGATCTGCCTGAGAGATCCTGAGAACAGTTTGTGCTACGACTAGGAAGAACAGACTGATGTCTTGGCTTAAGCACTCCTTTTCATGTGTCTTGCCATTGACACAAACCCTAGTGTTGAAGCTTGATGATTTCTAGCAAGGTAAAAAGATTAGGATCTAGAAGAACATCTTCCACGTCTAATAAGATAACACTAGACTATGGCCTATAGAGAACCGTCATGATTATCTGTAATTAGTAGGGGACAAATACCTTCACAACTGCTTCAAGTATTTTGGTGAGTGGCTAAAAGTATTATCTCTTGTGTTCTTGTTTCACAAACCCTAGCAAACCCTGAAGGATTAGGCTGTATAAATGGACTAACTATGTAAACATCTCTTCTATGGGTAAGATTTCCTAGTCCCAAATTGTTTAGAATCATAACATCCTCTATTACATGGGCTCAGAGTACAATATTACATACCTTCTACAATAGCAGGAAAAGTATTTCTGAGAGTGTTCACTTCAACCAAATGTTGTGAGTACTATTGTGAAGCTAACTTCATGTAATGCAAAGTGCTGCATAGATATTGGCCACCATCTACATGTTTTAACAAGTGTTTCAGTAAAATATTTCATTCTATTATTCCTACTCTTAGATCCCTCTGTTCTGAAGTCAGGGAAATTGAATGGAAAGGAGGGAGGGCAAGTCGAATTACTGAAATTAAGAATTTATCTGTGGTGATGGCCTTACTGGTTTCTTCACTCCCAACAGGTAGATATGTGTAACAATGTCTCTTGGAAGCCTGCTTGTAAAAACTTGACTCTTTTTCATTAAAGAACAAGTAACTTCCACCTTTCAAAAACAATTTCCTAAAAGGAGAGAATAACCCCGAATGTTTGGGGTGGAAGTTTTTAAAAATTTACCACATTTTCATTTTCATCAATTCCAAGTATAACTTACCAGGCATTCCCTTCAGCTTATGTTTAAACCCATGTGTATCTCGATGGAAATCCAATCCATATGTTTTTGATTCATTTACACTTAGCTCATCAAAATATTGTTTTGCAAGAGCTATTTGATGTCCAAAAAAGCTTTGAAAAGCTCTTTTTCTTAGAAACAGGAAGTCAGTTTTTGCCAAATATAAACAAACACATTCCCCTACACTCTGTGCTCATATTTTAATTGGAAATTTAGAAGACAGAAGGTTAGAGAGATTGCTAAACCTGTCCAAAAATGAATTCTTTCTCTTTATGGCATGGCACTGAAATGCATTCTCATTTTCTTTGTCTTAAATTTTGTGTTTTATTTTGGGGGATGGGGTAAATTTCCCTACAAGTGGTCCACATGCTTAAATTAAGATTCTTTATTTTATATTAATTTTCTTTAAATTGTGTTTCTAATCTCAATTTTCTTAAAATAAACCATTTCTTTCAGGAGATTACCAGGATTAAGCATTTGTCTGATAGAGTTTCAAATAAAATTACATCCCTCATAAACCTGTGAGTTTGGTCAGAAAAATAACTCTGCTCTGTGTGGTTGGCTTTAGTAAATGGCTACATTGATGCCAGACTTAGTCGTATCATTTCCCTTGTTCATATTCTCTTGAGGTTCAATCAAAGCATGATGAAGGCTTCTACGAATCCCACAGAAAAAGACATCAATCTACAGGTGACAGGGTCCAGCAAGTCAACTAAAAAAAAAAAAAGTGCCTAGAACCATCAACCTATTGTAAGAACCCTCAATTACATACATGTGACCAATATTTAGTATTACCATTTTTAGTATTACCATTACCAATATTTAGGAGTACCATTTCCAAGCTTCACTGAGAGTAATTTGGAAGCCCACTCTGTCTATTCTCATGAGCTTTTCAGGCAAGCACAGAAGTAAATCCAGCAAGTGGGATGGCAACACAAACCGGGTGCTAAACAAATAGGTAGGCAGGTGAGCTAGAGCAGACAGGTATGAGAAGACCATAGGGAAAATGTAGACTTTGACCCTGAAAAAGCCAAGAGTCAAAATTAAAGGTTGAGTGAAGCATATGTAGTAATAGATGAGGCTAAAAGTAGGGAAACATAGTACAGGAGTGGAATGTGAAAAAGCAGAAACTGAGGCTGAAATGAAGTAACAAATGGTTCTGAGAAAACTCAATGTCCATATGCAAAAGAATTAAGTTGTATCCCTATCTCACACCATATACAAAAACTAATTCAAAATGGATCGATGACCTAAAGAAAAGAGCTAAACCCGTAAAACTCTTAAAAGATAACATGTAAACAAATCTTTTTTACACTGGAATTGACACTAGAGTCTTAGATATGACACCAAAAGTACAGACAATAAAATATACAACAGATAAATTTAACTTCTTCAAAACTAAAAACTTTTGTGTATCAAAGGATATTAGCAAGTAATGAAAAGCCAGCCTGCCAAATGTGAGAAAGTGTAGCAAATCATGTATCTGATAAGAGTGTAATATTCAGAATAAATAACAAAAGCCTTAACTCAATAACAAAAAGACAAACACCCAATTTAAAAATCGGTAAAGGATTTGAACAGACATTTTTCCAAATAAGATATAAAAAAGGCTGATACACACTTGAACATCATTAGCCATCAAAGAAATGAAAATCAAAACCACAATGAGCTAACATTTTATACCCACAAGGGTGGTTGTTAGTTTAAAAAATAGTAAAAAATGTGTTGAAGAGGATACAAAAGATGAGCGTTGGCGTAAGCACTCTAGGATGGCAAAAGGGGATCGTCCCCTTACTGGTGGAGTAGAACATGTGGATGAATTATCTTGGTTTAAAGGCCAAGCAGACAATCCTTGTGGATCTGATACCTACAGTAGCCTCTTCAATAAGCCAAATGAACCTTCCTTACTGCTCCATAAAAACCTCCTTTACTGAATATGAGGTATAGAGAAGGGAGATTGTGGTACCGGGATATAACTCAACATCCATACCATGGCTCAAATCAAAATCCAATAACTAGTTATTTTAAGGATTTAAATATAAACGTACTAATGAAATGGAAATCCCACACCATTCATTAAAATCAAATTCTCTATTAACCTGAGACCTCTAGTGTTTAATAAAAATAACTGATGGATTATGTAGTACCTTTTGCCTGCTATGATTCCTATAAAGACTTTTACCTAGAGATTTCAAATTGTGAGTGACAATAGCATTATTTGCTTTTGATATACTAATAAACTGAAAGCTGTATTTGGTCTCAACAGTGACACATTAAATAGGCCTGGGCCCTTGATGGGGTTAAGGTATGTCCAATTGCTCAGACCTTACTAGGTCACTTACTAAATCAAAGGGTTGGAAGGACCTTAGACATCATGAAATTAACACCGCTCCAGTGCTTGATTATCCCCTATGCGATCTAGAATTTGCTTCAATATCTTCACTGAAACTGGAAATTATGATCTCCTGGAATAGGCCACTCCATTTGGGAGAACCTGATTGTAGGAAAGTTTTTCTTTATGTTGACTAAATTATATCTCCCTGTAACTATCTTCCTTTGATCCTGTGTCTTTAAAAAGTAGGATATGGCTTTTTTGTTTGCTTTTGTTCATCTTTTCAGGTACTTGCAGATGCTGTCACATGCCTTTCTAAATTACCCACAGTTCCTTCATTATTTCCTCACATGGCATTGCTTGTACTTGCCTTCTCATTGGCCACTCTCCTCTGGCTAGACATGCTCCAGTTGCTGATTAATTTGTCCAACTCTTCTTGGTAATTCCACAATTTATAGAACTTCCAAGAATCCCTCTCACTCCAGGGATGAGTTTGGACTGGGCCAGATTTTCTTCTAATCTCATAATCCAAATTCTTTGAATTACAATTCCAGGTCTGACCCAATCATTACTGATTTCTAAGGAGAAGCAATATGTCAAGTTTTCATCACCACAGTTTGCTTGTTCTTTCTGTATAACACACCCCTTTTTAAAGTTCTGTGACCCATGATTCATTTTCACAATACCAGGAAAAGATCCCCCCAAAACAACTTGTAGTGCCTTTTGGATTTACATTGCTCCTAAGAGAATCTTGCCACCTTGAAACCAAAGTTTCATTTGGGGTTCATTAGGTAGAAAGTCCAGATCATAGTGTTTTGAACAAGCTACACAAGAATTAGAGCATTTTCTTATTATTACCTTGTCAAACCAACCAGGACAGATTCTTATATTCTTAATTATGCAAAAATGGCAGATTGAAGTCAATGCAACAGCACATGCAAGGCAGGGTTTTATGAAGTCCCTCTACTTAATCTAGTAAATTTCATCTGTGAATGTTCACAAATTATTTTTCAATTGGTTGTAATGCTTGTTTATTTTCTCTTCTTTTCTGCTCAGACTGAGCTTAGAGAATATTTTTCATGACATCTTGGAAATATGTCCAATTTAGGAGTGAATGTTGAGAATTTTTCGTTGCTGCTGAAGGAAAGGAAGATATAATATTTTTAATTTGTCATTTAAAAATATAACCAAAACTTTTTCACTCTTACTTCTATATCTCATTTCATCTATCTACTTTTCTTGGTCAAGTTATTGACAATCGTTTGCATGCAAATAGCTAAGTTTGTCTTAAGAATTTTTCCTCAGAAAAGTGTTATATTTCTTGTAAAAAATGACTGTGTTATCATTTACTCCAAGGACAATTGACTCAAGTGGCAGAGTGATCTTGAGAATAACCTAGGATTGGTCTTACTAAAAATTCTGTTTTCTGTAAAATTTATAACTTATTATTGAAGGTTTCTATGAAACACACTTCTATTTTAAAATCAAGTGTCTTAAAAGAATTTTTGAAACAGATTAACGGTGACTTCATAACAACCATGACTGGGGCCAAAATAAAGGCAAATGTCTTACTTGAATAAAATTTGAGTTAGTCATAAAAAATTACAGAAAGCACCAAGACTCAATCTGGAAAGGATTTAAGAAGACTTGATTTATGTTTATGAAAAGTAATTCTTAATAGTGCCTTTAGTGCCTTCCTTTCACTCTGTCTCTGTCTCTCTCGTTCTTTCTCTGTTTTTGCACTTGGTTTCCTCCAGTAAAACCATGGGTATAGGCAAAAATATTAAACTTTTTCACAAGATGTTAAAAAGCAAACCATGATTCACATTTTAGACAAAATTAGATTCAAGTTCTTTGGAAACAAGCATTTTAAGCCTGGCTTCTCTCCAAAATGTGAGGGAAGATCAAAGAATATACTAAGTGTAAACTATGGCAGTTAGAAAAAGGTGACGCTCAACTGTGATCAGATATTGAATTTTGATATCTGACCTTAAATTTCCTTCCTAAAACTAAAAACTTTTGTGTTCTTTACAAAGCAAAATAGTAGGGGAGTTTCCTTTATTTAAATTTTTAAAAAGCCTGTGTTCTGTTTAATGTATGTTGAGTTAACTTCTCTGAGGGAATACAGGTCTTGGGTTCTTTTTATTTCCAAAAATATATATTCTTGGGTATTGAATTTCATCAATATGTGACAAATTCATTAGATGTCCAAATTGCGTTTGGTCTATACAATCTGTCCTAATTTCACTAAACCTGAGGTTTAGAGGGACATCATTCCAATATGCCAGTGCAAAAGAAGCAAGTGGGCAGAAACTGATTTTTTTTAAGTGCTTAGAAAAGAAGTAAAATCAAAGAAGGTGAAGTTTTGTTTAAAGATGACGGATTGAACGTATACATTTAGCTAAACTACTTTCCAAACTTCCTAAATCTATACTAAAGGTATATTAACAACAGAAGGAATAAGTCTACAAGCACAAAAGAAGTCGAGGAGATAAAAGAAACAAATTCTATTTGAAAGTGATCAATGATGAAAGGTCAGGGAAAATGAATCTTTTGCCATCAGGAAGGAAAAGCTTTAGAGATTCCTCAAAAGGATCAGGTGACCAGAAATAGAGAGGAAGTTATGGTTAAAAATGATTTCATCAAATCCTATTCAAGAGGCAATAAGACACCCTCCTTGATGTCTTTCCCTTCTCTGAACAGGGACACCTGCTCTCTCCTTGCTGAAGGAACATTTCTTCTCTGGAGGGAAAAAATAGAGGGCTTCTGGATGCAGGCACATCTGAAGATAATAGCACTAAACTAAAAGGAGAGGAATTAATAATGGTTGCCTACAGCATGTTTGGAGCTTATCTTTCCCTCCTTTGCTTTCTGAAAACTGACAGTGAGGGACATACCCTCCAGGCAAGAACTTGGAAAAATTTTCAGTAAATAAATGCATTTAGTCCATGAGAAAATATCTAAGAGTAGTAATAGGTAGGTTTCTCCCAATTAAACTGATGAGTTAGGCCACTCTGTAATGAGGAACACGGTGTTCAAGTCACACACATTTGCATGGATTTCCAGTTGAATTTTTTTAAAAGCAGTTTTATTGAGATATATCTATATATCATACAATCCATCCAAAGTGTATAACCAATGGCCTTTAGTATAATCACAGAGTTGTGATTCATCACCACAATCAATTTTAGAACATTTTCATTACTCCAAAAAGAAAAACCTCATACCCCTTAGCAGTAGCCTCACAATCCTTCTAGTGCTCCATGCTAAGTTATGAGCAGAAATGCAAGGATTTCCAGACATTTGAGTAAGGGATAACTATAAAATATAACACTTATATTAGGATTTAACTCATCTATGACAGAGTAAATCTCAAGTAAGAGAGACTTTTAAAAGATTCCCTTTTAAGTCTGGGAAGGTAGCCTGGCATCTTAGGTCAAAATCAAGATTCTTTTCCAGTCCCTGTTCTATCAGTTTTAGGGTGTGGTCTTAGTTTTAGTATCTAAAGCAGCATGGGTCCAGGTGGTAAGAAGGAAATGATTAGGAAGTAGGGCAAGGCATGTACCCATACTGTATCTTCTGTAGGTTCCTATATGCTTCCCTGTGATTTTCCTGTTTGCATTGCATATACTGGCCAGGATTCAGTCATATGGGCTCAGTGAAAACTAAGAATAGATCAGCTATTGAGAACAACAAAGGTCCCAATAACAGGGACAAGTACAAACTTAAAGGACTCAGACACAAAGAAAGGCTAAGGAAACCTCAAAAATCACCACTAATATCTCCAGAGAGATAAAAGAAGATATTGCACCAATTAAACAAGTGCAGGAGACATTGAAATGGAACATCCCGAGAACAAAAAAGAGTCCTTGAAAATTATAAAGATGATTTCAATAGTTAACAATAAAACGATAGAAGTTGAGAAAATCTCCCAGAAAATTGAACAGTCACTGGGATGAAATATGAGAAAAAAAAGACAATGAAAGAAGAGACAATAAAAATAGAAGACTAGGCCAGAAAATTAGACGTCAAGTAAAACTAGCTTTAGAAAAAGCAGAGAGAGGATATAGAGGAAGGAGGGAATCATTGAAAAAAAATGAGACGTCAATTTCCCAGAAATGAAGGACAAGAGTTTTCATATTGAAAATATTCATCAGATTATGCTATTTAATATTGATACAGACAAAGAAAAAACTCTAAATTTGAGAGAAAGAGAGTAAAAAAGAAAATTATATCCAATCTGGGTTTCTATACCTCACTGAAAAATAGGAATATCTCAGTATAATATTTTTGGTCCTCATATATATGGGAAAATTATATTTATCCTCCAAAAACTCAATACAAAAATTTAAACAAAATTATGTGTAGTGAATATCCTAAGAAGTGTTCTAAATACCACTGGCAAATATCAGAATCCCATTTGATAGTTTGCGAAGTTGCCTAATGACAACCAAGCAATGCATGTCTGGAATGAAAGCAGCCATGTTACTGCTTGTCCTTGACTTCTGAGTATATTGGAAAGTAAATTCAAGTCTCAGGATAATAATAAGTTAAAATAGCAGATTTTCTAGTGTCTTTCACATTTCAACCTGCATCTGAAACACTTCAATCCAGTGAAAAAATGAGTATATAAAGATATTGGCTACTACGAGGGCTATGAGTAATTTATTTCTTTCCCTCCATCCTTCCTCTTTCCACCCAACCTTCCCTCCTTACTCCCTTCTCCCCCCTCTTTCTAGCTTTCATCCATTCTTTATTATTTCCTGTCTGTCCTTCTCCTGCTTACCATGCACTGGGCAGTTTTCTGGATACGGTAGATGCAACTGTGGTTCACATAAACTGCCAAATACAAAGTGATCATTTCTGTGGGCTAGGAAGAGAATGCATTGGAGGGATGACTATCCCAGCCTGAGAATCCAGGTAAGGTTTGGAAGAGAAAGTAACAAGTATGCTGGACCTAGAAGATTAAGATGAGACAGGTAAGTAGAGAGGACTCAGAAACACAAAAGCTTGTGAAAAGCAGCAAGGAAGGAAGAGGTACAAAATGAGCTCATGAAACTGAAATGTGCCAATACAGCTGAACTAGGGAGTGACAGTGAGGCAAAGCGGAAGGAGGAGGCCAGGGGGATATGTGAAAAACAGATGATGAAATTCTTTGTAACATCAGGGGGTGGAATTTTATTCTCAGATCAATGGCGAGTCCTAAAGCATTTTAAGGAAACAATGATATGAACAGATATGTTTAGGAAGATCTTCCCAGAAGCAGTGGGGTGAATTAATTGGGGACAGTGCACTAAGACCTGAGAACTGTATTAGTTTCCTCTTGCTGCTGTAACAAATTCCCACAAACTTAGTGTCTTAAACAACATAAAATTCATTATTTTAGAGTTTTGTATTATTCTTATAACTCCCACAGGGCTCTCTCTGGCCTAAAATCAAAGTGTTGAAAGGGATGTGTTCCTTTCTGGAGGCCATGCAGGGAAATCTGTTTTCTTGCCTTTCGCAAATTTCATAAGCTGTCTATATTCCTTGGCTTATGGTACCTTTCCCCCAGTATCAACAACTGATTCTTTTCATGCTTTCATCTTTCTGGTTCTTGTACTATAACTGAGAACTTTTCTCAGCTTTTAAAGATTTATGTGAGGCAATAGGGCTTGCAAGGATTATACAAAATAATTTCCCCAACTCCTTAACTATAATCCCATGGGAAAACTCTTTGCCATGTAAGGTGACATATTCACAGGTTCCAAGGATGAGGACATGGACATTTTGGGGGGCCATTATTATTCAGCCTATCACAAGGACTTAAAGAGGGGATTATTTTTAGAAGGATCTCACATTAATCCTCAAAAGGAATCACATTTTTCTGAAATAAGCAGTAGGGAGAGGGATGAAAGGAATGACTCCGGAAATATTTTGAAAATAGTACAGACATCAGAGTGACTGCTTGAATATGGAGAGTTGGAGAGAGGAAGATGTTAGGTATGATACATAGGTTTCCATGTTGGACTACTGAGTGCCAGTCATTAAGAATAAGAATCATAGGGGGAAGAACATGTCTTGGGAAGGATGAGTTTAGTTTAGGGCATAAATTGAGTCAGGAGAGAGGGGTACATTTAGGTAAAAGGCTCAGGACAGAGCTATCACCTGCATCTGTGGGTTTTGAAATATTTGGCAGTGCATACGAAACCATGATATTCAATAAGATCATCAATGGAAAATATGTAGAAAAAGAATAGACAGATTTAGAGCAGAATTCAGAGCTATACTTATATTTTAGTGATAGGCAGAGAAAAGGAGACTGAGAAAAGACTGATGAGTGTACAAAGTTTATGTGAACAAACAGGGGAATTGTTGTCAAGGAACCCAAGAGCAGAGAGGTTAGTAGAACCTTGAGGGATATTCATTCTTAGAGGCTAATGTTTGAATTTGCCAGCAGTGGCCACGTTATTTATCTTAGAAGAAGAACATAAAATTAGGCCAAGTTAATAATTTAAACATAAGTAATTACCATACATTGCCCCTTAGCTAGGACACAGGCATTTATTAATTAGTTCCGGAGGTTCTGCATTTTTTAAACCCATTTGTTTAAGTCTTAAATAGGAATGGTCTTTTCTCTTCTTCCTATTTATTTTCTGAATAGTTTTTTAAAAGTTGTTTTCTCCTCTTTTCTTCTCCCATATTTAAAACAGTTACAGGAATAGATTTGTGCTGACATGAACAGATTATAAAAACTATATGAGGAATTTGTCTGAAATCATTTGGTTCTGTATACTGAGAGATACAGTGTAAAATTTCTATCTATTCTATGCTATTCACTTTTGTCCTTTTAAAATAAGCCAAATGTTAATTTTTTCTACCAAAGGCACATGGCAAATCACATCAGCAGGTACCTACTTACTATCCCTAGTTTTGGAAGCAAGGGGTTATTTATTCCAGATATTGAGCACTTTTTGAAGGTTTTGGCAGTTTGAGATTATTTTATGAATCCTCAAAGGAGAAAGATTATGCTTGTAAACTAATCTGTGTTTCTGGGTGTGATCCCCTTTGATTGCATTAAATTCAGTCGCGGGGACTTTGATTATATTACTTAAGATGAACTTAGGACTTTTGATTTGATTACATCAGAAGCTGTGACTCAGGTTGAGTCCCTGCCCCCTTGCTGGGTCTGATATAAATGGACTCTCTCTCAGACACAGAAGAGAGAGCACTGCCATTTTTGATCCTGCCATTTGACAAAGCTCAAACAGCTGAGGCCCTGGGGGAGAGACGAGCAATTTGGCTGACAGGTTACAGATGAGCAGGGGAAGAGAGCAGAAAAGCTGAGAGTGATAGAGGAGTCCTGAAAAGACACGAGCCCTGTGTCAGCTTGCAGCTGAAATCAGGAAGAAATTGGAGCAGCTCAGACTGAGAGAGGAAGACTGGAGGTGAAGGCAGCAACCAGGCTGAGAGCCCCCACCATCTTGCTGCAACACGCGGCAGCTGCATTTGGTGAGAAAGTACCTCTTTGCTGAGAAACTGCCTTGAGTTGGACTATTCACAGCCTTGGAACTAAAAGGTTTTGCCCCCAAAGAAATCCCCATTATAAAAGACAACAGATTTCTAGTACTTTGTATGGGCAGCCCTGTGGCAAACTAAAACAGGTCAACACTGCTGAGAACTGTGTATGGCCTACTCATTAAACTGGGTCTATGACTTTGCCTAAGACTTCAGATACCTGTGTGGACTAAGCCTGAAACATCATATAAATTCAAATGACTTCATGAATGATTTGATATGAATATGAAAGTTAACAAAGGTTGCGATCCCAACAGGGGTATTTTGGAGAGATCTGCCTGAAAAGAGGATAGCAAAATTATTAAAGGGCCTATGCTGAAACACTTCAATCATTTTTTTTTCCTTGTAAATTTTTAGTGACTTTATTTCTAAAGATATCCCAAGGCAGAATTCTTGCTCTAGTAGTAAGTTAACATGTGACTTCTTATTTTAGTAATTGAACTATTTTAAGTGGCAGATATAAAATGTGCTAGAATTTTTGTTAAAAGACAGTTCCTATCCAAAATAGTAATACTTTGCTTTTTTTAAGGATAAAAAAGGGAAATTCTGCCAGGCTGAAACTCTTTTCTGTAAAGTTACATTTATTCCCTAGAAAGGCTAACAGTCCTGGCATTGGGAAGTTACGAATGGAATTGTAACACTGAAATGCCTCAGATAAAATAGCTACCACCAGGACTATGCAATTTCCTTAGAATACTTTTAAATGGCCATGAACTTGTTTATATGTTTCTGTTGGATACATTCTTGTATTTGACATTTCATTAAAAGATACTCCTGGGATTTTGATGATTATCTTCTCAGTGACTTATCACCAAGTACTTGGTATCTTGCTATACCACAAGATTCAAAATCATGAGCTCCTGTTAACTTTGACCATAAGTTCCTTATCCAAAATTTGAAAATCAGGCAAATGAAATGAATGCCCAGATTTGATAATGACACATCACTTTTAAATAGGACTGCCAACCCCTGTGAGGAGTTACCCTTCATTTCCTTAACACCAAAAGGTTATTGCTGGGAGAGGGAGGTGGATATGGAGTTAGAAGTTATAGGTGCCCTAAAACCATAACCTTGAACATTTTAATGGTGGAATTCTTTTGCTGCCTCTACTTCCCACAGAAAATCCAGGCAAACTGAGGAAATGAGATCAGAAGGAGGGAATATTGATACAGAGTGTAGTATCAAAGATATCCTGGACAAAAAGCTTTGAGTTCTGCAATTTGGGGAACTCTTTTAGAATGAGCCTGAAGTTACATTATGTTTATCTCAGATTTGTTCTGGAAATAGTATTTCAGCATTTCCAGGGTGTTCTGGCTGTTCCAATCTGGTTATTCTAAAGACTGAACTGGACAAATTCAGTGCTTCTGGTATATAGTGGACGATCAGTAAAACCCAGTGTTTGGCAGGGTGGCTGATGAATAGAGTCAATGGAGCAGTGATAAGGAGACCTCCCATAGGTCATCTGTAACCCAGTTGAAGGACCCTGAATTTGATTGAGACATTCATCAGATGGAAGTAGCTTTACTAAGGAGCTCTAGTTTTGTTTTGTTTTTTTAATTGACTCATCAAGAAGTTCTAGTTCTTTTTGAAAACTGACTCATATTTAAAGGGAAAATATTTTCTTATACACATTTCAGGATGGGACTAGAAGGAAAAGATGTTACTACATATTGAGTACCTATGCTGTGAAGATAATCAGGCACTCACATATGCAATGATCACATTTAATTCCCTAATCCTATGAGGTGACTATTATTATCTCTATATTATAAGTAAGAAACTGATTCTTAGGTAAGTTAAGTAACAAGCAGGTTTAAACCTCTTAAAAGCATGAGGGTGAGAGTTTAACTGGGTGTCTGAAGCTAAAACTGATGCTCCTTATACTAGATGGTATGGTCTTCTTTTATGGGATTTTCCTCTGCTGCTATCATAGAGAGTTATTTGAACACTGCAGGTAACTTATTATTCTCATGCTTCTGGATATATAATTCTACAATCACAGTATACTTTTTTGAACTATTTTCAAACCTTAGCAAGAACATATTTCTTCTAAGGATAATAGACATTGTATTCTCCCATCAACCTGATTAATCATGGTATTCTTTTATAAGAGCTTTTTATGACAGTTAAATATTTCCCAATATTGTTCATTGAGTTACTCAGCAGTTGTTAATCCTAGTAGGATTTAAATAGAAATATATTTAAATAGCAAATGCCTTTGAAACTAGAGTGCTGTGTCACACAGAATTTAATTTATGTATATAGCATCATGTTTTCAAATTTGGGATGTTACTATAAAGTAATGTGGTTGATTTGTTTGCAAGTAGGGTTTAAATATTCAAAGCTAAAGGTATAAAGAATATTACACCTTTATTACAATGGTATTGTTTTAAAGCATTTTTTTGGAATGGAATATGTTGAATATTCTTTTACAGTCTTTGTTTTAATTATTAGTGCAGTATAACAATATTTCTGGTTTCTCTCTCTTCTGAGCACATGATAAGAATGCTATTACTAGCCATCATGAGTTTGGATGAGTATCATATGACCAGGTCTAGCCCATGAGTTGTAAATGGAAGTTATACGTGTGTCTTCAGGACTGAAACACTTGATGACCTAAGGACCTGAACAATCTCCTTCTCTTATCCCTCTGGTACAGAGACCCACAATATTTGAGGTGGTGGCTCTTTATCAGCTTGGATTTCTGAGTAACTACGATGGGCAGAACACCCCTGCCCAACCATTGGTAGAAGTGTACAAAGTATGAGTGAGAACTAAACTTCTATGTTTATAACTCACTGAGATTTGAGGATTATCTGTTACCATAGCATAACCTGGCCTATTCTGACTGATATAGTTTACTTATTAATACTGCTGTGTGCCTTTGCACAGGCTGCTTTATAATGTCTCCAAAATTCACAAATTTCAGTGACTTGCCTAATATCCAGTTGTCTTTTAAAATTTCTTTTGGAAAATTTCCTTTCACAACTTATACTGCTTTAGGCTCACATGCACACTTTGCTTATATATATCCCAAGCCAGTACAATTTTCTATGTATTGTCTGCCTCTTCCATTATAACGGTAATTTTTTAAAGGCCCAAGGGAATTTTATCTCTGTATCCAATTCTTAGCAGCATTCATTGGTGAGGTAGGTAGAGTAGGGGTTCAATAAATGTGTTTTTTGATAGAATAATTAAATGAATGGATACATGAATAAATAAAAGCAACATTAGCAGTGGTGTCAAAATTTCATTTCTACAAGGAGGCAAAATGATAGGAGACTATAGCAATTTAAGATGGCATATCATTTTAGGCATACTGACCACCATTTATAAAAAAATTTATTTTTATATAAATGGTGGTCAGTATGCCTAAAATTATATAAGTTATTTTTATATAAATTGTGGTCAGTATGCCTAAAATTTTAATATTTGCAAAGGATTTGTCCATATATAGTCTTATGAGATATTCACAGAAATCTGGCAAGGTGATTTGGGCAGATCATACTTTCTCCATTTACGCATAAGGAACCTGAGGTCTTCAAAAATAAAGTGACATGTTCAAGATCAGAAGTCCTTGGGAGCTAATCCTCTACCTCAATCATTAAATATAAATCCACTTGATCATAATTCCTCACTGAATTTGAGGTAACAGTGAGGGGATTTTAGCTCAGAAATAAAGAGCCAGTAACTTAAATTTTTAAAAAAATTCTCTAACCAAGAAAATACATCGAGAGAAGAGCCAGGGCAGGACACATGCTTAGGAGAATCCATTCATTTGGGGACTAAAGAAGGAAAGAGAAAAAAGGAAAGAAATAAAAAAGTGAAGAGAGAAGTGCAAAGGAAAGAAAAAGTAAAAGAGGAATGTAAATGTAGTAAAATGCCAGAGAAGCAAGTATAGTGGTCAATAAGAAAATCAATGCAAAGAGAGTGATTGTGCAAAGGACACTGAATTAGAAAAAATATATTCCATACTGTTAATTACATTCACAATGTTTTGCTACCATCACCACCATTCATTACCAAATTAAACAAAGAGAGGAATTTTAAGTTGTATATAGGGTACTGGAATAAAAATTAAAATACATGCACACAGGCCTTTACAACACAAACAGGGACCCTAAAGTAAGCCAGGATGAATAATTAAGTGTACAACCATAATAATATTCTTTCATCAATGTAGCAAATGTACCACACTAACTTGCCTTGACTATTCATTTCTGGGATGAAGGATGTGTTATTTGAATAACAGCACTGTGAAGATATTTGACGTTTTAACATTGGAGAAGCCCATATTTCATATTTAAAGGCAGAATGACAGAAGTCAATTGGGAAAATAAATGTAAAAATACTTGAGAGAAAGAGAGACAGGACAGATCCAAGACCCCGTATTAAACAAGTGATACATACAGATGGTCTTTTATGTCCCCACAGATTCTTTGCAATTCACAACTTCTACTTTAATAAGCATGATATACCATGATCACATCTTTTCTATATTGCAGTAGAACTGAGTTCCAAGGTCACACGTCTCAAATATTTCATAAAGGGCTGTCAACTAATGGATAGAAATAGTCTTGTTTTGCTTTGCCTTATACTTCTCTGCTTTGCTTTAGAAACAAGCCTCTTGTATATCTAACAAACAACACCCTAAAACATCCTCCATGGATATGATCAAATGTAGACTTGGATCCCAGTTATTTATTTCTTCCTAAAATTACAATTTATATTTGAGATGATAGGATTAAAGATGGAAGTAAGTGCCATAAATCTTAACTTTCTTAATGGGCAATGATAAGTTACCATGAATTATCAAGTGCCCAAAATTGTACCCTGTGTTTTTCAGGGAGACTACACTCAAAATAATAGAATAAATTCTTCTAACTTTAGGGATATCACAATTAGATGGGACAAGTCATAAATTCAGCATTAACTTAACTTCACTACAAAGCAAGGTTTCAATAAGTTTTTGGCAGCTTTCCTAGCAGCAGAATATAGAGACTAAATGAATAAAACATGCAAAGGAATAAAAATAGGGAAAATATCAAAATTGAGTCATATGAAAGATTTTGTTTTGAGATCAACTGTGACGTTGATAAATGACTGGAGAGAAGGGAGAAAGACAATTCCAGGCATGTCAGCAGTCATTGATTATAAAAGGACGGGAGACACCCTCTTGAACGTCATAGACAAATGATAGCACATTGTCATGCAAATGCTTCAGCAGGACTGCTAGGATAACAGCCACAAAATTCCCGTTATCTGATTATTCCATAGTGCTTTCTCTTTCTCACATCACACAAATTTATATGTGGGGGTTGAAGAAATTGATGGAACGAAGTTATTGATGGATTGGAAAATTCACTCAAATGACTAATCTTCAGGAAGCTCCTTGAAACATGGGAGTTTTTGCCTCTTCCTTTATGTCATCCCTTAACTGTTGGGAGGTAGATTCCTCCCTTCTTCCTCAATGATAGTACAGACCTGTTTATCAATAAGAAGATAGAGATTTCTAACAGATGGGAGAATTCTACTTTTGAAACTGGGGCTTATGTCTGTTTTATATTAGTGGTCTCTAAAAATAGAATTTTTTAAATTTGAAATTTAGGAAGGAAGCAAGCAAAGAAGGAAGTTAGAAGGAAGGACATCAAGAAGGGAAGGCAGGAGGGAAATATTAATATATGTTTCTTTAAAATGATTCCTTCTAAGTTCTTTCTGCTATCTCTGTCACTTCTCTTGTCATCTGCTTAAATAGCTCTGCTCCAAGCACATTATAAAGTGGGAAGCTGTTAGGCAGAAAAATTCCAAGGCATTAGTGGCTGCTCTGCATTCCCAGTGTTCCCTGTCTGCTATTGTGGCTTAGCTGAAAATGGGAGCAAGTTCATAAATTCCACGGCTGTTAATTACAAAGCCAAGAACACATTCCTCTGCTTAGAGCTGCCTCCTATCCTTGGCTCCATCCCTGCCCCAGCACCCCCAAATGATTCTGGAAACAAAAACTTTTCTAGGTTGCTGTTTAGAAGTAAAAACTAACCCCTGGCCTAGGCTGCCTTGTGAAATTGACAGTGGCCATGGTGAGCGTCCTCTGTCACCAAGCACAAAACACATTACAAGGCTGAAAGGCTAGGGCTGATGTTATTGACGGGAAAATGAGTGAAGAGAGTCAAGGGTTCCTGCATCAATGTCAAAGATGGTACTGTGTTTCCAGAGGGAAAACCCTGCAGAGGTGACTGTGACATGACTTGTTATGATAGGGCAACATGGCTTGTTGGAATAGACCGAAGGGTGGATTATATCAGGGCTATACCTAGGGGACGTGAGAAACGGAGCAAGTTCAGCATATTCTATCTTTCCTTTCTCACCACCTACCCATCAAAATTGTTGTTGTTGGTTTTAATATATTTTTTATTAGAGAAGTTGTGAACTTAGAAAGCAAACACACAAAGTGTGCAGAATTCCCATATATTACCCCTCCACCCAACACTTTACATTGCTGTGGAACATTTTTATAGATTATGAGAGTACAGCATCAGACTATTACTACTAACTATGGTTTCTAGCATACATTTGGTATATTTTTTCCACAGCCCACACCCCTATTTTATCACAGTACTCTTTTTTTCTTTTTTTTTTTTGAGGTATCAGGGCTGAGGACTGAACCTGGTACCTCGTATGTGGGAAGCCGGAGCTCAACTACCGTGCTACATTGGCTCCCTGAGATGGTTTTTTCATTTGTTTGATTGTTTTTTGTTTATAGAAGGTACCAGGGATCAAACCCGGGACCTCATATGTGGGAAATGGGTGCTGAACTGCTTGAGGTGCATCTGCTCCCCGCTGTACTGTCTTTGACATTGATGCAAGAATATTAAATATTGCTGTTAACTATAGTCTATAAGTTACATTAATTTTATTTTCATGTGCATCTACATATTCTTACTAATTTGTAATAGTGATGTATATTTGTTCTAGTTCATAGAAGAACATTCTTGTATTTGTACTACTTACCACAATCCTCATCTACCACTGGGTTCACGATGTTTTTCAGTCCCTAGATTATTCTCTAGCTTTCTTTCAATTGACATTTACGTCCTTACACTATCCTTTTCCGCCACAATCCCATTTATAAACCACCTAAATTAGTTTTACTCACTATAACGTGTTACCATCAGCTTTATCCATTTCCACACTTTTACATTTAAGCTAAGTAAAACTTCTGCACACATTAAGTATCAGTATCTCTTCTCAGCCCTCATTCAATGTCCTAGTAACCTATACCCTAGGTTTTAACTCTTTGTGTTTATTCTTCCTATTTAGTTCCTATTAGTGAGACCATGCAATATTTGTCCTTTTGTGTCTGGCTTATTTTACTCAGCTTAATGTCTTCAAGGTTCATCTGTGTTATCGTATATGTCCAAATTTCATTTCTTCTTTGAGCAGCGTAGTATTCCATTCTCTGTATATACCACATTTTGTTTATCCATTCATCGGTTGATGGACACTTGAGATACCCATCAAATTTATATGGCAATAGGTAAATGTCAAAATAAATATTCCAAACATCATTGAAAGATAATTATAATAGCATGTAAAGACTATTATTGTTAACATTGGCAAATGATAACGTATTATAAAAAGACACATGGAACCTGATTAAATGTGTGAAATGGACATGAACGATCAGTCATTTAACCCTGAAAAGAAGCAAGTTGAAGGTGGAGTGGGAAGAATTATGGGTTGTTTATATATATATATATTCAATAACTGTTCCCATGGGTGGCCTTCTGAGAGCTGCTGTTGTGCTAGTGGGGTGGACTCCATCAATCATGAGTTGCAGGCCAGTATTCCCATTGGCCAAATTTTGCAAATCACAGTGAGGTTCCAGGTTAGGGCAGGCCTACATAAGAGTTCTTACATATATATGACATTTTCCTGGGGCATGGTAATTAGACTTTTATTTCTTTAATATTTGTTCTATGCCAAGAGCTTTCTCTATCTTAATCCTTTTTAATTATGTTAAGCTATAGGTTTTAGTGACTGGTATTTACAGTCCTTCAGTCTGTTCAAAATGTGTACCCTCTGCCATCTCTTCTCCATCCTGCTGAATCAACATTTGAATTATTGTTAAAGGGAGACTACAGAAGGATTGGAAATCTTGACAAGCACCGACTTGAAAGGTGTTGAGAAAGTACAAAGTAGTAAAGGTAACACTTAATAATGCATGGAAGTAGAGGGATAAAGGGCAGAGAGATTGCAATAAGCTTATTTCAATTATAAGTTTCAGCCATCTGAAGCTTCAGGGTGAGAAGAACCTCCCAGAGATCAATCAGTCCATCCCTCTGCCTCTGGGCAGACCCACACCTAGGTAATTCCAGACAGATGAATACTACCTCAATTGGAATGACTCCACAACTGAGGGCTTACAAAAAATACTCTAACATTTCAATTACAAATGATTCACCCATTTCAATGTCATGATGTTGTTGTCATTTGTAGCTTAATTAGCACTTTTTAAACCACATCATATTTTATTACATTTCTCATTGTCAGAACCAATGGAAAAAGCCCAAGACATAAACAATTTCATTTCTTAAAGTTTTAAAAGGAATAAGCAAGACACATTAGGCTGGTTTCAGACATTACAGTAGTAGAATTTGTTTCAAGTGGAGATAAAATATCTCAAAATTTCCAAATGTAGAGCTTAGCCCAAAATGTATAGAAATAAGAGAGAAATAAACCTGAAGGTTATATTGCTAACCATTAGAAGATATTGATAAATTGATTTATATTTTAAATTAAAGTACATTAAAATACTGTAATCTAAAATAAGGGAAGTCAAGGGTTGCAGCATTATTTATGCTAAAATATTTTAATAGGATAGTCAAGCTTATATCTATCTATCTACTTATCTACATTTTTGTGCTTGTGTGCTTTGTTTTCATGTTAGGATAACTATTGTCTTATTCTTAAATGGCAACATCTAGTTTAAAACATTGCATTTTCAGTATTTGAACAAATTTATGTAAGTAATAAACTATAAAGTTTTAAGGATATTAATTTGGATGTTATTATAGTGTTGTTGTTTTTTGTTTTCAAATTATAATTCTTTTTACCTGTCTAAACTCTGAAATTTATAAACCCAATGAATCTGGGAAATTTTTCCTTTTATCTCCTATTTTCTTCACCATTTTGTTATTTATGCAAATTTTTTATTTCCTTGAGAGTGATTTTGTGCACAGAACAGAATATTTGCAAGTACTTTGGTTTTAAAATTAATACTAAATGATTTAAAAATTCAAAAATAGAGATTTTATTTTCAATTGAAAAATCCTATTATTCAAATTACAAACTGAGCAAATTTTAAAACTGCTTTTCAACGTTTTTTTTTTATAGTTTCGTTACACTGTCTGAAACAGTATTTCTTCTTCTGGTGCTGACTCAGCAAGGGGTAACAGACTTAACATTTCCACTGTAAACCACTACAAAAATGGACAAAAATATATTACTTCAATGTTTCCAGGCAAAGGACAACCTATTGTGAAATACTTTGATCTTTGAGAGAAATTAAAACATTAAATGAGTCCCACTTCCAGTTCAGGATACTTCCAAGACTGTAAAGCTCTGCATTTGAAGCCCAAACAGAGACCAAAATCTTGTTGGGCAGCATTTGGAGTTTGGGGCTGTGTAAGTGGCTAGCATTTACAGGGCCTGATATTGGATAGGAGGGAGATATATCTAATATTATTGGTAATTTGTAGGAATTGGAAACACCCTTCAAAAAGTAAAAGTTAAAGAGCAAAAAAAGAAAATATGAATAGTATGATATCTACTAAAGAAAATAGCTCAGGTATTAAAAATCAGCCTATAAATACACTAGTCATGAGTTACTTCTATCGAATCCTATCAAATTTTTAAAGAAGTAATAGAGGGAAGCAGACTTGGCTCAGCTGATAGAGCATTTGCCTACCACATAGGAGGTCCATCGTTCAAACCCAGGGTCTCCTGACCTGCGTGGTTAGTGGGTCCACGTGCAGTGCTGATGCGTGCAAGGAGTGCCGTGCCAAGCAGGGGTGTCCCCCGTGTAGGGGAGCCCCACGTTCAAGGAGTGCCCCCCTCAAGGAGAGCCATCCCACATGAAAAAAGTTCAGGCTGCCCAGGAGTGGCGCTGTACACATGGAGAGCTGATGCAGCAAGATGATGCAACAAAAAGAGACACAGATTCTTGGTGCCACTAACAAGAATGCAAGCGTACAAAGAAGGACATACAGCAAATGGACACTGAGAGCAGACAACCGGGGGGAGGAGGGGGGAGGGGAAGGAGAGAGAAATAAAAAATAAATCTTTAAAAAATAAATAAAAGAAGTAATAGAAACAATCTCTTAATACTCTTACAGTAAACAGAAAATTGGGACTAACTAACTCTTTTATATGACCTCATAATGATTACACAGCCTGACTAGAACATTAAATGAAAGTAAAATTGCAGACAGTTATCTTTTTTTACGAACATAAACGTAACAGTCCTAAACAAAACATTAGCAAATTATATCTAGTTATGTATAAAAATGGTAATGCACAACACTCCATTTTTGTCCCCAGAAATGCAAGGATATTTTAAGTTGTAAAGATCCAAGTATTTCATCACAATAGCATAAAATGAGAAAGACCAGATTATCATCTTATCATAATTTAAAAATGAATTCAATAAGGTCACTAAATTAAAAAGTCAATAGTATCAACGAAAAATGTCTAGTGAAATTACAGCAAAACATAAATTACCAAAGAGAATAAGACAAAAATGCCATTTACAATACCAGGAAAATTAGCAAATATATAGAAATAAAACTAATAACACTGTGCAAACTGTAACACTTAACATTATGGAATATTCTTGGGAGAAATTAAAGGAGACTGTAATAAATAGAGTAATATACCATGCTCATGAATTGAAAGACTCATGGATTATGAAGGTGTTGTGAACTCTTATTCATATATTCAACATCATTTCAATGAAAATGTCGTTAGGTATCTTGGTTGTTGTTGTTGTTTTTGTATATTGGCATGCCAATAATAAAATTTATGTAGAAGCAGAAGAGCCAACAATAATTAAGAGTCTTGGAGCAGAACAAAATTGTAAAGTGTGTATTACCAAATACTAAAAGCTATCATATATCTATACTAATTAATAAAATGTAGCATGGTATAAGGATAAATAAACTAGACAACCAAAGAGAATAGTCTATAAGGAGACCAATCATATATTGTCATGTTATATGATTAATGACAAAGATTTTAACTCAATCTATTGGGGAAAAAGAAGGATTTTTAAAAAATAATATTATTGAAATACTTGGATGACTGTCTGAAGAAAATAACACATATTGAGCACTGTCTTTCTCACACAAAAAAAATCAATTCTAGATAGATTACCCAAATGGATGTGAAAAGTAAAGCAATACAGCATTTAGAAAGACTCAAAATACTGACTTTAAAGAGAAAACAGATAAATTAGACCGTATTAAAATTAACAATTTATGCTTAGCAAGAGATACCATTAAGAGAGTGGATAGGCTGAAAAATGGCCAATCAAAGATATCACATCCTAATTCTTGGAAGCTGGGAATGTTACCTCATATGTTAAAATCTTTTCAGATGAGATAAGGATCTTGAGATGGGGAAATTATCCTGGAATATCCAGTGGGGGTTAAATCCAATTGCATGTATCCTTTTAAGAGGTAGAGAGAGGGAGATTTGATACAGACATACACAGAGAAAAAGGCAATGTGTTAAAGGACCTGAAATTTGAAGATGTTGGTCTTGAAGACTGGAATTATTCACCCACAAGCAAGGAATGCTGGCAATCACCAGAAGTTGGAAGATACAAAGAACAGATTCTCCCTTAAAGCACCTGGAGGGAGTGCAGCCCTATGCACACATTGATTTTGGCCCAGGGATACATCTGTCTCAGGCTTCTGGTTTCCAAAACCTGGAGAGAAAAAAATTCTGTTGTTTTCAACCACTAGACTTACAATAATTTGTTGAAGAAGCCACAGAAAACTAACAGGCAACTCACAGAATGAACGACAATATTTGTAATACATTTACTTTACAAAGGGCTCATTTCTAAAATATATAAAGAATGCCAACAAATTAGTAACAACTGGAAGACAGTCCAATGAAAAAAGACTTGCGCAGATTATTTACAAAAGAGGATAACCAGGGGGTCAATGACCACGCAAGGATGCTTTCCTTCAATTGTCATTCAAGGAAAAGCAAATTGAAACCACAATGAAATACATTGTGAGGATGTGGAGGAAATGTTTATTTATTGCTGGTGGAATTTACAAACTGAATCCTTCACTTTGTAAAAGTGTTTACACTCTGTACTAAAGCTGAATGAATAGAAATGCTCACTGTAGAAACTCCCCCTGGTATTCCCTGAAAAATAGATCCAAAAGTATTCATTACAATATTGTTCATAATCACCCAAGACTGACTAAACTCCCATGACTATTAGTAGTAGACTGGATTAAAATATTGTAGTGTCTTCTCACTCACTACATAGAATATATGCATCAATGAGAAGGAACGCATCAAAACAACATGATGAATCTTACAAACATAATGTCGAATAAAAGAAACCAGAAAGAAATGAGGGCATATTGTAATACTCCATTATATAGAATTCAAGAAGAGGGAAATATAATCTATGATGCTACATTTCAGAGTGATAGCTTTCCTTGGTGTGTGGGGATGGATATGCATCTATTCTTAGATGCATACTTATTATTTCTGCACTTTTCTGTATATTCATATAGGCAGATATATACATATATATGAAATAATTTAATGCATACATTAAAAATTAAAAGTATCTTTTTGAAAGAAAAAACTAGCATCCAGGTAGGGGTGGTGGATGGGAGGCTGCAACTCTTTATGGTGATTATGGAAACAATGATTTTCAAATAATTAGCTAGTAGTGGAAACTAAATTTGAGTTTACAATAAAAATTGGAGGTAATATTTGAAAGAACTGGCATTAATACATTTTATATCAATATTTTCATTATTAAGCTTAAAGGAGGAAAGGAATTGTCGCAAACTTACAATTTAGAGTTCCAGTTAAGTATAAATGTAACAGAAACATCTAAGAAGGTCCTGAAATACTGCCAATATTAATAACACCCATTTTAACGAAGGATAGACATTATAAATGAAAAGATAATACAGTAAATAAAAGTAGCTTGCCGAATAATCGAAAACCACAAAGACTTGGGGATAACCCATACAGAATACATATTAGGATATTCTGAAAACTGAGACATTGATAAAAAACTGAGCCAACATTACAGATTCTAACTCCAAAAGTAATAGACTAAAAATAAACAAAAAAAACATGGAAAGCTGTGATGAAGCTAAAAGAAAACAAAAGTATTAGTTAAAAAAGAAGGGAAAAATAGCGCTTCTGATTTATATGCAAAAGGGAAGTCAGCAGGAGCTTCACTGATTAAGAGAATGCTATCTTGAGAAAAAAATTGTTTTTGTTAGAGAAGTTGCAAGTTTACAAAACAATCATGCATCACACCTATGATTCTCATATATCACAATATATGTAAAACTAATACATGGTGCTAACAATAGGGTGGTTTGTGGGAAAAACAACCAAATATAAGCTATGGACTATAGTTAGCAAAAAAATTTTGATGACGTTCTTTCATCATTTGTAACAAATGTTCCACAACAATGCAACATGTAGGTGGTAAAGTGATGTATGGGAATCCTGAGAAATTTTTTTAATGCTCACTGTAGAAACTCCCGCTGGTCTTCCAGTGACCTTGTTAACAAGTCATGGTTCATACTCACTGTTCTCATTCCTTCATAGAACCTTTTAAATCATGTTGTTTTCTTGTCCACAATAATTATTTTGTTTTAAAATTACTATAAGATGGCGATTTCATAACAAAATTCTTTTGTCATTTGCATAATTCGTTGTCAATCAGCCTTATGGAAGTGATTTAATAATATCAAAGTCTCAAGGTATCTCAAGATGATGTAAATTTCCTCTGAGTGTATTTTAACATTTTCAGATTTTTATTAAACATAGCAATGCTACAAATCCATTCAGGGAAGTAGAAATACTCAAAACACTCATAAAACTAAATCTGAAAATGCTATCTAACTTGAATTGGTGGATGGGTAAGTTTACAATAAAATAGTCATCATGTAGTAAAGAAAGGACAGCATAAAAATACACTCATTTCCTGTAGAGTTGTTATTATCTTTCTACATTTGATTATTTACAATGTTGTGGTTGCTAACCGAGGTATATGTAAAAATATATACACTTTATTTGGATCAGTGAAAACTGTGAACTGTGCAGATGATAATATACACACAGTTTCATTTCTATAAAAGATGTTTAAATGTCAGAATCATATTTTTTTTTGTCTAATTGTAGTCCACATGTCAGCACTTCCTTTTAAAACATGCTTTTCTCTGATAGAATTTCACACTTCTCCACTCAATTACTCAGTTCCCCAATGAGGATAATAAGTATGATATAGAGCTTGAAGTTATTTCTCCTCCTGGTTTGTCTTTACATTTATAATAGAAAAAAAAAATAGTGATAATTTTTTACACTAAGTAAAGAAAAAAACTAAAAAGAAAACCCTACTAATTAATGAACAAGTTAAAAAAAAAAATAGTACTTTCTCCTGTTCCTTGCCCCCTACTTAATGTCATTAATAATCAATTTTAAAACATTTGATGAGAAAAAAAACACCCTTTATCAAAATGACTGATTTAGAAAATATTTTTTAGTTTCCTTGCAAAATGCTGGGTAGGACTAGAGATTAGGACATTAAAGAGACCCTGAATTTTCAGGGTTGATAAAAAATACTGAAAAAATATATTTTAAGAGTTGACGTCACCATCTTCAGACTTCTAAGTTCCATTAATTGCCATGTGGGATACATTAGCAAGAGCTGAAAATAGGGAGCAAATGAATCTGCCTTCTCTTTTAAAAGTCATTAAGAATCAATGGTAATACCTTCATTTGAAACAGTTATATCTAGAATTATACATTTGTATATCTTAAGCAAAAGTAGCTAACATCTCTTACTTTATTATTGGTAAAAGTAAGGCTACCCTTGTGTGTGCGTGTGTGTCCTTAATACCAACACGCGTAAGACAGATAACCAAAAAAGAAACTTAGGTATGCTTAAGATGTATAGTTTGCACCATATAAGGTTTTGCCTTGAGGGGCATAACTATTGATTGCTGAATATAACTGTAGCATGCAGATCACTTAGGTCTTGACAGTTCAAAGGGTTCACTTTAAATGAAAACTTTATTCTTGGAGACCTGTAAAGACAGGCCACGACCAAAGGCATTCAGCGCTGCTAACCTCTAGTCATTCTGTTCAGCATTAAATAAATTGCAGGCCAATTTTCCCCAGGAGCTATGCTTTGGATTTTTGAACAACCAAAACAGCTTTATTTTGTCTCCCTTGTTGCTAGCCCTTTGTGCCAGTCTAACCCACACATACCTCACACTCAACAGTCCATAAAGGTGAGTCCAAACTCTTTGCTGTTACCATGACAAAATTGCTGGGTTCTCCTACCCCTGCTTTGCTTATATCTGAACTGCATCTATGCCTACCTCATTTTTTATTTTTATTTTTTGATAATAGCCACGAGGGTCAGGCTTACTTAATGCTCACTCTGTGCCAAACGCTGACTGTTCTAAGTCCTTCACATGCATTCGTGTTTAATCCTCATGACAGCCCTAGGAGGGAGGTACTGTTATCCATCCTCTTTTACCGATGCACCATCACCATCATCTCAGTGTGACAGTTTGGAGTTTTATGAATCCCATAAAGAGAAAGATTATGATTTTGAGCTAATCTATTCCTGTGATGTGAGACCCTTTTGATTGGATTGCATCAGTGTGGCATGACTCAGGTTGACAGAGGAGAACATGATCCTGCCATGTGAGAGAAAGGAGAAAGGAGAAAGGAGAAAGGAGAAAGGAGAAAGGAGAGAGAGAGAAAGAGCTCTAGGTTCGTCCACAACTAAGCCCACGGAGAGAAGCTCCAAGAGGCTCAAAAGCTGAGACCCAGGGAGAGATGAGCTGTATGCCTGATAGCTCACAGCTGAACTTAGAAGGAAAGCTGAGCCACCAAGACTGAGAGAGCAGGCTCAGTAAGAGACAAGCCCTGTGCCTGATTACCCTCAGCCAAGCTCTGGGAAATGGTAGATCCTGGAGGGGAAGGCAAGGACCTCTGCAGAGGTTGGCGACCATTTTGCCTCACCATGTATCAGCTGACTTTGGTGAGAAAGCATCTGTGATGGTGCTTTGATTTGGACATTTCATGGCCTCAAAATTGCCAACTTTTACTCCAAATAAATCCCTTTTATAAAAGCTAGCCCATATCTGGTACTTTGCATTGATAGCCCTTTGGCAAACTATAACAGGTGGGTTCTAGCATTATCCCCATTATTCAGATGTTGGTACTGTCAGTTCTCCCACTTTACAGATGAGCATCCTATAGCACAGAGAGATTAGGCTAAGTTTCACAAATGTTACACAGACTGATAAATGACAGAAATGGAGTTTGAACCCTGTGGGTCTGCATCCTGAGATCCTCCTCTTAACTACTGTATATTATAAAGCCTTACTCTTGATGTTGGCCCTAGGATGCTGGTTCATGATCTCTATGGGTTTGAATTTCAGTTTCTCTAATGGACTTGATTTGGCTTACTCTTTCACCTCTTGGTGTTCTTTTCCTATTTGAGGTCCATAGAAATCATCTACTTGAAAAATGCCTGTCTGTCTTCTCTTGACTGTTGCAACCAGTTGTGAATGTGTGTATGTGTTTATATGTGAGCATGTAGGCATGGCATGAGGTTGGGATGAGTATGGGATCTCAGAAAGCTACCTTTTTACAAATGACAAATATTCTAATGAAACTCAGTTTAAGAATGCAAATGTATATCCAATTTTTCACAGCTCAGAGCAGGCACAACAAGAACATAATATATTGACGATGTTTTCCTCTCAAAGTGAGTAGAGCTGCTGTTTTCCCCATGCATATATATGCACAGGTTACCTGATGTGGCTGAAGTTGAGGAATAAAGATAAACTCTAAGGGAAAGTTCTACCCCACAGGGAAAATTATTTAAGGTTCTCTGAGCAGTTAAATAAAAGTCTGTAAATGGAGAATTTAGTTATTACTCATATAAAACAATGTGAATTGTTTTATTTAGTTTTAATTTTCAGTTTTTCATTATCTGGTCTGTGATCTGCAGTTTCAAATATAGGTAAACACAATAGCAAAAAGAAAAAAAAAAAACACCTTGAAAATCTGTACCAAACTACAACATCTTACCTCTATCAAATTTATTTCCTTCCTTATGCTTAGGCTAAAATAAAATAGAAGAAGCCAGAGGGTGACATTTCAGATCATCTAAAATGTTAAAAACATGATGGTCTGCTAGTGTTTAAAAAATGCTTTCAAGATTATTCAAAGCTGAACTATACATACATAGAAATATGGCTTAATATTTGACTAAGATAACACTATATTTACCCTATATGGAACACTTTAATATCTTCTAGACCAGGCTCTAAGTGCTTTGTATTTCTTACATAATGTATATCTTATGAAATTTTATTATCTCCATGTTAAAGAAGAGAAAGTTGCTCTTTTGAAGTCCACTCCTAGCAGCACCCCAGCAGCACCCCAGCAGCACAGCTCAGAATCCATGTTCTTAACTACTGCGGCCCCAATTATTTTTTCTGCAAACTTTAAGCACTGGTACTAGTGGGGAGATATAGTCTCCAAGCTCTGAATTTCCATGAAAGGAAGTGCTGCCCACTCCCCAGGAGGGGAAGTTTGGGGAAAGAGCATCCAGGTTATCTGTGCCGTCACTTACCCTTGCCCAAGTGAAGAAATGAGTTGCTTACTTGTGTGTTGGGCAGCAAGAGCTCTGCTCCCTGGATTCAGCCCTCCATTCTTATTCTTTTTCAGAACTACCCTTTCACCTGCACACTTTCCACGTCGACCCTTCTTTGCCATCCCCTTGTCTACTGTGAAGGAGGCATTAGGTTTCCAGCTTTCATGCAGTTGATTAATAGTGAGATAAAGCCCTATATATAGCAGGCTCTTCTAATGCCTCACTCTCCAATCAGTCTTCTTATTGACAGGAAGTTTTTCATATGTTTAAAATCTATATCTGTTTCTCAATGGGTTCCAAAGTTGGGAGCCAAAGAAAAGGGCCTAAAAGTTACCATGCACTATATGGCAGTTGGCTTTCTTATGAAAACATGAAAGGAGTGATATCATAGTAATATAAAGAAAATAAACTCTAAAAGGATGTCCATTACAGCAAAGTAACATTCCTGCCATCAGTGCTTGCTTCTCCTCTCAGACTCTGCCTCCCTCTGCCCCCAAGCAAGATGAGTTGCTTCAAGTAAGAGCACTTTTACTGTGTGAAAATAACAAACAGTGTGGAATGTGCTTTTATCTACCAGAACAGAGAGATAATGTTCCTTCGGCTTCTTCATCATTCCTTGAAATTCTTGCTTCCATCATCTGATGAGACCAGAAGGACTTGGAAGATATTCACGCCTTGAAAGCCCTGGGGAGATTATCCAGTATTTGGTAGACCACCCAGCTTTGGGTGCATTCCGCATTTTTGCCATATCTCATGTTCTTGACCATGTTGCTTCTTCTGGACCAGACTTTCCTCCTGGTCAGAGTAGTAAAATTAAACTACCAAATACCAGCTGAAGATGCAACTACAAAATGACCTTGAATTAAAGGTTCAATGCGGATCAGCAGAATATTCCTGTCTACATATAATAACATGACTTTAAAATGCTGTTTGACCTAATGTAAGGGGGAAATGGAAAGGAGAAATGAGTTTATATGGCTACGAGTCTCTAAAAAAGAGTCTGGAGGTTGTCAGAAGGATTGCCCTTATGCACACCTGAGCAGAGTCTCAGAGACAGATAAAGTAGATACAACCCCAGGTATTGGTTCTTTTGAGGGCTAAAGAGACCCACGGGCTCTATGGTCATGGCAGATGGGGTTCACTGCCATGTCAGATGGCCCTTCTTTGGAGCTGGTGTTTCTGCGTGATGGAACTGGACTCAGATGGGATCTCTTTTCACAAGACTTTCATGCTACTTTACTGGAATTGTAGTTGGTGTTGGTGTTAAAGATATATTTAGGGGATTTGAATCTCTGGACTGACAATATGATAGCCAGGCCCTGAGCCTCAACAGACTTCAGCTCCTACACTCTGATTTATTGGACTTACCCCACTCAGCTAACATGGAGTTGAAGAAGGTCAACCACCACACCATGGAGCCTAGAATGCCTACAACTGAAAGCAGGAGGATTGCATCCAGTATCCATGTGGAATCTAAGCCCCCACTTGAAACAGATGTGCAATGGACACAACCAATCCAATGTCCACAAAGAAAATGTGGCATTGGTGTGGGAAGGGTGGCCATGGTGGCTGCTGGGTGCGGGGAATGGGAGGAAGAGATGAGATGGGGAGGTGTTTTCGGGACTTGGAGTTGTCCTGGGTGGTGCTTCACGGACAACTACGGGACATTGTAGATCCCCCCAGGGCCCACTGGATGGAACGTGGGAGAGTCTGGGCTATGATGTGGACCATTGACTATGGGGTGCAGCGATGCCCAGAGATGTACTTACCAAATACAATGGATGTGTCATGATGATGGGAGAGAGTGTTGCTGTGGAGGGAGTGGGGGGTGGGGGCGGTGGGGTTGAATGGGACCTCATATTTTTTGAATGTAATATTTTTTTAAAAAATGAAAAAAAAATCATTGTGTGTGGGTTTAGGCATAGGTTGCAAAGAAGTTCAAATGTCCTGTTTCCTTTCACTCACAAAGGAATCCTGATTTAGCTTAATTCAATGTTGGACTATAGGACTCAAACCTAATGATAAGCAGGTGGTCATTTTCCAGGTGAATTCAGTACATTTGATTTCCTCAGGGACCTCACATGTAGGACAGGACTGGGGCACAGTAGTCCCATCATCCCTCTCTTTCTCTGGGAAATAGTACAGGGAAGAGCTGAGGAGCTCGGACTTCAGCAGCAATTCTGGATTTCAGTCCTGGCTCTGTCACTGTCAAGGGTCAGGCTTGGGGGGCTAATCACCCTCTGTTTCCTCCAGGGCTCAGATCTGTACAGTATGAACACATCGAGGAGAAGAAAGAGGAATTGCAATCTCCGTTTTATTAATGGTCATGGTTTAAGGAAGGAATCATCTAAAGAATGATTCAGAGAAAATGGCCAGTTATCCTGCCTTGCCCTGAACTGAAGACAACTATCCACCCCACACCCTTTTCCTCTGTGTCCCTAAACCAATTCGACTGTCCTCAGGGCCTCAGGCACAGAGGTTAGAGCACAGACAAAAGACTGAGGAACTGGCCAGGGACAGACTACCTGGTGGACCCTACAAAGGAAGACAGAAAACAAAAGGTAGGTGTAACCAGCCTGGGCAACAAGCAGGGCCCACAGGATATAAATCAATTCACATTCACTTTTGTCTCCCACTGCTCCCTTAGCCTTACTGTTTTGCTACTGTAGACTTATTGTGATTCTAGCAAAGGAAGGACTTTTATCACTGATGTGGAGGCAGTGGCCACTGGAGGTTCTGAGGGGAGGGAGAGGGAAAACAGGTATAATACAGGGAAATTTTCAGAAGTTAAGAATTGTCCTAAATGACATTGCAATGACAGATCTTGCATCTTTTTGTAACTTACAAATTTGTGCAAGAGAGAGTGTAAATTACAATGTAAACTATAATTCACACTTAGTGGCAATGCTCTAATTGTAATAAATGTACCACACTACATGAAAGATATTAATGTGGGAAAATGTGGGAGAGGTAGGGAGCAGGACATATGGAAATCCCCTATATTTTTATGTAACATTTTTGGAATCTAAGTATCTTTTAAAAAAAATTTTAAAAATATAAATAGTAATGATTACAGAGGATATATCACTAAGAGCTATGACTGTATACCATAAAAAGAAAATTCTGCTCCTTGGGAATGAGAGCTTCCTCTACCCTGACGAAAACTGGGGGATAAAATCTCAGGCGGATATATATGTATTATGTACACTTTTAGGTAACAAAATGTCCTATCGTCCCTTTACGTAGCAAACGCAGTCTCAATTTAGTTATTAAAATAGTTACTTATACTCCAGTATTTAAGGAAATTTTTTTCTCTTCTCTCCACTGGAGCTAGCAACTTGGAGCCCCTGCCTTTTCAGAAAGCTAAGCACCTTCTCTCCTCATTGCTTCCATCCTCACCACTCCTTGGCTGTGCTTCTTGACCTCTCCAAGACTAACACAGGGCAAGTGGTGAAGAGGAAATCCAAGAGAATGGGAAGTCTCTTACTTTACCGGCGTTGTTAGCATGGCTTCATGCTCTCTGGGCTTGGCAGATATTCCCATGGCTCTCTTTTTCTCAGGAGTGCTTTCCCGAGTTTCTCAGCATTCCCCCTGGAATATTCAACTATACTTTCTGGTCATTTGAAGACTCCCTTCAGTGTCTGATTTTCTGGTGGCTCCCTTTATGTACATTATCACTGTCAGTCCTTTCATCCCTTTAGGTGGTCCTTTTAGAGACTGTAAGCTGGCTCTCTGCGTGGCCCTCCTCTAGACCGTGAGAAAAGCTCGAGCATTACTGTAGAATTGTGGCTATCTCCAATACAGCCTGGGCTCTCTTTCCTTGTCTTACTTTGTTCACCTGCTGCTAGCTTTGGGAATCTATGTCTGCTACACCACCCCAAACACTCAGTAATCCATCTCAAGCTCACTGACTGGCTCTGTTGAAGCTGATCTCTTGGGATAAGAGCAAGGAATTAATGGACAATGGACTGATAGCTGTCCACCAACTTCCCAAAAATTTACCTGGAAAGGAAAACAACAAGAAATCTTCTGATCTCCATAGTTTCACAGCCCTGGCTATATTATACATTTCATTGGAGTGAGTCTTCTCACTGCTTCTCAGACTTTTACTTTGAAATACTTATAAGGATGCCTGGCTTATCACTCCATTTGGTGTCTCAGTGAAAACTTTTATTTTGGCATCTGTTTTATGGGTTTGTTCAATTTGAGGGCAGAAAAGTGAGAAAACAGAAGGGAATGAGCCTATGTTTTTCTTTAGATGTACCCATGGCTAGTATGGACATACACGAGTGCCTTCACCATATCCGAAATGGAGGAAAGAATGATGATGAAGACAGAAGAATGGAAGCATTCTTATCAGCAATTGTGGGCTAAAACTCTTTCCTAGGTCAGAAAATGCAGTCAGGAGAGGTTATCTACCAGTGAGGCAGACTGGCGATTTCCTACCCAATAGCCCTTTCCCCTTTTCTTACTAACAAACCTGATTTTGAAGAGGGCGGTAATATGCCAAGCTTTTACAAAAAAACCACAAAAACAACACCACCACCCCCCGCTTGCATTTCTTAGACTTATTTACATACAGGGTGTATTAGTCAGCCAAAGGGGTGCTGATGTAAAATACCAGACATCTGTTGGCTTTTATAAAGGGTATTTATTTGGGGTAGGAGCTTACAGGTACCAGGCCATGAAGCATAAGTTACTTCCCTCACCAAAGTCTCTTACCATGTGCTGGGGCAAGATGGCTGCCGGCATCAGCAAGGGTTCAGGCTTCCTGGGTTCCTCTCTTCCCTGGGCTAGTTTCTGTCTAGGCTCATCGCTATGCTCTCTCCATAAGGCCCACTGTAGACTATCAGGAGAACAGCTCTGTCCCCTCTCCCTAGGGCTTCTGCCATGTCTAAGGAGCCATCTCTATTCCTCTGTGTTCTTGTGTGTTCCCTTCCTGGGCTCAGCTCAAAAACTCCCAACTCTGTCCTTTGCCATGTCTTTTATCTGACTCCTGTCCACCAAGGAGCTGGGACTCAACACTCTACAGGTGTGGTCCAATCAAGTCCTAATCATAATTTAATCAATTAGAAGTGATACCTCCGACAGACCAGTTTACAAACACAATCCAATAACTATTTTTGGAATTCATAAACAATGCCAAACTGCTACACAGGGACATATATATTTGCCAAAGAAATATTAAGTGGTAATTGTTGTGTGTGGCTTCTGGGAAAGCTCCTTGAAAGAGGATCCAACATAGTGGATATGAGCCGAGACCCTCACCCTTCCTTCTTTCTGGCCTGGATTACTGGTTTGTCACTAGAGTTGGAGCAGCCACCTTGCAACAAAAATTTAACAACCAAGAGAATCATAGAGACTACAGACCTGATGTTTCTGAGCTGCAAATGCCTGTTTCCATATGTCTTAAAAATGTAACCTTGAATTTGTCAGTGTTTTTAGGTCTCAGTCAAATGTGGTTCTTAAATTATATACTAGCTATGGGACTTTGGACATGTTCTATAATTTCTCTAGGCCTCAGTTTCCTTTTTTGTAAAATGGGGCTAGTAACAGTATCATCTCCAATTATTTTGAAGAATGAATGGCACGCATAGAGAATTTAGCACAGTTCCTGGCACACAATTAGTGGTGAGTAAATGGAAATTACTTATCATCATATAAATATGGATATTCCTTAAATCCAATTTAGACTCTAAGTCAAGCAAATATAGGTTGTGGCTGAAAAACATGGGATACCTTAAAAAAATCACTGTGGCTTTTGGAGTTTTCCAGATTAACTCTGATTTCTAAAACTTGGAAAAAATGAATGTGTATCCAGGGAATAATCTTTGAAGTCAGTCAAACATGTTTGTGATAATTCTGTATAATAAAAGTGGGTTACTCAGATGAAAGGAGGTCATATTTTGAATTTTTAAAAATTGCATGGGTTATTTGAAGTCATTCTAACTCAAGAGAATTTTGTCCTTTTCCTACTTCCTTGCATGGTTGCAGATACCACTTTTATAAATTGTATTCATAACTAAAAATCTGACCTTCCAACAGATGTAAACTGCAACAGATGGTAATTGTCTTGGTTTGTGGCCACATAGATTAAAACGTGTGTGTGTATGAATGCATGTGTGTTCATGAATGTGTATTTATGAATTCTTATTTTGAAATGTGAACACTGTCTTTTAAATCTTAACACTAGGTGACTTATGTAACCAGGTTCTAAAAGCAAGAGAAGACTGTACCCACCTACAATCTGATTTATTGGACTTACCACACTCAGCTAAGATGGAGGTGAAGAAGGACAACCACCACACCATGGAGCCTAGAGTGATTACAACTGAAAATGGGAGGATTGCATCCAGCATCCAGGTGGAATCTGAGCCTCCTCTTGACATAAAGGTGCAATGGACACAACCAATCCAGTGTCCACATAGAAGAGGTGGCATTGGATTGGGAAAAGTGGACATAATGGACAAAGGGTATGGGGAAAGGCAGGAAGAGATGAGAGGTGGAGGCGTCTTCGGGACATGGAGCTGCCCTGGATGGTGCTTCAGAGGTAATCACCGGACATTGTAAATCCTCACAGGGCCTACATGATGGAATAGAGGAGAGTATGGGCCATGATGTGAACCAATGTATATGAGGTGCAGAGGTGCCCAAAGATGTACTTACCAAATCCAATGGATGTGTCATGATGATGGGAACGAGTGTTGTTGGGGGGGGGGAGAGGGGGGGTGGGGGGGTGGGGTTGAATGGGACCTCACATATATATTTTTAATGTAATATTATTACAAAGTCAATAAAAAATAAAAAAATTAAAAAAAAAAAAAAAAGAGAAGACTGTACCTTTTAAATTAACCCTTCACCGTCATTGATCACAGTTTATGCAACAGCTTGATGAGAATTCTTTTTATTTCTAACATTCCTTAAATCTTTGTCTTGATTTCAAATTACTTTTGGAGTTCTAATGTAAAAAACTGTAGATCTAGGAATTTATATCATTTTGTAGTCAAACGCTTTTTAAGGTTTGCTTTTGGCCTTATACCAGTCTCAGACAAAGTCGATGATTTACAAATTTATATTCTTTGAGTTAATTTCAAGGATGGCCAAGTTTGCCTTCTGACTTCCATAGAAAAATTCCATAGAAGGTAAATATTTAACAAGGACTGTTGCAAGTACTTTTAATTAAATTTATTAGTTCATTTGATCATTATAACAATCCTCTGAGGCAAGTGATCACAAAAGTCTGATTTTATAAATGATAGAAAAGAGGCACAGAAAAACTAGCAAACAGCAAAGCCCAACCCAAACCAAGTTGCCTGATTCCAGAAGCTGTGCTATCAACTACTGTCATACTGCCTTGCTTTCTAGGCAGTACAAATATATTCTTTTTCCTTAAGTCTCTTAGAACCTCTCTTTGCAAACACCCACCTATACCTGCCTTTAGAGAAGCTCATACTTCTCTCCCTTACTGTTCACTTCGGCCGAGTGCTCCAGCCAGGATTGCTCCACCACATCAAATGCTGAACCTGTAGTAGAGATTGGCTTGAGTTATCAAATTCCTTCCTAATGCTGCCATCTTGTGATTTTTCTTTCTCTTTGTGATTTGCCCTATCCCTTTTGCTTCTGCAGAGTTTTTTCTACCTCTGTGCTACCTTCATTGTTGACCAGCCTTCTCACTAGGCAACTGTCATCTAGAGGAACAGTGAAGATGGTTACCCATCATGACCAAGAAACATTAAAAGTCCCATAATGTCTTCCTTTACACCTGTACACTAAACCAGGTATGTAGACATTTGAATCTTTAATACAAAATGCAAAAGGGAGTTCTGACTCAAGTTATTCAATCCTTCACGGTATGCCTTAAATTCTTTTGTAAGGTAAATTTGAATTTTCCATTGGTACCTAAGATGGCTGTTTAAAGAATCATGTTGTCTGATTCTAAAAATCTCTGACTAGGCTTATAAAGGCCAAGGCAGTCAACTTCGTGGACATTTAATCTGTGCTGTTACATGGGGTCCTGCAATTAGAAGTACTCTGGGTATGGTTTAATGTTCTGCTGTAACTGTCTTGAAATTCTTAATATTTTTTTAATAAAGGGATCCACATTTACAGTTTGCCTTGGGTCTAAAAATTATGTAACTGGCCCTGGACTCAAGGTATGACTACTTCTCCTCAGTTGGAATCATAACTTTTAGCATAAGTTAATTTTCCAGAGGCTAATATTCTGGTAGTACAGTTTCCCAGTGGACTTCCTTCTTGATTTCAGGAATCCAATATTATATCAGCAGTCTCTGGGGTTTTGGATTTACACAGTGGGTTTTGGACTTATAATATATATTTTGCCTTTTACAGTGAAAATATTTATCTTCATATTATTTAAAATATATCCCACATAAAAATATTTTATAGATATTATCTCAAACTATATAAATCATATTTTTTTCTTTCTCAATGCATTTAATAACTGATTGTCACTCAAATCTTGACATATAACAATATAATAAGTATTTCAAAGAAGATAAAATTAATTGAAATTTTTTTCATGTGATAAGTGCGTTCTGTAAACTAAGCCTGCATTTGGTCTTACTTGAATTACCTTAAACTGGGAAAATATTTGAAGTAAGAGTTGGCAAAAGGCTAAATATGGAATCTCTTATGTACAGAGAACTGATATATGCTTGTTAGAAATTGAGATAAATTGCAAGGTTCTCTATTCTCAGAGCAAGTTTCTAAGTGAGATAGATTTGTTTCTTGAAAATAACAGTATAAATCAATATCACTAATATTGTGCAAGCCCACAGTGGCTTTGAGGCTCCAATATTGTAGAGAATTCTAAGGGATTGGTGTGGTTTAGTTTCTATAGAGATAATTTTTTTAAAAGACGGCTTCAGTGGATAGTGATTCTGAAAAGGCAATTAAAATGATGTCAGTTATTTAAAATGACGACATATGTTCACTAAACTCCTCCACTGAAAAGCATCCCAAGCTAACATGTTGTAACACAAGTAAATCGTTTGTAATGCCTTATAATTATGTACTATGTTGTCCTTTCAACAGGGGCTCTTTTATTTTATACCAACAAGGTGTTTTATTTGCGTTTTGTTGTTTTATTTTGTTTTTATGTGAAAAGATTTTAGCATCTCCTTTTGAGTTCTTTCTATTTGCTCTTCTCTATGAACTGCATGTTAGCTTGTCATATACTTGACAAGTTTTCTTTTTTTTTTCCTCTTCTCTTTTTTCTTCTCTTCTCTGCCTCCTGTGAGCTTCACCCTTTTGGCTAGTTCATTTCCTGACAACTTTCCATCCTTCAAGACTTAATCCTTTTTTTTCCTCCCAGAAGGAGTGTAAAAGGCAGATGTTTCTCATCCTTAAGATTGTATTTCTCTTTGTTTCCTATTTAGAAGCTTCATATAAGCTATCACTTTCAGTTTATGTTAAACATTCCAAATAATATGTCTACATTAAATAAAAGTTATCTTATTCTCTATGATCTCTAATTGACCTTTTTGATATGCTCCTTCTCTAAAAAGGGTTCCTTAATCTTTTTGGAGTCACAAATCGCTTTGAGAATCTGATGAAAGCTGTAGCTTCTTTCTCATTTTCCAGCATTGCACAGTTTCAGAAGGTTCACAAGCCCCTGAGGCCCAGTCAGGAACCAACTACTCTGAACACCTGCTCTAATCTATCACATCTCTAAGGAAGTCCCTTGCATTTTCAAGTTTTTTTCCCCTGTCATTTTTACCCCAGAGACCTTTTATTCTGGGCTTATCTTATCCTATTGCCTTCTTATAAATGAAACTTAAAACAGATTACCTTCATTCAGCCAAAATGAACTGAGTGCCTTGTATATGCTAGACGTCGTGGGTTGTGCAAAACTGAATCTGGCAAGAACTTTATCTCTAATAATTATATTAGTGCTAATTAATAATATTGATATTGTTAATAACAGATATTCATTGAATATATTTTATTTCCTGGAATTATGCTAAGGATTTTATGGCCATCATTTATCCTTTTATTCACGTTTTCTGTCTTTTTCTCAACAGATTAGTTAACCTCTGTTCAAGAGGTTAGTAAGTTACTCAGTGTCATAGCTAGTAAAGAGTTAGAGCCTGGCTTCAACCCTAGTTTTCTCTGACTTTGGAGAAGGTACTCCTAATGTTTTCACATATCTTAGATGGTCTCTACCTGCCATTTAGGTCAGTAGTAGAGAATATCTCTGGATGTATAAAACTACCCACCCATCCAGTCATCTAATTGTCCATATATGACTAATAATGTCTAGGAAGTGAGGAAATTCATAAAATGCATTTTATGTGGGAATTAGGGGAAATCAGGAATTACCTTGGACTTTTCTTCATGGAGGAAATGGTATTTGAAACATGTCTTGAATGACACTCGACACTAAAGAGAGGAAAGTGTGGGAAAAGCTATGAAGACCAGGGAACTTGCAGAAGTACTTACATATTGAATGGCGGGCATTTCAACTTGGCCACAGTAGAAGGTGTGGGCAGTAGTATTAGGGAAAAAATACTGAAAAGAGGTAAAAGCCAGATATCAAAGAACTTTGAGTTCATAAGTAGGGCTACAAACTTATTTTAGTATTGAGGAATGATGGAGGGTTTTAAACAGAAAAAGAACCCATCAGAATAGTACTTTTAAAGAATGATTCTGGCTTGATGGGAACAGGAAGAGTTGTGATGTGCAGAGACTGGAGATATGTGATCATTCTTTTGACTGTCTTTATGAGATTAAGACATAAATAATGACCTTCTCTCTGGGGAGAAGTATTAGTGATAGGTGCATATATAATTAATAATAAGAACTGAAATGTGAAACTGCCCAGTGAGTTTTGTCTAATGGTGGTTTTCAAATTCATCCATGTTGACTTTTTCCTTCCTCTTTTGTTTTGCATTTCTTTTTGTAGCAATTGCATTCCACAGGCTTTTTTTTTTTTTTTTTTTTTTAATAAGAGGACAGTCTTCTGTCCTTTTTTACCCCCTCAACCACCCACTGATTTTCTCCAATTCTTGTGGTTCTAGGTTTTGGATTGTTGACAGTTGGTTTAACTTCTCTCAGAAACTCAGTAACATGCTTAGCATTGCCAGTTAGTTTTCAGCCAAGCAGCTATGCTCTGCCTGAGATCAATCTACCTTCTACCATATTTTTTTCACCTTGTTTTAGTTTGCTAAAGTCTGCCAAAGCAATAAACCAGAATTGGGTTGGCTTTTACAACGGGGATTTATTAACTTAAAGCTTACTGTTCTGAGGCCGGGGAAGTCTCTAAATCAAGGCGTCTTCAGGAGCTGCTTTCTTCCCAAGGTGCAGCTGTGGGTGATCAGGCACATGGGCATGTGCACTCGTCTCTGCCCTCTCCTCCAACTCCTGTTGCTTCATTTGCGTACTCTCAGCTTCAGTGTTTCGTTGATTTCCTCTTCTGGTTTATGGGGCCTTTGCTCTCAGCCTCTAGGAGTTCCTCTCTCTGTCTCTGCAGTTTTTTCTGTTTCTGTGACTTTTTATATCTCCATTTATAAAGGACTCCAGTAAGAGGATTAAGACCCATCCTGTGTCACTGGGTCACACAATATAATCAAAGGCCCAAACTGAAGTAATTTAATCAAACAGTCCCACCTACAATAGTTTTACATGCATAGGAATGGATTAGCTTTAAGAACAGGATTTTCTGGGGTCCACAAAAGCTTCAACCCGCCACTCACCTTCATATTCCATTTCTCTTCTATCTGTCACAGATTACTTTATAAACTGACACTCAGCATGGTGCCCTGTTCTCTGCCTGAATAAGGGCTGGAACTCTGAAATAAAGTAGGTATTTACAGGAGGTTGGGCCCACAGGTGACTATGTTAGAGTGAAGGCAGGAATGGAAGGAGCTGACAGATCCCAAAGTGGGGTTCTTGGATTCTGTGGGGAATCAGGCAGATTTGGAATAGAGAATAAGATCTGCGCACTGAGTATGTGTCCATGGGTGGAGAGAGAAAAGACTTATGGTAACAACACCACCAACCAAACCACCACCACACATAGGTGCTGAAGGATTCCCCAGGAGAATGGAAGTTTCTCTAGATCTTCTTTTGTTGATGGATCAGACTTTCTGAAAGATGTAGTTTTCGAACCATCAACCTCATTTCTTTTGTTATATTTTCCCCATCTCTTTATTCTCTCATTGGCTCTGAGTTCTGCTCATTATGTGTATACAACTCCATATTATTTTATCATCTTTTCACATATTCTGAAGTTTCAAAGGAGACATACCTCATTGGCAAAACCAGAAGAAAAAACTGTCACTTTGAAAATCTAGTGACAGGGCTGTCTCCCTGATTTCTGGAAGGGTGTGCAAGCACTCTCTAAATGAAACTTGGTTTGCATGAAAAGGATTATTGCTCTATTGTCACTCATTTTCCCTTCTTTTACTTTTTCCTTCAAATTGTGTTTCGGCCTATTCAGTCCAATACTTGGATGATCACCTGGGAATCTTTCTCCTTCATGCAGTAGGAATTCATTAAAGGGTTTTAAAGCATAGACTAACACAGAATTATAGTGTCATGAGTGAACACAAAATTCTTTTTTTTTTTAGAAAAGACTTATTTTTTAAATTTATTTCTCCCCTCCCACCCTTGTTGTTTGTGCTCACTGTCTACTCTCTGTGTCTCTTCATTGTGTGCTCGTCTTCTTTTTAGAAGGCCCTGGGAACTGAACCTGGGACCTCCCATGTGGAAGGGAGGCACCCAATGGCTTGAGCCACTGCTACTTACCCAGAATCCTTTATGATGGGTTTCATGCCTTACTTGTTTATCCTGTCCCAGCATCTTAATTCTCATATAAAGTAGGGGCAAAAAAAAAGCAGATGTATCAGGAGAGCTTGAAGTCTACATGGTAGGAAACAGGTTTAAAATGGAAACCATGGTGCTTTTTCAGATGAAAATGATAAGAAATGATTAGAAACTGGGTTCTTTACCCTGCTTCCTTGTTAAAAAAAAAATCAGTAATTTAATTACATGCATCAAATAAGGAATAAATTACTTGGCTTAACTGGCTATTATCTCTCTAGTAAAATGTAGACAACTTGTCCCTGCAAATATGTTCCCTTCTGCCTGCATTTCCTTTAGACAGCAATTCTTAATATTTCAGTAGCCTGAGTATGAAATTGAGGAAAATATTTGGGGCAGTCCTGAAAGAGGTAGTGAGGCCTACAAGTCCAAAAGGACAAAGGGAGGACACTGTGTGATCCTTTGTGTCTGAAAAAAGTAACATTCTTGTTTGTCACAGATCTGGCCTGACCTAAAGGTATAAACCAGGAGGTCAAGGATTGTGGTTTATAAAATGCCCACATATTTTAATGCTTGAGATACCATAGTTAAATTTTTATAGTATTTTTATTATCTCATTACTTAGATCAATTAACCTATAAATCTTTTTATTTAATCTGAAAAAAATTTCACTGAAATATAGGTTCCTCTTGGAATAGTTTAAGGTATGTAGAGAATAACTCACTGCTATTATGTTATTATTACTACTAATAGTAGCAGTCATACTTTAAGGAAAACAAAAGTATAATAACCTTGTAACTATTCTTGAGGGATATATAAATTGTATATTTTAATGTCAAATGATTTAAGCCCAGTTACTCTCCTAAATCAAGATTCCACTTAATAGTGTTCTTTGATTTTGTCAACTGTCAAATATCAGCCATTTAATATGGGTTGAGGAGGCTCTTGAAATTTAATTATGTAATTCAACCCATATTTAAGTAAATTAATTATATAATGGTTGGTCAAAGAATTTAGTCTTGAATAAAGAAATTTTAAAAATCGAACTTTTAAGTAGTCTGTTCAGGAATTTCTTCCAGCTCCATAATATTCCTGGATGATAATAATTTCAGAAAAATATCAGCTATGTTTATAGAAAAGATCACATTTAAAATAAATAATTCCAATTGAAAAATATTCTCACAGGTATTCTATATCACTGATTTTTTTCAATTTTAAAGTTACTAAAAGTCATAATTGTATTTCTTCTACCTCATCTTTTTACATTTATTATTTTTATAGTTATTATTACTACTTTATAGATATTATAGTACAATTATTTTTTAGTAGCTGTCAAATAATTGAGTATTTTAATAATTGTGTTTCTTATTAACTTCAAGTTTTAAAGATGGGATTAGTGCTATATAATTTTTCCCATCCCAACCTTTCCTATGTGCATAATTTTTCAGCTTACTGAATGACATGATTGCTCTGAATTATTTCTTTTGAATTAAAAGTAAGATAAAGTTGGCCCAATAAAATTTTCTTAAACCCTCCTTTTATTTTGGATAAATAAATGAGCTAAGGGCTCATAGGCTGATATCTGTCATTTTAGACAATGTGGTTACCAACCGTTCTTTAGGTTTTGCATTTCCCCCTTTATTAAATATATTTGGTAGGAACTTCCAAGAAAAATTTAACTTTTTACTTGCATCAAGTGTTTTTTATTTTCCCATACAAGTCACCTCTAAGCAATGCCAATGTAATTCTTTTAGGAAATAAACTCTCATGACAGCCATTGAGGAATTTGTAAATGGCTCCTCCCAGCCTGGGCTATGGGAAAAGAATCAGAAGGCCAGGCATCACTGAGTTTAATTTATGCCAGTCCATCAGGTCAGTTGAAATATTTCCTCAAGGAAGTTTTTATTCAGTAAACGGCCTGAAGGCTTAAGAAAACAGAAACCCATAGTATTACAGAGTTGTTATGGATGTTGCCAAGGAAACTTTAGAAGGAATGTTCAAGGGTCTTGTTTCTCCCCAAACTCATAGACATGCAGCTTGTTTGAAGTTTTGATGTCTTCTTATTTCTTGCCATAGCTGCTCTGTGGTAGGGTTTCCAGCAGAGCCAGAATCCAATGGCTGCCAGAAGTGCTGGCGCACAGGCCATATGCTCTCCACATTCAGTGTTGCATCCTCCTCATGGAAGAGGTTAGGAGAATCTGAAATCAAAGGAGGGTTGATTTTTCTTAAAAAATACAAGTTTAATTTTTTTCCCCTAAATGCCCAATATAATCATGGTTCGACAACATTCACCTTAGTTGACTATTTCATCAAAAACAAATTATAAATGGATTTGTTTTGTGGAGACCATTGGAAGACTGAGCACATGTGTAAACTGTTTTAAGAGGCATTTTAAGTGATGGGAGATGGGAGGGACTTATAGTTCAGTGATTTTCTCAGCTTTATGTGGCTATGAAACAATTTTTAAGGTCATTTGATTTTCTCTTTGGAAATTTTATATATTGAAATAAAAATAAAATCATGAAGAATCTGAAAATAATATCCAAAAGTATGGATTTGCTTGAACTTGATTTAAAGTCTTTTCATAAGTAGATTCTACAAGATGATTAGTAAATCCTTTAAAAATTTGATCCCAGAAAAACATGAAGCTGAAGGAAACTTGAATCCTGTTCATTCAAAGTATCCTGAGAGGAAAAAATTTCTCTCTCTCTCTCTCTCCCTCCTCCCTTTTCTCAGAAAACATACATATACACATGTGTGTGATATTTCTTTTTTACATGTCTGGAAAATTTTAAGTTATCCAAAATGCACAGACAGATAAATGATTGCATTTTTATTTGGATAACACACTTAACCAAGGGATATCACTGATACCTCTATCATATCTGCAAAGACAGAGAAGCAGATTTAAAATAAGATTTAAAAATTTCTGTCTATTCTGAGAAAGAAATAGGATTATATTCAATTATATAGTTATAACCATAATTAAATATATATTTCATCCTACTTTATTTTCATATCATTTAATTTATTGCATATAAATGTATATACAATTGATATGTGTTTTAGTTTCCTAGGCTAATCAGGCAAATACTGTATAATGGGTTGGCTTAAACAATGGGAATTTATTCTCCTATGGTTCTGAGGCCAAGACAACGTTAAGGCATTATCAAGGCGATGTTTCCTCCCCAGAGTCTGTGGCGTTCTGAGGGCTGGCTGCTGTGTTCCGAGCTGCCACTGTCGTGGGGCAAGGCCCATCGCAGGGCCTCCTGGTCCTCCCCTTCTCTTCCAGCTTCTATTTCAACTTCCTGCTTCCTGTGGCTTTCTCTGTGTGTGTGTGGCAGTTCGACATTATTTATGAATTCCAAAAATAGATACTGGATTATGTTTGTGAACTGGTCTTTTCCTCAGGGCATATTAGATTCTATTGGATTCAGAGGTTTCACTTTTACCTGATTAAACAATGATTAAGGCTTTGATTGGCCCACATCACTGACAGTTGGGTCCCCTCCCTCTTGGTGGGTAGGGACTCCTAAAGAAACTGTACTGCAGAGAAGGGAGGTTAGAGTTTTGAGCTGAAGCACTGCAGGAGTCCTTCTTATTCAAATCTAACCTGTCCCTGAAAAATTTTGGATACAAAATTTTCAGATAACTGTAGCTGATATTCCATTACTTTAATTGTAAAAAGTATTTGGTCCTGGTCCATCTAGAACCTCCAAAAAAGGTTCACGAAATCTTAAACACATATATAAACCTATACTGATGATCACTATATGCATTATTGATTACCCTTAAGGAAGTGAACATATGAGTTTTTTTTTTTATTGACTTTGTAATAATATTACATTAAAAATATATATGTGAGGTCCCATTCAACCCCACCCCCCCACTCCCCCTCTCCCCCCCCCAACAACACTCGTTCCCATCATCATGACACATCCATTGGATTTGGTAAGTACATCTTTGGGCACCTCTGCACCTCATAGACAATGGTTCACATCATGGCCCATACTCTCCTCCATTCCATCCAGTGGGCCCTGTGAGGATTTACAATGTCCGGTGATTACCTCTGAAGCACCATCCAGGGCAGCTCCATGTCCCAAAGACGCCTCCACCTCTCATCTCTTCCTGCCTTTCCCCATACCCATCGTCCACCATGTCCACTTTTCCCAATCCAATGCCACCTCTTCTATGTGGACATTGGATTGGTTGTGTCCATTGCATCTCTATGTCAAGAGGAGGCTCAGATTCCACATGGATGCTGGATGCAATCCTCTCATTTTCAGTTGTAATCACTCTAGGCTCCATGGTGTGGTGGTTGTCCTTCTTCAACTCCATCTTAGCTGAGTGTGGTAAGTCCAATAGATCAGATTGTAGGTGCTGGAGTCTGTTGAGGCTCAGGACCTGGCTATCACATTGTCAGTCCAGAGATTCAAATCCCCTAAATATATCTTAAACCCCAACATTAACTGCACCTCCAGCACATTAGCATGAAAGTCTTATGAAGGGAGATCCCATCTGAGTCCAGATTCATCACACATAAACACCATTTCCAAAGAGGGGCCATCTGCCCTGGTAGTTAACCCCATCGGCCATGACCATAACTCCCATGGGTCTCTTTAGCCCTCAAAGGAACCAATATCTGGGGGTTGTATCTGCTTTATCTGTCTCTCTGACTCTTCTCAGTTGTGCATGAGTTTTTATGCAGCTGCCAATGATGATAGGCAGCTCATGATACTAACTACATTTCTTCTGCACTGTGTGTTTCAAGAACATGTAAATAAGCAATAAAACAATATGTAAAAGATATAAAATGAATGCAAATAATTCTGAACAAAAATAAAATATAAGCAGTGTTAAGGAAATAAGAAAGCTGTTTGGGGCGATTTTGAAATATGCTTGTGATGATTTGAAGCTATATGAACCCCAGAAAAGTATGTTCTTAAAGTTAATCCATTCCTGTGGGTGTGGACCCATTGTAAGTAGGATCTCTTGATGAGTAAAATCTTAACTTAAATGTGATTCACTTCATTCAAGGTCTTACTGGAGTCCTTGATAAGAGTATGAAATTCAGACAAAAAGAAAGAAGGCCCCTGAAGGAAGAAGCTGGAAGCAACAAAAGCCAGAAGAGAAAGGAGAGACCAGGAGATGCTGTCCTGTGCCTTACCATGTGAAAAAGGAGTCTAGGATCACTGGGAGCCAGTCTTCAGGAAGAAGGCATCATCTTGATGATGGTTTGATTTGGATATTTTCACAGCCTCAGAACTGTAAGCATGTAAGCTAATGCATTCTCATTGTAAAAGCTAACCCATTTCTGGTATATTGCTTTTGGCAGCCTGGCAAACCAGAACAATCCTTTTGCCTTTTCCTGAAATAATTTTCTTGCAGGTTTAAACGAGTTAAATTGACTACTAGCCCAAACCAAGGAACCTTACGTCTCGTTCCTTAACCCATTACCTTTATAAAGTAGCTGAAATGAGGTGCAATAGAAGAGCCATGTCTCTTGGTTTGGGTTCCCCTGAAAGCAGAACCTGAGATGATAAGGACTTGGGTGTAGATAGTTCATTTGGGTACTTATCCCAGAAAGCAGAAGCGGGGAGGCAGGGAGAATGAGAAAAAGAAGAAGGCGAATAAAAGAGTGTGATGTCAAGGACAGTGCTGTGGGCAAAAGGCTTTTTGTCTGCCTCAAAATGGAAGATAGGGAGATGTGACTCAAGCAGTTAAGCACCTGCCTCCCACATGGAAAGTCCCAGTTTGGTTTCTGGTGTCTCCCAAAGAAAACAAACAAACAACGATCAGAAAATGAACAAAAACAACAAAAAATGTGCAAAGACAACAAGCAAAACAATAAGCAAACAGACAAGAGAATCCAGTAGGGGAACTGATGTGGCTTAGTAGTTCAGCACCAGCCTGCCACATAAGAGGTTGGGTTCAATCCCTGGTCCTGGTTCCTCAAAAAAAAAGAAGGTAAGAGGCTTTACCCACTTCCTAACATGTGCTCTTGGTTGAGGGCTGCCCCTAGGGCCTTTTACTCCTCTGTGCTTCTGGGCAGCAAGTCTGCAGCAAGCAAATGGGCTCCTGTAGCTTCCAAGAAATTCCTGGATGGAAAGCAAGAAGACATGCCGTGAGACATTGTCAGCATAAGAGTCTGAACTGCACACCATTATCTGGACCTGCTGCAGCTGACATCAGAAGAGTAACGACAGATCATCAGTAGTCGGCTCCAACAATGTTCAAGTATGTTGCTCTGCAGACATTGGTAATTTACCTTTCTACCTCACTACATAATATATTTATCTAATGGATGCTTTTATTGCAGTCAGCTTTTAATTTGAAAGCATGGGCATTCTAACAGTCCTATGAGAGTTCTAAGGTTTTGAAAGGTGGTGGCTTTCAGACACTGGTAAAGAGAATGTTGCCTCTACCTTGAATGTATGGAAAAGCTCAGACAGCTGTTTTGAAATTCTCTAAAATGGTTTTCTTTCACCAACATTTATCTTATGTACCATGAAAAACAAATAATTATAAAAGTCATTTATTTATATAAGCAAATTTAACTTTATTAAATTTAAATAATTATTAAATTCTGGTAAATTTAACTTTATTAAATCCTGTCTTAACCTTTTTCATTCAACCTTCTTTTTGGATGCTACTAGCCCTTCTTCATTTTATAACATAAAACATTCCTTTATCACTCACCAAGGTTTCAGTATATAAATTCAAATGATTTTTTCCAATTACTGTTTTTTTTTCCCCACTTAGTTTTGGATATTCCTGCTGAGGATCAGGATATATTACCTTAGAGTCATAGTGCAAAACTCCAAATTCTCATAAGCCTGTGGATAAATACAAATATCTGCTTCAATAATAATATAAAAATTCTAACATTCTGAAACTAATCAAGAGTATTATAAAATACAGCCATGGCATATCAAAATAAATTACAATTAAATTTTAAAGGAAATAACTGGAAAATGTGTAAGATACTACACTTTTAAAGTATACTCAATAATTCCAATGAGATCTATTGTAGGAATTATATAATTTTGAATTTTTTCCTACTAGAACAATTTCATAAAGGATATGCACTTTTCTCCAATTATATAGAATTTTAGTTGAAATCTCATATTTACAAAAAGCATTACCTAAGTAGTTTCAAAGAAGAAATTCAAATTCTTCCATGGAATCAAATATGTCACACCCCAAATTCCAAATTTTGTATTCTCTAGTCGCTTCACCTAGTAATGCAGAGGAAAACAGAAACTTATATTCTTTAAAGTTAAAGATAACATAACATTTTGTTTCATACTTTTAACCACCTTTTGAAATTTAAAAAGCACTAGCACAAAATCCCCAAATTTGCAGTAAATATTATGAGAATTATTTTTATATATTTGATAATACAAGTTTATATGATATATCTCACATATAGCTAGATATAGCTATATATTTATGAGTGTGTTTATATATATATATATATAAATGAATCTTTTACTTCATAATAGGGAGTTTTCCTCATTCCTCATTTCCCTTCCAGAACCTGGGTTCTTATTATTAAATAGATTTTAAGAATTTCCCTTAGATCCAAGTTTCATATAGATCCCTTAGCCTTTGAATTTTTAAAAAATTAACTCAAGTTTAAATTGTCTGTGTTCTTTTAGAGAGTACAAACTGCTATAAAAATATTGGTTTTAAAATTTTTAATTTAGGGGAGTGAATATAGCACAGTGTTTGCATGCCCTGCTTCCTGTGTATGAGGTCCTGGGTTTAATCCCCAGTACCTCCTAAAAAATATAATAAATTTATATAATTTTTATTTTTATATACAGACTGTTATTGTCACTCTCTGATTCTTGTCATAAATCACCAAACCGCATTCAATCAAAATTTCAAAAACCGTTTCTCTCATGGTTCTTACATATGTATACATCATGACCCTGAGATTTGGTACATCATTTTTAGCTTAAAACATTTTAGCGCTGCAAGTGTTTTTACTTTTAAGATAACAAATCTTCTTATCCGTGAAACAATTACTGACCTACAATTGAAGTCTTGACTGCTAATAGTCATAGGTCAACATCTAATATTCTTTTTTTTTTTAAAGATTTATTTATTTATTTTTAATTCCTCCCCCCTCCCCCGGTTGTCTGTTCTCTGTGTCTGTTTGCTGCGTCTTGTTTCTTTGTCCGCTTCTGTTGCCGTCAGCAGCACTGGAAGTGTGGGCGGCGCCATTCCTGGGCAGGTTGCACTTTCTTTCGCTCTGGGCAGCTCTCCTTACGGGGTGCACTCTTTGCGCGTGGGGCTCCCCTACGCGGGGGACACCCCTGCGTGGCAGGACACTCCTTGCGCACATCAGCACTGCACATGGGCCAGCTCCACATGGGTCAAGGAGGCCCGGGGTTTGAACCGCAGACCTCCCATTTGGTAGACGGACACCCTAACCATTGGGCCAAGTCCGTTTCCCTTCTTATTTAAAATACAAGTACTTCTTCTATTCATTGGCCCTTCATAATTAGGCTTAATCTGGGGAGATTTTCTCTTATCTGTATTAGAGTACACAATATTAACTATTGGAAAGTGAAGTAAACCCACTAAAATAGACTGTTACTGGGAAGGAAACTTTGGTGCCTTTAATGGACCACTGACCATTATTTCTAGGGTGTTCCCTACCTCAGGGCTCAGGTACTGAAGAGAGAATGCTGAGGGCGTCTTACACTGAGACCTTTGGATGTATGTCTTCTGGCTGCCTACATATCTGGGGGGAAACATGAAAGCTGTGGGGTCTGGTACAGGGATGAGGTTAAAATTAGGGGTAAATAGGGAAAAATAAGGAGATTTATTCACTGTCATATTCTCAATTGCCAATATTTTTCATAATAATAAAAAGTTTCCCAAAGTTCTCTGGTAGAGTGATAGAGTCCAGTATCTCTTCTGAGGTGGGCAAGGATTTGTTTTAAGTTTTTGGGGACTTTTTACACATTATTTTCCCCTTGATGGTTCTTAATGAAGCATTGGGGTCTGAGATAGGCAAATCAGGATTTTTGTTTCTTAGTTGTGTAAGTCTCATCTTCCCAATGATACCAAACTCCTACCTGGTCAGTATGAGGTTTTGAAAATACAGCTTAAGGCAGAAGCCATGAAGAAAAAAACTAATTAACCTTCCAGGGCAAAATCTATGAGTTCATAATAAACCCTCATTAAAATATCTGTAAAGTTTAAGAGAAAAATTGATTGTGTCAGGAAGGAGAATATACATAACAAAACTAGTTATAGAGCTGAATTCATACAGAGTAAGAGTTCTTGGTGTCATGTGGTGAGGAAAATACTTGTCCACTTATCAAGAAGAATCTTAAGATGCTGTTATATATGCCAGGGTCACGGTCATATTTTGACCGATGTTATAATCACATTCATTGCACTGTGTGTCATATACTTACTTTATTTACAAAATAACTGGGTGTTTATTGTTCTGCTGAAGTTTAGGTGTTTTGGCCAGATGAATAGAGTCTGACCTTCTTAAAACTCATAATGAATTTAATAGAAATGTATGCAATTTTTTCCTGCTTTTAAATAACATATAAAACGGTTTAGGCTTTTAGGGAATTTTAAACATTTTAAAATCAAATGGAGGACAACGGAAGCTTTCTGGACATGGATCCAGTACTGTGTTGCTAGTTGAAATCATGAGCACACAGAGAAGGCAGGTCCATCACACCTTAGGTGTGACTTTGGGGAGTGATGCTAGTGTGCATTTTGAGTTAGTTTCAAGCACTAACTTGAAGTAGTCCTTTTATATTTCAATCAGAACATTCTATAGCAGAAATTAGGATGCTGCCAACAGGTAGCTTCGTGAATATATCTTGTAAGGAAAACTGTTATATCAGATAACCAAACTAAACATTCTCAGAAACCTTTCCAAACTAAAACAAATGCTTTACTCTGCATGTTTTGTTCTCATACTTAGTGCCTTTATTCTCAATAGAAACCTCAAATTAACTGGATAGAACTCAATAGAAACCTCAAATTAACCTATCTATGTCATCCTGTGCTTACTAAAAGAGCAAATGTTATTTTAAATTACCTGCAGGGTGGTGATGTTAGCCATGCCTATAGAGTAGTTTTGATTACTTGGGCTGTTGTACGAATCTCTAAACATGAAAATCAAATGTCAGATGAATTGAATTGCAAGGCAGAGGGGAAAATGGCACTATTCCTACAGTTCTTGTGGGTGTATCCTAAGCTGAAAAATGGTCTTAAAGTTGGAACTATTGAGGATCTTATTAAATTTCTTATTTTCCATATTGCCACAGAAGTTGTAGATAGAAAAATAATGGAGGTGTTATTAAAAGTCAGTCGATATAAGTTAACAGAGTTTAACAAATAATTTATATATGAAGCTGTATATAGTTATATTTTGTACAGATAAAATATAATATGACATTATCTTCTGTCTTAATTCATCCTTTCAGAAATATTTAATATCTACATTGTGCTGGGCACTGTCCTAGGTGCTCAGGATATGAAAATAATGCAATTTACAAAGCCCTGGTTTTTAAGTGAGAATTTCAACAGACAGTAAGCAAATGAACACTACCAGATATTTATGGTATGTAATAGGTGCTACTACAAAATTAATAGGGTAATGCAAGAGTTAGCCACAGAGAGTTATTAAGGGGAGCCTCTCTCAGTATGTGACACTTGAGGTAAGACTTCAAAGACAAGAAGGCCCCAGTCAGACAAAATTCCAAAGGAAGAGCTTCCCAAAAGAGTGAACAGTAAACTCATTGACCCAGAGGCAAGCAAGTTCCTACCATGTTTGAGTAACAGGAATTAGGCCAGAATTGTTGGGACATAGCAAGAAAGGATGAGAGGAGTTTGAGATGAGGTTGAGCATGTTTACAGAGTCAAATAATATTGGGCTTTGAAGGGCTTAGGACAGGATTTTGATATTATTCTAAGGGCAATGGAAAGGTGTTTGAGGATTTTTAAGCTGGGGGCAGGGAGGTGGGGTAATGCAATAGGACAAGAATTTTTAGTTATTCTAGCTTCTATACAGAGAGAAACTTATTAGGGAAGCAAGAACTGGAGCAGGGAGACCAGAAGGCTGAGATTACGGATGGTTAGCAGTAAAAATGGAGAGTAGAGGCCATATTGGATGTGTGTTGCGGTTTGTTGAAGTATGGTTTTGGAGGGAGAGGAAAAAAGAAAACTTCACATAGCTGCTTGGGCTCATTGTATTTAGTAGTGTTCATTAAGATGAAGAAAGTGTTTTCTCATTCATCAGGGAAAATTCTAGAAGCCACCAGAACATAGTAAAGTCAAAATCCTGGAAAACATTTGAAATAAAAACTTAGAAAAATCTCTTTATGGGCACTAATTTTTTCATGTTTATTTTCTATTATAGTAAGAAGAAAAAAACATGTTTTGAAAAAAAATCCTAAAGCATGAATCATAATTGATTCTACTGCAGGCAGGTAGCAAAAGCTTAAATGAGCTCTTCAAATTGTCTAAATAAAGCAAAATTTAGACTATGCCTGTATTTGCTTCCTCAGTCTGTCCTAACAAATTACAAAAAAATTGGTGGCTTAAAATAACAGAAATTTTTTCTCTCATAGTTATGCATACCAGAAGTCCAAAAGGAAGCTGTGGACAAGGCTATGCTCTCTCTGAAGGATCTAAGGGATAGCTTTTCCTTGCCTCATCCAATGTCTGGTAGCTCTTGGTGTTCACTGGCTTATAGTTACATAACTCTGATTTCTCTTCATTCTGCCACTGTGTATGTGTGTGTGTCTCAAATCTCCCTTTGCCTTTCTCTTACAGGACAGTTGACACTGGATTTAGGGCCCCCTAAAATCCAGAATGATCTCGTTTCCAGTTGCTTAACTTAATTACATCTGCAAAGGGCCTTTTTCCACATAGGTCATATTCACAGGTTCTGGAGGTTAGGACATGGCCACATATTTTGGAAGGCACAATTCAACCCACTACAATGCTGAATTTGCAATAGAGACTTGATGTTTAAGCTTCTGGGGACAAAAGCTATTTTCCTTGAGTTCAGCTCTTCCTTGTAATGACATATTAATGTTAGAGAAGATGCGTATTTCCTTTTACTCAGATGTTTTTTTCTTGGGATATTGCATACAGATGAAATGAACTTTTGAAATGGAGTGAAAATGAGAAAGAAAGAGAGAAAAATGGACAATCAAACTGCTTATTTCCATCAGAAACTACGAACTATAAGAATGGAGCAGCTGGTGGCTGCAAAACATTACTCATAGGTACACATCACTGCATTTTAGAAGATAATATCTGTGACCACATGTAGATTTAAGTCCTGAGATGTAGGAAAAAGAGAGGTAGAAAGAGTTCCTTATTTCAATCAAGAGCAATAATCTCAGCTTGTGTAATGTTTCCTAAACTGAAAATTAACAGGTGATACTCAAACATTAGAATATAAGAAGTATGAGAAGCAGAGATGAGTCAGAACCTAAAAATAGTGGACCACTCACAGAAAGAAGAACTGGAAGTACAAAAGCTACTGAGGTTCTCCAAAATCATTATTTTAGGATAAAGGGAGTAGAGTTTCATTGGTCAATGACAAATTCTTAGGCATTATTTGAAGATAGAAGATAGAAGGCAAATCTAAATTATTAAATGGCTATGTGACCCCCTTGTTAAATTGAGATTGAAATATTCATTCTCAATTCCTCTGTTCAGCATTTTCTTCTACACAAACTAAACATTGTTGATGTTCTCATCAACTTTGCTTCTCTAGTCTCATCAGGATAGATACCCATATAGTGTTTGTTTCCCTTTCTCCAGAACAAATCCTGCTTTCATCCAATGGTTCTGCCCTAGATAGAGACAAGGATGATACCACCTTGACCCTCCAGTCCACATTTAAGCACCTCTCTCACGTTCTCACAGAGTTTCATATTTACAAACCTACTCACAGGAAATCCCCATTGATAAAAGAGAATCGCATCTTTACTTCATGTGAAATGAATCTAGTTTTCATCTTTAAAGGCTACTGACAGAGAGGTACCATATTAACACACTGCTCTGTGATGGCCAGTTGTGTGTGTTACCTTGGTTAGGCTCAGTCCTCAGTTATTCAATTAAACTCTTATCTAGGTGTTGCTGGGAAGGTGTTTTGTAGAGCTGATTAAAGTGCATAATAAATCAGCCTCGTATAGGGGAGATTAGCCTAGATAATCTGGGTGAGCCTGACTCAAGCCATTGAACGGCTTTAAGAGCAGACGTGAGATTTCTCTGAAGAAGAAGAAATGCCAACTGTGCACTGCAGCTTTAACTCCTGCCTGAGAGTTCCGGCTGCCCTTCCTGATGGCCTGCCCTATGGATTTTGGACCTGTGTCCAGCCTCCACTGTCATCTAAGCTCATTTCTTGCAATCAATCTCTTAATATACATTTTCTGTTTGTTCTCTTTCTCTGGTCAAACCCTGACCTATACATTCCTCACATGGGACTCTCAGAACTAGTCAAAAATTTAAATTGGCTTTTTAGGCTACTAAGGTTCCATTGGCCTTACTCAGAATCATTCTAGATTCTTCTTCTCCCTCTGCTTGTATCTTTAGGAGGAGAGGTGTTTTTTGTTTGTTTGATTGTTTTGTTTTTTTCCAATCTACACTGTGTCCTCTGGTCTTAAAAGCACTAATGGCTTCCTTCCATCCAAGTGTAGTCACCCACTACACAGTTGCAGTCCATCAATTCCTCACTCTGGAAGAAGCTGCAGGTGAGCCCACTGCCCAGACTTTGAGCCCTGTCCGTGCCAAGCAGGAACTGAGGGCAGCTAGGACAAGCTAAACACCAAGGTTACCTTCTTCCAACCACACTGCCCTCAAAGGGTCACTTTGTTACAGCAATGCTCCAAACGCCCCTCAGGTTGATCTTGCAGAGCCCAGCTGTGGAACAGCACGACCCTAGGGGCCTTGGAACCCTCCAGCCTTGCTTGCCTGGGATTTCCTAAAGCCAGCTTTCTTTCCTTAGGTTCCTTACCAAGGGGAACAGGAAAAAAACAAACACACAACAAAAAAGAATATTCTGCTGCATCATTTTTCTTCTTTCTCCCCAATTCCCAGGGGCTTGAAAGAATGGGCTTTTCCCTCTTATACTTCCAGTCTGGAATTCCCTTAAATCAAATCCATGGTCTAATTTTCTAAGCCTGGCGACAAAGAAAAATACCTAAATAGAACGTTCTTCTCACCCAGTCCTGTTTGCCAGCCTATTTTCTTGCTGAGAAGTCTCTTACCCACCCTCCCTTGCCCTGGAGTGATAATCCTCAAGGGTGCCTCTATGACGCAAAAGCCTGTTAAATGGTCAGTGATTTAAAGGAGAAAGAAAAATGCATCAATTTAGGGTTATAACATTATTAACTCCAATCCATTCTGCAGGTTGATTCCAGTGTATGACATTTTCTACTGTCAATGCTTTGGACCCCACTCCTTTTGGAAGAAAGGTCAGCTGCAACTATGGAGTCTTATCACAACTGGGATCTTTCAGGCACAGATTATCTTTCAGAGTACCCAGATGTGACAAATGGCTTCAAATTTAGATTTACTTAGTCTTCAAATAAATTTGTACTTAGAGTCCCAGACATACATTAACTGCATTAAAAGAGGTTTCATCATAAACTTTAAACTTTTATCCCATGACTCAAATACACCAAGTGTAGCACAATATCAATTAATATTTTTAGGATCCTAAAATGTATCTTATGACTGACATACCTAAATTACATTATACATGTTAAGAATATATCTAAATTGTACTATAATTTCACAATTCTTTTGGGATTTTTAAAAGTATGCTTGGAACCACAAAAACTGGAAGTGGCTCAGGCCTTTCTGGATCTGTGGGAGGTCCTGTCATTAGGAATCTTAAGACTGCAAAGATGGTTTAGTGGCTTCATCCTCAAATTCAGGTCTCTTATATGTGATTTTCAAAAATGTTTAAAACTTAAAATCATCACTATCTTGCAATCATTATATTTTTATTCTAATATACTGATAGGCAGATAGCAGTACCTTTAAAAACACACGTTGGGAAAATTAAAAACTAGTTACATTTTCCTCTCTAGAGGATTAACCTCCGACAATACTGAAGAGTGGGTTTTATATATGGAAAATTCATTTATTCTCTCTAATTACACAAACGCAAATTGAATAGAATTCAGATTCAAATAAACAAATTACATCATTCAGTCTAATAGGTTATGATAAATATATAATTTTATCTTTTAAAAATAAAATAGCTGAAAAATTTACTTTTCCATTTCTACTAACTCCATGAAAACCCCTTATAAATACAAAGTAATATGGAGAAGAGAGGAAAATGTGAACATTTCCTAAATTAAAAAAATAACTATATAAAAGGTTTTATCCCCTACCTCAATTTGGTGAAAGGTCTAGAAGCTCCAATTTTTTTTGTACTGGTTCCTAAAAGTTCTGCTATGACCCTACTTAACACTGACCAAAGAAATGGGTCAGTGAGGTACGGCAATGCAATAATATTTTGATCTTATAATTTCACATTCAATTTCTTTGCAAAGTTGTTGCTTGACTGTATACTCTAAAATGTTCTGGATCTCAGATTTTTCTTTCTTAAAAAGGAAATAATAAAAGAGCTTAAAATTGTATAAAAACTGTAGATATGACAACAAAAGCACATGGGATAAAAGGAAAAATAGATAAATTGGCCTCAATAAAAATGAAAAACTTTTGTACTTCAAATGACATTATCATCAAAAAAGTGAAAAGACAACCCACAAACTTAGAGAAAATACTTGCAAGTCATATATTTGATAAGGAACTTGTATCCATAATAAACAAATAATTTTTATGACTCAATCATAAAAATACAAATAGCTGAATTTTAAAAATGGACAAGGGATCTGAATAAACATTTCTCCAAACAAGGTACATAAATGACTAATCAGTACATATAAAGACACTCAACAACAATAGTCTTTAGGAAATGCGAGTCAAAACCACAAGACACCATTTGTCACCTATTAGAGAGGCTACAATCTAAAAAAAAAAGAAAGAAAAAAGAGACAATCACAAGAGTTGGTGAGGATAATAGAGTAATTGGAAGCCCCATACATTGGTGGTGGAAATATAAAATGCTGTAGTCACTTTTTAAATTATATTGACATTTTCTTAGAAGTTAAAAACAGACTTACCATATGAGCCAGCAATTCCACTTTTAGGTTTCCACCCAGAAGAAATGAAAACATATGTTCACACAAAGAGTTGTACGTGCATCTTCATAGCAGCATTATTTATAATAGCCCAAAATTGGAAGCAATCCAAATGTCTGACAATTGATGAATGGATAAACAATGTGTAGTATAGCCATCCAGTGGAATATTATTCAGCAATATAAAGGAATAATATAGATGGACCTCAAAAACATTGTGCTCAGTGAAAGAGGCCAAACACACACAAAAAATCTCCTATGGCATGATTCTGTTTATATGCCAAAAAAGACAGATACTGAGCGACAGAGCCTAGATTAGTCCAGCCCAGGGCTGGAGGAGGGAATGAGTAGTGATTTTAAATGATGGCGAGATTTCTTTTTAGGACGATAGAAATGTTCTAAATTAAAATTGTAATGATGGTTAAAATAAACTAAAAGACATTGGATTGAATATTTCAAATGGGTGAATTTTTAGGTCCATAAATTATATCTCAATAAAACAATTTTTAAGAAAAGAAAAAATCTGTATAAGGGGGTTACTTGGAAGAACAGTCAAGAACATTTACATGTTACACACATAATGACCAACTCACGATATATTGTTCCTCAGTCAACAATTTATCAACATCACCTTGGCAATAGATAATTGTCCTGTCCTAAATATTTCTTGCTACGTAAAATCTTCAAGGCTTGAGTTGCCTCACTGCATTAAGCATACAGACCCTTGTGAACTCAAATTTGTGAAATGATAACTTGAATGACACAGTACATGCTGATTTATGCTTTGGATTTGTAAGTGGGAGTTTTACCGCATAAATTAAGTCATCTGTAATTTTTCTAAATTAATTTTAATATGGCAAATACTTTTTTATAAAGAGTTTTCAATATAACTTAACAGTCATTAAATTCTCAGACTATTATGGGCAGGGATTGTATTTAAAATCGCTTCTCAATACCCCTCCCCTACCACACACATACATATACACACCCACAGCCAGGAAAGTCAAACAAGTTTTCTTTAGCTTGTCAGTGTACTGTGGATTTGGTAGAAAAAGGATCAGCATGGCAAATGAAAATCATTTGCACTGCATTTTGTGCATGTAGAATAGATGCTGCCTTGCTCTCTTTTTTCTTTCTTCCCGACAAAAGCTTTGCAGAGCAACAAAAACATGGCTTCTGATTACTCCTTGTTTTTCTCCACCAGGGTACGTTCATTTGGCATAAAATGTTAATTCTAACATCCGTAGTCGCAGTTCTAGGAGCACGCAGTCACACAGCCTTCGAAATGTGCTCTCTCTCGCCTCTGCTTCCTTCACTAGCTCCTCAAGGTGCAATTCAGGGTATCCTTTAAGAACCCCCCGCCCCCAGCTTCTTACAGAGACCACCTCTGACTGACTAACAAAACCTGGTGACTCTCTTCAGAGTCTGAGGTTCTTTGAGACAGACAAATGCCTCCGAAACTGAAATTCTCCTGGATCTAACATGCCAAGCGCCACCATCTTTTTAGTATTCAGAGTGCCCCACAAATAGGTCCCTAAGCACAGGATCTATATGAGGCGCACACGCGAACTCAACATATACGTACAGTGACGAAAACGTCATTTCTTTCTGCTCAACAGAAGGAGGAACAGGAGAGGGAGCGCTGAGATTTGTATCCTTCTTACTGAAGATGTAGATCAGTCTTGTTAGTCAGGCATAAGCACTATACGAATGTGGTATGCTGGCTGAAACTTTACTTGTTTGCTTAATTTTTCAGAGTTCAGTGCGGTTATTTTGTCATCTTCCCTGAGTTTTCTGTATTTTCCAAAGACCTGCCAGTTTTCCTAGAACATGCTCTTTCTTCCCATTGGAAATGGAAACACGTCCTCTGCAGGAATTTTCCACTTAACAGTTCCCACTTCCCTACCCGGGGCCTCAGCACACCCGCCTGCAATGCTGTATTTCTTTCCACTGCAGTTTGACATTTTTGAGCTAGCACAATGAGTTGTATTCAGTCATTCTAATTCCTCTCCCTTCGGGATCATCTTTTTAAAAATAAATAATGTATACTTTCCAGCAATATCAGGAAGACAACAAAGAGTTTTATGTAACATTTTGTTTAATTAATTTTCACTGTCAAAGAATCAGAATTCTTTCGCGTTATCACGCCCGCCCTTCCTCGTTTCCCAGCCCCCTACCCTTTCCTCTAGGTAAACACATTAAAGACAGACCTCATGGTCCATAGACTTGGTTTGTAGTTGTTTGCTTTTGCAAATTATTTCCCTGGAATCATGTTTACAAACTCTACATCGCTGGCTGACACGATGATGAGCGGGGACACTGGTTGTTTATAAACTCCACCGTAAACAAGAAATGGGAACTGAGCTTAAAAACATGTTCAATGCCCTGTCCGGAAGCAGCAGCATTTGCAAATCCTCACAGTTAAAACTGGGCAGGGTTGCACTCCCAGCTTCCCAAACACTGCAGCCTGAGACCTAAATGAAAGCCCAGGGAGTCCGTGGGGCTCTCCCAAGTCCCTGGGCGGGGGGGCAGTAAGGAATTCGGGGAGTGCTATCAGGGGAAAGCCACATCCGAGGAAACCTAGGCTTGCTTTCTAGAAAGCAAACAGCAGCACAAGCAAACACAGATGCCTGCAGGATTCCGCTCCCTGGAGGGGGTGGGGAGCGAGCCAGGTGGAGGGGCGGAGAGGAGCCTCCCCGTCTGGACAGGTGGTAGAGTCTCAGACAGCCAGGGCCCAAGGGGTCCCAATTGCACAGAGAAGGGCCATCTCAAAAGGAACTGGGATTCTCTAGAGAGGGGAGGAGGGAGGAAGACGGGGATTTGTTCAAGCTGGGAGGGTGGGCCCCAGGAAAAAAAGAGAAAAAGAAGAAATAGATTGATGCTTTGCAGGACACCTAGGGTATTTCTTTCAGGGGGTATTACTTCCACTTTTAGGCAGGAACAAGAGCTGGGAGGAAAACAGCAGCATGGACTGACAGCTCTGTGATGATCAAAGGAGCGCACTTGAATGGCTTGCTCTGCCAGCCATTTATTAGAAAGAGAGGGGTGCTCCTGGGCCATTCTATTTGGGAGAGAAGGGATTAAAGATCAAATAAAAGGAGACCGACCTGACTCCTTTATACAGGGATAGATAGCTATAGCTATAGCTATAGATACAGATATCTCCACATACACTTACATATATGCATTTTTTCCCTTTAAAGTATTTCTGAAGAATGCGATCCACTGCAAGATCCACTCCTTCTCCTAGATACCCTACACCTCCCACACATCGGCCCCCCACTCCTCCCACATGCAAAGAAAGGAAATTCCATCCTTTCTTTCCAAACGCTGCCACCCCTGTTTTCTCAGTGCTTGAAATATCACAGGAGGGATTGTTCACTGGAGGACGTTTTTAAAGCAAAGGCACCTCCCTTTGGGGAACATAGCTAACTGTGTGTGAGTCTGATTAACCTCGGAAATAAAGTTAAAGCCCTCCTGCGATTCTGGTAGAACTTCCTTTTTCATGGATAACAGAACAAGGTGTTAAAATGCACTTCATTGGCAAAGAGAACCCCTGTTGTAAAAAAAGAGGATCTTCAGTAGTCCTGGAAGAACTGCAGAGCTCGTCTATGTGTGGGAAAGACTGAGAGTTTTACTAGCCCTTAACACAAGTGTACATCTCACAAAAACATGAGATTTGTGGGAAAAGGTACAGCCTATAAAACGCACTCTCTCAGTTAGTGAAATATGATCTTTATATCTAGAGATGCAATGACATTATTTAAGGGGCTGGAATGGAATGGCACAACTTCTTATACGATAATGACTTTATTTTGCCTGAGAGTGAGTTACACACACACATTAATAAAACCGTGCCAGCTCTTTTTTTCTGCTAAGGCCTTACAGGGTGAAAAAACAAAACAAAACAAATAAGCACACAGGCAAAATAATATTCCCCAACTTCACATTTTGAAACATCCACACCCTGAATCTTTTATATTATCATGATCATAAAGGAGTTACATTTTAATGCTTTCATTTTACATAGTAATAGAATTCAGTCAAAGGTGAACATAGAGGGCAGTTTTTTCTTTTCCTTCGTTGTCTTCTTGCTATTAATATTAGAACAGAGACACTCAAAGTGTGCTTTGTTTTTAATTTTTAATTTTTAACTTTACACCTTTTCTCCAGCATTAGGAAAATATTTAATATAGATTCTTTGCTTCTTTAAAAAAATTATACCAGATTTCATTTTATTGTAAAAAATTAATAACCATTAAAATAATACAGCATTATACAGATTAAACCATGAAAATCTCCCCTTTGAATCCCTCTCCCTCAAATCATTCACTTTTCTTCAGAATTAACCATTGTTATTTTATATCCATTCAAACATTGTAAAATGTTTTTAGATGCATGTATGTGTACATGCACATCACATAAATTTTTAGTTTTTTTAAAATTGTAAGTACAAGAATACTGTATGTATTATACTGTGAACTGAGGTGTTTTGTTGGCTTTTTTCCTTAATGTTCCTTGGAGATCTTTTCTTATCAGGACCTGTAAATCGATATCATCATTTGAACTGCATATCATTTCATGGTCAAGTTTATTATTGATCTATTTATACATAATTAGATTGTTTTAATTTTGTTACAAATAGTGCTGAAATTGACATTCTTGGTCATACATCTTTTATCATGCATGCTAGTATTTATATGTTAGATTGCATTGAAATTGCCAAGCCAAAGAGTATGTGTATTTTTCATTAATTTATAGATACTACTGAACTGACCTCAAAATAGGCAAAGACAATTTATATTTTCATGGGAATTTTGCTCTGAATTTGCTAAAAATGTTTGTATACATTCATGTCTTAAAGTTGGGCAGTGAATCTCCAATTTACATATGAGTTTATATTCATTACATTTTTGGGTAACACAAACATCAATATGGCTAAATGTAAATACATTCTACTTTAGTGTTAAAACCAGATTAATATTTGTAATATGCAACATACCTGAACAAATATTTTTTTTAAAAACCTTCTCTTGAAATTCTCGTTTTAAAAGAAGACCCTTTAAAAATATCATAGTTTCAAAAGACACATCTGACTAGATACTATTGTCACACACTGTCTCCATCACTATAATCTTTTAAAAATGTTTTGTCAAAATTCAGAACAAAAAAATTATTGTGTCCTCATTTGCCTTTAGTAGATTACTGCTTAAATTGAACAAGTTGTCTTACCTACATTAGCTATTCATTTTTCCCCCAATGAATTGCCTGTTCACATCTTTGCCCCAGTTCTGTATTGGATTTTTCTTCTTCTTTTTGATTCATAGGAATTCTTTATATATAATGAGAGTATCTGTCTCTTTTATGCAGGGAAAATGCTTTTCCCAGCCTGTAGTTTATCTTTTACTATTCTTATGGAGAATGCATCATAGAGAAGTTTGAATTTTTCTGCAGGTGAATCTGTCAGCAATTTCTTTTATGGCCTCCAGACTGTATCCTGATTAAAATTTAATAAAGAACATACACATGTATTTTTTAATTCCTGATGGTAATTAACTCTTTAAAATGCTTCTCTTCCTTTAAGACCATTCTATGTTGAAATAAGTGTATGCCATATCAATAAATTGATGGGGTTCTGCACCCATTTGTCCCCTTTACCTGTGGGGTAAGACCTTGCTCATAGATGAGGATTGGATGTATGGTGAGAAAAAGCCTCAGAATAATGACAAATTAAATAAGAATCATAAGGCCTCCTTGAATGCTTAGAAAAAGTGAATGTACTCAACTATGGTTTTCTAGGAGGACTCTATGAGGGAAGTCATTCATGTAGGTTATAAATGATAGTCTCATCTTTCTTTCCCCTAGTGCAGGAGATAGAAATACTCTCTATAAAACTGGAAACAAAGGTGACAGTGAATGGAATATATTGTGTTAACAACATGGCCTTCTATGAGGCATATGTCAGGGATTACCAGGAGATAATATATAATGCAAATTAAGATTTCTATCAGTATCAGAGTCTTCCTGAATATCTAACTTGGGGCTCTAGGATTTCTCTTTTTGAGATACCTGCCAGAGTGATTCTGATGCCAATAGCCCACAGATTAGCACTAGGGATGAGTTTGTCCCATTTATCTAGAGAATTTGAGGTCTCTTTAACTCCTCTCTGTCATCCCCTCCTCACATGTAATTAATGAATACATATTGCTGATTCTTTTGGCCTTCCATTTCATTTTGTCCTTTCCATTCTACTACTATTTCCCTATTTCAGGCTTTCATCGTCTCTTTCTGAATAACGCTCTCATAATTTATTTTCTCAATCTTTGTTTTTCTCCACCCTAATTTATTGCACACATACTTGTCAGATTTAGACATTCGAATATCCACTCTTTGCCATGAATTGTGTGGCGCTCTCCGATTTGACCTCCACCAACCTTTGCCTGATCATCATCCATTCTGATGATGACCCTCCTCTCGCTGTCCAGCCCCACTTTAAACTCATGCCCTCCACTCTACTTTCTTGTAGTAGAGCCACCTTCACATTTTCCCACTGACTAAAATGCCCAACCCTTCACTAAGTCTTTTTGCTTTTCAAGATTCAACTCCAATGCCTTCCTCAGTGAATTCCTTCCATTCGTTCCTACCCTAATTAATCCGTACCTCTTCTGGCAGTCCCATAACAGTTTGCGTTACCTTCTTTTTTTAGTATCAGTATGATAACCTCCATTATTTGTTTGCATTGCTGTCCCCCACACTAGACTATAAACTCCCTAAAGACAAGGCTATTTCTTAAGACCATTTTGGTTACAGTACCTAATGGTGTGCTTTGCACACAGTAGACACCCCAAACCTGTTTGTTGAGATGAAACAGATAACCTAGAGACATCGAACATTCCATTTAATGGTAACAGAGGTTATGCTTTGTGTTTCTTGGTCCCTGTTACAGGGTCAATTTAGAAATTGGCATGATAAAGTAGATTGAAACCAATGTTTTAAATCCATTTGTGTCAAACAAACACTAAGTCAGACTTAAGTAACAGCATACTGTAGATAATCAAAATAAAAGAATACAAAATTATGTATATACAGAGAAAGTACACTCAAGAATTATACAGACAAAATAATGGAATAAGTCAATACTATTAAAGCTGCTTTTTGTCATTTTAATGTAATGGCATTTAAGTAATCCAATCCATAATATTCCAATATAAAAGGATTTGGGAGTAAAACCTAGTACCTTTATTCAAGAAGTACAAATTCAAATTAGAGAAGTATAAGTTTACTTTTTGTTTTAGCTTGAAATCCTGTGATTTCTATTTTACTTCACCAGGTTGCTGGGACCAACAACACAAATGGGTTCGCTTAAAAGAATAGGAATATATCATCCCACAGTTTCAGAGACTAGCAGGCTGGTTTCCTCCGAGGATCTGTAGAGTTCTCGCTGGCCAGTAATCCCTGGGTTCCTTGGCTGTTCTGTCACATGATGATGTCTTCTCCTTTTCTGCAGGGTTCCATTGACTTTCAGCTTCTGGCTCATCCTCATGGCTTTCTCCCTCTATGTCTGAATTTCTTCTACTTATAAATAACTCTAATAATCCAGATTAAAACCCAAGTACACTCAATTGAGCCATACCTTAACCAGAATAGCATTCCAGAGGTCCTCTTTACAACATTATACCCCCATAGGAATACAGATCAAGACCAAGACCATGTCTGAAGTGGGGTACATAATTCAATCCACTACAATTTCTAATGGATGTGAAATTCTAGAATGAACAGCAGTGCCCTACCTAGGGCACTACTTAGAATATGTGGTGAACTTGTCATCAGAGGAATGAGGTTTGAGTCCCTTGTTTTTTGTGTTTTGAATACCCTAGAAACCTTATTTTCTCTGTCTGCCTAAGGTACCTGATCTGTAAAATGGAATGCTTTTTCTACTGCACAACTTTATTGTTATCCTTAACTTAGACTATGTATGCTTTCATTTCATGAGCTACCAACAATGTAAATATGAATCATCTATCTCAATTCATCAGAAACTAAAGTGGATCACGGGAGGTGAAGCAGACAACAAAATGTTCATGAGAGTATGAAAGAAGATAGAGAGCACAGAGGTTTACCACTAGGCAAGTAACTTCAAGAATAGCTTAGTGGATGCTGAGGTATGTGGCCTAGATGTTCTCCACCCTCAGGAGTTTACCCTCATTCCCTCAGTTGCTAGGGTTTTTGGAGGCTGAGTGCTCTCAGGTGAGGCCAGCTCATCTGATTCAAGCCACCTTGCCCCAGGTTACGTCACTTCTCCAGGTGCAGCCCATTTCAGTGGCTGGTTGATGTGTACACATGTGTGGAGGATGAAGAGGCATAAATTACAGAAATCTTATTTCTCCTATAAACCTTCCTGCAATTGATTTATTCCCTTTACTATGAGCAGTAGAATAATGCTACTAATCTCCAATAACTTTTTCTCTGTAGAGTGTATCAAGGTGGTCTATTTCAGGTGAGTAGGCTCCTTGTGCAAGGTACAAGTTAAAATGTCGAAAAATTAAGTCTATGCAATAAAGAAACCAACCTAATCCCCAAATATATATGCCATTATTACATAAGTTTTACTGTGTATGTTCTTCAAAAATTATTTTTAATTTACTGAAATGATCATTTGATAATTATATCATATATATAATAAATTATAATATCTTATACACATGTATAATACATATATGTTTACCAGTTGAAAAGTTGTCCCCACAGATATACATATATGCACAATTCTAGTTTGATTTTGCATTAGATATCTATTCAAGGATCTCTTTGGAATGGCATTTTTTACTACATTAAGTTTACATTGCATAAGCATATTCAGATAGACTAATTTGAGTGTAGATTATATAATTGGTTCTAAAAACATTGAATTATTTTATTAAAAGTCAAATGGGGCCATATCCCATGATGCTTTTTAATAATACATTGTTTCTTTTAATGAGCAATTTTGTCTAACGTCAATTTTAATACCTCTATCATGACATAAGCTATCTTGGGATAACCAGATTTAGTTAGGTTATTATCTGTACTCCTGGAGCAAAAGTGCTTAAGGAGAGGAAGGTCATCTGTTATTACTCACAGAGTATCTTTTTTTTTGGTAGATTAATGGATTTTGTAAAATTTTCCTTTGCCTTTTATCATGTCAAAATATGATTCTATATTCCGTATATACATAATATAATTATCATTTGAGTAAACAAACCTTTGAAAAGTATGCACAGTACTGGTGGATGGAAGACTTAGACAAAGACATGAAGTGTATCATTCTTTTAGATGACACTATAGTAAAATATTGGCCATACTGTATAAATATGATGCTGATGTTCTGTCATCTTCTGACCCTGTCTTTGCTCTAATTCCAGTTTTCACCCATGGTTTGTTATCATCCAAGACTTAAGTGTGTGGATGAACGGTGGCAAGTGGCATGAATCAGAGAAGTATATGAACTACTTCTTCATTCCATGGTTACCAATTTAAGAATGATAGGGTCAATAAAGACATAAGGCTGTCATATTGCTCAATGACAGTTTCCATCATATAGTGAACCCATAGATACAGGAAGCTGGGTAATTAGAGAGTTTTGGCAGATTCTCAAAGCTGTCTTATCCCAGTCACCAAAACTTGCTTAGAAAATCACTAATCAATGTGAATGAAGACTTCTTAAAGAATAGTCTACAATTTATATCAGGCAATACTACAGCTATGCTAAAATAGGCACCATGGAGCCTACCCGAGGATCAAGTATTCTCTCTGCCTTCAAAGGATTTATAATTTCTTGGGCGAGATAAAGTAAAACACATGAAATCAATAAGACCATGGTGTCAGTGGTGTAGGACTTCTTAAGAAAGAATATACAAGAAATAGAGAATACAAGGAGGACAGGTCTTGAAGGCTGAGTGGATTCTGGTGAGGCAGAGGAGGAAAGAGAGCAGTCAAGAGTTATACATGTGATGTGGAGGCATTTTCAGGACTTAGAGTTGTCCTGTGTGGTACTGCAGGAACAGTTACTGGACATTGTGTGTCCTTCCATGGCCCACTGGGTGGACAGGGGTAGAGTGTAAACTATAATGTGGATCATTGACCATGTGGTGCAGCAGTGCTCAGAGATGTATTCACCAAGTGCAATGAATGTCCCATGATGATGGAGGAGGTTGTGGTTATGGGAGGAGTGGGGTGAGGGGGGTGGGGGGTATATGGGGACCTCATCTTTTTAACATTAAAATAAATAAATAAATAAATAAATAAATAAATAAAAGAAGAAGAAGAGTCATTCTCTATTAGAGCTGAGGTTTCCTGAGTGCTTACTATGAGTCAGACCTTGTGATAATTGCTTTTTCTTATTTAGCCCTATTAAACCCTATATTTACTCTTGCCCTCACTGTACTTAGAAGGAAATGAAGCTCCAATGTAGTGAGCTTTAATAGTCTGCCTAGTACAGATGCTGAGGAAGCCGAAACTTGAACTCAGTGACTGATTCCAGAGATGACATGGTCAACCACTACCCCACACTACCATCGTGACCTATGGGGGAAAAGGGCTAGGGATAGGTCAAGTGATGAAATTTTGATATCACAAAACAATAAAACTTAGTTTTAAGTGTAGTTGGATCTAAAATTTCAGGCTGAGAAGCTTTGTGATACTTTGGTGGTACATAAGGTGTGCTGAAGGTTTGAGAGCAGAAGACCAGCATGACGGAGGCAATAATCAAAGGTTGGCAAGAATGTAAGAGACAGGTTTCTGTTACTGGATAGTATCCTTTTACAGGAAGAGGATAAAGCCCTGATTACAGTGATAATGGTGAGAATAAATGGATTTCAAAGTGTATATAGGCTTTCTTTGCAAGTGAAACAAAAGGGAAAACAAAACATTTTTAAAGAATCGAATCTGGAGACAAAGTGGTGATGTGGAATCAGTATCAATGGCGATACTTAATATTTATTGAACATATATTATATGCCATGTAGTATAGCAAGCACTCTACATTCATTATTCTTGCACATGATAACCCTGTGCAGGAAATAATAGTATCAGAATACCCATTTATAGATAAGGATGCACAGTTTAAAGAGAATGAGTAAATTAATAGCTGTTAGTATAGACAGGATTAAACATAGATCAGCCTGTCCTGAATTTGTACTTTTGACACTGATTGTGCAGCCTTTGAAGGTCTTTACCTTAAGTTGACATCAGATGAGGATTCTGGCTTCAGTTTTGACCTAGTGCAAAACACTTGCAATGTTGGGCAAAGCTTGTAATGTCTCTCAGCTCCATTTTCTCCTTGGGGAAAGGAGAAGACGTTTGTTTTGTTTAATTTGGAGGGTGAGTTCAGAATTGTATGAGTACGGCTGGGAAAGTTTCAGTAAAAAGTTAGAGGCTGAAGAAACAGGGATGAGATAATGTTCAATGAGATTATTTTTATAGTCGTAGGTTTTTACAATTATCCTGGATTAACTTTATTAGATAAATTAGAGACATGAGCTTGGTATTTATTTGTAACCCTAAAGATGAGCTTTACTAGATTTTTGTCAAGTAATGTCATACCTTTTTAGAAAGTGAAAAGAGTTCATTTGGAAGGGGAAAAGAACAAGAGAGCTACTGGCTTTATTTTACCTGCGGGTATATATCTCAAAGTCGGAACAAGCCAATAGGCAGGATAAAGCCTCCCGTATATTAATCCTGTAACCTTAGATTTGAAACTGGTTGTCAATTTATTAACTTAAGCTGTATTTGATAAATTTAAAGGAACTCTGATTCTTCTTCCTTCAAAAGTAATAATATTTTTCACTCCTTTTACACAGTTTTGCATGGTTTATATTTCTTTCTTTCTTAGTATGGGGTATATATTAAATCTGAGTTTATTTTAACAAACAAGAAAATAAAAATGCCCATATCTAGCCTGCAATAATTTTGATAAAGAATAAATAGATATTAATATGTGAATAAATTAAAAATAAATTTTTGAAGGTCATTAGAAAAGACTTTAAGAATTATTTCTTGTTTCAAATCAACTGTACATAATAAATTTGTGAAATCTATTTTTAAAGACTTTAAGATTTCATTGAAGATGTTCATTCCATTAGGAAAGCAGGTTGTCATATTCACTGATGAATCAGTAGCACATAGACCAGTGTCTGGCACACAGATGGTGTTCAATAAATACCTTAAGTACAATATGTGAATCAATGAATGAAGGTGGATGATATGAAGAGAATTATTCTTATTAATTCATGTTCAGACAAATAATTCAGCTCTCTCGTGTAGTCTAAAAATAGAAGCTAGCCTATTTTACTCAATGCCTCACCTTACATTAAAATAACTTCACAGATTGTTTTATCATTCTAAACACTCAACAGTAAATGTGTATTTACATATATGTAAGTGTATGTATATTTTTTCTTTCATCTGATATGCAAGTATGAATTATAAGGAAAGCAATATTAATCACAATGATTTCTTTCTTTTATCTATCAGAACAGTTTTCTGTTCTTTCTCTTTCTGGATTAAGATCTTGTACTTGAATTCCCTGACTCTGGTACTTCAGCTTTTTTAGGACTGAGTCCAGGTCTTAGGCTCATTTGTATTGTAACATTGCAAAGAACATCTGCCTGTACACCTATAATTACTGAAATGTGAATGAAAACTTGATGAAAACTTTGTACTTTTTTCTAAATGAAGAATAAGTCACACCAGCTATGAGCAAACATTTTCTGTAAAGGGCAATATAATAAATATTTGGGACTTTGTGGGCTACACTATTCCCATTGAAAGTACTCAACTCTGCCATTCTATCATGAAAGCAAGCACAAACGATACCTAAATAAGTGGGCGTGCCTGTGCTCCAATAGTGGACCAGATTTGGTCCATGAGCCACTGTTTTCTGACACAAGAATTACACAGTTATGGATAACAGTTAAATAATTTTGGCAGAGGTATTTGGATTTCTTTAAATAATGTTCTGTATCTTATACTTTGCTGTTTTCACAAAGATTTTCATCTTTAATTGGCTGGGAAAACTGTGCTTTTCCCTTGGATTCAATTAACTGCACATGACTTGTGAAAAAGTTTTGGATCTGAAGATCATAATAAGCAAGTTACAGCTGCACACCGAGGGCAGGCATTAGCCTTAGAGAACACCCAAGAGGAGCTCATCCACCCCTGGGATACTGACCCTTGCAAGTCCAACTAGTAAAAGCCATGAGATATTGCAAGAAACACTGACAAGCTGAGCGGTTGTTTCAGTTAGGGGTTCCTTTGTGTCAAGGTTTACCTAGCCAGTGATTTGGAACATCTCTGAAAGGGCATGCTAACACAGAAAATAGCCCTTCCCATTCTTCTGGATTTTTCTTTGTTCAGTGTTTTCTTCCTGTTTCCTAGGAGACCTGTTACAATATAGGTCTCTTGTTTCCTTATCCATTCCTCATATATAGAAATATTTTATTAAAAGAAAAAACAAAACTTCAAGTGTTGATTTGAGTTCATTTATGCTGGCTGTAACTTCTTTAATGCTGGAGAAATGCAAGCTTGTTTTATTGACATAGAGAAGTCCTCTCTTGTTTTTGCCCAAAGCAGAGTTAGGCAAGTGAAATAAAAAAGAAATGAAGTTTTAGAAGTCTAGTGTAGCGTAGCTGTGATAAAATAGCAACATCAAGTTCTCAAAACCTGAAGAGACTATCCAGGACATGGATAGTTAGCCATGGTGAAGTTAAAGCACTGCGCTCTTACGTATCTCCTGTACATCCAAAGGACCCTTCAACCCCTTTGGACTCTTATTTTCTGCTACAATGACTGCCACTAGTTTTGTAAGTGGCAATGCTAATTGAAACCACATCGTGGTACAGATCAAAAATAAGCCAGTCAGGCATCCCTGAAGAAAATGTACCCAGCAGGATGACCCCTTAGTTATCCTTAAAAAATGTACTAATTCAGGAAAGGCACTGTCTCTCAATCATTATTCATTAATGTATGCACCATTCCCTCTGCTCCACTCCCTTCTTTCTCTCCCTTCGCCCTTCTCTATAATTTTCTTGCAGAAAAATAAAAGAATGCCAATTCTCTTGTAAACTGCATAATTGAGTTTAATATGCAGACTGCCATTTCTAGGGTGTACGTTTTCTGCATTGATAGGAGTTATACATGGAGCATTTAGAGATCACCTGTGGATAGGCTTGTTAATTAAGGGAGTTAGAGCCCTATTTCATTCCATTTAAACCAGAGTAATTGAAATCAGGGTAATCACCACTACCATATTCAGTACTTTCACCCCTTTGCAAGGTTATTTTAGCAATTATGTTCTTGGCTGAGCATGTTAGTAAATGCTGCTGTTACTTCTTGTACCACTTGACTTTTCTCAATCCTGTGCCCTGTGGCATGTCCTTTTTCACTGTTGCATTAGTTTAAAAAGCCAGAAATAATTTGTGTCATCCTTTAGTGTTCCAAAGAAGCCATTAAACCTAGTTCAGTCTGTTGTTCAGGAAAGCCATCAGAAAATTAGGTTAAAAACAAATCTCAAAATAGATCACATGCAATCCTGTTGAGCATTAAAGAAAATATATAAATGATCAAATCAGATATCAGTTGGATGTTAGTGCATCTTTTGAGATTCCTGGATATCTGTTATTCTATGAAAGTGTATAATTATTTAAAATGAAAAGTTCTTTTTATTTTTTGTTTTGCTTTTTAAAAAAGATTAAAATGAATATATAAATGTCAATTTTACAAGATGAAGAAAATAAAATACTGAAATGTAAAGATAAAAATAACTATCTGAACATGTTTTAGAGCAGAGTAAAATATTTATCAACTTCTACATCTTCTATGGCTACTAGGAAAGAAAAATCCTATTGCTGCTTTTCATCATTCTAGGATTACAATGTGAAATCCAACCTAATATTATAAAGATTCCTTTCCTTTGACTTTGTGATAAATATGTTATTTTAGTCAAAGTGACTTTATAAAGTGACATAAACATTCCCCCAACACACAATTAGCCATTTTACTGGGTAAAATTATGAGCAATATGACATTTCCTTGGAAGAGTGTTTATGTATTTATGGAAGGCTTGGTAGTTTATTTTCAAGCACTTCCTCTGTTTGGCCACTTTCTATTTGTTCTTGGTACAACTCCTAAATCTAATTTTAAAAGATTCTTTTTCATTGGGGAAGTTGTGGGTTCACAGACCAATCGTGCATATAATACAGATTTCCATACACCACCCCACCACCAATATCTTGCATTGGTATGGAACATTTGTTACAATTGATGATAGCACTTTTCTGCAATTGAAACGAATTTTTATGAAAATTATTAAAATAGTACTATTAACTATTATCCATAGTTAATATTAGGTATATTTTTTCCATGTACTACCCTATTATTAATACCTTGAATTAGTATTCTATATTTCCAAACCTTTGCGATCAATCTAAATAGAAATTTTGTACAAAATAAGCACCAATCTTTTCCTTAGTAATCTATATTCTAGATTCTAATTCTGTGAATTTACTTATAACATTTACTTCATATCACTGAAATCATACATTAGTCCTTTGGTGTCTGGCTTATTTCACTCAGCATAAGGTCCTCAAGTTTCATCCATGTTGTTGCCTACATCAGGACTTCATTCCTTTTTATGGCTGAATGATATTCCTTTGCATGGAAATACCACATTTTATTTATCTATTCATCTGTTGATGGATACTTGGGTTGCTTCCATCTTTTGGCAAATGTGAATAAAGCCACTATGAGAATCAGTGTGTAAATATGTTTGAGATCCTGCTTTCAATTCTTCTGGGTATATACCTACTAATGAGATTGTCAGGTCTATGGTAATTCTCTACTTAGCTTCCTGAGGAACTGCCAAACTATCTTGCACAGCAACTGCACCATTTCACATTAATGCCAACAATGAACATATATTCCTATTTCTCTGCATCCTTTCTAACACTTGTAGTTTTCTATTTTGTTGTTAGTAGCCTTTCCAGTGGGTGTGAGATGATATCTAATTGTGGTTCTGATTTGCATTCCCCTGGAAGCTAGTGATGCTGAGAATCTTCTCATGTGTTTTTCAGTCATTTTTATATATTCTTTGGAGAAATGTCAATTCAAGTCTTTTGCCCAGCTTTTAGTTGAGTCATTTGTATTTTTATTATAGAGTTGTAGGATTTCTTTATATATTCTGTATACTGGACCTTATTAGATATGTGGATTTCATATATTTTCTTCCTTTGAGGACAAAAGTTTTCAATTTTGAGGAGATCCTATTTATCTATTTTCTTTCATAGCTTGTTCTTTGGGTGTAAAGTCTAAGAAACCATTGCTCACCACAAGATCTTAAAGATGTTTCCCTAAATTTTCTTCTAGGAGTTTTTATAGTCATTTTATTATATTTAGGTCTTTGATTCATTTTGAGTTAAATGTTATATATGGTGAGAGATAGAGATCCTCCTTCATTCTTTTGCATATGGCTATCCAATTCTCCCAACACCATTTGTTGAAGAAACTATTCTTTCCAAATTGAGTAGTTTTGGCAGCAGTTCTGTCAAAAATTAATTGGTCAGGGAAGCAGATGTGGCTCACCACTTGAGCACCTTCCTGCCACATGGGAGGTCCTGGATTTGGGTCCTGATGCCTCCTAAAAGAAGACAAGCAGATGCCACCTCCCGCCGCAACAGAGCTAGACTCCACCCCCACCACAACAAGCAGAGGCCACAAGCAAGGAGACTCTGTAACCTGTAGGGAATGGATATGGCTCAGTTTAGTGGGCACTCGCCTCTCATGTAGGAGGTCCCAAGTTCAGTTCCTGGTGCCTCTTGGAGAAGACAAGCAAACAGATAAGCAAACCATCGGGGGGAAGAGGGAGATAAATAAAGAAAAATAAAATAAATTTAAAAATAGATAACTAGAGATGTTGGGACAAATACAGTCTCTGAGAATCAACAAAGCCATTCCATAACTCAGTTTGGCATAGACCGTGTACTTGTTGCCAATAAATTTAATAAAAATCAATAGCTCATATATTATGCTGAATGAAATATGGCAGACACAAAAGGACAAATATTGTATGGTCTCACTAAGAGGAACTAAATAGGAAGTATAAACATACAGAGTTATAACCTAGAGTATAGGTTACTAGGACATAGGATGAGTGCTGAAAAGGGGTATTGATACCTAATATATATAGATATTTTAGTTAGCTTGATTGGAAAACTGTGGAAATAGAGTTGATAGTAACACGTTATAGGGAGAACTAACACAGGTGGTTTATAAATAGAATTGTGGTTGAAAGTGATAGTCTAGGAATGTAAATGTCATTTAAATGAAAGCTAGAGAATTATCTAGGTACTGAATAATATACAAGAATGTTCTCTTATGAACTAGAACAAATGTACATCACTATTACAAATTGGTATGAATATGGAGATGCATAGGAAAATATAATTAATGTAATTTCTGGATTATAGTTAACAGCAGTATTGTAATATTCTTGCATCAATGTCAAATAAAGGACTGTGTTAATAATAGAAGTGTGGGGTAAAAACATACCAAATGTATGCTATAGACCAGAGTTAGTGGTAATAGTCTGTGATGTTCTTTCATAATCTGTAAGAAATGTTCCAAAATAATGTAAGGTATTGGAAGAGGGGTGATGTAGGGGAATTCTGTACATTATGCATGATTGTTTTGTAAGTTCACAACTTCTCTAATAAAAAATATTTAAAAAATCAATTGGTCATAGATATGAGGGTCTATTTCTGAACTAATTTGATTCCACTGGTCAATATATATATCCTTGTGCCAGTACCAATCTGTCTTTGACCTCTGTAGCTTTGTAATAAGCTTTAAAGTCAGAAGGTGTAATTCCCCCAACTTCATTCTTCTATTTTCAAAATGCTTTTTGGCTATTCAGGGCCCTTATCTTTCCAAATAAATGTGATTATTGGTTTTTACATTTCTGTAAATTTGGCTGTTGGCATTTTGATCATGATTATGTTGAATCTATAAATCATTTTGGATAGAACTGACATCTTAATGATACTTAGTCTCCCAATCCATGAACATGGAATGTCCCTCCAATTATTTAGGTCTTCCTTGATTTTTTGTAGCAATGTTTTTCAGTTTTCTGTGTACAACCCTTTACATCTTTCATTAAACTTATTACTAGATAATTGGTTCTTTTAGTTGCTATGGTAAATGGATTTTTTCCCTTAATTTCCTCCTCAAATTTCTCATTACCAGTGTAGAGAAATACTGTTTTTTGCTTGTTGATATTTTACCCCACCACACTACTGAATCTGTTTATTTGCTCTAGTAACTTTGTTGTAGATTTTTCAGGACTTCCTATATATAAGAACATGTCATCTGCAAATAGTGAAATTTTACTTCTTCCTTTTTAATTTGGATGTCTTGTTTCTTTTTCTTCCCTAACTGCTCAGGCTAGAACTTCCAATAAAATATTAATTAACAACGGTGACAGAGAACATCCTTGTTTTGTTCTGAATTATAGATGGAAATCTATCATTCTTTCACCATTGAGTATGATGTGAACTGCGGGTTTTTAATGTATGCCCTTTATCATGTTGTGGACGTGTCCTTCCATTCTTATCTTTTGAAGTGTTTTGTCAAGAAACGATGTTGGATTTTGTCAAATGCATTTTCTGCATCAATGGAGATGGTCTTGGTTTTTTCCTTTCATTTTGTTAATATGAGGTATAACATTAATTGATTTTTTTTTAATGTTGAACTATTCTTGCATGCCTGGTATAAAGCTTATCTGATTATGGTATATAATTTTTTTAATGTGCTATTGGATTGAATTTGCAAGTATTTTGTTGAGGATTTTTGTATCAATAGTCATAGGAAAAATTGATCTGTAATTTTTTTTATTATAGTATCTTTATCTGGCTTTGGTATTAAGATGTTGACCTCATAGAATGAGTGAGTTAGTGTTCCCTCCTCTTCAATTTTTTGGAAGAGTTTGAGCAGAATTGGCATTAATTCTTCTTGGAATGATTGGTAGAATTTACCTGTGAAGCCATCTGGCCCTGGGCTTTTCCTAGTTGGGAAGCTTTGGTGACTGTTTCAAGCTCTTTACTTGTAATTGGTCTGTTGAGGTCTACTATTTCTTCTAAAGTTAGTTTAAGTAGTTCGTGTGTTTCTATGAATTTGTCCATTTCACCTAGGTTGTCTAATTTGCTTGCATATAGTTGTTCATATTATCCTCTTACTACCTTTTTTATTTCTGTGGAGTCAATAGTAATGCCGCCCCTTTCATTTCTGATCTCTCTCTTTTTCTTTGTCAGTCTAGCTAAGGGATTGTTAATATTATTGATCTTTTCAAAGAACCAGTTCTGGTATTGTTAATTTTCTCTATTTTTTAAAGTCTCAATTTCGTTTATTTCTTCCCTAATCTTTGTTATTTCTTTCCTTTTGTTTGCTTTGGGATTAGTTTGTTGTAATTTTTTCTAGTTCCTCCATCTGTGCTCTTAGATGTTTAATTTTATCTTTCCACATTTTTAATGTAAGAATTTAGATCTACAAATTTCCCTCTCAGCACCGTCTTCATTGCATCTTGTAAATTTTGATATGTTATGTTATGGTTTTCATACATCCCAAGATATTTAGTGATTTCCTTTGAAATTTCTTCGACATAGTGATTGTTTAAGAGTGTGTTATTTAACTTCCATATATTTGTACATTTTTCAGTTTTCTGAGGAGTATTAACTTCTCACTTCATTCCAATATTGTTAGAGAAGATGCTTTGTAAAATTCCATCTTTTTAAATCTACTGAGACTTGTTTCAGAACACAACATGTGGTCTATTTTGGAGAATTATCCATGTGCACTTGAAAAGAATGTTGTATGTTCTGCTATTTTGGGGTGCAAAGTTTTGTATATATTTATTAGGTCTGTTAATTTAACATATTTTTCAAGTTCTCTGTGCCCTTATTGATTTTCTTTCTAGATGTTCTGTCTACTGATGTGAATGGTATATTGAAATCCCCAACTATTATTGTAGAGGTGTCTGTCACTTCCTTCAGTTTTGCCAGTGTATGTCTCATGTATTTTGGGACACCCTGGTTAGGTACATAAATATTTGATCATTATTTCTTCATGGTTGATTACCCCTTTTATTTTTTTTTCTTTTCTTTATTTTTAAAGGAGCTTTAGATTACATAAATGTTACATAGAAAATATAGGGTATTCCCAAATACCCCACTCCCTCCTTCTCCCACACTTTCCCTCATTAACAACATCTTTCATAAGTGTGGCACATTTGTTACAGTTGATAAACTCACTTTAAAGCATTGCCACTAAGCATGGTCTGTAGTTTACATTGTGGTTTGCACTTTGCACTGCACAATTTTATAGGTTTTGACAAAATGTATACTGGCTTGTATCTGTCATTGCAATATCATGCAGAACAGATAAACAGTGTCCTTCTTTGTCTTTTATAGTATCTTTGACTAAAGTCCATTTTTCGGGTATATCTCTTTCCAACCTTTCACTTTCAACCTATTTGTATCTTTGGGTCTAGGGTAACAGATAATTGGGCCATGCTTTTTTGTGTGTGTTTTCCCAATCTGTGTCTTTTGATTGGGGAGTTTAATCCACTAACACTAACATTCGGTGTTATTACTGTCAAGGAAATATTTACTTCAGCCATTTGTCCTTTAGTTTTATATGCCATGTCTTTTTTTGTCTCTCTTTTCCTTTACTGAAACCTCCTTTTCCCTATAGTTGATCGTTTGTGACTCATCTGACTGATCTCTTCCTCATTTCTGTTTCTGTATATTTTATAAATTATTTCTTTGTGATTACTGTGGGGTTTCTATTACACATCCTACATCTATAGCCTACTAATTTGAAAAAATATCAAACTATCTCCAATAGCTTGCACATTTTTTGCTCCCATAGCCCTCTTTCCCCCTTTTTTGTTGTTTTTATTCCACATTACCACATTATATTTTGCATACCCATGTTCAGAAAATATGTGTTTTTCTTGTTCAATTGTGTTCTGACTCTTATAGAAATTAAAGTGTATAGTTGCATATTGAGGATACAGTACTACTGAATTTTTATTTACCATTTTAGATACCCTAATTGATAATATTCATTTCTTCACACTAGTTCAAGCCACTCTCTTGTCTTTTTCTTTCAAACTGCAAAATTCCCTTTAATAATTCTTGTAAGACTGGTCTCTTTTTGAGGAACTCACTCAATTTCTGTTTATCTGTGAATATTTTGAACTCCTCATTTTTGAAGGACAATTTTGTCAGATAAAGAATTTTGGGCTGGAAGTTTTTCTCCTTCAATTCCTTAATTAATCATACCACTGTCTTCTTATCTCCATGGTTTCTGATGAGAAATTGGCATTCAATCTTATTGAAGAACCCTTGTCTGTGATGATATACTTTTCTCTTTCTGCTTCCAGAATTCTCACTTTATCTTTAGAATTTGACCATCTGATTAGTATGTATCTCAGAGTTGATCTATTAGGATTTATTCTGTTTGGAGTAAGTTGGACATGTCTATTTATATCTTTCATAAGAATTGGGAGAATTCTTGCAATTATTTCCTTAGATATTTTTACTGCCCCCTTTTCCTTCTCTTCTCCTTCTGGGACACCCATGACACATATGTCTGTGTGCTTCATGCTGTCACTCAAATCCCTTTGACACTGCTCATTTTTAAAAATTCTTTTGTCTCTCTGTTCTTCTGATTGTATGATTTTGATTGTCCTGTCTTCTAGTTTGCTGATTCTTTCTTCTGCCTGTTCAAATCTGCTATTGTATGCCTTAGTGCATTTTTATTTTCTACTATTATGCCTTTCATCCCCATAATACTTTCAAATTCTTCCTTATGCTCACATGTTGTCTTCCTAATATTCTTTATCTCTTTGTGTATATTCTTACTTCATCTCCTTGAAATAACTCAAGAGATTTGTTTGAACTTCTTTGATTAGTTGTTCCAAATTCTGCATCTCCTCCTCCCTTGACTGAGCCCTATCTTCCTGTTTCTTAGATTGGGTTGTAATATTTTTGCTAATGTCTAGTCATCTGATTATCTTGATAAGTTAATCTGAAGATTTCTCCCTCTTTTCCACACTGTTATTGTTGTTTGGCTTTGTGTTAAAGCTCTTCTTTGATGCATGGTCCAATTTATTCTAGACCTTTAGAGTAGCCCATGCTTAGCTCATCAGATTTTCTCAGCTCTCTTTCATCTGATTCTTACCCTGGATATGCAGTACAGTTTTTAAGATTATACATTTTGTGTAGTTGTTTCACCTCCAGGAGAAAATTGCCTTTCCTCTGTTCCTTATTTGGAATCTAGTTCTATTTTTCATGCACAAATTCTCTACCCAGTTCCTATGATTTGTTTAAGTTCTCTCCTGAATGGCTTGTGTTCTGCCCTGGGTCTCTGTGGACTTGGGTGACTGTCCCTGGATATGGGTAGGGTTCTATCATTGCTGTCCTCTGTGGGAGGTGGGAGGGATCTGGGCCATTGCCTATGAGCAACTCCCCAAGCTGTGCATGACTAAGTGAGGAAGAGGGAGTGGACAGGGTGTCTGGTATGTAAGTTTCATACCTGATATTTTCCTTTTCTTTGATTCAACAATTGTGGAGTCCTTCTGCCATCTCTGCCATTCTCCAACATTGTAAGCAAGTGGAATTTGTCCTTTTATTTGGTTAACCTCTGGGGAGGATTTTTCAGAGATGTCTTATGTCACTTTGTGATCATTTGATGATCTCATTCCCTACATTTAATTTTACTGATTTTTTTTTCCTATTTGCATATCTATGCAGACCTATTGCAGCAGACTGGTTTCACCAGCAAAAACTATTTGGTTGAAAATTTTACCAATGACATATTTTCAGTCACAGTTTCATAATAATTCAATATAATAATAATATGGTTATATAATTCAATATAATAATAATAATATGATTTGTGTTGCTGAGTATTTTGAGGGATAGGATGGTATTGGTCATTTAGTGCTTTAAGATGGCAATGTGAATGTGTACATGTTTCCATTTACTATTGCTTTCTAAATTCAATCTTCTTGTGAGGATCATTTGAAAGACACTAAATTCACATCATCTTCAGATATCCATAAATCCTGATGAATGATATTGGCATGAAATCTTGATATTTATATACTTATTAGAATATTTTCCAATGTGTTAATAAATCTTATGATTTCTACATGCATTTTCTATCTATATTAAAGCAAATTCCTCTGTAGGCTCTTCTTCTATTTTCTACTTGCCAGTTAAAATTGTCTTTGCCAAAGGTTAAAAACATTATTTTGAATCATTTCAAGTCTATGAAGGAATGAAATTTAATTTCTCAATGAGAGATTCTTGGCATTCAGGAACATATAAACTATGTTTATCAGTGTAAGTAAATGAACAATCAGGCATAAAACATCCCTGCTCTCTTCAATGTTATTCTATTCAGAAGATTTCAGCAATAAGCTTCTTCAGCAATTCTAGCTCATCCTGCCTTGCAAATATACCCCAATGCATTTCAATTTCATAGTCTATCCTTATTTGGTAATAGGCAATTAGAGAAAATGACCATTTTAATATAGAACAATTTTCTTGTAAATTATACAGTAAAAATATTTGAAACATATTAAAATCAAATGGATTTAGAATGGTTATAGTTATGAATTACTGTAATTTGGTCTTACACGGCTAATTCCAAAAGACAGCACTGCTGTTTAACAATTTCCATTCTCTAAATTTCTCATAATAGGATTTAAAGGGAAAAAATGAAATAATCATCTTTTCCTTAAACCTACTCCTTCTCTTGTATATTCTTTTTTAGTAAATGAGACACCCGACCCTGCAAGTCACCCTACCTAAGATAACCCAGGAATCCCCTAGCCTTTTTCCTACTCATTACATCAATATCAGTGGTTGTCAAACCCCATCTTATAGATATGTAGGTGAATAGGTCCATTCTCATACATCTCCACTGGCACCTGATCTTCATTCAGATCTCTCTTTATTCTATTCACAGGATTCATCTCCATGCATCCTGACTAAATCTGCACTAGGCAGTAATTCCTCAATTCATGCTCAACATAGCTGCTACCGTGGTCTTTCAGAGATGTAAATCCAAAATTGTCATTCTTCTGCTTAAAATCCATAAGTGGATAAATTACAAACAGCATTAACATGAATCGAAACTCTTTGCGCTGTTATATAAGGTGCTTTGTGCATGAGCAGGTTCCAGTCATCTCCAGCTCATCTCATACCACTCTGCCTCCAACCCTTCATATCTGTTTTATTCCAAATATCCCAGGCTCCCAAGGCTCTCTGCCTTTGCAAATGCCTTTCTCCTTGCCTGGAATGCTCTTTCCTGCTTTCCCACACCTACCCCCACCCCCACCTCATCAGTTTTCTTTGCTCTTCTTGATTTACATTCATCAAAACCCCTTCCAGGAAGACTACCCTAAGCCCTAGACCCCACCAGAAGGGGTTAGCTCTACAATCCTTCTTAACATTTTCTTTCACATCCTAAGTACCTTTGTAATCCACTTGTCAAATTGTTCTGTATTATGAGCATTTCCCTGTTGTTCCCATAGAGTGAGAGTTCTCTGAAAGGACGAACTTTGACTTTTATCACTGTAGGTCTGGTATTTTGCAAACTGCCTGTAACTTATGTGTTTAACAATGGTAAATATGAGCTGTGGGTAAATTGGAAGGAAACTTTAAAAGTACAATGAGTTTACACATTCTTTAATTCTCTCCACCCCCTCCCTTTCCTCCAGGACCACTTTTTTCTTAGTAAAGTATCTTTGATATTTATTATAAGTACTTTTGACATGGATCTCACCCAAAAGGGGTGAGATTCAATATGTATTATTTCTGGCATCTTATTTTTCTTCTGTGCATTTGTCTTGCTAAGAGTTCTATAATGGCCAAATCTCATTACATCAAATACCCTTAAAATGAAATCTTTAAATCCCAATATATATAAGCCAGTTTCAGTGATCCATTTACTATAACTGATATTTTATATAAGCCCACAACACATTTTCAGGTTCTTGGAGATTTATGTCAGTGTATGGAAGTTATATCCTAAATAATATGTCTGTGACAGTTTAAATGTACTTTATTTTTGTTATCACTCTTTGTTAAAAATTAAGAACTAGCCTTAAGAAAAGCCTGAGGCTGAAGAATGTTTTGCAGAAACTAAGTACTCTGTTGCCTTAATCATCCCTTTCTGTGAGTAAAATTTAAAAAAAATCCACCCCCTGCTGTTTTTAAACCACCTAATTTCAAAGTATTTTTGTTAAATCCTTTACTCCTTTGAGAGGAAAGTGTATCTTGGGTTTGGAGTGGTTTGAATTTAGTTTACAGATCTCTGAACTCATAGCAATTTTACTTCTTTAAGAAAATAATAAGCACAGTTATCATTGTTGGCAGAGTTATTTATCACAAGTGATATATATGCTCATGGTAAAATTAAACATCAAAATTAAAATAAAGATCCCTCATAACCTCATCAGAAATAACTACAGTTGATGGGTGACCAGAGTTCCTTTTCGGGAAGGATCTGTCCCTAGGAAAAGACCTTGATAGCTACATTGAATGAGAAAGGTGAGGTCCAGATGACCATGATTTCAACAAGGGAGACCAAGACCCAGAAACTATATTGCTCTGCATAAAAATAGAGCAGGAAGTTAAGTGCAGTTAAGTATGGTGAGAGCAGGAACTCACAATAAGAAGCCACAAGACTCTTAGACTCTAGAAATAAGCAGAAGCCTCAGGGAGCACATTGATCTTCCCAGAGTGTTGACAAAGGGACTGTCTTAGTTTGCCAGGGCTGCTATGACCAATACCGCTCAATGGGTTGTCTTAAACAACATAATTTTCTCATGGCTTTGGAGGCTAGAAGTCCAAAATGAAGGTCTTGACAGGCCATGCATTCTCCCTTAGTATATAGCCATCCTTTGCCATGTGGCCATCTCTCTCTCCTTTTGTCTGCTCCTTTGATTTCCACTGACTTCTGGCTTCTTCTGCCTGCTACTGAATGACTATATCCCATTTCCTCTGGCTTATAAGGTTTCAAGTCACATAGATTAATGTCCACTCTGATGCAATTTGACCTCCTATCAAGTGTTTTCAAAGATCCTATTCAGTAATGAGTCTTTAACAAATAATAACTTTTTCAGAGGTCCTAGTTATCAATGGATTCACACCTACAGGGACATGAGTGACACAGTTCATTCCTCCACAGGGAATTAAGTCAAATTAATCCAAACATTCCAGTCCGGGTTAAAGTCAATTGAGGGAGAAATCTAGCTGAAAAGTATGGGTTCTGGAGTAAAATTGTCTAGAGGCCAGTAGAGTTTGTGGTATTTTTTCCTCTGCTTATGTCTGTGTGTTTGAGGGTGTATGTCAATCATGATATAACCAGGAAAATAGAAACCCCTGAAGAAGTAAAGCACAGGGAGTTTAATATAGGGACTTGCTTGCACTGATGGTGGAAGAAATGAGAAGCCCCCCTGGAGACAATTTGGTACCCAGATATTGGCAATAGGAGGAAGTCTTAACTACTCCTAGGCTAGAGAAAAAAAGAGATCAAGAGGCATTAGCAGAACCCAGGTGTGAGAATCCCTTGTCAGAGCTAGAATCACAGCAGAGGAAGCTGGGATTGGGTCAGGCCTGACTAGTGGGCATGGAAGTTATGGAGGAAGCAAAGCAGCTATCAGAACCTCCATCCAGAGAGAACATTTTTACCTGGAAATAATATTTAGACGAACACATCTAGAAACCAGATGACATGGGAAACTAAGAATTCTGTCCTGAAAGGAAATGTAAGGAAGGAATCAGAGATTAAGCAGGTTCAGAGCTAGGCTAGTGCAAGTTTTTGTTTACCTCTGTCTGTATGTATATTATCAAGTATGCACACATATTTGTATATACATGTTCATATGCACACACGTTATGGCAACCAAATGGAAGCAAGATGCAAAAATGCTTTGTAATCTATTTAAATACTTACTATGACATGGATATTCTCCCTTGACACTAAATATAAATATAAACCCATATATATAGTTTCAAGGCTGCACAATAGTCTGTTGTTTAGTTGCAAAATCTATTTATCCTGTCCTGTATTAATCCTTTATATTCTTTCACAATTTTTTTCGGTGTTTTTTTTTTCCATTGAGCAAAATAGAATTTGCAAGATATGTTTCCAATTCTCAGTGCCTGTTTGATAGAGAGTGTGTGTAATATTCCTGCAAAAGTGGCCATTATATTTTCCAGTGAAACCACCCTACTACTGTATTGCTTTTTTCATCAATAACCTCTTAAAAACCAGATTGCATAATGTGTGTCAATAATGTCACAACAAATAATTAGCATTAGAGTTGAGATTTCACTACTTAACATCTATCATAGACACCCAGAAAAGCGATGTCTTTGAAGTTCCCTGATGAAAATGATATATGTCCTCATGTTAAATAGGGGCTAGTTAGTAAGCAGAGCATGGCCAAGGTCACTTGAAGGTTTCTTTGATGCAGAAATTTCTCAATTTGGAGCTAAAATAATCCTGACCTTTTCAAGTGTGCTTTACCTCTCTGACAAGTGGAGGAAACTGCATAAATAAATTTTTTAGGTTCACAGAATATTTTGCATGTATAGGAAACTTAGATATTAAAAAAGGATGTTGGGAAGTGGACTTGGCCCAGTGGTTAGGGTGTCCGTCTACCACATGGGAGGTCCGCGGTTCAAACCCCGGGCCTCCTTGACCCGTGTGGAGCTGGCCCATGCGCAGTGCTGGTGCGCGCAAGGAGTGCCCTGCCACGCAGGGGTGTCCCCGCATAGGGGAGCCCCACGCATAGGGGAGCCCCACGCACAGGGAGTGAGCCCTGTAAGGAGAGCTGCCCAGCGCGAAAGAAAGTGCAGCCTGCCCAGGAATGGCACCGCTCACACGGAGAGCTGACACAACAAGATGACACAACAAAAAGAAACACAGATTCCCGTGCCTCTTACAACAAAAGCGGACAAAGAACACGCAGCAAATAGACACAGAGAACAGACAACTGGGGCTTGGGGGAGGGGGGGGGGGGACAGGAGAGAAATAAATAAACAAATAAATCTTTAAAAAAAAAAGGATGTCCAATATGGTCTGTAAGCCCATGCACATAGATCATATCAATGTATAATAAATGCCACTGCACAAGTTTAAATGGTTTCTCTTTCTTTTTTAAAAATTTCCCTTGCATGTTTCACTTTTCCATTTTAAAAATTATTTTTCCCCAACAATGGAAAGGGACAGATCACAAATGGATAGACTTTTAAATTCCTTTGACACTTAATTGCAAAGATATGGAATTATGAGATTTCAGGCATGCTCAAGCCAAGGAACCCACTTCACATGTGCATTTTATCTCTCGAAGTTGAATTTAACTAACTCATTTAGATTTGCTTGTTAGAAAACTACTGAATTCTGACACACTGCTACATATCATTCCTAAATGGCACATATTAAAACATCTGTAGGATACAATTATCCAGGGACATGAAATGGATACATTTATATCTAGGACCTGGGAAAAATATCTAGACAAACTTCCCTTACTTCTCCATTTATACTTTTTTTTAATTAAAGAGAAAAAGACTCAAGAAGGAATTATGCCATTACCCTCTAGATCTTGATAATCATTATAGACCTATCTTAGCAGATACTTGTTATTCCACACCAGATCCTCTCTTCATAGTATGCAGTTACTTTTATCAGATCTTATGGATAGATTGGTAGCTGCACATAATGAGTCATGTCAAAATTATGAAAATTCCACACCAAAATGTTAACATTGATTATCTTAAGAGATTGGAATAATGGAAAAACAGTATGTTATGTTTTCTCTTTTTTAATATCTATGCACTGTTTCATCATTTGCTAAAATGTGTTTTGCTAAAAACCATATTCTGGCTTAGTAAATTGCACAAATAAGAAATGTAGAAAGTTTAGAATAAATAAAACAATACAATTTAAAATATTGTGCACATAACTATGTAGGCTACTCAATTGAGGAATACCTCACAAGTCTTCATAAGTAATATAATATTTATTGAAACTTTGACTTAATTGTGATTTTTAGAAAACAGGGTACCAAAAGATATGAGCAAAGCACTGACAGAATGAGATATGTTATGGAAACAAATGTTATAATTTAGTAGAAATATAAAGCTTTGTTCCTAACAGAGGTATGTTTATAAAGAGATATATTTTTTAAACTTCCATAGAATGTTACAAAAACTGACCATAGTCCTAGGCCATAAAGAGAATCTCAAGTCATTCTGTAAATTACAAATTAAAAAGAAACATTCTATGGAGAGTTAAAAAATACACTCAAATAACTTTTGGCTTATAGTAAAAGTCAAAACCAAAATTAGAGACTATAAATAAATGACACTGAGAATCCCAATAATATGAAACAAATGGACTGTGGACAAAATCATACTAAATGGCAAATTTATAGGGTTAAATACATTTGTTTAAAAAAAAAGTTAAAACAAAGCCAAAAAATGAAGAACAAAGTAAACTTCAAGTTTATGAAGAAAATAATTAGTAAAGATGAAAGCAGAAGTCTTAACTGATGTTAGTGTGAATGTAAGTCCATATTAATGAATCCAAAACTAGTTCTTTGAAAATTTCAATTAATTGGACAAACTTTGAAAAGTCTGATCAAAGAAATAAAGAAAGAAAAAAAAAATAAACATCATAGCAAAAAAAGGAGTCTTAACTAAAGCTATAGAGAAGATGCATAAAAGTTACAAAAGATCAGTCACAAATTTATATAGAGACATTTGAACATCTTAGATTAAATCAGTAGTATTCTAGGAAGAAACAAATTATCAAAATTAACTGAAGAAGAAATTTTAAAAGAAGAATTTGAAGCTAGTTAAAATCAACCATTATCAAATAGGTAGCAGACACATAGAGGAGAATTAAAGAAAGATTGTAAAGAATTTAGAAAACTTTTGAGAGAATTTGGAAATGAAGAAGAGATAGATAGAATGATAGCTATGGGGAATACAGAGGTCTCCAGAGTAGCAGCAATAAATGTTTGCGTGAGTGCATGTGTGTGTGTTTTATGGGAGAATTAAGAGCACGATTTATGCCAATGAGAAGGCAAAGGTAAATATAAGAGAGGGAAGTGATAATCAACAGTATAAGGTTTTTTAAAAGGTGAAGGTGTTGATCCAAAGCACCACTATTGGATGGCCTTAAATAGAAGGTGATTCAGTTATTTCATTGTAAGATAAGGGAAAAAAGACAAGATTCACACGAACATCCCCTATCCCTCTGGATGCCTCCCATGTTCTCTATAGAGAGACAACAATAGAAGATGAGGAAATTGGAGATCAGACGGCAATAGAAGAGATTTGAAGAAAGTTACTTTGGAGTTTTGGAGACTGAGTTGAATGGGAAAATTGTTTTTAGTTAATATTAAGGGTTTAGTTGAAGACAGTAACCATAAATTCAGCAATTTTTAAAAAAATTTCTCCATTAGAACCCACCAGCTTGGGTGCAGATGTAGGAAAAAAATCCAGATAGTTAAGGTTCATCTAGACTTATGATTTCACATTTGAATAATAATAAAAGAGAGAGGAACAAAGGAGGATAGAATGTTGACAAATGGCAAATCAAAAGCCTGGAATAATTCATGGAATCTAAGTTGGATGCAGAGCAAAGCAAAGAAAGAAAAAATTGAGGGATTTGGAGAACTGAAAGTCCCAGTGAAGTAAAAGTAGGGGCTGTAGTGGCAATGTTGGCTCACCCAGCACATTCCCTCCTTGCATGCAAATCTGGTTTGGAAGCCAAACCATAATCAGATGATTGCTTGGTAAGCATGGAATCAGAATCATAGGAGATGGTTGTATGTATGATTCAAAAGGGATGACCCTCCCAAAAGATCAGAGTGTTTGGAGTTTGAATGCCAGGACACCCTTTCCTTAGAGGGTTTGAATGGGCTCTGCTAACTTTTGTCCTTAGGGGCTTCCTTTTTTTTTTTTAATGTTCCATATCAAACTAGTTTTCTTACTTGCTCTGCAGAAAAGTGTTCCAGTGAAATAACTTTGGGAAAAACCACACATACTCTCCTTCTCAGACAGTCCATTTCTTGTTTGTTTGTTTTTTTCTCAAGTATAATGCAGCTGTGATGGGGAGAGGGAGCGTGAGTTTGAGGCTCCTGCTATTGATTGACCATGACAAAATCAGGGTAGAACAATGACTAATTTCATTTTTGATGAATTGCTCGTTTGGCAAAATGATATTTGAATTAATTTTCAACATTTTGTTCTGTTTCTGATAGATGTGTGGGGAAGGTCTGTGATTCTCCAAAGAATCACAAGGTAAATGGAGTCTTCTTTTCAGATGCTACTCTCCTTACAGTTTAACCAAGTTTCAGAAATAGAGTTCTTCCCTAAAACATGCACCCACTTCAAGCTTTACAAATGAGATGTGTACTTCAGGCTTATATGGTCAATTGTCTGATCCACTCAATAAACTGCCTCCATTCTTTGTGACTCCTTTCCATAGTTTAGTATTCTGATGTAGAAAGGGATGTGTGTTTAGTGCCACTATTCTCAACAGAACCATTTTATTGGGTAACCTTATCCATAACTTGTTTTTCAGTCACATATTGGCAGGCAATTCCTTGAATTACTTCCACAGATGGCTAATGATCTATTATATCAAATGACAAAAGTCATGTCTTTTAATTTCAAGATTTTAGAGAGTGGGTACTACACCTATTAACGGAGCAAAGAACACAGCTAAACAGAATTAAAATGCAGAATTTTCAAAAGAAGATTCATATTCCATTTTCTTCTGTATCCAAGAATATTTTTTTAAATGGTTGGTAGCATTACTTTTCTCCAAATATTTTGTTCAGTAGTTCTTACAATGACTCTTAGATTGTATACCATTTTCTAAAATATCTATCCTGTAATTTATGCTATATAAATTTGCGAGCATTTTTACATTTTGTTGCCCAGCTTTTAGGTAAGAGGAAACATACTTAAATCTTATTTCTAATTTTAACCAATAAGATCTATTTGCTAAGGATAAAAATAAAGAAAGAGAACACAAAGATTATATTTATAGTACTATTTATCTTAGATAAAACAAAGGGATGATAAAAATGCAATGTAAAAAAACTATAGAAGCCAATAAACAAGTATATATATATATGTAACTATATATATGTGTGAGTGCCTGTGTATGTAAATGTCTATATTTATATACACAAATATACTATTTTTTGCCAAAGCAACAGTACTAAGCAGATGAGTTGCATTGAAACATAATTTTTTCCAAATGATTATTTCACTAGGCAATGCTCCAGCTTCTAAAATTCACACGTTATGTAATACATGTGGAAGATATAGACGTGACCCCACAAAACCAATTTGGGGGTAACGTGTGGATGCAAAGGACAGTAGGCTTTCAGGCTTATTTATTTAGCAAGGCACGAAGGAGCCTTTGTTCTGAGAGACTTCAGCCATCTGGTTTCTGGAAGTCAAACTGCTTTCAGTAACTTTGGATATGGCAGAAGGAACCAGCAAATGGAAAACTAAACAGAACAGATTTTTAAAACAGTTCATTAGGCAACCAGGGAGCCTTTACAAAGCAGTAAGTCCCAGCAATTGGGGTGACAGTGCAGCCAGGAACGTGCAGGATGCCCTTTGGAATATTTCACATGGAACCCTAGATATCCAAATTATATTTTACTGAGAGAGAAGGAAAAAAGAAATGAAGCCACTTTTGCTCTTGTCTGCAATGGGAAATTTTATTTCACTTGAGGGATCAATAAAGAGAAATAAAGTAACTGTGTCTTGTATTTTTATTGTTGGTATTGTTTTCAATCAGTAAATCTAAATGTAGCACACTCAATCATTTTATTCTCAAGCATCTTCCCCATAATTATTAATCAAGAAAGCTACTATGTGGAGTTATAAAACCTATAATCATTTTAGCCCACTTTAGTGTTTCTCCCCTCACTGTGTTTTACATTCCTGCAGGTGCCCATGCTTCTATGTCACCTTCTGTTCTGTGAAGCCTCACCTGTGTTGGTGGCATCCTCCACAGAAGCACTCATCTCCCAATATGACAAGCTAGGTCAAGATGACCCTCATGAGCTGGTTCATTCCTAATGAGAATTCCAAGTACCATATCAGGGGCAATGATGATGACATTGACACAGGAAGAACTGGTGGGAATGGGAGGACTTAGGAGCAAGAATGTTTACCTGACAGCACTGCTGTGCTCAGCAAAGCTCCTTCAAAACTGCCTGCCCATTCTTCATTTTGTTTTTTGTTTTTGTTTTTTTTTTCCTTCTCAACAGTTAACCAGAGGTAGTATAGCAGAATGACCGAAAGATGGATTCCAGAGCCAGACTACTTTAATGTGAATCCAAGTTTTCTTTATTACCTGTGTGATCATAAGCAAATTACTCAACCTCTCTGTTACTTAGTTTCATCATCTGTTAAATAAGGGCAATGATAGTACTTTTCTCAAAGGTTTGCTCTGAAGAGTAAATGAAGAAAATGTGTTGATGTATGTAAAGTACTTAGAACAAACTCTGCCACAGGGTTAAGTATTAGCTTTAATTATTAAGAGCTTTCTATATTGCCTGTAGCTTTTGTCTTTGGGATGTATGGGATATTTAAACTATTCTCTTGATGTTTCAAAGACACATCTTCTTAATGACACTTAAATATTAGATTTCAAAATTAGATTTGAATTCTGAACAAATTCGGTACTCATTTGGCTAACTGGTTTTTGCTTATTCTTCTAGACAAATTAAAGATACCAAAACAGGAAGCTCATCTTACCTTCAATTTAGAGGGCTTTCAGGTCCACACCTTTTTCTCAAGCTCAATGCCAAGTTAAGGAATTACAGCACAGGTGTGTGTGGTGAAGTTAGAGTTGCCCATGGATCTGTTGTTTCTCTGTTCTTTGATAGGAATCTGAACATCTAACAGTCTAGGTTCCTGTTAGATGTGAAAGCTGGGTCTACTGTGGTGACAGCATGGCAGCTCCAAGTCTTTGCTCAGGTCTGGAAGTCGGATTATAACATTACATTTGCATGTAGACTTCTTGCATAGGATTTAATGGCTTGCATATGTGATGAGACCAGAAATACACATGACACCGTTTTGGAATATATGAAAACTACTGGTTTTAGAAATGGATGAAACACAAAAGGCAATCAACTCTACTGACTCATTTTCTAGACTAGAAAGGCCAAAAAGCTAAGTAAGTTGTGAGAGTTCAGGCAGCCAATTGGGTGGGAGACCAGGTCTAGAATGGGGTCACCTGACTGCCCAGCCAATGCTGTTTCTATTATACCACATGTCACATCAACACCAAAGAGAATTACATTATAAATATTTGTAAGTAATTTGCATTAATTAAAATATATCAGCAATTTAAGAAGTCTGTGATATCAGAATTAAACAATCATTAGATAATCCAGTCATAATTGGTTAGAAATCACTTAGGGTTTAACAGATTAAGATGGCATAGCTTTAAGTTGTCTATATATATTTCACTTACAAAATATTACTGGACTGAATCAATGCAGTGACAGCAGTTAGCACAGTGTCATTTTTATACCAAGTTCTCAATAAATACTTATAAAGGATTAATTAAAATTTGAATGTTATCTTAGAGTGCTAACTTCTCATAAGAGAGAATTAGTGCAATTCAATGAAATTAAATATGGATCCATTATAGTGTTAATATTATCTCTTTATTATAATTGTTCTGAATTTTAAGAGTAATTCAATGTATATTTTAGAGGGCATAAAAAAGACACATCACAGTAGTTTCAAATGCACAAATGAAATATTTTACTTTTCCTTAATTTTTTTTCTGAATCTGCAAATATATTCAGTAATAGCATTCTAATTCATGATTATTCATAAGGCCCAGAAGACTTCACTGTTTTAAAAAAAATTTTGATTATTGACACATACATTGTCTACCATCTTTGTGCTTTTGCTTCCAACTAACTTCTTACCAATGATTTCAAACTCCTCATCTGTGCCTTTCCAGATACCATACCCTTCGAGAGGCTTACCAAATCTCATTTTCTCTGATGCTTTCCTGGAGGTGACCTTTCTCTTCGTGCAATTACAGTTTTTTGTTGTTGTTTTATTTTGATGGTTGTCCATGTTAGTATTTGACATTTTGCATTCTGGCATAGATTTTCAGTTATTTATTACTATATCTATATTCTTTCGCTTCATCTAGATGGCCGGACTTTTGATGGTAGAGGCCTTATTTTGTCCTTCATTACCTGCTCAATGCATGGCCAAAATAGGTACAGCCTAGTGCTTGAGAAATTTGCAGTAATTTTTGTTACTGGGATTATATAATAACTAAATGTTACTACTTGAAATATTGACTTCATATGTATTTGAATGTCTTTATTTCACAGACACTAGATTCTCTCAGTAGGGTTTCTCTAGGGGTCCAAACTCAACGGTCAATATTGACTCTGTAGCATAACATCAAGGGTGTTGTTTATGAAGAACTCTGCATCACCTCCGGAGGTGATGTTGCCTGTTATGGAAAATAATCCTGACTGCTGGTCAGGCTTTGTTTACTTTATAAAAAGAAACCCAAGCTTTTAAAATTCACAAACCTGAGGAAATACCCAATGTAAGTTATTTGCTCTTAACATTGCATCATGACCACTCTTGCTTTGAGACTACTCTGAAAATACTTCAGTTATGACCTGATGCTAAAACAGGAGGGGGCATATTTCACCGTAAGAGGGATTTGAAAGTCAACAAATTAATTTGCTTTCTCTTTCCAGCTGTGCAACTCACCCCCTCAACTCCAGCTTTGAGCTGTAATTAAGTACATGTTTTTATAATAAAAGTCATCTTTTCCTGGTGCTTCCCCAGCTGCAAATTCTGACCCAGATTCCCATTATGAATCATGACAATCACATGTACTTAAAATAGGCCTCATTTCCCTCTGCCCTTTCCCAGCTGCTGGAGATTCTCAGCAGTAGATTTAGCTATGGCCTAATTGAAGAACTGGAGAAGGGACCTAACTTGTATGAGCTCTTTTTTTGAAATGCTTATTCTCTTTGTTTACAGAAGGAGACACCATCCAAGCATCCAGTATTGACAACTGAGGAAAAAAACACACTCATTTAATGTTGTTGAATAAACTAAAAGCAAACACTGAGGTTAGTTAGGAACAAAATTAATACAATATTTTTTAACATAAAGGCACACCTAAATTCTAAGAAATGGATTAAAGCTAAGGGGGCTGTGTATACAAAGACTTAGGTTCATGAACGGAGCCAAGATCTTTTCAAAATGTGTCTTTCTGCTGGAAAGATACCACCTCATCCTGAATGTATTCTTACTTCTGTCCATAACCAACAAAATTACCCTCTATCCCAAGTCAGCATCACCTCACACTTCAAAAATCTTCCAAATGCCTCCATACTCCCATTCCTGACCTTTCATCCATTCATTACCCATAGCCAAAGGGGTCTTTGAAGCATTTAAATAAAATCTTAATGTTCTAGTTTTTAGTCTTTCCACAGGTTTTTCATAATAGCTTGAGATATCTGACCTGTGGGGATGGCTTGCTCATCATGAAAAAGCCTGTTTCATTTCTTCTTAACACAAAGCAAGGCAGTTTACTGGTTCGTGTTCTGGTTTGAGAATGGGAGTTGGAGGTAACCATCAGACCAAGTTTAAGCCATGGAAGTTGAGCATAAGTAATGCATGTGCCACCCAGAGCAGGCTTGTGAAAACCTCCAAAGTACGATCCTCCATGCTCTTTCTCTCTGTCATTTCAATGTCATCTTCCAGTGCAGGCTTGGAAACCTAGTGTTGAAAAAGGTAGAGCTGGCATCTGCCTGGGACTCTGAATGATTGCCTGGAGCACAGCACCTCTCTCTTCTCTATTTTGAAACCATATTAGACTATTACGTAAGTGTGAAGCTGTTGCAATGTGTAGGTTTATCTGTTACTGGCCTTCGTCCTACACTAATAAACTACTACAACCTCTATCTAATGTAGCCACCCAGTTACCCTTTTTCACACCATCCTATTCAATTTCTTTATATAGCAAACATCTCTCTGATATTGCCACTATATCTAGTATATCTGCTTATTTACTTTCTGTTTTCCCCAACTAGAATGTGAACTTCACGACAACAGGATTTGTCTGATTGTTCACAGCCAAGAAACCAGAAAATGAGGCTAGAGTACACAGAGTACATGGTAGTTTTCAGTCAATTTCTCTGAATGAATGAGACCCCATATAGGTTTTATAGAAAAAGATCCAGATATGTCTAATGACCCTAGATATACAGAAAATCAGTGCTCTCTATTTGCTGTTTTCATAATTAAAAATATGACATTTTTATATTTAAAAACCCTCATTAGGAGATATTTATACATGAAACCATACTTTAAACTTTACCTGTTTTGCCATAAATTGCATGCTAAGCATACATTGATACTTCCCCAGGTTTACTGAAATCTTTTTGATATAATTAAAGGATTCAGTAAAGAGTGTGCACATCATTTAAAAAATGATCAGTGTATTTAATTCAAATTAAAATTGTGTCAAGCTCAGCATGCTCTATTCATTGTTTCCTCCTGAAAGAACATTAGTTAATGCTGGTCCTTCTGTCCTAGGCTAATCCCTCATCCTGTGTCAGGATCCTTTCTCTCCTCATTTCTTGGCCCTTGTGATATCCTTATTCTTTTCTCCTTTCTTACCAGACATCATTCTTTCTTGCCAGAGATCCATTCTTTTAGCCAAAAATATGCTCTTGCATCTTAGAAATAAACAATTCCCCAGTCTTCTTGTTCTTCCATTTCTACCCTTTTACTACCTCTCTACTATGAAGCATGGTTCTTGCTTGCTGATTCTACTTTCATGATCACATCTTTCTTTAAGATTGCTTTAAAAGGAATGCCACATATGGGAGTATCATAATCACAGGGACAAACCCACAACCTCCATTTTTGGGTATGGACAGGGTACAAACCCATCCAAGTTTGTCTCCTTTGAACCAGAATTGAACCAGCAACCTAAGGATGACTCTTGCTTAGGAAACAACTACAGTCCTCCACTCTAACAGCTGAGCTATTGTTATTTTGTTGGCTTCATTTTTTTAAGACATATTGGATCACTGATGGATTACAACTGTGGCAAGAAAGGATCATTGGTGTGGGATGTCAGCGATGGGGGCAATGTATGAGAGGCAGTTCACATAAGGCATACATATAAGGCATATGAATAAATTCAAGTGTCCATGGGGCATTGTCACTGTGGGTGGAGATCCACACAATAACTGAAAGAATATCCAATCCCATCCTGGGGAGCTCTGCCACATTCTCTAATGGGACAGCAAGAATCCCTGAATACAGGGACAGTGACTAGTGAAGGAGGATGGACCTTTGATGGGCCTTTGATATTGATGACTGTACTTATGTACCTTTTCTTTTGAAATTGAAATGTAGCCTAGTATTATATGTTGCATAAGAGTTACCTCCTGAGAACCTCCTCGTTACCCAAATGTGGCCTCTCTCTAAGCCAAATTCAGCACGTAAATGTATTACCTTCTTCCTGGTGTGGGACATGACTCCTGGGGATGAGCCTCCCTGGATTACTACCAAGCACCAACTAACAATACAACTGGAAAAAAGACCTTGACCAAAAGGGGGAAAGGGTAAAGACAAATGAGTTTATGTGGTTACGAAACTTCAAAGTGAGTCTGAAGATCATCCCACAGGTTATGCTTATGCATATCTCAGCAGGATCCCATTGACCGCTAAAATAATTTTACCTCAAATAGTGGGGCTACTGAGGTCTCTGGAGACATCCAGACACTATAGGCAGGAATTTGGCAACCTGGAAGTGGGCCTTACTTTGGAATTTATGCTCTTCAGAGTGACAGAGTTAGATTCAGTCATGATTTCTCTACACATGGCTTTTCTGTTTCTCCTATTTGAACCTATAATTAGTACTAGACTTGATAGCTTTATGTCCAAGAGACTTAAGTCTTTGGGCTGTCTATGTATCAGCTGGGCCCTGAATCTCAAGAGAGTTTCAACAGCTACTATCCAGTTATTGGACTCACCCAGGACAACTAACAAGGAGATGATGATTGGACAATGACCATCTCAAGGAACAGAGAAAGTCTATAACTGCAAGCAAGATAGTACTATCCATCACCCCATGGAATCTAAGCCTCCTCTCAATTAGAGGTGGAGTGGCCATCACTATCCTAGAATCATCAGGATTGAGGAGTGAATGATGGACTAGAGTAGACCTACTGGTATTCTATTATAGATTTATTGTGATTCTAGCAATGGAAGAACTTTTATCATTGATGTGGAGGCAGTGGCCACTGGGGGTTCTAAAAGGAGGGAGAGGGAAAAATAAGTATAATTTGGGGGCATTTTGGGGACTTGAGAATTGTCCTGAATGACATTGTAATGAAAGATACAGTCCATTATATATCTTGTCATAACTTACAAAAATGTGTGAGAGAGAATGTAAACTATAATCCATGCTTAGTGGCAATGCTCCAAAATGTGTTCATCAATTGTAATGAATGTACCACACTAATATAGGATGTATGTACCACACATTTAATGTGGGAAAATGTGAGAGGGGTAGGGTGCAGGACATAGGAAATCCCCTATATTTCTTACGTAACATTTTTGTAATCTAATAATCTTTTAAAAAAATTAGAAGGATATAAAAAAGAATGCATTAATATATTTATAATTCTCTATATTTCTTATGTAACATTTATGTAATCTAATTATCTTTAAAAAATAAAAAAATATAAAAAGAATGCATTAATATATATTTATAATTCTCTACTTCTAAAGATGTTTTGCTTTTTTATAAAAAATTATCTGTATATGTGTTGTCTAGTTCCTTGAAATTTTTAAAAACTAATAATTGCTCTGGTACTCAGTAAGTCTAAAAATCTAATTGCGTTTAAAAACAAAAATTATGCTTTAGTTTCCTATATGGTTGTATTATGACAAGATTTTACATTATGATCTTATTGTTAGCCAAGGACAAGAGGAAACACTAACATGCTACCTCTACTATAATAAAATACTTAAGAGTGAAATATGGTTTTCTGTTAATTGAAATATAATTCAAATACTATAAAGTTCATTTAAAGGGATACAATTCAATGGTTTTTAGTGTATTCACAACATTGTACAACCATTGCCACTTTCTAATTACAGAATATTTTCATCACCCCAAAGAGAAACCCTATTAACAGTTTTTCCCATTTACCACTTAGGCCATCTCCTTGCAACAACTAATCTACTTTCTGTCTATGGATTTGCTTATCCTGTACATTTCAAACAAATGGAATCAAGCAACATGTGACCTTTTGTGTGGAGCTTCTTTCACTTAACTTGATTTCAAGGTTTATCCATTTTGTAGCATGCATAATAATTTATGCCTTCTTATGGTTGAATAATAAACCATTGTATGTATAACCCACATTTTGTTTATTCATACATCAATTGGATGGACTTTGGGGCTTTTTCTACTTTTTGACAATTGTGAATAATGCTGCTGTAAACACTTTTTACAAGTCATTTTTAAGACTGTTTTTTTAATGTTCCTGAGTGTGAACACCTAGGAGTGAAATTGCTGGGTCGTGTTCCAGATCTTAGAGGAAATGTTTTCGATCATTGGCTATTAGGTGGGATGTTAGTGGAGGGCTTTTCACAGATGCCCTTTATCATGTTGAAGATGTTCTCTTCTGTTCCTGGTTTGTTGAGTGTTTTTTTCATCAAGAAAGGGTATTGGATTTCATGAAATTCTTTCTCTACATCCATTGAGATGATCATGTAGATTTTTTGTTTTATTAATATGATTTTTTACATTAACTGGTTTTCATATGTTGAACAAACTATGTATGCTTAGGATAATCCCAATTAGTCATGGCATATAATTCATTTTAAATTTTGCTAGATATGGTTGGCTAGTATTTTTCAAGGATTTTTTTCATTTATATTTATAGGGAATATTGGTCTGCAAGGTTATTTTCTTGAGATATTTTTGTTTAGTTTTGGTATTAAACTATTATTGGTCTCAAAGATGAGTTAAGAAACTTTTCCTTCTCTTCTGTTTTATGGACAACTTATGAAGAATTGGTGTTGATTCATATTGAAATATTTGTTATAATTCACCAGCGAAGTTATCTGGTCCTGGGCAAGTGGTAATGAAAAAAGACCTGGAATGTCTATGCTAAAATCAGACAAAATAGACTTTAAGTTATAAATCCTTATAGAAACAAGGAAGGACATTTTATAATGATAAGATGGTCAATCCACAAAGAAAATATAAAAACTATAAACAAATATGCCCCTAATAGAGCCAAAATTACATGAGGGAAAACTGACAAATGAAGGGGCAAATAGTTAAACAATAACAATTGGATACTCCAATACCCACTTTCAATAATGGACAGAACAACTCTACAGAAACTCAGCAAGGAAATAGAATACTTTAATAGCACCATAAACCAACTATAGCCAAAAGTTATCTAGAGAATGCGCCACACAACAAAGCAGAATATAAAATGTTCTCAGGAGTACTTGAAACTTTCTCCAGGATGATCATACATTAAGCCAAAAAAATTTCAATAAATTTTAAAAGATTGAAATTTATACAAAGTATCTTATCTGAACTCAATGGAATGATGTTTGAAATCAGTAACAGAAAAACAGCTAGAAAATTCACAAAGGTGGAAATTAAACAACACGCTTTTGAACAACTGATAGGTCAAAGAATAAATCACAAAGCATACCAGGAAATACTTTGAGATGAATGAAAATGAAAAAGGAAAAAGAAAGTAAACCAAAAATAGTACATAGAATGGAAATAATAATAATCACTAATCTCTTCCATCCTCTTCCATCCTATTTGTGTCTTTGAATCTAAAGTCTGTTTCTTGTATAAAGTATATAATTGGGTCATTTTTTAAAATCCATTCACCAATCTCTATCTTTTAATTGGAGAGTTTAATCCATTTACATTGAATGTGATTACTGATAGGATTTATATCTGCCATTCTGTTCTGTGCTTTTACATCTTATCTTTTTTTTTTGTCATTCCTTTGTTCTTCCATTATTGCCTTATTTTGAATTAAATAGACATTTTCCAGTGTACAATTTTAATTCTCTTATTTTCGTACCATATATTTTTAAATTATTTTCTTAGTAGCTGCTGGGGATTGCCATTAATATCTGGATTGATACCAACTTAATTTCATGGTATAAAAGTCTTTGTTCCATATAAGTCCATCTCTCTCCTTTATGTCATTATTATCACAAATTACATAGTTATTGTTGTGTTCTTTTGACTTAGATTTAAATTGTTTCTTTATGCAGTTGTATTTTATGTCCAATAGAGGAAAAAAGGAGATAGAAGGAAAAATACATTTATACTGCCTTTTATATTTACCTACGTAGTTATTTTTATCATTACATTTTATTTCTTTATAGAATTTGTGTTATTGTCTAGTGTTCTTTTTTTGAACCTTATGGTCAGTCAGAGATGAGAGCTTAGGGCCTTATGTCTTTCATGAGTATATACATACCTTCACACAGCCCTGGGCATGTGTCTCTTTCTAGATCTGCAGGAATATATTGAGGCATTTAAACTTGCCTATGAGCAGCTCATTCTTCAGCTTTACCTTTTAAATTTTTAGTATATTCCATTGATTCCCCCAATTGTTAGCCACTGTACCAAGTATCTATTATCCTAAAACATTAGATAAACACCCCTGCCCCCTAAAGGTGTTTAGCACTGGCAAGTTGAAGAGAGATTGAATAAAGGCAATCTTTCTGAGTTGGGTCTTTCAGGGAGCTACGAGACAAGACAAATAATGACAATTCTTTGTGAATAATGTCTGCTCTGCTCCCATGGGTACCAGAAATGTATGGGCTGTTATTTTTCAAGGCTACTTCTGAGTTGAGGAGTGGGGGATGAGATTAAGGTAAATAAAAACACTACAGAGTTGGCTGTTCTTACTGAGATTCAGCAGTTTTTCTTGACTAAACACTTCTCTAGTTGCTATAAGCCTTTGGTTAATTTTCAGGGTTCTGAAAAAGTTAACTCAGAAAACTTTTGCCAGGTTTTTTGTTGTTGCTTTTATGGAGGGGTGAACTTTCATAAGTCTTTGCCTTTTAACTGACATCCTGAAACAAGATTTTATGGAACATAGTGTAAGCACAATATATTGTATAGACTTCAATTAATTATTTTAACAATTTAAGAAGTCATCAATGCAAAAATATTGATTTTGACATTGCACTTATGAAAGTAGCTGGCCCAAATGATTGTAATTTCTCAGAAGTTACACATATTCCAGTTTCTGATATTAGCTGAAGTTTAGTATTTATGTACAACACATTTTTTTACACCAACAATGGAAATTGTCTAATTATTGTTAAGTAGTTTATGAATTACAGCCAACTAGGTCCATCTACTTGATAATATTTTGGAAATATTGAAAGGACATTATTACAGAAAAGATTTGACTACAAGTAACTCAGACCACAAAGCTAGTGTTATGGCAATGATTGAAAAGTTTCAGGATTATAACAACAATTAAACTTTTTTTTCCTTTAAATCAAACTCATATTGTCAACAAAACTTTACAGTAGATACTGCTGCTAACACTTTCATCAGAAAGAAAGTAAGTTCAGAAATAGCTGTGAGGAAGAAAATGTAAACCTGAATTATATGTAACTATTTTACTTATCTCCATTTAATCTTTTAATTTTGTTATTTTGTTAGTAGATTGTGTCTTTCAACTGCTCTTAATTTTTCTTTGGAGAAGAGTATTCTGAACAACTAGCCACGAAAAGAATAGTTTGCTCTGAGTAGACAGAATATAAACTAAGCTGTTAATAGAGAGTTATCTTTGGAAACGTGGGCATGAATGGGAAATTAATAGTCTAGAAAGCAGGGGCTATATTACATCACATTCTTCCTTTCAATTCCATTGTCCTAGGATTCTATAGCCTTCATGGTCTGTAGATACTGTTTGATGTACATTTCTTTGCTACCTAAATATTCACTGGAAAAATAATATACCCTTTATCTTATGAAAGAAGAAAGTAACGACACTGTCTATCAAAAGAGAGGCAGAGGTTTCAAATTCTTTCAAAGATCAAACATATCTCCCACATGAATTCATAGTCACTATTAAATTCTCAACTAAAATGTTCATCTTCTATAAATCTTTTCCTCCCTAACCCATTAAAGGACAAATCAAAGTTCTTTTCTCCCTATCTTGTCACCAAACTGTATAAATAACTTTATTATAGCTTTTTTTTTTCAAATTCTTTTATGGTGGTATACATGAGTATTTCCTCAATTAGATCTTAAGTTCCTAAAAGTAGGAACCAACTCCTAATTTTCTTTTCTTCCTAACTCCTAGCGAATTTTCATAAATGCTATGAAAGAACGAACAGAATTTGTTAAGATAATTTAATAGAGGTATATATTTAAGACTGTGTGGGGAGGAAAGATGCTTCTGAGGAGATTTGAGCTGATTCCTGAAGGGTGATATTAGGTTAGCCAGGTGAAGGTGAAGTGAGATCATGGGAAGGGGTTCTAATTTGAGGAAACAGACTATGAATTACACTTGAGTTAAAAAGGAGATGAATATATTTCACAGAACTACAAGAAGGCCAATGCCAATGTGACTGGAGCAAAGGGAATGAGAAGAAGAATGGCATCAGAAACTGCAGAGGTCCAGCAACGTTTCATGCATGACTTTGGAACCATGATAAGGAGTTTCATTCCAAATGCTTTTTCAATGTTCACTGAATTGCAATTGAAGGGTTTCAAGTAGAGGACTGCAATAGTCTAATTTTCACTTTAAAAACATCAGTCTAGCTGTTAGAAGAGCTAAAGACCCTTCCAAATTATGGACATTCAGAAGCTCAGGCAATATCCCTAATGTTAGATGGATCTGTGTTCAGACTAAGGTGGGCAAAGGATTTGGAGTAAGGTGGATGGATATGAGATCTGCTTTGTAGGTAGAGTAAGCAAGACTTGCTAATTCATTGGTAGCGTGTACAGTTAAGAGAATGGATGTGTCAAGACTGACATCTAGATCTTTGGTTTGAAAGAGTTGGAGGAAAGTGGCATATATAGTGAGATAAGGATGGCCAGGCAAGGAGCAGAATTGGAGGAATAGATCAATTGTTCATTTTGGAACATGTTACATCAGAGATCTGGAGGAAATATGAAACATTAAAATTTAGATGTGTGGCGTTCAGAAGAGAGGGCCATGTAATCAGGATGCGGATGTTATTAAAATGATGGGAATGGAGGAGAGTGTAAATAGAGAACAGAACAAGGCTCATTTCCAAGACTCAGATCTCTCCTCTATTTAGAAATTAAGTAGATAAAAAAGACAAGATAGTGAAAGAAACACCAGAGGATGGTTATACAACAGAAGCTAAAAGAAAGGAGGTGTGAAGGACATTATTTATTTATTTATTAATTCATAGTGTAGAACTTAAGCTTTGAGTTTGGTGCCAGACTACTTAGGTTCATATCCCAGCTCTACCCTTCACTTCTCTCTAACTACAATACCTACCTCACAGCTTGTTGTCAAGAATTACACACCTAAAGTCTGTAGGACATTACTCAATTAATGTTTGCCATTTTCACAATTTCCCATCATTGAAGAAAATTTATTGTGTCTATTCTGCATAAAAACTAATATCATGCATACTGTGAATACCATTAAAGAATGTAACATTTAGTAGAGACATTTGCATGAAAAATATAATGCAATATAATTATTGAAATAAAGGAAATAAATTAAAAGTACAAGGGTTACACAAGGGAAGACACTTCCCTGGGGGAATGAGGGAAATGAGACATGAAATGTAGAGTTAATTTAGGAGGGAAAAAATAGTGTGCTGGAGGCATCGCAAGCAGAAGGGAACAGCAAAAAGAGAGAGACCTGAAAGACCCTTAAAGTTTGGAGGTTGCAAAGCCTTCAGTGTGGATGAGTTATAGAGTACGAGTTGGGAGAAAAGGCTGGTTAGGTATGCAGTGACCTCATCATAAAATACCTTGTATGTCATGTAAACATGTTAAAATTGGACCATCAGGTAATAAAGGTTATTTGAATAAACTTGCAGAGAGGAGGGAATGTAGCAGACAAATGTGGTTGGCAAGCACAGTAGCGATTGCCAACTGTTTCTCCTCTGGTATCTTCTACTACAGAGACTGGGAAGCTTGGTACTCAGCTTCCAAGCCTCTAGGTGACCAGAGATATCCATAGAATAAATGTCTGCTTTGGAATTTAGATGCTCCCTCACATAATGCCCGTTTCTTTGCCCAATCATCATAAAGCAAAGCATACTGAGTTATATACATACTGCTTTTAAGTAATTATTATGGCCTTATTTTTACATAGGAACAGACAACCAACAACTACCAGACATTTGGAGGTGCCAGCAACATGAAAAAAAAAAAAAAAAAAGCAAATGACAGGCTGAAAGGTGATAAATCAGGGAACAGAAAATAATTTACAAGTATTTTTCACTATCATTGCCAGATTCAAGAAGAAGATACTGCATTGAGAAAATATGAAGATTGAGCTATGAAAATGAGAAAAGAACAGGAACAATCTATGGGGTATTAAAATATAATTTACATAAAAATTAATCAAAGGAGTAGAAAATAATGTCAAAAATCTCACATGCTGTAGAACAGAAAGATAATCAGAATACAGACATCTAAAGATTTACAATATCTCAGAAAGTTTAGCCCTCTTGCTTCATTCCTTAGGAAACTAATTAAGTATATCTCTAGAAGCATTCAGGAGAAAATTAAGAGGAAGATGTGAAATCCATGAAATAGTGCTTTAGGAGAGTAGTGGATGCCCCAGGATGGTAGTAGGATAGCAAACCCGAGAGCAAGAAATCAATATTGGAGTATGAGAATGGAGAGTTCTGGGAGTAACATTTCCAGGAAATAGGAGGAATTGATAGCAGAGATGGAGTTACAAATTCCTTAAAAGAAATTTGAGAGTATTATCAAATTGATTGATAGAGAATAACAATGACGACTCCATTCTAACTTGACTATAGGAATATTCTTTTTGAGTGTCACAGGGATTGTGACATCAGACCTAATTAGTCTCTGCAATAAACATTATGAATAGTCACAATAATATGAACACTCTGAATGTTTCTCAACTTTGAACCAACAGGTAGATGAATGACATAAAGCCTAATTATATTTACTGACTATAATATAAATATTAATGATCTTGAAATGTAAAAGTAAAAATGTATCTGCAGAAATCAAAAAGTATGAGGTAAAGAGAGGAGGTGAAAGGAAGCCTGGGAATATTAAGCCTTTTCAGTTACAATAGAAATCCAACTGAACAAGAAATGGAAAATTAATTTTACTCTGTAGGAACAGAGGTGATAACTGGACTAACTGACAATAATGTTTATAACTATATTGGAAGGGGAAAGGCAGGCTAGTCCTATGAAGCTGCCAAATCTTTATATATATCTATCATATTAGAAGGTAGACTATATACATTTTAAAAAGAAAAAAGAAAAAATAGTGCAAGAGTGGAGGCGGCTCAAGCTACTGGGTGCCTTCCCCCAACTTGGGAGATCAGTTCCCAGTGCCTCCTTAAAAAAAAAAAAGATGAGCAGACAGCGAGCACAAACAAAAGGGGCAGAGAGAAATAAATAAAGTAAATCTTAAAAAATTAAAAATGAAATAGTATTATAATCATGCTATTCACAAGTGTAGAATAAATTATAAAAACTATTAAAAACATTTGCTCTCCACCTACCAGGGTTGAAAGATGGGTGAAATGTTGCTTTTAATTATATGTCCTACTATTATTTGATTGTGATTATGAGCTTATATTGGTCTGATAATAATTTTTTAAGTATAGAAGTATTTTATCCTTAGTGATGAGTAAATATGGGGGAATTTTGGATTTTTCCCAGCTTTATGGCTTAAAAAATATGTGAGAAACAGGTTTGGGAATGGAGAGAGAAATAATTTTGTGGGATACTGTGGCAGGGATATAAAGCAGGTCTTTGGAGCACTGGTGAGCAATTTGGTTTTGGATAAATATTTTAGTCTTTTTCTTATAGATAGTAGTTGAAGTTACACAAATTCATGAGCTCACTGAGAGAGAGGCTGCTGGATCGGAGCAAAAGGAGACCCCTAATTTATGAAGAAAAAAAGAGAGAAAGCTATGTTGAAAGTGGAAGAGGGGAGAAGAGTAACAAAAGTCAGTGGAAGAGGCTTATGCTAGTTTGAAGCTGGGTGACCCAGAAGAACATGTCCTTACAGCTAATCCATTTTCTGTGCATGTAAACCTATTTAGGTGGGAACTTTTGATTAAATTACTTCAGTCAAGGCCCTTTGATTAGATTGCATGAGCCAGGATGGCTCTTAATCTTCTTACTGGAGTCCTTTATAAATGGGGCAAACATGCAGAGACACAGAAAAATGAAACAAAACAAAATAGTTCCTAGAACCTGAGAGAGGAAGCCCCAAAAGCCAGAAGCTGAAATCATTGGAACCCGGGAGAGAGAAAACCACAGGAACAGAATGAAAGCCAGAGGCAGCCAGAAGCTGAAAGCTATGGAGCTTGGAGAAGACAGAGACTAGCAGGTGTCACCATTGTGCCCTGTTATGTGCCTGATCACCCACAGCTGCACCTCAGGGAGAAAGCATCCCCTGATGATACCTTGATTTGGATACCTTCATGGTCTCAGAACTGTAAGCCTATAAATTAATAAATCCCCATTGTAAAAGCCAACCCATTTCTGGTATATTGCCTTGGCAACCTTTAGCAAACTAAAACAGGGATTATGTTAAATTTTCTCCTTAGTAGCTTTATTTTTTCTCTTCTTCCACTATAATCTTCCTAACAGTAGATGATCATCCAGATTATTTTCTTCTGGTTCTCCCAAGTTAAAACATTTTCTGGAGGTAAAAATGAGAAGAAACACATTATATGAGGCATCAGATGAAAAGCAAGCATTAGTCATTCCGCTCAGGAAATTAAAATTAAAAAAACTAACATTTATTAACATGTATTAAACACTTTCTATGTAGTTCTAAATTCCTATCATATAATATATTTCTTACCAGAAAAGTATGAGTATAATATTATGCTTATATAGAGTTGGAGAAACCAAGGGATAGAAAATGTGATTTCTATGATACCAAAATCAAGTGAACATCTTTCTTTTCATGCTGACACATTGTCCTCATTGCTTTGAATATCCAATGCCTGAAACTCAGAATTCTTTTCCAGTATACTTCTTTAGCCTAGTGAATTTTTCTTCTTCACTACTTGAGAAATGCATTCCTTACTATAAACCCTGGTTCTGGTCATGATGCCAAACTTCAAAATCTAAGTTCCCATGCTATGATAATTTCCTACCTTTCTCCAGTTCCCATTTCCCTACTCCCACTAATTATCCTCTTCAAACTCCTGAGGGCATTTGCTCCTGTGGTCTCTGCTCATTTTTTGTGTTTGAACCTTCCTGCTTTCCCTTTTTCCCTAATACATCTGGACGTCATGAGCAATTGATCCCACAGCTCTTTTCTCAATGTCCTCTTCACATGTCACTTTACACACTCTTCCCAGATGATCATCTTACCCCACCATTTGGGAACTTGTTTTTATATTTACTCATGGTTACTCTCAAGATGTTAAAATCAATAGTTGATTGTATATTGATACAAAAACCAACATTGCAAATGAAATATATTTGTTGAATCCCTCTATGTACCTTAAGAAAATTGACAAAATTAAAATAGAAATATATTGTCATAATTAACTAAAATAGCAAGAGTTTTAATAATCGCATGTTTTTTAGTGTGAGCTCAATTTAACATTTAGATATAACATTGTAAACACATGCTGCAGTCATTGATTGAACCCGGGACCTCGTACATGCTAAGCAGGCACTCAAACACTGAGCTACACCCACTCCGCAAGGCTACAGTCATTTAAAATTCATTCTATGTGACATTTTTCAGTTGCTCACCTCCATTCTTTTTATTCCACAATTTACCCATTCTCGAGGTGTACTTATTATTAATGTTAACTTGATATACCCCTCAGTTGGGAACGTATCTTTTTTTCATAAAGTAGATGTGTATAGATACGCTTTGAATACCCTTACCTTTCTGAGATCGTTCCATTCTGTCACACATAAAGAGCACCTTGTACTTAAAGAATTCACCGGGAACTTCCCACTTCTACTTGCTGGTCATCATCACCAAAGGACTGAAGACATTGCTTCATTGTCTTTTGAAGTTTAATGATCTGAAGCCATGCCTGACTTATGTTCTTTGCTAGCACTATTCCTAATACATACACATACAGTTTTCTTCTGGCTGATATCTGTAACATTCTATGTCCTAGAAACTCAAAAGTGTCCCCAGAATTTGCCAAGTATTGGCATTTTTTCCACCAATTTTGCCAGATACTAAGGAAGGTCTTCAAATATTTTTTCTACCTGTGAAAAAATCTTTTTAGTATATGCTTAGTTATTGACCCATACTACTAGTGCTTATCTCTTATGAACACCTATTAACCATGTGCTTACATTTTTTTTCTATTCTCCATCAATAGCTTTTTTTTTTTTTATCACCATTTGCCCTTTTCCTTTGAATATGGAGAAATATTTATGGTCTTTCTCCATTTCTGTCATCAATTATGCTCAATTTAAATACCCTTATTTACTTTTTGTTTCTCTATAGTTTTTCTTTGTTGCATGCCTCACTTTTTTCTTTCTTAAGCTACCTCTCAGTCAGTATCCTTTTTATCTTTCTTTCGATTTTTATTTATTTCCTTCTTTTGTATGTAAAGCCCAAATTTTCTTAAATATTATTGATGACACAAAGCAGACATTTCTAAATATTCTCCTATTTCCAAAATTATCATTTTTGAGGTAAAATTTTTCATATTATTGTACTTTTATTTCTCTCAAATAATAGAGTATATAGAATATTTTCCTTTTATACCACATATTTGTTTCAGTTTATTCATTCTTAAATGAGGTAGGACTCTCTAGGTTAGATGCTAATCCAAATCACTGCAGGTATTTTCCCTTAGTTCTCTACAGTTCCACTTAGCTGTTGTTTAAGTCCCTTTTTTGTTCTTTAGTTAAAAGTTAAGTGACTTACATAGTGCCTGGACAAACTCCAGGTGGTTTGCAGTTTTTCATTTAGAATCAATCTGTGGACTTGAGCAAACAAATTTCTGATGACCATGACTAAGTGGAGTTAGCTGAAGACAGTCTGAAGCTACAGTCATTCTCTTAACAGAAAGAGTAAATGACAAATGCAAAGGATATCACATGCAGGTAAATGTTTATAATCAATTTTCTTAAGGAGACGAAAGAATCGCTGATATGTAGCATTTGGTGATTTTCATGGTGTAAATACTGCCGTCAAGGCCAATTTCAAGCCATCAACCTGGTATCAGTGAACATTGGAGAAGAGACATGTGCGTAATCCCCACGTTGGGGCCAGTTCTCCCATGCTCCTGAAGCCCTTGGGATGCAGTGCTTCAGACTATTTTACCGCTAACCTCAAATCTCGATATAATGTGCTGCAAACTACCCATGTCTGCTTTTTCTTGTTGGGGGTATCAGTACCACAAAAAGCTACTGATGAAATATGTGAGGAAAAACCCGCCTTGGCTGTAGTAGAAAAATGTCATGCTTTGATTGCCTCCTTCCCTCTGGTTGGAAAAGAACCTTTGACTGTGAAGCACAGATAGAGCTGGTGGAACAGTAGAGAAAAGAGAGGGGAAGCACCCAGCCTCTTTTTGCAGAATGAGCCTGCCATTTTGTCTTTGTCCACATTTCCTTTAGTAAAAATCATTTCAGCTGTATGGATTTATTTTATTTTAACCTATATTTTTAATTCCTACAGTGGTTGAGACGTTGCACTTTTTTCATTTACCTTTCATAAGTGTATCAACATTTACTGAGGCGATGTTAACTCATATTTTCTTAACTTTCTACCAGAATCTTAACTATCCATAAGTTTTGTACTCATTTTTGTTCTTTTTGTATGGGCTGCCACAAATAATTTTTGGAATAAATAAAGATACCCACAAATAAATAAAAGTCCTGATGATTCTGGAGATTTTATCTTTAGTTCTTAATAGTCTACTGAAGCTTTAAACAATGCTGTGATGTGTATTTAATAGAAGGGCAAAGTTGAAGCTATATCTATTTCTGAGCAGTGTCACTGATGCTGTTAATTGTGACATACTAGAAAATTGAGCTTCTTTAGGTAAGCTCTCCTTGTTGGCACCTTTCTATTCTACTTTTGAATCTAGCACAGAAATTTTTTTCTGGAAGACAATCATAACATTTTTTTAAAAATGGACTTGTAATAAGAGTATAGATAGGCAGTGTATTAACCTGCCAAAGGGATGCCAATGCAAAGTACCAGAAATCTGTTGGCTTTTATAAAGGATATTTATTTGGGGTAAAACTTGCCATTAAAAGACCCTAAAAACTGCAACTCAGGGTTGCTTTCTCACCAGAGTCAGTTGCCACGTGTTGAAGCAAGATGGTTGCTGATCTCTGTGCGGTCTCAGCCTTCCCCTCTGGCCTTCCTTTCTCTCAGCTACAACCTGGCACAGGGCTTGTCTCTGAGGGCTTCCTCTCTCTCCTGTCATAGGGCTCATTTCTTTCTGGGCCTTCTATATCATTGTTGGCTATCTTCCCAATGTCAGCTGCAAACTATCAGGTGAATGGCTCATCTCTCCCTGGGGGCCCCAGGATCAAAAATGATAGAGCTCTCTTTCCTCCGGTTGTGTCGTCTTGAATTAGTGTCTATTTATATTGGCCCACCAAGGGGGCGGGGACTCAAACAGAGTCACACCTTACTGATATAGTCAAATTGAAGCTCTAATCTTAACATAATTTAATCAAGCACCCCTTAACTGAATCCGATATAATCAAAGGGTATCCCACCCAGAAGAATAGATTTGTTTACAAACAAAATCTTTCTCTTTTTGGGATTCACAAAAATAATTTCAAACTGTCACATGCAGGAATAGAGGGTGAAGGATGAAATTTTAAAGAATGGAAGAGAAGGGAGGGAGAAACTGAGCTTCCAAAATAGAAGAGAATTCTCGTTAAAATGATGCTTAACACAATTTGTGGAGCCGATGTGGCTCAAGTGGCTGAGGGCCCACCTCCCACATGGGAGATTCTGGGTTCGGTTCTGGATGCCTCCTGAAAAAAAAGAAATGAAACAACAAGCAAAACAAACAAATAAAAAACAACTCAGGGAAGCTGATGTAGCTTAGTGTTTGAGCACCAGCTTCCCACATACAAGACCCCAGGTTCAATCACAGATACAAAAATAAAACAAAAAACAAACTTAACTTGCCATGAATTTTCATATTATGCAAGTAATGTATATGGTCCTTTTTCCTTGGTGTGTGTATATGTGTAGTATAATTTAATATTTCCACGTTAGTAACACCCTCCTGTATTTTATGGCTATACAATTACTAAAAATAGAATAAGCTTATACATTTTTTTCAGAGCCCATTGTTAGAGCCTATATACTGTCAAATACCACTCAGCAAAAATCAAACATTCTCATCCAATCACCCCTTAGCACTTTCCATCAGACTTTAATTAAAATCCTTAAAATATCCTTCCTCATCCTAAATAATGCCTTCATCATTAATCTACCTAAACAATGCCTTTCTAAATTAAAATTTTAGCAAATCTTATGGGTTTCTGTTGGCAATTTGGGGTATTTTAAGGCAATTCATTTTGGGAAGGTGATAATGCAGCTTCTGTGTTCCACTTGTATTTATTTTTTTCCCATTAGGTCATTAAGTAATTTAACAAACATTTGTTGAACAGGTGTTATGCACCATGTAATGTGCTGGTAATGTAGCAAAGAAAATATCAACATTGGTTCCTACCATCAGGGAGCTTACTTTTTCAGGGAAGGGTAATAAAACTAAAATTTTCACATTGAACAATCTGTTGTCACACATAGAAATTAAGTAAAAAGAAGCTTTTTAAATTTTAGTCCCTTATTTATCATTTCTGTGCCTGGAGTTTCCATCTCATATCATTTCCCTTTACCCTAAAGAACATCTTTCAACATTTCTCGAAGTGCACGTATGGTAGCAAAAATTCTTCATGTTTCGTTTATCTCACAGTATCTGTAAACAAGAATTTCAAGTTGATTTCCCCTGGATATAGAATTCTGGGTGAACCTTTATTTTTCTTTCTTTCATTTGCTATCCTTCCACCTACCTTTAACCTCTACTCCAGCAGTAGATGGTTTCACTGGTTTATTCTATTAAGTATTTAAGGAAGAAATAATTCCATTTTCCCCAAACTCAGAGGTGTAGGCAGGAACACACTCATCCAGTGGATTTTATGAGACCAGCATCACCCTGACACCAAATCCTAATGAAGGGTTACAAGAAACGGAAACGAACGGCCTTCGTGATTGCTCCTTCGAAGTAGACTACTTAGAGATATGCTGTTTAATGTCAAAATATTTGTACTCTTCCTAGATAACCTGTTGTTTAAATCAAATACCATTTTATTTTAAATCAAATACCATTATGGTGAGAGAACATACTTGCTGTTATTTCAATCCTTGAATTTTTACATAATCTTTTATCATTACCAAGTGTATGGTAGGTGTGATGTGTATTGTATACATTTTATCAGAATGTGTATTTTAGTGATTATATATACACAAGTATCTAGATACATATAGAGATACAGATATAGATACATGTAACATAAGAATATATAGTCTCAGAGGTATTTGATAGATCATGTTTGTCTTTATTACTTTTTGTCAAGTTGTTCTATTAGTTGCCAAGAGGCATGCTAAAATCTCCAACTTTGCAGAATTATGTACTTCTCCCTTAATTTGTGCTTCATGTATTTTGAAGCACTGCATTCACACACATGAAAAGACAGATTTATAATTATATAATTTCCCCCTTTATCATTGATAGTAATCTTTGTTATAATTTCTATTTTGTCTGATGTTAATATAGCCTTTTTTTTTTGCTTTAAAATTCTATTTATTTGAAAGAAATTGAGGGAAAAGAGGAAAATCTTTTATATTATTTACCAATTCCAATGCCCTTCATTTATTCCTGAGCTTCTGAGTATCCATCCAGTAAAAGTTCTCTTCACTTTTAAGAACTTACTCAAGCATTTCTTGTAGTGAAGTTCTGCTGGCAAAATCTCAGTATTGGTTTGTTTTAATTTGAAAATGTCTTTTTTTCCCCTTCAGTCTTATTTTCACTAGTTATATTCACTGGCAGTACAGATTTTTCTTTTAACACATTTTCTCTGTCCTCCATTGTTTCTAGTGAGAAGAAAGTGGTCATTCAAATTATTTTTCCACTCTATGAAAGTGTTGTTTTCTTCCAGTTGCTTTCAAAAATCTCTATTATTCTTTGGATTACAGGTGTTTGACCCAGATTTTGTTCCTTTGTGTTTCTCCAGTTTGCGCTTGAATCTTAAATGTATGCCTTTGAATGTCATTCATCAATATGACAAATAAGCTATTTTTCTTCAAAAACTTTTATTTCCTTTTCTCCATGTTTTTTTCTCCTTCTGGGACTTAAATTACACATATGTTAGAGTATATATAGAGAGTATGTATCAAGTTACAGTTTCCTGAGGCCATACTGATTTTCCTTCTTTTTCCCTTCCTCTTCCTCTACCTTCTCTTCCTTTTTCTGCTTCTTCCTCTTCCTTTTCTTCCTCTTTCTTTTCCTTCTTCTTCTCCTCCTCCAAATTGGATAATTTCTATTGCTTCTTATTCAAGTTCATTGATTCCTCTCTTATAAGCTCCATTCTATGATTAAATAAATCTGGTTAATTTTTCTTTTATTGCATTTTTTTTCATTGCAGAATTTCCATTTGACTTTTAATTGTTTGTATTTCTCTGATGCAATCTTCCATATTTTTATTTGCTATGAGACCAATTTCCTTCCTGACCTTTAAGAAAATTTTAATAACGTTCAACAATTCTTTTCTAACAAAACTAACCTGCCTCACTTTGTCAGTAGCATCTTAAAATTTCTTCAAATATCTAGTAATATTGGATTTTATCATGAAATTGTGACTGTTATGCTAGGTACACACTGAATTCTATTACATTTTGCTGATTCTTTTTTATTTTTTTATTTTTTTATTGCAGCATATGAATAACTTGGTTGGATTAATCTATGAACTCTGTTCTTTAGGTAGCAGCTCAACCTCAATAGTTATTTTATATTCAGCAGGAATATCTTCCATTGGCCAGAGACTGGTCAGAATTTACATGCAAAATATGGAGCTCTCCCAATTGGGATCACTCCCTTTTGGGCCTTATACTTCCTCAGTTTATCAGTGGCTATAGTGTATTCAATCTCTAGCCTATGGTTTTTTTTTGTGTGTTTTTTTTTTGTTTTTTTTTTTTAATTTTTTTATTTTTTATTGACTTTGTAATAATATTACATTAAAAATATATATGTGAGGTCCCATTCAACCCCACCCCCCCCACCCCCCCTCTCCCCCCCCGCCCCACAACACTCGTTCCCATCATCATGACACATCCATTGGATTTGGTAAGTACATCTTTGGGCACCTCTGCACCTCATATACATTGGTTCACATCATGGCCCATACTCTCCTCTATTCCATCATGTAGGCCCTGTGAGGATTTACAATGTCTGGTGATTACCTCTGAAGCACCATCCAGGGCAGCTCCATGTCCCGAAGACGCCTCCACCTCTCATCTCTTCCTGCCTTTCCCCATACCCTTTGTCCATTATGTCCACTTTTCCCAATCCAATGCCACCTCTTCTATGTGGACACTGGATTGGTTGTGTCCATTGCACCTTTATGTCAAGAGGAGGCTCAGATTCCACCTGGATGCTGGATGCAATCCTCCCATTTTCAGTTGTAATCACTCTATAGCCTATGGTTTTTTTAAGCCAGAAAGCCTGTAGATTTTCTAACAAGCTCTTAGATGCCCCATGTTATAGCTTTGGCCTGCCCCTGGTTTAGAAGCCATAGAAACTGAGATCTCCCTCATGTCATTTCCCTCTTCCAAACATCAACTGCCATCCAGAATTGATTTGCTTTGTCTCACTTTCCATTGCCTCAGTTTATTATGGATTTGTTGTTGTTGTTTGTAGGCATGTTTGTTTATTCTTTTCCAAAATTTGTTCTTATTTTATGAGTCAGGATGGGATCCTATAAGAGCTTTCTGGCCATACTGAGGCAGAAATCTCTTGCCAGACTATTTTAACCCAGTTTTCTTAAGTCATAGAAAAACAAAAATAGCAATGAATTCCTTATGGCCCACTAACTTAAATACAGCATGTAAAGTAATTTAAAAATCAAATTTATATCATTTTATGTTTGACTCTAAAGTTAATGATCACTTAAGAGTACAAGTTAAATCAAAATAGCAAATGCTAATAGCTTAATCTTTCCTTAGGTATTATCTATAATCTTGTGTTTAACTAACAGTATTTGTGTTATCATCAGTGACATTTTGGCTTGCCAACCCCAGATTATGCAAAGCTATGGCATATTGACCATTATTTGCATGGAAGTAGTACTAATAGCTTTGCTGGTTTTTCACAGCCTGCCTTTGAGTGCCTTGGAGTTAAATCTAGTACTACAATTTTTTGTGTGTGTTTAATGATCTACAGATTATGTGTGGACTGTGGATTGGTCACCTCCCAAAATTAACTAATTAAAAAGGATGCACAGTATAGTCAGGAAATCTCTATTAAGAGTTCATATGTGAATCTTTATTGGCTAAACAGGGCAGTATACAACATAGACTTTACAATAAGTCAAACCCAATCTCAAATCTTCCTTCAAGTTTCTAAATTAATATCACTCTTCTCATCTAAGTATTTCCTGGTCATCTTATCTAAAAAAACAACCAGCATAACACCCACTCATTTCACTGCCTACTTTTTACTCCCTTTTTATACTTACCACTTCACCACTAATATACTTACATATTTTTTTATTATCTGCTACCCCAATACCAACCAAATAGCTTCACTACAACATGGGCTATGGTTTTTGTTTATTACTCTTTCTATTCCTTCTAGAAGATTCCTGACATTTGGTAGACATTCTATTTATTGAATCATGAGCACTACTTCCCCTATTTACTGACCAAGTCATCTTGGTCAAGTTAGTGAACCTCTCCCAATTTTGGATTTTATAGGAAAGTGAGGATATTGATAGTAGCTACCACATTCTATTTCTTTAATAGTTACATGAAATAATTCATCTAAAGAATTTTGCATAGTACCTGGCCCAGTTTAAATATTTGCATAGTGCCTAGTCCTGTTAAACCACTCTCAATATGTATATTTCATTTTATGGCAATCTGTTATAGTCCCAAATATCTGTCTAGAATAGAATGAATGAATGGATAAATGCATTTTGGTTTATTCATATCATGGGATACCATAACATAAATGAGAATGAACAACTACAACTTCATACAAGGATGAAAATTACAAACATTTAAGTTAACATTTAAATGAAGTTTAAAAATGAAGCAAAAGTTGTCTATGGTATGAGAAGTCTGTAGAGGATTTATCCTTAGGAATGACAGAAGTGTCTGGTTGGGGGAAATTAGGGCATCTTTTGGCATGCTGGTGATATTCTGTTTTTTGAGCTGGGTGCTGATTACATTCTGGGTTCACTTTGCAAAAGTTAATTGAGTTCTATAGTTAGGATTTATGTACTTCTCTGTAAGCATGTTATATTTGAGTGATAAGTTTACTTGAAAAAATATATGCAGTTTACTTTCTTGTAAAACAAACAATTCTTCCTTCATTGTGACATTACTATCAATTGTTCCCCATGTGGTTTTTATTATATTTAAATAATCATGTATTTATTATTTATAGAATGTCTAATTAATTTCTAATAACAAAACCAAGAGAAAAAACAGATTGCAAATAATAAAAACTACAAATAAGAAAATGGATGAGGAAGAAAGGTGCTGCCTTGAAAGTTTCTCAAACATTTAAATTCTATTTTAATATGTTAATAGATAGGGTATCTTCATACAAATCTGTATCCATTAAATATTGATACAGCTAAACCATTCTATTTTATGCTATATATTAATTGTCTCTGTCATATAATGTCTGAGGCAGTTTAGTATTATTTATGAATTCCCAAAAAGGAAAAGATTATTTTTGTAAAGTAGTCTGTTCTTCTGGGTGTGATCCCCTTTGATTGTATTAGATTCAATTGAGATGTCTTTGATTAAATAATCTGTTAAGATTAGGGCTTTGATTTGTCCATGTCAGTAGGGCATGACTCGGGGTTGAGCCCCCACCCCCTTGGCGGGGAGTGATATAAGTGGAACTCACTCAAGAAGACACACAGTTGCATTCTTTGATTGTAAGGCTTACTAGGACAGAGATTATGTATGTGTGTGTATGTGTGTGTGTGTATACTTAATTTCCCTGTTTACTCAGCACTTAGCACTGTGTTATTCAATAAAATATAGCAGACAAATTCTCAGATACAACCATTTTTATCTATTTCACTTTGTCATTAGATTTATAAGCCTTAATTAGAATCAAATAGGACATCAGAAGATTGCAAAACAGGAGGCATGAGTGTTTGGAATTAATTTTCATTGTTTCTCTTCCCTCTGCAAATACTGCTCTTGGCACAAGTTGATGTCTACCTTTAATAGTCATCTATCCACAAAGATTGGAAGCTGCTTCATAGTTGGATAGCAGTTGAAGGAGTAATGGGTAATGCATTCCTAAATTAGTTGACACTGATAGAAGCAGAAAGAACGAAAGTTCAATCCATCAGTTAATTGTATGGACATCCCTTAAGATCAGGCATTCTGGGAACTGCCTGGTTCCTGTGGCTTCCTGGGAGACATAGTCTTGTGCCTTTCACCCTTGTACTTCCTCTGTATTCTGGTATTACATGTCTGTCCTCATTCCTGGATCAGAGTTGTCCTCCCTGACAGTTTTTCTCTCCTTACCTCTCTATTTCTCTCTCTTCCTAATTTACTTTCATCCTTTTTTCCTAACTTCTTCCTATAAAAAATATTTAATGTCTACTTTGTTCCTCACTTAGTAAATGAGGGCCCCTATAGCAAATACCACACAATGGGTTGACTTAAACCACAGGCATTTATTGTCTCATAGTTTTGAAGGCTAGAAGAACAAAACCAAGTAGTCAGCAAGGCCATTCTTTCTTCAGGGGTCTATAGACTTCTGGAAATGTTAGTATTCTGGCACATGACAATCTCTTTCTCCCTTTCTTTTTGTCTCTTTCATCTTTTGGTTTCCACTGACTTCTGCTTTCTGGGTTTTTCCTATGGTTTCCTCTGACTGACTGCATCTGAATTTTCTCTTTATGAGGCATCCAATCATACAGATTAAGACTCATCTGGATTCAATTTGACCACCTTAACTAACAATAATTCCTCAAAAGGTCCTATTTACAAATGCATTCACACCCACTGGTACACGGATTAAGATTCAAGCATGTCTTTTGTGGGGGATGTGATTCAATCCCTATCATTGACCCTGTGCTTAGTTCTAAAGATCTGGAACTAAACTATTAAATTAATGACCACATGTCTTCATGTTGATATAGTAACTTCTAAGTAAATTTGAAAATTAAAAAACCATGAGGAAGTATTATGATAAGGGTAGGCTGAGTTTTATGGGGATTCTTGGGAGAGGCATGAAATCCATGCCTAAAGTGGGAAGGGTTGGATTTTCTAGGAGTAAACACTTGCTAATTGATGGAACTTGAAAATAGTTTCCCTTTGTAATTTTCCCCATAATAAATTTAGACTACAAAGTAACAACAGAAAAGTATATAAAAATAGGGGAAGAAAACATTACTCATATTTTAAGAAAGAGTGAATTTAAATGACCCACTTCTCTCTTCTGCACCTTTACACTCACTTCTAGTGTTAAAAATGTACATTTCTATAGTATCAGCTATAGTAATAGATATAAGAACACGTAGTTATTGGATGGTTTGGATCTCTCCTGAACATGAAAGGTATTTTGAGTAGGGTGAGGTGGGGTAGTGGCCAAGATCTTACAGGACTCCTCACCTGGTAAACTGGGGGATACATGTCAGGTAATTTACTGACAAATAATTCTAACCCTGTAATACATGTTTATTACAGACCTACTATATGCTAGATAAAAGCACGGGAGTAGAAAAGACTCAGCTCTTCCTTTCAAAAAGTTGATAGTTTATTGAATAGAAGGGCAAATAAAAATCAATTAGTGTCTTTTATGGCATGATAAATACAGATGGGATAATAACAGAAAGCTATGCCCAAACACGGGAGAGCACACAATCCACTGTTAGGGATAATTGCCAGACCCTTCAATTATTCTTTCTTCCCCATCTGGAAAACTCTGCAAAGTCTAAAGACATATCTTTAAAAGTAATATTTTAAGGGGGGAGTTTTAGCATTTAATTTTTCTCTTCAAAGTTACTCTTATTTATTTTAAACCGCACCTCTCATTTATAGAGTAAGCATGTTTAATTCAAGGAACCCAAATCACTGAGGGATGTAAGCCAGGTATAGGATATCAGTTCCTGATGGACCTTAAAGTTTAGAACAGATTCCACAAACGCTGATTTACAAAGACAGGGGGACAGAATCAGCCCTGGTGGGGAGGTATGGGAAATGGCTAATGATAAATTAGCAATTAAAAACCTACCCTCAGTGCCCAACCTTAACTCCATCATCTCTTATCTGGATTACTGCAACACTCTTTCAGTTGGACTTCTTGCTTTCCCTTTTGTCTATTTATCCTAGAGTCCATTCTCTGCAAGGCCAGCAAATTTATTTATTACAAATGAAAATAAGATTATGTGAATGCATGTTTAATGTTATCTAATGCATACCGACTGTAGTTAGCAATCCTTACCTTGTCCAATGAGATCCTCCAGAATCTGGCCCCTATCTATTTTTTTTCAACTCAGGCCCTCTTTTCTGCCTTTTAGTCTCACTGGCTTCCATTTGTTCCTGGATTATGCCAAACTCATGCGCAAACCATGGTCAACCCATCTGGATTCTTTAGGATTTGACAGAGAAGGAGCAAAGTGAGTCATTCCTTAAATAACAGGCAATAACAGGGGCTTTGGGGGAATCTCAGATGAGAAACCTGGCTAAATGATAATTGTCTTAGTTCCTAGGGTTGCCATAACAAAGTAACAAAAACTGTGTGGTTTAAAACAACAGAAATTTATTATCTCATCATTATGGATGCCAGAAGCACAAAATCAAGGTATCAGAAGTGCTGTGCTCCTCTGAAATCTACAGGGAAGAACCTGTTCCTTGCCTCTCTCTTGGTTTTTGCTAGTGGCTGGCAATCCTTGGTGTTCTTTGACTTGTGATATAAGCCAATCTCTGCCTCTATTGTCACATGACTATTTTCCCTCTCTGTCTTCTATGTCTCCTCTCTGCTTCCTATAAGAACAGTAAAGTTGGACTCATGGTTCACCCTACTCCAGTATGACCTCATTTTAAGTTGTCTGATTCCATCTGTAATGAACACAATTTCAAATAAGATCACATTAGGTTCCAGGAATTAGGACTTCAATTTATCATTTTAGGGGACTCAATTAAATTCATAGCAATAACTAAGAGAAAAATTGGGAGGGTAGGGTGATAGCAGAGAAGGAGAAGGAGAAGGAGGAGAAGGAGAAGGAGAAGAACAAGGAGAAGGAGGAGGAGAAAGAGGAAGAGGAGAAGGAGGAGGAGGAGGAGGAGAAGAAGACAACTACAACAGAGGAAGAGGAGGAGAGAGAAAAAGGAGCAAGAAAAAGAAAGAATGAAAATAAAACAAAAGTTGTTCTGATAGAGTCAATTTAGACAATTTAAACAATTGCTTAAATTGTGACTTGTTCTATATCAAAAGTTAAACAAAGAAAACAATCAAAGCAATATTAATGTAAGAAAATCAAAATATTTTAACAGATTAAAATCCAGATTTGAAAAGTTAATTGTATAAAATTGTTTTGTTAAATCAATGCTTTGTGGGCATGAGCACCAAACCATTTTTTTTTTGATGAACTATAGATATTTTCATGGAGATTCTCAATTAGGAGACTAAGTTTTAAGCAAAGAGGAAGCTCATTCAAGACAAATGCAGGTCTTAATTTTTTTTTTTTTATTATGATTGAAAAAGAAGAAGAACAACAACAAGAACAGCAACAACAACAACAGCAAGAACACAACCACCTAGAAGTCTCTAAATTTGCATTTCTTTGACATCAAAATGCCTATTTTAAATGTGAACAATTCTGAGACCATTTTGATAATTCATCTATACTATACCCAACACCCAGATATTTTCAAAGGCTAATTGAATATATGGCACATTGAAGGAAACATGGATAAAATGTTTAATAACCTTTCATCATCTTTTCCAATTAGCTACTGTAGCAATGAACATAATCTGAAAGGACTGGTTAATTAAAATTTTGTAGCAAATCCTATTTATCATTACTTAACACATGTCATAGTTTTAGCACTTTCTCTAAATTTCTTCAACAGTCTTTGGATACTAAGTTTTTGAAACTTAAATGGATATTTGGCCTTTAATTTTTTTCTCATTAGGGTTTGAAGTGGCTGGAATACAAACTCTCTTCACTGTCCTTGCTAGGTTTTAAGGATCATATCAAAGGCCTTTGTGTCAAATAAAAAGTTACCATCTTCAGTTAGATGAACCTTACTATTCCTCAAAATAAAATTTAAATGTATAGTTTCATGCAGGTCATTTTCATGACTGCTTGTCTACCTTGGAACTATTGCAGGTTCCATAAGCCTTTATAACTGAAGTAGTTATTCTTTTTTCTATAAATAAATTTTATTGATTTGTATTAATAAAGCATAAATCTATCCCAATTAATGGTATTAGATATAATCACATAGTTGTGTATTCACCACTTTAATCATTTTTAGAGCATTTTCATTAATCCAGTAATAATAATAATAATAATAATAATAATAAACGAAAGCCAACCAAACAAAAACAAGAAAGACTCAAAACCTCTCAATCTCTCTGTTTCCCCTGACATACATAGTTACTATTTTGTTTCCTTCTCTCTAGTATTTGTATTTATATTTTGTAAAAACAGTCATATCACCCATTGCATATGTGTCCAATATCACCCATATTCATATTTAACATGAGGTTTCATTATGTTATACAGTCCCATGTTACATTTTTTAGCTTCCCTTCTAGTAATATATATGACATTAGACTTTCCCTTTCAGCTACTGTCATACCCATGTAATAGCTTGCTAATTACAAATACCATGATGTGCTCTCACCATTTCATTTATTTCCAAAGATTTATAAACAATCTTTTTACAAATTCTGCACAGATTAAACCTCAGCTTTCCATTCTCGATCCTACTTCTATTTTCTGGGTGACCTATATTCTAACTATTAATTCCATGAGTTTACATAATGTATTTAGTTCATAACAGGACAATCATACAGGATTTGTCCTTTTGTGCCTGGCTTGCTTCACTCAACCTAATATCCTCCAGGTTCATCTGTGCTGTCATAGGCTTCATGACTTCATTTCTCCTTACTGCTGCATAATATTCCATCCTGTATGTATATCACAATTTGTTTATCATTCATCGGTTGATGGACACCAGGGTTGTTTCCATCTTTTGGTTATTGTGAATAACACCACTCTGAACATTGGTGTGCAGATATCTATTCGTGCCACTGTTCTCAGTTCTTCTGGGTATATACCTAGTAATGATATTGTTGGGTCACATGGCAAGTCTATATTGAAATTCCTTAGGATCTGCTAAACAGTCCTCCACAGTGCCTGTATATTCTACATTCCCACTGAGAGTGAATACGCATCCCTATCTCTCCATATCTCCTCCAGCATTTACAATTTTCTGACTTTTTAATAGTGGCCAGACTAACAGGTGTGAAATGATACCTCATTGTAGTTTTGATATGCATGTTCTTAATAGCTAGTGATGTTGAACATTTTTTCATGTGTGTCTTCACCATTTGTATTTCTTCTTTGGACAATTGTCTTTTCAAGACTTTTGCCCATTTTTTAATCAGGTAGTTTGTCTTTTTGTTGTTGAGTTATATAATGTCTTTATATTTCATGGATATTAAACACTCATCAGATATGTGATTGCCAAATATTTTCTCTCATTGCATCGGCTGCCTTTTCATCCTTTTGACAAAGTCCTTTGAGGTGCAAAAGTGTTTAATTTTGAGGAGATTCCATTTACCTATTTTTTTTCTTTTGTTGCTTGTGCTTAGGGTATAAGGTTAAAGAAACCTACCAAAAGATCTTGAAGATGTTTTCCTACATTTTCTAGGAGTTTTATGGTTGTAGCTTTAATATTTAGGTCCTTGATCCATTTTGTGTTAATTTTTGTATCATGTATGAGATAGGGATCCTCTTTCATACTTTTGTGATTGGCTATCCATTCTCCTAGCACCATTTCTTGAATAGAATGTTCTGGCCCAGGTGGGTAGGCTTAACAGCCTTGTCAAAAATCACTTGACTGTAGATAGGAGGGTCTATTTCTGAGTTCTCAGTTTAGTTCCACTGGTCAATTTGTGTGCATTTATGCCAGTACCATGTTGTTTTTACCTGCAGCTAAGTAGTTTGTTGTAAAGCCAGGAAGTGAGAGTCCTCCAACTTCATTCTTCTATTTTTGACATTTTGGGCTATTTGTGTCTCCTTACTCTTACAAATAAATTTGTTGATTGGCTTTGTCATTTCTGCAAAAAAGGCTGTTGATATTTTTATTGGGACTGTGTTGTATCTGTGAATCAGTTTGAATAGAATCGACATCTTAATGATATTTAGTCTTCCAATCCATGAACACGGAATGTCCTTCCATTTATTTAAGTCTTCTTTGGTTTCTTTTAGTAATGTTTTGTAGTTTTCTTAATACAGGTCCTTTATATCTTTGGTTGACTTTATTCCTAAATATATTATTCTTTTAGTTGCTATTATATATGGAATTTTTTTCTGATTTCCTCCTCTGGTGGTACATTTGTAACATATAGAAACACTATTGATTTTGGCTTATTGATCTTGTATCCCAACACTTTGCTGAACTCGACTATCAGTTCTGGTAGCTTTGTTGTAGATTTTTCAGGATTTTCTATACATAGAATCATATCATTAGGGAATAGTGAAAGGTTTACTTCTTCCTTTCATATTTGGGTGCCTTTTATTTCCTTCTGTAGCCTAATTCCTCTAGTTAGAATTTGTCCATCTCCTCTAAATTGTCTAGTTTTTTGGTATGAAATTGTTCATAGTATCCTCTTATGATCTCTCTTATTTCTGTGAGGTCAGTGGTAATGTTACCCTCTCATTTCTGATATTATTTACTTGTGCCTTCTCTCATTTTTCTCTATGTCAGTCTAGCTAAGGGTTTGTGAATTTTGTTGATCTTCTCAAAGAACCAAATTTCAGTTTTGTTGATTCTCTTTATTATTGTTTTCTGTTCTTGACTTCATTTATTTCTGATCTGATCTTTACTATTTCTTTCCTTAGGCTTTGTTTGGGATTAGTTTGCTTCTTTTTCTGTTTCCTCCAGGTGTGCAGTGAGATCCTTAATTTTAGCTCTTTCTTCCTTTTTAATGTTATGACTGAGGGCTATACATTTCTCTCTCAGCACTGCCCTTGCAATTGTCCATAGGTTTTGTATACACATTTTCATTCACCTCAAGATATGTGCTGAATCTCTTATAATTATTTCTCTGACCAAATGATTATCTAAGCATGTGTTGTTTAATCTCCATATATTTTTGAATTTTCCCTTTTTCCATCCATTATTGATTTCCAGCTTAATCCTGCTATGATCAGAGAAAGTGTTTTACATAAGTTCAGTCTTTTTTAATTTATTGAGTCTTGTCTTGTGACCCAACATATCGTCTACCCTGAAGAGGAATACATGAGTGCTTGAAAAGAAAGTCTATCCTTCTGTTTTGGTGTTCAATGCTCTAGATGTCTGTTAGTTCTATTTCATTTGCAGTAATATTCAATATTTCTGTTTCTTTATTTATACCCTGTCTAGATATTGTATTCAGTACTGAGAGTGGTATATTGAAGTCTCCAATTATTATTTTAGAGACATCTATTTCTCCCCTTTTTCCAGTATATGCCAGTTTTGCAGTATATGCCTTATATATCCTGGCTCACTCAGGTTATGTGCATAAATATTTATTATAGCCATTTCTTCTTGGTGAGTGTCCCTTTTATTAATATATAATGACCTTCTTAATCCCATATAATAGTTTTGCATTTAAAATCTACTAGGACCAATATTAGTATTGCTACTCAAGCACGTTTTTGGTTACTATTTGCATGGATTATCTTTTCCCAAACTTTCACTTTTAACCAGTTGTGCCCTTACATCTGAGGTGATTCTTTTGTAGGAAATAAAGTGGCTCATGTTTTTATCCATTCTATCAATCTATACCTTTTGATTGGGATGTTCAAAACTTTAACATTAATGTTATTAATATAAAGGTAATACTTCATCCGTTCTGGCCTTTAGCTTTCTGTTGTCATATTGTACTATTGTTTCTTTTTACCTTTCAATTTACTCTTCCTAATAATCTTCATTTCTACACTGTTCTCCAAGTCTCTTGTCCTTTCCTTTCAGGCTGCATCACTTCCTTTAGTATCTCTTGTAATTCTGGGCTTTTGGTAACATATTCTCTCAGTTTTTATTTGTCTGTGAAGACTTAAAACTCACTCTCATTTTTGAAGGACAGTCTTACCAAATATAGAATTTTTGGCTGCAGTTTTTATCTTTCATTACCTTAAATACACCACTTTCTTCTTGACTCCATGGTTTCAGATGAGAGGTCAGCACTTAATTTCATTAGATTCTCTTGTATGTGAGGCTTTGCTTTTCTCTTGCTTTCAGAATCCTCTCTTTATCCCTGATATTTGTTCTTCTGAATAGTAGGGTGTCTTGGGTTCAGATGTGTTCCGTCTTTGGTGCATTGTCCTTCTTGTATATTGATATTGATGTCTTTTGTAAGGGTTGGGGAGTATTCATTCATTTCATCAAATATTCTTTCTGCCCCTTTTCTATTCTCTTTTCCTTCTAGAACACTGATAATGCATATATTGGTGTTTTTCACATTGTCATTCAATTCCCTAAGACCCTGTTCCATTTTTTTCCATTCTCTTCTCTTTCTGTTCTCCTGTCTTTTCCAGTTCAGATGTTTTGTTTTTGAAACCACTAATTCTGTCTTTGAGCAATTCAAATCTGCTTTACGTGCCTCTAATTTATTTTTAATCTCATCCATTGTGTCTTTCATTCATTTAAACTCTGTTCTTTCCTTTGCAGGCTTTCAAATTGTTCTTTATGCTCACCCAGAGTCTTCTTAATATCTTTTATCTCTTCAGTCATATTTTCTTTCAATTCTATGAATTGGTTTAGGAGAGCTATGTGATTATTGTTGATTAATTGTCTTAAATCCTGTATCTTTCCAGGATATTTGGTGTGTTCACTTGGCTGGGCTATCTTTCCTGTTTCCTAGTATGGCTTCTTATTTTTTGCTTATAGCTAAGCATCTGAATGTGTTGGTGAATTTACTCTGATGACAAATTTCTCTCTCTTGACTATTTTTTTCACAGCTCTTATTGATATTTGATTCAATTTACTCTAAGTCTTTAAAATGCCAGCTTAAGTTATCAAAATTGGGCTGGGGTCTCACTAATTGGGTACAGATTTTCTCCCAGAAGTTAGCATACAGAGAACCAGAAGCAGTTTTTGCCCATGCAACTTCCAGACTGGCCAGTAGATGGTACTCGTTAGCACATCTTTCTATGGAGATGTTTCAATCTCTGTTTTCCTTTGTTTTGGTCTGGGCAGGGACAAGATTCGAAGTGGGCTCTGCTGACTGAATTCACTGAAAAGCCCCGTCTCCCCCTCCCTTTTCCCTTGTAACAGCTGACAAGATGGAAGATGTCTTCTCCCTTCTCAGTCAGCTGCAGTGAGCCAGGGGTTTTAATCCAGCTTAATATCTTGAGGTTGTGCGGGGGAGCCCTTCCCAGCCACCACTGCTCTTTAGTAATTCACATTTGTTGTTTCTGGTTCTTCATGTCTCTGTCCCTTACCCTCCTAGGAATTGTGTAGCACTTTCATGGTCTGCTGACCTCCAAAGCAGGTCCTTTGGTCACCTTTCAGCTCTTTTTCCTTTGTTTTTGTGAGAGAGTTGAGTCCCATTTGCTTAGTCCACTGCCATATTCCTACAATTCCTTTGGAAGCAGTTTTTCTTAACAGAGAGTTAGAATGTTGTAAATATGAAATTTTCTATGGTAATAGGCTTGACATTGGAACCAAGTGATGGTGGACTTGATTCACTATCCCACCATAAGCAGGATGCAGCAGTACCACTTCCAAGAATCTCATAAGGTAGGAAGAAAGGACTGTGAAAAGTAGAGGTGAAAATAAACAAAATTGCCATAAGTTAGAGGCTACAAAGAAAGAACATAACATCAAAGTGGAGTCTGATTGGATTGACAAGTTTACAATCTGCCTCAGCATTAAATAACATTCTCAACTTGTAACAAAGTCCAACTCAGTGGCAATATTTATGACTTGATCTTTCAAGACCTTTGCTTGCTATATTAGCCAAATTGGTGGTGATGCAAAATACCAGAAATCTGTTGGTTTTTATATAGGGTATTTACTTGGGGTAGAAGTCCACAGTAACCAGTTCATAAAGCATAAGTGTTTTTCCTTACCAAAGTCTGTTGCCATATTTTGAAGCTAGACGGCTGCCGAAGTCTTCAAGGCGTCAGGCTTCCGTGGTTCCTCTCTTTCTGGGCTTGTTTCTCTTTGGGCTCAGCTCCTCTGCTCTCTCCACAAGGCCAGCTGTGGAATATCAGGCAAATGGTTTTCTCTCTTCCCAGGGCCTCTGCAGTGTCCAATTGAGCCTTCTCTCCTTTCTCATGTATCTACTTCTCTATGTGTTTACCTCTCAGGCTCCAGGATCAAAACTCCAACCTGCCTTCTCTATGGTGCAGTTTCTCTGTGAGTCCTCACCCACCAAGGGGGCAGGGATTCAACACCCTACTGAAGTGGTCCAATGAAAGCCTTAATATTTATTTAATCAAGTAAAAGTGAAACCTCTGAATTCAATGTAATCTAACATGCCCAGAGAGAAAGACCAGTTAACAAACATAAACTAATATCTATTTTTGCAATTCATAAATAATGCCAAATTGCTACATTCCACCCTCTGAATTCCAAAAAGACAATACAATATTTAAAAAAAAAACAAAACCTTAAATCAGTAACAATGCTAAGTGCAAAATAATATCACAGTCAATTTAAATAAATACAGTTTGTCTTGGGGTAAAGTCTAGTTTGGCTGTAGACCTCTGAAAATTACAGAACAATTTATCTGCTTCCAATACACAAATGGACAAAGGATAAACATTTCCATTACCATAAGGTAAAATTGGGAGGGAAACATTAGTCATGGGATTCCTATAGTTCAGTAAACTTGCAGGACCTACTCCATTCAATTTTAAAGTCTGAGAGTCATTTTTTAGATGAAGGTTTCTTTTTGCTGGGGCCTCATGAGGACTCACCTATCCACAGACTTGCCCAATGGCCATTTTCTTGGTTCCACACTCATCAAGCATCTGGGTAGGCCCCATGCTCCAGATCTTATCCTCCAAGAGGATTGGGTTGACTACCACACTTTATCCAAACTTTGCATTAGAGTCTTAACTCCCATAGTACAATGAGGAGGCAACATTCTCCCTAAACTCTGGTATACAGGTCCAACCCTGTCAGAGCAACAAGTTGGTGACCTGGCCTTCCCTAATCCATGGAGGACAGGCCTGCCCCTCTCAGACTTATGGGGCATTGACCTCAACCTCCTTAATCCTCAGGGTATGTGTTCCACCCTCTCTGTACTCTGGGGTGGCAAAACTCTTCCTGAATATCAGGCAGGGACAACTACTTTCTTCAAATGCTGGGGTAACCTCACCCTCTCTGTACACATGGGCGGGGTTCCTTTATTGGTCCAAGGTGATGTCTTAATTCCAGGTCTCAGTTTCCATGTTTTTTCTCTTGAAGTTGTTTCCCCTTCAGTCTCTTCCTTCCATGTCCCTTTTATTCCAGGCTGACAGCAATTTTGTTCATACTGCTCTCTCAAAAAGTTTGTTGGTTTAACATGCAGGAAGCAGGGGTCCAAACCATCAGTCAGTAAGACTTTCTGCAAGTCTTTTATGGATAACTGCTTTTTAAATCCTGATTTACAAGTTCCAACTTTAGTTAAGTCCTCAAATGGGGCACTATCATCTGGGGACTTGATTTCCAGAGACTTGGAATTTCCAGAATCAGTTTCTGTTTCCTTTATGCCCAACAGTTCAGTCCTCAGCTTATCTCTTTCTTCTAGCATTTCACTATAAAAACTGCAAGAAGAAGCCAAACCTCATTTTCCAAGTTTACTTTGGAAATTTCTTCAGTTAAAAGCCCAGATGCACCGTTTTATAATTCTGCCTTCCATAAAACACCAGGAGTTAATCTTACTAAATTCTCTGCCACTTTAAAAGACAGATTGCCTTTACTCCCATTTCCAATAATAATTTAATCATTTACTTCTAAATCCTTATAAAAAGTCTCTTTAGAGTCCATATTACTATCAACAGTCTCTTCAAAGCACTGTAGGTCTTTTCTACCAAGAATCATACAATTTCTCAAAAAAATACCCCTTACTCATTTATAAAACCATTTCAACATTTTGGTAATTGCAAAAGCATGACCCCACTCTCCAGTGCCAAATTCTGTATTAGTCAGCCAAAGGCATGCTGATGCAAAACACCAGAAAGCTGTTGGCTTTTATAAAGGGTATTTATTTGAGGTAAAACCCTACAGTTATCAGGCCATAAAGCATGAGTTACTTCTCTCACCAAAGTCTTTTGCCACATGTTGGAGCAAGATGGCTGCCAAAGTCTGCAAGGGTTCAGGCTTCCTTGGTTCCTCTCTTTTTGGGGCTTGTTTCTCTTTGGGCTCAGCTCCTCTGCTCTCTCCACAAGGCCAGCTCTAGCGTATCATGCAAATGGTTCATGTCTCTTCCTGGGGCCTGTGCTGTGTCCATTCAAGCCTTCTCTCCTTTCTCACATACCTGCTTCCCTATGTGTTTACTTCTCAGGCTTCAGGATCAAAACTCCAACCTGCCTTCTCTACAGTACAGTTTCTCTGTGAGTCCTCACCCACCAAGGGGGCAGGGATTCAACACCCTACTGAAGTGGTCCAATGAAAGCCTTAATGTTTATTTAATCAAGTAAAAGTGAAACCTCTGAATCCAATATAATCTAATATGCCCAGAGAGAAAGACCAGTTAACAAACATAAACTAATATCTATTTTTGCAATTCATAAATAATGCCAAATTGCTACACTTGTTATTTCTTCTTCTTCAATTATAGACTTGTGTGCACTGAAGGACCTCACAAGGGACTCTAATTCATTTCCTAGTTTCCTGGAAGAATTACATCCAAGCCAGCCCGAGCACAGGGAACATCTAGTCCATTCTTCTATTTCTCTTGTGAATTAGACTGTTACCTGAAACTCTTATAATCTAGAGAATGAGACTCATTCCAATAAAATTACTGTATATTTTCTTTTTAAATCCATTTATTATTTCTCACTTGATGGTTGAAATTAAGAACCGGTGGTTACTGTGCTTTCTGTGGTGCTTTGTTAAAGACTTAAGGAACAGTGGTTTTCAGATTTTAAAAAAATTATAATACACCATTATAGATACATTGATTTTCTATTGCTGCTGTAAGAAATTAATATAAACTTAGTAGCTTAAAATAACACAAGTGCATTATCTTTCAGTTCCATGAATTAGATATATAACATGAGTCTCAGGCTAAATCAAGGTCAGGGCTGCATTTCTTTCTGGAGGCTCTAGCGGTAAATCAGTTTCTTTGCTATTTTCAGCCTTTAAAGTCTATCCACATTCTGTGGCTTGTGTACCTCTTACCCTATCTTCAAAGCCAGATATGGCTAATTGAATTTTTCTCACATGATGTCACTCTGACACTGGCTCTCTTCTGCCCCACACTTTCCCATTTAAGGACCCTTGTGTGTACATTGGGCCCACCTAGAAAACCCAGGCTTATTTCTCTATCCTAAAATCAGCTGCTTAGCAACCTTAAATCCACTGGCAATCATAATTCCCTTTGTCATGTGCGTTAGTCAGGGTTCTCTAGGGAAACAGAACCAATATGAGATAACTGTAAATATTATGGAATTTTTATAAAAATTGTCTCACCTGGCTGTAGGAATGCACAACTCGAAATTCTGTAGGTCAGGCCACAAGCTGGCAACTCTGAGGAAGTTTTTGATGAATTCCCCAGAAGCAGCTGCCTGGCTGAAGTAGAGATACAAATGATCTCTTCTGACTGCTGAAATCATCACTTCTCTTCTTAAAGCCTTCAATTGATAATGATGAGACTTTTCTCATTGTGGAAGGCAATCTCTTCAATCTATTGTAGATGAACTCAGCTATAGATGCAATCAACTCACTGATAATTTTAAGTCCACAAAATATCCTCGCAGTACAATCAGGCTGGTGCTTGCTTGAGGAAACTACTGGGCACCATAAACTGGCCGAGTTAACATATGGTCATAAACATCACACCATGTAACATAGCATTATTAACAGGTTCTGGGGATTATGCTGTGGATGTTTCTGAGGGGACTTTATTCTTCCTACTACAATGTAACACTAGACATGTTTGCTCCTGCTCTATATCCGCCTCCTCCTACAGATAAACATGTACATGAACACACACACACACAAACACACATATACCCACACACAACTTTGAAAATTCAAAGACAAACGAGGTTAAATTATTTCCCATACTTTTATTTAGTAAATATCAGAATACTTCGTATGAGTTGGTGATGATGAGGAACATAAGACTGAGAAGAGAAGGCAGTGAAAATAATGATATGATACAATTAAGAGGTTCCCAGTTATGTCAAAATTTCAGAATTTTCTAAGGAATGAGTTTTGACAAGGGATTTAAAAAGCCAATCAAATAAATATCTTTTCTTCTCCAAGCAAAGTAGCCCTCATTCTTTTCCAAACTCATATCTCTTATAAAATTTGTAAATTCCCAAAGTTCTCTACAGTTTTCAGGTTTTCAAATTTAAAAATCCCTACAAAACCTCTTCTTGTAAAAATATTTCATTCTCAGAAAAGAGAAATTCAGTTTTTCAAATGCATTAAAAAAAGTAGTAGCAGCATGAATATGAAAAAATGCATTCTTTTAAAGTCCCCAAGGCCTGCTGGCATGACTTTCCTTTGGCTGTATTTTTTATTTCTTGTCCTCCAGAAAGAAGACACCCAAACTACCATCTCTGTAAGGAAGCCTCTTCATATCTCTCTGTTAATCACGATTACTTGTAAATCAGAGAAGCTGGCTGCTATATATATTGGAATAGTAAAGAGTAATGCCCCCCAAAAGGTCTGTTTACATAGGTATGATGGTTAAGTCCATGTGTCAAGTTGACCAGGTATTGGTGCCCAGTTGTCTGGTCAAGCAAATACTGACCAAATTGTTACTGTGAGGTCATTTCATGAATTTAAATAGTCAGTAAATTGAATCCTTCTATGGGTGATTCCACCTATAATCAACTTGAGATTGCCTTCAGCAATGACAGAAGTATAATTCAGTCAGTTGAAGAGAGGTGATGATTTCAGTAGCCCTAAGAAAGAGTTTTCATCTCTATTTCAGCCAGCCAGCTCCTCCTGGGGAATTCATCAAGGGCCTTCATCTGAGTTCCTGGCTTGCAGCTGCCCTACGGAATTCGGACTTGTGCATTCCCATGGTCATGTGAGACAATTTTATAAAATCTCATAATATTCACAGATGTCTTCTGTATGTTCTGTTTCCCTAGGGAACATTGACTAATGCAGTAGGCAAGGAGATTTTTTTCTAAGGAAAAGATAATCACTAATACAATATTTGAGTCACTAAGCCCTTGGCACCATATTTTCATATTCCAAATGATTGCATAAGATGGTGCTCCTTATGTTTTTATTAACTTTGACTATGTTGTACCCATTTATTATTTATTTTTGCTTCAACTTCTAATAAGCTTTAGTGAATTAAAGTTAATAACCATATCAATACACAAAGACTTTTATAATAGATTCTATATAGAAATATCGTGAAGCAAAAAGTGCTGTAAAAATTTGTGTAAGTTAGTATATTTTAGGTCATGCCAAACTAACAAACAATCTGCAAACCTTAGTGGGGTAAAACTGCAAAGGTTTACTTCTTGTTCATGCTAAGTTCCCCACATATCCAGGTAACTCTATTAGGTGATTGTCCCTAAAGTAGTGATTCGTTGATCATGATCCTTCAAACTTGCAGTTCCACCATTGGAACATGAGCCTTCCTCTATGACTGTCAAAGATGAGGGAAAGAGTGCTGGGAATTCACAGAGTAATTCAAGGCTTTAGTCTAGAATGACTCATGGTACTCCTGATCACAACTCATTGGCCAGTACCTGTTGCACACTGCTGTGTAGTGCTAAGATAATGAGCTATAATCCTTTCAGGAACCTGAAAAGGGAGGAGAAATATATATGCATGAGTACTATCCACTTCTACCACAATTGTCAAAACACGAATAAAAATGTATCTGTCTCTGCATTAGGAGTTTCTTTAAATTTTATTGTTTTTTTCTACAGATAATAGAATTGCACTTTTGAAGAAAATTTTTCAGTAAGCCCGTTGACTATAATCTTTTTCTTTAAATAGTCAGAAACCATTCTTATGTGCTTTGCAGAAGTGTATTTCAATATCATCTTTAACCAAAAAGAAATGAATGTCCTTGCTTTAGTGAGGTAAAATATGTGTATCCAAATCCCATTTAATAGCTTAAAAATAACCACTGTCAGTGACATGATTCCTTCAAATTCATGATTCTATTGACCAGACAAGTGGACAAGCAAGTATAACCGTTTGCTGAATACTATCTTTTACAAGGCAATATAAAATTTGTACTTTCTGGATAGGCTTCATGTTAAAATCCAAATCTGTGTATTTGTGTCACAAAAGTGATTTATATTAAAATAAAATCTGAATTGAACAACCTCTTATTTTTTATGCGTGTAAAGCCAAAATAATATCCTGGGTGGGAAACCTCAAATCATCATTAAATTATTTTAGAATGCAGATAATTTTTCTTCTAATATTAAACTTAAATGCCTCATACAGGGAGGTTCATTAAACTAATGCATTCATTTGTTCCCAGAGATACATACAATCCACTATGTAATGACCATTGCTCTTAAACTGCAACTTACAGAGTACCTATTGCACAGCTATCATTGCTCAGCACCACACTGCATTTATGCCCTGAGTTCTTCTGAATTTAAAATACCATAGGTAATTTATCCTTCTTTCCTTTTGAGTTGTATTTTCCCTGTTCTGAGATTTTGGATCCCACAACTAGGTGTTAATAGTCTTGGTCTTAAACGGTCTATCTTCATTTCCATCAGTTATAGTGTGGTTGATGAAAGAAACCTGTGCACCTGTGAGCATTTTCCTTAGCAAACAGGTAGAGCCACCCTTAACAAGACTGTGTTCTCCTCTCATGTCTGGATTTTCAGCATTATCATTATTTTTTTACCTCTCCTAGCTTACCACATGGGCCCCGTGTTTGTTGAGTTTAAAGTCACGCCCTATGGCTGGTCTCCATTACCTTTATTATAGTCATCTTACTGATTATTACTTCTCTTGGATTACATCATATTATACATTTTTAAATACCAGTTAGAGGTTGGGGCTTCGTTAAACACCACCAGAGCTCTGCCTCTAGCTTACACTTTCTTATCTGATTAAAAAAGTCATAGCACCTAAGTTATACCTATTAGAACTTTACCATAGAGGTCTTGTCCCTGGTTACCATGCATATTTTATAAACACTTTCAATCATCCTTACCATAAAAAAAAAAATCAAGACTTATGGCAACAAAATACTTATTTGTCTCCTTAAGTGCTTGTCCATAATTTAGTTTAATGACATCACACTTTCTTGTGGTGTCTTAAGGCCTCGGGGGCCATTTGTATTGATTTAGCCATTCTGTTTGTCTCAGTAACAAACAGCCACATAAAACACAGACAGACTGAAAAAAGGAACTTTCTTGAAGTGAAAAATCACATTTATCAGTATAATAGAACTTTTGATTCTGGGTTACATCTAGGAAAGCAGTCTAATTCTTTAAATAGAAACCTTGATGAACATGCTAAAGAAGAGCAAATAATTTTAAGACTGCGTCTTTTATACCTTGAGGATTACCAAAAAAAAAAAAAATCTATTGATAATAAAGCTTGCTGAGTCATCTGGTCCCAATAGACCAGGTTTGTTCGAAGTATTATATTATTTTTGGTGAATACCAAAGAAAGTGGGGAAAAATCGAGACAATCAAAGCAAGAAAACTGATTAAAAGAGATAAGGAAGTAGCTAATAGAAGGAACCCTCGAATTGTACCTCACGGTTTCTGATGTAATGGTTCTTAAAAATTTTTTTTCTATTTTAACACACACAAAAAATAAAGTGATAGGTTTAGTTGTTAGTTGATTTTGTGGTTTATTAAAATTATTACATTTTCCTTAATTAAACCATCCTTAGGTTTAGTTGTTAGTTGATTTTGTGGTTTATTAAAATTATTACATTTTCCTTAATTAAACCATCCTTAGCTTAACTATGTAATTCAAATCTAAGAAAACTGGAATTTGAAATCACAGAGAGCCTTTAAGGTGCTCAAGCAGTTCATTGCAACTTATTACCCATGACAGGTTTTTCATTACATTTGTAAGGGATTGAAATATTAAAGCATTCATTTGGATCCAGGTTTCTAGTTGGAATGAATCTGGCTATCAGTCATGAAAAATCCCCATAAGACTACTGTACTGCAAGGAAAGATGGGGTCAGAAAATGGTCTTCTATCAAAATTTATTGTACATTATGCATATATATTATATATGAAAATGACATACATGCATGAGAAAAAAGATGACCCCCTGTTTATTTGAAAACTACTGGAGAACCATTTTGGGTCTTTCAAATCATTAGGACTATTAACAATGACTTGATTAAGAACACTGAATTCATTGATCTTTTATGGTATGCTGCCTATGCACCAAGAGCTGTGTCAGAAACACATAATTTAATAAGATATGGTATCCTCACTCCACGAGCTCAAAGTCTTTTGGGAAATGCACAATGAGCATTCAATATTCTCTTGCCCAAGTGGATACTGATTTTAGTTTACTCAGTCAGTGTACTGTGGGTCTCACCTACACAGTCATCTGATTTCCTTTGCCATCATCTAGATTCCTCCAAAGAGCATGCTGCAAATTCTGGACATCTTTCTAAAATGAGTTCCCAAAAGGTTTTCAATTGGCAGCAACCTTGGATACAAAGACAAACACAATTACTCTACAGTAAATATAATTCATTTCTCTCTATATATATTCTGTTAGGCTGATTATTTAAATTACTCATCCTGTTGCTAGATGCAAAACAGTTCAGAAAAGAAGACTAGAAATCAAATAAATATATTTGGACGTATTTTTACTTTAATAATGGTTTTATGTATAATAGAATATTTCTTTAATATGTTTCCATTTTTAATAGCCAAGAATAGCATTTATCTCCTTTCTGGTTTTAAGGCTAATGTAAACATAATTAGTCCATTAAAACCTATCAAATACCAAAAATTGACAGGATTTCTCAAGTTGGGCACCAGAAGGAAATACAATGGAACCTCATGTAATGGAAGGTTACATACATTCTGAAGCCAGAGTATGAGGCAAAAAATGGGTGTGGTCAAATCACACTGGGAAATTATTCAGGATGTGTGGACAAGGAGGGGTTTGCCCCTGTTTGCTTGTCTGTTTTAGTAGGTAGTCTCAAGTAAAAAAAATGAAGGTTAGTGTACTAATAAAAATATTATGCTCCTCAAGCTATTCTCCCACTCTCTTTGACTAAAAACAAAAACTTCAGTGAAGATCCTAAGAATAAGCATAAGCACCAAAAGTGGGGAAAAAAGAAGTTCATCAAGCCTCGCAGCTCCACTCAACCTGGGCATTATACGCGAAGCCCTCGAGTTCTCTGTGAACTGGACTGTATCCTGTGGCACAAAGTGTTCGTTCCAGGATGGACAGACATCTGAAATGACAGAGAGTGAGAGCTCACGGTATCAATCTCAGGAGGCAAAGAGATGCCAAGTGATAGAGCTAAGACACTTCTCTAGGTGGCCTGCCATAAGAAGCCTTGTCTTGCCAGGCAACCTTTAGAATATGCAGCTTCTTGTCTCACATTAATTGAAGAAGCAGTTGCAGTGCCTCTAGAACTTAAGCTGAAGAGTGTTTAGGGGAAATTTTAAAGAAAACAAAACACTCTCAATCAATGCAGGTAAGTGTGTGGTTTAATCCAAGGCAGATCCCAGTAAAATGCTCTGTTAGCATAATTAGGCTGAACTTATTAGTTCACAAGACAGAAGAGCAAAACTGCATTTATAGGAGTAATACAATTATTCTTCCAGTGAAATGACATCTAAGGCAGTGCCCTGCATGTTCAGAATAAGACCTCCGTAACTATATATCGAATGATTGAGTGGCTGGGGAATGAAGACTCCAAGAGCAAAGACCTTCCCCCCTGGAATCCACTTGCACAGTGACCTAAACAAGCTCTGAGAGTTCCACTGGGTTAGATATATTTAGCATCTGAAAATGTTTCCCAAAAGATCAGCTTCCTGAAGAGTGAAAACAAAAAATAAAAGCAGGATTCTTCAGGGGAATGCTTATTAGATACTGTAAAAAGATCTCAAAACCTAAGGGGCATAACTCATAACTTACTTCTCACTCAAGCCAGTGAGGTTTGGGTGGCTTTCCTAGGTAGTTCTTCTTGAGCAGGTAATTCAGAAACCTGGACTCCTTTCAAAAACTGCCTCCACTATCTTGGAATCCTTCACTTCCAGCCACAAAGTATGAAGGGAGCTGGAATAGAAGATTGTGCAGGATTTTTTGTAAGGTTCAGCCTGGCCTGAAAGAAATATACATTACCTCTTATTACGTTCCAGGGGCCAGATGCAAGTGGAACTGGGAAATGTAGGCACCCGAATACAAAAGGAATAGGAAATACTCTTGTAAATCCATAGGTTTGCCTGTGTTGGTCTTCCTTTACCCACACAACCCCCAGAGGGATTATTAGTGACTTCAGATATGCCTTTCTCAGAATAAGGCCTCTGCTATGGGTGACTATTTTGATTCTCCAACACGGAGAATAGAACTACAGTAGATGAGATAAGACTATTCCCAGGTTTTAAGACAATAATGGGGGGACTTTGATTTAATGTGTAAGGAGGTAGTGCTGCTAAGATTATTGGGATTCTAAAATAATCCCAAGAGAACTATTAGGATAAGTAAGAAATCTCAGAGGTTTTGCCATTTCTTCAAAATTGATCAGAGTTTCTCCCACAAGGGATTTCTGAGCATTCTCACACATGTCTCTCATTACATTGTCTTATGGTAAAGGCCAGCTTTCTGTGCAGAAAAGTCCATCTTTAAAACAGGGCTCTTCTCAATAACTACATAATTAAACTTTAATATTATCTTGTTCAAAAAAGCATTTCCACCAAGTGGCATTATCACACTACACTACTCTTGTCTGCCGTACCCAAATGCATCAAGTGTGCAGCAGGCTAAACTTAGATATGAGATGAGAGGTGGATTCAATGTGTAAGAATTTGGCCTGATTTTGTTACTGAGCAATCAGAAGAATTTTGTGGGCAATTGAGAGGATTTTTTCTCCAACTGTGTTTCCTTTACCATTAATTGCTTTCATCCTGTTCCCCTGTAAATTCAAAGCTGAATGACAGAAGACACCAGGTTTTCTTGTTCCCTGCTGCATTGGCAGCATCTTGCATGGAGCCTGACAGCTGAGACACTTAAAAGTTGTTGAAAAAATAAAGCAATATCCTTTGAAACCATTACCAACATGTCTTCAATTTGAGATGTAGTCCCTTCAAGGCTGAGACAGAATTAGAGATAACTGAACTTAAAAATGATTTTTGAGATGTTGACCATATGCTATCTAGCCTATTTTCTTTCCCTGAACTCAGAAATCATAGACCATTTACTGGAATTGAACTCATGTCTTGGGGGGAGATAAACTAGGTAATATCAAAGTAATATGATTAGAGGGATGGGTACACATGTCTTAACTGACTTCTGTGGATGTTATTCAATTTGGCAGTTTCCTGGAATCTGGACACATAACTATTATAGTTTGTGTTCCATAAATCTGTATTGTCAAAGATTTCTCCAACTATGGATTTACAGGCAGCTTGATAAAAATAGTTATAAGAACATGAGCAGTAGGGGAGGTAAGAGTTGGGGGGAGGTTGAGGTCAGATGGGGTGGAAATTTCTATAAAAGAAAGCTGACATCAGAGGAGAGTAAAAGCTATCTGCCTTGTACATTGGACATGCTGGTCTTTTTCTTAAAAAGTATTGATGTGTAACTATTTGAACCAAGAAAATAAATGAAATAAGCTTAGATTTGTTTCTTGAATGCACAGAGTACAAATCATTTATTCTCTCTGAAATTCATATTTCATAAATTTTCCACAGACATATTCTTCATTCTGCAATATGCAACATCTCTTACACCAAATTCCAAATCAAAGGCAACTTACTTTTTGTTAGATGTAGATAAACTATTTGATAGGCCCATAATGTACCTTCAGAGAGTATGATGGTTTGTGGGATTCCCAGTCTTTTTTCCCAGAAACTTATCAGAGTGTATAGGGCATTCTACCAAAAAGAAAATTCTTCATGGAAAATTGATATGCTCAAATTTCACCAATTTAAAACTAAAACAAAAAAACCCAAATATGAAAATGAATCATTAAATTCTACTCCCCTGACATTCAAATTATATTTCTTGCTTGCCCCTTTTTCTGTTTCACATTATAAGAGAAGCTGAGGAAAAATGTGAAACAATGATCAAATCCCTTACAGACCACTGATTAAGTTAAAGGAAATGTAACATAGAATAGATTCCACTGTGTAAGAATAAATACTGTGGGTCTTAGTTTTATACAAAAAGTAAAATAAAAATTAAATAAATAAAATAAACTGTTTGCTGTTAGAAATGGAGAACTATGTCATTTTCTAGAGCTGTAATTTTTGCTTTTGAGGCTTTGAAAACCAATTCTACACTTAGTCTACTGAGCCTGAATTAAAAATGGCCTTCACAGGACTTTCTAATTAGATTTTAAGACTTCATAGCTTTTTTTTATTATTAGACAAATTGTGAATTTATAAAACAAACATGCATAACATACAGGATTCCCATTTATCACTCCACCACCAACATCTGCCATTGTTGTGGAATATTTGTTACAAATGATGAAAGAATATCATGAAAATATTATTGCTAACTATATAATATAGCTTATATTTGGTTTATTTTTCCCATAAACCACTCTATTATTAACACTGTGACAGAGATTATTTTATAAATCCCAAAAAGAGAAAGATTGCTTGTAAACGAAACTATTCTTCTGGGTGTGATACCCTTTGATTGCATTAAATTCAGTTGAGGGCCTTTGATTAGATTATCTAAGATTGCTGTAGGTCCTTTTTTTCTTTAAGGTTCATTTAGATTTTGAAACATATTTTTATTACAGAAGTTGTGAACTTACAAAACAAATATGCACTTGTGTGGAATTCCCATATAACACTCCTTCACCAACACACCACACCATTGTGGAGCATTTGTTACAGATTATGAGATCATGTCATCAGACTATTAGCCCTCACTATGGTCCATAATGTACATTGGGTATATTTTTTCCAAGCCCCTTATTATTAACACTGTAAATCTTTGGCATTTATGCAAGATATTACATTATTGATATTAAATGTAGTCCATAGGTTACATTAATTGTATTTTTCCCATGCTTCTCCATATTCCTACCACCCTGCAGTAGTGACGTACACCCATTCTAATTCACAGAAGGACATTTTTGCATTTGTACTATTAACCGCTATTCTTATCCAGCTCTGGGTTCACTGTTATTCAGTCCCTAGATTATTCTCTAGCTTTCTTTCAACTGACATTTACACCTCTAGACTACTCTTTTCAGCCACAATCCCATGTATAAACCAGCTGCTACTCACTATAATGTGTTACCATCAACTCTACACGTTTCCACACTTTTACAATTAAAACTTCTAAATATAGTAAGCATGAGTACTCCTTCGCAGACCTCCTTTTGTCTCCTAATAACTTTTATTTGAAGTTTTAACTCCACATTTTTATTCTTCATATTGAGTTCATATTAGTGAGACCATGCAATATTTGTCTCTTGCATCTGGCTTATGTCACTTATGATAATGTCTTCAAGATTCATCCATGTTATCCTATGTGTCCCAAATTCATTTCTTCTTACTTAAGCATAGTATTCTCTCCTATGTTTATATCACATGTTGTTTATCCAGTCATTGGTTGATGGACTCTTGGGTTGTTTCCATCTTTTGGCAATTGTAAATAATGCCACCATGAATATCAGTGTGCAAGGATCTGTTTGAGTCACAGTATCAGTTCTTCTGGATATAGTCCTAGTAGAGGAATTTCTGGATCATATGGCAGTTCTATACTTAGCTTTCTGAGGAACCGCCAAACTGTCTTCCACAGAGGTTGCACCATTTTACAATCCAACCAACAGTGAAGGAGTGTTCCTATTTCTCGACATCCTTTTCAGCATTTATTCTTTTCTGTTTCATTTAATAATGGCTTTTCTATATGGTGTGAGACATTTCATTGTCATTTTGATTTATATTTTCATAATATCTAGTGATAGTGAACATTTTTTAATGTGTTTTTTTTTGGGGGGTCAATTCTATTTCCACTTTGGAGAAATGTCTATTTAAGTCTTTTGCCCATATTTTAATTAGGTGGCTTGCTCTTTTTTTATTGAGTTGTATGATCTCTTTATATAGAATGGAAATCAAATTCTTATTGGATATGTGGTATCCAAATATTTTCTCCAATTGACATGGACTGCCTTTTTACCTTCCTGGTGAAGTCCTTTGAATCACAAAAGTATTTAAGCTTGAAGAGGTCCCATTTATTGATGTTTTCTTTCTTTGCTCATGGTTTCAGTGTAAGTTTAAGAAGCCACCACCTACCACTAGGTCTTGAAGATGTTTTCCTATATGGTCTTCTAGGAGCTTTATGGTTCTAGCTTCTATATTTAGGTCTTTGATCCACTTTGAGTTAATTTTGCATAAAGTGTGAGATAGGGGTCCTCTTTCTTTCTTTTGGAGGTTGATATCCAGTTCTCCCACCATTTTTTGAATAGACATTATGCCCCAGCTTGGTGCATTTGACACTGGCTTACAAAAAATCACTTGACCATAGATGTGAGGACCTGTTTCTGATCAATCATTTTGTTCCATTGGTCTATGGATCTATCTTTATGCTAGTACCATGCTGTTTTTATCAGTGTAGCTAGGTAATATGATTTAAAATCCAGAAGTGAGAATCCTTTAACTTTGCTTTTCCTTTTAGATGTTTTTGGCTTCTTGGGACTCCTTACCTTTCTAAATAAATTTAATACTTTTGTTTTCCATTTCTTTAAAAATTGCTGGTGAATTTTTATTGGGATTACATTGAATCTATGTATCAATTTGGTTAGAATTGACATCTTAATGATATTTAGTCTTCCAACCCATAAGTATGGAATGATCTTTCAATTATTTAGGTCTTTTTTGTTTCTTTTAGCAATGTATTGTAGTTTTCTGAATACCAGTGCTTTAAATCCTTGTTTAAGCTTATTCCTAAATGTTGATTCTTTTTGTCACTATTGAAAATGGAATTTTTCCCCCTGACTTCCTCCTCAGATTGTGCATTACTAGTGTATAGAAACACTACTGATTACTGCATGTTGATCTTGTATCCTGACTCTCTACTGAAATAATTTATGAGTTCTAGCAGCTTTGATGTAGATTTTTCAGGACTTTCCAGGTATAGGTTCAAATCATCTGTGAATAGCAAAAGTGTTACTTCTTCTATTCCAACTTGGATGCTTTTTTTTTTCTTTTTCATGCCTGATTGCTCTAGCTAGAACCTCTGGCACTATACAGAACAACAATGGTGACAGTGGGCATCCTTGCAATGTTTCCTCTCTCAACAGGAAAGCCCTCAGTCTTTCACCAATGAGTACCATCTTAGCTATGGGTTTATCATATATGGCCTTTATCATGTTAAGAAAGTTTCCTTCAATTCCTATCCTTTATAGTAATTTTATCAAGAAAGGATGTAGTATTTTGTCAAATGCATTTTCTGTATCAATTGATAGGATTTTTCTTCTTTGATTTATTAATGTGGTTTATTAAGCTGATTGGTTTACTTGTGTTGACCAAACCTTGTATGCCTGGCATAAAACCCACTTGACCCTGATGAATAATTCTTTTAATGTGCTGTTGGATTCAATTAACAAGTATTTTGTTGAGGATTTTTGCTTCTGTATTCATTAGAGAAATCAGTCTGTAATTTTCTTTTTTCATAATATCTGTATCTGACTTTCATATTAAGGTGATATTGGCTTCATATAATGAGTTTGGCAGTGTCCCTTGTTAAGTATGTTTCAAGAGTTTAAGTAACATTGGTATGAAATCTTCATTGAAGGCTTGGCAGAACTCCTCAGTGAAAACATCCATTTCTCATCTTTTCATTTGGGGGGTTGTCTGATGACTGTTTCAATCTCTTTACTTGTGATTAGTTTGTTGAGGTCTTCTATTTCTTTGAGGGTCAGTGTAGGTTGTTCACACATTCCTAGGAATTTTTCCATTTCATCTACATTTTCTAGTTTGTTGGCATACATTTGTTCATAGTATCCTCTTATGATCTCCTTTATTTCTGTGGGGTCAATAGTAATGTCCCCATTTTCACTTTTTATTTTATTATGTTGCATTTTCTCTCTTTTTTCCTTTGTCAGTCTAGCTAAAAGTTTGTTGATTTTCTTAATCTTTTTAAGAACCAACTTTTGGTTTTGTTAATTCTATTTTTTTCTCAATTTCATTTATTTCTACGTGATCTTTATTTCATTCCTTCTACTCTTTTGGAGAATAGTTTAGTGATTTTTTTCTAGTTCTTCCAGCTGTGGACTCAGGTCATTGATTTTAGCTCTTCCTTTTTTTTTTTTTTTTAAAGATTTATTTATTTATTTATTTCTCTCCCCTTCTCCCCACCATGGTTGTCTGTTCTCTGTGTCTATTTACTGCGTCATCTTCTTTGTCTGCTTCTGTTGTTGTCAGTGGCACAGGAATCTGTGTTTCTTTTTGTTGCATCATCTTGTTGTGTCAGCTCTCCATGTGTACAGCACCATTCCTGGGCAGGCTGCACTTTCTTTTGCACTGGGCGGCTCTCCTTATGGGTTGCACTCCTTGTGCGTGGAGCTCCCCTACACGGGGGACACCCCTGCATGGCATGGCACTCCTTGCGCACATCAGCACTGCACATGGGCTGGCTCCACACGGGTCAAGGAGGCCCAGAGTTTGAACCGCAGACCTCCCATGTGGTAGATGGATGCCCTAACCACTGGGCCAAGTCCACCGCCTCTTCCTTCTTTTTTTAATGTAAGTATTGAGGGCTATAAATTTCCCTCTAGCACTGCCTTCACTGCATCCCATAGGTTCTGATATGTTGTGTTCTTATATTGATGTGTGTTGAGATATTTATTGATTTCTCTTGCAATTTCTTCTTTGACCCACTGATTATTTAATAATGTGTTGTTTAATATCCATGTTTGTGAATTTTCCCTTTTTCTGCCTCTTGTTGATTTCCATCTTTATTCCATTGTGATCAGCAGAAGTGCTTTAAATAGTTTCAGTCTTATTGAATTCATTGAGATCTGTTTTGTGACCCAATGTTGGTCTATTCCTGAGAACGACCCATGACCACTTAAGAAGAATGTATATCCTACTGTTTGGGGTTTAATGTTCAGTATTCAGTATATGTCTATTAGGTTTATTCCAATTATATTTTTCCAGCTCTATTTTTCTTTGTTGATCTCTGCCCAGATATTCTATCCATTGCTGAGAGCTGTGTATTGAAGTCTCCAGCTATTATTGTAGATATCTATTTTCCTTTCAATTTTCTGAGTGCCTAAAATAATTTGGGGCATCATGGTTAGGTACATATACATTCATGATTGTTATTTCTTCTTGGTGAATTGTCCCTTTTATTATATATATAATGTCCTTTTTTGTCTCTAATAACAGTTTCACTTTTAAAGTCTATTTCATCCAATATACATATAGCTACTCCAGCTTTTATTTTTGTTTACTGAATGTGTGGAATATCTTTTTCCTGCCTTTCACTTTCAATCTGTTGGTATCTTTGTGTCTAAGATGAGTTTCCTGTCAACAGCATATAGATGGCCCAAATTTTCTTATGCATCCCATCAGTCTGTGTCATTTGATTGCATTGTTTAATCCATTAACATTCAATGTTATTACTGTAAAGGCAGTTCTTATTTCATTCAATTTGACTTTGGGTTTTAACTGCCATATTTTATTTTCACCACTCTTTTTGCAATTTTAGCTACTTTTACTGATATAATCTTTATTTACAGCCTTTTTTCTATGTATGCTTTCAAATTCTTCTTTGTGCTCACCCAGTGCCTTTTCAATATCCTTAATCTCTTTAGCCATCTCATTGAATTTATTAAGGAAATTTATTTGAACATCTATGATTAGTTGTATCAATGCCTATATGCCGTCTGGAGGCTTATCTTCTTCCTTTGATTGGGTCATATCTTCCTGTTTCTTGTTATGGATTGCAATTTTTTGTTCATGTCTTGGTGTCTGGCTTACTAGATGTATTTATTCTGTGTGCAGTTTCTCTCTTTGGTTTAGGTATTTCTTGTCCTTTATTCCTTGCTAGTTGTATAGTAGGAACCAAGAATGTAGTTGATGCTATAAGTTATGGAGGCTGAAGTTGCTTTCATTTCCCCAGGAACTGATGAAGCTTCTCCCACCTTTCTCTTCTGTCAAGGGTAGGGATAGAGCCACAGCATTGTATAGTAATCCAAGTTGTTCAGTCCAAGACCATCTGTAGTTGCCCAGAGAGACTGATATAGCTTCACACCCTTTCTTCTCCTTCTGGGGCAGGGATGGAGCCAGAAGTGTGGGCAGCAAACTATGCCATATGAGTCCAAAATGATCACTGTTGCCCAGGTACACTAATGTAGCAACAGCCCTCCTTCTCCCCTGCCAGGCAAGGGGATGCACCCTCCAGAGCTCCCAACAATCTAATTCATGTGGGCCAAAAGTGTCTGTAGTTGTCCTGAAAAGCTGAAGAAGTACTGCCCTTTCTTCTCTTTAGGTGGTGTGTATGGAAAAACACAGGCACCCAAAGTTCAGTCTGTGCAAGCCAAAAGTGCTTGCCATTTCCTGGAAAAGCTGAGAAAATACCAACCCTTCCTATCCTATTGGGTTGTTGGGATGGATCCGCAGGTGCCCAACAGTTCAGTCTCTGTAGGCCTGCCATTTCCTGGAGAGGCTAAGGAGTACCAGTCCACTCCTACCCTATTGGGAGGTGGGGGTGGATCCACAGGCACCCAATGATCCAGTTCTGTATATGCCAAAAGTGCCTGCTATTACCTGGAAAGGCTGAGGAAACAGGTCCTCTCCTACCTTACTTGGGGGCAGAAAAGAAGCAACAGGTGTCTGACTATTCATTCTGTGAGGGCCAATAGCACCAGCAGTTAACCAGAGAGGCTTGGGAAACACTGCCCCCTTCTTGTTCTATTGGATGTAGGGGTGGAGTCACAGGCACCCAACAGTCAAGTTCATGCAATCCAAAAGCACCTCCAGTTGCCCTGATAGGCTGAGGAAACAACAGACCCTCCTATCTTATTGGGGAAAAGGGATGGAGCTACAGGTGTCCTATATACAGTCTGTATGGGCTGAAAACACCTACAGTTGCCCAGAAAGGCCAAGGAAACAAAGTTCCTCTCCTATCCTATTAGGGTGCAGGAATGGAGCCCCAGCTGTCCAACTATTCTGTCCGTGCCAGCCAAAAGTGCCTGAGGTTGCCTGGAGAAGCTGGTGCATGTCCCTGCAGCTTCCTCCCTGTTAGAGCTGCAGCTGGAACCTAGTAGGGCTGCAATCCATCTGTGTGGAAAGAAGTCAGTCAGTCCCTACATTTACTGTGATTTTCAATCATCCCTGCTTCCCCTCGTGGTGGGGGCAGAGTTAAAATGGCAACTGCCAGCCTCTTTCTGACTTGGACATGTTTAAACTTTAGCTGTTCTTAGGATTATACTTTAGCCAGCTGAATTTAATAATCAGTAGCTGAAGTTGGTGCCCAACTAAAATGGAGATTCCAACCCCAGCTATGGAATAGCTACAAAGGTGGCTTGAGCCACCAGTGAAGGATTGGCACTGGCCAGTATGGTGTGAAGTGCTCTACTCATGAATCTTCACTGCAGATGGGCAGTCTCCTCCTTCTATTCTTTCAAGGATGTTGCAGGATGCTCTTCTGGTCTCCTGGACCTCCCAAACAGAGTTTTAGATAGCTCTGTTTAGAGTACTAAATGTCCAGTGGAATGAACTGATTCTTGAAATGCCTTACTCAGCCATTACTTTTGAAATTAGATTTTAATCAACTTTGAAATAGGGATTGATCTTAGTTTTGGAATTGTTAAATTCCTCAAAATATTGATAGAATAAATATCTGGTATGTGTTGTAAATTAAATTGAGGTATATTTTATACTTATTATCCTCACTCATGTGACTACTAGGGATACTATGCAGATGTCTTAATGTTTATGACTTAAGCAAGAATATAGTACTAACTCCTGGCTTAATGGGAAATCTTCCCTAATCCTTAACAATCTGCTTAACATTATCAGTGTTTAGCTTTTAAGTGAGGCAATCAGCTTTCCACTTAGAACATTCTGGGATAGGCACTAGTCATTTAGAGGCTCAGATCTGAATTTCTTATCCTTATGCTCATGGGCTATAGTACCAAAAGGCAATGGTATCAGGCAATATTTTTTCTGTAAGATTTGTATATGAGTATTTACGAATGAACTTTATGAATGGAGTGTGTAAAGAAATATGCCAAAGGCTATACAATCAAGATTAGATTTTGAGATTTAGTTTCCTATTGCATTTCTGCTTTTAGCTTCATGAATGGTACATGTTCATGCACATGAACAGTTCCATCACTTTAACTTAACTGTCAACAAGTCCATTGTCTGGAACTTTGATTTAACTAGTTCCATCATAAAGTTGACCAAACTTTTTCAGTTAGTACAACTGGTTAAATCCTTTATACATTTAAACCAACCGGTTATACTATGTGTACATTTTTGCAATTACATAACTGTAGAATTTTATTTTTAACAAGACCTCAATACTTGTTAAATATAGCTCTCATGGAAGATAGCTTTTGGTCTTCAAAATATTATAAATCATTTATTCTAATACAAAAATACCCTACATAAAGTATCTACAAAATCTTATAGTAGGAAATGATTCCATACATTTTAAACCCAAAGAGGGCGCAACATAAGATAAAAGAGATAAGTGGGACTTGCTAAAAATTGAAAACGTTTGTTCTCCAAAGGAACTTGTCAAGATAGAGAAAGGGCAGCCTATTCAATGGATGAAAGTATTTGGTGACTGTTTTTCTGAAAAGGGCCTAATATCCAGCATATATAAAGAAACCCTACATCTCAAAAAATGAAAAGAAAAGCAACCCATTTAAAAAAAAAAAAGGGCAAGAAATTTGAATAGACAATTTTCCAAAGAAGAAATACAACTGGCTGAAAAGCACATGAAAAAAATGGTCAACATCACTAGTTATTAGGGAAATGAAAATCAAAACTACAATGATATATCATCTCACACCTATTAGACTGGCAGCTATTGAAAAAAAAAACAAAACCCAGAGAACTACAAATGTTGGAGAGGATATAGAGGAGAGGAAGCCCTCATCCACTACTTATGGGAATGTAGAGTGGTACAGCCATTTTGGAGAATAGTTTGGGGTTTCTCAGGAAGCTAACTATAGAATTGCCATGTGATCCAGCAATACCACTGCTGGGTATATATCCAGAAGAACTGAAAGCAAGGACACAAACAAATACATGCACAACAATGTTCATAGCAGCATTATTCACTTTTGCAAAAAGTTGGAAGCAACCCAAGTGTCCATCAACAGATAAATGGATAAGCAAATTGTGGTATATACATACAATGAAATATTACTCAGCTGTAAGAAGGGGTGTAGTATTAACACATGGGACAACATGGATAAATCTTAAAGACCTAATGTGAAAGGAAGTAAGGCAGTCACTGAAGGATAAATATTACATGACCTCGCTGATAGGATTAAGCAAATTGAGCAGATTTACGGAGCTAGATTCTAGAAGATAGGTTAGTAGAGTGTGATGAGTCAATGCTCAATATGGGCAAGTACTAAAAAAAGGTGGAAGAGGGTGGTTGGGCAGTGAATGGTGATGATGTTTGTACTGGAATGTGAGGAGGAGTAAGGTGGGGAAGGTGGGGTTGAATTATCCTTGAACTTTAAGAAGTAACAGATGAACTCTGGGGTTTTTTATTTTGTTGATTACAACTACATTGGTGGGAATGTTCTTTTGGCAAATATGGCAGTGGAGAGTTACTGGTGCAGAGTGTCTGGGGTAGGGTTAGTTGTGGGATAGGGTTCATTTGGGTCATTCTTCTCTGGAATATCAAAATGTTCATTTTGTTATAGGGTGTTACCTCAGTGGGTAGAGAACCACAGGATAAACAAAATTAAACTCCTATCCTGAGGAGTTCTGTTATGTTCTCAATTAGAGGGGCAAGACTATTCTGAGAACATAGGCAGTGCCTAATAAAACAGACAAATATGTCTGTAGCAGTTTGATATTTTTGATGAATTCCAAAAAGAAATACTGGTTTATGTTTGTAAACTGATCTTTTCCTCTGGGCATATTAGGTTATATTGAATTCATAGGTTTAATTGATTAAGTAATTGCATAAACCTCTTGTGCCAGTAGGGCACTGAGTTCTCACCCTTTGGTGGGTGGGTACTCCCAGATAAAAGACATGGCAAAGGACAGAGCTAAGGGTTTTTGATGTTGGAATTTGATGCTGAAGCCTAAAGCTGGAGCCCTGGGAAGTAAGCTCACAGAGGAAAGAGAAGCAAGACCCTGGAAGGGGGGAACCCAGGAAGCTGAAGCCTTGCAGACATCAGCAGCCATCTTGCTCCAATATGTGAAAAGAGACTTTGGTGAGGGAAGTAACTTATGCTTTATGGCCTGGTATCTGTAAGCTCCTACCCCAAATAAATATCCTTTAAAGAAACCAACTGATTTCTGGTATTTTGCACCAGCACCCCTTTGGCTGACTAATACAACATCAAACCCTCAATATTAATGCATGTAACTATGAACTTTATTCTACAAAAATTGAAACTTAATGGTTACCAAAGGTTCTGAGGGGAGGGAGAGGAGACAATAGAATAGATGGAACATAGGGCTTTTTTTTTATCTTTAATTTTTAAAAAATTTATTGAAGTATATCATTCATACAAAAACATACATAAACAATAAGTGTATAGTAATAGTTGTGAACTTACAAAACAAACATACATAACATCATACAGGACTCTCATAACTCACCCTACCACCAATAACTTGTATTGTTGTTAAACCTTTTTAACTAATGATTAAAGAACGTTGTTAAAATATTACTACCAAAGTATTTTTCCCCCAAACAATCCTATTATTATTATCTTTATATCATTTACATATGAACATACATGAACAATTAAGTGTATAGTAAAAGTTGTGAACTTACAAAGCAAACATGCTTAATATCATAAAGGGGTCCCATACATCAACCATCAACCACCACCTTGCATTGTCATGAGACATTTGTTACAAATTACAGAACAATATTGTCAAAATATTACTAATAATCATAGTCCTTATCTTACATTTGGTGTGTTTTTCCCCCAAACCCCCATTATTATTTTTTTAAATACACTTTTTTATGACAGAAGCTGTAAACTTATAAAACAATCATGCACATGTGCAAAATTCCCAAACAACACCCCTCCATCAATACACCACCATGTGGTGTGTCATTTGTCATTTGTCAGTTCTCATTTACCTCTTGGTTTCCTATGCTATCCAGTTCCTAGGTTATTCTCCAGCATTCTGTCAATTGGCATTTACATACCTAGAATACCATTCTCAGTCACATCCCCATTTATAAACTAGCTGTTACTCACTGTGTGTTACCATCCACTTTATACATTTCCACACTTTTACAGTAAAGCTAATTAAAATGTCTGCATACATTAAACATCACTAGTCTACTCAGTCCTCCTCTTATCTCCTTTAAGAATCCACCACCTACCACCAGGTCTTAAAGTTATTTTCTAATAATTTCTTCTGGAAGTTCTATGGTTCTTACTTTTATTTTTAGGTTTTTTTAATCCATTTTGAGTTAATTTTCGGATAAGGTGTGAGATAGGGGTCCTCTTTCCTTCTTTCAGCTATGGATATCCAATTCTTTCAGCACCATTTGTTGAATGGATTGTTCTGCCTGGGCTGTGTGTGTTTGATAGGCTAGTCAAAGATAACTTGACCATACCTATGAGGGTCTGTTTCTGAACCATAAATTTTGTTCCATTGGTCTATTCTGTCTGTCTTAAGACCAGTACCATGCTGTTTTTAGCACTATGGGTAGGTATTATGATTTAAAGCCTGGAGATGAGGGTTCACTTTTCCTTTTTATGATATTTCTGGTTATTCAGGATTCCTTACCCTTCCAAATAAATTTATTGATCATATTTTCAATTTTATCTTTAATGCTGATGGAATTTTTATCAGGATTGCATTAAATCTGTATATCGATTTGAGTAGAATTGACATCTTAATGATATTTAGTCTTCCAATCCATGAGCATGGAATTTTCCTCCAGTTTTTTAGGGCTTTTTGCTTTGTTTTAATATTGAGTTGCAGTTTTCTGAATACAAGTGCATTACATCATTGGTTAAGTTTATTCCTGACTATTTGAGTTTTATCTGTCATATTTTAGTTTCACCACTCTTTTGACACTTTGTTACTTTTAGTAATATAATCTTCATTTCTTGACTCTCTTCCAGGCCCCTCTCTCCTGTCTTTTCTTTTCAGGCTCTAGCACACCCTTTAGTATTTACTCAAAGTCTGGTCTCTTGCTTAGAAATATTCTCAGCATCTGTTTATCTGTGAATATTCTAAGCTCACCCTCATTTTTGAAAGACAGTCTTGCTGGATATAAAATTCCTGGCTGGAAGTTTTTCTCTTGCAGTATCTTAAATATATCAGACCACTGTCTTCTTACCTCCATGGTTTCTGGTGAGAAATCCACACTTAATATTATTGGATATCCCTTATATATTATGCATTGCTTTTTTCTTGCTGTTCTCAGAATTCTCTCTTTCTCTTTGGCATTTGACATTCTGATGAGTATGTGTCTTGGAGTTGGTCTCTTCAGATTTTTTCAGATGGACATGGATATCTATATCCTTCAATAGGGTTGGGAAATTTTCTACCATTATTTCTTCAAATATTCTTTCTGCCCCTTTTCCCTTCTCTTCTCCTGGGACACACATGACACATATGTTTGCAAGTCTCTTGCTGTCATTTAATTCCCTGAGGTCTTGTTCAATTTTTTCCATTCTTTTCTTCATCTGTTCTTTTATATGTTCACTTTCAGAGGCCATTTCTTCAAGCTCACCAATCCTTTCTTCTGTCTCCTCAAATCTGCTATTATATGATTCCAATGTTTTTTTTTTTAATTTCTTTCATTATACCTTTCATTCTCATAAGATCTGCTATTTTTCTATGTATGCTTTCAAATTCTTCTTTGTGCTCATCCAATGTTTTCTTAATACCCCTATGATCTCTTTAGCCATCTCATTCAATTTATTAAGGAGGTTTGTTTGAACAGCTATGATTAGTCTCAACTCCTTTATGTCATCTGGAGGCTTATCTCGTTTCTTTAACTGTGCCATAGGTTCCTGTTTCTTGGTGTGGATTGTGATTATTTGTTGGTGTCTTTGCATCTGGCTTACTACAGTATTTTTTCTGGGTGTAGTTTTTCTCTTTAGTTTAGGGCTTCCTATCCTTTCTCCCTTGCTGGTTATGCAGTAGGGGCCAAGCATGTAGTTGGTGCTGTAAGCTGTGGAGGCTCAAGCTGCCCTCATTGTGCCAGGGACCAATAAAGCTTCTTCCAACTTTCTCCTTTGCCAGGGGTAGGAACAGAGTCATAGCTGTGTGGAATAATCCAAGTGCAGGCCTAGACTGTAGTTGCCCAGAGAGACTGATGAAGCTTCACATCCTTTTCTCCCCTACTGGGGGCAGGGATGGAGCTGCAGGTGTGGGCAGCAGTCTATGGTGTGTGGGTCTGAGATGACCGCAGTTGCCCTGGTAGACTTCTGATTCAGTCTATGCCAGCCAGAGTTCCCTGCAATTACCTGTATAGGCTGGTGCAGGGGTCCTCAGCCTCCTCCCTGCCATAGGCCTGGCTGAAGCCTAGGCTAAGGCTGTAGGCTGATCTGCATGAAAGAACTGGTTCCTGCTGACACTGAGAGTTTCAGTCAGCCAGGCTGGGGGTGGAGTCAGAATGGTGGCTACTGGCCTCTTTCTGACTTGGGCTGGTTCACACCCCAGCTCTTCTCAGGGACTTAGTCAGCCAAGCCTACCAATCAGTAGCTGAAATCAGCAACCAACTGCCTCCTCCTCCTTTGTTTCTGGGAAATGGAGCTTCCAATTCCAGCCACAGAATAGCTCCTAGGGTGGCTTGAGCCGCCAGAGTAGGATAATAACTAGTCTCCATGGCTTGGCCGGTAACTTCCCAGAGACGCTGGCGCAGGTCCCCGCAGCTTCCTCCGTGCTGGAGGTGGCACTGGGGCCTAGACTAGAGCTGCAATATGATCTGGATGGGAAGAAGTGGGTCCTCACCAGCACTGGGATTTTCAGTCTGCCCCACTTCCCCTCATGCCAGGTGCGGAGTTAAGATGGCAGCTCCCAGCCTCTTTCTGACTTGGACAGGCTCAAATTTAGCTGTTCTCAGGATTATACTGTAGCCCACTGAATTTACTCATCAGTAGCTGAAATTGGTGCCCAACCATCTTTCCCCTTCCCCCCTCCCTCAGTTTTTGGAGAAATGGAACTTTCAATTCCAGCTGTGAAGTAGCTTCCAAGGTGGCTTGTGCTTCCAGTGGAGGATGGGCACCAACCTCCGTGGCATGGAGCACTCTACTTATGAGTCTTTTCTGCGGATGGACAGCTTACTCCTCCCACTCCTTCAGGGATGCTGCAGGATGCTCTTTTGTCCTCCTGGAGCCCCCAAACAGGTACCTCAGCTAGCTCCAGAGAATTCTGGGTGTTTGCTAACTGTCCTGTAGCAGGAGCTGACTCTAGGAGCTCCTTACTCACCATCATCTTGTTTGTTCTCCTAACATAGGGCGTTTTTAAGGCATTGGAATTGTTCTGCATGACCTTGTAATGATGGATCCAGGTCATTAAAACTTTTGTCAAAACCTATAAAAGTGTATGGTTCAAAATGTTAAACATAATGTAAACCATTGATCATGGTTAGTAGCAATGCTTCAATATTTGTTCATCAATTGTAACAAATTTATCATACTCGTGTAAGATGTTATCAGTAGGGGAAAACGTGAGAAGAGGGGAGGTGGGATACAGGGAATCCCTTATAGTTTCTATGTACCTTTTCTGTAACCTAAAGCTTCATTGAAAATAAAGTGAAAAAAGTAAGACACTAGGGGAACATACAGAATAAATTGTCATGGGACATAAAAGATAACATATCTTATGGTGATGAAAAGCACAATGAAAAAAAATACTCTACATGATGGAAATTAGTAGGGCTAGAAATCAGCTCTGTATTTTCTCTATCAAATAAAGTAATACAATAACTACCTCTTTGAGTATTGTATAAAAAGGAGTTGTGCCTTGCAGGATAAGAGAACTCTGCACTGAATTTGTGGCCTTGCTTGGAATTAAAGGTGGGTGTGGGAGCCTGCCAGAAGAGAAAAGGATCATTTATTTGCTTGCATAAACATATATTCATTTAGAGTGTTTGTGCATAGACTACTTCTACTCTCACCTCCACAGGGGAGATCAAATACAACAGATTGCATGTTTTACAAAAACCACACATGTCTAAATCCATTTTTACTAGTGGTAGGTTAAATTTACTTGGACTTAATGTGTAACACATTATCTGATTCATTTCAGTGACTGATCCATCCAAATGGTCTCCAAATCAGATTTATAGGAGTATAGAGGAAATACTTGGAATGAATCAATTTAAATGCTGTGTTGAAGAAAAAGGGACTTTTGTGTGAAATTCAGATTTTATGAATGTGCTTTCTTTCATCTGAGCAGAAATACCAGTGATAAATATAACATTAGCATAAGAAGTCACACGGAACATTAAAAGCTTTAACAGAAAGAGCACTTGAAATAATTTAGTGTGGGTAAACAGCACTACAGGCAAGTTTTTGGCAATGTGTGATAAACCACCAATTTTTTTTTTTTAAAGTCACAGAAATATTTCTAAATGTTCATTACACAGAATCTTGGTGAGTTCATGGGGGTTCTCAGAAGAATATTTTCAGAGCTGGATATTTTGCCATGATTGACTAGAAAGAATGAATATCTGCACACCTTAGCAAGAGTCTAATTTTTGAAGACAACTCTTCACAGGCAGTAACAGTTCAGTCAAACAATGTTCTGGTTCTTGATCATGACAACTATCAAACATAGTTAAAATTCTTTAGAAACAAAAAGAAGGGTGAATTTTTAAAGAAAGAGGGAGTCTTGAATGCTGGATGTTTTTGTTTGCTAAAGCCTGCCAAGGCAATGTACCCGAAATGGATTGGCTTTCTCAATGGGATTTATTAATTTATAAGTTTACAGTTGTGAGGCTGAGAGAAGTGTCCATTTCAAGGCATCCTCAGAAGATGCTTTCTTCCCAAGCTGCAGCTGCGAGCAGTCAGGCACATGGCAGGGCCCATGTGCCCTGCCAGTCTTTGCCTTCTTCTCCAGGCTCAGTTGCTTTCAGCTTCTGGCTGTCTCCACCTTTTTTCTTCTCCTGTGGCTTTCTCCTGGGTTCTGTTGATTTCAGCTTCTGGCTTCTGGAACTTCTTCTATCACCTTCTAGAAGTTTTTCCTCTTTGTCTTTGTAGCTTGGCCAATTCCAGTTTACAAAGAACTCCAGTAAGAGATTAAGACCCTCCCTGGGCTATGCCTTACCATAATTATCTAATCAAATGACCCTTACCTGGATTTAATATAATCAAAGGTTCACAATAAGTTGGCATCCACATCGCATATTTTTTTCCTCCTGTCTACTATCTTTTACCACCTATCCTGAATAGAAGCAAGACACATTTTGTTTGCATTTGGTTTGATAAAGAAAATAATTCTTCAAATAACCCATATTCTAGTTCTTAGAAAAATGAAAAACTATTGGTAAATACCACCAGATCCATTTATTTGCTGATGGAAGCTATTGAATAGCTATATAAGGAAGTCTTGATACAAATGTGAATGCAATATTTGAACTCATGATCATTAGGTAAGTGGTCAAGAAAAACCCTTCTAAAATTTGATAACATAATAAAACTTTCTAAGATATATAAAATGTCAACTCTACAAAGGATAATGCAGACAATACCAACACATGTTCCTAGAAAAAGCTAGAAAATTATAATATTTTAAAATCTTTCTGTCTTTCTGCTCTAAATCTCTTCTGGGGAAAGCAAGATGGAATGAATTACATTTTAGTGCAATTGGACCTGTGGATTCTTTGAAGTAGCTGCTAAACTGACATTCTCTCTAGACACAAATTTAACAATGTGGAGAATATGCAATTTACTGGTGTTCTAGGAAGACTGGGAAAAGATAACAAACCTGTTGGCAGTGGTCTCCAAAGGGAGACAGAGGTCAATCAAAAAATCCAACTGAGGATCACTCATTGACAGGGCACTGGAGAGAAAGCAATGGAAGAAGAGTGACAACCAAAAAGATGGACAAAGGATACAAAAGAAAGTGATGACTTTTGTCAGAGGGATGTTGAGATAAATGAAATGTCAAATTGGATTTTTCTGTTTTTTTTTTAACAAATCAATTTTATTGATACAATTAATAACTCATAAATCCATCTAAGGTGTACAATTGATGATGTTTGGTGCAATCACATATTTATGCATTCATCAAATCAATCATTCTTAGAGCATTTTCATTATTCCAATAATAATAATAATAAACAAAAAACAAGCAAAACTCATCACTTCAAAATCTCTCTATGCATCCTCTTCCTCTGTTATACATAGCCGCTATTCTTTCCCCCTCCCTAGTATATTTGTATTTCTATTTTGGAAAAACAGTCATATATATGGCATATCACCCATATTTGTATTTTACATGTGGTTTCACTATGTTATATGGTCTCATGTTACATTTTTTGGCTTTCCATCTAATAATATACATGACTGACCTTAGATCTACCCTTTCAACCACCGTCATACCCATATAACAGATCTGCTAGTTACACACACTATGATATGCTTTCACCATTTCTAGTCATTTCCAAAGATTTACTAACAACCTTTTTTACTAATTCTGCAGAGAGTAACCCTCGGATTTCCATTCTCTACCATCCTTCTATTTTCTGGTGACCTATATTCTAACTAACTCCATGAATTTACAAAATATATTTAGTTCATAATAGTACAGTCATACAGTATTTGCCCTTTTGTGTCTGACTTGCTTCATTCAGCATAATGTCCTCCAGGTTCATCCTTGTTCTCATATGCCTCACAACTTCATTTCTTCTCACTGCTGCATAATATTCCATAGTGTGTATATACCACAATTTGTTTAGCCATTCATCAGCTGATTGTCACCTGGGTTGTTTCCAGCTTTAGTAATGAATAATGGTGCTATAAACAAAGGTGTACACATATCTATTCATGTCACTGCTCTCAATTTTTCTGGGTATATGCCAAGTAATGGTATTATCAGGTCACATGGCAAGTCTATATTCAAATTCCTTAGGAACTGCCAAACTGTCCTTCACAGTGGCTGTACATTCTACATTCCTACTGACACTGAATAAGCATTCCTATCTCTCTTCATCCTCTCCAGAATTTACAGTTTTCTGACTCTTTAATAGTAGTCAGACTAACAGGTGTGAAATGATATATCATCATAGTTTTGATTTGCATTTTCCTAATTGCTAATGATGTTGGACACTCTTAAACTTGGCATCTTTAAATATTATGACATGAAACTAATACAACTTGTCATATGATAAGGATGATGGGGAACATGGTAAGAGCAATGAATTCCATGGGTATGTGCCCATTTCCACACATCATTTGCAGATGTGTGGAAATGGATTCCTTGATCATAAGCAATGTTGTATGGAAAGACATGGCAGTGGATAAGAAATTCGATGAGTCCATGGAAGGTAGTTTTGGAAGCATTCCGTGCAGGGAACACAAACCCATATCCATAGTATGTGTCTATTCCAGTTAAGACAAATCACTGCCGGTCCAATGTAATCAACCTGCCACCATGTGGCAGACTGATCGCCTCGGGGAATGGTGCCATATGGGGAGCTGAGTGTGGATCTCTGCTGCTGGCAGATTGGGCACTCAGCAGTGGCTGTAGCCAAGTCAGCCTTGGTGAGGGGAAGCCCATGTTGCTGAGCCCATGTTTAACCTCCATCCCTACCTCCATGACTACTTTGTTCATGAGCCCATTGATAGGAGTGGCTGGGGAAAGAAGATCGAGCATTAGCCACAAAGCAGGTCATCTTAGCCCCTTGATTATTAAAATCTTACTCTACTGAAATCACCCTCTGGTGAGCATTTATGTGGGACACAAATATTTTCATGCTTTTTGCCCACTCAGAATGGTCTATCCACATAGCTCTTCTCCAGACCTCTTTGTCCCCAGTTCCTATCATGTTCCTTCTAAGTCCCTGATCATCCAGCCAAACCATTGGCAATAGCCCGTGAATCAGTGTACAAATGTACCTCCAGTATTTCTTCTTCCAAGCAAAATGAACAATCAGGTGCTCTGCTTAAAGTTATGCCCACTGGAAGGATTTACCCTCACCACTGTCCTACAAGGAGGTTCAAGAAAAGGGATGCATACCTAAGGCTCTGCTACTGGGCCTTCTCTACTAAGCCCAGTAGTAGGCCAAAAGCTGTTTCTCAAAAGGAGAGTATTTATGTGCAAAGGATGGCTGAGCCTTGCCCCCAAATCCCAAGAGTCTACTTTGTGATTCTCCTATAGGGCCTACCAAAGGATCCAGATAGCAACTCTATTTGCCACTGAAACTTCCAGCACCATGGAATATGCTGGATCCTCTAGGCCAAGTAATAGTGCAGCTTGCATAGCAGCCTGAACCTGTTGCAGAGCCTCCTCTTGTTGTGGTCACCAATCAAAACTAACAACTTTTCTGGTCACTCAGTAAATTGGCCATAGTATATCACCCAAATGAGGAATGTGTTGTCTCCAAAACCCAGAGACTAACTAAGCATTGTGCCTCTTTTTTTGGTCATAGAAGGGTCCAGATGCAACAGTTTATTTTCACTTTAGGAAGGATATCTTGACATGCTCCACACCACTGGGCACCTAGAAATTTCACCAATGTTGAAGGCCCTGTATTTTTGTTAGATTTCTTTCTCATCCTGTCTCACACAAATGCCTTACCAATAAATCTAGAGTCTTTGCTACTTCTTGCTCACTAGGGCCTATCAACATGATATCATCAATTCAGTAGACCAGCATGATGTCTCGTAGGAAGGAGGGAGGATCAAGGTCCCTGTGGATAATATTATGGCATAGGGTTAGAGAGCAGATATACCCCTTAGGCAGGACAGTGAAGGTAGATTGTTGGCCTTGCCAGGTGAAAGCAAACTGTTGCTGGTGGTCCTTACTAACGGAACTGAGGAAAAAAAAATTGCCAGATCTATAGCTACATATCAGCTACACGGGGATGTGCTGATTTGCTCAAGCAATGTTACCACATCTGAGATAACAGCTGCGATTGGAGTCACCACCTGGCTAAGTTTATGATAATCTACTCTCATTCTCCAAGATCCATCTATTTTTTTCACAGGCCAAATAGGAAAGTTGAATGGGGAGGGGATGTAGTGGGAATCACCACCCCTACATCCTTCAAATCCTTGATGGTGGCACTAATCTCTGCAATCCCTCTAAGAATCCAGTATTGCTTTTGATTTACTATTTTGCTAAGTAGGGGCAGTTCTAGTGGCTTCCATTTGGCCTTTCCTACCATAATAGCCCTCAGTCCATAAGTTGGGGATCCAATGTGGGGATTCTGCCAGTTACTGAGTGTGTCTATTCCAATTATGCATTCTAGAAATGGGGAAATAACCACAGAATGTGTCCACGGACGCACTGGACCCACCGTCAGACAGATCTGAGCTAAAATTCCATCAATCACCTGACCTCCATAAGCCCCTACTCTGACTGGTGAACCACCTTTTGTACAGTTACTCTGTTAAAAGGCTGTAGGTCTCCTTGGGGAAAGGTTGGAGGAATATTAACAGTATAAATGTTGGCAGTTTAACAGGATCCTTCCCCGAGGGAACCTGGTCTTCTTCTCATTCAAGGGGCTCTGGGTCTGTAAAGTGTCTCAAGTCTGGGAATTTATTAAGGGGCCATGATTCTCTGTGTCTGTAATTCTAGTTAGTGTTTTGTTCAGTAGATGTAGAATTCTTCTGCTTATACAGATCCAGAAGGAATTAAGTACATTGCCTATCTATTTCACTTCTAGGTATTCCATGATCTATTAGCCAATGCCATAATTCTATGCTACACAGATTCTTGATTGCTGCTTTGTGTCTTCCTTTCATTGTGGTCACCACACCCACCTTGTCTTTGTCAACTAACTGCAGATACTTGACTCTTACCAGTCCGAGATCTGATCATCACCACAATGTTTAAGGATTCTAATTCCATTACAGCCTTCCATACAGTAATATCCATTTCACACATATTCCCCTGATTTCTGTCTATATCAGCAGGAAAATTCATACAGTTCTTTTAGAGTATAGCATACTTCCTCATAGGTCACACTGTGTATTTTGCCTCTGGGGGTTTGCTGTGATGTTAGCCTAGTAATAGTTCTGGAAGAGAAGAGGGGTGGTGGGTGTGGGTAAGGAAGAAGATTAGAAGTGTCTTGCCAGCTACTGACCTTAAGACATTCTTTTGCAGTTTCATCTGGTAAAATAGAATTCATCTCTTCAGGCAAGGGTTGGAAGGTAGGTTCCTCAGGGTAAGGTGGAGATTGGGTGGTGCATGCTGGAGTTTGGCTGGTACCTGCCTCAGGGCTGGGAGGAGGTCCAGACTTCGAGGTCCAGACTTCCTAAGGCAGACCAGAGGCTGGGCAAGGCAGACTTTAATTTGGCTGGTGCCCACATCAGGGCTGGAAGGAGGTCCAGACTCCCCGGGGCAGGCTAGAGGCTGCGTGATATAAGGTTGCCAAGTGTGTTCTCCACAGGGCAGACCATCATAGGTATATTTGGCAGTTTCAGCAGAATTTAGGGTTCCAGGGTCCCCACTGATATTATCATCTCATATGTCTCCTAAACTTTGGGGTCCCACTCCTTTCCGATCAGTGCCTTTACTTTAAGCACAGACACCCTGTGAGGTTGAGATTTTAGTTTCTTTTGTAACTCTGCTACTTGTACAATGAGTCTGAGTCTGGTTTTCAAATATCTCAACGCTGTGGCTGCAGGAAATAAGATTTTCTTTCAGAGCACACTGAGAACTTTCACATCATTCATGCAGCATTTAAGTTGTAAATTTGAAGCCTTTAGCTCACCTTTCTTTTGTAACTGTATCCAGAGTAATAGGAAGAGCCAGCCAACATCATTATACCTTTTGACTCCACAAAACTCTATTAAGGTGTTGAAAACACTCTCACCCAGATCCTTACCTCTTACAAGCATGGAAGTAGGGGAATCCAAGTGATGATATGTTGTGTATCTTCATTGCCAACTCATGCCATGGAATGTTAGTGGCCTCTTCATTTTTGGAAAGAGAATCATTAGTATACTTGAGTCCAACTAGAGTAAAGAGACAATTGCAAAACTACCAGAACCACTTCAGGCATCCCATGTTTAAGACTCTGTTACTCAAGAGCCACTGCTGGTACCAAACTCTATTAGTCAGAGTTCTCCAGGGAAACAGAATCAACAGTCAAGATCTGTAAATAATATGAGAATTTCTAAAATTCTCTCACAAGACCATGGGGATGCCTAGGTCCAGATTCCTTGGCAGGATACAAACCAGGGGCTCTGATGAAAGTCTGATGAAGTTTCTTTTATGAGTTTCTGAGAAACGTTGGCTGTCCAAAAGCAAGCTGGGAAATTTTCTCTGAACATTGAAATCATTTGCCCTTTTTAGGCATTCCACTGATTGGATAAAACCTCACTCATTACTGGGGGCAATCTCCCTAGTTGATCACAGATGTAATTAGCCTCCTATGCAGTAAACTCACTGATGACTAAGATCCGTAATGTTCTTGTACTACAATTAGTCCAGTGCTTGCTTGACCAAACAACTCTGCACAATTACCTGGCCAAGTTGACCCGTTAGCTTGAGCATCACAAGGATCATTCATCAGGGAATATGAAAAGTTTTATTTCTTCCTTTCCTATTTGGGTGCCTTTTATTTCCTTCTGTAGCCTAATCCTCTAGCTAGAGTTTCTACCATAATATTGAATAACAATGGTAACAGTGGGCATCCTTGTCTTGTTCCTGATATCAGTGGGAAAGCTTTCAGTCTTTTACTGTTGAGTATAATGCTAGCTGGTTTTTCATATATGCACTTTACCTTATTGAGAAAGCTTCCTTCTATTCCTATCTTTTGGAGTGTCTTTATGAAGAAAAGGTGCTATATTTTGTCAAATGGCTTTTCTGTATCAGTTGAGAGGATCATGTGGTTTTTGTTCTTCAACGTTTCAATGTGTTGTATTGCACTAATTGATTTTCTTCTCTTGAACCACCTTTGCATACCTGGGATAAAACCATTTGGTCATGTTGTGTAATTCTTTGAATGTTTTTTGGATTTGGTTTGCAAGTATTTTGTTGAGGATTTTTGCATCTATATTCTAGGAATATTGGCCTATAATTTTCTTTTATTTGTATTATCTTTATACAATTTTAGTATTTGAGTGATGTTGGTTTTATAGAATGAGTTTGGTAGTGATCTTTCCTGTTCAATTTTTTGTGGGGAGAGCTTGAGTAAGATTGGTATTAGATTGTCTTTAAATGATTGGTAGAATTCACTTGTGAAGCCATCTGTTCCCAGGCTTTTCAACCTGGGAGATTTTTGACAACTGTTTCAATCTCTTCACATGCGATTGGTTTGTTGACGTTTTCTATTTCTTCCAGGGTCAGTGTAGGTGGTTTGTTTGTTTCTATGAGTTTGTCCATATCCTCTACATTGTCTAGTTTTTTGGCATACAGATGTTCATAGTATCTTCTTATGATCTCTCTTATTTCTGTGGGGTCAATTGTAATGTCTCCCTCTCATTTCTGATTTTATTTATTTGTGTCTTCTCCTTTATTTTTTTTGCTTTGTCAGTCTAACTAAAGGTTTGTTGATTTAGTTGGTCTTCTCAAAGAATCAACTTTTGTTTTTATTAATTATCTGTATTGTTTTTTGCTCTCAATTTCATTTATTTCTGCCCTGATTTTTATTATTTCTTTCCTTTGGCTGGGTTTGGATTCATTTGCTGTTCTTTTTCTAGTTCCTCCAGATGTGTGGTAAGATCTTCAATTTTAGCTCTTTGTTCTTTTTTAATGTAATCATTAAGGGCTATAAATTTCCCTCTCAGCACTGCCCTTGCATTGGCCCATAGGTTTTGTGTTCTCATTTTCATTTGTCTCAAATATTTTCTGAATTTTCTTGCAATTACTTCTTTGATCCACTGATTATTTAAGAGTGGGTTGCTTATATTTTTGAATTTTCCATTTTTCTATCCATTATTGATCTCCACCTTCATCCCATTATGATAAGAGAAAGTGTTTTGTGTAATTTCAATCTTTTTAAATTGATTGAGTCTTGCCTTATTTCTCAACATATGGTATCATGAAGAAGGATATATGAATGCTTGAAAAGAGTGTATATCCTGATGTTTTGCATTGCAATACTCTATAGTTAAATTATCTGTCCGTTTATGTTCATTTATCATATTATTCAAACTTTCTGTTTATTTATACTCTGTCCAGATGTTGTATTCAGTACTGACAGTGGGATATTGACATCTCCACCTATTATTGTAGAGACCTCTATTTCTGCATTCAGTTTTGCCAGTGTGTGCCTCTTGGGCATTCATGTTAGGTGCATAAACATTTATTTTAGTTATTTCTTCTTGGTGAATTGCCTCTCTTATTAATATATAATGAACTTCTTCCTCCCTGTATTAGTCAGCCAAAGGGGTACTGATACAAAATACCAGAAACCTCTTGGCTTTTATAAAAGAGTATTTCTTTGGGGTAGAAGCTTACAGTTACCAGACCATAATAACTTATTTCCCTCACCAAAGTCTGTTGCCATGTGTTGGAGCAAGATGACTGCAGATGTCTGCAAGGGTTCATGCTTCCTCTTTCTCATAAGGCTCTTTGGTTCCAGCTTCTTCCAATATCAGCTATATGCTGGGATAAATCTCATCTCTCTCCCAGGGCTCATTTCTCTCCAGGCTCAGCTGCTCTACTCACTCCATAAGGCCAGCTGTAGACTATCTGGCAAACAGCTCATCTCTCTTCCCAGGGACTCTGCCATGTCTAAAGGAGCCTTGTATCCTTCCTCACATATCTGCTTCTCTGTGTATTTACTTCCTAGGGCTCCAATATGAAAACTCTAACTTTTTCTTCTGCTACGTCATTTTCTCTGTGAGTTCCTGCCCACCAATGGGGCAAAGACTCAATGTCCTACTGACGTGGCCCAATCAAAGCCTTAATCATTATTTAATCAAGAAAAAGTGAAAACTCTTAATGCAATCCAATCCTATATGTCCAGAGGAACAGATCAGTTATAATCCCTTATAACAGTTTTGCATTTAAAATCTATTTTGATTGGTATTAGTGTTGCTACTCTGTCTCTTTGTGCATGGAATAACTTTTCCAACCTTCACTTTTAACCTAGTTTTTTCCTTTTGTCTGAGATGATTCTCTTGTAAAATACCCATAGATGTCTCATATTTTTTTACCCATTTTATCTAACTATACGTTTTGATTGAGGAATGTATTTGTCAACCAAAGGGGTGCTGATGCAAAATACCAGTAATCTGTTGGTTTTATAAAAGGGTATTTATTTGGGGTGAAGCTTACAGTTACTGGCCATAAAGCATAAGTTACTTCCCTCACCAATATCTATTGCCATGTGTTGGGATAGGCTTCCTGGGTTCCTCTCTTCCTGGGGCTTGCTTCTCTCCAGGTTCAGCTCCTGTTATCTCCACAAGGCCAGCTGTAGATGATCAGGTGAATGACTTGTTCTCTTCCAGGGATTTTTCTCTTTCCTCACAACCAAGCTCCTCTGTGTGCTTACTTCCTGGGGCTCCTGCTCAAAATCTCCACCTAACTCTTCTGTCATGTCATTTTCTCTGTGAGTCCCACCCACCAAAAGGGCAGAGATCCAATGTCCTACTGACATGGCGTACTCAAAGCCTTATTCTTTATTTAATCAATTAAACCTCTGAATCCAATATAATCTAATATGCCCAGAGGAAAAGATCAGTTTACAAACAATCCAATATTTCTTTTTGGAATTCACCCAGCCATTAACATCAATATTATTATTTTAAAGGCATTACATCCTTCACCCATTTTGTCATTGGCTTTCTATTAGTGTATTGTACTGTTATGTGTCTTTTTATCCTTTAACTTACCCTCCCCAATTATCTTCCTTTCTATACTCTTCTCCAAGTCTCTCTCTTGTAATTGTGATTTTTTGATAATATATTCTATCAGTTTTTATTTGTCTGTGAAGACTCTGAACTCACCCTCATTTTTGAAGGACAGATTTGTCAGATAGAGATTTCTCAGTTCAGTTTTTCTCTTTCATTACCTTAAATACACCGTACCACTTTCTTCTTGTCTCCATGGCTTCTGTTGAGATATCAGCACATAATCTTATTGAGTTTCCTTTGTATGTGATGCTTTCCTTTTCTCTTGCTGTTTTCAGAATCCTTTCTTTATCTCTATTTGTCCTTTTGAATAGTAGGTGCCTCAGGGTAGCTTATTTGGATTTATTCTATTTATGGTACATTGTCCTTCTTGGACATAGGTATTGATGTCTTTCATCAGGCTTTGGAAGATTTTGGTCATTATTTCATCAGATATTTTTGCCATTCTCTTCTCCTTCCAAGACACTGATAATGCATATATTTGTGTATTTTGCATTGTCATTCAATTCTCTGAGACCTTGTTGCATTTTTGCCAACCTTTTCCCTTTCTGTTCTCCTGTCTTCCCTAATTCAGATGTTTTTGTCTTTGAAATCACTATAAAGTCTGTCTTTGAGGAATTCAAATCTGTTCTTAAGTGCCTCTACTTTATTTTTAATCTCATCCCTTGTGTCTATCATTCACTTAAGCTCTGTTACTTTTCTTCGTAGGCTTTCAAATTGTTCTTTATGTTCACCCAGTGTCTTCTAAACATCATTTATCTCTTCAGTCATATTTTCTTTCAGTTATTTGAATTGACTTAGGAGAGTTATGTAATTATTGTTGATTAATTATAGCAGAGATGGTTGCAATCATGGAAATGACTCTATCAGCATGTCTTCCCTTCTTTATCTATCCCACTCTAGATTGATTGTTTCATAGAGAAAGTAGGACATAGTGTTGTATGCCACCCAGTGTGTACATGTCTTCAAACATCTTTTATAAAATCATAGGCTAACAGACAGTGTTGAATCCAGACTTGACTGATACCCAATTTTATAAGTAGACGGACACCTTTCTAAAAGGGGAAGAGGGTTCTGATGTAGATTCAGTACTCAGAATCTGCTTCACCTGCTTACATAGGATTTCCTGGAATCTGAATTACAACTGTGGGGTTGGGCATCAAACATGCATTAGAAACCCCATTTGACCCTACTTGCTACCAGAGACCAGAGATATTTGCATGGTATGCAATGGTTATTATAAGAAAGTACCACTAAAATACTGCAGGAGATGGAGGTTAATTCTAAATCTACATGTACAGTCCTTAGGCATAATATGTGGACACGTTGCTGCATATACTTCTCTCTGTGTGGGAAAGACCTACAAATACTCCTGTGGTACATGATGTTGGGAGTCATACCAAGTTTGTGACCACAACATGAGAAAAGAGAAAAAGGAAGAGAAAAATGAACATGCATATGTTCATTCATTAGTGAAACAAACATTTACTGAGTGCATTCTATGCCAGACATAATTGTAGCAGCTGGAGAGAAGGTAGTGAACAAAAACCAAGTCCCCAGCAACATAGAATTTCATCTCATTCATTTAATTGATGAAGCTATAAAATAAGTTTCTGAGAAGCACATTTGGTAAACTAGGTTGGCTTATGCCTTTGATTGTAGAAGCACCACTTGATTGGAAAAGTTAGAATCCACTAGGGACACTTGGGTCATGTCCCTAAACCTTGCTCTCACTGAATTAAATTTGAGACAAGATGAGAAAAAGGCAATAATGGAATCAGGAATCAGGACCTAACCATTGAGTTTGGAAACTGATTCACACCTGAAGCAATGGAGGTGATTCAGGAAGGAACTAGCTCCTAGATGTCAATTTCTGACAAACAGCATTGGGGCAATAGGGGAGTTCAGGTTTTCCACTTCTCTTCAGGTTTCTCCCAGAATGCACCTCACAGGCCACTGTATGCTTAGGAAAAGATTCCGGAAGAATCAAATTACTACCAGCTCCTTGTGTGGTGAATATTCTCAGCCATTTGTCTCAATTGTGGAAACAATGGATATGTTTCTTGAGTCTGCCTACCTTGGTACCAAAGAAATTAAAGTCTATGAATTAGGTAAGTGAGACTCATTAGCCATTCTACCCCAAGAATAGATAATTCTTGAAGACACACCAAGCCCCCCTGAAAGAGACAGAATCCCTGGAGGAGAGGGTAAGGTGAGCAGGGGCTCATCTATTCTTGCTTTTTGCCAGTAGAAGACATAGCGATATGTGCTGGCAATGAGAGAGAAGTACGGTGTGGTAGTTTGAGGCATTTATGAAGCCCAGAAAGGATCATTTCCTTAGGACTAATCCACTCCTGTGGGTTTGAACTTGTTACAGATAGTTCCTTTGATTTTTGGACACTTTTTTCAGCCTCAGAACTGTAAGCTTGCAAACCAGTAAGTCCCTATTGTAAAAGCCAGCCCATTTCTGGTATATTGCTTTCAGCAGCTTTTACCAAACTAAAACAGAAAGGTAGCAAAAGATACAGACTCAAAATTCACCTCATGTTCCATGCTTTCAAATCCTAATGCTGCTAGGTCTGATCTAAAATATCAACCTCATAGCTCTCAGGCCCTTCCCTTCCCCTCCCTGCCCCAGGCCCACCAAGGATAATGCTGGTTCTTGATTGTATTAGAGCAAATGAGGGTTAATTAATATCTTGTACTGTCCAAGAGGAGAGGGAATCTCTTTGGGCTAAGGGACTAGAATGGCGTATACATTGACAACCCACAAAAAGGACCTGAGAAAAATAACAGGGGGGTGATTCGTGCCTCCTGAAAACTGAAGGTCGTAAAATGAGGGGGTAGTCTTTCCGAAACCCATACAAATTTGTGAATACAAAATTAGGAACCTAAGAGAATATTTCTTTAGAGTGAGAAAAGAAATCAGAAAATTTCAAATTTTAAAATGCTGACAAATCCATAAATATTGCAAAAGCCATAAAAATAACATGATTTCACTGCATACTCTTTGATAACCTCTTCATAAACATAGATTTGAAATATATTCTATGAAGAGAATAGGAAGAAAATATAGCAACTAGCATTTTTGGTCAAGGTGTTTTATTTTTAATTAGTAATGTCATATAAATTTTAAAATTGATATCAGATTTGGAAAATTCTCTACCAAGTTGCTGTCATATAGGATCTGCAAGATTTCAGGGATTTTCAAATTTCTCTGGGTTGTGCCACTGCTAATTACTCTTTGAATTGTTGACATTCATTACGCAGCTTGTCCTTTTTATATTATCTTTCATCTGTGTTGACAGTTTGTGTAAAATTAGCAAAAGTTTAAATCTTGTCCCAATATTTACATATGATTCACTCCTCTTCATTAATTAGATCATCAAATATTCCAAAAGACTATTATCTAGATATGTCCAAAATTTACCTCTTCTACTTAATGAATTCCTATTTTGGTATAATTTGAGTATGATTTGGCTATAATTTGATCCTCAAGAGGAAAAATCTTTTCTATAGATTTCATTGGTCATCTTTATCAATTTTGTTTCACATTTCATTAAATTTTTCAGAATTTTTCTCATCTCTAATCAGTAACTTTTATTTTGTTTTTGTAAGGTACCAGGGGTCAGGGATTGAACCTGAGACCCCCTATGTGTGAAGTCGATGCTCACCCCCTTGAGCCACATCCACTCCATAAATCAGTAGTTTTAAATTTGTCAAAGAGGATAAACATCACACATATCCAAGCCAGTGTTTATAATTTCATCATAAAATGCTCTTAAACATTGATCCACATGCAGTTGAAATTATGTATTCACAACATAATATTCCATTTCATTAAAAAGGCATTATGGATTTTAAATGGAATATTCTGTCTTACTGAGAATATTCCTGACAGTAGAAAAATTAAGTTTATGAAAAATATCCCACATACAACTTTTCCATACTTTTCAAAACTTGTTTTCCTCTTTCTCTTCCCAAATCCATCCAGTATTGAACTCATGAGTCCCATTCATAAGGCAGTGCAGTCTCTGGTTATTCACCTTCATGTTAGACAGATGAATGGTTATAGCAAGCAGTAGGAATATTCCTAGAAGCTCTTCCTAGCTAGTTCACAGAAGTAATCAGAAGTAATCAGTATAAAAATCTCCTACTAAGCATAAATTAAAATGTCCATGTCTTACTGTGCCAGAGCTTCTATGACAAATATCACACAATAGGCTGACTTAAACAACAAGCACTTATTGTCTCTTGGTTTTGGAGGCTAGAAGTCCAAAATCAAAAAGAAGGTAAGACAGTGATTTCTCCCAGAGGTGGTAGCATTCTGGTGATGGCAGTCCTCTGTCACATGATGATGTCCTTGGTCTTCTCCTGTGGCTTTTTCTCTGACAGTATCAAATCTCCCCTGACCTAGATACTGCTGTGAAGGGATTTTGTGGATATAATAAAGGTCCTAAACTACTTGACCATTACGACAGTTTGAGATTGTTAATGAATCCCAAAAAGAGAAATACTATGTTTGTAAACTAATTTATTCCTTTGGGTGTGATATCCTTTGATTGTGTTAAATTCAGTGAGGGGTTGCCGATTAAGTTTACTTGATAAAATCAATTTAAGTCTTCTGATTGGACTGTGTCAGTAAGGATAACTCAAATTGAGTCCCCACCCCCTTGGGGGCTGATATAAATGGGCACTAACTCAAGAAGACATACCACCAGGGAAGAGAACTTTGTCATCTTTTTTTTTAAAAATAATTTATTGAAGTATAACACTCATACATAAACATACATAAATAATAAGTGTATAATAATAGTTGTGAACTTACAAAGCAAACATATATAACATCATACAGGACTCTCATAACTCACCCTACCACCAATAACTTGCATTGTTGTTAAACCTTTTTAACTAATGAATAAAGAGCACTGTCAAAGTATTACTACTAACCAAAATATTTTTGGCCCAACCAACCCTATTACTATCTTTATATCATTTATATACGAACATACATAAACAATTAAGTGTATAGTAAAAGTTGTGAACTTACAAAGCAAACATGCGTAACATTATACAGGGTCCCATATATCAAACTGCCTCCAACACTTTGAATTGTAGTGACAAGTTTGTTACAAATTCTGAAAGAATATTGTCAAAATCATACTTCTAATCATCGTTTTTATCTTAACATTTGATGTGTTTTCCCCCAACCCACCCTATTTTTTTTTTAATATTTTTTTATGACAGAAGTTGTAAACTTATAAAACAATCATGCACATGTGCAGAATTCCCAGACAACATCCCTCCATCTACACACCACACTGTGCTGGAACATTTGTTACATATAAGATAATATCATCTGATTGTTACCATGTCCATAGTGTACATTTGGCTCACATTTTCCATATTGTCTCAGTATCAACACAGTACATCTTTGGCATAAATGCAAGAATATTATATATTATATTAACCACAGCCCATAGGTCATTCCAGGTGTATTTTTCCCATGCTTCTCCACATTCCCAACACCCTGCAGTGGTGATGTACATTTGCTCTAGCTCACAAAGGACACACTTGCATCTGTACCATCAATCACAATTCTCATCCACCTCTTGGTTTACTGTGCTATTCAGTTCCTAGCATTCTGTCAATTGGCATTTACATACCTAGACTACCATTTTCAGTCACATCCCCATTTATAAACTAGCTGTTATTCACTATGTGTTACCATCCACTCTATACATTTCCACACATTTACAGCAAAGCTAATTAAAATTTCTACATACTTTAGACATCAGTAGTCCATCTCAGTCTTCCTCTTATCTCATTTAAGAATCCACCACCTACCACAGTCTTAATATTTTCCTACAATTTCTTCTAGAAGTTTTAGGGTTCTTGCTTCTACTTTTAGTTTTTTAATCCATTTTGAGTTAATTTTTGGATAAGGCATGAGATAGGGGTCCCCTTTCCTTCTTTTGACTATGGATATCCGGTTCTTTCAGCAACATTTGTTGAATGGAATGTTCTGCCCGAGCTGTGTTTGTTTGATAGGCTAGTCAAAAATCACTTGACCATACATGTGAGAGCCTGTTTCTGAACCATAAATTTGGTTCCATTGGTCTATTTGTCTGTCTTTATGCCAGTATTATGCTGTTTTTACCACTATAGCTAGGTAATATGATTTAAAGTCTGGAGATGAGGGTTTGCTTTTCCTTTTTATGATGTTTCTAGCTATTCAGGACCCCTTATCTTCCAAATAAATTTGATGACTGTGTTATCAAAAAAATTTTTTAATGCTGGTGGAATTTTTATCAGGATTGCTTTGAATCTATATATCAATTTGAGTAGAATTGACATCTTAATGACATTTAGTCTTCCAAAACATGGAATGTTCTTCCAGTTATTTAGGCCTTTTTTGATTTAACATTGAGTTACAGTTTTTTTTAATACAAGTGCTTTACATTGTTGGTTAAGTTTATTCCTGACTATTTGAGTTTTATCTGTCATATTACATTTTCACCATTCTTTTTGACACTTTCAGTTACTTTAATTGGTATAATCTTCATTTCTAGACTCTCTTCCAGGTCTCTCTGTTCTGTCTTTTTTTTCAGGCTCTAGGACAACCTTTAGTATTTCCAGAAAATTTGGTCTCTTGCTTGGAAATTCTCTCAGTTTCTGTTTATCTGTAAATATTCTAATCTCGCCCTCATTTTTGAAAGACAGTCTTGCTGGATATAAGATTCTTGACTGGAAGTTTTTCTCTTGTAGTATCTTAAACATATCAGACCAGAGTCTTCTTGTCTCCATGGTTTCTGGTGAGAAATCAGCATTTAATCTTATTGGATATCCCTTATACCTTATGCATTGCTTTTCTCTCGCTGTTCTCAGAATTCTCTTTGTCTTTGGCATTTGACATTCTGATGAGTATGTGTCTCAGAGTTGGTCTATTCAGATTTTTTTGGATGGGAGTACATTGTGCTTCTTGGACATGGATATCTATGTCCATCAATAGGGATGGGAAATTTTCTACCATTATTTCTTCAAATATACCTTCTATCCCTTTTCCATTCTCTTCTCCTTTTGGGACACCCATGACATGTATGTTTGCATGCCTTTTGCTGTCATCTATTTCCCTGAGACCTTGTTCAATTTTTTCCATTCTTTCTTCATCTGTTCTTTTGTATGTTCACCTCCAGAAGCCATTTCTTCAAGCTCACCAATCCTTTCACTTCCTCTTCAAATCTGCTATTATATGATTCCATCATTTTTTAAATTTCATTGATTGCACCTTTTATTCCCATAAGATCTGCTATTTTTCTATGTATGCTTTCAAATTCTTCTTTGTGCTCATCCAATGTCTTCTTAATAGCCCTAATCTCTTTAGCCATCTCATTCAATTTACTAAGGAGATTTGTTTGAACATCTATGATTAGTTGTCTCAACTAATGTCATCTTTATGTCATCTGGGGACTTATCTTGTTCCTTTAACTGGGCCATAGCTTCCTGTTTCTTGGTGTGGAGTGTAATTTTTTGTTGGTGTCTTCACATCTGGCTTACTAGAGTATTTATTCTGGGTGCAGTTTTTCTCTTTAGTTTAGGGATTCCTGCCCTTTCTCCCTTGCTGGTTGTGCAGTAGGAGCCAAGGTTGTAATTGGTACTATAAGCTATGGAGGCTCAAGCTACCCTCATTGCACCAGGGACTGATGAAGCTTCTCCCAACTTTCTCCTTTGCCTGGAGTAGAGTCACAGCTATGTGGAATAATCCAAGTCATGCAGGCCTAGATTGTAGTTGCCCAGAGAGACTGATGAAGCTTCACACCCCTTTCTCCTCAGTCTGGGGTGGGGATGGAGCTGCAGGTATGGGCAGCAATCTATGCAGTGTGGGTTCAAGATGACCACAGTAGTGCCAATAGACTTCCAGTTTTCAGTCTGTGCCATCAAAAGGTACATGCAGTTACTTGGATAGACTGGTGCAGGGTCTACCGGCCTCTTCCTTGCCAGAGGTGGGGTTGATCTGGGTGAAAGAAACTTTTCTACTGTCACTGCAATTTTCAGTCCTGGCTTCCCCCCATGCTGGGGGCAGAGTAAAAATGGTGGCCACAAGTCTCTTTCTGACTTGGGCAGATTCAAACCCCAGCTGTTCCCTGGGTTATATCTTAGCCAGCTGAGTCTAACAACCAGTTGCTGAAATCAGCAGCCAAAATGTCTCCTCTTCCCCTGATTTTGGGAAATGGAGCTTCCAATTCCAGCCACAGAATAGATACGGGGGTAGCTAGTGCCACCAGAGTGGATAATCACTGGCCTTCACAGCTTGGTCAATAATTTCCCAGAGAGGCTATTGCAAGTTCCTACAGCATCTTCCTTGCTGAAATGCTTCCTCCCTCAGCACTGGGGCCTAGACCACAGCTGCAATCTGATCTGCTTGGAAAGAAGCCATCCCTACCAGCACTGTGATTTTCAGTCCACCCCCCCCCCCCTTCCCCTTGGGCCAGGTGCAGAGTTAAGATGGCAGCTACTGGCCTCGTTCTGACTTGCACAGGCTAAAACTTTAGCTGTTCTCAGGATTATACTTTTAGTCCACTGAATATTCTCATCAGTAGCTGAAAGTTGGTGCCCAATTGTCTCTTCCTCCCCCAGTTTGGGGAAGTGGAGCTTTTAATTCCAGCATTGGAACCACTTCCCAGCTGGCTTGTGCCTCCAGTGGAGGATGGACACTGGTCTCTGGGGAGTGGAGTGCTCTACTTACGAGTTTTTTCTGCAGATGAGCAATCTTCCCCTTCCGTTCCTTCTAGTATGTTGCAGGATGCTCTTCTGGTTTCCTGGAGCCTCAAATTGGTGCTCCAGCTAGCTCCAGATAGCTCTGGGTATTTACTAACTGCCCTGTAGCAGGAGCTGACTCTAGGAGCAACTTACTCTGCCACCATCTTACTGGTTGTTCTCAACTTTGTCATCTTTTATCCTGCCACATGACAGAAAATGTTGGAGATTTGAGCCCAAAGGGTATCGGGAATGAAAGAAAGAGAGAAAGGAGAAAGAAACAAAGAAAAAGAAAAGAGAGAGAGCTGGGATCAGGGGGTCTGTGAGTAGAGACTCATCAGACAACTTATTGTTCACAAGGGGTTCTATATATACCCCAGTCTACATGAGAACAAGTATGCAGTTAATGATTAGCATTACTAAGGAACTCAAAAAATCTTATCTCAAGATACAAAATCTAAGTGTTCTATTTACTACTAAAAGTTACCTGGTCATTTTTTTCTTTCAGCCTTTAACAACTTCATCCTGTTTGCCAGGAACTCTTAATTACTGCATTCCTTAGGTAGCAAGTAGCCATGGAAATAGTACGTCTTTCTTTGTGAGACCACTATGCCTCAGTTTCCAACAAGAAAAGAGAAGGCTCAAACAGCTAGAGCCCAGGGAGAGATGGACCATTTGCCTGACAGCTTACAGCTAACCTTAGGAAGAGAGCTGAGACTGATATAGGAAGCCCTGAGAGATGGACCTTAACAAGGAAATTGAGATGAGAGATCAGGCAGAGATCAGTGAGTATCTTACTTCAACATTTGGCAACAGACATTGGTGAGAAAGCAACCTTGAGTTGGATTCTTTATGGCCTTGTAATTGTGAACTTATACCCCCAAATAAATACCCTTTATAAAAGTCAACAGATTACTGATACTTTTCATTTGCACCCCTTTGGTTGACTAATACAACCTTAAAATAGGAAGATGACCAAGGCTGGCCTGGCCTAATCATTTGGTCCCTTTTAAAGCAAAGAGTTTTCTATAGTGGGTTTCAGAAGAGAAGGTCAATGAGAAATGCCTTAGCTTTCCTGAAAGAAAGCAAATTACCATATTGTAAACCATCTATGGGGGCCACATGAGGACACTTATCCCAGACAAGACCTCATTCTTAATCAACACCTTGATTTCATCCCACTGAGACCCTAAGACGACAACCCAGCATATCATGCCTAGTAGACAGACCTAAAAACTCTGAAAGGTAATGAAGTTATATTATATTAAGCTGCTAAGTTTTGGTCATTGCTATGCAGCAATAGAACATGATTCTACTATCTTTCTTAGCAGAAGGAGTTGAAGAGAGAATGTGCAACAAAATTAGATGGAGATTTTGGACCTAGGAAACTGTGCTAAATTGAACTGTGTAGTCCAGTTTGGACATGCCCTTGGTCTTGGTCTGCATTCTGTTGAGTATGGACTCTGCAAATAGAAACTCTTCAAGATATTACTCCAATTAAGGTGTGGCCTCTAATGAATCGGTTGGGATTTTACCTGTATTACTGGAGTCCTTTAAAGGCAGAGTGAAAGTCAGACAGAGAGAGAAGCCAGAAGATGCTGCCATGTGCTTTGCCTTGTGACAGAAAGGCCAAGGACCAAGGATTGGTGATAGCCCCAGAACAGCCTTTGGGGAGAAAACATCACCTTGCTGACACTTCAATTTTGGACTTCTCCTAGTCTCAAAGCTGAGGCAATAAATTCCCATTGTTTAAGCCAACTCATTGTATTTATTTTACCTGCTGGGAAATTCAAAAAGGAACACTGATGGATTTGGAGGGAGGAATAGGGTGAATAAAGGACTAATCTCAATTGCCCAGGGATATAGGCAAGGCTCTTTAGCCTTGGCAAGAGTGCTGGCTTTCAGAAGGACAGTATGGTGAGGAGCTGGAATATCCTGAAAAGGCAAAATGGCCTCTTTAGATATGGTCAAAGTAGAATGTTGAGAAGTAGGAAAATAGTGAGCAAATCAAATAGAAAGTGGTTTTTCTGTATGGTTTGCACATTGACTCTGCAGCTTTTCCACACAAAAGCTTTGGTAAAACCTGTATTGCTTGAAGATACTCTTGCTGTAACTGGATGCTTTATGGTATGAGTTGAAAGGACTGAATTTAGTTTTAAGTTTGGAATGGGACCAATACTGTGGGGAGCCAGTTATAATTGGAAAAAAGTTGTTCTTAGGTAAGGATGTACTAAGAGCCAGCTAACTTCAATCATGATTTCAACTTGAGAGTGTAAAATGTATTGTGAGTAAAATATTCATGCCGAATAATGTAAGTATAGATGTTTGAAAAAGAAGAGCATGCTGTGAGATCACAGGTACCACCAGGGAAACAAGGTGGCATTTGTTTTGATGAATCCTCCAAGATTCAGGGCCTGGAACTCTGCTTTCATCTCAGAGGCTTAATTTATTCAGTTTATGTGGAGGGGTTCCATCTCTTGGGGAAGAGGAGGGCCAGAGGGAGAGAGAAACCCAGTGTTTTAGATTGCCAAAGGGTTGCCAATGCAAAGTACCAGAAATGTGTTGGCTTTTATAAAGAATATTTATTTGGAGTAAAAGCTTATGGTTACAAGGTCGTGAGAAGTCCAACTCAAGAAAGAGGTGCTCCCATGAACTGGAGCAAGACGGTGAGCAATCTCTGCCTCATCTCTCCTTTCCCTCTGGGCTCTTCTTCCTCTTGAGCGATGTGGGCTCAGTCTCTTCAGGCTTCATGCTTAAGTGATCCTTTCACCTGGTATAGCGCTTATCTCTCTCTGGGCCTCCTGTATCAGTCTAGCTGTTTTGCTCTCTTCCCAAGTTCAGCTGTAGATATATACCAGGACTGGTCTTCTCTTGAGCTGCTCCATGGGCCCAACCTTTTCAGGCCTTTGTGCTTAAGCAATCCTCTTTCTTACACAGAGGATCAAACATGGCAGTTTCCTTTTTCCTCTGTCTTTCTGAGCGATTCTTCCTCTGTGTTCTCTTTGTATCAGTCCCAGCAAGGGGGCAGTGACTCAACTTGAGTCACGCCTCACTGTTGTAGTTCAATCAAAGCCCTAAAGCTATCTTATCAAGTAATCCAATCAAAGGTCCCTAGGCTGAATTTAATGCAATCAAATGGTATCTCACCCAGAGAAACAGATTAGTTTACAAACATTCTTTTTTTCCTTTTGGGATTCATAAAATAATTTCAAACTGCCACACTCAGTATTCAAGTTCCCTATAAAAATATTTGCAAATGAATGCAAATTTACAATGAGAAATATAGTGATGAAAACACTATTCCTGCTGGTCTGATCTTATTTCCCACCAGGAAACAGATATACACAGGAAGACAAACTGTAAAAATAAGGTACCATGATAAATTTAAAGCAGAGTATATTAGTCAGTCAAAGGGGTGCTGATGTGAAATACCAGAAATTGATTGGTTTTTATAGAGGGTATTTATTTGGGGTAGGAGCCTATAGACACCAGGCCATAAAGTCTATTTTCATGGGTTGAAGCAAGATGGCTGCCAACATCTGCCAACACCCAGGTTCAGGCTTCCTGGGTTCCTCTGGGCTCAGCTCCTCTGTTTTCTCCACAAGGTCAGCTGTAGAATATCAGGCAAATGGCACTGTCTCTCTCCCTGGGGCTCCAGCTTCAGCATCAAACTCCAACATCAAAACTCCAACATTAAAAGCCCTTAACTCTGTCCTTTACCAGACCTTTATCACCCTTAAGTGGGTGGGAACTCAATGCCCTACTGACACAAGAGGTTAACATAATTACTTAATCAAGTAAACCTATGGACCCAATATAATCTAATATGCCCAGAGGAAAAGATCAGTTTACAAACATAATCCAATATTTCTTTTTGGAATTCATCAATAATATCAAACTGCTACACAGAGAAAAGAAATCATGGTGAATTTTCCAATGTTTAGTTGTGTCAGGCTCTGATAGCCACATATGACTATCAGCACATCAGGGATACACCTGCCACTCCACCTGTAGTTATATGTTTCTGTCCTAAATAATAATCATGACACGTTTTCTGGATAAATACATCTGTTCTGGCACTGAACATATTCTTCCAATATGGTGCCCCTTATTGGAATCATCCATCTGGTACAGTATTTGTAAAACTACATTATTAATTTGTTGACTTAGACCATAAACTCTTTGAGGTTAGAGCCAAGTCTCAATATTCTTTACAACCCAAGCAGCCAGCAAAGCTCCTGACAAATTAGTGGATCTGCAATAAATGGTTGCGAATAAATTACCTGATAATCAATGATAAATAAATGAATAAATACATGAATGAATTATACAGGTGATATTTTATACCCATCATCATCTTTTTTCTACTCCTCATTTTCCTGACATGATGAAAGTGCCTGGTATACCAGTAACTTTGTTGTTTGACACTAAGTAAATTAGTATCAATTCTCTGAAGGTTCTGCAAATATGCTCAGTAATTTCTCATTTCAAAGGGGACAAACATCTTTGTTCATCTTTGTCCTGTCATCTTTAATCTCTATGTGTTGACTATCAGCAGAATCATGTCCCTTTTCAACCATAGATCTACTCCAACTTAGTCTCTCTTATCTGTAATCTACACAAGCTGTTTGTTGTATTATAGCCTTCCCAGGTGTCATAGGAGTTTACCAAACAGTAGGCAAAGGAGTTTTGCCTAGTCCACTCTCTTACCATTAATCTCCATTTACAATCCATGCTGATTTTTAATATCTTAACAAATTCATAATGCATGTCATACATAACCTTCCTTTTTATTTCAACTACCTTCACCCTGCTTATTGCATTTGACTTATTCTTTCTCCTTCTGAACTTTCCCTCTTCAACCTATCTTGCATTAAGCCACAAAGCACAACTTGTGAAAATTTTTTCATCATGTAAATTGCCTGTTTAAAATATGCAGTGGGTTTTACTGGTTATGGAACAGAGTCCGGATTTTCAAAAATATTCAGAAATACCACAAATTACCTTTCAAAGTTCATATTTTATGATGTTCCTATGAGACTATTTTCCACAGATAGCCTTAACCACACATGCCCTTGCTATGCATAGAATATGCATTTTCACTTTGCCTTTGTTCACAACAGTTTTTCCCACTGTCAGTATATTTCCCATTCCTCTTTCCTTCTGTCTTTCAAGGTCCACAGTTCTACCTAAAGCATTTTCTAAATTACACCTCCAATGGATATTACTACCTCCTCAACTCCATTTATATTAACAGTAGTTTGTGATTTCTTCTGAGTCTGCCTTTTAATCTCTCGTATTGTCCTGACTACAATCTTGTTCCTTAAGTGTTTTACTCTCTATTGAAAATGAATCCAAAAATGGTAGGGCAGAGAAGGTCACAGCTAAAAGGCAGTATTTCCTTCATTTAACCAGAGCTTAAAACAGTTAATATCACAAACCTATAAGGATGAATGTGATAGACATTGTCTCCACCTTCACGGATTTTATGGACTGGTGGAAGAAAAGTATAGGGCACAAATGAACGGAAACGTAAATATAAAATAACATCAAGAAAAGGGCTCTCAAATAGAAGTGCAGTGTGTATACATAGAGAATGAACAGGAAGGAATGTTTTAAATTGAAAAATGAAAAAAGTGGTAAGGAAATGTCTTTTTGAGAATTAACATTTAATGAAGCTTTGGAGATATGCAAATCTCTTCAAAGCTAGGTTCTTGAAATACAAAATAAGGTATGTATTGTCAGAGATACATAAGATACAACCAATATGAGAACTCTGAGCTTGAGTGATTTTAAACAGGGAAATAACAAAAGAAATGATTGATCAGAGAAGAGCAGCTATAGGTTAAAGGAAATGTTTAGTTAATACAAAGAAGAAGGTGTGTGGGGGGGGGTAATTTTCTCTTTAGAGATTAGTGATCAATTATTCTACGTAATTATTATTTGATACTTCTTATATTTTACCAGAAGGCAACACTCCCTGTTTTTCAGAAATATTACTGCCACCCAAGTGAATATTGGGTTCCAAGTTAGCATGTAAGTTGTGAGGCAGGGGCAGGGACTTAAAGAAATGTGGACTCATCCACTCTCAGGAAGTTCAGTGATAAGGCAGCCAGAAAGATATTTTGAGGAGTACCAATACTAACCTCAGGAACTCGGCCTCATAGCTTTCTTTATGCCGTACTGAATGTGAGGCCCACATGATGTCTTATTGTTGGAGCTTTATGAAATTGTACTTTAATATTTTGCTTCTGCCCTCATGAAGAATAACCCCAATGAACAGTAGCCAGCTAAGATAAACACACATTTGCTGAATAGTGCTGAGAATTTTATCCATTACATCAATATAGTCCACCTGAAGCTTCTCATGAGTTGTTTCTTTTAAATTTAGCACCAATAGAAAAATTCTCTCCATTGAAGAACTGGCAGGCTTCCCCATTTCTAATAATGAAAACTATGCCATTTATCATTTTCTCCTTTTGCCTTGGATATCAGGAATTTCAGAACCACAGCTGAAACTTAACCATAGACACTGGATTAACCATTCACGAAGGTTAGTATGCTGTGCCTTATATTTTCAGAACTCTCAGTTTTGTACTCAGATTTTGTTAGTCATTGTTACAAATTTGATATAGGCACCCTAAAATCTCTTTGGGAAGAAATAGCATATTGATAATCCAATACATAAATATAGATTAGAATACTTCTCAGCAATATAAAGAGCAAATACAACACAACTTATATAGTTTTTTTTTTAGAGGACATTCAAGGGATTGAACCTGGGACCTTGTACATGCAAGGCAAGTGTGTAACCACTAAGCTACACCTGCTCACTAGTTCAATCTTAAGGGCATTATGTTGAGTGAGAAAAAGCCAATCTCAAGAGGTTACATACTGTATGCCTCAATTTATATAACAACCTAGAAATGATGAAGTTATAGAAATGAAGACCATATTAATGCTGGCCAGGGACTAGGGATGGGAGAGGGAAAGGGATGGGTAGAACTACAAAGGGGTAGCATGTCTTTGACTTGGTGGAATAGGTCTGTTTCTTGATTGTTGCAGTGGTTTCATGAATCTTCATATATGATAAAAAGACAGATCTACAAACACACATTATACTGATGTCAATTTCCTGATTTGGGTATTATGCTATCATTATTTCAGATGTAACTATTGAGGGAAACTGAGCGAAGTATATATGTAACTGTTGGTGTATCTATCAATATTTCAAATTTTAAAAGTTCTGAAAGTCATCAACTTGTACATTTCATGTGGGAGTTTTACTGTATATAAAATATACCTGACATAATGTTGACTGAAAAATAAACAAAGCTAAAATTAACGATTAAATAATGAATTGATTGGTTAGAGTGATAAGCTACTGGAGTGACTCTAGGTTTGGGTTCCTTAAAAACAAACAAACCAAAACCCTAAACTAAAAAAATAAAATAAAACAGACATTTGAAAATAAGTAAGTTGCAATTTCATTGGTCAAACCATCTCAGGAAAAAACCCAAGAAATATTTATTCTCAGTCCACTTGTATATATGAATACAGTGCTGACTACATAAAGTGTAAGCCACCAGTCTGTATCAGATGATACCTCAGTTTGCCAAAGGGTTACTGATGAAAAGCACCAGAAATGAGTTGGCTTTTATAATGGGAATTTTATTTAGGGTATAGGCTCACAGTTCCAAGGCCATGAAATGTCCAAATCAAAGCACTATCAGAAATGCTTTCTTGCCAAAGCCAGTTACTTGTGATCCTGGTGTCCTGCCACTTGGTGAAGATGGCGGCCGATCTCACTGAAGTCTCTGCCTTCCCCTCTGGAATCTACCATCTCCCCAGCTCAGCTGTGGGCAATAAGGCATAAGCTTATCTCTTTCCAGGTCTCCTTTCTCAGTCTTGGCTGTTCTGCTCTCTTCCCAAGTTCAGCTATGTGTTATCAGACAGAGAGCAGGGCCTATCTCCTCTTGAATTGGTCTGTGGGTCCAGCCTCTTGGGGACTTCATGCTTAAGCTTTGCTTGCTAGTGATTCTCGAGGCCTTTTTCATACTGCAGGGTAAAAAGTGGCAGATCTCCCTTTTCTCTACATGTTTCTCTCTGTGTCTGCATTTATACGAAGCTCCAGTAAGAGGGCAGAGACCCAAGTTCAGTCACTGCTCACGGAAGTAGTCCAGTCAAAAGGGCCCCACACCCACAGGAATGGATCAGTTAAAGAACATAATCTTTTTCTTTTGGGGATTCATAAAAGAACTTCAGACTGTCATAGAAGGGATTCACCATTGGGATACAGAATGATAGAAGTGCAAATAAGCAAAAGGGAAGTCTCTCAGAGAGAAAACGGAAGGCTTTGTCTGCTCAGCAAGCCACAGCAAGATCAAGGAGCCAAGCAGACATGTCTGTGGGTGCATGTCATCAAGACACCCCTAAAATAAGAGAAGGGCTTATGGCAACTAAACCCCATCACCTGTGGTTATTCACTAGGCGTGAGGGAGCGGCATGAGGAAGAGTAAACCAGGTCCACCTCTCCCCCAACCCCAGGGCATGGGTATGGGACGCCCACAAAGAGGGTTTTCTCTACATTGGAGCCCCTGGCTGGTTAACTGAGTGGACAATAATAATATGTAATTTTCAAGTTGGGACTTAGAGAAAGTACCCGAAACTTTTAACAGCCAGGCTGGCACCAGCTGCCTGCATCACTGACTGCTGAGCTTCAGTGAAATGATTCTAGAAACTGTTGTCCAACTTGTGTACGTAAACCTAGTTGGCTTGATATGGTTTCTAAAGATCAGGCTTCATTTGTAAGGAAGTGTAGTGCTCAATTTTCTCAAAGCGTAGTCCTCGCACCCCAGGATTTTCCAGTAGAAAGTGTAGCTCTGGGGCAACACCCAGGTTGAATCTCTGGAGGTGGCCTGGGAATTTGCACTTTTTACAGGACCCTAAGTGAGTGCTTATGCAGAGAATCACTGACTGAGCGTAGCTGAAAGTAACAAATTAGTCCCAGACCTTCTTTTCACCAATAGTTTATCAGCATCTTCTGCATAAAATTGTAGGTGTCTGGCAGAACAAACCAGACAGGGTTTTGCTCTTTTCTTTTCCCTGAGCCAAAGATTTTTTTGAGCAGAACATCAAGAAATAACCAGGAGGCAAGGAGATGGATGCCCAGCACGGCGTCTGGTGTTCCCACCCGCAGACTAACAGCCCCTGTGTAACATAGCATTACTATATTCTGAACAATCTTTGATGTGCACATGGCTCAAAAGAAACTAATAATGTAATTCTAGAAGTCCACATTTGTTTCCTTAGATACATAACACTGCACAAACAATTTGGTTGCAATTTTGAGGCTGTGGTTTCACAGTTATTCAATTAAACTACAGTGCCTTTTTATAAGAAGGAGATGGATTGATAGCACTTCAACGTTTTTGCAATTGCCACAATTTAAAATTATTACGTACCCTGTTTGTAATATTTTTAGCTGATTCATCCTGCTTCGAAATACACTTCCATATATTATTCCCATAATGTTTTCCTCATGATCACAGAGGCTTCTTTTTCAATTAAGTTAACCCACAGCTTTTGTGAGAAAAAGAAGTAAAGATAAGAAACATGTCTAACATTTTGCCTGGGAAAATAGTGTGTCCTCAGCAAAACAATGCCTCTAAATTGTTAACACAAATCATTTCGTAGAACCATGAACTTCTCTTAAATTTTACCATCCTTCTCAAAGCCCTAACACCTTCAATTAAGTGAGCTAACGTTGGGGGTTATTATAGGGAAGGGGGTGAGCTGTGAGATTCAAAACAAGCAAGCAAGAAAGCTGGGAAATGCTGATGAATCACTGTGTATTTTAAAAGGGTGAGGTCATGCATTTTTCCCATGAATAGTTATCTCCCTTTTTGCTATGGGCTACATCATCCATTTTATTTGGGATTATTTTGTTTGGGTGTCAGGGATATTTGTCCCTGTGACTATCCTCCCGCCATAGAAACCAACATTTTATCTATAAACATAGGACACTGTATTCTTTGAATCAGGTAACCCCAGTGCTGCTCAGCTGTTGCCCTTGACCTTAAGAGAACTTTTATTTTTCTTTCCACTTCTCAGCAGAGATTCTATTTTCCTGCCAAGACAACATTGTGGCCTTTCCTATGAAGAGTTTGCCAGTTGTGCTGAACTCTGTTAAGCAACACCAAAATCTTTGAGATACATATACTATATGTCATGCTGAACCCAAAGCAACTGCTTTTGCCAAATACTTTGCTCTGGATAGAGCAGACAGCTTGATCTAAGGCAGATTAAGTATGTATACAAATATCCGTGTGTGTGTATGATATTAAGAAACATTAATAAACTAGAGAGTTTTTCTTATTCTTTTATTTTCGGCTTTAGATTTAAAATCTAAACAAAGCAAAACAAAGTGATTCATTCAGTAAAGATGACTAGCTTTTCTGTATTATAAGCTAGTGTGTTACTTTTTAAAAATTGCAAATCACTTAGAATTGTTCTCCATTTTAATTGGAAATGAGAAAGTTACCGAGAGGAACAAAAGAAATGAAAATAAACACAATCATAATTATCTGTTCTTGAAAAGAATTTGAGACCATATTTTTCTAATCTTCACTAGATCTTGGTATTATTGAGGACCACAGTTTTGTTTTATTTCCATTTGTTTTGTTTTGGAGGTGTGTACTTTGATTATGGAAATCAATGTATCTGCTTTTATTTCTGTTATTTTTTTTGTTTTGATTTATTGACCTAAAACAAACCAGCATAAAACGTATGATGATAGAGGCAATAAATGAGTACACTTCTACCTTTCATCATTCTTTTACTCGACAAATTTTGAAGTGCCTACTAGATGTCATGTAGCAAAGTGAAACCTCACAAACAACTGTGTTATCATTAAAAAATGCTAAAGTTGAAGTTTTTCACTTGTTTTTGTGGGGAAATAAAAGCGGTCTTCTCTGTGATATGTAAATAGTATCTGGAAAGATAGGTTTAGATATAGTCATGGTCTACAGAAATAAGAATGAGGCAGGTAACAATTTGAATTTTAAAAATCGATTTCAAAATAAAAGACAAATCAATGTAATCTTTTGCTATGAAAGCAAACTTTATAAAAAAAGAAGTAAATCAATTTTATTGATACATATTAATAAGCATACAATTCATCTAAAGTATACAATGAATGCATTTGATATAATCTCATAGCTGTGCATTCATCACTTTAGTCATTAGAACATTTTCTTTATTTCAATAATAATTTTAAACAAAAACAGACAGACAAACAAACAAGAAAATTCTTCTCTTCTCATTCTTTCTCTGTTTCCCCTGATGTATATAGCTGCTATTTCAGGCTTTTCTTGCACAATTATTTATTTATTTATTAAGTAATTTTATTGAGTTATATTCACATATCATATAATCTATCCAAAGTGTAAAATCATTGGCTTTTAGTATAATCACTATTGTGCAATCATCATCACAAAAAATTATAGGGCAATTCCATTATTCCAAAAAGAAAAATTCCATACCCCTTAGCATTCCTTCCTTAGCCCCATATAGCCACTAATTTCATTTCATCTTTATGAATTGATTTATATTTATATAAATGATTATATTTTATATAAATGAAATCATAAAATATGTAGTACTTTGTGTCTTGACTCTTTCACTTAGCATAATGGTTTTCTTTTGTCTAATAGTAACATTTTGTAGTATTAACATACATTTGTTCAGCTTCAAAGAAAAATGGTCTTTTATATATGCAATTTTATCCATATTCATACTTCACATGAGGTTTTACTATGCTATTAACTTTAAAACATTAAGCTAAAAAGGTCATTAAGAGATAATTTTAATAATTTCTGATGACTGCATTTGCTGAATATTCTTTATATGCCTTTCTTGGTCTGTACACCAGCCTTCTTGATTTGGCTCTTTGCTGCAGGAGGCTGACTTTGTCATTGTGTCATTGGGCTACCTTGCTATCTGGCTTCCCAGTGGGTTTGATTGGTGGACAGTGCTGGCATAGATCAATCGGGAGTTGGAGAATGTGTCCAGGGTATCTATTCCACCATTACTCTCCTGGTCAGGTGACCACAGATCAGCTTTGTCACTCTTGCCAAACGTTATAGTGCTTTGCAGGCATTCTAATCCGTATACCTATTTTATCCAAGTAGTTCATTCCCTTTAGGCCTAGTGTTGGTGTATGGGTTGAATTGTGTTCTCTAAAATGATATGTAGAATTTCAGGTCCCCACTACTCCAGAATGTGACCTGTTTTGAAAATAGGGTTATTGCAAATGTAATTAGTTATGTACAGATGAGGTCTCAATTGGGTAGGTTAGGCCCTTCATACAATATGACTGCACTCCTTATAAGAGGAGATGGAAAGTGTATGATTTTGCCAAAGGGGTGCCAATGTAAAGTACCAGAGATCTGTTGGCTTTTATAATGGGGATTTATTTGGGGTAGAAGCTTACAGTTTCAAGGCTGTGAAAAGTCCAACTCAAGGCACTATAAGAGGAGCTTTCTTGCCAAAATCAGTGTTGAAGCAAGATGGCAGTGATCTCGGCCTAGTCTCTGATCACATGTCTTCCAGAGACCTCAGCTGTTTGAGCCTTCTCCTTTCTGTCACATGGCAGGATCAAAAATGACAGTGCTCTCTCTTCCTGTGTCTGTCTCTCCATGAGAGTCTGTTTTAATCAGACCCAGTAGGGGGGCAGGGACTTAATCTGAATCAAAAGCCCTAATCTTAACAGGTAATCTAATCAAAGGCCCCTCAACTGAATTTAATGCAATCAAAAGGTATCACACCCTGAGGAATAGATTAGTTTACAAACATAATCTTTCTCTTTTTTGGATTCATAAAATAACCTCAAACCACCACAGAGTGAAAGGAACACAGGGGAAAGGCCAAGAAAGGGGGAGACAGAGGCAGCATTTATGCAGCTGCAAGCTATAGCATGCCAAGGATTGCCAGGCAACACCAAAAGTAGAAATAGGCAAAGAAGAGTTACTCCCTTAGACCCTTTGGAGAGAACGTGACCAGCCAGCACCTTGATTTTGGACTTCTGGCCTCTAACACTACAAAAGAATAAATTTCTGTTGTTTTAAGTCACCAAGGTCATAGTAATTTGTTACTGCAGCTCTAGCAAACTTGGGCATCTGCTAGTAAGTTGGCAAATGTGGAGACAGGAGAGATATTAGTTCTGTTTACCATTAGAGGAAGAAAAGGCTGGATCGGGAGGGTGGGTCAAACCTGGGGTGAACCTTGCATGCCAGGCCCAATGGTAAGAGATAATTAAATAGTTGGTGGTGATTCTTCAAAAATATATTTAAGTGTAGAGGTGACAAATTTAGTAAATGTAACTTAAGTAACCCAAAATAACCTGAATCAACTGATAAAAGATCATATTAATTTATCAAAATGAAACAGAAGCAGATGAAATATGGAGCCCATAGGGATTTTTTAATCCTGCAGTGGAGATTAGTTATGCCAAATATTTGAAAGCCATAAATTTTGCTAGCTTTTTTGGTATCAGATTGAAACTAAAATAAAAATGATTGGCAAAAGTCACTCTAGACTTTTCTTGGGTTTGCAGTACTGCCCCTTTATACCACACATACAAATATAGCAAAAAAAGTTTGAAGACATTGCAACTTAATTGCAGTACAATGAAAATCTTCAAAGGAGGAAAAAAGCACACATTTCTTTAGTAAATAAGCAAGAAAATAATCAGGTTTCTGATCTTTCATTCATTCATTTTTCTGGGACTGGAAAGTTACTCCTCTCTGCCTAACTTTAGAGGTCTTTACATTTTGTGGTAGAAGCTCCCACAGCTAAACATCCTATGACTCAAAAATCCTACTGAACTTTGAAATAGTTTGAGTATCATGAAATAGAATGTTATTTCTAAGCCATTTCAGTTCATCTATCTTTATCACATTTCCCCTATGGTATTAAATATTCTCACAGTATTTGCATATATACATATGGTATTAAGGAAAACCTTTCTTTACTGAAGGAAATATTTGCGGCGGCTTGCTCGGTCGGTAGAGGTGGGGTCTGGCTGCGGACGAGGGGTCGGTCCAGCTCTGGACGAGGGGTCGGTCCCGCTTGGGATGAGGGGTCGGTCCGGCAGCAGACGAGGGATCGGTCTCACAAGGGGTTGCGCGGTTCGGCTGACGGGGTCGCCCGGCGAAGCCAGCGACGAAGGGGTCACCCGGAGAAGCAGGCGACGAAGGGGTCGCCTGGAGAAGCAGGCGACGAACTGGGGACAAGGGAGGCCAGGCCCTTGTCGGGGGCTCTCAGGACTGGAGGGCGCACGGCAGAAGAACTACCGCGGAGACAAGGTAAACACGCAAGTCCACTTTACTGAGGGAGAGGCAACAGTTTTATAGGGGCTGGGGAAGGCTGATTGGTCGAAGCCACGCCCTGTTCTGATTGGTTGCCGGCGAAAGGTCAGTGGGCGGTACTGGATGGGGGAGGGGTGGTGGTTAGGGATTGGCTGTCGCTGTTGCTGGGGGAAGGGGCAGGGTTTAGGGATTGGTGGCTGCTGTTGCTGGGGTGGAGGGCAGACTGGATTTTTCCGCCCACGCCTGGCTGTTGCTGCTGTCGGGGGAGGGGAAAAGGGAAGACTGGAATTTTCCGCCCTGCGCCTGCGCAGGGAGAAAGAAGAAGAAGGGTGCCGCCCCACAGGCATCGGGTGGCGCCATCCGGGAGGAGGGGCGGCCGCGGAAGCATGCTGCCGAGAAGGGGAGACCCGAGGGCACTCTGCGCCCATGCCGAGCTCCCTTCAGGGGTGGCGGTGAGTCCGACCAGCCACCCTATTATGGGGGCAGCGGCTTGGCCTGCCGCGGCTGTCCCCCCGCCAGGCCAGCAAACCACACTTCAGCCCGAGGGGTGACCGCAAATATTTACAAAAGAATTATTTTTCTCATTACTTATGTTCAAGTCTTAATAAACAAACTCCAGTTTTTATCCACTGCTGAAATGTTTCTTAAGATAAATCTGTTATTTTTGCTTCTAGCTTAACTTATACAATCATTTTTCCTAAGCTAAAATCATCATTATTTTCCTTTAACTCATATTCTAAAGACATATTAATAAGTTGAATTCCATGCCTCATCTACAGGGATGTAAATTGTATGAATTATTTATGAAGTGGGAAAAAAACCTGTTAAGATGGGCTGACAAACATGTTCTTAAATATCACTTTCCCAACATCAACAGTTACACCTGGAAACTGTTCATCACAGCCAAAAAGGCAGGGCCTCCTTGGTATAGGGCTCATCAGAATGACTAATACAAAATCACTTTCCTCATAAATCTGCCTATTCTCCCACCATCTGTTATTTGCATTTTTCCAGAAAGTTAAAAAAAAAAAACAACTGATGGAACATTTTGACCCAAGTGAAGTTAAACTCACTTGGTTTACTCTTTCAGTTCCTAAGATGACATTTCAGCCAAGCCTATAGTGGAATATTGCATCAGAAAGTCTTCTACCATGGGAATTCCAGGTGAGACATCTAGAGGCAAAAGAGAGAACTGCTTTATAATTCAACTACCATTAGCACGAATTTGTTTCAAATTTTATGTTGAATTAAAAAAAAAATTCTAACAGTTTGTGTAACCACTGAATGGCCACCGTCTACTCAACTCATAAGCTCTTAAATGTTTTAATTTCCAGCATGCCTAACCTGTGAGGTTAACAGTGTCACTTGATAGAATGATTTTATAGTTTCATATTGTCAATATTGAAGATGTATATTTATGATTCAATGGAAATATGTACTTATAGAATACACATTGCACATTAGTATCTGAATATACTTATAGATACATAGATTTGGACAAAAGTAAGCTAATGACTGCTCAAGGGTATTAATCTAGATAGTGTTTAATTCAAACAAAAAGGCACATAAGGCACATATAACATTTGAAATAAAACAATGAATTTCATCCTACTTCGTATGAGGCATTCTGCTAGGGACTGGGCACACAGTGGTGAAAACAGCAGAGATGGTCCCTACCCTCATGAATCTTAAGTCAAGTGTGGATAGATAGAGAATTTAAAAAACAACAAAAACAAATGATGTAAAATTACAAATTATGATAAGTGCTCTAAAGAAAAGCAGAATATGAACTCATGGAACTATAGATATCCATTGATAGGCATGTGTTTGCAAGTCAACAAATGATCAGACACAATATTTCACAGATAAAGAATATAAAGATTAATGAAGTGAAGATATTTGTCCAAGGTCATACAGCTAGTATGTGTCATATTTCAAATTAGAGATAGAGAAAAATTCAGTCAGTTGATTTTACCAAGATAAAGTAATATTATATTAATTTAAATGAGCCTTGATTTGCCAAACTTTGCTGGAGAGAGATGAGATTAGAAAAACAAGTAGAGAGAGGCGGGGCAAGGTGGTGTCTGAGTGAGTGCACCTTACGGTCTCTCCTGCACAGAGGCGGCCGGGTGCAGTTGGAGTCTTGCAGGAGCGGGCTGTCTTGGGGACTTACAGGGCGGAGGGTGTGTGGACATCAATTTGGAAAGAGAGTGGCAGAGGTGGTGCTTGCTAAAGGTAGAAATGCAGCTTACAAGTACAGAGGTCAGATGCTGTGGGCTGGCGGGACCCTTCCCTCTGGGGCTGGCGGCCTCAGTTGTGCAGTGGCGTTCCTGGACCCCGTGGTCTCCGGATTCGTGGTCCCCAGGTCAGTGTCCACTGAGTCCCCATAGCCCATGTTCCACAGACCTACGTGCCCTGGGTCTGCAGAGTCCTGGACTTCCCTTTCCCAAGTCCAGTGCTCCCGGAGGTCCAGGATTGCCTTAGCCCTCCAGTTTTGGACTGACTCCATGGGTCAGAGGAATTCGGTGGGGAGTGCAGTAAGGGGGCCTGGCTAGTGTGGGTTTAATTTCTGGTGTCCCCTCCCCCTTTTTTTTTCTTTTCTTTTTCTCTTTTCTTGCACTTGGAGGAGCATACTGGCTGGCATGGGGAGAGTCTGGGAAGAGAGGAGTGGCGAATCTGCTGAGAAAGCCGGATTCACCTAAATACCCTGGGATAGGGAACTTGTCCTGGGAGAAAGTGGAGTCAGAAAATCAACTAGACCTCTCATAGCACACCTAAAGGAGCGGGACTGTAGGAGCTGCTTTCCAAGCCTCCAATAGCATAATTGGGGTTCCTGGTAAGGTGTGGCTGCTCTCTCTCTGGAAATTAAGAGTCGTTGTTTTCTGTGTGGAGCTGATTCAGCAAAGGCCCACTTTAATCTCCTACAGGACCTCTCAGGCAGCTTTCCTGCTGCTTGAGAGAGAGGGAAGTTAGGAAGGGAGAAAAGGGGGAATGTCAGATCCCTAAGCGTTTTATTTAACTACAAACAAGATTCCTTGCTTGAAACTTTCCCTAGTATTTGGTTAGTTTTTCCTTCCTCTTTATCCCCCCAAGGCCCTTTTTTCTTTCTCTTTTTTTTTTTTCCTGCTTACTTCCCCACTCCCTTTTGTCCTTTTTTTCCCTCTCTTTCTTTCTTTCTCCGCTTTCTTATTCTTCTTACATTAGGTGCTGCAGGGAGAGCTTCACATTTGCTGTATTTCCTTATCCTCCATTTACTCAATTTACTCCAATTACTGTGTATTGATTTTGGCCACCAACACTATTCCCTTTCCTCTACATCTTTCTATCCTCCATCATTGATTGTTTCTCTTACATTATACCTCTCTTGTTTGCTCCCCTATTTTTTTTTACTTTTTATTACTAATACTTTTGTTCTGTTTTCTGCCTTATATTCACTCTTGATATTATTGTCCTCTCTTTTCTCTTTCCCTCTCTCCTTTTAATTCACACTGTATTCCTCCCCATATTCAGATTTTTACGTACTCTACTTTTCTTACTGTTATAACTCTATATACCTTACATGAGTCTAATATCATTCTCCTATATCTCACATGGTTCCTCTGTTAATATTTACTATCAATACTACTATTATTCATTTTCTTTTCTTACTCCTTTTGCTTTCTCTGGCCCTAATATTTTCCTTCAAGTGAACTTAGCCAACAACAAGGAAATAGAATAAGAATAACAAAGTGACAAAGAGAAGACTTAACATGCATGCAAAAACAACAACTAATTAAGCTCCAAACTAGGCAAAGAAGCTAAGCAACTGATTAAACCCATCAAGATAAAATGATGACCAGACAGCAACAAAAATATACAAACCAAACCAATAATCAGGAAAATATGCCCCAATCCAATGAACAAACTAAAAAACTAAAAACCAGGAAGAGGAGCAGAACATCAAACAAGTAATTAAAGATTTAAAAACATATATTAGGAACCAATTTGATGAGATGAAGGAAGAGATTAAGAATATGAAGAAAACAATTGGAGAGAATAGAGAAGAAATTGCAGTCATACACAGAAATATAATGGATATGATGGTGATGAACAGCACAATTCAAGAAATCAAAAATACACTCTCAGCAAATAACAGCAGACTCAAAGAGGCAGAGGAGAGATTAAGTCATGTGGAAGACAGTACATCTTAAATGAAACAGATAGTAGAACTGGTTGATAAAAAGATAGAAAAAAATCCAGCAGGGGCTTAGGGACCTGAATGACAATGTAAAATGCACAAACATACGTATTATAGGCATCCCAGAAGAAGAGAAGGGAAAGGGGACAAAAGGGGTGTTGGAGGAAATAATGGCTGAAAAATTCCCAAACCTATTGAGGGAGATGGATGTACACATCCAGGAAGCACAGCGCACCCCAAATAGCATAAATCCCAACAGGCCTACCCCAAGACATATACTTGTCAAGTTATCCAATGCTCAAGACAAAGTGAAAATACTAAAAGCAGCAAGAGAAAAGAGAACCATCATGTACAAAGAAGGCTTCATAAGATTAAGCGCTGATTTCTCATCTGAAACCATGGAGGCAAGACAGTGGTATGACATAGTCAAAGGACTAAAAGAAAAAAATTTCCAACTGAGAATACTCTATCTAGCAAAGTTAGCATTCAAAATTGATGGAGAGTTCAAAATAGTCACAGATAAACAGAAACTAAGAGAGTATGCTAACAAGAATCCTGTCCTTCAAGAAACACTAAAGGGAGTTCTGCAGGAAGAAAGAAAAAAAACAAGAGGGACAGAGTTGGAGGAGAGTGTAAGAGCAACTAAAAAGACAAAAACAGAAAAAGAAAATCAAACAATATGACAAACACAAATCCAAAGAAAATATGGTTAATATAAGTAATTCCTTGAAAGTAATGACATTGAATGTCAGTGGATTAAACTCATCTGTCAAGAGACTCAGACTGAAAGATTGGATAAGGAAATATGACCCATCTGTATGCTGTCTGCAAGAAACACATCTTAGACCCAGGGACTCAAGGAGGTTGAAAGTGAATGGAAAACAATCTTACAAGCAAACAATAACCAAAAAAGGGCATAAGTAGATATATTAATATCAGACAAAATAGACTTTAAATGCAAAACAATTGTGAGAGACAAAGATGGACACTACATATTAGTGTAAGGGATAATCTTTCAAGAAGAAAGAACAATCATAAACATTTATTCTCCCAACAAGGGTGCTTCCAAATATGTGAGGCAAACACTGGAAAAATTAAGTGAAGGAATAGATGCCTCTGCAATTATAGTGGGGGACTTTAATACAACCACTGTCAACTTTGGACAGAACATCTCAAAAGAGAATCAACAAAGAAACAAAGACTTTGAACAATATATTAGAGGAGCTGGATCTAATAGACATAAACTGAACATTACACCCAAATACTGCAGGATATGCATTCTTCTCAAGTGCACATGGATCATTCTCCACAATAGACCACCTGCTAGGCCACAGGAAAAGTCTCAATGAATTCAGAAAGATAGATATCATACAAAATAATTTCTCTACCACAGTGGAATGAAGCTGGGAATCTGCAAGGGCCAGAGACCCAGATTTGGCACCAAGAGTTGGAAGTTAAGCAACACAATCTTAGAAAAACAGTAGGTCAAGGAGAAAATCTCAAAAGAAATTAATAACTACCTTGAAACTAGTGAAAATTATAACACAACATATCCAAACTCATGGGAAGCAGCAAAAGCAGTACTGAGAGTGAAATTTATAGCCATAAATTCATACATCAAAAAAGAAGAAAGAACTAAAGTTGAAGAACTAAATGCACATTTGGAGGAATTAGTTAAAAAACAACAAACTAACCCCAAAGGAAGAAGAAGGAAAGAAATAACAAAGATCAGAGCAGAATTCAATGAAATAGAAAATAAGAAAGCACTTGAAAAAATAAACAAAACCAAGAGCAGGTTCTTTGAGAAAATCAATAAAATTGACAAACCCTTAGCTAGATTAACAAAGAAAAAAAGAGAAGATGTAAATACACAAAATAAGAAATGTGAAAGGAGATATCACCACTGATCCCACAGAAATAGACTATCATAAGAGGATACTTTGAAAAACTATATTCCAACAAAAACAACAATTTAGAGGAAATGGACAAATTCCTAGAAACACATAAGCAGCCTACATTGACAAAAGAAGTTGACAATCTCAACAAACCAATCACAAGTAAAGAGATAGAAACAGTCATTAAAAACCTCCCAACTAAAAATAGCCCTGGGCCAGATGGCTTCACAGGTGAATTCTACAAAAGATTCCAGAAAGAACTAACACCAATCTTGCTTAAACTCTTCCAAAAAATTCAAACAGAAGGAACATTGCCTAACTCATTCAATGATGCCAACGTTACTCTAGTACCAAAGCCAAAGATAGACACCACAAGAAAGGAAAATTACAGACCAATCTCTCTAATGAACCTTGACATGAAAATCCTCAACAAAATACTTGCTAATCGTATTCAATAACACATTAAACAAATTATACACCATGACCAAGTGGGGTTCATTCCTGGTATGCAAGGATGGTTCAACATAAGAAAATCAATCAATGTAATACACCACATAAACAGATTGAAAGAAAAAAATCATGATCATATCTATAGATGCAGAAAAAAGCATTTCACAAAATACATCACTCTTTCTTGATAAAAACACTGCAAAAGATCAGAATAGAAGGAAACTTTCTGAGCATGATAAAAAGTATATATGAAAAACCCACAGCTAACATCATTTACAACAGTGAAATCCTAAAATCTTTCCCTCTAAGGTCAGGAACAAGACAAGGATGCCCACTATCACCCCTCCTATTTAACATAGTCTTGCTTGAGCAATGAGGTGAGAACCAGACATAAAAGGCATCCAAATTGGAAAGGAAGAAGTCAAAATTTCACTATTTGCAGATGATATGATCCTATACATAGAAAACCTGGAGAATTCTACAACAAAGCTTCTAGAACTTATAAATAAGTTCAATAAAACCACAAGTTACAAGATAAATGCACAAAAATCAGTAGCATTTCTGTACACCAATAATGAGCAATCTGAGGAGGAAATCAGGAATCAAATACCATTCACAACAGTAAATAAAAAAATCAAATACCTAGGAATACATTTAACTAAAGAGGTAAAAGACTTATACACAGAAAATTACACAACACTGTTCAAGGAAATCAAAGAAGACCTAAATAAATGGAAGAATATTCCCTGTTCATGGATAGGAAGACTAAATATTATTAAGATATCTATCCTACCAAAACTGATCTACACATTCAATGCAATCCCAATAAAAATCAACACATCATTCTTTAATGAACTAGAGAAACTAACTATGAAATTTATTTGGAAAGGAAAGGGGCCCCGAATAGCCAAAGACATATTGAAAAGGAAAAATGAAATTGGAGGGATCATACTACCTGACTTCAAAACATACTAGAAAGCTACAGTAGTGAAAACAGCATGGTATTGGCACAAGGATAGAACTGAATTGAGAGTTCTGATATTGATCCTCATATATACAGTCATATGGTATTTCACAAGGCCACCAAACCCTCTCAACTGGGAGAGAATGGCCTCTTCAACAAATGGTGCCTGGAGAACAGGATATCCATATGTAAAAAAATGAAAGAGGATTACCAACTTATACCTTATACAAAAATCAACTCAAGATGGATCAAAGACCTAAATATAAAACCCAAGACCATAAAGACCTTGGAAGACAAAGTAGGGAAGCAGTTACAGGAACTTGTATTAGGAAATGGCTTCATGAACTTCACACCAAAAACATGAGCAGCAAAAGAACAAATAGATAAATGGAACTTCCTCAAAATTAAAGCCTTCTGCACCTCAAAGGAGTTTGTCAAGAAAGTGAAAAGAGAACCTACAATGGGAGAAAACATTTGGTAACCATATATCTGATAGGGGACTTATATCTTGCACATATAAAGAACTCCTATATCTTGAAAATAAAAAGACAAACAGCCCATTTAAAAAATGGGAAAAAGATTTGAACAGACACTTCTCCAAAGATGATATACAAACGGCTAAAAACATATGAAAAAAATGCTCAAAATCCCTAGCTATTAGGGAAATGCAAATCAAAACAACAATGAGATACCATCTTACTCTCATAAGACTGGAAGCTATCAAAAAATCAGAAGACTACAATTGTTGGAAAGGATATGGAGGAATGGGAACACTCATCCACTGCTGGTGGGAATGCAGAAGGATCCAGCCATTCTGAAGGACAGTTTGGCAGTTTATCAAAAACCTACCTATAGATTTGCCATATGACCCAGCAATTCCACTGCTGGGTATATACCCAGAAGATCTGAAAACAAGGTCACAAACTGATATATGCACACTAATGTTCCTAGGAGCACTATTCACTATTGCCAAAAGTTGGAATCAACCCAAATGCCCATCAACAGATGAATGGATAAATAAAATGTGGTATATACATACAATGGAATACTACTCAGCTATAAGAACAAATATGATACAAACACATGTGATAACATGGATGAATCTTGAGAACCTCATGTTGAGTGAAGCAACCCAGGCATTGAAGGACAAATACTACATGATCTCTCTGATATGAAATACGTAAACCAAGCTGTCTCAGAGAGCTAGGGACTGGATGATAAACTTTAAGATAGTTGGAGGGTAAAGGAAGGTTGTGAACTCACAGCTACTTGGGTGAAATCTATGATAAGCTGGAGGTAAGGGATAAAATGGGGGCATAGGGCTAACTTTGGGTGGAGCTGGGTGGGCTTTAGGAGCACTAGGGATGAGAGGATGGGTCAGATTGCCCAAGAAATTGGGTAGAGGGTGAGGGGAACATTTGATCATGGGAGATTGTCAGGTATGTAGTTGATATTTTGGTGCAGAGAAAACTCTTTAGAGAATATAATATGGAAGATTGCCTGTTTGGGATGCTTACGGGGGGCATCTGACACAGGGCAATCTTCTGGGGGGGGGTGTGAGTGCTCATTTTGTCATAGTGGATTATATCATTGGGTTGAGACCCATACAATGAGAGTGAAGGTATACCCACAGTCTGGGGAGGACTGATGTTCTCAAACAGAGGGAATTGTATCTCTTGAGATAATTGGTTGCTCCCAATAGGTTAGGGCAGTCAAGTATGCCAAGCCCTCAACATTTTTGCAAGTATCTCTGGATATGGTCCCTCGAGTAATGAATATTGATTGTCATGGTGGGCCCTGAGGGGAGGGGGAAAGAGGTGTTGAATATATGGAATCAGGATAACTGTGGGGCAATGGAAGTGTTCCACAAGATCATGCCATGATGGATATAGGTCATGTTAAATTACACCAAAAATGTATAAAAGTCTATAGGCTAAAATGTAAACCATAATGTAAAACAACAGATAACTAAAAATTTAGAAAATTGTATAGTCTAAAATAAAAACCATGACGTAAACCCAAATGGAACCATGTTTGAAAGCTATCGTTTCGATATCTGTACATTAGCTGCAGCAAATATAATATGAACATGTAAAAAGATCACTGTTGGGGAAGGGACAAAGGGTTTGATGTTGGATATGTGGGAGGACCATGTATTGTATATGTGAATTACTGTGACCAAAAACTTATATCAAGAGAAACTTATTAATTATTGGGAAAAAATAAGAAAGAAAGGAGGTAGACACTGAGGAAGAAATGGAAGAAATCTATTTGCCTTGCCACTGTACATACAGGGCAACACCTGTAGCAGTGATGAAAGGCAAAATGTCAAAAACAATGCTTTTTCATTTTTTCATTTCCTTGATACCCTAATTTATTTTTCCTTCATTTAATTTTTCTGAATTTCTATGTATTCTATATCTAACCCTTAAACCCATCACTATATTCCATTTTTCTATTAATGGAACCTGGCAATATATTGGGCTTCCTTTTTGAAGAAGTTTTGGACTACAGAGAGGTTCAATTATGGCAGGGGAGGAGCACTTGTGTGGGGTGTCATTAGTGAGGAACACATGGTTGGAAGGGAGTTCTCCAGGTCATGTATACAGGGTACATAGAAAGGATTGGATATTTTCATAGTGGTTTCAGTTGGAAATGACAGATGAGAGAAGGCTGAATTCCTGACCAGGGGAGCTCTATCACATTCCCCAATGGATCAACAACAATCCCCCAAGTGTAATGGCAAAGACCAATAAAGATGAATGGTCCAACGATGAGCCCTTGATACTGATGGCTCTGATTATGAGCCTGTGTGCCTGAAATATGAACTAGGCCTATAGCTGTGGGGTGCCTAAGAGTTACCTCCTGAGAGCCTCCATGTTGCTCAAATGTGGCCACTCTCTAAGCCAAACTCAGCATGTAGATGCATCACCTTCCGCACATCATGGAACATGACCCCTGGGGATGCACCTCCCTGGCACCGAGGGATTACTACCAAACGCCAGCTGATGATGTAACTACAGAAAGACCATGAACAAAGAGGTCAACTCAGACTGGCAGAATATCTCAGCCTACATGTAATATCAGGTGTTGAAAACTGCTTTTTGACTTTGGATAAAAAGGGGGAAATGGAAAGGACAAGTGAGTTTATATGTCTAAGAGTCTCCAAAACAGAGTTGGGAGGTCATCAGGGGGTGATGCTTATGCATGCCTCAGCAGGGTACCAAAGATGACAGCCAAGGTAGATGGAAACCCAGGTGCTGGTTCTCCTGAGGGCTGCAGCAACCCACAGGTTCTATGGTCAAGGCAGATGGCTCTGGAGTCTAGGGCCATGTCAGTTGACCCTACTTTGGAGTTTGTGTTCCTGAGGGTGATGGAGTTGGACTCAGATATAACCTTTCTACACATGCCTCTTCTGTTACTTTTACTGGACCTGTGGTTGGTGTTTAGGTTGGTGTATACTCAGGAACCTGAATCTCTGAACTGTCCATGTGATGAGCAGGCCCTGGGCCTCAGCTCTTACCCTCTGGTTTATTGGACTTACCCTGGCCAGCTGACAGGGAGGTGAGGAGGGTCAACCATCACACCAGGGAGCCAAGAGTACCTAAAGCTGCAAGCAGGAGAATTGCATCCATCATCCATGTGGAATCTAAACCCCCTCTTGATGTAGAGGGGGTCTGGACATGGCAATCCCAGGCCCACAGGATGGAGGAATGGAGTGTGAATTGGAGTGGACTTGCTGGTGTTCTGCTGGGGAAATATTGTGATTAGTAAGGAAAGGGGTTGTGGTGGTGATGTGGGGAGGGTGGCCATGGTGGCTGCTAATGGTCAGGAGAGGGAGGAAGAGATGTGGTGTGGAGGCATTTTCAGGATTTGGAGTTGTCCTCCATGGTGCTGCAGGGACGGATGCTGGATGTTGTGTGTCCTGTCGTGACCCACTGGGTGGACTGGGGGAGAGTGTGGACTATAATGTGGACCAGTGTCCATGTGCTACAGTGGTTCTCCAGAATGTATTCGCTGGGTGCAGTGGATGTGCCACAGTGATAGAAGAGTTTGTTGATGTGTGAGGGGTGGTTTGGGTGGGGTGGGGGGTATATAGGGACCTCATATTTTTTAATGTAACATTTAAAAGATAATAAAGAAGAAAAAAATGTCAAAAAATGAAAAAAAATTAAAAAAAAGAAAAAGAAAAACAAGTAGAGAAAAATATACCTCTTGGTGTGCCTTAATTTGCCAGTCTGCTGTGACAAATATCACATAATGGGCTTTTATAATAAAAGAACTTCATTAGCTCACAGTTTAGAGGGCTAAAATCACAAGTCAAGGTCTCAGCAAAGCCATGCTTTCTCCTCAATGTCTGTAGCCTTGTGGTGCTAACTTGCCATGGTTCTTTGACTTCCATTTCTGCCTCTTGTCACATGCTGATCTCTCTCTCCTTGTATCTACTCTTCCAATTTCTGCTGACTTCCAGTTTCTTTCTGTGGCATTCTCTGTCTTCCGGCTTCAGTTTCTACTCTTATAAGGCCTCCAGGAACATGAATTAATAGGCACACTGTTGTAGTTGGTCCACATTGTAACTAAAAATATCACCTTCAACAAATCCTATTTGCACATGATTTCACAACCACAGGAATATGGTTAAGACTAAGAGCATGTCTATTGAGGGAGCACATAATTTAATCTACCACTGTCTACAGATGCCAGAAGAGAAATGAAACTGGTGTCATTATTTCTGAAGGATGTAGCAGTTAGGTTAAAGTTATATTGTGATAACAAACAACCATAAAATTGTAGTGTTTTACAACAAGAAAGCTCTATTTCTCTCTTATTCTCTATGCTTCATGGGTTGCCTGTAGCTCTGCTCCATTTCTTCATCATTTGTAGGAGCCAGGTCAATGAAACCACCTTATAGCTGAAATATCACTGGTCATCATGGCAGAAGAAAAGCAAACCTGGCTCAGATGCATTGCATATCATCTCTGATCATAAAGAAAATTCATGGTTTCAACTGAGGTTAATTCTCATAAATACAATACCTCACATACATGGATTATATATATTTTTCATATGAAGACTCTAAGGTATGTAATATTTTGGTGGAAGGAACACAGATTGCTGGGACCTGACAGGATCAAGACAACTTGATTTAGCAGTTGTTTATTCTTTCAGCTTGCATCTACTTTCTCCTGGAAAAACTTTCCTTTTTTATTTTTATTTTTGAGTGGACCTCCTCCTCTACTTTCAACCCAGGAGATTGGGTCCCCTCTGCATCTTTAAGAGTGAGATATACTACCAAGATCTGATACAAATCATTACATTCTCTGGCCACAAGTGGATCAGAAGGTGGAACTTAATATATAGCTGGTCCAATCAAAGCAAACCTCATTACTTTTGTGGCAGCCATTGGTTGATGGCAAGATGGAGGGAAAAATGTTTTCCCTGTGACTTGAACTTAGAAGAATGTGAAGCATCCTGCAGCAACCCCCCTAATATTCAGAGCTTGAGGATGAAACATAGGAAGACGGAAGCACTGATCTGAGATGTGTAGACAATCAAGTTTCTTGTGACAATATTTGAGCTTCTGAGGGAAGCTTTTCCTGAAGACAGTCCTCCCCTTAGACTGTTCAGTTATTGAGATTTAAAAAAAAATGGGTTGTTTAGCTGCAACAAATTTGATTTAGGCTTTCAAGGGTTGGACTTGAAATTCATAATAGATATTTTGGGCAACTTTTTCTGAATCCAGTCTTCCTTTTCTGTTAAGGAAAAAAAAAGAAGAGGGATGGAGGTAGTTAGATTGAAAAACATCTGAGATCTGCTCCATACTTAGCATTCATATGATTTTATGAGCTAAGACAATGTATTCCGTGATAGAGGTCCTACTAGAAGGACATTAACATTTATATCTAACTGTAACTGGATTTCCAGCATTTTTCTAACAGTGTTGGTGTCTAGACTTTGCAAAATTTTTCTAGGACCTAGATACTTTGCAATCACCCTCCACTGGGCTTTAGGAATTATCACAAAATAAGTCAACTGATATGCTTTAAATTCTCTTTCAGTCTTTATAGGGCCTGTAGAACCCAACCTTTCAATTGCTTTTTCTTTTCCTGTTAGGGTTCCATGTAGTTCACAGAATGTCCTTTGTCAAGGACATTTCTACTGCAGTTTGGTTATCTTCCAGTTTCCCACTTTGTGGTTTTAATCAACAAGTGTTCAAACCCAGGCTGGTATTTTCACTGTTGTCATTGTTGCTTTACGTACCTGGTGAGTGATCCACTTGAGTCCACATTCTCCATGGAATTCATTTTTCCTGCCTGGCATAGTTCTGGAAAACCTGAAAACAAGTGGCATTTCTCATGAATTTCTTCCTCAATCCAGATGGTTCCTTCAGGTCTGCTTGAATTTTTAGCAGCTTGATTCTTCATGAAGTCATGTCAAGAGTCTACACAACCTTGAAAAAACAGGATCATGGACAGAGAGCCAAGTAAGACTCTTGAGCCTTCATCATTCAAGGACAAAAGAAATTTCTAGATTATTGATACTGGCCCAGACAAGTTTTGAGGGACTCATTCTTTTTTTCTCACAGGATGCTTATTTTGTGATATTCCCCCAAGCAAAATAAAACAATTTGCAATGGGAAAAAGAAATATTTCAGAGTTTTCAAGGGGAAAGGTTGAATTTGGGGATTCTGAGATTACTCAAGGGGGAAGATCAGTTATCCAAAAAAATCTAAGTCATAGTGGCCCATTTATGGAAATATAACCAATGTTTGAATTTGTAATGAAAATAGTGGTTTTTACAACTGCATGAAGGAACACTAAAGCTCAATAACAGGTTATACCCAAACTTGGTAAGAATTCAATTCCACAAACATTTACTGAACTCTTACTACATATGAAACTTAGTATAAAAGGGGCATGTAGACAGAACCAGTTCTATCTTTACACTTTGTAAGTTTACAATATCTTAGAAGAGAAGGCAAACAGAAAAGCGTAGGGATGGGATTAGAGTGTAAGAGGTCTTGCATGGTAAAATTAGGGGATCAGAAATTATTTCATGGAGGAAATGAAAAAATGAAGTGGATTTTGAGAATTAGAAACCATACAACATATAATGATAATGATGGTGATTAAAAATCATATGAATACATTAAACCCCAGCACCAACTATAGTTTAATGTATACCCAAGGGACCTGAATCTCTGGACTGACCATGTGATAGCCAGGCCCTGAGCCTCAACAGACTTGCAACTCCTAAACTCTGGTTTATTGGACTTATACCACTCGTCTAACATGGAGGGCACCACAAAGGGAGCCGAGAGTGCCTACAGCTGAAAGCAGGAGAATTGCATCCAGCATCCATGTGGAATCTAAGCCCCCTCTTGATATACATGTGGAGTGGACACACCATTCTAAGGTCCACAGGATGGAGGAATAGGGTATGGATTAGCATGGACTTACAGCTAATCTATTCATGAACTATTGTGATTAGTAACCGAAGAAAATGTGGCACTGGTGTGGAGAAAGTGGCCATGGTGGCTGTTGGGGGTAGGGAGTGGGAGGAAGAGATGTGATGTGGGGGCATTTTCAGGACTTGGAGTTGTCCTGGGTGGTGTTGCAGGGACAGTTACCGAACACTGTATGTCCTGCCATGGCCCACTGGGTGGACTGTGGGAGAGTATGGGCTATAATGTGGACCACTGACCATGAGGTGCAGCAGTGCTCAGAGATGTATTCACCAAATGCAATGAATGTCTCATGATGATTGAGGAGATTGTTGTTATGGGGGGAGGAATGGAGTGAGGGGAGTGGGGGTATATGGGTACCTCATATTTTTTGAATATAACATTAAAAAAATTAAGACAAAAAAAAAAGACAACCCAACTGACAAATGGCAAAAAAAAAACACCATATGAATAGAAATAGCCAAATTAATAAAGAATGTTTATGATGGTGCTACTCATACATTTTATTAATAGCCCTATGAATATCATATGGTTTAATGATCATTATAACATTAAGAATAGGTATATGGTCCTCATTTTATTATCAAGTACAGCTGCAGATCAGAGTGTTAAAATAACTTGCCCATGACCACAAGTTCACAGTGGAGAAGTCAAGATTGAAGCCATACTTATCTCACTTCTGAGTGTGAGCACTCACCTTTCTTGGGTTATGGGGTCTCTAAAGAAAGGAGCCTTGCTGGGCTTACTCTGCCTCTGCACCAGCACTATCACCCCAACAGTCATGGCAGAGTTATGTTAATGCTGACAAAGTTGAGAAAGTAGAAGTGAACCTACAAGGACAAAGGTCTTACCAAGGACTGTCTGATCAAATTGCAGGACCAGGGAGTGGTGCCAGTGCTCCCGTTTGCAGGTGGGACACCTCTTCCTTGTGGTACAGGTCTTCTGTGCTCCTGGGCAAGGAATCCTTTGACCTATGGCTGATAACCATCATTTCCACTCTAAACCAAGTGCATTGGTATTCAATTAGTGGTGAATGCCGCGACTAGATGATGTTGAGTGCATTGTTTTCAAATATTTAAGAAAGGGGAGAAACTAGAAAGAAGTCTCCATAGTCTAGAAAGTGATAAAACTTGTATCAGAACGTGAAAAAATGGTGTCCAAGATATGTCCTGAATTTCTACCCAGTGTTTGATCCACAAACGAACCATAGAATACTTGAAGAGAATGGTTCACACATGATGACTATCATAATTTAGGTATTTCTCTTGGAATATTTTATTTCCAGGAATATACTTAAAATAATCTTCTTGTACTCTAACATTCAACTGAAATTCTAAAAGAACAATAAATCTATTAACATAAGAATTTTGTCAGAATGAAATCTCGAGGCTGTCATGAAGAATCTCATTATTTGATTTTGTTTTTGAACAAAAAAGTAAATAAGCTGCCATTTCTTCTCTAACGGACACTTCCCCATCGGGATTCACCTTATTTATTGACTGTTGAAACTTGAAGGTCTTTTGTTTTTTGATGTTATTTTTATGTGATCCTATTTCTTTATCATTTAATTCTTTCATCTCAGAATTTGCCTGTGGGTCCTATGAGTTGTGACAAAACAGCTGGTACATGACAAGTTGCCAGCATTAACAGCCGCCTGTCACACTCCATTGCCAACCGTGACACCAATGATGAACGCAGACCCAGTTTTAAATGGACCCATTTTTTTAAGAAAATTGTCTTCATACTTTTGAGCTGTCAAGACAAAAAGAACATATCCACAACAACTTACATCTAATTCATCATCTCTTTAATGCTTGTCTTGTATTGCCTTTTAGCAATTATCAAAAGGCTGTATGAATTATAATATAGGTCTGAGAAGCAGATGAGTAATGTACATTCTTAAGGAAGAAATGAAGAATAAGGCAAATTATAAATAAAAAAAGATGAACACCTCACTTAATTTCTAAGGTAATGAAAAACTGCCATGAATTGGGAAAAATGCTACATTTGTGCCTAATAGCACTATAGAAGAATGCAGTAAAATTTTAATGGGTATTTATATTATCAAATTCATCTTCTTATTAAAATCAAGGATTGCCACATCTGAGGTCTTGAAAATGACTAAATACATAATATTTCTTGCCAATACTTGAAGATATAATGCCAAAATTTCTAATATTATACTCTGATTATTTGGAAATTAAACAACATCTAAACATATTCTGTTTTTTTAGTATGAAACAAAACTTTTGTAAGGATCCAACAGATAAATATTTATTTCTTATAAAAATCATATTCTCCTCATAACAAAAAGATAAAAAGGTAAGTTAAACTTGAGTAAAGCAGTATTACCGTAAAAGCTAGAACTAGAGTGATATGGAAATAGAAAAAGGAAGAAAGAACAATAAGGAAATCACAAGAAAAAATTGAATGAGATGACAAATATATGACCAAACATCAGTGGTTTAAACATATTATTATGTTTTGGTTTAAACTCTGTACATTAAAATACTCAAATAAAAAACCAAAGCTCCCAGTTGCTATTTTTAGGAAATATAGTTAATTCAATATGTTCCAGAAAATGAAAATAGTGGTAAAATAAATAAGACCCAATAGCCAGAGAAAAAGAGGAAAACATAACAAAAAGCAAAAGAGCCACAGTAGAAATCAGAGGGAGAAAATATATAATCACCAAAAATGTTTGCCATTCTGACAAAAGGCAATCCCCCATAAGGATAAAATATCCATGAACATTTGCTGAGTATTATAAAATCAAAATGAGAGGTTTATGTGTCTGGCGCTAGATCACTGAGTACATAAGTGGTAGAACAGGAAATTAAACCACATTTCCTGTAGCTAGAACTCAGTGTTCTTTCCATGCTGATCAAGTTCTCCAGATATGTCTAGTACTGGACATTTCAGGGAGAAAACTTCCATTTACATGAACTCATGTATGCACTGCTTTAAAGTTTCATTTACATAAGGTCTGGCAACTAGTGAAGTGTGTCAAATGTTACACGGAGATAATTTTTAGAGGTGAAAAGACCATTGTCACTACTAGTGGGCTCCAGTGCAGAGTATGAAGAGTTAGGCTTTTAATTCCTTTCATCTTTTTTCTTCACTCTGAGTCCCCCAAGATCCTCTCCAAATGTCTCTGTCTGCCTACCTCTCCCTTACTCCATGAAGAGATTTCTTAACCTCTACTCTACTCTACTCTAATACACCTAGCCACAAAGAAATTCAGAATCATGTCAACTGGTGACACCACACTGCTTTTGGTCCCTGACAATTTCAAGTCTCCTTATCCTAATCTGAAGGGGCAAATGAGAGCCTGAAATCTGGGAAGAGAGGAGTCGTCATGTCTGCAGGCGAGAGAGGGACCTCACCTTTCCTGTGTCAGGATACAAGAGAAACTAAGGGGTGTGCTCTCCCCGCCATCTCAGAATGTCCCACCAGTTGTCTCCTTCAGTATTCAAACTATCTTCAATTCCTTAACTGCTTAGGTTTTCTTCATATCACATATTCCAGAATTCCAGAATTCCATTATATGTTGATTGCTTTTTCCTTAGAAGATAAACTATATGAGGCAGGAATCTTGTGTGTTTTATTCACTCAATCCGTGTAACCCAGGTACATAGTAGAGGCTCAATAAATATTTGTGGAACGAAGGAAGGAAGGGAGGAAGGAAGAAAGGAAGATATTAACAAACCAAGGAATGAAGGAAGGAAAGCCAAATGAAATTAAAAAAATGAAACAAACTGAAAAGAAATGCTGATCATTTTTTCAGTATGTCTTTCTGGAAAAGAACAAATTTTATACTTCCATGTAAAACTAATGCTCCCTCTTTTAACCATGATACTTTAGCATGCTTTTTTTTTTTACAATTAAATTTGTTTTACATTTGAATATCTTTCTGAATACTCACCCAAAAAGAAATAAAACTAAATCACTTCTGCAGTCGAGATGTGGCTAACCTTACCAAGCAATCAGTTTCTTTTTACATGTTTTATATATAATGCTGAAGAATATTCCAAAAAGCAAATTAACTTGAAATGCCATAATTATTGGTATTTTTCTTCCAGATGCTTAAGCAACCACTGAGAACATTCTTTTTCTCATAGACTCCTTTATTCTCATATATTTCAGGTGATATATGTTCATGGCATATGAATTTATGTAAAAATGCATTACCTCTGTGTAAGGGATCAGTGAAGCACATGATATTTGGCAGGTAGCCTCTAATTCAGTTTTTCAGTCATAAGTACAATATGGTAAAATTGAATTTTTATGCAATAATATAACTGGATAGAGAGAAGTTAAATTTTTGAAATGTATGTATGATAATGTCTTACAAATGATACAAAAGATATTATTATAACTAGTTCGTTTACACATAATATTCAGATACTTTATGAAATGGACCAATTAGTCTTTATAATATTTATTAAATATCTGGTATAATTGAACAATGTATAATTCACTTTTACAGGAATTCATCTGAAGGCATCTGTCATTAATAGATGCTATTTACCTGTACTGTGTAGGATAAATAATGCATTATTATTTGTTATAATCAGATTGTCTTTTCAATTCCTCCTTCTTTAAGTTAACACCTAATGAATAAAATTTAAAAGATGAAAATGACTAAGATAGTAATTGCACACAGAATCATGTGAGATGGAAGAGGTCCCCAAGCACCAGATGAGAACTCAACACTGCCAATTCCTTGATTTCAGCCAGCAAGACCCTGAAAAGAGAGCCCAGATAAGCTATGCCTGAACTTCTGCCCAACAGAAATGGTGAAATAATAAATTGGTGTTGTGTGACAGTGCTATGATCATGGTTAATCAGTAAAGAGCAACAAATAACTAATACAGCTCACCCACTGTATTACTTTGAATTCATTATGTATGCAAGATGAATCACATGAAATAAAAAAATGCTTGACCATTGTTTACATGCAAAGCGATGATAATTTCATAGAGTTCAATAGTGCTTTTGCTTACTGGTCTAGCTACTTGTAGCTGTAGGTCTGGGACTCAGCTGCTAGAGAACACCTGCAGGTGCCTGCCAAGTGAGTCTCTCTGTAGATAATTCGCATGACACTTTTTCTGTAAAGCCAGCAGGAGACTTTCTGACTTCTTCCATCTCCAACCTCTAGACCCACTTTTATTTATTTATTTATTTATTTATTGGTTCATGTTTTATTATTTTTAATATATTTTTATTTATTTTTAAAAGATATTTAGATTACATAAAATGTTACATAAAAAAATATAAGGGATTCCCATGTGGCCCACTCCCCACACCTCCCACTTTTCCACACATTAACAACCTCTTTCATTAGTGTGGCACATTCATTGCAATTGATGTACACATTTGGAGCATTGCTTTTAAGCATGGATTGTAGTTTACGTTTTAGCTTACACTCTCTCCCACACAATTCTATAGATTATAGCCTGTATCTGTCATTGCAATGTCATTCAGGACAATTCCAAGTCCCAAAAAGCCCCCATATTATACCTCTTTTTCCCTCTCCCTGGCTTCAGCATTTCCAGTGGCCACTGTCTCCACCTCAATGATATAATTTCTTCCATTTGCTAGGATCACAATAAGTCTATAGTAGAATGCCAGTAAGTCCACTCTAGTCCATATTTATTCCCCAATCCTGAGGATTCTGGGATGGTGATGCCCACTCCACCTCTAACTGAGAGGGGGTTTCAATCCCATACAGCTGATGGATGGGACTCTTTTGCTTACAGTTGTAGACTCTCTCAGTTCCTTGGTATGGTGTTTGTTTATACTTACCTCCTTGTTAGTTGCTCTGGGAGAGTCCAATGAACTGGAGAGTAGGTTTTGCAACTCTGCTGAGGTTCAGCGCCCAGCTGGCACATGGACAGCCCAGAGAGTCAAGTCTCTTGGATGTATTCCTATACCCGGTTAGGTCAGACCCACCCAAGGTAATCTTCCTTTTGATTAACTTAAAGTCAGTTAATTAATGACCATAATCACATCTACATAATCTCTTCATCATTATCATATAAGTTAACCTAATTGTGGGAATGATACCCCATACCTTTGCCATATTTTATTGTTTACAAGCAAGTTACATATCCAATACTCCAAGAGAGGGAATCATACTAGGGAGTGAGTTAGAAGTAATTTTAGAATTCTTTCTACCACAGAATTACAATAATCCTAAATTACTCTCACTGATTAAATGGTTAATTTGTTAATAATATGTGGTTAAGAGAAGGTATATAATCTGTTAGCCAGGAAATAAAGCTCTCTCCCTTAATTAATTGTAAAGTTTATGTTAAACTGTATTTTTCCCTTGCAAATATTTGTGCTAAAAACTGTTTCGTTGTAGCAGAGATCTTAATGTTAATTGTACTTAGTTCTTATTCTTTACTTATTCACTACCATAAAGTCTGTATCAATTGCTAATGTATGCTACTTTTGTCCCATATATACCTTCTGCTAAATGCCTGAGGGAAGTCCTGCTTAACTGGAGTGGAAAGATTGGTGTAGGATGACACGGGAGGAGAAGTTAAGGACCAGAACATGCAGGCCATAAAATGTTGTTATCCATTCTAAGACCCAGAGAAGATCATTGAAGAGTTTTAAGCAAGGGAAGTGACATGCTTGGAAATAGTTTTGTACTGGGCAATGGCAAAAAATAGAGGAAACTCAAGATGGCTCTGCTTAAAATATTCAGTTGGTGCGAAGGTAATTGTGGTTTTTGCATTTTGAAATTTGCTGTTTGATATTGAAGTACATTCTTAAATAAATGTGGTTATGTTACATACCATTTTAATGTGCATTTCTCGCTTTATGTTTTTTTGCTAATGACATTACTTGCTGTTTATTTTATATTTATTTTAGACTATGGAAATGATGTTAGACAAAAAGCAAATTCGAACAATTTTCTTATTTGATTTCAAAATGGGTTATAAAGCAGCAGGGACAACTTGCAACATCCACAACGCATTTGGCCAGAAACTGCTAATGAACATACAGTGCAGTGGTGGTTCAAGAAGTTTTGCAAAGGAGACAAGAGCCTTGAAGATGAGGAGCATAGTGGCCGGCCATAGAAAGATGACAACAACCAATTGAGAGCAATCATCTAAATTGATCCTCTTTCAACTAAATGAGAAGTTGTCAAAGAACTCAGTGTTGACCATTCTTCGGTTGTTCAGCATTTGAAGAAAATTGGAAAGATGAAAAGGTTGATAAGTGGGTACCTCATGAGCTGACCAAAAGTAAAAAAACACCATTATTTTGATGTATTATCTTCTCTTATTCTACACAACAACAACAAATCATTTCTTGATTGGATTGTGATGTGTAACAAAAAGTGAATTTTGTACAACTGATGATGACCAGCTCAGTGGTTGGACCGAGTAGAATCTCCAAAGCACTTCTCAAAGCCAAACTTGCACCAAAAAAATGTCATGGTCACTGTTTGGTGATCTGTTGCCAGTTTGATCCACTACAGCTTTCTGAATTCTGGCAAAACCATTAAATCTGAAAAGTATGCTCAGCAAATTGATGCAATGCCCTGAAAACTGCAATGCCTGCAGCTAGCATTGGTCAACAGAAAGGGCCCAATTCTTCGCCGTGACAATACCTGACCACCGTCACACAACCAAAGCTTGAAAATTTGATTGAATTGGCTACAAAATTTTGTTTCATTCGCCATGTTCTCCTGAACTTTCGCCAACTTACTACCACTTCTTCAAGCTTCTTGACAACTTTTTGCAGAGAAAACCCTTCCACAACCAGCAGGATGTAGAAAATGCTTTCCAAGAGTTCATGGAATCCCGAGGCACGTACTTTTTATGCCACAGGAATAAACAAACTTATTTCTCATTAGCAAAAATGTGTTGATTGAAATGGTTCCTATTTTGATTAATAAAGATGTGTTTGAGCCTAATTAGAATGATTTAAAATTCACGGTCAAAACCACAGTTCCTTTTGCACTGACCTAATAATTAGGAGACTATTTAAGAAGTCCAAGAGAGAAACGGCATTAAGTCAGATTAGGCTAGAAGCAAGGAGACGGACAAAGGTGTAGAGATACAAGAGATATATGTAAGAGGTAATACTGATGGATCTGGAGATGGTTTGGATGTGGGGTGATCAATCACTCCAGTTTTCCTGGAACTGGGGAACTTCCTGAGACTTGGAGTTGGATTCAAGGCTTTCAGTGCTAAAACAGGGAAAGATTAGTTGCTCACCCTACCAGAGAAAGTGAAGCATGATTGTATCAGGATTGAAAATTAGTCTACCCATTTTGGCAGACAGCAATTTCCAGAATCTATTTCCCATTGGGGTAAAATTATGGGCAATGAGATGTTTCCTCAGTAATAGTGATAAACATCTTCCAAGTCTGTAATAACTTCTCAGTATTTTTCTGTTCAAACACTCAATGCCCTTTTACATGTGGGTACACAGTTCATTTATTTAGTTAGTCAATATTTTATGGAACGTCTACTAAACTCATGGTGCTGACATTCTTGTGGGTTTGGTGGCTGAGAAAATATGCATGTAGACAAATAGTAACCCAGATTTCACTAAGAATTATAGGAACATTAAGCAAGAAAGGGTGATGAGGAGTTTTAAGAGTGGTAGTTGTTGAGAGGTGCTTTTCAATTTTTAATAATGTGCTAAAGAAAGGTCTAGCTGAAAAGATAACATTTTAGCAATACTGAAGCAGATAAGGAATTATGTTAGCTTACTACATGGGAAGAGGCATTCCAATCAGAGGAAAGAACAAACAGAAATTTCTGAGACAAGAATCTGCCTGGGAATTTTGAGGAGCTGTAAGGAAGATGCAAAGCATCTTCTGTAGCAAGAAGATGTAGCAAGTGAGCTGTAGCAAGTGGCTGTAGCAAGTGAGCAAAAAGGATATTAGAAGGAATTGGTTAGGGGACAAATTGTGTTTCCAGATTGCACAATTTATTCCTGATGACTTTTTTTTGATGGCAGGCAACAGTATTTCAGATTATTTGATAGTATTTTATCACTGCTTGCTTGAATTTGATCTGCAGCTGATTCTTAAGGATATTGTAATTTGTTTTGGCTTCTTTCACCTTTGTTCCAAAAATGTATTCTCACCTATAATATGAATATTTTATTCAGTGTGTATGTATGTATTTAAATGACAGAAGGGAGTTTATGAGAACTTCTACATGCAGTTCACTATATTAGGCATTTTTCATGAAGTAGAATAATTATTATTAGATTATTACAATGTTAGAAATGAATAACCTGGGGATCAGAAATGTACACAATGGTATAAAGGTAGACAATTACAGAGTAGAATTTCAAACACAGGACCATGATTTTAAAATATTTGAAGGAAGAATCATGAATAGGAAGGGCTAACTTTTTCAACATGTTTGAAAACCATATATTTACTGCTAGTTACTTTTATCTGGCATATAATTCAAGGTGCTAATAAAGAAAAATGTAGACCAAAATAAGGGGGAAAATCATTTTATTGAAACTCTGGGGATCTCTGAGAGCCAAAGAACAGCACCTTTCATGTGGCTTATTGGAAGGGGATGGTAATGACAAGGCTTAGCCCCCAAGCTTTAGAGCCTTTTAGCTCAGGGAACTCTATTCTCATCGCTGATTCTGCTGCCCAACAAGCCAATGATTTCTTTATTAATTCTCTTCTTTCTCTCTCTCTCTCTCTCTCTCTCTCTCTCTCTATATATATATATATATATATATATATATATATATATATCCCTTTCAGTGGTTAAAACTAGTAAAATCCCCCATCTCCTTTAATGAACTAACTTGTCAAGATGATGACTGATAGCTTGAAAAAAATTGAAAGAAATCTTAAGTTTTTACTTTGTATGAATCTACCATTATTCCAAAATAAAATTTTTAATAAAAAATAAATCTTAGAAATGCATGTTAAAGGATAGAATTGAAATCAGACTTGACAAAGCAAAAAGCAGAAGCGATATTTTAATTTTCCAAGGGTTTGACTTTTAATGTTTTAGGTAACATGTTACTTGATGAAGCCAGCATTTAACAGTGCAATCACTAGGTGACTCTTTTCCTTGGCCATGCATGGCAGTAGCGGAATATTTCTGTTTGGAAATAATTGCTCTCAGTAGAATTTCTCCCCCATTTTGTCTAGATTATGCAGACATTAGGCTTTAGGAAGTCTTTAACATTTTTTTTATCTTCTATTTTTTCAATCCTTTAAAAATATCCATGTAAAAGGATAATGGTCATAAATGGATATGGGCAGAATATGTGAATGTGATTTATGAGTATGCATTTTAAAATTTAATTAAGTTTAATATATTTAAGACATAAAGCACTTACTGACATGTCAACTAACTCATTTTAAAATTCTAAGAATGCAGTTGCTTTTCAGGTGATATTTTTAAAAAGTAGCGTTTACTTAGGTAAACAACTTGAATGTGTACTGCATGTACATTGGATGATCTTAGATTTTTAAAAATTCATTGAAGTATATCTCTCATATGTAAACATACATAAACAATAAGTGTATAGTAATAGTTGTGAACTTATAAAACAAAGATATACAACATCATACAGGACTCTCGTACCTTACCCTACCAACAATACCTTACATTGTTGTTAAATATTTTTAACTAATGATTAAAGAGTATTGCCAAAATATTGCTACTAACCAAAATATTTTCCCCCAACCCACCCTATTATTATTATTCTTTATAACATTTATATATGAGCATACATAAAAAATAAGTGTATAGTAAAAGTTGTGAACTTACAAAGTAAACATGCATAACATCATAAAGGGGTCCCATACATCAATCCTCCACCAACACCTTGCATTGTCATGAAATGTTTGTTACAAATTACGAAAGAGTATTGTCAAAATCTTACTACTAATTATAGTCCTTATCTTATATTTGATGTATTTCCCCCATCCCACCTATAGCAGTTTGACATAGTTATGAATTCCAAAATTGGATATTGGATTATGTTTGTAAACTGGTCTGAACCTATGCATGATTAAATTATGATCAGGGCTTTGATTGGGCCACGTCATTAGGGTGTTGAGTCCCCACTCCTTGGTGGGTGGGGGCTCACAGATAAAAGGCAAGGGAAAGGAAAGAGTTGAGGATTTCTGATGTTGGAGTTTGATACTGAAATCTTAAGCTGGAGCCCCAGGAAGTCAACACACAGAAGAAAGAGAAGCAAGCCCCAGGAAGAGAGGACCTGAGCCAGGGGAAGAACACATAGGAATAAAGATGGCTCCTTAGTCACAGCAGAAACTTCAGGGAGAGAGACAGAGCCATTCATCTAATAGTCTACAGCTGACCTTGTGGAGAAAACAAAGGAGCTGAGCCCAGTGGAACCCAGGAAGACAGAACCCTCACAGATGTTGGCAGCCATCTTGCTTTAACAAGTGAAACTAGACTTTGGTGAGGGAAGTAACTTATGCTTTACGGCCTGGTGTCTGTTAGTTCCTGCCCCAAATAAATACCCTTTATAAAAACCAACTGATTTCTGGTATTTTGCATCAGCATCCCTCTGGCTGACTAATACACCACCATATTATTTTTAAAATATATTTTTCAAGACAGAAGTTGTAAAATATAAAACAATCATGCACATGTGCAGAATTCCAAACAACATCCCTCTATCAATACATCACAGTGTAATGGAGCATTTGTTACAGATAAGATAATATCACCTGATTGTTACCATGTCCATAGTGTGCATTTGGCACACATTTTCCATACTTCCCCATTATCAACACAGTACATGTTTGGCATAGATGCAAGAATATTATATTATTTGTTAACCACAGTCCCTAGATCACTCCAATTGTATTTTTCCAATGTTTCTCCACATTCTGATCACCCTGCAATAGTGATGTACATTTGCTCCAGTTAACAAAGTACACTCTTGCATCTGTACCATAAACCACAATTCTCATCCACCTCTTTGTTTACTGTGCTATTCAGTTCCTAAATCATTCTCTGTCATTCTGTCAATTGAGATTTATATCCCTAGACCACCATTTTCAGCCACATCCTTATTTATAAACTAGCTGTTATTCACTATGTGTTACCATCCACTCTATATATTTCCATACTTCAACAGTAAAATTAATTAAAACTTCTACATACATTAAACATCAGTAGTCCATCTCAGTCCTCCTCATCTCCTTTAAGAATCCACCACCTACCACCAGGGCTTGAAGATATTTACCTACACTTTCTTCTAAGAGTTCTATGGTTCGTGATTTTATGTTTAGGTTTTTGATCCATTTTGAGTTAATTATTGGATAAGGTGTGAGGGAGCAGTCCTCTTTACTTCTTTTAGCTATGGATATCCAGTTCTTATAGCACCATTTGTTGAATGGACTGTTCTGCCCAAGCTGTGTGGGTTTGACAGGCTAGTCAAAAATCACTTGAACATAGATGTAAGGGTCTGTTTCTAAATCATCATTTTGGTTCCATTAGTCTATGTGTCTGTATTTATGCCAGTACCATGCTGTATTTACCACTATAGCTAGGTAATATGATTTAATATCTGGAGATGAGAGTATGCTTTTCCTTTTTAAGATGTTTCTAGTCAGGACCTCTTACCTTCCAAATAAATTTGACAATTGTGTTTTCAATTAAAAAAAATGCTGGTGGACTTTTTATCACAATTGCATTGAATCTGTATATCAATTTGAGTAGAACTGACATCTTAATGATATTTAGTCTTTCAATCCTTGCGTATGGATTGTTCTTCCATTATTTAGGCCTTTTTTGATTTATTTTAACAATGAGTTGCAGTTTTCTGAATACAAGTGCTTTACATCATTGGTTAAGTTTATTCTTAATGGAATTTTATCTGTCATATTTGTTTTCACCACTCTATTGACACTCTGTTACTTTCATTGATATAATCTTCAGTTTTAGACTCTCTTCCAGGCCTCTATCTCTTGTCTTTTCTTTTCAGACTCTAGCACACCCTTTAGTATTTCCTGAAAATCTGGTTTCTTGGTTAGAAATTCTCTCAGTTTATGTTTATCTGTGAATATTCTAAACATACCCTCATTTTTGAAGGACATTATTTCCAGTTATAAGATTCTTGGCTGAAAGTTTTTCTCTTGCAGTATCTTAAATATATCAAACCATTGTCTTCTTGCTTGCGTGGTTTCTGGTGAGAAATCAGTACTTAATCTTATTAGGTATCGCTTATATGCTATGCATTGCTTTTCTTTTGCTGCTCTCAGAATTCTCTCTTTGTCTTTGGCATTTGACATTCTGATTAGTATGTGTCCCAGAGTTGGTCTATTTGGATTTTCTTGGATGGGAGTACATGGTGCTTCTTTGATATGTATATCCACGTCCTTTAATAGAGTTGGGAAATTTTCTACCATTATTTCTTTAAATATTCCTTCTGCCCATTTTCCCTTCTCTTCTCCTTCTCAGACACCCATGACATGCATACTTTTTTTGCTGTCATTTATTTCCCTGAGAACTTGTTCAATTTTTTCTATTCTTTTCCTCATCTGTTGTTTTGTATGTTCACTTTCAGAGGCCATTTCTTCAAGCTCACCAATCCTTTCTTCTGCCTCCTCAAATCTATTATATGATTCCAAAGTTTCTTTAAAAAATTACATTTACTGCACGTTTCATTCCCATAAGATAGGCTATTTTTCTATGTATGCTTTCAAATTCTTTGTGCTCATACAATGTCTTCTTAATATCTTTAATATCACTGAATTTATTAAAGAGATTTGTTTGAACATCTATGATTAGTTGTCTCAACTCCTTTACATCATCTGGAGGCTTATATTGTTCTTTTAACTGGGCCATATCTTGTTCCTTTAACTGGGCCATAACTTCCTGTTTCTTGGTGTGGATTGTAATTTTTTGTTGGTGTCTTGGCATCTGTATTACTAGAGTATTTATTCTGGGTGTAGATTTCCTCTTTAGTTGGGAGCTTCCTGCTATTTCTCCTTTGCTAGTTGTGCAGTAGGTGCCAAGGATGTAGTTGGTGCTATAAGCTGTGGAGACTCAACCTGCTCTCATTGCCCCAGGGACTGCCAGAAGTAGGGAGAGAGTCACACCTGTGTGAATAATCCAAGTTCTGTAGGGCTTGACTGCCATTACCCAGAGACTGATGAAGCATCACACCCCTTTCTTCCCTGCCTGGGGTGGGGATGGAGCTGAAGGTGTGGGCAGGAATCTATGCACTGTGGATCCAAGATGACCGCAGTTGCCCCAGTAGACTTCTGATTATTCAGTCTTTGTAGCCAAAGGTACCTGCAGTTACCTGAATAGGCTAGTGTAAGGCCCGCCAGCCTCCTCCTTGCCAGAGGTGGGGCTGAAGCCTAGTCTAGGGCTACAGGTCAATCTGGGTGAACGAATTCAATTCCCACTGTCACTGTGATTTTCAGTCAGCCGGGCTTCCCCTCATGTTGGGGGAGGAGTCAAAATGGTGGCCAATGGCCTCTTTCCAGCCTGGACAGATTCACACTCTAGCTGTTCTTAGGGTTATATCTTAGCCAGCAGAGTCTACTACTCAGTAGTCGAAATCGGTGGCCAACCATCTCCTCCTCCCTTGTTTTTGGGAAGTGGAGCTTCCAATACCAGCCACAGAAGAGCTCCTGGGGCTGCTTGTGCAACCAAAGTAGGATGATCAAAGGCCTCCATGGCTTTCCTGGCAATTTCCTGGTAAGGCTGAAAGTAGGGCTGAGGCTTAGACTAGAGCTGCAATCTGACCTGGCTGGAAAGAAGCCAGTCCTCACCAGCACTGTGATTTTCAGTCTGCCCCACTTGCCCACATGCCAGGCGCAGAGTTAAGGTGGTGGGTACTGGCCTCTTTCTGACTTGGACAGGTTCAAATTTTTGTTCTTCTCAGAACTATACTTTAGCTCACCAAGTTTTCTCATCAGTAGCTGAAGCTGGTGCCCACCTGTCTCTTCCTCCCCCATTTTTGGGAAGTAGAGTTTTCAATTTTAGCCACAAAACAACTCCCAAGGTGGCTTGTGCCTTCAGTGGAGGATGAGTACCAGCCTCTGTGGCATGGAGCGCTCTACTTACCAGCTTCTTTGCAGATGTGCAGTCTCCTCCTTCCTTTACTTCAAGGATGTTATAGGATGCATCTCCTGGGGCCCTCAAACAGGTGCTTCAACTAGCTCCAGATAGCTCTGGGTGTTTACTAACTGCCCTGTAGCAGGAGTTGACTCTAGGAGCTCCTTATTCTGCTGCCATCTTCCTGGTTGTCCTGATCTTAGAATTTTAAAGTTAAAGCATATATTCTTGGGTATATTTGTATATGTAGCCATTTGATGTTATTTATGAATTCCAAAAAATGAAGGATTATGTTTGTTTAACAGTCTGTTCTTCTGGGTGTGATCCCCTTTGATTGTATTAGATTCAGCTGAGATGCCTTGATTACATTACCTATTAAGACTAGGGCTTTGATATGACCACATCAGTAGTGTGTGACTCAGCATTGAGTCCTTGCCCCCTTGGTGGGCTGATAAAAATGAACACTTACTCACGAAGACACAGAAGAACATATAGGAGAGAAGAGAGGGAGCTCCAGAACTTTGATTCTGTAGTCCCCAAAGAAGAGAGAACTTTGATCCTGTGGTCTTGGAAAGAGATGAGCCTTTTACCTGACAATTTGCAGCTGAAGAGAACAGAACAGCTGAGCAGCTAAGGCCCAAGAGACCAGATAGAGACTGCCTGCCATCTTGCTTCAACACATGGCAACAGACCTTGGTGAAAAATCAACCTTGAGTTGGACAATTTAGGGCCTTGTAACTGTAAACTTTTACCACACATAACTACCCTTTATAAAAGTCAACAGGTTTCTGGTACATTGCATCAGTACCCCTTTGGCTGACTAATATGGTATATTTCTTACATTTTTCTAAGCATTTCTTGAATATTTATTCTCTATACCAGCAACACTCAAAGTGGTGAACAATAAGTAAAAACATATGAAATATATAATCCTCTTCTTGAAGCAATTTTCATTTAAAAAGAGCAGATACTTTTTGTGAGGTAGGAAGCAAATATGGATTATGTATATATGTTATATACATGTATACATATATTAAGATATATCTATATATCCATATGATACATATTTATATGATATATAACTACAGACATAGATGTAGGTATAAATATATATGCATATATAAAACATTCCTATATTAAAAATGGCTAATTTTTTCAAAACATTAACTCACTAATCACATTCATACTTACTGCCTTAAGCATACAAGGTCAGATGTAAACCAAAGATATTACCAGATTAGAATGAGATTTGGAAGAAAAGTCTTCTAGCTCAAGATGAATCTGGAACAGATAGGAAAAGTCTTTGACTTAGGTAAACTAGAAAAGAAGATACTTTTTACCAGATGAGGGGCTGAAGTTAAATAAGCTCCAGACATGCCAATGAAGCAGATTAAGAGGATGCAAGTTGGAGGACTTTCTAACTAGATTAACTCTAACTAACAGAAATGCAGTTTCAGCAGCCAGTAGGCAGTGGAGGTGACAAGTATGTTGATGGAGGGCTGATCATAGGAAAGGGAAGAAACACAGTGGTGTTTAAAAGGCCACAGACCAAGTCTCTACCCCAAGATACACTAAACTCAGCCTCCAGAATGGCATCACCACAAAGTGAACGCATGGAACACTGCTGAGCTGTGCATGTTGAAATGGTCTGAATACTATGACCTTTCTACGTGAATGTCAGGTGCCAGTGGTATTTCTTCCAGTTGAGCACCGCATATGGGTTTGGTTTGTAATGTGTCTTTATCTGTTGTCATTCTGAGCCAGGAAGTACTATCAGGGCCTTTGTGATTCATTAGCCTTTTAGTCGGGATGTTAAAATACCATGGGGAAATTTTCTTTCAACTTTACATGTAGAACCCTGAGTCATAGGGAGCTCATTTATTAGTCTATCTGTTTGCTGAGAATCTGACAAGGGGTTTTACAGAAAATGAAAATGGAAGAAAAGCAGAATTGTAAAGGCAGGGGGTATCTGATAGGCAGTCACTAAGTACACTTCCCTGGTTTATATAAGGAAGATAAAACTGCCTAAATTGCACCAGTGTCCAGCTGGAGGCTGGGGATCTGTGGCACTTGATTTGTGTCTCTCTCCACAATGGGAACAATGATCAGACTTCCATGGTCACCAAGAGGTAGTCTCCAGAAGGCCTGAGAAGAAAGCATTCATCTTTCTGAGAAAGAGAGAGAGAGAGAGAGAAATCCTGGCAATAGATTTTGTTAACACAGGGACTATACTTGAAACGAGATGGGGTCATCTTTTTCATTGGAGGCCTTTATGAACAGCGCAGAGGTTAATGTTTCCAGGAGTGTATAGAAATGGTTCTCCATAAGGCAACCTATAAATTAGATGACCATTGTAAGTTTTCCATAACCAATTTAGTTCTTGGGTTGCACTGTGTGCGTGTTTTTAGGTGAAATTCACATAACATAAAATTAACCATTTTGAAGTGAACAATTAAGTGACATTTAGTGCATTCATTGTGTTGTGCAACCATCACTGCTGTCTAGTTCCCAAACAGTTTCATCATCCCAAAAGGAAATCCTGTACCCACAAAGTAGTTTATTTCCATTCCCCATTCCCTCCACTTTTGGCAACCACCACATGCTTTCTGTCTCTAAGGATTTACCTGTTCTGGATATTTCATATAAATGAAATCATAGAATAGATGACATTTTATATATATACACACACATACATACCCACATACATACCACCATTTGCTTATCCATTTGTCAGTTAATGGACATTTGGATTCTTTCCACCTCTTAGGTATTATGAATAGCACTTCTATGAGTATGCATGTACATGTATTTGTTTGAGTATCTGTTTTCATATCTTCTGGATTTATACCTATTAGTAAAATTGGTAGGTGACGTGATAATTCTGTGTTCAATTTTCGAGGAACTGCAAAACTGTTTTTTACAGAGGCTGCATCATTGCGCAGTATGAAGATTCCAACTTTTTCGTATCCTTATCACCATTTGTCACTTTCTGTTATTTGAATATAACCAATATAGAGGTTGTGAAGTGGTGTGCAATTGTGGTTTTGATTTGCATTTCCCTAATGACTAGTAATGTTGAACAGTTTTTCATATGCTTGTTGGTCATGTGTATGTCTTATTTGGAGAATGTCTATTCCAGTCATTTGCCCGTTTTTAATTGTTTTTGTTTTTGTTTTTTTGTCTTTCCAATCCAGGTTTAATTATTGGTAATATAAAAATATCACATGAATACACATGATAAGTACCTTGTTCACGACTTCCTGTTTCTTACAGTGGCATTTTCTCACTATGGACTCACATCTAACCTGTTTTTGCAAGTTTCTAAACTCTCCTCCAAACCTTCTCCCAGGCCCAGCTGCACCTGTATACCTATATACTCTATACAAGCATTCTCGGTTACCTAAGGATTAGCTCTTCATATTTGTATTTTCATATTTGTATCTTAGTAGCATTAGCAATTCAGTTTTTGCTTTAGAGTATAGACTCGTTCATCTTCTGTTCATACTTCAAATCCAAGTTTCAGGTTACCATCTGGGGTAAGGTCCTTATTTCCCAATTCTCTGTGGGTTTGTCTATTACTCTGCTATCTCACTTACTGAATTGTGTTTTCTATATATCTGTCCCCATGCTTGTCAGTGAACTGTACTAAAGCAAAGAGTGTATTTTATTCATCTTCCTACCATAATATAATCACCACAATACATTCACAAAAGCAAGGAACACAGTGTTAATTTTACAATAGGTCTTTAATTCTACATGCATGTGCCTTACATCTTTGGCTTTTAAGTCATGGATTCCATTCTAGAATTCTCTTGAATTTTTCTCAGTCTTTCTAACCTCAATTTCTAATCTAAATAGGGGAGGACAGGCCAGTATGTCAAGTCCTCAGTGTTGTTGGCAGTAACTGATCCTAAGGAGTGAAGCTTGGTGGTTACCATGGTCCTGAGAGGAGAGCTAGGGAATAATAGAACAGATGGAACATGGGACATTTTTGTGGTGTTGGAATTGTTCTACATGATCTTGCAATGATGGATATAGGCCATATTAAATTTCATCAAAATTCATCAAAATTTATAAAATCATGTGCTCCAAAATGTAAACCATGATGTAAACCATTGACCATAGTTAGTAGCAATGCTTCAATATTTGTACAGCAACTGTAACAAATGTACCACCCATATGTAAAATATTATTAATAGAGGAAAGGGGGAAAGGGGGAAGATGTTGGGTATATGGGAATCCCTTATATTCTGTATGTGACTTTTCTGTAACCTAAAGCTTCTTTGAACATAAAATGAAAAAAATAAGACACTGGGGAATAAATGGAAGAAAATGTCACTATTCATACAAGGAAACAGAACTTATAGTGATGAAAGACATAATGCCAAAATTTATATTTTTAATTTAAATTATTTTTTTACTATTTTAAATTATTTTTAATTTTCTGTATTTTTTGTCATTTTTAAAACTACCATTATTATTTCATTTTCTTATTAATTTTATTCTTATTTTGTTGGCTTCATTTGTTTTCCTTCTTTATTTTCTTTTAAATGTTATATTCAAAAAATATGAGGTTCCCATATATCCCCTACCCCCCCACCTCACAACCTCTTCCATCATTGTGGCACATTCACTGTACCTGGTGAATACGTTTTGGATCACTACTGCACCACATGTACAGTGGTCTACATTATAGTCTACACTCTTCCCCCATTCTACCCAGTGGGCCATGGCAAGGTACACAATGTCCAGCATTTGTCCCTTCAGCACCACCCAGGACAACTCCAAATCCTGAAAATGTACCCACATCATATCTCTTCTTTTTTGAAGAAGTTTTGGATCACAGAAGGGTTACAAATGGCAGGGGAGAATCATTGGTGTGGGATGTCAGTGATGGGGGATGCATGGGGTGAAGTTTACCTGGGGCATACGTATAAGGCATATGAACGAGTTCAAGTGTTCATGAGGCATTGCCATGGTGGGTGGAAATCCACACAATGACTGAAAGAATATCAAATTTCCGTCCTGGGGAATTCTGCCACATTCTCTAATAGGACAGCAAGAATCCCCTGAGTACAGGGGCAGGGAGTAATGAAAGAGGATGGACCACTGATGGGCTATGGATATTGATGACTGTACTTATAAACCCTTTCTTTGGAAATTGAGACTTAGTCTAGTATTATAGGCTGCCCAAGAGTTACCTCCTGAGAGCCCCCTTATTGCTCAAATGTGGTCTCTCTCTCTAAGTCAAACTCAGCATGACCTTCCTCCTGGCATGGAACATGACTCACAGGAATGATTCTCCCTGACACTGAGGGATTACTACCAAGCACCAACTAGATATGAAACTGGAAAAAGACCTTGACCAAAAGGGGGAAAAGGTAAAGACAAATGAGTTTATATGGCTAAGAGACTTCAAAGTGAGTCAGGAGGTCATTTTAGAGGTTACACTTATGCACATCTCAGCAGGATCTCATTGACTCCACAGTAAATATTGCCTCAAATAATGGGGCTCCTAAGGGCTCTGGAGACATCCAGACACTATAGGCAGTGCAGGAGTTTGCCGCCCTGCCAGTGGGTCTTACTTTGGAATTTATGCTCCCCAGTGTGACAGAGTTGGACTCAGTCATGGTTTCCCTACACATGGCTCTTCTGCTCCTTATATTTGAACCTACAGTTAGTGCTAGAATTGATAGGCATATGTTCAAGAGACTTATCTCTTTGGGCTTTCCATGTATCAGTTGGGCCTCGAATGTCAACAGAGTTGCAATACCTATTCTCCAGTTCACTAGACTAGAGTAGACTTACTGTTATTTTAAAAAATCTTAATGTTTTCCTAGCAATGGAAGAACTTTAATCGTTGATGTGGAGGGAATGGCCACCAGAAGTTCTGAGGTAAGGGAAAGGGAAAAAATAGTGTATTAAGGGGACATTTTCGGGACACGAATTGTCCTGAATGATGTCGCAATGACAGATACAGGCCATTATATATCTTGTCATAACTTACAAAATTGTGTGGGAGATAGTTTAAACTATAATGTAAACTATATCCCACACTTAGTGGCAATGCTCCAATATGTGTTCAACAATTTTAACAAATGTACCACACCAATGAAAGATGTTAATTCCCACATCTTGGGGAGGACTGATGTTCTCAAATACAGAGAATTGTGTCTCTCAAGAGAAATGGTGGCTCCCAATGCATTAGGGCAATCGAGCATGTCAAGCCGTCAACATTGTTGCAAGTATCTCTGAACATGGTCCTTCAAGAAATGAAGATTGATTGTCACTGTGGGCCCTGAGGGGAGGAGGAAAGAGGTATTAAATAGATGGAATCAATGTAACTGTGGAGCAATGGAAGTGTTCCACAAGATTATGCATGGATGGATATAGGACACATTAAATTACACCAAAAATGTATAGGGGCCTATAGGATAAAATGTAAATCATAATGTAAAACATAAGATAACTAAAAATTTAGAAAATTGTGCAATCTAAAATATAAACCACAATGTAAACCCAAGTGCTACCTTGTTTGAAAGCTATTGTCTCAATATCTGTAAAACAGTTTCAATAAATATAGGATGAACATGTAAAAAAAAAATGTGGGAAAGTGTGGGAGAGGTAGAGAGTGGGGCATAATGGAAATCCCCTTCAATTTTTATGTATTATTTATGTAATCTAGGTATCTTTAAAAAATAAAAAATAAAGGATATTCATAGTTTAAAAAATTTCTAACCTAAATCTCCTTAACTTTTGCCCATATTTTTGAAATAGTATCCTGATTATTTTCCTTGCTTTTAGAGCATCTTCTTTCCAGCATATCTCTGAAAGATGACAGCAGTTATTATTTTTAAACTTTCGAAGTATGTCATTTTCCTTCTTAATTAAAACAAAACAAAATCTTTGACATATCTTCAGCAGAGATACTTAACCAAGGAGAATACCAAGGACTGCAGAAGCATTGGCCCAAAATATGAAAATTGGCCCTGCTGGCAATAGCAGAGATAACCAGACTGTAATATTCCACACAGAATATATACAATGCTTAAACCAGGGCATGGACAAGGCCATTCCAGAACCATGGAATGACTAGACATTCTCCACTTAACTTGGCATAATTGCCACTCAAGTCCTGCACACATACACTCTCTAGCCCCATTTTAATCCCACGCTTCAGGGATACATTTATTGGCACCTGGTCACAAAATAGTCCCTGCTATTTAATAGTGTCCAATTTAGAACTGGATGCAGATTTTCTAATCTCTCCTTAGAATCACCAAACTCAAATCCCCTGAAAAGTGACACCTACATGGCCACTCCCAAGATTCCTCTGAGATGTATTCTCCCTTACTGCAGCAAGACAAATAAGCTATAGGAGTATCCTGGTGAGCCTTGATGGAGCACACAAGAAACTTCAATTACCAGTAATAACACTTCCTCCCATTCCTTTCCCACAGTGAAAATCACTATCAATAAAAGGAGGTACCACTGACGGCAGATTGTTTCTCATGGTGTTCTCTGCAGTCATAGTGGTGAAATTTCAGTCTATAGAAATAATAAAGCAGGTACTTAAGACACTCCTCTATGCAAAAATCCACCTTTTCTCTTGCAACAGGTCTTAAGACAGCCCCATATCAAAAATATGTCCCTCTCCAAAACATGGCACATTCTTTCTTATAATGTGATATTGCTAAGTACATTTCTCTTATTAACCAATTGCATTACCAATTCTATATGGGCTAAATCTTTGTTTAAAGTCTGGATAACCATCACCTCTTCTGGGAAATTGCTCTTGTTGCACATTCAGAAGGAATTATCTTGTCTTCTAGGCCTGAATAGCCCTTTGGACTTTACTAATGTTAATTGTGTATCTATCCATCTCCCTAACTGGATTATGAGCCCTTTGGAGTTTAAAAACCTAAAATCTTTTACTCTTAAGGCCCTATACATTTCCTTGAATATAGGTCTTCTCAATATATACTTAATTGACTAGCTTCAGAAGCTTGACCCATGAAAACTGATTCTCAAAAAATGATGAATGTTCTAAAATTTCAAATTAGTATTTAAAATGGGAATTATATCTGGCTGGAAGGACCATAATGGTAGGTTCCCAAACCATTTTTGATGGGCAGTCCTCCAGAGGAGACTATACTCCAGATCCAAATACTAAGATTGTGCACCAAGTGACAAAAGAAATGAAATTTTCTGGAAGAACAGTTGGAACAGGCTGTATGCTATCCTAATGTACTGTCCCCCCCCCCACCCAGGAATATTGTTAAGAAAATAATAGCTGTATTCATCAATAAACAGAGTATCCACGCCATTGAGAAGGTTAGGAAAAATTAATATTGTAACTCTTTTGTCCTATACCAGCTTTGCAATTTATATATGTTAGGTTGAACTATATAAAATTTCTTTTTATTTTTTGAAGGTCCAAAATAGTCAAATATCAGCATGTCATACTGTCCCTCTTAATAGATACCTGCCAACTCTAAACTCTGCTGTGACAATTGAATTGATTAGGTTGCACCTTCTTTTGTTTTACTTTACTTTTTTTTTTTTTTTGAGGTACCAGAGCCAGAAATTGAACCCGGAACCTCATATGTGGGTAGCTGGTGCTCAACCACTGAGCCTCATTGGCTCCCCTGAGTTGGTTTTATTGTTTTTTTATTTGTTGTTTTTTTGTTTTTAGGAAGCACTGGGAACCAAACTCAACCTCCCATGTAGGAAGCAAGTGCTCAACTTCGTGAGCCACATCTGCTCCCCTATTTTATTTTTTCGTTATCAGAGGTTGGGGATTGAACCTAGGACCTTGTAAGTTGGAAACTGGTGGACACATCAGCTTTTCTGAGTTGGTTTTATCATTTGTTTTTCTTGCTGTTTGTTTTCGGTTTTTTCTTTAGGAGTCACCAGAAACTGAACCCAGGATCCCCCCGCCATGTGGGAAGCAGGCACTCGACTGCTTGAGCCACATCTGTTCCCCCACTTTTTATTAATAATTTTGATGATGCACCTCTATCCTGAAGATGAGCCTTGGTTGTCACCATTTCCTTAGTAACATATCACTACATAAAGGGAGTTTTTCATGCATATGATAAAATTTATCCATTTGCTATTTATTTTACAAGTTTCAGACTGAGAGTGTTACCTTTTTGACCTTGGCTTTAAATCCATTAAGAAGACTAAAAGAACTAGGATTACTAGTGGAGTTGCTGAATTTAGAGACTTTTATCAACTACTTCTCATCTAGGGATTTATCATTAAAATATTAAAATTGGAGCTACATTATGATGCACAATGCATTTTTCTGCAGTGAATCCATCTAGATCATTGCCAATGTAATAGAGCCTTTTACTTAAATGTCAAATTGGGCTTGTTCTGATGATGGAATCATCTCACAATTAAGTGATCTCACAACATGAATTCTGGGAACGGAGTTGTATATAGATACCAGTGTATTCATCTAGCATGATTGATAATATTTCTAAACTCTTTTTCTAATGATATTTATAATATTAAGCAATACACTTTATTCTTGGATATTTAATTTTCCAAATATTATTATCTAGGAAATCGATTGCCACCAAGGTAATCTTAACATTTACAAATTTCCCTTACTGATTTCTATTTCTCTTTCCTGCCTTCCTAGAAAAATCTTGGCTCAGGCAATTTAGTTTACTTTTCCATTAGTAATAACTACAAGTTAAAAGGTGATATCACAGTTTGTATAAGCAAGTAGATGGTTGAAAGAACAGGGAGTCCTAAATGACAAGTTGGGGGGGAAAAAAACAAACCCTAAATACACAATGCAAAGATAAAGCACGAGAGTCTAAATTACTGTGTAAACACATGTGCTGCCAATGATACCCAGCTGCCCAGAAGACACATCAGCACTTCATTTTTAGTCTCATATATTTAAGCTTTTTTGGAGTGTGTTTGTTTAATGAAATTTTTTTAAAGACTATTTTTAGATTTACAGAGAACTTGTGGATATAGCACAGTTTCCACATACTACACCCCCCTTTGTCCCTATTATTAGCATCTTATATTAATATGGTACCTTCGTCACAAGTAATGAACAAACATTAGTGATATGAGTAATAAAAGTTCATAATTGATTCATTTTTCCCTAGTTTTCATCTTATGTCCTTTTGCTATTCCAGAGCACCACGTTACATTTAGTCATTGTGTCTCCTGAGGTTCCTCTTGGCTGTGACAGTTTTTCAGACTTTTCTTGATTTTGATGATCTTGCCAGGTTGGTCAGGTATTTTGTAGAATGTCCTTCAATTGTTTTTTTTTTTTAATTTGTTTTTCTTTTTATAATAAAGTAAGGCCCTGCACTCTTCATTAGGTGACTTCTTTCCTTTGGGAACCATTCCTGATTTTATTTATTTTTATCCAATTGGCTATCCTGTACTGAGTACCATATGATCCATTCTATCACCTCAAATTTGGTATTTCTAGTCATATCATATCATATGTATAAGATGTCATGCAATGCTTGTCCTTAGGTGTCTTGCTTGTTTTACTAAGTATACTGTTTTGAAGGTTCTTCCATGTTGCAGCATGTCTGAGAACTTCTTTTTATTCTTACGGCTGAAAAATATTCCCTTGTGTGTGTGTGTACCACATTCTCTTTATCCATTCTTTTTTAAAATTTTTTTAATGGCCATTTGGGTTATTTCCAACTTTTGGCTACTATGAATGTTAATTGTTTATTTATTTAGTTATTTATAATTTTATTAGAGAACTTGTAGCTTTTCAGAAAAATCATGAAGAAAATACAGCGTTCCCATACACCCCCCTCCCCACAAAGTTTTCCCTATTATTAACGCTTTGCATTAGTATGGTATCTTTGCTACGATTGATGAAAGACTAGCATTATAATTGTACTATTAACTATAGTCCATCATTTACATTAAAGTTCACTTTCTGTGTTGTACAGCATGTGTTTTTCTAAAATTTTTATTCTAGGAACATACATACAGCATAAAATTTCCCATAAAATTAGACTGAGGTAATGTTTTAGGGAGAAAGGCCACAGATGCCATTGTCATCACATGATATTGAGGACACACCATCAACCTGACTTAGTTAACTCTGATCATCTGGCTTACATAATTTGTTAGGTTTTTCACTGTGAATTACCATTTTTCCCATCTCCTGTATTGCACTCTTTGTAAGGAAGTTATGATGCATAGATTGCATTTAAGGAGTGAGGTGTTAAGCCCCCCCTCCTTGAGGGCAGAAGATGCACATAATTTATTTCCAGTTCTTCTGCATGAGAGATTTGTTTATTCTCCACAACTAATTTATTTATTCAATCATTTTTTTTTCACTAGATTCATGGGCTATTCATTTTACACTCTAGGTTCTAATCTGAAACTACTTTATTTTCTTGTTCAAATTGTTCCAGCTTTGACCATCGGGAGCTTATGTGTCTTTTTGGCATACCCTCATCAATATGTTTTTACTGTTGTTTTGTTTTGATTTGATTTGATTTGTTTTTTCAGCTTTTCATCACTTTCTGGCACATAACATATTCCAGGTTCATCTTGCATATTCTCTGACACAGTTCTAGCATCAGTCATTTCTCAAAGGGTCCCTGCTACCTTTTACTGGAAAATAGTATTAGAAATCAAAATATAGGCACTGGCTGTGCTCATTGGTACTGGATATAGCTGTTTCTAGGTCCTTTCAGCTAAAAGAGAAAAAAGAATGTGTGTATACTAATTCATATAAGTGCATATATCTATAAATATTTCTGTATGTATCTATCTGTATATTTGCATGTATATTAATCTAAACATGTGTATATACTGATGTTTCTAACCCTAATTCATTACTACGCAGATCATCCTAACTTTCTCCTTTTGTTTATTTGTAACCTCCCATTCCAGCTGTGAGAAACTCGACTCCCATGATCACCATCCACTACCTTAACTTCTCAATTCCAACGTCCATGTATGTAGTTTCAAAATTGTTAATCCATACCAACTAAGTACAATGCTTTTGTACTTTACTTTTGCCTTTGTCTTACAGTCTCCAGTCATTTCCAAAATTACTCAGTACGTTTTAGCCCGACACCTTCAGGGGGATACTTCTTACATTTATCATACAATTACTTCTGTCCCAGGAGGCTGCTTTCCATTCTGGGATCCTCCAACTTGCTAAATGATTTTTATATACTTATATTATTAAGGTTCACTCTTTTTGCTGCAAATGCATACGGTCATGAGCCCACCGTTATAGTATCGAACAGAGTAGTTTCACTGCCTTAAAAAATCCACCGTGCTCCACGAATTCAGTACTCCCTTCTCCCCAGACACTTGGCAACCACTAATATTATTACTGTTTCTATAGTTGTATATTTTCCAGAATGTCATATAAATAGAATCACACAGTATGTAGCCTTTTCAGACTTTCTTGCACTTGGTAATATGCTTTTAAGATTCACCCATGTTTTTGTATGTGTCGATAGCTTTTTCCTTTTTAGTGACGAATAGTATTTTAATGTATAAATAGGTAACAGCTTGTTTATCCATTCACCTTCAGGCAATATTTGTTGTAATTATGAAAGAGCTGCTTTTAAAAAATTGTAGAAGAAGTTTGCACATAAGTTTTCAAATCAGTTGAGTAAATACCTAGGAACACAGTTACTGGATTATACGGTAAGTCTGTGTTTTCACCTTATAAGAAACTGCCAAACTGTCTTTCCAAGTGGCTGTACTATTTTGGATTCCATCATCAATGAACATGATTTCATATTGCTCCACATCCTTGCTAGCAATTGTTATTGTTAGATTTCTGGATTTAAGTCATTCTAATAGGTGTATAGTGGTATCACCTTATTTGATTTTAATTTGCAGTTTCTTAATGAGAAGTGATATTGAGCTTCTTTTCATATGTTTATTTTCTGCCTGTATATATAATTTGATGAAGATTCTGTTCAGGTCTTTTGCCTGCCTTTTAAATTGGCTTGTATGTTTTCTTATTATTGATTTTAAGAATTCTTTTTATTTTTAGACACAAGCCCTTTATTAGATAAACATTTTGCAAATGTTTTCTCCCAGGCTGTGAATTGCTTTTTAATTCTCATAACAATATCTTTCACAAATATGAATTTTTAAATTAATAAAGTCCAAATTTTCGATTTTCTTTTCTGAGTGTTGTTTTATGTGTTGTATCTAAAAACTGATTACCAAACCCAAGGTCACTGAGATTTTCTCTCGTCTTCTTTAAAAAGAAATTATAGTCTTGCATTTTACACTAGGCCTGTGATCCATTTTTAGTTCTTTTTTGTGTAATGTCCAAGGGCTGTGTCTAATGTTCATTTTATCGCATATGGAGATCCAATATAAAAAAATCAGTTCACTACATGCACTTCGGTCTATTTTTCAGCTCTCTATTCTGTTCCATTGACTTAAGTGTTTGTTCTTTCACCAACATTACTCTTTCTTGATAACTGTAGCTTTATGGTATGTCCTGAAACTAAGTAGAATGAGTTCCCCAACCTTCTTCTTTTTCAATACTGTGTTTACTATTCCAGGCCCTCTAAAATTTCTATATAAATTTTAAAATAAGTGTATTGATACCTACAAAATAGCCTGCAGGTATTTTGATTGAGATTGCATTGACTCTGTTGATGAACTTGGGAAGAATTGTTATTTTAACAATTTTTGAGTCTTTAGTCTGTGAGACTGGTATCTCTGTTAATTTATATAGATCATCTATATTTCTTCCATCAATATTTATAGTTTTCTGCAAACAGATCCTGTTCATGTTTCTTAGAGTCACACCTAAGTACTTCATTTTTGGTGCTATTGTCAATGGTATTTTTAATTTTAAATTCCAAGTATTAATTGCTGATATAAAAGTAATAACTTTTGCATATTGATCTTTTGTCCTCTGACCTCAATATACTGCTTAATAATTCAAGGAAATTATTTTTTGTAGATTCTCTGAGATTTTCTACACAGACAAGTATCATTAACGAATAAAGACATTTTCATATCTTACACTGAAATATGCAATTTTATGGCTTCCACTGGGGCTTCCACTGTAATATTTAATAGAGGTGGTAAAAGGGAACATTGTTGCCTTGTTCCTGATATTAGGCAGAAGGCATCCATTTTCTCACCATGTAATCTGTTAGTGACAGGTTTTGATAGATGTCCTTGAGAAAGTGAAGGAAATACCCCTGTATTCCTAGTTTGCTGGATTTTTATCAAATGCTTTTTCTAGTCAAACTGATATGCTTATACAATTTTTCCTCTTTAGTTTCTTGATAAGGTGGATGCCATCAATTGATTTTCAAATGTTGAACCAGCCTTGCATACCTGAATAAATCCCTTTTTGCTAAGATACGAAATTACTTTTATTCATTGTTGGATTTGCTGTGATACAATTCAAGAGAGATATTGGTCTGTAGTTTTCTTTTCTTCTAAACTCTTTATCTTGCTTTGGTGTTAGTATGAAACTGGCCTTATAGGATGAGTTGGGGAACATACTCTCTGCTTCCATTTTCTGGAGGAGAGTGAGGATAATTAATATTATTGCTTTCTTAAATCGTTGGTAAAAGTCAAGAGTGAAACCATCTAAGCCTAGGTGATCTTCTTTTCTTTACTTTTTAAAGTTTTTAAATCATCAATTCAATTAATTTATAATATAGGCTCTTTCAGGTTATCTAGGTCTCCTTGTGTGAGATTTGGTAGTTTGTGTCATTCAAGGAATTGTCCATTTCATCTAAGTTATCAAAAGTGTGAATGTATAACTATGCATAGCACTCCCTCATCACCTACTTGATGCCCATAGGATCAGTACTGAGTATCCATTTTTCATTTCCAGTATTGGTAATTTGTGTCTTATCTCATTTTTGTTACCATAGGGCCTTCTCTAAAAAAGTAGCTAAAAGAAGTTTTCTAAACAGAAGGAAAGAAATCATGAAGTAAAGAATATTGGGAAATACTGAAGGAAGAAAGAATGGTGTTGGAACAATAAGCATCTATTGACAAAAAAAATAGACCTCATACAGTGGACCTTATACAAAACCTAAACTTTACACCTTATATAATATAACTCAAAATGGATTATGGTCTTATGTGTAAAAGAGAAAACTATAAAACTTTAGGAAGATCATATAGGGGGAAATCTTCAGGTCCTAGGGCAAATGAAGATTTCTTTTTTTAAAATTTATTGACGTATATCACTCATACATAAACACACATAAACAATAAGTGTACAGTAATAGTTGTGAATTTATAAAACAAACATATATAATATCATACAGGACTCTCATAACTCACCACCAATGCCTTGCATTGTTGTTAAACCTTTTTAAGTAATGATTAAAGAGCATTGTCAAAATATTGTTACTAACCAAAATATTTTCCCCCACCCACTCTATTATTATTATTTTTATAACATTTATATATGAACATATATAAACAATAAGTGTATAGTAGAAGTTGTGAACTTATAAAGTAAACATGCATAACATCATACAGGGGACCCATACATCAACCCTCCACCAAATGTGATTAAAAAAAAAAGTACAACCCACCAAAGGAAAAAAAAACCCAAAACCTGACTTCATAAGAATTAAAAACTATTAGTTTGAAAGACCCTGTTAAAAGAATAGAAGACCAGCTACAGATGACAAGAAAATTTTTGCAAATCACATAGCTGAAAAAGATTTAAATCTAGAATATGTAGAGAACTCTCAAAATTTAATAGTAAAATATCATGCAATCTAATTAAAAATCAGTAAAATATATAACAGTAAAAAATTATAGGAAAAGATGTTCAACATGACTAGCCATTAGGAAAATTAAAATTAAAATCATGATAACCCCTATTAGAACAGCTAATCTGTATATCTATGTATCTATATATGTAGATATATAGAGATCACCAATATCCAATTTCTCTACATTCTTGGCATTTGGTGTGTGTGTGTGTGTGTGTGTGTATATATATATATATATAGCTAGTGGGAATGTAAAATGATACGGTCATTCTGGAAAATATTTTAGCAATTTCTTAAAATACTAAAGATACAATTACCATAAACTTGACTATTTCTCTCCCAAAATGAAAGCTTATGTCCATATAAAAACCTTTACACAGCTTATAAAAACAGCTTTATTTGTAATAACCTCAAACTGGAAACAACCAATCAATAAGTCATTCATTAAGCAAATTGTGTTATATCCCTTCATGGACTATTACTCAACAGTAGAAAGGAGCATAACTATTGATATCCAAACAACTTGGATGAATCTTAAGGGCATAATGCTGAGTTAATTCCAAAAGTCACAAATCTACAGGATTTCCTTTATATAATATGCCCAATATTACAAAAGTATAGAGATAGAAAGCAGACAAATGGTTTCCAGGGATTAGGAGAAAGCAAGGGGTGTATGTTAGCATCAAAAGATAGCACAAGAGATCATTGCAGTGATGGAATAGTTCTGTGTCTTAATTACGGGGGTGGTTACATGAATATATGACTTTGGTAAAATGACATAGAACTATGCACAGATCTTGTACCAATGTCAATATCCTGGTTTTGTATTTTATTTTAATTATATAAGATGTAACCATGGGGGAAGAACCTGAGTTCTTAGCTTGCAATGAATGGAACCAATGAATTATTAGAGAAAAGAACGGAGAAAAGGTAGATAAAAGCAGGATTTAAGAAAGATTGGGGAGAGAAAATCAGGCAGATTTCATAATGGTTTAAATGTGTCTAGGAGACTATAAAGGGTTAAAAGATCGAATAGATAATAGTATGATTGACTGCAGAAAAAAAGACAAGATAAGGAAGAGGTAGTGACTGTGAGGACCTCAGTTTTAATATATCAGGTTTGTAGCGCTCACATGAGAGTTTTGGACTAAAGATAAAGAGATGGAAAGATCATCTTTCTATAACATTGTATCATCCAAAATAAGTTTTAGCCAACGCTACTAGCAGGTTGATATTGTTCATGAATTCCAAAAAGAGATACTGGATTATGTTTGTAAACTGGTCTCTTCTCTGGGCATATTCAATTGTATTAACTTCAGAGGTTTCACTTTTACTTGATTAAATAATGATTAAAGCTTTAATTGGGCCACATCAACAGGACTTTGAGTCTCCACCCCCTTGGTGGATGAGGACTCACAGAGGAAACAACATGGCAGAGGAGATAGTTGGAGTTTTGGATGCTGCTACCCTGAGGAGAAGAATACAGAGGAATAGAGATGCCTCTACAGACATGGCAGAGACCCAGGGAAGAGAGAGAGTCTGGTAGTCTACAGTAGACCTTGTGGAAAGAACAGAGCAGCTGAGCCCGGAAAGGAACAAGCCCCAGGAGAGAGAAAAGGTTGCCTACAGCTGAGACCAGAAGAAACTGGGACCACCCTTAAGAGGAAGAGGGAGGCTGAACCCTACAGACGTCAGCAGCCATCTTGCTCCAACATGTGGCAACAGACTTTGGTGAGAGAAGTAACTTACACTTTATGGCCTGGTAACTGTAAGCTTCTACCCCAAATAAATCCCCTTTATAAAAGCCATCAGATTTCTGGTACTTTGCATCAGCACCTCTTTGACTGACTAATATGACCACTTTTTTCATTTGGGGTCAAGGAATAAATTAAACTGCAGCACTGTCAGGTTTGGCTATGTGGTTAGTTATCTTACCAGACTCATGGGACTGAAGGCATGGAAATAACCTTCTAGCTATTATTTTTTTAAAAAGAAGCTTACATGTACAGAAATCAAATCCCTTCCCCATATTCCCCATGACAATGTTTTTTAGTGTCCTCCAGATATCAACCCACATCTCTAAAACAGATAAAAATATGATTTTACAGTAGAAATATTTGTCATTTACTTTTCTTTTGAGATCTCTTCATATCTTGACCAGACCATGACATCTAGGTCCTAAGGTCCCAACTCATGTCTGCCCTCCAAAGGTCAACAGATAAATATCAGGTCACAATGATTCACTCTGCCAGCACATGCAAGGCTAAAGCAGTGCATATTGTCACCAAAGTAACTATTGAGCAGATATGGAAATGTGTGATAGACTCTGTAGTGTTGTTCAACTCTACCACAGCTCTGTCTTCATATTTTGGAGCTGAGGTCAAGGCTGGAACAACTTCCCCAATTCTAGTTACAGTCTCCTTCAATAACACTCTTTAATCAATGAATAAACTCATGCATTCCATTTGTTTCCAACATGTTGATGACCTCTAGTGGCAATATTTATTTTTAGAACCTAATAAGTATATGTGCTGAGAATATGTTCCAAATGTGGCACAAATGATAATGAAAAAGTGATGAGGTAACAACCATCCATGTCAAGAGGCAAACCGTAAAGGTTTCCATCACTGCTAACATTGAGTCCTGCTCCACATAGGTATCATCAGTATCTTTAGGAGAATCTTCAGTGTGCTAGGGGTTTCTCCACACCACAAGAAAAACATGACACTTTCTCTGGAACATGAACATTGCCCAAAGTCATGTAAAAATGATAACAGAAATGGATATTTCTGCAACAACAGAAATGGATATTTCATAGAGCTAAACACAAAAATCTGTATTCCTTTTTAAAATAGAATATAAAGCCCAGAGATTATATACCTCAAAAAATCTGCTTAGATTCTGCCTTCAGGATCTCTTGACACTATGCCTTTCCTGTTCACCAAAGCTGGAAAAGTTTATATTTTCATGAGAGTGCCTTATGTGACATTTAAAATCTTGAAAACTTAGTGAAATTTAGAAACAATTCTGCCACTAGACAAAAATTCAGTTTATCTATATATCTAAATCTGTCTCTATATCTGTAGCTGTATCTGAATCTGTCTCTATCTCTGACTGTGTTTTGTGTGTTGAGCAAATAAGTGAATGACCAGTAAGTCATTGAACATATCCAGTTCACCTCTCTCTTTTTGGGGAAGGGTCACTGGGGTTGATAAAAGGGCAATTTTAGCTCTCTTACACATTACTTCTTCTTAGATGACCAAGTTAATTTAACAATCCTAACTACTCAATCTCCACTTGTGAATAAGGCAAAAGATATTATTAATAAAAGACTATAGTGATCCATATGAGATTTTTTGCTATTGGTTATTTTTTTTATTGAAAACAACAGAGACTCTAGCTATCAAGTAGAAAAGGAACTTAATGGCAAAATATGGAGAAGTTTGCAGAATCAAAAGAAACATGGAGTTGAAGAAGGTCAACCACAACACCATGGAGCCAAGAGTGCCTACAACTGAAAGCAGGAGGATTGCATCCAGTATCCATGTGGAATCTAAGCCCCCACTTGACACAGATGTGCAATGGACACAACCAATCCAATGTCCACAGAGAAAATGTGGCATTGGTGTGGGAAGGGTGGCCATGGTGGCTGCTGGGTGCGGGGAATGGGAGGAAGAGATGAGATGGGGAGGCGTTTTCGGGACTTGGAGTTGTCCTGGGTGGTGCTTCACAGACAACTACGGGACATTGTAGATCCCCCCAGGGCCCACTGGATGGAACGTGGGAGAGTGTGAGCTATGATGTGGACCATTGACTATGGGGTGCAGTGATGCCCAGAGATGTACTTACCAGGTGCAATGGATGTGTCATGATGATGGGAGAGAGTGTTGCTGTGGGGGAAGTGGGGGGTGGGGGCGGTGGGGTTGAATGGGACCTCATATTTTTGAATGTAATATTTTTTAAAAAAATGAATTAAATAAAAAAATTAAAAAAAAAAAAGAAAAAAAAACTCAATTAAGCCTCATCAGGGATAGGAGGTTGGATTTCACCCAGGTCTCAAGTAGCCAAAAGTAATGGACAATCTCTTAAGGCCTTCAATTTTGAGAAGAATCAGCTTTATCCAGTTTTCCCTCATCCTTGTGCTGCCCAGGGCAATATTCAAACTTCCAGGAAAAGGAATCTGATGGACCAAGTGGTTCAGTCCATTGGCTAGTTAGGTTCTTGGACACCTTGATTGCTAGCCCCTCAGGACTGCATAAAATGCAGGGAAGGGTAATATGTGCAGATCTGGATACACTGGACTCCTTTTAAATACAGCAGGCTGGCATTTCATTGCCCTCTGAATTTTTTCTTCTACCAGCATCATAGCATCTTTGAATTTACACTTTCTGAATAGAGCTTATTTTTCGACCAATATTATTTTGATTATCTAATTTTATCAAACTCAGTTTTCACATATCTGACAATTAAAAACTATAAGGATTCAACTAACTGCAAAATAAAATTAAAGTTTATTTGAAAATAAATTTAATCAAAATATTTATTGCACATCTGTTATATGAAAAATAAGTGTTATAGCAGGATCAAACCTTATAAATTGAAAATACAGCATTCTAATGATTTACAGAAGTTATAAGCTCTTCATAAACCAAGAATATTAATTTGATGTACATGACAGTCCATCACGTTATAGCTGATACTTCTTCAAGTCTTAATTTCTTTAGCAGTAAAGTAGAATAAATAATTGTACTATGGCAGAGACTGCTTAGCTATTCACTTCATCTACTGGTTCCCATTCCTTTTGGGCACAGAGCTAGGCAACATTTCCTAGCCTCCTTTGCAGTAAGATATGGTCATGTGACTGAGTTCGGTGATATTTGCCACTTCCAAGGCTGGCCAATAAAATCTTCCAGTGTGATCTTCTACCCTTCTTACCCTTCTCTTCCTCCATTTGATGAGTGAAGTATATCTTCCAGGGTACCATTGAAAACCACTTGTTTTATATGTGGTAGTGACTCCTTCAGCCTGAGTATCTGAATGATTTTGTGGAGCAGACACCCCACCCCATCCCCCACACCTGCAACTCACATTCCCACCCTCGGTGCTCTAAACTAATTGAATTTTATATGATTGAGGGGAAATTCTTATTTTGTCAAGTACTGAAATTATCACTGTTTTAAGAGCCAGCTTCTTTCAATTAATACAAATGCATACTGCATAGCGTTGATGAGAAGCTTAAATAAGATGGTGCATATGAAGAGCTCAATAGTGTTCCCAACATGTAGTAAGATCAGCAATTAATGTTAATTGTTATAACTAGGTAATATATGTTTAGCTGAACAAGAAAGAGAAAAAAACATCCTCTCCAGTTATTTCTCAACAGATTTTTAGGATTTACTTGCCTGAATAAATTTTTATTTGACTAATTTCTTTTAGAGTCTGTATTTGGGACTGGAACTGAAATTTAGTGCTATCTTCCAGAAGTTAAAAAGTCGAAGTATCAAACTGAACAGAATTACTCTTTTCTTCAAAAATGTCCAAGCATTATATTCCATCCCTAAAACAAGAGTTTCTAATAGCTCTTTGAGGGCCTATCTTCTTTTTTTAGCTCTATCTGTATCCAAATAAATGATCCATAAAGAGGTTGGTAATCTACATGGATGTGAAAATACATCATAAATATGTCATGCTGGTCTTTTGTTCTTTAAACTCATACTATGAGTATTGAATTAAAAAAGAAAAGACAAAACAAGAGCAAAATAAAAATCTCTCAAATCAGCAACTTTAATATTTTCATAAGCAGTTTACTAAGAAAAATCTCAAGCCAAAATTATAAGTCAAGTAGTCATCAGAACTTCCAGACAGTTTGTCTGCAATGTGAGGAAATATTTCATTGCCTCTATTCCTTGTCATCCAATTTCAGAAAGATAGAAAGAATAGACGCCTGCTTAGAATGTTGGCTTGGTTTGTATGATCCATTACAACAATGGGTGGTCATAATCCTAATCTTGCAACAATTTACACAAAAATATATTTAAAAATTTAATCAGGTTTTCTTCATTTTAATTTTCTATGCTTATATGATTCTTTGGACAAACATAATGTAGCTGTCTCTTGCACTAAATTCCAGTTGAGTTTGTAAACTTCTCAAGAACAGGCTTGCATTTTGCTGGTGTAGTACCAGCAAGAGTTCAAAACTTCCAAACCTGCATCAAAGTGCATGCCTAACCCAATACTTAAATTTTGAATGAGAGAAAGAAAATAACCTGTTTCACAGAAATTTCCTTGATTGCAGAGGTTGAAAGTGATAGTTATTTTCCATTGTCAGAAAGAATTTAATACTACCTAACAACTAAGACAGAACTGGGAGAGAAAGCACTTGATAGCTAACTCTCTGAGTCTCCAATATTGTCTTTCTGGGGGCCTAAAATTAATGGAATGCTTTAAAAAGTGCTGAATTGCTCCTGTTTGCTTGCAATAAGTTACTGATGATATAAATTTAATGATTTTGATAAAAGGAATAGAGTCTCCAAATCTACGTATGCCTTAATCCAGACTACACACAGGCACACAACCATAAAACATACTTTTGCTTTTTAAAAAAATATCTTTCGGTAAATTCACAGTCCTTCACACAGGGTAGAGTTATAGCCTTAATGTATTTTTATGAAGTTCACCTAGAACATGGTTTAAAAACCTCTAAGGACGTTGTGTTCTTCTCAAGGTCATAGTGACATGAACAAAGCAGCCTGAATGAGTAATACAGAACTCTATTGTGCCTCTGTGCAGATTCCTTGTTGCAGACTTCTGGATTTGACATTGGAATTCAAAACAAAATCTGTTTCCGATTATATACAATTAAATTTTTTTTCTTCTTGTCAGGTACAAACCTTCACTCCCCAATCCCCGCCCCAGCTCTGACATCTCAGAACTAGTGGGGGGCTGTAACTTCCATGTTTATAAGGCTTAATGTAAAAATTTAAATCATTGCTATCACAATTTTCTGGACAATTAAACAAACAAGCAAACAAACATAGGAAATAATGAAGCCAAAATAACTGGAACTCTCTATTAACCATTTGATTATGTTCATTCGAAAGAAAGCTGCATTTTACTAGTATTTCTTCTGATTACCAATTTGCGCTGACACAATGGGTAGCTTATTTATGCATTTATATTCTACTACATGAATCAGGCGCTTAACATGTAATTTAAGCAAATGGTCAGAGATTCATGATGGAGTAAACGTTGAATTTTAGGGATGGGCGTGGGATTATTGGCTATCTACCAAGCCTGGTCATTTAGCTAATTCTTTCCCATACGATTTCAGTTTCTATGTGATACAGAGTAGGGAATTTTGAATCTAGATTCCAAATTTTCAACTTGAGAGTATTAAAATGTGCTGTGCTTTTGGTTTGCTTTGAAATTATTAATTTCATATTTCCATTCTTATATGTATGCAAATGTGTAAAAGTGATCTAATCATTCATGTGTTTTAATGTAGAATTTTAATACTTTTTTACTTCTCTTCTAATTCCTTCTCCTCTCTTTCCACAAACCTATTTCTGCCAGTCCCTCATAGCCCATGTTCACGACCTAGAGAGTACCCTCCATTTTTTCTCATGCTCAGCTCATCATATCAATCCTATGTATGAATGAATATATATGTATCTAGTATATATAATAGTTACATAAAAGGACATGCAGATAAAGGTTTTTGATCATTGTTATTAAGAAAAATAGACTAATATGATATGCATTGTCAGCATTTTTTTTTCCTCACTCAACAGTGCTTTGTGTAAATCTCTCCAAGTTAACTAGTATACAGTGGGATACCCAGGGCAGGGGAATGGTGGGAGGGACCTAGACTGGTTTGGAAAATATTTACCAGTGATATCGTTCAGGATTACCAGCATATAGTGATGCTAAAAAGCAGTTTGTCTTCTAGTTGGATATTCTTTTTAAAGACAATGAATACCCTTATTGCCTTCATCTAGGTATCCTGCTCCCAAAGCCTAACCTCCCATCCTCAGCACACTGACCTTTGTAAATAACTTTAAGTCACTTCTAAGTAACTATTGTCAATAACTGTGATATATTAAGGATATGTATGGTTCATACTTTATTAAATTGTTTTCCTCCTGATGAGAATTCAGTTTGTTTGCTTGTTTGCCAGTGACATTACTACCTTAGATTCCTTTGTTCTCTATTTATTTGCCTATTGAATAAACTTCCAGAGTGAAATTACATGTCCATAGGTATATGTATTTTTCATTTTAGGGAAATCTAACAATTCATATTTATACCAGCAACAGGTGACATCTTCATTAATCCTTGGTTTTTATTACTGTGATGAGTGTAAAACTTAATTTCCTTGTAGTTTGAATTTCCCTGAAATTCATTGAGCTGAAGCATGTTTCCACACCCATTTAAGTTTGCTTCTCTATAATTATGCATTTTCCTATTGGGTTACTTGTCCCCATTTAGGTAAGAAGTAAGAGGTTTTGAAATATATTAAATTTAGTTCTCAGTCCGACTTCTGCATGCAAATATTTTTTCCAAAAGTAAATGTTTGTCTATAGACTTTGTTTTGCTATTGTTTGCCATTCATTTATTTATTAGTTCATTGGATATTTATTTAATGCTTACTATGACAAAAACCTACTCCAGTTCATTGGTCTCACCCAGGACAACTAACAAGGAGATGATGATGGACAACTACGATACCAAGGAACTGAAAGAGCCTACAACTGCACGGAAGAGAGTCCCATCCATTGGCCCTATGGGATCACAGCCCCTCTCAATTAGAGGTGGAGTGCACCATCCCAGAATCCTCAGGATTGGAGACTGAACCATGTACTAAAGTAGACTTACCAGTATTCTACTATAAATTTATTGTGATTCTAGCAATAGAAGAAATTATATCAATGACGCAGAGGGAGTGGCCACTGGAGGTTCTGAGGACAGGGAGAGGGAAAAACAGGTGTAATATAGGGCATTTGGGAGCTTGTCCTAATGACATTGCAATGACAGATACAGGCCATTATAAATCTTTCCATAACCTACAGAGTTGTTCAGAGTGTAAACTACAATGCAAACTTTAATCTATGCTTAGTGGTAATGCTCCAAAATGTGTTCATCAATTACAATGAATATACCACACTAATGAAGGATGTTCTTAATGTGGGAGAATGAGAGAGGTGTGGGGAACAGGCATATGGGAATCCCCTATATTTTTATGTGACATTTGTAAAATCTATTTATATTTTTAAAAAGTTAAAAAATAAAATTAAAAAAGGCTATTTGGAACAGATTTAAATGAGAAGGAAAGAATGTAATTTTTATATAGAAGAATTTTAATAAAATTAATATATGCCTATCTTAAAAAAAATAGCTCCTGGTTTTCTAGTCTTGATCTAGTTGTGGTTGTTTGACTCTTTTGTGGACCCTAGAAAATTATGTTTTTAAGTTGGTCCATTCCTGTGGGCATGGGATCCATTGATTGGATTAGATTCAGTTGAGGGCCACTTGATTGGATCATTTTGTAAGGTCCTTTATAAACAGGAGAGAAGAGGTCAAAGAAACAGAGAGAGACTCCCAGAAGCTGAAAGGGAAGACCCCTTGTAGTCAGAAGTTGAAATCAATAAAACACAGAAGCTGAAAACAACGAGGTCTGGGGAGAGGGGAGAAATGAGCAGATGCCACCATTGTGCCTGACATGTGCCTGATTGCCCACTGCAGCTTGAGGAGAAAATACCTCCTGATGAAGCCTTGATTTGGACATTTTTCTTGGCCTTGAAATAGTAAGCTTTTAAATTAATAAATTCCCACTGTAAAAGCCAAACCCATTTCTGGTGTATTGCCTGCACAGCTTTTAGCAAATTAAGACACTAGTCTTAAGAGAGTGTCTCCCATCACTTGATAGACAGGTATATTCTTCCAGATATTCTTACAATGTTTTATTTGCATTCTTATTTTTCATATGGAATTTATTTATAAATATATTTTAAAACTGGGTCAGTCATCGGTTAGGCTCCCTGAGAAGCAGCCTCTAAAGTAAAGATTAACAAGTACAAGTTGTATTGATGAGTTTTCCGTGAGGCATTGCTTTCGGGGGGTGGAAAGGAAATAGGCAGAGGAAGGCATTGGACTTCCATGTTGTCTCAACGAAGGCCTCAGCTACATCACCAGGGGCTCTGCAACTGGGATGATCCTTCAAAGTCGGGTTAGTAGGGCCCGTCTTTTTTACCCCTCCTTGATGAGTTATTGGCCAAGGCTGCCCTGGACAGGTGACATGACTTTAGGTGAGACAGTTCTTTCAATGCAGGCAATTCCAAAGAAGGTCGATATCCAGGGATGGTCTGGCAACAGCACTTTCAGCTGGTAAGTTAATAAAGGGGAATCTGGGGGTCACAATCTAGTAACCATTAGAGGATCCAATCTTATTTTTTCTTGGAAGGGCAGCTAATTTTGCCTGCACCATTATGGAATAATTTCACCAAATAAAACATCACATTTGTAATATATTAAATTATATAGCAAATTTATCTACATATTTAATATATTAAATTATATATTAGTTATATTTTTGTAGTTAATATAATAAATTATATAAATTAATTATATTTAAAATTATGTATGTATTCTGGGGCTTACTTATTTCTGGATTCTCCTTTCCATACTAATTGTTTATTTGTCAGTTCCTATGGTAATCACATGGCTTGTTTATAAAACCGATAGGGCAAGATCTCACTGATGGATGTAGGATGACCAAATACCTGCAAGTAACTTGTTTCTCTCCCGTTGCTAGGATACAAAGAAAAGAATTGTATGTAAATCAGAAGGTAATGAACTGCAACCCTCTCTTTCGGCCAAATTCTGCTTTTGGTGGTCAAGAATATCCTGTTGAAGCTGCCCTGGATGGTGCTTCAGAGGTAATCACCGGACATTGTAAATCCTCACAGGGCCTACATGATGGAATAGAGGAGAGTATGGGCCATGATGTGAACCAATGTATATGAGGTGCAGAGGTGCCCAAAGATGTACTTACCAAATCCAATGGATGTGTCATGATGATGGGAACGAGTGTTGTTGGGGGGGGGGGGAGAGGGGGGGTGGGGGGGTGGGGTTGAATGGGACCTCACATATATATTTTTAATGTAATATTATTACAAATTCAATAAAAAATAAAAAAATTAAAAAAAAAAAAAAAAAAAAAAAAAAAAAGAATATCCTGTTGAGGCAATAAAGTATGAAAACCAGCTTCAACCAGTTGGCCAGACCTGCGCAGAAGCAGCCCCTTGCTGTCCTCACTTCAACTTGCTTAATTAACATAATAAAATTCCCACCCAGTGGTGGAGTTATCTGCCCCTTTCTTGATCATGCAATATATGTGCAAGCGTGATTTTCTGAACATACTAAGCATACAATTACATAACCAGCTATGTGTGTTCATCCATATGCATAAAACCTATGCATAATCAAAGCAAATGCTAGGTAGTAATTTGGGTATTTAAACAAGAATGAAAACTGCAGCAGAGGGAGTCAGGTCTGAGTCACTTTGGACTGGCCTTGGCTCCTTACCTCTGCAGATGTAATAAATGTGAGTTTGCCTAACTCTCGTGTTGAAGTTTTCTTCATGCCATCTCTGGTTATCCATAAAGGCCTTGCTTTGAGGCCTAACATCATCATTGTTTTACATAAATGGATAGATGATAAATAGATAGATAGATGGATAGAAAGATAGAGAGAGAGAGAGAGAGAGAGATAGATAGATAGATAAGGAGAAATACATACTAACATACATAAACCCAGTCCACCACCCACATTTGGTAAAGTATAGTGTAAATTAGAAAATACATGTTTTCTCTCTATTGCTTTTTTTTTTTTTTTAAGTTATGCCAGTAAGAATTTATTGGGAAATGGAGAGAAAGAACAGAGCTTGCTAAGAGATGGGAGAAAAAGACAGAAATATGCACTGAGATTTGGTGCAGGCTTCTCTAGGTGGAGAGAGTGGGGTTTGACTTGTGTGGTCACCTTTTAAGCTATTAATTATTCCTCCCCTTGCTAATGCTAAGGGGAGGGGCCCCACCTGTTATTGGTTACCTCACCAATGGGGGAAGGGCACTGATGAGGCCTGTTTGGAATATCCAGGGCCTCCCCTGGGCCCTGGAAAGAGTCCCAACTGGGAACTCAAGGTCAAGGTCAAGGTCTCTGTAGAGTCTCGTGGCCATGTTTTCTGTCAGCCATGTTTTCTGTTGGGTATGTTGTGGCTCATCTTCTCCTCATTTCCCTGTATTAACCTGCCTCAACTCAGAGAGTTCATGCTCTTATTCTTAAAGGGGTGCTGAGGGGCAATGGTTAATCTTCTGTAGTTACTTCATGCTGGTTAGGGCAGTAGTTACTGCCTGACAGGGCATAAATAGTCTCTGGCTATTCTTTTGAGGTCGAGGGAAAACAATTCCAGCACCCTCATTGAAACAATGAAATCCCTGCATGACTAATAAGGTGTTGATTCTGTAAGAAATAAACTTAATTAGAATTTTGAAGCTACATGGTCCTAATAAAAGGATAAAGAAGATGGGGGTTGGTAGGCCCAAAAAGGGGACCAGTCATGACATACTGGGCCATGAGAGTGAGAAAGGTCAGGTACCATCAGAGGCTGCATGCTCCCAAAGTTGATGAGAAACAAGCATTCTTCCTTGAGTTCTTTTTTGCTATCGGTTAATTCTAGGGAAAGATTGTGGTAGACCTGCTGGGTTTGCGTATAAACTACCAATGCCAGTTCCCACAGCAGTGGTTATGCTTAGAACATGTAGGAGAGGTATGAAGAGAGCACTGCCCTAGACAAAACTCACAAAGACAGTATAGACAATAACAAGACAGGCATATGTCAAGCAAAATAAAAACAGTGCTTAAGAGACTCATTCTTTTGTCATATAGACACATTCATTAATTACTTAGAAAATGAATTAAGTTAGCCAGGACTTTTAACATCTCTCTGCATATGATCTAGAGGAGAAATCATCATAATCATCAGGCATATAGGTACAGTACTCAATACCAATGAATGCACAAGTTCTTCTTTGAGCTGCAATTAATAGATCTAAGCTCCAGGTTTTCAATACCATACATCTTATCTTTCCATGGGAGCATTTCCTTTGCTTTTGAAGTTCACCCCAAAAGATATCTGTCCCTCACTGCAGGATGATATCTTGGACAGCAGACCCATTAGCAATTATGGTCAGTTTTAGTTTAATAAATTATATCATTTTCAAGTATTAAAATAGTCATGTACTTTATTATCAATTTTTAGAATTATCCACTGTAAAGATCTCCAGTCCTCACCTCCTTGGATTCAGCTCAGATCTGCCTGGCTCATGTGTGAGAGTCTGCTACTGGGAGAGGGAAAGAAAGCTTCATATTGTCTTTGCCTCTTGGACCCAATTTTATATCACTCTCTAGCTTTTGTTTCTGACCCCTTCAGAAATGAGTCCATGGGTATTGGATGATTATAGTCATGAATTACACTGTTTGACATCTTGTAGATGTCAAATGATGGCTCTTTTTTATGGGGAAAGTTTGGGAGTCCTGGGGAACACAACCTTTCTACCGAGGACCCCCAACTGCATGTATCCTTGATAATGCAATGTCTGGCCTGTATGAATTTCCTATCTGCCCCATTTCTCTGGTATATTACATGGAGTCTTTTCTGGGGTCAGATGACCATGGGAAGCAGACTTCTGGGGATGAGTCTTTTCAAGTGACTTCAGCCTTGCTACCTTCCATGATGTCTACTTTTTTCATGGTAGATATTTGCTATATTTGTAAGTCTGCCTACTCCCAAACTAGATCTTTCTCCCCACTTGCATTGTAGGAAGCTCCAACTAATCCTCTTGTTTTCTTATAAATTTCTAGGGGAAAGCCAGGCATCAGTTTCCTGTATTTCCAAACTCCATGGACTGCTATCCAGGTTCTCTCAAGAACTCTCTTGGCCCCACTCTGTTGTATTGCCAAGTAATTGCCTCCAGCAAGTTACCATCTAGAGGAAGATATTGGAGACACTGGAAGGTGAATTTTGGGAACAAGACAACACATGCTACACCCACAAATCTTTGAAATCTTCACTTTCAACTTACTGTAGATGGAAATGAATCTAGCTACATATAATGAAGATCCAACTATAGTTATTTAAACAGAAAGAAATTTTATTATTTATAAATAATAGGTTGGGTGGTAGACAATTCTGATGCTGGTAGAGCTGCTCCAGAAGTCATCAAAGACACAGCCTCTAGTCTGGTTCTCAGATTCACCTTTATAAGCATGTGGCTCATGTCTTCCTAGTTGGAGGATGGCTCTGGAAATGTTAGGCACTGGAACTTTATTCCAAGCAAAAAGAAGAGGTAAATGAATGGGAATAAATATTAATAAATGAAACACCTTGCCAGCTTATTCAATTCATTTTTTGTTGGGCATTAAGTGCTTTCCAGAACCCCACCAAATAGATATCTACATACATTCGATTGATAACAACTATGTCAAATGGTTACCAATGATTGCACAGGAACTTGGCAAATGATTCTTTAAGCTGAATACTTGGTTACCCTAAACAATGATAGAAAGAAGTGGAAAATAAGCAATAGATCAGTTAGCAATATCTTTCACACTAATCTTCCATTCTTGATAAAGTTTGTATGTGTGAGTTTGTGTGTGCAGAACTCTTGTTGTTGGGTAATAGTCACAAAACCCATTTTTGAATACTTATTTAGCAAGTTCTAGAATTATGGGCTAAACTAAAGCTAAACTAAGAAATTTGGGACAAAGTTTCATTTAATATGATGTTAAATATAGTTGGTGTCTGTTAAATAGTTGAAAAAGGAAGGAAATAATATTCCTTACTGGAGAGACTTAAAAATGTTGGCCTTAATATGTGTACCTATAGGGAATATTGTTGATTTTTCTGATATGGAAACCTAAGGAAAATTTGTAAACACTTAAAATTTCTTATTGAGGTGTAATTTATATTCAATACAAAGACCAAATATTAGATATTCAGTACAATGTGTTTTTACAATTCCATAGCCACCATCCAAAGCGAGACATAGAATATTTCTATCTCCATAAAGTTCTCACATATCATTTTTCAGGCAACTCTACAGTTTTCACTGAATAAATCACTGTTATGATTTGTGTGCTGTATATTAGTTTATGCCTTTTGAAGGTTTCATACAAATAAAATGATACATCATGCACTCTTTTGTGTGTTCTTTTTCTTTTTCATTGCTGAGTACTATTCCACTGTATGTATGTAACACAATTTGTTCTCTTATGGGTGGGCATATAAGGTTGTTTCTAGTTATGGGTAATTATGCATAAAGAGGCTCTGAACACTCTTATATATTGCCTCTTTTTCTGAAGTGTCATTTCACATTTTTGCTCATTTTCTTACATGATCTTATTCATCATTTTACTGCTAATTTTTATTTGTATATAAGTCCTTTAGATACAAACACACACAGATACACACCCATAGGGGTGATTTCTTTGCATTTATCCTTCTTTGAGTTTGCTGTGCTTCTTTTATATTTGGTTTGCTTATTTCACCAATTTTGGGAAGTTTTAAGTAATTTTCCCCATTCTATATCTTCTTTATTGGATATATGTTAGGTCATTTAGTATTGTTTCACGAATCTCATTCACTCTGCCTTTGTGTTAGGGATCTAACAGGGATCTCCACAAAGCTAGTAGAGAAAAAAATATATAATCAGCTATTATTATCTCTCATGAAACCTGAGATCAGCTGGACTCAGATAGTCGGTTCTCACTAATTATTTCTTGTTTGATGGCAATCAAACAACGACTTCCTCCACAGTCATCTGAAAGGCATCCTCAATCATATGTCTGTTGATAAATGTTGGCTGTCAGGTAGGACCTTAGTGGAGACCGGCATCCAGTCACCAATGTGTGTCTTCTGCATGTGGTTTGAGTTTCTTCATGTGATTGGGTTACCTTAAAGAAAGCAGCAGCCGTGTCATGCCTTTTTCTAACCTAATCTCGGAAGTCACAAAGTGTCACTTTATCTACCTTCTCTTTGTCAAGGACATCACAGAGGATCCTCTTGATGAATGTCGAAGAATTTTCAGACTTATTTTTAAATCATCACCTTGTTTTTCTTCTTGGGTTTCACTTTGCATTGCATATTGTCTATTGACCAATCAACAAGTCAACTGATCCTTCCCTGTGCTGGGCCCAATCTTCTGCCAAGCCCATCTTATACATATATTTCATGTTTTATTTTACATCTCGTATTTATATTCCTTCCATTTGGCTTACTTATCTCTTCATGAAAGTTGGCCATCTTTTCCCTATATCATTTAACATTTTTTATGATAGTACTGTTATGATTCCTGTCTGATAATTATAACATCTGAGTATCTCTGGAATGATTTTGTTGACAGTTTCCTTTCTTAGAAATATTGCACTTTTTCTTGCTGCTTTTAATTTTTTTATGGCATTTTTTTTTCAAACATTTTCCACAATAGAAGACACCCTTTATCTCCTATCAGGTCACTAATGAAGAGGCTAATTCAAATTCATCTTTACTTGAGCTGGGTGATGAATTTGTTGTTGCTTTGGTTTTATTCAGTTCATCTCTAGATTCAGCTATTTGTGAGCAGGGCCAGGACCCTCTCTTTGGCAGGGCTTGGGCTCTGAGCACTGACAGTATAAGAGATCTCTTGGAGCCTTATAGGCAGGCTGCCAGCTTTATGGGTCATTAGTTCTCATTTTTGTCCAGTTTTCCACCCAATGTTTTGCTTTGAGCCTTACTAAGAGGATTGCCTTATTGATTTTTTTCCAGCTTTCTTTATCTTCCCCCAGCCTTAGGTAGTTGAAAGTCTGGAGTGCCTCGCATGGGTTTCTCTGTTCTCTTGCTCTCCTCTCTGCCCCTATTCAGAGTATTTGCCCTGCACTTGGGAGAGGCCCCATGTACCTAAGGGAGGATCTGTTTCATCTATCCTGTCCTGACTCTAATGTCTGATATACTAGCCCTAGAGCTTGTTGAAGACCTATGGGAAAGAATTGATGTGCTAGAGAAGGGTACATGCCTCAAACATCTAGTCGGAAACACCAGTCCACCAGTAGCAATTAAAAAACTGTTAAATGTTAAAGAGATTGGCTATTTTATCCTTCTCTCTATCTATGGTAAGTTCTTCTGCCTTCCATGATAAGGACAGTTGTGAATCTGTCCTCCTCATGCAAGAACTCTCATTTTCTGGAACTTAATTTTTTATTTTTTGTTGTATCCTTTCCTCTGTCACAGGCTTGTACAAATCTATGAGTTTACAGTTCACACAACTTGTTTGGGTTGTTAAGAGGCAGTCTCTTACAATTTTCTATATTCCAACTGGATGCCTGGCCTTGTAAATCGAAATAACTCGTTCCCGTATTGCATGTGTTCATTATGTTCTTGAAGATGACACTATTCTGGTTTTCTTTTAATTTTTTTTTATTTCTGTTTGTTTTGTTTTGCTATTATTCAAACAATCCTTTCTTGTATCCCATCCCACCATCTGCCCCACCACCGAGACAGAGGCAGCTTGTCAGCTTCATGTGAACAGGTACTGGTACTTTGCTGGTTGGATGAGATTTCTTTGGGGTAGCACCTCTAGAATGCTTGTGAATCAGACATTTTCCTTTAATTATACATCTCTCTCCCTGGCTCTAAGGAAGAATAACTTAAAGTATTTTTTTTTTCCCTTTGAATTTTCAAAGCACTGATATGTTTGGAACTTGGCACATAATTAGACCCTAGAAAATACTAAACTTTACTGAAAATCATTCTCTTTTGTGACCCACCTCAGGTTTGTAATCTTGGAGATCAATAACATATAGCTAAATGTGCTGATACTTCCCAGTCTATAAAACAGGCCTGGAGAAATGATGTACTCTAAGGTATGAATCAGAAACACAAAGAATCCAATATCCTATATCATCCAGGCAGTATAATCCTCAGTGCTGACAGGAAAGAAGCCATTAAAATCACCAAAATTTCTGTTTTCAAAAAATGACTTCTTGCTTTGTTTTTATTTTCTTTTTACACAAAACTGTCATCTTGGAAGAAGTGAACAAATCAGAACCCCACGTCTCTTATTGGACATTTCTGAATAGAAGTTTGTAGAAAAAGAATCAGGTATGGTGACATCAGTCCCCTTTAAGATTTTACCTAAGTATGCAATATGAAACAGATCACACATGTTCTTGAAGGCTTAGTTTCTACATGCCCAAGATGAGATATATACAATCAGGAGACTTAATGTGAGTTCTGTGGACTCAGCTTTAGAGGGTTCAGAAAACCAGTATGCAAAGTGGTATATATATTTATAGTTTTATAGGGACAGAATTAATAGTTTGCAACAAATGTTCAGATAAGCCCACAGTTCAAAATGTTTCAGAAACACTTGTAGTATATCTGTATATCAGATTGCCTTATCATATGAGTTCCTGGTATATTTTAGCTGGCTTTAATATTATACATAAAACATAGTTCATCTATGCCAGTGTCTTGTAAAAATTAATGTTTATTGGGGGCATACCATGTTCTAGGTACTGTGCTGAATACTGCGTGTGCTATCTCATGCAGTCTTTAAAGTACAGTAAGTAGGAGCTAATGCCATCCTCATTTAATGAATGAGGAATGTGGGGCTTAGAGAAGTCAGGTTACTGACCATAGCCATGCAGGCTATAAATGGCGAAGCCAGACTCTGAGACAAAGTCCTGCTGCAAACCAAAATTCATATTAACCCTTGTGCCTCATGTGTTTGACTTAGAAAGGCTGAAATCATGAATGCGTTCTTGAACTGGGAGGAGATGGACAAAATAAAGAGTAATGACAGATTTTTAAAATAATTATTTAGAAAGATAAAATGTTATATTGGAGTCCGACATCATTAGGAAACCAGGGACACCAAGTTTGTTTTAAAAAAAATGATGTCACTGATTCTGCTTTAACTCATTGTTCTTCCCGCTGCAAAGTATCTTCAAAAATTTTGCACAATGAGACAAAAGCTCTGATTATCCTCTGCTTGCTGTAAGGAAATTCCTAGATATTACTGATTTTTAGGCGCCATTATTGAGAACAGGGTTTCCTTAATATTATTAAAGCAACAAAAGAAGACACCATTATCTTTGGAAGGGTAGAGATGAAATAAGAATGACCCTCATGATCCACAGCTTGCATAGTCAGAGAAGAGTGGGCAGTATAGGATAGTGAGTGAGTGGAAAAACATATATTATTATCAGGCGAGGCATCTGGGGTATTATGAATTGATGTAGTAAAATTATTTGGAAAGCAATTTGGCAACCAGTCTGAAAAGCTATAAAACCTTTAAACCTTTGACCCAGTAATTTCTCTTCTGGGAATTCATCCTAAGGAAATAATTCAAAGGAGAAACACAACCACATGCATAAAATTAATAATTATATCATTAGCACTATCAGTGAAAAAATGAAAACAACCTAATATTCAACAATAGTAAGACAATAAATTGAGACATGAACTCAAAAAAATTAGACAGCCTTTTTCCAATTGTAGTCATGAACACTGAAGCAACTAGAAAAGTATATTCAATGACTGTAGTGAAAATATAAATGATAAAATTGAAGGTATTTAACAATTAAAGCTTTTTAAAATGGGATTTATTCACAATAAAGACTTTAAGGGAAATGGAAGAAAACAAAACAGTTGTACATAGTTTCTTGTTTCCTATTTGATTATTAGCTTAATTTCTAACTGGGCCCCTACTTCAGTATTCGCCATTTTCAAAATACATTTCATGCAAGCATCAATACATGTATTTGGCCATTCTTTCATTCTGACTTATTTATTGTATGCCTAAAATAAGCAGGTAACTATAATTCTCTCCTATGCTTACAGAAGACTATCCCTCTCATGGAACTCAAGAAACTTTAAAATCCAGCCTCATCTCCCTTGAGTCTCCCATCAAACTTCCTCTGTTTAGCCCCAAAGCAGTACTTGCTATCCATTGCACACCAATTGCGCTTTCTCATATCTTTGCCTTTGAAAGCCTAAAAATTACACACAACTCGAGTATATCTCTTCTGTGGTGTCTTGGTATCTAAGTCCTGTCTATTTGTCAAGGCCCAGCTCAAGCACTTTCTTCTACCATGAAGCCTTTCCAGAAGATTTTATCCTAAATGAGATCCCCCTCCTTTGAAATGCTATGCCAGTACAATCCAACATTAACTTACATTGTTGTTTTTTATTATTATTTATCTTTCAATGCTGCATACTTTTCTTGTTTCAACAATGAGGTTGATAAGAGCATGAAGGCAGGGAACAAAAACCCCAGACCTTCCAAGAGTAGGAATAAATAAAGCAAGCAAGAAGCAGAAAATTAAATGTTAAAAACTCACTGATCTCTGGGTTCTACAAAACTTTACCTAATACATTCGTTAAATTATTTCATCCATGAATATGAAGGTGCAAAGCCATTTTGTGCCCCATCTCTTTCCAAGAAGTGAAGTTTTTGGACTCAGCAGCAGGAGCCATGCATTATCCCAGTCTGTATCCTGTACATGAAGTGCAGTCATTGTCAGGAGTTCTGTGATATTTGCTGAATGCGTGGGTCAATTAATCAAACTCATTTTCCAGAAGATTCTTATTACTACGTGTCAGAATAACAACAACAACAAAATACCTATTACCCACATGGAAGTAAAGTTTAGAAACAAAAATATATACCTTTTCTTACCAAAAAATGAGCAAATAATCCAAGAAAGAGGAAAATAATTTCTCTGGGATCTCTAGGGTGCCTCTGAAGATGTATTTACATATATATCCTTTATTTTCTTATTAACAAGAATACTTTAAGTGGCCTGAGTGTTTTAGGTGTGTCAAACACTTTTCCAAATGATTTACATGTAGCATTTTATTTAATTCTCACAATAATGCCATGAGTTAGATGCAATCTTTCTCTTGCCCGGAAGTATAAACTAAGACATCAAGGTTTTCTAAGTGGAAGACTCAGTATTCCTAACCAAGCAGGAAGGCAGAGTCAAGGCTAGAGAAAGTTTTTCTAGGCAAGGACAAATGCATAGAGAAACTGAGAAATTTAAAATCAATTTAATTTGTTTATAAAGATGAGACCAGAGATTTGAGTTGTTCCCAGAGAAACATGTTCTCATGTATCTTTTAAAATTTTTCATTAGACTTATTATGGTTTCAGTGATATCAGCACAAAAACAGAAAAACAATTTTTATGATATTTCAAATAATTGGTTTAAGCATTGATATCAGCACAAAAACAGAAAAACAATTTTTATGATATTTCAAATAATTGGTTTAAGCGTGAAGACACTCTAACTTAATAAAGTGTTATATCATATAAAGAATTATATATGTATATATACAGCCTAATTTACTTTTACTTCTTAAATATTTAGCGCCATTTGATAAAACATCAACCACATTATTGTGGATCAGACATTTTTTTACAAATTGATTTAAATTCTACTCAAGGAATAGCATTGATTAGACTATTAGGGAAGAATTAATCATAAGATTTATTTGCACTCTTTGGTGTTGATAAGCAAACACATTTTTGTTTCTTAACCCTAGAAAACAGCATTTCTAGACTTTAGGAGATACTAGCTAAGTTGATTTATCTATTTTATTAGAGGTAATAAATATCTAACCTGATCAAGATGATATTTGACAGTTTCTATGTCTATTTGATAAAATGAATCTTTTTTCTATCTGAATTTTTGTAGGCAGATATATAATTGTGTCCTGTGGTGTAAAATAATTCTAAATATATCACAAACTAGCACAATAAAATTCACTGTGTCTCTAATGGATAGACATTTTTTATCCATTTAAATGTATTTAAAATAAGACAAATAACCAGGAGTTTATTCAATTCTTCACTAAAAGATGCTAAATGATTCAACTTCTACCCTGCAGTGAGATCTTGATTAATACATCCTCTGTGGAGAAGGCTCAGGCTTGTTTATATTAGCTCAACTGTTTTATTCTTAAAAAAAAAAAAAATCGATTGCAGGATGAAAGAAATCTTCCTTCTAAATGAAATGCCATGCATCAACAAACCAGAGGAAAATCTTTTGTTGTTTGCTAATGTGTTTGTATTTTCCTTTCCATGAAGGGTCTGGTGTCACAAAAAGCCTGTCTGATCTGCCCCAAAAACAAAGCTGATTTGGCTTTTTTATGGAACAGGAGAGCATGGTGGCTATAATGGCAGAATGGATGATCCATGTTTTCTTGCTTCTGCCTTAAATTTGCCTTCCTTCTTTTGACCTCAAAAGGGTGTAGCTTGAGGGAAAGAAAAGGAAAGAGAAATTTAGTACTTGTAGTCACACTTTAAGCATTAGCAAGAGACAGTATAAAGACCTAGGCTCTGGGATTAGACAGAACTGGTGTGCGCAATTTAAAATTTATGTCACTTAGCAAACACTGACATGGTGCTAGACTTGGCACTGTTCTAAGCACTTGATGAAATTAACTAATTCAATCCTTATACTAACTCAAATGAAGGAGAGGCTCTTCCTATACCCATTTTATTGATGAGATACTAAGGCACACAGAGGTTAAGCAACATACCTCAGATCACAAAGCCAGCAAGTGGCAGAGGCTGGAGCCACTGTCTCAGCTGGACCCTTGATCGTCTCCTGAGGCTCTTGGCCTGCTTGGCTGAGGGCCCTGCTGCCAGTCTCAGGCCCTGGAAAGGACACGCTGCCTTGTTTTAAACAGGAGGTCGATTTTCTTCTTTTTTTAATCTAAGAGTTTCTATTTTTTTCTAGTTGACCCCTTCCCCAACCCTGTTTTTGAAAGGCAAACCAGTCCCCATTTGTCTTGTGATACCAGGCTCTTGGGCCAGGCCATCTCTCCTTCCTCCTGCTTTTTGACATGGTCAGTGAGTCATGGGAAGCCCACCCCCCAGCTCTGCGTGTACCCACCAGGCACAGCTCCTATGCAGTGGTGGCATGATGCAATGCAGGGCATGCCTCCTTCCCACCATTTAGGGGAACAGAAAAAATAATAGTATGTGATCTTCACTGCCATGTACATGAGGTTGCCTTGTAGACCTTGGCCAAACCACTTAATGGTCATATACTGTAGGGTATTTGATTTCTTGTAGTTCCAGTTTCTTCAGTTGAAAACTGGAACAGAATTTACAATCAAAGACTGCCAGTAGGATGCACATAACATTTCCTATTCATCCTATTCCTTATGAATATGAGTATCTTCCTAGCACACATATGCCCAGCAAGTTCTCCTTCTCCAAATACTGTCACACTCAGGTTTGAGCTTGACCCATATTTCTCATTGAAAATTACATATATTTATTATTGGGGAGGGTGGGGTTAGGAGGTACATTTAACATGATGAGAGTCAGTATTTAATGCCATTTTCATACAATAACACATATAGTATTCTAAAACCTTCAATATTTTTATTTATTTTCTATATCTTCCCCTAGACTGGTAGATGAATCAGGGCAGAGAAACATGCCTGGCTTATTCTAAACTGTATCCCCAGTACCCACAGAGTATCTGGCATGTGGGAGAAATTGAAGTGATATTATTTCAAGAAAGAGTAGATGAATAATTTCCTACCTTTTCTCTCTTTATTCACAAAATTCCCATCAGTGACATGTGATAGTAAATGCATCTTTGTTAACAGGCATGCTATAATCATGATAGCATTTCAAAGAAATAATAGCAATATAAGCAAGCCAGAGAAAATGCATCAAATAAAACCTAAATTATCCAAATGGAAAAACAAAATGAAGGCTCAAAGGCATTTGAGAAATCCATGTCATTGATCAGCTTTAATTGGTATCATCACGCTTTGAGATAAGAATATGAATACATAAGCTTAGACTGTGGTTAACATCAGAACCACCAATCAGTAAAACAAAAATAAACCAAGAGAGAATAAACCAAAATGGCATCAAAAATCACAAACCAAGGTGTTTAAATAGCATTTTCCCAGCCGCCTTGAACATGTCACACAGTCATGGGAACAGTCAAGGCCATGTTGGAGGCTGATTCCACTCAAGGAAGCTGAAGGCAAAAGGAGTTACCCTATATGATCATCAAGCATCTTAAACACCTTACATTGTCTCATGTTAAGTTGCATTCAGGAGACAAAGAGTTCCCAGTTCAGGCCATGCTCACAAAGGCTCATACCTAGATTCCAAACGGCCATGCTTTGAAGCTAGAAGCCAACTTGTTTCTTGACCCCAACTCCGGTTTCTACAATTCCTGTTTCTATAATGTGAATTTGGAAACAAATTAAAATTAAATCTTAAAGTCAATATTATCATATACCTTATAATTTGATGGTGAGAGATTTTATTTTCTCCCTTAATTTGGAGACAAATTCATGCATACACTAACAAGCTCAGGCTATGAAACACATAACTATGCTGAGTGTTTGACAATATATTAATTCACATAGAAAACAAAAGAAACAGGAAATGTATGAAACCTTTCTAAAATGAATAGTGAAACTGGGAAAGAAACTGAAATGCTTTCACAAAATCGACTTGAAGGCAAAACCAGAAGATAAATGTATGTGTTTAAAATTACTTGTGGGCAAGGCTCTCATCTTAAATATTTGAAGTATTCAGGCCTCCAGGCACCTGTTCAAGTCCATGCTTATTCTCCCCCAGGCAGCTGCCCAGCTTGCCTCTGCCTCAGGCTGGTGATGAATGTGGTCCAGGATGAATTGCTGATGAGCAAGTTCAGCTGGTGCTAAATGACAGGTGTTGGTTCTTGTTGCCTTCAATGGACATGGAATAATTCTTTAAAAAGGAAAGATCATCACACACTTGTTCCTCAAGTCCAGCTTCTAAAAGTTTTTACTCAAAACAGAAAACATATACTAGAAAAATTAAAAAGGTAATGTCAGGTATAAAGAATATCTTTTCTTAACAAACACAAAATCAAGGATGGCTCTAGTGCAACAAAGTGACACCGTTAGTGGGATTTGGGGTATTTACACAAGATCTGGTAATTCACAGGACATGCCCTTGAACCCGCTAAAGCCTTGAATCTAGATAGATGGTTGACCCAATGGTATGATCCAGAGTCATAAAAAACCACAAGCTTTCTCTGTATCAGCTCCTAGACTGGAAGCTATGGGTCACTGACAACATGGGCCTGGGAAGATGTTTCCATAGGGTGTGGCACTGTTAGTCATGTTACCAAACCCAGAGGCCACAGAGATGCTCCCAGTCCTATCCTAGGATCCAGTGAGACTTTCCTGGGTGGTAATATGGTATAGCCCAGTGATCTGCTAATTAAGATCCATGGGCCAAATCAAGCCCTAGGTCTGTTCTTACCTGACCCATGAACTAAGAATGATTTCTACATTTTAAAATGGTTGAAGAAAATCAAAAGAAGAAGAATATTTAGTAACAAGTAAAAAAATATATGAAGTTCAAACTGTAGTGGTCATAAATAGCTTCATTTTTTCACAGCCATACCCATTTGTTTATATTGGCTATGGCTGCTTTTGTGTAACAATGGCAGAGTAATTGTGACAGAGACCATATGGTCCACAATACCTAAAATATTTGCCAACCCTTCCCTTTACAAAGTTTGTGACCACTGGTGTAGTCCCTTACCATCTGAGGCTGAGATCCTCTGAGCCTCAGTTTCCTCATCTGTCTGGATTTGGGGAATATTACATAAGATTAAGTGCTATAAGGTACCTAGCATGATAGCAACAGATGGTTGCCATTTTTATTCTTAGTGGAATGGGAGGTAGAAAAATATTTCCTGGTGTCCCTGTTGTCATTATAAATAATGAAAGTGGCCACCAGGCTTTCTGAGGTTTCAGGTTGCCTGACAGTACGCTAATGATTGTGGTTGAATCTCCAGCACCTGTTCCACCACTTCTACAATGTGCAGCAGCATGGTGATACCACACCAGTCTTAGGAATGAACCCTCTTTAGTCTCAACTAGTGGGAACAACTGCCCAACTTGGAGCCAATCAGAGGAGTTGATTTGTTAGTTGCCTCAGTGACTAAAGGATCCCACTGACATTTAGTGGCACCAAGCATCAATGCACATGGTCCCCCAGAGAAAAGAAATGCCATACCCAAAGGGTCAACAGCACCCTTGCTGAGTATCCTACCTGGGTAACAAAACTCCTCTTGCTGCATGATCCAGGCCATTTAGGATGAAGCCCAGTCCTATGTGTCCAAAGAGCACAAACCTCCAGGCATTTCCTGGGTATTCTGGGACATAGGTGTTAAATGTCCTCTCCCCTATACAGTGTGGTGAGCAGAAGTAAGACCTAAAACAGCTATAATATTGTTTGATTATCCCATTCTCAATCAGGCAACCCATCCAAGGACAAAGCAGCAAAAGGGAGCAGAGCCAGCCAGAAGAAACAGGGAGAAACGAAGCAGTGACCTCATCCAGCCACTCCTCAACCATCTTCTAACTGCAGACTTTTCAGTCCTTTAGATTTTAAGTCGCTTTGAGTTGGAGTTCTTGAAATGTACACTTAAAAGCAACTGTCTTATACCAGTTAGTTGGGACCTATCTGCAGGTTCAGTTGAAGGTGGACCTAGTAGTCTTGCTCAGGAGATCCTATTACAAGCTGGTAGTCAGATAATCGGGATTAGCTTTTATATGTCTCCATCCATTTATAGTTTATAAAGCATTTATACGCATTACTCAACTAATTTACATTTTTGCTTAGTGCCACTATGTGCAAAGCTCTGTGCTCAAGCTCTGTGAGATGCAAAGCTGTATCAGGCAGATCCTCAAGGAATTAATGATCTTGTAGAGAAGAATGTATATAAACTACGCAGGAAATTAAAATAAAGACATAAAAATATCAGGTGTTTGCTCTATTTGGTATTGGAGCCAGAAAAGGAGAATTATTTCTCCCATTTGATCTTCACAACGGCCCTGCAGAGGCAGCAGAATAGATTTTTTTTAGCCTCATTGTTACAGATTAGGAGATTTAAAAATGTTTTGCCTCTAACAAGGTTCAGTGTAACCAGGCTAATTAGCCGTACATTAACATTGATGAGCAATTCTGGTTTAACACAAAATATTCTTTCCATTCTTCCATGAAACTTCTTACATCACAGAAAGGCTGTCATTTACTAAGCACTTAGTAAAGGGCTCAAAAACATTGCCAAGGAAGAAAATGAGAAATGTGTAAAGTAATAGGAATCAGTAGGACTGTGAAAAGCCAGAGGCCACCTGTTCCAATTAAGGGAGACTACTACTCAACTCATTCATCACTGGTTAATGTCGACAGAACTTGCCGTTTTTAAAAGAGATTTGGAAATCTAGACTACATGTGAAATCTCGTAAAGTATTTTGACATTTCATCAAATCTTATCTATTCTACCTCCAAAATACATGTTGAATTCATCCATTTCCTTCCATTTCCTTGCAATAGCTTCCTAAGGAATTTTCCAGATTCCAAGTTTTATCTGCTTCTTATATACCCACCGAACAACAGCCAGAGTGACTGCTGGAAAATAAATATTATCATTCCTCAAATCCACACACTTACAAGTCTGGGTTCAATCACAGAAGCCAGGACATTCCAAGTATTACAGAAATAATTACAATAAATGTGAGTTAAAGCTTACCCACATGTGGAAGGAGATGGGCATGCGAAGGAGTTGAGTTGAAGTCAGAAAATGGATAACCACAAAGGCAATGCACCTAAAGCAGCAGTGTGGTGGAAACAAATCTGTGCTTTTGTTTTTTGTTGAAATCCTAAGTTAGATAATTCATCCCATTCTGAGATATGTAACTATATTAAGATAAAACATATGTAGACATTATATAGGTATGGTTTATCAGTATTTGTATTAGAATGTTCAACCTGGGTATCAGCTGCAATTCTGACTCTGAAGCATTAAAACAACAGCATTCCCTGCCAAATTTAGCCTCCACACAGCTCATTTCTAGTGGGGTATAAAACATGCTTTGAATTTAAAATCAAGTGACCAAATCATCTATTATTTTCCCATAGAATCAGCATAGAGATCATTCTTTATTCAAAAACGATTATTCCAAACTGAAAAATTCCTATCAAATAGTAAGCAAATCAATGTTGTCCCAGGAACTAAATCCCCTTGCCTAAGTTTTTCTACCGATTTAGGATTTTTAAAAGGGAAGTGTTCTTGTTCACAAACTAGAGAATCACATCATTTGATTTCAGGTGTTCAGGCTTCATAGACAATTCAGTTTCCTGAGTTTTGGGGTTTTGCTTTGTTTTTTCCTTAAGCTTTCATTTCCTGATGTGAGGAGGAGTGACAAACCTCACTTAACACTCTCCTGGGATGCTAGGTCTATGATAATACATTTTATGAGGCATGCACCCTTAAATCGATTGACCAACTCAAAATTTAAATCTGTAGGTTAAATAAGTTTCTTTATTAAAAAAAGAAAATTATTGACAATGATTGAAATGCAAGTGCTTCATGCACAAAATCAAAAGAAACAGGTTAATAAAAAGATGTCATGCTTTTACCAATAAAAAAAAAGGGTGATAGAAACCCCTGGGGCACCCTCCTCTGCAAGTGTGAAGCCATGGTCTGATTTCATGATTTGGGAGGGAACAGGTTGATTTGTTGAAGTCAAATTATGTCATAGTGCCTCTGATGAACTATATGCATGATAAACATTTGCCAAAGAAATGATTAAATGGAATTAATGAAAAACTAACATGCTAACATGGATATGATTCAATAGAAGACAGAGCTTTATTTTCTGGGGTGGCCAAGCAATGATAAAATTTAGCACCAAGGCACTTTCCATCTTTAACTCAACACTGTGATACTCCTCCAAGGGAGCAGAGTCTGGGTTGCTAGCACCGACCTTTATAGAGCACAAAGTATATCTGAGGCATTGAGATACAATAACCATTCTGCCCATACAATTGTCACACACAAGACCAGACCAATCTCCCTTCACACTTCCAAATTCTTTACATAGATGCTACACTCTTTTAACCCACACATATTATTCTCAAGTCCAGAGACTGTTGGCAAGATTTTGCTTTCCTAAGCTGTGCCCCTACACTTGCTGGGCCAAATCCTGTGGTGGACGCAGCCCCCGTCTGTCCATTAAATCAAAATGAGGTGCACAATGAGACAACAAGGCAGAGTTCAGGAGAAGTTATTTTTCCTAATATTTATCCACAGAGACAGTTGAGAAAGAAGGAAGCATTTGAATGCAAGAACAATGGTTGACACCTTTCGGATGGGTGAGAACTAAATTAAATCATCGCCTTGTCCTTATCACCTCTACAAATAGAAAACATATCCGAGAACTCTAATGTCTTTGGACATTAAATTACATGCATGTCAACTTTTATAACTGCTTATAACTCATTTCAAAACAACACAGGAATTTCTCCACAACTAAATAATTGGTGCTCTACATTGTGAATGCCAAGTGGAAAGACAAAAAGAATGGCAATCTTACAGATAATGTGGGTAGCAGAGCAAAACCTGTTTATGTCTGCCAAGCTGTACAACTGCTTGAATTTTTTTATTTCAGACAGATTTGAAATTAAATCAACACAAGAGCATGCTAGGAAATCTGTCTCCTAGGGCTACTCAGTATAAATAAAATGTAATACAGGAGATTGGGATCTTTTGTACAGATCTCATATGCTTCCCTCTCCATACTTGTCTCAGTAAGTTTTATTGGATGAAGTGGCTTTGAAATCTCAGTATAGCAAAATAAATTTTTGCTAACTCTTCACCCATTTTCCATTCCAGATTATAACTTCTCTTTATAGATCTGAAAATAAGCCCATCATATGTCTAAGTGTTTGGGTATTTTCTTTATGACACTGATATGTCCTACTGCTTTTTTTTTGTTTGTTTGCTTCCTGACTTTTTATAATTTCCTCTGCATAATTTCTTCTACATCAGTGTAGTCTTTAATTTTACTCTGTAAATAGCCTTACTAGTCTCCACTTATCTCTACTGTTTTTAACTTAATTTTCTCTTCCTTTTCTATTAACTCCCTTCCTGTTGCTCCCACTCTTTCTTTCTTTCTTTTTCTCTTCATTTATCTGCATCTTATTCCCTTTTCATGGGCTACAAAATTCTTCATATTCTGGCTCTTGTCTATATTTTTCAACCTATTTTTTTTTTCCTTATTCCCACACTTATTAGATTACATCCACACTGGCCTTTTCCCTTTCTCTTAAACATGTTTGTTTCCCATTTAGAGACTTCACATTTACCATTCTTTTGGCCTAGAATGTTTCTTCTCCAAGTCTTTCTCTTTCCCATCAAAGCTATAATGTAGAGCTGTGCAAGGCGTGTACAGAACAACTCCAGGGGCAGCATTTCTCTGTAACTGTAATTGGTTTCTCTGGAGTTTTGCAAATGGTCACCTGGTTTTCCACTCCAAGGAACTCAGCATCCATATCATATTTTCAGAGGGGCGTTTTATTGCAGCTATCTAACACTCTTCTACTCATCCCACCCTCCTACTGGTTTCCTTCAAAACACTTATCAGAATCAGTAATTAACCCACTGTTTTATTAGGTATATATTGATTATATCTGTTACCCTCTCGGCCAAATTTTCTTGAGTTTTGGGAGCTTTTCTGTTTGTTCAAAGCTGCTTTTTGTAATATCTTAAACAGTGCTTGGCACATAGAAAGCCATCGATAAACAACTGTTGAATAAATGAAAATACAAATGAATAAATGAATGAATAATATTTTGGTTTACTAGGCTGCTCAAACAAATACCATGAAATGAGTTTAAACAATGGGAATTTAGTCACTCTTCATTTGAGGCTGGGGAAAAGTTCCAGTGAAAATGTAATCAAGGCAATGACCAGCATTCTGGGACTGACTGACAGCGATGCTTAGTTCCTCTGTCACGTGGCAAGGCACTTGGTGGCATCTCCTTGTCGCTCCCTTCTCTTCCATGTTCTGTCAATGCCCAGCCTCTTTCTTTTTCTGGCTTTCTCTCTCTTGTGTCTGAATTCTATAAAGGACTCCAGTAATAGAATAAAGACCCATCCTGACTGGGATGGGCCACACAAACCTTAACTGAAGTAACCTCCTCAAAAGCCCTATTTACAATGGGTTCCCACCAACAAAAATGGATTAAATTTTAGAACATGTTTTTCAAGGATACACACTTCAAACCATCACAAATATGTTTTCCTTCAACATATTCATTTTTATTTCTCATTGCCAGTGTAATTCATTACAGTTTGGTAAACTTAAAAACCAGAATCAAAATGCTAATCTCACTGGTCATCTATTGTATAATATCTAATCCTTGGTTCCAGAAATCTTTCCCCATTTCAAAGGCTTTTGATTAAAATTTCATGTGCCTACAAAATATGCCTTATCATTTAATGTCATGTTAACATTTTTATTGATGCACATAAGGTGTTTGATGTCAGCAAGCTTCAAGTAAGGCCTGAGTCAAAGTTATTCTAGGGTGGTATTTGGAGGAAAAGACATGAGAATTTATCAGTGGGGAATACAGGATATCCCCACAGAGATTATCCATCTAGTTGACAATCCTAACCAAGGCCTAGGTGTTCGTGATTTGCTGGTTGTTTCAGTTTCCTGGCTGTCAAGCAAATATCGTGCAGTGGGTTGACTTGTTCCATAGGAATTTGTTGGCTCATAGTTTTGAGACTAGGAAATGTACAAAATCAAGGTATCACCAAGGCAGTGCTTACTCTCAGAAGACTGTGGTGTTCTGGAGTTGGCTGCTGATGATCCTTGCTCCTTGGCATTTCTGTCACATGGCATTGCCCATGTCACAGGCTCAATGTCATATGGTGGCCTCTCCTTTCTCTCCTGGGTTCCATTGACTTCCAACTTATGTCTGTTCACTGTGATGCTCTCTCTCTCTGACCTTCCCTGTAAAACCTCCAGTATTAGGATTAAGACCCATCTTGATTCAGCTGGGCCACACCTTAACTGAAGTAACCTCATCAAAGGCCATCTTCACACCCTCAAGAGCGGGTTAAGTTTAAGACCATGTTTGTTGATGGTCCATAGCTCCAAACCACCTCAATAGTTAATAAGATGATAGCTGATATTGGAGACACACAGCACCACATTCCTTCTGCCCACCTAATTTCAGTTCAACAGTAGTGGACAATTCCCTGTACATTGCAGAGTCATGCTAAGGGGTTCTCTGCTTTGCTCACTGTTTTATTTTTTTAAAAGCTACCGAGAGCAATACATTAGAAATGGGTTTGCTTTTATAATGGGAATTTATTACATTAAAAGCTTACAGTTTTGAGGCTGTGAAAATGTCCAAATCAAAGCATCGTCAGAGATGCTGTCTCACTGAAAGTTAGCTGCTGGCGATCCTGGACGACTGCCACGTGGCAAGACAGAACGGTGGTTCTGCCAATCTAGGTCTCTGCCTCCTCCTCCAGGCTTACTTCTTCCCTGAGTTTAGCTGTGAGCAATCAGGCTTACGGCTCATCTTGTCTCTCCTTTCTCCTCTGGGACTCATCTTGTTCAGCTCTTTGGGGGCCTATCTCTGGGCCTCTTTGCTCCACCGATTCCAGCCTCCAGCCTCCGGGACCTCTCTCTCAGCCTTTCAGGGTTTCTTTGCTTCTGTCACTTTTTTTCTGTGTGTCTCTGACTTTTTCCCTCTGCCATTTATAAAAGACTCCAGGAGGAAGACTAGGACCCAACCTGGGTCATGCCTCACTGATGTAATTCAATCAATGCCCCCCTCCACCCACAACTGAACCCAATCCAATTAAAGTGTCCCATACCTACAGGCATGGATTAGCTTTAAGAATATGATGTTTTCTGGAACCCACCAAAAGCCTCAAACTGTCACACTCTGATGCCTTGAAAGATCACTCAGTCAAGCTCAGACACAACCCAGAAGTGGCGAGTGGGGGGATTCACATACCTGGAATCACTGTCAAACACTAGGGGGATGGGATTCTATAGATAAATGCCCCAGAATCTTTGGTGAGGCACTTCTGAAGAATGTCTACATCGTTCCTCAGATTCAACAAACAGACTGATCTGTTACTCTAAAACCATACCCAACTCAGCAATGCATTCTGTATTGGTTTAGCCTTTCCTGATTTCACTTTCTCTACTTCCTCACCAGTGCCTTCTGGAATCTACTACCCAGTAAGCTGCCTGGTGCCAAGTATTTGCCTTAGTGCCTGCTTTGGAGGAAATGAAAGTTCAGAAGGACCTTTCACCTTTGTCGGCTGTTGTTCAATTAGTACTCCATTCCTCCTATTCACAGGAATTCCTGCCACATTCTATATTATTGCTTGATAATAAATTCAGAATTTTTTTCAAAACAACTAGATTCCTGAAATAAACTTTAGGTGATTAAATAAGGCTGTTTAAATGCTATGTGCCCAAAGTTAAACATTCTTATGTAAGCAGTATTAGGTGCTCTCAACGAAGACTGCATTGTCTTACACATGCACAGGTCATAATATTTATCTCCTTCCAACTCTGACAAATGAGATATCAATTAACAGCTGCATAGTCAAGTTTAAAAAAGGAAGAAAATAATGAAACAAGATCCAGAAGGACATGAATCTTGAATTCAGATAAAGGCTACAGCACTTACTACTTTAGATTTGGGAAAATTTTTCTTTATCTTTCTAGCACCATTTGTTCATAGTTAAATTGGTGATTATAGCTTTCATCTTATAAGCCAATGCCAGTGATTGACTGTAAAGTCCATCTCCCTATACTCATTGTCTATGCTGTAGTTAAAAGAATGAAAAGTGGCTAAATATCATAACGTGGGAAAATCTCAAAAATGTAGATATGGAGAAAACAAATTGTAGAACTATATTACAGCATGAGCTAATTTATGTTTACAACACACCCCAAAACCCATAAAATGTTAAATGTTTATATATATATATATGCATATACACATAAATGTACACATATATATGGGGGATAAGGTTCTGAAAGACATAGATAAAATGTGGGTGGAACATTGGTTGAGGATGTATTTAAAGGGGGTTTTACTATATATTTCTCTAGCATTTGTATTTCATGGTAGTAAGAACATCTATTCATGTATTACTTGTGCAATAAAAGGAGACCACATGTTCATATTTTCCATCCATTTTCTTTGTATATTAAGACTGCTCCAATACAAAATGTTCTAGTTTGCACATGGTGCAGAAAAAACCTTATTTTATTGTGCATACAAATAACAAAACACTATTTCTTGCTGTCACAGAATAGTATGGTTCCCGAACCATGAAAACTACTCAGTAAATGTTTATTGATTAAATTCATAAGAAAATGAATAAATGCTTGAATACAGATATGAAGCTCCGATTTCTTTAAACCAGGTCCATTATCCTTATAGTTGACTAACAACACGTAATCCAAAACAATCTAGTAACTTGATGAGCCTTGATGGGGTTTCTGGAGACTCACTTTTGCTTTCTACTTAGTTTCCAAAAGTACTTTTCTAGGGTTATTTCTATGGCTGGTATTTGTGGTTGTGTATTTATTCTAATTTTTTCCAGAATCATCTTAAATCAAATTTAAATTCCAATATGATTTTCAGTCATACTCTCATAAAAACTGTTTGGAATAACAAGCAAATGCAATTTATTTTATGAAATGCTTTTCAATCAGTATTACTCTAGAAGTGATGGTTGTAATTAGGAAACTCTGCTCAGACATATAACCACTAGCTTTTAGTTGAATAAGACTCAGATACACAGATCTAAGTGTCCAAATTCCTGGCTCACTGTAAGATTAATGAGGCTGTTTATCTTTCATTGTTGCTCCCTTCTTTTTAACATACTTAATCTCTCATTCTCTAGAAGAGATAAATGGCAAAGTTTAGTATACCTCTGACATCAGTTCCAGCAATGCCAGAAATTCATGAGAAAGATAGCTCTCTGGAATCACCTATCTTTTGTGTAAAACTCTGGAGTTAAGTGTTAGTGAGTACTAGAGCCAAGATTTGAAGCCAGACCACCTGATGCCAGAGCTTAAGTAAATATTCTTCGAATTATATAAAGCAGAAAATAGTTATTGAGACTATATTATAATCAAATCTCTTGCCTTGAAATAACTGGTTGGGTGCAACTTATTAGTACAACTTGTGGTATGGATAACTGTGGCACTGTGGTCATAGACGCAGCAGATGTAGTCAAGCACTTTAGGAAAACTAATTATACATCAAGAAGTTCAACTATGAAATAGTATCCTTAGTATTGTTCTTTGAACAGAGATGTGGGGAGGGAAAATACCTTTCACAAAGTCACACTGCTAAGAAGGGACGGAGCGTGATCTGAAACTAGGCCCCCTATTGAACTATTCTTCCAAACTTGTTCATTGTGCCTCTATCATGTTCAAATTATGGTGCAAGAAATAACTGATATTGGCTCATTGCAGGGTCTTTTTAACCATTTGCTAACTCTCACATGACCAACAAACAGTAATTTGCACTTACCAATAAGCATTAATTTGAGGGCCAGAACTAAGCCAGACATTATAGAAAATGTAAGGTTGGATTTAAACAGGATTGTGAAAATCTGGTGATTTTAGGGAGGTTGAAAATTAATGGATATTTTCTAGGCAAAGGGAACTATACACCTGGCCTCAAATATGGAGGATACATGCTCAAATAATAATTCTATTATCATTAAAATAGGCAATTTAAAAAAAATTATATTTATAATATAAAAGTGAGTGACATCAGGCCAAATCACTTAACTTTTTAGAGTGGTAATTTATTTACTTGAATGCAGCAAATTTGCTTGTTGTGGGGTTTTCAGTTGTTACTTTTCCTATAAAATTGCTATTTATTTATTTATTTTTTGTTCACTTTTCTACTAAGTTGTTTAACTTTCTGGTGTATTCTCATAGGTTTTTAATACATTTCATGGCATGCCATAGACTCATCGTTGTGCCTTTCTTTTTTTAACAAATCTATTTTATTGAGGCATATTAATAAAGCATAAATTCATCCAAAATGTTCAATTGATAGTATTTGGTATAATCACATAGTTGGGCATTCATCACTTCAATCATTATTAGAGCATTTTCTTTTCTTTTTAGTCTTATTTTTTATTGTCTTTTTTAAAATGAGGCATAGATCACACAAAAAGTTACATTAAAGAATATATTAGAGGTTCTCATATAACCCACTCCCCACCCCTCCCACTCCTCCCACATCAACAACCTCTTCCATCAGGGTGGCACATTCATTGCATTTGATGGACACATTTTGGAGCACTGCTACACCACATGGATTATAGGTTATACTCTCCCCCAGTCCATTCAGTGGGTTGTGAAAGGGTATATAATGTCCTGCATCTGTTCCTACAATATCGCTCAGGACAACTCGAAGTCCTGAAAGTGCCCCCATATCATACCTCTTCTTCCCTCTCCCTGCCCTCAGCAACTCCTGTGGCCACTGTCACCACATCAATGATACAATTTCTTCCACTGCTAGAGTCACAGTAGTTCTATAGTAGAATACCAGTAGGTCCACTCTAGTCCATATTTTATTCCTCCATCCTGAGGACCCTGGGATGGTGATGTCCACTCCACCTCTAAATCGAGAGGGGGCTTAGATCCCTCATAGCTGATGGATATGATTCTTCTGCTTACAGTTGTAATTACAGTTGTAGACTCTCTCAGTTCCCTTATGTGTTAGTTGACCATCTTCACTTCCCTGCTAGCTGACCAGTTCAATGAACTGTAGAGTAGGTGTTACACTCCTCCCCCCATAACAACAACCTCCTCAATCATCATGAGACATTCATTGCATTTGGTGAATACATCTCTGAGCACCACTGCACCTCTTCTATTTCTAATCTTTAAACCTATCATTACTATTTCATTTTCCTACTAATTGAATTTGGCTATATATTAGGCTTCATTTTTTAAGAAGTTTTGGATCACAGAGGAGTTCAACTGTGGTAGCGGAGGAGCACTGCTGTGGGGTGTCATTGATGAGGGACGCATGGGTGGAAGGGAGTTCTCCAGGGCATGCATGTAGGTTATATAGATATGTTCGGATATTTGTTGGCTATTGTCATAGTAGGTAGAGTTACACATGACAACTGAGGGAGTGCTGAGTTGCCATCTGGGGAAGCTCTGTTGCATTCCCCAGCAACAATCTCCCAAGTGCTAGAGCATTTTCACTATTCCAGCAATAATAATAATAATAAAACATGCACAGACTAAAGAAACCTTATCATCTCTCAATCTCTATATGCTTTTTCTGCCATACATATCTGCTATTCTGTTTCCATCTCTTTAGTTTGTGTCTATATATTTTAAAAAACAGTCTTACATATGCAATATTATGCAAATAGGCCAAAATTTTAAACACTTTCTCTGCGCCAGACATATACATAAAATGTTACCTAATGTTCATATTACAACTAAAAAAAAACAAGCGTTCAGAGGGTAGAGTAATTTATCCAAGGTCTCACAGCTACTAAATTTCCAAGTAAGGGCTGGAACCTAATTACATCTAATTTCATCTTCTTAAGTTCCTTGTACTACTACCCATAATTAAGAACAAAAGAAGATTGTGCAGTTAAGAGGTTTTTTTCTCCTAATTCTAAAAAGTTGGTAGTCAGTTGCAGGAGCAAGTCATAAATGTCTTGCCCAGCTTTCAATTCAAATTTTTCCTTTGTATGTACTCAGAATACACAAGAGAGCTCACCTTTCCAGACCTGAACTGAAGCACCAGAAGGAGCCTGTAACTAGACCAGATTGCTCAGCACCTAATAGCCATGCGATGGTACTAAGATAATTTCCTGGCAGTATCTCAATTGAGAATAATTGAGAACAAATCATTCCCATTAAGGAGTTGGCAACTTTACATGGAAAGAATTTAACAAGGTATTGCAAGTGTCTCTGAAGAGAATGGATGTGGTTTATATTTCTTGGATAATTTGGCTTGGGTTTTTGGAAGATTTCCCTCATGAAGCTTACTCTTTACCCTATAGTTTTATAGATTTCTTTTTTTTTTTAATTCATTTTTTAAAAATATTACATTCACAAAATATGAGGTCCAACCTCACCCCACCATTCCCCCCACAGCAACACTCTCTCCCATCATCATGACACATCCATTGTATTTGGTAAGTATATCTCTGGGCATCGCTGCACCCCATAGTCAATGGTCCACATCATAGCCCACACTCTCCCACGTTCCATCCAGTGGGCCCTGGGGGGATCTGCAGTGTCCCGTAGTTGTCCGTGAAGCACCACCCAGGACAACTCCAACTCCCGAAAACGCCTCCCCATCTCATCTCTTCCTCCCATTCCCTGCACCCAGCAGCCACCATGGCCACCCTTCCCACACCAATGCCACATTTTCTCTGTGGACATTGGATTGGTTGTGTCCATTGCACATCTGTGTCAAGTGGGGGCTTAGATTCCACATGGATACTGGATGCAATCCTCCTGCTTTCAGTTGTAGGCACTCTAGGCTCCATGGTGTGGTGGTTGACCTTCTTCAACTCCATGTTAGCTGAGTGGGGTAAGTCCAATAAATCAGAGTGTAGGAGCTGAAGTCTGTTGAGGCTCAGGGCCTGGCTATCATATTGTCAGTCCAGAGATTCAAATTCCCTAAATATATCTTAAACCCCAACACCAACTACAATTCCAGTAAAGTAGCATGAAAGTCTTGTGAAAAGAGATCCCATCTGAATCCAGTTCCATCACGCAGAACACCAGCTCCAAAGAAGGGCCATCTGACACGGCAGTGAACCCCATCTGCCATGACCATAGAACCCGTGGGTCTCTTTAGCCCTCAAAAGAACCAATACCTGGGGTTGTATCTACTTTATCTGTCTCTGAGACTCTGCTCAGGTGTGCATAAGGGCAATCCTTCTGACAACCTCCAGACTCTTTTTTAGAGACTCGTAGCCATATAAACTCATTTCTCCTTTCCATTTCCCCCTTACATTAGGTCAAACAGCATTTTAAACTCCTGTTATTACATGTAGACAGGGATATTCTGCTGGTCCATGTTGAACCTTTAATTCAAGGTCATTTTCTAGTTGCATCATCAGCTGGTACTTGATAGGGATCCCTCGGTGCAAGGGAGGCTCATCCCCGGGTGTCATGTCCCATGCTGGGGGGGAATGCATTGCATTTACATGCTGAGTTTGGCTTTGAGACTGGCCACATTTGAGTAACATGAAAGCTGTCAGGAGGAAACTCCTAGGCACAGTGCTGCTCTAGGCCTTGTTCTTATTTCAGGCGTATAGGCTCACAAGCATAGTCATTAGTATCAGAAGCTCACTGTTGGACCCTCATTCCTTCCTGGTCCTTACCGTTGCACGTGGGGGACTGCCACTGCTCCCCTAGGGACCACGACAGAGCTCCCCCAGCCAGGAATCCAGTACCCACCCAGCTGTTGTTTTTAATTGTTGTCACTATGAGTATATCCAAACATTACCATGCACCCTGGACATATGCCCTGTATAACTGCCTGTCAACCATATATCACCTGTCAATAACATCCTATACCAGTATTCCTCCGCTGCTATTGTTGAACCACTCTGTGATCCAAAACTTCCTGAAAAGTGAAGCCCAATATAATGTCAGGATCCCTTACTAGTAAAATGGAATATAGCGATGGGTTTAAAGGTTAGATATAGAATACGTATTGATTTGGAAAAATTCTACATCCTATCTTTTTCTTTTCTATTTTTTTAATTATTGAGCTTCTCTTCACAAGAGCCTTAGATCACAGTAATTCATATATACAATATACAGTACTCCCACAGATCCACCATAAAATCTTTTCCCTTCCACAGTGATAATCTTATAACTTATTCATATCATATTTACTAAAACTGATGTATAGACTCCAAGACAATAGCTTTCAAATGAGGTGACATCTGTGCTTACATTGTGGTCCATACTTTAGGATATACAGTTTTCTAAATTTTTAGTTATCCTATGTTTTACATTATGGTTTACATTATTAGTCTGTCATCTCCTATATGTTTTTGGTGTAATATTACATGTTTTATATCCATCCTTGTGTACTCTCCTGAAACTCCTCTCTTACCCCCACATTTACCTTGGTTCCATCCATTCAGCATCCATTTTCCCCTCCCCTTGGGGCCCACAGTGACAGCCAATCTCCATTTCCCGAGGTGCCACGTCCAGAGATACTTGCAACAGTGTTCAGGGCCTGACTTGCTCAACTGCCCTAATGCCCTGGGAGCCATCCTTTCTCTCAAGAGATACAGTTCCCTCTTTTTTGATGGCATTAGTCCTCCCCAGGTTGTGGGTCCACCCCCACTCTCACTACTTGAGTCTCTATCCAATGGTACAACCCACCCTGGCAAAATGAGCATTCAGACATTCCCCAGGAGTCCATCCCGTGTCAGACCATCCCCTCTGAGCACCCTAAACAGGTAACCCTCTTAATGATATTTTGATATGGTTTTCTCAGCATTTTACTCTCAACCAACACCTGACACTCTCCTATATTCAGATGTTGCCCCTCCCTCCCCCCAATTTTTTGGGCACTATTACCCAACCGCCCATCCCCAGCGCCCCTCAAACCCGCAAAGCCCCACCCAAAGGCAACCCCTTGCCCCCATTTTATCTCTTCTTTGTGCGCATACTTACCGCCAGTTCATCATAGATTCCACTCCTGCAGACGTCGGCTCACATCCTTCCTCCACCCCCCGATTTCCTGTAAACCTATCTTCCAGTCTCTAGCTCTCTGAGGCAGCTTGCTTATTTCATATCATTGAGGTCATGTAGTATTTGTCCTTCAATGCCTGGGTTGCTTCACTCAGCATAAGGTTCTCAAGATTCATCCATGTTATCACGTGTGTTTGTAGTGTATTTGTTCTTACAGCCGAGTAGTATTCCATTGTATGTATATACCACATTTTATTGATCCACTCATCTGTTGAAGGGCATTTGGGTTGATTCCAACTTTTGGCGATAGTGAACAATGCTGCTATGAACATTGATGTGCATATATCAGTTTGTGTCCTTGTTTTCAGTTCTGCTGGCTATATACCAAGCAGTGGTATTGCTGGGTCATATGGCAAATCTATGGTTAGTTTTTTGAGAAACCGCCCAACTGTCCTCCAGAATTAGATTTCTTGGTACAGCTTACATGGTTCATAATATATCCTATCTTGTGTTGGTAGTGCATGTTTACTTGACTTATCACTTCTCCTAAATTAGCAACTACTTAAAGGCAGATGCCAAATCTTCATTACCTGCATGACCATACTTCTGACACATAGCATTTGCATTACTTATTGCATGTAGAAGTTCAGTTACTGGATTATTTATTGAATGAATCAGCTAAATAATTTAGTTATTAATTAAAGGTAGAGAAGAACAACCATGACCAGTGCCTTCATGTTTAACACTCATAATTCTTATCTCTTTTCAAAGTGTCCAAAAATGGTGTTAGTATATGATTGGACCAAGTCCATCCTTGCAACTCTTCACGACATATGATCCAAAGTATGGCATTGTAAGTCTTTTTACAATTTGTTTATTATTGATGTTACTTGGTTTCTTAGGCTGTAAGAGGAAAAACATGCTCAAATATCTGAAAGTCTTCATAAAAGGAGAAGTTGAAAAATAAACATTGGAATTTCCCTTTGAAAAACTGGCATCAAGGTCCATGATCACACTGACATTCTCATGTAGTACACACACGAATATGCCGTCAAACTGAAATGAGAGAATGGGTCATTGTCAAATCTCACCTACTTGAGTTTCTTTGATCATTTTTTACTAAAATTTATCTAGATATTTACACATCTTATATGAGTATATTGAAGTTTTAAGATTAATTAATTAACATGAATATGTAATAGATGCACATGATTAAAAGAAAAAGTAAATGTTAGAAAGGGCTAAAATTGAACCATTATCCCCTACTACCCGTACCTCCTTTATTCTCCATCCTTAGAGGCAATGACTGTCACAATTCAGAGCCTGGAATTGTGGAGATTTCCATGCTTATACAATTATTTCCTATTAGTACAATACAGATCTACCTATCTTATAATATTAAAGAGTTTCATGATATTACATGGTACTGATAATATATTTACTGTAATTACTGGTTTACTTGATGGAATCCCTCCTGGAATGAAATTCAGTTTCATAGTATCATTTCGTTTTATGTATCCCTCTGCAGTGCTACTCCAAGTGTTAGACTGAAGATTTTAGCTTTCTATGAACTGTTTGTTATTGATCTACAACAGGTAAGTCTACTAAAGTCAGTATATTGAAATTTTAATACTAAATTGATACTGTTTTAATGACTAAGTACACATTTTACAAAATTATCAATCTACCACAAATAGTGTGAGGAAAAACCCACTGGTTACAGTTTGAGAAGAACTCATAGCACCAGATTCAGACCATGTACAGTGGAGGACTCAGGGTAGAAACTCAATCAATATCTGTGGAAAGAGTAAATATGAGTACATTCTCTTATGCTTGGGACACCATATCCTCACATTGTTCTACCTAAATGTGAAATACAAACAAATAAACCGAATAGTAAGAAATATATCTTTAATCGAAATTAGTTTTATTTCCTAAAAGTTGGAACTGAGAAACTGGAGATTATGCTGTTCAAGAATTTTGAAAATATGACTAGCCTACAATTTAAGCTAATAAACTGAGCTAATACCAGGCACTTTTGCCAATCAGACTCACACAAATCAGAGATCTCATGCAATACCAAGTTTACTAACATAAGCAATCAAGGATGCAAACAATCATGAGGCTCAGAGGAAGCAGGTAGTGGGCTAGGACATTGAGGGCAGCAATCTATGTCCTTCCTTCCCATATTAGACACACTCTTTGGTCCAGAATAGATGAGGCATCTTAGAGGATATGACCTCCTTCTGTGGGAAACTTTCAGTTTATGAAGCATATCCATTTTAGACCCCTGTTTACATGACATTTTCCGGGGAGTCATGTCTCATAAACATACAAATTATAAGTTTATTTACTATATGCAATGTTTAACCAAGGATATCCCATTAAGAACATTCCATAGATATGGACTTTTACTAGAAAATGTCATTAGTCTATTCAACTGGAAGTCTAGTTATCATATTGATAAAGAAACTGGGCAGGGCCATCTGCCTTCTTTCTTCTCTCAAGGGGACGTCCCTAGTAAAATGAAGCAATGGATTTTAGATTAGCTGTTTTAACCCCTTCTTTCTTATAGACAAATCCAAACAAGAATTATTTTACAAATATTAAAAATTGCACAAGTGGTTAAGATATCAAATATGTCATTACCTTGGCAGTTGGAAAAAATAGGTAACCCAAAACAATAAACATAACTCAATCTTTGCAAAGTGATTGCAATAATGGTTGAGCCCATGTCCTTTGGTAATGCCCTCCCTGTAATGGAATAAAAGAAGTTATATTAGGTACCTCATCATCTTGTCCAGCTTAGTCATAAATTCCCCTTCTGAGTAGCCACCCCAGTCAACCTGGCCTTGGATATAACTGCAACTAGCAAGGCATGCAATTCTGTATGGCTTGGATGGTAAGAACTGTCCTCAGCATCTCCAAATGGCCCTTGCTGTGCTGCTTCTGCCCTTTCATGCCTATAAATTAAAACTGCCAATCCTCAGTATCTATGGGGTAGCCCTACTGCTCCCCTCTGAGTCACCAAAAGACAGGAGACCAGGACCCATAAGTGCTTTTCATCCCCCACTTTCTCTCCTGACCCTCGCAGGAACCTAGGTTAGGTAAACGGTAGGCTCCTCCACCAACCCCATTCTACCTTCTCTCCCTCTAGGCCTTTTGACCTAACAAAGCTGTCCTTTCTTTCAGGTTTTCTTGGTAGTCTGATTATCTGTGTTTATGTCTCATCCCTGAACAAGTTCCATATAACTTCCAAAATAATTGGTGCAGAAAGCAGGGTGGTTTGATGCTGACCAATAGCAGGCAAGGAAATGCATTTATACTGCTCTTGGCCTACTGACATGCAGTCTCAAGTGGCTGGCACCATTTGGGAAAGCTCTACGCCTGCTGGTGTTCATTGGCCCTGCATTGCATGGCCACCCTTAGTGTCTGTGGGGTGTTGTGTAGGCCACCCACACCAAACTGCAGAGTCATTAAAGGCCTGGGACCTGCAGAATGGCACGGACTAGCTCTCTCGAGACCACCTGCCTTAGTAGGCAAGAGGGGAGACAAGAGTTCTTATTGCTTCTTTGAAAAGGAGCACAAGCCGGGGTGAGAAGAATGAAAATTTGGTATAAATTAATTGGCTGTTGCCCTGAGAAGATAGAGAGGTCCACATACAATACAGGAGGGGCGGCTTCCCAGTCTGTGTCTTAGGCTGCCCAGGGGCAAAGGACTCACAGGTTTGTCATTGGCTGTGTCTGCAAAGTCACCTGGAGGCCCGAGGACAGCTCTGTATTGAGGTGAAAGTCTCTTTTGATGGTCCTGTCTGAGCTCTGGTGTTATACCACTACCGGATGTAGGGAATATTTCCCCTGCGCAGGAAGAACAAGACTACTGCCTGGGATAACATGGCACCCCACTGGCCAAAGGGGCACAAGGGTCTATGATCTTTGTGTTGTGCTGCCTTTGCTGCTGTCGCTCTTCACCCCCAACCCCATGGGTCATAGAAAGTCCAATGCTTGCTGTGGTCTCTGACCCCTCTGAGGTCTGTTCAGACACCCTGGAGAGAGAAGTGGCAGAATATGAGATAGGGTAGAGGGAGCCTGTGATGATCTATAAAATAAGTGAACCCAGGATGGGAAGGTACTGAAATCCAAACCAGAATGGACCAGAAATTCAAACTTTCCTAAGCATCTTGTTTAGCAGGAAGGAGGAAAAGCAGCTAACTGATTGCTAAAGGTATTCAACATGGGGTCTGAATTATTGGTAACCTCCCAGGAGATAAGTCAATTGGCAGGCATTGCCAAGGACTCCAAAGTACACAACTCACTCTCAGTCCCTGCCTTACGGAAAAAAAAAATGAGGCAGTAGCTACTATCAGTAAAGACTTCAAGCTCGTCCCCTATTGATTTAGAAAATAGACACACCTGTGCAGAACAGGTATTAACTTCTAGGCAGATGTTCATTAATGAAGCCACATTGTTACTTAAAAGTTGAGATGATGTCATGGGTATAGCATTTTTTTGTGCCTTCAGACAAAAGAGACCCAAAGTTTGTCTCCAACCCTTGGGAGGTCCCCTTTGGCATCAAGTCATGTAAAATTTTCTAAGAGTAGTAGAAAATTTTCTTACAGGGAACCCCCTCCCCTCATCTTACCGAGCACTTACTTAACCTTATGGTCAGGGTTCTACTATATGGAGGCTGTAGACTGAGTGGAGTTATTGGCAGGACATGAGGGGGACTTGCATCAGAATCTCAGATACTGGCTTATTAGGCCCAGGTAACCACCCTACAAGAGACCAAAAGTGGCCCTTCCCCTGAAGGACCGCTACCTTCTCCTCCTGCATATCAAAGGCCCAGTCCCCAGCCCCATCCTGGGTATTGTGACTATTGGAAAAATTCTTATTAAACAGGTACCTCTTCCTAGTGGTGTCACCTTTTGCTCTTTCTTTTCCCACTATAAATATTGATGCTTTAACATGTCATCTGGAATAAAGATGAATCTTTGGCTCTCTTGATGGGACATGCCAAATGGAACCCTCACGAAACTGCCTTTGCCAACCAAAGTGAAAAATGCCATAATGTAGTCTGAAACAAGATAATGTGGGGCTCAGCCTATAAACCAAGATCTCCTCAAAGAGGGAATTCTCTTCATTATACCCACCATCTTCCCAGGCAGTAACCCTGTGTGGCCAGTTCTTCAAGCCTCCACCAATGAAGGGTGTTTAACCATCAATTATACCAACCTCAATGTACAAGTCCTGCCCATCAAAGCTCCTATTCCTAAAACCAACTAATTAATGAAAGATATACACAGGAGTACAGTCCATTGCTTTGCTGTGACTGACCTAGTCAACATGTTTCCTCAGTGCCAACACCTTAAAGAAAAAGAAAAATTCCTAATCAGACCACCAGGACCTTAACAAAGGATGGTTAATTAAGTGACTCTAATGAGAGCCTCTGAGTGGAACCAGCCACACTCATGTTTCATTTACAAAAATGAAGCTAGGTAATAGTACCCCATTAAATACAAGGATCATCAAATGCTTTCAAATTCCTGGGCAGCATCTGGTCCTCTAAAGGCAAACAGATTCCCATCACCATCAAACATAAGTCCACATCAGACACTAAGACACACACAGCACATATTAGGATTGTTCACATTCTGGAAGTAACACGTCCCACAACCCACACTCTCATGACAGCCCATGTACAAAATCACCCGCATATCTGCTACTTCCTTTGAGGAAATCCCCAACACTGTGCCTTAGAACTGGCATGATAGACCATTTTCCAAGTTATGCCCCTTGTCCCACTGGAACCAGATTTTAAATTAGAGGTCTTGACTTCCTCCTAAGGCTTCTTGGAGTCCTTGACTAAGCATGGCAAATCCTGGCTGTATACTGGGCTCTTCTAAAAATGAAGGTGCTAAGAGGGTCACAGCTGTTAGCTGGCACACAGATTCCCACAAGACCATGGGTGAGAAATAATTCCCAGCAGGATCTCAGCACAGCCACTGGTAAAATGGAAAGGATACCTACAGGAGAAGGCTAACCCTAAGAGGCAGGCGCTTTCCAAATTACAGGAAGGTGTGGCTTCCCTCATGTTCACCCTTGCCCATGGATCCTTACATATTGGCAATGGTGCCCCATTTTCCTCTTCTCTAGCTAGGTAGGGATCCCCTTGGGGCCAATTGTCTGGCACGAAAGGGAGTTGGTATATTTCACCAATAGCAATACTATTGTAAGCAATGCAGCTCCTTGGAGGGTCATGGCAGATCACCAGGCCTCAAACATGCCACTTACCCAAGAGGGTTGTTTGCGGACTGCACAGTTGTCAGAACTGGACGGGGTCCAGTTAGCCCTCCAAGAGGTTCTGTGTTGCCAGATGCTCAATTTCCAAATCTTCACTGATTCTTGGAAAGTGACCAAAGGGCTGGCAGAGGGATCAGACCAATGGAAACAAAATAATTTTCTCATTGAAAAAAGGGTCTTGTGGGGGGCTACACATTTAAAAATAGCTCACATGCTTGACTTACCAAACCAGTCACTAGTCAATGACACAACCTATAAACTACCTAAAATTCATTCCTACACAACATATCCAGTGGGTCCCAAAGAAACTACCACTTAGGCCCCCCTTGCTTCCCCTACCATGACGTCTTAAATGTCAGAAGTACCTCTGACCTGATGGAGTATGCACATAAAAAGGGATTGCTGCTAGACCCCTTTCTGGCCAAAATAGTTACTAAAGACTATGACTTGTGTTCCAAGACCAAATATTGGCATCCAATTGTTGGGGTTATGCTCCACAGGGATTAAACCTTTCTCCAATTGCTATTTTAATTCCACAGGAACACTTCCCATCACTGCTGTACCCACCAGGAAGCTCCCAAACCAAACAATGAAAAGGTCTGGGTCAGCTTGAGAGGTGAAGAAAAGCTATGTCTGGTGGAGGCCAGGCAAATAAAAGATGACCTCCTCTTTCCCTACCATGAGTGCCCATTACCCACACAAGGCACAACACTGTGCTGGCAAACCCCAGAAATAGGGAGAGGAAGCATTATGCAATTTCTCAGCAAGGGAGAAACAACACCAAGTCCAGCTGTCAGGATACAAGTAGCTGTCTTAGAGACCAGTCCTTGCCAGCTGGCACAGCATCACTGTTCATCTTGGCTCTGGATTTTAGTATTTTTGCTGAATTCCTGGGTCATAGGCTTACTCACTGACCCACAAGGCCTTACCATGCAGTCCCAGGAATGCTCAAACAATACTTGGCTAAGATTGTACTTTGGGATGGAACAGAAGAGATTGCTGGCTGCCATTCCTCAACCACCTGTGCCCTGTGTGCCACTGAGCACGGCTGATGATCCAAACTATCCAAACTTTATGGCAAATGGGTCTATTGGCACCAATGCATAAATGATTTTCAACCCAGGCATACCCCAAATAAAATTTTCATACAGCACCATTGGCTTCGCAGGTAGGATCGAAAAAAACCTGCATCACTAACTGTCCTCTACCTTAGCCTGCTTTACTTAAGTATTCTAAGACAAGGAGTTAGACTGCCAAGAGGACCTATAAAAAATTAACATGCAATTAACTTATATGCATTGGCATATTAGTATCATCAAAACATATTCTGTAGGGAAGATCAGGGGCCACATGGGAACATACAGCAGAGACTTTGCTAGGTGCGTCCTTAGATGACACCCTAAAAGTCATGGTGCTCTGAGATGCTAACCATTTTACAAAAAACTACAGAGATATCATGATTAAGCTGCCCAATGGTATAAGCCCATGTCAAAATTGCCAATCCTTTTTGGATTGCTACATGGGAAGGAAACCCTACCTGGGTTGGCCCCTGGCAATCACCAGTGTATCTCAGGTGACATTGCCCCAGCCCACCAATTTGCCATTGGAAAGGACTTCACCTCCTGAGAAAGCTGTCTCTGAAGCATTTTAAGCTGACTATCATCCAAAAAATTTCCACCTAACATCCAAAACACTCCCACTAACTCTGGTCTTGACATACAACTATCTCTGGAAGTAGAAAACTTGAGGCTCACAGAGTCTTGAAAAGGCATCTACCTCTGTCTACTCTCTGTTTTGGACCCCTGTCATATGAACAAACTTTAGCTATTCTGCTGGAAGATAAGAGACTAATTAGAGAAAACAACTTCAACCCAAATGTGGCCATTCTAAATCAGCCCCCATCAAGCTGACCTCCACAAGCAAGCCAAGCCGAAACAGCCAACTGGGTCATATCAACAGAATTGTTCAGTCACCCCACAGACTCCTGAGAGAAAAATAAATCACTGTTATAATCTATGGAGTTTGGGGTGATTTGTTACACAGCAATAACTAGTTGTGTTATAATATGTAATAATATAATATGTAATAAAAAGTATGGCTACTTAAGTCTATAATTAGCTGAGAATATATGAAGTATGAAACAGTATTCAGACCAGATATATTAACAAAATCCTCTATAACCTCAACTTTTTCTCCAAAACATTTCTTTTACCTTTTTGTCCTCACTGAAACCTGGACCCATCTTAGGACAAAGCTTCCCCTAGTCTAATTTACCTAGAGGTTGAGAGTTGTTCCTTTTCTTTATTGCTACTGTCAGCCCATTTTGCTCTCTTCCTCATCCTTTACAATCCCAAATGGGAACTGCTGCCATATATCTATACCACTCATCAGCCCTCCTGATTGTAGTCACTCCATCATTCCTTGAAGGCTTTGGGCTTCAGGTTGACTATCGCTCCCTTGATTATTGCTCCATCATAAGTCTTGGTGATTTTAATATCCACATAGACAGTCCTCCTGCATCCTGGCCATTCAGGTTTCCCTCAATGAATTTTGTCCTACTCTTACCTCACTTATTCATGGTCATGCCAGACTTACCATTCCAGTAACTTCAGCCCCTATATAATCTGTTTCAAGCCTCTCACCCTCCAACAACCACTTCTTGTTTCCATCTCTGCTGTTCCTAGTTCATAAACGCTGAAAATTCATCCATCTCCAGTATCTTTGATCCACTGATTCTACCACATTTTCATTATTTCTTATTATCCTTTAAGCTCTCACTTCTCTCTAAACCCAGCCTATATCCCACAGTTAATCATCATACTTGTATGCTTCACAAATCCTTAATTATCTTGGCACAATATCATTTATTTGTATTTAATGGCAAAACAACCAACCCTGCCTATTCTGTGTCTACAGTTTCATAGCTGAACAAGACTAGAGAAAAACATACAACCAAGCTGACTAGTCTCCCATTTATTTCATGGCCACTAACCTCAAGTCAGCCCTTGGTGCTATATAACAACCACATCACTTTTCCCTAGCCCATTCACTCCCATTCTTCATAACTCTTCTGTTCCTTCACCTCTCTCTTCAATCTCCTAATGATATGCCCTCATAATCACTCTCACCTGATGATCAAGCTTACTATTTCACTGAGAAACTAGAAGAAATCAGAGCAAACTTTCAAAAGATTTTACCACAGTGACTACTTACCTATTGTGTATAGGTAGAGTACATATATTCTTCCTTTCTCTTACTATTGACAAACTCTCCACGCTACTATCTATGACCAATATCTGTATTTATGTGCTAGGTCAAAATATCAGTTCAGTAAGTCTTCCCTTTCTCTCCTGTATCATCAGCTTATTCTGTCTACTAGGTATTATTTATCAGTATAAATATATGCTATTTGCTTTCTTAAAAAAATCAAACAAACCTAAAATCCTCTTTTTGCTCAAATGTGGCCTCTCTCTAATCCAAACTCAGTATATAAATGTATGACCTTCCCCCACCTTGTTGCAAAGGCTTCTATAATTTCCTTGTTTCTGCCATTGATCCCTATAGCAGCTAGAGGAACCCATTTTCAAACCTAAGTTGTCAGGCCTCTCCTTTGTTGAAACCCTCGAATGAATGCCTTCCCATCTCATTCAGAATGAAAGCCAAAGTTGTTATAACGGCCTATATAAATTAACTTTCTATTTCCTCTTCGACTTTATTTTCTACTCTCTCTCTCTCTTACTCCACTGCAACCACTTGGTGCTTGGCCACCTGAAATCTTTACACTTTTTATTCTTTCTGCCAAGAATGGTGTTATCATCTTAGCTGGATTTCTCACTCCTTTGGGCCTGAAGTCAAATATTACCTCCTCAGAAATGACTTCCTCTCCCTTATTTAAAATTGCACTTCCTCAGCATTCTTTACCTCCATTGCTTTACTTTAGACAGATGTTTTTGTTTCCTTTATCCATTGTTTTATCTCCTAGAAGAGTGATACACAAAGTGTAGTGTTGGTTAGTGGTTCAGGACAGGAGACTTAAAGAAACATTTAAGAAATTTTTATAGTAACTTGATAGAATAATTTTATATCTGTTGAATCTAATAACACAAAAGGGCTTATAATTTGTGTCTTTGTTTAATCTCCTTTTTCTATTAATTCACTTTTGGTTTTGACTTAAAATGTATTGATTAACAATGAATTTGGAATCTTAAAAACAAAATGAAAGAAAACTAGTCTTTCTTTATAGATAGTTAAGAATTACTACCCTAGAACACTGCTTGTTTCCATTACTGTTTTGGGTGAAATGAAAACACTTGGGTTTTATAAAACAAAATGCATCTAGGAAAAATGAAAATAGTAAAATATCTCAAAAGAGATTGAAAATGTATTTTTTAAATTGCTATATTATGATAAATAGACTGATGTAACACAACAGTTAATAATAGAAGAATTACCCTTTTTTATTTCTGTAAGTTAAATCCACATCTAAAATTTTTTTTGTTTGTTTTATTTTTTTGTTTTTATAACTTTATTTTGTACATTTAAAAATTGAAAATATAAACAATTAAAAACTAAAAAGAAAAGAGTAGAATAAAAACATACATACATTTCTCAATTAAATATACTGGATACCTATAATTTTTTTTAATCATGAATATGTTACACTATATATTTGGTTAATAGTAATGCAATCATACAGTATTTGTCCTTTTGTGTCTGGCCTGCTTCTCTTAACATAAAGTCCTCCTGTTTCATCCATGTTGTCATATGCTTTATGACTTCATTTCTTCTTACAGCTGCATTATATTCCACTGTGTGAATAGACCAGTTTGTTATCCATTCATCAGTTGATGGACACCTGGGTTGTTTCCAACCTTTATCATCAGTAATGCCACTATGAGCATCAGTGTGCAGATGTCTGTTTGTGTCACTGCTCTCAGTTCTTCTGGGTATATGCTCGGTAGTTGTATTACAGGGTCACGTGGCAAGTCTATATTCAACTTCTTTAGGAATTGCCAAACAGTCCTCCACAGTGGCTGTACCATTCTGCATTCCCACCAACAGTGGATAAATGTTCCTATCTCTCCAATGCTTGTAGTTCTTTGTCTTTTTAGAAGTGGCCATTTGGATATCAATGATAGCTCATTGTAATTTTGATTTGCATTCCCCTAATCATTAGTGATGTTGAGCATTTCTTCATGTTTTTTGCCACTTGTATTTCTTCTTTGGACAAATGTCTATCAAGTCTTTTACCCATTTTTTAATTGGGTCGTTTGTCTCTTTATTGTTGAGTTGTAACATCTCTTTTTATATCCTGGATATTAAGCCTTTATCAGATATGTGATTTCCAAATATTTTCTCCCATTGAGCTGGCTGCCTTTTCACCCTTTGGACAAACATTTGTGAGGTGCAAAAGTGTTTAATTTTGAGAAGGTCCGATTTATCTATTTTTTCCTTTGTTACACATGCTTTGGGTATAAGGTTCAAGATACCACCTCCTACCACAAGGTCTTGAAGATGTTTCCCTATATTTTCTCCTAGTAGTTTTATGATCCTGGTTAAAGAACTTTTGTTATTCTGTCTAAAATTATAAGGTATTTTACACAAATGTGATTATGTTTCAAGTGGTTAGCCAATTCAAAAATCTCACCAAAAACTAAAACAAAATTATGTTTTTACTAGAGGTTCGAAAAATGGCAAGTTAGTCTTCAACTATAAGTACTAATTGATATATTTATTGGAACAGGTCTAGTGCAGTATGTCCATTACAATATTTTAAAATGTTATCAGAACTTTTGCAAGGAAGGGTTCAACCTTGACTTGAGATGGGTGACAATAAATCTGTTAATTAACATTACTAATTGGCTACAGTAAGTTTGATTTATTGAAAATGGACACATATAGGCATTCTTTGCTTAATAAAAGGCTTTTTTTGTTAACAATAAGATATATGGCAAATCTACAGAAAACGCTAAACCATAATATTAAGCCCTGTGTAAATTATGTTGTTCATAATCTTATAAATATGGATTTTTTCTTTAATGAATTAATATCTAGACCAATAATATCTTAAGTATGCAATATATTTCACCTTCTTGAAATCCACAACCTGATCCTGAACAGTGTAAATTTCTGAAATATTAATGGTAATTGAATCAAGTTTTCCTTTTGAGTGATTGTGGGCTTAGTCATTCGCAACATGGACATAGAAAATCTTATCAGACAATGCTTTTGCTCTAATAACTTGTAGGGAAAAAAAGTAATAGCATAAAATATTAACATAATATTTATTTCAACATGAATAGCACTTCCTTTATGTATATTAAGTTTACTGAAGCAAGAATCTAGTAGAGTAGGCAGTAAATGCATCAAAGGAGAGGTAGGGATTTTATTAATACTTGGAGTATTATGAGGGCTGGAAGGTACATAGGGTCACGTCCCTCATCCCAAAAATGATGATCCTCCATTATTTCCAGATTTAGAAAATGGTTTCCTCTAACCAGATGCCAAACTAGAAGCTTAGAATTTATCTCTGACTCCTCCACTTTTCTCACTCAGGCATTTGATCTAGCAGTAAATCTTTTTATTCTACCACTTAAATACCTTTTGAGTTCTTTCAACCCTCTGGCTTCTTTCTATCCATTTTACACTCAGTCTTCTGAGTGACTTTTTAAATGCAAGGCAGGTCATGCCTTTTCTCTGTTTGCAACCAATACAATAAAATCTAAAATCCTTCATTTGCCTGATAATGATTTAGTCCTTGCCTTTGCTTCGAGGGTTTTCATTTGCCACTCTAATCCTTTTTATTCTAACAATAATGGAATTATAAATAATATATCAGTTCATGTAAACAAAAACAATGGGATTATAAGCAGAATGTACATCTTAATGCTCATGATCTTGATTGCTACTGTCTCAAGTTCAGTTTTGAAGTGTGACCACACGGACTCCTGAATTCCTCTATGAGTGTCCAATCCACATAGTCATCAAGCTACGTTACCATGTCACCGTCTTCTCTCATTCATCACCACAATTGTGATACTGAGTCCACTCTTTCCTTCCTACCCTTCAGGTCTAACCAGTTTTATTTCACTACACTAACTCCCTCACTTGAAGGAAAGAATGACCTCCTACTTTCCAAATCCAGTTGACTATTCTCAATCATCCTTAAGAACATGTTAATGTTGTCTTTCTAACTTTCTTGCTTTCTTTTTTTCTTCTTTTTCTTCCTCCTTTTTTTTTTTTTTTTCCTTCATTACTTGAAAGATTAGTCTAAACAATTTATTTCTACTGGATCGAAGGATACATTAAAAGGTAAGAATGGTATTCCAAAAGATGAAAAGTAATTTGAGGCCAGATTTTGATGGGTCTTATAACATATTAAAGGAGCTTTCATTTACCACCCTCCTTCCAGTAATGTCTCTAACCAGTTAAAGGTAGAGGATAAAGGGAACAAGCAAAGCACAGATTTTCTCACTAGATAAATATGGTTCAAAACTTAAAAACAAAAACAAAAACAAAAAAAAAAAACAGGTACTTTTGTATCCTGGGTATGGTATGTGTGGCTTTGATCTGAAATGAGAGTGGGGTTTTCTAATGGCTCCCCAAGAAATTGAGATATTGGGACACTGGGACATGGCTATGACATTGGGATATGACTATATCCCAAACACCCTTACCAAAAAAAAAAAAACCCAGGAAAGATCACAATCTGGTTCACAAACTCATTTGCAAGTATTTAGGAAGCATCACAGAGGGTGGCCTATTTGCATTCCTTTGAAAGCCTGGTTCTGGTTCCTGGATCATTTGGGAGGAGAGAGCCAACAACCTTCCCACCTGCCCATGACATAAGTGGCTCCAGAGAAGGGAAAAGAGGTTCATCCATCTCACCTTTGAGGGGGGCATGAATAAGCCAATCCACATTCTAGGGATCAGGTAAGGTTGAAACGATTTTCTCCAGCATTTCTGAGAAACTTGAGGTAATGACAGAATACCCCTCTTTTATAGGCTGAGACTGGAGTGCAGGGAGATGGGGGCAAGAATTTCCTCTCACATATGGTAAAAAACATGTGTTCAGATCTGGATCTTAGAAAGGGTGGAAAGGGCAACTACCTTATACAGACATGTAGAAAGAAGCTAGAAGTAGCTGAAGATGCCAACAGGAGAAGCCAACACTTAAGGATTAGGATGAAAGAGACACGTAAGTAAAAGAAATAAAGAAAAACATTGATCTTACCAAATTTATCTTTCTAATTAAGCTTTCAGTAAAATTAAATAATTCATTCTTAAGAGGATTAACATTGATAAGAATGGTGGTGATAAGAATTACTTTTGAAGAGGCTATAGATACTTTTTAAATTTTTTAGATCAAAAATGCTTTTAGAATGTGTAAAGACATGTTTGAAAATGCCTGTTTACAGAATGCTCCTTTTTTGCTGAGAGAGTCTGGGGCAGCTGAGAGCTGCCCTTCTTGCTAAGTACAGTACGTGTTGTTATTAAATAAAGCAAACAGGTGCTAACCACCCAGTTGTCTCTGCAGCCTCAGGAATTCCCACACCCACCATGGAAAATATCAAACTTAATTTTGAGCCTTTAATTTATATTTGCAAAGTTATCGTTTGAACTTCTTTGGCCTTCTGTCAGCATTGTTTCAGAAACATAATTGCCAGGTACTTGAATAAACATAGAGATATTAATGTATCATTAAACAGCACACTCGAAAAATAATGGGACACATATTTTATTTTTTAAACAGACAGAATTACACAGTTAAATCAATCTTTTCACCTAAATGGAATTCCATATAACTTGTTTTCTTCAAAGATTCTTAGTTAGAATGGTTGGCACTGTTTCCAAATGTAGAACACATGAAATTCTCAGGTTGCTGTAGCATTTAGGGTATGTATGGCTGCTATAACTGAGCCTCCAAATAACAATATTTTAAGCAAGATAGTTTATTTTTCTCCAGGTAATCATCCGCCACTGGAGTCGTGGACTTGTATGGTGATTCTGTGTTCTTAGAACCAAGGCTCCTTTCATCAAGTTTCTGGCCAGTTACTCTGCAGCCAATAGGGAGAAAGATGAGGAAAAGAATGACTTTATTCTGGGTCTATCATGAAGCTGTCACGTGTTGTCTTGTCTAGGCAGCCATTAGAACAGCAAAAATGCAGGAATTCTATTAAAAGGCGGGAGAAGCATGACAGGGATGCTTGAGACAAGTAGCAGTATCCAAAACAATTGCTATAAGAAACAGAAGATAGTTCATAATCCTCTATAGAAAAATTTAAAGTTTTATGTGACAAATCAATTAGCAAATGATAGAGTTTGAGAAAAAATATTTGTAATACAGATGTTAATAAAGTTTGAAATTTTTACTTTGCAATGGGTTCATATGAATTGTCAGGGAAAAGACATGCATCCCAGTAGAAAGTAAATGTATGTTTGCCCAACCAAAGTCTGAAAATATAGTCAAGCCCACTAACAAGAAAATGAAAATTAAAAGAAAAATAAGTTATCAACTTAAACCAATAATACTGAAATTTTTGAAAGGTTTCATTACCTATTCCAGCAGAGACATAAGAAAAGAGTTACTCTTATTGATTGTTGTGGTAAAGGGAAATTGTTGCAACTTCACTAATGAATGTTAAAAACATTCTAAGAACTTACACCAATCCTGCTCAAATGTTTCAAAATTGGAAAGGAGACAATGCTTCCTAACTCATTCTATAAGGCCAACATCACCCTAATCTAAAATCAGATAAAGATAGCACAAGAAAAGAAAATTACAGGCCAATATTCTTTATGGATATTGATGCAAAATCTTCAATAAAACATCAGCATACTCAATCCAGCAACACATTAGAAAATTATTCACTATGGTCAAGTGAGACTTATTTTAATGGAACAAAAGAAAAAAAAATTAACACATGACTATCCCTTTTGTCAAAAAGAATTTGACAAAATTGAGCACCCCTACTTGATAAAAATACTTAGAAAAGTAGGAATAGAAGGAAACTTCCTCAACATGGTAAAGAGCGCATGGAAGGTCTACAGCTAAAATCATATTCAATGTTGAAAGGTTTACATCTAAGATCAGCAACAAGACAGGGCTGCCCACTGTCACCACTGTAATTCAACATTGTACTTGAAGTTCTAGCCAGAACAATTAGGCAAGAAAAATAAATAAAAGACACCCTCTTGGAAAAGAGGAGGTAGAACTTATCCATTTGTAGATGACATGATCCTATACAAAGAAATTCCTGAAACACACAAAGTTACTAGAGCTAAAAATTAATTCAGCAAACTGATGGGGTATAAGAACAGCACACAAAAATCAGTAATGTTTCTATAGATTATAATGAACAATACAAAGAGGAAATTTAAAAATCCACTTATAATAGCAATTAAAAGAATAAAATATTTAGGAATAAATTTAACCAAAGACATAAATGACTTGTACATGGAAAACTACACTATAAAAGAAATCAAAGAAAACCTAAATAAGTAGAAGGACACTCTATGTTCATAGTTTGGAAGACTAAATATTGTTAAGATGTCAATTCTACTCTAAGTGATTTACTTATTCAATGTAATCCTAATAAAAATTCCAGCATCCTTCTTGGCAGAAATGGAAAAGCCAATCATCCATCATTTATATGGAAAGGTAAAGAGCTCTCAATAGCCAAAAACAGCTTGTAAAAGAAGAATGTAGTTGGAGGACTCACACTTTCTGGTTTTAAAACTTCTACAAAGCTATAGGAATCAAAACATTGTGATACTGGTGCAACAACAGACATGTAGACAGATGGTATCAAACTGACAGCCTTGAAATAAACCCTCACATTTATTGCCAATTGATGTTTTTATATGAAAATTTTATTGAAGCATATCATTCATATATGATATACACAAACAATAGGTGTATAGTAAAAAATGTGAACTTATAAAACAGACATGCATAATGTCATACAGGGCTCCCATACTTCACCCCACCACCAATACTTTGCATTGTTTTAAAACACTTGTTACAAATTATGATTTTTGACAAGTGTGTCAAGTCAATCAATAGGGAAATAATAGTCTCTCCAACAAATGGTGCTGGGAAACTGAACATCCGTAAGCAAAAGAATGAAGATGGATCTTTACCTCAAACCATATACAATAATTAACTCAAAGTGGATTAAAGACCCAAATATAAAATCAAAACCATAAAACTCCTACAGGAAAATATAGGGAAGCATCTTCAGAACTTAATGTGGAGCAACCTGAACAAATCTGAATGCAAATGGACAAGAATACAAAGTTCAAAATCTGAACACTAGTGGTTGTATAGAAGTTATTTTACAAACAAATTTTTTTAAAAACTGGAAATTAAAAATAAAGATGAGGGAAGCAGATGTGGCTCAAGTGAGAAGACTTCTGCCTACCACATGGGAGGACCCGGATTCAATCCCTGGGGCCTCCTGGTGAAAAGGAAAAAGAGAAAGCATGACTGCATAGTGAACCGGTGCCCATGTGGTGAGCTGAGTGTCCACATGGTGAGCCAAGTGCCTGTGTTAGTACCCACATGGTGAGCCAGTGCCCATGTAGTGAGCCAGTGTCCTTGTGGCAAGCCAAGTGCCTGCGCAGCAAGTCAATTGCTCACACAGTGAGCCAGTGCCCGCGCAAGTGAGTCATACAGCAAGATAATGACACAACAACAACAAAAAAGAGAGATGAAGAGGAGAGTCAAGGTGAAGCACGGGCAGAGACCAGGAACTGAGGTGGTGCAATTGACAGGAAAACTCTCTCCATATCAGAGGTCTCCAGGATCGAATCCTGGTGAATCCTTGAGGAGAAAGATGAGAAGAGAAGACAAAATGAGAAATAGATACAAAAGATCACACAGCAAATGGACAAAGACAGGAAAAACAGCAGGGAGGAGAAGGAGGAGGGAAAGAAAAAAAAATAAAGATGAATCTGCCAAGTAACAATAGGGAGGTCTTCTATCGAACTATTACTTTATGCATTATTACAATAATACTACATGAGGATATTGCACATTTCAGAGGATCAAAGTAATTTGCAGATTTTCAATTAATTTTCACAACTTCTCCTTAATGTAGAGGAGTAAGCATTCACCTCATTGCATGATGTAACTTCTGCATCATTGGCCCAGTGAGTACATGAAAAATAGTCATTTGTTACCCATAGTTAACAGTGATGTTTCACCATTTTCCAAGCAGTCCCTTCACGTCAACATAGAAATGCAAAGGAATACTAAAAATCACATTACATGATTGCAGCATACATGAAGTACTCATTTTATAATAGAAAATATCAACACAGCCAAGCTATCAAGGTTACTATTGAAGGTACTCTAAACAACAAAATTGTTAAGAGGATAGCACATGAATTTCACTTGGATATTTTGTGAAGACTGTCTTTCACTGTGAGATAAAGTCAATTCTTAGTCCATCAAGAAAGATTTATACCAGCTGTGTGTTGAACTCCTTAAATATTGGACACATCAGCAGAAAGGAGTAATAACCTTTAAAAGTGAAAGACTTAGATTATCTGAAAGCTGTAGCAAGACACTGTGTGAGCAAGATGCTCCCACAGTGGAGTAAAAATATTTGTATGAAAGTACCAAATTGATCAAAGCGACAGTCATGCCTCCTGGGTCTGCAGTAAGGCTGTTCCAAGTCCTTAACTTTGCCACAAATCTGTAATGGACATCCATGGGGACCCTTCTGACAATTTACTTTAGTTTAAGTGAATTTCAGGGCCTTAAATGACCAAAGACAACCTAGTCGCTTACTACATTTGCTTGCATTTTCTTTTTCTGATTACTTTATGGATTAAATTAAAATTCTTCATCATTACTAATTTCATGATAAACAACAAACAGCTAAAAGATATGTCATCGTGTATCTCCACCTATAAACAAAGCTCACTTCTTGAGAGAGTCTGAATTATATTATCTCCACATATTTGCAATCCTGGTTTCAATTCTTAAAATACTCATTGACTGCTCAAGTGCTAGCTCAAGCCATCATTTATGTTTGTACAAAATTACCTTTTAAAAATAATATATCACTTATGGAATAGTGATGCTAACACAAAACACTAATCAACTTCAAATTCATACCAACCTATTGGCATTAGATTGAAATTTGGTGATTATGAGAGATTCCTGTGAAATTATTCCCCAGCTTTGCATGACAGCAAAGATATAGTGGACAGGAATAAGTTGCTTTGCATAATATGAAGAAAGTTTTTCCAAATAGCCTGTAAGAAGGCAATTATCTTGAATCTCACCATGGCCAATTTCTGGAATAGTGTTGCCATTGTTTTTATTCCTCCAATTAAGCAGAGAAGAAGGTAGTTTTGAAAGAATGAAGTTAGGATCCCCAATGTCAAAAGCTCAAGGCATTTTAGACCTAAAAACTACATGACTAATATTAATTGACACCTTATCTCAAATTTCCCTCCTTTGTGTCATCCAACTAAAAATAATTTATTGGCCACCTACATAAGCTAAGAGCTTTGATAATTCCTTTCCCTCTGCAAAATCCATCCCTAAATGGAATAATCTGAAAAACTGAAAAAAATCTAACAGAAATAAATGACCTTGGAAACCATTCCTGGGTTTCCAAATATAGATAACTCATAAACTCATTTTAAGTAAGTTTTATTGAGTTACAAATTTCATACAATAAAATTTGCCCATTTTTAGTAGTCAATTTGATAACTTTTTAAAAATGCATATATTTATGTAGTTGGGCTGTTGTGTAATCACTGCCACAAGCAAAATATAGAATATTTCTATCACTCTAAAAAGTTCCCTCATGTTCAATTGCAATCAATTGTTTCCTATACTCCTATACTCCTAAACCTTGGCAAACACTGATTTTTTTTTTGCCATTGCTAGACCTTCATATAAATGGAATTATAGAGTATGAAATATTGTGTGCCTGGCATCTATTACTTAATATTAAAAGAAATCCTCTCATTTTATATGATGTGAACAAACTCTGTCTTTTCCTTGGTATATGTAGAATATATATATTTAATATAATTACTGGTTCAATGGGTTTAAGCCTACCATTTCTTCATTTGTCTTTTATTTGTCCCTATGTTCTTTCTTATTTTTTCTTTTTCTCTGCCTTCTTTTGCATTATCTGAGTAACATAAATTAATGTAAATTAAATAGAACCTGCAATTCTGTTTTAGCTGTTTCTCATTTGTTAACAGCACCTGCCTTCGTTTCCAAAGGCAGATGTAACCAAGTGCTACAAACTGAGTGATTTAAGATAGCAGAAAATTGATTGTATCATAGTTCTTGAGGTTAGAAGTCCATAAAACAAGGTATCAAAAGGGCCATGGGCTCCACGACTTACATAAAGAAGAATCTATTCCACGTATCTCTCCTGGTTTCTGGCAGTGGGTGGCAATCTTCAACATTCCTTGGGTTATGGCAAACTCAGTTCTGCCTCCATCATCATCTGGCTGTCTTCTCTCTGTGTGTCCCTCTGTGTCTCCTCTCACCTTCTTAGGGACACCAATTGTATTGGATTAAGGGCACACCCTAGTACAGTATGATATCATTTTACCTTCCCTAATTCCATCCATATTGAACTTACTTCCAAATAAGGTCATGTTCTGAGGGAATGAGGACTTAGACATTTTTTTTTGAGGGACACAATTCACTCCATAATGACCTTCTTGTGGTTCTTGGGACAGTTGCTCTCAGGTATACAATCTAGATCTTTAACTTGTCACCTTCTGTACCTAAATAGTATTATACCACTTAATGTTTAATGTAAAGATGTTGCAACAGTATACTTTTCATTTCCCCCTCCCACTTTCACATATATTATAAAACCCATTTACAGTCAAATATGTTTTTGAGGAGATTAAAAATGAAAAGCAATATCTGTTATATTTAGCCATATAGTTAATGTTACTGCCACTCCTCATTCCTATATGTAGATCCAAGAAATATGGACAACGTTTTTAATATTATTTCTTGTAGTGCAGATCTGCTGGTGATGAATTCTTTCCGCTGTTTGTGAACTGTATACACACACACACACATATATATACATAAATTCTAGATTGACAGAAGTTTTTTAACAGCCCTTAAATTATGGTGTTCCATTTTTTCCAAGCCTGAGAGGTCAGCTGTTATTCAAGAAAAAAAACAAAATTATTTCATTGATACTCAACAATAAGCATTAATTACCTATGCAACTGATGTGGTTGGTGAAGCAGTGCCACTGAACAAGCCTGAGTTCTCTTACGTGTCTGGTAATGAGCTGGCTATCAGCTAGTCTGGAGTCACTTTGGCTAGACTGACTGGAGCAAACTGTCCCTGACATATGTGTCTCTCATCTTCCTTCTGGGACCAGTGAACCAGCCTAGGCATGTTCCTCTCATGGTGCTGGCAGATGGCATAAATGAGAACTGCAATATCTAAGTCTTCAATATCAATATCTAAGTCTTTTCTCAAACTCCTGTCTATATCACTTCTGCTTAATACCCTTTTGGCCAAAATGAGTCACATAATTGATCTAGAGTTGGGGGTGGGGGAATTTCTTCAAAATTACACAGAAAAGTCATGGATAGGGGAGGGATGAAGTAGAATTTAGGACACAAATATTATTGGTCTGTCTCTGATGCAAAATGAAATTTCCTTTCAATGTTTTGATGACTTCTCAGACCCACTAATAAAATATTACCCAGAGGAATTACTTAAAGGATGCCCCCTGAAGCTGTTTCAGCAATGCTATCCTAAGAAAGAGGTTAATTAAGCAGAGAAAAGCAATGAGCTTGTTTTAGTTTGTTAAAAGCTACTGGGAGCAATCAATGTACCAGAAATGGGTTGGCTTTCATAATGGGAATTTATTAGGTTAAAAGCTTACAGTTCTCAGGCTGTTAAAATGTCCAAATCAAGGCATCATCAGAGATACTACTCTCGCTGAAGGTCGGCTGCTGGCAGTCCTGGGCTCCTGCCACATGGCATTCATATGTAGGCATCTGCTTCTCTTCCATGTCTCATTGCTTCAGCTTCTGGCTACTCCGTCTGTGATTTCCTCTCTCCTGAGTTCCTCTCTGAGCTCCTGGGTTTCCTCTCTCCATCTCTGCAGCTTTTTCTCTTTAGTCCTCCATTTATAAAGGACTCCAGCAAAAGGACCAAAAACCTACCTTAGGTCACCCAATCCAATCAAAGGCCCCCAACGGAAGTAATCCAATCAAGAGTTCCCACCCACAATAGGTTTACATACACAGGAATGGATTAACTCTAAGAACATGATCTTTCCTGAGATCCACAAAACGCTTAAAACTATCATAGTTTGTGATGGTTGGAGAAGCGAGGATTGAGGCACAAGTTTTAGGATTAGTAAAATCTCAGAAAGTATGATTAGATAGAGATAACAACCTCACAAGAAGCCACTGAACAAAAATAAAGTGGAAATAGTAAGAGTGAAGAATAGATCGTTTTGAACTCAAAAAAATTGAGTTCAAAACTATCATGTTTATATGTATTCTTTGTTTGCCCAAAGGCAATAATAGTTATAACTACAATTTAACAAGTAGTTCCTATGTAACCAGCATGTACTGAACACCCTACAAGGATTATCTTGTTTAATCCCTTCAGCATCCCTGACATTGGTACATTTACCCTCACTGTAAAGATGAAGAAAATTCATTTCAGAACGATGAAGTAACATATGAATAGTTTCCCCTAGACCTAAAACATAGCAGGAATTTAAACTTTGCTTACTCAATTGCAAAGCTATTGCTAGAACTCATTACATTATACTGGCACCTGATCAGTTAGGAAGAAATGTAATCCACAATAGGAGACAAAATTATACACTCTAAAGTCTAGCTACATTTCCAATATAATCTCAAAGCTAATTATTTCAATAAATTATTTTAATTTGATGACTGCTAGACAATTCTGAGTTCATTCCAAATATCATTGGAAGGACATTAAAAACAAATTATTTAAAAACCAAAGAGCAAGAGGGAAATTAAAAATAACTAGTATAAGACAAGCAGCAAGATGGCAGCAGAGTAAGGAGCTCCTAGTTTCAGCTCATGCTACAGGGCAGTTAGTAATCACCCCGAGCTCTCTGAAGCACCTGTTTGAAAGTTCCAGGAGACCAGAAGAGCATCCTGCAACATCCTTGAAAGAATGGAAGGAGGAGACTGCCCATCTGCAGAGAAGATTTGTAAGTAGAACACTCCACACCATGGAGGCCGATGCCCTTCCTCAACTGGTAGCACAAGCCTACTTGGGAGCTATTCCAGGGTAGAGTTGGAAGCTCCACTTGCCAAAAAAGGAGGAGGAAGAGATGGGGGGAATTGATTAATCAGCTACTGATTAGTCAATTAAGAGGGCTAAAGTATAATCCTAAGAACAGCTAAAGTTTGAACCTGTCCAAGTCAGAAAGAGGCTGGTGGCTGCCATTTTAACTCCACCCCCAGCATGAGGGGAAACTGGGTGGACTGAAAATCACAGTGATGGTAGGGACCAGCTTTTTCCACCCAGATCGGATTTCAGCTCTAGCCTAACGCCAAGCCCCACCTCCAGCAGGGAGGATGATGGCAGGGACCTGCGCCAGCCTCTAGGGAAAAAAACAGGCCACGCAGTGGAGGATGGTGATCATCCCACTCTGGCAGTGCATACAGTCTCAGGAGCTATTCTGTGGCTGGAATTGAAAGCTCCATTTCTCAAAAACAGGATAGGAAGATAACGGTTGGCCACCGACTTCAGCTACTGATTAGTAAATTCGACTGGCTAAAGCAAAACCCAAAGAACAGCTAAAGTTTGAACCTGTCCAAATCAGAAAGAGGCCAGTAGCCACCATTTTGACTCTGCCCCCAGCATGAGGGGAAGCCAGGTTGACTGAAAATCACAGTGCTGGCTTCTTTCCATCCAGACTGACCTGCAGCTCTAGCCTAGGCTCAGGCCTACCCACGGCAGGGAGGAAGCTGGCAGTACCTGTACCATCTCTCCAGGTACCTGCAGGTAGACTGAGCTGGCACAGACTGAATAGTTGGAAGTCTACCGGGGCAAATGGGGTCATTTTGGACCTGTGCAGCATAGATTGCTGCCCATATCTGCAACTCCATTCCTGCCACAGAATATGAATCTTCATCTATATATCTGGGCAACTATATTCTAGGCCTGCATGACTTTATTACACATGACTATGGCTCTGTCACTATTCCTGGCAAAGAAGAAAAAAAGAAAGGTGGGAGAAGCTTCATTGGTCCCTAGGGCAATGTGGGCACCTTGAGCCTCCACAGCTTATAACATTAGCTACGTCCTTCGCTTCTACTACACAACCAGCAAGGGAAAGGACAGGAAATCCCTAAACTAAAGAAAGAAACTACACCCACAATACATACATCTAGTAAGCCAGATGCCAAGATGCCAACAAAAAAATTGCAATCCAAACCAAGAAAAAGGAAGATATGATCCAGTTAAAGAAAAAGATAAGTCTCCAGATGACATAAAGGAGTTGAGACAACTAATCATAAATGTTCAAACAAATCTCCTTAATAAATTCAGTGAGATGGCTAAAGAGATTAAGGATATTAAGAAGACATTGGATGAGTACAAAGAAGAATTTGAAAGCACACATAGAAAAATAGCATATCTTACAGAAATGAAAGGTGCAATAAATGAAATTGAAAGTACACTGGAGTCATATATCAGCAAATTTGAGGAGGCAGAAGAAAGGATTGATGAACTTGTATATTCAAAAATGAATATTACAAAAGAGCAGATGAAAAAAAGAATGGAAAAAATTGAACAATTTCTCAGGGAACTAAATGACAGCAAGAGATGTGCAAACATATATATCAAGTGGGTCCCAGAAGGAGAAGAGAAAGGAAAAGGGACAGAAGGAATATATGAAGAAATAATGGTAGGAAATTTCCCAACCCTGTTGAAGGACATAGATATCCATGTCCAAGAAACACAATGTCCTCCCATCTAAATAAATCTGAATAGGACAACTCCAAGACACATACTAATCAGAATGTCAAATGCCAAAGACAAAGAAAGAGTCCTGAGAGTAAGAGAAGAAAGCAATGCATGACATAGAAGGGATACCCAATAAGATGAAGTACCAATTTCTCATCAGAAACCATGGAGGCAAGAAATATTTAAGATACTGCAAGAGGAAAACTTCCAGCCAAGAATCTTATATCTAGCAAGATTGTGTTTCAAAAATGAGGACTAGTTTAGAATATTCACAGATAAACAGAAACTGAAAGTGTTTGTAACCAAGAGACCATCTTTGTAGGAAATAATAAAGGGTGTGCCAAAGTCTGAAAGAAAAGACAGGAGAAAGGCTTGGAAGGTAATCTGGAAATGAAGACTGTATCAGTAAAAGTAACTAAAAGTATCAAAAGTGGCAAAAATAAAATATGACACATAAAACACAAAGGTCAAAATGGGTAAACCAAGAACTGCCTTTACAGTAATAACATTGAATGTTGATGGATTAAACTCCCCAATCAAAAGGTGCAGAATGGATAAGAAAATATAAGCCACCTATATGGTGTCTGCAAGAGATTCACCTTAGTCCCAAGGATACCAATAGACTGAAAGAAAGTGAAAGACTGGAAAAATATATTCAACATATCCAGTTAGCAAAAAGAAAGAGCCAAAGTAGCTATATTTATATCAGATAAAATAGACTGTAAAAGACACTAGTAATGCATTTTCTGAGGAGGAAATCAGGAAAAAAAGTTCCATTTACAATAGCGACTAAAAGAATCAAATATTTAGGAATAAACTTAGCCAACAATGTAAAGCACTTGTATTCAGAAAACTACAGTGTACTTGTATTCAGAAAACTGCAGTTCAATGTTAAAAGAAATTTTAAAAGACCTAAATAATTGGAAGAACATTTCATGCTCACAGATTGGCAGACTAAATATCATTAAGATGTTAATTCTACCCAAATTGATATACACATTCAATATAATCCTGATAAAAATTCCACCAGCATTTTTAAATAAATGGAAAACACAATTATCAAATTAATTTGAAAAAGAAAGTGGTCCTGAATAGCCAGAAATATCTTAAAAAGGAAAAGCAAAGTTGGAGGACTCTCACTTCCAAACTTTAAATCATAATACCTATCTACAGTGGTGAAACAGCCTGATACTTGCATAAATACAGACACATAGACCAATGGAACCAAACTGATAGTTCAGAAACAGATCCTCACATCCATGGTAAAGTGATTTTTGACAAGCCTGTCAACCCACCCAGCTTGGGCAGAACAGTCCATTCAACAAATGGTGCTGAAAGAAATGGATATCCATAGCCAAAATAAAGAAAGAGGATCCCTACCTCAAACCTTATACAAAATTTAATTCAACATGGATCAAAAAACTAAATATAAATACAAGAACAATAAAGATTCTAGAAGAAAATGTAGGAAAACATTTTCAAGACTTGGTAGTACGTGATGCATTCTTAAAGGAGGTAAGAGGAGGACTGAGATAGACTACTGATGCTTAATGTATGGAGAAGTTTTAATTAACTTTACTGTAAACATGTGGAAATGTATAGAGTTGATAGTAACACATTATGGTTAGGACAACATGTTTATAATGGGAGTGACTGGAAAGGGTAGTCTAGGGATATAAATGTCAATTGAAAGAAAGCTAGAGAAAAATCTAGGGACTGAATAACACAGTAAACCCAAGGTGGATGAAAATTGTGGTTGATGGAGCAGATGCAAGAGTATCTTTCGTGAGCTAGAGCAGATGTACATCATCATTGCATAGGGTGGGGTTGGGGGATGTGGAGAATCATGGGAAAAATAAACTGGAGTGACCTGTGGACTGTGGTTAACAGCAATACTGGAATATTCCTACCTCTATGCCAAAGATGTACGGTATTGATAATGGGGGAGTATGGAAATAGTGTGCCAAATTATTCTGTGGACCATAGTTAATGGTTAATAGTCTGATGATATTATCCCATAATCTGTAACAAATAGTCCATCACATTTTGGTGTGTTACTAGAGGAATGTTGTATGGCTATTCTGCACATGCGCATGATTGTTTGTAAGCTTACAACTTCTGTAATAAAAATACATTTTAAAAAACAATAATAGGGCAGGGGGGAAGTACAGCAAATGTAAGGTACTTTGATTAGTAGTAATATTTTGAGGATATTCTTTCATCATTAGTTAAAAATGTTTCACCACAAGAGAAGGTATTGGTGGTAGGATTAGGTATGTAAAATGTTTTGTATGTTTGTTTTATAAGTTCACACTATTACTATACACTTATTGTTTATGTATGAATGGTGTACTACAATAATTTTTAAAGCAAAAAAAAAATGATCTATCAGATAGTGTAGATGTGAATTTTAGAAGATCAAATGGGTCTTTTGACACTTTCAAATGTATTCTAATTATCATAGTAATTCTTACCTAAGTTTTGGCTATAGCTACTATTCATTTAGAATTCATTTTATAAGTTTAAAAAATATCACTAGTTTAAATATTGCTAAATTGTTTAAAATTGCCCTGTAAAGTAATTTTAAAATAAACTTCATATATATATGAAAAGGAGAACTTCCTCTTTTACCACCTCTCCAGTTCTTCCTAGGCAAATTCAGAAGAGAAAAAGAGATGGTGATAAAGAAAAAAGAAGGTTAATGTGGAACTTCCTGTTTTAACTCTGATATGTTAAAGCATTGTAAAGTCATTATCTCTGTTCTTTCATAAGGAAAAGCTGTGCTAACTGAAATCATTGACTTTTCTTGGACAGATCAAAGATCTGAGGTGGTAGGATAAACTGCCATCCCCAAATCTGAAGAGACAGGTATATCCAGAGAGATACAGCAACTGAGAGCTGCTCACCTAGAGAAGAAGCCACCAAAGTGATAAACTGGTACAAGCACTTAAAGGGTAATTTTGACAAAATACTAAGTGTAGACTCCTGTGTGAGCAAGAATTCCTGGGGTAAGCAATCTTGGTGTGGAGGGCTCCTACTTTCAGAAGATTTCCCTGCAGAAAACCATCAGACTCCCATGGAGGGACTGGTGGGGATATGGGAGGTATAACAACTGTGACATATGCCCCAAGCCTACTCCCTAGGAAAGGCCTACTCTGGAGGAGAAAAAGACATGATCAGAGTTTCCAAAACCTCACCTTGTCTGGCTAAAGAGAACTCCTTCTGACTCCAGTTCCTTCCAAGTGTCCTGTTTCACCTAAAAGAGTAGTACTAGAAAAACCCAGGATAGATTAAATAGTAAGGCATTGTACTGTACCTTATAATGTTAGAAAAATTCAATGTAACTCTTGCTCACCTGTCAGGAGGCACATAGAGCTACAGATTTAACACTAACCAGATTTAACACTACCAAAAAGGTCTGACTACGCACTTCCTCATTTTATTCACATCTGTTTTTATCTGCATCTTCATATCCTTCCTTATCTGTACATTCACCTATGTACCACCCCCCCCCCATTTTATCACCCCAAGGTTACCAAACCCCAGGTACCCTGCATACATTGCATATTTTAAGATTAAAGCAAAAACTTTTTTTTCTCACACCCTCTTTTGGAATGCCACCCTGATAATTAACTGTCTTTGTTTCAACTGGTATAAAATCTGTGAGAAAAACCCTTAACAGAGAGGCTGCTTTGAGATTGTACATCTCCAGACTCCCATCAGTGAAGAAATCCTCTTATCCTTCCTAGTCTAGTTCATTGTGTCTGTCTACTCTTTTTTTTTCAAGATTTATTTATTTATTTATTTATTTCCCCTTCTCCCCCCACCCTGGTTGTCTGTTCTCTGTGTTTATTTGCTGCGTCTTCTTCTTTGTCCACTTCTGTTGTTGTCAGCGGCATGAGAATCTGTGTTTCTTCTTGTTGTGTCATGTTGTTGTGTCAGCTCTCCATGTGTGCAGCGCCATTCCTGGGCAGGCTGCACTTTCTTTCACACTGGATGGCTCTCCTTACGGGGCACACTCCTTACGCGTGGGGCTCCCCTAAAGGGGGGACAACCCTGTGTGGCACAGCACTACTTGTGCGCATCAGCACTGCGCATGGGCCAGCTGCACACAGATCAAGGAGGCCTGGGGTTTGAACCATGGATCTCCCATGTGGTAGACAGATGCCCTAACCACTGGGCCAAGTCCGCCACCTGTCTATTCCTTGCCACACTAATGAACCCAGCCAGGGACTATCCCATCCCCTCTTCAAAAGGGAAATAATGATGATGCTGATAATAATATTAATAATAAACAAATTAGTTAACAGTGTTTAGAATTTCAAGGAAATGAATTGGGTGTGCTGCAACCAGGGAGAAGTGGGGCACAGAGGAAAAAAGTTTTACCAATGAGGAAACATTTGTGATGTCAGAGCACTGAGACACAAATGCACTAAAATCCTGAGCTTTAATGGGAATATTAGAAAATGTGTCCTTTCCCTCACACTTTACTACTATGCTAATGTCTCTGTAGTATAATAACAGCAGATTATAACAGAAAGAGCTGCAATACTCTATGAGGGGAAATACTTAGAGAAGCCCAAAGTCAAGAGAAGAGACAAAAACAAAGACACCAGAATAATCTGAAGTCTCTGGCACTCATAGGTACAACAAATGTTAAATATAGCTCAACTCATAGCCATATTAACATAGATCCTGATATTCAAGTGTATTTACTGAGTTCCTATTACTTGATACTATGTGTATAGTTTTCAGCAAAAAATTAAAAGTCATGTCAAAAAGGAAACAGCAGGGAAGCAGATGTGGCTCAACTGATAGAGCATCTGCCTACCATATAGAGGGTCCAGGGTTCATATCCTGAGCCTCCTGACCCATGTGGTAAACTGGCCCACACACAGTGCTGCCGTGCACAAGGAGTGCCATGCCACACAGGGCTGCCCCCACGTAGGGGTGCCCCACACACAAGGAGTGCACCCTGCAAGGAGAGCCATCCCATGCAAAGAAAGCACAGATGGGTCTGCACACATGGAGAGCTGACACAGCAAGATGATTGCAACAAAAAAGAGATGCAGTTTTCCAGTTCCGCTGGATAATGCAAGCAGATGCAGAAAAACACACAGCGAATGGACACAGACCACAGAAGGGGAAGGGGAGAGAAATAAATAAAATAAATCTTAAAAAAAAAAAAAGGAAACAGCCTTAAGTGATAAAACAATCATCATAACTAGATTCAGATATGGCAAACATATTGGAGTTATCAGAGAAGGAATTTTAAATAACTGATTAATATGTTAAGGGCTTTAGTGGAAAAAATAGATAATATGTAAGAATAGATACATAATGTGGACAGTTCTAAAAAATAATATCCAAGAAATGTTCAAAATCAAAAGCACAAAACAGTAATGAAAATAACCTTTGAAGAGTTCATCAGAGGACTTAACAAAGCCAAAGAAACAATCAGTGAATTTGAAGATAGGTCAATGGAAATGTCAAAAACTGAAATGCAAAGAGAAAAAAGAATAAAAATATTTAAAACAGAACAGAATATTCAAGAACTTTGTGGAACAATATCAAAAGGTAAAACTTGCATGTAAATACCAGAAAGAGAAAAAAATAAGCAGAAAAAAATTTTTGAAATAATAATAGATGAGACTTTGAAAAATTAATGATAGTAAAACAAAGATTCATGAAGCTTAGACAACAGCCAGCAGGATAAATACCAAAAGCAAAGAAAGAAGTCAAAAAAGAAAAATACTAAGGCTAATCATATTTCAACTACAAAAAATCAAAAACAAAAAGAAAATTATGAAAGAAGCCAGAGAAACACTTTACCTACAATAAAAGAAATCAGAGACCCAAAACTTCTTCAAAAATGAAGCCAATATCCTTGGGATTGTGGAATGAATGATGGACTGGAGTGGACTTACTGGTATTCTACTATAGACATTCTAGCAATGGAAGAAATTTTATCACTGCTATGCATGCAGTGACCACCTGAGTTTCTGAGGAGAGGAAGAGGGAAAAACATGTGTAATATGGGGGCTTTTTGGGACTTGGGAATTAATCTTGAATGCCATTGGAATGACCGATACAGGCCATTATATATCTTGCCATAACTTACAAAATTGTGCACAACAGAGTGTAAACTACAATGTAAACTATTACTCCACACTTAGTGACAATGCTCCAAAATGTGTTTGTTTATCAATTGTAAAAAATATATCATGCTAATGAAAGATGTTGTCAAGTTGGGAAAATGTAAGAGGGATTGGAAGCAGGACATATAGGAATCCCCTGTATTTTTTATGGAATCTAAGTATCTTTTTTAAAAAAGTAAAAAGTACATTTTAAAAAATGGAAAAAAGGAAACCAGAGAGAACACTTTACCTTCAATGTAAAAAGGGTAAGAATTATAGCAAACTTCCTATCTGAAACCATGCAAGCAAGAAGACAATCAAGTGAAATATTTGAAGTGTTAAAAGAAAAAAAAAATAAACACCTTAATGTTTTAATGATGCTCTTTCATAGTTTGTAACATTCTTTCACAACAATGCAAGGTATTGGTGGTGGGGTGATGTATGGGAGACCTGTAGGATAGCATCCATGTTTATTTTGTAAGTTCACAATTTTTGCTATCTACTTATTCTTCATGTACATTCATCTATGAATGATAAGCTTCAATTTTCAAAGAATTTAAATATAAATAAATAAATAAACATGAACTTAGAAATTATTCTTCAAAGGGAAAGGAGAAATAAAGATTTCCTCAGACAGATATACTCTGCAAGAAATATTAAAAGAAGTTCCTCAGGCAGAAGGACAGAAAAATGATTAAGTAAGAAATCTGGACCTACATATAAATAGAAGGGCATTGGACAAAGACAAATATAGAAGACAATAATCAGAATTATTTATATACATAAGATAAAATATACAATATACTTATATACAAATATCTGTAAACTAGAATGTATTATATATTTAAATATGTGTGTATTTTAAATATGCATAAAATTAAATAAAAACAACCCAAATAAAAGAACCCACTTTAAAGATAAAGACTCAGATAGGTGAAAAAGAAAGGGATGGAGAAAAATATATCATTTTAACAATAATCAAAAGGAAGCTGAAGTAGGTATCTTAATTTTAAGCAAAGTAGCCAAAGTAGATACTACCCAAGTAGTGGGGCTCCTGAGAGCTCGAGAGATATCCAGACACTATAGTCAGGGCAGATAGCTCAGGAGTTTGGCATTCTGTCAGTAGGCTCTACTTTGGAACTTATGCTCTGCAATGTGACAGAGTTTGACTAACTTATGTTTTCTCTACACATGGCTCTACTGTTTCTTCTATTTGAACTTATGATTAGTACCAGAGTTGGTAAGTATACATCCAAGAGACTTAAATCTTTGAGCTGTCCATTTGCAAGGTGGGCCCCGAGCCTCAGTGGATTTGCAACACCTACTCTTCAACTCATTGGACTCACCCAGGACAACAATCACGGAGGAGATGATGGAAAGCACCATACCAAGAAACTGAGAGAGTCTACAACTTCAAGCAAGAAAGTCCCAACCATCAGCCATGTGGGATCAAAGTCCCTTCTCAATGAGAGGAGGAGTGGACATCACCATCCCAGAATCCTCAGGATTGTGGAATGAACTATGGACCAAAGTAAACTTACTGTATTCTTCTATAGACTTATTGTGATTCTACCAGTGGAAGAAATTATATCATTGATGTGGAGGCTGTGGCCACTGGAGTTTCTTGGGGCAGGGAGAGGGAAAAACAGGTACAATACAGGGGCATTTTTGGGACTTGGGAATTGTCCTGAATGACATTGCAATGACTGATACAGGCCATTATATATCTTACCATAAGCTACAGAATCATATAGGAGAGAATGTAAACTACAATGTAAACTATAACCCATGCTTAGTGGCAATGCTCCAAAATGTGTTCATCAGTTGCAATGAATGCACCACACTAATGAAGGATGTTATTAATGTGGGAAAATGTGGGAGGTTTGGGGAGCAGTACTTATGGAAATCCCCTATATTTTTTATGTAACATTTATGTAATCCAAGTATCTTTAAAAAGTAATATATATATATATATATATTAAAAAAGGAAGTCGAAGTAGTGATCTTAATTTTAAGCAAAGTGGATTTGAGAAGAAGGAAGATTATGAAGTATAAAGAGGAGCATTACATGTAGATGAAAGGAGTTGATTCTCCAAGAAGACATAACCCTAAATGTGTATGGAAATAAAAAAATACTTGAGAGAATTAAAATACTTGCACGAAAATACTTGAGGGGAAAACTGATAGATCTAAAAGGAGATATAGATAAATACACTATTATAATTGGAGACATCAGTGCCTTCCTGTCAGTAATTGACAGATCATGCAGACAGAAAATAAGTAAGGGTAGAAATGATCTTAACAGCAATATAATCACATTGATCAATTAGGGGTTATAGAACACTTATTCTAACAATATAATACACATTCTCCCATCTTACATGGAACGTTCACTGATAGATCACATTCTGGGCCATAAACACACCATAACCAATTTCAAAGAATAGAAAACTTAAAACAAATACTCTCAGAGAACAGTAGAATTAAATAAGAAATCAAAAATAAAGAGCTGAAAATGCTACAAATATTAGGAAATTAACATGCTTCTAAATAGCTCATGAGTCAAGTAAGAAGTCTCAAGAAATTAAGGAGAAACATTATAAAATAAATGATAACACAATTATCAAAATTTGTGAGATGTAAAAAAAGCAGTGCTTAGAGAGAAATTTACAGCATTAAATATACCTATCATAAAATAAGAAATATATAAAATTGATAACCTAAGCTTCAACTTCAAGACATAAGACAACAAAGGCAATTTAAGTTTAAAGCAATTAGAATAATGTAAATAATAAAAAGAACTTGAGTAGATGTCAAAGAAATTGTTAAAAAAAATAGGAAAAAATAAAACAGAGAAAATCAGTGAAACTTAAGCTGGTTCTCTGAAATATCAATAAAATTGATAAACCTCTAGCCAAACTAACTAGGAAAGAAGAAAGAAGACTCAAATTTCTAATATCAGAAATGAAAAAATATATCAACACTACTAATCCTATGGACATTCAAATTATAATAAGGGAATATTCCAAATGAACCTATGACCACAGCTTCATAACTTAAATGTAATGTACCAATGCCTTGAAAGACACAAAATACCAAAACTCACACAAAGAGGGAGTGGGTGTACCTCAGTTATTGAGTGCCTGCTTCTCATGTCCCAGGTTCAATCCGTGGTACATCCTGAAAAAAAAAAAAAAAAAAAAACTCACACAAAGAGAAATAGATACCTTGAATAGCCCTGTATCTGTAAAGGAAGTTAAACCAGTAATTAACAACTTTCCATATAAGAAATCACCAGGCCTAGATGGTTCCACTAGTGAATTCTACCAAACACCTAAGGAGACAATAACACCAATTCTCCACAATCTCTTCCAGAATATAGACACATAGGCGACACATCTTAACTCATTCCATGAAGCCAGCATTACCCTAATACTCGAACCACATATTAGTAGAAAGAAATTGCTACATAAGAACATAAATGCAAAAATCCCCAACTAAGTGTCAGCAAATCAAACCACCAATGTGTAAGGGAAACCGGTTCATTCAGATGAAGAACATCTGCCAAAAGTTTACAGCTAATATCATAGTAAATAGTGAAAGACTATGCACTTTCTCCCTAATATCAGGACAAGGCAGGAATATCCCCTAAAATCACTCCTATTCCATCTGATACTAGACATCTTAGCTACAGAAATAAATAAGGAAATGAAATAATATATACAGATTGGAAAGGAAGAAAGGAAACCACATTATATGTTAATGGCATGATCTACCAAAAAAAAAAAGTTTTGGAACTAATAAGCAAGTATAGCTGGGTCACAGGATAGAATGTTATATGCAAAAGTTAATTGCTTTCCTCTATACCAACATTGAACAATTGCAATTTGAAATAAAAATCAATATCGTTTACAATAGTACAAATATGAACTGTTAAAGTATAAATCTAACAAAATATGTACAGTATTTGTTTGAAGAAAATACAAAGCACCGACGAAAAAATCTAAAGAAGATCTAAATAAGTGGAAAGATATTAAGTGGTCATAGATTAAAAGACTTAATATTGTTAAGATGTCAATTCTTACCAACTTAATTTACAGATTAAATGTCATCTTAATAAACATCCCATAATCCTTTATAGGTATCAAGAAACATACTCACAAATTTATATGGAAAGAAAAAAGACCCAGTATAGACAAAAAAATTCTGATGAAGAGTGAATTTGGAGGACTCAAACCACCAGATTTCAAGATTTACTATTAAGCCACAATAATCAAGATGTGGCATTAGAGATGAAATAGAAATATAGATAAATGAAACTGAATAGATGCCCAGAAATAGATGCAGCTGGTTTTTGAGAAAGGTGAAAAGGCAGTATAAAAAAAGGATAGCCTTTTAGCAAATGGTGCTGGAACTCTTGGATATCCATACACAAAGAACCTAAACACAAAACTTAACAAAATAAATCATACATCTAAACATAAAATGCAAAAATATAAAAATCCTAGAAGAATTGATTTGAGAAAATATACGTGATACTGAGTCTGTTGATGAGATTGAGAAATTCAAAAGAAAAAATTCTCTGAGAAGACACAATTAAGAGAATGACACCATTAATGGGAAGCAGATTTAGCTCAACTGACAGAGCATCTGCCTACCACATGGGAGGTCCAGGGTTCAAATCTTCAAATCCATGGCCTCCTGACCTATGTGGTGAGCTGGCCCATGCGCAGTGCTGACATACATAAGGAGTGCCCTACCACAAAGGGGTGTCCCTCATGTAGGGGAGCTCCATGTGCAAGGAGTACGCCCTGTAAGGAGAGCTACCCTGTGCAAAAAAAGTGCAGCCTGCCCAGGAGTGGCACCACACACATGAAGAGCTGATGCAGCAAAATGACACAACAAAAAGAGACACAGATTCCTGGTGCAAATGACAAGAATGCAAGCAGAAACCGAAGAGCACACAGCAAGTGGACACAGAGAGCAGACAATGGGGGGCAGGGAGAGTGGAGAGAAATAAAAAATAAATAAATATATAAAAATCTTTTTTAAAAAAGGAGAGAATGACACCATTAAGAGAGTGAAAAACTTTGCAATGAATGGAGACTATAAGAATAAAGGCAAAAGGAGCTGCACATAAACTTGTACTTTAGTTTTAAAGTTGTTTCCCATGGGCAGTAAGGATTAACAATTCTAAAACCACAATCCATTTGTCCTGGAAATGAGTCCTTTCAGTATATGGATGGTGGATGGTTGGAGGTAGGTTTCTCACTGCTGGAGGAGGAGATTACTGGCAAGAGGAGAAGGCTAAAATATTATATCTAGTAATGGATTAAAGTTAGAGACATCAGTATGAACTTATGCTTAAATTATTATTGATATAGAGAGCTACATGTAGAAATATTTATAGATATGTGTATGTAAATGGGTTAGTATACCCACATATATTTATTTGGTCTGTCAAGAGAACCTAAAAGAAACCACACCCTAGTAGCAATGAGCAAACCTAGAGCCCAGATCTTGCATTTTGTGATGGTTTGAAGATGAATGAACCATCACAAAACCTCAGAAGATAATTTCTTAATGTTAATCCATTTCTATGGATGTGGACCTATTATAGGTGATATCTTTTGATTACGTTACTTCAGTTAAGGGCCTGTTGAGTAGTAAGGCATGGCACGGTATGGGTCTTAATCCTCTTACTGGAGGCACTTATAAACAGTATGAATTCAGAGGAAGACAAAGAAAGTCACAGATGCAAAGAAAGAAAACCATAGGAGGCCAGAATCTGAAGGACTAAACCTGGAAGAGAAGTGAGAGACCAGGAGATGCTGCCATGTGCCTTGCCATGTAACAGAGGAGCCCAGGATCAGCAGCAGTAGATCATCAGAGAGAAAGCGTTAACTGATGATGCCTTGATTTGGACATTTTCACAGTCTCAGAACTGTAAGCTTTTAAATTAATACTTCCCCATTGTAAAAGCCAACCTTTTACAATGTACCTTTACAATGGTACAATATACTTTCTGGTATATCACACTTTGGCAGTCTAGCAAACTGAAACACCTTTCAATGTCAATGTTCAATAAAAGGAACCATGGCTTCTTGGAGAAATGGCTGACTCTAGGACTGGAGCAAGAGCAAACAAGTTAAGCCTGAAACATCTTAAAAGTACTTGTGCTTACATAAAGTGCAAAAGCCAACCAAACAAAACAAAACAAAAACAAAGTTGGGGGCACATGGGAGGAACTTAAGAACCCACTAAAAGAGCTCCAGTGGCCAAAGCTTAAACAATTTGAGGGAAAAAATAAAGTAGCATTGAAGTATTGAAATATATATATTCCAAAGTATAAAATAAATATCTAAGAATCCATAATTAAAGTAAATTGAAGTATTAAAAAATATATATATACCACAAAATATAAAATAAACATCCATGAATCTATACTGATATTTATTGACACTATATATATGTCTATATATATATATATATGATTGACTAAATAAATCAAGGGGGGAAATAAGACAAATCTCCCATGCAGATTTCCCAATAATTTATGTAGATAATTAGTCCTCAAGGAGGTGGGACATAACTTTCGACTTTTTAAGTATGAGTTGTGAATAGCAGTTTTTTTCTCCCTGGAAGAGAGAAAAAAAAAAAGAGTAACTTTACACTGGTGAAACTTGTCAAACACTACCTCAAGCCAGGTGACCAAAGTTCACATCAATAATACGTCATGTTGATAGCATGTACCTTTGATATGACATGATGAGAATGATACATTATCTCTTTGATCTTTATCCCAAAAAATCATAACTCCTGTCTAGCCATGAGAAAAACATCAGCTAAATCCTAATAGAGGGGGTATTCTGTGAAATACCTGACCGGTTCTGTAAAAACTCCCAAGATCCTCAAACACAAGGAAAGTCTGGGAGACTGTTGCAGCCAAGAGGCATTTAAGGATTCCTGGCAACTATGTGTAATGTACCATGGATGGAAAGCTGGAACGGAAAAAAAGATTGTAGGTAAAAACTCGGGAATTCTGACTAAGGACTTGGTTAATAATAATATATCAATATCATTCCATTTATGTTTTGACAAATGTACCATAACAATATAAAATGTTAATGATAGGAGAATGGGGTATGGGTATGTGGGAACTCTCTGTACTATTTTCACAGTCTTTCTTTAAATCTAAAATTATTCTAAAATTAAAAGTTTATTTAAAAATTTTTCACAAAGTATATATTTTTTTAAAAAAGCTACTGTTTCTATTCACTGAATACTGAAATAATACTACAGAATATGTATCTTCTTTTAAGGAGGAAAAGGAAATCCCTGGTGCTTTGCACAACTAAACAAAACTTGTAAAATACATTTTCTCTCCCAAACAGTGTTGATTATGGGTTATGCTTCTCTTCACATTTGTTTTACGAATACTTCATGGAAGAGACTTAAGCATAATTTTTACTTCAACAGTATGTTTTAATATCTACTAACCTCCATTTTAGGAAAGGTGCTAAGTTCAAGGGCAGCAATAGCACAAGGAGAAATGGAGTGGTTTTGGAGCTGCTTTGATCAACAGAGGGACAAACATGTAATAGGTTGTTTAACCAAAATTTTCGATATTTAAACTATGCAATTAAATGTTCTCAAATTCCAGGTCAGTTGTAATGCATAACCATCCTGGGCTAAAGACATGGAAGTTAAACAGCACCCTCTTAGACAATCAGTGGGTCAAGGAGTAAATTGCAAAAGAAATCAATAAATAACTTGAATGAAAATGACAACACAATATATAAAAACCTATGGGATGCAGCAAAAGCTGAACTGAGAGGGAAATTCATAGCCATAAATGACAATATTTAATAAAGAAGGAAGAGCCAAAATCAAAGACCTAACTGCACAACTGGAGGAATTATTTTAAAAAAACAACAAACTAACCTTGAAGGAAGTAGTGAAGATTAGAGCAAAGCTGAGTGAAGTTGCAAATAAGAAAGCACTAGAAAAAATTAACAAAACCAAAGGCTGATTCTTTGCGAAGATTAATAAAATTGACAAACCCTTAGCTATACTAACAAAAAAAGAGAGAAGATGCAAATACATAAAATAAGAAATGAGGAAGGGGATGTCACCACTGACCCCCCTGAAATAGAGTATCATAAGAGGATACTTTAAAAAATTGTATATCAACAAGATTGATAATTTAGAGGAAATGGACAAATTCCTGGAAACTTACAAGCATCATACATTGATGAAAGAAGAAATTGATGAACTCAGCAGACAAATCACAAGTAAAGAGATTGAATTAGTCACCAAAAACCTCCCAACTAAGAAAGCACAGGACCAGGTGGCTTCACAGGTGAATTCTACCAAAAATTGAGGAGAGAACTAACACCAATCCTGCTTAAACTCTTCCAAAAAGTAGAAGTGGAGGGAACATTGCCTAACTCATTCTATGATGCCAACATCATCCTAATACCAAAGCCTAGCAAAGAAGCCATGAGAAAGGAAAACTATAGACCGATCGCTCTGATGAATCTAGATGCTAAAATCCTCAACAAAATACTTTCTAATCATATTCAACAACACATCAAATGAACTATACACCATGACTAAGTGGGCTTCATCCCTGATATGCAAGGATGCTTCAACATAAAATCAGCAAATGTAATATACCACATAAACAGATCAAAAGAAAAAAAATCACATGATAATCTCTATAGATGCCAAAAAAGCATTTGACAAAATACAGCAACTTTTCCTGATTAAAAAAAAAAAAACTTGAAAAGATAGGAATAGAATGAAACTTCCTCAACATGATAAAGGATAAATATGAAAAACCCACAGCTTACATCATATTCAATGGTGAAATCTTAAAATCTTTCCCTCTAAGATCTGGAACAAGACAAGGATACCTACTCTCACCTTATTTAACATGTGTTAGAAGTACTTGCTCAAGCACTTAAGCAAAAAAAAAAAAAAAAGATGTAAAAGGCATACACATTGGAAAAAAAGAATTTGAAATTTCACTAATTACAGGTGGCATGATCCTATACCTATATATACTACAAAGCTACAGTGGTCGAAACTGTATGGTGTTGGCACAAGGATAGACATACAGTCCAATGGAACTAAATTGAGAGTTCTGATATAGATCCTCACATACAGAGTCAACTGATGTTCAGCAAGGCCACCAATCCTATTCAACTGGGAGAGAACAGCCTGTTCAACAAATGGTGTTTGGAGAGCTGGATATCCATATCCAAAACACTGAGAGAGGAACATGATCTCACCCCTCATACAAAAATTTACTCTAGATGGATCAAAGATCTAAATATAAGAGCCAAGACCATAAAGATCTTGAAAGATAATGTAGGGAAACATCTACAAGATCTTGTAGTAGGAATTGGTTTCATGAACTTTACACACAAAGCATGAGCAATGAAAGATAAAATAGATAAATAGGACCTCCCCAAAATTAAAAACGTTTGCATCTTAAAGGAATTTGATAAGAAAGTGAAAAGAAAGCCTACTCAATGGAGAAAATATTAGGCAACCATATATCTGATAGAGGCCTAATATCCAGCATATATAAAAACATCCTACACCTTGATAATAAAAAGATAAAACAACGCATTTTAAAAATGGTGATATGAATAGGCATTTCTCCAAAGAAGAAATACAAATGACTAAAAACATATGAAAAGATGCTCAACATCACTAGCTATTAGGGAAATGCAAATCAAAACTACAATGAGATATCATTTTATACCCATTAGATGGGTGGCTATTAAGAAAAAAAAAAACAGGACTACAAGTGTTAGAGAGGATGTGGAGGAATGGGAACCCTCATCCACTGCTGGTGGGAATGCAGAATGGTGTAACCATTGTGAATAGTCTGGCAGTTCCTCCGGAAGTAATTGCCGTATGATCCAGAAATCCCACTACTGGGTATATAACTAGAAGAATTGAAAGCAGGGACACAAACAAATACATGACACCAATGTTCATAGTGGCATTATTCATTATTGCCAAAGGTTGGAAACAACCCAAATGTCCATCAACAAATGAATGGATAAACAAACTCTGGTATATACCTACAATGGAATATCACTCAGCTGTAAGAAGGAATGGAATATTAACACAAAGGGGTAACATGAATGAACCTTGAAAACCTTATGTTGAGTGAAGCACTCCAGGCACTGAAGGACAAATATTACATGACCTCACTGATATGAATTAAGCAAATTGAGATGACCCAGAGAACTAGAGCATGGGACATAGGTTTATAAGAAATAGAAAAGGAGAAGAAGGTTGTGAGCCAACACCCATATGGGCAAAATCTATGATAAGGTGGAGGTGAGAATTCTGCTATTTCCTCCAAAAGAGGGGTGAGAGTCTTTCGAGAGCATAGACAGTGACTAATAGAGGAGGACAGACCAGTACGTCAAGCTCTCAATGTTGTTGCAAGTAACTATGAACCTTGTTTTTCAAGGAGTGATGCTTGGTGGTCACCTTGGTCCTGAGGGGAGGGGAGGGAGGAACATAATATATGGAACATAGGGCATTTTTGTGGTGTTGGAATTGTTCTACATGATCTTGCAATGATTGATATAGGTCGTGTTAAATTTCATCAAAATTTATTAAAGTATATGGTCCAAAATGTAAACCATAATGCAATTCATTGGTCATGGTTAGTAGCAATGCTTCAATATTTGTATATCAAGTGTAACAAATGTACCACCCACATACAAAATGTTATAAATAGACAAACGAGGAAAAGGGGGAGGATGTTGGGTATTTGGGAATCTCCTATATTCTGTATGTGACTTTTCTGTAAACTAAATCTTCTTTGAAGATTAAATGAAAAAAAAAAAAGATACTGGGGGAATAAATGGAAGAAAATGTCAATGTACTTATAAGACAACAGATTTTATAGTGAAGAAAGACATAATCCTAAAATTTATTTTTAAATTTTATTATTTTTTATTTCATTCTTTTTAATTTTTGTATTTCATTTATCTTTTTAAAACTATCATTGCTATTTCATTTCCTTATTTTATTCAATTATTTCATTGGCTTCATTTTTTTTTAAGATTTCTTTCTTTCTTTCTTTCTTTCTTTCTTTCTTTCTTTCTTTCTTTCTTTCTTTCTTTCTTTCTTTCTTTCTTTCTTTCTTTCTCTCCCCTTCCCCCTCCCCGAGAGCCTCTTTTTTGTTCAAATATGGCCTCTCTCTAAGCCAAATTCAGTATATAAATGTATTACCTACATGACTCCTGGTGATGAGCCTCCCTGGCACTGAGGGATTACTACCAAGCAACAACCAGCAGTGCAACTGGAAGAAGACCTTGACCAAAAGGAGGAAAGAGTAAAGACAAATGAGTTTATATCGCTAAAAGACTTCAAAGTGTATTGGGAGGTCATTCCAGAGGTTATACTTATGCACGTCTTAGCAGGATCTCTTTGACTGCCAAAGTAAATATTGCCTCAAATAGCAGGGCTCCTAAGGGATATGGAGACTGCTCGGGAGTTTGGTGCCCTGCCCTGCCAGTGAGCCCAACTTTGAAATTCATGCTCCTCAATGTGACTGTCAGACTCAGGTGTGGTTTCCCTACACGTAGTTCTTCTGTCCCTTCTATTTGAACCTATAGTTAGTACTAGAGTTGATAGGTATATGTTCAAGGGACTTAAGTAATTGGGCTGTCTGAATACCAGTTGGGCCCTGAACCTCAACAGAGTTGCAACACCTACTATCCAGTTCATTGGACTCACCCAGGACAATTAACAAGGAAATGATGATGGACAATGACCATCCCAAGGAACAGAGAAAGTCTACAACTAAACATCCACCTGCCCCATGGGATCAAAGCCCCCTCTCAATTAGAGGCAGAGTGGACATCACCCACCCCAGATTCCTCAGGATTGGGGAATGAATGATGAACTAGAGTAGACTTACTGTCATTCTGCTATAGGCTTATTGTTATTCTCGAAGTTGAAGAACATTTATCATTGATGTAGAGGGAGTAGCCACCAGAGGTTCTGGGGGAGAAAGAGGGGGAAAGAGGTGTAATAAGGGGGTATTTTCAGGACATTAGAATTGTCTTGAGTGGTATTGCAGTGACAGCTACAGGCCATTATGTACCTTGTCAAAACTTACAAAATTGAACATGAGAGAGTTTAAACTATAATGTAAACTCTAATCCATGCTTAGTGGCAATGCTCAAATATATGCTCATCAATTGTAACAAATGTACCACACTAATGAAGGATGTTGTTAATGTGGGAAAGTGTGGGAGGGGTAGGGAGTGGGCCATATGGGAATCCCCTACATTTTTTTAATGTAACATTTATGTAATCTAAATATCTTTTTAAAAAATCTGTATAATAATAAAAAAGAATGTGGGAAAATATAACTAATGTAATTTATAGACTATTAAAAAAAGCAGTCTGTGTTCATTCCAATCATTTAAAATTTCATTTATTTAAAGTTTAGCTAATTTAAGGAGAAAAAAATTAACAAATCAATTCATAAAAAAACAAATTTAGGCTTATTTCTTCATTTTAAAAGAGTTCTAATGGATTCTTTTAATTAATGGACCTTAGATGTATATGAAAGTGATTTGGACTTCAAAAATTTCATGTATTCATATTTTTTCCAAAACATTCTTTGTGAAATAAAAAGGTCTCACATGCAGTTACTAGCCTGGTAGATAATAACATTATACTCTGATCTATTTAAAAAAGAATTCACTTCTCCTGAACTTTCATAAGTTAAATAAGTCTGGGTCATGAAGTTTTTATGAACAAGCCTAAAGCACCAAGTCATATCTATGCACATCTGTCTAATTTGGCTTTACCCATTCTTTTTCAAATAGAGAAAGAAAAAGAAAGAAATCACAAAACTGAATATTTGCTTTACTATAGATTATATGTAGTATAGTACTAACCTAAGACAATGCTAATGAGCAAAGTATGCACCTCCACATAGAAAATTAAAATTGTTTATGTTAGGGACATTTAGAACACTTTTTTCAACTGACAGGAAAAAAAATCATAACTTTATATTTGGTAAATGGATAAGGAGGCACTCAGCTCCAGAAACTGAAATGATATACTATGAAAGATTCAAATAATGTGTCTATACTATTTTTAACACACATAAAATTGTTTCAGGCAATCATTAACAATGAAAAGAGGTTATCTGATTATTTTGACAGATATACTTGAGAAAGGGACAAATTAACTACAAACACTACTTAGATAAATAATATGTAGGAAGAGGAGGGTTGGAAGAAGGAAGGAGGAGCAGAGAATGTTAATCTTCTCAAAGCCCTCAAAGATTCTCAAAAACAAGAGGCTCTTGGATGTGACTATATAACTAATTTCTCTGGGAATACAGCAGCAGGAGTGTCATGGAATTACAGTTTTCTTGGCCTCAGAACACTTGGATTGGCTGTGCCAAGCTAGGGGAGATCCCAACTGTCTCAGAAAGTGCAGCCTTCGTGATTGCCCACTTCCACCGCCCATGAGCAGTGCATCAGATTCACAAAATTATTGTTTCTCCTCCTTCTTCTCCTCCTCTTTGTTCTTCCTTTTGTAAAATGCCCTTAACTTTAAAAATCCTCAGGGTACCAGCACAATAAAGTGATTCATTAAAATATTTTGTCCAACTGAGAGTAACATAATACAATGTATTTCATTACGCCTCTTCATCTTGGCAGGCAATTAAAAATGTAGGGTTTTTTTGTTTTTGTTTTTGTTTGGTTGGTTTATTTTGTTTTAATATCCTGAAGACAAATAAGCTGGGGGTAAAATAGTGTAATACCTCACGGTTGGTTCATATAAGAAATCGCTTTGCTTCCATTTCCCCAGAAGTATGCACTGGCTGCTTCGAATCTATTTCAAAAAGTAGATAGAGTAGATGTGAACCAATAAATAAAATAAGTAGCATAAACTTGGGCATGATTTTCAGGCATACAAGTCAAATCACCTCTCTTCTTGAAAGAGCAAGGGATCTGGATGCCTCCTCGGGAAGCTAAGAATTAAACCACACTGGTGCCTTAGTGACACCTTCTCTTTGGGGGCATCCGTGCATATGTGGGAACTAAGCAATTAAAGGGAGGGGCAAGCACCGTGCAGTACAGAAGGGAGTACCATCCTCTGGTACATCGATCCGGCTTTGATTCTTATGTCCTTGATGATGGAAAACTGCATCACCTGGACATTTGCAAATCACTCTGATGCCAGCTTCTGTTTTCCCCGATGATTCATCAGCTTCAGTCAAGAGCAGACCATGCTACAAAACAGAATGCTGATCAGAGACATAGCTTATTAATCCAGAGCAATGCTTAGGGATTTGTAGAGAAATAGCTGTCACTCCTTTATAATTGTACTATATTTTGCAGTTACACTATCTCAAAAGTGGCATGCACTGATATCATTGTCATCAGAAATGAGGATCTGGACTCAGAGAGGTAAGGGATTGTTCACACCAAAGGAGACGGTAGTTGAGGATTTCAGATCTGAAATTTGTGTCTTCAGACCTCAAATCCTACCTTTTTTTTCAAGTGCCAAAATAGGTATTTCCAAATGAATTAACCAAGACACTACAAACAGCAGTTTCTGAAACCATAGTCCCTCAGGAACCCTATGGTTTGCCTTGATTATTTTATCATGTTAACATCTTTGCTCTGCAATACACAGGAAAATAGTTGTGTAAATGCATGAACTGTTTTGATTGGGAAGTTGGTGTGTTCTTGAGAAAGGGAGTGAAAATTGGCCAGTGTAAATGGACATAAACGGTAGATCCAAGAGAGAGGAGTAAGGGAATGGGAGGAGCAGTGAATGACCAGAGAGGACAAGAATACTTATGTTTCAGGATTCAGATGGGGAGCAAAGACTTCTAAATGACATAGAAGGAAGACCATGTGGTATATAGCAGAGATGATGGTGGAAGCCTCAAGCACAGTGAGAATGCATGGGAGATAGGGTGGGAGGGACCAGGAGAAGGACAAGTTACGGCATCAGATCCCCTGATTACAATCCCAGCTCAAATATTCCCCAACTAAGTGACCTGTGACAAATCATTTACTTTCCCTGAGACACAGTTTTCTCTTCTGTATAATGGAGCTAAAAAACATCTGATTCACTTAAGACGTAAGATTTCTATAAGAATCAAATAACAAATGATTCCAAATAGCACACCATGTATGCTAATTAGTATCAATGGATGTGTGATATTAGCAAATTCACATTATTTTAGATTATAGCAATAAATTTATTTCCAGTGGTCAGCCAGAGTAGAATTTTCAGGTTCCCTCTGCCAAATTTAACAATGGCCTTTTAAATAAGTAGATAAATATATGCCATATATATATATATGTATATATATAAACAAAACTTGAAGTGAAAATGCAGTTCTCATTTAACAACCACATCTTCAGTGAACATTATGAAAAGTATAAATCTTCAGCCTAGTCACAGACCGTTAAGCTTATATCTGTAATTGTTATTGTTCTCTATGTGTCTGCTTCTAATTTACTCAGAAAACTGCTAAATCAGGATTATTAGAATTACATGCAAACAAGAAAAACTAGGATTGAATGGAGGTTGGAGAGCTTGCCTAATAGTGGGAAATTAGGAAAGTAAGAACACTGAGATATCACAGCATCTAAGATAGACACTGGGAGATTGTTTTTAAATTAAATTCCTTATTCTGAGTTGTGTTCTAAACAAGTAGACTCGCCACTCACTGATTTCCAGATAGAAGGATAATCACTATGGCAGCTATTCATTCACTTACATAAAAAAAACCTTGCCTTAAAAACTCACAACCTAGAATACTGCAAGACCAGTGATAGACACTCGTATTACAGAATTGACAAAGATAAGAAATTATCAATCTGATAGAGCAAGAAACACTTTAGCAAACAGGAATACAAAATCTTTTAGAATAGTAAGCCTTCTGTGTGTTCACCCTGAATTAATCTAATGCCACTTTCCCATTTAACATGCTAATCAGTTCAAGGGCAGCAGCCATATTTTATTTATCTCCACACACCAGCGCCTAGACTGAGAAGGAAAAGTTGATATAACTGAATTCACAGACTGTTCCACGTTAAGCACTATTGACTGCCGCAAACCAGGTATACTCACTCTGATAATATGCAACTCATGTAGTTGTAACAAACACAACTTCCCAGTTAGCACTTGGACTGAGTTTATGGTTACGGGGAGGTTTGCAAAGCCAGCAGGAGAACTTCCCAAGGAAAGATCCTCTTTGGCTGAACTTGCCATTGCTTGGTTTCAGGCTTTTATTTCACCTCCTGAGGATACCAATGCACTTGGTTCTACTGCTGATTCAGAAAATATTTCAGTAATTCTCGTTTTGACACCCACACCTCCTCACCCACATCCACAGGAAGAAATTGTGAACATTTGTTTTACATTTACATTTGAATTGATCATTCTCAAAGGCTTTTGTTTGGCTTGGTCAGTTGGTTGTGTTTTTTGTTTTATTTTTTAATCTGCCTCTTCTTTCTCACTATGGATGAGTCTTTTCTCAATGCCCGAAGAGCACTTACAAGGTGACTTGTATTCCCAAGTTCTTGTTAAAAGATGTGACTTTTGCGAGTTTGAAAGCACTGTCCAAACATTGAGAAATATTTTTAAAGAAAGTTTCCAAGTGGTGGTGAGTGAAGCAAAAGTGCAGAAGTGGCTAGCTGAGGTTCGTCACGATTACTTCCAATATACTCTTCTGCTCTTCCAGTCATACCCTGTATGATTCGCAGACCCCATCTGGCACAACCGATTGAATGTGAAATACATGCTTCTTGTATTACCTCTGTACCTTGCATACCTTGGCCTGTATGTTCAAATACGCCAAATTCTAATATCAAAGGGAGAAAGCTGGGTGCCTAGAAATTCTGGAAGAACAGAATGAGCACTTAAAAATATGATTATCTTCTGTTGTATGTTTTGGTCCGAAAATGCTATTTCCACTGTGCATTTCAATTGGCCTCTCAAAGTATGATATGCTTAATTAATAACCATCATGTGGCTGGGAGTAGAGCTGTTTACCAAATTTATTTCCTCCTTCTCCTGTATCTACACCTAACCTGCATTTCCAAGCTACCCTGACTGTTTATGGGACTAGCCCATGGAATATTGCAGAATTGATATGCACTACAACCTGGCCTGGCTCATAAAGACCTCTGTGAAGCCTAGATAGTCTTCATTCCTCTCCTGAGTGCATTATTAGATAGTACAGTTGTTTTGTTGAATGCGGTTTCCATATTTTTTTTTTTGGTTGGTTTTAGTCAAGACACATAAACAGTAGAAGTCTTTATAGCAATAATATGTACTTAGCCAATTATTGGCTGATTGAACTAATAATATGATATAATGAATGCATGGATAGTTAAGCAAATAGTGCTTATTCCATGCAAAGTGTGATTTTTGCAACACTCCTCTTTGAAAGGTAACTTTGCCTACATGCTAAAAGCATGGTCCCTGATCGTAGAGTAGAGGGATTAAATCTCTGCGCCATCATCCACCAGCTGTGTAATCTTATGCTTGTATGAATTTCCAAGGGCTGCCATAAAAAATTATCACAACATTGTGAATGTAATTAACAGGACTGAATTATATGTTTGAATGTGGTTAAATGGTGAAATTTTACATTGTATATATGTTACAAGAATAAGGATTTTCTAAAAGACACAGGACTGTACAACACAAACAGGAAACCCTATTATAAACAATGGACTACTGTTAAGAGGACAATTATACAAATATTATCTCATGAATTGTAACAAAAGTACCCCACTAATGCAAGGTGTTAGGAACAGAGTATTATATGTGAACTCTTCCTTTTATACATGTTTTTTTCTGTAAACCTTTCCTAATAAAAAATTTTATTTAAAAAATTCACACAAGCTGGGTGGCTTAAAAACAACAAAAATGAATTCTCTCACAGTTCCAGAGGTGAAAAGTCCAAAGGCAAAGTGTTGGCAGCACCATGCTCCCGCCAGGAGATCTAGGGAAGTCTCTTTCCTTTTCCACTTTCTGGAGGTCTCAGTCATTTCTTGGCTGCGGCAGCGTCTGCCTTCACACGCCCATCTTCCCCGTGTGTCTCCCTCTCTGTGTCCAAAGTTCCCTCTTCTTTAAGGACACTAGTCAGAATGATTTAGGGACCATCGTAATATAGTATGATTTCATCTTAACTAATTATATTTGTAAGGATCCTATTTCCAAGTAAGGCCACATTGATCGGTAACTGGGGATTAGGACATGGACATATCTTTTGGGGAGAAATAATTTAACCCACAACAGGGCCTTTCCCCAATTAGTTTCTGAAAGTAGATCTTGAAATCAATGGGATAATTAGATTAATTCTTCCTTAGAAACATTCTTAATAATTGCTCAGGGAACTTGCTATAGTGTCCTAGACTTTTTAGAAAGGCTAACCAGAATGGTGAGTGGTAATGCTGACTGGTTTTGTCAGTCCATTCCTTTGCTATGCATCAGAAGTGTAACTTGGGGCTGGCACAGAAATACTTTGAAGTGAGTCAGAATAATTTGGAAGCCATGATTAAAGAGGACTTGTTTACAAAATAAACTTCAGGATTACAGGAAAACTTCCTCAGAGACTTTTTTTAGGTCTTTGATTCAGTGAACCAGATCTCGCTTTTCTCCCATGGGGTGAAGCTGACCTAGACCACAATAGAGAAAGTCTCGTAGATAAGCTTGCCAACTCCATGCCCAAGACAATTAGTGGGAAACAAACTGTAGCCTTTAAAGAGCAGGTGGAAGAAAGCTGGGAAACACAAAATCAGCCTTTGGCCATATCTCCTTTTTCACTGACCATTCATAATTTTTACAAAGATCTAATTAAAGAGAAGATGTTTTATTTTTCATCTTGGAACTATAAATATTGTACTGCCAATATAGAATTTGTTGGGGCAGGTGATGAAATTGCAGTTTCTAAACAAAGAGGAAAGCCTTTGATTGTCATACAATTTTAGATGTCCTCTCTTTCACTTTTGTTATTTTTGTGTTTTTCCCTCATAGATGATACTTCCCATTGAATCATCCTGTCCATTCCTGAGGATTCACTATCCTGAAAGACTGCTCTTACAAGAAACAGAGAAGGCTCTTTGTACTGTGATCCCAGCCTCTAACCCATAGCATGAAACATTATTATCACTCAATACTTAGTTGTTGAATACAGGGAATAAAAACCACTAGGCTCTTGACCTCAAACGTCACCTTTTTGAAATATTGTACCAACTTCCCATATGTTAGCTTTCCACGTAAGCTATGTATAGACTCACATTAAAGTCAGAAAATGTAAGATTCTCTTCTGAAGTGTCTTGCACTAGTTCCCTTCATCATGAAATCATGTCATTCAACAAGAAAATTTATCTGATCACTCCATGTACTATTGTCCAATGTCTGCCCCCTGTTACTCTCTATCGTAGTATTGTTTTGTTTTCTTCTTTATTATTATTGAAGATGATACAATTATTGTGTATTCCCTCCTCTAGAAATGACATTCAAAGTCCATGCAGGCAGAGACCTGACCACTCTTAATCATTACTCATTCCCAATGCCTGTCATAGTGCTTGCACACAGTAGAAGCTTAATAAATATTTGTTGAAAATGAATTAATAAATTTAAGAAAACATGAATGTCTAATTCAATACAATTTAGTCTTCATTTTTGAATTTTAGGAAGAGTTTTTGAAAAGAGTTTTTAGCTATATTTTAGCCACATGTTATATATCATATTTATGGCATTTGGATTATTATGAAATGTGAAACAACTTTATCAAGAAATTTCATCTCAGATTACCTATTTGAGTTTGAATTTATTTGCATCAATAAATAAACTTTGCTCTGTTAGATGCATTATGTTTGTCCTGTTCATTAAAATAGTACCATAGTAATTTGCTTTAGAATAGAAATATCCAGGATCAACGGTCACATTTGTTTTAATATTTCACAAAATTCTTCTAAAGTAGATGTTATTAAAAGTTTCAGTGTGGAGAAACTGAATTAAAGAAAGACAAATTGCCAGAAGTTACACATAAAATCAGAAAGAGAGCCAGGAATCACATCTGTTCATTTTTGTCTTTTTTGCCATTTTTGTCACTTTTGGCATATTAAATAGATGATTACTCTTAAATAATATGTTTATTTTTAAATGTAATGATTATATAAATGAAAGGTCCCCTGGCCATTGCTTTGGTATTTTTGTAATTTATTTTTTTTCTTGAGTTGAAAAATATATGACTTTTCAAGAAACTTGGGATAGGAAATTTAAAGAATTTATTTTAAAAGTGAGTTAAAGGTTTCTAAAAGTTCTTAATATAACTGTGGTGTCATTAACAAAACATCTTCTTCTTACCATACACATCAGCTTTCCTTTTTTCCACTCAAGAGCTTCTCTTTCCAAACTTGTCTCATTGGCCACACCCCTTCATGTTACTTTCTTTCCCATTGCAAGTATGTTATTGTCACATTCAATATAATGAGAATTTTATCACACATTTTAATTGGAGATAGTAAAGTCAGTCCTGTCCAATAGAAGTTCCTGCATTGATGGAAATGGTTTATTCTTCTTTGGCCAATATTGTAGCCACTACCAAATGTGGTTACTGAACATTTGAAATGGGACTAGTGCAACAGAGGAAATGAATCTTTACCTTTATATCATTTTTTATTAACTTCAATCTAAATAGGCACACATGGCTAGTGGCTACCATATTGGTCTGCACAGATTTAGGTTATGAATTGGAAATAGTTTCCCTGCTTTCCTCCCCCAAACCTCCAAAGGGATAAGTTTCAGAAGGGCTAATACAGCGCAGGTCACATTTCAGTTCCTGTGGTGTAAGAGCTGAAAGATCTACCACCAACTTACAAAACAAATGAGACTTCCCACCTAATGTTGCCCAGGCTGTTCTCTTTTCTCTGTTTTCACTCTAGAGTTTTGGCTGGGTCTAAGAACCCACAGAATCAAAATAAGGCTGATTTCTCAGGATTCCCAGCTGGGAGTAGAAATAAAGATGGTCTAAGCACCAGATACTTTATGAAGCAGCCAGCACTTGTGAGACCCACAGCCAAATTTACAAGACGAGAAAGGAGACAGAAAGACGGAAGAAGAGAGTCAAAGAATAATACTTAGTAAACAGTTTTATTTTGCTACTTCTGAAAATTTTCTTTCATTTAGATTTGCCTGATATTCAAATAGGTTGAAAGAGTATCTTAGAGTAAACAGATTTTGGGGGTCGGGGAATTGGGAATGGGGAATTTATATGAGGAGAAAATATGGTAAAAAATTCAGAATTTTAAAGAGTTGCACAAAAAACAGTTGTTTTTGTTTCCTCTTCCAGCAGGCATGACTACTATTTTAACTTCCTGTAAATCATAAGACTTGAAATATAACACATTATATTCCAGTTTGAAACTATGTGAATTTCAAATTGCCTACTTTCTTAAATGTAATTACCCACTTATTTTACCTCTGAATCTGAAACAACTTAAATTTGTGGATTTCCCCAAACTATAAAAACTGTAGGTTTCTAAAAGGATTCAACTCACCACAGGAAATATCTTACCTCTTTGGAACATTAGCACCCATTATATCCTATTTTAGTACATGTATAGCAGTGAGTTAAATCTGACAGGTTTAAAAGAAATCATGCAGCAAAGATAGATCTTTTGTAAAAAAAAAAAAAAAAAGAAAAGAAACATCTTTTGAAGCCACTTTAATAATGAGCACCTTTTTCTTCAAACTCATTTATTGGAGTTTGAAGATCCAAGTAATGGAAATGGAGTTGTCTGCCATTATATAACATAAAGAATCCATAGGGGAATGTAGAGGGAAATCTCAAGCAAGGAAACCAGCCTCCTCTACTCTATCACCACCCAAATGAAAGAGGGGTATATTTAGTACATTTAATGAAGTCTAGTGGGCCAAAGACAAATACCTTATGCTGTATGCTCCATGTTCACTCTCATTGTTATATTAGGAATACCACATAATGAGCAAACTCTAAAACTGCCTAAAACAAAAATCAAGGGAAAAAAAGGAATGTTCTTCGAAAGAGATTGTAGAAAAGTCTCACAAATTTCAGTGACCACCTAACTTATCACTAGGGAGTTGACTGGTAGAGCTATTAATAATCAAGTGATCCTCTGGGCAAACCGAGACCTATGGCCTCCCTAAATCTGAGTCTCTCTTTCATGGTTCATTATTCACCTTTCCTGGTATACCTCCATTATCTAAATACTACCCACTCTTTAAGACATTTAATTCCCAAAGTCTCAATAATACTTTCCACAATTACTTCTACCCTCTTTGATTTCCCTCTCCTCTAACTTCTATAGTACTTGTAATCTGTCCCACACATATATCATTGACTACCATGTGTTATGTTAGTTCTATTTCTATAACTACATTGCAAGATCCTGAAATCAAGGGCTTTGCTCTCTATTTTATATCTTCCTAAAGTCCCACACACTCCCTTTCAAACAGATGCTCAACAAATAGTCCTGTAACGTGTAGTCCTCTGCACGTTATTTTCTGTACTGTGCAAGTGCCACTCATGTCTTGTTTCTCTGTGAGGTCTTCTCCAGTCTAAACAGAGGGAGGGAGCACCCCTCCTCTGATTGACTGTGGAGATCATTGACTTAAGCACTCAGTCATTTAATGATGCTTTGTTTTATCAATACTGATTTTTAAAAATGTAATGCACTATCTCATCCACCCGCTCACAGACTATGGGATCATCGCTATGCCTTACTCCTCCTCCTATCTGCAGTGTTCAGACTGCACTTACGTTTAACTAAGTTGATAAGACATTGGTTATTGGTCACCCACAGCAAATCACAGTGACTTTCCACTTTTCATCTCTATACAGCTCACAATGCAGCAGTCCCTAGCAAAGTCAGAGTAAGTAAAAAAGCACAAGTAACATAGAATCAACCTTATCTTGACTCTGTCATCTGACTCCTAGGTAAAGCAGAGAAATTCCAATCTGAGATTTCGGTCTGTGCAGAGATAAGCACAAACTGAAAAGTGCAAGGGAAGCAAGAAATTGTTCTAGATAGAATAATAGTTTTTCCTTTTTACCGCCTAATCTTGCTTCAGTGCAAGGTCTAAAGGAAATCCACCCAGTTTTTCAGTCTGACCTAGAATTGGGAATCTAGGTGGTCTAAGGAAAGCTCAGCCATGGCTCAGGCAAGCACAGTACAAAGTGGTGCTAAATGCTGATCCAAGCGAAACTCCAAGAAGGTACTGGGGAGAGGGACACAGCTTGGGCTGAACTAAGTGAGTGACGGTACTCAAGGACATTGAATTGGCTCTAGCTTCCCAAGGGAGAAGACTGGAAGGAGGTAAATTGGCAGTCAGGGAACCAGTCAAGCAAAGCTAGGGTGCAGGGTGGGCAAAGGATTAAGAGTAGAAGAGAGAAGAGGACGCAAATCTTCAAACAATAGACTCATTCATTGTCTATCGGTGAGGAGGCTTTACAATGTGCTTGGAGTCCAGGCCTCATGTCACTGCGGCTGCTGGGATTCTCCTGCACCTGTTCAGGTGAAGGTAAGAACCAGGATGGGCCTGGATACAGAGGAGGAGCCATCAATATCCCCAGCTAAGAAATATAAGAGACAAAAATGACTAAGAGACAGGAATGAAGAAACCTTGAGGGAACTCTATGGGCAGAGAATGAGTAAAGTTTCCCTATGAACATCTTTTAATAGATTAATGATCCAAGAAAGGATGAGATGAGAAGACATCTTTTGGAAAAGCCAGGTTAAACAAGCAGGTTTCTTTAAAAAAAAAAAAAAAAACTCTCATGTGCATTGTCGGTGTCCAGCATGGTTCTCTAAGGCAGTGAAATTCTCAAACAATTTTTTCCCTCAGAGTCTGTATAGAAATGACGCTTCAAGTATAGTGGAATGATGGATTTGATGGAAGATGGAATGATGATATGCCTGAAGCAGGATCCTTTTTCCTTGTCTCAGTATTGTCCATCTTATGCACTGCTTCCCAAAACTCATTAAGACTTTGGTAGGAAAATCTAGATTTACACACATACACTGAGGGTCTATTTGCCTAGGACTCAACGTATGATACAGATTATTGTTAGCTGATTAGGTAAAGAAGAAAATGTGAAAACACCAGCCAGGCATTATATGATTTATTAGCCTTCCCATTCATCTCAGTAGCTTTTCATACGGTTTTTCCTTTTTACTTCTATGTCTCTATATCACCTGGGGAAGCAATCTAAGATAGAATCTCCTTCAACAAAACAAGAGGGAAAAAATAAATAATGCCAAATGAAATAAGTTATATCAAGTTGTCCCAGTACGTAGTAAACTTGGGGGGATTGTTCCAGAATTAAGCTCCTAAGTAATTCTGTGGTAACCTCTCAATGAAGTTCTCAAAGATGTCTGAGAGGCTTTGGTAAAAAGAGTCATAGCCTTTCAGATATGAATTCCTTCCCAGCTCTATCGCTTATCACTTTGTGACCTTGTGCTGGTGCCAGAGGTATTGGTGGCAGGCAGCCCAAATGTCCCCTGCACAACTGAGGCACCTATACTCCAAGCTGTCACAACATAGGGTCCCAAAGGCTCTCAGATGAGTCCTTCCTGGAAATCACTGCTTCGCCCTGGGTTATGGCCCCTTCCCTGGCGCAGTTCACATCCAGTGAGTAGACAAAGCAAAGCATAGGTGCGAAGGCCAGGAGCTGGCTTCAAGTAGCGACAGCTCTGAGGAGCAGTCCCAGGCCCGAGCTCCTTGTAGCATCAGCTGAGCCCTGGGGTGCATTTGTATCTGCCCTCACTCTCCCACAGGTGTGTGGCCAATAAAGAAGTTATTCTCCAATCAACTTCTTACAGGTGGACTTCTCTCCCAGAGCTGTTTTCCGAAAGTGTCCAGATCACGACAACTGATTGATTGTCTTCGCTGGGCCTCAGCATCCGCCCTAGTCATATGAGAAGGATATCAGTTGCCAAATGGAATCACATTGAGCAGGTACTGTGTGCCAGGTTCCCTTCTAGGCAATTTTCATATATTATTTATTTAATCCCCAGCAACCTTATGATTCAGGCACTATTATTTCCTCCATTAAACAGATAAGGAAATCGATGCACAGAAATCATCTAATTTGCCCAAAGTCACAAGCCTGGTAAGTGGGGGTTCTGGGATCTTGAATCTAATCGATATGTCTTCAAAAACTGTACTCTTAACTCTTGTGCTTTATTGTGTTCCTTCACAGGGAAAATGGTTTAAGTAAATGAGAGTTTATAGCATATGTGTAGCATAGTGCTGGAAGAGAAGAGCTAATAAATGTTCCTTTTCTTCATTTCTGTGTAAAATACTAAGCACTTCAGGGATGTGTGGATGGCAGGGACTCTGGGATGACGTGATGTTTATAGGAAATCTGATCCTGACTACTAAGTGCCAGCACTGATTTTGCAAGGTTAGCTGGGAGCTCGTAGGAGGTACCCACTCTCTAGAGTCAGGCTACCTAGATTTCAAGCCTGGTTCCTCCGTCTGCCACTTCAATCTTCTGGGCTTCAGCCTTCTCATCTATTAAAAGGAAATATTAATGCTATCCAGCTTATAAAGTTGTGGTGAGGATCAAAGAATTTAATTAAAGAGTTTAGCAAATGGTCAAGCATACAACAAAAATTTATATATATAAGGACATGGAATTTATTAGTTAGGATTAGGTTTTGTCCATACAACTTTAAAACAATGACTATCTTTAACAAGATGGAGATTTATTTCTCTTTCTTGTCAAAGATATCCAGAGTTGGGAATCTTCCAAAGCCATGGACTACCGGCCTTGCTCTCAGCTCACAATCCAAGTGGTAAGGGCCTCAGCTGTCATATTTGCATTCCAAGTTGTTGGGTGGAAGAAGGAGCAAAGAAGGAGATTGCTCTTCCCTTTGAAAAGTGTACCTGTGGAAATACTCTGCCCATAACTTATTGGCCGTAAATTGGTAAGATGCCCTATCTGGCATTTATGGAAGACTGAAAACATAGACCTTTATTTCATACAGCAATGTGTCAACCAAAACAGGATTCTGTTACTGAGGAAGATAAAGCAGTCCAAGACGCCAGCAGCCATCAAGCAGTCTCCACTGCTTTCAAGCATCCATTAAGTAATGTTATAATATTCTTCTGTTTGCAGGTAAGGATAAAGGCAAATCATCATTTTTAGTTATTTCAGATATCCAATGGCAGTTCATTTTAAGGTTGAGAGTTTCCATTCTAAACCTCAATATTTTAATTCATTTTTTGTAAGTACGCTTAGTTGTTGCCAATCAAAATTTGGACTGACAAGCTTGCTGTAAGAAAGGTATTTTAAAATCATAAAGTAGAAAATGGTAACCCATGCTAGCTCTTGCAGGTGTTCCATAAATAAAACATGAACCAAAGGAAAATAAATATTGATTAAAGAAATCCAGAGCTTAAGATAGAGCACAAAAGTTTGTTATATAAATATATTGTCATGATGTTGATTGGAAATGGATCATATGGAAAGCAGTTAAACCGGGCTGTTGAACGGTCAGGACTAGCACTTATTGACATCCAGCATTAACAGCTCAGAGATGAGTGATCATCCACAACCTTCTCATTATGTATAATTCTCAGGAAATAATTGCCTTGAAATCACTCAGGAAATTTACAATAAAAAAGAAGTCCCTATTCTTGTTACTCAACTTTCTCTCTCCTCATCCCAACTACATGTAACATTTCAAACCACAACAATTTTAACCAATAGAAAAACAATGAACAATGGCATTCAAATCAAACTCCTTATTTGTAAGAAGAAAGAAATCACCACATGAAAAGGAGCATGTCACTGTAATGAGAGGAACTGAACTTTTTTTCCCTATTCTAAGAATGTGTTAGAGAGAAACCACCCACATCTTTCCGTAGGATTTTTAACCTGACTTCACCGCAAAGCCAGCCAGTCAAAATAAGAAAGTTACAGGAACGTGATTTTCAGCTCCACCACAAATCTGGACAAATGAATGTTATTTTAAATTCATTATCTCATCTGAGTTAGACAAGGATTACCTAATAGGAAATTAACAAACGATTGGGTCTTTTGTGGCCGAGGATCTGTTATTGTCAGGGGTGGAGCTTGCGAAATACATATGGAGTTAAATAGCCAAAGTTTAATAGCAAATTTATGGGTTCTGGTTCACTCCATGAGAATCCAAAGAAAACAGTTTGGGTGGAGAAATCACCCTCAACCACAGTGGCAGACTTTTCAAATTAAAATAAAATGAAAATGGTAAAAAAAACAAATATGAGTCTTTGATTTTTCTGAGGAGCCATAGGCCTTCACTCCACATAAAATAAAAACTACACGGTGATCAACTTAGAACTCCATCTTTGCAAACAGCTGATCATCTGCACTTTGGGATAAGAATGAGGCCCTCAAACAATTAACACCCAGCAGTTTGCAAGACTCCTTTGTGTTTTTTGTAATTGAATTGGAGAGACTTGTTAATTGTTATCCTGCAACCTCTACTGCCCTCCACTTAGTAATCAGCTGAACAAAAGCAGTTTGTTTCCATCATATTATAACATAGATACAGGTTTTATTTCATTGAACTTCAGTTGAAGTTTAATTTGTAGGAAAAGCATAATAATGTTCTTAGAATTCTTCCAATTAAAAAAAATGTTAATATGTTAAACCCTATAAAAAATTTCCAAACCCAAAAGATAGTCTTTTTTATTTTCTCACTGCATTTCTATCTCTATCATGTCTAGCTCTCCTTCTCTCAATGTGTCTATGCCTCTCCCTCCCTCCCTCTTTCCCCGCCCCAACTGTCTGCTACAAGGGAATACAAAGTAAATAGCACAGTCTTTGAAGTACAAAAACAAAGTCGCTGGTAGTAATATTTTGAGGATGCTCTTGCATAGTTTGTAACAAATGTTTCACGACAATGCAAAGTATTGGTGGAGGAGTGATGCATGAGTCCCCTGTGTGATGTTTTGTATGTTTATTTTGTAAGTTCACAATCTTTACTATAAACTTATTGTTTATGTATGTTCATGTATGAATGATACACTTCAATAAAATTTTTTTTTTAATTTAAAAATAAAATAAATAAAAAATTCACACGCTCACTAGTTGCTACTGACTCTTCCTGGGTCTCATCTTCTTCACTTTAAAAATGAGGTTAATAGCATCCATTTCAAAATTATGTTTAAAATTAAGGAACACAAGATTTGCTGTTAGAAAGACCCAGATTAAACCAGCACTGGCCTCTCTGAGCCTCACCGTCTCATTTATTTTTAGACTGGTAATGAGATAATAGGTTAAATCATTTTGCACAAGGTCTGGCATATAGAGAATTATCCATCACCACCATTCTCAGGCCTATTGCTGTGACCTTGATATTCCCAGTTCCCCAAATCACCTTCACAGGCTTCCCAAGAGTACACTGCTGTTGGAATAAGAATTAGACGCTGACTATCCCACAGTTCTCAGGACGTTTGCACAGTATCCTTTGTTACAGAGTTTTTCACCCATGTGCCTCCATCAAACCTTCTGAACGTCATCCCTGGTCTGCATTCTCCTGGTCTCAGTTGTCCAATTGACTTACCAGCCACTGCTCTTATCCACATTTTTCTATATAAGGTGACGATGGAGGGCAACAATCTCATTCAAAGAAAGGACTTTATTAAAGCTGCATTTGTCATTACTTAGTTGTTTTTATTAGAATAATCCAAGATTCTCTAAGAGTGCACTGAGCAAGGCAGTTCTTTCTTGTTCTGGACTGACTTCAAGTATTAAACCTGTCCTTTGAAATGTTAATTTCAATTACACTTCTTTCCCTCAGATCTATTGATTCTTTACAATTCTCCTTTCCTTTCTGTCAGATAATTTTCTTTCTCTATGATTTATATTCTTTATTTTTCTTTAACAAATATGAACATTTTATTTCATAATGTTTTATGTGATTTTAATATCTTTATTTTTTATAATCCTTCTATATGTTTTTCCTGCTGACTCTTCCTCATGGTACTTAACTTCCTTGTTATTTTATTAATGAGACTATTTTAGAAGTAGTTGATTAATCTTTGGTAGTAATGTACAACAAGGATTGTACAATTACCCCTCAAATGTGGTTTTGGGTTTGTTTCTAAGGAGCATCCTCTGGATTTCAGCAATTCAGAACATATCTGGCAATTCCAGGAAGTAAGATAGCAGGCACTTAATGTAAATATGATCTCCATGTCAACTCTTGATGCAGGCCTGGTGGTTCAGTAGATGAGGTCCTGCTGTGGCGGCCATTTTTAAGAAGGATTCTCAGTTCTAGTTCCTCACCTCCTCAGGCTCAAAATAATATTTCTTCTCTTTTCATTTTTTAAAAAATTTCAGGTGCTAGAAGTAAGGGTTTTTAATAGTATAACCCCTCAATATCTATCAGCTCATAAAATTAAAATTTCTTCATTTGTGTATACTTGGCATATCAAAGCTTTTCCCGCAACATTTTTGTGTCCTATCTGAAGTAATTAAGTTTTGTCTTTGCTGATACCACCATTTTGTCAAACTGGAACTCTATTTGATCCTACAGAACAACCATTTATTGTTGTCTATTATGCAAAATAAATAATAGATGAATTCTCTCTTCACAGGGGAAACGGAAAATTTCCCCTGATTATGAACTATATATGATGGAACTTTAGGGAAAAAACTGAAATGGCACAAAGAAAGAAGTCATTACCTGGGCTTGGCAGGGTTGGAGAAGGTTTCACTGCAGAGAAGTGATTCAAGGATGATAGGGGACACAGAGGGTAGGAGGACATTCTCTAAAGGAGTAGAATGGGGAGCTTCAGGATGCAGTATCAGCATAGAGGTATGAGTGGAAATCATGAGATCAGTAAATATACTGAAGCAGAAAGTATGATAGAAAAATAAAACATATGGATAGTGAGTGATGCCAATTAAGAAAATGCAGAAGGAACAACTACCAGCTAAAGCTCAAAGTGGAAGAAGAAAAGGCAATGGCTTGGAACCTAGGAGAAACAAGTTGAACAAAGAACCATCAAAAAACCCCCTCATGTTCTGTGGTTTAAACAAAAGCCTCTGTAGAAAATGAAACTCCAAATTTGAGGGGAAGTACGGGCAAAAGAAAGTCTTTGTGGATACTAACCTTGAAATAAACTTTCCTATTTAAGCAAAACATCTTTAAATCTTCTATCCTCAGTAGATTTTGTTTCGATCCTTTCATAACATCAATCTTACAAAGTTTAACTAGAATGGATACTAAATGAATAAAACAGAAATCTGAATTGCAGCATAAATAATATCACAAATTCATCTACTGGATGAACATTTCTATAATCTTTTATTTTGCTTTCTATAAGGTAGAAATAAACTCACTTTTATTTCATAGGATCCAGAATCATCCAAATATCACTGTGAGTGGTGGACCCTGGAAGGAAGAAACTAAACATTCATCTCCTAAAACAGAAAGATGCCTATAGGGTCCCTTAAAAATCCTAAAGAGAAATGTTTCCCCTTACCTTCAGAATTCCATGGGCTTCTATTATAAGGTAGATTCTCTTTGATCCCCTAAAGATTTTCAATAAGCCCAAGAATTTGTCATTCTAAACCCCAAAGGGCATTTTGCTTCTTAATTCTCTGCACGGTACTACAAATTAATTCAACGAATTGACTGCTACACCCTTAAGAACTGAGTAATAAACTCTCTTATCCATTAAGGCTTTTAGACAGTGAAAGTTCCCCCAAAGCACCAAAGGGAAATTATTGTAAATCTGCCTAGACAGAGCATTCAGCATAGAGAAAATTTAATCCTCAAAGCTTACTCAGAGATGAAAAATAGCCCTTCTGAGAAGAATAGCCTCTCTGAGAATGTGGGCCCAACATATAGCACCCACATTACAGTACACTCCATCTGACAAGGGAGCATAATTTTTGAAACCAAGATTCTCCCTGAAGACGCATTATCTATGGTTCCCTTCCAGTGGTGCTTAAGACATAGTAGGTACTAGATAAATATTTATTGGCTGGAAGAAGGCATGAATACTTGAGTGAATTAAATACCTAGTTCAAAAATTTAATTTAAAGATATGGAAACTGAGGCTCAGAGAAATTAGTGGTACAACTGAGACTAGGGCAAATGTAGGTCTCCAATTTAACTTTATAGTAGCCTGCTTTAAATAAAGGGCAATGATTTCTCTGGTGAAGCAGAATTGAATTCACCATATTCTGAGCTTAGCTCACTCAGTCTCAAACCTTAGCATGCATGAGAATTACCTGACAAGCTAGTTAAAATTCAGTCACTGCTTTCATATCCAGAGCTTCTGATTCAGTGATTCTTATTTGTAATCCAGGCAGACAGTTTTTAATTAACCTTCCAGATGATTCTGACATACATGGTCCTAGACTACATTAACTATATCAGAGATACATTCGCTAAGTTAAACAAGTCACTGTACTGTATATCCATAATGAAAAGTTTCACCCATACATTATTAGAGAAAATGTGTCTGTTTTCAGTCTTGTGGCAGTTGTACCTGCTTGCCATTAGTCATTGCATACAGAACTCTTTAGGTGAACTTGCTGCCTCTTTAAGCAATTTAAGCATCCATCCAGATATCAATGACTGTTTTGCCCTAGGCAGTGGTTCCAAATCATTTTATAGTTCCCAAGTTCCTGAAAAACATAATAAGTTCACATCGCTTAGTGACGCCTTCCTGCAGTAAAGCTAAAATAAGGATTGTCAGTCATAGGAGAATCTTGGGATGTGGGGAAGGAGTCATTTGGAAGAACATTAGAATAAATTTTTAGGTCCATTAAAAATTTCCTTGGATTTTTGTTCTAAACTAGTCATTAGCATATGTTTTTGATATTTGCAGGAGTTCTCTTACTTTTAAGCTTTTCCACTCTCTCCTCAATGCCCTGCTTAAATTATGCATCCTTGATGAAATCATTCTACCTTTTGTTCTCTGTAGCACTTTGTCCTAAAGTCTCTACAACATAGCCTATATTGGAATTTTTTTGTTTATGCAGACACTTCCTCATGGACCACAGCAGAAATCATGTCTTATTCATCTTCATATCTTCAGCTTTTAGCACCAAGCCTGGCCCAGAATAGGCACTTGGCAAATATTTATGGGACAAAGGAAGGAAGGAAGGCGCTCACTAATACTCTGGTACTAACCTTAAGAAATCTCTGTCTCTTCTTTTGGTCAATAGACAAAGATAAAGATAACTGGAAGGAAGATTTTCCTTAACCTAGTCATCAAGAACTTTGTATTCTGTTAAACCTAAGTACTTACATGTCTTTTCCATATCTTCAATTTAAAATATTATATTTTGTAAAACTATAACAACTTTGAGTTACAGCAACGAAGTGTACTTTTGATAAATTACATATTTTTTATGATCCAAAGCACCCAGCATATAATGTTATTTAGTAAAGAAATATTGTTTCCAAGCTCTACTTTTAAAAAACTGAGATCTGGGAACATTATTTTTGTGATATTTCAGAACAACAAGAAGCCTTCTCAAACTCATACAATTGTGGGCACTTTTCTCCCCACCATGTAAGAACACTGCAAATTTGTTTGTATTGATTAAAGTCTGCAAAGAAAACACATTTATTTAGATTGATTGGTGAAACTGGCTGCAGTAATGGAATACTGTACTACTCGTTTCAGTATTGGGCCCTGAAAATCAATTACAGGGCACTGAGGCCATTATTTTTCTTTTGTAAATAAAAGTTCTTTAAATTCCAGAACATATCTTCTATGTTAGAGATGGCAGGACAAGGCACTGCATTTAAAAAGACCATTTGCCCATTCAGATGAAATGAATACCATGAAATTAATATTGGTTCATTCTGAATTTTCCAGTTCTGCCCAAATGAATGCATCATTTTAGGAGAAAAACAAAAAACAAGATCTATGTTTACTAAGGCAATTTAGATACCAATCCTTAAAATCAGAGTTTAGCTGAAGTCATTTCAAAGAAAATCTAAATTCTAAGAAATATCTTAGTCCAAATGTTTTAAACCTAGAAAAGATTCTTCCCTTATTGTGTGCCTCTTGGCTGCAATGAAAGAATGTTATGGTCTTGTGGAATTTCCAGTTATAGCCACTTAGAGTCTGACCAACCTTCCATCACACAGGTTTCAGTAGTATTTACTAGGTTCTTTCAAAACAGATCTGTCCTTTTTCTGGAGAGATCACTTACAATTACATCCAATGAACGATGCTTTGACTTTATTTTTAAAATAAAGAGGAAGTTTAGGTCAAGATTAAATCTTTCACTCACTATGAAATCTCCACCCAAAATGGCCTCTTAAATCTAAGTTCTAGGCCAGTCTTTAATAAACTTCCTGAGGGGATGATTTGAAGTCCTTGGATTTTCCCTCAAAAAAAAGGGTGGAAGGAATTTCATTGTAAAAATCAGGCTGGAAAACCCAACATTAACTCTTCAAAACCTGTGGACACATTAACAACATAAACAGCTGATTCTTAATTAGGTTCAAAAAAATCTCAAAAAGCAATCATGTATTTGGAAAAAGGGTTTTGCATAGTGCTTCCACCTATTAGAGTTAACACCAAAAGGAGTGATAATTGGGAACAAAAGTTATAGTTTTACTTAGTATCTGAATTATATTTTTTCTTGATGAGTATGTGTGAGGGGACCACATAACATATATATTTACAGAGCCTGGAATTTTACAATGCAGTGCCACTTACCGTTTAATCCTGACAACAATTTTTTGACACAAGTAAAACAAGATTTACACTTCTTGGGGAAGTCTCTTAATCTCCTTTTCTTCTTTTATAAGATGGGAAAAATAAATAGTACCTGCTCTACCTAAACCTTTGGATTCTGGAGAAGAAAAGGCAATCCATTATTGCTGAAATAAGCAAACAAAAAAATTAGAAACTAATGTACATTCTTGTCATCAGTGTAAGGAGAACATTAGGGTTTTAAAATATCAAGGAAAAAAGAAACAAAACTCCAGATACTGTAGAGTTAAAACTATTAGAGAAATCAAAACAAAAATTAGTTATTGTGTGTGTGTGTTTATATATATAATATACATTATACACATATAATATATAAGGGTTTTATGTTGCTTATGGTCATGTTTCACAGCCTGGAGAATGCTAAAATAATATTTGCATTATGCTTAGGTTTGCATCTTGAGAAAGAATGGAATAAATGAATGAAGAAATGCATATTACCATCTATCTAAAAGAAGGACCAAGTAGATCAAGTGAAAGACTCTGTACTGAATCATACAGAAAGCCTCAACAAAGTTTAAAGGATTAAAATCATGCAGAACGCATTCTCTAATCCCAATAGAAGTTAGCTTAGAAATGAAAAACAAAAAGTTAGCTATAAAATAACCAAATGTTTGAAAATTAATTAACCATTGTAAAACAGGCAATTATGATATAAATTAGAAATATTATTAACTGAATGGTAATGAAAACACAACACATAAAAACATGTGAGAAGGAACTAACACTCCACCAAAAGGCAACATCATAGCTTTAAATGCACATATTTGAAAAAAAAAGTTGAAAATGAATTATTTGAATATCCATGTAGAGAAATAAGAAAAATAGCAAGGTATTTGTAGCATATATATATATGTGCATATTGCATACATATGTAATATTACATAAATCATAAGAACAAGAGAGACATACCAATTGAAAAGCAAAAGAAAAGATAAATAAGCACTTTAAAATATGTATATAAACAGATGGCTAACAAACAAGAAAAAGGTTTAAACTCATTAGCACTTTGGAAAATGAAAATTGAAACCACAATGGGGTACAGACACACAACCACTAGAATAACTGTGATTCAAAGGCCAATGATACCAGTGTTGATGATGATGTGGAAAAACTGGAAACTTCTTATATTGTAGGTACGACAAAAATATTCGCTAATATCGACTATAAGGGAACAATTCAGGACATGCCACAATCTCTTTTTTCTCCTGGACAGGGATTCCTAAACACTTCCAGATCATAGCACACACAGAAAATAATATTTCTGTGGCATGCTAGAGAAAACTAAGGAGGCTTTTTGTGGCCTGGCACCATCAAATTTGCCACCACGGAACCCTGGGATGTGATATAGTCAAAGTCCAGGACATTTTTATCTAAGCATAGCAATGTGCCAGTATATACATTTTGGGAAGTTCTGTTTTGGGTGACTAAATTTTAATCAGAAGACAGAGAAAATGTATATATTTCTATAACACAGAGATAGAATTATTTATATAATCACAAATGTTAAATCCTCAAGCAGTGTGCTGCATAAGAAGAGGGATTAACCTCTAAGGATAGAACTGTAGGAGAAAAAGGTCAACAGAGTTGGTGAGAGTTGAGTTGTCTGCCTTCCTTAAAAATTGCATAAAAAGTAATCCACTTAAATTTATGCCATCAAAAATTTCAGTGTGACTATCATTATTTTAAAATCTATTTCAAAACGTCAGTGAGATAAGGCATGATATACATTTGTGTTTAAAATAGTTTTGGCTTCCCTTGTGGGAAGCTGCTGTTTGACATACTTTCCCCTATTTCTTTCACTAAGAAAGATCATTATATCTAATGTTCCCTGACCATTAGATTTAAAAGAAACACAAGAAAACTGAAAGGTAGAGGGAAAAAAAAGGCAAACATCTAGAGACCTTGGGGCTCAAGGAACAACATGGTCAGGAGCTCCCTGGGCTTCCTTCTAACCTTTCATATTGCAGATTTGGAGCAGAACAACCATGTAACTACAAAATGCCATAGACAAAGAAAACAACAACAACAACAACAAAACACCAGCAAAAGCCTTCTTTTTCTAGCCAAAGGACCAGGAAAGAAATTAGGTTAAAAAAAAGCTGTCGCTCTACCTTCACAGTGGTAGCGAAAGGCAAGTGATGAGTGTAGACTTCCACCATAGTGAGGTTGTAATAAGGTACCTCAGTGTACTCTTTCAGGATGAGGTCAGAGAAGGCTAAGTGAAGAGCTGGTTCTTTCATCTCCACTGGTCAGTAATGAGGGTAATCTACTTCTCACCAACCTTCTATACAGTGGCAAACCTGGCGTTCTACTCTCACCATGCAGTAAGGACATACCCACCTGCTCCTGTTGGGTTGTTATCAGAGGAAGGAGGTCCTAGTGGACCATTGTCTAGTCCTAAGGAGGCTGTCCCCTTGCAAAGTCAACGGAGATAACATGGGGGGTGGAATTCCCACCCCTGCCCAGCAGTAAGGAGGAGCCCTACTTTTGAGTGTCAGCAAAAACTGAGGGAACCTGGACTTCTACTTGCACCGGAGTAAGACAGCAGCATTCTCACTTTCTCCTGCCAGAATAGTGTCAGTAAAAGCTAATTAAAGCAAAGCATTTAAATAAAAGATCCAGAGTCTCAGAACATAATACTCGAAAACCCAGGTTTCAATAAAAAATCACTTGCCAGACCAAGCATTGAATCATGTCCTCACAAAAGGCATGTTCAGGCCCCTGCTCCTGTGGGGTGAACCCATCTATAAATAGGACCTTTGATGTTATCCACTAAAGTGTGTCCAAACTGATGGAGGGTGGGTTTTGATCCAAAATGGCTTAAGTCCTTATAAGCAAAGGAAACTGGGCACAAGAGAAGGAGCCATGGGAAACAGCCAGAAATTAGAGGTCGGTGGAACCCAGAAGAGAAAGGAGACTTTCTATCTCTACTTCAGTCAGTCAGCCTCTCCTGGGGAATTCACTGAAGCTTTCATTGGAGCTCCCAACCTGCAGCCTGCTTTAAAGAATTCAGACTTGCCAGTCACCAGAGTTGCAGGAGCCAATCCCTGTAATAAATCTCACAATATTTATATCATTTCTGTCTCTCTGGAGAACCTGACTAATACACCAAGTAACAGGAATATCTTAAACTGAATGAAAAATGTCAACACCAAGATGGGAGAGATAAATTATCTGAAAAATATTTTTAAAAATGAAATAATAAATGTATATTGCTTTAAACCATAAAATGACCTACCTTACTTTTTCCTACTGTATAGCATTTCCTTCTATGCATGTACCATGGTGGATATTTTAAAGTTTCCTATTGATGAACTTTGATTATATGTGCACCTTTAAACATAGGTACAAATATAACTGTGGAGTTAATGCCCAATAGAAAGATCCTGCATTAAATATATGTCCACTAATTTATTAATACATTGCCAACTTACTCTACCCAAAATATATATCATTTTATAGTTCCTCCAACAATATATGAGAATTCCTTTCACTCCAATTAACAACTTATTGTTATTGTTTCTATCTAGCAAAATACTAATACGATATCTAAAATTTTACTCCTTTTTACATTACTAGTATTGTAATGAAGTTTCAATATAAAATTAGAGGGTTATTATCTAAATCACACTTTATCAACAGGTTAATAGGTTGATTTTTCAAATTATCTGCCTAAGATAATGGTTACATTCAATCAAAGCTCTGAAAGTTAGCAACATGACTTGACTCATGTAAGTTTTCTGTTCTTATAAGATTTGGCTAAATCTATATGGTCGACTGAAGCACTGGCTTCAACAAGGAACTGTATTTTTTAAATTAAACTCATGTCATCTTTTATAATACTGTGGGTAGAAATATACATGCTAAAAAATATAACTGAAGAATACACTTTTAAGGCACATTTTCCCCAAAGATGTACAAAAATCCAATATATTTTCAATGAACCTGTCTGTTAACTTCCCAGAGCAAGACAGGGCAGAAAAGCTTTGGATAAAAGCCCAGAATCATTAAGATGACAAGACTCATGAGTGTCAAAATAACACTTGATGCAACATACCAATGTGCACAGAGAACTTATTACTCATTTTAGAGTTTTTGTGTGTTTTTTTTCTTCCATAAAACCATAGCAGAGCTTTAGTGCAGGCTCAAAAGATTTAAAGTCAGAAAATACTTACATCTGATATATGGTACTATCTCAGGAAAATATGAGTCACACTTAAAAAAAGAGGGAAGATTATAAATTTCAGTTTTAAATATACTTTAATGTGGTCTAAATAGACGATCAAATAAAATAAACAATTTCAGAACTCATGGAGCCTTAATATAAACAGAGTTCTATAACATTCAGGATAACCTTTAAAAAACATTGCCTCTGTTACCATTACAAAAGTACTACCATAATGCCATCTATAATTCTCAAAAATGAGGCTATAGTTCATGTTCTAGTATTAATTCATAATGTTCAAGTAAACTACAAAAATTGTTAAAAAGACAATAAGAAAAAAATGTGAACACCTGAATTCTATGGATTCAATTAAATTATTAATCAAGATCTATAAAATTTAAAATGCTATAAAGGATTTAGAATTGTGCTATAATTTATATTTGTTCACAGTTAACATGCTCAAATCCCTTCAATAGGAATCTTCATATATTATTGATTTAAAAAGCTAACAAAGATTGAAAAATTGGGACAGACTAGATTTTTTAAAATTTTTGCTATCGAAATATGTAGAGAATATGGAAAAGATATAACAAACTTTCAGAAATGCGGCAGATGAGCCACAGCAGGAAATCCCCATATCAATTCAAGCACATTGAAATGAAGCAACAAAAGGATATTGAAGTAACTCCAACAACAACAACAAAAAATGAGTATATCGTGAACTTAAAAAAAGAAAAGAAACTCTCCACAAACCAGAGACTCAAAATCAGAGGTGCACAAGTAGGCTAAAGCTGAGGAATATAGGAGAATACACATAAGGGACAGAATTTAATAGCTGCAGACTGGATTTCAACCCTCACAGGGAAAGAGGAATGTGTGCCACAGATCCTTCCACAGAGGTACCTGTGGGAGCCTAGAAGTTACAAGGCTTCCTTCTCTGTACATTGAGAACTAGAAAAATTCCACCCCCAGAAAATGGGAGACATACAAACACTTTACATTCTGCCTACTTTCATGAAACATGCCTGTTCCTATTTGTACTCCCATTTATACATTGCCGATGGGAATGGGCAGAAGAGGTTCAGTTCCTTCACCAAGCGAGTACTTTGGGTCATGTCCCTTGAGTGAGTGAGTGCTAGTATAGAAGAAGATGCCATAGATTCCTGGGTGTACAGAGGCATGTACTACGGTACGGGCTATTACTATCCCTCAGAATATGTTGTTCTCTCCTATATTTTTGGTGATAGAAATCTAACCCTGTATGTTTTGGTTATGCACATGATTTCTGGCTAAAGATACACGTCACAGCTGCTTTTGCAGCTGGTTGTGATCATATGAGCAGATTTTAGGCAAGAATTATGAAGATGCCATGCCTTCTCTTTATGCTATCTTATTCCCTTCTTTTGGTTTAAAATGAAGAGCTGATGCTTAACCCATCTAGACAAGGTCAATGGAAGCAACTGCCTTAGATTCAAAATTGGATAAAGAAAGTGTTGAACCTGATAGAGTTGCCCTTCAGCCTAGGTCACTAGATGACCGTGTGGAGTCAAGTGTGCTCATTATCACTGAATTATTAGGTGATAGAGAAATTAAGTTTTATCTCATGAAAACTAGTGTTTGGGGGTCTCTTTGTTATAGCTACTTAGCCTATACACTCGCTAATACAGAGAGGAAAGATTATGGGAATGTGATAAAATAACAATAGCAATAATACTACAGAATAATGATAATGGGCCATGGACTGAGTTTGCTTAACTGAAACCTCTGATCTTGAGGTCTAAAAAAAAAAAAACAAAAAAACTTAGTACATAATTTTCTGTGGTTTTATAATAAGAAAGAAAATTACAGGCCTATATTTTGGAATAAATACAATAAAAGTAGTACATGACTGCTATGCAAAAAAGAATACAATCTAGGAAATGTTCATTAAAAGCCCAATTGAGTTACTGGTCCTATTATATTTTAATATTATTGATGTCAGACTGACAAAATTTAAATAATTTGACAATAGTTATTTTGGAACTATAGGCAGTTTTCTAGAATGTTGGCCAGAGGAAAAAGGAAATCTCTAGTGAAAGTGAAGATATTCATAACCTACGTAGCAGTTTGATATGGTTATAAATTCCAAAAATAGATATTGGATTATGTTTGTAATCTGCTCTGTACATGGGCATAATTGAGTTATGGTTAGGGCTTTTAATGTTGGAGTTTTGATGTTGGAGTTTGATGCTGAAGTCTTAAGCTGGAGCCCTGGGGAGAGAAAGTTGTTTACCTGATAGGTTACAGCTGGCCTTGTGGAGAGAGGCAAAGCCTAGAGAGCCTCATAGTCTAGAGCAGACCTTGTTGAGAAACCAGAGGAACTGAGACCAGAGGAACCTGGGAAGCCTGAACCCTCACAGATATTGGCAGCCATTCTTGCTTGAATATGTGAAAATAGACTTTGGTGAGGGAAGCAACTTATGCTTTATGGCCTGGTGTCTGTAAGCTCCTACCCCAAATAAATAACCTTTATAAAAATCAACCAATTTCTGGTATTTTGCATCAACACCCCTTTGGCTGACTAATATATCCTATGAGTCAGATATTCAGCTCTTTTACCTTCCAGAGACTCTCATAATACATAACCTATAAAGAGACATGTATGCGAATATACATAGCAGCATTATTTAAAATAGAAATTTTGCAAAGACCTAAATGTTCCTGTGAAAGAACTGAATAAATTATGTTAAAGTGATACAATTAAATGGAATGGAGCAGCAGTTTTAATGATAAATATGTAGATACTAAAAGTATAAATAAATGAAAGACATTATGGTATCAAATTTAATATATTCACTCTCTCATCAGTGGTGGGGTCAAGAGGAAAAAGAGATAATAACAACTGTGGTACACAGGTATATTTTACAAAATAATTTAATTTTATAAATAAATAATAATGATGGTGCCACCTATTAAAACTTGTAGAATACACTTTAAATAGTGCTTAAATGACAAAAATTCAGTAGTCTTAAAAAATTTTTTAATGACTGAAACTGAATGAATAATTTCATGACAGAAATTAGAAAAATCTCAACAAAATATAAAACATATGGAAAATAAAAGGAAGAAAATAGATAAAGGCTAAAAATGGAAAATTGATAAAATCAATAAAATGAAGAACTACTTATTTGAAAACATTTTTAAAAAGATGAATGTTTAGTCAGAGTTCAAAAAATAAAAAGAGAAAGCACCGAAAACATATTTGGAACAGAAGTAGGAATCATAATGCAGAATAAAGTATAGATTAAAGTATTAAAATATAATAATATTAGCTATTTTAATCCAGTAAACATTTAAAGAAATAAATTTAAATATTGGGGAAAAAGAAGTTTCAAAACAAACTCAAGAAAAAAAAGATTTATCAATTAAAAAGTATACATGCTACAACATTGATGAATGCCAAAAACATTTTGCTAAGTGAAGAAGTCAGACACAAAAGGCCACATTTTTTTTGTGATTTCATTATGTGGAAATAGAGAATAGACTAGCCATCCCTTGAAGTCGAGGATGGCAACAAGAAATGACTACAAATGGACACAGGGATATTTTTGATATGATCAACATGCCCCAAACTATCTTCTCTGTGTGTTAAGTACACTAGGTCAATAACCAGTATATCACATCTCTTTTCTAGAGAGCTAAATTAGTCAATAGGCTATACAAAGAAAGATTGAGAAGAACTACCTTTTTCTGCAAGTCAAATCATTGCTTAAACTGAAAGTTCAAAATAATCTATAGAAAAAAATACTAAAACAATTAAGAGAATAGGATATGGGCTAGAAGATTGCTAATGCAAAAATCAATAATGTCTTTATATGCCAACAATACCACTTTCAAAATAGAGTAAAACATATCACTTATATTATTAAAAAATTAAGATACCTCAGATTGGGAATACTAATAAATAATCCATTATTTGGGAAATGTATGAAAGAAACTGCAATATATTCAAATGATATAACACTATTTGGCAGTTAATTTGAATTAAATATATATATATATTATATATTTATATACACACATATATATATTACCATCGATACATACATGAGAGGGAGAAAGACAGTTTAGAGGGAGAGGGGATACTGGTTGCCTTCATAGAAGCAATGAAAGTAATGGGCTCAAAAGAGGAATAAGAAATGCCTTTAACTTTGTCTATAATGCTCTTTATAATTTGTCCATAATAATGGAAATTAAGAAATATTTAAATGCTTATTTTTGGAAGAGCCTGCACAGATAACTGTAACAGTAGCCTCTTTTCTTTTTTGTACTTCTTACACTTTTCAAAATTCAAAACAATTTGTAAAGGAAAGGTGGCAGTTTGAATTTGGTGAATGACAAAAGGAGAAGGATTATTTTGTGAAATAATCCATTCTGGTGGGTGTGAGACCCTTTGAACTACTTCAGTGAGATGTGATTCTGGTTAAGTCTTTGCCCTTCTGCTGGGTCACAGATAAAGGAAGCCACCATATTTTATCCTGCTATGTTTGAGGAAAAACAAGTTTCTCTGATAGCTGAGTTCTGAGGAGAGAAGCACCTGAGAGGCTCAAAGACCTGAGGTGCAGGGAGAAATGAGCCATATGCTCAATAGCTTGCAGCTGAATTCGGAAGAATGTGGAGACACCAAGATGATAAAGGAGCCTAGAAAGAGACAAGCCCTATTCCTGGTTGCCCTTAGCTGAGCTCAAATCTCAGCACAGATGTGTGGCCATCTTGCTTCAACACGTAGCAGCTGACTGGTGAGAAAGCACCTCTTATGTTACCTTGACTGGGACTCTCCACTGCCTTAGAACCATAAGCTTTTACCCCAAATAAATCTGCCATATAAAAGCCAACCTGTGTATGGCATTTTGCAGCAGCCATTTGGCAAACTAAGAAAGGAAATAAGAGGGAAAATTATAGGCACAAAAATTCTTATATGAAGCATACATGAGTTATCTCTTTTGAATAAATTATATTTCCACTTTACAAATATAGTTATAAGTATCATTATAGTCTAAAATATAAAAAGAGCTATTTAAAATTAGCATTTAAAGTCCTTAATTAATTATGTTTCATCTCCTTAATATAAATTTCATAATTTTATCTTTTTTGTGATTGAGGAGCTCTTGTTCACTTCAGAGCAGTTTTTATCCCTTTCTGTAAAATTTGAGCTCATACTGATTTTATTCATTAGAGAAGTTGTAGATATACAAAAAGTCATAGAGAAAATACAGGGTTCTTATATATCCCTTCAAATAGAGTTTTCCTTACTATTAACATTTCGTACTATTGTGGCACCTTTGTTACAATTGATGAAACAATATTACTATAACTATACTGTTAACTATAGTGCATAGTTTACATTAGGGTTCATTGTATTGTACAATTCTATGTTGTTTTAAAATTTTTATTCTAGTATTGACTTTTTAATTATATTTATATTTGCACTCCATATCCACCAAATATACATACCTCTTTCCTCTTCATCCCCTCCCAGGTAGCCTCTAATCTATATTCTATTTCTATTTCTAGACATCTTTTATAAATGACATCACAAAATATTTGTCCTCATGTGTCTTGCTTATTTCACAGAACATAATGTTTTCAAATTTCTTCCATGTGATAGCATGTCTCAGAAGTTCATTCTTTTTTGTGACCTTACAGTATTCCATTCTGTGTATGTACCATATTATCTTTATCCATTCATTTATTGACACTTGGGTTGTTTCCATCTTTTGGCTATTGTGAAAATTTGCTATGAACACTGGTGTACAGTATCTGCTTAAGATCCTGTTTTCCCTTTCTTTGGGTATATAAGCACAAGGGAATTGCTAGGTCATATGGAAGTTCTATATTTAACTTTTTGAGGAACCACCATATTGCTTACCACAGTGTTTCAACTTGTTACAATCCCACCATCAATGTACTAGAGTTCCAATTCATTCTGCATCCTCTCCAGTCCTTGTTGTTTTTCAATACCAGTTATCCTTTTAACTGTGAAGTAGTATCTCATTACGTTTTTTTTTATGGTTTTGATTTGCATTTCCCTCATAGATAATGATGTTGAGCATCTTTTCATATGCTTATTTCCATTTCTATATCTCCTAGGAAAATGTCATTCAGGTCATTTGCCCATTTTTTCATTGAGTGGTTGGCCTTTGTTAGTGCATAGTAAAAGTTCTTTATATATTATACTGATTAAGTTCTTATCCATGTAATTTTTGCAACCAATTTCTCCCATTCTGTATGTTGTCTTTCCATTTTCTTGATAATGTCTTTGATGCACAAAACTTTACATTTTGATGAAATAGAATTTATAGATTGCCTTTTTTTTGTTGTTGCTCATTCTTTTGGTGCCATATCTAAGAATCCATTGCTGAAGCCCAGGTCATGAAGACTTGCCCCTCCCTTCCAAAAAAGAGAAGTCCATGACCAGAGGGTTTCACAGGGAAATTTTACCAAATATTCCAAGAAGAATTAAATCCAATTCTTCTCAAAATCTTCCAAAAAATTGAAGAGGAAGGAATACTCCCTACTTCACTCTATAAGGCTGACATCACCCTCATTTCAAAGTCAGTTGAAGATGCCACAAGAAAATAAAATAACATACGAATATCTCTTGTGAAGATAGATGCTAAAACCCTTAACAAAACACCACCAAACTGAATCCAACACCATATTAAAAGAATTGCATACTATGACCAAGTGGGATTTAACCCTGGTATGCAAAGATGGTTCAACATAAGAAAACCAATTAATGTAATATACTACATTTACAGAATGATGGGGAGAAAAACACAGGATCATCTCAATTGATGCAGAAAAAGTATTTGACAAAATCCAGCACCCCTTCTTAAAAAAATGCAATTTTAGAACATTAAGAATAGATTATTAATCTTCTACATGATAAACAGTGCATATTTAAAACCCATAGTTTTTTTTTTTCACTCAAAGGTACAAGGTTTCCCTCTAAGATCAGAAACAAGACAAGTATGCCCACTGTCACCTCTATTATTCTACATTTTAACTAAAGTTCTAGCCAGAGAAATAAGGCAGGAAACAGAAACAAAAGGCATCCAAATTAGGAAGGAAGATGTAAATGTGCAGATGACATAATCCTATATACAGAAAATCTTAAAAAATCTACAAAGCTACTAGAGCTAACAAATGATTTCAGCACAGTGGCAAGGTTCAAAATCAACACAACAAAATCAGTAATGTCTCTATACACAAGCAAAGAACAATCAGAAGATGATATCAAGGAAAAAAGCCATTACAATAGCAACTAAATGAATAAAAAATGTAGGAATAAATCTAAACAAGGAAGTAAAAAGTTATATAGAGAAAACTTTATGACATTGCTAAAGAAATCAAAGAAGACCTAAATAACTGGAAGGACATTCTGTGTTCATGGGTTGGAAAACTAAATATTGTTAAGATGCCAATCCTACCCAAAGTGATTATAGATTCAATGCATTCCTAATCAAAATTTGCAGAATTGGAAAAGCCAATCATCAAATTTATATGGAATAGTTAAGGGACCCAAATAGCCTAAAATATCTTAAAAAAGAAGAATGAAGTTGGAGGATTCACACTTCCCTATCTTATAACTTACTACAAAGCCACAGTAATCAAAAGTTCATGGTACTGACACAAAGTATTGACTTACGAAATGGAATTGAGAGCTCCTAAATCGACCCTTACATTTATGGTCAACTGATTTTGACAATGTGCAACCACCACTCAATTGGGAAAGAACAGCTCTTTAACAAATGTTGCTGAGAAAATTAGATCTCTGTTTGCAAAAGAAAAGAGGACTCTTACCTCAAAACTTACATAAAAATCAACTCAAAATGGACTAAAGACCTAAATATAAGAACCAGAACTAATAAACTCCTATAAGAAAATGTAGGGAAGCATCTTCAAGATCTGCTGTTAATAGATCGTTTCTTAGACTTCATACCCAAAGCACAAGGAAGAACAGAAAAAATAGATAAATTACACCTCATTGAAATTAAAAACCTTTGCACCTCAAGGGTTTTATTATGAAAGTAAAACAACCAATATAAGATGTTATTAATAGAGGAAATTGTGAGGGGGGAGGGGGGGGGTTTGTGGGCACCCCCTATATTTTCCATGTAACTTTTCCATAGTCTAAAAACTACTTTAAAAATAAAGTTTAAAAAGTTAAAAGGGAAGTAGATGTGGCTCAACCAGTTGGGCACCCACCTACCACATGGGAGGTCCCAGGTTTGGGTCCCAGTGTCTCCTAAAGAAGATGAGCTTATGCTGCACCCACTGCCATGAGTAGACACATCCACCACAATGAGCAAATGCCACAAGCCAGCAGATGCTGCAGCCCATGGGGAGCAGATGTGTCTCAGGCTGTTGGGTACTCACCTACCATGTGGGAGGTCACAGGTTTGGTTTCTGGTGCCTTCTGGAGAAGGCAAGCAAACAATGAGCAGACAGATGAGAAAACCATCAGGGGGGCAGGGGGATAAATAAAGAAAAATAAAGTAAATAAATAAATCTTATTTTAAGTTAAAAAAAAAGGAAAATGAGATACCTGATATAGGTTTAATATCCAGAATGTATTTAAAAAGTTCTTCAACTTAACAACAAAAAGACAAACTACCCAATTGAAAATGGGCAAAAGACTTGAATAGACACTTCTCCAAAGAAGATATACAAATGACCCAAAAGTGCATGAAAAGATACTCAGCCTCAGCCACCAGCAAAATGCAAACTGAAATCAAAATAAGATACCATTTCACAACCATTAGAAAGGTTGGTACTAACAAACATAGAAAATCACCAGTGTTGGGGAAGCTTCAGAGAAATATGAACGCTCTTTCATTGCTGGTGGCAATGTAAAAAGGTGTGGCCATAGAGAAATATGAACACTCTTTCATTGCTGGTGGCAATGTAAAAAGGTGTGGCCACTGTAGAAGACACTTTGGGGGTTCTACAGAAACTTAAGTATAGAATTATCACATGACTTGGCAATCCCATTACTAAGTATTTATCTAAAAGAATTACAAGCAAGGTATCATGCAGATATTTGAACAGCAATGTTCATAATGGCATTTTTCACAATTGATAAAAGATGAAAGCAACTCAAGTGTCCATCAACTAAAGAATGGATAAACAAAACGTGACATATATATATATTTATATATATATATACACAAACATACATACATAATGGAATAATATTCAGCTGTAAAAAGGAATAAAGTCCTTATACATGCAGCAACATGGATGAACCTTGAAGACATCATGTTGAGTGAAATATGCCAGACACAAAAGGACAAATATTGTATGAACTCTCTGATTTGAAATAATTATATTAAGTGAACTCATAGAATCAGAATCTAGAATATAGGTTACCATGGGCAGGGGTGAGGATAGGGAGTGAGAAGTTAAGGTTTAAAACAAACAGGGTTCCTATTAGAAATGATTTAAATGTTTTGGTAATGGATGGTGGTGATGGTAGCACAACAATGTGGATGTAATTAACAGTGTTGAAATATGTATCTGAATGTGGTTAAAAGTGGAAATGTTAGGTCGTGTATATGGTAACTAATAAAGCTTCCTACCAGGAGTGGTTCTTGAGGAACAGAGTCTTAAACTTGGGGTGTCTGAGGTGGTTTTGGGAGTTTTGCAATTGTCTCTCTACTCTAATTGGACTCAAGGGTACTGACGACTCCCTTTACAAAAACGAAGAGGCTGCTAATAGTCCATGGCATGGGTTGGCAATCAAGATACGTAAAATCGCATCACTGGATTCCCCTACTTCCATGCTTACAAGAAGCAAGGATCTGAGGGAGAATGTTTTCAACACCTTAACAGAGTTTTGTGGAGTCAAATGGTATAATGATGTTGGCTAGCTCCTCCTAGATACACTGGATACTGTTATAAAAGAAAGAGATGAGTTAAAGGTTTCAAATTTGAAACTTAAACACTGAATGGGTGATGCAAAAGTTTCTATATGTGCTCTGAAAGAAAATCTTGTCTCCTGTAGCCTCAGGCTCAAAACATCTGAGAACAAACTCAGACTCTCCTTGTACCAGTAGCGGAGTTACAAAGAAAACTAAAATCTCAACCCCACAGGGTTTCTGCAATTAAAGTGAAGACATTGATTGGAAAAGAGTAGAATCCAATTGGGATGGAGGCATATGGGATGATGATGATATTGATGGAGACATTGGAACCCTGGATTCTGCTGAGACTTTACCAGATAAGCCTGCCTTGGCCTGGCCTGTCCAGACCACACCTTGTCAACCTTGTATCATCCAGCCTCCCGCCTGCTGCAGGGAGTCTGAAACAACTTCCAGCCCTGAGGTGGGTACAAGTGAAAATGAAGCCTGCCCTGCCTGGCCTCCAGCCTGTCCCAGGGAGTCTGGATCTCCTCCCAGCCCTGAGACATGTACCAGCCAAACTCCAGCATGCACTGCAGAGCCTCCAGTCTGCCTTGAGGAAACTGCCTTCCAACCCCTGCCTAAAGAGATTAATCCTGTCTCACCAGAAGAAAATGCAAGGGAATGCCCTAAAGTCAGGAGATTGCAGGGCAATTCTAATCCTTCTCCTTACCCAGCCCCACCACCTCTCTTGTATTTGAGACCTATTACTAGACTAAAATCACAAATCCCCAAAGGTGAAATACAAAGTGTGACCCATGAGGAAGTAAGGTATACTTAGAAAGAACTGCATGCCTTTTCCAACTTATATAGATAGAAATCAGGGGAATATGTGTGGGAATGGATACTAAGGGTATGGGAAAATGGTGGAAGGAATATAAAGTTGGATCAGGATGAATTCATTGATACGGGCTCACTAAGCAGGAATTCTGGATTCAACACTATAGCTCAAGGGGTTAGAAAGGGCTCTCACAATTTGTTTCGGTGGCTCGTTGAAACATGGCCAAAAGATGGCCCAGCATGTCTGAGGTTGAGATGCCTGACTTGCCCTGGTACACAGTAGAAGAGGGAATTCAAAGGCTTAGGGAGATTGGAATGCTAGAATTGATTTACTATTTGAGAGCCGCCCACCCACCCTAGGAAGGGACACACCCTTAGCCAGGACTCTGAGGAATAAATGTAAGACTAACTCCATCTTCCCTGAAGCACTCTGTGTTTGCTCTTCTCTATAGTCCAGAGATTACTGTAGGGAGGGCTGTGATGAAATTAGAATCTTTAAACATTATGGGGATAATTGAATGTCGGTCTAGTATAAGTCAAGTATGGGCAGTTAATCGTCAAATCAAGGTGCACATGGCTACCGCAATGAAAGGCAGATTCAAAATAGCACTCAAAATAGTCTAATACATCATGGGGTACCTAGCCATGAAGTAGATGGTAGTTCTAGGTTGAGTGAACGAAACTCTAACTCAAATTACAGATGGAGAGAATCACAGCCCCTAAATCAATTCCCAGACTTCAGACAGTTTACAGAATCAGCGCCCCTTGAATGAGGAGGAGGCCAGGTCTCCTTGGGGAAGAATCCTGTTAAACTGCCCAAAATGTATACTGTTAATCTTCCTCCCACTTTCCCCAAGGAGATCTATGACCTTTTACCAGAGTAATTGTGCATTGGGGAAAAGGAAATAGCAGAACTCTCCCTTCTACCTTATCATAGATTTTGTCCATATGTGCATTGGCTCACATTGTGATTGTGATTGGCTCACAATCTTCTTCTCCCTTTCTATTTCTTATAAACCTATGCCCCATACTCTAGTTCTCTGGGTTATCTCAATTTGTTTAATTCATGTCAGCGAGGTCATGTAATATTTGTCCTTCAGTGCCTGGATTGTTTCACTCAACGTAAGGTTTTCAAGGTTCAACCATGTTATCTCATGTGTTAGTATTACATTCCTTCTTACAACTGAATAATATTACATTGTAGGTATATACCAGAGTTTGCTTATCCATTCATCTCTTGATGGACATTGGGGTTGTTTCCAACTTTGGCAATAGTGAAAATGCCACTGTGAACATTGGTGTGATGGTTAGGTTATTGTGTCAACTTGGCCAGGTAATTGTGTCCAGTTGTTTGGTCAAGCAAGCACTAGGTTAACTGTAATACAAGGGCAATTATGGACTTTGGTCACCATTGACTTTACCGCAGTGGTAAATCATAGATAGCTGGTTATAATTACATCAATCAGGGAGATTGCCATCAGCAAGAGTAATGCCCAATCAGTTGAATGCCTTAAAAGGAGAAGTGATTCCAGCATTTAGAGAGAATTTCCCAGCTTTTTTTTTTGACAGTCAGCATCTCCCAGAACTCATCAAGAACCTTCATTGGACTTTCATTGCAGCCCCTCGTTGCAGCCTGCCTGTGGAACCTGGACTTGCACATCCCCACAGCTGCATGAGAGACTCTTATAGAATCACATAGCATTGACAGATATCTCTTGTTGATTCTGTTTCCCCAGAGAACCTTGACTAATACAATAACAGAATAATTTTTTTAAATAATTCATGAAACTACACAACATGGTGAACACTTTGTTAAACTGCAGAAAATAGTTAATAATGCAATTATAAAAATGTGCTTTCATCAGGTGTAATAAATGTTCTCCAGCAATGCAAGGTGTTAATATGTTGTAGATGAGATATGGGAAACCTGCATTTTAAGCATTATTACTCTGTAAATATCAACTTGTCTAACAAAGAAAACAAATTGTTCCTATGTTATCTTCCAAGAGTTCCATAGTTTTAGTTCTTATATTTAGGTCCTTGATCCACAATGAGTTGATTTTGTATGTGGTATGAAGCAGAGGTCTATGCACATGGATATCTAGTTTTCCCAATACCAATTGTTGAAGTGAATTATTTCCCCATTGCATGTACTTAGCCCCCTTGTCAAAAATCAATTGGCCACAGCATTGTGAATCTATTTCTGGACTTTCAATTCCATTCCATTGGCCTATGTGTCTATCATTAAGTCAATAATACACTCTTTTGATTACTGTAGCTTTGCAGTACAATTTGAAATCAGGAAGTATGAGTCCTCCAACTTTGTTCATCCTTTTCAAAATTTATTTGCCTTTTTGGGGCCCTTTGCCATGTCACATGAATTTGGGGGTTGGTTTTCCATTTCTGCAAAGAAAATGGATGCTGAGATTTTGATATAGATTTTATTGAATTTTCAGATCACTTTGGGTACTATTTTAGTTTCCTTGCTGCTTAAACAAATACCATGCAATGGATTGGCTTACCAACAGGAATTTATTGGCTCACAGTTTTGTGGTTAAGAGAAGTCCAAAATCAAGCTATCATCAAGGCAATGATTTCTTCTAGAAGACTGTGGCATTCTGGAGATGACCACTGGAGATAATTGGTCATTGGCTTTCTGTCATTTGGCAATGCATAGTGGAGTTTACTGGTTTCTTAGTTCTGTTGACTTCCAGCTTCTGGCTGATCCCTCTGTATTTTTCTCTCTGTATGTGGCTTTCCCCGTAAGACCTTCAGTAAAAGGATTAAGACCCATCCTTATTCAGCTGGGCACACCTTAACTAAAGTAGGCTTATCAAAAGGTCCTATTTACAATGAATTCATACTCCCAGAAATGGATTAATATTAAGAATGTGTATTTCTGTGGTGCATAACTTCAAGTCTTCACAAGTAATATTCACATATTAACAATATTAAGTCTCCCAATCCATAAACATTGATGTCTCATTATTTATTTAGGTCTTCTTTAGTTTTTTTCCTAGCAGGTTTCTGCAATTTTCAGTATACATGTCTTTTATAACCTTGGTTAAATTTATTCCTAAATATGTTATTATTTTAGATGCTATTGTAAATGGAATTGTATTCTTAATTTCCCATTTGGATTGTTCATTGCTAGTATATAGAAACACAATATTTTTTTTAGAAACACAATAGATTTTTGCATATTGATTTTCTACCCTGTCACTTTGCTGACTTTATTAGCTCTAGAAATTTTCTTGTGGATTCCTTTGGATATTTTTAAATATGAGATTATGTCATCTGCAAATGGAGATAGTTTTATTTCAAATTCCTTTCCAATTTGGATATATTTTATTTCTCTTTCTGGCCTAATTGTTCTGGCTAGAACATCTTGTACAATATTGAATAGCAGTGGTAAAAGTGAGCATCCTTATCTTGATACTGATATTAAGGGGCAGAAGTGTTAAGTCTTTTGAAACTGAGTATGAGGTTAGCTCTGGGTTTTTCACAAATGACCTTTACTGTGTTGAGAAAATTCCCTTCTGTTCCTAGTTTTCCAGATGTTAATCAGGAAAGGGTTCTGGATTTTGTCAAATGCTTTTCTATATCTATTGAGATAAACATATGGTTTTTTTCCTTCATTTTATTTATGGCATGTATGACATTGTTTGATTTTCATATGTTGAACCATCCTTGCATTCCTGTGCTAAATCCCACTTGGTAATAGTGACTAAATATTTTAATATGCAGTTGGATTCAATTTGCTAGTATTATATGTTGAGGATTTTTGTTTCTATACTCATAAGGGAAATTGGTCTAAAATTTTCTTTTCTTGTGATATCTTTATCAGGCATTAGTATTGGTGTAACGCTGGCCTCATAGATTGAATTAGGAAGTATTCCTTCCTTTGTAATTTTTTGGAAGATTTTGAGAAGTATTAGTATCAATTCATCTTTAAATTTTTGGTAGAATTCACCAGTGAAGTCATATGAACCTGGACTTTTCTTAGGTGAAAGGTTTTGATTATTGTTTCAATCTCTGCTAGTACTGATTTTTTATTTATTTTGAAGGTGGAAAATTTTTATTTTACTAAAGGATTAAAGAAAAAAATACAAGTATCAGTATATGTATCAAGTAGTTTCTCTATTTTTCCTCTACATCCTTTCAAAGTTGCAGCTACTATGGTCTTGTAATAAGAAGTCAATCTTATGGACTTTGGGGACAGGGAGCAAACAAAGTGTTAATTGGATGCATGTTTATTTTTAATTCTCTGTCTGGTAAGAGACTCTCTAGTACTGTGTGGCTCACTACCAATGCCTGATGTTTGGGCTAAATGTATTTTTATTTGATTATCTTTCAATAGATGATATTCTTTATGGCAATGATACTAAAATTCTAGTAGCCATAATAATGAATTAAGGAGCTCAGTTCACATTTGTTGACTCTACTCAAGGATATGCTAAACCAGGGGTTCTTAACAAGGGATCCATAAGCTTGACTCAAAATTTTTAAAAAAACATTATTTTTGTTGGGACGTGTTGGTGCAGACTTAGTAAGGGGTCCATGGTTTTCACCTGACTGGCAAAGGGATCTGTAGCAGTTTGATATTATTGATGAATTCCAAAAAGAAATATTGGATTATGTTTGCTAACTGATCTTTTCCTCTGGGCATATTACATTATATTGGATTCAGAGGTTTGCTTGATTAAATAGTCACCTAAAACTCTTGTGCCAGTTGGGCGTTGAGTCCCCACCAACCAAAGGGTGGGGACTCACAGATAAAATGCATGGCAAAGTACAGAGTTGGGGGGTTTTAATGTTGGAGTTTTGATGTTGGAGTTTGATGCTGAAGCTGGAGCCCTGGGGAGAGAAAGAGCCATTCACCTGATAGTCTACAGTTGACCTTGTAGAGAAAACAGAGAAGCTGAGCCCAGAGGAACCCAGGAAGCCTGAACCCTCACAGACATCGGCAGCCATCTTGCCCCAACACGTGAAAATAGACTTCTGTGAGAAAAGTAACTTATGTTTTATGGCCTGTTATCTGTAAGCTCCAACCCCAAATAAACACCCTTTATAAAATCCAACCAATTTCTGGTATTTTGCATCAGCACCCCTTTGGCTGACTAATACAGGGTCCATGGAACAAAACAGGTTAAGAATCCCTGCTCTAAACCAACAGGTTAGGGTATGAGTGGGGAATCTGCATTTTGAGAACCTCACTTGATTCTGATACTGATAGGTCATAGATCACAACATATGGAATTGTGAGGAAGTCATAGGCACACAGTGATGAGAAGCTATTTCCTTATAAAAATTTCCAGACTCTCCTAATACCACAAGGCTGTGGAACAGTAAGCCATCTAACTCTCATTTCAGGCAAAACTTCAGAGGCAAGAACTGAACTATTTAATTAAACATTATCTTGAAATAAATCTAAATTTATAAGCAAAGGGGAAAATACCTTGCCTCTCTTAGTGTGGCAGGGTGGCTAAGACAAATACCACAGACTGGTTGGCTTAGAAGAATAGGAATTTATTGCCTCACAGTTTTGGAGGCTAAGAAGTCCAACATCAAGGTTTTGGCAGGAGTTGCATGCTCCTGAGTCTGTAGCATTCTGTGCTGGGTTTCAGCAATCCTAGGGGTTCCTTAGCTTTCATCTCTGCTTCTGTGGCATGAAGCTCTGTCTCACTCTCTGGTCCTTTTGGCGTCTACTGACTGACTGTGTCCAAATTTTCTTTATCTATAAAGACTACAATCATATGGATTAGGGCCCATCCTAATCAATTTGGCTTCATCTAAATAGGATCTTCAAAGTATTTTTCATTTCATTAAATATGGTCTTTGAATCCTGTGATAATTCTTTTAAGTTATTTCCCTCCTTCTATTTGTCAGAGGACATGATTTAGAATTACCTCATTTCTATCTCTACAAGATTTGGCATATCCTTAAAAACAGAGGTAATATGTTTAATAATAAAATTTCTGGTGCATATATATGTTGGAGTAAAAGAATAAATAGCTCCTGGAAATATATAGAAATCTTCCACTTTTTTGTGGTTGCCAACAGAAAGGACTAAAAAAAGAAAAATGACCTGCAAAGTGGTGGGGAATAACCTTTGTTAACCAGTAAAAGCTGGTAAAAATTGCCCCATAACTTTTTTGTTGTTTTATTTGAGTTTATTGCAATAACACAACAGTAGAGAAAAATAGTGTAATGAAATCCATATAAACATCATCTGCCTTAAGCAATTCACATATGAATAATCTTGTATCTTCTATACACACCCACTGGATTATTTTGAAGCAAATCTCAGTTAATTCCATCCATAAACACTTCGGTGCATATCTCTAAAAGATAAAGGATCTTTTTTAAAAGCATAATCCTATTACCACATATTTAAAAATTATAATTCCTTAATGTCATCAAATATCCAGTCAGTATTAAAATTATCAATTGACTCATACTTTTTTTTTAACACTTGCATTCTTCAAAATAAGACTCAAACAGGTTCCCATATTGAAATGCTTTAATTTTTTTCTTTTAAAAAAGCAGTTTTATTGAGATATACTCACATACCATACAATCCATTAAAAGTGTCCCATCAATGGCTTTCAGCATATTCACAAAATTGAGCGTTCACCAACACAATCCATTTCAGAATATTTTCATTACTCCACAAAGAAAAACACCTTACCCCCTGGCAGTCACCTTTCAATCCCTCTATCCTTACCACCTCTACACAACCAGTAATCTATTTCTTTCTCTATAGATTTATTTATATTTACCATTTTAGATAATCAGAATCTTAAAATACGTAGTATGCTGTTATCTAGTTTCATTCACTTAGAATTTTTTTAATTATGTATTTTTATTTTTTAATTAGAGAAGTCATAGATATAAAGAAAAGTCATATAGAAAGACAGCATTCCCATATACCCTCCTATTGTTGACACTTTGCATTTGTATGGTACCTTTGTTAATACCTGATGAAAGAATATTAAAATAGTACCATTGATTATAATTTATAGTTAAGCTATATTTTTTCCAATAAATCTTAAAGTGTAAAAAGCAAAGTTGAGTCATAACAACCCTGAAAAGGCATTATTTTTTTCAAAGGGTGATACAAGGGAGGCTCTTAAAATTCCAAAAAATAGTTTCATTCCACAAGGCAAAGAGATTGCAATAGTCATGGATAGTGTTAGCCTGGAAAAGCTCAGTTCTCACTGGTATCATTTTCAGGGTGGAGCAAGGGGGTAATATTTAAAAACAAAGTAAGAATTACTCACCAATCAGGTTGTCCTTGACCTTACCTCATCATCACTTAATCTCAAGCACCTCATTCTTTTCAAATATATAATAATGTTCAAAGTTCATTTAACTTCAAGAAACCCTCTCAACTGATTTTTTAATTTCTGTAAGCCAAATTTGATTATCTGTTTTTGAATAGCACATCTCTTGCAAAAGCCTCTCTGGAGCCTCCAGGGCCCCTAGCCATCTCAGTATGACTCTCAGTGGCACCCTGTGTCCAAGATCATCATAATTTATTAAACCACAGAAGTTTTAAAACTGTCCCAGAAATTCACTTTTTTAAAAATGCACTGAAAAATATATTCTTTGATTGTGTTATTGAAATTCCCAGGATATTTCTGATCTTATTGCTTCTAAGTGTTCCCTATAAAGGATGCAGCAACACAGATTAGCTGTCAGAACCAAGTTTTCTTAAAAGAAATGGCTGTATTCTTATAAATTTTTCTTAATCATGATTTATAGGCTTGGATACTGAAATACCTTCATAATATTTTCCAAGTAGTGAATATTTACATGTTAGGTAGTTTAATAATCATGGATTCTAATACTAGTTTCTCTCTATAGACAAGAAATTTCCATTTAAAGGTAAGAGAAGATTGTTTGAAATCTGAATAAGTTCTTTTTCATAAATCTTTCACCAGCATTTTCAGGACTGTTGGTAACAGAAATAGTTAGATTTGTATGGTATTAATTCACTATATCATTGAACTATACCAAATGGTGGAATGCATTTTTAGGTAATGTCAAATAGAAAATAATTGTGAAACAGACATGATTCAGAATTTCAATAGTAGACCATATAGCAGTCCTGTCTCTTTTACCTTAACTTCTTCCACATATAGCATGCTTAAAATATTTTCCTCTATAGAAATTATATTCATTTTTATAAATTAGATATCATATTCATAGAGTTATTTGAAAATAGGCTTATTATTCTTTGATACTGCTTGTCTAAAATTTGTTTTGGAATGGCCTTATTATCTTCATTTTGCATGCCATAGTAACCACATTTCTTTTCAGTTGCATTATTTTTATTATGAACACTCTTTAAACATTTCCCATTTGAAAATATAACTAATATTTGACTCCAAAAAAGTGCTTGTTAACATTAGTTCCTAATAACTATCATTGAATATTTGCACAAATGTCCTAGACAACATTTTAAAGTATAAGTAAAAAGCATGAGTACCAAAATGCTAAATTTAAAACATAGAAGTACATCTCTTTTAGCCTTGAAGCTTGCAATCTATAAAATGTTTCTAATTAAAAATCATTGGATAAATCTTCTATTATATTAAAATTCTTAGTGTTACAGGTAATAAAAGCCTTGGGATTTAAGATGTTTAAGCATAAATTGGAAATGATTCAATTTTCTAAGTTTATATATAAGGCCATACTAGAGTATATGAATTATATGATTTTCCTCAGTGCAAGAACATAATTTAAAGGTGGCTATTTAATTAGATATTTTTCTGGTAGATTGTGGTATTTAATCAAACACAGCTCCTTAGATAATCTCACTGACATTTGTCATATGTGGTAATTTCTAACAAATTGAGGATTTGAACATATGATGCTAATGGTGTTAATGAAAAGTAAAAAATGGAGATACGAAGTATTTATCTTTGTCTTAATGCCCATGATTCTATGAACTGAAAATTCAGAAAGAAGAAAACAAGTAGAAAGTCACTAACTCAACATTTTTCCCCTATGGCACAGTTTTAATATTTCCCTGGAAACTTGTTTTACAAATACAATAATAAAAATAAAACAACAACAATCAGTGAGTGCATATATGAGAACTAAAGCATGTGAAAGCATTTGGTAAAATATAAATTAATAAGCATATTTAAGCTTCTCTGGGGTAGTGGTTCTCAATTTGTACTATGATTTATAATCAACTAGGAAGATTTTAAAAAGTTGAGAATGTCCCATCAACTAGTGAATAGAGAAGCAAACCATGATAATAGTCACTCTGAAGAATACTATTCAGCAGTTAAAGGGAATGAACTAATGATACATACAACAGTGTGATGAATTTTTAAAGTGATATACTAAGTGCAAGTTACCAAGCACCAAGGTCTAAATGCAATAATTCTCTTTAAGTGACATTCTGGAAAAGACACAGCTCTAGAGAGAGAAATCATATCACTTAAATTGGTTGACATTTTTGCATGTAAATGGTAACTAAACAAAGTTTGGGAAAAATTTAGATACTTAGGAACTATCTTCAGAGATTCTAATACAATTGGGGTGTGACTCAGGTAATTTTTAAACTCTCCCCAGGTTGAATCTACTGCTGGGGTTGAAAACAACCACTCTCTCATTTTAATATTATTGGCCCCAATTCTTCTTGACTGTAGCATAATAATCCTGTGCAAAGGAGGACAGTCCCTTAAAGGATTAGTCTCACAAGTGCTGTTTCCTCTCTACAGATAGAACTATGGTGACTTTCTCTTTATCAATTAAACAATGAATGCGTATTGACTGATTTGTAACATATTTTTGACTCAGTACAGTAGCTCCTTTATATTATTTCTCCATGAAGATCACATTCAGTATTTAACTGCATTCAAGTTCATGAGTAGACACTGATCCCCATGGAATATATGATGACAACGTACTCCATCTATCTTTTGAAAACATAATTTTGGTTAAATTCAGACTAATAGCCTCTATGAGTCAAGATTTCAATTGGATTACTCCAATAGCTAAAGAAACCTCAGTTTAATAAGAAATAAATATTAAGCACTAACTGTCTAAAAAGCAGTCCCCCGTAGAACTTTCAATCTAGGATGAGATATAAGGCATGAATTCAGAACTAGAACATAGGGTAGATATCAACAAATAGCATAATCTCTATAGCCCAGGAGAGAGAAGTCAAAGTCCCCCCAGTCCGGGTATTGTCCTGTCTGAGTCTGGTTTCCCCACCTCTCGTTGCTCCAGAATCAAATCCATCCACTCCATTAACACCACCTTGACTTTCCTAACCTACAAATTTGATCACGTGGCACCCCTACCTGAAATCATTCAACGGCGCTTCTTCACTCACACGATAGACATAAAATTCCAACCTGCCTCTTAGAGGGTCTTGCATGACCTGGCCGCTGTCTCTTTACCCAGCTTCACCTCACGGCTTCTGCTGCTGCTCACTTTGAACCTCCTTCCACTCTGGAATCTGTTTCTGTGTTCCAAATCCAATTAATAAGAGGTTGGGGGGAAGAAAGAAGGGAAAAGAAATGTTTATTCCCTGCATACTACTTACTCTAGATTGAGAATAATGCTAAAGGCAGGGCAGGAAGTCTATGCACTAGCTCGGAACCCTGCGCTGAGAAACACCCCATTCTTAATTTAATGCTGTGCTCTTGCCCTTTTGAAGTGCTGACTAATTTTGTCTTTCAACTTGTACTTTGTAAGTGAAGGAGATAAAATAGCTGCAGCGTCTGCCCAAAGCAGCGGTCTGCCAGCCGCCCACCTGAGCGCAGGTGCACGTCAGTTAGTTCTGTACCAATGCGCTGAGCTGGGGGCCGCACTGGACGCCCCTTTTTGTCTTTGTAATACTGTTTCTTCTTCCTGGAATGCTCGTTTGTAATCACTTTATGATTGTCAACTCACCTTCCCTTACCTAAGTATCGGAGAAACTTAACTTGCGCTCCAAGGCTCTGCTAAAACGAAGCCTTCTCCAAGTCCTTCCAGTTCACTTACTCCTTCGAGCCACCTCTAATCCTAGCACTCGCCTCTATTCTAGCAGGTACCAGAATGTTACACAATTAGCTATTCAGAAGTATTTAAGCCCTTATTAACTGTGGATCCTTGTAGGAAAAGACTCCTTTTACTAATCTCTGTATTCCTAACACTTGGCCCAGGGCACATTCTCCTAAACGTTTAAATGAGTTAAGCTGCTGGCAGCAAACAAGCTTTTAGCTAAGGGAAAGCCAATGCTCTGTCAAGCCAAAAGAGGGTAGGCAGAAGAGAAGCTCAGTACACTTTGAAGAGAGTGTTCAAACCTTTCCAACAATCCAACAATGCTTACTCTGAACATGGCTATTTTCCACAACCCATCTTCTGGGTCTCTTCATCTGCCACTTGTTCAAAGTGCCTTTTAAAAAATTAAACAATTTCTTAAATCCACCAGGGAGTTGGTTTCTCCAAGTTAATTGAGTTGAATATTGCAGTGTTGACTTTTTGTTTTTTTGTTGACTATTTAAATCCAGGTGTTTATAGTATGGGTTTCTTCTTCTGTAATTTCCGTTTTCCCCAAGTAAATTTTCTGAAGCAGCTGGAGACATGCATGTAAAAAAAAAATAAAAATAAAAATAAAAAATATATATATATTAACCTAGTAACAGATGTTTATTTTTAAATTAATTGTGAATGATATAATAAAGACCATATTGTCTGGGAAATATAAAACAATTAAAACATAATTTATAAGACTAAACTGATTTTTAGCATGCAGTGTTGGAAAACCAGGAATAATTATTGGCATATTGGTTTGAAGAAAGCAGAATAAAGCCATGTATGGACATAAGTATTGATATAGCTGTCACATATCATTGAGCACCTATTAGGCATTGAATACTGAGCTCAAACTAAGAGAATATGCTATGTGTTTCTGGACTTTAGGAAAGCAGACACATAGTTTGAGGCCAGATTGTAAACATATAAATTATTTAGGCATGGGCCATCTAGGACCTTCTCTAACTAATCTTAGATGATACCTTCTCATATGACTAATTTTCTTAAAATGCAATAATTAAGTCCTCTAAGAGATAATTTTGGAAAAGGATGTGGCAGACAGGCAGACACAAGAGAACCTTTTTCAGCCATTATCTGGGTCTATCTTACCCATTAACTTACCTGTGTACCAGGCACAGCACTGGGCTCTGGAATACCGTGCAAAGTGTAACGCATGGTTCTTGTCTGTGGAAGCTTCCAGATATTTATTAAATAACCACACAATTTCATTAAAATTTCACCTGGAACAAATGCTATGAAGGAGAGTTATATGATTGGATGAAAGCCTGTACAAGGAGTTGATGTAATCAGGAAACCTGGGGACAGAACTAGATAAAAGAACAATGTATAGGAAGAATGGCTTACTTGAGGGTTAGGGTTAGATTAAAGGAAGGTCAGATGTCAGGTGGGGCTGTAGAGAGAGGAATAATAGAAATAATTTTGATCTTTTTCAGAAAAGTCATGGGAAACCCTTGCAGTTTTAGCAGCAGAATGAGCTAGTCAGATTTGAAGGAGTCCATCTGGTTTGAGATGGGGCAAAGATTGAGAGGGATGGAGAGAAACCCCTTCACCCTACTAGTTCTTCTTAACAGTTCTCATCTGAATGGAATCCAAATGAAATGGGCAATGATATTGTCAATAGTGGACACTATAATATATATATATATTATGTATTAATTACCCAGCCTTTCCTTCTGAAGACCTAGGAGTGTTCCATAACCATTCATCAGTGATGGAAAATATCCACCCCTACATTCTGACAGTGTGTTCAAAGGCAGCAGGGCCAGGGCTGTGTAAAGTCAATCAGCAGCTGGACACTATGGTTGTACCCTAAAGGCCATGAATTGGCCATTAAAAAAAAAAAAAAAAAACAAAACAAAAAAAAAACAACTCTGGGTGTTCCTTAGTTAGCCTTGTGGAGTCTGGCAGGGATGCACATGGATAGGCCAGCCAGGTTCAAGAAGCATCCATGTATGTCAAGGAATGTATAGAAACATAAGCCAGCTGAACTTTAGATCAGCCTTTGCAGGTTCTGATGAAGGTGCACATTTCTGTGTGACTGCGTATTTGTGCTTCTTGCTAATCAAAAGCACCTGAGTGGGAGAAACACAGAAGTCATTTCCTAATTGAAAACAGTTTGAGAATATAAACACTGGAGTTGATCCACCCCCATACTCCCTAATGAACTACTTTGAGCTTTCCCAACACACAGAATAATGAATGGATGGCTGATAACCTTCTGCTCGGTGAAATGTCAAACATCATGCTGTGTGGGAAGGATGCAACCCTTTCCTGGATTGCAAGGATAGATGTGAAGTCTTTTTGGAATCAATTACAAAAAATGCTGATAATTTCAGCATTAGAAATTTCATAATAATATGATTGAGCTTCGGGGTATTTTCATAAAATACCTATAAAACCATTGCCAGATTTATATATTGAGTTCCTCCATTCCCCCTGTATTTTATGTACACCACAGCAAAAGCCAAATTCAATGCTAGATTCCAGAGACCTAAAGACAAATTGTACATGGTCCTCACCTTAAGGGACTTCCAGTCTAATGGTAGAGACAGAATGATAAACAAGTTGGAAATTTGGTAAAAGACTGGCATCACCGTTGAGTAGAATGTGGCACAAAAGAGGAGCCATATACTCTATCTGAACCTGGTGGGTTGCTATTGTTTTCTCTTATCATCATCTACCTGTCCCCTTGGATGGATGGCTTATTTCAGATAGCTACCTTTGCTTTTTGTTAGGGCAGTACTTGCAAGCATTGCTAGGTATGTCAATGCATAGTAGCCTGGGGTGAGATAATTCCTCTCCACTGATATGTAGGAAAGCCCAAAATACTACTCCAATTAACCTCTTCTCATCCCCTCTACCTCTATTTCCATTGATGGAATTCATTAATAGAAAAGGAAGTAAAATCATGTCAACAGAAAAATATATTTTAAGCATTCTTCTCATACTTCTCATACATCTATCTATATATCTGATACAAGTGGTATCATTTAATGGTAATTTGTGTGATGATATCTTTACTATTGCAACCAAAACTTTTATAAAGACAAGTGGACTGACAGCCTCATAATTACATTAATAATCATATAAATTGTTGTTGCAAATGAACAACCATTTAAAACACTCAAGAAAAAATGGGAAGTTACCAGATAACCATTCCTCAGAAATAAAATATGAAAAATAGGAATATTATTAATGTAGTAGAACCAACAATAATTTATACATATATGCATTATATATTATAGGTTTGTTTTTATTTACTGCTATAACAGGACACTCAACTCTCCTGGTTTCTAGTTTATATGATGCCATGCAATCCTCCACATGAATCTACAAATTTATATTAATTCTTTAGTTTATCATCTTGACCCCTAGGTCGTGGAGGCTGAGTGCTGCAGGGGAAAAGATTTTCCATCTCCTTTAGATCTTCAACATCATTTGTCAATCTTTTTATCTTATTCCAAATACTAGTTCCTTTGACTATTATTAAAAAGTTTACCATGATACTCAAATACCCTACCAAATCTTCTCATCTCTAAGCCAATATACTCACCTACTAATGCCACCAGTAGAAAAATTAAGTTTATCAGATGGAAAGTCTACCATCTTATAATACTGCTGTCTCTGCACCAGCCCCTACTTCTGTGATAACTGGTTTCTTCTAAGTTTTCTTAAGCACATTTTCTGCACTTTTTTGCAGCTGGTGATGTTCAAAGCTCTTTTCTCCTCTCTCTTTCTTCTTCTTAATTGTCACTGGATGGTTTCCCTGGGAAACTGACTTTGAGTTGGAGGTAAGTGTGAAGATGCTTCATTAGAATGTCATCTTAGAATCAACACTCATGGACAGGAAGGGAACAGGAGTAGGGAGAAAGACCTTTTAGAGCTTGCCTAAGTTGAAGTATGAGGTATGGCTTTTGTACCCCTATGTTAGTGATCAGATGACAGCTGCCCTGGGAAAGGAATATGGCTTTCGGGCAGGTAGTTCTCATCAGTAGAGGCAATCCCCCAAAAGGATGCGACAAAGGGTGCCAGCAGCAGTCCCTGAAGTGGGATCAGGGTCTTTTATTCCTGACGAGGAATCTGGGCAGTACGTCATATTCCAGTATCCACTACAGATAGCCCATTAGACACCACATACTTGTGTGCTTCCCAACCCATGCATACCAAGTCTTTTTTATTTTACCTCCTGTCTGAATCTCAACCCAGACCTATTCTACTATGCCATTATAGTCTTGGGCTCTGAAGATGGACAATGCAAAGTTTAAGAGCTGATTTACTTGTTCCTTTCCTCTTTAGGAAGATTCATGCATGAGAATGAGCCCTATGTTCAGGCAGAAGCAGAGACCAGAGTCTGAAGGAGAGGTCTGACTGTGTTTGAGTTCTCATGTTCCAGGTGTCTCTCCAGTGCATCTCCTCTCCTATGGTGTCAGGAAACCTCCAGCATGTCCCTCTCTTTTCCTCAGCTAATTCAGACAGTGCTTCCAATGCTTGGAATCCAAGGGGGCCCGACCAAGGGCTGAGCTGTGAAAGATGCTGGTGGATCACGGTGTTCCTCAAGGCAAGTCTGCCTTGGTTTGTGTAATGCATGACTGATGTGCCCATATCGTCAGTCCCTACCACGTTTTCTCTACCCCTACACTTTCTTACTTTCTTTCCTTGTATTTGATTTTAATGTGCTAGTTTTAAACAGGGAAACACCTGCATTTCTCTTACAGGTGACAGATGATTCATTTCCCAGAGATGTTTATACCTCTTGTATCAGAAAGAAAAGAAAAAAATACTTGGAAATCACTTTAGTCACTCATCTCTTTCCCTATTCCCAACATTTAATTGCTCATCAACACCCTTGATGAATTGTCATTGACCACATAGAGCACAGCTGAAGGGGAGGTAATAGGTACATGGCTAATTCCTGTTTTACAGTATAAGAGCTAGGGGGAAAGATGCCAAAGAGTGAGTGTGTGTGTGAATTTGTATGTATTCATAGTAATAGGGGAATTTCAGGGCTGGGAGGCTCTGAAGTAGGCTTGTTGTCTTAATAAACCTCCTTTTTCCATCCAGCCGATCGTCTGTTTCCCTGTTAGCGTTTGATCGACTTCTGTGGGACCTGGACAACCTCTGTCTTTAAGGTGAGCTAACAGTAAAATAAGTAACGCCTCAATGACATTGATTCTTGAAAGAACAAAGGGATCTGGGAAAGACACAACTTTTGCTATCTACTGTTATTTAATTTACATTCATTTTAATCCCAGCTCTCTCCTAGCTTTTGACAGAAGCCTATTGTCCTACAGCAGAGGACTAGAAGCACCTCATTGTCACCTCCTCTGTTAATCAATCCTGAATCCCAGTTTTCAGCTGGTTTTTAGGTACTATAAAATAAATAATGTTAGTACCAAACTTTAGTTTTTGTTTTTTTTTCCTATACATTATTTTATTTTATTCTTTCAGGCTATGTGAACTTTTGAAAAGTAATCATTAGTTTTCCTAGGCTAGAAATTTAAAATCTGAGATCAAGGTAGAGTAAAAGATGTGCCAAAGTCATATGACTAGGAGAGGGAAGGGTTAACCAAAGTTGGGTTTTCTGACACCAAACGCTAAGGTCCATGGGGATAATAAGGGGGACAACTTCAAGTTTCCCTGAAATAAAATAAATCCAAATAAGCCCATCAGAAATTCAATCATCATCAACATAAAAACAAAGTTTCTCTTTTTTTTGGGCTGGAGATAATTATTCAGTAAATATTTACTGAACACTTACCATGTACCCAATTATTTTCCCCACCAACTTGAGCTGGCTTCCTTCATTGGCAGGCTTTTCATAAAGTAGAATCTGTAGACCATTAGCTCAGAAATACCTGGAGAGTCTGTGAAAAATCCTGAGGCAGATTCCGTGGGAGAGTGTGTACGTGTGGGGTGGAGGGGGTGGGGGGTCACTTTTAACATGTAGTCTGGATGTTTCTTGTGAATGGAACAGCTTGAAAGTCCCTGGTTTGCAAGCCTTGACTCAGAGTCCTGCAAAGTTTGAATGTATCCTTTTCTTATTTTCAGTCCATTAGGTAAATATAGTCGGTGAATGTGAGTGCCATTCTTTCATTTTCTATTATTTGCTTTGAAATATCATTTTCACCCAAGAGATCCTTCTCTAAAGTAATGAAATGATAGGCACTGATTATCCAGGACCATGGAATCAAGTCACTAAGTATAGGGCATTTGGCTGTGCTTGTTAGGGAAATCTACAAGAATGGCCTCCTCGTGAAATTTTGCTTTGGCAGAAATCTCACCTGACTAAAGTTTGCTCTGTATTCTGATGACTCATATTCTCCTTCTGCTCTGTCCCATGAATTACCTGGCAGAATTTTCACTGATTTGGAGCACCAATCAGTAAGGGCGCTGGTATTAATTTGCATCTATTTGTATTTCTTTTTTTTTTTTTCCTAAAGATTTATTTATTTAATTTCCCCCCCTCCCCTGGTTGTCTGTTCTTGGTGTCTATTTGCTGCATCTTGTTTCTTTGTCCGCTTCTGTTGTCCTCAGCGGCTCGGGAAGTATGGGCGGCGCCATTCCTGGGCAGGCTGCTCTTTCTTTTCACGCTGGGCGGCTTTCCTCATGGGTGCACTCCTTGCGCGTGGGGGCCCCACGCGGGGGACACCCTTGCGTGGCACGGCACTCCTTGCGCGCATCAGCACTGTGCATGGCCAGCTCCACACGGGTCAAGGAGGCCTGGGGTTTGAACCGCGGACCTCCCATATGGTAGACGGACGCCCTAACCACTGGGCCAAAGTCCGTTTCCCTCTATTTGTATTTCAAAATGAGCAGATACAAATATCTGAAATGTTTGCTCTTTCACAGGCTCTTAGGATAACCTTATTTTCCCAAACATTTCAAATTTAAAATCATAACAGAATCCATATTCTTTAATATCAGCTTTAACTTTTGGAACTTCCAGTGAATGAAATGATAGAGTAACAAATCATCGATGAAGAATTAGCTTGACAAAAATTCTGAGTATGTCAGACCAGGAAAGTCAAGGGAAGCTTTTACTGTTTGGCTAGTGGCCATTGCTAATATTGGATCTGTGGGTCTGACCTCCAGGAGTTCCTTTCTCCTGAACATGAGTCCTTCTTACAGGTCTTTATGGGGAAAGCAAGGCCAGAACTTGGACCATGAACTCCTTAAATATGTAAAAAGGTCAAATTCTTGTGATAAATTTGAGACAGATGCTGCCAGACAACAATTGTCCATTAATGTTAATAATCCTAAATTCCTTTTTTGGCTTTTGAAATGGGGCCTCTTTTCCACCTCAGATTCCTAATTATACATCAACCAGTTCCTTCACTGTTTGAGGTGGGAGGCGAAATACAGAGGAGAGGGCTGAGTAGGAGAGGTACAAAAGAGGGAATTTACTAGACCAGAGGATGCACACGTTTTTTTTAGAGCATGGAGAAGGAACACTATCTAAAGTTTCATGGTAAAGGTCCGGAAGTTCAACTGCATCCTGCTGTAATGATGATGATTGATCCAGCGTCTCCCGGTTTGGACACTGCTGAAAATTGGAGTTGGATAATTCCACGTGGGGGCTATCCTGTGCATTGTGGGATGCTTGGCATCGTCTCTGGCTTCCACCCACCAGATGACAGCAGCCCTTTCGCCCTCCAGTTGTGATAACCAAAATGTCTCCAGATATCATTAAATGTCCCTGGGGGTGGGGAGAAGCAGAATCGACCCCGTTGAGAAGCACTCATCTAACGGGAGTGTCACCTGCATGCAAAGCAGAACCCAGGCTCCACTCAGCCCACTCCTCTAGGGTGCCCGTAGCCTGCTGCAGCACCATCTCCTCAACCATCGCTGGCACAGGGATCCAGCTGGCATCCTCTGCTCCTTATTGTCAGTGGAAAACTCTCCCTAAAAGTTTGAGGTGAGGGAAGGTGCTGCTACAGCTCAGTATAACACAGGGAGCAACTTAATATTGAATATTTGCTATGAAATTCATTAAAATATTTTGGCAAATTCTATGACTGAGAAATCCTCATGAGCTCTTTCTCCTCAGTGCCTGATATCCTGGCATGGTCTGGCTTCCACCTCACTCCAGAAAGTCTCTCTATCTAGTTCATTCTCATCCCCAAACCAGTTGCTTGAGCTGCCCTCTACTTTTCTTCCTACTATTACTTTACTACTCAGAGTGATTTACCTCTAAAATGCAAGCTTCTGGGCCCACTTTTGCATCTAAAATATACTTGTATATTAGCATATGTATATTAATATTAGCAGGCATATTTGCATATATAAATGTCTGCAGGCGCACAGATGATAATGAAATCGCGTTTGCTAAATGGACAAGAACTCTCTCCCTGATCTTCATCCCTAGTAAAATAGTCACAATCTTTCCTCCACATATGTCAGGCAGATCTTCTGTCAGACTTTGATGCTCTGCAGAGCAGCGGAAACCTCAGGAGCATGGGACAAGTGATAATGGCTCTGGTTACATATGTGTGGTTATCCCTTTCTACACTGAACCAGGATTATCCACGGGGTGAGAGTGGTTTTAAAGAGTGTAGTCAGTTCAACCTACCCAACCCAAGGAAGTAGAAAATATTATTCTACGATGCAGTGCAAAGCAATGGGAGCAGACATGCCCCTTTAGTCTAACAAGGGCAGTCACCATAGGGGCAGGAGGTTAATCCTCTCTATGTGAAGGTTTGATTTCCATTTAGATACTTTCTCCTCCCTTTACCTTGCCTCAAAGCCAAGACCACAAGACCATGTGACGGCCTCTGTCCCCTTTCCCCTTTCATATCAAGATCCAAAGCATCTCTTCCCCAGTGGAACATCAGCTCTAGATAAGACTGGAAAAATGTCCACACCTCACATTAGATTCTCGATGAAAGTGAGCAGGACCTCACAGAGGAAACAGGGGAGAAGGGGGAAGATTGAGGCAGTGCAGGTGGGGTATTCCTTGCTGACTGCAGGGTCTCTGCAAGCAGTTGTCCTACAATCAAATACTCAGGCCACAGTCCTGGGCCAGAACTCAGAGAAAAGCCAAAGAGAAGAAGCTGATATAGATCCTGTTGCATTTGTACACACTGTAAGATTTGGAATATATCATCTGAACCTGAAATAAATTACTGCTCGATCAATTTCTAAAATTTTACCTGCCAAACCATTGTTTTTGAGCCATATAAAGCCTCTCCCTTCCTCAATTTGGGAGTTATAACTTGGAATTACATCAACAATTTTTATATTATCTCTGTCTATTGTGCAGTTTCTTGTGCATTGTTGCAATACCCAAGAGCTGGGGTATTGGCAGTGCCAGCACCACATGTGATTAACACAACTGCAAAGTAAAGGGTTTTGATCATCCTGGGTATCGAAATACTCCTCTCATAAATTTGAAATGTGACACTAGTTCTAGCTGGGTTTAATGGGACTTTCTTGGGTTCCATTACACTCTCAGTATTATTTCATTTGCAATTTTGCACTACCTGATTAGAACAACTTTCATTGCTCAAAATAATGAATAAATTTCCAGAGGGATGTTTTTTAGGTAAGGGAGTGAGAATTATGCCAGGAGAGCTTTGCAGTTCTCTCTCAGAGTAACCAGTATGTCTTATGATTATTTTATCACTCAGATTAATAGGCTATAATTATTACTCTCAAGTTTTTTGATTTAGAAATTTTAAGTCTCAAACTGGTGTTGGAGAGGAATCCAAACTCTGTTTGGAAGAATATCATAGATAAACTTTATCCAGATAATTCAGAGATGAGCCAAGAAATTTATTAGCAAGCTAACTTCCCTCTGTACACTCATTATAAGCCACCATCTGAATCATTTTAAACCAGGCAAAATTGCATCAGTTGATAATCCTGTAGGGTATATAGTCCCTGTGGAAATAATCTATACTCCTTGGTGCTAGAGGACCAAAGTCATGTCTTAATACAGCACTTAGCAAGTTAGCTTAAATGAAACTCAAAAATTCCTTTGAACAGGGATGATTCCAGAAACCTTAATTGTTGAAGGTTCTTTCTTGATCCCTCCCCTGCTTCTTTGTTGCTGTGACTCCTCTTTCTTTATCTTTATTTCAGAAACTAAGTCTGCCTTCTCCTCTTTCTCCCAAAACCTCCATCTTCCCTAATGATAAGACCTCAGGAAAGAATTAACTTTTGACCACTTAAATTTAAGCCAAGACTTTCTTTCCTTAAATTTCAGAACTGCCTAATTGCCTACTGTATCTCCCTATCTAGATTCCCTGCAGGCACTGAAATCAACTTTCCTGAAATTATTTCTAACCTGTGTATCTGCTGAGGCCCTCTCAATATAATGTGCATCACCAAAGCCAAAGGTATCCTCACATTATATAGTTCATTTAATGAAAAGAACAAATGTACTGACTATACTCTTTAAAACCACTCTCATCCCCTAGATAATCCTGAAAGCTCACCCCCTTCCCAAAGGAGACTTACCCTGCCATGATGAAAATTACCGCAATTTCCAGGGATGATGGATTGAGCATTATCCTCCTCAATCTGTCATCCCTGTGTTGCCAAACAATCTATCAAAGAAAATAAAAATAATGAGTCCATATCATTCCCCTACTTAAACCCTTCAATGACTCATATATGGTTTGAAAGTCTTGTTTCTTCTACATCCAGTCAATTCCTCTGAGTTCTTTTCTTGGCTTAACAACAGCAGTGCTGAGGTTATAGATGAGGCCATTTTGTGTTGCCTCTAGCAGCAGAGAAGAAGACAGATTCTTTTATCAAAATGTTCCATAGTTTTTCTATGAACGCATCACTCTTGGCTAGGTAAAAGATCTCTTTGTCTTGTAGATGTTTGACACTGAGGAACTTTGTAAGTTAGCATTGCTTTATAACCCTCCTCTCCCTTCAAGGATCCAAGAATGCAGAATATAGAGCAGTTCATTGTGGGGTATCACAGAAGGAGATGGTGAGGAAAGGATCCCCAGGCAAGAGAGGCAATCAGGATGGTACCACTGGAGGGCAGAAAATTAGGTTCTGCCTTGGGCCCTGAACAGTGGATAAAGAAAGCTGAATAAGATCGGAGCTATTCCTTATTTCCTGCCCACAAGAAACTCCGACCAGCCCACACCTGCAGTTTAGACCTCTTGGGCATACACTCTGGCACCACATGAATGAAGAATCACCAGATGCTTTTAGGGGATAAAGGAGATGAGCCATCCTCATGGAAAGGATACAGAAAAGAGGTGATGCATTTTTAAAAATATTTAAGCTTCCTGAAGTGGCATAAAATAGCTTTCCATATCACAGTCCCTATCTGCCTCTGATGCCTCAGACTCTATTTCTTCTGCCTGACACTTCATGGTGTCTCAACACTACTTGAACTCTAGTGCTTAAATACCATGCCATCCCTCTCATTTGTGGCATCCCTTTTGCCTGTTTCTGTCCTGTGTTTCCCCCTCTCTGCTTTGTATTGCTGAGCCATGCTTGTCTTTTGAAAGACTTAGCTGAAAAGTGACCTAATATAGAATATTTAACACTTTCTTTCAAGCTGAGTTACATGTTCTACACTATCCATGCCTCAATAAATCCACATATTGCATTCTATTTTTGCGTTTTATATAATTACAAGTATATAGACTTATCCCATTCACCAAATGTGAGTTCCTAAAACACCTATATTCTATTCATTTGTCAGGTAACACCTTCCAGCAACCAGTGGCTATGCAATAAATTTTAACTGAAAGAAGAAATGCCATGGTATATACATTTTGTTTCTTAGAATTAATCAATGAAAGTTTCTTTTCTTTATAAATTAAATGTGATTTTTAGGGTATTACAACACAGAGATTTTTTCAACAACTCTAAAACTCCACCATGATGCAGATTTATTGAGAATAAGACAAGTTATGGCAAGGAGCAACTTTAAGAAAGCTTCAAGTGATAACAACCCTCTACTTGATGCATTGAGATACTAGTTTCCTTTGGGAATCTGCCAAAAATGCACCAAATCTGGATTGTTTTACATTTGCCTCATCTGTTTTCCAGAGTATGATTTAAATATTTTGATGTATGCAAGAGCCAAGTCTAAATTACACTCTAAAACATGATCCCGGGTAACTTTAAGGAAGTGTTTATTCCCAAGCATCTAAACACAGTGTCTTTGTTCTGACAGCCTCAGCACAACCAAGTTATTTATGTGAAAAGTTAGACTTCTAGTTCCTAGTAATAGTGATTTTTTTTTTTACCTCAGTTTCTTTATAGAAGTATGTTTTAGTATCTTAGGCTGCTTAAAGCAAATCCCCTGAGTTTGGCTTGAAATTTATTAGCTAATAGATTTGAGGCTGAGAAAATGTGCAAATCAAGGCATCATCGAGGCGATGATTTCTTCCTGAAGACCAGCTGCTGGAGATCTTTGGCTCCTCTGCCACATGGCAGCATCAGCTGGTCTCTCCCTTCTCTTTTGTGTTTCACTGATTTCAGCATCTTACTTCCCTGCCTTTCTCTCTCTCTGTCTGAATTTCATTCTCTTATAAAGGCCTCCAGTAACAGGATTAAAACCCATTCTGAAAGAAATGGGTCACACCCTAACTGAAATAACCTCATCAAAATGTCCTATGTACAATGGGTCCACACCCAGAGGAATACATTAAATCTGAGAACATGTTTTTTGGGGGAGTACATATACATTCAAGGTTCAGAGTATGAAACATTATTCCATAAATGACTCTCAGACCTTGAAATGTAATGGAGCATTCCCTGCAGGGCTTCAGAATTACTATAGGACCCATGATCCCTGATTTCCTTCTTATTTCACCCTATAGTAATGGGAATGTTTATCCTATGCCTGTCTCTCCATTGTATATTGAAAGCAGATAACTTGTTCTCTGGGTTTCACAGATCCACAGACAGAGGAAAATTATGCTCCACATGGCAGTTCCCTGTGGAGCACACCTATAACTGACTTTGATGAGGCTTTATATGTAGCATTGTTTTTGAAATGACTTACTGCTTTTGGGATATTGTGATGCAATTACAGTATTTTGTAAATAGAAATAACATGTCTTTTTGGGATCCATAGTTTCAAGCTCTATGTACCCCAGAAAAACATATTCTTAAATGTAATCCATTCCTATGGATGTGGATCCATTGTAAGCAGGACATTTTGATGAGGCTACTGCAGTTACCTTGTGGCCTACTTCATTTAGGATGGGTGTTAATTCTATGAATTTATAAGAAAGTGAAATTCAAATGTAGGGAGAAAAATCCATGAAAGCAAGAAGCTGAAATCAATGAAACCCAGAAGAGAAGGAAGAGTACAGCGGATGCCTCCATGTGCCTTGCCATGTGGCAGAGGGGCTAAGGATTTCAGCCAGCCAGTCTTTGTGAAGAAAGCACTGCCCTGATGATGCCTTGATTTGGACATTTTCTTGGCCTCCAAACTGCAAACTAAAAAAATTCCCATTGTTCAAACTGAGCCATTTCATGGTGTGGCAGTTTGAGATTGTATGAATCCCAAAAAGAAAAACATGATGTCTGTAAACTAATCTATTCCTTTGGGTACGATGCCCCTTGATTGCTTTAAATTCAGTCCAGGGCATTTGATTAGATTACTTGATAAGATTCCTTTAGGGCTTTTGATTGTACTATGTCAATGAGGCATTGAAACTGTAAGGTATTACCCCAAATAAATACCCATTATAAAAGCCAACAGATTTGCAAACTAAAACACATGGTATCTCCTTTAAGCACCCTAGGAATCTAAAATAGATGGACTCTGAATATCTATGGTTTTACTGTACTTTTGTGCCCCCAGAAGGTGAGTGTTAATATTTTGATTTTTGCCCATTAATGTACAACTGTTTTTTATACAGATGCAACCTTGACTGTTATGTTTACACAGAAATAAAGCATTCAGAATCATATGAATGCTTTAATAATGGTCAACCTCTAAAAATACAGGTCTAACCTCTCAAATCTCCAAAACCCATGAAAAAGCAATAAATTTAGATCAATGAAAAATAATTGACAGGGCAATAGGTTATACCCTGATATGGAGAAATATTATTAAATATTGGTTCTTCTATATTGAGAAATGTCAGTAAAAGCAGAAGTAAAAAGAATTGTTTCTTCTCTGTACTTGCTTATTTTTTAATAAAAATCCTTCAGACTCATTATATATAAGAAAGAACTAGAAAGTGGTAAGGTATGGAAGGGGAAAGAAAATAAATACTAGCAAATCAAAGATGCTTATCTTAAAACTGCAATCACTGAGGTCATCATATCCTAACAGAGAAGAAAATTAAAAAGATGATTAATGCTCATCTTCTGGGAGCATTAGAAGGTCAAAGAGCAAAAGGTTCTGGGCTATTTTGTCTTTCAGTAATAAGTGCTAGGATGATTTTTAAGGTTTAGACCAGATTCATGTATCTATTCATTCTATCAACATTTATCAATACTTTGATGAGCACCAAAACCATGCTAGGTGCTGGGGATCCAGTCAGCTGTAAATTATCTATGACTTCAAAGGATGCATTGTCCTTGGAAAACAGGAAAGTATGTATACAAACAAAATGCAGTGAAACAGTTACCCAAGAGACTGGTTGGAAAGAAAGAGTAAGGTCACAATTCACAGAGGGTATGCTGAGGAATTTTCCACTCTAACATTTAGAGAATGGTAGTGAAATTAACTGCAAAAAAGGAGATAAGCATTCCAGGGAGAGGGAGGTTTCTGGTTAAAGAAATGCATGATGTCAGGAAGTGTACAGTGGAAAATGCAAATTGCCTGGAGAAATAAGGATAGCCTAAGTGATAGTGGGAGATTGTCATACAAACTATATAAGCATTGCACATGGTATTGTTCCAGATGTTATCAAGTGCCAATTACAGAGTTTTCACTTAACGTTTACTTTTTATACATAAGAGGAAACTCAACAGCCCACAAAGAATCTTATTCTAATATTGGAAAACTTTAGTTAGTTCTGCCTTGTATTTATCCAAAATCTTTTTTTTTTTGTAATCATCACCTATTAATACTTGTTCCATCTTCTAATGACTTTTTCTGTTAAGCATTTTGCTTCAAATTCATATTTTCATGTTTTTATTCAAGACCCATTAACTGAGTACCAATTATGTCAGGCATTGTGCACGTGCTGGTAGATAAGAGTGAACAGAACAGATGTGGTCTCCTCTTCATGAAGCTTAAAGTCTCCTAGGGGAAAAAGGAAATAGAGAATCACAAAAGAAAATGTATGATTGCAAAATGTAATTTCTGCTAGGACTGTAGAGTATAGACCTCTTGGTTTTCAAATTTAAAGTCAAAATCTACCCTAAGATGGGGGGCAGAGTAAGGAGCTCCTAGAGTCGGCTCATGCTACAGGGCAGTAACTAATCACCCAGAACTATCTAAAGCACCTGTCTGGGGACTCCAGGAGACCAGAAAAGGATCCTGCAATATCCTTGAATGTCTGAAAAGAAGGAGACTGCCCATGTGCAGCTGTGTATTATAATCCAAGTTGGATTATTATGTGCAGAGAGGATTTGTGAGTAGAGCGCTCCATGCTGCAGAGGTCGGTGCCCATGGTGCAAGCTGCCTTGGGAGCTATTTCATACCTGGAGTTGGAAGCTCCATTTCCCAAAAAGCAGGGGAGGAGGACATAGTGTGGCACTGACTTCAGCTACTGATTAGGGGATTCAGTGAGCTAAAGTATAATCCTAGGAACAACTAAACTTTGAGCCTGTCCAGGTCAGAAGGAGGCTGGTAGCTACAATTTTGACTCTACCCCCAGCATGAGGGGAAGTGGAGATGATTGAAAATCTCAGTACTGGGAGGGACAGGGCTTCTTTCCACCCAGATCAGACTGCAGCTCTAGCCTAAGTCCCAGCCCCACCTCTGGCAGGGAGGAAGCTGGGGGGACCTGCACCACCTCTCTGGGAAACTGCAAGCCACCTCAAAGGCCAGTGCCCATCCTACTCTACCAGCGCAAGCTGCCTCAGGAGCTATTCCATGGTTGGTGTTAGAAGCTCCATTTCCCATAAAAGGTGGTAGAAGAGACAATTGTTCACTGACTTTAGCTACTGAATAGTGGACTTGGCTGGTTAAAGTGCAATCCTAGAAACAGCTAAGGTTTGAGCCTGTCCAATTGGAAAGAGCCTGATAGCTGCCATTTTGACTCTGCCCCCAGCAGGAGGGGAAGCCTGGCTGACTGAAAATCCAATGAAGTTAGAGACTGACTTCTTTCCACCAAGATCAGACTGCAGCCCTAACCTAGGTTCCAGCCCCACCTCCAGCAGAGAGGAAGCTGGCAGGACCTGCACCAGGATCTCCAGGCAACTGCAGGTGCTCTCTACCAGCACAGACTAAATAATCAGACACCTGGGGCTGCATTCCCACACCCCAATATGATAGGAGAGGAGGTGGGTATCCTTGGCCTCTCCAGGCAACAGCAGGTGTTTGCAGCCCACATGAACTGGTTTGTTGAGTGCCTTTGAGACCATCTCCACCACTGCCCCACCTTAGGATGGGGGGGGCCTCTCAGATAAGTACAGGTGCTTTTGATCTGCACAGACCTGACCGTTGGGCACCTGTGGTTCCAACCCCATCCTCAATAAGAGAAGAGATGGACTGTGTTTGCCCAGGCTTCCTGAGTAACTGCAGGTGCTTTTGACCCACACAACCTGGACTGGTGAGTATTTGTGGATCCACCCTCACCCCCCAATAGGAAAGGTGGGGGCTGGTGTTTCCACAGCCTTTCCAGGCAACACAGACACTTTCAGCCTGCATGGACTGGACTGTTGGATGCCTGTGGATCCATCTCCACCCCCAACAGAGTAGGAAGGTCTAGTGTTTCCATAGCCTCTCCCAGCAAGAGTGGGTACTTTCAGTCTACAGGGACTGAACTGTTGGGTGCATGTGGATTCAAACCCACTCCCTAATAAGAAAGGAGGTGGCTGGTGTTTCCTCAGCCTCTCTGGGCAATGGAGAGTACTTTCAGCCTGCAGGGACTGAACTGTTGGGCATTGGTTCTGTTCCCACCCTCTAAAGGTCAGAAGGGACAGTATTTCCTCAGTCTCTCAGGGCAACTGCAGGTGTATTCAAACCATATGGATTAGATTGTTGGGCACTCAAGAGCATCCATTTCCACCCCCAGCAGGGAGGCGGTCTGGTGTTACGTCAGTTTACCTGGGCCACTTGGTCAGTTTGGACCCACACGGCATAGATCGCTGCCCACAACTATAGATCCATCCCTGCCCAAATTAGGGGAGGAAGAATTGTGAAGCTTCATCAGGCTCTCTGGGCAACTACATACAGTCTTGTACTGTCCAACTTGGATTATTATACACAGCTGCAGCTCTGTTCCTACCCCTGACAGAGGAGAAAGTTTGGAGAAACTTCATTAATTCCTGGAGCAATGTGGGCAGCTTCAGCCTCCATAGCTTACAGCACTACATCCTCAATTGCTACTACTATACAACAAGCAAGGGAGAAAAGACAAGAAAGCCCTAAAACTAAGGGGAGAAACTGCACCCAGAATGAACAAATCTAGCAAGTGAGATGTGAAAACATCAACAGAAAATTACAATTAATACTAAGAAACAGGAAGATATGGTGCAGTTAAAGGAGCAAGATAAGCCTGCAGATGACATAAAGGAGTTGAGGCAACTAATCATAGATGTTCAAACAAATCTCATAGTAAATTCAATGAGATGGATTAAAATGATTAAGGATGTTAAGAAGAAGATACTGGGGGAGAACAAAAAAGAATTTGAAAGCATACATAGAAAAATAGCAGAGCCTTATGAGCATGTAAGATGCAATAAATGAAATTAAAAATACACTGGAAGCATATAACAGCAGATTTGAGGAGGCAGAATAAAGGATTGGTGAGCTTGAAAACATGGCCTCTGAAAGCAAACATACAAAAGAACAGAGGAAGAAAAGACTGGAAAAAATTGAACAGAGTCTCAGGAAACTAAATGACAGCAAAAGACATGCAAACATACCTGTTATAGGTGTTGCAGAAAGAGAAGAGAAGGGAAAAGGGGCAGAAGGAATATTTGAAGAAATAATGGTGGAAAATTTCCCAACCCTACTGAAGGACATATATCTGTGTCCAAAAGTACAAGGTACTCCCATCTGAATAAATCCAAATAGAGCAACTCTAAGACACATACTAATCAGAATGCCAAATGCCAAAGACACAGAGAGAATTCTGAGAGCAGCAAGAGAAAAGCAATGCATAACATATAAAGATACCAATAAGATTAAGTGCTGATTTCTCATCAGAAATCATGGAGGCAAGAAGGCAGTGGTGTGATATATTTAAGATACTGCAAGAGAACAACTGCCAACCAGGAATTTTATATCCAGCAAGATTATCTTTCAAAAATGAGGGCACGATTATAATAGAATATTCACAGATAAAAAGCAACTGAGAGTTTATAACAGAAAGAATGATTTTGCAGGTAATATTAATATTAAAGGAGTGTAACAGCTTGAAAAGAAAAGATAGAAGAGAGAGAGACTTGGAATAGAGTCTAGAAATGATGACTGCATCAGTAAGAGTAACTAAAAATGTCAAAAGAGTGGTGACATTAAAATGACAGATAAAACTCAAAGATCAAAATGGATGAAATAAGAACTGCCTTTACAGTTACAACATTGAATGTGTGTGGATTAAACTCCCCAATGGAAAGATGCAGACTGGTGGAATGGATAAGAGAATACCAGCATCTATATTCTGTCTGCAAGGGACTCACCTTAGACCCAAGGATATCAATAGATTGAAGGTGAAAGGTTGGAAAAAGAGGTTCCATGCATGCAGTAACCAAAAAAAAAAAAAAAAAAGATGGGATAGCTATACTTATATCAGATGATATAGACTTTGAAAGCAAAACTGTTACTAGAGACAAGGAAAGACATTACATAACAATAAAAAGGATGATTCACCAGTAAGAAATAGCAATCATAAATGTATATGCACCTAACCAGGATGCCCCAAGATACATGGGGCAAACACTGGCAAACTGAAGGGAAAAATAGACATCTTTACAACAATAGTTGGAGACTTCAATACACCACTCTCAGCACTGCATAGAACATCTGGGAAGAGGATATATAAACAGAAAGCTTGAAATAATATGATAAATGGACTAAACCTAATAGACATACAGAATATTGCACCCCAAAATAGTAGGCTATGCATTCTTTTCAAATGCTTATGGATCTTTCTCCAGGGTAGACCATATATTGGGTCACAAAGCAGATCTCAATAAATTCAACAAAATCTAGATTATAAAAAGCACTTTCTCTGATCATAATGGATAAAGTTGGAAATCAACAAGTAACACACTCTTACATCAGTGGGCTAAAGAAGAAATTTCATGAGAAATCGATAAATATTAATATCTCAAGATGAACGACAATGAGAAACAACATATCAGCACTATGGGATGCAGTGAAGGCAGGGTTGAGAGAAAAATTTATAGCCCTCAAAGCTTACTTTAAGAAAGAAGAAAGAGCTAAAATCAATGACAACTACACAGTTGGAAGAACTAGAAAAAGAACAACAAACTAATCCCAAAGCAAGTAGAAGGAACAAAATAACAAATATCAGAGCAGAAATAAATGAAATTGAGAACAATAAAATAATAGAATTAACAAAACCAATAGTTGATTCTTCAAAAAGATTAACAGAATCAACAAACCTTTTAGCTAGACTGACTAAGAAAAAAAGAGAGAAGATACAAATAAATGAAATAAAAAATGAAAATGGGAACACTACTACTGACCCCACAGAAATAAGGAGAGATCATAAGAGGATACTGTGAACAAATTTACCCCCCAAAATTAGACAATGTAGACAAAACAGAAAAATTCCTGGAAATGTACAAGCTACACTGACCCTAGAAGAAATAGAAGACCTCAACAAATCAATCACAAGTAAAGAGATTGAAACAGTCATCAAAAGGCTCCCAAAAATGAAAAGCCCATGACTAGACAGTTTTACAGGGGAATTCTATCAAACATTCAAAGAAGATTTAATAACAATCTTACTCAAGCTCTTCCAAAAAATTGAACAAGAAGGAATGCTACCAAACTCCTTCTATGAAGCCAATATCACCCTAATGCCAAAGCTAGATAAAGATATTATGAGAAAAGAAAATTACAGACCCTTTTCTCTAATGAATACAGATGCAAAAATCCTCACTAAAAGACTTGCTATTGAATCTGATAACACATTAGAAGAATTATTCTTCATGATCAAGTGGGTTTTATACCAGGCATGCAAGGGTGGTTCAACACAAGAATATCAATCAGCATAATATAACACATTAATAAATCAAAGAATAAAAACAAAATGATCCTATCAGTTGACACAGATAAGGCATTTGACAAAATAAAGCATCCTTTCTTGATAAAAAAAACTACAAAAGATAGGAATTGAAGGAAACTTTCTCAACATGATAAAGGCCATATATGAAAATCCCAAAGCTAACATTGTACTCAATGATGAAAGACTGAAAGCTTTCCCTTTGAGATCAGGGACAAGACGAGGATGCCCCTTGTCACCCCTGTTGTTCAGTATAGTGCTAGAGGTTCTAGCTAGAGCTACCAGGCAAAAAAAAAAAAAAGAAATAAAAAGCATCCAGATTGGAAAGGGAGAAAGAGAAATACAACATTTACTATTCTCAGATGGTATGATCTTATTTCTAGAAAGTCCCTAAAAATCTACAACAAAGCTGCTAGAGCTAATAAATGATTTCAGTAGAATGTCGGGATACAAGATCACTATGCAAAAATCAGTGGTGTTTCTATACCATTGTAATGTGTAACTTGAGGAGGAAGTCAGGGGAAAAATTCCATTTACAATAGCAACTGAAAGAATTAAATATTTAGGAATAAATTTAACCAATGATGTAAAGCACTTGTATTCAGAAAACTATAATGCATTGCTAAAAGAAATTTTAAAAGATGTAAATAACTGGAAGAACATTCCATGCTCATGGATTAGAAGACTAAATATCATTAAGAGGTTAATTCTACCCTCATTGATATACAGATTCAATGCAATCCCAATAAAAATTCCACCAGAATTTTTTAAACAAATGGAAAACACAATTATCAAATTTATCTGGAAGGGTAAATGCCCTGAATAGCCAGAAACATCTTAAAAAAGAAAAGTGAGAAAAGTGAACTTGGAGGACTCTCACTTCCAGACTTTCAATCATATTACCTAGCTACAGTTATATAAACAGTATGGTATTGTATAAAGATAGACACATAAACTAATGGAACTGATTTAATGGTTCAGAAACAGACTGTCACATCCATGGCCACGTGATTTTTGACAAGCCTGTCCAACCCACCAGCTAGGACAGAACAGTCTATTCAACAAATAGCGCTGGGAGATCTGGATATCTTAGCTAAAAGAAAGAAAGAAGACCCCTATCTCACACCTTCTACAAAAATTAACTCAAAATGGATCTAAGACCTAAATATAAAAGCAAGTGCCATAAAGCTCCTAGAAGAAAATATAGGGAAACATCGTCAAGACCTGGTGGTGGTATGTGGTAGATTCTTAAACCTTCCAACAAAAGCATGAGCAATGAAAGAAAACATGGATAAATGGGACCTCCTCAAACTTAAAACTTCTGTGATTCAAAGGACTGCATCAAGTAGGTAAAAAAGGCAGTCCACTCAATGGGAGAAAATATTTGGAAACCACATATCTAATAAGGGTTTGATTCTATTCTATATAGAGAGATCACACAAATCAACAATAAAAGAGCAAGCAATCCAATTAAAAAATGGATGAAAGATTTAAATAGACATTTCTCCAAAGAGGAAATATAAATGGCCAAAAAGCACATGAAAAAATGTTCCATATCACTAGCTATTAGGAAAATGCAAATCAAAACAACAATGAGATGTCATTTAACACCGCAAAGAAGGGCCATTATTAAAAAAAATAGACAATAATAAGTGCTGAAGAGGATATGTTGAAATAGAAACACTCCTTCACTGTTGGTAGGATTGTAAAATGGTACAGCCGCTGTAGAAGAGTTTGGCAATTCCTCAGGAAGCTAAATATAGAACTGCCATAAGCTAAATATAGAACTACCATAAAACTTCGTATTTTGTATGAACTAAATATGAAACATAAACACATGGAGTTAAAACCTAGAGTGTAGATTATTAGGAGATAAGAGGGTTGAGAAGAACTACTGATGCTTAATAAATGTAGAAATTTTTATTAACTTGACTGTAAAAGTGTCGAAATATAGAGAGCTGATGGTAACACATTATAGTGAGTAGCAACTGATTTATAAATGGGATTGTGGCTAAAAAGGGTAGTTTGGGGAAGTAAATGTCAATTGAAAGAAAGCTAAAGAGTAATCTAAGGACTGAATAACAGTGAACCCAGAGGTGGATGAGAATTGTGGTTGATGGCAAAGATGCAAGAGTGTCCTTTTATGAGCTACAGCATATGTATATCACTATTGCGTATGGTGGGAATGTTGAGAAATGTGGGAAAACTACAATGGATGTAATCTGTGGTTAATAGCAATACTTTAATATTCTTGCATCAATGCCAAATATGTACTGTGTTGACAATGGAGGGGCATGGAAAAAAATGTGTCAAACATATACTATGGGCCATGGTTGGTGGTAATTGTTTGATGATATTATCTCATAATTTGTAACAAATGTTCCACCTTGGTATGGTGTATTGGTGAAGGGGTGTTGTATGAGAATTCTATACTTGTACATGATTGTTTTGTAAATTCACAAACTCTGTAATAAAAATATATTTTAAAACTTTAGGGTGGGTTGGGGAGAAAATACACCAAATGTAAGATAGGGACTAAGTATAGAGACTATAGTTAGCAGTAATATTTTGACGATGCACTTGCATAGTTTGTAGCAAATGTTTCACAACAATGGAAGGTGTTGGTGGAGGGGTAATGCATGAGACCCCTGTATGATGCTATGCATGTTTATTTTGTAAGTTCACATACTTTACTATACACTTATTCTTTATGCATGTATCATGTATAGGATATACTTCAACTAAAACGTTTAAAAATATAGGGGGACAGGAATTTTTAAAGCAATGCTTACATGATTTGTTAAGCTGCCTTTTGTCTGTTGTTTTTATTTTCTGAAGTTGAAATAAAGTTTACTAATTTTGAAAAAAAATTATCTACCCTAAATCAAAGAATCCCAGAAGGGTCTGTTGGAACCTTAAGCTGCATAGTTAAGGTCAAAACCACTTCATAGACCTGCTTTAAGTTTACAAAATCCCATGATCTTTTTACTATTGTGTCCATCTGGAAACAAGAAATAAATTCTAATTTATTTGGGGTTTTATGATCTTACTCATGCATTCATTGCCTCTATTCATTATCACTGACTGATTTCCAGGATCTTGTTATTTATCTGATTATCTGAGTTAGAAATTACACCTGCAATTTATACTGTCAAAATCCGAGAAGTGACATAGGATATAGGAATATGGATTATCACAGTTTTCCATCTCTAAGTAATTAATTTTTCATAGTATCATCTTATGACTGAATGGGAGACATAACCCCTGTCATTGAAATGAGATAAGCTCACTTGTTTACCTGAAGTCCAAGCAGCTTTGCTCATATCCACTCAACTTTAAGCCCCCAACATCTTCCACCACAAGCAACAACAGATGTGGCCCTCTGTTCTTTGTTGAATTATCACCAAAATGGTTTTAATATTGAAAAAGTAAGACAGGAGAAAAAGAAACATGGAGGCTGGAAGCTGATTCATTTCCCCAAAGCCTAGGCCCAGTCCTCCTGGTTGACCCTGGATGCAGGCTTGCCAACTACCATTATCCAGCCCCAACAATTGAGAGGCTTCTCCTTATCTATCTTTTACATGCATCTGGGTCTTCTCATGAGGGACTGGCCTAGGCCTCCTAGTGTTGTGGGATTTCCACCATTCCCATTCACCACACTACATTAATCACACACCTGCTTTCAACTGCCTGGGCCCCAGTCCTTTCTGCTTTAGAAAGATCTACCACCACAGCATCCTTGCTCCCAGGTAATGTGATGAAGGCCCTTTACAATTCCCTGTGAACTGGGATTTTCTGTATCATTTCTGTAACAATAACAAATGGAGAATGAAAAAAAAAGAGACAAGGTTGGGGCTGAATGCTTGTAAGGTTGTAGAGCTTTTACAAAGTGAACTGTAATAGATAAAGCTGAACACCTGAGTTTTAAAATTTTTATACTTGCCTAACACCTATTTTAGTAATACCTAGATATTTAACGATACTTGGGATTGAAGTTTTTAATTCTAAAATAAGAAAACTCAAATATGACCAGCAGTTAAATTCAATTAGCTGTGTTTAATGAGTTTTAAGGCATGAGAGTCCTTTTCTTCTTCATTAGGGAAGTCGTGAGTTTATAGAGCAATCATGCATAAAATACAGGATTGCCATGTACTACCCCACCAACAACACACCATTGGCATTGAGACAGGAGAGAATAGGGACCTAAGAAGGAAGGGGACAGAAAACCCTATAAGCCTGGTAAGAGAAACTGAGGCATTGGCCTGCTAGCTAGCATTAACTTGCTGAGTCATACAGGCAAGATAGAAAGGGGCACCTTGCAAGCACACACCCTAATCTCATAGCACACAACACACTCCCAGCAGCTGCACCATCACAAGGAACCCAGCAGTATCATTACATAGTGGGAAAAAGGGAAAGGGTGGGGGGCACCACCACCACCCCCCACCTAGCTTTCAGGTTACCTCATGCTTCGTGGTGGTGACTAGAGACCAATCACCATCAGTCGACATGCCCTGCAGATCTCAAGGACAGCACCTAGAAGCCAATCACCACTGGACAGCAACTCCTAAGTCCCTAACAGAATCAAAGCACACAATAGAGTTCCCCTGCTTTGTCTCAAATATGCCAATCAACATTGGCCCTGGAGTCCTGTATCCCTATGACCAGGGGACCCCAGGGCAGAACTTCAATTTCTCTCCCTTGAGAATGCCCACCCTCTGTCTGGGGGTGTACTTCTGTTCTCTTGCTTTACCCTCCAATAGATTCTCTACTTTCTTAATTAATTTGTGACTCATCCTTGAATTCTTTTTTATGATGAAGCCAAGAACCTAGACACCAACCACCATTTCAGTTAACAGTATGGAACGTTTGTTACAAATGATGATAGCATATTTTTTAAAATTGTACTATTAATTAAAGTCTGTAGTTTAACCAAGGAATCTTAAGGAATGACTGTTCTTGAGTTCAGAATGAATACCTATTAATTCATTCACCCATTTTGTCATTTATGTCTTAATAAATACGTATTTATGGTCTACTGTGAGTAAAGCTCTATTCACTTCAGAGTCCCAAACATGCAGGACAAGTTTAGTTGTTAATTTCTCATCGTATTGGATTTACATAGTCCAGAATTTATGTAATGTATTTTTAAGGATCTTTAGTATAATAAATGCTATCAATTTATGGACTCAAGCAAATAACAGGGTTATTATCTAGCACTGTGTTTCCTTTAAAACAAACCTCTCCTAAAATTGATTCTTCAGATAAATTCCTGGTGATCTACACACCCCACTCTAGGAAGGTCTGAATCTCATTCTAGACTTTACAGTTAAATAAGTTTCACCAAACACTGAATCTACATACTTCCTAAAGCAAAGATGGACAATCAAAAATATTTTCAAAATTGAACCTGAACCTGAACTAAGGTCATCCTGTTATAGCACCAGAAATAGAATTTTTCTGATTTTCAACCTCATCTCAAGATATTTAGAAAAAAAAACAATTGAAGACATCCACGTCTATCAATTCTAGTCTTGGGTCTTCTGCAAGTTGTAGGCATTCAAATGCCATGACTTTCATCTCAGTGGTTTAGGGATCTGTTGGGGGAAAAGTGCTTTCAAAGTAAGCATGAGAAGGAGGCATTTCACAAGCTGAGAGAAGCAAGTTCCCATGTGTTGCTGATTTACATTTTCTAGAGGCCCTTAAGGGCTCTTCACATTTGTTATCAAACATCAAGTGACCCTCGAATATCATACTTTTTTTGTTGTAATTTTCTCCGTGTTGCTCTCTGTTCTCATTTTTAAAAAAATCATTGAAATAGGTTAAGTAGGAGCTGTGGTTATATTTAAATTGAGGTTCTAACAGTTCTCCTTGAAGTTCTAAGACTCTTCACCATAAGAAAGTACTTATTAGCAGGTGTCTTAGTTGGCTTGGGCTGCTGTAACAAAGTACCACAAGCTGACTGGCTTAAATCAACAGAAATGTATGGTCACAGATCTGGAAGCTTAAAGTCCAAATCAAGACATCGCCAGGGCCACACTCCCTCTGAAATCTACAGACTTCATACCCATAACATTCTCTCTCAGTCTCCAGATGGCCTTCTCCTCTGTGTCTGTCTGTATCCAATTCTCCTCTTCTTAGAAGGATGCCAGTCCTAATGCAATTAGGTATGACCTCATTTTTACTTGCTCACTTCCATCTGCAATGACCCTATTTCCAAATAATATCGCATTCTGAGATATTGGGGACTAGGACTTCAACGTATCTTCTGCGGATTGCAATTCAATCTTTAATAGCAGGTAATTCATACATTTTTTAAGTGAAAGGAAAGATGAAGCTTCAAAATGTCTGTTTTATGCTTAAGGAATATCAGGACCTATTTTCTTACTGCTACACATTGCCTTTCAACAGCTCCTTTATAATAATCCTTAGGGCATCCTGAGGAATTTTAGAATAGAATAGATTCTTACAAACTGGAACCACTGAGATCTAAATACAGGAAGAATGCTGGCTACATAATTTCACAAAACCTTTCTAACCCTTTAAGCCTTTGATTGATGCATCTGCTACCACTTTGCTTCAAGCTTCATGGGTCCATTGACTACTAATCGGGTTTAATAAATGTGACTCCATGTAAAAATATTAAGTACCATAAAAATTATTACCTTGATGATCTTTAACCAAGTGCACCCATAAAAATTTCTGACAGCTTCCATGTACAGTGATCATTGAACAAAAGTGTTTTCTGAACACAATGCACAGAGTCCAATTCTCTTTAGAGTTATATTTTGGGAGGAATTTTCATTTCATCTGTAATACAAGATGATGTTTTAATTAGGCAATAAACAGAGTTTCTTAGTATGATGTAAAAATAGAAGCTTACAAGGAAAATCAATAAAAACACTTTATTCTTTTAAACTTCAAAGTTTAAAAAGTAAGAGTACTGATATTTTGGTACATAGTTATTTGATAACTCGGCAGCATATAAAGAAAAATAAACTACCTTAAATGACAATTTAAGGAATCAATTCACTTCTTTAGTACTTAATATAGTTTGAATTTGTGAATCCAAAAAAAAGGTTATGTTCTTGAACTTATCCATTCCTGTGGGTGTATGGCCCTTTTGATTGGACTACATAGGTGAGGTATGACTCAGATTGGGTCTTTGCCCTCTTCCTATATAAATAGAGAAACAGAGAAAGGAAGCTGCCATTTTTGATCCTGTCATGTGAGAATGGGCTCAAAGATTGCTGGCAGTCAAAGTTCAAGCATGAAGCCCCCAAGAGGCTTGGCCCATGGAGCAATTCAGGGCTGAAGAGATGGGCCATATGCCTGATAGCCCACAACTGAACTAGGGAAGAGGAGTGGCCAAGATGGAGAGAGGAGGCCCAGAAAGATACAAGCCCTAAGCCTGGTTACCCAAAGCTGGGTAGAGGATGGTAGATTCTGGAGGGGATGGCAGGGACCTTGGCAATGATTGGTAGCCATCTTCATCACCACATGGCAGGACTCCAGGATCACCAGCAGAGGTGCCTTGATATGGACATTTCACAGCCTTGAAACTATACATTTTTACCCTAAATAAAATCCCCATTATAAATTTTTACCCTAAGTAAAATCCCCATTTCTGGTACTTTGCATTGTCAGCCTCATGGCAAACTAAGACAGTGCTTAATGTCGCTGAGAGGAATTCCAAAAAAATAAACTTTAAGTTTAGAATTTCACAATTTTCTTAAGAAGCAGGCTAATCACTGCACAGAGAACAGGATAAATAACTCAGTACAAACAGAATTGCCTTAAGATGAAACATATAGTTCCTGAAATGAGCACATAAAATAAATTTTTGAGAAGATAAAAATGGTAACTTAGTTATACATTCCCACAGTCAAATTTTTAGAAAATTAACATACAGAAAAACTGACAATTTCAGAAGCAAGGTCACTGTACTATGAGGCCCACATTCCCAACTGTTTGCTCCCTTCCTATACCTCACCTCTCGAGGAACCATGGCCAATCAAAATGATTACATTCTCATCCTTTCAGAGTAGTGCCTGGCTCCACTCATTAAAGTCAATGAATACATTAATTAAATGAATAAATTAATATTTACTATGAAAAGGAGCTGGGTGGTAGAAGCTAGTGGGATTTAAAGTCAGATTTAAGTTCAGTAGGTGTTCTGCCACTATCTAGATGAGAGACTCTGGTTAGAAATTACTCTACCACTCAGAACAATGTGTTTTCTTATTTGTGAAATGGACAAAAAAAATGTTTAAATTTAAAAAATAAATAATCCCTTTCAGGATTGTTGTGAGGCTTTGGTAAATGAGTATGTATACATATGGTCAACCTTAGTAAACAGTGGCAAAAGTAACTCTGATTTTCCACCAGGGTTGAAAGATTGGAAAGCACACCGGGTTCCGTGACTCCATGCCTGACCTCAAGGTCTAGTTTCCACAACTAGAGAAAAGCGGTGGATTTATGGAAATTAAGTTGGCCTTGAATGTTACTGCCTTTCTGTATTTGTTACTTGGTTGAGATGCTGGGGCTTACCCTAACTGGAGGCTGACTGCCAGAGCGTACTGTGCTTTCAAGTGTCTAAGAGGCCCCCCATGTTCTTTTCCTGGTGAAAACATAGAAAGTTTTAACTAAAAAAAAAAAGAAAGAGTTTTCCGTATGTGTGACACACATGTGCACACATAGACTTCCCCAATTTCATTCTCTTTCTTTTCCTTTCCCCCTCTTGCCAGTCCCTGAGATAAGGGTCCCAGGCCGTGGGATGTTAGATCTCCACTCTTGGTAACAAGTCAAAGCATGAAGAAAAATCTAGATGAGAGAGAGGAAAGGGTGTGTGTTATATTCAATGGCATGCCTGGTATGTTTTTTATCGGAATGCCTCAGCCTCAGCTTTTAATACTGCCTCCTCTATATGAAAAAAGTTATTATTTCATAATCTTGAAAGATGCATTAGGAATTAATTATGAAGTTAAACTAATAAAATAAGAGCTAGCAAAGAAATGCAAACACTAAGGGTGCCTCTTATTGAACTTCATATATGTCATCATTCCAGCGAAAGTAATATAAAGCAAAACAAAATAGCGTAGTATGATATATAACAAAAGTATAATAAATAAGCAGTATAACAATGAAAAAAGCACGATCATTTATTCAGTAGTTTTTATATCTACCTTAAATTTTGAGTATGATCCTTGGGGACAATCTTATATAACATATATAAATAATTGTCCATTAACATCTACCTGAATTTTAATGAAGCCTAACATCACAAAAGGTACAATGTAGGCAACTACTAAATCATACCATTATTGTATCATTTTATTTCCTTTTCATGAAAAAACTCTAAATAAAAGGATTTTAAATTCTACATTCTTTTGTTTATGAATGTAAAATTCATATAAATTTCATTCATAGGAATGTAGTGTATTATTTATACTCAGTAAAAATTTCATTTGTTAATTAAAATTTGTCCTTATCAAACAAAAGTATTTTACTGTTTATACTGTTTCATTGTTTTAAATTTTAAACACAACATGAGCACCAATTGACTTATAGGTTAGAATGACAAACTAAAGTTACTTAATTTCTTTTTCTTTTTTTTTTTTTGCAATCACTGTGCAAAAATTATTAGTTTGGATCAACTAAACACAGGAGTAGTTATTACGCATGGGCTGTAGAAAGAGTCAGAAGTAAGTTTGAATGATTCTGAACCTTTACAAGTTTATTCTAACAAAAATGCCTGTTGCTGTATCCATGTGTGTTAGGGACCAATTATATCATTGGGGCTTCTCCAAATTAGCTTCCATGTAAAATGCGATACTAACTAAAAGGTAAGTAATAAAAAATTCTAATTGAATGCTTGCATATGTATTATTAATAATCAATAGTAACCCCAACAATTGTTTAGGACTTAGAACAACGAAAGATGTTTTTTCTGGAAAGAAGTATTTTATCATTGTCTTCAATTCTAGAGCCTTTATTTCATGGAAGTAATAAACAGACAGATTCTTTGGTTATATTGTTGTTTATAAATTCCCTATGGATTAAACACTCCCCTGACTGCCTGCTTCAGGATGAATCACGGTCACTGCTTTCCCCTTAACATGCCAAATTGTATGTGTTTTATTTTAAATCATGTTGGCATAGATAGTGTGGTATCTTTGTGTTTGTCTTAATCTACATTCTAGTGAAAATTAGCTCATGTTTTATTTACTGGGAATACCTAGTCCACGTGAATGTAGTTAAACAGACTCCAGACAGAAGCCCATGTTTTTTCAGAGGAGGCCAGCACAAGCTCACCAAGAAGCCTTATCACCACCCAGCATCAGTGGGTCATTACTGTAGCAAAATGAGTTTCAGAAACATTTCATGGGTGAAGGGACTGATGTTTAAAGCACCTCCACCCTTGCATGAACTCAGCCTCAGAACCCAGCAAGCCCAGAAACCCAAGCTTTTCAGCACATACCTGAGGTTTGAGCATGACCTCTGCAGCTAGCCTGTCCCACACGTGTCAGCTGAGCTGACTGGGGTAGCAGACACCTATTTCTCAATTTTTTTTTTCAATGACCTATCTGTCTGTAACATGTGGACTTGTTTATCTGGCCTCCCATTTTAAGATATCTGTTTTGATATATTGTTTGGTTAGCAGCTATACTCTATTAATTCTTTGGATTGGGAGACTTTGAAGTATTGCATACACAAAATATATTTTTACCCTAATAGGTAATGATAATTTGTCTGTTTTAGGACTATTGGGTTAAATACCTAGATTTAGCAATCTGCAATTCTTCTAGCTTGCAATGTTGCAGATGAGAAGTATGATGTCAGTTTGACTCTTTTGCCTTTGCCAGAAACTGTCCTTTAAGTTGAGAAATGTAACATGTTCTCCCTCTTTTTTGGAATTCAGAATATTTACCTGCACATGTTCTTCTGTGTGTCTTTTCTAATCATTCCTTACTGGAATAGTGTGAGCTCCTTCTGTCTATAGTCAGTTCATTTCCTGGCTCAGGGAATTTCTTCAACTACTTTTAAAATTATAGTCCATCATCCATTTGTTCATTTTTGTAAAAAAATGAAAAAGAAAAATCATTGTGGTAACGTGTATACAGAGTAACATTTCCCATTTTGATTATTTCCTATGTTACAATTCAGTGGTAGTGATTGCATTTTTAGTGTTGTACAACCTTCCATACCTCCATTGCTAACACTGTTTTGTCACACCAAACAGAAACTCCATACCCATTAAGCACTTAGAATTTGAAGCATTTAGCATTTAGCACCAAAGTATTTTATCAGTGGCTCCTTATTGTTGAGGGCAACATGCAGATTGCAAACGAGTATTGTGTAGGAGTGGAGGTGACTCAAGCCATTGGGCTCCTCCTTCCTACATAGGAGGAGGGGGGTTCAGTTCTCAGGGCCTCCTAAAAAGAAGAAATCACAACAGACAGGACACAGAGAGCAGAGAGCGAACACAAACAACAAGGGGGAGGGGTAGAAATAAATAAAAATAAATCTTTAAAAAATAGAGTATTGTGATTCTATTCCATGTGAATTTTAATCAAGCATACCTTTCATTTTTGGGTATTAATCTTAGGCTAAATTTCCTGGATTATCCTGCAAATTTCATATCTTACCCTCCCTTTATTTCTATCTCTTTGTTTTGTTTAATTTTTCTTTTGGTTCTGGCTTTTAAAATTAAAATTTATTCCATTTGCTTTTCCAAAGCACTATAAAAAAGTATCCCCTCACTATGCCCAACCCAATGCAATGTACTACAATCTTCTTCAGGAGAATCACTTTTAAAGGTTTGTTTCATGGCTTCAAAACCTTTTCTGTTGATTTGAATGACCATGCATGTATATACTCAAATATATAGCTTTTAAAAATAGCAATGGAATTTAATATGTAGTAGAGCAAGATGACTCTTTAATCAAATTATAAGCATACTTATATGTCTTATTCTTTCTAGTTGTAGTTTGGTTTTTGTTTTTAAATTATTCTGTAGCATGATAGTTCTTCAGTTTCTAGTTTTCTTCCAGATACAAAGTAGATTTAGTTTCTAGTTCCCATGAGATTAGATCTTGTTTTATGAATAAAAGGTGAATGGGAGAGACTGGATTATTTTCGGGTGGAAGCTTTAAGAACTGTCTAAAAGCACATGTGCCCCTCTGCTGGGTGATTCTAGAATGCGCCATTTGGTTGCCCTGCCATTGCCAGGATCCTGAGCAAGGTGATCACGGGAAGACTAGCCAAGCCGAGAGGGCCCTGGATGAGCAAGAAAGTAACCCTGTGTTTTAGGCCACAGAGATTTCCGGGCCGTTTATTACAGCAGAATCATCTAACATTTCCTGACTCTTAAAAATAGTAATAAGTCTCATTTTTTTAGTGTAATGATATCCCTTATAATGCAAGTGGTATTGCTTTCAATCTCTCAATCTCATAAAGTATGGCAAAGACCAATTTTCGTTTGTTTTTATATTTGGACCCATGAGCAGATTTTGTTGTAGTGTGAATTCTGACAGATGCTGCTAAAAATGTCCTCTAAAGTGGCTATAACAATTTACACTAGGAGCAATAACTATGTGCATGCACATTGTTTCACACTGTAACCAATCCTGGATAGGACTCATAAATCACTTTAATTTGTGTTGGATATGATGAGAGAAAAATATTTTCCAGTGTTCTTTATTTTTAATTTTCTGATTATTGGCTTGACTATAATTTTATGTGTATTAGCTATTTGTACCTGTTGAATTGCCTGTTGATACCCTTTGTCCAGATATCTCTTGTTTTGCTTTTACATATAGATAGGGGCTTTTACGTGTTATACCTATTTATACTGTGTATGGTGTATATGTTGCAAACATTTTCTCCTATTTGGTCTTTTGCTTTTTATTTTTTATTTGTTGTTATCTTTCACTGCATGGACTATTTTTACTTTTATATAATAAAATTGCTACACATGAATAGTGGAATTTGTTGAATTTATTAACTCTTTTTCTACTCTAGTATCATCGAAGCAATATAAAATTAATTATAGCTTATTATACAACTTAAATATTTTATAAAATTAGTTTTTTTAAATGTTTAACTTTTCAATCCAAATAAAATTTATTTCAGTGACTGCTATAAAGTCATGATCTAATACATTTTTTGTTCAAATAAATGAATAATTTTACCCACATTATGTGTTGAATAATCTGCTTTATCCTTACTGATTTGACATGTCACATTAATCCCATGCTTATTCCTCATATAAATTTTACTCTATTCCTGTTCTCTGTTCTACTATTTTGCTATACCCTAACATATAATTTCTTCCAACAGGACACCATTTTACTATAATTTTATAGCACATTTTGAAATCTAATAGAGCAAATTTTCCCTATAGTTCATTTTCAAAATCATTGTGCCTATTTTCACACATTTATTTTTCAATCCAGATGAATGTTTTTTAATCCAGATGAATGAGGGGTGGATGTGCTGGCAGCAGATACCTCCAGCCATTCATCTCTTAAAGAGCAGCCTCCTTCAGGCCCAAGGCTTCTGCTTCCCTGGAGCAGCTGACATCCAGAAACCCAGTGATGTAGGAGCTGTAAAATCCAGGCATTTCATCCAATTTGGGACACTGTGATGGTCAACGCTCACTCTGGAGCTCCCTGCCAGGTCAACCCAGGCTTTGCAGACCTGTATGTCAATTCCTCTTTGCCCTTTACCCATTTCTGTTTCCTCCCATTTTCCTTCACATTTGTTGATCCCTAGAAACAACTTGAACCCCAAATTCTGTTTCTGCATCTTCTTCTGGAGAGGCTGAACCCGTGACCGTTCTGAAAAAACTGCTGTACTTCCATGGTTGGCACTCAGTGGTTGATGAGTGAGTAAGAAGATTGTTGAGAATGGTATGTCATTGCTCTCATAAAAATGGGTTCCATGAAGTAAACGAGCTGTCACAGTTTGGCTTATTCATTCTAAAAATGTAAACCATCATGAAGGAAAATTATCAAAAGATCTGAAAAAGAGGATTCAGACTGGCATCAAGCCAATAACATCACTGAATGAAATGGGGCTGGGGGAAATCGATAGGGAGGAGAAGAGAGTAGAGCAAATAAAATAGGACATTCCTGTGTGTAGCAGACAAGTGCTACTCAGCAGCAGCCCATCAGTGCCATGAAGACATGTAGGTCCAGCTTTTATTTTGAAAGAATCCTTATATTCATATTTTCTGTAGAACTTCCTGCTACTGATATAGATTATGCACAAATACGTTTCCAATCATTTTTTCCCCTACATAAGGCATTTCTTCTGATGTGGTGAAGAAAAGAAGTAATGTTTTGAATATGTATTAAATATCAATTTACCCTTAATAATTTTCCTGTTTTCATAGTCATGAGACCTGGGATGACAATGTATCATCAAAATGTCAACTGTCACATCTGACAGGTTTCAAATAATAGCAGATTAGAATGCCATGGCCTCCAGAAGATAGGGACAGCATTCAAGCCAGGTTAATATCCCAAACTAAAAATTATATATAAAATAAAAATTAAACAAACTAAGAATTCTATAACTAAAGGTAATTATTAACTAATATTACATAAACTAAAAATTATGAAAATGAAAAGTGATAGATAGATAGAAAGGTAGATAGATGGATGGATAGATAGATAGGAATGAGTGAGTGAGGCAAATGAGAGATGTTAAAAAGTGATTAGAATATTGACTCTAAAAAAAAGCGATTATATAACCCTTGCGTGAAAAGAAATACAACAAAGGGGAATAGGTTTTACCGTTTATGTTGATGTTTGATATTTTAGTAAAATCATGATATGCCTCAAAACTTATATGAAGTAGCAGAACAGGTAACTTTCATGTTCTTTATTTAAATAGTACAAGTAGGAAAATATTTTCATTCACTGGTTTTACAAGAATAACAATGATCATATATTTCTTAGTCCCATACAGAGCTTTATTTTCTCTGTAAGGATATAATCCCAGTTAGAATTTATTGTCTATTTATTCATTCATATTTATTTGCCCTAACCATTCACAATGCATAGTACAAGAAACCAGCTTTATGTTTATAGAATAGAGACAATACATAATGAGTTCTGTCATCATTTCACTTTCTCCCATGGAGGCACTTAATTCACTAACAAGTTGTGTTTATTAGGGCATGACAAATAGATACAAACATCTAGCAGTTCAATGCAGTAGAAGGTTATTTCTCTCTGTGTAATAGTCCTGGGTAGTTCCAGGTGCGGCGTGGGTGGGGAGACACTGCTTTAACATTGGGTCAGAAGCCAGCTCGAGGCGGCTCTGCCATCTTCAGTGCATGGACGCCCAGGTTCCCTGGGGGATGTTGAGTTGGCCTCCTAGTTAGTCAGAAGGAGACGTAATCATGAAGGAGCAGGCGCATCTTCTCTGTTCACACTGCAAACTCAGTCAAGGGTCACACCTAAAATCAAGCGATGCAGGGACTGCCATTCAGTGGTGTATATAGGATGAAGAGAAAAATGGATTTTGGTGAAAAAATATTAGTCTCTACTCTTTTCCAAACCTAAGGTGACATTGTCCAGCAGCAGCGTTAGCAGAGCAATTGGATCAATCCTAGTCTTCCTTCCCCATTCCATCCCATCCCGAGGGCTGGGGGATGCTGGGAGAACTTCCCCTCTGCCATGTAGCAGCACTTTTGCACATGCATGTCCTCAGGGGACCTTAAAAATCTCCTTATTTAACAATAGCCATCTCTCTCTTCATTCTACTCTTCCTCACCAAACCTCTTACCTTTTCTTGGTAGCAGAAGACCTTACATCATTCTACATGGAGCTACTTAAGATGTAAAGTAATAAACTACTTCAACTTCCTGCTTCATCCTCAACAAACTTTTCCAAATCTTTACCCTCAGCTCTTTCTTTCCAGCTGCAGGGGATATAACGCCATTCTTCTACTTCAAAACCAATTTTTCCACCTCTGCTCAATTTTTTAAAACATCAAAAATGAAATTTTAGTTTATATTAACAAAAAATAATAAAACTTGAGGTGAATGAAATTGGAGGGATTCCTGAATTTCAAGTAAGTGTTTTAATAGCAAGATATTAAGCATATCTGAATAAAATACATACAGAAGTATTGTTATATGTAACAAAGTAGATGGGATGAAAATGGAGTGATGAATTTGCAGTTGAGAGTAAAAAATGTTGAATTTTCATAGTTGTGTTTTACTCTATGTGGAAATATGTATTGAAGTTTCCAAAAAGTTTAACTTTATCAATTCTCTTACATATGTTACAACAATCATAGTCTGAAGGATATGAGTATGTCTAGGATATGGAGATGAAGATGATATGCTCAAAATAGTCTATTGGACCCAATGGTTTCCTTGAGATCTAAACCATAATCTCTGAAATGGTTGATAAAGTGGCTCCAATCTCTTAACTATACAGTACTCTTGTTTAATTTATTTTGTTTGAAAAGATGAAGAAAGGCAGGGAGCTTAGGTAAGTTATGTCTTACGAGTTTTATTTATTTTGTGATTTCTTTTTTTCCTTTCACATCTTGTGTTAATTTTATTGAAATGATATGTCTCTTGATATCTATGTATATCTGTGACAATCAGGAGAAATCCAAATTTTGTGGGGCCTGAAGTTTATACAAATTGAGGGGGAGTGATTTTTAGGAAACAATATACAAAATTATGAATCCTGTGAACCACATGAATATGTTCCACTATGAAGCCTAAACTAAATATTTATCCAATGCAAGTTCTTGCCCAACCCCTCTTAGACAATGAGCCTCTTCCAGATCCTCCCACATCCCAGGAGAAGCCAAAATTCCCACAACCCCTCTAGCGCTTCCCAAATCAAAGGAAATAAGGTGGAAGTTAAATTATAGTAGAAAAAGATACCAGTTTGAACTGATTCCCCTAAAATAACCTACTTTAACTACAAATTTTGCTGAACATATGACCACGCAAACACATTGCTAGAGTCTCTTCCAGGGTCTTGAAGTATCTTTTACAAGTGATTGGCTGAAATTGAAGCATCATTAGTTTCACATTAAATCCACTTGAGTGATGAATCTTGCTCTAACATTAAATATCTAGTCTGTTCTTTACTTACCTCTTTTTTAAAAATTTTCTTTCATTCATGTTGTTGCTTTTCCTCATATGTTTGGCAATTCTCGGTGGTCTGCCTGCATTTCTTAATGAGGGGCCAGATTCAGTTTAGGGAAAAGTCATGGTTATCCTCTTTAGTAAAGCCATGTGCTCATAAATTCCTCCTGTGCCTTTGTTTTTTAAGAGCTTACAAATAATTTGCTTTACACAATGCCTGGCAAATAAACTCCATGGGATCTACATGATTTGGTTCCTGCTTCTCTCCCTGACATTATCCTTACTGTATTAGTGACCCACTGGCCTGGGTCACTAATTCAGTACAATACTACAGTACTCTAATCCCGCTGTGGTTCCTTAGCACAACAGACTCATTCTAGAATCAGGTCCTTTACAATACCCCCTACATCTGAAACATTTTCCCCAGATCTTTGCATAGCTCACTGTTCTTTGATTATAGCTCAGCTCAAACATCATTACCCTACATTTAGGAATAACAAATTCATAAAGCAGAAATTAAAAGCTATGAAAATAAGTTATCAAAAAATATTATGGTCAATCATTTTCTGCCTGACGCCTTCCTTGCATCTGTCTTAACTTCACTTTTTTTTGTCTTGCTTGTTGTTGTCTTGCATTTCCTCTCTAACTAAACTGCCCTGAGTTGTCCAATGACCTCTTTTGCAGAATCATAATATTATTTGAAATATGAGACCATACATTTCTATGAAAATGAGGAAAATTCCTTTCAAATGTTCCCCTCAAGGACCTCTAAGATGAATTATTCTTTCCCAAAACTGAAAAATCTTATTTCTATTTTTTAAACTTGATAACAGCCCATCTCTTGTTTCTTTGTCCACCAAACTCTCTACCTGCACATTCAAGTTTACATTGCATGTTATGTACTTTACAAGCTTTATCTTTTTGAGAGTCTGTTTCAATATTTGAGGACAGGGAATACTATTTGCTACCCTATGTAAGGTAAGTGTAAGGTGCTGGAGTCTGAAAGGAGACTGGCATTATGGAAGGATCCTGAGTCTCTGGATTTCTGGTCCTATGTGGAGCTGTTTGGAACTTGGCTAACATAATTGGTATTTTAGGCTGTGAGAAGTCAAGAATATTTGAGAGTAAGAAAAATATTTGAATGCTAGGCTTGGATGGAGGCTAGGGGATCCTCAGGCAGGCACAACATTTTGAGAGAATCATAATCAGGGATGTCTAATTATGTCCAAAGTGATCTCAGTTGCCTGTGTCGTTTTCTTCAGAAGAGTTCCATTGCAAAAGGACAAGCTAAGGAATCAATGTGTCCCCAGCCGTGATTTCTGATATAGAGGGGTCAAATCCCATGGAAATGGGGAGAGAGGACAAAGAAAGCCTCCCCAGGCTGATGTAGTGGATAGTCTTCTTGTCCCAGGATGGGCACCTTTCAGTCATTCAAATACTTAGGATTTTTGCTACTTTAGAGTATGACCTGACCACCAAACCTTGTAATTCTAAGATCTGAATACAATGGGTTATCTTGGTGCTACTGATATCAACCTTTCCACGGGCAATTATCTCTATTTCATCAGCTCCATGAGGAGATGGGTTGTTGTCTCTTGTTCACAACCATATCCTCAGTTTAGTAACAATGACTGGCATAGAATAAGGGCTCAATAAATAAGTATTCAGTCAATGAAATAAATATGAAATATGCTAGATTTATATTTTATATATATAAAAAATTTCTTAACTACTAAAATAAAAAGAAATGTTGGTCTTGTCTATCCCAGTAGTATCAGTGCCTCCTTTCAAAATGCTTGTGAGGAAATATTGCAGGGCAATAGAGTACAAAGGTGCAAATCCCCAGTGGGATGGGACATTTTCAATTAATAACAGATAATTACTGGCCCTCCCCCCAAATATTATCTGTTGTGGTTTTTTTTTTGAAGAATGACAAAACTTGGATTGAAGTATTCCCTAAAACCAAATCCCTCCTTGAGCCAATACATCTTTTGTTGAATGTAGTTGAGAAGGCACTTTGAAACTTACCAAGCAACTAAGCTCACCATAGTATGGCAATAATATTTACCCTAATGAAAATGCACCAAGAAAATCAATTTCGAAGTCAACTTGCTTTTGACCTCAGCAAACTCATTTGATCTTTGTTGAAACCAGTTAGAGGTTGATAAGAAATGATCGATAATAACAAAGATTTTCACAAACCTAACATCCTGTCCACTGAGCTTTAACTGTGAAGCTCTTCCTGTCATAAGGAAAACACTGCCTCATGGCAATGAGTCTGCAAATCTAACATAGAGGGGTCTGTTGTATTCGAGCTGGATGGAACCACATGGCATTCAAAAATTCTTTGAATCTCCGTGTGTGATGAATAGCAAGCTAATAAAAATTAATTTAAATGAGAGGCTGTATTGCTTTGGGTTTTGTTATAGATTCCAGTGAGCCTGGTTTGAATTTCCAGGATCTATGTAAGGTGGGTCAAATTCTCTGAATTTCTGCTTTCTTAACACAAAAATTTAATGTCTTCATAGACTTGAGGCAAGAATTAAGTAAAATATGTGAAAAAAAACTTAGTTCAGTGTCTAGCAAGTATTATGCATTAAATTCCAGTGGCCACAGTTGTCTTTACCTTTAATGTTGGTGCTGTTAAGATTATGAATTATGAACTCATGGGTAGTAACTATACATGATTTCATTATATCTGTTCTGAAAACTAAAATCATTCCTGGTTGGTTTTTATTTCCTGCCAAAGCATTTTTTCCCTTCTTCTTCCAGTTCTTCCACATTTCAAATATATGTTATCTTGCTATATTTTAAGAATTAAGTTGTTTCAATTCATTTTTTGTATCAAAGTTGGGTTTATATAAATACAGAGCTGGCTAGATAGCTGTAAATATATAGCTCTGTAAATAATACACATCTATACAATAATCTTGGGCTGTATAAAACAAAATGTCACAAGGTCTCACACAATATTTGTTTTATGTAATAAAAGTAAGGAAGTAAAAGATACAACCTCAAAGGAATACATAAATGTAGATCAACTAGTATTTGAACTTTGCATAGGCATGAACTTTGCCCTGCCCACTGCTTTACTCTTAGGGCCAGTAACAGTGCTTAGGATACAGGGAGAGCTCAGTGAGTACAGTTGAATAAACATGTAAATGAAGTCAAAGAACATTTCTACTACTTTTATGTAGAGGGTATTGGGCTAGGCATTTCAGGAAATACAAAGATTTATAGCAAACCTAAAAATCCCCTGTTCTAGAATTTATCCTACAGTGTAGAATACAAGCCCTGAAGAAAGAGCTATTTATAAGGCAAATGTCATTGTGATGGATACCAAACATGATGTGCACCCATGCGTGCATGTTTGTGTGTGCCCGTGTGTATGTTGGGAGAGGGTGACTGATTTGTACTGGGGAGAAATCTGAAAGAATCCTAATACTAATATCAACAATCAAGATTCTAAATACCACAATTTTTAATCAATAATTAGAAAATACGTTTTTTAATAATGAGTCCCAGATGCTACTGAATTATGTTAGAGAATGGATTTAACCAACAGCTAGTAATTTCTGCCCACAGCCCTCTGCCATGAAGTGTCTCTGAGGGATTTTGATATGAAAAGATCACTTGGCCCCATGAATAAAATGTTGTTTCTGGGAAAAGTGGCACAATTTCAGTGTGCAGGAGAGAGCTGATTCTCTAATACAGTATACTCAGTACAAATGTGGTCGATTGAATTATGTAACCCAGTTTAGACATGTTCTTAATCTTAATCTGCATTCCTGGGCTGTGATCCCTTACAAATAGGGCCTCTTGAAGATGTTATTTTTATTTAAGGTGGGCCCCAACCGAATGAGAGTGGGTCTTAATCCAGGTTACTGGAGGTTTTATAAAAAGAAGAAGGGAGCCTTTAAAACTAGAAGACTTCTGAGGCAGAGATATAAACCAAGAAACCTCAAGGTGCAAGCCAGCACCAGAATGTATAGACCCCCAAAGAGAGCAAGCCTTTTAGCCTCCAATACCACGAGCCAGTAAATTCCCATTCTTGAAGCCAACTCATTCATTGTGATATTTTTAATAGCAGCTCTGGAAAATTATGACAAGAGACTTCATACTCTAATCACCTGGGGAGCTCCCAGGAAGAAAGAAGAAAGGATCAAAAGGGGGAGGAGTTGCATCCCAGACTTGACCTTGGGAATGGGGCCCAGACATCAGTATTAAATAAAAATCTCCCAAAATGAATGTAATGTGCTGCCCTTGTTGTAAATCATTTGACCAGAGCAATGCTACTTAGACTTTACTAGGCGTAAGAATCACTTGGAAAAGTTGCTAAAATGGGTGGATGGGCCTCAGCACAAGAGATTCTGATTCAGTAACTCTGGGATGGAGTGCAGGAACTTGCATTTCTGACTCCACCAAATGTGATGCCATGTTGCCCATCCACGAAGTATACTTTGAGCAGCAGGGACCTAGGGTCTGGCTGGCAAAGTCTCTCTCAACATAGGCAGACAAGCAAATGGTCTAAGCCCCTGCTGCTCAAAGGACATGCCAGGAACAAGCAACATCAGCATCTCCTGGGATCTTGCTAGGAATGCCAAATCTCAGATTCTGCTAAATCAGGAACTGTATTTCATTGTAACAAGCTGTCCAGATGTTTAATATGTACATTTACAGTTTGTGAAGCACTGTTTTAGTTCAATGTAACTGCAAATTGGAATCATCTGGGGGTTCTTAAAAATCCTGGATACTAATTCAGAACTTTTCCTGAACATTAGGCAGTCTAAAAAATTGCCAGGTGATTCTTATGTGTAGCGAAATTTGAAAACCACTGCTCTAGAGGATATGATGTAGCTGATGTTGTGCAAAGTTTTCTGGAAACTTTTCGGCTCTTAACCTCCTGGTCTGTCACATTGCCTGATATTCCACTATCACTAAAACATGTTAGTAAGAGTTCTCTCAAACCCAAATAGTCACGAGTGGCTGAACTTTGAAGTTTTATCAGTTAACATAATTAAATTAGATTCTGAGATCACAAAGCTTGGAGAATAAATTGTAACGGGGCTTGGGAGAATAGATGAAATGGACAATTTACAATACACAGGTGCTTCTTGGCATGTGTTCAAATGGATGATAGTTTGGAGTGTTAATGATGGGATTGAAATTGATTCTTGTTCAACCAAGAGGTAGAGAGGCACACTGAGCATTTGGGTAGCTGAAGGATTGGAGATATTTGAAGAAATTTATATGAAATGAACTCATGAGAAATTATAAAATTATAATAAATTACACTGAGTTTCAATATATGGAGGTATATGTGAGTGGTTGGTGAAGTATCCATTAGAGTCTACTACAAGACATTGAATTAAATAAATTACACTTTTTGTCAGCTCACTGAGCTCCAGAACCTTGTCTTTCTTATAGCAGGTACTCAATAACTTTATAGTTATTGACCTCCAGTAACATCATGCATACTAGCTTGCTCCTTAGTTAAACCATGTTAATTCTAGGAGTATGTCTGAATAAATGAAAGTTCTAAATACCCTTCCAATAAATGTTTTGTATGGATATATAGGTCTGGGACTGATGGACATTTTCTTTTAATGCCTCTGCACACCTTAGATATACTTGGAGTCATTTAGCCAGAATTAGGTATATACTGAGGAAAGAGAAAGAGCAAAGCTCCTTTTATGTAGTGGACCACTTGACAAAGAAGGCAAGGAGTGATTAAGCACAACTGGGAGTAACATAACCCAATTAAAAAGAGTCTAGGTCTTCAGTAAGCACCAGCACTGAGCTTCCGCAGTGTATGCACTCTCATAGACAAAACTGTAGCAATTGAAAAATTTTTTGTTAAAAGATTTCCTAATTTCATTTCTTATTGAACAAATACCACCAATGACAAAGCCAACTAAGTTAAACTATTGCTTTTATTATGATTACACGGGAGCACAAATAAATAAGCACAAAATTATTGTAAAATATTGCCATTGCACTAAGGAAAACGATTTGTTTTCAAACAACATCTGGTTACTCCAGTAGTATCAAAGTACATTTATAATTACATATTACCTAAAAAAATCAAGTACAAAAATTAAGAGAAATGAAGACATCAATCAGTGTTTATATTATTTTGTATATAGAAATGGCTAACAACACATGAATATAGAAATCTGTTATCTAATGCTCATTTGCACAATTTTTCAGGCACATACCTGACATTTCTAATGAGTTATGAAAAATGCAATATGACATTCAGATTTTTAAATATGGTAAACATGTTATATTGGAATGGATGTTAAATGGTTTCTCTTTAAACCCTGTCTTTTAAAAATGCAGTGTCATTATCCACTAAAAAACATATTATTTTATATCATTTTCTCAATAGCTATTTATTTCAATTTCTTGAAAAGAGCAAGAAAGTAAACATACAATTGCTAAATACGTAAACACATTTTTAGTGCAAGATAACAAGACCTGTGACTTTACTGTGCTTTGTTTTTGATAATCACAGTGCACTTTACACAAATTGCTACACTATAAATGTTAAGGAGTTCCAAACGAAAGAAGTGCATACTAAACCTTTTCATATATATTATATACAGTATGTATACTGTATGTGGGTGTATACATGTGTAAATGTAGATGCTTTTAGGGTAGGCAAACCCAGGCATATTTGGGAACAATTAAACACCTAAACAGAATTTTCACATATGTTTGGTTGAGGTAAAACCCAACTATATTTCTTTAAACATGATTTCCTTGTATTTGAAACTTTACAGTATTTAAAGGGAAATTGAGACTTTTCCAGATTACACACATTTTGCTATGATGTAATTGACCCAAATATCAATGGGTTTCAGATAAATCCAAACCCCAAGCCAAAATATCCCAGTCCAATATGGCAAAACATGTTATATTTTTACTGATTTACACAGACAGAAGTACATATCAATTGTGTACATATAGAGGCTAACACATAAACACATTTTATATTTTGACAAGTTTAATATGTTTTAGCATTTTATTTTGACTGTACACTTGATCTGAAAAATAAAAGAATACCATATATAAACACCTAAGAGATGTCAAACACATGTGGAATTGTATATTTTCTTTTAAAACAATTGGTTTTTGTTTTGAAAATATTAACGACTATATAATCAAACTTCATGAAGGCAAGGACCATATCTTTTTCAATGTTTAATGCCCAGTGCTTCATAAACTTAAAAAAAAAAAAGACATACATTAGTTGTTCAGTAATTGACTGTTGAATGAATAATGAATTAAAAACCAACTGTTCACATTCTATACTTAGATATTTATTTTCCCATACAGGGAAGATGTAGTAGATTAATCTTAAATACTATAGGTACCATTTTTTGTTTCATTTCCCTCTAAGTTCAGGACACAACAAACTGTGGATTGCTATTTCATTCTATTTCTATTCCTTTGCAAGGTTGAATTATTTTGTCTCAAATTGCTTACTGCTTAAATCATAAGAATTTTCTTAATTTCACATGTACACATAGTTAGCTTGCAAGCTCTCTACTATTTTAAGGAACTGTCTTACTTTAACATATAAGTGATATTAAAATTGTCTTTTTACATGCATGACTTTGATGTCTCCTTTAATGAGTTAAAACGATAACTCAGTAGGGTTGTTGAGGTGTATTGACTTGCTCGTGCAACTAGTACCTTCAATGGTATAAGATCGGAGAAACAGTGGCAGTGTTTATGTAAAGACCTATTGTCATACCTCAGAAGATGCTGGCATCTATGTTTGAGCAGAAATGCAGGATATAATTTTTCCCTTTGATGAATTCTAAAGAATTTTGTTTCTTCTTTTCAAAGAAGTGTTTTACATAAAAAAGCATATTGGATGACAGCCAATACAATTCTGTTTCTATAAAATTTGCTGTGAAAAGACAATTTATGAAAAGACCATTTTTGGTTTTTTGATTTGTTCTTTGGAACTGCTAAAAATATCAGTTTTATCATGCCACAGACTTCTGGCTATGGATAGAATTTTTTAATCACCTGACCAAATTCATAAACTGAAATATCCTAACCACCACCAGAAAGTCAGCTTATTTATCTCTCTGTCCTTAATGACTTCCTTCTCTCCACATAGAGAAACACTACACAAAGAGGAAATTAATTATACAATGGCTACTGCCATATAGGCTAAGCTACAATGGACAGCCATATAGATACAGAATAACAGTTCTAGAGTCAAATATAATATTAGTGAAGCTACTTTTCCAGATCTTTTAATTACTTCCCATTTAGAGTGGAATTTGGAGCAATTAAATGGAAATGGTTGCCTGAAGTCTGATGTTCAAAGGTCTGAAAATACTGTGTTTGAGAAAGGAGTCCACGAAACCTGGCAAAAGCATGTGTTTGACCAAACAAACGGGAGTGAGTGAATCCAACACAAATCAGTTCAGTGCCTCTAGGTCCTTCTTGGTAAGTGGCCAGCATTAAAAAAAATAGCTTTTGCTTAACTCAAAGAGATATGGGAAAGATCTACATCTGCAAAACACACTTCCATATCCCCACAGAAGGAAGTTACCCAAACATAAATTTCAAGAGAGGGATAATTATATTACCATACTGAGCCTGAATATATGTACCAAGATCATAAAGTTGCTGCGAATCAGTGTTTCGTGTCTGGTTGTTTGGCTTGAGTATCTGTGGTCATAATAACTTAAATCAGGATAACATCTTGGGTCATAAACATATTTTATACCATTTCTGATTGTATCAACACATTTTCATCACTCTTAGATTTGTGCTCGATCGCTTGTTGGGTCAGAAACTTAAGTGGTGAAACATGGTGGCAAGATTTATTTAAGCTACTTCAGATCTCTTGGTGATTTCCTTTATCATGATTCTGCTTTATTTTACCACCTCAATTTAAACAAGCAGAATCTCAGATGGCCATAGTATTTTACAAATACAGTTCTCCCACTGAGTACTCATCCACACGTGTACTTACACACATAAAAGATAAACATGCTCCCACTTACCTTGTTTCCTTTTTCTTTCAGAATTCTAATTGGACATCAAAATATACGTACTATAAAATATTAAAAAATTATTTTATAATATTTCAAAGGTTTAAAAGGAACTATTACTGATAAAGGATTACTAGGTTTTTAGCAATATAGATTACAAAACTTCCCTAAATCCTGTTATATTTGGTTTTATTGAGCAGCACTGGACTCTTGCTGTCAATACCCTTTCGAGGAAAATCGCTATGATGCTAACTTCAAGCACACCTTTGCTCTCAGAAATATAATACTAAAGTATTGTTAAAGAAGAACCACATACTGTCAGTTTTAGGAAGCATAAATAGTAATTTAAATATACAAAATATATGTGAGTTTCCTTTTTATTCATCTGAGGCAATATTTATATTCAACTAACAAGTTACTCTTAAAAGATATATGTATATATATATATATATGTAACTTCACATTTCACTACCACATGAAATTGGATCCACCCCGTTCCCCATCCCCTGCATTTCCTGTTTCTTTTTCAAAACAAAATAAAATGAAGAGGCCATAATTCTTTGGTCTGGCGTCATAATCAGTGAAAATGGATGTGATGATTATGCACAGAAGATTATGAACCAAATTTATGTTGAGAACTCTTTTGAAAAGAACTAACGAGAAGTACTTTTCCATTAAAGGGCCTACATTTTTGAGAAAGATTTGCATTTAGTGTACTAAAATATGTAAACTCATCTGCATGAATATTTATTTACTGGGTGAAACAAACACACACATGAAAAGTTGTTTAAAAAATAGTGATTGCAATGATGGCAATGCCATGCACGATCCAACCTTCTTGAAAGCAGTCGTGCTCCTTCCTTAGCTTCAGATTCTTTGATCCGTCTATTGTCACAGTGAACCCTGGTCTGCTCCAATCAAATCAATGATGCAAGGACACGTGTCCCAAAAGTCATTTCCAAAGGACATGTTTTCCGCTGGATTGTCCCAATATACCCTCATAACTTTCTCTGGAGTCTGACTAACCATTGCTTAGTAATAACAAGAAGATATTTAAGATAAATTCTTATAAAGCCAATATAGCAAAAATATTGGTGTCGATGTAACACGGACATCCAAATTAAGCATCACATTTGCATTCATTTCCTGTCAAACCCTTAAAAACATAAAAAGCATCAGATGTTCTTAATGAATATGACATTCAACTTTTACGTTACTAGCACCAGATTAATTCATATATTTTGTGGTTGAACATGACTTATAGCTATGAACTCTTGTACAGAAGCCAAATGCAGGCTGGGTAAAGCATTTTAAATGCAAAAAAAAAAAAAAAGCAATAAAAGGCATCAGGGGATTACATATAAAAGAGATAACAAACCAGTTAATCCTGAAATTATATTGTATAGTAAAACTCTTGATATTCCTGTAATTTATATATGTATAATGTGTATTTTTTCAGGTGCCACCTATAAGCTAGTAAAATATTTACATTTTAATATCTTCTGGATTTAAAATAATCCGGGATAAATAAGTGTGCCTTAATTGCAAAGAAATACACATTTATCTTGAACTTGCCACAAGTAGGCACAGCTTCCTGTGGGTTCACCACAGCAGCACGCACATTCCACTCCAACAGAGAAGATATAGGACAGCCAATTCTTAAGCAACCGAGGCGATCTTGTGGTCTTGGAGAGCGCACGCCGTCCTGCACACAGTCATATGGCAGTATCCCAGAAAACTGTTTGCTGTTTAGAATAAGGTGGAGGGCTGTACTTCTTTGCACCTGCGTTCTTTTTCCAGCTGGGTAGGATGGGCATGCTATCTTGTTTGCAAAGGCCCTTTTCTGTTTTCTGTCTAGCCTTTATTTCCTTGCACAGGCAACGCTTTTTCTCAATCATCTCAAGCATTGTATGGTCTCCATGAAACCACTGCATGCATGCCACCTAGCAAAAAAGAAAGAGTGAATAACAGAGGGAAAAAAATGGAAGCAAAGCAGATTTTCTGTGCTGTGCTAGCAGTTGTCTCGGGAGTGTCAGCTTTTCCTACACCTTTAAAATTTCTTAATATGAGTTAAGGAATATAATAACTTAAAAGCAAAAATAAAGCATAGAAACTGTACATAAATTTATACATGAATTAATAAACATTGTGATATTACTTAACAATCATTTGGGCGTTAATAATTTTCCAATATGTTCTAAAAGCCCATGATGTGGAAATAAAGCTTTTCTAATTTAAAACAATTTGCTACACATCTACTGTGGCAGTTTGAGGTTATTTTATGAATCCCAAAAAGCAAAAGATTATGTTTGTAAACTAATCTCTTCCTCTGGGTGTGATACCCTTTGATTTTATTAAATTCAGTTGAGGGACCTTTGATTAGATTATTCGATAAAGATTGCTTTGGGCTTTTGAGTCTACCATGTCAGTGGGAGTGACTCAGGTTGAGCCCCTGCCCCCTTGTTAGGTCTGATATAAATGGACGTTCACACAGGTAGACACACAGGAACAGAGAGCTCTGTCATTTTTTGGTCCTGCCGTGTGACAGAAAGGAGAAAGCTCAAACAGTTGAGGCCCCAGGGACAGATGAGCCATCTTGTCTGAGAGCTTACTACTGAAATTGGGAAAAGAATGGAAAGGCTGAAACTGATATAGAAGGCCCAGAGAGAGAGGAATCCCTAAGAGACAAGCCATGTGGCAGCTTGTGGCTGAAATCAGGACGAAAGCAGAGCAGCTGAGCCTGAGAGAGGAAGCCCAGAGGGGACGGCTAAAACTTCACAGAGACTGGCAGCCATCTTGCTTTACCATGTAGCAACACACTGGGATCAACAGCAGCCGATTTTGGTGAGAAAGCATCTCTGCTAATGCCTTGATTTGGCCTTGGAACTGTAAGGTCTTACCCCCTAAATAAATCCCTATTAAAAAGCCAAACACTTTCTGGTACTTAGCTTCAGCACTGCTGTAGTGGACTAATATACCTACCTCTCCCTTTTATTCCCTTTACTGTCATGTAGGTCACATTATAGCTAAACTACAGTTACAGGGATCACTTTTCATAGAGTGTATATGAATGTATTTTAAAAATTTAGAAAGAGCGTTTTCATTCTTGACAAACTTGGGTTTTGTTTATAAATCACATGTGGTGTAATTATGACTTTTAATAATTTTTTCTATCCAAATGACTTTTAGTATATACCTTATGTTTGGAATTAAAATGCTAAGATAAATCCTCTGCAAATAAGTCTTTGCTACACTTTTTGATGCTTCAGCAAACGCCTGTGTGCCTAAGTTAATCATTAGCCTCTACAATCACACTGACATAGATGCAGATTAGTTCCAGAACTTCAGAGAAGCAGATTCATCAGGTCAATTGGGATCCCAGGAGAAGATTCAGGGCTGACTATATATTGATGTGCATACATATATTGTTGGACAGTCAACAGTGCCTCCAGACCTATGTGGTGCTATGCCCAAAGTAACTGTTCTTTAGAACAGAGCCAGAGGATTGAATCTATTCAAAAGGACCACAGTGTGATTGGGCCAGGAGCCCAGGATAGGGAAGCTCCCACTTAATTATTTAAGCAAATATCTATGGCCTGCATGGTTAGAGTAACTCACTTGGAGTCACTGATTTTGCTGTAATATATTTCAGATAACAATCAGAGCCAACACTTGTCTAATGCTCACTCTTTGTCAGATCCTGTTCTAAATACTTTTCATATTTAATTTTAATGTATTCCTCACAACAGCCCTCTGAAGTAAGTAGTACTCTTCATTAACCCCATAAATACAAGTAAAATGAAATACAGAGATGTTTACTAACTTCCCCAAGGACACAGAACCAACAAATGCAAGAATTGGGATTTGACCTTAGGAGTCCATCTCCAGCTTCTGAGCCGTGAGCAGCTCCACCATACTGCTTCTCAGTAAGTATGCAGAACTGGAAAGGACTGAAGACATACAGCATGCCAACAGCCTCAGTTTAGAGGTGACGGTGCTTAAGACTTCAAGGGGCTAAGTCACGCCTACAGTGGGCAGGAAGTATGGTGAAAAGGGCAAAATGGAGGTCTCATGACCCTAATTTTTTAGGGACATTGCACTAGAAGACAGGGACTCAAATCCTGAATGTGTTAAATTACCACTGGTCACTCAGTTTCCTTGTTTCTTTATCTTAACTTTTAGGAGGTGATATGAGGATGAAATGGGATAATGAAGGTGAAGTCATTTTAAAAATAGTAAAGGGGAGCGTATGTAGCTCAGTCACTGAGTGCCTTCTTCTCATGTATGAGGTCCCAGGTTTATTCCCTGGTACCTCTTTAAAAAAAAAATTAAATAAAAATAAAAATAGTAAAGCACCACCCAAGTGTTATTATTTTAGTACTTACAAATACCTACTCCATGTCAGGCATGTGCTAAGAGCTCTGTGTATGTAATATACATCCCCACAGCTACCCTGAAAGATAGGATTTATCTACATGCTTCAAGTTAGAAAACTGATCTCAAGACATGTAAGGAACTAGATCCAAGTCACAAACAATAAGTGCTACATCCAGGATTCAAATTCCGGTCTGTCCTGACTACAAAGATGATATTCTTGATATTACACCATGCTCCATCTCCTGAATATTGTTTAGAGAGTATAACAGAAGTTAGTGTTGTATGTACTAACATTTCCATTTGATATTCAGAAATAAAGATATATTCATAGCTTTATGAGAATGAATAAAATCTTTAAAATAATTACAGTGAAATCAATGTCTTGGATTTGAATTCTAAAAGATGATTCTCCTAGAAAACTATCTTTTATGCATCTAAGATGATCTAAAATTCATTGAAAGATGGACTGTGCCTGATGCCTATTGGTGTCCTCTAGCTCTTATTTCAGGGCCTAGTCTACGTGTATTCAACTTTTAAATGAAATTCTAGGCGTTTAATGAGTTAATCTTACCAAAAGGTTTGTGTCCCAACAGTAGATTGCCAGGTTAGCTCTGAAATTTTTCCTAAGAGTCATAATATTTAATAAACAAATCATCTGTGTAATAAAAATACAATAACTCTAGTTTGGTGAAAATACAAGCAAAATTTATTGAGTGACTTTAAACTGTTACCAAATGAATTTATGACACAAAATTCCCAGAGGGTAGTCCCCAAATCTCACCCATCTCAGTAGCTCCAACATGTAGAACGGTATATCTGGAGAGTCATACACTCTCACAAATATTTCATGAATTAAATAGAGGCTGGCATCATTGAACTGAACAGTTTTTGCTACCTCTCGGAAAACTCTCTAGATGATTTTCTTCTTAAAACCTCACTGGGTTCCACATATTTCAATATCATTGTAAAACCTCCAACCACGTTTAAGTCAAGATATTTCTTAGCATCACTTGAATATTTTAATTGTATTAGCTTGGCAGCACAAACATTAAATCATTTATTACTTAATTTCCTTTAATATTTTTAGGGTATGAGTTAGTATGTGTGATTGCAAAGAAATAACTTTCCTGAAATTCTTTTACAACAGTATCGCCAATATATTTCATAGGTGCCATTACATTTCTTAAATGAATAAAATGTATTGTATTACCTAGAATATATATGTATTTTCTGTCAATTAGAAGCTTATGCTATATCGGCATGTCAGTTTATTATGAGTAATAAAATCTTCAAATGTCTAAAGGAGGAAGGATAAGAATAAAGTTATAAAGTATGATTTTTCCTATTCTTTACATTTCTCTTTAATCTTAGATGTCATATGTCCACTTGACTGAATGATAGTTTAAAATAGTAATAGAAGAAAATCAACACTTTTTCTGAATGACTCCATAACAGTTGTGTAATATTGCAAACTCATGTAACCTCTCTGAATTTTTGTTCTTCATATATATACCACATATATATTGGTACACACTTCATACTTCACATGGTTGTAGGAGGTAGTGAATGATTGCACACAGAAAGGATGGGGAAATATAAAACCCATACATTGTTGTTAATGTTATCTACAGGTCCTTCAAAGTATCAAGAAAAACATAAATGAGATGTTTTAGTTTGCTTTCATAATTACTTTCTCTAGGTAATATAATTTAGTACAACCTTTGATTATGAATATATTTTCACCCAAAAACAAAGGAACAGTAATACTATAGAATAATAAATCTCCACGAAGATTTAGTTAAAGTATTCAATTTTCCAAAATATGTAAATCATAGAGAAAAATATTCTGAATTAGCAGTTGGCATACTTCAATATTAAAAATCATACCAGAATAAAACTGATGTAAGCATACATATCTCTATTGATTTCAATTTCTGTGCCTCATTAGTTAGTATTTTAAAAAATAATAATTTACCAAAGATGTTAGGAGATAGGATACAATGTTGAGCCAACTCCTTGATGGCCTTGGAATTAAGTTCAGCTGTTAGTCTCAATGTTTGTGAATAAAATTTAATTTTTGAAGCAATAGAAGTAGCAACAAATACTAATTTTCAGGTAATCTGAGGAAAAAGTAATTTACCAATCCTATGTTGGTTTCTCTGTTCTAGTTTCTCAAGCCATTTAGCCCATTTTATGAGAATTATCATTTCCAGCATGGGAAGTGTAAGCTTTAGTCTGGCTGGGAAAGAAACTGGAGTTGCAAAATTCCTCAAGATTTTTCCTTTATCCTACAGAACATTTTTCCGGGAGAGCATCAATAGCATTGGCAGACCATCAGGTAAGATGCCAGTAGGTATGACTGGAGGACAGGAAGCACCAAGAATTCCTTCTTCAGTAATTACGTAAGCTAGAGTCACCTGCTTTTGCACTCTTCCTAGCCTTAGCAGGCATGAGATTGGCCAGGGGTGTCCTTTCTCTCATTGAAAATATTTCTCCTCTGCCATTTAGTGGGCAAAGAGAACAATTCTTTATTAATAAAATGTGCAGAAAAAGTAAATCCTGGCTTTTTTATATATATATCTTCAAGATTAATGGACTATCACAGTGGTTGACAAACTAAAATCTCTGGGCCAAATACAGCCCCAGAGCTAAGAATGGTTTTTCCATTTTTAAATGGTTGAAAAAAACTTAAAAAAATATTTCTTGATGTATAAAAATTTTATGAAATTCAAATGTAAATGAATGTAGGTTTCTGGGGCACAGACGTGGCCATTGTCAGGTACTGTTTATGGCGACTTTCACCCTATAAAAGTAGAGTCCAACAGTTGAGACAGAGACCAGGTGGCTCCCAAAACCTAACATATCTACTGTTTGGCCCTTTACAGAAATAGTTTGTTAATCACTGAACTATCATTAAGTTGAAAAATACACTTAATTTAGTAAATAGTTACCAATAATTTTATTATAATGGCTATGATATAAAAAGCTTAAATGAATGTTATAGTACATTTGCAAAAAGTTGGCAAATGTTTTAATGGATGGATGAAACACAATAGAAGTTGTTAAATGCCTTCTTATCTTCTCCATGATAAAGAGTTATTGGATCAAACTACTATTGCCCTGTAATATAATATAACCCTCTCCTATACATGATTTTGACTAAGTACATGGCCAAGTAATCCTCCAAACCAGTATTAGAATGGTCTGATATAAGACCAAAAAGAAAAATGTCAGTATTTGTGATGTAAAAACAATATATCTCATATCAAGTGTGGCCCACTAGATAAAAGAAAACAGAACTCATGAAACCTAGATTTGAAATCAGTTCTGATAATTATTTTAGATAACTATTTGGGAATGTTGATTATATATCTTATGACTCCATCATTGTAATGAAAAAAAACAATGTAAGAAATAAAGAGATAAAGTGGATAACAAGATTTATATTCTCCAGAGAAAAGATTTAATACAAAGCCAACCCCTTCTTTTTCTAAACTTAAAGCCTACTTGGTTGTTTGTGAGGTGTCACTGTGGTGACTTGACTTCAATATGAAAAATTTTTGAGAACATTTTTATTCTAATTTTAGAGAATTGTACTTCTTTCTTATTCCAGTTATATTTTGAAAGAAAGGAGTTATCTTTATGTTATACATAAACTCTCAATAAGCCCTTTGAAATGCATAATATAGAGGTAGAAGGGTTATAATGTCTACATTCATCAGCATATTCACTGATAAAATTGCTTTACTATTAGTTATCAAATCACAAGTGTATGTTACTTGATCACAACACAGGAAAAAAATGTCTTTTTCTTTGAATGACTAAGGCTTGCTCTATAGATGTGTCATAAACAATTGATATTTTGGAAGCATATATAGAAGTGACCCAGCATCATACTAGTTTCTTTGTTAAATACTTTAAATACAGCCAAATAATCCAGGTGACTTTACAATTACTTATAAACACCATTTATTTAACTTGGTGTAGTAGTGTGATATTGTTTATGAATTCCAAATACAGATGCTATATTGTATTTGTAAAGTGGTCTGTTCCTCTGGGCATATTAGATTGTATGAGATTCAGAGATTTCCCTTTTACTTTATTAAATCAAGATTAGGGCTTTTTGGTTATGAAGAGCTGGGAAAGGTTAGAGGATTTGAGAGGTGACTGCTAAGGGGTATGGAGGTTTTTTTTTTTGGAGTAATAAAATTGTTCTAAAATTAAAAAAAAAAAAAAAAAAGATTAGGGCTTTTATTTGACCATGTCATTAGGGCATTCAGGGTTGAGTTCCCACGCCCTTGGTGGGGATAAAACACACTCTCACACTGAAATAAACACATGGAGAAGGAGAACACAGAGAAGAACAAAGAGGAAGAGAGGCAACTCCTCATACAGGATCCTGCAGCCCCAGGAAGAGAGATGAGCCTGAATGTCTATAGCTGACCTTGTGAAGGGAACAGAGCAGCTGAGCCCAGAAAGAAAACCTTGGGGAGAGAGTCTGAGGAACCTACTTATGTCAGCCTACAGCTGAAATCAGAAGAAGCTGGGACCATGGAGACTTAAGAGGAAAGAGGAAGGCTGAACCCTCGCAGATATCACCTGCCATCTTGCTTCAACACATGGCAGCACACTTTGGGTGAGAAAGTATCTCTCATGGTACTTTGAGTTGGCCTCTTTAGGACCTGGCAACTAAGCTTCTACCACAAATAAATATCCTTTATAAAAGCCAACAGGTTTTTGGTACTTTGCATCAGCACCCCTTCGGCTAACACACTTGAGAAACTGTAAATTCAAGATGAGGAAGATAATTTTACACTAAATGAAGCATGATTCTTTCTTTATGATTGTCAGAATGAAAATTTTTGAAGAGATAATCTATGTATGGCAATACTAAGAAGATCAGAGACTTTTCAACTCTGAATTTAATTCTGGGTTTTCATCTCACTTTGGTGATGTTATACAAGTTAGTTACCTTGCTTTCTTGTTTGTGATTTTATGAGAATTAAATATTATGTATAAAATAGTCCTGGCTTTTGTAGACTTCAATTATTTTGTTACTATTTGAATTAACTGGCAGCTTTTGGCATATCTCATATTTTCCATGATGTTTTGTCTCTCTTTTTTTTCATCTTAAATTCTCTGATTGACCAGGTGTTCCTTTAATTATTCACTTATAATTCTTCCCTATTTATTAACAGTGTTGACTCAGGACCTATATTTTATGGAAGAATTACTAGACAACTTTATACCTGAGATAAGAACTGGAATGCAGTGTTTATTTCACATGTATAAATTTAGTTTTGAGATGTAGATATATTGATAAAAGGAGAAACAAATCTTGATTTCAGGGTTGCTTTTTATACATCATGGGTACAAATTAACTTCTGCCCCTCTTTTTCTAAATCTGAAGATTCCCCTGGATGCAGTCTCTGATAACTACTAGGTAAATAATGAAAAACATTACCTGTAGGCATTTTAAGTCATTTATATTATTTGTTTTTAGTCATTGGGTGTGCTTGCTTACACTTGCAATCATGCAAACTCATCAAAAAAATAAAAAGAATTATAAATTAGTAAGCCTTATAATTCTGTGGCTATGAAGAAAAACAGTTTCAACCTACTATATGTTGCTTAGTTTTTCTTGCTAGAAAAGTAACCCTTCAGTTTTATAATGACATCCTGTAAGCAAAACCCGGGTCATACGTCACTTTCAGGGGATGGGAGTTGGCTCAACTATCATGCTAAGCAGTGACAATTATAATTTACTCCAAGCTCCTCTAATATGCTGCGTCTGTCTCATAAGAGCTATCCCATTTTTTCTTATGTGTTTTATTTTCTATTTTCTCAGAAGACGGCATAAGAAAGTAGAGGAAATACAGACTTAGATAAGAGTAAATAACTGGTTTTACCACTTATTAGCTGAGAAATCTGGGACGAATCACTTAACCTCCTTAAAACCTTATTTCTTCATCTGTAAAATGAAAATAATAGCTAACTACCTCACAGGGTTGTTGAGAGGATTGCATGTGATAGTTTAACATCTACTACAAAGCAGACATTCAAAAAAATGTAAGCTCCTCCTCACCCAGTACACTCTAAGCTCTTTGAAGGCAGAGACAATATTGTTAATTCTCATTTCCTTAGCTTTAAGCATAAGGGAGGTATGCAATAAATATTCACAAGGTGAATGAATCAATGAACAAACAAATACATTTCGATAAGTATAATGCTCTCCAAGCGTTTTCAGGAAAGGTGCTTTTGAAATTCTTGATTTAATGAATTATCTGGGTCCATTTTGGCTCAGACAAATCCAATAACAATGTCCCAAATTGTGTAGGTCAAAAAAAAAAATCTTTCCTGTGATTTGTGGATTCTGGGAGGCATCTAGTCATGCTAGTTTTACCATTGGTATTCTACAGCTTAGAGCTTCTCACTCAGAATCCTTGGCCCTGTGGTTCAGTTGAACAAAAGTTCCCTAAACCTTAGTGTGCATTCTGGCCTCCTTTGGAAGTTTGCTAAAATGCAGATTCTGACTCTATATTTGAGTGAGTGGGGCTTAAGCAGCTGTAGGTTTAACAGGCCTCCCAGATGATTCTAATGGAAGATGGTCTGAGCTCCACATTTTGAGAAATATAGCAACTCCAAGCAAAGAGAAGACGTTACACTAACTCAATATAGAGGCCAATTTTCTCAAGATCTGCCCCTTTTCATTCTCTGTCCATACATACCCAGGCACAACACACAAATAAGGAATCCCTTGAGAATTAGGGAAGAGGAGTCAGATGGATTCTTCCCTGGGAAAATCAGTGCAGGTAGAGTCCACCCATCCTGTCCCAAACCCAACAGTAAAATGCAAAGTTCACTACTATTAACCAGAACCAGTGAAATAGAATTGTCAAACATTATTATAACACATTTGAAAGATATTTTTTTCCTTTGGTCCTTTCTCTAGCTTGATTAAGTATACATGATCTTATAAACTTTATGATATAAAGACTAAGAGGGTATAATTCCAAAAAGAATGATTTAAAATTCACTGAATCTAGATCATTTTAATAGACATTTTTCTTTCTTATCATGGATAAGAGCTCTTATAATGATAATCTGTTGAGGAAAATTGAAATAATTGGAGAGGAAAGAGGAAAAGGGTGGATTGGATATGGGTCACAATGAACTCTGTGCTCTTAAACATGGACTTGAAAGTGACTTCCTAAAGAAAAAGGAAGACAGGCAGACTAGCAAGATCAGTATCTCTGCCTTTCAGTGCGATTAACTAAAGGAAAGTTTTCCAATCCCACTGCTCAATTTAGTGTTCGTGATTATCATCAATATATTCTGTTTATTAAATCATCCCTTATAATGTGACAGACTAAACTGCTTATTACAGTTATGTACTTAACATGCATCTTTGTTAGAGTGCTATGGAGAAGACAAATAGGAGTTGCGTTGAAATCATCAGAAAAGAGAAAATTAGTGGGAAAAGTGCAGACTATATAATGTTATGTGTATATGTATGTGGTGTGTGTGAGAGAGAGGCAGATTATGCCAAAATTAAACAGTAGTTACCTCTGGACAATAAGATTGCTGCTCTTATTTTCTTCATTTTGTTTGTCTCTCTCTCCTAACATTTCTGTAACCATGATGTATCTCCTTCATAAAGTGCAAAATATTCATGCAACACAAGAAATTTTCAATTCCTTGTGTTATTTAATTTTTTAAAATTCTGTTTTAGCAAATTGTTCTCACACGAGGTCATATCTGAGATCTTACTACCACATCAAATTCCACAATTTAGAACCTCCAGTCCTTTAGCATCTTAGTATGTTTCAGCCTCTTTGAGTCCTCCTGATTTATTTCCCACCTTATCTAAACCAGAGAGCAGAATCATTTTAATAGTAATCTAACAGCACTCTAAGTTCCCTTGTCTGCTTTTTCTTCTTCTATCACTGTGTGATAATTTGTTTTATGTGCCAACTTAGCTAAATTACCATACCTAGTTATTCAATAAAATGCTATCTACAATCAGTTGGCTTTAAGGGAAGGAGATCATCCTTGATGATGTGGGAGGGTCTCATCAAATCAGTTGAAAGGTGTTAAGAGCAAAACTGGGGTTCCCTGGAGAGGAAGAAATTCTGCCTCAAGACTGCAGCATCAGCTCCTGTTTGAGTGTTTCCAGCTTGCCTGCCTGTCCTACAGAGTTTGGACTTGCCACTCCCCACAATCATATAAGCCAATATATATCCTACTTGTTCTGTTATTTTGGAGAACCATGATTGATATTCTTTAACATGTCAAATTCCAACCCAAAACAATGTAACATAGCTGCCCTCAGCCAATACATGCTTCGAGAAATAGCATTTAATTTTGCAAATATGACTCAATCAAAAAAATTAATGGAATTGCACAGCATTTGAAAACCATATAGAGCAAACCCCACAGTGAATGGGCCATACCTTTATTCTACTCTTTAAGGTCCTTCCTTCCTCAGTCCCCTTCAATGACCTGAACATTCAGCATTTCTTCCAACTTCATCAATAAGGAATTAATGACATGCATATTCTATCACATTTCTAAATTCTGTATTTTCATTCTTTCTTACCTCTTATCTTCTTCCTTAAAGATCCTACAGATTTACATCTTTTTAAAAATATTCCCATGCAGTACTCTGACTCCCTAATATTCCATCTTTTGGATTGCTGCTCATTCTCTCCTGGCTTTATCGCCTCAATCTACATATGTCTTCAAGTCTATTCTATTCCTCTTATGCCCTTTTTTACAAGCTTTTCCATTCTCTGATTGCCAATTATTGATTCATTCAATGAATATGTATTTTTTTTAGGTTTTTAAAAATTTATTGAAGTAAGTCACTCATACATGAACATACATAAAGAATAAGTGTATAGAAATAATTGTGAACTTACAAAACAAACATACATAACATCATACAGGGCTCTCATAACTCACCCTACCACCAATACCTTGCACTGTTGTTAAACATTTTTAACTAATGATTAAAGAGCATCTTGAAAATATCACTGCTATCCAAAGTATTTTCCCCATACCCATCCTATTATTATTATTTTTATATCATTTTATACATGAACATACATAAACAGGAAGTGTGTAGTAAAAGTTATGAGTTTACAAAGCAAGCATGCATAACATCATACAGCGGTCCCATATATCAACACTCCACTAACACTTTCCATTGTTGTAAGACATTTGTTACAAATTATGAAAGAATATTGTGTTCCAGGTGCTGTACTAGGATCTAATCCTTAACTTCAATAAACTCACAATTTATTGGTAATTAGGCATATGCAATAGGGGCCAAAACATGAAGTAAAGTTTAATATTTTAGTCATGGTTTGAAGAATAGATGGAATTGTACCACTGTAAACATGGGAATGTGACTTTAATTTGAAATAGTGTCTTTGTAGATATAATTCAGTCAAGATGAGGTCATACTGGATTATAGTGGACCCTAATGGTACCCTGTAAGAAGAGGGATATTCGGACAGAAACGCATGGGGAGAACATCACCTGATGGCAAAGGCAAGCCTTTGTTTGCAACCACCAGAAGCTAAGAGAGAGGCATGAAATAGATTCTACCTCAGAGGGAACCAACCAACTTTGATTTCGAACTTCAAGCCCTCAGAACTGTGAGAGACTAGCTTTCTGCTGTCTTAAGCCGCCTAGTTTGTAGTGATTTGTTGTGGCACCCTAGCAATCTAACACAATTACCTAGCTGGGTATGGAGGGAGGGCAATTTCAGAGGAAGGAAAAGAAGGCTCACATGAAAGGGAAAGGGATATTTCAAACATGAGTAGGAGAAATTCGTTTTAGGACTAAGCTATAGAAGAAGCTAGTCATGAGGCAGAAGCCAACTCTGAAAAGCTTTTTATATTACGCTAAGGAATTTGAGCTTTGATTAATACAATATAGGGAGTCAATGACTGATGATCCATTTGGTCTTTAAGAGAATCTTCAGGAAAAAGGATGCCTGGTATTTGATAGAGTGGTGAAGGTTGTGAGAATATTCAGTCAGAAGGCAGATGTATCTGTTAGATGTCCAAAACTACATGAGGACTAAAACTAGGGAATTGATGGAGAGAATAAAGAGGAGGAGATGGAGTTTGGAGGAAAAATAAAAAACCCTCAACACTTTATAACATTTCTCCTGGCTCTTTTCCCAGTTGTTACCCAACCACAGCAATTTGGCTTTCAAAAATAGACTATGTCCATAACCACCTTAACAACTCTATAACATTTTTAGTGGTGACAGTCTCTTCCTTTATGAAACAGATCCTGTGGCTTCGTGAAACTCTCATTATTTCCTTACTGTTTCCTTAGACAACTCATCACAATGTCCTTATTCCAACTCTTCTGCCCACCCTTTAAATGAGGATTGTCCCAAGATTTTATTTTTCCATCTTCCTTGTTTTCTATTCTTGCTTCAAAAATACTTTGCAATTTTGCTCAAATCCCTAGCCTCAACATTTATCTCTACTCCATTTTCTCTCAGAATTAAATTTCCAGTCTCAAACTCTGTTCCAACCTCCAGAATACAGAAATTTACAAAACAATTTACCTCCTTCCAATATGCAAAGGGACAGACAGAGGATAAACATTTGCATTACCATAAGGAGAATCTGGGAGGAACATATGTGTCACTGGTCCCCTATGGTTCTGAATACCTGCAGGGTATACTTCATTAGACTTCAAGGACTGAGAGTCATTCTCAAGATGATGGATCTCCTCCTTGGGGCCTCATGGGGACCCACCCTTTCCACAGGCTTGCCCAATGATCATTTTCTTGGTTCCACCCTCAACAAGCATCTGGGTAGACCAAGTTACAGACATCACCCTTCAAGAATGTTGATGGCCACATTTTACCCAGTCTATGGGGTACAGTCTCAAGCCCTTAGGCAACATTCTCCCTAATCTCTGACCTATAGGCCAATCCTCTCAGAGCAAAGAGTTGGCAACCTGGCCTTCCCTAATCCATGGGAGAGAGGCCCATCCCTCTCAGACCTATAGGATATTGACCTTACTCTCCCCAACCCTTGGGAACTGTGCTCCACCCTATTGGTAGCCTGGGGCAGCAAAACTCTCCCTGAACAGTGGGTTGGAATATCCACCCTCTTCAAATGCCTGGGTAAACTCATCCTCTCTGTACACATGGGTGGTCCTTCTCTTGGCCCAAGGAGATGTCTTAATTGCAGACTTCAGCTTCCATGGTTTTCTTCTTAAAGCCATTTTCCTTTCCTTATCTCCTTCCATGTCCCTTTCAGTTCAGGCTGATAGTGGTTTTGTTCATATAGCTCTCACAAAAAGTTTGCTGGTTTAGCATGCAGGAAGCAGAGATCCATGCTACCAGACAATAAGATTTTCCACAAGTCTTTCCTGGATAATTGCATTTCCAATCCTGAATTACAATTTCTGTGTTTAGTCAGTTCCTCAAATGAGAGCTATTATCTGGAGGCTTGATTTCCAGAGGCTTGGAATTTCCAGAATCATTCTCTGTTTTCTTTGTGCCCAACAATCAGTTCTTGACTTACCTCTTTCATCTAGCATTTTGCTAGAAGCTACAAGGAGAAACCAAGCCACATTCTCCAAGTCTACTTTGAAAAGCTCTAAAAATGCCCAGGTTCACCATTTCCAAATTCTTCCTTCCATAAAACCTCAGGAGTTACTCTTGCAAAGTGCTCTGTGACTTTAAAACATGGATCACTCTTCCTCCAATTTCCAATTATAGTTTCATCATTTACTTCTTTTTTTTAAATTATTATTTATTTATTTCTCTCCCCTTCCCCACCCATCCCGGTTGTCTGTTCTCTGTGTCTATTTGCTGTGTCTTCTTTGTCTGCTTCTGTTGTTGTCAGTGGCACGGGAATCTGTGTTTCTTTTTGTTGTGTCATCTTGTTGTGACAGCTCTCTGTGTGTGTGGCATCATTCTTGGGCAGCCTGCATTTTCTTTCGCGCTGGGCAGCTCTCCTTACGGGCGCACTCCTTGCACATGGGGCTCCCCTACGTGGGGGCACCCCTGCGTGGCATGGCACTTCTTGTGCGCATCGGCACTGCGCATGGGCCAGGTCCACATGGGTCAAGGAGGCCCAGGGTTTGAACCACGGACGTCCCATGTGGTAGACGGACACCCTAACCACTGGGCCAAGTCCACCACCATCATATACTTCTAAGCCCTCATAAACAGTCTCTTTAGTGTCCTTATTCCTACCAACAATCTCTTCAAAGCAATCTAGGCCTTTTCTATCAAGCATAATTCCACCAAAAAATGCCTTTTACCCATTTATAAAACTGTTTCAGCATTTTGAAAATTGCAAAAGCACCACCCCACTTCTTGGTACCAAATTCTGTATTTTTAGTATGTAACTAGATCTCTATACCAGGATGTCCTGCAGTTTCTTAAAATTTAGCCTTTCCAAATCCAAGCTCATTATCCTTTCCTCTATTGAAATACAGCTCTGTTTTTCTCATTTCACTAAATACAATTTAGCTAGAATCGAGTATCAGAGCTAGAAGCCAGTATCGTCTTGCATTATTCTTTTACATTAACTCATACATTCAAATGGGCAAAAATAAAAATAAAAACCAGTTGATTTTACTTCAGAAATGTTTCTCAAACCTATCATTACTCTCTATATTTCCACTGCCATTTGCTTGGTTCAGTTCCTGGGATACTGAGAATGTCTTCAATGTTCCATTTCTAATCCACAATCCACACAAGTGCTCTCTAGGAAGTCCCACATAAAATCAAATTATTCAATCTCTCTCCATTATTTACAGAAAAAAAATTGACACTCCAAATCCTTTACATTCAGTTTCAATATTGTCCTTTCAAGCTAAGTAGTATTTTCTTCATATTTCAGCCATATCTGATTACTCATAATTCATCCAATACCACAGGCACAAATTTTCTTAATTTCTTTAGCTCATGCTGTTCCCTCATTCTGGAAAACTCTTCCTTCCTGCAGCCATGTCTTTCACATGAAATCCTATTCTTTTAGAGACCAGCTAAATGTAGTAAGAATCCATTCTGAGGTCCTCTATGAACTCTGATAATCATGTTTGCATTTTTCTGGAATAACATTTATTCTTGCATTCATAATTTCTTGCAGACAGCTGATGAACATTGCATTTTTATGAGTTTTGTACAAGATACTGAATTTCTGGAGAGTAGAAATGCTATTTTTCTTACTTTTTTGCATCCTTAGAATATTAAAGCAATATTTCAAAGGAATCCCACAATTTTTAGTGAGAGCTTCAATGAAATAAAATATTAATATGACTGGTTTCAGAGAGAGTTTTTACTACTTTTTTATTATGAAAGTGACATATGTCTGTTGTACAAAATATGAATAACAAATATATCACAAGCAGAATGAATCTGTAATACCAACACACAAAATTTTTAGTTTATTTTGATATATATATCTTTATTTTAAAAACTTATGATTATTCTACATATAATAGTTTGTATCCTTTTGTTTTTCCTTTATTTTATTAATAGACTTCAATACTTTTTCAAAACATGGTAAAGAACAACAAATTCTTCTATTTTAATATCTTAGGTTTTTAGTCATTTCATAATTTTTGTCATTTAGTTAATTTTTACTTTTCAAAAATATTAAAAATAAAGCCAGAGTGCTTCATGATTATTTCCTTCAGTAAGCCACTTAAACAATAACTCCTGAGTCAAAGCATATGAACATTTTAAGACTTTCGATCTCAACAGAGCCGATTTCACTTACAAAAATTTTGAGCCATTTTCCATTCCCACAAGCAGAGTAAGAGATTATTTTACCTCATCTTCATGAGCATCGGGTTACGTTACCAAAACACACAAGCAAGCAAGCCAGGAAACAAACAAAATTCTTTGTAAATTGTGTATGTTTGAAAAACTCCTTGACTTCAAAATTTATTTTTGTTACTAGTGATTTGAATGAGGTTGAATATTTTACAAATATTTAATCATGGAAGAGTTGATCAATGACTTAATTTAGTCCATTTGTTCTAATGAGATTGTAGAGTTTTGCTTACTAATATAAAATTGGAGTTTTTCCATCAATTTGGAGTATTTATATTTTAGTTATCACAATAACTTTCAATGTTTGACACTTTATCATTAGGTATTTCATCTCCCATACATTGTTCCAGACATATGTTTCCAATTTTTATATAGTCACATAGGTTGATCTCTTTATGCTTTAAAATTCCTGCCTTTCCATAACCTATAAACAAAATCCCTCATATTTTTCAAGTTTTAAGGTTTAACTTAAGATTGGACTCTTTAATTCATCTCTCATTAGTTTATTTATACTCTTCCTTCTTGCTAAAAGTATTTCAATGAAAAGGAAAAATATATTTATTAAGAAAGATGAGACAAAAGTAAAACAATAGAAGGATGATGCTATTTTCTAATTTTTCATGAGGTAAAAATCTGCCTTTATATAAAAATATTTAATTATACAAGCACATATTTACTTTATCATATTGTTTAAGTCATATTTCAAATTCTGTGAGTAATTTTATACTATAATGTCTTCTAGAAGGTAGTAGCTAGGATGCAACATTCAATAATGAAAGTCTACATTTCATTCTACCTTAAAGAAAATAACATCTGAGTAACAAAAGCAATGCTTTCCCTCTTCAAACTATTCCTACTCTACTCATTGTCTTTCTTCACTCATAAGCATTTTTGAATACACACATGTACACACACAGCCAGTCTTTTATAAAGATCATGCTAATGTTTTATTTTCCTGCTTCAAATGATGCATATTTTGGATAAGGGAATTTTCAGGGGCAATACATTATATTAAAGTCTTATAAAGTGTGTCACTTAGGAAAATATTTAACAATTCTGTTTAAAAGAATCATTGCATCTGATTAAAAGAAATAAACACTTGTTTTGAAAGTTGTTTGGAAGCCTAGTATATGTACATGCACACACATGTACATAAGCACACATGTGTATATGTACATATGCATGTACTTAAATCTCTAAATGTATGCATGTATATAAATGCATGTATCACATAGGTATGTATATACATGAATGTATTTTATGTACATATATATGCATATATGAAGGTATGAATCATACATTTACAATTCAATGATTGAACCTCTCTTACAGGTTTCTTAGTTACAGTGTTTAAAGAAAACAAAATTAGAGAATTCTACTGAAAGAATATGTGTTTGAAGAAAATCATTCAAGAAAAATGGCTGCCTACGACTAATAAAATCTCATGGAAAAACACTGTTGAATGATGTTATAAAAGTTCTAACCATAACAATAATAATAACAGTCACCATGATTTATTGTGCATAAACCATGTTCCAGGTACTCTGAGCGTTACTTAGCATAAATCATTTCCTTTAAAAATGAATCATGCCATGTGATTTTTTTTTCAATGATAAAATGAGATTTAAAGAGGCTGAAATAGCATATACAATATCATGTGCCTAGTAAATGGCAGGAGTAGAATTGGAATCCACAGTTAAATATCCCAACAACCAAAATCTCTTCCCTTAATCATTACATCAGACTGTCTTATACCTAATTATGAGTAAAGTGGCCCCTTTTTACTTGTTGTTAAAACAACAACCATGACAACCAAAAACACCTATTATGGTACTTTTAGTTCTTAGAGCCAATGACATGGGAAAATATACTAGATCAAAGGGGAGAGTCTACTGCTGATGGATTAGAGGAATTTACAAACTCTCAAAATGTTGGTGGAGGGATGAAACTTTCGTCTTATTATTTGTCATTATTGTTGTTGTCATCATTATCTCCATCTTCATTATTGAGACGGCCATGGACACAAAAATGATAATGTTTTCTCACACTGGCCTAGGCACGTATTAGCCAACTCTCTGCTTCACTTAATTTTAGTCTCCCAATAACCCTGAGTCCACCATTTTCTAGATGATAAAAGTACTAAAAGGGTTAAAGATCAGATAAAAGTTTCTGAGTGTGAAAAGGGATTATCAGCAGAGCTGCACAGAATAACTTCCCCCTACCCTGCCCCCCCAGATTAGACCTTCTATCCACAGTCAGCTTCCTTGCCCCTAACCAACAAGCAAATGCTCATAAATCTGCCAGAATGAGGTTTTCACTTGATTATAATTAATATTCCAAGATAGGGTAGCAAATTTATTCTTTTCTGCTCTTTCTTGTAAGTCCCCCATTTCTACCTTCTTTAGTAAGTTGTTACTAAAACACTTAATGGAGGGAGTATTTTTACAGGGGATGTGTGCAAGTAGTGAATAAGAGCAATTGCTATAGTACTAGCAAAGAACCATGATTCCTTTCTTGCTATGTAAGAATACCTCTATCTCATCTCACCTCCAAACTGCTTACTCACTGGAAGTGTCACCATACAAGGTTGTGTTGAGAATCCATTACTTGCCCTGGATTCTGTATCAAAGGAAGGCCCTCTGAAAGCATTTGTCTTCTTATTGTATCAGCCACAACTCTAGTTCACTTTCAACCAACAATCTTTTCCTCAGTTTCATGGGAACACAAAAATATAATAACTATCTCACCCATTTTTATGCTTCTCCAAGCACTTCCACAAGCTTGGTGAGATGTTGTGTAATTCTTCATCACTTTGCACAAAAGAGTTAGGTCGTACAGTGAGTTGTAGTAAGAGAAAAAACAACAACAACAACAAGAGAAGAAAGCCTTCAGGAGGCGGAAAAAAGCCAGGGATTGTTTTTCTGCAACTACCGAAAGAAGATGCTAATTGTATAAAACTATCATTTTACAGACTCTTCGCTGTAGCAGAATTTTAGAGACAAATGTAATTTCAAGGTCTAGAAAAGTGAAAGAGAAGCTTTGTATCTCTTGTGAACAAATACAAAGTTCAAACTGGCAAGTATATAAGACTTAGCACATATTCTCTGATAAAAGACTCTAATTAACTATACCATGGAAACCTACCCACGCCATCACACACCATCCCTACAGGCATAAGTGGCATGGAATTTGAATTTTCATACATGTATCTGGGCATACTTACAGGTGTAATAAGAGAATTATTCTGTATAAGGACAAAAAAAGTGGTATGATTGAAAAATAATCATACTATTGTATGATATTTGATTTGTGATACAATACCTAAGTGTCAAATCAGCTTAAAGTTTTGTTGCATTAACATTTAGATAAAGTGACCACATCTAATATAAGCATAAGTGTTATATGGTGCAATACATTCAAATATCAAAATGCAAGATGAGACATTTCAGAGAAAAGCTGATTCATATTCAAATATTTTTTAAAATTATGTCTATGTTCACGGGAAGGACCATAATATAACCTTCAAAAATAAAATGAATATATGATTCTCAGTTTGGTTCTGTAAAAATTTAGGATTATAAAGTCTTTATCCTTGGAAATTAAAAATGGCTATTGGAAAAATTGTCGTATATGTTACCTAACGAAGACACAGTATGTTTCCCAGCAATTAAACCTAACAATGACTACAGATATAATTTCTGTTGTTAATTGACTAAGCTAACTGTTTGTAATAAAAATAAAACCTCTGAGCAGGTTTTAGAGTTAATTTATATGTTTTAAAATGAACAAGAAATTTATATTAAAAGCAGAAGCCCTTAAAGAGTCATTCCCTAAAGGAGCAGCATTACAAGATAAAATTCAATTACTACAAATGTATTGATGTTTTCCACTAAGTGTATTCTTTTAATCATTTATATTAGCATTAATTTAATTTCAAGTTTAATTTCATTACAAAATATTGGTTTTTAATAGTGTTTGTGGAATTGACCACAGATAAATTAGGGAAAGTCACACCTCAGTAAACATTTGTTTTATCTAGCAAAGAGAGGGAGGTTCACAGACAAACAAAATATGTTTTAAGGAAAACACTTTAATGATAATCACTAAAACAGCTAAATATTATTTTTAGCTCCTATAATTTTGAGTAGAGCTGGAGAAGTACATGTAAAATATATTTTTTCTCCACCAGTATGCATTGCCCCATATGAGAATAACTAAGTTATGGAAGGAGAAACATGCTGGTAATGACAATAATTCAGTTCTGAGTCCACCTTTGCCGATGACTAGCCCTAAGCAAATCACTTTACATGACCTCAGGTTGGGATAGACCAGAGGGCTCAAACTGCAGCATGCAGGGCTGCATTAGGCTCACGGGTGAGTTTTATATAAACTCTAAAATATTTGAAATGTTTAAGGCAAAATGAAAATAAAAATACGCACACACAAAAAACAGTAGATTGCACATTAAAAAAATAGCCTAGATTTTTGGCTTCTCTTGAAAATTCAGAGAAACCTGCCAACAATTGACTGGAGCTGAGTTTCACTGCCCTATTTAAATAGGTTTGACTTCAATCCAGAACCTATTGTAATCTCAATGCTGAGGTCAGTTGCCATTTTTTATTTCACTGGTAATGTGGCTTTACTTATAGCAGAAAAATATTTCTGTACTCTTGAATCCCTCAAAGTGAGAAAGTACTAATTTCTAATGCCTAAGAGGCCTTTGCAGGGATGGGGCAATCTGTCTCCCCCTGACTGAGCTAAGTAACTTTCCTTTCATGATGTGATTACAACTTGGAACCACAGTGGCCTAAAGTCTAAGGCCTTTCTCCCTAGCTCAAAATAGCAATTACCCCCCAAGTAATCAAAATAACAATTATTTTTCCCATAAACTTTGGGACTCCTATCTTATTATACTTGGACTTCCTAAAAGTTAGTTTGCCATTTTTCCTTCTAGCCAAACTCATCCAAATCTTCAAAGGTATCAGATGAAAAGGCAGGAAAAATCTAGCACCTTGTGTGAGAAACCCAAAATCAGCTTAAGAGCAAGCAGTTTGGTTGTGGTTCAGAATCTACTAAGCCAAGAGTTCAAGAAATAGGCCCCTCCCTCACTGCCTTTAGGCCTTCCATCCTGCATTATCCCTCTGCATCCCATGCTATTTATTTGCTGCAGATACTCTCAGGGTAGCTAAAAATGAGGTACCATGGGCCCGTTTAACTGCTGGCAAGGAAAGACATACTCTAAGATGTGCTGGACAGAGAAACTAAACAGTGGTTTCCACTTAAGCCTCAAATTGAAAGTCATGAAATCTAATTCCCAGAATTGAAGGCTCTTATTGACTGTTAACCACTTCTCACCAAGGCAATTCAATGTAGTTTGCTCAAGTATGAGTAGCCAGAAGGATTTTCTTTATTAATGGTGATGAATGCTTTAACCATTGAGGATGCCAGCTAGTATAAAAATATCTTTTCTAAATCAATGCTTACAAAGGTTCTTTAGTGCTAGGACAAACAAACACTCTTTCATCCTGAAAGTAATTGAAGTTATTACCAAGAAATGGCTATGTCATCCCAAACCCTCTCAGCACCTAAATTTCAAAGGATTGCCTCTGGGCCACTAATTTATAGTCCTCTATATACAAGGCCAACTTATGCCCAGAAGTGGAATCAAAGCTGAGATTTAAAACAAGAAAGTCCTTGCTGGAAATTATTTCAGGATTGTCCCTGTGCCTCTGTCATATGATAACCTAGCCCACAAGCCACTACTTCCGACCATGATATAATTCAGTTGGGAAATTCAGAGAGAAGAAAGAGAATCAGCAGAGGGATAATGCTGGGAACAGTAACAGGAAAAGCAGAATGAGAGAGAAAAGAGTATGACTCTAAGATTTTTGTTCCTAGGCAATTTCTTTCATCGTGTCATTTATTTGCCTAGAAAGGTCAATGGACTCCCACTGTCAACAGCATAATCTCTAAATAACTCAATTTACCATTGAAATTTATGGACTTTATGGCCATAATTGCCATAATGATTTCATTGCCTACAACTCTCTCATAAGATCTCTGGGGTTTCTCCAGTTTATGACAACCTACCCCATTCCCAAATTGAATTAAAAGATACTTTCTCTCAATCAAGACTGCTATTTCTATTCCAAAGATGCCAAATGCCTACTACATTTGAAAATACAGTGAAATATTTTTGACATACTGTACTAAGCTCAGTTTTTAAGAGCAGGGAGAAGTGACCAACACAACTTCATAAAGTCTTGCTTTTATGGAAACTGTAATGACAGCCTTGCTTTCCACCAATTTTTATACAAATTCAGACCTGTCAACCACTCAGGAATAAGACATAGATGGGAGACAAAAATCAGAAATAAAGGGCAAGGGAGGGAGAAGAAGGAGGATGTCAGTATTTTGTAATAGTTTGTAGCTACCAGAAGGGTTTCTATGGAGTTGAGGCACTCAAAAAATAATCCTGCTACTTTCATCTCTTCTTCCCCATTTCTGTTGTTTTCTCCATGACTCTCCACACTTAACAAATAAAAAGATAGTTCTAAATGTATTTACTACTTTTGAGTAGGAGCACTGACACATGATTCACAAAAGGCCATACACATCCTCATGGCTATACTCAGGCTCAGAGTGGGAAATAATTAAGAACCTATTTTTTCCATAATTTTTTCCATAATTTTTATTTTCCTGGACTCCTTAATGAATGGTTTCTAATGATATCAACATTAATTGGCTTTCAAATTGGCCAGGAAAGGAGAGTGTTCACACTCAGGGCACATCCTGCCATAACTGGATGGTTTGCTTCTTTCAATAACTGGACAAAGAACACTGATGAGTAGAGGACACTTCTCTGCAGTAATAATGATAATCAGGGTGCTAATAACGATATTAACAATGACTAACGTATCGAGCACATACAATGAGCCAGTCGTGTGTTAAGTGCTTTTCCAAATGCTTAGTGTATCCTAACTCATCCACTTCTCATACCAGCTTACGAGGTCAATGTATGTATCTTCAAAAGAATACAATTTACAAAAATGATGTGGGGAGGTGGGCAGTGGGTTATATGGGAACCTCTTATGTTCTTGTTTTTTTTAATGTTTTTTAATGTAACATTCCTTGTGATCTATTAATTTTAATTTTAAAAAATTAAAAATAAAATAAAATAAAAAATATTATGTCCCTTTTATAAATGAAGAACCAAGGCCCAGTGAGTAAGAAACATGCCCAGAGTCACTTGGCAAAGAAGCCGGTAGAACAGGGATCTGAACGCAGGTGAGCCAAACAGCAGTCTTCACTTTTAAGTCTTATACCATGTCGTGAGGATTCAGTGAGATTATGGATATTTTATATTAGGTGTCTCCCATGGTTCCTGGAAAACAGAATGTGACCAGAAAGTGTTCATTTTCTTTCTCTAACAATTTCACGGAGGAAGCAACTGAGGCTCAGAAGACTTAAATCACTTGCCCAAAGACAAACTGCTAGAGAATGAAATAGCAAGGTCTAACCCCAGAATCTATAAAGCTACATTAATTTTTTTGAGTGTGGTAACTGCCAGCAACTACTAATGTTTTAGACACTTCAGGGACCAACCTCGCTGCTTTTGGGCCATTGTTGCTGTCACAATTTATGTATTCATGTCTACAATACCTACTGAGGACCAGGTACTGTGACAGGAAGGTGATGAAGTCAAGTAGACAAGCCCTTACCTTTAGGACATTTACAGTCTGATTAGAGAGACATATATTAAATATTGAAGCAAATAGATATAGAAGAACTAAAACAGAGTGGAGGATGTTTTAACAGCCTTGACTACCAGGATTTAACTCAGAAGAGTTTAGTGTAAATTAGTGAATTGCAAACTGAAATTAAAAAAAAAAAAAGATGTTAACTAGTTAAACTGGGAAGGATGGATCAGTTGACACTGAGAAAATGGTGTGTGCAAGGACCCTGTTTGAGGGAGCATGATCCTGCGAGAGCTTTGAAGAAAGCCAATGAGCTTGGAGAGCAGATTGGGGATGGGGCGTGGGGACTGTGGTGTGAAATGACATGGGAAGAGCCAAATTTCAATATTTATCAAAGGGAGGGTGGGAAGTCACTAAACTGTGTTAAGCAATTCATTCTCAGCCCAGAATCCTCAAAGTTAGATTAAAAAGGTCACAGGAGATTATCCAATTCTAACTTCTCTTGAAGAAATTGAAAGAACAAGGGTACTGAGGGAGGTTGCCTTTCTATTCCTTACTTAAAGCACCGTGTCTGCTTTGGGGCTGACAAGTTTAAAATCCATTCACTTTTGAGTGCGCATGCTGTTTTATGTTTAAAGTCATTGCAATTTTGCTGTGTCGATTTGTTTTACACTCATGAATGAGCATTTGTTTATTTTTGTTTGCCTTATTTGCTTATGCAGATTAATCAATAAAGATGCATTGGCCTTTCATTTTTAGAGCTCAGAAACTTCCCTAAGAAAGTGTTTGCTCAGAGACACAGTCTGTAAGGCCGGCTCAGTTCCTCATAGTCTCCACCTCAGATGGGAGAATAATCCAGATGAGGAAGAAGAGACGCTGAGGTGTCTGCCCATTATTCTGGTGAAATAATTTGAATATGACTCTCATTGGGTTAGGAAAAACAGAAGTGGACTTCCTCATGTAGGTTCATGCATGCTTCCAGTAATCCCTTCGGAGACAGCTTTTCTTAAAGCGTCTTTCCTGCAGAGGCTGGCTAGCAGCTTGTCACACCACTTCCTCCTCAGAACACAGCTACAACACCTTTCCCAGACTACCCTGCAGTTACGCATGACCTTGTGACTGAATTCTGAGTAATGTGTGCCTCTTTCAGTTTGGACCAATAGAATTCTCTCACACATGGTCATCTCTCTGCTAGAGACAAGGATTCAGCAGAAGACTCAGGGGTTCTGAGAAGTGGGGAGGACCCTGGGCCTCTCTGTCATTCAGGAACATCCATCAACCAGGAACATCTATGTAAGACTGTGCATGGGTAAATTTTTTTTTTTTTAATTTTAAAGACCTCTAAAAGCTTGGAGTATATTTGTTACAGCTTCTAATAGCTGATATTACTTATCTTACTAATCCACAATCCCAAATTTTAAAAAGTACACACACACAAAATGTGAGGAAATATATTGCTATTGGGCTAATTGTATTTTATCTAAAAACTAATTTTTTTTATATCTATGGCTATATCCAGATCTAGGTTAGAATGGCTTCGAATGGTATTTGTTGATAATCTGCATCCAGTCTTCTAAAAGACTTTTCTGGAGGGGTACATGTCTAGTTACAGAAATGCCATGTAACATAAATGATGTTATGACCCTTTTCCTATTTTTTATAAATGTGCATGTTCAGCATTTCAAAAGAAACCTAGGCTTTTGATAGGCAATCTTCCATTTCCAGTTCTCAGGGAATAGAACTGCATTGGAGGGAACTTTGGGGAAGTTCTGGACCACCTTGGCTTTCCACTTTATCAAATAGTAATATCAGTCCTTGTTACAATTTTAAGATATGAGTCAATGAAACATAGCATATCCTTATAAGAGAATTATATAAATGTAAGCTACTATTTCTGTCATTTAAGATTCATGCTTACCATAAAATACCTTTACATTTAAAAAATGAAATTCTTGGAGGACACTGAGTATCAGAAGACAGAACAATGCCAATGACTGCCTGTAGACTAACACAGTGGGCTGTGACATGCCTGGCATTTATAGTAGGACTGGAATCTACTTTCTGAATAAAAGGTAACCACCCACTTGGTATAGCATAGCCCAGAATCAACTCCACATGCTTATACCCTGTGGACAGTGTCTTACAGGGCAAAGCTTGTGGTGAACAAAGAGCTTTTCCATATTTCTAAATTTGAGCAACAGTTTGTTTTCTGTCAGATATGGGTTTGCCTAACCAAGGAGAGACTTCCTTGGTCAAACGTCATCAAAACAACTTTTAGAGGTTTCCATTGGCATTTTGATTGATGCATTGGAGCAGGTGAGAGCCTGGCAGAACTGATCAATCCAAACAATCACCGGACAGAAAAAAAGGTGATAAATTAAGCCCTCTCAATACAAATAAATACTGGGCTAGCTGCTGTGTATATCATCTCATCTAATTTTATTTACTCATCCAACAATATATACTGAAATGGCTGTGGATACCTCTATTTTGCAGAAGAGGGAATTGATCCAGAGCTGGATGGTAAAGGACAGAACACGTTAAGCCAGGGGTGATAAATTCTAAAACCTGACATCTTTCTCCAGGCCAACACATTTTCTCAAATTAGAAGAATATAATCATGAAAAAAGAAAGTAATCATAAAATCAGGAAAGAAGTCATTAATCATGTAGATTTGGAAGAAGGAAAAAAAGATGTTAATCTTCCCATTAAAAACTCCATGCAGGGACAGATGCAGGACATTATATATCCTGCCATAACCCACTGAATAGACTGGGAGAGAGTGTGAACTACAACGTGAACTATAATCCATTCTGTGTAGCAGTGCTCCAAAATGTACTCATCAAATGCAATAAATGTACCACACTGATGAAGGAGGTTGTTGATGTGGGAGGAGGGGTGAGTGAGGGCATATAATTTTTAATGTAACACTTTATGTAAACTATGTATCTTTAAAAAAAGATTAAAAAAATATGATATTAAAAAAACTCCATTCGGAAAATGAGAATGTCTTACCAATGTGCTTGCAGTATTTAAATGTTATTTTAAATTATATTAGATGTTAAATAGAATTATTTTCATTCAAAAGAACTATGAAATACTTTAATGAACATTGTAGGAAAACAATTTTTTTAAATACCTAGGGCCTCGGTGTTTCATAAATGTTATAATTAAGGCAAAATATCTCACTTAGGTTTATTTTTTTCTGCAACCATGATTTCAAATTATGCAGTGCTATTAACATTTTCTTTGCTACCTTTTTTTTTCTGGAAAAGAAGTACTTGTTTTCTAAAGCCATCCACAGAAATGAGAACACACTTCCAAATGCAATTGTAATGGTATCCCTGCTTGTTAAGCAGCATGTTTCATTGAACACATCTTGTCAAGTTTCTTACACACTATATTTAATACCTCTCTCTTAAATGGGATGAGAATAAAATGATTTATTCCTTGTCTTTTGGGGACTGAATAATGATAATAAAACCAATGATGTTGTTAAATCTCTTTTATCATAAATTACCATTATCCTCTACTCTTCAGGGTCATAATTACAGCTCATCTTAATTACCACCATTTTCCAGATAAGGCACCTGAGTTAGAGAGGTTAAATAATTTGTCCACAGAACTCAGCAAGGGGATAATTGAACCAGGATTAAATCCAGAGTTTCTGCATATCTGCACATTGTATTTACATCCAATCTCCCCCATCTTTGTGAGCAATGCATTTCATAACTTAGGATATTTCAGCTGGAATTCCTCTGGCCCCCCACCACCTATATCTCATACCTTATCACACAATTCACAAACTCATATTGTTTAAGAAAAGAAACTAGTGGTCTTCATTTTCAATGTCTTTAATAAAATGCTATAAATTGAAAGAGTGGTTGCCCCTTCCCATGTAATTTTAGAAAAAGGTCTGAAAGAACTTCAGAAAATATGGCCATTAATTTGTTCCCAATTTTGAGAAAAGCAATTGAAACTTCACCATTAGTAAACAATGAATTATGAAAAGTAACTGAAGTAATATTTGTGGGTTACAAAAAAAAAAAAAACGATTTTGTCAAATGAAGGTCTTAATGAATAATTATCCATTTTCTTTTTTAATAGAAATTGAGAATCCCATCATTTCTCTTCTGTTACCACATAAGTCTGTCTTTTTTGCCCCTTCACATGGCTAAAACACGAGCTCCTCTAAAATCCTTATGTCTTTAGAGGAATAACTTCCAAATTACAGCCCCTGTTTGAGTTCCCTGAACCCTAGCAACCCATGTGACCTTGACACAGAATGGCAAATCCTCAGGGTGCCCCCACAGTGACCAAATGGAGCCTCGAAACAGAGTGCTCCAGGCAGAATCTGCAAATAGACCAGGCTGGAGAAAAGCAAGGGGACATATGTTTCACTTCTCAGTTCACTAATGACCTGGCTTCCTGGTCTCAAATAGCTGAAGGAGAAAAATCAACAGAACAATGACACCTGAGAGGTCATGATCAAAGGCTAGTTTTCCGGGCCCAAGGGCAGCTTTCCATCCTGAGCCCCATGCTCATTCACCCTTGCACATCTCTAGTTTCTCCTCCACGCTCATGTATGGCTTCCCTAAGCAAGTTCCTTTCTTCACCAGTAACAGCCCGAAGGTGCAAATGTGAACACAAATAGTTATTTTTGATTATTCCAAATGCAATTAACCCTCCCAGCCCCAAACAAAGCTTATAGAATCTAGATAAAGGGACAACAGATTCTTCTAAGAGGAATGCACAAACTCTCAGGCTATTACATTAATTTCAGAAAGTTAATGGATGTCATGAAGTGTTTGATTTGCAAACATCAGAAAATAGAACACTCCTTAACATGGCATGTCTGAATATTTTTAAAACCTCCAAAGCCATACACCACAACCTCATATATCTCTCCATACTGCCGAACTCCCTGCAAGTTACACTTCCTTCCTGACTGCAGTCTGCTCCTCCAAGTCCATTGAGTCTCCGTAGGAGAAACAAAAGTGTTTTTGTTTACTGTTGCTTTTTCTGCTCCCAGTAACTCTCAGAATAGAAAATTTAGTTACTAAAATTCTGCTGGACGCAATTTAGGAGAATTACCACCGCGAGCTCTGTTATTTCATATGGCCTCGTCAGCCGTGAATGGGGCCCTCTGGCCACCAGCACATCTGAGGTCACCTAGGAACAGGGCACCAGGTTTGCCACTGTGCCCAAGATTTCAGGGGAAATGCAAGCTTCTTGGTAGTGACTGCAGAGATGGGGAAAGATTCCTTTGGCCCTTTCATTCTCTCTGCCGGAGGTGGATAGGAGATAATACTTCCAGTATCTTGAATTGTTCTTGTTTCACCTACACATCATTATTTCAAGAGATTGAGCTTTCTGATTATCTTGCATGTCTAATAACTACACATTAGTACCAGATTACTACTACAAAACAGGTTACTTGACCACAGAATAAAACCATTTTCCTTACTAAGTCCCAATTTAATGCTATTGCTGCCTGAAAACAAGTCTACTTTGCTACTGATACTTAATAACAATGGAAGGATTGTGTTTGGTTTTCTAAAGAAATGGTTATAAACAGTCCAAAGAAATTTTAAGAATATTGATTTTAATTTAGGTCTATGTCATTGTGAAACACATAATTAACAATGATTACTCTTTGATGCTTCCAAAATGATTGCTGAAAAACCTATGGTACTCTTAAGAAAAACATTTTCCCAGGAAGGAGCTAAACTAAATCAATAGCACCCCTTTGTGGTAAAGTAAGGGTATAACAACTATAATTGAGACCATCATTTTGTAAGGAAGTTTTTTAGAATTTCCTGTAAACTTATGTTGAAATGGCCTAAAGACTCATCTAGAAAACCTTCCCCTTGCCTTCAGGCAGAGTCATAATGGTATTATCTCACACATTTTGGGAGCCTACTGTGTTTTTATAGTTCTCCATGTGCAAATTCCATGCTCTTGCCAAATAAAACATTCTAGGGTTTCGTTCTCAGTTCTACTAATAAAACGACTTTTTACAGCAGCATGTACCTATTTCCTCAAGTTGAACCTGCCTCGTTGGTTGAGATGCGATCAGATGGTCTCCATCCTTTGCTCCTTGGCATCTACGTATAACACAAAGGCCATGGAGATGGAACTCTAGCAAAATGGTACAAAGTAGATTTAGACAGTAGAACTCATCGTGCCCTTTTCCAAAGCAGGGCTCGTAAAAACCAGGTCCACTATTTGGAGCAGAGAATATGTCATAATGAGCCACAGGGATCAAGGCAAAGTGTTGCATTTAAAATCTGCTTCAAATTTCCCTCGTGTAAGGGGAGCTGCAGCCACCACTGTATACTTTCATGACAATCCCAACTCTTCAGAGGAAGTGCTGAAATTACTTTTAAACAGCAAGAGGCTTTTGAATAATAATATCTATTAATTTAACCTTTTCACCCTTCACACACCACCTACCTGCTGGCATAACTGAAACATTTTTTTCTCCTTAAAGCCTAGGATAATTATGCCTTTTCCTATTTCTGAACTGAAGGCTACTTTACATTTTCCCCATTTTAGTATTTTAAATATTAATGAAATTTTTGTCTGTTATTCACGTTAGCACTTACCAGTGATTTTCAAATTGTAGAATGAATTGAGCTTTGCTTAGTACATTCTGGGTACATGTTTTCATAGGGCTGACATTAGAGGACATGGTTCTTTTATTTTTTTTTCTCACTAAATGATTAATATTAGCATTGTTATTTAAGGGAATTAAGAATTCAAGCCTCTAGTTATATCTCTAGATAAGGTTTGTTTTTAATAATCTAAAGTCACCAGAGATAAGTCTAGATTAGCCTCACTTTATTGGGATGAAATTGAAAATAATATCTGATATATGGTAAGTAAGTAAAGATTTTCCATGCAGAGATCTATTTGAGGATCTTTAATGTTAAAAGCACACAGTATAATAAAAGCCAAATTAGCACCCCACAATGGCTTTTGATCTTTTCTCCAAAAAGGAAAAGACAGACTCAGGGGAGCATAGTAAGTAGCATCCATTCCATAGTGTGTGTACAATAGGTTTTAGGACTGGAGGTAGATCATATGCACTGTAAAAGAACAACTAAGCTCATGTTCCTGTGTAAAGGTTCACTACAAGGTAAGCACAGACTGTAAACTCAGTTTGTAATTTGTGGGTATTCACACTTGTCCTTAATCTTGTTTAATAATCTCTGTAGTGATGCAATGCAATCTAATTTAATGTAACATTAGCAAACAAAACAAGGGCAGGCAGGACATTGTTGAGACAAATGACTTTTTTTTCTTTATTAATTCATATACAAGAATTACACAAAATTAAACTTTGAGACTGCCTATTGATTTCTATGCCAAGCAAATGTAGACATGCTAACTCTGAAGGTCCTCTCCGCCCTCTAGTGGTCATGAACTGTATAGGAAATTCATAGTTTGTGCTTGTCATAAAATACCTGCAGGATTGCAAACAGTGGGCACAGGAAAGAACATTGCATTGAGAGAGAGAAGAGAGAGGTTCAAGTCCCTGGTCTACCCTTCCTGTCTTTGTGAACTTGAAGACTTACTTGACCTTTCTTTATTCCATTTCCTCATCAGACATGGAGTAATGAGTATGATTTGCAGGGTTGTTGTAAAGGTCACAAGAGAAAAGGTTAAGTTGAACATTTAGAAATTGATCAAATAAAATTAGATTTTTAAAAGAAAAAAACAAGACACCCGGTACATTGACTCAAATGATTTGATCCTGAGATGGAAAGACTAAGGTAGAGAGAGGAAAGGGGGCGGGGAGGGGGCGGCGCAGAGAAAGCTGTCATAAGCAGGGGCTCAAACATCGTGCTCCCAAGAATAACACAGACTGATTCATATGCCATGTGATTTTCGGAGAGGCCAAGACAATGCCAACACAGTCTTCTTGCCTAAATATTTAATGTGAATCTAACCACAAGGAAGTAATCAGCTAAATTAAGGCTGAGGAGCATTTGGGAAGGTAGGGGTGAGGGTTACCCTGCTCTCTGGAAAAACTCTCTTGAAAGGCCCATGAGTCTTGATTAAAGAACGTAATATACTTGCCAAATGCAATGGCTGTGTCATGATGATGGGAGGGAGTGTTGCTGAGGGGGGGGGAGAGGTGGGGTGGGGGAGGTAGGGTTCAATGGGACCTCATATATATATATTTTTAATGTAATATTATTACAAAGTAAATAAAATAAAATTAAATTAAATTAAAAAAAAAAGAAAGAGCAAAAAATAAATAAATAAATAAAGAACGTAAGAAAGTATGAGAACTAAATATTATGTATGATCCTTGATTGGGTCTCAGGTTGACAGTGTAGGGAATATAGGGGCACATGCGGACATTTGAGAATAGACTTTATATTAGACCATAGTATTGTATCATCACAAAATTATCAGGGCTCTTTCTGAGTGTGGTTGTAAGAAGAATGTCATTGGTCTTAGGAAATACATGTGTAAATACGCCACGATGAAGTGGCATGATTTTTTAGTGTGTGCGCTCCTTTGTGCAGAAAGAGAAAAAAATAACTGTCAAAATGTTAATGGTTGAGCCTATGTCAAACTGTACAGGGGTTTGTTGCACTAGGCTGCCAACTTTGCTGCTGTAGGACAATTTTCAAAGTAAAAATAATGTAAAACAAACAAATGGATGTTCTTAGATACAGGTACACCTTGTTTTACTGTACTTTGCGTGCTTTTTAAAATTGAAGGGTGGAGGCAACTTTGCTTCGAGCAAGTCTTTCAACACCAGTTTTCTTACGGTAAACATTTCCTATCTCTATCATATTTTGGTAATTCTCACAATATTTCAAACGTTTACATCATTATAATATCTATTATGGTGATCTGGGATCTGGGATCTTTGAGGTCACTATTTGTTTGGGGGCATCATGAATGGCTCTTATATAAAGCAACTAACTTAAAATATATATGTATGTGTTCCAAATGCTCCATGGACCAGCAGTTCCATTTCTCTCTCTCTGAGCCTTCTGGGAGTCACAACAATACTGAAATTAGGCCAATTAATAACCCTACAATTGCCTCTAAGTGTTCAAGTGAAAGGAACTTGAAATCACTTTAAATCAAACGCTAGAAATGATTAGCGAGGAAGGCATGTTAAAAGTGAGACAGGCCAAAAGCTAGGCCTCTTACACCAAACAGCCAAGTTATGATTGCAACGGGAAAGTTCTTGAGAGAAACTGAAAGTCCTACAAATGATAAAAAAAGTAAAACAGTCTTCTTACTAATATGGAGAAAATTTTAGAGGTCTTGATAGAAGATCAAACCAGCCACAACATTCCCTTAAGACAAAGCCTAATCCAGAACAAGGCTCTAACTCTCTCCAGTTCTGTGAAAGCTGAGGTTGGTAGGGAGCTGCAGCAGTAAAGTTTGAAGCTAGTGGAGGTTTGTTCATGAGGTTTAAGGAAAGAAGTCATTTCCATAACATAAAGGCGCAAGGTAAAGTAGAAAGTGCTGACGCAGAAGCTGCAGCAAGTTACCTGGAAGATCTGGCTAGTATAATTGATGAAGGTGGCTGCATTAAAGAACAGGTTTTTGATATAGAGGAAAGAGACTTATTTTGGAAGAAGATGCCAGCTAGGACTTTCAAAGCTAGGAAAAGTTACTGCCTGACTTCGAAGCTTCAAAGGACAGTCTAACTCTCTTGTTTGGGACTAATGTAGCTGGTGACTTTAAGCCAATGTCCATTTACCATTCCAAAAATCCTAGGGTCCTTAAGAATTATGCTACATCTCCTCTACCTGTGCTCTATAAATGTAACAAGAAAGCCAGGATGACAGCATGTCTGACACACAGTTTACTGAATATTTTAAACCCCTTGTTGAGAACTACTGCTCAGAAAAAAAGATTCCTTTCAAAATATTACTGCTCATTGACAATGCACCTGGTCACCCAAGAGCTCTGATGGAGATATACAACAAGATTAATGTTGTTCCCGCTAATACAACATCCATTCTACAGTCTATAGATCAAGGAGTTATTTCAACTTTCAAAGTCTTATTATTTAGTAAATACATTTCATAAAGCTATAGCTGCCAAAAATAGTGATTCCTCTGATAGATCTGGATAAAGTCAATGGAAAACCTTCTGGAAAGGATTCACCATTCTAGATGCCAGGAAGAATATTCATGATTCATGGAGGGAGGTGAAAATATCAGTATTAACAGGAGTTTGGAAGTTGATTCCAGCCTTCATGAGTGACTTCGAGGGTTCAAGACTTGAGTAGAGGAAACAACTGCAGACGTAATAGAACTAGCAAGAGAACTAGAATTCAAAGTCTGAAGTCTCGAATTAAAATTGGGAGGCTGACGATGTGACTGAATAGCTGAACTCTAATGATACAATTTTAATTGATGACTTGTTGCTTCTTATGGGTGAGCAAAGAAAGTGGTTACTTGAGATAGAATCTACTCCTAGTGAAGATGCTATGAACATTGTTGAAATGACAACAGAGGATTTAGAATATTGTGGAAACTTAGTTGATAACGCTATAGCAGGGTTTGAGAGGGTTTGAAAGAGTAAAAAAAAGTTTACCGTGTATAAAATGCTGTCAGATAGCATCACATGTTACGGAGAAATAGTTCATGAAAGGAAGACTCCATCAATGTAGCAAACTTCATCATTGTCTTATTTTAAGATATTGCCACAGCCACTCCAACCTTCAGCAGCCACCACCCTGATCAGTCAGCAGCTAGGAACATGGAGGTGAGACCTTCCACCAGCAAAAAGCATGAGATCACTGAAGGCTCAGATGATGATTAGCACCTTTTAGGTAAAAATAAACTAATTTTAATTAAGGTATGAACATTGTTTTTTAAGACATAATGGTATTGCACACTTAATAGATGACAATATAGTGTAAACATAACTTATATGCACGGTGAAAGCAAAAATTTCATGTGACTTGCTTTATTGGGATGGTGGAACTGAACTGCAATCTCTAAAGGAGGCCTGTATTCTAATAAAGATTCACCTGGGTTAACCATTTCTTCTTTTGTCATGCTAACTGTCCAAAGAGGGACTCTTTGCTACAATACTCTTATCATGTGGGACAAGTGAGATGATCTCAGGGAAATGGAGTTTGAATTATGAGGAGACAGCTTCTCAGCAAACTTGTCCTGAAATTTGTTGAGTGACTCCATTTTCTCATTTATAAAGTGCCAATAATCATTGTGCTTATGGATCCAAACTCTCCAACTTTATCACATGCTTTTTTTCTCCTATAAGTTTTTCTCTAGTTTTTCCCATTTCAACCTTTGTTACTTCTGTAATGCTAAATTGCTTGCATTTCTCTTCCCAAACTTTATGGTTTCAGAGCCTCACCCCTTTGCCAGTCTTAGTACCTCTGCCTGGAATGGCCTTCCATCCTCTTTTTATTAAAATGTTGATCATGTGTCACTTCCTCTTCTGCAAAATTGTGCTTTGACCACCTTCCACAAGCCCCCCCGCCCCCACTCCAACACTCAAGGAGATAATCTCTCTGTGTACCCTCCTTTTAATTACACTGAATTGCAAGGATGTCTTTATAGATTTACTGCTTTACTAGGCCTAAATGCCTTTGAGCACAAGGAATCTGTAGCAACCATCTTGCAAACTTGAGCATCTAGCAGAACATCTGGTGCCTAGCAGGTGGACAAGGAGCATTTGTTGACTGAATGTCTGAAAGCATTTTGTAAACTCTAAAGTGCTAATGCTAATGACTGCAAAGTGTCAGTGACAGTTACACATATGAGTTATTAGTACTGGGTTGCTGGTAAAAGAGAAAGCAAGCTAACCGAGGGGACATTTTGATTGAGGTAGATAATTTTAGAGCTTGGATGTTTTGAGAAGAGGAGAATGCAATTGGCTCAAAATTCATTTTACCTACACTACTTGTTATCCTAGACCCCAGAGAGATGTTTAGAGAGCTGTTTCATGTAAGGTTGCCAGATGAATCTTATAAACTTTGTGACTAGCAGCAGCCTCTGATGAGTCCATTTCCTCTGGTCCAGCAACTCCACCAAAGCCCCTTCTAAGCAGAAGGAGGGAAGGAAGAGGTGATGGAGGAGAGAAGACAGATGATCTGCTGTACTCCAGACTAGCCTTCTGGCTTCACTCCTCCCACCTCTTCTTGCTTTATTTGTCTCCATCCCCAGGATGAGTGTTGATAGGTGTCACTGCTGTAGGACCCTTCCCCACTTTTCATGTTTGGGAAAGGTGAAGTGCTGCCCCCTTCTGGCAGATTAAATCCCACACAGAGCCAAGCACATATGAGGTACAGTAGGCAAGTGGCATTAACAAGCCCTCTTCTGTGACTGATTTGAGACAACAGTACAACACAAAGGTAGGCGTCTTTTAATACCATAGACTCTAGCAGACAACTTTCGTCACTGAGAGTTTTCACATATTCTTTTTCCCCCTTTTTTGCCTTTGTATTTGAATTTGACTGCAGCAGTATTTTTGGAAATTCAGTAGGCAAGTAACAAGTGTTAAATCACCCAAGAGTACACAAGTATGCATGTGTTCTGGACACCTGGACAGCAAAGCTGGGGCAAAAGAATAGAAAAGGGGAGAAAAGGGGAGAGTTCAGCTTCATTAAACTTAGACACAATTTTGTAAAAAGAAACACTGAAGCAATTTTCAAAGTGGGAGTTATATAGAGGTTATATGTGTTTTGTGTTATATTAAAAGATAAAATTTTATTTTGAAATGTTTGTGGGAAAGACCTCATAATGAATTCTGTTCATAGGGGCTATAAACTGGCCCAACCCTAGTTTATATTCTCTTCTAAACATAGACTTGCATCATTCAGGTTTGTCCTTGTTAGATTCTTTCTCCATGATACACTTTTTCTCCTTAGTTGATAAAACTGCTTTTGAAAATCTATGGAGTTTTTTTGGAATGGGTTTAATAGATATATCCCCTTCAATGTGAATTGCAGTCATTGTGTTACCTCTCTCAGTGGCACTAACATTTCAAGTCTTTTTTCTAATGATGGAACGAGTAGCATTTTCTCTCTCCTCGTCAGCTAGCAGATAAAACCAGTCTTGCAATTGACTGAAGTAGACATATGCAATGACCACTGACACAGCCTCTTGTTAGGAGCCCAAGTGCTTCTGCAAGTTATTATAACAGTTTCACAATGAGATGACTGTTTCTACCCTTACCAGTTATTTTATTCATTCAAAATGTATTGAGACAGCTAGCGAATTCTAAAATGAAAATATACATTCCTAGTCCTCAGGGAGCTTACAGTCCAGCATAATTCTAGCCTCATATTTTAAATCAAGGAGGTACTCCTTGGAAAATTTAAAGGGGTTCCATAGTCAAGATATTTGAAAAGCATGGCATATTATTTCCCTCTTAGCAATTTCCAAAGCATATCTGCAAATTTAAAACTCTGTTAGTGAAGGGGTTTATTTAGCCATTTTTTGGGTAATCATGATTACTGTCTTTAGACAGTGTTCCTGTCTAATACAGAAATAAGGTTATTTTTTAGTCATGTTAAATACAAAGTACACAGTTCGTCTGCTCCAGGGTCCCCTCGGAACCCATTCTGGAGAGGGGCCAGCCTCTGCAGCCCTGACAGTTAGCTTTATGCAGGGCATGACAATAAACAGTGAGGGACAAAAGTAAAAACAAAGTGCAGCAAAAGAGAGTGAGAGGGGGGGTGTACCTGGGAGAGTTGGGACAACCTCACAGATGAGAGAATATTCTTGATCCCAAATATGAAGGCTGGATAGAGTTTGCCAGAAGCCAGAACTAGGGAGGGAATTCCCAGAAAGAAGAGTTTAGTAAATCTTGGAGGCATTCCTGGAGCATTTAAGAGTGATAAAGGATTGTGGAAAGTGTATGGGTGGGTATGGTGTAGTAGGAAGGAGAATGAGGCTGGATAGCAAATCTAGGGCCTTGAAATGCATGCAAGGTGGTTTAACTTGCATCTTCTAGGCAACGGGCAGCCTTTATAGAATTTGCGGGAGACTCACAAGGTAGAGAGAGTTATTGGGTCCCTCTCTTGTTAATATGGAGAATGGATTTGTGGGCAGAGGATGGATGAGTCTAGAAACTGGAGGTGGGGAAATGGGTGAGAGACAGTGAGTCCATCAGAAAACCACATGGTCATCTTGTGAAGACCCTTTGGGATCTACGAGAAACCATAAAGTTACTGGAGTGGTCCTTTCTCCCTGTCTTCTGCTCTCATTTCCTGTGATTGGCTTGTCTCCCCCAAATCCACTGTACACACTGAACCTTGTTAGGGGTGAGGTAGTGCCTTGCACTTCTTTGTTCAAATAGAATGTATGTTTTTAAAAGCCAATATGTTGAATAAATGAAAATAAATATTAACATTTAAACAGTCTAGTTTAAAATGAGATTTTATGTTCATTTTCTCATTTTATTTGGATGTAGAAATCAAAACACATGGAAATTCCATGACGCCTGGGGACAGAGGCCATCTACGTGAATACTCAACATTTCCAAGGGTCCTGTCGGAGAAATGACAGCACAGAATGTATTCCTTCCTCAATTGCATCTCTAATGATAAGCAATTTTGGCTCCTTGGTTTTACTGGGAAAGTCATTGTCCCTTTCTTAGGCAAAATTGATAGGGTTGGGCAGGATAACTCTTGACACGTTTCCTTCTTCGAATAACTTCTTCATTTTCTGGGAATTCAGTCTCTAAAAGCAGCATTCCAAATAATAGCTGATAACAAGGAATTATTGACCAGCACTAATGCAGCATTTACTTCAGAAAACAAATGCTTTGAATGACAGGATGTTTGTTTGTTTGTTTGTTTTTCCCACCTGTAAAATGTCTGTTCATAGGATTGTATGGGAGTACAGAAACCTTTGAAATCTTGCTGAATACATAATTGGTCTTTTGTATGTTGTTGGTACAAACTACACCAGTATTCTAGTTACTGGAATTTGTATGTGTGTGTGTGTATGTATGTGTAGTCATTTCTTTTGAAACTGTGGAAAGAAAGATATGTTCAAGTGTTTGTGTTCTCACACACACATGCACACGTGCACACACACCTGCATAGCTGGTTTTTCACAACAGTAGTCCAAGTCCACAAGAGCTTGGTATAAACCCAAGAGAGATGACTGGACAGTTTGCTCCTTCTACATTCCCAGCCCCATCTCATCATTTGAGATCTTGCTTTCAGGGGTGCTCTGCTTAGCTGAAGCCACAGTAGAACCCAGCCCTCTCCTATGTAGCTCTTAATCTAGAAAAGTTGAAAGATAAGGCCTGAAAAAAATCAAGGAGGGAATAAATAGATGAATGAATGAATGTGATGAAGAGTGAGTTTTAGGAAAGGAGCAATTCAAAGAGGCATCTCTGCAGTAAAGAAAAGCATAGCTTAGTAGATAGAGACACCTGAGCTTATGCCTGATGTCCATATAACCACTTAGAAGCTATCTAAGTAGGATTCTCAGTTTCCTCATCTGGGAAATGGGGTAGCATTGCCTCCTTTATAGGCATGTTGTGCCAATAAAATGAGATCAATAACATGCTTAACACTATGCCTGTGCACAATACCACCTCAACCACAGTCAGTTTAGGAATCTGCTTCATCTGGGGAGGTATGTTCAATCCAAAGGATAATGTTTATTTTCAACACAGAATAAAGAGCAAGGATTTGCCCAGCTGCTGAACAGCCTAGAGAAACTCTAGATCTCTGGCACTTCTTGATAATGTTCTCACAGTGGGGATATACTATTCTTAGTGAAATCTAGTGCAGTCCTTGGCTATATGCAACTTTGAGCCCATATTAATATAGTGTGAACATTGCTTCATAATCCATATGTAATTTATGTTGGTAGTAAATTTACCCACTAGTTATGGAGACGGCTCTTCCCAGGAAAAAATGTCAAGATATATGTTTCAAACATGTTAATGGCAAAAAAAGACATAAAGAAGGATTTTTTTTTTTATTTCAGCCAGGCAAGTTTTATAGGTTCCTTTTCTTTTCAATCTGTAAAATAGGGATGATAATTTCTTTTTCTGGATATTCAGGTTGGATTAAGGGAATTACAATGCACAGAGGGTGTCATAAAGTCTAATGATGATAGCCACATCGATTCATAAATAATTCTTTAGCACTTAAGGATTGTGGGCTGTAATTCATTATTTTTCCCTTTCCAAAAGTACAGAAAGTTATTTTTAAAAGTTAGTCTAAAATTCCAAGCCTAAATCAATGAAAAAGAGCCAAAAGAACAATATAATAAGAAAAAAATTCCTGTATTGCTATAAATGAGTTAAGCTTATTATCCCCAAAAGCATATTTTCTCTGTTTACAAAGAAAATTGTCTTGTTTGATTTATTTTTAAAAACAGGTACAGGTTGCAAAGTACATAGTATACACTAGGTGGCGAAATCGGCCCACCAAATGTTAACCTACTCGCTCCATCTGTAGCCAGCCCCATCTCCAGCCTGATGCTGATTGTAAGTATGCTTGTGGGTAAATACATACACCTCTATATCATATATACATATGTATGTTCATACACATACAGACACATGCATATGTATTTTCAGAAAATAAGGCATTTAAAATTGTGTTGGGGCAGGGTTTATGAAAATGTTGAAGTTGCAAAAATGTATCCTGTGTCTCTGAATCTTCGGTCTGGATCCTAGGCCATAACAGGTTTCTTTATGGCCATAATGTTTTCATTATGTTCATCCATACTTTAATTCAAATAGGAGAGTAAGTACTATTGGGGGACAGTTTAAGTTAGCATTTCTGAAATGATACCCTGCCCCAATTTCTACTTACATATGGGACCCACAAAGTAAGAAGTGTCAGGTATAGACTCCCTAGAATATGGTGAATAACTGAGCGTCTGATTTCTTATGTGGAGGAGAAGGAATCCTGGATATAATAAGATCCTTGGATCTACCAAGGGGGGGGGGGTAAGACCCATCTACCATGGATCAGGCAATAAGGGGTACATTGTCAATAGAAAATTTTGAGCCAATAGTAAAACGATTAAAAAGATGCTTACTTTTTATTTACAAAATGTGCTGGCAGTTCTAGACAGTGTCAGTGATACCAGGTTGAAAAGGACCAGTCAATCACTCCATGCCCCTCTCCTTTGGAAGCACTGACTAGAACTATTCTCATCCTTAGAATTTCCAGAAAGTAGGAAAGATAAATTTTTGGAAGAAAGGACAGCTAAAAGGGAAAGGAGAAAGAATTAATATTGATCAAGCAGGGGGAAGTCTGTCCAGGATTCTACATGCAGATGTTATCTCAGCAATCCTTAGCAACAACTACAGAAGAAATATAACACCCAGTTTACATTTTGCCGACTCAGAGAAGCTGAGCAAAGTCTTCAAGTTCATACAGCCCAGTGGAGCTGGGATTCTAATATGAATCTGACTTCCTCTAAATCTCAGGTTGTTATCCACGTTGACTAGTTAAGATAGTAGTCTCTGATAATTAACAACTGTAAAACCTTGGGAAAGGTGCATAACCTCACGTATTTATCCTTGACTATAATACCACTAATACTAGTCTCCACCAGAGAGGGCTGTGGAGATGCAGGGAAAGCTCTTAGAACAGTGCCTGGCACACAGGAAGTGCATCAGAATGACAAGTGACATTATTTTCATTGTGCAAATTCATCTAAGAACCTGGGGTAAGTGCTGGCCCTTCCATGTTTTATGAATGCTATATTATACATACAAGCTACTTCACATCTTTACCTGTAACCCTGGTGGGTTGGACTGACAATTGGAACTTTGATGCTGAGCAGAGGGACACACACAGGGGTTGGGGACAACAGAGTCAGATGGCAGCAAAACTGCTCAGAGTCCACTTGTCCTACTCCCACCTCATTTATCAATTGGTTCAGGACCTCTAAGAGAACTTCTTGTGTCTTGTACTCTCCCTCCTACTTCGATGGAATAAATGTGGAGACTATTGTGTGGGGCATGGGATCAGTGTTGGTGGATAAGTGTTTTTTAAAATTTCATTTTACTCAATAATGGCATTACTAAGAAGCCAGTCATGAGACGAACAGGCTTTAAAAGCTGACTCCCAAATACCCTGCAACTGGAAATATACAAAAGTCAATAAATGATGGCTTAATAATAAAATGTCAAGATTTCTCTGAGTGCATACTGAGGTTGGTTGTAGATAGCAATCTGGGTTTCTGCCATATGAGCTCTTTGTATGGAAATGGAAATCCAATAATTCCAACATTTCATTACTCAGATGACTGGATTCATCTGCTACTTAAAGATAATAATAAATTCCCTCTCTTCTTGAAATATGACATTAATTAGAACTCAGAGAAAGTCTCACAAAGTAATACAGACTTTTAACATTTTTACAAACCATTGGATAACACTGTAGAGGGCACACATAAGATAATGCTATATGGGAGACCCAAGATGGCTAGAGAGTAGGAAGCTCTAAAATCAGCTCATCCCACAGGGCAATAATAACCAGCCAGGATCTATTCAGATCAGCTGTTTACAGGGCTCTGGAGACTAGAAGAAAACAATGTACCATCCAGGGAAGAACAGGAAGAGGAGACTCACCATCTGCAGTCAAGATTCCTGAGCAGATGCCTCCACAGTGCAGAGGCAGTTGCCCAACCCCTACTGACAAGGCAGGCCACCTCCAGATCCACTCCCTGGCTGGAATCAGAAGCTCTCTTTCCCAAAAGCTGGGGAGGGGAAGTGATCTGACACCAACTACAGCAGTTGATTGGCAGATTTGGCTACCTAGATTCCCATCTTGAGCACAGCTGAGGTTTAAACCTGTCCAAGCCATCAAGAAACCAGCAGCCTTTGTGCTGTCTCTACCTAAAGCAGGAGTGGAAGCAGGAGTGACTGAAAAACACAAAACACACTGTTCTCCAGGATGGTAAGGATCAGATCCAGCATGACCAATTGGAAAGCCATGGTTAGGGTCCCACTCCCAGCAGGAATTGGGTGAAGTTTGAAAACTTTCTTGGGGGACAGCAGACAGATTCACACTGGGCTCCAAAGCCCCATGGAAGGAGGGGAAGCCCACACTCTCTGGTGGGCAGTGTGGGCAGATTCATGTGTCCACCTTGAAGAACTGTTGTACACTTGCACACCTGGACAGAGAGGATGTGCATACCATCTCTGTGGGCAGGGCAGGTAGATTCACCCTGCCCACCTTGAACAACTGCTTCACACTACATTGTCAACCCCAATGTGCCCCAGGAAGGAGAGGAACCAAGAGCCTTCTGATTACTCTCTCTCAAGACAGTGCAGGCAAAGTCACCTTGCCCACCTGGTGGGTAAAGAGGGCAGTACAGGTGGTGGCAGTTGATTAGAGAACTCAGATCTCAGGGACTGGGAGCTGTGCAACAGTTTCATCCCTGGTAGGCTGACAACCTCAGCCTCAACCATGCACCCACCAGGAGCTAAATCACCTGAGAATTTAAGACACAGAATAACATTAGGATAGCAGGGAACAACTGGATAAAGAACACTACCTGCTGGATACTTTAGGAAAGACTAGATTGGGGGAGACATCAAAGAGAAGATTGGAGGTCTTTAAGGTTTTCTCCAGAGTACATTGGAATCAATCTCCACTCCCTTCATAGGTCCCCTGAGCCTGTTTTGCTTAGGAGAGCAGAGCTAGGAAGGTTGTCTCCAGGGAGGACACTTCTACCAAAATTAGCCTTCCAGGAAATAGCAGCAAGAGAAGACAAAAGAACTATTAAAAATATACAGAGGCAAAGAAAAAACAAAGAGAACAGACTATCATTCACAGAGAAGGAACAGAGGAAACTTTAGTAGCAAAAGCCAACAAATAAGAAAGTCATAGGTTAAAGAGAGAAACTGAGCACAGAATAAACACATTAAAAAAAATCAGATACCAAGACACCAGCAAAAAAATTACAAGCCATACTAAAAAACAGGAAGATATGGCCCAGTCAAAGGAACAAATTAAAACTTCACATGAAACAAAGGATTTGAGAAAATTAATCACAGATATCCAAACAAATTTCCTTAATAAATTCAAGGCTATGGCTAAAGAGATTAAGGATTTTAAGACCTCACTGGTTGAACACAAAGAGGACTTTGAAAGTTTGCAAAGAAAAGTAACAGATCTTATGGGAATGAAAGACACAATGGAAGAGATTAAAAATACATTGGAGGGAAACGGACTTTGGCCCAGTGGTTAGGGCGTCCGTCTACCACATGGGAGGTCCGCGATTCAAGCCCCAGGCCTCCTTGACCCTGGTGAAGCTGGCCCGTGCGCAGTGCTGATGCGCGCAAGGAGTGCCATGCTACACAGGGGTGTCCCGCGCGTAGGGGAGCCCCACACGCAAGGAGTGCACCCATAAGGAGAGCCGCCCAGCGCGAAGGAGGGAGCAGCCTGCCGAGGAATGGCGCCGCCCACACTTCCCGTGCCGCTGACGACCACAGAAGCGGACAAAGAAACAAGACGCAGCAAATAGACACAGAAAACAGACAACCGGGGGAGGGGAGGGGAATTAAATAAATAAATAAATAAAAATAAATCTAAAAAAACTAAAAAATAAAAAAATAAAAATACATTGGAGGCATATAATAGCAGATTTGAATTGGATGAAGACAGAATATGAGAGTTGGAGCACAAAGCATCTGAATTTGAAAAGACAGAACAGAAAGAGAAAAGAATGGAAAAAATGGAACAGGATTTCAGGGATTTGAATGACAACATGAAACACACAAACATACACATTACAGGTGTTCCAGAAGGAGAACAGAATGGAAAAGGGGCAGAAAAATATTTGAGGAAATAAGGACTAAAAATTTCCCAACCTTTATGAAAGTCATAAATATCAATATCTAAGAAATACAATGTACCCCAAACAGAATAAATCTGAGGGACCTGCTCCAAGACACCTACTATTCACATGTCAAGTGCAAAAGATAAAGAGAGAATTTTGAAAACAGTAAGAGAAAAACAAGTCATCACATAAAAGAGATGCTCAGTAAACTAAGTACCAATCTCTCATCAGAAACCATGCTGGTGAGAAGGCAGCGATATGATATATTAAAGGTTCTGAAAGAGAAAATCTGCCAGCCAAGAATTCTTTATCCAGCAAAACTGTCCTTCAAAACTGAAAGTGGGGAAGTGGATTTGGCCCAATGGATAGGGCATCTGCCTACCACATGGGAGATCCAAGGTTCAAACCCAGGGCCTCCTGACCCATGTGATGAGCTGGCCCATGTGCAGTGCTGATGCTCACAAGGAGTGCCATGCCACACAGGGGTGTCCCCCATGTAGGAGATCTCCACGTGCAAGAAGTGTGCCCCATAAGGAGACCTGCCCAGTGCAAAAAAAGTGCACTCTGACAGGAATGGTGCCACACACATGGAAAGCTGATGCAGCCAGATGACGCAACAAAATGAGACAGAGATTCCAGGTGCCACTGACAAGAATACAAGCAGACACAGAAGAACATACAGTGAATGGACACAGAGAGCAGACAACTGGGGGGGGGGAGGGGAGAAAAATAAATAAAAATAAACAAATCTTTAAAAAAAAATGAGAGTGATTTTAAAGTCTTCAAAGATAAAAACTAAAAGAGTATGTCACCAAGAGACCAGATTTACAAGAGATACTAAAGGGAGTGCTATAACCTTGAAAGAAAAGACAGAAAAGAGAGGCATGAAGAATGTAAATGAAGATTATTAGAAAGGGTAACAAAAAAGTTAAAAAACAAATAATAGTAAGATAGGTCAATGGAAAGTCAAAATATATAATGGATGAAGTAAGTAATGCCTTGACAGTAGTAACATTAATGTTAATGGATTGAACTCCCCAATCAAAAGACATAGATTGGCAGAATGGATTTTTAAAAATCAGCCCTCTATATATTGTCTGTAAGAGATTTACCTTACATGCAAGCACACAAATACACTGAAAATAAAATTTTGGAAAAAGATATTCCACATAAACAGTAATACAAATAGAGCTAGAATAGCAATACTAATATCAGACTTTAAATACAAAATTGCTATAAGAGATGGAGAAGGACATTATATATTAATAAAAGAAGCAATTCACCAAGTAGAAATAATAATAAATATTTATGCATCTAACTAAGGTGCCCCAAAATATATGAAGCACACACTTGCAAAACTGAAGAAAGAAATAGATATCTTTAAAATAATAGTTGAAGACTTCAATACAACACTCTCATCTTTGGAAAGAACAACAGGATGGAGGATCAATAAGGAAGAAGAGAACTTAAATAATGTAAAAAATGAAGTAGACCTCACAGACATATATAAAACATTGCACCCCCAAGACAGCAGGATATACATTCTTCTCAAGTGCTCATGGATCTTTCTGCTGGATAGACCATATTTTGGGTCACAAAATAAGTCTCAATAAATTTAAAAAGATTGAAATTATGCAAAGCACTATCTCTGATCATAATGGAACGAAGCTGGAAAACAACAACAGGTGGAAAAAAGGAAAGTTCACAAATATATGGAGGTTAAATAACACACTCTTAAAAAATCAGTGGGTCAAAGAAGAAATCACAAAAGATGTCAGTAAATATCTTGAAACTAATGAAAATGAGAACACGATATATCAAAACCTATGGGATGCAGTAAAGGCAATGCTGAGAGGAAAATTTACAACCCTCAATGCTTATATTAAAAAAGAAGAACACTAAAATCAAACCCATCTGAACCCCTGCAGGACCTAGAAAAAGAACACTTTACTTAAATAAGCAAAAGGAAAGAGATAAGATTAGAGAAAAAAATAAATGAAATTGAGAACAAAAAACAATGGAGTGAAACAAAAGAACAAAAGTTGGTTCTTTGAAAAAATTAACAAATTTGACAAACCCTTAGCTAGACTGACTAAGAAAAAAAGAGAGAAACAGAAATAAATAAAATCAGAAATGAGTGGCGGACATTATTATTGACCCTACGGAATTAAAAGAGATCATAAGAGGATAACTATGAACAACTGTATGCCAAAAACTAGACAATGTAGACAAAATGGACAAATTCTTAGAAACACATGTATAGCATACACTGACCCTAGAAGAAATAGAAGACATCAATAAACCAATCACAAGCAAGGAGATTGAAATAGTCATCAAAAACCTCCCAAAAATGAAAAACCCAGGACCAGATGACTTCTCAAGTGAATTTTACTGATCATTCAAAGAAGAATGAATACCAATCTTGTTCAAACTCTTCCAAAAAAAATAGAACAGGAGGGATTGCTACCAAACTCATTCTATGAAGCCAACACTCTAACACCAAAGCTAGATAAAGATGACATGAAAAAAATAAAATTATAGACCAATTTCTCTAATGAATACAGATGCAAAAATCCTCCATAAAATACTTGCTAATTAAATCCAATAGCACATTAAAAGAATTATGCATCATGATCAAGTGGGTTTTATCCCAGGTATGTAAGGGTGGTTCAATACAAGACAAAGCAATGAATGTAATACATCAGATTACTAAATTGAGGCAGAAAAATCACATGATCATCTTGATTGATATGGAAAAGGCATTTGACCAACTCCAACATCCTTTCTTGATGAAAACTCTCTGAAAGATAGGAATAGAAGGAAAGTTTCTCAAGATGATAAAATGCATATTTGAAAAACCCACAGCTAACATTGTACTCAGTGGAGAAAGACTGAGTTTTCCCACTGTGATAGAGAACAAGATAAGGATGCAATATTGTTATGCAGTTTTGTTCTGGAAGTTCTATCTAGAGCAATTAGGTAAGAAAGAGAAATAAAAAGCATCCAAATAGGAAAGAAAGTAGTAAAACTTTCAGTATTTGCTGAGAACATGATCCTATATCTAGAAAATCTCAAAAAATTCACAATAAAGTTACTAGAACTAATAGATCAGTTCAGCAAAATGTCAGAATACAAGATTAATAAGGAAAAATCAGTAGCATTTCCATATGCTACTAGTGAGCAATTAGCAGAAGTCAGGGGAAACAATCCCATTTACAATAGAGACTAAAAGATTAAAAAATTTAGGAATAAATTTAACTGAGGACATAAAGGACTTTCATCCAGAAAACTACAAAACATTGCTAAAAGAAACCAAAGATGACTTAAATAAATAGAAGGAAATTCTGGGTTCAAGGATGAACTTAAATATCATTAAGGTGTCAATTCTACCCAAATTTATCTATAGATTCAGCACAAACCCAATAAAACTTCCAACAGCCTTTTACAGAATTGGAAAGATCAATTATCAAATTTATTTGGAAGGTCCTAAGTAGCCAAAAATATCTTTAAAAATAGGGTTGAAGTTGGAGGACTCCCACTACCTGACCTGAAAGCATTTTACTTTGCTACAGTGGTAAAAAACAAACAAACAAACAAACAAAAACCCCAGCATGGTACTGGTATAAAGATAGAGATGTTGACCAATGGAGTAGACTTGAGTGTTCAGAAATAGATCTTCAAATTTATGGCAAAGTATTTTTCACAAGGCTGTCAGACCTATCAGCTGGGCCAGAACAGTCTACTTATTCAACAAATGGTGCTGGGAGAACTGGGTATCCATATCCAAAAGAAAGAAGAACACCTATCTCACACTATATACAAAAATTAACTAAAACTGGATCAAAGACCTAAATATAAAAGCTACAACTATAAAACTCCTAGAAGAAAATGTAGGGAAACATCTTCAAGATCTTGTGGTGACAGTGGTTTCTTAAACCTTACACCCAAAGCACAGTAATGAGAAAAAAACAATAGATAACTGGGACCTCCCAAAGCTAAAACATTTTTGTGCTTCAAAGGACTTTGTCAAGAAAGTGAAAAGGCAACCTACTCAATGGGAGAAAATATTTGGAAACCAAATGTCCAATAAGGGTTTGATATCCACATTATATAAAGATATCATAAACCCAATGAAAAAAGGACAACCAAATTTTAGAAATGAGCCAAAGACTTGAATAGACATTTTTCCAAAGAGGAAATACAAGTAGCCAAGAATCACATGAAAAAATGTTCAATATCATTAGCTATTATTGAAATGCAGATCAAAACTACACTGAGATATAATTTCAATATCTTATAGAATGGTCACTAATTAAAAAAACAGAAAATTATAAGGGATGGAGGATGATCACTCTTCTTGGGAATGTAGAATGGTATAGTCTTTGTGGAAGACAGTTTGGCAGTTCCTCAAGAAACTAAATATAGAATTGCCACATGATCCAGCAATAAGAATATATTCAGAAGAACTGAAAGCAAGGATGCTAACTGATACTTTCACATTGATGTTCATAGAAGCATTATTCACAATTGCTAAAATACTGAAACAACACACGTGTCCATCAACCGATGAGTGGATAAACAAAATATGGTATATAAATATGATGGAATACTATTCATCAGTAAGAAGAAATGATATTAGGATGCGTATGACAACATGGATGAACCTTGAAGACATTGTGTTGCATGAAATAAGCCAGACACAAAAAGACAAATATTGCATGGTCTCACTAACATGAACTAAAATGATGAGTAAATTCATGGAGGCAAACTCTAGAGTATAGGTTACTAGGAAATTGAATGTGGGTTGAGAACGGGAGCTGATGCTTATTGTATGTAGAATTTTTAATAAGTCTTTTTGTAAATGTGTGGAAATTAATAGAGTTGATGGTAAGATATTATAGTCAATATAACTGACATTGCTGATTTATGTATGTGAGTGTGGCTCAATTTAAAGAATAATATAGGTACTGTATAACATAGTGATTTGGGTGGTAGATGTGGACTACTTTCTTTACAACCTGTTAAGCATATGGTGATATACAGGAAAATTACAACTAATGTAATTTATGGCTTATAGTTAACAGTAATATTGAAATATTTTTGTGGCAATGGCAAAGAAGATATATACATTCTAAGGTGTAACAATAGGGAGGTTTTAGAGGGTATGGGATTTTTTTTCCTTTTGGAGTGATGAAAAAATTCTAAAATTGACTGAAGTTATGGTAGTACAACTCTGTGATGAATATGAGAGCCCTGAGTGTATAGTTTGAATGGATTGCACAACACATGTTATACAGCATGGGCTGTATAACACAAAGAATCCTATGGTGAAAGATGGACTATGGGTAATAGAACAAATATGAAAACATTATCTTATGAACTATAACAAATATATAATGCTAATACAGGATGCCATTTACAGGGTGGGTTGGGGGGAAAACACACTAAATGTAAAGTATGGCCTATAGTTAGTAATGTCTTCACAATGTTCTTTCATAGTTTGTTAACAAATGTTTCACAACAATGCAAGGTGTTGGTGGTGCAGTAAAGTATGTGAGCCCTCTATGATGATATGCATGTTTGTTTTGTAAGTTCACAACCTATAGTATACACTTACTGTTTACAGCTGTTAATGTGTAAATGATAAACTTCAGTTGAAAAAAGGAAAAGGTAAAAAAAAAAGATAATGCTATGCATGCTACTTATGCCATTATACATGGCAATAGATCAATATAGTCACTCACAATCCTCTTTGCAATAGGAATTTATTCAGCATTTCACATGGCCAGATCCAATTTCCTCAATAAATAGAGTTATTATAGCAAGTAACCATAATTTCTTTGTAACATGATCCTCATAACATAACACTTTATTTAACAATTTAAAGTTAGTACAGATAAACACTTCTCCAACATGATGCATGCATTGTATCTTAAACTTAGGTTTTCCAAGTGCCCTATTGGCTGTCTACATATATGAAAACATATGTCAGGTTAACTTGCATGTATACTGAGGAAAGCAATCAAAGCTGCTTGTGAAATAGATCACATAGCCTGGAGGAAGTCCTGGGGGTGGGAAGCTATGAATTCATGAAGTGAGTTCAGTTTTGCTCGTGGGCTATATATTCTGTTTCTGCTTTTTCCCATCTCTGCCAAGTGAGATAGACATGAGCATATAATCCCATCAGCTGTGTCAGGTGCAAATAAAATGCAGAGCATTCAGTTCAGGTCTGATAAGAGGACCTGGACTATTACAGGGTTTAAAAGAAACATTTTTTCAACATTTGAGCTACATGGTACCGAATGTGCCCCTCATTCCTCTCCCTGTCCCCCACCAAAATTTAGCTACTTTGTAGGGAAGCGCTTGAAAAGGTCTCAGATGAAACCTCGTAATCAATATGTTCTAAATCTATGGGGCCTGGTGCTGGACTAAAGCTTAAATAGTCTTGGAGGAACACACCACATCCATGGTAATGTTGGCATGGGAATTCTCAAGAGAAAATGCCAGGGAGCTCCCATGCCCTTGGGTTTTGTTTTGTTTTTCTTCTCGATCCTATGAATTGAAAGTGAAATTAAATCAGGACACACTTTAAAGGTGACATTTTGCAGAGCTGGGGCCAGGGACTCAGTGGATGAAATTGGATTCCTTCCTATATCCTCATTTTAAATCGTGGAATGTTCCAGCTACACTGGGTTCCTTTGTGTTTTGTTTCCTGATGCGCCCCTGGCTCCTGTACAAGATGTGTGTGCAGACAGCCTGCCTAGCTGGAGAGTTCCATGAAAGCTCAGAACACACACAGACCCTGAGATTTAGCTGTAGTCTTCTAAACTGTTTAAGGCAAAACATCACACATGTACAACCAAGTTGTCAGGCAAATCAAAACATCCCACTGCACTGAAGGTATTAAAGGAATCGGAAAGAGGGACAGAATCTGATTTTGTGAAAGCTTTTCTTTTTTCTCAAAGTTACACCCAGAGACATTTAGTCAGTCAACGAAGTATCACCGAGGGCCACACACTCTGCCGCGTGTCATGCGTACGCCGCTGACCCAGACACAGTCCTTGCCAAGGAATCCTCTCTCCTCCTGCACGGGTATTGTTCCCAGTAGATTTCCCATCTACCGTTTTTTTTTTTTCTTTTCACTTCAAGTTTCTTGAAACAATTTTGGCATCTGGGCATGTCCAGAAACACACTTCTGCATATGCATCAAGCTCCGGGCACCTCAACATGCTCTTCCATTCCCCATGAAAGCTGGCCCGCGGCTGGCGCACGTCACAGCAGTGGAGCCCCCCGGAGAAGACAAGCCTTCCTGCTTTCCTCTCTGGGTAGCCCAGGAAATCTTTCATTTAGCTTTGCTCTGGGACACTCGGCTGAGGAGCTTGGCAAGAGTACTAGGTCTGCTGTCAAAAGGAGTAGACGTTTAAGAAATAATCTTGGAGGGGCAAGTTTAAAGCACTGGGCGTACTAGCCTGCCTGATAGCTACAAAGTGAACACAAGGGATGACGTGGCTGGTGAGAGCATGTCCTTGGTGGTGACGAAGCAGTGATCCTTGCACACCTGGCCCACTGAACAAGAGCTGATGGCTTCAGGGGCAAAGGCAGTGTGTTCACATCTCTAATGAGATTTGGTGCTGTCAGGCTGGAAATGTATATCCAGAGGAAGTTACAAATGGCCTTAGCTTACTCCCTCCCCCATAGAAAGGGCGAGCAGGGGTAATCCAGTTTAGAAAGGTAAGCAAGCTGCAGGGAGAAGGTGTGGTTTCACTTCCAGAGATCACTGCTAAACTCTGTGTCTCCCTGGCGACACACATGGGGATTTGCTATTTAAAAAAATGTGGAGTGTGTGTGTGTGAATGCACGTGAGTGTGTATGAGGGTGAGAGTGTGTGTATTAGTATAAGCATATGAGTATGCATGAGTGTGTATAAGTGTGTGTGGGTGAGGGTGTTGAAGTATATAAAAAAAGTGTGGGTGAGTGTAAGTGTGTGAATGCAGGAGAGTATGAGTGTGAGTTCATGAATGTGTGCATATAAGCATTCTGAGTGTGTGTGTGGGTTGTAGAGGATGTGACGCTCATCTTCTTCCTTCCCAGAAAGACTAATCCAAACACTTCTTGCGAACATTTTTCCAAAGAGAGCAGGCACTTCTGTTTAAAGACACCTATCCTAGGGGCTGTTCTGTTCTTGAAGGAAAGCAAGGTTTGCATATGGCCATTGTGTTACTTGCTGTTCCATCACCTGCTGCAGCAAGACAATGGACAACCTGCTCTCCAAGGGATTTGCCTGAACAGGTAAGCCTTTTCTTAGCAAGGGATGAGGACTCCCATGAAGATCATCTGCTCTTTATAAATGCACTCACATCTCTTTCTTCTGAGTACATAGCTTTTTATTCCATTACAAAAGAAAAAAAAAAAGTGCCTTGCATTCCAAGGTCAATTTATTATTTATATACATTTTTACTTTTATGACTAAGAAAAGAAAATAACTTAATTGCACACAGAAATTCAGTCTAATTTTCAAAGATCTGCATTATGATAAATGCCAAAACACATGGGTACATCACAATAAAATTCCAGGGAAATGTCACCAATTGTCCCATGCCTAGTCTATTTATTTAGGAGTGAATTAAAACAGAAAGGAAAAAAAATCTGGTTTGCATTCCTCTTTCTTGAGTTCCAGAGATTTGTGTGTTATGGAGAAAGTCAAAATGCTTTAGAACTTATACTTGACTGCTTCCCTGAGCTTCCCATTTTCTCTTACATATTTAGAAGTTCCTGTCAGATGAGATTATTAAGTTCTACAGATCTTGTGTCTGAGGCAGCTACCTGAAGCTAAAACAGATCGCAAAAGCCAAGTGTTCTTGGCTTCTTCTTTGTTGATACCAATATTCTGTGGGTGAGCAGTCACTGTTAACTCCTGCCTCCTCCGGGGACTCTCAGTCACCACTGACTGACTCCAGGCTCCCCTGGAGGGTGCTCAGTCACCTGGGTCCCAGGCACCACTGGGGGGCGCTCAGTCACCATTGACTCTAGGTTCCCCTGGAGGGTGCTCCGTCACGGTTGGTCCTAGGCACCACTGGGGAGGACTCAGTCACTATTGGCTACACACTCATGGGGGAAGTGTCAGTCATTTCTCCCTCGTCTATACATGTCCAGAAGTTGGGGAAATAGCAAAACCTGCAGTACTTCTTTGAAAGTTCCAGCTATGGCAAGAATGGGTAAATGACAAACTAGGACCAAGAGAACTGAAATAGATGAATGAGAACCATCTGAGGAGAAGCACATTTTCCTTCTAAACGAGCAGTAATGCCCTGTGATATGACCAGGGCACTTTGCTCGGTAGACAGCATCACTGGAATTCTTTTAAGAGTTAGTCTCTGCTTTTTTTGTTTTGAATAGATCACGTGAAATTCCAGTATTTCCTAGGAAGAAGTGAATTGATTTCCTATTAAGGAATTTGTGTTTGGATAATTATCAGGAACGCTGGTATTGTAAAATGACTAAAAATTTCACCAGGGTGATCGATTCTTTGATATTACTAGATGTTCCATTTCTTAGCTGGTGCATAAATATTCATTCAGTTTCAAATGTTTAAATATCTTTCACTGTTGCCTTGGGTGATGAGCAAAGGCCAGTGTCATAGTTGCAACTTCAGGAACCATCTCTGTCATGGCCATGAGAATACGGGAATTATTAAGAAGAGGATTTATAGTATGTATTCATTGACTTTAGTTGCATGCTAATCAGAGGAGTCCAGAGCAAGGTGCTTCTGAGTTATGCTCACTCCTTTAGCTCCAGAATACAGAAGTCAGTAAAAAGTACAACAGGTAACATGCGACAGAAGAGACCTCAGAGCCCACTATTTAATTAGTAGTCCTAACGGCCCATCTGGATATGGCTTGTGGGCCAGAATTTCTGCTGGTGAGTAAGGAAACCACGCATAAGCAGTGTGAGGAACTCTCTCATGTTGCTGTATTTTGAAGGAGGAGGAGCATCCCATCAGGTGAGCAAAGGCTTGTTAATGCAAAGGCACAAAGGTCTTAATTTGCTTCTGTTCTAGAAGTTTATGCCCTGAGGGTTCTACCTGCTTTCATTCAGGGTTGAAGGAACAGAAAGTGAGGCCCAATTAGGAAAAGGTGAAGACAATTAGGAAAACAAACCAAACCCAAACCAAGAAAACAAAACCTCACTGATAGACTGAGGGTAATATAGTACCAAGGACCTCGTACTTGGAAAATTGATTGTAATAGTGCAATCCTCTACCAGTTAACTGAAATTCTCTCCTTTCTGTATCCAATATATATTTTAATTTTAGATATTGGGAAACGCAACATTTGTGAATAGCCTTAATCAACTAAGGTGACAGTTTATCTTAGTGATGCTAATAGTGTTATTATTTATTTCTTAACTCATTATTTATTGTCTCATTCCCTCTACCTTTTCTATATCCAGAAAATGTTTGACCTGACTATATTTAATTATAAAGTCATTTAACATTTTAAATAAAGACACAGGACATTATGAATAACACTTGACATGCCCTTGAGAGAAGCCTCTCATGTCTTGTTTGTCGACACTTCATATATTCATAAATCAAATCCCGTGTGTGTTTAAGCGAGATCAAAACACTGAGAAACGCAATGTCCCCCCATTAGAAAACAAAAGCAATTATTCTGCCCAGTTATGTTTTCAGAGTAGCATTTTAAATCATTGATGAATATGTAATTTGCTAATCAGTGACGGGCAGTTCTCCTGGAGGTATCGTTACTAGTTTGATAATTTACTATTTCAGAAGTGTTTCATGAATGCAAAGATTAAAGCTGGGAAGCAGAGAGAAACCTCTGCTCAATGACATTATCCTATTTAACGCCTTTAACACTTCACAGCCACAATGAGTAAGCTTTACAAAGTAAGTCAACACATTGAATTCCTATTGGATAAGTTATAGATAGGACATTTAAGTGTAGTGATTTTTCCCCATACACAACCATGCACCCAAATGAACATCAGAGCAACATACTGTACTGTAAAGGATTAAGTGATATTTTAGCTTATGCCTTTATTTCTTGTCTCTTTTCTCCAAATAATAATAGAGATCTCATTTACCATGCATGAAGACACTTACATTCTCTTTCTGAGAACATTTCTGATATTGTCGGTATAAGAGAAAAAGGTCATTTATTTCAGGATGCCTTATTAATCTACACTTTTTGGTAAATATCCTAGATTATCTGATCGCTCAGTTTGTCTCTATGGCCTAAGAAAGAAGAAAGACTAGCTGCCATGTTCAATCCAAATGAGTTGATGTATGATTATTTATAAGGACATCGATATTCACAGTTTCTTATGATCATGCTCCAAGCTAAATAAAAATAAAAGTAAAACTGCTACAAATATTACAGTATAATAGGATAAGAGCTAAACATTATGTACAAGTTCATTGACAACATCTGTGCAAGTGCTGTGGACAAAACAGTTAGAAAGAAATCTACATAAAACAAAGTAGATAAATTTATCAAATGTTGATAAATTTTCAGAGACAGTATAAAAGTACACAAAACATGGAGGAGAGAAAGAATTTAAAAAAATAACCACTAAGGCAATACATAGAGTACAAGTTTACTACATTTATATTACAGAATGATGGAAACCAGAGACAAAAACGATTTGGTAACAAACAGCAAAGGAAGTTTCACTAATCACAGGGAAGATAGACTTTCCTTTTTGGATGAACACACAGACTGCCACAGCTCATCCCACCCACCCATACACACAGAGAAAAATAAAAGCAAATGCAAACGTTGTCTACAGCAACACACGACAGACAGAAGTGGGAAGCGTTTGGCATGTTGCATCACAGGAAGTCACTCACGACTGGTTAACGATGATGGTACCTGGCTCTGTTGCAGGTCACTGGCTTGCCTGAGAGGAGGAACTGACGGAGGAGGCACACCTGATGTGGATGCAGACCGGCCTAGCTTGCAGCTTACTTTAGGTTCTGTGAGGTAAGGGGGAGAGAGAGAGAGTGTTAGCCCAGAGACATCTGCACAGATGACAAGGCTTTCAGGCTCCTTGTCTCTCTGCTTTGCTAAAGTTCTCGGAATACACAAAATATTTCTGATGTCTCCTAATAATTGGCAGGTGGTTAAACAATTTCCTAACAGTTGAAGCTAAAAGGAGCTTTATTTTTATATCGGTTCCTAGAGAATAAAGGACAAATCATAGGCCTTGTTCCCTTGTACATTTTACTACATGTAGCTTCAGTTTCCTATAGAAGAATTATTGGAACAACAAGGCCCCCTGAGGGAAAGAAGGAAAACATGATTTTTTTGGGTGCTTTATTTCAGCTTTGGTCCATAGGACTCATGTCCTAAATGTTTTATTCATCTCCAATTTTTCTTTTTGTCTTTTCCTCCTCCTTCTCTCTCTCCTTTCCTTTCTATTTTTCTTTCCCTCCCTCCCTCCCTCTTTCCTCTCTCCTTCCTTCCTCCCTTCCTTTCCTTTCATTTTGAAGTCTATATCATTGCATTGATATTGACTACATTTCATCATGTTTTTAATGTATCATTTCTCCAGCTTACCTAAGTTTCCTTTAAATTTCATACCTATCTTCTAAGACATTTGCAAACTTTCATAATATTGTTTTTCAAAATTAATAGGAATTCCCCTAATCCAGTCCCCTTTTAAAGAGATCAGATTAGCTCCTAGTTCGTTGACAGGATGTTGCAGAGTTTAGAATTCTGGGCTCGAGAGCAGTACCTTCATCCAAGAAGCAGAGAATTCATGGGATGAGGAAGACATTGATTTTAAGATATATTTGAAGATATTTGATAAAGAGGATAGGAAAAAGCTTTAAAAAGAAAAAAATCACAAACTTATATTAACTGTTACTTTTTGAACTCCTGGTACATTCCAAATCCTGTTTGTGGTACACTTAAATGATAGCTAATCTTAAGGACATTCTTTAGAGTTGTAGAGCTATCTATAAATGACTCAGTTAACAAATTAGAAACCTGAGGCCTAGTGGGGATAGTTAATTTGCTCAAAAATCACAAACCTAGTACATGAAAATGCCCCATGCCACCCCCATTCCATCCATCCCAAATTGAATCTCAGTTTCTATTTCATTCCCCCAGTCACACTGTCTTCATATATTTCTAAAACAAGCATTTCAATATAACAATTATGTTTCCTTTAGTTAACATTTCAGTTCCTTGAATATTTGCTTAATGTAATTGGTTATGCAAATTAAACTAGTGCTTTGCAAAAAGTATCTCATTATAAAATTCATTTACAAATTAAACTCAAACAACTAGCTTCAAAAGATGTTGCATCTCTAAGTTACTAAGAAGTGACACACTCAGCAAGCAGGCGCCAAACAGACAGAAGGTGCCCAGTTCTGATGGAAGAAAAGAAAATGTGCTGCTCACTCTGGGAAGAGAACTATCTTTCTGCTATTTCCATGTGAAGTAAGCTTTAGGAAGCATCACTGACTCTATCTGCCTCTTAGGATTTTCTCACTACCAACCTTACCCTCTCCCAACTGCCTTCTTGCTACACTACTCATTCCCTCTGCACCCCTCACAGACACCCAGATTGAGACATAGAATAAAACACGTTTGTACACATTCACACACAGCCCCACACACCCTCACCCACATACACCTTTCTTCTCCCATTTCTTTCTACTTATTAAACAGCACCCCACTTCCATATTGAAACCATGATCTTAAAAGGATTTCTGGCCAAATCCAGTAGTCTTTTCTCTGTGCCCCTGGCTTTGTGGGAGAAAATATATAATGAACAGGCTTTTGACGAAGAGCTGATTTTGAATCTGACTCTACTGCTTATGGGTTGTATAACCTTCAAAGTTTTTCACTTCTTCGAGCATTATTTCTCTTCAAATCAGATGAATATAATCATGTCCTCACCATTCGGCATCTATTCATTTATAATCATAATATATGTACTAGCAATTGGACAGAGAGTAATGAACAAATCGGATCCCACCTTTGCCTTCAGGGAGCTCAGTCTATCCAGAAGACAAACATAAGCAACAACATAGGCATTTGAATATGAAATGCCATTGTGAAAAGCCCTCCTAGTGGAACCATTGGGTGGCAGAAGAGCTTTTGCCAAAAGACCAAACAGGCCTGGGAGGGACATTATTATCTACTTACTGGGTAGTAAAGCTTAAAGAGCTCATTTATTCTCTGTTACCCCAACAAACATTTATCAAAGGCCTACTACACACAAAGGGCTGTGCTAGATGCTAGGGACATGAGTGAATGAGACACCAATTATCTATACTTTAATGGGGTTTGTGTTTTCTGTGGGAAGATAGATATTAAACGCAAAATTGTTAACTGAAAATTGGGAAATGTGCTACAGAGAAGTACAGGGTGCCACAGTATCATTTTTACAGATAAATCTGAAATCCAGCCTTTGTATTCTGGGAGCCAGGGAAGGCAGGGTCTTATAGAAGCTGTAGTCATTAGCACCTCCCAACTGAGGGTTGAGTGGTTGGCAAAATCTGGAGTGGAGAGCATCCTGGTGTTTTCCCAACCTATCCAGAAGTCAAAAGTATTTCAGAGTTCATTCCTTTCAATTACTTTACATATATTCCTATATTATAAGGAAATAACAAAAAATAGAATATCCTAGTATCTAGGATAATGGGGAATAGATCAGCTAATTGTGGGTATGATGGAAGGAAGTTATATATAAAGTTCTGAGGAAAATGTCTGGCACATTACAAATGCTTTGGTTGAATGTGGGATCTCACCTCCACTGACACATGTATGCATGTGCACAAACACACACACAAGCATGTAGGCATATGCATGTGCATGCGTGGTAGCACTTGCCTCCGTTTCCTGTTCTGCATTGAATGCAGTGGACCACACCCTCTTTCTTGAAGGTGCCTTCCCCTTTCCCATCTCTGACATTTGTGGCTTAATTTCTCTTCTGCCTCAGTTCTTTTTGCCTCTTTGCCTCTTGTTTTGCCTCTGCACTGTCTCCCTCTGAACATCAACATTCTCATGGCTTCTTACGTAATCTTCTCTCTGTTAAGTTACATGGAGGTTCCTACAGCTCTGCCCTCTCCTTATGCTCTCATTTGCTTTTGAGCCCCAGTGCCTTCTGGTCATCTGGCTTCCATATTGCCTCATGACCAAAACCAAGTTAGAGCTCGTCCTCAGTAGCTTTGATCCCCCTTCTGATTTTCCTGTTTGCTTCCATTTTCCTAGAAATTTAGGCTCTACTTCTTGTACTTTTTAAATTCAGTGCTTTCTTTTTTCTATCTATTTTTAGTCCTATTAGTAATTTGCTTTCTTTCTAGTCAATGACTCCTACATCTTTATCACTTTGCTCCTGCTACCATAAACTTTTTGCCCCCCCCCCCCACACACACACGTGAAACCCCTGCTGGTCCCTGACTTCATAATAATTTTTCTCAAAACTAACCTGGACAATGCTGCCCAACCGAACTTGCTAGATTACTTTTATGCCAACCACTTTACTCAAAATTTTCTAAGTTTTCAATTTTTTATATCAAAAAAAATTTAAACTCCCTCAAATTTTCAAAGATACTCTGTGATCTGGCCCCATCCTATCAGGTCCACCCTAATTTCCATGGTTTCCTGCTCCCAAAATATATACAACTCAGCCTTCCTACTCGATCTCCATTTTTTATTCCACTTCCATCCTTTTCAAGTTGTTCCTTTGCACTGGCCAATTGTTTTATCAAATCAAATTTTACCCATTTTCTAAGATCTATTTCCATGTGTACTTCTTTTGGCAAATATTCTATGACCTTGTTCACCTCTTTCCTGCCTCTGAACTTACACAGCATCTGCTGCTATCTATCCTGGTTCTGTGCATTCAGGTTGGTGGGACCACATAGTAAACGTTCAATAAATTGGTACTTTTCTTTCCCTGATGACACTCACCTTAGCCTAGAAGAGGTCAATGCAACTTCTAAAAGCAAATCGAGGAAATGATATGAAGTAGAATGTTTTAAGACCTGGGTTTAAGACCTTGTTCTCCTACTTACTAAGGCGGTGACTCCCAAGTAAGAGGAAAGGACATTCTAGAAGCCATTTCAAGAGTCATGAAGTTGGAAAACCCACCCTGGTTTTGTATAGGTGATTCTAGTACTGCCCAACCACTCTTGCAAACACCACATGGTCTCCCTGAGGTTATTTAAATATGAGAGTCATACAACGTCATAGATAAAGTATCACTGTAATTTGTAAATTACCTTCATTTCCTAGGAGTAATAAATCCTTGCATACCTTAGGGAACTATTTTTTACTCTATAAAATAACAGGTAAAGCATCCATCAGAATCCTGGTTGACATATTTTCTTAATGTTCCAATGATTCTCTATATTCCATTACTGGGGTAGCACATTTAGTCACAGGAAGTGAGAAAATTCAATATTTTTCTTAGGAAGGGATGGCAAAGAATATCCCTTTACAATAAGATTTTTCCAAGTTTATGCTTATGCGATTAAATAATGAGTGACAGAATTGAAGCCCTTTTAGCTTAAGTAATGTATCTCTGGATTAACTTTCCCTGCTAAGCCTTAATCAGACTCTTTGAAATAGAGATACTGATATCTCTAACACACACACTGACCCTTGCCAAAATCCAGGCAAACTCCCGTTATCACCAAGACTTGGAAAGGCCTTATGTTACCTCCCTCAGATGCCAGTCCAGATAATGTCTTGGTTTATCAAGCTACCCTTAGGCATTAAACACAAATCACTGACCACCTCCTGCACATTACAATGAAAACTACTAGATTAGCTCCCCATAGCTAGTTTGGGAGTCAGGTCCCTCTTCTGGTCTGGTCTTCCTTTCCTTGCCCCGCAACCAAATGTTCAAATCCCAGCACACCTCATATGGGATATGACTTGGTCTCCAGGTACTGGATGAGACTGATTACCATAATTTCATTATGTACATATACATACACAGACATAAATGCATTGTTTACACACACATGAACTCCATTACATTGCTGCTCAGTGGTGTCAGGTGGTAGGGGTGTTTTTTAAATTGTAAGGTGTTTGTTTTTTTTTAGCTTATTCATTCTTTCAGGTCCACTGGCCCTTAACTTAAATGCATTTGGACTCTGTTATGGTGATTGTGGGACCAGATTCATGGAACAAATCCTAATGTGGTTGGTCCAACAAGTTTTCTTTGGCCAAAGGAATTCTGTGCAATCCAGAAAATCCCAGAGAATATTCTGCCTCTAAACAAGCCTACTAGAGTTTCTCTAGAGCTGTGGAATCAAAGTTAAATAGTCTATATCACTTACTTTGGAAATTAGCTATTCTTTGTGACCTAACTCTGTGGCTTAGGGGAGTTGCAAAAAACAAAGACATAGGCGTAGAAAGAGAGCTAAAATAAAGTTTTCATCCCGCAATCTACCAAAAAAACAAACCTTATTCCATTAGGAGACTAACGATGAACCAGAAGGCACTTGTTTTTCATTCATTCAAGGATGAACACCTTTCTTTGAAAACTCCGTTAATAAACAGCCTAAATGTAAAAGTTGCTGTTATTTGTCCAATTTCAGTGAAGATCAAATTTAGGGAGAACAAGAAAGAATAAGAAAGAGGAGGAAGATTTCAAAATAGGACACATACTCACTTTAACTTCTTGGAGTAAACCATTATCACGGTATTATCACCAGGTATTTCCCAGGCAGTAACTCATCATCTTTATTAAGTTTTTCTAAAGTAAGTACTCATTAGACTGTGTCACTCAGTAGTTCCTTTTTTCATTTTTAAATTCTTAATGAGTAAAACCTTTCATTGCTTTTTTTAAATTGTTTTTTAGATAATCATTTTTCATCTTCACCATAGGTGGATTGGATTTCTGTTCAGGATTACGTGCCTGAGTATTGTTACAAGATAATCTCCAAGGCTCCAAGTCCCATTGCTATTACAGTGAATATTGGAGTTTGCTTTGCTTTCAGAAAACATAGACAAATGACTGTTCTCAACCCCTCTATCTGCACAGCAATAGAGATTAGCACATTTTCATCAAACACTTTCATCTAGCATCAAAGAAATAAAATTAGGCTAATTCTGATATGTATCTTTTTCTTCATCTTGTTTTTTTAGTACACAATATTTTAATATACCAGCAGAGTCATATCATGATTTTCTCAGTCATGATGATATTGAAAGTTTCTGTTCCATGACTCAGGGCAACATGGAAGTCATAGGGAGGTCTTTTATTAATGCACCAAAGTATGTTTATTGCAAATTCTACTTTCTTTTTTGGGAAAGGCATTTTTTGAAATAATGTATATACTATTGAAATAAACTGGCACCTAATAGCCAGGATTATTTTAAAGCCTCCATGAGTATCACTTTGTTTTAAATTTTCTGTCCACATATTTTGGCAAATGTATTAAAATAATGTTATGCCCCACATTAAATATTATTTTTCCTGTATATAATTTGAATATACTTTTATAATTTTGCCTTTGAAATTATTAGACTGTGAATAATCCAATTAATTCACGATTGTTTAATTTCTAGGCAGTAGTCATGCACCCTCAGGAATCTTACAGGATTATACAATCCAAGCCAGAAATTATTTTTCCAATGTCATAAAATTGTTTTGATACTGAATTTAAAAATTAATGAAGTTAACCTAATGTCACACTTTATAATGATTCATTAATTTTAATGTGGCAGTTTCTTTTGAAATTTTACTGCTACTAATTTTTTTCTAATGTCAAATATTTTTATAGGTCCATGGGAAGCTCAGAGGCCTAGATATTGTGAGGATGGTCCTGAAAAGAGAAACAAATTTGATCATGACTATGATCATTTTGTGGTCATAGGAAAAGAAAGAACACCAGCAAGATGCACAAATCTATCTTGGGAGTAAATATGCTATCTCCCCTGCTTCCCACAGGGCTTTCCTGAATCCTAAGATGGAGGCCAAGTCCTAAGGAGCTTTGAATGACTTTTAATATCCTGCAGTGCATGGACTGAGGTCCTAGCTTTCTCTGAAAGGTCAGATAATAAAGCAATTACTATTGGAATAATTGGTAATTCTTCTTGGAAGACTGGAATTCTGATGAAAGACTAAAACCCAGAGAAAAGTAATATGGCAATGTGATAAGCAGAAGTTACAACCCAACGATGAACTCAGAGAATTACAAGCTCCATTGGACAGGAGTGGGAGGGAATCACCTATATGTGGAGTTGAGAATGCCTGTCGTACTCCTGATTATTTGAAATTCTGGAATTTTCCTTGTCTCCTTCCTGCTGATGTAGAGAGGATATATGTCTTACTGTTTACAACATGGAGATGCCCCAATACACTGAATGCACGCTTAGTATTTTACGTACTACTGTAGTGTACTATATCATTAGCAGACTTTTTTCCCCTATTTGACAGTCTCTTTTATAGTAATATATAATTTCTGAAGCACCCTTTGGAATTTCTAAATTAATTTCATCATTTTAGCTGAATATCAAAATGTGCTTTTGAATTTAAAAAATTATTTTATTTCATATTAAAAGAGAAATGAAATAAATATGTAAAGTCACATCTTTTTATCTATCCAACTAGTAAGGTAAGCTGTTCAATTATTTTTTAAATTATTACAGACATAAATTTCATTTATCAAGATATAAATTCAAAGATATGTCATGAATGATTCAAAATCAAATATATATTTCCATAGAGATGGGAATTCTACCTTGTGCTATGGCATCAAAAATAGAGCCCACTTCTTTGTCTCTCTTTCTGCTTGGACCAGCCTGCAAGAATACCAGGGACCCATAATCTGTTATTTTCTCCCATTTCTATTCTCTTCTCTCAGTTCCTTAGTAAGCTACTTGTCTAACTGAAAAAAAAATAGAACCCCTTCAAAACTGAAGTAAATATTTTTCATCACTGACTTTTCAGAATGCACCCATGACAAAAATCTATTGGTAAATTTTTAAAATCTGTTATATTTTGCTTATAAATAACAAAGAATAAAAGGAAGTTCCAAGCTTATATTTTGTAAGTATTTTGCCCACATTGTTGATGTGAAAATTCTTTATTTCTAATATACGAGTATCAAATCTGGAAATAATAGTAATGGTATTTCCTCTTTATACCATTAGTTTTTGTAGTTTAAGAGCAAATGTCTTGTAGCAAAGTGTTCTCAGTTATTATAACATTTTTGCTTCTCACCAGCATGTTTTATTTCAATGTTCCTGCCCTTCATGTTCTGCCTTTAACCCACTGTCCATTATAGACATAATCTAAGCAATATATGACTAAGAATGGGACTGATCTAAAACTCTAGATGGGCAAATCCATCATGGTGGGTGCTCTTCAAACTGACCTCTAGTAATGGCCATGTCACTTTATACCATAAATTCTGGAGCTCTATAAGGTCAAGACTATTTTCATAAAAATTCTAAGATGTTATTTGTATTATTTTGTACTGTCTTGAAAATTCATAGATAGTCCAAAAGGAATGCTGGATAAATCTACTTTTCCCTTAGTACATCAAAACAGTGGCACTAAACTTAACTAGTAGGTATATATTTTTCACTGTCACACACACTCAGGGAGGAAAAAAGCCAGTTTTATTTAAGGATTTAAAATTTCTATGTGATGAAATGGGAGTAACCATTAAATAATTGTGTGGCATACTAAAATTTAATGGTTGACTCAAAGAAAAATTTAATTAGCTACTTTTTTACAAAATTGAATTAGCTACCATTTTTACTTGAAGGAAAGACTGACAGGCAAACCAGGATTATTCAGATTTGTGTATCTGGCAGATATTTTCCTGAAAATAAATGTGGTGAGCTATTTCTTTAAGGAAGACAACTGATGGAATTTCTTGCCAATGACAACATGAGCTTTCAAGCAAAAATTAGAATTTTGGAAAACTTGTATCAATCACTGTGATCTTGACAGCATCCTTATACTTAGGACTTTTCATGTGAGATCAACGATAGCATTAATGAGTGTGGGTTCCTTTTGTTTTTTGCTTTTATAATGAAATGTGTCAACATATGGAAGATCTGCACGACTCAGTGAACTGATATTTTCCAAGTGACCAATGCATGATGTCAAAATCATGCATGGATTAAAAAAATCCATTTAAATTGCAAGATAGAATAATAGATTATATATAACACAGTACCATGACTTTATTGATATGGTCTCAGACTCCACATTGCAACTAACCCTTAAGAAACTATTACTTGTTGAGTTTTAGTGAGATGTCAAAGAAGACTATCTGGAATTACATGAAAAGGTGAGTAAAATATCTTTCCATCTTTGACTATTCATCTGTATAAGGCCAGATTTTTTTCCTTTATTTTAATCAAAGCAACAAATCACAAGCGACTGAATCCAAACCAGATATGATGATCCAGTTGTATTCCACTGAGCCAGACATTAAAGAGGTTTTCAAAGATGTAAAACATGCCCTTTGCTCACTATTTGTTTTAGTTTTGGAAAATATAGTTATTTTTATGAAAAGTATGTTGTTTAGGCTAGCATGTAACAGGTTTATGTTTAATATTTCAAAACTTCTAAAATTTAACTCTGAATATGGTAAATATTGTTAGATTTAATATGCATAAAGTTAAGTTTTTGGGGTTTTCAATAATTTTTTTTATATCCCCTCCTCCCTGGTGGCTCTTTGTGTGCTGTCTGCTCTTTGGGTCCATTTGCTGTGCATTCTTCTGTGTCTGTATTTATTTATTTAATTTCCCCTCCCCCTTGCGGCTTGCTTGCTGTCTGCTCTCTGTGTCCATTTGCTGCATGCTCTTCTGTGTTTTTGCTTGTCTCCCTTTTTTGATTGCTTCACCTTACTGAGTCGGCTCTCCATGGCGTCTGTGGGCCGGGTGGCTCTCTGCAGTGCTTGCAGTCCAGGCAGCACTCCACAGCATGCAGGTGAGCCTGCCTTCACAAGGAGGCCCCACATGTGAACCCAGGGCCTCCCATAGGGTAGGCAGGAGCCCAACTGATTGAACCACAGCCAGTTCCCAGCTCAATAATTTTTAATATAAAAAGACTCTTTCACACTAAAGAACTTTCACAGCCATTGTTGTAGACTGATTGCAAGTCCCCAAAGAGTTCTCTTTAAAAGGTAAAACCTGGAAGTGGATAGAACTGATGGCAACACATTATAGTGAGTATAACTAACAATGCTGACTTATAAATGGAAATGTGACTGAAAAGTCTAGGGAGGTGAGAGAGAGAGAGAGAATGACAATTAAATGCAATACATGATCCATGATTGGATCTAATAATGGAGTAGAAAATTCCCAAATGGACATTATTGGGGAAATTGAATACAAAGACTAGAATATTAATGTTAAATTTCTTAAACTTGATGGCTATATGTAATGTGGTTACATAAATGAGTGTTCCTATTCTAAAGAAATGTACATGGTAATGTTAAGTATTAGAGAAGAATGATGTATGCAATCTACACTCAAATGTTTAGAAGAGAGATGACAGATAGATCAGATAGCTATAGATAGATGAATAAATATAGATGATAGGTAGATATAATTAGATCAAATGACATGCCAAATATAGCAAAATGCTAATAGCTGGTAAAGCATGAGTGTTCAATGGAGTTCTATGTATTGTTTCTGTATTATTTTTGCAATTTTCCTGTAAGATTGAAAATTATTTCAGATTAAAAAAAAGGTAAAAGTAGTTACACAATTAATTTGCTAGTTGATTATTTTAGAAATAAAAATTGAAACAGAATAAGGTATTGAATTTAAGCAGAAGGATGGACAAAGCTTTGAAAACTCCAAGGGATTGGGAAACAGCAGTTGGGAAATACTGTCCTAGAAAAAAATGATATGATACTGTCCAAGAAAAGCTATTAGCTGCCTGTGAGAACTGAGGAAATTCATCCAAATTCTCAGGGTACATTTTTCATCATCTATAAAAAGAAGCAAGCTCCAAAGTTCAGTCATTGATTCTTTGATGTTAATAAATGAAATCTGTCTAAATAGTTGAAATGACCTCAAAATTACTCTTAACTGCTCATGATTTTATTAAGGTCTTTGCTTCTACTCTTTTCCTTTCTTTCTGCTTTTTGTTCTTTTTTCTTTTTGATAACAATATCAATAGGATTATGCATAACTAAAGTTTGTTATTTGTTAAAATTGTTTGTGAAAGTTTTGGTAGTAAGTGTTTAAAACAAATTTGTTTTAAAAATAAAATTTAAGAAAGAAAATGGTCATCTGTCATTTTTGCCTGTCCAGACTCCATTTCTTCTTTTTCTGGAATAGTAGCTTGATTTTCCATTGGACAACCTAACTGGGAATCTCCATTCTTATGATTCCGTAGGAGTTGATTCCAACTGCAGCTCCAGGAGTGCCCATATGACTCTGTCCACCAATAAATCAGTCTATCCCCCTGGCCTCAGTGATTGTGTCACTGGTGGGGATTTGACCCTGATGCTTTGCCTGGCATGCTTATGAAAGAGGTATGTCTTTTCATGGCAACTGTGAAATTCTTATCACTTTCTAACTGAATTGCTATTGTCAGTTTGCTTGATTTCTATAAACTTCATATTACTCACATGTAAAACAGGAGAAATAAAGGTACTTTTCTCATAGAGTTGTTGTAAGGGTTGAATAAGATAATGAACATAAAGATTTTACACCAGAGACCAGCACGTAATAAGATCTGAATAAATGTTAGCTCTTTTTATTATTTAAAGGCAATGGCATCTTTTCACTCCTCTGCTCATAATGTAATAAAGTCCAAACTCCTTCCTCATCACAGTCCACAGGGACCAGCGTATGCAATCCAGCTTCATCTGCAGCCAGGCCCTATAAGGGCAGGGACTGTGTTTATCTCTTTTGTGATTCCCCTGCCCATCAAGTTATCACTGACCCTTGATAGGGCCTCATTAAATATTTATTGACGACATTAGTCTTAACCACATTTTAAAGAATGAGGCCAGTATGAAAGATTCATATACTTCTAATTAATAAAATTCATATTTTTTTCCCATTTCTTCACATTTTCCAAGGCTCCAGCAAAAGTGCAAAAATTTACATCAGCCAGTTATCAGTTGAGTCTGATATTAGAAAAGAAAGAAAAGGAAGGAAGAAAAAGCCATGGAGTCTGTTTTGGACAGTAGATGGCAGTGAACATATTACCTAATATGTTAATATTATCTGATATATTAATATCAGGAGGGCTGTTTCTGGAGGGTTTACAAAGCTTCCAGACTTAGACTGTGTAACTGTCGAATGGAAGTCAGACAGACTTCCATTTTGTAATGTCTTCTACGGCTTTTCCCAGAAATGGAAAGGGCACACTTTGTTAAGCCTGTCGGTGTGGGGGTGCCCAGCTGGCCATTCCATACAAAGAGGATTGCTGACAACTGGAAGCAACATCGGGGTGGACTTCTCCAAGAGAGGGCACAGGGATGCGTCATGTCCCCGGACCTGGCAGGACAGGCAAAGCTTGATCCAACTCACTGTCATCATGGCTCTCAAACAGGATTTGGCTTCCATTGAGAGGCCAGGAAGATGAAGCAGCCACTTTGCATGATCTGACTTATTATTTTTCACCAATAGAATCAAACAGAGAGTAGGTGGAAGTTCAGAATTGCTCTAGCAAGAAGGAACTTATGATAATTAAGTTGATTATTTTTTTCCTAACAGTTTTCAGGGTATCTGCACAGTTTACAACTTCCTGGTATATCCAAGTACTTAGTTGAAAGCAAGTTTAAGGGACTTTATATAGATTTATAGGTGGTAATAAGTTAACTGCCTACAAATCTGAAATTAACACACACACATATGTATATATATAATCATTTAAGAGCACCAAATTCCTTGACTCCAAACTCTGTTACTCTATCCAACCATCTTACTAGGAAAAATGGGAATAAGAATCAGTGGTTTAAGAAAATCCTGCCTAAGTACTGGTAAACTAAGTCCAATGTTCTGTTTTACAGAATCAAGAGCAGTATCTCTTGATACATAAAAACAACCACAATCATAGGCCCTTTGAAGGCAGAAGTCACCTTTCCATCACCTCTCTCTGTCCAAAGGACCGATCATAGTGTACTTGTCCTAATAGGTGTTCTCACAGATTTTCTGAAAGAGTAAATGACTAAACCAAAGAAAGACAAGCATACATGATGTTTTTGTTTTTTGTTTTTGAAATAAACACATGTGTAACATCATTGTTCAGGTCATCAAGATTTAATTTTTAGATATACCAACATAATCGATTACAAACACTAACCAATTACTTATAGGAATAGAGAAATTTAATGGTTTAGAAAGCTGAAAAATCATTTCTCCTTTGGATTTATAGGCAGGTTATTTGGGGGCACATATTAATCTTCATAATTCCTTTTCCCTTGGTTTAGGATGATAAGTTAGCTGACTCTGCAAATATGATCACATCAATAGCAAGCTTACAATCCATAAGTAGATTCCCATCATCTTTTGGTAGAATCCAAAATCCCTGCTGCAGCCTCATCAGCCAAGCTCTTGCCAGCTTCTGTGGCCTCCTCTTGTACCGCATGCCCCCTACCCTCTGTCCTCCTTTCAGCCAATCCACCACAGGCACCCTTGAATCACATGGTGTTTGTAAATTCCACATCCTCTTCCTTGGCCCCCTCCTAATTGACTCCCATTCATCTTGAAATCTCTTTTCCTATGTCATCAGGAAGCCCTATAACACACTCTTCAGGAAGTTCAATTTCATTTTCCTTAAGCGGCATTCAACACAGATTGTAATTACATTTTTACATTTGTGACTGATAGCTATCATCTCCACTGGCACATGCTCAATGTTTGATAACTTTATACTGAATAAACTAGATGAATAAATGAATGTATGAATAAATGAATGAGGTGGAAATAGAGGAAGCGAGCCTGATATTGCAAATTAAATAATGGGAGGAGAGCTGTAATATGGATTAGAATCCCTTTCTTGATTTGAATCTACTCCTTATTAGTGTGTCTGGGCAACTTGATTTCTCTTGAGTCTCAGTTTTGTCACTGAAAAAAAGTCAGGATAATAATACCTGCTCATGCTACCTGTACAGGTTTTTGTGATGATCAAATGAGAAAACATTGATTGAAGTATTTTGGAAGCTAATACAGGGTATATAAAAAAATATAAGGCATTATTTGAAATTGGTCACAGATAATCCACAAAGTTGAAATTTTAAATATCATAACCCATGCTGAATATAATTTGCAGAAATCTAAGAGCAAATTTTGTAATTATACCAGGTTCAATTTTTTTTAAACTTGTGTGTGTAATTGGTTAATTTGAACATACAGGACCTCAGATGCAATCAGAAGTCAATTTTATTATTTTCCCACACAAATCAGATCTACCCTGCACTGGGAAGTTAGTTCTTTCTGGACCTTTGGATTAATCCTAGACTGGGTCCTAAAACTTTGATAGTAAGAAAATTTCTGCTTACTTCAAGTCACAAATTGCTATATTGAAGTAATAATTTAAATGCTGAGTTCTTTATATGAATCAAAACTTTGACTTTCTTTCAAGAAAAACTCTCCTGCCCTGCCCAGTTTTAGGCCCCCTCCAGGCACATGGTGCTGGGGGAGGGGCCAGAGAAGATGGCATCTTTCTTAGTCTCATCTTATAGCTGTACCCCTGTGCTCCCAACTTATGACCCACCAGGACTAGAGCAGGAGGGAGGAAGTTGAGGCAGAAGGCCTCCTCAGCTGGTGCTGGCTAGCATGAGCAAGTGTCTTACACCCTCTGGCCTTAGGAGGCGTTTGATACTGAAACTCTTCCTCCTTGGGGTGCTTTAATAGGTCTCCTATGAGCCTCCAGGACTGGCCAGCTCTCTGGAGGTGGCTTGGCTGTTTGCTCTGTGTCCTGCCGAGTCATTGCGGCTCTGGACAGTCACGTGATCTATGCGAACTCTAGAGTTTCTCTCCAGGGCCTATATGGCCCATGGGAAACACTGGTTATGTACACCCTTTAACCTACTAGCAGTAGCTGGGTATTGAAAGGTCTGCCTCTGGGTTCGAACTTTATGCATTAGAATGTGAAAGTAATTATTTCCTATTATTTCATAATTAGCTTTTCCATTTTCCATCCTATTATATTTTCATACATTTCTTGTGTAGAAATGTATGAAAGTCTTGGAAGAAGAAACACTTTGGTTATTTAGATAGCCAATTAATTGTCTCCAATTCTCCTTTTCTGGTTGTTTCCTAAAGCAAGACCACGATTTCAGAAGAAATACGAATATGAATATTTCTCTGGTGAACAAGAATTCTAGCAGGCAGAAGTCACAGTTTCCCACAGAGAAATCATTGTGGGACTGCTGGGAATATGACTTACATTACTCTCCAAAGACATTTGGAATAAGAATCTTATGTGTTTACTAGTAGAATTCAGCAAGGGAGAGTTAAATTCTAGAGTAGGAAAGTAGTGAGCGGAACCTAGCAGCAGGATCCGGCAAATGTTCTCTGAGGAAATAACCAAACACCCTATTAGAACTGGAAAGGGGAGCAGATGTGGCGAGTTGTCTTCTGGTACATGAGCCGACTATCGAGAATGACAGCCTGGGGGGTCGTAGATCTGAAGCCCACAGCTGCCTGGGGCTGGATGTGGAGCCAAGCAGGAAGTTAGTCCACGTCCTACAGCGAAGTCCAAATTACAACGAAGGCCTGAGCTCCACCAGATTGGCTTGTTCTTGTATAATAGAAATGAATATATAACAGAGATCTCACAGGCCCTATGCAGTGCTCAGACCCTAAACTGTGAAAACTGTTAAAAAAACGTTACTTTGAAAAATGGGACCTTGAGGGAAAAGTTGGGAGGGTGGATTTTCCCTTTTTGTGGTAATGTTTTTGCTTTTCAGTGAGCATGCTCTACTTATGTAACGACCACAACAAGAGCAACTGCCGTACACCATTGCCTTTGGGGGCAGAGAGCCTGGGGAACAGCACAATTCAAACAGACCATGGGAGAAAGGTAAGAAGATACAGTTTGGAAATTACGTTGTTAGGTTAGATGTTTAATACTAATCGGTTAGGTTCTAAACATAATTATTTGCCATCCACATTTCTTTGCGTGAGTAGCAGGGAACATTATGCTCTGACTAATTTGTCTGGCTCCTACTTATAATTTTAGTATCAATTTTAACATCACTTTCTCTAGGAAGCCAGTCTGAATTACCATCCCATTAGCCGGACAATAAATTATGTGATTGTGCTTGGTTACTCAAAGCACCCAGCAGTTCCCCTCCTGGCACTTATAAGAATCTTTTATTTTCCTATCTTGCCTGATAGACTGGGAGCTCTGGGAGTTCTGGGTCCACCATATTTACCTCCCACTTCCTGCATTCCTAGCACCGAACACCCAAATGGTACAGAGTAGCCGCTGAACAAGTTTTTGTTAGAAAATAAATAAAAAGGGACTAAAGGACTGTATGAATATATAAATGAAAGCCAAGTCAGCCAAATGTAAACATTTGTGGATATCGACATTGTTTGAGATCCCCACATCTTACCGATATAATTTTAAATTCCATTCCTTGCTACCAAGCAGAACAGAAACAGTGTGAGAGGTTAAGAGAGGAAGTCCTCTTTTCAATAACTGTGTATAGTGCAGCAACCAAATCTGAAAGCCTGCACCTGAGCCTTTCCTCAAATTTCATCTACAAATGCAGACCCAAGGGAAAAAATGGCAGGCATACTGGTCTAACATCCTTTTTGGAAGATATGCCGATAAATGAAGCACAGGCTGTCGAAATAATATTGGTTGGTCCCATAGTCAGTTCGACTACATGTAGGTTAAAGAAAACCTCTTTTCAGATTTGTAATAAACTGTACTTTCCAAAGGTAAAACATTAGTCTTGGTCCTGGGGAAAAAAAACAACAAGAACACAGAGATCTTTCTAGTAACATGGCATGGGAACAGAATGACTTTTGGTTACCAGCTGTTAAAAGCCAGCATTGCACCAGGCATCTCCATGCACTTTATAAATTCAGTCCTTACAATGACTTATAAGGAGGGATTGCCTTTCCCTCTTCTGTGAAGATAGAGAAACTGGGGCACAACAGTGTTAGGTAATTTCCTCATTATCCCCCAAATATTAATTTCTTAGTATTGTCACAAAGTGTGTCTTATTTACACAAATAAAAGAAGACTATATAGGTTCACTATGGTTTACCAGGAAGTATTGTCATAAATACCATTCCCCAGGCCCCAGTCCTACTGCCTGATTCTATGCTGCTGCCCATTTTTCTCTGAACTTGTGTGGGCAGGATTCCTCTTGGACATGAAGGCCTGGATCACTGCTGTTAGGACATTTATAAGCAAAGACTGCCAGTCATCCCAGCATTATCAAGCTAGGTGCAGTCAGTGGTTTCAGAATATTCAAGAGGAAAGTAGCTTTCTTATAAATCAACTAAAAACAATTCAGTATTCAAAAACTCTACTCTTGGATTTAACTGCAGTTCCATTTCTTGAATCTCAGTTTTCTGATGCTTACATTAAATGGTCCCCATTCTCTCTGATCCCCTTCCCAGGTACTCACTCTTGGCCCTGTCTTTGAATAACACTCTAAAACCTTCAAAGAGGTGATTAGAGAATTAATTAGAGCTGCAAATGTCTTGATCACTAAGTGTGATGTTGTGGCTAGGGCACTTGGTGCTCTCAGCAAAACAACCGATGACTCCCTTCGTTGCACTGCTCTAGCTACCTGGTTTAGCTCTCTAAATTCTGCTCAGTCTTCAGGGGCCAACTACATTGCCACTTCTTCTATGAAACTTTCCCTTATTAGCCCAGAACCAGTGATTCTCTGTGCACTTCTGCAAAGATATCTGCAAAGGTGTCCAGAATCATATAATGTCTAATATTTATTTGATGGTCATGGTGTACAGGCTCCATCATGCTAGATGCATTATACACATTATCTCATTTAATTCTCACCTTTCATTATCATCCACCACTTTATGGACAAAACCTGAACCTCGGCAAGATGGAAGGACATTTCATCAATAATAAATGACAGTCAGGATTTAAATCCAAGTCTGCTAGGTACCAAAACCTCAGTGCTCAACCAGTATATTGTATTATATATATGAATCTATAATTAGCGCAAAATTCACTCAACATATGTGGTATGCAAGAAGCGGCACAATGCTTTGTTTTCTTTAAATGATATTCAACTCATATCTGTGGGGAAGTCAGGGACTTGCCTAGCAGCCATCTCCCCACCCTCCTGCAGCCCTCCCCTCCCCTTGCCTCCTTTTCAATTGTGTGCAGATGTTTCCATTTGTTTCCGTCCCACAGCCTGGGATATGTTGGTGGAGTGAAATGTATCCCCCAGCCTGGCCATAAACCCAGACACTAGGAACTAGTACTTCTAGCTACTTAACGGGAAGGAATCTCTCTGTGGAAGGACCTCCTCCCTCTGGAGTAACATAAATACCCATCCTTGAGCAGCACAGATTTGTCTGTCCTCTCCAACACCTTTTGGAGCCTTAAGAACTGACATCCACCAACCCTGAGCTGAGCATCCGGCCTCCCTGGGAGACAATAGGATCTCTCCCTCTGCTCTTTTGGACCCTTTGCACTGTGTAAGTAATAAAGCAGTCATTTGCTGAAAATTGCTGTTGTGTCTGAGCCTGTGTGCCCATGGCGCACATTATAGTACTTGCTCCACAATATCCTGATCAATTGGTGGTAATGCTTCCCTGCAATGAGTCATGAAAAGGCCCAGAATATTTTGCAGAGCAGAATATACAAAATGATCCTGCCAATCTTAAGTAATCTTAATTAATCAATGTGTAAATCCCACACTGATTATTATTGGCCAGTGTGTAGTCCAAGCCCTCAACCCCCCCTGAAGTACGGAATACCATATTTTGGGGGTTGAATCACTGTGCATAAAATCCAACCTCACTAGAAGCCCCATACCAACTCTAATCCATCTGTCCTCCCTCCCAGCCAGAGTTCTGGCCACTTCCCATGGTGATGCGAGGATCAGGCAGTTGGTCCTCCATTATTCATTGAATGCCAGACTTCCATGACCCTTCTAAAGTCAAGAAATTTTTTCTCTTTTCTTGACCATCTTTCTGCCATCTCACTCCTACCCTCAGCCTAGTCTTCTCAATGAGTTGCAATTTCTGGAAAATAAAAGGAAGGCAGGGTGACTACCGGCACCTACTGCTTCTGCCATAACCTTATTTCTCTAGGAGTCAGGGTCAAATCCATCTCTCAACCCAATGGACAATGCTTGATTTCATAAACCAGAAAATGCAAATTGGCAGCCTTGAAGTCTTATCCAGCAAAAGGAAGTAAATCATTGACTCAATGTTTCTGAAAATCAAGCTATATTTAAAAGGTAGATTTCACATAAAAGCAATCACACCTGGGAAACTTTCGTGAGCATTGCTCATGGCAATCATTGACTGGTACCTAGTAACGTCCCACCCCTTGAGAAGTCCCTGTGCTTTCCAGTTCACAAGCACTCCAATCATTCAACCCTGATGTCCTTCAGCTTGCAATAGTTTTTCCTATAAGGGAGAAATATTTATCCACATCCATGCTTCTAACAGAACTGGGAAGCTATAAGTTAGACGCAAAGGGTTTCAAGTTTCAAGAAAATCAGAGGAAGCCTATTCCCTTGTGGGGGAGAAGAACATTGCTTTGTGCTTAATACTCAAGCAAAACCTAATCGTTGGGAAGCAACACATTTTTCCTGCTTACCCATGAGTGTTACTGACTGTAGGCATCTCGGTTTGCATCCCATTGTGGGCCTTCTCAGAACAGCAAACAGAAGTTTGAAGACACAGAAGCTGAGGTCTTCTTAAGATTAGTCCATTTATAGGGTTTTCAATCTTGCTTATATCCAAATTTTACACTATTAACTGTCTATGTGTCGTGTGTGAGGGCACACACGTGATATCACTTTGCTTAGAAGCCAAGGCCCTCCAGAGAGTCACTTTTCCGAATTTCCTTCCCAAATGCTTTTCCAGTCAGGTCGGCCTGGAAAGTTGGGCCAGAGGAAGTCTGCCTCAGGCTCCTGCTCACCTGCTTCAGCCTATATGCGGAATGCTCAATTCTTCTACTCCATCATAACAAAATGATTTCACAAAAAAGTAGGATATAATCCTACTTTAAGACTCAATGTTTCACATTAAGTCCTCCATTCTTCTTCAAGTATGCACTAATTTTCTGGATGACTTCTATTGTATAGTAAATAATAATGAATGATTTCTAATGTATAGTAACTAATAATGATAATAATACATTTATATTATAGCCAAACTACTTTATATTCAATAGCTTTGTCTGACAAAAAAACACAGGAAGATCTTTGAGTAGCAGAGCAGGCCTGTGGGGTCTGTGTGTATGTGTCACACAGGAAACATAACAGAATTAGATACAAGATGCTGGAAAAATATTTGTTGATTGTTTCAGCGATTGATATGTAAGTTTGTGTGAATACTAGATTTACTTGTATAATTTCCCCACCTTTTCCCATTATTTTCACAAGCATCTGGGTCCCAGTCCTACACTACCTTCAAGAATCACCCTCTGGGGAATCTCCAATTTCCTAAACAACGGTGACTTTAATAAAGTTCCACAGCAACCAGTGACAATGTTAATTAGAAGTGAGATCTCCTGACACGTTTGCTTTACTTCAGTAATTCATGCGTGCCTCAGAAGAGCTGTTAAGAACAACCATTTCAAGTGACTAAACTACTTTTCATGAAGCAATAGTTTATAACTGTTAGAAGTTTCGTGGCGGGGCGGGGGCTGCCAGAGATATAAAGTTGACAGAGAGAGAGAGAGAATCCTCTTTGCTCTGGAGTGTTAGGACCACCCTAGTTGAGTATCTCTGTGGATTTGGGAAGAAGGTTAGGAAATTCTAGTATTTCTGGTAGTGATGAAGGTTAGTAGTTCAGTGCTCCAGTGGCGAGGAGACAGTAATGAAAATGAAGTGTGAAGAGAAGATGGGTAAACAGTAAATTCTGACTCATTCTCTTCTGTTCTTAAAGTGGCAAGTCCACAGTTGCTCACTTCGTGTAGTTAATTGCCTGTTCTGGGGGGAAAAAAGGCATCTCACTGATAAGCTTGTTCAAATTGTGCATGGTTTGTTTAAAACACTGAAGGTAAGTGAACTTCAGGAACTCTAGACATTTTTGCTAGTGGAACGATGGCATTTTCCAAAGTGGCACTGAAACATTTTAGGTTCTTTCTCTTCAGAAAAATAAATACCATCAACACAACAAACAACTGTCTTTTTTTGTTTCTTTTTTTTTTTTTTCCACACAAAGCTGTTATAGAATAGACCTGGTATACATAATTGGTGATATATTTGGGAGACATTGACTTCTTCTAATCAGTTCCAGTAATAGTAAAGTTCATTGGAATGTTCATATCCCCATCGCTATCCCATGAGAATCTATTTGCACTGACATTATAAATGTGTGGTGGTTTTAAACTGTAGGTACCCCCAGGAAACCACATTATTAAAGTTAATCTATTCCTGTGGATGTGCACCCATTGTAAATAGAATCTACTGATCTTGACTTCAGTTAAGGTATTACTTACTTCCTTCAGGATGAGTCTTAATCCTCCTACAGAAGTCCTTTATACATAGAGAGAAAGGCACAGAAGCCAGAAGCTGAAATCAATGAAATCCAGAAAAGAAGGGAGAGACCAGCATGTCTTGCCATGTGGTAGAGTTGTCAAGGATCACTGATAGCCGGTTTTCAGATAGAAAGCATTGCCTTGGTGATGCCTTGATTTGGACGTTTTTCTCAGCCTCAAATCTGTAAGCTTGTAAGTTAATACATTCCCACTGTTAAAGCCAATGGATTTCATGGTATCTGGTTTGAGCAGCCTAGCAAACTAAAACAATATGTGACTACATTTGCCTCTACATTTCACATTTCTTTTAATATGAATACAAAACTTTCATTATCAAAAATTTAACAAAAATCTTTACTTCTACCTTTGTCTACATCCTTCATAATCTAAGACATAGAATATGAGGCAATAAATATTTATATCATTTCTTGAGGAGAAAATACACTTCTCTACAAACAAAGCTGAAACACTCAGAAGAGCAGATTTTAGATGTCTTAAACCAAAAGAGCTATTTTAGGAGTTTGCAGGGGATACAAAGTCAAAATATGGCATAAGCTCTTTTAGTACATTAAATTTCTTAGAATATTCAGATCAAAGACATAATACAATTTACTAATTTATATGCAACTTTCTAAGTGTTCAATAAAAGTTTCATTGCAGAATCATCCAATTGTTTCATTTCCATTTATTTCATAGGTCTCTCTTCTTTTACCCATACTTTGAAATGTTTGAATTCCCTAGGATCCTTTCCTCAGTTTTCTTCTCATCTGTTTCCTGATTTCCTTGATTAGTAACATCCAGTCTTATTGTTTTAGTCACTCTAAAAGTCTCAAGTTTTGGTCTCTAATCCCACTAAATCTCTTTAGTTCTAAACTGATAATTTCAACTGTCTGCTGCTTTCTCAATTGGGTATCCCAGAGTCGTTCCAACTTAACCTATTCTAAATTAAATCCTGACTTTCCCTCCTAAACATGCTCTTTATGTTATATTGCCTATCTCCATCACAGTAAATGGCCTTCCAGTCACCCCAGCCTTGGAATCCAAGTTGCGTCTTCCATGATACAAACTGAATTACATTATCACTATATTAACAAATATTTACATGACTATAAGTTTCTACCTTATAATGTCCCAAACCTAACCATGATGTGAGATAAACAGTCCATCATTTATGCAATGTCATCCCCCTTTTTGCTTTTTCATAAATTATTGATTTCATATCCATGTATAAGGCAGAGGCTTCTTGATTTAAAGGAAAGAAGGTCGCTCTATTAGCCCTTGGAAATCCCATTGCCCTTCGACCTGTGTTTGGTACAGAGAGCATGTTTCCCAAGACTGACCAATGAAATGAAAGAGAGAACCTGTTGGGGCATAGTGCCTGAAACTGTGACAACCAGGTCCTAGTCATGAAAGAAAAATCATCATGGATAGCACAACAGGAAAGACAGAAAGTTCGTGGGGCTTGATGACATCACTGAGTAGGTGCAAAATACTATGAACTGCTTACCTCTACACTTGGTGCTTTGTGAGTCCACAAACGGGATTATTGCTTAAGCCACTGTTAATGAGTGCTTTATAACTGAAAGTATTTCCAATTAATACACATGGTCATTCAGGATTCTTGCTATGTAGTCCCAACTTACCTTTGCTTTATCTTCAGTCACTTTTACCCCACACCATACACACTATGCCCCATCCCATAGACTTTTGAGTTTCCATTCAGACAGCTGTCACTTCCTTTTTCAACTCCCTGGTAAGCAACTCTCTCTGTTTCATACTCTACCTCAAATGTTACCTTCTCAAAGTATTATTATTAAACTTAATAATAATATTATAAAAGCTCATGGCCATTCCTGCCAAAATCATACTCTTCCAGTAAAAATTCATTGACTTCTCTTTTGTTTCATGAATCATTTATGTATAATACATCATAGTGCAGTTATATATTCACCAGTCTTGCATTAGATGTTGAGCACCTACTTGCAAGAATGCCTTTCTTTTTAAATCATTGTACTTCCAGATCTCGGAACCATGATTGTTACATACTACACAACCAGTAATGCTTCTATGTTTTCTATAAAATATTTCTCTAGTCATAATAGAAGCAGGAATTTCTTAATGTTTTCTGGAAAGAACAACTAGTCCAAATTTAGATAATTCTAAGAAACTAAGAATGAGCCTAAAACAAATCATTAGTCTAAAGTAAAAGTGAATATTAACTTTCTTTGGGGGAAGTTATTTTTTCTTCAAAATTACTCATTTTTCCCTATATTACTTTTCTCTTTTAGACAAAATGCAGATCTCTACTTCTGATACACCTATAGCTATTTTTAAATATTTAAAAAATATATTTTTAAAAAATATCTGGTATATGCTCATATGTTCCTTCTCCCAGATTTGAACTCATGCTCTCAAGTTGACTTTTCGTACAATACAAGATACAGCTCCACCACCAAAACTTTAGTTTGCATTTTATATGTAGAAAAGCCATTGCTTTGGGTCCTCCAGGAACTTCCCTTGTTCAAATACAGCTCATTCATCCTTTCACATTTTAACTTGTACATGACTATAAGAGAGACTGCAGACCAAAATCCTGTAAATTGCTTTCTAAGATGACTATCAGTTGAAAAAGAACATTAAAGGATTGGTCTTCTCTTCAGAGGCCTAACACTCCTAAGGAATAGACACCTGAAAACTACAGTCAAGTCCTCAATTATTTGTTGTTTATTTCAGTTGACAGCTCTCAGTGAGCTCAGTTCAGTATGGAGATTAATCCATTCAAAGGAAACATATGCTACTTTGAAAAAACTGATGTTTATTAATATTTATCTATTACTCATTCATAATTTCATTGCATATTTTAATTTCAATTGAAGAAATTTAAAGGTGTATTCATTTAAAATTTTCTCTCATTTGGCTTAGAATGGGAAACTTCATCCCATGACAAATGCCAAATTACAGTCCTCAGTTTACCATTTCAGATGCCTGATATTACCTACTCCCTCAACTGCCTTCAGATCATTTTTCTTACATTTTTATTCTCAACTGTATTTTTTGTTCATTTTTTTCCATTTGACTAAAATCTTCTTTAATGAGGGTATAAACTGTAGATAAGGCCACTAGATGTTTTTTTAGAAATTTAGTAAAAGACCTTTTCTGGTCCTCAGAGCTGCTGTATTACATGGCACCAAGAAGCACCATTTGCTTAATCTTCCATGTGAAAAATGCTCCCTGCAATGATGTGACATATGGTTACATCCCTTTGCACTTTTGTGAAGGTCTATTATGGAAACTCTATGAGTAGAGACTGATATTTGCAGCTGTGGTCCTCTGACAATTGTATGGAAGTGTTTTACAGAAATATGGGGAAATAGGTAGGGCCTGGGAGATCATCATCTCTCTTACCTGAACTGTGGTTTCCTGCTAATAAGGTAGGGCTCACAGAGGACCGTCCCATTCTACTGGTCACCACAGGCAGCCCCGGTGTTCCATCCCATTCCTGAGCTTTGACAGGCTCTCTGGAGGAAGAAGCCCCGTGATGCCCTCTCTCTTTGCTGTCCAGCTTTGGTAGTGGCTCCGTGCTGTGGCTTCGGACTTTCAGTTCCTCTGTCGATTCTAGGGGTCAACCAGAATTCACATTCTATTAAACACAAACCAAATCCTTACCAAATTCTTTGAAAATTAGATAACAATTTCTAGAATGCTTTCAAAATATTTTTGAAAACTTAGACTTGAGTTTGAGACTACAGAATTTAAGTGTAAGAAACAGATCACATGGGCCATTTTCACTTAGGTACATAGATTAATATTTTTGAAAACTTAGACTTGAGTTTGAGACTACAGAATTTAAGTGTAAGAAACAGATCACATGGGCCATTTTCACTTAGGTACATAGATTAATATTATTGACAAATGTGGGTTTCTTTTTGGAAAAAGAGAACCTCAATGAATCTTGAGTCTTCTTTCCCTTCTCTTGTCCTCATCTTCAAGGAAACTTCTTAAAGAACACTTTACACTTATTCTCCTTACTTTTCCAGTCTTTCATTCACTCCTCTACCCAGTGACATACATTCAATGCAACCACTCCAGTAGAACTGCTTTTGCTATGATCACTTGGTGCTTTTTAGCTGACAAATCCAAAAGTGTTTTTTTTTTCCAGCCCATTTGACGATCTTGATATTGATTGTCAAATGGACTGTTGATATGAAGTGTTGATAACTGACATTTCTTACTAAACTAATGGTTTATCCTGTCTAGCCATCCATCTAAGCTAGAAGCTTTACTCTCCCTTTCTTTAATTGGTACTTCCCAAATCCAGTACTCAGCAGATTCTGTGGGTTTTATTTTTGAATATCTTGCTCTTACATATATCTGCTTTTCTTGTTTTCATTGATGGCCTGCCTTCCTGTGATATGTTGTATTTCTAATACCACTTCTGTGCTATTTATACCTTCTTTTCCTCTATCACCACATACATGTTGGGTGGTCCCAAAGTACTAGCTTAGGTCACTGTTCTCATGCTATATAATATTCATTCTGTGATTTTATCCATCCTCCAGAATTCACCTAGCAATCACAAGATTGTTAGTCATTTTATCAGATGCTTGGACCATTTCCATGAGCTTCAGACTAATTTATCCAACTACCTGCTGGATACATCCACCAGATGCCCTAAGGATAACACATATTTAATATTTCAGATTCTGAACTGACAATATCTCTTACTAAACTGACGGTATATCCTGTCTAGCCATCCATCTAAACTAGAAGCTTCACTCTCCCTTTCTTTAATGGGTACTTCCCAAATCCATTACTCAGCATATTCTGTGGGTTTTATTTTTTAATATCTTGCTCTCCTTTCTGTTCCATTTTCTACCATGTCTACCTCCATGCCTGGTTCAAGCTGGTAACATCTCCCAGAATTACTGCAACTTGTCTCCTTGAGTCTGACCTTATTTCCCTAAAGTGCAAGCTTCAGATAGCTTCTAAAGTGATATTTTTAAAATGAAAATCTGATAACTTACCCTTGATTAAAATCCTTTCAGGAGCTCCCTGTTACCCACAGAATAATGTCTAAGCTCCTTTAAGATGGCCTCCAAAATTCTCTGCTATCTTGCTCTTCCTTTCCTTTTCAACCTTGTCATTCCTTGCCTGAACGTTGTAACTTCAGGAACACCAAATTGTTTGTAGCTTCTTCCTCCCCACTGTACCCCCAACAAAAACCATGCTGATTTCTGTGTATACTGCTTACTCTGCCTTGAGTGCCCAGTATCTTGTCTTTGCTGGACTAACTTTACTCAGTCCTGATTACTCAATTTAACTATCTTAGGCCTTCCCATCTGTGTCACTACTCATGTTGAGTTGGTTACTGGCAACTCATAAGATAATCTGTGCATAGATATTATTTTATCATTACTTTTCTATGCATCTGCTCTCCTCAAAAGGCCAAGTTCTTTGAAAGCAGGGAATGTGTAAGTGTGTGTATGTGTGTGTATGTGTGTGTATGTGTGATCATGCATTCATTTATTTTGGTTCCCCAGCAATTTGCATGTTTTCTAGCACATAATAGCGTGCAAATGGAATTTAATCAGTCAATCAATCAAAATCAATTACGTAGCGTTCTCAACTCCTCAGGTATCCTTCTGATATGTGTTGGAAATACAACATTCCTAATCAAATGAGAGGATCAGATGTGTCAAAGTGACACGGAGCTAAGGATATTTTTATAAATCTGAAAGCTTAACAATCACAAGTTGTAAAATTCACCAGATTTAAAATTTGATTAAAAATAAAACAATTTTTTTAGAAAGATTATTGTGAAAAATTTACAGAAATACTTCAGAGAATCTGTATTTTGCTTCCTTTACATTTACTTTCAAATAGTCATCAACTTTCAACACATTTTACACTCTGGTTCTCCATTATCTAAATCTGTTGGGTAAAGGTAGAATAGGTTATAGTGTAGTGAGTGGCCCTGGGTGAGGAATCAAGGTACCCCACTTCTCAGCCCTGGCTGGTGACCCATGTGACTGAGCACTTGGGTTCTCCACTTCACTACAAATGAGTATAATACTAGTCCTGCTTAACTTCCCAGATTTTTAAATATCTAAAATAGTATTTTTAAATATTTTGAAAACAAAAAAGTGCTACACAAATAAAAGTGACATCAATTTAAATAAATTTTAACTGTTTGTATTTTGTGAATTAATTTAATCTTTCTGCATTTGGACAGGATAAATTCTATAGTCCCTTCCATCTCTAAGATGCTGTGCAGTTGAGTAAACACAATCCACAAATAATCTATGAACTAGACCTTCAATCAGGAGGGCAGTCCTCTAACAGCCCCAGAAAAGTTTCAGGTCTTTTAATGAGCTTGTAAGTTTAAATCCCATTTATACTGAAATCAAATATGAGTCAAAATATTCTAAATTAATATATTCTATCATAACAATTACAGTAAGATACTTTAACCAATGCTTGCTTTTCAGTGCTCTGAGTCAAACAGAATATCAGTTATCAGAAAAGAACATCAGAGACTATTTCCAATTGTTTATTTACAGTTTCAAAGAAAATATAACACTGGCTTCCAATTGTCACAGCCTAAATGCTTAATGACTCATCTGTTTCACCCTGCCTTCTACTCCAGATTTTAAATATATGATTAGGATGTTTATTTTTTGTCTACTATTGTATATTTTTCCCATTGCCACCATTAAGCAATTACCAATTTCTTTTTCTTCTTCAAGCACATATACATACATACACACAGTCCTCTCCCACTGAAATTGGAACTAACTAAAGAAAAATGCTCAAACTTAACATCAGGTCCAATATTGTTCTTCCAGGCCCATGCAATATATTAAATATGAAAGGCTGAGGATGTGTGCCAACGAATTTCCACCAGCATCAGTGTCTGTTCTCATTCAAATTATCTCCATGTAAGTATCGGGGGAGTATCACTTAGGTCTCAAGCCTCAACTAAATGAAAGTCCAACACAGCTTTGGAAACATAAAAGGAAACCTTTTCTTCCCCTTGTCTTCATTGTTTTCAAGTCCCAGAGGTTAGGCTTATGTGAATTTTGGCAGGTATATTTAGCAAAACTTGAACAAAAGGACTGAAGAAACTGTACTATTCAGACTTGTGCCTGGGTGCCTTACTATTTGCCTCCTAAACAAAAGGCAGATCTGAAAAGCCTGTAAGAACATCATAAATGTACCAATGAACATTTTATTTGAGGAGGAAAAAATCTGTTCTGAAAAATTCTTCAATAGATTACCATAGGGGAGAAGGGCAAGAAGGAGGCAGAGTAAGGAACTCTGAGTCAGCTCATTCTGTAGGGCAGCAAATAATCACCTACAGTTATCTAAAGCACCTGTTTGGGGGGCCCAGGAGACCAGAAGGACATCCTGCAACAACCTAGAAAGAAGGGAAGTAGGAACTGCCCATTTGCAGTGAAGATTCATGAGTTGAACACTCCACACCACAGAGGCTGGTGCCCATCCATCACTGGCAGCACAAGTCGCCTCAGAAGCTATTCCGTGGCTGGAGTTGGAAGCTCCATTTCTAAAAATGGGGGACGAAGAGATGGTCGGGCAACAACTTCAGTGACTGTTTAGTAGTAAATTATAATCCTAAAAACAGCTAAAGTTTGAACCTGTCCAAGCCAGAAAAAGGCTGGTAGCTGCCATTTTGACTCCATCCCCAGCCTGAGGGGAAGTGGGACTGATTGAAAATCTCAGTGACTGTAGTGACGGGCTTCTTACCACCCAGATTGGTTTGCAGCCCTAGCTTAGGCCCCAGCCCCACTTCCAGCAGGGAGGAAGTTGGGGGAACCTGCAGCAGGTTCTCTGTGCAACTGTAAGTGCTCTCGGCTTGCACAAACTGGTTCGTTGAGCAACTCTGATTTCATTCCCGCCTCTGCCCATAGAAAAGAATGGAAATGGTGATTCTTCAGCCTCCTTTGGCAACTGCAGGCACTTTCAGCCCACACTGACTGGATTCCGACACCTGTAGCTCCATCCCTGCTTGCCCACCATAAGATAGGAGAGGAACTGTGTTTCCTCATCCTCTCTGGGCATCTGAAGGTGCTTTTGGCCTGGGCAGACCAGATATGTGGACATCTGTAGCTTCATCCCTGCCCCCTCCAATAGGGTAGGAAGGGAGTTGTGTTTCCTCATCCTCTCTGGGCAATTGCAGGCAATTTCACCCAGCATGAACTGGTTTATTGCATGCCTTCAATTCCATCCCCACCTATTCCCATAGGATAGGAGGAGGCTGGTGTTTCTTCAGCCTCTTGGGGCAATTGCAGGTACTTTTGGTCCACACAGACTGGTTTGTTGGGCTTCTGTGGTTCCATTCTCACTCCTAAAAGGGCAGAGGGGACAGTAACCCCGCAACTGCAGTCACTTTTGGCCCACACAGATTAGATTTTTGAGTATTCCAGAAGGTCCATCTCTACCCCTGTCACAGTTGGAGGGGGGGCTGGAGCTATGTTACCCTACCTGGTCAGTTTTGACCCTCATAGCTTAGTTTGCTGCCCAAACCTGCAGCTCATTCTTGCCCAGGAAGAAGAGGAAGGGATGTGAGCTTCATCTGTCTCTCTGGGCAACCAAAGATGGTCTTGCCCTGCATAGCTTGGATTACTACACATGACTACAGCTACATCCCTACCCCTGGCAGAGGAGAAAACTGAGAGAAGCTTCATCAGTTTCTGGGGCAATGTGGACAGTTTTAACCTCCACAGCTTATAATACCAACTATATCCTCAAGGTTTACCATATAACTGTCAAGGCAAAAAAGGCAAGAAATCACTGAACTGAAGAAAGAAACTGTGCCCAGAGTAAATACATCTACTAAACCAAATGCTAAGACAACAACAAAAAATTATAATCCCTACCAAGTATATTAGTCAGCCAAAGGGGTACTCATGCAAAATACTAGAAATCTGTTGATTTTTATAAAAGATATTTATTTGAGGTAGAAACTTACAGTTACCAGGCCATGAAGCATAAGTTACTTCCCTCACCAAAGTCTGTTGCCACATGTTAGAGGAAGATGGATGCTGATGTCTGCAGGGGTTCAGGCTTCCTCTTCCTCTTAAAGCTCAGTTTCAGGTTTCTTTGTGCCAAACAGTTCAATTCTCAGCTTATTTCTCTCATCTCGTATTTTACTATAAGCTGCAAGGAGAAGTCAAGCCACACTCTCCAAGCTTACTTTGGAAAGTTCTTCAGCTAAAAGACCAGGGTCATCATTTTCAAATTCTGCCTTTCATAAAACATCAGGAGTCAATCTTGCTAAGTTCTCTGTGATTTTAAAACACAGATCATCTTTCTTTCAGTTTCCAATCATAGTCTCATCATTTGTTTCTTTTTTTTAGTTAGGGCAATAAAAAGAATTTATTTTGGAAATAGAGGAAAGAACAGAGCTTGTTGGAAATGGGATAGAAAGAGAGAACTATATACCAAGATTTGGTGTGGGCTCCTCTAGGCAGAGAGCTTCATCATTTATTTCTAACGCCTCATAAAAAGTCTCTTTGGCATCCATATCCCTATCAACAATCTCCTTAAAGCACTGGAGGTATTTTCTACCAAACTTCTTACATTTCCTCAAAAAATTTCCCCTTATCCATTTATAAAACCATTCCATGACTTTAGTCATTGCAAAGCACTTCCCCACTCTCTGGTACCAAATTCTGAATTAGTCAGCCAAAGACGTGCTGATGCAAAATACCAGAAATTCGTTGGCTTTTATAAAGGATATTTATTTGGGGGAGAAGCTTATAGTTACCAGGCCATAAAGCATAAGTTATTTCCCTCACCAAAGTCTGTTGCCACATGTTGGAGTAAGATGGCTGCCAACAAGATTAAATGCTGATTTCTCATCAGAAATCATGGAGGCAAGAAGACAGTGGTATGATATATTTAAGATACTGCAAGAGAAAAACTGCCAGCCAAAAAACGTATATCCAGCAAGTTTGTCTTTCAAAAATGAGGGCAAGTTTAGAATATTCACAGATAAACAGAAACTGAGACAATTTGTACCCAAGAGATTGCCTTTGCATGAGATACTAAAGGGTGTGCTACAGCCTGAAAAGAAAAGTCAGAAGAGAGAGACTTGGAAGAGAGCCAAAAAATGAAGATTACTTCAGTAAAAGTAACTAAAAGTGTAAAAAAGAGTGGTGTAAATAAAATATGACAGATAAAACCCAGAGATCAAAATGGGTGATATAAGAACTGCTTTTACAGTAATAACATTGAATGTTAATGGATTAAACTTTCCAAATCAAAAAGCATAGAGTGGTAGAAGAGATAAGAAAATATGGGCCATCTATACGTTGTCTACAAGAGACTCACCTCTGACCCAAGTATATAAATAGATTGAAAGTGAAAGACTGAAAGAAGATGCTCCATGCATGCAGTAACCAAAAAAAGGAAAACAAAAGCACAAAACAGAGTAGTTATATTTATTTCAGATGAAATAGACTTTAAAAGCAAAACTGTTATTAGATATAAGGAAGGACATTATATATTAATAAAAGAGGCAATGCACCAGAAAGAAGTAATAATATAAATGTCTATGTTCTTAACTAGGAGGCCCCAAATTACATGAGACTAACACTGGCAAAACTGGAAGGAAAAAGAGATGTCTCTACAATAATAGTTGGAGACTTTAATACACTACTCTCAGCATTGGATAAAACATCTGGGCATAGGATGAATAAAGAAATAGAGAACTTGAATAATATAAAAAGGACTAAACCTAATAGACATATACAGAACGTTACAGTCAGAAACAGCAGGATATACATTCTTCTCGAGTGCTCATATATCTTTCTCCAGGATAGATCATATGTTAGGTCACAAAGAGATCTCAATAAATTCAACAAGACTGCAATTATACAAAGCACTTTCTCTGATCATAATTGAATAAGGTTGGAAATCAACAACAAGTGGAAAAGGGAAAATTCACAAACACTTGGAGATTAAACAATACACTCTTAATCAATGGGCCAAAGAATAAATTGCAAGAGAAATTAATAAACTTCTTGAGACAAATGAAAACAGAACACACTATATCAGAACCTATGGGATTCAGTGAAGGCAGTCCTGAGAAGGAAATTTATAGTCCTCAATGCTTACTTTGGAAAAGAAGAAAGAGCTAAAAAATCAATTACCCGACTACACAGCTGGAGTAACTAGAAAAAGCACAGCAAGCTATGCCCAAAGTAAGATGAAGGAATGAAATAACAAACATCAGAGCATAAATAAATGAAACTGAGAACAGAAAAGAGTAGAGAGATTTAACAAAAGCAAAAGATGATTCTTCAAGAAGATTAACAAAATTGACAATTTTAGTTAGACTGGCAAAGAAAAAAAGAGAGATGATGCAAATAAATGAAATAAAAAAATTAAAAAGGGGACATTACTACAATCCCACAGAAATAAAAGAGATCATAAGAGGATACTATGGACAATTGTATGCCAACAAACTAGACAATGTAAATGAAATGGACAAATTCCTAGGAACATATGAATAACCCACACTGACCCTTGAAGAAATAGAAGACCTCAACAAACCAAACACAAGTAAAGAGATTGAAACAGTCATTGAACAACTCCTCAAAAGGAAAAAGGCCAGATGGTTCAACAGGTAAGTTCTATCAACCATTGAAAGAAGATTTAATACCAATCTTACTCAAGCTCTTCCAAAAAAATGAACAAGAAGGAATGCTACCTAACTCATTCTATGAAGCAAAATCACCCTAATACCAAAGCCAGGTAAAGATATAAGAAAAAAAAAAAAATTGTAGGCCCATTTCCCTAATGAATACAGATGCGAAAGTCCTCAAAAAGAAGTACTTGCTAATTGAATCCAACAACAAATTAAAAGAATTATTTTTCATGATCAAGTGGATTTTATACCAGGTATATAAGGGTGGTTTAACATAAGAAAATCAATCAGCATAATATACTTCATTAAAGAGAAATGAGTTTATATGGCTACGAGTTTCTAAAAAAGAGTCTGGAGGCTGGCAGAAGGATTGCCCTCATGCACAACTGAGCAGAGTCAGAGAGACAGATAAAGCAGATACAACCCCCAGATATCGGTTCCTTCGAGGGCTAAAGAGACCCATGGGAGTTATGGTCATGGCCGATGGGGTTAACTACCAGGTCAGATGGCCCCTTTTTGGAACTGGTGTTTATGTGTGATGAATCTGGACTCAGATGGGATCTTCCTTCATAAGACTTTCATGCTAAGGTGATGGAGGTGCAGTTAATGTTGGGGTTTAAGATATATTTAGCGGATTTGAATCTCTGGACTGACAATGTGATAGCCAGGTCCTGAGCCTCAACAGACTCCAGCACCTACAATATGATTTATTGGACTTATCACACTCAGCTAAGATGGAGTTGAAGAAGGACAACCACCACACCATGGAGCCTAGAGTGATTACAACTGAAAGTGGGAGGATTGCATCCAACATCCATGTGGAATCTGAGCCTCCTCTTGACATAGAGGTGCAATGGACACAACCAATCCAATGTCCACATAGAAGAGTGGCATTGGATTGGGAAAAGTGGACATGGTGGCTGATGGGTATGGGGAAAGGCAGGAAGAGATGAGAGGTGGAGGCGTCTTTGGGACATGGAGCTGCCCTGGATGGTGCTTCAGAGGCAATCACCGGACATTGTAAATCCTCACTGGATGGAATGGAGGAGAGTATGGGCCATGATGTGGACCATTGACTATGAGGTGCAGAGGTGACCAAAGATGAACTTACCAAATCCAATGGATGTGTCATGATGATGGGAACGAGTGTTGCTGGGCGGGGGGGAGAGGTGGGGTGGGGGGGGTGGGGTTGAATGGGACCTCACATATATATTTTTAATGTAATATTATTACAAAATCAATAAAAAAAAATGTAAAAAAAAATAAAATAAAATAAAATGCCGAAAGCAAAAAATAATAATAATAATATACTTCATTAATAAATCAAAGAAGAAAAATTACATGATCTTATCAATTGATGCAGAAATGCCATTTGACAAAATACAGCATCCTTTCTTGATAAAAAATAGTACAAAAGATAGGAATTGAAGGAAATTTTTTCAATATGGTATATGAAAAACCAACAGCTCACATTGTATTCAAAGATGAAAGACTGAAAGATTTTCCATGAGATCAGGCACAAAACAAGGGTGCCCACTGTCCCCACTGTTGTTCATTACACTGCTAGAGGTTCTAACTGAGCAATCAGGCAAGAGAAAGAAATAAAATGCATCCAAACTGGAAAGAAAGAAGTAAATCTTTCACTGTTCACAGATGATATGATCCTATACCAAGAAATTCCTGAAAAATCTACCACAAAGGTGCTAGAGCTAACAAATGATTTCAGGAGAATGGCAGGATTAATATGCAAAAATCAGTAGTGTTTCTATACACTAGTAATGTGCAATCTGAGGAGGAAGTTAGTTTAAAAATTCTGTTTACAATAGCAGCTAAAAGAAAAAAATATTTACAAATAAACCTAACAGAGGACGTAAAGAACTTATATTCAGAAAACTAAAATGCATTGCTAAAAGATATTTTAAAAGACCTAAATAAATGGAAGAACATTTTGTAATTTTGTACTCATGAAATGAAAGACTGGATATTGTTACGAGGTCAGTACTACCCAAACTGATATACAGATTCAATGCAATCCCAATAAAAATTCCACCAGGATTTTTAAAAGAAATGAAAAACAAAATTATCAAATTTATTTGGAAGGGTGAGGGATCCCCAAAACCCAGAAACATCTTTAAATGGAAGAGTGAAGTTGGAGAATTCTCACTTCTGGACTTTAAATCATATTACCTAGCTACACTGTTAAAAACACCATGGTACTGGCATAAAGACAGACATATGGGCCAATGGAATCGAATTGATGGTTTAGAAACAAACCCTCACATTTATGTTCAAGTGATTTTCGACAAGTCTGTTAAACTCACCCAACTGGGGCAGAACAGTGTCTTCAACAAATGGTGCTTGGAGAATTGTATATCCACTGACGAAAGAAAGAGGACCATTATCTCATACCTTACACAAAAATTAACTCAGAATGAATGAAAGACCTAAATATAAAAAGCTTGGACCTTAAAGCTCCTAAGAGAAAATGTAGGGAAACATCTTTAAGGCCTGGTGATTAGTCGTGGATTCTTAAACCTTATACCAAAAGCATGAGCAATGAAAGAAAACATGGATAAATGGGACCTTCTCAAACTTAAACACTCTTGTGATTTAAAGGACTTTGTCAAGAAGGTGAAAAGGCAGCCCACTCAGTGGAAGAAAACATTAGGAAATCACATATCTGATGAGAGTTCAATTTCCATTCTGTATAAAGAGATCATACAACTCAACAACAGAAGAGCAAGCAATCCAATTTAAAAATGGCAAAAGATTTAAACAGACATTTCTCCAAAGAGGAAATACATATGACCTAAAAAGTACAGGAAAAAAAAAATTTAATATCACTAGCTATTAGGGAAATTAAATCAAAATGACAATGAGCTATCATTTCACATTGCATAGAATGGCCATTATTAAAAAAACAACAACAACAACCAGAAAACAATTAGTTCTGGAAAGAATGTGGAGAAATAGAAACAGGTCTTCACTGTTGGTGGGAATGTAAAATGGAGCAACCTCTGTGGAAGACAGTTTGGTGGTTCCTAGGGAAGCTAAATATAGAATTGCCATATGATCTAGCAATTCCTCTACTAGGAGTATATTCAGAGGAAGAAAACTGTCACGTGAACAAACATTTGCACACCGATGTTCATAGCAGTGCTATTTGCAATTGCCAAAAGATGATTACAATCCAAGTGTCCATCAACTGAATGGATAAACAAAATGTGGTATACACATATAATGGAATACTGTGCTGCTGTAAGAAGAAATGAAATTGGAATACAGATGATAAAATGGATGAACCTTGAAGACATTATGCTAAGTGAAAAAAGCCAGATGCAAAAGGACAAATATTGCATGCTTTCACTAACATGAACTAAATACAAAGAATAAATGCCTCCAGTTAAACCAGAGTATTGGTTATTACGAGATAAAAGGAGGGCTGAGAAGGGATACTGATGCTCAATGTATGTAGAATTTTTAACCAACTTCATTGTAAAAGCATAGAAAAGGGTAGAGTTGATGGGAACACATTTTATCTAGTAGAACTAACACAGCTGGTATATAAATGGGATTGTGGCTGAAAGGGGTAGTCTAGGGATGTAAAAAGAAAGCTAGAGAAAAATTTAGGCACTGAATAATAATAGTGAGTCCAGAGGTAGATAGAATTGTGGTTAATAGTGCAAATACAAGAATATCCTTCTATGAACTAGAACAAATGTTCTTCACTATTGCAAGGTGGTAGGAATATAGAGAAGCATGGTAAAAATACAATTAATGTAACCTATGGATTATAAATAACAACAATATTATAAAATTCTTGCATCAATGCCAAAGATGCCCTGTGTTAATAACAGGGGTTTATGGAAAATATATACCAAATATATGCTATAGTCCATGGTTAGTGGAAATGGCCTGATGATATTATCTCAGTTTTTAACAGATATTCTACAACTATGTAGTGTGTTGGTGGAGGGGTATTATATGGTAACTTCGCACATATACATGACAGTTTTGTAATTTCACAACTTCTCTACTAAAAGTATATATATATATTTTAAAGAGAGAATAGATTAATGTAAAATGTGTTTTCTAATTAAGGTAGATGCAAAAAAAGAGGCCAATGGAAAGTTACAGACTAGGACATGTACAGAAGATTCTGAAACTGAAAATAATTCTATTTGAAGGAATAAGTATGTTTTTATCCATGTTTACATATTTCAATGATTTTCCTTAAAGTTTGCCGAAAAGAAAATTGATTTTTGTTACAGAAACTTTCTTGTAAAGTTTACCGTGGTAAAGTTACATGTGGAATCTAAGCTCTTTCAACATTCAGGGTTACAACCCCAACATAATAGAGAAGGGCAAAGAATGTAGAGTGTGTTATTTCTGTATTCACTGAATGAATGAGTGACAATGCTGATGATCATTTTAAAAATCTTACTTTACATTGATATCCGATCTTGAACTGAAATCTTGTTAAGAAAATGCACAAGTTATTTTATTATGTTGGCCATTCAGACACTATGTTTTGCATATCATTGCCCTAAACTTGTTTATTTAAGTCATACCTGAAGGATAATCAAGGATAAGAGAACAGGAGCAACACTTCCATGACCAAAATATTGTCCCTGGTATTCCAGCTGATCCTACTTCATTCATCTCACTCGGAAGCTCCTTCTCAACATTTCTCCATTTCCTGCCTCTTTAACTGCCTCTGGGTCTACTGCCTCAGCCCTCCATCTCCATTCCTACCCTGGGGCCAGGTCTACCAAGGATAGCTTGACTCCTCTGTGTCTTAAGGCTTTAGTCCTCAGATCTGCCCATCAGATATTGAGCAAGTCCAGGCTCTTGTATTCACTCTTCTTCATCAATATTCACACCTTCATTTATGAAATGCTACAGAAGGCTGTTCCCAATCACCCTCAACCTGAAGAGTCTACTCCAGCTTTAGAGAAAAAGAAAAACGTATGTAACACTAATGGACCATTTCATATGACTCCTGGGGGGATGACAATATGTTCAAAACTTCTCTTTTTCTAGCTGGAAAAATGATGATATTTAGAGGCAGGAAAACGTGATTTCAAACTTCAGCCACGCCACTTACTAACCTTGGTCAAGGTTACTTGGACCTAATGGCCACATCTGTAAATGGAGACAATGACAACTGCTATTATTCATGTCACTGTGAAGATTAAATGAAATAATGTTTTTGAAAATTCTGGTACAATACCTAGCACATAGCATTGCTAGCAATTATTTTTACTTTCCTCTTAGTGTTTCTTTCAGTGACTTAGACTACCTTCTTCACAGGTACCAAGGAAGACTCTTGGCAATCGTGCTGTCCCCTACAAAATTTAGCAGTCTTCAGATATGCTGTTACCCTGTCAGACAGTCAGTGCCAACCTGAATATGCAGTCTTTAGTCTTAAGAAGCTTAGGGTACTGTGGGAGGACCAGACAAATATATTCACAATTGAAAGTGATAAGTGATGCCGGTCATAAGGACGCAGAGAAGAAACAGAACTATGCAACACTTTTCCAGGCTTCTCTATCACCATTGCCATTACCTTAAATCTAGCCTTCTCCCTCTCTCCTTTGTATTACTGCAAAACCCCTGAACTGTGTCCTATAGTGGACGTGTTCAGTTCACTTTTCACATTACTTTCAGAGTGATCCCAAGGGCTCCCATGGACTTTTGAATCAAGGTCAAATGCTTTAGGCTTGGACATAAGGTCCTTCATGAACTGGTTTCCAGCAGCCTCTCTACATTTACATCCAGTTAGATGTTTGAGTCATGGGGTTTATGAGGTGTTCTCTTTATATTTGCTGATCCTTAAGTCTGGAACACCTTTCTTCAAAATTAAAATGATTGTCTAATTTGCTAACTTCTTGTTTAGGAATACTTAGCTCAGATATTATCATTCCAGCTAGTTTCCCCTGAACCCTTTCTCTAGTCTGAGTTAAAGATGTGAGTAAAATGCTAATATCAGGCCTGAGCTGCCCTAAGTCTGCCAGGGAAAGTGACCTTGGAGTCTGTCCTCTCCTAGTCCTTTTGCCTTGGCAACTACAGGAAGACAAGTGTGTAATGTTAACCTGGCCTCTTGATCATAACCTGCTCATCTGTTGTTCTGCACCTGGACAAAGTTTGGGAGCCTGCACTTATGCCACTAAAATAAGATACAATTCTGGGGGAAGTCAATGCGGTAGCTTTTCTAGGTCAAGGTGACATACTTGAGTCTTTGTTCTCATTTACAACAGTTATAAATCCCTCAGGTGGTAGCTAGTAGTGGGTAAATAGCAGCTGCTGGGTGTGCCCAAGAGATGAAGATGCAGAGCCTGTTGCATTTCTACAAGCTAATTAAGCGTGGTATTACTGAACACCTTCTGCATCTAGTTAAACTGCCTATACAACCCATGTCTACCATGGCCGAACATAAAAAGGTCAAGCCTTGTGTGCCGTGTCGCACCTTACTCTCTCACTTATCACTCCTAATTGTTGATTTATTTGTCTGGTTTTCCAACCAGATAGTACACTTCTTCAGACTAAAGATATCTTTCACATTGGCATCCATACTATCTAATAGGGTCTTCAGTGAGAATCGACAGGTTGATTAAATGCTTGCATACTTCACCCAGGACAATTACCTTATTAGCTTTCACTCCTGCCTCTAACCCCAGGGGCTATGATGCATAGACTCTCCTCCTACCTCTCCACTCTCACCCAGCATATGAACCACAGCAAGAACCAGTAACCCCATTGGCTAACATGAATTAGTTATTGTAGCCAAGATTTTTTTTGTTAAATTATAAACTTTTCTAATTGACTTGATAATAGTAAACCAGAAAATAGAAATGATTTACCTAGGGAAAAAAAGAATATTTTTTTCAGAAATATGACCAGTAACATCACATTAGAGAAACATAAGACTCTGTTCTGCTTTCTTTTTCACAATATTTAAAAAGATTAATTTGCCAACGTCATTTGCTTCTCTGAACATCTAAGGCGATTCAGATGATTTAGATAATTCACTTTTATATTTGTGGTTTGTTATGGCTATTATTCTGAAATTTCACACTCTGACATAGGGGTCCTCTGGTTACAAAATATGGGCTCTAATTGTGCCTGGAGTATTAGAGACCAGAGCAACCCTGGCTTATGTTGCTAATGAGCATTTGCACTTCCTGTGAACATAGAGAATGCTTCAGAATTGTTCCCTCATAGTGGCATATTCGGCAGGATCAAAGTCACTCCATTCTATTCCAATCCCTGAGCAATGGGAATGATGAAAGGTGATCAAGGCAAATTAATTAGGCAGAAAAGACAACCATTGGAAGCGCTAAAGGGTGCACTGAAATAAACTGAATTATCAGATGTGAATTAGATTCAGTCATCAAACTTTAAAGCTGAAAGAGACCTAGGAAATTACCTGTTGCAACAGCTCACTCCGACACTATGTGAGTTTGGTATTTTGCTGAGCCATTTCCCCTCCCCATGGAAGAGTAACTCTGGGGCAGAGGTGGGGGTGGGGGTGGGGGGCGTTGTGAGTGGATTTCCCACATCATGGGCAAGCTTGCCTCATATTTTAACATGTTTATTTGGTAGAAAACCCTTAAGCAGAGCTGAAATCAACTTCTGTTTGTTGGTTGTTGGTAGTTCTGTTTGCAGAGCAACTCAGAACCAGTGTATTTCTGTTTTTAAATAAACCTTCTCAGAATCCAGAATGAGATTTATGTTTCCTCTTGGTCACAATTTCTTCAGAACACAGATCTAGAACTCTCACTTGTCCTGATCACCCTGACCTGGACACCAATTGTCTGTCACGGTGCCTTTTAAAAAGGTGGTGTGTGGAGCTGAGCAGAGCCAGACAGCTGGAGAGAGTTTACCTAGGATTCAAGACAAGCACTGGGGTCTTCTCATTGCATTTCTATTATACTGTCCTTTGAGTCTCTAGGGAAAAGAGGGCAAAGGCTCTTTGTTTCTGTAACAAAAGGGCACCAGGGGCAGGAACAATTTAAAATTTTTTTATTATTCCTTCTCTCTTGTATGAACTCTGTCATTTGGGGTCAGTTATGTCAATTCTTACATCTAAGGGATTCCATCTCTTCAAATATAAATGGAAAGGACAGTAGCTCAGAAGTCTAGATATTCTGTGGTTTTAAATAAAATCAGAAAGAAAGTCCTGGTTTGTGTTAAGAAGTCATTTAGGGCAAAACTTTTGGTTCATAAATGGATGAGGCATATTTAATTAGGATAGAAAATGAAAAGAATCTTAATCCTTTTACAAATGTAAAAACTGAGCGCAGAGCCTTAAAGCAACTCGCCCAAGGTCATACAAATGACAAGTAGTAAAGATGTGATAAAGGAACCTGTCACCATGACACAATGGAATTCACTTACTGATTTATTAGATTCAGCAGATCATTTTCCATGGTTGTGAGGTGTAATACTTACAGATTAGAATAACAACTAGGATTTTTTTTTAAATTCCAACTTGGTCCTTAAAAGCTCTAACCAAACTCTCAGATGATTTAATTATTTGCTTTTTATCCAATTACAAGAAGATTGCAGAGATGTAGTCAAATTGAATCTATGTGAGAAAACTTCACTGAAGTCATCAGACATAACTCATGTATTGACATATTTTAGTAACACTTTCCTCAAGAAATTCTATTACTGCATAGCAAAGACAGATAATTTGTTCAGAGAATGAAATGTATATTTTCTTGTGCTTGTACTGAGGAAGCCAAGAGGACTCTGAGAAAGAAACCAGCCAGATGCTGATCAAACCAATTTGCTCTGCTTCCTCTGCCTCGTGCCTCAGTTAAATCAGACTTTCCAGCATTCCTTGCAGTTAGCTGGAGCCATATAACTGAGCTCAAGCTATTAGAAGTGATGCACACCAACAGAGGCCTGGCCATAAAACTTGCCACAAAATTCTCATCTTCTTGCTTCCCTCTTCTGCCAGCTGGGAACTTTTGAGGTCTGAGGGCTAACAGAGACACCAAATGGAAACCACCAGTTTCCCAATGACTATGGCAAAAATAGTCTGTCTTCCAGTGAGCCCATTAATTGTTTGTCACCTGCCTGGTGAGATAATCAAGGGATAAGTCATGTAATATTTAACCACTGAGATTTTGGAGTTGAGAACTACAGCAGTTGTCCTACTCTAATGCAAATTTCAATGGGAATTATCTCTCACTTTCCCTCCTGTAAAAAACAGTCTAAATATAAGGTCCTTGAGTTTCTAATAAGGAAAATATTTTTATTGTCATACTGAGAGATAAATGAAGGGGCAGTAAGATTGGTTAAATTACCAAATATGGTATGTGAGTCTAGCATACAGTGTTTCTCTCTTAGCTCTAGATATAATAAAACTACTTTCTTTACAAAACTAATACTTTTTATTGAATATTTAATAACTACCTTAAACACTATGCTTTAAAAAATATGTACTGAACATACAAGTGATGAGCCTCTGAAATGTTCATTTAGCCAAAGAGCTTTCATATTTTATCTTGATACAAGGATACCACTGTGCTTTTATCTGAAATATTAGCAAAAACAAAAATATTAAAGAAATAATTTTAAAATAAGATTCTTTAAAAATTATTTCCAAGGAAAAGATTAACCATTTCTGTAATTTGATAAAAAGTTCAGCTATACATTTGCTATAGTTAGGTGAAAATTAGGAAAAAATAGAACATTTTCTCAGAAATGCCAAAACAAGTCTGTAATCTATCCTTGAGATTTGAAAAAACTACACTGCCTGATCCTTAGTATTCTCAGATAAAATTATATATTTGAAATAATTATTTCTGAGAGTTCTCTTAAATCTAAAAGTTTATACCTCTATTATTTCAAAGAAAAATAGTTGATGAGTCCTCAATAACATTGTTTCTGCTCTAAAATATACCTCCACTTAATATATCAGAGTGCTTTATATTCTTCCAGGTGATTTGATGTACTTTAAATTTAATTCCCCCTCCTAATTCTACTGGCCAAATCCCAGTGATCTGTAAAACAAAAAAAGAATGTGAGTTTTTAAAAAATGTAAATAATTTGCTCAGCATTATTGACAAACCCAGCATCCAATATTCTTCTTGTCACCTGATTGGAAGACTAAAACTAAACAGTGATCTGAGTTAAAAAACAAACAAATATATATATACAGATAGTACCTTCAATGTTTTTCCTTGTCTGTAAAAAGGAAAGCTCATGTTTCCTAGTTACTAATGGAAACTCAAGAATGCCAGTTCTAAGCAATGTTTTATAATAACAGGTACAGCACTGCTATAAAGCTACCATGGGATGAATGGCACTACGAGTCTTTATAAATAACATTTGTACAAGACTCTTTTACAAATTATATTTCCAATTTTTACATAGCCCTGCCAGGCAGGCAAAAAAAAACTGAGGGTCACTTGATTAAAGGTAAACTCATCAGGGAAAATTGAATGTCTCATGGGTTTGGTAACTTTGTCAATGCCAGTCAGATACTGGGGAATTGGAGCAACCAGGATTTGAATAAACAGCCTCACCAGCTAAGTTGTGTATTGTTTTGTTTTCTTTGTTTTGATTTAATTTAAAGAGGATTGTTTACTTTGTTTAAAACACACACAGCTTTCTTTTTATAAACATTTGAAGATTTTGTGAACAGAAAAAATTAACCTGATGAGATTTGGGAGAAATCAGTTACAGTCTTGACAGTACAGATAACATACAACCATCTCCTGAGACACTTCAGTACACCGTGAGAAAGAAGCCCTAGTAGTTTTTCAGATGGAGAGCAGACTGGATCAGTAATCCCACAGAGCACTGTGCAATCCAAACCATAGATATCTAGCAACACTTATCAGTAACACTGAAGCAAGTCCAAAAGCAAAGTATGTGCATTTTCTAAGAATGTCTTTAGCAGCTTACTCTGAAACACTTTTTGGGTTCCTTTAGAAAAAGGCAAGTGTAGAAAGAAAATTATTTTCTTATTATGTTCAACCAGTGGCATAATGTATATGTCTTTGTTCCATCTGTCTAGACAGCATGCATGCCAGGGACTGTGATCATGAGAATAGGAGGGTGACTTAAAATACCACGACCTCAAGTGGATGGTAGTCTAATAGCAGAGGAGGGAAAAAATATAGGAATTCATACAGTGCTCAGCTCTGATAAGAGCAACAAGGAACAGTGATAGGATGCAATAAGAGGATCTAATAGGATGATTTTTCCTAGCAGAGGCATCAAGAAATCTTGATTAAACAGTAATTTGAAGAATGGAAAAGGGGAGGGTATGTGTAAGTTAGTTGAGTTTAGTAAGCAGCAGGTATGACTTGTTCAACGAGCATGGCATGTTGGAAGAGTGAAAGAAAGCCCAGGTGGCTGGAGTGAGGCCTGGAAGAAGAAAGAGTTTATTTATTGGGGATGGAGAGATTGAGCTGAGTCAGACATGCAGGGCCTTCTTGTGGAAAGAATTTCATTTGCATATTCAAAGAGCAAAGGAAAGCAATTTAATGCTTTATGTAGGAATAGATAAAATAGCAATTAAGCCTTGGAAAACATCACTCTGGTTACAACACAGAGAAAGGACTGAGGCCTTAGTCTTACTATACACTTTTGTCTTGTTATAATCTAAGGAGGGAAACACCCTGGGAAATACGAACTTTGGTGTTCTTTTTCCAGGCTTTTCATATGGAGTAATATAATCTCCATGCCCCAAACTATATAACAACACATTCTCAAAAGTTAGCTTTTGGCGGCAGACTTGGCCCAGTGGTTAGGGCATCCATCTACCACATGGGAGGTCCACGGTTCAAACCCCGGGCCTCCTTGCCCTGTGTAGAGCTGACCCATGTGCAGTGCTGATGCATGCAAGGAGTGCCCTGCCACGCAGGGGTGTCCCCCGCAGAGTGAGCCCCACGCACAAGGAGTGCACCCCGTAAGGAGAGCCATCCAGAGTGAAAGAAAGTACAGCCTGCCCAAGAACAGTACTGCACACAAGGAGAGCTGACACAACAAGATGACGCAACAGAAAGAAACACAGATTCCCCTGCCACTGACAACACAAGCTGACAAAGAAGACACAGAATAGACACAGAGAACAGACAACCGGGGGGGAGGGGGGGAAGGAATAAATAAATAAATCTTTAAAAAAAAAGTTAACTTTCACCCTGCTCCCTCCTTTCCCAACCCATAACTCAACCAAACATATATATTTTATCCTCCAGGCAATGGGGGTCCATGAAAGGATTTTGAGCAAGAGCGTAACAAGAAGTAGCAGTAGCAACAGCAAACTGTAGGGGGAACTGGAATAGCCACCCGGTCGGTGTGAGTACAATGACCCAGTGGCAAAAGGAATGAAAAGCAAAGACATGCAGGAGCAGGACCGGAATATGGGATAACCTTTAGACTAGGGAAGAGATCCACAATGGGAAGAACATTTTCCCTTTTCTAATCACATTTATTCACACACATAGTATTGTGCCTGGGCTAAGAGCCATACAAAAGCACTGCAAAATGCAGATCCTCCTTTCTGCAAAGGCAAAGTTTGGTTGGAGAAACAAGACATGCACACATAAGTGAATCGGAGTCAAAATCCAGAGACTTTCAGCCTGACAAAACAGCACAAGCAAATACTTCAAAAGAAGGAAGAAGAGGACCAGTTCAGAAGTCTGTAATTAGCTGTGGAAGGAAGGCTTTCCACTGGGAAAGAATGAGACCTGAAATCACATCATAAAGAAGAAACAAATTAAGAAGGCTCTTGAATGCCAGGCTACGGAGTTCATATTTGTATTAGAGGGTTTTGAGGAACAGTGTGGTGGTGCAGGAAGATTCACTTGTCAGTGTTCAAGGATTCACCTCGGGGAGGTGTGCAGGAAGCACAGATGGGGGCTGCGAGGGAGGAGGTATCCCAGGTCAGGCTCACCTTAACTCAGGACACATGAAATCCATTGAATTCCAGATATCACCTCCTCAACACTAAAACTTTCTCAACTTCTAAAGCTTCTTTTTCAATGTGATGCCCTGACACAGATGTGAAGATACAAAAAAAAAAAAAACAAAAAAAAAAACCCAGCATTTAGTGATGTATCTTTTTAAAGGCAGTTTTAGTGTTTGCATCTAACGAAGATGAACTTGTGACTATTTACCAGATGAAGAATGTTGTTTGGAATTCAAAAACTATCAGTTGTTCAATGACAAGATAATCATTTCTTATTAACCAACTTAATTGTCTGGTGTTAATCTGATGTCAAGATTTAGTGAGAGAAATACCAGACAAGGTTATATTGAGAATTCATTAAACAACCACACTGAACCCAGAGTCAATTCTTTGCATATTAAAAATGGAACATAATTATGGAAAGTGTCCTTATTGTTCAACAATCCTTTTTACTTCAAACTAGTACATAAAAATGCAAATGTCTCCCTATAATTTACCACATTAAATATTTATACCCACAGCTCTTGGTTCCTGTAACAGCCCTGCTGTACTTTGGGACCCTCCTCTTTCCCATTTACAACCTGACAGTACTGAAGTTCATCTTACACCCTCCAAGGCTAGGTCTTAACATGGTTGATATCAAGTCAACTTGAAATAAATCTCCTCTAGAGACAAAATTCTAAGATACTTGACAAAGTTTTTGGGCTGTGAAATCTGGCTGAACTAGGTTAGGTACAGACTTTGGCTTAAGATGCATTAAGATTTCTGTATTTTTTGACAAATTCCAAAATCATGTGCTAACAGTGGTGGAAGACTTGCTGCAAGGGTCATTTGTCAGTAGAGCACAGGCAGCAAATTAACATGAATTAACATGAAACTAACAGAATACTCCTGAAGAAAGGTCACAGTGACTCTCAGATGTGTCCCCCTCCCCACTGCCAAGTTACAGTAAAGCCAAAAAGAGAGTAGAATAGTACAAAGATCACTGGAAAACTTGACCCTGGAGATGGCTCTGCCAGCATATGTGATACAGCATACCCTTTCTTATTTCCTCAGCTTCTGTGGAATCATCTCTCAAATAAGGGATTTAGACCAGACCATTTCTAAGATGCCTTCTGGTTTGAAAATCTATGGGGAGGGGGAAAAAACCCACTAAGGGGCCAAAACTTAAAATCATGTACTTTATTGCCTTAGTATAAATGAAATGGAACTTAGATGAGCCTAAGAACATTACAGAAGTGATGTTTGATGGAAGTGTCTCTGTTTCAAGGAAATGTTCAAACTAAGCGATGATACCTCTCCTTAACAGAGAAGAAGGGGCAGGTTTTACATATGGTGCTGCCAATGGCATGAACAGTCATGCAGACAGGATGCAGAAGAAATGATGTCAAGCCCGAGAAGTTACAATGGTATGAACAGAAGAATGGAACCCTGGTGATGATTTGAGTAGCCCTTTTATGAACTATTTAAGAAATTTGTCTTAATGAGAGAAATCTCTCCTTTCTGAGGTCAATAAAAGGGAGATTAATTATGTATTGGATGCTGGGAATGCAAATTAACATTTTCTCCTATAAGGGAAAAAAATGTGGCCTGAATTTTACCTGTCACTACCTCCACCATTTCAGTTTCCATCTATATTTTTCAAGTGATGATGTCAAAAGAGCCCACTGAATAATGGGAGAGAAAGAGAATAATTAGAAGGAGCAAAGCAATACTCTATTAATAGGTATCTTCTAGATTGGGAAGACTTTTGTAATGCAGAAAATTTTTATGTATGGAGTTAATGGGTATAGGAAATTACTGTTAGGCATTTGGGATCAAAATCAAAGTTCCTGTTGCATAGGTTATCACCACATTTTTATAGAAATGGCCTAGATGTTGTTGGAGGCTATAAAATTTGCGCTCACAATGCAGTGCATGAATCCATGCCAGCGTTTTGGAAACCAAATTCAGACGGTCCATACCTCTAACAATGTGTTCTGGGAAGTCCCAGCCACAGCATCATGCAAGGCAACCAGAATTGTCTTTGGGGTTATGAGACCCTGGGTAGCAGTTCAGACTAAGCCCCTAATTAACCGTGAGGACTTGGGCAAATCACTTTTCCCCTCTGGGCTTTCATTTGCTTATCTGTAAATGAGGTATCTGGACACAAGGATTTTCAAGTTTAGGATTCTGCTGATAACTTCCAAAATAAATTCTCTACTAGAGGTCGCCAATCCTCACCCCATATTAGAAACACTTGAGGGGCTTTCAAAACTATCCATGCCTGGCCCGTGATTCAATTAGAACTACTGACAGTGGGGTCTTGCCATTGGTAATGTTTAAAAGCTCTCCATGTAAGTGTGTTTTATACTTTGGAACAGCTTTAACAACATTTAATATATTATGTATTATTCATTTTGTCGACTACCTAAATCCTTTATTTGTCCAGATTCTCCAATTTTTAGCTGAAAGCATTTTAATTATCCCTCTTTTCCTCAAAAGAAAGGAAAAAGTAAAAAAAAAAAAAATAGAGCTAATCCATTTTATATTTACTAGAATTCCTTGGAAAAAAAACTATAGGTGGAAAAGAAAAATATTCAACTACATCAAATTTTAGGATGACCACCATTATTTATTTTTTTGTGCTGTGATTATTCCCCATCTTCATAAAGAAGGAAAAATCAGGCTGCCAGACATAAGAATGCACACGAGCAACCAGTGAGTGGGTGGGTGAGAATTTGCTGTTGAGTTTTGATTCTTTTACTTGGCTTCCTCTATTAGACTGCCTTATAACTATAACTGAAAGGGAAACCAGCAGTTGAAGGAAGATAAACAACTTTCTACATCAACTATCAAATACTCATTGGAAGAGAAAAAGCCCTTTGTCCGAGGTAGCCAAAAACATGATACATAACACTCCTCAATGTTGTCAGTCTTCTGTGCTTAATTTTTTTTGTTTTAAAAGGCCATAGTTACCTCTTAATTTTTGTAGGAGACAAGCTTTGCCACCAGTAGGTGGGAGGTGTGTGGGTAGTTGGAATATATGCACAGGTGCAATCAACTTTAATTAAGTCTCCAATCATTTTAACAGGCAGATGGAAAAATCTTTCAATCTTCTTTAAAAGAAACAGAGGCATTCAGGCACTAAAAATATTAATGCACTGGAAGAAAAATACCATTTCCATTCTTCCTGGAAGATGTAATTCTGAAAATACATTCATAAATGTTTCTGAAGCAAACACCAAATGCGAACAACTCTCTTGTCACAAAGGGTAATAAGAATATTTAATTTTTATCAAAGTAATGCAAATCTTGGTATTGCTAATATCCATATTTGGGGGTAAAAGAAGTCACAGCTCTTAAAATTTATGAGAAGAGCCAGGCAGGGATAGTAACCCCTTTTAGGGTTCACTGGATGGCTATAAAATTGAATGTACACAGTACTGTAATTTTCACTGATTCTCTACACAAACACTGTTAGAGAAAGTGTTAAGGTGATTGCGAAGCACTGTTGGCCAATCTGGAATTTGTCATAACATTCCTGGGGTAAAAATATACATGTAAGTTGAGAAGAAGACAAACACCTGTTAGGGGAATGTCTCCAATTACTCACATCTGAATTTTTCCCCTAAAATGATATTTTAGACTAAGTTAGGAAGATCAAGTAGAGCTCTAGGTTAAACCAAGAGAAATATATTGAAATATTGATATGTTAATAATAGAGAGCATTTGGGAGACCTGAGACTCTTTCAGATTGTGCCTTTTCATAAGTTATGTTTTTGTTCAAGTAATCAAACCTTGGATTTCATTTTATTGGTCTTTAATATGAGGGAGTTACACATGAATATTCCTAATGCTCAATAACTCATGGTCTGAGGGAAGAAAGCAGGGAGGCACTATTTACTTGTTCTCCTTGGAACCAAACAAGGTGAGGGACAAGAGTTCTCTTGGAAATATTATGTGGCAATATCATTTCTACCTCGTTCTTTTTCTTTCCCTATTTTTTCAGCACCCTTTTTAATGAACTTTAAGCTACCTTTTACCTTATCTCAACTCCTGTCATCATCTGTTCTCCACATTCTTTCACATGTACGTGCATATGAAATGCTTGTGTGAACTGTTTAATCACAAAGTGTCTACAGAATAGAGGTGCTTATTTTTTGTGTGAATTAAAAAACACGAACACAGCCTTTATCAGATGTTATCCCTTAATTCTGACGTTACTAATACTTTTCATTACGATGATATCTTGTTTCATAAACTATCTGTTTGCAGACTTCCTGGAGACAAAATCAATCTGCATGATGAATAAGCCCACGGAAAGTTCTAGTATCCATTTCTTCCGTTTGGATCATGTGCTATAAGAGAGGAAGAGGAGGAGAATAGGAAAAAAAGAAAAAGAAAAAAAAAAAAACAGGAGAAGAAGGAGGAGAGAGTAGTATTCACAATACAAGGCTCTGATTCAGCCTCAAATGAAAGGACTTCTTCCCTGAGGGCCACCAGTCCCAGTCCATTGGAGCAGACATGGGGGCTCCTGGCCTCTGAGAGCTTCAGGACCTGAGAGAGGTTGGGACAAGGGCCAGGAGGCCAGGATGGCACAGTGTGGAGGCAAGGAAGGAGCCTTCTAAAAGGCTTTGCTCCAAAACTACCTGTCTTCTTTAATTTATTAATACAGCTTTGTAATGACAATGGTTTTGGCTGTCAAATCTTCTATCAGAATGTGCCTTGTCCATTATCATTGACCTTAATTGGAATTCTTAATTTGAATTTCCAACATTTCAAAATGAAGATTCTAGCACCTGGAATTGTACTGGCACACAGCAGGTATTCTAAAATTATGAAAGAAGGAAGAAAGGGTTGGCAGGAAGGAAGGAAAAAAGGAAGAAAGGAAGGAAGAAAGGGAGAAGAGAGGGATAGAAGGAGGCAAGGAGGAAATAAATAGTTAAAAGTTTAAAATGCTTATGTATTTACTTATTTTGACATGAATTTTATGATGTTTTTTCCAAAGTATAGACTTTTTAAACTCCTACCACTAAATGAAAAATAAGAGTCCAACCTTTGAATTTCTCTTCTCATCACGGACGAGCCAAATTCACCATTTAGTATTCTGGGATTTAGCATGAAGCTGACTCTCCATTTTGGTCAAGTTTCACTTGGCCATTTTTGTTGCCCATTAATAACTGAAGGGATTATAGTTCTCTAAAAGGAGCGTCAAACCAGATGGAGACCCAGCATACTTTTCCATGCGCTGATGGCTATTCTTCCTCTAATTGACTCCAACTCTTGTTCATATTTCATCCTCAACAACTTGAATATGCAAGGCTAGTCTTTAAAAAGCTTTGCAGCATGTCTCACCCCGTAGCACACCTGCACCCATGTCTGAGATTTGTTCTATCTCTTTTTCTTGTTTCTTAATAAACTTTTTACTCCCTTGTCTATCAAAAAAAAAAAAAAAAAAAAAAAAGCATTGCCATATTCCACCTGCTCTTACTTGCAAAGCTTTGAAGCACAGGTGTCTGCACGATAGTCCTTATTCTGTTGGATTCAGTTTTGCTGTCTTTTGCAGAACATATTTGAAGACAAGTGGGTATTTTTAGGCCTTTCTTTTCCTTCCTCAGGCCCAGCCCTAGAGGTCCATGTTAATTTGAAGCCACTACAAAAACCATTAACACCCGAGCTCCCGGTCCCCTAGGGGCATAAAACTCAGGTATGGCATCATTTTGGGGGGACCCAATAGCAGATTACTCAATCTTTTCTACTAGAAAAGTTTAAGATTAAGAAAAGAAGGGAAGAATGGAGGAAAGGAGAAAGGGAAGAGGAGAAAGAAGGAAAGAAGAGGGAAAGCCCAAGTCCAGGGAGACACACATTTTATACCAACTCTGATTATGAGCTGGCCTCCTTAAATGTCAGCTACTTGTAAGTCACTTGAAGCCGTCTATTGATTTCACATGGAAGTAGGTCAGGACTGCTTTTAACTGTAGAAGCTTCATGCTGCAGGTTTCATTTAACAGAGAGGAGTGAATATTAAAAATTGATGTGCAAAGCAAACCTCTGCTTAATTAGCATCTGGATAAAGACGACTTGGAAAGCCACACAAGTTAATAAACAATAAGAAAACTGACAATATAGTATTGCAACACAAGTTTTCGTGTCTGTAGCCTTCCATTTATGAGAAATAATATGAATCACCACTTTTCAGGGATTGCCTATTATATGTCAGTTCCTCCATATTTAGGAGGTTGGTGTCCTTTCTATATTTTTGTGGCTGCACACATTTTAAATAAAATTTGAGTTTTTGATAATGTTCCTTTTGATAATGTTACATTTTCAAAATGCAAACCTTAAAATGTTTTGCATGGTAACTAACCACTTTAAAAGGCAAGAAGATTCAATCTGAATGTGCTCAGAAACCTACAACACTTCACAAATCACCCCTTTAACAATCTTCCACATGCATACGAAGCACCTTTTGAAAATCATAACTTTGGCTCTTCCCTTTCCACCTAATTAATTGGCCAATACCTATACCATTTTGGAAACAAAGTTTTTATTTTAAATGACAAATTGCTTATAATGAGAAAAATAAAAAATATTCATTACATTTAAAAAACACATTGGCAATCAGGTTATAGTGATTTTTTTCCTTTGCTAAATAAACTTGGACAATTATACTATTGTGTTACCCAACCTTTTAACCTTTTAGTGAATGAAGATGGCCTCTTTATTCAGTTATTCTTTATAGGGTAACGGTACTGTCCTCCATTGTGTGTGATTTCCTTCTACCTTCAATACCATTCAGCTCCTTTAAAACAGCCTGCATCTCTGTGGGAATAGGGAATGACTTACATTCTCCCCAAATCTTTATGCTCCTCACATCAGGTACGAGGATGATTTACTTAAAATGTCAGATCCTTATCCAAACCTAACTGAAGAGAAAGTTGTTCAAACAGCAACAGCAAATTTCTGAGAATTTAATTCATGTTAAAAATATCTAATTTTAATAAAATATTTTTTCCACAAGAACGTAGAGGTCAAACAATAACTCCTTATAGTTCTAGAGCAATTCTCATTTCATAAGGTATTTCCCTGGACACAGTTCTCTTTAATTTTTCACAATAGGCAATGAGGTAAATATGAAAAATCTGAGCCTCGGAGAGTTTAACTGACTTTCCCTAGAAGCACAGTTGTTAGTTGGCAAATTTTGAACCCAGGACTCTTGACTCCCATGTCTTCTGTAATAATGAGGTTGGTCAAACAAAGTGATTTTTTTAAACAAAGATTAGGAAATGAAATTTTCATTCTCCTGACAATACTCTGGAAATTAAACAGTAAATGGGCTATACTCATTTCCATGTACAATCCACTCATCATTTCACTATCTACAATCTGATATTTTGATACTGCTTGAGGAATCATGCAGTAAAAATCTATGCTGCACAATTTTTTATAGACCCAAATTTAACTTGTTTATAAGATATTTAGTTTAGCTAGTGAGTACTTGCTTTCATGTCCCTTGCTGAGCAATGTGTGTTTCCCCAGTCAGTGAGAGGACTGATTCCACTTTTGATATTCTATATAAAAATCATCTAAGCCTGGTTCTCTACTGATTTTCTTTGGAGCAGTTGGTTCCTAAATATCCTCACTAATATTGATCTGTGTGTCCTGTACAAAACTGAGATTATTACTAATAATTAGTAATCCTGGGAATTCTATTGGATGCTGCTATTAATTTTTTTTAAAGTCGTCTTTGGAAACATCAATAAATTCACAAATTGGCAGAAAGATCAGTTACCTAATTCGTGAGACCCAGCAAAAGATGGAAAGGTGAGGTCCTTGTTTAGAAAGCAGGAAAAAAATAAAGCTTCTTCCTTTCTTCTGTGGTGTCTCTCCACCATTCATGGCTTTTTATTTGCTGTTTAATGATATGCTCCCTTAGGCAGGGGGATTCTTGCAGGGTGAGTGAAGATCCTCATGGGTGATGGCAGCCCTGCCCTGCAACCCAGCACAAGGGGTGCATGCCTGACGCTTAGCCTACCTATGTCTCCCATGTGGGGTGGAAAACAGCAGAGGTTGCAGAGTCGGGGCAGCAGAGTGGGTGGCCAAGACCCATACAGAGTAGGCAGTGGGAGTCATGATTATGCATGAGCCAAGACTCTAAGCACCTGTTGCATGCTCTGTTGTCCCACTAGATTCACGTACAAAACACCAACTCAAAGATAAAGTTAATATGGAATTTAATACGGTAAGAACAAAGCACTAACCCCCAAGTGCAAGGCTCCCTTCTGAGCATTGGATTCTGTGCAACTGCATTTGCCACACATCCATGAAACAGGCCCTCATTGGAGCTACACCACTGAGTTTTACCTCACAGAGAATTGACTCCATAAGAGTTTGCGAGACTTTATGTAAATGCAGGAGAGGAGGGTCCAGGAAAAAAGTCTTTATTTTGGAGGAGATTGGAGGATACAAAACAGATTCAAGGACAAAACGGAGGTAGAAGCGACAGAAAACAAAGCAAAACCAAAAAATGAAGATATGCTGCATGGAAATCAAGAGAAACATCTTCGGGTGGAGTAATTAACAATATCAGATGCTCCATCAAGACAGAGAAAGAGAGGCCAGGACCAGAGATCAATTAGGAAGCATGTGTGACTCTGGACTGAGGAGAAGGGGAAAACCAGTTACAGAAAATGGACAATTTTTTTACAATCTGTATTAAATAACCATAAACATAGTTTGGTTCAAAAACAAAATGTATTCTTCAGGCTTTAAGTGAGAATGAAAATCAACAAAAGAAGGACCTCTGAGGCAATCTGTTTTAATTTCAGGGGTTTGAAATTTCTCTTAGAACATTTCCAACTGATGGAAAGCTTTCATAATTTTGACACATCTCTCTTGTCATTAATCATAAAAAAGTGGTTAATAGCTATTCAATTAAAGAATGAAACTAGTTTGTGGATATAGGGGCAACTCTGATGCCTGAATGTGATAACTTAAATGGCGTGATGTGATATTAAAATCCTGATGAAATCACTTCAGTTTCTCGTCATTCTGTTGGGGTCTGCTAATACCTAAATCCTTTTCCAAACTTCTGTTATTGGGAATCTAGATTTCTAATTTGTGTCATAAGAAGGAAAGTCAAGGCTGAATTACCCACCCCTAGCAATATGGGGGGCGAATGTAGGGTTGGATAATCCATGGATGCCCCACCCTCTCCACTTTCTGCTGCTTTCTACCTATCCTTTCCTATCCCTTTTTTACCCTTGTCTTAATCATATCAGTTCCATCCAAATCAAGGAGATAAATTCAAAATCAGAAAATTTTTTTCAATTGGATGCAACTAAAACTTAATCAGAAGAAAAGTTTTTGCTCCACCATCAGTTGTCACAAGATGGTATAGTCTTCTGGATTTGAAAATTTTCCTCTAAGTTCAACTCTTCTGTGTATACCTAGCTAGACAAGACCTGCTGCTTCAGAGTCAATGTTACAAGCATTCCCCTATCCCCTCAGATTCTCCTTAGGATTTTTACTCCTTTCATTTGGGAATAGCAATATCCCAGATTCTCTAGTTGATTGGTTATTCTACTTGGAGTGGAACATTTAATTAACCTAGCTCCCATCAGCTAACAACATTAATGAGTTTTGCTTCAACCGAGAAACAGCCATGCACCACTACAGAAACCTTATTAAGTTTTGGATTGCCATACACTTACTGAATTCAGGAGAGGAAAAAAAAAACAGATTTTTGTTGAAAATTAAGAAAATCTTTTCACATTTTTGTAATTGACTCCATTTTTATCTGCTAATGCACCACATTCAAGACAACCAGTCACGTAATAATAGTTTTCTGGATTTTTGCAGTTCCTTTCCTCCAAAGAGGTAAATATTTTAATTGAATGACTATTTAAGTTCAATATTGTATAATGTTAAGCAGATTGGAATTACTTCTTGACAATGTTAGTTGCTATTATTTTCCTTTAAAAATGCTCCTATCTCCAAATGTCGAGAAGTGATCGATTTTCGCAGTCCATTCATTTGTACTGAAATTGATGATAATTCGACAACTAAAAAACAGTGCATATTTAAAAGTTTTATGACTTTCTTCTTTATTTCTTTTCCCTAATAACTCTGCCCTGAAAGGATGGATATTCCTTTAAACATGACTCTTAAGAGGAGATGCAGAGAAGTAAGCATTCATGATAGCATGTTTTGTTGTTGTATTTTGTTTTATTTTTCTCTGAATGACTATATTGATTTCAGTGTGGAACTTCCAAAGTCATAAGAGTTGATTTTTCCACTTTAGAGTCATATATTTTCATATGGCTTTGCTTCATCCAGTTCAATAGCCCTCTCAATTCACTATGCCTATTAATTCAACAAGTTCAATAAATCTTTATCATGTATCAACTTTGGGTATGGACACACTGGGCATGGCTCTATAAGAAATAAAATGATGAATAAGGTATGACCCTTGACTTCCCTGGCCTTTTAACCTAATGGAGAAATAAAATAGAAAAGAAACTTTAAAACTAATCAGAATAAGACACATAACATTACAGAAGCACAAAGAAGTTACTCTTGGAGTTTGAAGGAGAGAGAGATTATTTATAAGCAATAGCATAAGAAAAATTCTGTGAAGAAGTTGGTAGTCTCTGCATTGGAACTCAAAAGATTAGACCAACTTTCTTTTATGGAGTTTCTGGGGAAGTCCTTCCAGCAAAAGAGAACAACGTCAGCAGAAAGTATGCCTTTTGTTTAGGGGACCTACAGATCATCCAGTTATTCATAGGAGCATCAAACAACAGAGTCAGAATGGACTAACAGTTCTAGCATCTAATATTTTCATCTGAAAAAGTGTGAAAACTAAGGCATCTAGAGGTGAACTGACTTTTTAAAATCTCAAAAATTGTTAATGCTTGAGCCAAGATGGAAACCACGTACTATGATGGCCAGCCCTACCTGGCCTTCTAGATCATGTTTCGTTAGAATAGGATGAATTTAGGCGAGTGTGTGTGGCCAACAGGAGCCACCTTACTTCTCCCTAATATTGAATTACCTATAGATGTCAATGTGTTGAAAACACATGGTATTACATAAATTAAATTCCTCTTTGAGGTAATTCAACAGGAGGGAAAGAAATCAGTCCTAGTATTTTTCAGGTTTGTCCAACTAAAATACAACAGAGGCAATCTTGGTTCTTAAAAAATATATAGAATGGTGTAATTTTCTTTCTGAATTGAAAATGTTTCTGCATTTTCTAAATCTAAAGCAGTGAGAGCTCTTCTTAATGGAGAGAAATTCTGATTAAATAGCTGACAAGAAATTGCACTTAAAGACTCAGCAGCCAGAGAGTATAAACACAAGGGACAAACACGTCTGTCCACATCAATCAAAGAGAGCTGCCATCTAACCCAAAAAGGTGAGCAATTATTTATGAAATTATGTCTCCTTTGGTGATTCTTTATTGCAATCCTAGGAGAAACTGACTGAGAAAAAAACAGACAATGTCATGGTCCCAATTAACCAAGAAGCCACATGCATTTTCAAAATCAAGGAATTTTACTTATATTCCACTTAACCTCATCATCCTGAAAAGACCTTTTTTTAGCTTTAAAAAATGATAATTAAATAGGCCAATGTGTTCTTGTCTTAAAGAATTTCAACTGTAGTTTTTATTTTCTTTTAAAGGTAAGTGTGTCATTCCATCTACTACACAGTAGCATAAATCTGAAGAGAAAAGAGGTAGTGCTAAAGGACATTTTTCACAGGGTCCTTTTAGAGATTTTGTTTGTTTGTTTGTTTTGCTTAAGTCCAATTTCTAATTTAATGATGCTAAAGATCTACTTTCTCCCCCAGGATAGCCACAGGCCATCAGGCTATGCCAGAGTCATGGCCAAGATGCAAGCAGTTGAGGACAAAAGCTCTACATTCCTGGAGATAAAGTCATCTAGTTGGTAGCTTAGCACTGAAAGTCTGACAGATTAAGCAAATCCCCACTTATATCCTAACATTATGCTCAAAGACATTGAGATGGGTGTTTATATCTATTTGCCCAGGTCATCTAGGTGATTCTGAGGTCTGCTGGACATTCCACATGTCTTCAGGGGCAACTAGAAGCCTGGGGTCCAGGATCCATTGCTGTGACTGGGATTATTCCAAGGTGAGTTTGGAGGTCGCTGGAACATGTCCCTCATCCATGTTGTATTGACAGTCATAAAGTAGTCCATGTGATTTGCACTGGCTTTCTCTCAGTAAGCAGATAACCCTGAGGATGATAACACTGTAAGTCATAGAGTTTTGATGAGAACTAGAAATTTTAATGGCCATGGGGAGGAGAAAGATGTTATGGAGATTGCTCAAACATAGATAAAGCATGATTAAAACAAGAAAATCTGGAGCCAAATAACCTGGGTTCAAATCTCAGATTTCCTCCCTATGTGACTCTTAGTAGGTTGTGCTTCAGTTACTTCCAGCTTTAAAATAACAACACTAAGATTATCTATCTCATAACAGTAGTATTGCTATAAGGATTGAATACATGTAAAAAAATCACTTAGAACAGTCTCTGGTATAAAGTAAATGACATAAAATAAATATATGCTACTATTGCTACTATATTTATGGAAATGTTCTTAAGGAAAGGATTGGTCACTGCCTCTTTCCACAGGTCCTCATCACTGTTTTGATGCTTCACATTCTGGGCTTAATGCTTTTAATATTCTTCCTGAGACAAACCTGCTTGAGGCAGGGTCATTTTCCAACCTCTACATCACTCCTTTCTTCTGATAGCATTGTCAACTCCAATCCCTGAGATCCTTGACTCATCACAGTCATGAGAACTAGACCCCTCATTGCTCTTACAATGGCCTCTCACTTATATAAATCAAATGACCCAAAGAAAGACTCTTATTCTCAAGTTACAGTGTCTTTTTTGCAACCTGCCCTGACATGGTGTCAGTACACCCTTGTTTTGAGTTGCAGCTCTGCTAATGCAACCTGATTCCCAACAATGTTTAGGAGCCCCACTCTTCTTCCTGCTTTGACCATCCCTCCTGTGAACTCAATTCAAGACCTGCTAAGTGGGTTAAAGTGCCTCTGAAAAGGACAGGCCACAAAATCTCTACACTTAAGGTCTCACACTTTAATTAAGTGAGAAGCTCCTCAGACAAGTTTGGGTACTTGGTTTTTGGTCCACAACTAATTAAAAGTGTGATATTTTCATGAGGAAAAGAATAAAAGAAGAGTAGGACAGGTGGAGGAGAGAAGAAGGCTAGGAGCATCAAGAGAATTACCTGAAAGACAGGGAGGAGACAGGAGAACCACAGGAAGTAGATACAAGAATTTAAATGAATTAAAATGATGTAGCAGTAAAGGGCTGTTCATTTGTACAATCTCAAAGAGCCCCTGACGGCATCCTAACCTAATAATAATGAAGCTATTCACACTGCCACTGCTCTTACAAATGGCCTGGAACAATGGCAGCTAACACTATGTTTGGCCTTCCTTGCTGGAGCTTTACATGCCTTCATGTGTATTAGGCTCACAATGACAATCATAATGATAAGCAAGATGGCTAGATTGTGACACAGGATGGGTGGATTATGAGTTATCAAGATGGGAAGATTGGGTTAGCAAACCATTCGTTTCTTCTTAAAATGGGGCAATATGTGAAATACATAAATATGTTCGAAAAGATTTCCTTCCAACATTGTTCTTTTTTATTTATGCTTGTTTTTTAAAGTTAAATTAGTAACCATAAGTTGGAGCAGTTGCTTTATCAGCAATACCTAATATTTTAGGCATCATCATACTGCACTTAACTCAAGAAAGGGGAAAAACGTTTATGTACATGTGAGCATGTGTCATTGAGCGCGTGAAATTAGTTTTTTTGCTTAGTTTTGTTGGTTTGCTTATTTGTTTGGATATGTTCTTAAGAAAGACAATGGAAAGGTAAAGTTTCCATCTGATTTCTGACTATTTCATCAGACCCACAAGGACCCACTTATATCTATAATGGCAAAAATATAACACATCTAAAAGCCTTACACAGCATATTTTAAAAGGCTGAGAGATGAGAGTGAAGAGTACAAATCTTATATTTCCATTACTGTGGAACTTCCTTGAGTATGAGCAAGCTTTCAGCAATGCCGACCCAGGATTTTTCTTTTAATACTCATACGAGATGAGCAGGGCCATGTCTTTCTTTGCTTCGTTCTGTCTTTCCCCCACTGTGTCTCCCTGCTCCACAATGTGTACCTTCCTGGGCACTTCCTTTGTTGACATCCACATTTGTCTACGTGTCCATCTGACCACATTTGTGCATTTCTTTTGTGTCTGTGTCTGTGCCTTGGTTTCTTCATTAGTCTTTTCTCTTTGCTGCTCAATGTTTCTCATTTTTCTCTAAATCTTCTATTTACATTTCTCCATTTATATCTTCACTATCTCATACTCTCCCTTGAGTGTATTATAAAATTTAATGATGTTCTTTACTATTATGTATTTCTTCATGGGAATGTAACATTCATTAATTTATATTAAATGTAAGCTAAGCATTTCTTTTTAAAATACTGGGGGAAGGAGAGTTTCCTCTCTTTCATATTTGGTCCTGGGTATTAATTTCTATGCTTCATGAAATGAGTTAAAACAACCTAGATCTTTTCTAAGGATGCAAATCAAAGGCCCAACTGATATATAAAGTATGGACATTTGAAAGGCCAGTGAAAATGATTATTGTTTGAGACTCCGAAGTTTGCTGTAACCCATATTTATACTTCTCCTACTTATCATGAGGGCACAAAAATTTATAGCAGGTCTTTGTCTTCCTAACGTCTCTCACTCTGCAACAAATTTTAAAAAATTAATAACAATAAAATAAAATAAATTTATTGGAGTTACAGAGACTCAGTGCCCCCAATTTAATCATAAATAGTATTAATAAAACACAGCACAGTGTCCCATCGACCAAGGAAAGACTGCTGCTATAGCAGTTAACATGAGGACCATATTTAGAAAACTGGGAAGGAGAAAGAAATTTATTCATAATCCACTATTATTGTCTTATTTTATCTCTTTCCTATTGTCCGATCCCATTCAACAATCATAAACCTGCAAGATATGAAGTTATTATATTAGATGTGTCTTTTATAAGTTAATAAAATGAGTTGAAAGTGTAAACGTTGACATCGATTGCTTTAATTAAAATTTAAAGATTATATTTGCTTTGAATCAAATACCAGAGAATTATCAAAATTGACTTTTCTTGTAAAGCAAGAGAGGCATAGTGAAAGGAGATATCAGCCATAATCATCAGTTAACTAGTCAATTTTCAGCAATTTTAGATCTACTTTATGGATTACTCAAAGATAACCCCTGTGGTGCTGTTAGCATCTGATAGTATCTCTTTTCCTCTAGAGTCAAAAGTAAATAGCAATTAGATTTTTCATTTACACTATCTATATTTTTCCTCGCTTCTGTTTGTATTTCCACTTATGCAAAGTAAAATACTGTGATAAATGGAACTCAGGGGCATGCCGTTGCTTACAGCATTGATACGTGGCTAATACTACATGGGAAGGCATTTGATTCCTAGTTCTTTAAAAGCTATAAAGAGCCTGGGTCACTTTTTCCAGTAAAGCTTTGTTTTAGAAATGTACAAAGCTCATTTTGGAATCGAATAGAGAAGTCTATGATATAGCACACAGACTGATTCTAACAGATGGATTTTTCCTGAAATAACTTCATTAGTTAATCACTTCTTTTCTATATACTTTTTCTAGCTAACAGGCATAGCTGCCAGCTGGAACAGTTAAGGATTTTCCAAAGACCCTGATGGTAGGGGGAAAATCCTATAAACTTCACCAATTCTAGGATGAAATTTCCATTAATTTCCCACAAATGATTATATACTTTAAGAGTAAAATATTTTTCCTTAAAAAAATAAAACTTTCTCCAAATTATTCCAAAAACCTTACTTGATCTGTTTTTAAAACACATCAAAGATCTGGAAAAAACTTGAAAATGTCAACAAATTATGTAGACCAGGGTTTCTCAACTTTGCCACTATGGATATTTTGGGCCAGGTAATCCTTTTTTTGTGGGAGCTGTCCTGTGCATTGCAGGAGGTTTAGTAACCAGAGGCACTCAGGGGGGTGCTGAGCCATGAACCCCACAAAGGATATGTTCAAATCTTAAGCTGTTTTCCTGTAGGTGTGATTCAATTTGTAAATAGGACCTTTTGAAGATGTTATTATTAGTTAAGTTATAGCCAAACTGAATCAAGATGGGTCTTAATCTTATGACAGGAGGCCTTATAAAGAGAGAAAATAAGGACTCAGTAATTTAAAAAACACACACACACACATATACACACAAGAAGAAGCCAGAAGCAAGCAGTAACTGGAAGAGCAGACCCAAGGAGAGAGACATCATCATGTGACAGGAGGCAAAGATGCAAGCCACCGAACCCCAAGGATTGTGATAAGTGAGAACCAGAATGCTACAGACTTTCTGGAGAAAGCCTGGCCTTGCCGATGCCGACACCACAATTTAGAATTTCTAGCCTCCCAAGCCTTGAGCCAATACATTTTTGTTTTTAAACTAACTAGTGTGTGGTATTTGTCATAGCAACTCCAGCAAACTAAGACACTACCCCAAGTTGTGGTAACCAAAATCTCTCCAGCCATTGCCCAATGTTCCCTGGGACAAAATCCCCCCAGTTGAGGACCATTGTTTAAGAAATAGGTTGTTCCTAACTTTTAGTTTTATTTTTAAAATAATTTAAAGAATAATTATAGCATGCCTGTATGTATGTATGTAAGTTTAACTGTAGACATTCCTTATGTACTAGAAATCACTGCCTTTCATTCAGGTAGATAAAATGTTTTAGGAGAAATTATTTAAGCAACTTAATGCTTCCATAAATCTCCCTGGGTAAAGAAGCAAAAAAGACAAGGTGAGTGGCGGAAAACTACTAATGAGAATTAATTATCTAAAGTGAGCCATCATCATCTTCATCATCAAAAGTATCAAGGACTTCTTTTCCTTGAAGGAAGGTCATTGGTATGACTGGATGAATAGATAAATAACAAAATTGTGTGGTGGGATTGAAACAGATGTAAATGATTAATTATCAGCTTAGGTGCCCAAGGCTATTTTAAATAAAGGAAATCAGTGCAATTTAATGAAATGGACCCCAAGAAAACTGGGATCTCTTGGGACTCATAAACAGATATTTATTCAGATGGAGAAGTTTCATGGATTTTGAAATTTAGTAGTGAAAATTATTTTATCACCTATTTATCACTTAGAGAGTTTTCTATAATTTAGATGTTGACAGGTTTAGGAGAAGTACCATAGAAATACGATGTTAACTACCATGACTTTTAAAAGGAAAACAATGAGCCTATTCTGATTTACAGTGAAGTAATGATATAGCAGAATGAAATGTGCTGAAAGAATAATTTATTATGTTAAAATAAGTTTCTATACCACATCCAAATTACTTTCCAGCCAAGCTTTTTTAATACAGATTTTTCTCAGTCTTTTAATATATGATAAATACAAATTTTAAAATGTTTGAATGCATAAAATTTTTCCTGTAAAATCAAGGTTATTTGCCTAAAAAGTCCAATTGTGGTTTTTGTTTTCTCTGATAGACTTTCCAGAGTCAGTGTATGAGTTTAGATTTTAAATGATATTTTAAATAATCACTATTCTTCTCAATAAAATATATTGTATTGGGCAGACTGACATTTTTAGCTCTTACAGTTACATTCAAAACTTTACCATTTTGTTAGCATAGCAAAAGTAAATTTATACATTTTATCTTTTGAGATTTCAAAGAAAAGGATTAAAGATAATGTACAACATGCTTTTCTATACACGGTGGGCTTTAATTTTACGTTTAAGTCATACACTAAACTTTGGGGCTCACGATAAAATTTAAACACTTACTCTCTGCAGGTTCTTTAGAACGTCGGCCGCTGGAGGACTTTCTTAGCAGGCTTCGTCCTGAGGTAAAGAGGCTCGTTAGTTCTTCCAAAGGACTCGTGGGTGTTCTGGATCGGGAGCCGCTCGGCGCTGTCCCGTAGGTGTTCACAGCAGCATTGACCATCTTGCTCCCATCTTGCGACACTGGTCTGGTTGTCGAATGAGGCACTGATGGAGAGCTCCTTGAGAGGCTGCCTGAGTGCACAGCATCGTAGGGCGGGGGCCTTTTGAGGCTCAGGGGCGTAAGAGACCTTCCCATGCTAACAGGTGAAGGAGAAGCAGAATGACTTTTGGGGTAGCCGTGTGGAGACTGCGTTCGGTACAAAGTGGAAGGGTGGGGAGGGGACGAGGAGAGCACAGAAGCAGCAGAAACAGGTCCTAGGGCTCCGGCCTGATCTTTCTCCAGTTTAGGATGGCCAGAGGTGTGGGATGGCAGTGAGGATGGAGACGCTCCAGCCTGCTGTTTCATATAAGACACATTTTCCAATACAGGAAGCTTTGTGACCTCCAGTGGAGTTAGCGGAGACTCATCAGAATTGGGGGAACACTGCACAGGAGCTGGTGGGAACACCAGGAGTGGGGGTCGATGAGAAAGTAAGTTGGGAAAGGGCGGGGGGATGTCACAAAGCAAACCCTTTGGAGTACATGGCACTGAGGACTTGGCGAAGTCCAAGTCAGGCACTGTGGGAGTAGCACACTGCGAAGAACAACTGTGATGGTCAAGGTCACCTTTTGCATCTTGGCCTAAGTCGTCAAAAATGGGGTATTTCATTTCCTCATAGACTGCCTCACTCTGGTCGTCATCCTCCTTCCTGAAGTCTCTTAGAATGTTCCCCACCATCTCAATGTACACAGGCTCCTCTTCCTCGGTGTCCCCCGCGGGGCTGCTGACATGGGATAAGGAGGAATCCCGCGTCAGCGATGTCCTCCGAGGCCCGTGCTTTTTGATGTACGTTTCATCAAAAGATGTGCTGAGCTGAGTGTTTGGATTCCGTTTTGGTTTCGGAGGAGGAATCTTCTTTGAATATTCATCACTGTGGGGTCTGGGTTTGGCCGACACTGAAAAAATTTTTAAATAATTAAAATAAATAAGTGCAATAGGAAGGCTTTCAAATATGATTCACACTTGGACTTACTATTAAAAACTTCTGAAGGGAGAAATAGTCTGCTTTCACTTCTACCTTGAGGCTTAGCTTAAAAATCAAACAAAATGTCATCAGTTCCCATATTAAGAAAAACCTGGTAACGGAACAATAGTAATATGTATCTTCAGACTAATATAAATAAAACTAACACTGATAAATATGTCAAGACCAGAACAATTTGTCCCTCTACCTTCGAATTCCAAATAGAAACCTTCAAATGAAACATACTGGGTGAAAGCAAACACAAATTTCATAAATGCTAACCTCTAAAATTTAACTGAGAAACTTGGGGGGGAAATCTAGAGTTTCTATTATCACAAATACTCACATAAACACCATTAACCATTGAGATTCAGACCTTTTAATGAAGTGGCTATTACACATGCTCACATCTTGCTTGCATTTAGGATAAAAATTTTGCAGTTTGCTAGATATAATATCTGTCTTGGTTCAGATAAATAACTTCTATACAGATGGGTCTGATACTTCAGGGGAAATTGGTGTGAAAATCTTATAAAGCTAGACAAGTTAATCTCCAAATCTCCAAATCGTCTATAGTGGGATTTGTCTGTGTTTGTTCATAAGATCTCTTATGATAGCCTAAATGCTGTCTTGGAATGCATTTATTAGATATAGTCCACTGACACATCTGGATCCTCTTGAGAGTTTTAAAAGAGAGTAACACAGGGAATGATGCATAAGCTTCAAGGATAACTTCTGGAATCTCACAACAGAAATGTCTATCAGTGCATTTCACTACGTGCTGGAAGCTCAGCTTTTGATGGAACATAAATTTCTGGTACTATACAGTAGGGTGGAAGAGGCTGGCAAAATATCTATGGCTGAAATCAATTGCTTAGCATACAGAGAAAGTACTGGAGTCTTGTTATCAACTCATTATTTCATTGTGTTGATATATAATTACAATTATTATCATAATGTAGTGTGGCAGGTTATAGTTGTTTATGGTAAATGGTAGTGTACAATGTAAGTTGACAGTATAGCTTCTAGGTGTAAACATATGAAAAAATAACAGGCTTCTCTGTAATTTGCAGCCTAAAACTTGGGGTCTTAAGGCATGTCACGAAATACCTGAATACTTCTTTGCTTTTTTCACCTAACATAATTTATGATACATTATTTTTTTCTAAGGATGGCCAGAAAAGTCCTTAAAGATTAATTAAGAATCTGCTGTAAGCATCAATCCTGCCTTCAGAGAGAGGAAGCCAATACAATCTTCAAGTAGCGACTATGTATCTTACTTTCTAGATCATTCCTGATTTCAAATATTCTACTTCATGTGCCCATGATGCTGATTTTACTCACTACTATCAAATAGCTTTTTGGTGGGAAGGTTCTTAGTGTATCTAGACTTTTTCTTTAACCTATAACATGGAAAGATGGATGTCATTTTTCAGGGGTGTAGCAGTTTGATATTATTGATGAACTCCAAAAAGAAATATTGGATTATGTTTGTAAACTGATCTTTTCCTCTGGGCATATTAGGTTATATTGGATTCATAGGTTTACTTGATTAAATAATTATGTGAGCCTCTTGTGTCAGTAAGGCAAAGGATAGAGTTAGGGGTTTTTGATGTTGAAGTTTGATGCTGAAGCTTTAAGCCAGAGCCCCAGGAAGTAAGCATACAGAAGAAAGGGAAGCAAGCCTTGGGTAGAAAGGAACCTTGAACCCAGACAGAAGCAAGACCCTGGAAGGGAGGAACCCAGGAAGCCTGAACCCTTGAAGCCATTGGCAGCCATCTTGCTCCAACACGTGAAAATAGACTTTGGTGAGGGAAGTAACTTACGCTTTAAGACCTGGTATCTGTAAGCTCCTACCCCAAATAAATACCCTTTATAAGAACCAACCAATTTCTGGTATTTTGCATCAGCACCCCTTTGGCTAATACAAGGGGGCTTTATAGTGGAATCTTTAGGTGTCAACAGTAAAAGGCCTGGACAATCATTCTTTGGGAAAGACCCAAAGTGACCAGTAGTTTTCTGATCTTTCAACTTGTTCTCAGTTTTCCTGATTTGGAAATCTATCATGAATATTAAATTTCACATGGTTTAAAGAAGTCATGAGCATAAGCTCATACAAAAATCTGAGCTGGAGTAAAGTAAAGCCAAACTGTAAATCAACAGGCCAGGTTGATTTAGTACTGGAGGGGCTTGAAGGGGTCAGGATTTAGAAGGACAAAAGTCCACTCACTCTTCTTCTGATGCCTGTTTCCTGCCATCCTTTAGGATCATCCTCAGTGTATCACTCTAGGCGAAGTGACTTTTGTTTTCTGGGAAAATACTTGTCACTAACTATTGGGTGGATGCCCGTGGGAAATCCCTGGACCCTTAGAAGCAAGCAGTCTGAATAGCAAAGTGCTTGTGAGTGTAACGTTTACCTGGGGCCATGAATTAGGGTGTGCATGAGATGCATAACTTCATTATATAGGAACAATTGTATTTAGAATAAGGTTTTGATTTTTCTACCCCTTAAATTATTATTCACTTTCACTTTCCTTGGCCCTTCACTAATGTCTGATATTCTCACATAAACTTGGATGGTATTTTGAAGAGGAACAGCAGGTGAGAGCAGAATTCAACCATCTGCGAAGCCCGTGTCCAAGTGTCAGCACTACATTGATGGGAGGCAGGAATTCCAGGTAGTGAAGGATCAGTGGTAAACCTGGGAGAGGCAAATACTCAAGAAAGCTGCAGTCAGATGGTCATCCCTGGAGACAACATCCCTGTTTCACATATAAATTAGAAGATGGTATTGGAATGGGCAAGACCAATACTTGGCTTAAATGGGAACAAATGACACTTCATTTTCTTTGCTAAAAGAAACAGAAAAGACAAAATAAAATTTTGATATCTATGGAAGGATTGAAAGATAAATCTCTATGCTAGAATACAACATTGAATTTAGAACAACTATTCATTAAGGACAAATTTGGAGAACCTGTTTAAACTTGTGGGGATAATTTTAATACCAAAACAAGTATAGATATGGACTAACAAGGGGAAAACATAACATGACTCTTATGGTCACTCCAAGATGAACAATGCTTATTTCATATTTATTGAACCCTATGTATTTATATTTTCAATATATTTATTGACCCTTCTACAGCCAAATGGCAAGCACTCCCTTTAATTTCATCCCCTAGTCTTGGAATACTTTAACTATTTCAAGTATTGATGCAACTCTTTCTCAGCCTTTTAAATGCAATTTTCTCCTGCCCCTTGCCCCATATCTCAGCCCTGAAACCATGTCACAGAGAGCACATGGCTGCTCCCTACAGGGATGCTCGTGTCAGGTGTTCAGCAGGACCACTCTTCTGCCATATGATCTATTATTCTGTCTCTTCTGGATCTGACTCTCCAACCTCTGGTTTGTACATGCAATTTGATTCTGGACCATTAACTCAGTGTTTTTGCTTACTAGCTTGCTTGTCTGTTGTTTTTGTTATTTTTCCTTTTGGCATACTGACTCCCTGCTGTACCATGTCCTGCTGGTTAGACTGCTCTACAGCTGTAGCAGTTCTTTCACCAGCCTTGCCCAGAGAATCTTCAAACTCTGGGCAAGGGTAGACCTTTTCTCTCTCCCCTTTCTGTGTGGTGAAAAAGTCTAAGGCCAGCAGAATTATATAATTCAAGTAATTTTTTTTCTAACTTCCTTTGTATTGATCCAAATTTGAAATGAGGATTTGAAGATTATTTAAAGAATGAAGTGTTAAGCAAATTAAAGTTGATCAGAATGCATAAATAGATTTACTCCTTAATTTTTGGGAGACTTTTTTTCCAGATAACATCTCCTTCCCTTCAACATAATCCTCACAATCCTGTGGTTCTCTACATAAAATCAGAGAAGGGAACAATTTACTTTCTAATGAATGGGATTTTTTCTCTCCATTTGCCATGTAACATCTGATTTTACCTTATTCCAAGAATTGAGTACATAATTCAAAGAGCAATGGAAATGTGTTTCAATTGTAATTTTTTTTGATAGTTTACTTGTACAAGGAAAAGTCTGAAACTCTAAGTAATATAACCCCATCATTTATTCTAAATTAACCTCCCTCTAGGGAATTTAAAAATAAAAAAAATTAATATTTAAAATTCCTTGCTTTATGAAGTATTAAAAATAATCTAGATCGAAACACATAGATACTGAAATACTACTAATAAAAGACAAAAGGAATTGCATACAAAATTCATATTTAATCAAATTCAACACACTGGGTTTTTTTGCTCTTTACTGAATTTTGTATTATTTTTAATAAGCCCAAAGACAGAAACAATAATTCCCATTCAGCTGTAGAATGCAAATTTTAATGCTGAAAATAGCATAATGACAGTAGCATCGAATAAGCAGAAAGTGACATTTTTGAAATGAGGTATCCAAACACAAAGGTTAGGCATGGCTTTCAGTCATGCCCAGATGATCTGTCTTTCACAGTTAATTTTGGAAATTCTCCATGTCCTTTGTCAACCTAGCCTTCCGAAATCCATTTTTCTTATTAGGAAAAAAAGGTATAGTTTAAAATCATGCTTAGGATCCATGCATGTTCTTGACCTAAGAGATAAAAAAAAAAAAAAAAAAAAAAAAGAGAGAGCAAGAGAGACAACAAAGACCAACATTTCTTCTCACAGAAACATTTTTTGGCCATGGATTTTCAAAATTTGAAGGGGTCTAAAAGATTATCCAGTCCAAGCTCCATATATTGCAGATGAAAAAAATATAAATTCCTTACCAACTATATCTGTTGGAAATCTCACCATTTCAATTCACTCTTTAATAGCTTTTGAACAAAGGAAAGCAATCAGAAAAAAGTATGAATTCATTTGTTTGTATGTAGCATAAAATATCATTTTAAATGGTCTTAGCCCACACAATAATAGCAGAATTCTAGCTTTGTGTATTAATGGTATAGAGGTATATTGAAATACGCAATTCAAACTGGGAAATGAGTCCTTTGAAGGGAAGTAATGTCTACATTGTGTGATACAGGAAGTGGCTGATTCTAGAAGGTGAAAGACCCATTTTCCACTTTCAGCAGAATTGTGTTCACAAGAACTCTTCCTTTCACAGCACACAATTCCAAGAATTTGAGGTATATTTTTATTTTCATATTCACAAGTCCCATCCACAAAAATGTTGTTTTTATTTTTTAATTAACTTACTTATTAAGGATGGAGGTTGCAAAGGTTCTTGGTCTATTTACAGTAGAACTAGGATAGTGTGAGATAATATGCAAAAAGGACTGAATTTGGAGTTGTAGGACTGTGTTACAATTCTGAATCTAGTGGCAATGAAAACAGAGGGCTCACATGGAGAGTTTGAGTGGAAGCAAAGTAAAGGCAAAGAACTGGTTAAAACAGTGTGGTCTAAAAGTTTAGTGTTACAGAAGGAGCTAGGCTTGGCCTAGAAGACATGGAGTCTAATCTCTTCTCTGCCTCCAACAAGCTGTACAACTTTAAACAACTTACTTTGAAATACATGTTTGTATACGTTCATTTCCCTTAGAATCAGAGCCAATGTTTTTTGAATTACTAATCTTGGCCCATTAATTGTAAAATAAAATCGGAGTTTGTATGCAGCATCTTAAAAAAAAACAAAATAGAAGAGATTAGAAAACATGAGTACATTTCATGTGACGAGTATAAAGAATGTTTCTTTAAATATATACATATGTGTGTGTGTGGGGGTGGGGTGGGTGTATTTCCCGAATCTCACATATTTCTTATTATAGGTCATGATAAGAACTATTTTAAAATCCTAAACCTGAAAATCTCTGATAGATAGTCTCTATCAATTATCTATAATTATCTATAGATGCATACCTTTCCATCCATAAAGAGGCAGAGTTTATTTCCTCTCCCCTTGAATCTGGGCTGGATTTTTTTTTTTAAGGTTTATTTATTTATTTTTTCTCTCCCCTTCCCCTCCCCCACCGCGGTTGTCTGTTTTCTGTGTCTATTTGCTGCGTCTTCTTTGTCTTCTTCTGTTGTTGTCAGTGGCACGAGAATCTGTGTTTCTTTTTGTTGTGTCAGCTCTCCGTGTGTGCGGCACCATTCCTGGGCAGGCTGCAATTTCTTTTGCGCTGGACAGCTCTCCTTACTGGGTGCACTCCTTGCGCGTGGGGCTCCCCTACGTAGGGGACACCACTGTGTGGCAGGGCACTCCTTGAGTGCATCAGTGCTGTGCATGGGTCAGCTCCACATGGGTCAAGGAGGCCCAGGGTTTGAACCTTGGACATCCCATGTGGTAGACGGACACCCTAACCACTGGGCCAAGTCCGCCGCATGGGCTGGATTTTTAACTTGCCTTGAGCAATAGAATGCAGCAGAGGTGACTTTGAGATCGAAAGCTTCCACCTTCTCCCAAAGGAAGCCAACCATTATATAAGAAGATGGACTGCCCTGAGATTCTCTTGTGAAGAAGCCAAACTAGCCATAAGAGAAGAACCAAGGAAGCCTGTCAATATGAAAATAATGTGTTAATCATGTAACCCCAGTAAACCTGTCCTAGTAAGCTCCTACCATTTTGAGCCATTTTGGCTGAGATATCAGACACTCTGGGTCAGTGACAAGCCATCTTTACTATGCCCCCTTGACTTCATGACCCAAAGAATTATGAGCAAATACTATGATTATTGTTTCAGTGTATCCAAATTTTGAGATAGTTTGTTATACCTGTTATACCTGAAACTGTTACCACACATATGACACTGTCATAACAAAAATCGAAATCTTTTGAGGAGAGTGAGTAGCTTGGGAGGAACAGTGAGGAGACTGTAGTTTGAGAAAGTGGTGAGGAAATTTCTATTGGATGCTGGAGAGAGAGCTGTGTTATATATTGGTGAGAAAAAAAAATCAGGGAGATAGCTGTCTGTTGTAAGGAAAGATCTAGAAGAATGTAGAAGGGCAAGTTGGTTTGTTTCTGCCACCTATGATAAGGTATTACAAGATAGATAATAAGGAAGGAACCATTCAGTTCTCAAGCAGAAATTAAAGGAATATTTCCAATGCAAGAATTACAATGATGTCTTCTCTGGGTAACATAAGGTTTTCAAAGTCACAAATGGCCTTAAGGAAAAAGTCAGATCCATAGCTCTACTAATAAAATGTGGCCTTCGGGTAAAAATCAAATTAAAGATATTTATGTAAAATCTCTGTAAGCTCTCCAAAAGATTTAAAGTTGTGAACACAAGGCTTTTAAGATTCCTTTAAGTGTTGTCCAACAGCATCATGAATTATAACTTTTAGGAGAAGGGCCTATTTCAAAGAAATTTGTGGTTGTGTGTTTTGCCTAATGAAATAGATTATAATTTGATACAAAGGAAACCTGCAAAAATTCTAAAGGAGCTTTCTACCAATGTCTTAGTTTGCAAGGAGCTTTTTCAACTGATTTAGTCTTACTTTGTTAAGTACCACAAACTTAATGGTTTAAAACAACAAAAATGTATTGTTCAACAGTTCTGGAGGCCAGAACTCTGCAATTAAGCTTTCAGCAGGACCAGGCTTCATATGAGGTATGTATGGGAGAATCCTTTCTTGTCTCTTCTAGCTTCTGGAGTTTATTGGCAAAACTTTGGCATTCCTTGGTTTGTAGATGCATCTCTGCCTTTATCCTGAAATGACCTTTCTTGTCCGCATATTCACATGGCATTCTCCTCTGTGATCTTTCTGTGTCCAATTCTCCCCTTTTTATAAGGGTACGGGCCATATTGAATTAGAATACACTGTAATCCTTTCTGGCCTTATCTTAACCAATGACATCTCTGAGGCCCTTAGTTTCAAATAAGATCAAATTCACAGTACCAGGGGTGTGGCAATTTGAGATTATTTATGAATTCTAAAACAGAGAGATTATGTTTGTGAACTGGTCTGTTCCTCTGGGTATGATACCTTTTGATTGTATTAAATTTAAAGGTTTAAGGTTTACTTGATTAAATCAACTTAGGGCTTTTGATTTGACCACATCAGTAGGGCGTAACTCAGGGTTGAGTCCTCGCCCCCTTGGTGGGCTGATAAATAGACACTCACAGAAGAGGATACATCAGAAAAAGAGAAAACTTGGTCATTTCAGTCATGCCATGTGATAGAAAGAAGAAGGTTCAAACAGCAAAAGCCCAAGGAAGAGAGCTGAGCCATTTTCCTGGTAATTTTCAGCTGAGCAGCTGAGAAAGCCTAGAAAGAAATGAGCCCTATGCCAGACTGATATAGGAAACCCTGAGCGATGAGTCTTATGCCAACCTACAGCTGAGATCAGAAGAAGCTGGGCCCACAGAGCCTTAAGAGGAAGAAGGAAGGAGAGCCCAAGCAGAGATCACCAACTATCTTGCTTCAACATGTGGCAGCTGAGTCTGGTGAGAAATATCTCTTATGGTACCTTGAGTTGGACTCTTAGGGCCTTGTAACTGTAAGCTTTACCCAAATAAACACCTTTTATAAAAGCCAACAGACTTCTGGTACTTCGCATCAGTACCCCTTCAGCTAACCAATACAGAGTGTTTAGAAATTAATGTGTAGTTTGGAGGGACATAACACTATGATTAAAAGAGATAAGACGGTTAAAATAAAAACCTCCCCCCACCCCCAAGCTTTTAGGCATTTGAAGTGAGCTTAGAAACTACTGAGTTGCAGACACAGGTAATTTCTTATGGAAGAGGAAGGATGCCTCAGAAAGCTGATTCAAGACACCAGAGGGTAGAGCCAAGAGCCATAGAGAACCAAAACTAGGGAGCAGAACTGGACGCTAATCAATATTTTCTGTCTGAGTGTAGGAAAACTGGCCCCAGGCTCCCGACTGGGCTTAAAAATGGCTATGGGCCAGTGACTTCTGTGTGCCCCCCATCATGTCTTCAGTCCCTGCTTTTTGAATGGGATTGTACATTATTTTGCTTTCCCCCTGACCATCAGAGAATGTTGAGTTGGTGTACAGCAGACAAACATTACTTTTATTTTGAAATTCTCTGCATATGAAGAATTTTACACAAGGAGGCATGCCTGAGACGCTTCCCTGAAGGAGCCTCATTTCCCTTGAACATGACTTAGATGATGAGATCCTGGATTACAAGCTGATGCTGTAATGGAACAAAAATTTGAGCATGAGGGTAAGAGTATTTTGCATATTGGAGGGCCGTGAAATGTTGTGGCAGATAGTTTTCAAAGATGACCACCCTCAATTCCTTCCTTCCCTATATGCATTCTGCCATGAATAGCAGTGGTTTATCCCTGTCTCCTCCAATCGGGCTGGTCTTGTGATTTGTGTTGACCCACAGAATATGGCAGAACTGATGTTCCAAACACTGGACTTAAAGAGCACTGACAACTCCCACTTCCTCTATCTTGAAGTTGCTGTATAAAACCTTTAATACCAACATGCTCTGAGGAGGCCCAACCTAATTATATGGAGAGACCACATGGAAAAGAAAGAAGATCCACGTATATGAGTGAAGCCTTCTTGAACTTTTCAGCCTTGCCCAGTTCCCAGCTGAACACAGCCAAATGAATGACCCAACCAATGTCACACAGAGCAGAGAAGCCATTCATTTAAATCAAGCCAACTCACAGAGTAATAAGAAATAATAAATTGTTTTAAGCACTGCCTTTTGGGGTGGGTTAATACACAGCAATAGACAACTGAAAAAAAGTCCCAAAATTAATTTCCTGTTTAAGTGGATATTTCATAAAAATGATACTGTCATTTTCAAAGAACTAAGGTACAGATTGTACCCTGTGGATACAGAAAGTATCCTTCCAGAATATAGAAATTAAGGAAGTAAGCTTGCCTTCTGAATATTATAAAAATCACCATAGGATGATTCAGAGAAGAGATATAAAAAGAGATTACATACTTCTTGGTCAGAAAGACTAGACTAAAATAACAGTGAAAGTATTAACATATTTAAAGGAAGAACAATCAGAGTGGAGGTTACCAGCATCAAGGAATATAAAAGCAGGAGAGTCACAGAGCAAACTTTGTGGCCCCTACACACAGTGCCCAGAGAATCCTCTGTTGTGGAGATGGACCTAGCATGTTATTAGAGACTGAAGCCACTACATACATGACTCCTGTAAGTCATTCTTTTTCTGACTTCCGATTCACCAAGAAACCTTTAAGTAATTTTGATTTTCAAGTTATTACATATAAATTTCTCATTAAAACTAGTGAAGTGGAATCCTGGTTTAATACATACATCCTTTTGGAGCTTGGCTACTACTGTGGTAGAATTTGAGAGAGGTTCAATTATTTGTGTATAGAAAGGCCAGGACTCAGGAATGATTTTGAGAAGGAAAAATGGTTTATTGACGGCCGGCCGGACTCAGGAGCTTTCTGTTTCAATCCCGAGACCGGAACAAGATTTTTGAGTCCCTTTTATACAGAGAGGAAAGGCCAAATGGTCCTTTTGTTTCAGTTCTCAATAGGCTTGAATTAGCATATATATCTTCCACATCTTAGGTAAGCTTTTAACATGGACCTCAGGCATTCTAGATTAGCTTTTAGCATATTTGGTTTACATTTCCCCTGAATACTTAAAGTTTATAGACCTTGCATTGTTAAACTGTTTTCTGGGACTGGAGTCCTTGCCATGGTCACCAAGGGCAGGACTGCAGCCTTTTATCATCCCACACCCACAAGTCACAGATAGTTTAGGTTATCTCTGAAGAGACAAAGAGCCTCCTACCCATAGCCCACATCACTATAACATCGTGGTTACTGGGGACATCTGAGTAAAAGGTATTTCTAAGCTGTAAGTTTGAAGGCCAGCCCAGTACTAGGGCAGATTCATTACTATAACATCATTTTCTGGAAATTTTTCCATGCAGGCAACCAGAATTCCCAAGAAGACTCAGTCCTCTGTCCACAGAGTTTATCACAATTTTCTACTTTGATATTTTCATTCCATGGCATTTTCTCATTTCCAAATCACCATTTTCCTGCTCTAGTCCTGGATGCCCTTTAGTCATAGCTTCCTTATAAAGAATATAAATGGTGGCTGGGCTGTGGGCATTTCCTGGGCTACACTGCTCTAGTCTCCAATTCCACATGCTGTTCCACCTCCCACACAAGTTTAAAAGCAGTAGAGAAAAGAAATGTATCCATCAGAGAGAGGGACTGCTTTGTAGGGATGATCCCAGTTGGGGGGTATGCTAAAATATCAGATTCCACACCTTCACAGAGGTAAAAAACAGGGCATAAGACAAGAGAAAGATAGCAATGTGAGTGAAAAGAGAATGGGCTTAGCAGTCAGACAGATCTGAGTACCAGTATTGCTGTGCTATACAATGAGTGATCTCAAAACATAACTTGACCTTGATTTTTTCATCTTAAAGAAGGAGATATTTATAGGACTGATTATGAGAACCAAATAAGATAATGAATATAATAAGTTCATTTAAAACCTTAAGGTACAATGCCTGCCACTTGAAGGGGTCTCTTCAAAACACCCAGTTTATTCCTTCTCTCAAGAATGCTTGTGTATCCTGAAATATACACAGCTGGCTCCTTTATGCCACTCAGCATTCAGTGTAAATGTCACCTGCTCAGTGGAGTCTTCCATGACCTCCCAAACAGTCCTTATCATCATTGGATATTTCCCTTATTAATCTCTCAAATGGTTTATGTAAGCTTATAGGTGTCTATGCATTATTTCCCATTGCCCCACTTAAGTATAATTTCTATGTAAGCAAGGGGTTCCTGTTTGTCTTGATCTTTCCTAAATTGTCTGTGTACAGTGATTGCAGCATCACAAGTCTTGGTAAATTTCCATTCAAAGCTAGTGACTGATAGACCTTTGGCATTCTCAGAGTTACCATTCAAGATTTCAAGTGTGCTGTGAAGATACTAACAGTCCGTGAACAATGGTGTGATTTGTCATTTCCTTAGGCATCATTTGAATAAAGATATAGGAAAACTATGAGAGCTGTGGAGGGTCCTAAGAGTGGCAAAAGAAATGAAGGTGTGGATGAGAAATGGGTCAAAGAGGAATATTCAGCATTAGCCAAGGGGAGAAATGCCGCCAGGTTAAATGCTTTACCCGCTGTTTTACGCTGCATTGCGTCCCTCCAAAAGGCATGTTCAAGTCCTGATTCCCAACCCTATGAATGTGACCTTATTTGAAAATAGGGCCTTTGAAGATGTTATTTGTTAAGAAGAGAGAAAACTGGATTAAGAAGAGAGAAAAATGGTATTAGGTATAAGGGTGGCCTCTAATTCAATATGACTGGTGTCCTTATAAAGAAAAGAAAAAAAAAAGAAACACCAACTGTTGAGGGGATAACATACAAGGACAGAGGCAGAAAATGCTATGGATTGCCAGCAAACCTCCAGGAGCTGGTAGAGGTGGCTTTAGGATTCTTCCCTATAGCTTCAGTGGAGCATGGCCCTGCTGTCACCCTGACTTTGGACTTCGAGCCACCAGAAATGTGAAAGAATAAATTTCAAGTCATCCAGTTTGTGGTATTTTGTTACAGCAGTACTGGGAAACTAAGCAAAAAATAGAGGCCACAAAAATAAACTGAGGAATTAAAATGTTCCTATTTCTGTTCCCATGTACTCTAAGGAAAAGTCAAAGGAAGACATGAAAGCACACAGCGCAGAGAAAATTCACAGGTTAGATCCTGCGATGTATAAAACACTTAAGGTCTAATGACTTTGTAAGAATTATCCTAGGCCATGAATAATTTGTTAGAACAATCATTTCTTGAAAACAACTATTTGAAGCAATGTGGGAAAGAGGAAATAAAAATATCCTAAAACTTACTTACAACTCTTATCTTTCTTTTGTGTGAAAGTGATGTTGTAGAAGGCTCTTTCTCAGCAATAAAACCCACCACAACTACTGCTAAAGCCAGTGTGAGTTGTACTTCTAAACTAGCATGGCAAACCTTCATCATAATCAAACTTATTTTTCATCCTTTCCTCTCTCTACATTCTTCATATACATTTCACTCAAGCCAAACCAAACTATCACTGTTTCTACTTTCACACGAGATTTTTCTGATTTCACTCACATACTTTCCTCTTGTCTTCTACCATGTTATCTGAACTAAACTACTCCCATCCTTCAAGACCCAATTCCTTCCCTTTCTTAGTTTTCTCAAATGGGCTCCACCAGTTTCTTTCTTGTGACATTCCTTATTTTCTACCCTATACTTAGTCATCAGCATCTCTCTCCTAAAGACTTTGGCCTTTAGAAGGCAGACTCAACTCATCTTTTTAAAAGTCCCCAAGAAATGTAACACAGGAATATACTTCCAATAGGCATTTGATCAATAATTACTGTAAATAACTGTTCACTGACAATAAACTGCCAATGTATAATGGTTTAAATTTTTCAGGTCTTTTTCTCACATAACCCTTTATATTTTCTTCCTTCTTCCCTCCATTTTCATTTTTTAAATGAAAGTTTTGAATATAGTTTAGGAGTGCTTAATTCTAAAAACCTGTGGGAAAGAACCTAAATACAGCTCTACATTTTCATTTCTGCAGGGTCCCCAAACTGAGAACTCCCTGGGTGGCTTTATCTCTGCAAATTAATCTGCTCCACCACTAGTCAATCAAATAATACTTAGAAGATCAAACCAGGGTAAATAACAAACACCACATATAGAACTTATGAGTAGCTGGGTTATTAAATTACATGTTATAACTGTTTTCTCTCTTAGACCAAATATTTTGAAGTCATCCACTAGTTATCTTTCAAAATTCACAGTAGCTATCACTTGCAACATCTCTACATGCAGAGAAAGGAAGTTACCAACTAAGTTTATTTTCTGAGTCTTGAGGAAAAACCCATGACAAGATAAAAAAGCCTTGGAAAATATATGATGCCGAGCACCCAATGGAAGGGTAGTTAATTTGGATTCAAAGCAGGTGGATATTATGTTAAGAAAATGTAACTTAGGAGAAAAATCCTATTAACTGTTGGAACATTTCCCCTCTCCTCCAGGGGAATCAACTCTGCAGAAGCGAATCCCTACAGCTCCATAGATACCATCTACTGGGGATTATCCTTTGTAAGTCTGTTCTGGTTGGGATATAAAGATAGAAATGTTTGTGATCTTTTTAAATATATGAGACCACAGAGGAAGCAGCATGGAATTACAGATCCAAAAACATTTTGTTCAACCTCATTGAAGTTGTACTGATGTGTGCTAATATCCTCTCTACTGGAAATACAACCATAATAATAATAATAATGGGTATAATAATTGCAATAATAGCTGCCTTTCATCAAATGCCTTATTTGCATCAGGCAATATACTTTAACCCTGTACACTTAATTTAATCCTCATAACATCCTTGTGAGTTAGGTAATATTATAAATCCCATTTTATAGACTTTGAACTTCAGTTAGAGAAAATTATAATTAATTTCCCAAGTGGTAGAACTTAGCTCTGAAGCAAGGTAGTCTAACCCCAGTCTACTATCAAAGAATAATTTGCCTTTAGATAATGGTATATAATTGTTTTAAAAATATATAGTTCCACGGTATTTTAGCTATTTTTCAAATTTTATCCATATTCTTCTTTGAGTCAGATTATCCTGAATTCCAATCCCTATATAGCAGTGCTGTGACCTTGGGAAAGTCAACTCTACCCTCTTTAAGTTTTGTTGAACTCAACTGTTAAATACAGATAGTAACAATTAATACCAGGATATTGTAAGGATTTTTAAAATATCATACTTCAAGTATTTAGTATATTGTCTGGGACACAGAAAGGTTTTTAAACAGGGAACCAATATCATTATCAATTGTTTTTGGTATACATTTTAAAATATCTCTGACTACATTGGAAGACATGCAATGAGAGCACACTTCACATTTATTCAGCAAAGAGCTATAAAAATTAATGGTGCTGACACTAAAGAATGAACCAGCTCTGGGAAATTGTAAAATGAGTGATTGCCCAAATGAATAAAGATTTCATGTTCATTGAACTTTGAGATCAATATCCCAGTTTCCTTCTCTATTGGGTTTATATCCTGTATGTATGTGTGTGTGTGTGTCATATATAAAACAAAGTTAATTTACTTTATTCTTCCTTTTAAAAATATTAAAGAACTGGGATTTCCTGAACTTCACCATTTAAGTGTTGTCATTCTTAGTATCTTACCAGCTTGAACTGAAAAAAGATGAATTTTCCTGGGTGTGTTTTAATTGAAAAATGCAATTAAAATCAATACAAAAGAGAAGGTGTAGGATTCAAATGACAAGCATAAGTCTGTGGCCTTGCAGAAAATCCAGCAGATTAGCACCTCCTTTCTGACTCCTTCCCCCACCTTAAATAATAGCTGTAACTATTACATCATGGGAAATAATATTTTGGGATTATTCTCTGTGCTCTTTGAATTTGGGGAAAATGTGACTAGATTTAACAAAGAGAGAGAGGAAAAAAAATATTTCCAAAAGATTTTAGTTTCAGAGAAAAGTAATACCTGAGAGTCAGGGCTCTGAACAGGCAGGCCAACCTCAGGCCACACCACAGCGGCATCCCCACGGCGATGGCAGTGTCCCTGACCTTGGAGGTAGCCTTTGATTATTCAAATAGTGATGGCAACTGCAGAGATGACTGTTTGTTTATATTTTTTAGTTTTAGGTTCCTTTTCTTTAAAATGAAAGTCATAAGGATGACATGAAGTTTGAGAATAAAATATTAGAAAGGAGAGGGTCATTATGGCTTACCCAGTCTGTATGATTCTCAGATTATTCCCTCGGATACTTTCCTACCTCCAAATCATACCTTCAACATCCAACTCGACGTTGAGTTGGATTCTCGGTGTGAAAGTTAAACTTTAATTTGCACATATTTTGAGTAATAACAATGGGAATTTAACAAAATGGCTCTAAATCTAATTACAATTTATGTTCTTAAACTCAAATGTGAACTTGTATATGTGTATATACATCGCATATATATAAATATATATATATAATTAGCGTTACTATTTTCATGATCACATAAAGGGTATTTCAAATGAAAATGGTTAGTAGGCTTGCCACGATCCTTTATCTATAAACTGGTAATTACCACAATCAATTAATTCTGACCCTGCTTTGACCCTTGCTCAAAAACCTGGCAAAGCCTTCCCATAATGATTAGGATAACCAAGATCTTCCAGGACTGGCTCCCATCTCTCTCCAGTCGCACGTTCCAGTGCTCCTTCCAGTCAGAAGCAGCTCTTTCAGTAATTCACCCCAAAAGGCCTTTCGCCTTCTCAGGGCATTCGTGCAACCGGTTCCCTATTCCTGGTATGCCCCTCCCACCACCATTTTAACCTCCTGCCTCCTACTTTGGTCTGGGTTAATTTTCACACAGGGCTCTCTTATCTGGCACCCTCTCCTTTTCCTTACCACCACTTTGATATACATATTGATTTGGGTGACTGCTTACTTGTTCAATGTCCTTCTCCTCCCCTAGGCAGGAAGATGGTGCTCATCTCCCTCACCTGTGGAACCACAGATCCTAGCACAGTGCCCATTTTGGAATGAATAAGTAATAGAATGAATCGATGAATATACCTAGAAGCTTGCCAAAGCTACAATAAAAACATAAATTTTCTTACTGCTCATGCATTCTAAACAACCTTCAATAATTTCATTGCAGAAATAATTGCAGCGAAATAGATAAATGGGTGAGCCTTGTCTCATCATCAAACATCTTATCTGCGAGCCATATGAAAAGAAAGATATGTAGTAGGAGAGGCTACAAAAGCCTTGTTACAACAAAGGAGAAAAGACAGAAAGTATACCTGAGATTCAGTTCGGGTACGGACAAAGTTCATACAAAAATGTAGGCTTGGATTGGTATCTTGGTTGGCTCAGCAGGTACAAACTCTACAGAAAAGTGCACGAAGCAATTGGAAATGGTGCTGTCTCTCCCATTTCCTCAGTTCTGAATGTTTCAAGCAAATCTGCCCCTTTAATGCTTTTCAAATGGCTTAGATATCCAAGCAGGGAGGACAAAATGTTCCCAGGAAAGGAACTCTTTGGAGTTAACTTGGCAATATGGATCCCTTGCCATCAAACCCTTGTCCTGAAATTCTCTGATAACCACCCTTAAGTAGACAGTGTTCTGACCAGAGAATAAGAGCTTTCCAGTGTGGTACCCCAGCAAGCCACTTGAAAGAATAATGGAGAATACTGACTCATGGAGATAATTGAGACATTGGGCACATCTGGCAAATGTCCTTAGAATGAGCAGGAGGCCACATGCCCTGCATTTCTAGAATTTTTGTACATAGTTCTGCGAACAGATTCCAATAGGAAGAATTGTTTTTCCTCGTTTACGGATCATTTGTCATGCACCCACACAACACAACAGAAACTGTTCTTTCCCCAAGTGCATTCATCATTTAAAGGGGAAACAATGCACATATGATTTCTAACTATTTACCAGCAAGTGAGACTCACAACTGACAAAACAAGCAGGAAAAACACCAGTGACTTCAAATTGCTGCTCCCGCCCCCTCCTTCCCTAACCCCTGCCCAGACTGCTAGTGAGTTTTCGTAAGATTTTGGTTCTTCAACTAAGCTCCAGTTGGGTCCAGAATTTTTCAAAAAACCGGAAGTCAGATCCTAATTGTATTATTCCTTCTGCTTCGTAAGTTCACTGCAGAAACTTTGGTGAAAGTCTGCTCAGAATGAGACACAGGGTTAGATAAAGGAAATCAGATGAAAAGATGAGGTCCCTATTCCAAGACCTAATATACTGGGCAGGGAGATGATTTTACATTTAATTTCAAAATAACATATGCAATGATAGAGATATGCCCAGGCTACTCTGAAAGATATTTTTAATTAAAAAATACATTGATTTTTAAAATTTTTTAGGTGGTACCAGGGATTGAACTCAGAATCTCATACATGCCAAGCAGGCACTCAACCACTGAGCTACACTCACTTGCTTCACATGTATGAAGTCCTGAGTTCAATTTCTGGTACCTCCTAAACAAACAATAATAATAATAAATAAAAGAAAGCTGTTACTGATTTCTCTTTTGTAAACATCTGGGTCAAGTGTTAGTCGCCTGTGCTCTGCTGACACCTTCTACTCCACCATATTAGCACCATCACAGTACCCTGAAATGGTCTGTGTGCTTCGCTCTGTCCTCCCCGGAATGCTTGCTCCCTGACAGCCCTGCCTGTCTTCATCTTCCTTGTACTCCCTGCATCTAATCAGGAGTCTGAGAATAAAAAGTGCTTTAAAATATGTGTTGTGTGGACAACTATAATGATCAAAATACTAATCATTGTGGAGTCTTTACTATAGCTTCTCCTGCCACGCATTAACTAATCCTTGTCTATCTTTCCAATTTCATCTAGACCTCTCCTTCTTGCACACTTTGCTCCAGCCATGCTGGGCTCCTTCCTGTTCCTCATTGCCGAGCATGTCCCATCTCAGGGCCTTTGAACATGCTGCTCCTTCTGTTTGCTGTGTTCCTGCCCCACATATCTGCCTGGCAGATCAGTTTGTTGCAAGTCTGCTCAAATATCACCTCATCACTGAAGGTTCCCCTATCCATCTCATCGAAAATAGTCACCCTGCTCTCCTCAAACCTACCTGTCGCTGTTTGATTTATTTTCATAAGATTCATGTTAACTGTTGTCATCATATTTGTTTATGTTTATTTGCTTATTATCTGCCTCCACATACTGGATCACAAACCCCATGATAGTAGCAACTTAGTTTTAAGCACTGCAATATCCCCTGGCCTGCAAAAGTATCTGTCATCTAGTAGTTGCTCAATAAATATTTATTATACTGGTAAATTCATGAGAAATAACCAAAAAACAGATTTCAGAGGGTACTGGCTTTGTTGCCCATATCACTACCATCTCTGACTACTTCAGCAAAACTGTTTATCTGACATGTTTAGGCGATTTTAAAATAATGAAAAGTAAGATAGGAAAAATAGACTGCACTTAGAAAAAAAACCATTTTAGATTAAAAGCATTTTCCCTGGCCTTTTGTCCACAAAAATCCCTATTGTTTTGCTAAACCAATGTTACACCTGCATAAAGTCTAAACATGGAGCAGATTTCCTTCCAGTTCCTGCTTGCTCCAGAGAGTTTCTGTTCCAATTGAACAATTATACCCATATGTCCAATCATGTGGACACAAATACAATATTTTATTGATAGGAAAGTTACAACTGAATTATCCAGAGCTTAACCAAATTTACCAGGATTATAGCTTTTTGGAAGACACCATGCTGCTTTAGTGGGCAATTTATCACCATGTATCAAATGCCTTGCAAAGTGCATTTCTTGTGCCTGAGAGACTGCACTTGAAGGCACATATTTAAAGAACCATCAAGTCATCTATGAAAAAATACATACAAAGCTCTACATGGTAGTGTTGCTTCTCTAAAAACAATATAGAAATAACAGATATATCTGATAGGAGTATTGTGCACATAAATTATACATTTATAACCATGTAATTAAATAGTATACACATATAAAAATGTGGCAATACTCTCATTGACATAGAAACGTGATCCTGATTGACAAGAATATATTTTTGTAAAGTATGTTTATATTACATGTATTTGTAGGTGCATAGAAAAGGAGCCTGAGGAATACTGAAATAATTTTCCTGACTTGGAGGGAATGGTATGGCAGTCCTTTTTCACTCTTTTTTATACATATATATACATATATACATATATATATATATAATGATTTTCATGTTATAATCAGGATTAACTTTTCCAATTAGGAGTTATAATACAATAAAACTGAGGAAGGAGAAAAAATAAAGTATGCCACCCCTTTCTTTATATCATGTATTCTCAATAGGGGCAGTATCTTCCCTCAGGGGAAGAAATTGGCTCTTGGAGAACAAAATAATATTGCTCTTAGTATATATAGCACAATATACATATAGTACATAAAGACATATATATAAAATCAGTGGTATTAAAATTTCATGGGGCAAGGATGATTAAGAAAAAATATCACAGGGCTTCTTATGGAGGTAATAATTTTAAGATGTTGAGAACCCTGTTTAACATTATTCTTATCATGGTCTTTTGTACTTCTTTTTATTTCAATTCAATTTTTCAAATCTTATGTTTGCGCATTATTTTGGAGCTTTTAAAGTTCCTTCCTTTTATTTTGCACATACTTACTCCTCCCTGCTTCTCGTAAGTGCAGGTTTAACCCCAATCAAGGCCACTAAAGAGAAGGGAATGCAAAAACTTTGGAAGAAATTCTGAAAAGAAGTGAAGAAAGAGGTTATGAGAGTCTGAGAGCACTAATAGCAAAGAGATTCAGCCAAGGAAAGAGTTAACTCCAACATCTAATAAGCCACTTCAGGCGTCTGGGCAGCAATCCTTAAAATATTTCTGCTTTTTCTAATTGAGGTCAGACAATGGGAAGCTTTCACTAATACCCAGACATCGCACTTCTTTTTTTTCCCTTTTTTTGGCATTGGTACAATGCTTTCATTTAAGACCTTCCTTAAAAGCATCCTCTCAGTGATAAATGAGCCATGGAGCTGGCAAGCCTTTTCTGTACTGACACTCATATTTCAGAAAGTCAGGATTATGATTAGAGAAGCACAATATCAAAGACAAGGCCCAAATCAGTCCCTAGAGCAAGAGTGGCTGAAATTAGAATTATCACCAGAGTTTCCTCCCAGGAGCAATTAGGAATCCATCAAAAGGACAGAAGGGGGTGATGCTAAAACATAAACAAAGATTTTTTAAAAATACAGCCTTCACCTCCCAATATAATAAAAGCAATATCTCCAGGTTGTCAGAACAGTCTCAAGAGGCGACTCGAACTCCAGTCGCAAAAGCAAAATAGACTGGCTCTTTCCCATAGCACTTCACACCTTCACACACACACACAAAACTCAGCCACAGTTGTACTGAGTTCTAGGTCAGAAGCTGAGTAGTGCCATAGTTCTAAGAAAATATTCTTGTTCTCCTTATCCTTTCCCAGTAACCAGGCTAGTCTCATCAAAACTGTCTCTATTTGATGAGATTTCCCACTATAGGGGAAGTCACATTCATAACTGTAAAGAGAAGATGCAGGACACATAATGTCTCCCCTTCCACACCAAAGGTATCTACGTCCTCTTCCCTGGAATCTGTGAATATGGTTCTTCACATGGAAAAAGGGTCTTTGCAGATGAGATTAAGGTTAAGGACCTTGAGAAGGGGGAGATCCTGGATTACCCAGTTGAGCCCATCCTAATCATGTGAATCCTTAAAAGATGAGTCAGCCAATGAGATTTGGTGGTGGAAGCAGGGTCAGAAAGATGTGACCTGAGGACTTCACATGTTGTTTCTGGCTTCGAAGATGAGGGAGGGGCCCTGAGGCAAGGAGTGAGTGTGGCCTCTATTAGTTAGAAAAATCAAGGACATGAATTCTCCCCTATAGCTTCCCAAAAGGAATTCAGCCCTGCTGACACCTTGGTTTTACCCTGGTGATACCCTTCAGACTTCTGACCTACAGAATTATAAGATCATAAATTTGTCTTGCTATAAGCCACTAAATTTGTGGTCATTTTTATAGCAGCAACCAAAAACTAACATAGAAGGGAAGGGTGGGAATCGCTCATATGCTCACTTTGTTAAGTCTGTTGCTAGCTTTTACTCATAATCCAGAATTCTTTAATGTTGATGCAGAAAAGCCAGCCCCCCCTCCCATCAGATGACCCCCTTAGCAGGTCACACCAAGGGATCAAAATACCTGCTATAGTATAGAGGCAGGCAAGGAACACCAGAGAAGGAAGTCATGTTTCTGAGGACTTTGTTCATTTTTTCCCTGATCTTTTCAGTTAGAAGGAAAACGCATTTGACACCATGCTTCTACCATATTTGCTCAATTGTGGCTTCATTAGAAAAATAAGCTGTTCAGACAATGTGATTCCACCTAATCTAAATACTTGGGCAAACTGTTGACCCTGACAACCTTCGTAGTCTATTCTATTTGTTTTATATTTGTGACAACTTAATTACAATAAATGGATGCCAGGGGAAAGAAAAGAAGTCTTATTGTTTCTTTTGGTATGATGACCCTGATTAGAAATATATATTAGACTAATAACGCATGGATGTTCCCTTTTCAACATTTCATTTTTTACTCAAATATTGAGAAAGACCCTTCCCAACCTCCTAGTGTTAAGGAAGTCACAGATGGCTGTAAAGCAGCTCACATACCACCACCTCCCTCTCTGGGGAAATCACAAACACTCACCAAGTGGCTATCCTCAGGTCTTCTGCTGCCCCCACCTGCTTTTCTATTGTATGCCATTCTACAAACTAGGGAAGATGGCAAGTCTAATGAAAAGGTCCTGCCAAACCTTAAGCCCCGAAACTAGGAACCAAGCACCTCCAAATCAAATATATATATCAGAATAGGAATTCTCAGTGGCCAGGCCCCCTCTCCTAGGTGGATGAAACCCACATTTGAACACTGTAGATTTGCTTTCTCTTCTGGCCAGAAGGGTGGCATGCAAAGCTGTCCTCCATCGACCTTGACCCAGAGCCACCCCGGGGGTCTGGTCACAGTGGGACTTCTTCCCAGGTTCCTGTGGACTCTTTATACTATGTAAATGACAAGGAAATGTGACCTTTTTGGACTCTTTATTCTGTGCAATAAAGGGATCATTTGCTGAAAGTCTCTGTTGTGCCCTGAGCCTGTGTTCCCATGACGCACCTATGCACTGTGTTAGCAACTTGCCCACACCTGTCTTACTCCCCCGCATAGTCATGTTGTCCTGCCTCCATTTCTTACACAGTAGTTATATAAAAAGTAATAAAGCAAAATAGAGTGACTATCCTAAGAGATTTAAAATGAGTTTGGAAATCATTCTAGAGGTTACTCTTTTCAGATCTCAGTCAAATATCAACTGCCAAAGTATGTAAAGCCCAAACAAAAATGTTCCTCAAAACTCTAGCAATGTATCCAAATCAAAAAGGTGGAAGTTAAACTTTTGCTATTTGCAGATGATATGATCCTATATCTAGAAAATCCTGAAAATCTACAACAAAGCTACTATAGATAATAAATAAGTTTAGCACAGTGGCAGATACAAGGTTAATAAGCAAAAGTCAGTCTATACTAGTAATGAACAATTTGAGGAGGTTATTGGAAAAAAAATCCATTTATAGTAGCAAATAAAAGAATCAAATATTTAGGAATAAATTTAACCAAGGTCATAAGGGACCTAATTCAGAAAACTACAAAACATTACTAAAAAAAATCAAAGAAGACATAAAAAGTGGAAAGGCTTTCTGTGTTCATGGATTGGAAGACTAAATACTGTTAAGATGTCAATTTTACCCAAATTGATTTAGAGATTTAATGCAATCCCAATCAAAATTCCAACAACCTACTTTGCAGAAATTGAAAAGTCAATTATGAAATTTGTTTGGAAAGGTAAGAGGCCCCAAACAGCCAAAAATATCTTAAAAAAGAATGAAGTTAGAGGACTCACCTCTTGACTTTAAAGCATATTATTTAGTTACACTGGGAAAAAACAGCATGGTACTGGCATAAAGATATAGAATCAAATTCAGAAATATACCCTCACATCTATGGCCAACTGATTTTTGACAAGACTGCCAAGTCCACTCATCTGCGTCAGAACAGTCTATTCAGCAAATGTGCTGGGAGACCTGGATATCCATAACCAGAAAAAGGAGGATCACTATCTCACACCTTTTATACAAGTTAAATCAAATTGGATCAAAAATCTTAGTATAAAACTAGAACCATAAAACTTCTAGAAGAAAATGTAGGAATAAATCTTGAGGATCTTGTGGTGAGGAGGAGGTTTCTTAAACCTTATACCCAAAGCAAGAGCAATGAAAGAAAAAGTTGATAAATGGGACTTTCCCAAAAGTAAACACTTTTGTGCTTCAAATGACTTTGTCAACAAGGTAAAAATGCAGTCTACTCAATGGGAAAAAATACCTGGTAACTACATATCTGGTAAAGTTTGATTTCCAGGATATATAAAGAAATCATACAACTCAATGATAAAAAAAGACAAGCAACCCAATTAAAAAATGAGCAAAAACCTTGAATAGACATTTTTCCAAAGAGGAAATAGAAATGGCTAAAAAGGACAGGAGATGTTCAACATCACTAGTTATTAATATTAGGGAAATGCAAATCAAAATTACAATGGGATACAAGTTCACACCTTATAGAATGGCCACTATTAAAAAAACAAAAACAAAAACAGAGAACTACAAGTATTGAAAAGGATTATAGAAATGTCCCTTCACTGTTGTGAAGAATGTTGTGGGAATGTAGAATGGTACAGCTCTGTGGAAGACAGTTTGGCAGTTCCTCAGGAAGCTAATTATAGAACTGCCATATGATCCAGCAATCTTGCTACTAGGAATATATTCAGAAGAACTGAAAGCAGAGGCACGAACTGACATTTGTACACCAATGCGCATAGCAGCATTATTCACAATTGCCAAAAGATGGAAGCAACCCAAGTGCCATCAACCAATGAATGGATAAACAAAACGTGGTATATACAAATACGATGGAATTCTATTCAGCTCTAAGAAGAAATGAAATTAGGATGTATATGATAACATGGATGAAACTTGAGGACATTATATTGAGTGAAATAAGCCAAAAACGAAAGGACACATATTGTATGATCTCACTAATATGAACTAAATATGATGAGTGAACTCATGGAACTAAAATCTGGAGAATAGGTTACTAGGAGATAGAATGTGGGTTGAGAGGGGTGTGGCTGATGCTTAATGTCTGTAGAATTTTTAATAAGGTTGATTGTATGTTTGGAAATGGATAGAGATGATGGTAACACTTCATAGTGAGTATAATTAACACTGCTGATTTATAAATGTGATTATGGCTGAAAGGAGTATTCTAGGCTTATAAATGTCAATAGAAAGAAAGCTAGAGTATAAACTTGAAACTGTGTAACATAGTGGATGATTACTGTGGTTAATTGTAATTGGTTAACTCCTATTACAAAGGGTTACGAATATGGAGATACATGGAAAAAATTCAACTAATATAACTCACAGACTACAGTTAACAGTAATATTGTAATACTTTTTTCACCTACGGCAATGATGAAATCCTTATCAATGTTAAGGGTCAATAAAAAAGGGGTTTTAGGGTATGTAGTAGTTTGATATAGTTATGAATTCCAAAAACAGATATTGGATTATGTTTGTAATCTGGTCTATTACTGGGCATGATTGAGTTATGATTAGGGCTTTGATTGGGCCACATCATAAAAGGCATGGCAAAGGACAGAGTTGGAGCTTCTGATGTGAGGGTTTTTGATGTCGGAGTTTGATGCTAAAGCCTTAAGCTGGAGCCCTGGGAAGTAAGCTCACAGGAAAAAGAGAAGCCAGCCCCAGGAAGAGAGGAACCCTGAGCCCAGGAAGAAGCAAGCCCTCAGAAGAAAGGAACCTTGAACCCAGAGAGAAGCAAGACCCTGGAAGGGAGGAACCCAGGAAGCCTGAACCCTCGCAGCCGTCAGCAGCCATCTTGCTCCAACCCATGAAAATAGACTTCGGTGAGGGAAGTAACTTATGCTTTATGACCTAGTTATCTCTAAGCTCCTACCCCAAATAAATACCCTTTATAAAACCAACTAATTTTTGGTATTTTGCATCAGCACCCCTTTGGCTGACTAATACAGGGTATATGGGATTTTTCTTTTTGGAGTATTGCAAACATTTTAAAATTGACTGTGGCGATGACAGCACAACTCTGTGATTATACTGAGAGCCATTGAGTATACACTTCAGATGGATTGTACAGGATATGATATTGTATAACAGTGAACCTGTGGTGGATGATGGATGTAGTTAACAGTACAAACATGAGAAGGCTCTTTCATGAACCATAACAAATATACAACGCTATTACATGGTCTTAATAATAGGGTGATTTATGGAAAATACCCACCTAATGCAAGCTATAGGCTACAGTTAGTAGTGATATTTTTATGTTCTTTCATCAGTTGTAACCAGTGTTCCACACCAACACAAGGTGTTGATGATGAGTGGTATATGGGAATCCTGTATGTTATGCATGGTCTCTTTGTAAACTCACATCTTCTCTAATTAAAAAAAAAAAGCAGCATCAAAAAAGGCAATCTTGATGAGCACCCAGAAGAATCACATGATTCTTGGCTAATTCTGATTATGATTAAATAATTTTTAACATAAAATGCAATTGTGCTTACCAATTTGAGGACTCATTAGATAGAATACATTGCATGCACGTAAATGTAAGGAAAATGTTTAGTGAATGAGGATCTATGCTTTGAATAATAAAGCATGGCATCAGAAGAAACATATCCTAAGGACATCTGAGCACTATGAATCCACCACAAGATAAAGAACTCAGTAAACTATCTAAACTGAAGGACAACTGGAGTACCTCAAAGATCCACCAACCACAAACAATTCATTGAATCTTATTCTTTTTCTTTAAAAACCTTCTCTGGAAGCACCAAGACCTGACACAGTTTGAATTGCTACCTGAATCTGTGATCCCCGAATTGCAATTCTAAGACCCAAAAAAAAACACTTTTGTTGCCTTACAGATTAGTTTGTTATTTCTCAGTTGACATACCACTATCTGAAATCTTATTTCTATTTTTTCTCATTAATCTGTTCTTCACTAAAATGTAAGCTTCATGAAATTAGAGACTTTGCTGATCTTACTCATGCTACATCCCCATTTTGTAAAAGAATGCTTGACATAAAAAGAAGGCATTAAATAATTATTGAAAGGATGGATGGATGCATGGATACAGGAATGGATGAAGGGAGCAGAGAAGAGGCAAGATATTCATTGCCCAAGTGGTAAAGAAGTCTTCAATACAAGGTGAGATTTCATAAATCTTCGATGAATGGGTATTAATTGGACAGATGGAGAGAAGCAAGGATTCCAAGTGACATTCCCCATGAAGATAGTAACACTTAGCAAAACCCAAAGGGGATAATGATGTTGGTGTATAAAGAGCACAGAAATTCAGAAAAGAGAAACAAAATGTTGACTCTGGGGACTAGTATTTCAAAATAGCCTCTCCTTACTTGTCATCTCTGAATATTGTATAACTCCCACTTCAGTGGGTCCTCTATTCTTAGACAGAGCCAGTTGGGATGCAATATTGAACTTCTACCCTGTTTGACTCTGTTTAAAGTAAGCCCGTAGGAGAGGGTGTGATTTGTCATCATATATTCACTCCTTCCATCATCCACACATACCATGGGAAGAACATTCTCTCCCACTTTCATTTTCGCTTAGCTTGGTCATGTGACTTGCTTTGGCCAGACCTAAAGTATTCTACATCTAAGAAGAGGATTTAAGCATGTTTGGTTTGACCTAGCCTCTTTTGCTCTTGCACCCTGTCAAGAGAAGAGTATGCTCCAAGTTCAGCTGCTTCCTAGCCTAGATCCCAGAATGAAAGACATTTGAACCTGACCCAGGGTTTGAAGTTACAAGCCATTGTATTCTTCTGGTTCTTGTTCCTTATTATTACAGTAAAACCTCATTAATGCAGTTAGTCAATGTGAATGCATGCTCCAGGAGAGCTTGGTCATATAATGTGCTAGACATGACTAATAATCCAACAAAATTCTTTTTTTCCTTGCCACAGTGTAGAATTACCCCCGTGGGAAACAGCTAGCCACCCAGAGACTGCATATCCTATTGCACCCAAGTGGGGCCACATGACATTCCTGAACAATGGAATAAGACTGGAAGTGGTATATATCACTTCAGGGTCAAGACAATTAAGAAGCCACCTCTTTTCCCTTTAGCCAACTAGACACTGAGAACTGAGAAACCTAGAGAACAGAAGAGCTATAACACTGAAGTCTGGCTGTTAGAACTATCACACGGAGGAAAGCCACTCCAAACCCAAACACCCACACTGGACTAAATGAACAAGAACAAAATTTAGTTTGAAGCAGCTAGTAGTAGCCTATGCAATATGTTTAACATGTAACAAACTTATAAGTTATATGAATTACATAATCGTTAAAGTGCATGCACAGGACTATTTCAGAATCCCAAAATGGTTATGGACCTCAAAAGGGAATGTTCACCTAAAAAAAGAGACTGGCTTTCCAATATGGTAACAATTTAAATTTAAACAAATATTTAGGTGTTTCAGGCACTGAAGTTCCATCAGTGAAAAGACCACTGCCCTCAGAAAGTTTGCATTCTACTAGAAAAAGAGAGACAATAAACAAAATAAAGTATATGATATGTGAGATGGTAATAAAGTAATAATTTCTCATAGAAAAAAGGAGAGTAGAGAAAATACTGTTGAGGAGAGGGGTGGATTTGCCAGGAGGGTGGGGAAGCACAGATTCCTAGTGTCCTCCTATCAGTCTAAAGGATTTTTGCTGCAGTTATTGTTAGAAAGAGGAAGAGGAGGAGGGCTAGTTCGGCTTAGACTGGTTTTAAGTCACCATGAACAGGATCTCTTCTTCCATAGCCCCAGGGAAGCCTACTGTGTCATCCATTGGACACAAATACCTATTAGTTACACCATGATAACTAGATGATGGAACATATGTCTGAAGGTTCTAGAGACCCCAAAAGGTCAAGTGTGTTATTATTAACCTTAGACTGTCTAAGAGATTTAATACTAGAGGCTCTTTGTCATAGGAACTCTAAAAGACCAGGCCCAGGAAAAAATGTATGCTTTGCCATTAATTCATTCAAATTTTGACTTTATGGTATTCTACCGATAATCTGAGGAAGGGAAGGAAGAGGAAACAAAATAAAAGCCCAACTCAAGGGCAGAAAATATATTTTTAAAGCTTAAGAGACAAAAATGCTTGTGTTTTCTTTTGTTTTGTTTTGCTTTTCTTTCCCACCCTAACCTAAATTTATCTTGGTTGCTAACATTTCCTTCCAAATGGTTGGTCAAAGCATAAATCTTTCTAGAATACAGCTAACATACAATTATTTCTATCTAAAAATCACTCCAAACACATTAACATACTTTGTATGGAAAATAAAGATGAAATATAGTGAAGGAAAACAGGAAAATGTGTTAAGTTTCTCCTATAATATTGCATTTAGGAAGCTGTGATTATTTCACAAACGTAACTCAAAATTCCCCTGTCTGTGTATTAGCTGATACAAGATAAATGTTTTCTGATGACAGTTTATAGCTGTTTCTGAATTGAGGAATTTTTCTATAATACAAGTAGTTTACATTAATGTTGTAGGAAGAAACAAGAAAAAAAAACTTGTACTATTTTAGAATATTTATCGCTTAGCTTGGTTTTATTGCCACTGAAAAATTAAAATTTGGGCACACAGAAAGGATTAGTAACAGAGGCCAACAGACCAGATCATTAGGTGTTAATTAAATGCCTCATTGTTGTTGTTGTTGTTTAACATTTAGGAAACACTTCCTTTATTCCTTTTTAAATCCTGGGTAATAGCTGATGAACTTATTCACCTCATTATAAAAGCAAAAAGGGAAGGCATCTATAATTCTTAATATTATAAACTTTAAAACAAGTCTATGTTCATGAAAATGCAAAGTGCAAAGTATTTGTCCAATCCTTTGAAGTTGATATGATTATGTATTTGTAAGGGAAAGGATGAAGACTTACAAAGTCACCTTCCACTGGGCTGGCTTATTACCTTTCTCCCTCTCATTTCATTCCACTGAAGAGACAGATGGCAAGGGCAGTTACAAGAAACATTGCTACTTTTGAAGATACTTTCTCTTTGCTCCCCTCCCACCCTTGCCTACTCAGCTCTGTAATGCTGGGATCAGAACTACGCAAACCATGTAAATTAGGGCTTGCCCGGTGATCTCTTAATTCTTCTAGAAGAAGGTATTAGAAGGCTGGTGTCCTGAGGGCAAGAGAAGGGACTTGCTCTTCCATTTTGCTGCCTGTTTTCCATCTCAGGGGTGGCATTTGGCTCTGGTTTCCACTTTCTCCCTGCTCATGCCTCAGGGCCACTAGCACCAAGCAGAATGCAGTCTCTCCTCAGACCTCTAGGTCCCAAGTTTCCAGGGCCCTTCCCTTCTCCATGCTTCTTGGGTTTAATAACTGTAACAGTTTGATACAGTTATGAATTCCAAAAATAGATATTGGATTATGTTTGTAAACTGGTCTGTACCTAGACGTGATTAAATTATGATTAGGGCTTTGATTGGGCCACATCAGTAGGAAGTTGAGTCCCTGCCCCTTGGTGTGTCAGGACTCACAGATAAAAGGCATGGTGAAGGACAGAGGTGGAGCTTTTGATCCTAGAGCTTTGATGCTGGAGTTTTGAGCTGAAGCCCCAGGAAGTAAGCACACAGAGGAGTTTGGTGATGAGGAAAGAGAAAAGGCTGTGGGAAAAGAAATAAGCCATTTGCCTGATCATCTACAGCTGGCCTTATGAAAATAGAAGAGGAGCTGAGCCCAGAGAGAAGCAAGCCCTGGGAAGAGAGGAACCCAGGAAGCCTGAACCCTCCCAGACATTGGCAGCCATCTTGCTCCAACATGTGGGAATAGACTTTGGTGAGGGAAGTAACTTATGCTTTATGGCCTGGTAACTGTGGGTTCCTACCCCAAATAAATACCTTTTATAAAAACCAACCAATTTCTGGTATTTTGCATCAGCTCCCCTTTGGCTGACTAATACAATAACCCTGACCTTTTACCTTTGTTCCCTAATGGTGGCAGCTGCTTCCTGTAATAGCTACTTCTGGATAGCTTCTGAGTGGTCTTTTTGCTTCTCCAGTCTGTCAATTTCTATTGAATCCATTCCCTGCATTATATTTTCAGTGTTTAAGTATCAAGTGTCATTTCTAGATTCATGGTTTATACTAATACATGAAGGAAGAAGGAAAATGTGGAAATGTGAGGTAAATTTGGACAACCTTCCATTAAATAGGGCAAATGAGGCAAAATTGTATGCAAAATGAATAAAGTAAAGAAGCAACAAATGCCTATATGTAAAAGAAAAACTACTTTATAACCTCTTCAACCATAAAATAAATTTGTTGAGGCCAAGGACATTTAATACCTTTTCAACTTCCAAATGCTTAACATTGGTTGAACATAGTAAACATTTAAAATTTTTGTGGTAATTGATTAATTCTGAAAGAACAACAAAAGAAAAAGGACAGATATTATGTACAATACACATGATACATTCCTGCTGTACACCTACTCTCAAAAAAAGTTAGAAATTTGCAAATGAACTCTGCAATCTACCTGTTTCCCATGTGCCACTGACAGTGGTAGTAGACTATCACACAAAATCACAAAAATGCAATGTTGATGCTACAATGTATAATGAATACGAATACAACTTATACAAGCATCAGTACTGGCCAAAGCCATTATTATGCTTTTCTAATTCTCATAATGACAGCCTTACTTTTTCTATTTCTCCCAATCAACAATGAACTGATGACATTGTTTGAGATATATATATAGTTAATTTCATGTCCCCTAATGTACCTCACCTCCCAGGATGTCTGCCTTTGGTAGGTTTTCCCACACTGCCTCTGCCTTTGGTCATGTGGCATTTTTTGGCCAATGAGACATTATCAAACATAACGCGAGCTGAGTCTTGAATATTGGGTGTGTCCTCTTGGAAATGCTCACTCTTAGAAGTCTGTTGCCATGCTGTAAAGACTGACCCCTGAATCACAAGATGTGTGTGATAAGAGACTCTGGAAGTTGAAAGACCATCTTCCAGCCAACCAAGCTCTCAGCTGAATGCAATCAGCAATAGAACTGTCCATGATGGTTTTAAATCCCATCACTAATAGTCTTGCCATGATTTTTCCCCTTTTTCTATCTCCTCTTTCACCTTCATCAGCCTTTCCTTCTCTTCTGGATCTTTCCATCAGCATCCAGATATGTTCTCATTACTCCCATAGAACACATACAGCCCCCCCTCATGGCACACCTCCTTCCATCTCTCTCTCCATTTCCATGCTTCTTTCCATAGCCAACCTTCTCAAAAAGTTAGGTTAGCCCTGTTTCCACTCCTTCACAATCTATTTTCTCTTCAACACCCCTTAAATTTGTGTTTCCACCACTCCTCAAAATATTTTCGTCATGATCAGCAATGACCTCTATGTTTCCAAATGTTATAGACAAATTTCTGCCCTGAATCTAATTAAGGTCTTTATGATTTGTCACCATCAATCAGTGTTTCTTAATACCATCTTTTTTCTCGGCTTCTAAAATACCATTTGTTTTCCTCCTAACTTCCTGGTTACTTTTTCTTAGTTTCCTTTGTTTTTGCCTCTTCCTCTTATACCTGCCTGTATCTGAGTGACACATGGTTTGTTTCCTGACCCTCCATTCTTTTTCTAAATTCTCTCATCAGGTGAATTCATCTAATTCCATAACTAAATGTCATCTATATTCTAATGAAAACAAAATCTGTATTTCTGCCCCAATCTTCCAGAGAACAATGTCTAACGACCTACTTTCAATGTCCACTTAAATAGCCAACAAGCACCTTAAGCACATCAATCTGAAACCCACAAGTTTCCTAATCTTTTCAATCTTAGTAATGACTCCATCATAGATCCATTTGCTCAAGCTAGAATCCCAAATTTTATGCTAGCTTCTTTTGCTTGTTCTTTCAATGAGCAGTTAATTATTGGATATTTACTAGCACCAAAATCTACAGCAGATTAATGTAATTCTTGTCTTATAGTAGGTCATTGCTTAGAATTGAAAACAGAAATGCAAATAAGTAATTGCAATACCACTCAAAAAGTTCTATAACGAAGACAAAAATAAATCATGTCTATAAGCAAGTTGATTGTATTTGAGTATCATTCTAAGAAATGGAGAAAGCTATTTCAAACAGCTGAGTTCTGAGAAATTCGCTCTCACTATAGGAATCATTCAGTACCTCTTCTAGCTTATTACTTGAAGTAACCAAACACTTTACCTCAAAATTATCCTTTAGGATAAAGCATTCTCAGGTTTAATTAGGAAAAGTATATTTCCTAATGCAGAAACTTTTCTTGTCAAGTTATGGATTCTATTTTTTAAAATTATTTTTAAAGCACTTTTAAAGCTTTATTGTAAGCATCACAGTTCTAAATTTGCATCAATTTAATACTTTTCTGTTCATTTTGAGGAACATAATTCTTGCACAATTTCCTTCAATCTTAATAACCAACTTGTTTTATGTTTTTTAATGCCCATGTGAGTCCACCTCTTGCCTAACGCCCTTTCTCTCCCCGACTGGTTTCCTTTGTAATCTAATCTACCCAAGATCAAGGCCCAGGTCCAGGAGAATCATCTTTCCTAGGAGCTGGCTACAATCAGTGAGTGGCAGGCAGTGCAGCCTGTCATTGGACTTCCTAAGATTCTTCAAGTTAATTTTGTGCTCAGTTTCTACCAAATATGGTTCTAAAACCAATTTTACCTCTTTGTCCATTCCTGTTTTGCTCCCATCTAGAGTAATTTTAGAGTTGGAGGAATTGGAGGATTTTTGGGTGAAATCAACTGTGTAGAGTTGGAGGAAACTTGACATGCTCATGGGACCTCAAAAACTCTGGAGACACATGAGCATTATGTAATTGGACAGTGGGTTGGATTGCTTAATATGCAGATATTTTTTTTTTTAGCTCTTACATTCAATGACAACTTGACTATTAAGAAAAGTATATGCATATTTCACAGGACTGTTTCACTCAGGAATTCCTAGAAGATTAAAGATCATAAAGAGTGTGACCTGTTTAGTGTAAGGATCTCTGGAAATGCAAGAGCTAGAGGAAAATAACTGTGCTTTATATTAAAAAAAAAAAAAGATTAATGAAATGTAGCTTTTATTGTGCCTGCACAGGTGGGAGAATGCCTTAAATAAAAATGAGCATTGCAAAGAATATTTCTTCTCCATTCAATTAATATTTCAGTGGAGTGAGTAATTACTGGTAACTGATCTAAATTAGTAGATAAGGGTGACAAATAGTTTGTTAGAATTATCTCAAGTAAATAAAGTATCTCTAATTAATAGAAATTTAACACTGATCTCTGAAACTTTACTTTCAAATATCCATCTCGATATGTTTTTTCAACATAGCATGCTTCAGTCAATGTACCAGAGATGTAAAGAAGAGTAAGAGACTTCAGCATTCACAGCTTAAAGGAGAAGATCATTGTACAAACAACTAATTGCCACACCAAGGGTGATGATATGCTAAAGAAGGCAACACACAGAAAAGAGTGCTTAACTCCAGAAATGTGAAATAGAGCATTTCTAGGTAAGGCTTTACCCAAACTGGTATTGGGGCAAGAATGTGAAGGATGAGAGGAATGTTTAATAAAACAAGGGACAGGAGCAAATAGGCCAGCATCCCAGATGCAGTAACAACATGGGGCAGGAGTGGGGTGCAGTTGCAGGGCAGGAGGGAACAAGACAGGGTCAAAATCCTGCTCCACACTAGGTAACAGTATGGTGGCGTGAGCTGCAGGAGGAAGGCTGAGCAGGTCCACAAGAGGCCAGACTGGGGAGGTATTGGCAGCTCCTCTACAGGGTGGTCTTTATCTCAGGCAAATTCTGTATCAGATTTGTGTTTTGAAAATATGAAAGTTAAATAAAACTTTTTGCATTTATTTATTTGCTAAAATAGCTCTAGCTGTAATGTTTATAATGCAAACATCTCTAGATCTTTACTGAAATTCATCCCTGGCTTGCAACCTTGCAGATTGCAAGAAAAAATGCAAAAGTAATCAACAGCAAACATTTAATGAGTGTTAACCTATATAGAATGTTGTGTGTGTGTGTGTGCACACCCATGTATGTATGTATAGCTCAAATATCAGGATGAAGTTTTTCCCACCTCCTCTGCTTAAAATTGCAACTTACTTCAGGCTCCTAGATCTCTTTATCTTGCCCTGGATATTTCTTACTTCCATAACATTTATAACATTCAGCATACGAATCACTTTATGGATTATTATATTTATCATTTATCAAACACTCCTGTTAATTCCTTTAAGATAAAGATCTTTTTGTTTTGCTCATGAATGTATCTCAAACTCCTAGTTCAGAGCCTGACACCTAGCAAGCATTTAATAAGTATCTATTGCATGATTAATCAAACTTATCACAAGCAGCTGCCTCTCTGAAGAATGAATGTATCAGCCCAAAATGGTGGAGTTTGACTAGTTTTCAGTGGCTACAGTCTGCATTTCCATATACTATGGGAAGTGAAGGAGGTGCTAACTCTTTTACTTGACCTAGACTCTAAATTACCAAAGTCTCCTATTAATATTGTGTGATAAGGTAAGACTATACATATATCTTAAGACACAAGCTTTTCCTCTACAACTCATAAGAATGTTGTCTCAATATCTTCAATTCATTTAGCTATATTAACCAAATCATCCACTTCCTGCTCAGTTGTTTTTTTGAATATAGCAATAAAATGCATATTTAATTTACTTGTATTCACTGTTAAATGGGTTTGTACATGTTGCTAAAACAAAGATTTCCACAGACACTGAGATCTAAATTTTGGTTAAGAACATAAGAGAACATGCCAACTAAGGAAAAACTCTGGCTTCTTTAATCTACTAGCTAGAATATATATTTCTTTTGCTTTTTCAAAGCTTTTACCTCATGTAAATAATCACAGTCAAATTACCCATGGAAAGAAATGAAATAGAAATATAAAAAACACACAAAGTTATGTTTAATCTCTCTCTTGATGATTTAACATATGGAATCTGGGTCTATTTATTGCATGCACTTATCTCAGATTTGAATTTCATCTCCCTGTAGACTTAGCTTTCTTTTAAAGATAACCCAGTCCTTCATATCTTATCGAGACTATATGGTATAAAATAAACATCTGAAGTCCCCAAATAAAGATTACATATGGAGATTGGAACATTGGTTATTTTGGAAGTACAAGGACACAACTCACATTTTTGGAAAGATAAGAGCATTCTCATTTGGTGGCGATATACATTTGCATTTTAAACATTTTCATAAAAATATTTCTAAAATATATTGCATACCCACTTTCAGCAGCTTAAGTCATTTCCTCTGAGAAGCCTATCCCTGACTCCTCTAGATTGGGGTAGGTGTCCTTGATACGTACTCCCAATGCAACCTAAACTTCCCTTACCAACACACTGATCCCACTTCATAGTTACTACTAATTTAATTGCAAGTGACCCTCAATGGTTGTTAACCATCAAGGGATTGCATATATCTCACCAGTTCATTGCTCTGTCTCCATTACCTAGCATAGTACCTGGCATATGGTAGATAATAAATATTTATTGATTAATGATATCCACAGAGGCACTACCACAAACACTGAAAGCTTTCCTAGGTTGATTGTAATCAAGACCTTTTGAAGGGGTGCTGTTCTTTGAACTGATTGATTTAATAGTAAATGTCTAACTTCTTTAAGTTTTATGTCTTTTCCATTAGTATCAGGTGGCATTCCTTGTTGTCCCTTCTCCCATGCTATGGGGTTAGAGACCTGAAAAAAAAATTGCACTCAGTTTAAAAAATAAAAAGCTATGATTGACAGGAAAATTCATGAGCCTTAGTGCAGAGGGAAGGAGTTGGGCTTCCCTTAACCATTTTTCCTTTTTTATTTTTAGTTTTGAGCTGTTCTGGCTAGATGAAGTTGTTGAACAGCAGAGATTTCGAAAGGGTGATATGTTCCCATTTTCCACTCCATGTAATCAACTTAATTTAATACATATTAATTTTAAAGAAAGAGCTTGTCTTTACATCACTGCCCTCCTACTTAACAGGAAAAATTATAGAAAGAAATTCATATACAGAAAGAATCTCTCAGTAGAGACATATGGCCATAAAATCAAAACACTCTGCACTCAGAGTACGCATCACTGAGGTCAATTAAAGTCAAGATTTATGCGAATAGGCAGTCACTCTGCATTAAATGATGACTTTACACACTTTTCTCAAAGGTAGGGTGAAGAAATGCTCAGAACCTGGATGCCTATAGAATGAAAAATCAGAATTATACTGTAAGAATATACCTCGCCTCTGAGAATACGACACAGAGATGGCAAAAGGAAACCATGAAATATATAAGCATAAGAAAGATTTAAACCAACTTCCAAAAGTATTTAAGAAAAAGAAGTTCCAAATCTCTTTTTCACTTTAACTTATAAACTTTTTATCTAAATGGCACATGCTGAACATTGTTTGATTATAACAGGAGTATAAACTAAAATGTACACAATGCTAATCTTGCATTGCAGCCTGTCAACAGTATCCTTTGCTAACACCCATAATTAATTTGTGAACCTACCAAGATTTTGAAATGCAAAACTATGGAAAAAATCAATTATAAGGACACACCTAAGAGCAAGCAGAACAATCTCAACTTTCAAATCATTCTGAATCATTATTGCATTGTAACAAAGCATGAACTGAAACACTAGATGAAAGGACAATACATTTGCTCTCTGACGGTCATGAATCATGTGCTTTTCAAATGCCCAAATTTCTTTCTGAATCTACATTAAGCAAATTTGAAAGTGCATTAACACTTTTCATAGGAATTAATTCCCTAGAAGAGCAATTTATAAAATAACTCATAGTTATTCAGGAGTCTCTCACTCAGCATTACCTAATAAGCTTTACACTGTATTAGGCACTGAAGGGAAAAGATAAAAGGAAAAAGTCCATGTCTTTGAGGAATGTTTAGACTTATTAGAGTACAAAAAGGTAAAAAAAAAACTAATTAGAATAGAATATAAAAACAGAGTGGAATTATAAACAAAGTAGTGTCAAGTCACAGAAAAAATATGCTTAAATAAATTATGGTGGAGAAGGTAACAGGTGATCTGGGACCTTGAAGGATGAGTGGAAATTTGCCATAGTGGCTGATTTGGATAAGACATTACAGAAAGAGAACGATACACATGCAAAGGCACAGAGGCAGGAGCAAGTGTGATTTGTTAAGAGAAAAGTGTAGTTCAGGGCTACTGGGAAACACAACATATGGCTTTGCAGGCAGGCAGGGATCAGATGATGGAGGTCATGCGAAAGAGTTGCACTTTTATCAGGTAAATGGTGAGTGTGACATGATTGGATAAAATAATGAGCTAAATAGTGATAAGATTGGATATCATGTATGATCCTCTCTGGAAGTAGTAAGGAAGATGGACTAGAGACAGTGAGGCCACAGGAAAGATAACCAGTTAGGTAGCCATATCAATTATCCAGGTGAGAAGTAATGACTATCTGAACTAGGAGAGTAAAGATGAAAAATGGATGGAGAGTTTCAACCTTAAGGATAGAAAGACCAGAATTAGCCAAATTTGATAAGTGATTAGATGTCAGGAACAAGGTAAGAAGAATACTCCTTTGAGACACTCGCACTTCTAACTTGAATATCATGATAGGAAATAGAAGAAATGATTAGCTCATTATGGATATGTTGTGTTTCAAAACTGTGATACCTAGTGATATACATGGGTCAAGATATTCAGTCAGAAATTTGGAAAATACGTAGAATTTATTTATTCAGCAAGTATTAAAATGAGAAGATAAGAGTCACAGGCAGAGACATATTCATCTGAGGGTCAGGCAGAAGAAAAAATACCCTGAAAGGAGACTTAGAGAAGAGTCAGAGGAAGAAAACCAGTAGAGAAACATGCATGGAAACATAGGAGCTGGGGCTACAGAAATATGGGAAATGTCAATAGTCTAAAATGCAAGCAGAGGATATAAAGAGAAGGATGCCATTTAGAGGGGAACCAAGAGGTCACTGATGATCTTGGTGAAATTAGATACAGTGGCATGGTGAGGGAAGAGTCAGATAGCAATAACACTATTGGGTTAATGCCCAAGGAAAATGCTGATGTAAGAATAGTATATTTCCTTCTAAGGATGGTGGTCTCAGTTATCTTCAAGAACTAGAGGCTAGATTAAAGTCTTTAAAGAAAGTGGAGAGGCAATGGCTTTGTGAAGAAGAGATGTGAAAGAAGTAGAAGTCATTTAAGGGAGACAGGCTGAAAACATTTTTCTTCCATTTTCCTTGCAAAATATTTATAATAGTAATTAATAATTTTGCAATTTACTACATTGATACCTAATGCTTTAGTATGAAAATGCAAAGGAGATAAATCTCTATTCAAGTTGAAGTCAGTCAAAAACAGATACCATGGGGAAAATTTCAATAGCAGATCATTTAGTATTTTGCCCCAATGTCTACTTTATTCAAGAACATGAACATTCTGGTACCCATCTACTCATTTTTGGAAACTGACACTGTTGTGACAATTAAGAAGACTCTTATGCAATTTGGGAAAATATAGTTTCATATATACCTGTCATCAAAATGCTACTGAGCAAGCAGGCAGGAGACAGAAAGTTACATAGTATGAATTACCATAAGTCCTTACAATCTCAGGAGTGTGGAGAAAGTCACACACCCAAACAATGGGAAGCAACTTCACCATATCAAGGGAGCTATGTATTTTCTGGCTCCCATCCTTGGGTTAGTAAGAGAATCCACTGACCAGGAAGATCAGTGATGAAATCAAAGAAACTGATAAATATGCACACTACAATTTTAATATTTGCACCATTTTGATGATAATTAATATTTTACATGGATCTTTATGTTTCAGAGGTTCTTTGGCCAAGGATTTGCTAGGCTGTGCAGAGTATTTTGTCACATCTTCAGGAGGGGCAGACGCCATAGAAGTATGATTATCTCTCAATTCAAAAAACTAACCCAGGTTCTTTACAGCAGAAATGACGTCCGTTTAAGGAAAAATGGAAAGTTAAAGAAAGAAATGGGGAAGGAGAGTTACAGTTTGTCCTACTTATTTAGCAATTATTGAGATATTTTCTTGTGATATTTGTATTATTGTATCGAACTGTTTTTTTCTCTTGTGTTTCTAATTAATGTTCCACAGGTTTACTGCTGAAATATCCAAGCAGAGGGGTGAACAGTTTCTAGGAACGAAATACAGACCTATTCCCCTTTGTGCCACCCTCATAGGCAGAGTTCTAAACTGGCCTGCAAGAATCCTGCCCTCTGGTGTCCACACTCTATTTAATCTCCTCACCTTGAACACAGGCAAGACTGAGAATTTGATAGGATTTCATTCATGTGAATAAGTTATGTTATATGTAAAAGAGGAAGGGACTTTGCAGTTATAACTGAAGCCCCTAATCTGTTGGCTCTGAGTTCATCCAAAAGGAAATTATCTTGAGTAGATCTGATTTATGCAGGTGAGCCTTTTAAAAGAGGACCTTGGTCATCCTTGAAGGAAAAGAATCAAAGTGAGAGAGACTCTACTGCTGGCCTTGAAGAAGCAAGCCACTGTTATTCCTGTGACTGCAGGAAAATGAATTCTGGTAACAACCATGTGAGCCTAGAAGACCCTGGGCTCAGAGGAAACTCAAGTTCTGACTGGCATCTCTACTGCAGCCTTGTAAAACACTGGAAAGTCTCCTAACCTGCAGAACCATTCATGGTGAGATGATACACATTTGCCATTAAATGTGTGATAATTTGTTAGGCAGCAGTAGAACATTAATACACATACACACCCTCAAACTCAATGCACTCATCACAACAGACACTTGGAAACTATGGACTTATTGGCCTCACATGGAAGAATTTATCCACAACCATATAGAAAAAAAGTCCCCTTAAGCATCTACAACACTAAGACAAATTAGGCCAATGCCAGACTTCATAGAAGGATTTTGGGTGCGCCCATTAAAGAGGCGTGGTAGTTCTTTGGACTAGAATCAACAACCTTGGAAAGAACTGAGAGGAAAGAAGTTTTTTTTATGATTATTTGACTTGGAGACTGTTTCATTCATGGGCCTCAGGACACACTTAGAAAAAGTTCACACATGGTAGATATACAAATCTATCTCCATCTGATTAACGCCTGGCTTGACAGATGGGCTTTACACTAGGAAGCCTAGCAGCTTCTGATTCTGTTAACCTGGAAAGAGAAATCCATAAATGTGGGACTTTGATGACAACCTCCTACATACCATCTGTTATGGGTGGAGACATGTCACCCAAAATGACATGTTCAATACTAAACCCAGGTCCCTGTGAGTGTGACCTTATTTGGAAATAGGGACTTTAAAACATGAGTTGTTAAGATGAGGCCAGACTGGACTAGAGTGGGCCCTAAGCCAATATGACGGATGTCCTGAAAAGAAGAGAAAATCTGGACACAGATACAGGCGCCAGGGAGAAGACCATGTGAGGATGGAGGAGGCAGAAATGTGCACTTCTCGGGAGCACATTGTGGAGTACAAGTGCCACTCAAATGAAAAGAGGCACACGCAGTCAAGTTGCAGTCATCAGGACAAGTCCAGCAAAAAAGTCATTGGAAAAGCCAAAGACATTGCTGAGCCTTTGAAGGAACATAAAATATTGGTAAGAACCCCCTTCCCCTTAGGAAAAGAGCCAAAATCTGCTTTGAAGCATATTCAGAAAAAGTTAAGCAGACACTCAAGAGGCCCAATGTGTCAGTATTGCCAGAGGTTCCATCATCTCATTTATTTTCAAGGGCTGGCCAGAGAAGCTTGAGAAGCCACTGTCACTGCCTTTACCACCTGCCATTATCTGAGAAATCAGCATTTCTCATTATTTGAGAAAGGGAGGAAAGCAAGGTTACTGGGCACCTGCTTTTTGCCACACTCTAAGCTAGGTACTTTGTTTATGTATTTTCTCTTTTTCTGTGTAAATTTGTATGATGGGTTAGTTTTCGATTTCAGCCTAACAAGTTCCCACAAATTTAGTATCTTATCTTCCAAATTCGTTTCTACTTTGGTGCAAGATTCAATTTCTTACAGCTATAGGACTCAATCCTTACCTCAAGGACTGAGCCCTTGTGGCTCTCCACTAGGGGCCCCTCTCTGCCCTTAGAGGCTGCCCACTTTCCTTGCCATGTGGTGCCCTCCATCTTTAAGCCAAGCCAACATCATGTCAGACCTAAGGATTACACAGAGCACAGGGACGAGGGAATCTTGGGGACCATCTTAGAATTCTGCCAACCATAAGGAAAACATTGCTATTTCAATTTTACGGATAAGGAAATTGAGGTCAAGAGGGAGAGGAAGAGGACTTAACATGAGCAATGCAAATGATATCAAACAAGGTCTGTCTGCCCTGATAGTCTATGTTTTGACTATATTGTGCTGAGTTGTAAAAGGAATAGTAATAAACAAATTTTTATGAGTACCTTAAAAGGATCAGGGACCTGAAAAATCAAAATTAATTGAGTGGATGACCTTGAAAGGTGCTGATTTAGGTTCTAAAACTAGGGGTCTGACCTGGGAAACTTGTAAGGTTTTCAACATAATAAGCATGCTGAATTTGATTCCCCTCTCACTCCTTGAATGTCCACCAGTAGCTTTTGAAGCTTACATTAGTAGAAAATCAAAATCAGACATCTTTAACTTCTCACATTTTCTAACATCTCATGCCCAAACAGCAAAAGAGCAACAAAATATTCATTGCAGGAGAAAACTGCATTATTAAAAGGTGTTAAACTATTTCTTCAGTAGCCAAACAGCTAATTACATGGAAGAAACATATGCTGTATTTTCTGTTTCCTAGAAATGATTCCTTTAAGTCAATGTGTGCTCTGTGACATGGATAAAGTAAAACAGGCTGCATGGGAGAGCAGGAAGTGAAATTGGTTGGAGCCCAATGAGGGGAAGCATCATTTCTGTACTATTCATACAGGATTCCCAGTACCAAGCGTAACATGGTAGACACTCAAATTATTTGCTCAATAAATGGAGGCATAAAAAGCAATGTTGTTGAAGGCTTTAAATTCCTTTTTGTAAACATTTAAAAGGCAAATAGAATGATTTGATTTATTGTTTTTAAAGGCAGTGACCTTATAATGAACTTAGCCTGCACTTGGTTCTGGCTCACACATTTCAAATTTTGAGGTTGATCATGATTTCAAATATTTGAGCAGGGACTCCAATTCTTGGTTCAGAAGATATGACTATATTAGGCATCTCTAGAAGATATAACCAGAAACCAAGAGAACTACCCAAATTCAAATGTATTTCCTCAGGTAGTAATAAAATGATATCATTTAAGGATTCAAAATGACTTGACAGAAGAATTCCTAATGGATGTTAAGAATACTAAGATGTTTTTAAAAGGACTATCAAGTTTAGAGGTATTTGAAGTTTAATAAAACATTTTTCTGATTATATTAATGTTATATTCATGGCATAATATTATTAAAGGACTCTTATAACTGGGGAATATTTCCCTGTTATTTGGGTCACTCTGTATATAATATTATTAAGCCTCTGACAGGTTGTGTATGGGTGCCAATGGCCTTTTATTCCTCTCCTATTAGTTTAATAAATATGCTGCATTAAGTCAAAAATTCTTGTTATTCAGGCAAACAGGAAGAGAATATGACATTTTGACAAATTTGTCAAGAATGGGGTCTTAAAATATGTAAAAAGTAAGAGGTGGTAACTACATATTTAAGATTCTATTAACTTTCACTTGTAGAGCAATTTCTTCTTACCAAGTGCTGTCCCTGGCACTAGCCCACTGGGTAGTCTTAAGGTTCTGAGCAGGGTAGAGTACCATCAATAATTACCCATTTTACAGGTACATTAGATCACTTGCCCAAAGTTAATGTTTGCCTGTTGATTTTTTTTAGTTTTGCTTTGAATTCTAAATACAGTCTCTTTTTGTTTTTTAATTAGAGAAGTTGTGGGCCCACAGAACAATCATGCATTAAATACCAGATTCTCATATACCATCCTACTACCAACACTTTCATTAGTGTGTCACACCCATCACAACCCATGAAAGCATACATTTATAATTGCAAAGTACAGTCTCTTTTGCCTGCACCCTACTGATCTCTAATGATGCCATCAGGGAAAAATGGGGTATATGTTTTCCCCAAAGAATGAGAATGACCAACAAGACATTACAAAGTTCCTGTTTTCTCTGGATCATATAGGAGCCCCAGCTTGACAGCCCTCTCATTCTTTCTGGTTAACTTCCTTTATTTTATTTAATCTTTCCTCAAAATAAGCAGCTACACACTAAGGCAAAAGAAAAGGGCAATTAAAATATTTATAATATATGTATTGCCAGTTTATGTTTTCCACTATATAAATGTTTCCTTCAAAGGTGTTACTATTGTAGAAGATCCTAAATTAGAAGTGTAAATGTATAATTTTTAATGTGCTAGAAATACAATTTTTAAAAGCTACATTGTACTTTTCTTGGTGTGATTTTGTGTTTGTTTTCATCATTAAGCTATATTTTTCCTATTCTGAGAAGCATTTTGCTCCAAGTCCACTTTTTTTTTTTTTACTTTTATCCACAGGGAGGTCGTAATCCACTTAAATAGAAACTGGTTACCATGGAAATCATTCTAATGCCATTGAATCAATATTTTCATTTTACTGACATTTAACATGGAAAGAAAAGAGAGACCAAGATTTGTAAAAGTCACTTTCTATGACTATCATAATATATATAGTTACCATAATTAAAATTTGATAGCTATATATATTATAAAGACAACATATGTTCTATAATGAACACCAGTTAATTCATGAATATGAAGAACTGAATATTCATAAAAGAATGCATTGGGACTCAAGCGTTTTATTCCCCATCTCTGAACTGAGCCCTGATTATAATTTGCTGTTGCTGTGGTCCTAACTCAGTAGAATGGATTTGAGCGTGCTTAGTTTTCTGGTTGCCTGTTTATTAAGTGCTCTGAAGAGGAAGTGGAATTGTCATGGAGAACTGCCCTTCTATAAAATCTCCATTTCTCTACAGGATCCTCTGACCATCCTCACAGCTGAACACTAGTCAATTGGTCCTAACGGCTCCTTTTTAAGAAGTGTTGTTGGAGTTGGACCTTGTGTTTAAGAAACCTCACTGCTTATTCAAGTTGTTTTCCAAGACTTTGCCGCTGTAATTAAGACACTTTCTCCTCTCCTGACCTCAGAAGAAATAAAAATCATATAGGTGGGAAGCAAATTTGGCTCAAGAAGTTGGGTGTCTGCTTACCACATGGGAGGTCCCAGGTTCAGCTCCCAGTGCCTCTAAAGAAGACAAGCAAGACGCCGAGCTGATGCAACAAGATGACTCAACGAGATGACTCAACAAAAAGACACTCAGAGGAAACACAATGAGAGACACACCAAGCAGGGAGTGGAGGTGGCTCAAGTCATTGGGCACCTCCCTCCCACATGGGCAGTCCCAGGTTTGTTTCCCGGTGCTGCCTAAAAATAAGATGAGCACACAAGAAACAAATGCAGAGAGCAGGGAGTGAGCACAAACAACAGAGGGGGTGGGGGGCAGCAGGGGAATAAATATATTAAATAAGTCTTTAAAAAAAACCATATAGTGGCTGTCTTCTATTTAAATACTAGCCAATTGGAATCCCAGATCCCTGGATGGTGAAGGCATCTGAGAGAATTTTTCCCTTAGTTATTTAAAGCATCCCAAAAGGCAATCGGTTGTTTTTAAGACAATTGAATCACCAAGCAAAATTTCTTCTCTGGCTCAATAATCATAATTTTCCCTATAATTTCACTATAAATACTCCAGCTCCTCCTCCTCTAAGAGGATCCTTTCTGAGGTATATATTTTACACTGCTTCCAGGAATCTTGCCAAAAGAATTACACTGCTGGAAAAACCCATTCTTCACTGGCTGCTTTTCTTCTCTGCCTCATTTCTCCCCTCCCCCTCTCAGTGGTTCTCTTATTCCCCTTTCTTCTTGAATCTTTCCAGCTTGCATTCATGCCCTCGTAATTCAGAGGACATTGTCTGAAACCAATACGTTCTTTCGCAAAGAATCTAATAGTTGATTTTCGTAGTTTCCTGGCAGTAGAAGTAGGAGAGGGGTGACTTGTAGAAATAAGGTCATAGACAATAAAGTGCAGTGAAAGGTGCTATGTATCAATTCCTTAGGAAGTTTAATAACAACAGTTAAAAATTATAAAAAGCAGGTCGTTAGGGGCCTTTGGTGTATTAATATAATAAATAAACCAAACACCTGAATAGTTGCTGTAAGCATCAATATGTTACAATATAAATGGCATACTCATGACCCTGAATCATGAGACAGAGTATAACATTCCTAATATATTCTAAGAAAGCAGAGGCATAAAGAGAGTAATACAAAGATACTGGCCTATTTACTACATACTTAGATATCTACACATGCAAATATTCATTACAGAACTATCCATTATAGCAAAACAAATTAGAAAGAAATAAAATATTCATCAAGGAGATAATGGTTAAATAAATTAAATGATGTACACTTCTCCCCTTACAAATGGTGTTTCTTGACAAATTTTGAAAGCCATGCAAAATAATGACAATAGAATAAAAATAGAAAAAACACAAAACCATATGAACTACGATTTCAATTTTGTAAATATGCCTACACTTGCATGTTATTTACATGTACAGTCTCGTAGGCATGCATATATATGTGATGCATTTTTGCATATATGTGAAGTAGGAAAAACTGAGCCTAAGAGGAAATTTTCAATGGATTGACTCCGCATCCAGGCAATCATTTGTGTAGTTCAATATGCATAAGACTTTTGTTTTTCGGCTGAAGGTTCTTGGGCACCAAAATGAGAGAGAGGAAAGACAAAAGACAGACAGACAATGGTGATGAAAAAGGGGCATTTTCCCATAGGCTCCTCATCTCAGGAACTAGGTTTGGCCAGAAGTGGAAAGAGCTTTCATCAGGAGCTAGAGGCCTCAGCGGAAAAAGAGCTCTGAGGAAAGGACCATCTGGCCTCTGCTCTCTGCCACAAACCACTGTGAAACTTGGTACCCAAGGGGCTCAGGGAATCTTGCTGTGTAAAGAAGTATCAGAAATGGGCAGCGAGGGGTAAGACTGGGTGACCTGGTAGTGCCAGTGGCATTATTGGGAGACCTGAGGTGTATCTTTCACATCTAATATACAAAAATCTGAATGGACGTATCAAAGCACACTTGAGACCATTATCCCATCAGTGGGCTCTCGGGAATAATTCAGGAAAGCTGAAATCTTGCTTTTTCAAGTAAGGACTGAAAGCTGGGGACAATCTGGTATTAATGCAACCTAATTTGTATTTGTGGACTATAAGAAGACTTGGACATATTTGATTTGTGTACTTCAGAGCTGCGTATGTGTGTATGTGTATGTATGTGCTACAAACAGACACACCTAGATGCGGAAACTCACATTACTGGAAGGAACTATACCAAGCTGATAAAAAATTATTATCTCTAAAAGATAGGATTCCAATTTTTTTATTTTCTTCTGCCTATTTTCCTGTATTAAACTGTTCCCCTAATAATCCCATAAAACTTCTCTAAGTTTACAAATAATATTAATAAATAGATTTTAAAAATTTAGATATATTTCTTAGGTAAGATAATATTCTAATTATTTGATGCTTTGAGGGGGTAAGAAAATTCAAAAATCACCCCCCCCCCTCCCCCGTGCCAATGATACAAATTTAATACATTTTTCTGGTGCCTTTTAACGAGACGCCGATAAGGAACATCCCCTCTACATTCTCTGCTTTGGGGCCTTCAGCGTGATGCTGGCAGGATTATGTGACCCAGTGGGGAAAGCGGACAGGACCGTGTCATCTGAACTACTTTTCTCGGGGAAGCGGGCCTGGCGCGTTTACCTTCAGCCCTCTCCGGGGTCTTCCCGCCCTTGCAGGCTGCTGTGCTGTTGACCGTCTCCGACGAGGTGCTCAGCTTGGTGCTGGGGTCGCGTTTGGGTTTGGGGGGTGGCTGTCTCCGCGAGCCGCTGCTGCTGTCGTCATCCGCGCCCCCAACCGAGTGCAGAGACTGCGATCTCACCGAGAAGCCACTGGAGCAAGGATGGGGCAGTCTGTCTTGAGGAGCAGGCATGGTCATGAATCCCATGCGGAAATGTTTGCCCACGTAACTGCCTTCGTGGCCTCGCCCTACTTCTCCACCTATGCTGTAAAAGAAAGCGGAGCAAAACCCGTGAGGATAAACTGAGCCAGAACATGCAAGATCGTAGCCACAGGTATGAGTGCCATAGGGGAAATTTTTAAATTTAAGTTTAGACTGGCGGAGAAACATACCCTTTGGCATGTTTGGAAAAGGGCTGCCCCCTTTACTAATTTCAATTAGCAGGAACACATTCTATACTTTTGCATTAAATAATAAAGGTAAAGCAAATACAACTTAATTTTCTTCAGAATCCTAATCCCTCTTTCCAGACACCTTGATGTTCTCAAAAAAATCATCTCACCTCCAATCACTTTTTCTTTCCTTTGAAGTATATCTCAGTGATTTAAAGAGAAAACAAGGTTTCCATGAAAATGACTCATAGATTGCCTTTTTTAAAAAAAGATTTATTTTTTATTTATTTCTCTCCCCTTCCCCCTCCCCCTAGATTGCCTTTTGATACACTGAAGCCAAAAAGTCAGCACTTGAGACCCTTCTTCCTCACTTCACCAAAATCATCCCTGCTTGTAATGGCTTACTATATTGGGGAAAACAAAGCAAAATGAAACAAAGAAAGGGTTCTGGTACCAAACACAGAAAAGCAAATTAGAAGAAAGGAGGGAAGAAAGGTAGAGAGGGAAAAAAGAGAGGGATGAGAGAGAAAGAGGAAGATTGCAGGAGAGGGAGATTGGGGGAGAGGGAGGTGAAGGAAAGAAGGAAAGAAGGAAAGAAGGAAAGAAGGAAAAGGAAATGCTTTCTTAAATTGGTGAAGGAACTGCCCACCTCTCTCAGTCCCTACAGACTTTCAGTTACGTTAGAAATTTGCTTCTACTCACAAGAGTGTCACAGCATAAAATAACATCTAGTAAAGAAGTATAATTAAAAGATCATCTGATCCTGAGATAATTCTAAATATTTCATAAGTATTTAGGGTATGTGTGGTTTCTAAATTTAAGAAACTTTAGTTTTATTAATAGGAAAATTTGTAAGAAAATTAAAAATCTGAGAAATCCCTCTCAGTTTTAAGTTCATTCAGCTATAGGAAAAGTCTCTTGGTCCTTTCTCTATGTGATTAAATAATGTTGAATCATTTTTTGAAGAAAAATACACACATGTGAATGTCAATTTTTAAAAGGGAGATTTTTTTAGGATTTCCTATCTATGGATTCCATTCATGAGTAGAGGAAACAAAAAGAAGTATAGAAAAAATATTTCACTGGTTTACTTAGACATGTCTAAATGATAAAAAGTACACTTTGAGTATATGAAGTTTGAAAGCTTGTTGAGTTTACCTTTTAAGTATATGTTTATTTAGTTCTTTTATTAAAAGCCTCAATATTATCTGGCTTTGCCTTCATAACATGATGGGATTCCTGTCAAGGTTTTGCAATTATCTTTATTGTATCTTTTATGTCATTATAATGTTTGTCATAAGTTTAATATTCCAGAAGGTGCAATAATAGGAAATGAGATTTTTTTCCTCTTCAATGGGGGAGTTATGATAATTACACAGCCATTGTGGATAAAGCCAGAAAAGATTCACAAGGACATGAGATCGTGATGCCAACATTTAATTCCAATAACTTGCCACTCAATCAAAACTATTTTTTTACATTTATTTCATTTATTTCTGAATTTTCTCAGTTGATAGTAAAACACCAACTATTTTGTCTTTGCAAAATAAAATAAAGGCAGCTGGAAACCCAGTCCACTAACCAGACCAATGGATATGTAGAAGCATGAATGAATTCAAGGTATTGGTTAAACAGAAGTGTTCACAAAATAGTCAGCATCCTAATTTGGTCTAGCATTTTCATGTGTTTTATTTTCTGTGCTTTGTTCAAGAACATCAACCAAGAAATAAACTACAAACTTACTCAATGAGAGTGGTGTGTGAAAAAGCTTTGGAAATTTAAGACAGAATCCTGGTGGTGGAGGTATGGGGATGAGCTTGGTGATGTGGGAAGGTTTATCTTCAGCTTGTGATGACTATGACCTCGGTCTTTCTCATGGAAAATGAGATATTTGATTTCTTCTAGTTTCATCTTCAATAACTTTGAATCTCCATGACTTTTCCTTATTTCTATTGCTATTTCACTGAGCAAAAGATACTTTAAGGATTCATCTAGACAATCATTTCATTCGTTCCCAGTAGCATAGTCAAATGTGGAGATTTATGCATGTGTTAATGCACACAGGCATTTATAAGGGAGGTAATAGGAATAATTGTATCAGCAATTTCTCTATTACTTTTGACCTAAATAGGACCTGCACCTTTTACCAGATGGATAATTAGTTCTGAGGCTTCTTCTTTTCAAAATTACATTGGTGGCATGAAACAATTTCATTTAACTTGATGTGCTTTTTTTGTTCATCTAAGTACATTTGTGCACACACACACACTTCACTTCTTCCCAAGAGGAATTCATTATGTTCTTCAGACAATGGCAGGTGTCAGGTTCAGGTATAGTTTGAGCAGACTGTGAATCCATGAAGAATGGAGCCAAGAACGAGTCTGATACAGAGACAAATATGCAAGGGTAAAACTAAGAGTAAGCAATAATGGTGATAATACAACAGACCAAGATAAATTATTAGTCCAAACCAGAAGTGAAATGTAGCACACTAGTTCCTGAATTTGGTTGAGGGATCTATGGAGTTTTTGAAATACATAGATTCCTAGCTCCCACACTAAAAACAATTACTAAATCATGTCTATTGAATTAGAATCTCTGTAGCTGTAGCCAATGAGTTTGTATTTTTTTTAAATAAAAATATATTCTGACAGTTTTTAATGGAGCCCATCCAGACACTTGCCTGGAAACCTCTAAAGATATTAAGAACAAGAATTAGTTAAATAATGATTAATTAATGATCAGCTATCTAGTAGCTAGAAATAGCCAGAAAGACACAAATACCAGAAAGAGGAGTAAGGAGTCTTGCCAAAAACCAAGCAAAATATCATATGTAAGAAAATATATGATGCATTAGGTCTTATTGGGTTATCTTAGAGTAACAACTCAAGATTCTTAGTGATTTACAGCAAAAATATTTCTTGCACATATATTTTAGTTGTTTTGGTTGTGCATCATCTGTGGCTCTGTTCCAAATGTCTTCTTTATCCTAGAATCCAGCCCTTATTGGGGCATGTTCTCATGGCAGGAGGAGAACAACACTGACTGAACCACATGATGTCTCTTAAAGCTTCTGCTTGGATGTGATACATAAACTTATATTTACATTCCACTAGTTAAAGCAAACTTGATGTCAATGGGTATGAAGATATATACTCTTCCAACAGAAGAGCACTGCAAGATAAATGGCGATATGTGGGTATGTATAATCATTTTCTAGGTAGGGGACCAAATACTTGGTATGACAGCTGTGGAGGTATGTCACTGAGCTATTTCTTCAAGAGAGGACTTGTCATGTGAGATGTAATTGGTTGAAAGTCTCTTAACTGCAGATTCTTTGGAATTTTTTAGCCAAGGCCATACTTTCCCCAGGCAGCCCCTGGTATGACACTGAGCAATGGTAGGGATGGAACACTTAAGTGTAGAAAACCAAGTGATAATGTGTCTCAATATGTTCATTGTATGTTAGATTCTTTTGGACTCACCATCTAAATTCAGGAGATTCAAGCTGCAGCCCATTATAAGATGGAACTGGGACATACGAGATTGAACCCAACAAGGGCTAGTGAGCATGAGTAAGTTGCATGAGCAGGTAGCTCACCCCTGCATGTCACCCTCCCATAATTGCATCAACATTCTTTTCTCAGATCATACTTATATGTGGTGAGCCCTATAAGAGCAGTTGAAGGATTATGCAAGCCAAAATTAGATAGCCACGCTCAGGCTTTAAAAGTTAGAGGTGAGCTTCCCAATGTGAGGAGATTTGAACAGTGCTTCTGGTGGTCAGTTTCTTCATTTGTAAAGCCATGTATCCTGAGTGGACGATATATATGGACTCATTGCCAGTAGCAAATGACCTAGACAAGTGATCAAGGACATGGGAGGAAAGGGCTGAAGGATCAGAGATTAAGAAGCCTCTGGTAGAGGTATGTTGATGAACAGGTATGACTGGCACAATATGTGAATGTTTTACTTTTGCATACTAATGTCCACAGAGAGCATCTAATATGGAAGAGGCACCACACAACCAAGTAATTAGAATGATTAAGTCAGTTGGCATTAGCCTTTATCATCAGCCACCTAAGAACTAACAAGATGGGCACATGGACAGTGGCCATAGTGGCAGAGATTGAAGCTTTGCATGGGCCCAATAGCATGGATATAACAAGCCCAATCTAGACACTGCTGCCTCTGAAAAGCCTACATATCCACTGCCAAGTCTTAGCTATTCCTCAATAAGACCAACCAGCCACTTGCAAAACTTGATCATATTGGGCCTCTTCCATCTTGAAATAGCCAATAATCTGTTCTCACAGAAATAGTCACATATTCCAGTTATGGATTTTCCTTTCCTGCCCTCAAGAACCTCATCAAGCTTCAAAATTTAGCATCTGACTTGGGGAATCACTTCAAAACCAATGAGTTGTCAGAGTGGAATAATTATCATGAGCTCCATGTGTTTTACCAATACCACACCATGTAGAAACTGCAGACCTAACTGAGTTCTGGAATGGCCAGCTGACGATGCAACTGAGTTGTTAGCTCAGAGCAATGGAGACAGTATACTCGCTGAACCACAGACCTCAGCATAGCACTGTGTCTTCAGTTGGAAGAATACCTGGTTCCAGAGACCAAGGGATAGAAGAAAAGTGTCCCCACTTATCACTCCCACAGACTCTCTAGGGGACTTTGTGCTTCATGTCCCCATAATGCTGGACTCCATAGGATTAGAGGTGGTGGTACCTAAAGTGAGTACATCTTTGCTAGAAGATCTCATTGAAGCTATGGCTGCCTCCTTGGCAGTTTGGATCCCTTGTGTTTGGTAACCAGCAAACAAAAAGAAGAGTCCCATTGTGGCCAAAATAATTGTCCCTAATCAGCTGGGGAGGCATGGTTGCTTTCATACAATAAGGCAGAGAGATACATTTGTGACTCACTTGGGTGCCTCAATACTACCTTACCCAATTATGACTTTGAATGGTCACATGCAACAACTCTGGCCTGAGGATGTTATGGTTCCCAGGGATTCTGACCCCTCAGAAATGAGGGTTTAGTCTTCCACCAGGTAAGACACTGAGACAAGCAGAGGTATTAGCTAAGGGTAAAGTGAATTTAGAATGAATGGTGGAGGGAGATAATAAGAACCAATTGCAGCCCCTATACTAACTGCAGTGATGAGGAATATAGTTTATCCCACTAACAGCCCCCTTTTAAGTTTCTCCTCTGGAAGAGTCCCATGGGAAACCTGGAAGAGTTTTTCCCCAAACGTGTAGGAGGAAGGCCTGTGCTGAGTCTAAGGGCTGAAATGTGGCAGCCGTGGAGGTGTGTGGCTCAGCTCTTCCTCAAGAGAGAACCTTCTCTGAGAATAGTCAGCTGATAACCACCAGGTACAAGTGTCTTCAACATTTGAGACAAAGTCATGCTCCCCCAGGGCAGTGCCTAGGCAATGACTGGCCATGTGTGTCTGAATGTTTCTGGTAAGTATGATAATCCTTCATGGGCAATCCTAGCTGAGTTTTCCTACTACTGGTCTAGCTGAGACTTTTACCAGAATCTACAGCTCTTCCTAGCCAATCTTTTATCCTCCCTTTCTCCTTTCACAGATGTCAGATCTGCATTATGACCTGAAAGCTTGCTCTGCCTATTCCTGCTCATCTCCCCTTTTATTAAATGTACATTTGTTATAGTTCATGAAAGAACATCCTTATGTTTGTTCTGTTAACCAGTCATTGTCCTCAACAGAGTACACTGTGTTATAACTTGCTCCCCCTTTATCTTTCACCCACACTCTCTCAATAAATCTCTCACATTTCTAACACCTTCTTGGTGTCTGCTTCCTAGAGGATCTGAACCTGACATACTTGGGAACAATCATACAACTCTGACTTCCAGAAACCAAAGAAGCAGGGGATAAGAAAACCTAAACAAACAAGGGATCCCAGAAATAAATATCCCTGTGTTAAAGGGCATTTTCACGCTTCAGACTCTGGGCATTTAAACGGTGCCAGGGGAATTAGGAACCAACTCCACTGTAGGAATCCTTGGCTTGAAGTGAAAGTTATGTGGGCTGAAGAAAGCAGAGACTTTTTGCAAGAAGACTCCAACATTCAAGATACATTAAGCCTCACACTTCTCATGTTATAAAAATAAAAACAAGTTTCATAATCCTGAATTTAAACAAGGACACTTGCTCACACAACGAAGGCAATGCTGCAAGATCTAGTTTCCTCTTCATTAGTTTTCTATTACAGAAACACAAAGAATAAAATATTGTTTAAGTAAATGAGGGGTGCATTTTCCAGAAATAATTGATAAAATATTTGTACACTTTTCACCCAAATAAGCAAATTGGCTAGCTGATAAGGATAGAAGTGGTCACAGAAGAACACAGCAAGTGGACACAGAGAGCAGACAACTGGGGGAGGGGGTGGAAGGGGAGAGAAATAAATACAGTAAATAAATCTTTAAAAAAAATAAGCAAATTGGCTAATGAAGAGACTCGGGTGTTTGTGCTCTGAAACATTGGGTCACAGACTTATCCCTAGTTCTGCCACATAGTAGCAGAACATCCTTAGTGACCAAATCTCTTTAGGACAATATCTTTATCTGTTAAATCGGAGTAACCATAGCACTTGCTTCATAAAATTGCTATCAGGTTTACTTGAGATACTATATGTACTTAGCATGGAGTCTGGTTTATAATACAAACTCAATGATTTTAATTTTTAAATTCCTACACTTAAGTCCTTTATGCCTGAATTTTGTTCATAGTGTCATCATTTGCCTTGTAAAGTCATGTCTCTAAAGAGTGATATCTGGTATCAAAAAATCTCAAAATACTGCATTAAAAAATAAAACTACTTGAGACAAAATAGGCAAACACAGCTCTCAAGTTCTTAACTTACTTTTTTTCAATTTTTCATAGCATTTATTGAAGAGAAATGATAAAGAAAGTTACAAAACAAGAACTTCAAAACTGCTTTGACAATGCTAATAAACAAGGGTGATTATTTGTCTTGTTTATTCTTGAAAATCCATCAGCATTGAGATTTGTTTCTGAGGAAATGTTTTGTTTCAGAGAAGAAATCTCAATCCCTGAGAAGGGTGAGCTACCAACGTGAGAGGTCATCTTTAAAAATGACAGTGGCATTGCATTTTTTTGCAATTTTGAAGCAAACATGCCATTAAATCAGAGCAGAGTCTTCCATAGGAAACACTGGGGGAAAACAAAACAAAACAGAATCTTCCTTCCTCCAACCCTCCTCTGCAATCTCTCTTTTTTTCTCCATGTATATATCTATATATATGCATATATGAAAAATAGCATACAAATGGAAGGGTTACATAGGAGATGGCTTGAATATTTTTCCTGGGTCCATTCTGTATAGCCGAACTCAGATATCTGTCTCTCATATTGCTCCAGTAGATTTCTATCTCTGCAAACTTTTGACAGCCCTGGATACTTTTCTGTTGATTTAGCAAGATGTTATCTGCTACTACAGAAAGAATACATTTAACCAAAAAGTAGATAGGGGAAAATCCAAAAGGAAAATGGAGTATGTCTGTAAAGGAGATCATGAAATTTGCTGTAGGCAGGTGGACCACTGTCATTAACTAGCGGAATCTTCCCTGTTGGGCATTTTGCTATGATTGAGTAGAAGGGAATCAATATGTACGTTTCAGTCAGTGAATGTCTGACTTTAAAAGTGTGTATTTGATTCTGCCTAACTCTTGCCTTCTCTTCAGTTATTCTGCTCCAGATTTGCCATTTTCCTCCTTCAGCATTGACCTCTTCTATGTATTATTTCAGGCTCAATCCATCTATGCTCATGAAAAATTGGGCACAGGAGGAGCCAAGAGGTGAATTTGTTTCACCCTTTTCCATTTTGACAGGTAATAAGTCTTGACCCAAAATCAGACTCTTAAGAGAAAGAATAATTACATCTGTCTAGATGTTTGGCAAAGGAACTTGGTATATATTTAATAATTTATCATATTTACACTCACTGCAGCCCCACTGCTCCTGTGCACTTGCACTGTCTTTGAACTTCAAAAAGGCAGGTCTCCTGTCTGCTTGCTCACCACTGTAATCACCAGCACATGGGGGTGCCCAGACATACTTGTTTTATGAAGAAAAATAAAGAAAGGCAGGAAATCCACTTTGGAGATAACCAGATAGAGTTACATTAGAGATTATAGTAAGAGAAATGATTTGTCATTTTGCTTCCTAGGAAGTCATTCTGATTCCTGGCAATGGAAATTCCCGTGGGGAGACCATCACTCCTGCCCTCACTCCAGCGTGTCAGCGTGTCTGATTGACCCAACCAATCAGAACACTGAAGACCCCTGGCCACAAGGACCATTTCAGGGACTGGCCAATACCTCAGATCAGTCCAGAGTCAACCCCATGCCCTATGTAGAAGATGTACCAGTGTGAAACCTGAACCTGCCTGGTTCATCTCCTGCCCTAAAGATGAGCAGGTCCTGGACCTAAGGGAGTATAGAAGGCCTAGGTTCAGTTATGCCTGAAGCTGGGCTAATCCCAGGACCCTTCCCTTATGTCAACCACTCTATTCCATTTGTGATAAACCCAGTTATAGTTGGGTTATCTGACATGATAATGAACCAATACAATACCGGGCAGCCAGGGATTATGAAATAATTGCTGTTGGTTGATGTATGTCTGAAAATGCAACTGGTATCAGGGAAGGGTTAGGAATGCCATAAAGCAGGGAATTAATGTATCATACTTATTATATGGAACTGTCTTCCCTGTTTTAACACCATAGATGGAAACAATTAGCCACTTTATGTTTTCCCCATAATTATTATTTTTAAAATATTATCACACAGAGTTCTTCAATGTGGAAACTTGGCTCTGGGAAAATTATACTGTGTTCAAATTTTCTTCCAGAATTGTTCACTCACCATTACCCTTAATGCCTTTTCTGAGCCACACTTGCTCAGTCAAAGCCGTAATCTGTGGATTTCTTGCCTTGGGCTCAGACATTCATTTTCACCACTTCATATCCTCAGTAATATCTATTTTCTGCTTTTATGCCTCTAATATCTTAACTCTTCTAGATTTTTTCAGATATAAATTTCCTGTTTTGGGCTGTTTATTGATTCTTCTTTTATATTAAAGTCAAATGTTATAAACTGGACTTTCACACATCTTTAGTTACTAGGGTGAACTAAGATAGATAAAAGCAAAACAAAACAATAGAAATATAGACTTTTCCAGAAAGGGAACCTAGGTTCCATTAGTTCTAAATATTATACTTAAAATTCATATTCTTAGGCATCAAGTATGATATTTTTTCTTGTTAGGAGGTTTTAATTCTGCCTGGAATTTGATGTCTCACAAAGAATATGAGTCGTGTAATCAACTATTTACTGGCTATGTAACTTTAGGTAGGATGAATACACTTCCTGAGCTTCCATTATCCTTATCTTTAAAATGGGGAAAATACTGTTTGGGGTTGTAAGAAATTAAAATGAGGTAAAACATTTTAAAAACACCTAGCACAATGACCAATACAAGAAGATGATGGAGAAATATTAAATGTGTATCAATTTTTATTTTTCTGCTCCTAATTGTATAGTGGGCATTTTAATAAGTTTCTACACTAGAGCACCATGAAAGAAAGTATACTCTAATAATATAAATGCATTTTGCTTATATTTATAAGAGAGATTTGAGAGTAATTACCATGCAACATACTTCCACATTATGAAAAAAAAAAGGGATCTTTCTTGAAAGTGAAGAGAAAAGGTCAAAAATAAATTATCCTTTCTGCAATAATGATCAGTGGGTATTCTATAGAGTTGGATAAATCTGTTACCTGGGTTTTATAGTTATTTCTAACAAACCCCAAAGTAATTCAAGATTTTTATGAAAGTTTGGGCTTCAAGGTGTCATGACTAGGAAGTTTTACATGAAAAACAGAGTGCTTATCAGCCACGAGTTTGAGCTTAATATTGCTACCCATTAAATGTGATGTTAGTCATAATAAAGTAAGGGGAAGAGAGGAGAGTAGAGAGGTTTTTATAATTTTTATCAAAGTTCCTTTTATTCATATCTGAGTTTCTTAAGAGATAGGATTGAAATATAATGCTTACTAAGCCCAGAGCAAATTCCATAGAACTTCTTTAAGAGACTTATTTTTACTTGATACATGACAAGTGCTTTTAAGATTAACATATATTATGTTATTATCTATGGTACTTTGGAATCTTAAATTAAAATGTTCCTTATTTCTATACATAAATATTATTTCCCTACCCCTTGAAATGTCATGTCTTGAAGAAGAGAGGGTATATGGAAAATAATTCAAATCAACTCATAATATTCAGATTCAACTTAGAAAAGAGTCCACAGAAGTTCACATCATGGGGGATCTTTTCCAAAAATTGCACCAAAGAAAGGAAGTTCTGGAAAATACATTTTATTTGTATCTTTAAAACTGACATAAGCTTAGAATATAGTTTGAGAATATGCCAAGCTTTTACAAATGAGTTTAGCTAACCATATGTGACTTATTTTTTCTCTTTGCACTCTAGAAGTAGAAGCTAGAAATATAGAATGTTAACATATAATGGCCTTGAACTTCCTGAGCAGAAGGGACTAAGTTAATGCCAGTTTAAAACACAAGAATGGTTTGGTTTCCTGAAGCTATAAATTTTAAGGAGGGTACAACAACTCTGTGTCAAGGCATATAATTCATTTCCTCATTATTCACAAAATATTTGAATACCTACTCTTTGTACACAGCCTGAGGGCTGGGGTTGTAGGAAGGCAGGGAAGAAAGCAGACTGGCCAGTGTCCTCAAGGAATCTCAGACTACTGAACCAAAGTGATTTCAGCACCATGGGGTCAAATGTCCTCTCAAAGGAAGTCCTGCCTCGCAGGCGCCGTGAAAGAACAAAGTCCTGGGGCCCTAACATGGCTAAGGGGCTGGGAAGTCCCAAGGAAGGAAGTGGCATTTCAGCTGATATGGAAACATGAGTAAGAATGAATCAAATGAGGGAGAGAAGTGGGAAGAAGAGGATTTATGTGCCCACTGTTGAGAAATTAGAAGTTGAGAAATTCTAGAGACATTGAGAAATTGGAGGGGTATTTAAGCATAACTTGATCAGACCTTATTTATTGTTTTTCTTGTGCTTCCAACTTCTGCAATGGTGCCAGCCTCAAAGTGTGTGCCTAATTTAGTAAATGAATGAATGGATAAATATATGATTGGGAACCGTTCAAGAATGACTCCCAGGTTTCTTAAGCAACAGGATGGATGATAGTGTTATTTATTGATATTCTTCCCCTTTTCTTTTACTTGCCATTTTCTTAATTTATGAGGAAAGAGAAGGAAAAAAAATCTTTGATTACTCATACACAATTCATTCTTATCCTTGTTATAAGAATTAGTAATTTAAATGCAAGGATCAGCTTAATCCCCTCCTCTCCATCTTGACTGCCCTGCTTTAATTTAGGGGCTCATAATTCCTTGGCTAAATTAATGCAATTGCCTCTTAGCCGATCTTTTTCTCCACAGTGCTGCCAGAGTCATCCTTCTAAATGCAGATTTGCTCATGTCACTCTCTTAATTAAAACTCTTTGATAGCTTTTCCATTTCTTCTGAATAAAAATCTAAGCTTTCATGATACTCAAAGTCTTTTAAACCTAAGCACCGTTGGCTGCCCTGTTTCATGTGCAACATTTTTCCTCCTTGACTTTAAGGTTTCCCAAATATAATATGCACCCTTGTTAATTTCGTTCCAGACTATTGATTAAGATGTAGAATTCAAGAACTACCTATACCAAGTGCTGTGAGGCGTCTTGAGAACATAAAGACAGATATGTCATGTCCCTAGCCAGCAGTCACGCTGCTTCCTCTGTCTGAACCTCTTCTTTTGGGTAAATCAAGTTTTAAGACCCAATTCAGATATGGTGTCATTGAGGAATCCTTGCATTATCAGCCAAGCTTTCTCAAGGCTGAAGTCACTGTCCCTCCTCTGGATGTGATGGGCCTCTGTTGTGCTCCATCACATGGCACCACCTTTACCATAATCTGCAGTTGTCACCTGTGAATTGATCTCCTATAAAGATCTGTGAGCCCCTTGAGTGCATAGTCCATGAATTATTTGTAGGAAGTGGAAAATAGGTAGAAAGATAATAGAAGAGAGAGAAAGATAAGACCCATGAAAACTTGCTAGATATTTTCAGGAACTTTCTCTTTTTTACTTCTTTTGGTTTAGGTATTCTCAAACTCTCATAAACACAAAATGCCACAACAATGCAGTAAGACTCAGGCATGATTATCCAATAATTATTTTCGCTGTCAAAATAAGAAATAATAGTTTCGAATGCTGTTTTTGGGTATCCCACTGGCAAATTTGACAGATTACACACAAACTTCTACCTCTATTACAAATTAGTTCTGTGACCTCAGGCACATGAATCAACTTCTTTAATTTCCAGTAATTTCAAGTCAAAATGGAGACTAATAATATCTACCTGTCAATATTTTTTTATAGATAATTTAGATGGCTGAGATAACACAGTAGAAGGCTCCCTCAACTAATCTTCATCTAACAAATCTCTGAATTCTTAGATCTCACTCTCCTTTAACTTTGCAGAACATCTTGATTGACAGCCTTGGTATCCTAAATACCTGTGGATAGTAGACTACCCTCTGGCATGCCCACACAGTCATGATCTCGAAACTGAATTGTATGCTTGTGAGGGTCAGTTCTATTTGCTCTCAAACCTATTTATGCCAAATGTACTTGTTTCAGAAATTTTATTATTAAATATTACATAAACCAAAGAATTATGAGGATGAAACATCAGTAAGCATTTTTTTGAAAACTTTATTGAAAAACTCTGTTGGGTGCTTTGAAGATATTTAAAAAACAGGAAATTCACCAAAACAATTTTTGTATCGTGGAATGCAGGTAAGGTTAGGGTAAAACAGTTAAATTTATAAATACTCTGTTCTATGATTTTTTTCAAATATCTTTAAATCTGGCTCCGCTTAAAAGAAATAGAAATTATGTAAAAATTAAACTGAATGGGTATGTTTTATGCAGAAAAGACTACATGGAATTAAATCAAGGAAAAACAGTAATAAAGGATTCTTTTTGAAATTTGACAAATAATGTTTATGCATAGGTTAAAGTTTTAAAAAGAGTTTTTCTTATTACTCTTCTCCCAGGTTTACAACATTTTGTGTAATCAGCAAATTGATGGTCCCAATCATATTGAATATTTTACCATAATTAAATCAACTAATGGAGAGACTGGTGCATAACACACACTCAGTAGGTCTCAAAAAAATGGTAGTTTCATTTCTCCCTAAATGAAAATAAAATAATCACCAAAGACCCAAAAATAGTTGATTCATAGAAAGTTCTTAGAAAGACAGCTTTTGACCTTCAGGGAGAATTCTGTACAGACAAAAAGTAATGTAAAAGAATAATTTATTCACAGTAAATTATTTGACAATTGCATTCTTAAGACACTTTGGAAAAGGAACCTGAGGGAAGAAAACATTTTCCCAGTAGTAATCACATTCAAAACAATGCCATGGGTTCCAGAAAAAAATCAAACAATTCAAGAAAGTATATCATGCAATTTCAGCATATTTTATCTTTTGAGAAGTTGCATATCAGTAATAGGGCAACTGGTGATTTTCCCAGAGTCGACTTTCATCTATGACACAGCAACAGGTACTGACAGCACCTCTGAATAAGTTTCCTTTATTATTGTTTTGCATTAAACTTAGCAAAATATGAATGCCCTGTTGCAGAGTCTGTTCTATTCATGGCATGGGGAGAAAGGGACTGATATGGCCCAGAGCTATTTCTGGCATGAAACTTCAGTCAGCAAAATGAGTTTTCCTGGAATCTGTAAAGAGCCCAAGTACACTGTCACCAATTCACTGACCTTCAAGAAGAGGGACGCTATTATTTGCCCAACAAAATCAGAGAACTAGAATAAAAAAAGCTTTAAGGTCTGCTTTATCTGAAACAGAAGGTATTTGCCCTTCCCAAACATTTGTAATATGCTCCTCTACAGATAATTCTGTCTCAAGATGGAAAGGAATGATGCTCCATTTGAGGAAGTAAAATGGGGCCATAAGAGCCTATATTGAATGCAACACCTCCTCCCTGAAATTTTCATCAACATTCTCCCTCTTCCCATGCTCTTATGTACAAATGTGAGATTTAGACATTTTTGATGATGGGAGAACAAATGTTGTGTGTTCCTGTATCTCCTATGACAACTAATATGTTTCTTTGAATATAGGAGGTAACATGTAAATGTTCAGGGATTTGAATTAAGTTCAAACATGTATTAAAAGGTATATATAGGGAATGGATGTAGCACTAATGGTTGAGTGCCTGTTTCCCACTAATTTGGTCCCGGTGCCTCTTAAAAACAAAAACAACTAGCAAACAAATGAAAAAACGAACTTGAGAGCTGATGTGGCTCAGTGGTTGAGCACCAGCTTCCCATGAATGAGGTCACAGTTTTAATCCCTGGGTCCCAACACTTAAAAAAAAAAAAAGGAATATATAGTTATTGTTTGTTATAATTTAACTATACTTAAAAAGACATACATTAAGAAGAACATAATTAATTTAACCTATTATTTCCATATATATATTAAATTAAAGGGTTACAACTGTCTAGAAATTTTGCTTCAATAGAATAAATATGGTAACATTTTTGTTTAATATAAATTTGGTTTGAAAGGAAGTAAAGAGGTAAGGCAAAATTTAGAAAATAAACACATTTTGTCATCCAGAAGTTCCCAACCTCTAAAGAGAATGGAACTCAGGATGCAGAACTGAGTAATCAAGTCACTTTTTTTTCCAGGAAGTACCTCCAAAGTGGGAAGAAAATCTGTACCTGTGCGTTTATAGCAAAGGACAATATAGATGGCACAAATCCTCACATACACACCTGCAAGAAAAATCTATACACATAGACACAACACAAATACAAACATTCTGCACACATGTGTTTTTTCCATCCTATTTAGGAGATTCTATTTCTATCTCTGCTTCTAATCATTGTGTGTCCATTAGGGAATTTGTTTCTAAATCAATTTATCCATCTATCATATAGGATAGTAATTCCTTACACAATGTTCTCTCAGGGTATTTATGAGATTAAAATGAGAATGTAAAACAAGGTGAGGTTATATTCATGAAGTGTTTTAGAAAACACTTTTCACAAATCTTTCTATTGAACGCAGTACCTTGGCAAACAGATAAAGCTGAGACCAGCACTGGCTGACCTTTCTGGAAGGCCACTACAAAAACCGTGCTTGTGTACTAAAAGCCGAGCTTCCATCCCTATCAGGCTGTCATGTAAATGTGAATCACTAGGGTTACTACTTAAGAACCAAATTCTCATTCACAGACACATTAGTTGGAGTGGCCAATGTACTACCTTTCCCCCACAACAGGTTGCATATCTGCTTAATGTACCGAAATGTAATAATGTGAACAGATTGAAATATAGATGCTGTAGACTGCCTTCACAGAGGTCAGAAGCCTGCCTCCCTGTTTTTCCAGAATGGCTTTCTGGGAACAACTCACTTTCCCTGATTGGTTTCCTTCAGACAAAATAATTGAATCTAATGCTCTGTGTCAATGCAGATGCTTGGATTACTCACTTTATAGTGTAGCCCTAAGGGGCTTCAGGGGCCAGCGTTGAAATTTGCCTTTGATCAAACCTCACCCTCTCCTATGCATCTTTATTCATAACAAATTGAAAGCTATTATAACAACATATTAGCAACAGTTTTAATGCCCACAGAGCATCTTAAAATAAAAAGAAACAATTTCCCAATCATAATGGATGCAGTATCTTAGTCTACCTCATTATAATATTTATCATCGTGTATTTGTTGCACACCACAGCACAATGACTCAGCAGTGTACAACAGAGAATGATATATACCCCTCAAGGTTTACAGATTAATGGAGAGCAAATTTAAATTTAAGATCTACCCTATTAAAATAAAACCTTCCTGTATCCCTAAGGGGATCAGGGAGATACAACTTCATGGCTGGCTCACTGGAAAGAGGTTTTGTTAAAAATGGTTCAACTCAAGCAGGATAATTTATAATGCTTCTTTAGTAAAGCCCTACCTCACCCTCACTTATTACTGTCATGTGTGGGCATCTGTTTCAGTTTTCTCTTAAAGAGTTTGCAAACCTTAGAAAATACAGGATTTGACTCCATGTAGAAATCATCAAAAGAGGTTTTCATTACATCCCATTTAGTTTTTAAAAACGGAAGAGGAAAAAATTGTAAGTTAATTAATATAGGAATACAAAAGACACTGTGTTAAACATACTCATATTCCTTGGCCACTCAATAGCTTATCCTCAAAGATTGTATTTTCCCTTCCTACCTCTGCCACCTCTCTCGTAGTCATAGACTGAACTTTTTCATTATCAATAACTTCGCCCCACCATAACCTCAATTTTAAGCATCCATATTTTTGACTACCACCACTTGTCTTTCCAGCTCACATCCTTTGTTAGCTCAGCCTCACGTCTCCTTTGACCCCTTTGGGAAATTCTTACCTATTGGCCCCTCCAATTGCTATAGATCTTGCCCTTCCACTTGCAGCTTAAATGCCATGATTAATTCCTATTAACACTACCAGGCCTGCACGCTCAATGACTTTGTCCTATAATGGAGTGTTAATATGATGATCATGGGTTGTCAAATGCAGGGATCAGGATTGGTCAGTTCCGGTTACCAGAGCATGAGAGGGTGCTATCATCACAGGCTCTGCTGACCTCAGGCAGACCAGGTCTACAGCCTTCTTCACGCATCTCTCTCCACAGCACTGCTAGGCCAGTCTGCTGAAGATCCTTTTAAAGAACAATCCCTTCCTCACTTGCCTGCCACAATACTTGATTTTAAAACATGTCCTGATGTGGCAACACCATATATATTCAATCTCATTTTCTGCTACTATACTCACCAATATTCTTTCTCTGATAATGACCTCCATAAAGACACAAAGATACCCAAATAATTAATAAATCTCCAATATGTTAATTAATTTGGCCCAAATTTATTGAACCTACCTGTGCTAGATAGTATTGCAGGTCTTAGTCACTCAACAGAGAAAAAGTTTTATGTCTTCCTAAACTTCAGGCAAGGCCTAGAGTCAGATAAATTAAGATTGATGATAGAAATAGAATGATATGAAAGAGAAAAATCGGGAGGACCTCCTTTGGATAGGGAGAATAAATGAATAGTGCATTCTCCTGATATAAGATATTCTTCTCATTTCTTCAAATTCTACTTGTCCTTCAGATACAGACACAATTCAACCTACTCTAAGGTTTCATCTGCACTCACTAATAGCTTATTTCTCTAAATTTCTACTTCATGAACTCCCAGAAGTTCAAATAGAGCAGGTTTCTTTTTCCATTCATTCCATGATTTTAATTTTTTGTTTCCAAATATCACAAAAGTTCCTGGGAGGTGGGGGCATTAATGCCTTAGGCCTCTTTCAAGACCCAATAGGCCCTGGTGTAGTCCTAAACATTTAGACATGCTTTGAACAGAATAACTGACCTCTTAATATCTCCTAGTATATTATAGAACCAGCATATGGGTAAACTTTATGCAATGGAGGAATTACATGAGCACCACTAATTCAAGTCAGCATAATAAGCAAATGACATAATTTGAATATTTTTTGCCAAATTCTGACTTTATATAAAGTTAATGCTTTGTTTGGTTGGTATTATTAGTTTTTACTAATAACAGTATAAGGAACTCAGACATAAACAAGTTCCATGGTTTTCTTTTGTCTTACATTCAACATTCATATGAAATCCAGGAAAATAAGGTCTTCCCATGTTGAAGGCAAAGATGCAATTGCATTGTATACACAAGCTCTGTGAGTAGAAGTCCATTTGTTCCACCACTTCTTGCTACCCCACCTCAATCCCCAAAGCAGCATTAACAGGAACAGTAAACATTCCTTTAGGCACCACCACCACCAAACTCAGCAAAACTCCTAAAACAACAGTATCATACCTTGAGAGGACAGAAGCATCTGGAAGGCTTATTTGCAAATTTTCTCTTTCCAACATGCCGGGTTTGGGACTCAGTTGTCTGAAAAGAATGGAATTTCCTATCTTGAAATCAGGTGTTTTCCTTCAAAAGCCAAGAGGCTGGCTTTGGAGCAGAAATGGATGGCTAACTGGGACAAGAAGGTGAATCTAGCAGTACTGATCACCTCAGAGTAAAGCATTTGTGACTGAGCTTCCCCAATGGGCAGGATTTGATGTGACTTAATGCATCATGGTATCTGATTCACTTCTGCCTTTTGAAGCCATCTTCAAAGTCAAGCCACTAATACTTTCCATTTCCCTGCAGAGATAGAGAGGCTAGTCACAATAAATCAGGTGATAGAAACTTTGGTTCACATCCAGTTTTGCGGGGAGACGAAGTCATTGAGTAATTTGTCTAGCTCAATGAAAGACAGTGATATATGTGTCACATTTCCTCACATTAGGGGAACTGTCAATGTTTCCAGCAACTTGAAATTATAAAATATTTTTCTTCTTAAGGGTGCTAAATACTGCCATACTTTTTATGTAATGTGTTGCTACAAAATGCATCCCCAGTTTATAATTTGAAAGCCTGAGTAATAAAGTGAAACTAGCAAGAAGACAGTAGAGTTGGATATGAGAGGTATCTGGAAATATAAGCTTGATGTAGGGTAACATGGACCTTATTCTGAGTGACTTGGGATGAAGCCATTGGAGAGTTTTCAAGCTGTATGCCGGAGCCAGTCACACTAGCTTGGAAGAGCCAATTGCGGGCCTTTCTTCCCAACTCCTGTGTGACATCACATTGGAAGGTGGAAATGAGCCCTGATGGAAATAAATATGAAATATATTTGAAAATGAGCAAATGCCACAAATCAAGGCTTTTCTTTTGTTCTTGCTGTAGAGGTAATTGTAAAATCTTCACTAGTTCTGACCAAAAGAATGACAGGATATGATGAAATTCTGCCTTGCTGGTGCAGGTGGGGAGGAGACCACAGGCAGGGAGATCAACTGGGAAGCTAATGTGGGAGTTCCAGGGAGATCGCCAGTGACTGTGACCAGAGTATAACTGGTGGAGACAGTGAAAAGAGTTTCCTTTTAAATCTACAATGGGTAAAACAACTATCCTTGTTGTTTGGGGAAGGTAGAAATATCCACACACTTATGTAAAGTCTTCCATTTATTTTCAATATTGGCCATGTTGTACAATACGACCGTAAACAGATTTCCTCTCGCAGCTCCCAGTGCATGGCTCTGCACCAGCCGAGAAGACTAGTGGTGACATCACCGTACACTGATATGTATTTTGAGAATGCCTTTTAAACACACTTTTTAAATAATATAGAAAAGTTTTTAGAAAATCGTTCTTATTTCAGCACAGTCTACTCTGCACTAAACAAACTCTGACAGAACAGTAAATCATGAAAATGATTCCTAAATTATTAGTCTTTTATATTTGTATAAAGTACACGTGTTTATCACCATGGCCTAGTGAATATGCAGCATTGTCTGATTATACCCATTTCATGAGTGATTGGTAAATTGACTGGGAGGGTCAATTCTAGAATGTTACACTTCAAAGTCAATCTTTCTTTTTCCTCAAGCTGTATCATTTGCATTTGAACTGAGAATTATTTTTTTACATTTATCTCCCCACCCCCACCCCCGCCCCATTCCCCCTGTTGTCTGTTCTCTGTGTCCATTCACTGTGTGTTTTTCTATGTCTGCTTGTATTCTCAATAGGTGGCTCCGGGAACCAATCCTGGGGCCTTCTGGAGTGGGAGAGAGGTGATTACTCTCTTGTCCCACCTCAGCTCCCTGTTCTGCTACGTCTTCTTCTTTTCTCTCCTCTGTGTCTCTTGTTGCATCATCTTGCTGCACTAGCTCTCCGTGTCAGCCAGCACTCTTGTGCAGGGTGGCTTTCCCATGTGGGGTGGCATTCCCATGCAGGGCGGCACTCCTGTGCAGGGCTGCATTCCCATGTGGGCCAGCACTCCCCTTGGGCAAACTTGCCCTCACCAGGAGACCCTGGACATTGAACCCTGGACCTCCTATATGGTAGACTGGATGCCAGTTGGTTGAGCCACATCCGTTTCCCCGAATTAGGATTAATAACCCCAGATACTTGCTCTAATGAATTAGCACAGTGCAGGTACTGAATTACTTAAAATAATAATAATAATAAAATTATAAGTATCTCCATTCTAGGCACTATGCCATGCACAAACAATCTCCAAACAGCCCTATGAATTAGGGACTTTTATCTCCATTTTGCAGATGGAAATATGAATTGTACGGAGGCTAGGTAACTTGTCTAAGGTCTCACAGCTGTAATTGACTTGGATTTGAACCAGATCTGCCAATTCCCAGAGCCTGTGCCCTAAGTCACTCTACTATACCTTGGTCTTTTGACTTCGGGCACACAGGCATTTTTAAAAGCAAAAAATATTGACGTATAGAGTCTTGTAGTATAATAATAACATCTGACAAGATAGCTCAGTTAAAACAGTATGGCTCCTGATGGACCTGACACAGGGCCAGCAAGATGCAAAGGACTATACTGTGACGCGGGGACATGTGAGGACTTTGTTCTTCCTGCACACACCATCCAATGGGTCTATGGAGAGGCCACCATGTGAGGGAGCACAGAGCCATTCACCTACCCTTAGCCTCTGACCTGCTCGATCCAGGCCGTGGACTCAGTCCACATCTCCTCCTCGATTTTGTTTATTACAACCAAATAGGATGTAGGTTTCCAATTTTTCATTCCTTAAGCATATTTCATTAACCTATTGCTAATGAAAATAAAGAAGGTAAATGTTTAAACCATGTGCTTTTACATCCTAGAAAATCTTCTGTTCCTTTTCAGGAATTATCACCCTATCAATGATTTTATTTCAGAGGATGAGCTTTTCTCCAGATACTATGCAATCTGGAAATTTCTCTTGAAAAAAAGTCAGGGCTGTCAAACTTCTCACATGAATCAAAAAGTCACTAGATAAAAAAAAAGAAGAAGAAGAAAAATAAACAAGTAAACAAAAATAGTCACCCACTATGAAATAAAAAGACTCCCAGCTGAACCTACTGCTAAGAAACATTTTGCAGCACTTTGTAGGAGAGAGAGAGACATACTCAATTATCTCCAAAGACAAATAATTGTAATAACTAATACATTTCATGAAGACACTGGACCTAAAATCCAACTTTTAAGGAACTGCCAAGAGATTACAAATTCACAGACACTTAAATCTCTTATTTAAAATCGATAATGAAAGAGAGGCATGTTAACATAAATGGGGTGGGGGGAGATGACATTTGTGAATAATGAAAAGTCACTGGGCCCAGATGCCTAAAGAAACCAATAGAGGTTGGATCAGCAAGGGAGCATTTATATTAAGCACAACCTGGACAAAGAATTCATTAGTTCTTTGGAGAGCAGGTCAATCAAAATTTGGTTCTTGAATTTCACTTCTTAGAATGTGTCCTATATTGTTTATGTAATTATACTTAATAAGTTATATGTTATACTCTTTCCATAGTGTGGCAAGTCTATTTAAGCTTAATTTTTTTTGCCTTTGTAAAGACCTGTGACAAGAGCTCTTCAAACATCATTGGGAAGGGGTTCTTGACTGGCCGAATGGCATTTAAAAGCCTCCAAGTCTTCACCTGGATGCCTACTTGTCCTCAGCATCTAGGGCAGCATTTGAGACATGTACACCTTCAAGAAATAGTGGTTAGATAGCAGACTGTTGAATAACCTTGTAACAGCGATTACAATTGTAATGTAAGGAAAAGATGAAAGAAACAGCACCTCTTTATACAGGGGTTCTTAACAAGGAGTCCATGAGCTTGAGTTGAAATTCAAGAAAACATTATTCTTAAGGGTACTTGTTGGTGCAGGTGTGATCTATTTATTAAATAACACACAGTATAGTGTGGACTTAGCAAGGGGTCTGTGGTTTTTACCTGACTGACACAGGGATCCATGAAACAAAAAAGGTTAAGAATGCCTGTCTTAATATTAACTGATCATGTGGTTTATTACACAAACATTCAGATGTTTGCGGTTGTCTCTGCTAATAGCAAAGTTTAGAGTAAAGTTTGGCAGCTCCACATTTGAAAACGACAAAGGCATACACAAATATTACTTTATATAGTTAGTTACTTCTGACGTCTTTAAGTCCTCTGCCCTCTAGAGCTCATTCAGATTCAGCCCTTCCTAAATTCCCCTTTTACCCTCTGGATTTGTAATCCTGCATTAGGATTCCCTATGCTCCCAAGCAGAATTCCTTTCTCAGGCTTTTTCTCATTTCCCAGGAAACTTCTTAGCAGAACAATAGGTGCTGCTGCCTGAGGTTTAATTTAGAAGGATGGTCCAGCAGATTCATTTACATCTAAAAGGAAAATTCTGAATCTTCCTCAAAGCTATTCTTTCAATTAGTAGCGTGTTATTTTCCTACACTACTCCAAAGCATCCTTAGTGGAATGGTCCTGAAATTTTCTTAAAAGGATAATGATAATGAGTCTGGTATGTTGCTGCTAAGAAAGAAACACAGGAGTCTTACGTTATAAGTCATCAAACCTTTGGGACAAGATTGCACATAGAATGGTCTAGAATAGAACAGGACAGGAGAGAAAGGAAATTGAATCTCTTAGCTAGAAGCTGCCCTAAATCCCTGGGATATTTGGTTCAGTGTTTTGTGAAGTGCTCAAACAAATAGAAGCTCCTTTAATGGGCGATATGTATTAAAAGAGTTTTATAGTCAAGTCATTGGGGAATAACCCTGTTAAAGACAGTTAAGTAGGTTTCTTAACCACAGATGACGTGGATGAACAATCGGTAACTGTGAATTGTAACCATCCAAGATGCTTACACAGTTTGCTGTGTTCCCCAAACTCTTTTGCTGGGAATCTCACAGAGCTATGAACAGCTTTCAGGAAATGGACTTTTGGTTCTGTGGCTCTCAGTCTTGGCTAAATACAGAATTCATTTGGGCAACTTTAAAAAATGCCAGTACTGAGCTCTATCCCCAGAGATACATATTATTTGGGCTGGGACAGGCTTTCAGGCTCTGGTGCCTATGGAATGTCCCAGGCTCCTCTAACAGGGAGCCAGGGTTGAGAAACCTTGTGCTGTATGAGTTCAACCCTGTGCTTTAGAGATGAGGGAACTCCGTTTGTTCACATATCCAGCCCATGGCTGGATGACCCCATATGGCTGTGCAAAGTTGGAAAATTCAGAATGAGAGCTGATACTCATTTCACCTCTAAAAAGGGAAATCGTCTATTTGCTATACATGAATAAGAAACAAAACCAAGAATCTATTGTTTTATTTTGTAATTGATATCCAAATGCTGATGAATGGGATAACTCATTTTAGAAAGGAAATGGGCGACCTCTAATATGTCAGCATAACCTGAACATAAATGTTAACACAGTGCAGCCTTTGGAGGCAATCTGCTGCTGGGCCGGGGAAACCTGTTAATTCAGTTAAAGGGTGAAATCACCAGTCATCAAACAGTTTTGTAGATGAAGTTGGAACAGCTCTTCTCCCTGCATTCTTAGCAGCACTATTCAGGCAAGCATTCATCTCCTTACTTCCATGATATACTTCCTTATTTGCTGTGCAGTTTTGAGCCAGTTTGTTTTTTAAAGGGAAGCCATTGTTTCAATATCACTGATAAACTCACACTTGGCAGCAATTGTGGGAAATTTACGTCATGGTGATTGTCTCACTCCTGTACAGAAACCAGCAAAACTCTGCCCTGCAAGATTGGCCCTTCTAGAGGGACAAAGGATTAACCAGCCTACTCAGAAAGGGTGCGAAATGAGAGCCATAGCAAAGAGATCAAATAAAAATTCCATTAAGCTTATTTGATTGGCTTTCAAAATGAGCAAGCCAATTTTTAAAATGAAATAAAGTCAGTTTACTCTATTTTTAAAGGTCACAGATTTTCATTCTTTTCCTTGCACTTACAACTTTATTAGGTGTATGCTGCCCTACATGTTTGTTTCCCTTCAAGCTCTATGGGAGAAAATTAAGATTTTTCTCTGTTATTCCTTTTTCTAAGCAGCAGGACTAGGGAATAGAAACACATGAATTTTGATTTAAGCACTATGATGGTTAATCAATGTAAGAAGAAACTTCCTAGAATAACAAGGAGAGCTTTGTGAATACTGAGTTCAAATGTCCTTCTCTAGTCCCAAACGAGACATTTTTTTCCTATGTCAAGCCCCCTGCGAAAGTCAGCCAAGCCTCACCAATGCTGTGAACAGATGTGCCACCAGACACGGAAAAAGACAGGGAAGGATCTTTTTAAGACCGCTCTACTTTGGAAATGCCACCTGTGCAATTGTTCCTATATATATATTGATGTATGGAGCAGGGGAGTAGAAAAAAATAAAACTTACTGCTAAATACCTCTCAAAATCCATTAACAAACAGCCCAATGAGACACAGCAGGCTATCTTGCAGGGTGGATAAAACTGGTCTGTGAAGCCTAATTCAAAATTCCTATTTTATATAGGCTGAAAGTGACTTGTGAGAAAGCAGAAAAAGGGCACTCGTGGCCAAGGCAGAGGTCAAAGGGAGCCACGACACCAGCTTGGAACCCAAGGCCCACTCAGGCCTCCGATGGCGTCCAAGAGAGAAGACAGAAGCGTGAGGCTGGTCTTAGTTACTGGACAGTGATAACATGTCTTGTCTACATGTGACCTCAGGGCACCTGGTCATGCTTTTCCTGCTCCCTGCAAGTTGTGGTCCTCCCCCCACTCTGTTTGCTAAAGTCTCTTAATTGGTGAGCCCCTTCCCAGTTTAAATGATTTATTATTGGTATCTCTAGGAAACAGTTGGAGCTCCAATGTACACCGAGGAGTTAATGGCTTCTGTCAGATCATTTTCCTGAAGGGGAGGGCCCAGAGAGACTGAACTGTGAAGCAAGGAGAAGGAGGGAAGTGGAGGACAAGAGAATATCATCTCAGAACCTCAGAGAGTTTTGCCTCCAGCTAATTCACCTCCAAAGCCCTGATGTGGCTTCTTCTGTATTTTAAGTCAGGACTGTTTTGACTGAGGCCATGAATTTAGATGAGCAGTACCTGGAAATACACCCAGAGGTTGTTTCAAAGGTTATTTATGAGAAGCAAATGTCTCCAAGGAGAAAATCAGTGTCATTTGGAGCCCGGGAGTTTGTCTACCTAACACCATAAGCCCAACTCAGCAGCCAGCAAGGCTCAGTGCCTACGCCTGCCTGCTTCTTGTGCTCACACACTGTGCTGTTTGCACAGGCCTTCAGAGAATTCTTTTGTAGCATCAGAGCTTGGAACATTTACCTCCTACAGAAACGCTAATAGCTGGCACTTTTCAGCTCATCTACTTCCATAGCTCCCACCCTTGGCTATTCTTTCAAAGTCTGCTGTTGCTAGCAGCCTGGGAGTCCTGAATGCCCTCTTAGCTTTCTATCTACCTCTTGCCTTTGGATTTATTTTCCAAGCCCAGCAATGAAGTTTCTCCAGCATCTGTTTCTGCCCTTTTTACAGTGGTCCTGAAAGAAGAGTCAGGAGGAAGAAGAATCAGGACATAATGCTACTCAGGTCAGGCCAGGACACCATGTTCTCTGCCCAACATTGATCCTACAAGGAGGGGAGCATAACAGAGTGAATGGCCATAGTCCAACTGTCCTCAACCTCGTCAGGGGTAAGTTTGCTCCCCAGGGGACCAGTGGCCATGTCTGAAGACAGTTTTGGTTATCACCATCGCATGGCATCTAGTGAGTAGAGGCCAGGAATGCAGCTAAACATCCTACAGTGCTCAGATCAGCCACCACAACAAAGAATTATCCAGCTCAAAATATCAGTAGTACCATGATTGAGAAATGCCACCCTGGGAGCGCATGAAATTTTGGAGGGTGATAACATTCTGCTCTATTTTATCTGAGTCATTTCCTCATTCTAACAATTTGGAAACTATCCAGTATAACTTCTCCTTCAGGGTGTTGCCCTGGTATAAGGCTATGGAATCCAATAAGAAGGAGTTTATGTAGAGTGGAAGGAGTAAAAGATGTCCCATCTGGATTCTAGGCCTGGGGACTTCATAGCCTACGGGCTAGTTGAGCTGAGTAGTCTTTGCTAGATCATTAATTTCAGATTCCCCAGCCCCTCAACTGCAATAGAAAATGCTTGACTTACCTGCTCCACAGTGAAGTGAAGAATATTAGATGAGATTTTATAGAATGGTAAATGATAGCTTAAAACTAAATGCAAACTGACAGAAGGATGTTTGCTGTTGAGCAACTAGCCTGAAGCCACAGAGAACTAAGTGGCCAAGTGCTGTTGAAAGGCTGCTATCCTAGCCCTGTACTACTGTTCATTTAGGCTTTATCACCTGGAGTAGTAAGTGCCAGAACATCATCCTTTCTACAGGATGTGTCTGACTTGCAGAGCTAGGTACAAGAACAACGCGAACAAAGTGCATATAATTGCTGTTTGTTTCATACATGCTATAATGAGCATCAAATGCATCCCACAGCAAAGTGAAATACCTGTGCGCATAAAACACCATGGTGAGAAGCTGATTTCTCTAAATATTTAGTGATCATTTACTATGGTAGCAGGAAACATCACTGTTGACTAAGCTGGACATTCCCAAGACCTACCTGCACACCACAATCCCAAAACACACCCTGGCAAGTATGAACCCCTGATTAAACAAACAAACAACAAGCAAAAAAAAAAAACCCAAAAACCTGCCTTCATTTTAAAATATTTTCCTTTAAGATTTTAAGACTAATCAGATAAACTACATACATTGGTAGTTTATCTGTTTCCTGAAGCAAAAGAAAGAGCTTGGTTGTTTACAGCATTTGAAATAATTTAACATGTATTTTTCAAGACAGTTCTTTCCCTGTGCCTGAAATACAGAAATAGCTATAACATGTTTCCTCATTTAGTAATTATGTCATCATATCATTTCCATATAAGCCTTTTTGGGGTCCCAAATATGAATAAAGTTATTTTGGTTTTCTATGTATAACTTTAAGGTTAACAAATGTTTTGAGAACTAAGTTAAACATTTAGAAACCATTTTCCTCTTCAGTATACTGATTTCCATATATTATTATTATTTGAAATAGTCCGTGTGAGTGTGTGTGTTTTTTCTAAGAATGGTTCTTGTCAGAATTGCAAAGAATTATAAAAGGAAGTATTTTGCCCAGTGTTTTCAGCCAGTGTTTACCAATTCATAAACAGCTTTGGAATGGAGTAAGAAACCAACATTTTTCCTCTTCAATGTCTCTGTCAAAACCAGGACAGGAATATTAGATAATGGTGGATTAAATTAATTTTTAAAATAACTTAAGATGTGGTGGATTTTCACATTACCCATTACCTGCTTACTAGTTACCAATGTAGAAAATCCAAACAGATGCACTATAGCAACACATTTGTTAGGGAAATACAAGCCAGTCTCCTCTCAATAAAGAGATGAAATATTTACCAGCTATCTGAAGAAGTCCTGAACAGCAGGTAGGATCCTTGAAATAATGGGTCCACAGGCTTTGTCCTTCCTCTGTCTTTCATTTCATCCATTTCCCTTTCCCTGTTTTTCTTCCCATTTGCAGCAAGACTTCACATTTGTTTACCTAAGTCATTTGCTGCTGCGGGTAGGGCTGGCAGGGGAAAAGAGGCACCTAGGGAATCGAGCTAGGAGGCAGAGGGGAGGGAGCTTGAGCTTTACAGAAGACAATCCTAGAAGGGTTAGAAGAGGTGGCAATGGGAAGAGCGGGGGTTGTGGTAGGGAAGCAGCATAACAGTATAACGTAAATAGGCATTCAGGTTTGCCACTGTGCTGCTGAGACAGAGGTCAGGAGGAAGGCACGCACCGGTGGAGCCTCAACCCATTCAGGGAACTCGGGAGCATCTTCCGACCAAAATGATTCATTTACACATCATGAGCAGACATATCTCTGTTTAGTGTTCCCTTAAACGTAGCTGAAATGGTGAAGCAGGAAAAACGGTATTAAATATCCTAGAGTTGATGATGTACACGACAGCAGCAAGGTCCAAGACTAGGAGGGACACCGCAGAAGGCAGCAAGCGGCCGCACATGGTGGCAAAAGGCAGCTTTTTATTTTCAGTCCTTTCCTTTTTCAGACAAGTCATTATATACATATGAATAAAGTATTTAAAGGTAGCCCAACCAAACTACCCAAAACGTTTCTACACAAAAGCAGAAAAAAAAGATATTTTATTATGAAAAAAATCCTTAATAGATCATTTTCTATCAAATTGCCAGAAGTGACCCTTAAAGGGTCTCGAGGTTAATTTACCAGGTCACCAGCATATTTTTTTTTGAAGAAACAGAAGACAGTAGAATAGATATTATCATCATGCTTCCCATGTAAGGGTGAGAAATTTTTGTAGACTATAGATTTATTTAATTTTCCTCCCATGTGTTCTTTCATAATACTTTGTATCATTTACCGCAGTTGCCATTTGCCATGGCATGCTTATTTGTGTGGATGTCTATATGTACTATATATAGCAGTTGTTACTATTGTTAATGATAATGTTTTTCTCCCCCAACTAAATCACAGAGCTGCAGGGGCTCTTGGTTTTGCCTCTTCATTCTCTTGCCAGCATGTTTGGCCAAATTAGGGAAGAAAATATTTGTTGAATAAATGATAAAAGAATGAATATGACAGTAGAATCCTGCCTCATCAAGTCACTCTGAAATAGTATATCACCAACTTTATCTTTTATACATTCGATTTACAATATATAAAATATTCAGTGATCATAAAAGATTTGAGAAATACTGTTTTAAATTATTGTTTAAGGGAAAGAGGGGGCTCACAAGTAAACACTACCAATTTAAATCAATCAGCTAAAGTTGAAGGATTAATAAATTAGTAGCTGGCATCACTTTGTTCTCCATGCTGTTGTTATTAATCCATTCAGTTCTTTATTAGCTCATCATGAAATTTTCTGTTCAGAAATTAGCATTGACATTTGGCACGGAAACCTAAAAGAAAATGTATTAATTCATGAGGCTTAGAACAGCATTTTCATTCTTGAGCATTTGCTAAATGAATTCTTGGCTATTAGATCAAATGACAATAACTAATTAAAGAAATGAAATAATAATAATCAAAATCTGCCCTTTTGGTGAGGAGAAAATGACTACTGATAAAACTATGCCAACAAACTTAAAAGAGATGCATGGATAACCTGGATGCCTCTTGAGAAATGAAGAATTTATAATATAAGACAGTATGTTTAATTGACAAATAATTCTGAAGAAAAGATAACTTTTAAAGAAGACATAAAGACCTATAGTCATTATCCAAATTTTCTGACTTTTCCCTTTGATTTCTTGATACTCAAAACAAGAATGATTATGGAATTTCAAGGTGATGATCACCATGGGAAAAAAAGGAAAAGTTTCTGTGTTTTGGTATCTTGTTGAATTGTAGGACAATCATTACATCAAATTAAGAAATTGTAGATAAGCAAAAGTGGTGTGACAATTTACTCCATATTTAAGACACTTAATGTTAAAACTTTTTAACATTTATTTATTTATTCCCCCCCCCCCCCCCCCCCCCGTTGTCTCTTCTCTGTGTTTATTTGCTGCATCTTCTTTGTCCGCTTCTGTTGTCAGCGGCAAGGGAATCTGTGTTTCTTTTTGTTGCGTCATCTTGTTGTGTCAGCTCTCCGTGTGTGCGGCACCATTCCTGGGCAGGCCGCACTTTCTTTCGCACTGGGCGGCTCTCCTTACGGGGCGCACTCCTTGCGCGTGGGGCTCCCCTAGGCGGGAAACACTCCTGCATGGCACGGCACTCCTTGTGCGCATCAGCACTGTGCATGGGCCAGCTGCACGCGGGTTTGAACCCCGGACCTCCCATGTGGTAGATGGACGCCCTAACCACTGGGTCAAGTTCACTGCCATTGGTGTTAAAATGTAATACCTAGCCAATACGACTGAGCTAAATATAGTAACTCTTTTTTTAAAAATAAAATATTTTTGTATTAAATGACTATATTGCAAAAGTAAAAAGACAATCTACAGAATGTGGGAAAATATCTGCTAATTACATATCTGTAGTAACTTTTTTAAACAAAGATTTTTTTAATTTGAAAAAATAATAAATTATATAAGGAAGAAACCAAATTTTCTCATTGTTCTCAATCATATCATATTTTAAAGAATCTCTTCAAATAGAGTCCTGTATATGAAATTCTTCTGCTTAAACACCTTCAATGGGTCTATTTTACCATTTTTTTAGTTTTGCATTCAAAACCCTCCTTGATAATCCCTTTGCCATCTATAGCCTCACCACATCTCCTATACTCAAAGCATACAAAATAACTTTCCTTTCACAAAATCTGTAATCAATTGCCTTGATAGTTCTTTGCACTGTTTCCTTTCTTCTGCAAATTTACCTAGAAGTTCACCCACCCTACAGAAAACAAATTCCTTCAAGGCTAGTCCTTATGCCCTTTTATTTAAGAAATATTCCACAAAATCACCTCGTTGCCCTCCATCTTTCTCTCCACTATGTTCCATATGTCTCTAATTTTTAATAATACATTGTTTGTATTAGAATTTCCATTTACATAGCTATCCCCTAATGTACATTTATAAATCTCAGAGGGGAGAGAGCAGATTTTCTTGATTTCTACAATTTCTCTGTACCATCTCTTCCCAATAGCACTTGTAATGGTAGCCACACAAAGAAGATATTCAATTTAATATATATTGAATTGAAAAAAGTCTTAATAGGCACATATCTCCTAGAAAATTTTTCTAAATTTTAAAAAAGTCTCAGACTATCTTAAATGATTATCTAAGTTAAGAATTTATATCTTTGGAGCAGTTTTGAAATTCCTTAGAAAGTAATAAATATTTTGATTGCTTTAACTTTTACCAAGGTTATGTGGATGATTAAATCTAACACTGTCAAAGGATAGGTTAAAGAACTAGAATTTCTTAATATAGGTTCAACCTTTGGGATTGGTTGGATATTGAATATGGAACATGGAGATGGAATAATGTTTTGCATTAAGAAAGATACTTTGTAGAAAAGAAGAATGGTGATAGGAAATCACTTTGGGAAAAATTTGATGAAATCAACTACATATTTGAAAAATTGAGATGCTTTCTATATGCTAAAAACCTAACTAAATTTAACTTCTCAATCTTCCTAATGTTGCCTTTAAGGAAATGTTGGTCATGTGATAATATATACAAGGTGACTGCATAAGCAAAATAACTTTGGTCATTTTTGGTAGCTTTAAAAAAAGAAAATAGAACCATGGCACTTTGGAATTCTAAGTGTTTTCAAAATGCATTGCAACAAATCAATAGAAGCTATTAGAGGGTATTATTTTGTCTGTACTACCAGAACCATGAAAAGTTAAACCTTTGACTTATATATTTCATTAAGGAACTATTGGCATATATGTGGAATCAGTGCCTTTTAACTATCCCAATGGGTCATTTATGGTGATTCAAATTGTCTGGATTTTTTAAATTAACTATTCTCTCTAAGAGTCACTTTATAAGTAAATCACATTGGTATACAGAAATGCACTGAGGTATAGTATTAATTTAGGACAAAACTTGTATTTTAAATTAAGAACAACTGACCTGATTTGACAAGATAAGAAATTCTCATCCAAATTATATGAAATTCAAAGAGATGGATTTGATATTAGTGGATTTATTTAATTGCTTTCTTCTTCTTGCTGATGGGTGAAGAACAGCTATACTGCTATAATCCTTATTTATTCCTGAACACATTTCCCATTCATTCTCCCAGCTTTTTATATTGTTTTCTCCTTTTGCTCTTTCTCACAGATTTGCTCTCCAAATCAGATAGGAGCAAATTCCTCTCCCTCAATATTCATTCAGATGTGGCATCACAATTTTAAAGAATATTATTACCCTAAAGTTGGACCTGCAATTTCTTTCCAATGGTTGGATTCCCTAAGAGCCTCTCAAATTCAACAAATCAAAATTCTTTATTCTTTTCCTTTACTATCCAAACAACTTTCTTGTGAACTGTGCATGAAAATACATCTATTTTTTCCACCATTTGCAGACCATGATCTTGTACTAATAATAGTCAAAATTGATATTTTTAATTTCCCATATTGTTTGAAAAGCATTTTATATTAGGGTTTAAAGCATACTTTTCTTCTCCACCTTCCATTAGGGTGCTTGTTTGTCTCATCCTGAATTACGTCAGGCTTACAGTAGTAGACAGAGTTATGTGCCCAAAAACAGACATGTTCTTAATCTTAATCCAATTTCCCATGGGTGTGAACCCATTCAGAATAGAACCTCTTGAGGATGTTATTTTTACTTAAGGTCTTGTCCAATTGAATGAGGGTGGGTCTTAGTATGGTTTATTGGGGGCCTTATAAAGTGGATCCAGAAGTCATGGAAGGAAGAAAGGAGAGGACATCGTTAGCGGCATGATGCAGAGATGGGAGCCAAGGAGCTACAAGCCAGCACCTGAAACCCATGAAGAAGCAAGCCTTCTAGCACTGGAAACTGTGAGACAACAGATTCCCATTGGTTAAGCCAACTCATTGTGCTGTATTTGTGATAGCAGCTCTAGCAAACTAAGATACTTGGATACTTGCCTTTCAGTACCACTATTTTTCATGAAGATTTATTAACATTTATATTTTTATTCAGATGACTCCAGAAAAAGACTTGAGGTAATATTGTTACAAATTTAAAAATATATAAATAATGAAATGATAGGAAATAAATATCCCCATCTTAAGGTTAGATATTGTTGTAACTTAATGTTGGATTTGGTTCTAGTAAATTTGTCTTGGTTTCAAAGGCAAAAAGATAACATAAATAAGGTTTCTCACAAACTGGTGAGATATATGCCCATAAACCACCTGATTACCATGTTACTAAACCTGTCATGAGTTCTGACTTTAACTCTAAGAAAAATGGATTAATAAATTTATTGACTGCCACTTTCTCCCTGCTACTTCTACCAGGACTCCTGTTTGAATCAGCTGCACCATCATGTTCCTAGCCAGGGTGGCTGAGCAGCTCAGGTTCTTCATCCACCATATGCAGAACCAGATTCTTCGTGTATTTTTCGTGTATTTTCGTGTATCTCAGGCACAGGCATTTATCACTGCCCCTGGTTTCGGAAAACTGACCTCTCCTTGTCAAGTTTACTATGTCTCCAGTTTGTATTGCATCATATAAAATTCCAAGTGCATAACACTTTTTTTAAATTAACGACTTACATTTTTACAGATGCCTATAGGAATTAGTTCAAATGTCCCTGGATGAAATTCAAGATTCTCCTATTTTTCCAATGTCCTAATCTCTCTCTGGGTTTGAACTGATTTGGGGCTCTTTTAACATTTTATTTTTAATACTAGAATTCATCAGCCTTGACTTCAGCCTATTAAATTTGGTCTTTTACTTCTTTCCTGAATAGTCACATGCTGCTTATCCTCAGTGGCAGTCTGACTTCCTCCTCCTCTTCTAGGCCATCCAAAACTCTTCTTTCCAACTCCTATTTTTCTCCCTGCTTTCTTTATAGAATAGTACTTAATTACATACTGTTCTACTTTTGACTAAGTGAGGGAACCTTTCATATCACAGCCAATTTAACCTTGAGGCGGGGATATTTATTTCTAAAGATTCCTTTATTTATGCCAACACATTTACTATTTTACATAATAATACTGAAAGGAAACTAGATAAGGAGCTTTGCTACTCAAAGTGTGGGCCATGGAACAGGAACAGTTGGAACTAGTTAGAAAAAAAAAAATCTTAGGCCCTACTCCAGAGCTACTGAAATGGAATCTGCTTTGAAACAAGATCCCTGAGTGATTTACATGCAAATAATGACTCTAGAAGTATACTTCTAAAGCACACATGTAGTATGTGTATATCACAAATATTGAATCTGATATATACTACACATGATATATAATGCATGTGGTAAATTGATCTACGTCCCCCACAAATACATCTTCAAGTCCTAACCCACAGTCCTGTGGATGTGAATCCATTTGTAAATAAGAACCTTTGGAGATGTTATTATTGGTTAAATTGAAGTCAAACTGAAGGAGGGTATGCCTTAGTCCAGTATGACCGGTGTCCTTATACGCAAAGGAAATTGGAGGCAGATATGGAAGGCAAACATGCAGAGAAGCCAGAGAGTGAGGCAGATTACCATGTGACCAGGGAGGAAATGTATCTACAAGCCAAGAAACCCCAAGGATTTCTGGAAAACCATGACCAGAACATTACAGACTATGGGAGAAAGAATAGCCTATTGATACCTTAATGCTGGACTTCTAGCCATGTGGTAATTGTGAGAGCAGTCCTGGCAAACTAAGACAATGTGCTGCGTGTAAATTGTTTTCATGGTTCTTTTCTTCCAAAGAGATGAGTAGTGGTGGCTAAAGCTTGTACACCCTGGATCGCAAAACTTGATTGTTAAAATTTCAAGAAATATGTGAAACAGTTGTTAAACACAGTCATTTAAAAATGTTAAATTATACAGGCATAGTTATATAAATTACATTAGAAACAAGGTGGCATTCTCAAAATTCATCACTTCTGACTATTATTATTATCTGTATTTGAAGTTATTTGAATCTATTACGTTAGTATAGTTAGGTATTATATAATGGTGTGTATATCTTTTTGTCTTCTTATGATGACAGCCTGCTCCAAGCATCAAGGTCACAAACGAGGCAGGTTTTCTAAGCAGCCAAAACAATTACAATTCATCCGAACTGCAATCCTTCCCACTACATTCACTCACATACACAGATATGTACACACACATCAGGATTTGCATAGCTGTTCAGGCAGGCCTGGTTTTTAAATCGACAGTTGTTCCATTTGGGGACAACTATGTTTATAACACATTTAGCAATACAGACATGGTTTCTGGGAGACATTTTCTGCACAGTGACTTGAAACTGGTTGTTTAATTTCTGCAGACTATGAAGATTGTTTAAATCTCTCTACACTGCATTGAAAAGTCCATCTGCAATCGGCATTAACATGTATTATGGGTGAATTTTCAAAGCTAAGAGTGCATATTAATAAGACTTGGCACTTTTTGGGTATTGCCATCTAAAAAGAAATCAGGGTGTATCTAAGATGCACATAAGATTATATAATATGTATATATATAAAGTCTTACATTATGTATATGAATATATATGAAACATAATTTTTTACAGCTTTACAGGCTGATGCCATATTATAGGTTTTAGTTTTTGCTTTTTTTTTTTTTTTTTGCCACAGTCCTAAGTAAGGTGTTGGTTATTAATATTTTAGATAATATTTTAGAGTACAAGTGAGACAGAACACATAATGCTCTGCAGCCTGTGGGAAAGGGGAATTTCTCAGCAGGCCTCTCCCCATGAGATGTTTTTATTCCAATTGCTTTTAACCCACCAGAAATGCTGAGTGCACGTTTCTTCAAGTGTGGCATAAATTTTAGCAAGAATCAACAGAAACTCAAAAGACCTTTTACCATATATGCCAGAATGCAATTCTGTCCTGATATTTGGGCTTTCAAATTGTGCTAATGGATCAGTCAAAGTGAAACCTAACTAGATTATACTTTTATTTTTAATAATGGAGGGGGTTGGAAGAAGATGTGTTTGTGTGTAACACAGGAATAAGGAAAAGCAGAGGTAATAGGGAAATATGAGCTTATTCTAATTTACTACTTGTCTTATTTCTATATAAAATACACCAATATTTATACTATTTCTATAGTAGTATCTCAAGAGAAGAGTCTTATCAAATCTATTATGTTAGGCACTTAAGAATTAGGGAAAAGGTGAGAAGTTTACGTAGCAGGGCATATGGGAATCCCCTCTATTTTTTATATATATTATATTAATATATATTATATATATTTATATAATATATATTAATATATATTAAAGAAAAAGAATTAAGTCATAATTAGCATTAAAAATGTACCAAATTTTATAAACTGTGGGTTCTAAATGTGAAATATACAATTCAATAACTTAAAATTTATATATTGCCCTGTACATATAAAGACAGGTTGCAATACATTTCATTGTGAAAACTTCAGAATAATCCTGTTAGCTATTAACCATCAATTAGCACTTTTCCCCTTACTTTGGCCTACTGAAATCAGAGTCTTGAGTTACTAAGTTCAATTGGCAGAGATATTTTCAATATCATGGCTAGAATTCAAATATATGCTATAAACACTTAAATTTTCAGTATATTTTTACAGTGTAAATCATTTATTATCACAATTAGAAGGTACCTCCTCATTTTGTTCTTTACAAGCATGATTGCCAAGGAAACATCTTCAGTGACTTATTCTTCTCACTTGTGTTTATTAGGTTGGTGCATGTTGCCCAGGTGCATTGTTAGAATAACTGAACTATTTGAGACAATGGGTTTGTATCTTGCTGCTAGATTAATTTCCTACAATACCTCTTTGATCATACCTCTTTTTCTCAGTGATTTCCCATTGTCTATAGTCTAAATGTCCCTGCTCATCATCCAACCACATACTTCATCTAAATTCCAATAATTTCTAGACTATATTGTCCACATCAATCAAAACAGTGGTTTGAATGATCTTATTTCTTTCCCCAGTTATTGCTTCAGTTCTATGAGTACTCCCTCTTCACTGGCTTGTCCTTTCCTTAAACACAATTAAAATGCCCTTCATCATGCAATGCTCAACATATGCCCAACGCCATCAAGAATGCTCTTCTCATTTCTCCAGCTCACTCTTTTTTAAGAGTTTTCATAAACTGGAAGATTCATGGGAGCATAATTTTGCTTTGCTCATCTCTTTATCCCAGGGGCCTGAAGTAGTGACTGACAAATAGGGAGGGGTTGATTCATATTTGTTGAATGAATGTCTAAACGAATAAACAAATGAATAAATTTGCATCCTAAAATTCACTTATTTTTTGTGTGTAGAGTGCCACACTATTGTTTGCCTTCTTCAGATTAATTATTCCACTAAATGAATGTCAAGAATATGAACTTGTCCGTTTTGTATGCCAGAGTCACAGAGCCCAGCATGGGATTCCCACACAGATGATAATATGATAAGTGCTTTGCTAATTGATTGGTCTAGAAAAATCTGATTAAAAGGCAGTGAGACATCAATAGTCTTTTCAGAGGTGTGAAAAATAAACGTGAAAGGCTAATTCAGGCAGGGTAAAGGGCTACTGAGATTAAAGCAAAGCCACTAGATTAGATGATTAATGTTTTGTTCACACCAAACAATGCAAATTTTTCCAATATTATAAAAGATTCCAGATATCTGGCTCATTAGAATTGTTTAGACACCTCCTAGACATGTCTTTCAGACTTCATGTTTAGATATTTTCATGGTATGTGTCTCTCTCCATTTTTATGTTTTACTAAAAAATAGATCATAATATATAAGTTTATCTATATCTGGTTTACTGCTAAACAATATTTTAAACTGCAAGAGCACAAGAACATCTCCTGCAGCCTGTTAACTCTGCTAATCAGTTTCCTGATGGGGAGTACAGCACAGCTCACACCTGGGGTCTTTAATAGGCCATGTCATAAGAGTGCTTGAAATGAAAGAATTAGTTTCCCACCTTTCTGTTCATGTTTTCACCTGTGTTGTTCCATTTTGAACCCAAATGTCCCCCCAAATTCTCATTTTCTTAACCCTGAAGATGAAATGACTGAAAATTTTTTGGGAATCTATGCCAACCACAGAAAACTTGCAAAAGAAAGTTCCTGCACAGATTCCCCTAAATCCCAGACAGGAAGGAGGAAGTGGAAAACAGTTTGTCAAAAGGGCATATCTCTTCTGCAAGTATTTGAAGAAGAAATGGTTAGGGAAAATGGTCTATTCAAGAAATGTACATGTGTTACTTTGTTCAGTTCAGTGTTCTATAATAGCACATAAAGAGAGCAGTCTACTTCTCCAAGTGTTATAAAGCTCTCCTGCATTAAAGTGCCTGGTTAAGGCCACCAGCCCCATTTCTGCAATGTAAATTAATGAACAATATGGTGCCTGGAATCGTAGGTGAGCCATAATTAGCCTGCTGATTGCTTCTTAAGAATGGGGTTATTTTGGTTTTAAGAAATTTCTGAATGGTTAGGGAACTGAACATTTCCCAAGAACCCCACAATGGGCAGAAGTCAGCGGGTATGGAAGTGATTGTTGTTGAAGAAAGAGTTCAGATTTTAGTCCACTGAGATGCAGTCAAGGAACATCAGCTAGATTTTTCAACAGTGCCCTTCAGGGCACAGAGTTGTTTGGAATGCATATATTGTTGCTAAAAAAAACGAGCAATATACATTAGTTTGTGAGTCTGTCCAAGGAATTATAGCTCCTATACAAATGTAGGGCCCCAGGGATTAAGAGAATATACAAATTGCATATCTGCATACTTCAAGTTTATGGACTAGTAGAAGCCTACTTTAGATAATGAGTCCAGGACTCAAAGGAGACTCTTTTCTCTCTGGTTGAGGAAACCTAGGCCCAAAACCACTCCTCCCCACTCCTTGCTTTTATCCTAATTTTCTGAGGATGCTGTGGCAGTTTGAGACTAATTTTATGAATCCCAAAAAGAGAAATATTATGTTTGTAAACTAATCTTTTCTTCTGGGGGTGATACCCTTTGTATCAGATTCAGCTGAGGTGTCTTTGAGATGAGCCGTTTGTCTGATAGCTTACAGAGACTGCTGGGAAGAGAGCCGAGACTGATATAAGAAGCCCAGGGATGAGCCCTAACCAGGAGAGAGGATTGAAAGCCCAGAGGGAAAGAGAGACAAGGCAGAGATCAGCGGCCATCTTGCTTCAACACATGGCAACTGACTGTGGTGAGAAAGCAGCCTTGAGCTGGACTCCACGATCTTATAACTGTAAGCTTTTACTCCAAATAAATACCCTTCATAAAAGCCAACAGATATCTGGTACTTTGCATCAACACCCCTAGAACAGTTTGATATTATTTATGAATTCCAAAAAAAGATATTTGATTGTGTTTGTAAACTGGCAGTTTCCTCTGGGAGTGATACCCCTCAATTGTATTAAATTCAAAGGTTACATTTACTTGATTAAATTAAAATTAGGGTTTTGATTCAGTCACATCAGAAGGGCATTGAGTCCCCACCACCTTGGTAGGTGGACACTCACACAGAAAAAGACACGGCAGAGGAGCAAAGTTAGTTTTGATGCTGGAATCCCAGGGGCAGAGGAGCCGAATTGTTCTCCTGACAGTTTATAGCTAATCTTGTGACGATAACAGAGGATGAGGTCAGAAAAAAATGAGCCCCAGAAAGACAGACGGGACTTATGCCAGCCTATAGAGCAGAAGAAACTGGGAGCATGGAGCCTTAAGAGGAAAGAGGAAGACTGAATTCTTGCAGACATTGCCCGCCATCTTGCATCAACATGTGGAAACAGACTTTGGGTGAGGAAGTATCTCCTACGGTATCTTGAGTTGGACTCCTTAGGGTCTGGTAACTTAAGCTTTTACCCCAAATAAATACCCTTTATAAAAGTCAACAGAATTCTGGTACTTTGCTTCAGTACCCCTTTGGCTGACTAATACAGACACTAAGGCAATTATCAATTCCTGTTGGGACAGCGCTTTCATGTACTTAAAATATTATATATCATTGCTTTCTGCATATTAGATTCCTAAGTCTGTATCCAAGGGTAAGATAGAAATACTCATGATTTTAGCTGGCAATCAGGTAAAAGACTCTACATAGTTCACTCTCTAGCAAGTTTACTGCATAAATACTGTACTAAAATGAGCTAGAGGGTTTCAGAGAAAGCAAGCAGCAAAGAAGGAAAGAAGTAAGCTTTTCAGAGACAAAGCAGACTGCCTGGCTCCTGGTTCATGTTTAATAAATGATTATCTCCTTCCATTTGCAAAACGAGGGCATACCTATGCCCCATTGGCCACATTTTTGCCATCTTCTAACACACCTATGGAGATAGAAGAATATTCTTTGATCTAGACCAGAAGACTAAAGTTGATTACTTTTTGATAGCCTTTAGATTTTTAAGAATCAGAAAATTTCATATTACTAATTTTTCACTTCTCCTTAGTCCAAAAACTCTGGCAACAATGGACCTATATGTCCGTGGAACAACAATGGACTGGAGCTGAGTATGGCATGTCCCCTTCAGTGTGGCACCTGCTCCCCATTGGGATGCTTCCATCATTCATGCTCATCCTCACCCCTCTAAGCAGACTTTTTTCTCTGGTCCAGAGAATGTCAACCTACTTTCCTGCATCCCCCGCCCCCAAGGCCTCCTCTCCCTCCATATCCCAATGGAGTTACAGGATGGAACACAGAATGTTTATCAGGGAGGGCCCTTGAGGCCGACACCTGTGGAGAGGAGAGGAAGAAAGTAGAAATGGGCAGAAGAGAGAGGTCAAGTTGCGATGTGGGCCTGAGGACAGCCTTGACCAACACCAAGGAGCTCTGGAGTTAAAAATGGCTGTCGGAAATGTCCTGCATTTGGACCATCCCAGGAGGTAATCTTCCCTCTGCTGACCACACCCTTGAGAGCTGAGAGATAGGCTCCCTCCTCACCTTTCAATGCCTGCTTTCTGGTACCGTGCATAAAGAATCACCTACAGGCCAGTTGTTAGCTGCACATGAGCTGTCTCAGCACAGTTACTCTAAGGATCCCATGCTCCATTAGCTCAGGCAAGCCTTCAGGATGGAATGCCCAGCTGGTCCTCCATGCAGAGTCCCCAGGATCCCCAAAGTACATGCCGCTTATGATCATGAACCCTATCATCTGTTGTGGCTGTCCTGTGATTGCTGGCCACTCTCAGTCACCTGACACTATCTGAATCATTTGAAAAGACCTGGATAGGGGTTTCTTGGGACAATGCAAAAGAAAGGGCCAGGTGATGTGGGAGAAACGACTGCACATGTTTTGACTGAAAATAATTTGTCCAAATGGTGCCATTTGTTCAAGTGGCACAATTCAACATTGGTTGACGATGAAATAAGCCCAGCACTTTTTCTTTTTCACTTACTGATATCTTTAGAGTACACCAGGGGGAGGTTTCCCTGCCCTGAAATGGTCAACATTACAAACAAAGCCTAATAATAAACTTTTTAAAGTAGGACAAGTTCTGAATAATGGGACAAATTGCTCACACATAAAAATGTTAATCAAAGCTACATCAGTGTTGCAAGTATGTGAAAAGAACATGATTGATTGATTGATGACCTATTCAATTTGACAAAAATGTGTCTACAAATCGTGGTGTTTTTTTTTTTTTCTTGCAACTAGATAATCTGGTACAAAATCATTCCAAATCAAGATATAGTACTGAACCAGTCCTTATCACATACCACAGCACTGACTGCAGAACTGCCCAAAGCTTCCACCCTGTGATGGCAGCTACTTCAAGTTCAGGGCTGGTGCAGTACAGGTTGAAGCCTGCCCTCTTCAATGCTGGTTTGGAATTCACAGTGCTAAAGTAAATTATATGCATATATTAGACAGCTAGAGCTAAGAAGCAGCTGACCGACTTAACTGGAGCATCCCTCACTAGTTTATCACAGTCTCCACTTACTCCATCATGCAAGTTACATATCTAGTGCCTGCAGGGTATTTGCATTTGAATCTCCTGCTACAGATCATTAGCAAATAGAAACCAAATGATCACAACCACTTAAAACTATACCAATCATAATAATTCTCTAGATTAAACGATCTAAATCAATATTTTTAATGTTCTTGGGCTATCCAGCCACTGAAACATGAAATAGATCTACTGTTTTAATCACAAATTGAAGCTACCAGAGGAGGCTTTAAATATGATATTCTGATATGAATAGACTCAGAATTACTAAAAATACTTCTATTGTCTTACATGCTGACCAGGCTCTGATTCAGGTCATCCACATTTGCAAAGTCAGGGAATTCAGTATGGTTTATAAGGAATCGTATTTCTTCAGAGCTGGTTGGAAATGTATGATCTAATAAGATCAAGAAGATGAATAGCAGATGTGTTTCTCCTCTGACCCTTATATAACGTCATCAAAGTTACAAAGCCATTCATTGGGATGGAAGAATTAGAAACTGGAGTCTTCTAGTCTGGATGGGTGCATTTGGTAAGGAAAACCAGTAAACCTGATCAAATACAAAAGGAGGGTGAAGTTAGGTCTTAATAGAATTACAATGGGAGCAGCAGAGGGGATAGGAAGAGAAGACATGGCTAGAGAGTGAAAATGGAAAGAAAGGAGGAAAATGTATGCTTCATTTCAGTCTTTAAATCCAACATTTAGTAATTTACAAGTCTTAAGCTTTCCTTGAGTTTAGTAACAATCACTGCCCTGCACATTTATTTAAAAATCTCTGTATAAATGTAGTCAGGGTAGTGAATCTAATTTAATTAGCATACATGTTAATTAAATAAACTTATGTAATATACAGCATATCTGTACACACATGCACATTTATATGTGTATATTTAATTAGATATTATATTTTCACATGATTTATACAGATTTCAGGGGGAAAATCACTTTTTAATCAGGATCAAGCATTTAAAAATTTCCATTTCTAACTAATTACTGTTGATGCTGAGAACCTCATATTTGATTACACTGCAATCTGTGATAGTAGAAGATATGTGTTTTGACTCAAATAAATAACACAACAAATGTGCATAAATTAGTGTCTTTCCTAAGCTAACTCTGACATTAAACTTGAAAACATTTTAAAAGTCTTTAATAATTATCATCATCAATAATTCATTATTTAGTGGATTTTTCACTGTAGATCCACTTACTATGTTATCAATAGAAATAAAATCTTTGTTGCCTTTATCAATGAAACTTCTCCCACCTACAATTAACTAAACTCTTGGGTTCCCTTCCTTCCCTATGATGGATCCCAAAATAAATATATAGTAAAAGCAAAAAAAGAAAGAAAAAACAGAAAGAAAGAAAGAAAAAGAAAAAAAGCAGCAAGATAGAGACATCTGTGACCCAGTGCTGAACCATGAAAGTTTTAAGTCGAAAGAGCAAGTTGAAAGTTGCACAGAAAGAGCCCATTTTGTCCATCAAATTCACTCAGTCTTCCATTACCCAAGGTTCATTCCAGGAAGAGAACTTGCAGGGAAGTAGGTAGACATTCTCTGGCCTACTCTCTCCATATTTGGCAGTATTTTTTTCTCTTATAAAGAGCTTCTTTTTTTTTTTTTTTTATAAAGTATTCAAGTGCCACTTTAAAAAGAAGGGTTGCAAAATGAGAAAAGATGGGTGGAGGATTGTGCATGACAGTCTGGGTGGCAATTTTAGTGCTCCATATGTAAAGGAAATAGCCCTGATATGTTATATGGCAAGACTCTGGGAATTTTTGGCACAAGCTTCTCTGGGCTAGAATCTAAGATAACCTAGCTAGATACCTCTTCACAAAGAAGGAAAGGATGCAGCTGGTTTTTATTTGGGGAGAGACATCATTCAGCTTTAAGCAGAAGTATTGGCGTGGAGAAGAATGCTTGTGGTGGAGTATAGGAATTGTGAATGACCCCACCATGCCAGGGTGTAAATCATCCCTGGTGTTCTCTGAAAAGAAACCACATCCCCTTAATGGGTAAATTTGTTTCCCTTTCAATCACCAAATCTGGCTTTGGTCACTTATTGCTGGGCACAGTGAGGCAATCTCACAGAAGAACAGTCATTCTCTGTTTTCTAAGGGCAGATTTTAAATTCCAGAGTGATGGCCTAACAGAGATGAATACCTCTGCCCTTGCCATGTTATTCCTGAAAGAAATAAGAAAGAGCTGAAATGAGCATGTCCAGACTAATTGTTCCAAATCGACCGATCCAGGCGTAACTCCTCTCCTGGGTTCAGAGAGAGCTTAGGAATGTTGCCCTAATTGATCTCCCACCATGTGGAAAAAACATCAGGATTAGAGAAGAAATGTTACTCATCTCCCAACATAAACTATGAACAGGCAGGCAAATGTGGCTTTATGATATGACATAATGAACCTTCTAATTAAAATAAAATTGTAAACAAAAAATTGTTAGATTATAAATTGAGTTTTCTGAAGATTTTTTTTCAATGTGAATTACCACAAAAAATAATCCATCACTAACAATGCCAGTAGCAGCTATCACCTAAAACATATCAAACTGATTAATTACAGGATATCTATAAGGGAGATTGGTATCCTCTGGGAATCTTTAAAAAGTAATATTGTGAATGTTAAATAATGGATAGTCAAAAATATTGTCAATTGGTTGGTTAATTAATTGGTTAATTAGCATCCACTCCCCATCTAAAGAGAAGTAGATAAGAAAAAATCCTGTCATCATTTAGGTACCTCAATTGCTAGTACACTGTAATTATAATCACTTACCTCAGGCTATTTTCAGAGTACTGAGACCTAAATGTGAAAAGAAAATCTACCCCTCATCCATTATTTAATTAAACGTTGTGTTGTTTACTTCAAAATGTGTATATACTTAGTATATTCAATTTAAACTTCAATATGTGAAAATAATTACACAGAAGTTTGTTAGCCTGCAGAAATGACTCATCCATTAGTAGAAGAGGGCATTTCTTTAAGTTTAACAGATATTTGGTGTGATTTTTAAAATTACTATGCATGTATCTTGAGGTAGGGGGATGCCAAAGGGTTATTGCACCAACCATCAAGGGATACAAAGATGAAGAAGATATCCTAACTCTAACCTTAATCTCAACTCTAAATTGCACATAAATTTTGGTGAGGAAGAAATCCTGTGTGTGTAACAACAATAGCACAATGAGTAGAGTGAGTTACTACAATGGTACATCATGGGAACACAACAGAAACTTTCAGCAAATGATCACTTTATTGTAGAGAATAAAGAGTCCAGACAGGGCAAATCTCCTGGTCACTTACTCAGTAAAAATCATCAGAAGAGCAGGGGAAGACGTCCCATCATGGCTCCAGGTCTGGGCAGCAGATTGCAGTCCTACACTCTCAATTTGGCACTGAAGAAGGGAGCCCAATCGATACTCTTGAGTGTGGGTTTTATCCACCTCAGGGAGAAGGGAAGCTGCCACTGAGAATTCCTATTCTGATAAGTATTGGGGGCTGCTTGTTCCCAGTTGGTTTCAGGGTTTAAAGTCTGACAGCAACTGTTCATTAGACTTAACATCTCCTCCAGTTTGCAGAACGGCACTCAATAAAACAGGAGGTGGAGCATAGGATGGCTTAGCTAGGGTCTGTGACTCCCTTAGGGAAGGAGGTGGGAGTAGGTGAAATCAGGGAGATGCCCCCTAATAGATGTCTGTGACTTCCCTAACACAATGAAGGATGCAGATTAAAATAAAAATTAAAAAGAACATGTACCTTAAAACCAATACTATCAACAAGCTATATTACATCAATCTTTTTTTGAATGGGCATGGTATAATAAAACAAAAAGTGACTATAAATATTTCTCACTCTTCACTTGCTTTAGGAGCATTCTGATTGAATAATTGGATTGATGTATATCTTTCTGTTTTTAAGAAGGATAGAGAGAAACAAGGAAGAAACTAAATATGAGGATGTGAAATTGGGAATCTAGAAGACAAATGATAGATTTAATAGAATTCCAACCCTTTATTATGTCCATGAAAGATTATTCTTTATCATCTCTATATCAGTCTGCAGAAAAAGCGGAAATGGATTTAGATTGCAGTACCAGCAAAATATTAGTTTAAAACTAGTTTATAACATTTTGACAAAAATGGTCAGAAGGGAGTAAATGTTTATATTTCTAACAAAGCAAAACATAATTAATTCATGAACTTATATTTGGAATTGCTAGAGATGAGACAGTCAGTCAAAGCATCTAACTGGGTATCCATGGACCAGTGCTTTAGGATACAGGCATGAAAAGTTGTGAAATGAAGCAGAGGCCAGGCTTCTGCACTGGTGGAACAAGAGCAGAATTTTCCCAGTACAAAGCAGCACTACATTTTTGTGCTAGATTGATCTAAGCATATTATTTTGTATTAATTCTTTTTTTTAAAAGATTCATTTATTCCCCCCCCCACCATTGTCTTTTCTCTGTGTCCATTTGCTGTGTGTTCTTCTGTGTCCACTTGTATTCTCATCAGGTGGCACTGGAGATCTGTGTCTCTTTTTGTTACACCATCTTGCTGCATCAGTTCTCCATGTGTGTGGCACCACTCCTGGGCTGGCTGCAGTTTCACACGGGGCGGCTCTCCTTGCTCAGGGGCTACTCCCTGTGCAGGGGGCACCCTTAAGCAGGGACATCCCTGAATAGGCTGGCACTCCTTGAGAACAGCTCACCACACGAGCCAGGAGGCCCTGGATATTGAACCCTTGAGCCTCCCATATGGTAGGTGGACACTCTATCTGTTGAGCCATATCTGCTTCCTGTATTAATTCTTTTTAAAAATTGAAATCTTTTCTAAATGAAATACTAACAGTGATCTGATCAAAGCATTATAATTAAATGCTACCTGTAAACTCTCATTTGTATTTTGCAGTCTTAAACAAAGCTAAAGGGAATGCCCTAATCTACATCCATTTTCGCAAACTATCCCTTAAATGAATCCCCTTTGTACTCAGCACATTTTCTTTCTTAAGTATCAGTGGAAATTAGTTCAGTTGTAACACAATTAGGTAAAAAAAAAAAAAAAATGAAAAGCAGATAGAACTAAAGCCCAACAAATTAGTTGCTAGAAAAACATCTTAGAAATGCTTCCACATTATTTCTGCCTGATGAAACACTTTGGTTCTAGAAACTTCATATATGAACACTGACGCCACTGTAGACTTATTTGGATATTAAGACCATTGTTTTCTTCTCATGATATTTAATATAGAAAAGCAAATGCTTGATTAGGCGCTATCTTCTTTCTACCTGCTGCCACATGACCTTTGGTCTTGATTAACATAATAATGAATTACATTTATCTCAGTGTATTCACAAATACACTCCTGGGGCCAATAAAATGGCATATGGCATAATTGAGTCATCTGTTCAGTCATAACCATTATTAGCTAAACACATTCGGCCTGGTTCAAGTTGACAAGTGTCCATCCTTGTTCTGCAGTCTCAAGGGTTAAGCTATTGCTCTTTTCCTTGTTTTAGGTTTAATTACATTCTGTTTTCCCCATTTTCCTTATATTATATAAAATAGCAGTTTCTGTAGACTAGAGTTTCTCATCCTTTGTTTGATTCAAAAGGTAGCCCCAAGAGGATTTAAAATGGGATTAGTTAAAAACATTTTTTTTTTCTCTTCAATAAAGATTTGTGTTGTGAAATAACTGATAGACTCTTCTGGATTTTGTTGATAAACATTAGCATACATTCTAGCAATAAACCTGGCATCCTCTTTAAAAGATGTTTACAGTTGGTATTGCCCTGTGCTAGTTTCAGAGCTGAGAGGAAACCAACACTAGACTCATGACAGTGATTAGAATAGGAAAAGCAGAGGCTGTGCATTGTATACACTACAGAACTGCCAATGACACGGTTTCAACAAATACATAATTCAAGCCAAAATCATGTTCTTAATCTCAAGTGGATGATGCCACCTGTCACAAAAGAGCTAAATATCCCATCTCAGGCTATGAATAGGAGCCAAAAATAACATGGAGAAGTAAAAGTCTTGTTATCTATTATCCTAACCCAAGCTCTTAATGTAAGGTTGTATTGGGCATATATCCTAGGAAAAGCTCCAGATGTGTGGGGAAAAATATTTCCTAATAAAAGAACTATCAAGTTCTGATGTGTCAGGAAATGTGGTCTTCAGAAGAAAGTCTGGGGAAGGGTAACTCAAATTAATTGAGTCATGTCTGGTTGACTCAGAAGTTTAAAGGAGTAAGTCCATTGCATATTAAACTGTGGAGTCTTATAGGCAAATGTAATGTATGTCAAATGCCTTTCCTTTGAGAACTCTGCCCACAAAGGAATTAATATGGTAGTTTTGTGTATACTTGGATTCTAGCAGGCCACCTTGACTGGGGAATGAATGTGCTGTCATATGGACTAGTGAGGAACTTCAGATCTACTCGTATGTTAGCTAATTAACACCAGTGGACCCTTCCTTCACAAGATGCTTTTAAAAATATTTTGTAACAATAAAAGTTCCATGCAGCACGTAAATCAATACTGAAATTTTAAAATGTGTCATTAATCTTAAATAAGTTTGGTGAATGCTGAACCTCTAACCAAAGCAGTAAGCTTCTCAAACCTTCCCACCAGGTAACCCTAAGATCAGAAAAGTATGAATGTACTTTCCTAGAGAAGGAGAGGGATTTGTGAGAAGACACTACAACTTAGTTTCCTTTTTTTCCCTTAAAATTCATGCTGATGTGGCATCTTCTCTATAACATATCCATTTGAAAATATATAAATGATAAAATGCCTTGGGGAGCATGTTTATTCTCACTGCACATGGTCTTGTCACACTTGTGTGCAAAATCAAGTACCTTTCTACCTCAGATTCAGAGGTAGCCATCAGTCATTGCCTAGCCCAGCGACTGTCCAGTCACATGGGAAACTATTCTCATTTACAGACTTATCTAATCAACTTTTCAGGCCAATAAAATTATGATTGATAACCTTCACTGGGCCATATATTGAAGTGGGTTAGGCATTAACTGCTGAATCTGTGAATATGGCTATGGCTATGGGAATAGGTCAGAGATACACATTTTTGTTGAGTGCTGCTTGGCCAAATGTTAAAATCGGTATTCAGCCCAAGCCAAGTTTTTTTAGTTCCTATTGGTCCCTATTGCTGCTATATATAACAAATGGCTCACAACAACTTTACTATTTTATAGTTCTGAAGTCAGAAGTCTGAAATAAGTCTCACTAGGCTAAAATCAAGGTGCTGGCAGGGCTTTCTGGAGGTCTAGGGGAGAATCTGTTTTCTTGCCTTTTCTAGTGTCTGGAGGCTGCTCATATTATTTGACTCATGGTCTTTTACTCCATCCTGAGAGCCACAAACAGCTAGTGGAGTATTTCTCAGGTCACATCCCTCTCTCTGTATCCTTCTTTTTCATTTAAGATCTCTTACAATTACTTTGGGCCCCCTAGATGATCTAGAATAATCTCCTTATTTTATAATCAGTTGATTAACAACTTTACAAAGCTTACCTTGTAAAATACCATATTCCCAGGTTCTAGGGACTAGAATATGGACATCTTTGGGGTCCATTATTCTACCATACTAAGACTGAAGCCAATATCACCATCAAAAAGGAACTCCTGGGACACTAGAATAAATCTATAATTTTATTAAAATAATGATTACCGAAATTTATTGCTAAAATCTATTAGTTAAATTTTCAAAGGTTTACACTGTAACACAAATTTCTTTGTAAAAACTTCATAGACTGAGGCTTTTTCTTGAAAGCCTGCATGACCTTGAAGGAATTAAATACTTGAAAATTTAAAAGAGTAATTAGAGATGATTTTGTTAGCTGTAATGATCAAATAATGCTATAAAGCTTAGAATTATATCTCATTCTGTATTCCTGTCATGTATTATTTAGTCTTAAAAGCATTTACTGTCACTTCAAGATTTAATATTAGATAGCTACTACCTATGAGCTTGTTAGATACACAACCTCTCAGGCCCCACACAACCACTGAATCAGCCTCTACATTTTTATAAGCTCCCCAACTGATTCATGAGTAGATTAAAGTTTGAAAAGCACTAGTATAGTGAATACTTTCTCACTAAATATAAACGTTTTAATTAACTGTCAATGTTTTCCTGTTTCTTTAACTGTTTGAAAGTCCTTCTTTAATGTGCTTATGCTTAAAATGTGCAGCTTGCAGCATCCTAGTTTTATTTGTGCAATAATAAATACACACTTATATTTCAAATCATTGATAGAATTTCAATCCATAAAGCACAGAAGATTTATTGTTCCTATTTACATCTAGAATGCTCATCTATATTTGAAAGTGAATATTCAGATGTAGCCATGTCAACCACCACACCAGGGAGCCAAGAGTGCCTACAACTAAAAGCAGGAGAATTGCATCCAGCACCCATGTGGAATCTAAGCCCCCTCTTGATATATGTGGAGTAGACTCAACCATTCCAAGGTCCACAGGATGGAGGAATAGAGCATGGATTAGAGTGGACTTACTGATATTCTATTCATGAACTATTATGATTAGTAATCGAAGAAAGTGTGGCATTGGTGTGGAGAAAGTAGCCATGGTGGCTGCTGGGGGTAGGGAGTGGGAGGAAGAGATGAGATGTGGGGGTGTTTTCCGGACTTGGAGTTGTCCTGGGTGGTGCTGCAGGAACAGTTACCGGACACTGTCGGTCCTCCCATGGCCCACTGGGTGGACTGTGGGAGAGTGTGGGCTATGATGTGGACCATTGACCATGAGGTGCAGCGGTACTCAGAGATGTATTCACCAAATGCAATGAATGTCTCATGATGATGGAGGAGGTTGTTGTTATGGGGGGAGGAGTGGGGGTGAAGGGGGTGGGGGGTATATAGGGACCTCATATTTTTTTAATGTAACATTAAAAAAATAAATAAAGACCAAAAAAATGATTAAACATTAAAAAAATAAAAAGTAAATGGCATGTCTTGGTCTGTTGCGGAGCTGGTATGCTGATTGGATTTGAAGGTGAGGCAGGAAAGAATAGGGACCTAAGGAGGAAGGGGCAGAAAACTTAATAAGCCTGGTAAGAGAAACTGAGGCATTGGCCTCTTTACTAGCATTAGCCTGCTGAGTCGCACATGCAGGTTATGAAGAGACAGCTTACAAGTGCACACCCTGCAGCTCACAGCACTTATCCCCAAAAGCCGCATTATCAGAAGGCAGCCAGCAAAGAGGGAGGGGGCAAGAGGGGCACTGCCACCACCCCCACCTCATGGACAGTGACCAGATGCTAATCACTGCTGCTCAACATGCACTGCAGAGGTCAGAGTCAATCATCACCAGACAGCAACCCCCCACTCCTGGGTCCCTGCACCCCTAGGCCCTTGCACACAGCACAGTCCTGTACCCCCATTAAAACAGGGGACCCTCGGCAGAACTTTGCATTTTCTCCCTTGGAAATGCCCTCCTTTGACTCTGAAAGGTGTACTTTCTATTCCTCAGTTTACCCCCCAATAAATTCTCTGCTTGTTTAATTAATTTGTGGCTCATCCTTAAACTCTTTCTTGTGACAAAGACAAGAACCTAGACACATGGACAACATCTCCAACAACAAAGGTATCCTAAAAAAATCTCATAATGGCTGACGGCAGGCAAATTCAGGAATTCTGGGAATTATATTGAAACAGGCATTTGGTTGCTCTGCCTTTAAAGGCAAAGGGCAAAACCAAAGTTAAAGAATAGATTTTAACAAAACACCCAAAACACTGAGGCTGAAACTGAACTGCCTGTGTGTGTGTATTAGATTTTATTGCCTTTTCACATTGACTTGGAAGGGAAACAAATCAAAATAAACAATAACAAAAGTCTAATCAACATTAACCCCAGGCACTCTTTGGCTGTTTAGCTTTGAGGAAACCAAATTCAGTGGGAGACTCTAGTTGTCTTTACATATTCGAGGGCCTGTCAAATGAATGAGGAATGAGAAATGTGCAATGAGGCCCTAAGGGCTAAAGCTAAGACCAATGTGAAGAAGTTACAGGGAGTTAGATTTTACTCCTCATAAGAAATAATTCTGCAAAAGTCAGAGAGAGCCGTCCAAAGATAAAACTGGTTGCCTTGGGAATGAATGAATGATCTGCTGCCTGAGGTGTTTAGCTTTGGGCAGAATGACTTCTTAAATGATTACTTCAGAGGGGATGCAAGCTTCATGTGGGTGATTAATAGTAGTAGCCAACATTTAATATTGAGCACTCCCTAAGACTGACACTGTGTTAATGCAACTTACAGCCTTAACTTATTTTCCCACAAAAGTTCCTTGGGGCAATTTCCACTGTTTTCTCCATTTTAAACGGGGGCCTGGAGAAGTTAGTGGGGCTTAATCTAAATTATACTGGCAGTAAGTGGCAGTCACCAAATTTGAATCTAGGCCCCTTAGATATAAAGCTGTAAACCATCAAATTCAGAAGTCTTGAGAGATTTTATGCAGAGGAAGCAGGACATATTTAGGCCCTCATTTCCCCACTCCCCAGCTGGAACAATGCTTCCTGGAAATCAGTATAACAGGCATAAGGTCATGCTAACTTTTAAAAATGACACGTTCCTCTTCCTTTTTCCCATTGCCCAGTTATTTGATATGGGTGAATTGTTCAATATTTCTAAATAAATAAATATATATAGTCATTTATACATACATATTTGTATATATATATATATAATGGGGGGCATATCTACTGCACTGTTATTGAGAGAATTAAACTAGTTAATGTAAAGCTTCACAAGGACATGTAGTTGAGAAGGAATTCAGGAAAAGTTTGTTGAATGACTGCACAATTGAAAGTTCCATTTGTACTAATACATTATATGAGTAGTTTTGAAGCTAAGAAAAACATTCTTGATCCATTACTTTTATATTTCTTACATGCCACAGAAATGTGCATCTGAGTGACAAGAGAGAATGGGGACTGTGTGAGGTATTATGATCAGGCTGAAATAGAATTAGCCAGCAATACCTATCAGCAATAAAGTGGTCCTCCTGTTACTTTAAATTACAGTCTCAGTAATGGTTTCAGCAAAGAATACATCATCTGCTAGCCCTGGCAAATGTATTCACCCTGTATTATATATTTTTAAAAGGCAGAGCAATAATTTCCAGCCTCTAAATTACTCTTACAGGTAGTGATGGAGTTTTGCCAGATCTAAATCTTTATGGTATAATTAGAAAAAAAAGAACAACTGTTGGTTGTGGTTAGCTGTAATGAATTCATTCTCTGTATAAAAAAGGTACATTTTGCGGTCCCAATGTACATATTGTTAAAACAAGGAAAATACTCATATGAAAAGACCGAGGAATTTAAAATCACAAAAAGGCTTTTGTCATTCATTGTGGACATGAGCAGATGGTGAGGAGAGTTTCAAACTGAACTAGTAGCTTTGTACCTTCCTGACACTTGGCAGCTGTAGTTGTGTCTTCTAGGTCCCAAATTTCCTCAGTTTTGTTCACATGTTCCCTCTACTACCAAAGATTAAATCTTCTCATGGTCTGGTTTTAACCTTCCTTTTTAATTTAATTTCTTCATTTTTACTATTCTTTTTTGGGCCTACACTAGTCATTTTTGGTATTAACACTCTGGTATTTATTCACCCTTTAGGTGACCGTAGTATTCCCATTTTGCTTTTTGGAAATCTCTCCCCATCTGCTCTAAGTTGCATTTTCTCCCCAATTCCAAAAGTATTCTCATAAAGAATATCAGTCTTGGTCAGAACATGGGATTTTCCTGACTATAGTGATTGGTTCAAGGATGACTGATCTAGAGCCAATGAGCTGGAAGGACCAGCTCTGGATCTCAACCCAGGAAGTTTGGACACTCCATGGATCCTGAGAAATAAGGAGAGGTGGCAGGGTTGTGGGAAGACTGACCCCTAATAAGAACAAGATTAGAGCTCATGGAGCGTTTATATGTGGTGGCAGGCACTGGTGTACACACTATACACTTGTAAACAAATACAGTGTTTTGTTCATCACAGCAATCTTTATACTCCTTTTACAGTTCAGAAAACAGAGACACGTAATGTGTAAGGGACTACCAAAGAATACACAGTTATTAAGTGGCAGAGCTAGGGTTTGAACCTGGGAAGTGAGGCCCTGGAATGTCTTCTGTCTCCTCAAGTCCTATTATCTGAACCTGAAGCCAGTTCTATTGCTGGGCTTTTCGTCTTAATGAGCTAAAAACTTCCACTAAGACGTTTTTGATTTAGGTTTTCAATCACTGCTAAAGACCAGGCCAGTTTCCTCAGAAGCACAAACATGTCTCATGTGTTTCACTCTACCTATAAACTGACCTTAGAAATACTCCACTAAATCTATTCTTCCCTGCTGAGCATTTCCTTCTGAAGTCATGTTACCAGGTGAGGCTTTCCTCACCCAGTCGAGTCAACTGAATTGCTCCCTACTCTACACTTACTAAGCCATCGCCAAGGTAGGTCATGTGGTGTTCTCTGTCGATAGTGTTGAATTCTTTATTTTATCTATGGCCTATTCATCTTTTTTCCCTAAATAAAATATATGTCCTCGAAGTAAGGGCCAAGACCATGTGTTATATTTCTCTGATTTTCCAGAGAGTGCCTCCTACAAAGTTGGTACCTAACAGATATTTGCCTGGTGTCAGATTATCAGAACTAGAGCATGGAAAAATCTTGGGTGTGGCTTATTTGCTATGTATTGAGAGATATTTCCTTCCCTTGGACACAAGGTAGAAAAGGGTGTTTCAAAGTGCAAACACGGTTTTCAGAGAAACTAGTCTACATTTTATTTTGCTTGCATCTTAACATACTTTTAATGATCTCCTTGTAATATTGCTCAGCACTACATAGTTTTTCTTTATCAAGTATCAACTCTCCTGTCCTCAAATACGTTGTAAAGCTTTCCTCCTGAAGGACAATGCCTTATCTCTGTAGCATTATAAGAGGCTCTTCTATTTGCATAGATTATTAGAGTTTACATTATGTAGAATGTATATTGTTTCATGTCATCCTCACAACAACTTTACAAGATCAGTACTATCATCCTTTTAAATAGTTGAGAAAAATTAGGTACAGAAAGTTAAATGACTGATACTGAGATGAAAGCTATTAGTATAATTGATATTTACACTTGAACTGTTTCTCCCCTTCTATTATTTTATGGCCAACTGAGTATGTGTCACATAGCCAGTACTCAGTAAATATGCATTTGTTTATTTGACTCATCTTTCTTCATTATTCACAAAATATGAAGTATATTATATTGAATACTACAAGAGACAGTGAAGTGCCATAACACATTTTTACTGTCCCCAAGGAATTCATCATGCAGTTTGTACAGAAATGTTTCATCATAAAACATAGCTGTCCTTTTCACTCACCAAAGTTGGTGCAGATCCAAACATATAACAACTACAAGGACAATGGACAGAAACAAAGCTCACAGTTTGCAAACCAATTTTAAAGTTACCAGTCTAAAGTTAGAACTTCCTCATTGAATCTCTACTGGTTAATTTTGATTCTGGAGCGTGGCAAAGCCAATGGCTTGTCGACATTCAGTGACTTTAAATAGTGAAGATAATGTGAAAGCTTGGAAGTTTTAGCTTAGAATTTGAGCTCTCTGGGAAGAGGAGTACCAGCACTACTGGGAATATTTAGGCCTGATGCATGTATGCATATCCACAGAGACACCAACTTGTATATGATTTGGTTCTAGAAATTAATCATTCATAAGCATTCATGAGGATAACTTTAGTATAACAGGTTTCCTTTGTGACTAATTTATTCACAATACTCTTTTTAATTGATAAGTAAAGAATTGTATTTTGGTATTTCATGGAAAGAATGGCATCCACTAAATAATATAGCATCCTTTTCTACTCCCCCTCCCATTCCCTGAGTATTTCGGTTATAATAAATCTCCCTCCATTTCCTCTACGACTTGTGTTCTCTTTCAAGTGCAAACCACAGCCATCACTGCCATATCTCTTTCTCCTAATCTGTAATGGTTATTGATGACTGCCACTGGATTGCAGCTCATGTCCTCAAAAGCAGGAGGTGGTGTGTTAATTGGTTGAAAAGATTCCAACTTCTCCACTTTTTTTTTCCTACTCTACTTTCACAGAGCTGGATCTTTCACTAACCAGCCAAAGCCATGTACTTGTATTTTGCCAACAGAGCTGAAAAGGTCAATCTCAGGTTGCAACAAACTGGGACAGCTTCCCAGGTTCATTTTCTTTTTCATCACTAGTTCAATCTTCCTAAATTCCACTTCAAATGGAATTCCTACCTGACTTCTTTTTAAACTAAAGATCAGACCTGAGAACATCAAGAACCTTCACAGAAATTTTATTTGCTTGAACAGCTGTTGGGAACTGTTTTCATTGTAGTGAGAGTCTTCTTTTATAATCCCTTGGTCAGGGAGCTATAAGTTCAATTTGCTAATATTGAATTAAGCATAAGTGATGCAGTGGAATGTAGACAACATTGATTTTACCATTCCCTGGACATTTTTGAGTTCCTTCTAGTTTTAGTGATCTGAGTATCATAAGACTTATTCATTTGATCTTTCAACCTCTTTTATCTAATCATTTTGTCTTATTCTTCCATCTATTCAATATTAATTGAAAGCAGTGACAGATTTGAGGTTCTACTATTAAAACTTGGAAAGTAGTCAACATTAGTCTTATTTATATTTTCTTTTCAGTGTTAGTATCCTATAGCAGGTTTAGGGCATGTAAATAAATAAATAAATAAATAAATTTGGGGAATAATAGAAATACTGCCAAAAAAAGAGTTTAACAAAACCTGAAGGAGGTTGAATTATCTGTTAGGGCAATCAAAGAACAATGAAGTCTAATCTCCTGGTGTGAGGGAACAGCACTACTGAGAGACTCTCTGACAACCTCTCATGTCTCCATCTAGACAAGAACTGACCGTGATCTTGCCTGAATCTTGGCAGAACACCCTGCCATTTCTGTGGGAGCACAGGGAGGTAAGTGATCTGGTGAGGAGCCACAGGGAGGCAGTTTCTCATCTATCTCACTCTTCCAACACCTCGGGCAAATCTATAAAAGTGTTTGACTGTAGTTTAGTGTTGGCTCCTCAGTGGAAGAGACATCAGGTCTCTCATTTGACTTCATTGGTTTAAATTCATACAGTGGGACATGGGACACTGACACACTACTAACCTTCTTTTGCTGTTTCTGTACATTACAAACTGTCAGATGAATCACTGTCTCCTTACCAGCCAAATCTAACACCCGCAGTATCCTGCCCTGTGGCTCTGGTAACCATCAAGCCATTGTTTATGAACTGTTTTACCACCTAACTGGGAATTCCAATTGCCGTGAAGTGTATGCTGTCTTTAATAAATCAATATCATATAATTGGATTTTACAATGAATTGCTAGCAACTGAAAGTAACATTTGTAAGCATCAAAGTGTTGGGTAGTCTCATTTTTGGCCCTTCTTCAGTGATTAGTTCCTTTATCTATGCGTCTAACTTCCTATTTTCTTATTTTTAACTTAATTAGTAATGCAGTTGTTTTCATGTCTACACAGTGAAATTAGTTTTAGTGTTTTGGTTTCCTGACTGCTAAAGGAAATATGATGCAATGGGTTGGCTTAAACATTGGGAATTTATTGGCTCATGGTTTTGAGGCTAGGAGAAGTCCAAAACTAAGGTGTCATAAAGACGATACTTCTTCCCAGAAAACTGTGGCATGCTGGGGCTGGCTTCTAGTAATCCTCAGTCCTTGGCTTTTTTGTCACATGGCAATGTACATGGTGGTCCCTCCTGGCTTTTTCTTTCTCTCCAGGTTCCATTGACTCAGTGCCTGGATGTTCCTGTGGCTTTCCTTCTCTCTACGACCTTCCCTATAAGGCCTTCAGTAATAGGACTAAGATCTGTTTCAGCTGGGCCACACCTGAACTGAAGTAACTTCAACATAAGTTCTTATTTATAAGGACTAATACCCCCAGGAATGGATTAAGTTGAAGAACATGTTTTCCTGGCGTACATAGCTCCAAACCACTACAGTCTGCCTTCTGGACCCCAAAAAGATGTGTTCTTTCCTACATGCAAAAAATACTCATTCCATCACAATACCAAAAAGACTTAAATAATTTTATTTATAATGCTAAGTAAAAAGTCTCATCGAAATGAAGTATCTGTGTGGTTTGTCCTGGGGCATAATTCCCCTTTCTCTGGAGCTATAAAATCTAGAACACACATCATTCGCTTCCAATATACAATGGAGGGACAGACATAGATTAAACATTCCCATTCTAGAAGGGAAAAATTAGAAGGAAAACAGGGCTCATAGGTCCCAAACAACTATGAAATCCAACAGGGCAAACTCCACAGATTTCAAGGTCTGAATGTCATCTGGGGATCAATGGTTTTTCCTGTATGCTTGAAGGATTAGCAACCTCACCCCTTCCAAGTGCTTTACAGTGGACATACTCTCCTCAAATGTGCCATGATGATGGAAGAGATTGTTGACATGGGAGGAGTAGGGTAGGTGGGGTAGGGAGTATATGCGGGCCTCATAATTTTTAATGTAACAGTTAAAAGAAAATAAAGAAGAAGAAAAAACTGGTGTAAAGACCACCCTTTCCAGGCATCAGGAAGGCAGCCAGACTCTCTGTGAACACCAGGGCACAGACTCCTCCTGTGAGCATTGGGGTGGCAGCACTCTCCCTACAAAACAGGGTGCAAGGTCCACCCCTTCCATGTCCCAGAATAGTTTGCCTGTCCCCTCCAAATACAGGGGAGAACCTGCCCTTTCACCACATATGGGTTGACTGAACTCATGACCTAAGGAGATTTGGGTCCAGACCTTGACTTCCATGGTTCTGCCCTTGAAGTTATTCTTCCTTCAATTCATCCCTTCTCTGTCCCTTCCAGGCCATGATGGCAGTTGTTCCACTCCTACAAATTTTGCAAAAACTTTGTCGGTTTTACACAGATTTACAGTGTTCCAAACCATTAGACAATGGAACCTTCCACAGATTCTTCCTGCATTACTACATTCCAATTATGACTTTTACTGAAATGGCTGACTGGATCCATGTTCACTTAAACCTTCACATGGAAGTCCTGACCTCTGGGGACTCACTTTGCAAAAGCTCAGGAAGGTCCCTGATGGAGTTGCTTCTGGCTCAAGTCTCAAAATATATCAAACCATTAATTTCTGGTTTCTTTGTGCTTAAGAATTTAGTCATGATTATCAAAAGGAAATATGACTGCTGCTACACAATGGAAGTAAAGAAGAGTTTGCGTGAAAGACAGGGTCTCCCTTATGGTATCCCTTAATAGTATCATGCCCTGTGATTAAAATCAATGGATCACTGCTGTAACCCAATCCAGGCAGGACTGACAATGACCCAGAAACTTCAACTGTGGCAGTTTGTTTTATTGATGAATTTCAAAAAGAAATACTCATTATGTTTGTAAATTGGTCTGTTCCTCTGGGCTAGTGATAACAGAATGTATTGAAGTCAGAGGTTTCACTTTTACTTGATTCAATTATGACTAGGGCTTTGATTGGCCACATCAGTAGGATGTTGAGTTCCCGCCCCTGGTGGGTGGGAAGTCCCAGAGAAAATAACAAGACAGAGGAGACAAGAGTTTTGATCCTGGAGCCTGGGAAGTAAGCAGACAGAGAAGGATCCATTAGACACGGCAGAGGTCCCAGGAAGAGAGATGAGCCATTTGCCTGACAGTGTACATGGGGCCTTATGGAGAGAGCAGAGCAGCTGAGCCTGGAGAAAAGTGAGCCTCAAGAGTGAGACAAAACTTGTCCCAGTCTGCGACTGAGATTAGAAGAAGCTGGGACCAGGGAGACTTCAGAGGAGGAGGAAGACTGAATGCTCCCAGATGTTGCCTGCCATCTTGCATCAACACATGGCCATAGACTCTGGGTGAGAAAGTACCTCTTATGGTACCTTGAGTTGGACTCTTTAGGGCCTTGTGACTGTAAGCTTCTACCCCAAATAAATACCCTTTATAAATGTCAACCAATTTCTGGTATTTTGCATCAGCACCACTTTGGCTGACTAATAAATATACCAACAGACAAATAACCGTGACCAGCTGAGGTGCTTACTGAGGGTAAAGGGAATATGGAAAGGGTGGTGGAAGAGGTAGTGATAAATATGAACTAGAATCATGTGACCATTTACAGAAGCAAGAACTCTATGGTTTGAATATTTCTTGATTTGTTATGAATATGTTTATGTATATACATAAAGCAAATATTTTTGTTTTCTTCCCTATCTTATCCCCTTTTCATATAATATAAGTTGTATTAACTTTATATCATAGTATTTAAGTTATAGGATATCAAGTTTAAGAGTGAATATTACCCAAGGACTTGCATACTCTTCTGGATGTGTTTCTGGTTGTATGCAGGACAGCCAAATATTGTTAGGCAAAAATATGACTGTTATTGCTTTTATTTAGAGATTAAGTATGGCTTAAGGAGATGTATATAAGTGTCAAATTGACAAGGAATGGACTGTGATGGTTAAATTCATGTGTCAATATGGCTAGTTTCCGGAATCCAAATGTTTGGTGAAGCAACACTGGCCTGATGCTAATACAAGGATATTTCATGGATTTGAGTCATCAATAAGTTGATTATATTTACAATCAACTAAGGAGAGTTCTTTTATCAATGAGAGAAGTTGCATCCAATCACTTAAAGACCTTAGAGGAGAACTGATAAGTTTACTGTGATGGTTAAGCTATTGTGTCAACTTGGCCAGGTAATTGTGCCCAGTTGTTTGGTTAAGCAAGCACTGAGCTAACTATAATACAAGGGCATTTATGGACTTTAGTCACCATTGACTTTACTGCAATGGTAAATCATAGATAGCTGGTTATAATTACATCAATCAGGGAGATTGCCATCAGCAACGAGTAATACTTAACCCAATCAGATGAACCCCTTAAAAGGGGAAGTGATTCCAGCATTGAGAGAGTATTTCCAAGCTCATCTTTGGACAGCCAGCATCTCCCAGAACTCATCAAGAACCTTCACTGGACTTTCATTACAGCCCCTGGTTGCAGCCTGCCTGCAGAACCTGGTCTTGTGCATCCCCACAGCTGCGTGAGAGACTCTTACAGAATCTCATACTGTTGACAGATACCTTGTTGATTCTGTTTCTCTAGAGAACCCTGACTAATGCATTTACCAACTAGAAGGAAGAATTTCAGCTCTTCTTCAACCAGACAGCTTCTTGAGTATTCATAGAAAACCTTCATTGGCATTCCCAGCCTGTGATCTGCCCTACGGAATTTAGACTTGTTCAACCCCAGTTGTGTGTGCCAATTCCTACAATGAATCTCATAATATTTATATTATATATCCTATTGGCTCTGTTTCACTGGAGAACCCTGACTAATACAGTGCACATAATTTAATGGGTACTGATGATTCTGGAGCTATGTTGGTATAGAAAATATTAGACCACACATATTGCATTTCTATAGAAGTGTGGATGACATAATGAAGGGAGAAAATAAATACTCTCTTGAACCAATTGCTTGCACAGTAATTCTTTCTGAGTGTTAGGCTGCCATTTGAATAAATACAGTTTCAGTGTTATAAAATAATTCCCAGGTTATCTGGAATAGTTACTATGCAAGCAGGTGAGTACCACTAAGTATTTAACTCAATCAGTATGGAAATATCCATTGACGTTTGAATCCAACTAAGAGCTGTCATATTAGCCTGGAGCAGGGACCAGGCAAAAGAATGTGTTGAACTTCTTGGGGGCCAGCATATCCCACAAGTCTGAACAAAAATGTATTCGTTCAATTGGGCCTGTGGTCATGACCATGGCTTTTACGTCTGAACAGGCATCTCATAAAGGTAAAGGGAGCAATATCATGCAGAACATGTACCATAAAGCTGATCTTCAAAGGAAAGCTGCAAGCCATTTTTGTATATAATTCCAAGAAAAACATGGTTGGTCTATAGCTTCTTGCTGATCCAGTTCTGTTTTTAGCTTGAAGTACTCCCAGAATTTTATTTTTTTGCCATGGCAACATGTATGTGCCAGAACCATTATTCCATATCACATCTTAGATATTTGTCCCATTGAGGCAGGAACTATTGATGTGTTAAAGAAGACTCTGTTTGCATCAGCATGAGTTTGTCCTTTCTTCTGTCTACTACAGAAGCTACGTTCCTGAGGTCTTAAAATGCTGTCTGACCATGCATCAAGAAAGACAGGAACGTGAGAAACTAATATTTAAGTACTCTTGATAAGTGCTTTTATTTATGTTATCTCATTTAAGATTTATTACAAGTCTGTCAGATTGGTAATTACCTCTATTTTATAAATAAAGAAAATAAATCTCAGAAAATGAGTAACTTTTCCAGAGCCAGAGGCAGATGTGCAATCTAAACCCAGACTTTTCTGCCTCCAAAGGCTTTTCCAGATAGTAGCATTTCTTAATCGATGATGGTTAGCCAAAAAGGGCTCAATGGTCAAATAAGTTTGGGGAGTACAGAGTAAAATTTAAAGGCTTCATTCTTGCAAAACTTCTCAGAGATTTTAGTATAAGAATGGGAATCATGATACCAAAGAAAGAGCAGTGTTTGCCACATTTCCCAAACATGTGTGGTCAGAGAGTCTTTATAAGTTTAGACATCCCTCAAGGACAGAACACATTGTGGAAAATGATATCTCTTCTTGCTTTCCCTCAGCTGCATCAGGTTAACCTTCTTGAGAGGCTAGATCTATTCTCTGAGGTTAATCTGTTACAGAGAAGAAAGCAGCTCAGACTTACATAGCTCTGGGATCAGTAGAAACTATATTATCACTCCCAGTAATGTTGCTTAGTCAGCCTGCCTAGATTCCTCTACCTGGATGCCCACTTGCCTTACTGCTTAAGTTTGCCTTTTCCTTCTAGGGTTCTTGGTCCCTGTCTGCTCCTTCTTGGCCTTTGCAAGACTTTCTGAACTGATTCCTGCTTCATGGAATTTCTATAGGAGTATGAAACTATACTTCTTCCTGGTTACAAACTTTCTTACTCTCACATAACTTTTAACATTCACATCCTGTTGCTTCATCCTGCCCCTTGGTTCCTGTCGACTCCTGGTCCCTGAGACTCTTACTACTCTGATACCTATCAATATTTGTGTATTTTGGATTCTTATCTACCTGCTAGCTTCAACCAATTGTCTTTCTTGAACTTAGGATATCTACAGTTCCATGTCTACTACTCCTAGACTCCAGACAGATTCTGGCATACACCACCTGGTTTCCTGATCAGGTTTGGCTAAATCCCTACCCCCATGTTCATTCTCAGCTCTTTGTTTCACCTTAGCTTCTTTTTCTTATCCTGGATCCCTGACTTGTGCCCCCAGTTCATCATGTCCCATAGTTCTCATACAAACGTTATACATGTGCTTTTTAAAACTATCTTTCATTAATTGATATATTTTCATTAGAACAGTATTTTATCAAGAAACGGCCTATTTAAATCATCTTTTTAAAGAAAAGTAATATATATTGTGAAAGCTATAACTGCTTTTTAAATTACCATTTCTGAGAAAAGTCAATGATTAGTGCAATCATTAAGATGGAGCATCATTTAACTGTGGCAGCTGTTGAAAGTACAGAACTGGTCTTAAAGAGGAATTAAATAGCTTCGGGTGGGATTTCCTTTTAATTGCAAACCCACCCTCTGTGCACAATGCTAGACAGTGTGGCATACTAACACATTTCCCAGAATGACATTGACTAAAGCCCACTCAAATAAATTAATGTTCCTCTTTTACCTGGGTTTTAGCTGGGTTATGAGCAAAAGGGATATTTGGGAGAGGCATCTTATAACATGTGATGTCATAAACATCAACCATCATTTTAATCCAAAATTCTGATACGTGACTTGGAACTGACATTTGCAGGTATTTAAAAATTGAAAATTCCTAATGAACACACGGTGTTCCAGATGTGTTTCATCTCTGAAAAACCTGCCCAGGTTGCCCAAACCTATCCTGATGGATAGTATGGGAATGCTTCAGTGAATTTCCCCCAGTTGACCACAAGTATCCTCAGTCTTTATTCTGCTCTTCATGTGGCTTTTCTCCTTTAAGAAAAATCCAGATTTTAACTATGAGGCTTAGGCTGCAAGTTACTCTCAAGTACTGGTCATGTAGTTACAATCTGGTACTTTCCACACAGCCATCTCCCACACATACTGTACTTAGAGCACATTCCCCTGGTGACAGATCTTGCCCCCAGCCTTCCAGGCTCAGAATTTCACCAGCTTGTATACTGGGAATGGATTCACCCCGGGAGTGATGGGCTCAGGTAAATCAAATACCCATAGGACGATTGAGAAAACCAAACAAATGCCCTCATGAACACAACCCAAAAAACAAAGACAGAAACATTTATATACATTTACTATAAAACCATAACTGACAAAGAGGATGCATACTCTCACCATCTGGCTGCCACACGCTCTCCAAGTGGCCAGTATATGAGAAACCAAATTACAAGAAGAATTAAAGATTAAATAGTATAAAATGAGAAGAATGGTATCCAAAACCTCAGACATGGAACAGCATACTTTTTGTTTTCTCCTGTCAGCAATACAATAGGATGAGTACAAGTGAAAATGGCAGAGTAAGGAGTTTTACAAATCACTCCTTCTACTAGAAAATTGAAAGAGTTGGAAAAAGAGACTGGAATTAACAAAGTGTTGACTCTGAAACCACAACGAACATCTAAAAAAACTCTGAGTGCCAGAAGAAGTGAGAGGTTGCTGAGAGTTCAGCATTTGTAAGTGAAAGCACTAGCCAGTGACAAGACCCCTTTGCTCAGCCCCTCACACCATCTGTGGAAATGTCTGCAGCTGTGGCAGAGCAGCCTGGAATCCAGGAGTGACCTACTGGGGCCAGGTAGGCAGAGGAAATCTCCTCCTCGAAAGGTGGGGTTGAGAGTCAAGGTCAGTCTAGGAAATCCCTGAGGGAATAGCACAGAACCTGATGCTGGGCAGCATCAATCCCAGCCTCCCACCCAGCACCCATTGGACATAATAAAGAGCTGGTGTTTTGCTGCTGCTGCTGTTACTGTTTTCCTTCCTTCTGTGTGTGGATGTTTCCTGGTCTGGCAGATCCCTGAGGGCACGGCAGAGGCTCTGGTCTTGGTTTCCGCCCTCCCTGCTTCAGCAGATTTGTCCTCAAATCAGCATCTACTAGAATGTAAAGACCAAGTACACTTTTTCAATGGTTGTGTTTCTTTTCTCTTTCTTCTGTTTTTCAGTCTGGCAGATCACTGAGGGCCCGAGGCAGATGCTAGCCTCAGTTTTTCTCAAAAACAACATCTTCTCGTCTCACACCAGCATCTACAGGGCCATAAGAAAGTGCACCTCTTTCATTTTATTTTATTTTTTTGTTTGGTTGGGATATTTTTCTCTCTGTTTTGCTTTTATGGGTCTGGTGACTCCCCAAAGGATGAGCAAACACACTGGCCTAGGTTTCAGCCTTCAAATAACAGTTTTTGGCTTTCCATTGGCATCTAACAAGAGACTTAGGGAGGCAGTGCACTTCATTATTATTTTTTCCTTTTTTGTGTGTTTTGTTAGTTTTATTTTAATTTCCCCTCTCTCTTTTTCATTTCCATTCCTTCCTTTTTTCCTTCTTAGTCTGATAGAATGAAGAGTGGGAGAAGTAGATTTCCAGTGTGATCACAATATAATGTTCAGTTCTCAACCAAAAAATGATGGAACATAAAAGGAGAGAGGAAAGTATGGCCCAGTCACAGAAAAAAAGTATTCAATGGAAAATATTCTGGAGGAAACACTAATTTCTGGAATTACTGATCAAAGATCTTAGAGTAACTCTCATGAATAGGATCAATGAACTAAAGGAAGACATGGACAAATACTGAAAGCAAGAACAAAATGAGGACTTCATGAGATAAAAGTTATAAAAAAGGAAAAAAAAATTGAAATTCTGGAAATCAAAATACAGTAACTGAGGTGAAAAATGCAATAGAGGGGTTCAAGAACAGACTGGAGGACTTAAAGACAACGCAATTGACATTGTCCAGATTGAAGACAGACAAAAAAGGAATGAAAAATAAAATGAACAGAGCCTGAGGGACTTGTGAGATACCATCAAATACCCCACTATGTGCATCATATGAATCCCAGGAGAAGAGGGAGATAAAAGGCCAGAAAAAAAAAATATTTGAAAAAATAATGGCAGAAGATTTCTCAAATCTGATGAAAGATATGAATACCCAAAGCTTGGGCTTCCTGTCTAAGCAGACAGACCACAGTTGACATCTATAGAAAAAAAGATTCTTTCATCTACCAAAACTACATTCCACCCAATCTGAAGCAGGATTCTCAGGATTCTGGGCAAATTTGCCTCCATCCACCAGAACTAAATCTTTTGGTAAACTTGTGATCAGATAAAACCAATCCACCATGCCTCAGAGTTAAATTATCCTTGATACCATCTTAGATGTAACACTGCTCCCCACAATAATCTCTTTTTTTCTCTTGTCCACAAAACCTTTTTGTCTTTCCTCAAGTCTCATCCTTATATCACGCCACACAACATATTCCACTTCATATTTGACCTTATCTTAACTGCACATCATTCTTCTGGCTCCTAAACTATTCTGTCCTTCTCTCCATAACCCATTAACTTCTCTCTACACATTATTAACATCTTGTATACATTCAGAATGCATGTACTGAGCATTTCTCATTGATCCTTAGAGTAAAGGAAGCACAACTCTCCTTGGAGAAAGCTTTCTTTTATCTTTCCTTTCCTCTAGTATTTTAAACCAAGTCATCAAATTACAGAGTCAACCCACTTAATCCTACATAATTTGGTCAAAATGGTATTTTGCAGTATTGCCTGAAATTATCAGCTAAGATTTTCACTCTTTCATTCAACTGTTAGACAACTGGAGTCCCCTCATTTATTCTACCCATATACCAGATTATCTGAAGGTATAACTGGCATTTCCTTGCCTCTTGCCTGCTGTTTCCAGGCATTTATCTGTCAGCTTCATGTAGAAAATATATATATATTAGTCCCTTGAGTTTCATTACATGTGCTTATACTTTCTTTTTTTTCACTCTTCCCCATTAACTTAAGATAAGTACTTATGGGTCACTGTGTCCTCCTCCATTTTACATCTTACTATTATTCTGAGTAACTTCAATTACTACATGGAAACATACTCATTTTTTCCTCTATTGATTCCTATTGTACTTGTTTCTGCTAACTTATATTTCTACTCTTCACTTCAATATAAGTGAAAATGATATGAAATTTGTAGTGATTTGGGACTTTCCACCAAAGAAATAAAAAAATTCAGACACCCTGTTCTGTGATCATAACTCTTTATGTTCTGCTCCCTTATGTTTTAACCTTAATGAAATTCCAAATTTCTTCCTAATTATGAAGCCATTTCTAGCTTAATTCTCTGCCTTATTTGGCTTAGATTCCTTGGTCTATCTCTTCAAATATTCCCTTTTTCTTAAATCTTCAACTTTCTTTCCCCAAGCATGTCTTTAAATCCACCTACCAAAAACCCACCTGATAACAATTCAGGTGACTTCCTTCTTCATAGCCTAATCCATCCTACTAGAAAAATTGTCACTAATGGAACAATTTGTGGGCATTATAAATTCATGACTTATAACCCAAACATAGCCCTCACTTATGTGGACACATACTCATAAAGACTCATACACAAATGTACCCTTCATCTCGGCTCTGCTTACTTCTTCAGCCACATTCCATTCACCCTTTCCATTCTTCTTCTGCCATTGAACTTCTTTTTAATTTCTTAAATACATTACGCTCTTTTCTCTGTGGCCCAGAACAATTTTTCCCCAACCTTATGCTAGGTGTCTAGTACCCATCATTTGTATCCTAACTAACCTATTACTTCCCCCAGGAAGTCTTCTCTGATGCCATAATTCTGATTTGGTGCTTAATTTATGCTTTTCCAAAGTATATTCATCCCTTGTCATAGCTCTTAGTGTCCACAAAACAATTGGTATTAAATATCTCCTGAATGAATGAATGGATGGATAGATAAACAATTACATCTATTTCCAGTTTTACCCTTGGATTTCCAAAGAAATTATTTTATTTTAAATATACCTGTGATTTTCCAGGCTTACTTCCTTCATTTGGATATAAAGTTATTATGTGAACCATCTAATGAAACATTTTGGTACTTTTATTTCTATGATTAAATCAATATAAAGCCCTATTTTAAAAATCAGGCATTTGCCAATGGTTTTATAATATCTGCCAAAGAGAACCTTTGAGCTCCCAGTGTAGAGCTCAGAGGGTGAACCTGCCACTGTAACCACAGCCGAGGTAATGCACTGTGAAGAATAGGAGCATGTGTCTGTCTTTGATAAAACCAAGGGGCTTGAAAGAATCTTTTGTTCTGTGACAGGTTCTTTAAATCAACCGCAGTAGTCCTATAAAAGCACTGGAGTTTATCTATGACTCTACTTAATGTGATCACTTTCAGATGAAATTCATCTATATCTCGTAAAGATAAACTTTCAGAAACTATCAGTAGGAATTTTGACACATATTCTAATAAGTACCCAGTTTGGGGCTGGGCAGAGTTAAAGAACCAGCAAACATAAAATAAGGTGAGATATGAGACTCTATTAGGAACAAACTCAAGATCTAAACATGTACATATGAAATAATAAGAAAGCAATCATGTTCTAAGCTCTTGTGTTTCAACCATATGTATGTGCTATATTAGGTCAGAGAGAGAGAGAGAGATCATTATCAGTCAATGAAAGTCTTTCCATCATTTAATCGGTGACAATTGGACTAGATACCTTCATCCATATATTACTTAGAGCAGGGGATCTTAACAAGAGTTCTATGAGCTTAAACTGAAATTCAGAAAAAAACATTTTGCTGTGGGGACATGTTGGTGTGGGTGTGATATATTTATTAAATAATACACAGTGTAGTGTGAACTTAGTAAGGGGTCCACTATTTTCACCTGACTGGTGAAGGGGTTGTGGAACAAAACGAGGTTATGAACCCTTGACTTAGAGAAAGAGTGCCAAGATGATATCACGGTTATAAGCTTGGACTTTGGATTTAGAAAGACCTGTTTGATACAGTCTCTGAAATTTACTAGCTGCTTGGCACTGGGTACCGAACTTAGTCTCTCTAAGTCCCAGTTTCCTCATCTGAAAGAAGGATTTAATCTGATCTTGTGCATGAGTACATAACTCAGTTTTATTGTCAAGTATAGAAGACCTCAGACTTTTTGAAATGTTTGTTTGAGTTTCCTCAGTACAATGGGGAAGCACCATGCCCATCATTTATGAGAGGAGTCCAAAGAATTACTGTGCAGTATTCCTTTTAATGTTTAGCAAGCTAAAAAATATACCAGTAAGTAGTATGTATACAGTTACCTCTAATTAGTATGCTCTGAGGGCAGAGAAGTTCTCCCCCAAATCCCCAGGTATTAAAACCAGTTGTGATGGGTTTGACTTGTGTGCAAGATAGTTTGGCTGTCTTTTCTAGTTAATGCTGACTTGAATCTATCCCAAAACATGGAAATACCAATGTGTCATGCCAGGTCCTATCTTTAGATGATTAGAACACCAAGGATCAGGAAATTTTCTTTATATCTATTACATATTGAGCCCATCATAAACATTAGCTGTTATTTTTACTGCCTTTAAACTATTCCAAGTGGCATTGGATGATGACATATAAAGTGCTCAGTTTCCAGCCCAGCATGCTACCTTTTCAGAAGTCACAGATGCTCAGCTTTAGAAACTGGATGATAAAAAGCAATATTCTCGTTTATGTTTCTTGGACTTAATGTAGCTTGCTGGTTCTATTTCCCATTTCATACGCCACGCTTTTTCCTTTTTTTTTTTTTTTTTTTGAGGTACTGAAACAAGGGATTGAAACCCAGGTCTCATATGTGGAAAGCTAGTGCTCAACCACTGAGCCACTTCAGCTCCCCTAAGTTGTTTTTGGGTTTTTGTTTGTTTGTTTTACTTGGTTTTGTTGTTGTTGTTTTTGTTGTTGTTTTGTTTTGTTTTTAGGAGGCACCAGGAACCAAACCTGGGACCTCCCGTGTGGGAAGCAGGCCCTCAGTTGCTAGAGCCTCATCTATACCCCCTTGTTTCATTTTGACAATCCATTCATGAGATAAATTTTATGCCTACTCAAATTACATCTTGCTTCTGTGAGTACCTGTCCCCTCAGCAACACCTCCACCCAGCTGAGGGAACAAGGCTCTGAAAGGGCAGCAGTTCAGAGGAGAGTCTTTTAAGCAAGGACAGGGTAGGAAAAAGGTAGCGGTGTTGGAGCAGGGTCAAAGAAACTATATAAAGAGGCAGAATATTTTTTTAGGGTGCATGATATATATTTATCATAGACATGGAATACTCCCCTTATGGGAAAAACCTGAGTTTATCCAATAACTACTGGGAAAATATTCTTTTAGAAAGCCTTAAATGATGCCAATGCTTTCTGAATATATTCACAGAACGCCTTCTGACTAGTTCAGTAATGGTGAAGAGCCCAGTTCCAAAAGGCAGAATTTGACATGAGACATTAGTTAGTCCTATAGAAAAGGGGACTCTAGTGTCAAACATAGAAGGCACAGCAGTGGGCAGGTATGATACATGTGGAGGCTAGCAGGCATTTTCATTTGACCAGGTGGAGGGAAAGAGCTAGAGGTAATAAGTTAGAGGTAATAAGTTACAAGCTGGTTGTAGCATGTTTTAAATGTTGGATTGAGGATTGTTTGGTCTTTATTTTATAGGCAAAAGGAAACTATAGAAAACATCAGGAAGAGATGTGATCTGACCAATAAATTTGACTGCCACATTTTAAATCAACTGAACATGGAATGAAAGGGCTGTAGACAAGAGAGTTCCAGTAAAGAGATGAGACTAACAAAATTGTAAGCCACAGTTCCGGGTATCTAGTAAGAGGTCAATAAATAATTACATCTACATTTATTAGTACTTAATGTCTGGCACATTCCATTCATCATCTCACTTAACTCTTGCAGTCACTCCCTGAGGGAAATGGTATCAGTATCACCCTTTTATAAATGAAGAAACTGATGCTGAAAATGGATGAGTGTGAACTAAGAATTAAATGAGACCTGCCTATTTCCAGGGTCCAAGCTCTTTACCACTAGCCTATATGATCTTAAAATAAATATACAGGGAAGCGGATATGGCTCAATGGATAGAGCTTCTGCCTACCATATAGGAGGTCCATGGTTCGAAACCTGGGGCCTCCTGGCCCATGTGGTGAGCTGGCCCATGTGGAGGGCTGCCACATGCAAGGAGTGCCACATGCAAGGAGTGCCACCCCACACAGGGGTGCCCCCCGCATAATAGTGCCACCTCGCACAGGAGTGCCCCCTGTGCAAGGAGTGCCACTCTGTGCAGGAGTGCAGCCACCCACACGGACAGTTGATGCAGCAAGATGATGCAACAAAGAGAGAGACACAGAGAAGAGACAATATGAGATGCAAGATCTAGGGAGCTAAGGTGACACACACAGAAGAACACACAGCAGATGGATGCAGAAAGCAGACAATTGGGGGGAGGAGGAAGAAATAAAAAAAAGAACCACACACAAAAATAAATAAGTATATTCTTAATAACTGTGTGAGTGTGCACGTAAATTTCTGTGTGCATGCGTGTGCAAATGTGTGCATATGTATGATTGAAAGACAAAGCTGAGAAAGGTAACTGATACAAATTCATCCCCTTAGGATATTGAAGTGAAATCTTTACTGGAAAATTAATTAGTAAAATAAATACTAATGTGAACAAAATTCATAAGCATTTTAATAAGAAGGAATGATAAACAATATACTCTGTTAATGGAAACTAAATCAAGAAGCAATTTGTGAGTACAGGCATAAGAAGATTTGAAATATGAGAATCTGACCAGTTAAGCCAAATTTTATAATTAAGTCCATTTAACCACTATTTTATGACTTTTTTAAAGGCTTTTTTAACTGATGTGTAATGCATCTTTTGACTTGCATGATCCTCCATTCTCAGCTACCTGATTTGTATTTGTAATAACACCAATAGAGTAGTAGTAGACATAAATATGTACCTCTTTCGTGGGTCACCTTCCCCTTCTTACCTGATCCTCTCCAGCCTTATAAATTGCATAAAATAAAATGATGCTTTCACTTAGCTTGGTCTTTACTTAATTTACTTCCAATGTTTATTTGTTATTGAAAATCTAGAGGGCAAATAGCAACTGTTTGGGCTATAAATTCATAGGAGAAATGTCACACAAAACAAAGAAAAAATCATACGTAAGAAAAGTTAATGAAAAAGTCTCACACTGTGAGTCAGGATACAGGAAGAGTAGTATCATGAGATAAAATAGCCTTTTCATATCCCAGGACTGTGCTCACACTTGTCTCAGTGAATTGTGCAATAGCTGGCAAGAACAGCAAAGTTCTGCCCAACAAAAGATCAAATCATGCTCATATCTGGCTCAGATAGGTAAGTCTGGTCATATCTGAAGGCTCTCAAGTTGCTTTCTAATCATACTTATGTCAGTTTTCCATATGTGTGTGTGATCATGGTGTTATTATATATTTTAAAGAAACAAATCAAATAAATTGAACAATACATCATTGCACCATCTACAACACTGGCACTGTACATATATTTCTCAATTATGAAATAACATGGGCTACAGTCCTCAGGAGAGAAACTTCACAGAGAAAATGCATTATCAGGAAATACTAACTGGTAAAATATAACAGCCCCAAGTGCTTTATACATTCCAGTGCCTACCATAATGCTGGCACCGAACAGAGAATCAATCAGTGTCTGTTGAATGTGTGAACATTTCCAAAATAAAGGAATTACTTCTCCCATCTTGGAAAGTCAAAATGTTATTTTTTTTCCAAATTTCTCCTTTTAATTCCTAATTCCTGAAGTATCAAGCTTCTGAACTCAAAGAACAACTGACTCCACTTGCTTGCCCTAGTATACTCTTAAGCTGTGCCTGAATTCCATGATGAAAATGGATTTATTTCCCCTAATTTATGTGTAGAAAGAGTGGTGCTACCCTGCCTGATGGCTGACATAAATTCTTAAGCCGCTTTCAAGCCCCTCTAGGAAGCTGCTGCAGCAGAGGGCGAAGTGGCAGCTGTCCCCAAGGCACTCAGACTGCCCCCAAGCCCATCCCTTGCACACTCTGACTGGGTAGTAGGTTGTCTTTATGTAGCAGCAACATTTACATCAGCAAAGGAATAACAAACATTCTGCTCCCTAACTTTTCTGAAAGAAACTCAAGGAGCACTTCCACCACTCACAGGAAACTTCCCTTATCACTAACCAGGAGAAACTGAAGGTATGATGCACTAGAGGATCTTGTCACTAACATGTATTGGCCTATTATTTTGTTAATTATAGAGATATACTCTTTTTCCAGTCTTTCTATTAACAGTCAATTCTATATCCCATAAATACTGATCTTTGCAAAATGCAGCTTATTGAAACAGAGCTGAGGTTTAACTCAAATTATTTCACTATAAGTTTTTGAAATAATCTAGTCACAATCATTTAACAAATGTGAAGACCTTTATATAGGTTAGTTTTGGGATTTTCATACTCTTACCATGCAAAACACTAAAATTCACCCACATCCTTCATTTAATATAATGTTTTGCTGTAACATTGGAAAATATGTTTAATTTGTTCTTTGAAAATATTTGAATAAAAGCTTCTTTTTATATAAATGACTGTCTATAATTTATCAGCAAATGTGCATATTCTAGGATTTTGGCAAAATGAGGAAACCTAATGTAAATATTAGATTTACATTAGAGCAATGGCTGTGGAAGAGAGGCAGCTAGGTGTAGTTAGGTGACTAGATCATGGCTAATGGGTTATGAATGAAAGGGGTGTGTGCACCTTTAGGCCATACATTAAAATAAAGGGACCTCTTTCCCCTTCTCTCTTCCTGATAGCTATAGCGCAGATATGGCCAAGAGGAGATGGATCAGCCATCTGAGATCACAAGAAGGAATATGCATGGAGAAGCTAGCTGAGCCAAAACACAGGAAGAGTCTGAATCTATAACCCAGTATGATGAAGATGCCATAACAGCCCTGGACTCTTTATGCTTGGGAGGAGCATGCAAAGGAGTGTGGGAGGGAAAGAATATTTTACCATATGTAAGTCATGGTAGTTATTTAGCCTTCATTACTGCAATTGAACTGTCACCCTAGCTAATAAAATAACATCATGTGTTTTCACAAAATGCACAGATGGGGGTTGGGGGACTATCTCAGTATTTTGTAAGATACAGAACTGAATCAAATATGACTTTTCGGCTCTTGGGAAGATAGCCTGAGAAGGTGTGTGTGTGTCTGTGTGTGTATATATATACACACATATATATACGTATATATATGACTTTAGTTTTTACATTACCTTTCTTCTATCCACCCAATCTGCATATGTCAACATATATGCATAATATCATGTGTGTGTGTGTGTGTGTGTATATATATATGCTATCACTGATCAGCCTGTGTAGTCAAAATCTTTAATATATATCATCATTATGAATGATTCAGCCCCACACAATTGTGATATATATCTTGGAAACATTGTTTATTAATGTCACATATAAATCATTGGACTGTGTTCAGTGACAGACACTTTCGGTCAACCCTTCCTACGTTAAGCTCCTCAACCTTTCTGCTTTTACGATGGATGCAACATGGTTTCACTTGCCTTATTAAGTGGACTTCTTAATGCATAAATGCATTTGCAAATGAGTTCCCAGAACATACTAATGACATTTTGCTCTGGATCATTTCCAAAATGGTCATGAGCAAACAAGTTCATTTGAGAGAGAGAGAGGGAGAGAGAATTTAGAGGCAAGCAATTATTCAATGGCTGTTAACTAAAAACATTTGCACATAAATGTGATTACTTGGGGAAAAGCATTGGAAGTGTGATTGACTGACATTGGAAATTGAAAATGGGCTCTCTTGTAGTCCAAAAGCTTTACCACAAATCACAAGAATCATTAATTACCCCAAATAGGACCTTGGGAGTTGCCTCTTTATATAACATACTGCCTTTATGTCCTTGAATCTAAACTATAAAGGCAGAGACCCAGCAAAGAATTAAAAAATTGAATTTTGTTAATTAAATCAATATATACAGTGCAATTCTGAAAGAATGCCAGAATTATACCTTTTGTTGATGCCATATGATTCCTCTATAGCAGTAGCATATGGAGATCATGTAATTGATGTGTTTAAGCCAAGTGGATTAAAATACCATTCTGGCATTTGAAAGAACTTTGTATTTTTCATTATTGTTTTCAAGAGATAGAATTGATATGCATCATAGAGTCTAAAATCTGGTTTTTGTTTTGTTTGAATAATTTCTCTACCTTTACTTATATCTGTCTTTGGTTTTGATTTTAATCAAAGATTCAGAACCATGTTTAGGGCACTAAATTTTAAGTCAGAAGGTCAGGATTTGCATCCCTGATGTGCTGATTACTAGCTGAGATCTTGGACCTCAGTTTCATGTTAGTTATTATCCACCATTATGAGGTTCCTTGAGACAGCAACTAGAAAATTGAATAGTTGATGAAAAGTGAACCACTTTTCACTTAATAACTAACTTTGATGTCATTAAAATGACAGCTAAGCAAATAAAATCCCCTTGTTAAATTGAAGAGGGAAATCTAACTACCTTAATGCAGATTTCGACCATTTATGCAAAGGAAATTTGTGAATTTTGTCAGTCTTTGGAAAAGACTCCATGTTATACATGCTATAGAATACGAGTGGGAAATTAAGTCCTGAACATTGCAAACCACTTGTTTCCAGTCATGGGGATTTCTATAGAAGGGAATATTTTGAGAAAAATCCAGATGGTAAATAAGCCTGTAAATCCTGCACTCTGTATCTAAGACAAGGAAAAGTAAAGGAGCTGAGAGAGATGGAGGGAGCGAGAAAAAGTAAAAAAGAGATGAGTGAAGAAATCTAAAGAAAGTGAAGAAGCGAAGGAGTCAGAATAACCCAGAGTTTTATCAGTTTGCACTGACACATTTCCCTGGCAAATGCTGCTGACTGTAGGCAAAATCACATGACCAGGAAGCTCTGTGTATGTCTGCTTAAGAGTCTGTGAATCTCTCTGACTCCAAACTAGCATGTGCACCATGTGACACTGAGGTTGCCATGGTAAGTGCATAGCGTGCAACAGATTATTTTTGATTGGCTGCTCTATCATATATGCACCAGAATTCAAATTAATACTGAAAGAAAATCACTGTAAGAGGAAGCTTTACAGGGTTTTAGTTAAACAGTCTGTACTTATGCATTGGTTTCCCATGGATTCCAAAAGAAAGAGTGCAGCATTCATTTATTATTGTCTCAAATATAAAGAGTTTATCTTAAAATAGCCTATGGATTATAAGAATTTTAAAATATGTTAAGCACAGTCAGTCTTATTGATTCATCTTTTGCTATGTTGAAGTTTATATTATAGAAGATGTATTAATCACCTGAATATTACTGATTTTCAGAGAAAATAAATTTTGTGGGAGAGGCATGCAAAATATCACTGACATTGAAAGAAAATCCAGGTGCACTGAGCTTCATGAACTCAAAATGGCTGTGTGAAAATCTGGAGACATTTTTATGGGTTTGACTTAAAAGATGTTCTGAGAACCAAATTGCAAGTCTCGCTGGCTGAATACTCAGAAGGGCCTTTCACCTTTCCCCGGGTCACTATGGAGCTTAGGCTGGGAACCTGGTATCCTGGTAGGGTAGCCCATGCCACCTGCCAGATTTGGCTCAAATAAAAGCAACCAAGTATATGCTGGGCCTTTATCCATCCCTAAACCCCATGCCCCCACGAAATTCAATCTTTCCCACTCCTATATTCTCTTTTGTTTTTCAGGACTTAACATCTTAACTTATGTTATTTGGAGTCAGATAACCCTGCCCCAATATTCTCAGCTATTCACAATATATGATCTTGGCAAATGTATTATACTTTCTAAGACTCAGTTTCCTCATTGGTGAAATACAGCAAATGATAGCATCTACCCATCGGAATATTGTCAGGATTAAGTGGATATAGCATAAAAAGGATTTATAGGGTCTGGTTTGTGATAAGCACTAAATAAATGTCAGCTGCTGTTTGGACCTCTTTCTTCTTATATTCTGTGGACTTATGAAAATTAACTATTCTGGGATTTTATAAATTCCCCAAAGTGCACAAGACGTTTTATTGCATCTGGATTAAAAATCCAACTAAAGAATCAATAGTAAGGGCAGTTCTAAAGACCACTTTCCTGATGTTTTCCCAAGATTACACATATGGGAATGGTGAAATGCAAGTGAAATTTTCTGCAGAGGAATTGGTCTGACTGGTGACAATTAGGTCAACAAAGCCAATGGCTGAACTAACATGAGTTAGTACTATGGCCCATGGACCAAATCTAGCCCCACCTGTTTTTAGAAATAAAGTTTGACTGGAACACAGCCACACTCATTTATTTAGGTATTGCCGACGGTGCTTTACTGCTACAATGCATCAAAGACATTATGGTCCACAAAGCATAAAATATTCATTATTTGAAAAAGTTTGCTAACCCTTGGACTAGAGGATACCTGGTAAGAAAAAGCAATTGTGGGAGGAAGTTCTTAAAAAGTAGAGTTGCCAAATCATCCAGACTTGGTCATCCTCCCAGACTCCATCTTTATACCCATATATAGCTGAATATTTGAGAGAGGAATAATCAACAATGGCTGTGACAAAAATGAAGGTGTAAATTACAAATGATTATACTTTTCATTCTCTTCTCCACTTTCTAAGAAAGAAGAATGCTATTTTGCTGAGTCAGCCAGGAACCTGATCTCTTGTGCAGTGTTTATGTACTAGACAAAGATGGAACGAGAAAAACTTCAACCCTTTTGCTTCCCCCTCAAACTCCCTAGAATCCAGAAATGTTGCCTTGACCAACAAAATAAACAGTTGAGCTCAACAGTGGAGTGGAGGGAGGAGGGCCTGAGTTGCCTCTATGTAGCCAGTTTTAAAGAGTTTACAGGTGGGAAGGAGAATCCTTTTGGGCTTTGTTAATGAAATGCCCCTTTGGCATCCTCTGAGAAACTCCAGCAAAGACATGAAACACTTTACAAATATTCCAGGTTGTCAGACTCCCGTGGGTTTGAGTGGGGCTCTGTGCCAATGTCTGACCATTGTAGGGCTCAGTTTTAATGTTATATATTGAAATTATTATAGAATGTGCATTAAATTTTGAATAGAGTTATCCAGAAGGTGCTGTTAGAGGGAAAAAGTGGGAACAACAAGCAATACCTTTGAAGACCAGAAAAGAATTAAGAAAGAGACACTGTTTAAGCTGAGCCCTGAGGCACTCCTGGGGATTTATCCAAGACAGGAGGGGATGGATAGTGGCAAGGACACAGGGGTGTGCAAAACCTGAGCCTGAAGGGGAACCAACAAGTCCTGTGTGCCTGAAAAGTGGGAGCCCCTCTAGCAATATAGATACTCCATTTTGTCCTCATAATAGTCTGGTCAAGTGGGAATTATGTTTGTGATTTTCATAGATGAGAAAACCAAAAGTTTTCAAAAGGATAAGCAAAAGTTGATTAAAATTACACAGTTTAATGTAATACCATTATTTGCTTCTCACATGGATTCATTTTTTAAAAATGAACCATTTGTTGGCACTCTCTAAGATGTGAACTACTGGCTGGTGATTGTCTGGATGAACAATGAAAATGTAGCCAACTTGCATATTCCTTAACATCCATCCACCTATTTTTGTAGTTTTATGAAGAATGTCTTAAGACAAGAGGGAATTTGGCTGTTCCGAGACTTTTAGCAAGGGTTTAAACTATCATTCTTGTATCCAAAGAATCCAAATTTCATAGTTCAACTGCTTTCTTCCTTCAACAAAAATCTAAATTAAAAGGGATCATTTCTGTCAGTTATTCAAGGAAACAAGTCCTGTTTCTCTTTCTAGATTCAGCAACGAATTGTTACATGACCTCAGGGAACCCACGTTTTCTGCCTGGCTGACATGACATTAGTCCAAATCTGAAGAAGATGGTAAAGTAGGAGTTGCTAGCAGCTTGTTGCCAGTCCTGTCATTTCACAATGTCTTTCCTGGTTATGCATCCCTTCAAAGAACAATGCTTCTTAACCTATTATCAGCAGTGGGTCTATACAGTCATTCACAGTAAGGCAAAAACGACTAATACATTTAATACACTGTCCCTTTCAGAGAGATTTGACTTTTAAAAAAGGAATCAATATGTAAGTCAAAAGAATAACTTTTTAATTGTGAGATGTATGCCATTAGTTATGTCTAAGGGAAATATTTTCAAGGTAACTTGCATCGCCTCAAATTACATCACATTACCATCTCCTCATCTATTCATGAATAAAGCTCCATAATATTAATCAGTCATTCAATAAATCAGTCAAATACACTTATTGAGTGCCTACTATTTTTGTTGCTCAAGTCACAGCAGTGAGAAGACAAAGCCCCTGCCTGAATGGTGTGTGCACTTCAGTGCATAAGAGTTAACACTCTGTCCTTATCGTGAGTTCTGTCGTGAGCCCTCTTCATGCCTTATGCCATTTATTTCTTACAACATCTGAAGCTGTAGGAACTATTGCCACCTCCACTTTACCATAGAGAAAACGGCAACTAAGGGAATCTGAGCAACTTGTTCATGATCACACAACCAGATGGAGGTAGGAGCAAAATTTGACCCCGGGAGTCTGACTCTGAGGGTCATATTTTAACTGCTACACTATGTTATTATATGTTCAGATGAAAATACCAAATAACTAGCTCAAAAATTTACAATATAAAAACCAAAGGAAAATAAGGGATAAGTATAATACCTAACTGTTTTTCCAAAGGGCATTATGATTTTCCATGAATTTCAACTATTTGAAATTATTCCTGACAAGCTATGCCTTTCTTTTACCTTTCCCTGGATATTTCCCACTGTAATGAATTTAAAAATTTAAACTTGAGCTTAGTTTAATATTTCTCTCAGGCCCCCACTGTCTCTGCCTCTCTTACACACACACACACACACACACACACACACACCATAACTGTAATTCTACTCCCAATCCAGACTACAAACTGAAAATTAGACATTCACTTATCATGTGTATCAAATTAGAAGAGTTTCACTCTTTAAAAAAAGAGTTTGCTTTTTAAATTATCTTTATTAAAGTATCTGCTGAAATGTACTTTAATGCAACTCCTGCTGGTTGCATAAAATCTAAAAATAAAGCCAATCTAAAAATCTGGTCACTTATTTCTACTTTGATTATTCTTGGTGCAACAAGTAGTTTCCATTCTAGAACTCTTAGAAAAGTCAATTTCCCAACAGAAACTTGACAATAGAAAATCCTCTTTAATTTTCTCCTTCACATTAGGTGTCCCATGTTTAATGTGTGCCAAGAATTTAATTGCAACATGAAATTAACCAGTTATAAAATACTGTACTTGCGCCCTTGCCTTCTAAAGCAGAATGCAATAAATAATTTCCTTAATGGCCTCTAACATGAGACTTCAAGTTAATAACCAAAGTGCTCTTACTCATTGAATAAATTTCTGGTAAATTGTGCTCTGTGCATAATTCATCAACGCTTCGGTGGGTCAAACACAAACACATACAATAAAATAAAAATAAAATTTCTGGTATAGAAACCTGGCCAGTTTGAAATGAACCAGTCTGACAGATAACCACACTTTCAGAATGAATTCCCTTACTTCCTGGTCTTGCAAGTGTGTTAGAAACATATCCCATTAACTCAATAGTGGGAGAGACCGTGGTCATTTCATTGATGTGAACTCACCAGATACCTTTTTATGAAAGCTCTCTCCCTATAAGAAACTGATTTCTGTAATTGAGTTTGACTTCCGTTGTTGTTGGTTTTTTGCCTTAATTTGTAAAATTGCAAGGACTTCTTTTAATAATTATCCCTAACTAGCATCTCACAAACTTACCTAGAAGTTCAGAGACTAGAAAAGAAGGGAGAGGAAAGTTATTAAGTGAGCCAGCTAAACTTTCCTTGACCTTGGTTTTCCCTTTTTACTTTGCTCCTTATTTTATATCTACTTTATTTTTCATTCATGGCTTCAGCTTTAGGATACATTAGTAAGGACAAAGGGAGGTAAGAGAATAAATATAAAATGAGACAAAAAGAGGAAGCAGTAATATGAGAGAATTCTAAAGTCTTTGACTTGACTTTTGTAATTTAGACAGGCAAGTTGTATAATTGCACTGCCTATCAATGCACTTGTGGTCTTTATATTTCTAATAGTTAACTGTGGTTGAGCCTTGATAAAATATTATAGCATAACTCTGGAGCTCTAGGTCTCAAAGGATATTGATCAAAAGTTTAAAAATTCCTACGTAAATTACAAACCATGTACAATGAGAAACTCCCCCTTCACTAAATGTAGATGGTGTGCTGTATTATTCATGTGGTTATTTTCTTTGACCAGATATGATATTTAGGGTTTGATCAAAATAAATTAAGGGTGGAAAACATTTAGAGGAAATGTGCAAATGGGAAGTTAAATTAATTTGAAATAGTTGTATTTGAGAAGAAAGTCTTACAAACTTTTCAATTAATTGACCATCCTGTTACTCTCAAAACAAAATATCATCTTTTTAGTTCATTATTTTCAATCATCATATTGAATTTGAAAGAGATAGGGAAGACTGTTCTTCCTGTCTCCAAAGTTCAGACATGAATGTAAATAAAAATGAAATAAAACATTGACTCGAGATATATCAGGCCCACTCTTAAATGCCCAATATTGTAAACCATCAAGTATGTGGGAGACTTTATTATCTGCATGACGAATAAAATGCTTCCAATCTTCACCTAGAAAAAATTTTATAAAAAGTCCATATATTTCCATCATTGATAAAATCTATCTGATTCATGTAGTAAAAGGATGTGGTTATATTAACTAAACTGATTGCTCAAGAAGTTGAAACGATTTAATATATCTACTATGTAATATTTCTTGCCTGCCAGAACAGTTTGCATTCTTATCAGCAACTAACAAAAGCTGTTAGTTGGCAAAGGGAGTAGTTTTATTGTATCAAGTGGGTCATTGTGAGTCTATTCATTAAAATGGGGGTTTTATCCGTGTGACTGCACGGATTTTTAAAGCACATCATTAAAGAAATAAACATGGATAAATCTGTCTCAGAGAACTCCAGGCCATGCTAAGAGGGATTTGTCCATTCTTTCACGTTTGCACCGAGGTCATTTCATTTTGCTCCTAGGTTATCATTCCTACAGTGGTTCATACTCGCCTTCTAGTCTGCACTGAGCTCCTAATTCACCTCCGGGGTGACAGAGGTCAAGTTTTTTTCATGTTAACTAAATCACCCTCTGTCTCACTCCAAGATTGCCAATTGCATTAAATTAAAGATAGGGGTTCTTTGCTGAAGGCAACGTACTCCGAAAGTGAGTATGTTGACATCTATAAGCTGCGAGGGCAAATCCACAAGCGGCATTCCTTCCTTAAACCCAATACTCTCCTAATCTTTCATTCTTCTACTTAAAGTCAATCATAAAACAGCACAGGCTTAACGTTTCCTCCTCATTTCAAAATGCTCCCTTACCCACATTATCTCCTCGGAGAGTTTTAATCTTGCAAGAAGTGGTAGAATACTTTCCTTTCGACCCTAAGCTCAAAAGCAGGTTCTTTTTATTTTCCAGTCAGATGTGAAACGGATGTGGATTCTTGGGAAGAAATCCTGTGGTGTCGATTAAAACCAAAGAGCTTCACAAGGGCATGTTATATTGTGTTTTAAAAAGTGTCTGTTAATAATAATGAGTGCTTCTGACAGCTAGCCATGGGAAAGGGGCAGCGATTATCATCCAACCGAATTAGTTATGGTATCCATTATTAAGTAGAACTGTTCATGGTTAGAAACCAGGCAAAGAAGCTGTAATTTAAATATCCACAGGGGAATTTAGATTCTTTGTTTCCTCTTCCCCTTTATCTTCCTGTCTTGTCCCTGTTTCCATGTGACAGATATCTACATACAGCAATGCTGTCATCTGACTTTGGGAGCTCAGAATTGACTACAACTTTTCTGGTTGTATTTTTAGCTGCCACTTTTGGCAGTGGTTTTCAGTTGGGTTATTCCCTGACAGGTTATTTTTGGTAGGTTGGTTCTCAGCAGTCCTGTCTATTGCTTAATTCTCCATTTATCTCTCTTTTATGCTGTCCATGGGGGTGTGCTTTCAAACAGATACCATTCTTCTCCTTCACCTGTTTAGTCCCTTCTAACCCTGTGAAAAATTTTTTGTCATGAGTCAGGGGAAATTCCGCATGGCACATATTATTGGTATTGTGATGTGAATGGCAGCCAGCCGACACTTAGAGAACAATTTATCTACCTGAATTGGACTAGACACTACTAATGCACATGGCAGATTGATTGTACAGCTTTAGTGGATGTATTTTTTATTAATGAGATTCAGTATGATTTGCTAAAAAGGCTTTTACTGGGCAGTCATCTTTCTGTCCTCCTCTCCCATCTCTCTTTATCCCATTTAATCTGTTGAATCATGTACCATGTTTTGAAAGTATGTTTCTCTCCTCTATTTTCATTTGAAATACCTAGGCTTTTTAAATAATTGTGCATAAACTGAATGCAGCAAACACAAAGAAAAAAAAAACAGATTGGAATTGGAATGTATTATACAAGACAGGAACCACGAAAAAAGGAATTAATATCTTACAGAAGTTAAAAAGAAATAAAAGTAAAATTGTGAAACACAAGAAAGAAGAAATCTAAGAATAAAATTTGAAATATAAAAAGACTAATTTCTAGAAATGAATGTGTCTGCAGTAATAGACATTATAAAGCCTAATGGGATTTCTTTCTAAGTAAAATATGCTATTTTTAATCATCTGCTGAGAGTTGAGGGTTGGTGAAGTTTTGTGCTTCAAACGGAGCTCAATCAACATGCAAAGAAAAGTCATAAACTAGATATCTCCTAAACCCTTTGCTATATTACCCAGAGGTCACCACACAGAAAAGAATAATTTACATTAATTACAAGTGAATTGTTTCTAAAATTCTTTAGAAGTAATTAAAGGGTAAATTCAGATTCTTATCTCATGCCTCTCACTATTTCTTATAATTTCTAATCTGGCCTGGAGGAGGAGATTTTTTTAAAAGTAGTTCTCCTCCTGAGAGAAGTCTTTATATGTTCTGATCTCTGAAGAGCTATTCCCCATTATCTTTCTTTTGAAAATTTCATTACTGTTCCTGTTTTCATAACCACAAAACACATCTCTTCCCAAAATAAGGTAAAATATGTGCTGATGAAAGAATATTGTTTCCTTAAAAATGACCTATAAAACAACCAGCTTAAGATATTATTTGCAATCCTATTTGCCACTTTATCTCCAAAATGAATACTATTTCAACTGTATATTCTATCAGTCATCCAAACAATTTCTAAAAGTTATGTGTGCCAATCTAATAACAAGCCTCTTAAGTGACTAAGAATCCCTCTAGAAAAATTCTTAAAAGCACCCATTTCTCCATGTCATTCTAGATCACTTTGAAAAAAGTTTGATATGTCAGGGCTATGATCATGAATCAAGTATTTTGAATGAAAGAAGAATTCTTGCCCCATCCAAAAGGCAACTGGAGGTTTGCCCACCATCCTCAAACCACCTCGAAGCTGAAAACTTTTAGTAGCATTATACTGTGATGTTGAGATTGAATTGATCTCTAGAAGAGAAATTTGCCCACAGTGCATTAAAAAAAAAAAAACATTTTAGATTGTACCTCTTGTAGATATAAGGTTGTCATCTTATCCTGCTGATTCATTATGTCTCTCTCTCTCTTTAGATTTAGCCTATTATTATAGCAGTTTCACAGAAAGTATACATTTCCATCAAAAGAGTAAAAATTTAGCAGCTATATTCCATGAGCAAAAATTTTCAGAGTCGTTGCCTGAAAATACCTGGAAATTTATTCATGAATTGCATTTGAAATATCATGTTATGCCAGCTTATTCCCCATTCCCTTGAGAAACCATCATCAGTACACCGAGTGAATTCAATGTAATCTGATTTGACAAATGTTTCAAAACCTACTATGCACAAGAGACAGCTTCTCTTCTTATAAGCCAGTCTAATAATGAAGACTAAAACTACCAATTTTTTTATCTTTTTTAGTCTATTCACATGCCAAGATTCTTTTAGAAGGCTGGGAACAAAAGAACGTGTATACTGAGAAGATGAAACAAAATGATAAAGTAAAAAAAAAAAAAAAACCTAACATTTGGGGGCTGGGTACATGTGTCATTTCTAAATATCCAAATCAAGCAGTCCAACTCCCCTCCCTGTACTGGTTTCTACATTATATGGAGGTAGAACATTTATGGACATGATGTCATATGTCATATGGCCCACACATGGCATTAATCCAAATTTCTATCTTATAATGGGGTAACAATATATGGGTTTATTGAAATGGCCAAGAACAGAAAAAAATTGTCCAGTGTGCATCAACCAAACAAATCACCTATGTCTTCATCACTGAAAAACAGCGTGAGCATTAGCAGGCTAATAATTGAATCTGACTGTTAAGAACATTTTACTGAGAGACGATGTGGGTGCACTTAAACAATTGCCATCTTGCTGCAGCCCTCTGAAGACTTCTAGCTGGATTTCCTTTTTAATACAGAAACCTTTGACTTTCAACCCATATCTTGTAAAAAAATATATATTTGGATCATGCTTTTTTATCCGTTATGCAAATATGCATCTTATGATTGGGAAGTTGCCTTCACTAACTTTCAATGATATTACTATAAAAACTATACACACTTAAAAAAAAAAAAAAGAACATTTTACTTTTTTCCATAATGTCAAGTATTCTGTAGGACCATTTTGCCTTCTGTCATATTTCTTAGATTGCAGGACAAGGACTGTTATTTACTCGCCCTAAAATGGAAAGCAGCCAAGTTCAGGGATCATATAGCTCTTAGAATCAAGATCACCGACTCCGCTAGCTCTGCACGAAGGCAGGACCTCCAGGCTATCATTCATTTGCTATGATGAACCTGCATGCTTGCCCTCCTCTGATTAAACACAAATAAAAAATAAAGTAAAATCTCTGCTCAAACTTAAGTGTGTATGAAACTCTTAGACTATTTTAGAGAATTTCAAATTTAAATAAAATTCTTGATTCACAAAGATTTACCTACAAATTAGCAAAACTGAAGTATGAAATTCGTATAAATATCAACAATTCATTGGAAGCTTAGAGAAATCGCAAATCTAATATGTCCAAAACATTTCTCACCAAAACCACTTCTGCTGCCTTCTGCATCATAGTTAATGGAAATTCTATCTTTGTATCTTACTCTCACAGTCCAAATCCAGTAAGTCATCAAATTCTGTCACCTTCACCTTCAAAATAATTCTCTAATTCGTCCACATTTCCCTGCCTCCCAGGCTGCACAAGTCACCATCATCTCTCCTCTAAATTATTTCAGCAGCCTTTCAGCTGGCAGTCCTGCTTCTGCCCTTGCAGCTTCACATAGCAGCAACAAGGAGCCTCCTTTTCATACAGACATCAGATTATGTCATTCTGCCTCTCAAACGCTATCTTGGCTTCTCATCCCACCCCAATTTCACCCTGAGTAAAAGCCAAAGTCTTGACAGTGTCCTCCATGTCCCAACAAGATCTGTCCCCACTTTCTCTGACAAGACCTTCTAACCTTCTCCAACTCACTTACTCTGCTCCAGCCACACTCATCTCCTTGTGGTTCTTCCAACACTCCAGTGGTGCTCCCAACTAGGATCCTTTCTCTTGAGCTTCCGTCTTCCTGGAAAGCTGTTGCTCCAGAGATCCACAAGGCTTAATCTCTCAGTTACTTCAGGTCTTTATTCAAATGACACTTACTCAATGAGGGTTTCCTGGGCCACCCTATTTCAAGTTGCATTGTCCCCACACTCCTTACCCCAATTCTCTGGTTTAATTTTCTTCATAGAATTCATTGCACTTTAATAAACTCCATATTTGTTTGTTTTTTGTTTGTCATTCCCCACATACACATACCAGATTGTAGACCCTACAAGGGTGAACATTTTTTACTCGTTTGGAATTCCATAATTTATTATAATGAAAATGTTTACTTCAGGCTACTTTAAGGCTGGATAGCGCCTGGGATTTCATTAGTAAACTCAAGTCTCTACCCTAGCAGTTTCATTTGTTACTTTAGACGTCTTCAAGAAGCAACATTGCATTATTTGTAATTTTAAAAATCCCCTTACTCATAGTCTTGTTCCATAATAATTCCTTTCCATTATCTGCTTTTTAAAAAATATTTTACAAAAGTTACCCTTTAGATCAAAATTGAGAACATCTTCCAATAGTCTGAAGAGTAAACAAAACAGTTATAGTCAGAAAACTCTTGTCCAGTGAATCTATAACTTTCTCTAAAATATTTAAGACCACTTCTAAAAGAAAGATTACCTTAAATTTTCCAATGAGTTTCTTTTCAATCATTCAGTTTCTATTGGGTTAGATGCTTAGAAGGTCCACTCTTCACTGGAATAGCTTCAGTGTTTGAAGAGCTTAATTCTCAGACTGACTAGCCCATATGGGGTTAGTTTCTGCAAAAGCCCCTCCTCTTACTAACATCTGCCTGTTTATTTCAAAAATAGAACAAACACTGGGCTTCCTAAAACATAAAGTGCTATGTCCAAGGTATAATTAAAGTTGAAATGACCCAAAGTATAAATGGCTCTCAAAAAGGTAGGTGAAACAAACAAACAAACAAACACATAAAGAGTAACCCCACCCCAAAGAAAAGGTAGATGCAGAAGTTTCTGGAGGAGGTTTACATGTAACATGAGCCATCTAGGTGCCTTTTTATATTTCTTAAATCTGTCCTGGGAGGTGACTGAAAGAAACCTTTAGAATCATCTATACTACAAATATAGATGTAGTATAAAATGCAAATTAAAGTTTTTATTAATCTTCTTAGGTCTGGTGGTGGTTTTTACTGAAAACCAGAGGGACAGAAGGACAGACACCATTTGACTTACAAAATGAACTGACACAAAATCCAAAATCAACAATATCCAGGAGCATAACACACGGTCTTAGATATATGCTCTTTAGTTTTAACTTTTCCCACAAGCACTGGAAGAAAGTAGAACACCTTTAATAAATTAAGTCATTTGAATCATCCTTATAGATTTGGCTTATGGCTCAATAAAGAGGAGTCTGTAAAGAATGGACAAGGCAAGTTATTGAATGCACTCTTAAATTCATAGAGTTCTAAGAATAAAAATATCTACTGCAATGTCTCAATAAATTTGCTTATTATTGAAAAAAGAAAATCTGGATGCACTATTTTAACATAAAAGCAACCAAAGCAGCTTGTGCTCCTCTAAAATAATTAATAGAAAAGTGATTTGAATTAATCACAAACACAAGAAGCTATTTAATCTTGCCTCCTTATCAACACATTAATCTTGTTTTCTCTGTCTGAGCACTAATTCGTACAGCAAAATTAGGTCAGAAATTCACATCGGATCAGATCAGCTGATTCATTCCAGTAAGACTCTGACATGCTGTGGATTTTAGTTTTCTTGTGTTTTGTTTTCCTAGCTGGGAATATATCTGAGGGCTTCTTTCTCAACTTTGTTTCCTATGATGTTTTAAGACTAGCTGTAGAGTATTTCTAAAAGTTGGCACAATTCTGTTTCTGAATTCGTTTAACTGTCTTCACTTCACCCCTGTGATGGTGCTTCATTGCCTCTTTTGACATAAAATTAGGGTATTTGATTTTTCTACATGCCTCCAATTAAAACAAACCCGGTAAGGTTAGCTCTTTGTGACCAAAGTAGCTATTTATGCTGCATTGAGTAGGTATACCATTCACTAAAATGTACATCAGTAAGTATCCTCTATTTCCTCAAAGTCTTCTGTCACAAATCATGAATATGATTCCAGAAGCCATAGCCAGCTAAAGAAGGTTTATGTAACTGTGAACATTTCTCTAATAAAGACTCTCTGCATAATTATTTCTTTGAGTAAAGCAATCTTTTAAAATACTAAGCAATTGAAAACCTTGGTATTATAACCATCTGCTTTTTAGGAACCAATGTGTTAAGAAAGGAAAAGCGAATATTTTAATTATTTTTATTTTTATTTTGTTTTTCTCCATGGTCCAAAGGATAGGCTTTCAGTGGTCCTTTTGTTCTCTTTGAGTGTCAAAATACTGATGCCCCCAAATAGAAATACCGTACACGTATACATACTAATATACAATTGTGCGCATTTTTAAAGGAGCTATAGGTAATCTAATTCCATTTCCGACTGTCACTTTAAAAGAGGAAATATAACCTCATATAGATCCCTTGAGGGCACCCACAGGGGACAGAGACATTCCTAATCAGCCTAAGTAGTCCTTTGTGTCAGAACCACTTTGCTAAAGTTGAGAGCTATCATCCAGATTCACAATATTTGGAGGAATTTCCCTAATGTATCATTTGTTTCATTAGGAAAAAAAAAATCTGACTCATTCTCCTAGTGATAAACGTGCTTGGAAATTTATGTACCGGGAACAAATTTGCTTGTTGCTTTTACTTAAGGGGCATTTCTTATACTGTTTTCAAGGTGCTATGGTTCATAATAAAATGAGCTAGTTGCAGAATCCAGAAAGAAAAATTAACTTGAAGAGCAGCCTAGAACCTAATTGTGCTTTTGGTGTATTAGATGATCTTTATAATTGCCCATCCATCTTAATCATTATCCTTACTTGATGAAATAGGCTAGGTGTTGTGTGTTAATACTGAACATCAGAAGCAGGTCTTACATTCACACGTACACGCGGATACTGCTTTACATTTGTTTTTGGCCATACTCGATTCTCCTTGGTCCGTTGCCTCCCTGTTATTAGCTGGTGCCCGCACTGTATAAATGGCTCAGTGCCCTGGCTATCATCTCCATCTCTTAAACATCCCTGTTCACCTCCACACATGACCAAACAAGATTTTCTAACCCATCTTGAGGGAACTCACTTGTTTGAAGCTATAGGTTTTGTGTGTTTGTTTCTTATAGACTTTTTAATAAAAAGTAAATCTCATTTAACAGTGCCTATACAACCATCAGGATTTGATGATGAGCTCCTGAAAGAATTTTTAACTTTTCTCCTTTAGCTGTCTCTATCTTCTCTCTCTCAATCTCTCTCTCTCTCTTTCTCTATCCCTACAAATGTTACTTGAAGTTGTTAAGAAAAGCCTAACACTATCACTTTTTATTTATTTAGGATTTTCCACCCAATGAGCTTTGGCAGTAAAATCCCATTTGAGAAATGGAAGCAAAGATACAATAGAGTTAATAGTGACATGGGGCTCAAATTAGTTTAAAAATAGGGTTTTGTGCTCAGAAAGCCTAAGTGACTTAGAACAGTGAGGAAGTAATGAGTACATATATATTTTTTCTTAAAGCTCAGTGTCTTAAGCTTCCCAGCTCTAGCACAAAAGGCATTTTAGCACATATGCAATCCAGAAGATCAATATATGAAATCCTATTTCCATTTTTTTAAAGCAATTCATGGCAGTCTGCACATTTCTGAAATTGCAACTGGCATATTTCACACAGAATTATCATCAATGTATTTTCAAGGTCAAACATGCCCCATCTTTAGATTACTAAACGTTTTCCCTTTAAATATAAAATGCCATATATTTAAGAATGTAACTATGATAAATAGTTTTAATCCATTAGACTGTTCATTAATGCCATGCTAAATTTTCTCTTCATTATGACATAAATTACATGTCAAAAATTAAGATATTAAAACATTTGTTACATTTAGACTTGGGTATTCTGCTCCTGTCAACATCCATAGCATCCTGAAATGCCTATGTGACCAGAATCTTGCCATGGATTTTTCCAAAATATAAAAATTTACTTCCTATTAGAGAAGTTGAAGAGATCCCAAAAGTTTACTTTGGGGAGAAAATACGAAATTAAATTATTATTTCTTTAAGTGTCAAAACCCCAGGATACTGGACATCAGATGAAAAAAATAGAATTGAATTTAAACTTGGCAATGAGTCCCCAGAAAGAATAACCTGATAAAATATGCATGGCCAGCCCCATCACAGTGTGATGTGAGAGGACTCTACTCTCCTCCTGCCCAAATATCATTTGTTTCACTCTTTTCACTTTTCTATCTCCAATGCCTTCCCCCAACAAAACCCGGAGACATCCATGGCTTCATGTTGTACATGGACCCTGCTTTTGGAAAGAAAGACACTGGAGAAGTCTCAAAAATTCAGAAGACTTTACTAGTGTTCTGACTTTTGGAAGGTTATCTGCACTTTAAATTAGTATTCCAAAGAATAGGAAAAAATATTTTGGGAAAGGGTTACAAGAAAAAATGGGATGAGTTTGAGATTGCAAAACACATAATACTTCTTTCAAATCCTAACACTTGGATAACAGGAAAGTAATGAAGTAACAGGAAAATAATGAAAAAAGGGCTTGTCAGTGGAATGAAAAAAGTGTTTCCAGTATGCACTGCCCATGGTCCAGGCACAGGACTGCTTCCTCTTCAGGTTAGCCTTCCAGCACACTAGTTGCCAACTAGACCTTGTCCTAAACTCCAGGCACCCTTCACTCCATTCCATACTTTTAAATGTACTTAAGCGGAAGGAGAAACAAGGAAAAAGAACTTTTTAGTAATTCTGCCCTTCTATTTTTTTCTAGTAGTTACTCTCTACTGCTCTGATTTGTCTATAGCTTTTATCTTCATAGTTGGGTTCCTGATGTCCATTTATACTGTTGGCTTTAGAGAAGCAAGTTTGGAAACTTTTTATGCCATTTTCTAGAAATTCATTCATTGAGTCATCATTAATTCATATATGGTGGCCACTTTTCTCGTAGAATGACTGGGAAGTCTGCACTTAAGACTTCTTAGATCCCATCCCTTCCCATCTATTCACAAATATTATTTTGGTAAATTTTCCCTCCCTCTCTTACGTTTCTCCTTTATGTTTTCTCTTTCTACTATGATCATTCACATAGGAACTTAAAATATATTATTTTTCTCCCTTTATAAAGGTAAAGATAATACAAAACAAATCTACATAGGTTCCATATCTCCTTTCCAACTAATTCCTATTTTTCTGAACTTGTAACCACAAAAGTCATAAAAAGACTTGTCTATATTCTGCAGTAATTCATTTATTCCAATTCTCTTATGCATATAATCCCATGGGGTTCTGTCCTCAGGTCTTCACTAAAACTGTTCTTGTCAATAACACCAATGTGGTAAAAGCCAGTGGTCACTTCTCAGGCTTCAACATGATCTAGCGGCAAAGTCTTTTCATGAATCATTTTTTTTTTTTTAAAGATTTATTTATTTATTTAATCCCCCCCCCCCCCCCCCCCCCGTTGTCTGTTCTTGGTGTCTATTTGCTGCGTCTCGTTTCTTTGTCCGCTTCTGTTGTCGTCAGCGGCATGGGAAGTGTGGGCGGGAAGTGTGGGCGGCGCCATACCTGGGCAGGCTGCTCTTTCTTTTCACCCTGGGCAGCTTTCCTCACGGGTGCACTCCTTGCGCGTGGGGCTCCCCCACACGGGGGACACCCTTGCGTGGCACGGCACTCCTTGCGCGCATCAGCGCTGCGCATGGCCAGCTCCACACGTGTCAAGGAGGCCTGGAGTTTGAACCGCGGACCTCCCATGTGGTAGACGGACGCCCTAACCACTGGGCCAAAGTCCGTTTCCCTCATGAATCAGTTTAATCACTTCACTACTGAGGCATCTTCTCCTCTCTCATTTGTTGTTCTTATTGGATACTTCTATTCTTCTGATCATCTAAGAAGGTGGGTGTCCCAAGACTCATTTACAGGTGCTTTCATCTTCTCATTCTAAAAATAGGTCTTAGGTGTCCTCATCCAGGCCCATTACTATGAAATCTATAGATTTATGTCTCTCACATTTACACTTTCATAAGTTTACACTACCATAAGTTCCAGGTTCTTCATCCAACTGCTTACCCAGCATCTCTACTTGAATACCTAAAAGACTTCACAAATTTGGCATACCAAAGCTGAGCTAAATGGAAGCATCATTCTTCTAGTTGTTCAGGCAAAAATAAAACCAAACAGAACAAAAACAACAACATCAACAAAACAAACTTGAAAGCCATCTTCAATACCTTTCTCTCAATCTCATCCATCAGGAAATTCTGGTGGTGCCCATAATTTGATCTCTTTGCACTAACCATCACTGTTCCCACCCCTAGTCCAAACCACCATCATCTCTTACCTAGATAATTGCAAAAGCTTTCTATTTGGATTTCTTGCATCCAACCATGCCCCACCCATCTATCCAACACATGGAAACCAGAAAATTCTTAGAAAATGTTTCATCAGAACAAGCCACACCTCTACTCAAAACCTTCAAATGGAATTTTTTCTCATTCAGAACAAAACCCAGGCACATAAGGAGTTGCATTACTCAGTGCCCCACTACCAGTCTAAATGACAGATACATTAACCTTGTCCTCTTTGTAGAATGCACCAAGCATCTATCTCCTCAGTATTTATGCACTTGCTGCTGATTCTGCCTGGAGTGTTCTTCCCCCAGGTATCCACAGGACTCACATCTGCGGCAGGACCTTTCCCAGCCTAAAATCAATGCCCAAATGTCTTTTTACTTAAGAGGACTTCTCTGGCCTCAGTTTTGATTTCCTTTACCCTGCCTTGTTTTACAGTGGAAAAATTACCACCACTTGTCAGATATTTAATCATACTTATTTGTTCAGACTGTAGTTTCCTTATAACAAGAACTTTGTTCTGTTTATTGTTATTTCATCAAAATATAAGTGCCTGGCACTTAGTAAAATTTCAATAAATATTTATACAATCAGTGAATTGACCTGAAAGTGTATATTAGGCAACAAGTCAGCTTTGGGCCCTATTGTGAAAACTGAATAGAAAAATAGTCACTCTTCTCACAAAACTTACACTGTAGCTTGACATCAGTGACCACATCTAATATTGTTTTTGTTGTTTGCACATTGCCTCTAATCACCTTGACCTCAATTGAGAGAAGGTCCTGCCTATCTCAAGTTGGCCCAACACTGGTCCTCTCTTTCAAGAATAGTGTCACCCCTTCTTTCAGTGGTGGGATCAGAATTCAACCTGAACCTAAGTCCACTCTTTGTGGACCTGACAATTCTAATTGGTATCCCTTCATCTGGAAAGTGGGGTCATGGGGAAGTTCACATACCCACCAGTAGGAAATTTTAAATCATCTTGTCATCTGAATTCCCATTGCTCCTAGGTCGACATAAAGGAAAAACCTCCATAATTCTCCTGTAAGCAACACCAATTAGAGTATCATATGATTGGTGATTTATTCCTGTCCTTTTATCTATTCTCAAACAGGCTGGTCTAGAAATTTATTTTCTGCTGAGCGGTTATATGGAAGAGAATGTCCCCAGATCATTTGGACATTTTTTCAATTTAATTTGGATGTGAACTATCTTCAATTTTATGCTTTTGTACCATAATCCTGGAAAATACTGCTTAATTAAACTAGCCAGAACCAACTCAAAGTTTGTATAACTGACTTTGATGGGCCTTAGGTGTTATGTAATGACAAAGTTTTACTCTCTCTCCACCTACCTAAATCCTATTCTACCTTTACTTGGACTTTAGACTTCCTTGGAATTGTTTTCACACCCCTTTGAACACTGTATAGTAGATCTTCTAAAAATTAACTGTTTTAGTTGTCTTAATCCCTTTGAAGGTTGTTAATGAAACACAGAAGCTAGTACTATAGTGTGTCAGTTTGATATTATTTATGAATCCCCAAAAAGAAAAAGATTATGATTGTAAGCTGGTCTGTTCCTCTGGATGTGGTGCCCTTTGAATGCATTAGACTCAGCTGACATGTTTTGAGTAAATTACTTGATAAGATTAGGGTTTAATTCGACCATGTCAGTAGGTCTAGACTCAGGGTTGAGACCCTACCCCCTTGGTGGGCTGATATAAACTGGCATTCAATCAAGAAAACAAAAGAAGAGTAAGAGCTCCATAGACACAGGAGAGAGAACTTTGTCAGTTTTGATCCTGGAGCCCCAGGGAGAGAAGAGTCATTCACCTGATAGTTTGCAGCTGAGCAGCTGAACAAGGCTGGAGAGAAACAAGCCCTTTGCCAGACTGATGTAGGAAACCCTGAGAGATGAGCTCTATGCCAGCCTACAGCTGAGATAGAAGAAGCTGGGCCTATGGAGTCTTAAGAGGAAGAAGGAAGGAGAGACCAGGCAGAGATTGCCCACCATCTTTCTTCAACAAATGGCAACTGACTTTGGTGAGAAAGCAGCCTTGAGTTGGACTCATAAGGGCTGTGTAACTGAAAGCTTTTATTCCAAATAAATACCCTTTATAACAGTCAACTGATTTCTGGTGCTTTGCATTGGCACCCGTTTGGCTGACTAACACATATATTGGTTAGTATGTTTCAGGTGCTTGTAAAATCTAAGCAAATGACTTAGCAAATCATTTTATTTACTAATAGAAAAGAATGAATTGTTGAATTTTAAAACTCAGCAAATCATTTTATTTGCTAATAGAAAAGAATGAATTGTTGAATTTTAATGTTTTAATGCCAAGAATAGAGACTTTAGGTTTTAGAACTTAAATTACTTTAGAAATCATTTAGGCCATCTTTTCTACTGTGATATTTATAAAATTCAGACTCATAAAAGTAAAATAAAATGTTCGGGTATATAGGAAAGTCCATCGGAACCACTTCACAAAAAAATTAGTCTAAAGAAAATTTATTTAATATACGCTGGCAAAGTATCTGTGATATCAATTAAAACTGGGAAGAAATAAAAAATAACACAATCCCCAAAAACAAATGAATTGACTTTAAAGACAAACATATACAATTGTGAAAATGTTTACCAATTATACAAATCAATTTTTAAATAAATATACAAAGTTACTTGCATTAAATTTTGGAGTAGTGTGCACTAACCTAGCTACTTGACATGAATGAATAGTTCATCTTCAATGAGTATTTTCTTTTCTGTCATATTATGATGTTCACAGAGAGTAAGCAAAAGTAAAATTACTATTGCCAGATTTGACTACCAACTGACCATCAATATAACATAATCATTATTATTCAGTAATCCAACTAGTTGATATGAATTACTTTCCTGAATTCTGGGTATTTGCACTTAGTAAATGGACTCCATTGAAGAAATAGGACTCCATCAAACACAACATGCATATACCATTGTAACACACATGCAAGCATGCACATAACTCAAACACACAGACTGAAAACACCATAGCAGTGCTTTGAAAAATCAAAAGATGTTTATCCTTCTTTTGGTCTCAGTGCTCTAGGAAACTTATCTTCAATTTAGGAGGCTGCAATCTGGAATTTATTTGCCTGTAGCTGGTAGCTTTTATAGCATAAAATCATTTCATTTGGACAAACCGGGAACATTTGGTGCCAGATAAGAGATCAAATAGCCATAAAATTCTACACAGCAGGTTCCACCTGCCCTCAGAGATTCACATAATTTTTATTATTGATGAGCTTTAGTCATAATCTAGGAAGAAGATTAACACAATTATAAGGTAAGAAATATAAACAAAGGCCATGAAAGGTGGGGATTTTCATCAAACTTGGGCTATTAAAGTGTTTGTGTGTGCTGTGTGCTTTTACCAAAAGATTTTTCAGTATGGTCTTTTAGTTAGGGGAAACAGAATTATTTCCCCATCCCTTCCATAACTCCACACGCACAACACAAATGTAAATAACTTTTAAGTAAGGTGAGAATTCTGTCAGCAGGATAGATTGCATCTTTGCTATAGTTGAGGTTCCGCTTTTACTTTGTCTCATCACGTCTAACCTTTCAACAAGCCCCTTCTTGAGCAGGTGACAACATCACAGCCTTTGTCACACCCACAGATTTCCTCAAATGTGGAAAATTCAGGAAACTTGTATTGATATTTACCGTTTTATTGCTTCCTCTTGTCTGCGGCGTTTTTCATTCTTCTCTTTCAAATAGGCCAGGTTTGTTTCATTTCTCAAGCGATCATTCTCTCGAGCAATGTCTGATGCATTCTGTATAACCAAGCCGTCATAGGCCTTCATTCCCATATCCTCAATGTACTGGAGAAACGTGTCCAAAGGGTCCTCCTCTGGATTAGAACTCATCATCCTGGAGGAAATCATGTAGAAAGAAACACGTCCTGCAGGAAGAAAATACATTATACCTTCAACAATGGTAGGGACAAAACAAGGCACTGTTTATTATCTCTAATATTACATCAGTCCCCGTCTCTTATGCTTCTCGTAGAAACTCTTTGGAGACAATGTTTTACAAAAAAATATGGAAAATCTGAGTGTTTGAAGTAAATATTAAATGAGAGTAAATGCTACTTAGGCATATACTTTCTCAAAGTAACAATATAAGCAGGACAAAGGCCAAAATTTATAGTGAAAGGTTAAATAAACTACAATTATTGTGTTAAAGATAGATATTGTTTACGTAATTATAGTCATGATTTTGTTTCTCCAAAATCTATCCCTGTACCAATAAGATGTATCAGATCCAAGCTTCATTTATATCTAATCACCATAAAGACCCTCCTATTCAATTTCAAGTAAAATGATTGGAAAGGGTATCTTATATGTGTTTTCTTAAACCTTTTAATTAAAATTCATGAAACCGAATTATCCATGCAAAATAGAGCAGTGATCAAGGAAATACATGTTTTTAATATAATTTGTCTGAAAAAGAATCCTTTTATGACTCTCCATTATTTTCCAGAACCATGCTCTAGCATGGTTTCATATTCTAACTCAAATCTCAAATCACAGGGACCACATAAATCCTGAATAGTCTGGTAATTGAAGCAGTGACAACTTTCATGTCATTGCTATGTTCAAAAATCTGAGCCACAGAAAGTATTACCAAGCAGATTAAATCAAGACAAACAAAACAAAACAAAAATGGTACTTTCAACAAATACTCAGGGGACTCACCTCTAAAATGACAGTAATAATAGTGACCACATGATGCTGATGTGACGATTACAGGAGGTACTGACTGGTAAAAGAACTTAGCATAGAGTTGGTGAATGTAAGCACACAATCAGTGTCAGCTAATGCAGTCGTACTAAAATAGGAGAAGCCTGGCAGCATTAGTAGTGTTCAATGAGTATAAAGGATGGGTGAGTGGATGGATAAGAAGGAAGGCTATGAAAATCAGTATGCCTTGAAATAGAGATCTCCGAATCTATCAAGCCAGAAGTTATAGAAATTGTGCTTTAATAAACAAAAAACATAAGTAAAGTCTAAATAATTTACATACAAGAAAAATATTTTACCCTTCTAGCTTAAAAAGACTTGTCCTCAAATATATATTCCTTGTAATATAGGAAACCAGTATAACTGAGTCATTGAAGAAAATCAAAAGCAAAATCAATTGACAGGGGGAAAATATCCATTTAAAAGTTAGAAGTTATCCTACATCTTTAATGTTCCTCAAAGGCTCAGATTTTGAACCTATCCTACATCTTTAATGTTCCTCAAAGGCTCAGATTTTGAAACTATAAATCTAATTGTTTAATGTAGACATCCCAGATTTTCAGTTTTGCGATGACAAAACTCAGGATGGAAGTTCTGATTTTTTTTTTTTTTTTTTTGCAGGTATAATCATGTTCCATAACCTGGATCACAGCTATGGAAAGTTTACTTTGTATAAGAATTTATTAGGATTTCAGTCAATCCATATGTTACTTGAAACCTATACTGATTTTAAGAATTTGTTGTCCAATCTCCGAGAAATTGTTGAACCAGAGGGTAAAAGAGTAATTTGTTGACTCATGAGTTTTTGTTAAGTTTTATTTATTAAGTTTTGTTTGGTTTTGTGTCTTAATGGCTTGGCAAATGGAATGTCTTTTAATTCCAGTTATCTCATCCAATTAAATTGTACTTTAATATCATCCCGTCAGGTTATATGCTTATTTTTTGTGGAATAGGAAATAGGAGTAAGAATAGGAAATTAATGCTACAAACGATTCCAGTTTGGGGAGGAAAGTACAAAAGCATGATTCTCAGAAAACTAAATCATGACCATTATCAGAATTCACTTTTCCCACAGCTTTTAGCACACAGTTGGCCTGGATAAAAATAGACCTGCATAACTTTGTGGCAATTAATTCCTCCACAGTTAAGCAAGGAAAGTCAGTATTACATGGATTCTGGAGGTAATGCCTCGGGGTGGAAGATATCGCTCCCACTCTGCCCTCCAGCAAAAATGTATATTTCCCAATAGTGTAAGTCATTACCCAAAGGTGTATAATTCCTCCTGAGTTTTCCTCCAAGTGACACCAGAGATTCTCTACAGAGTTTAATATTCCGAACACTTAACAAGGTTAATTATTTACCTCTGAAAATTGACTATCATCTTAAGTGACTTTTCAAATCAGCTGGACTTTGAACTATGTTTTTCAAAGAAAATATGAAATAATATTATAAAACATTTATACTACGGAGCTTTGTATAAGGTTTAAAACTTTGATATGAAAATAATTTAGATGAAGCAATCATAAAATTAGTAAAATTTCAGAGTAATGAAAATTGAATGAAAGTTTGTTCATCTATTTATGCCATCTACTTTTGGAAGAGTATTTAATTCCACAATCACTCATTTATTCAAGAATTTCTTAGCCCATATTATGTACCAAGCACTGGTGAAGGCAGAATATTCAAGTAAATTGTATTCCTCTAGATTTTTGCCAAGCAGTATAAGTGTACAATAAATAAGCAATTCCAACCTCTTGTGAATAGGGCACTGGTTCAGGTGGGTTTCACTACTTTGTCATGGTTTATTGCTATGATTTTTGAGGGTGCATAAGAAACATTTTTAAAAATTATAAGAGGTCTTCAAAAATGGACTTGGACCCTATCAGTGTTTAAGCATTATGCTCATCTTCCTGCAAATGGTAGTTTGCAATGCAGGGGAAGCATTCTGAAGGGTACAGCCTTGGAGTCCAGCAAGATAACCTAAAAATCCCAAATAAGGATTCAGAGATCTATGACTTTAAGATTCAGTTTCTAGAATTTTTAATGGAAATTGAAATAGTACTAACCTCCTTACTTTGTTGTGAGGATTCAGTTAGAAAATTCATAGGTGTTCCATAAATGTGGCCATAATTATTAGGCAAAGAAAGTGGTTAATAGATTTTCCCACTAAGCAGATACATGTGGACAAGCCATTGATCTTTTCTGTTTCCCACATCTAGAACATAAGGGCTTTGGGATATATGGGCTAAGAAGCTTCACACTTCTCACAACTTAGACTCGGTTCTAAAGTGTTTTTCTCAGGCAGTGTTTTTCTCAGGCAACTGAATTATGATTGATAGGATTCAGGATCTCACTAAAGAATAGCAGTCTTATATCAAGTGCGTACCTTAAAGCAGCTACCATTCTGATGTAGTCAAAACCTATAGACAAGTGTGATTATAAATTTGCTCAGCTTTCAAAAATTTATATTTATGCTTAAGATACATTATGCTTATGTTGAATAAGGTATGTTCTGTACCATCAAAAAAAGGTGGCTGCATTAAGTCAAGTTCATTTCTTTTATACATGACTATCATGTACACAAGACTTATCTCAAACACCTGATTCCTAATGTCAATATCTTAGAAGATCCTAGTTGTTAAGAGGTGAATGGGCCTCTCTCATCTAGTTGGCATCTCTAAGTATATCAGAGTAAGCAGGAGAGTCTGTCTTACCAGACGGTGCATGGAATATTTACTATAGCACAGTGGAGGGGACTGAAGGGGAACTTTTACTTTCCTACTCACAAATCTTTCATTTTTTCCTTTTATGTGTCTACAGCCATTTTTGCTCAAACAAATTAGACAGTTTAGCCCTTCTAGAGCATAGGTTGAAAACTGGCATCCATAGTCTTCATCTACCAGGCAAATACTTTTTTTAATGGAAAATTATATTTTTTCCCCTTGAAATTTGTGGTCAACATTTAAAATTTTGGAGAGTCCATTCAAAAATATAGATTTCTGGATTCTCTTGAAAAAATTACTAAGCTGGTTAACATCAAGCCTTGCTTTTGCTTGGCAGCCACTGACTGCCTGAGTTCTCCAGGGCTCTCCCATCCATCCCTAGCCCCCTCTGTTAAGTCTGACTCCAAGCCCACTCTCCTTGCTTATCTACAGGAACCCCTGGCCCCTACTGGCATTTGGGATTTTATCACTGGTCCTGAGTTTTTTACTTTTTTTTTCAATGCTTGTCTTTCTAAACATCAGTCATTGTGCTTCTCTACAGGTATCTCTTTTATTTTTACTGTTATGTGGTAGGGACTCCTTGGGGAAGGCATATAAAACCACTGAGATCAGAATCCCCTTATAATCCATGGATATCTCCATGTCTTCACGTTAGCCTCTTCTTCAAAACTGTGTTCGGCATTCAAGAGACTCCTTTTGTCTAATTTTTGGATTGCTGTATTTAGAATCATTACCATTCTATTAAAAGCTAGAGATATTGGCTTAAATATAATTGGATTGCTAATTGCTCAGCTTCATTTTATTTTATCCTCTGATGGTTCCTATTTATTTCCTTTTAGCCACACCCTTCACAAAGGTTACTTTGTATAATATTTTGACATTTCCTCCAAGTCAAAATTTTATTCTACCCAGCTAAGGTGCACCAGTTCAAACTGATGGGAGTCAGACCATATTTAAAATAAAGCATTTAACTGTTTATTGAATGAACCATTTTCTTCTTTTCTTTTGTATAAAACCACCACTGCTTCTTACTAATGAGCTGCAAGTAACATTCCATTTCTTTACAATTTTTTTCCACTTAAATAAAACTACCCATTACATATATTTTCAGAACATAAAAAATATATATGTCAGTGCAAATGGAATCAATGAAAATATTAAAAAATGCATTTCCTTTTTTCTCTATATTTCTATGACTATATTTCCATCAAAAATATTCCATTTCCTTTTTTCTCTATATTTCCATCAAAGTTATCCTAGAAGTTGAAAAACTGTATGACTTTTAGTGTTCAAACAAAAAAAACCCACAAAACTTTGGAAGCACTTTTGAGAAATAAGTGAATGCAAAAAAATTAATTAAGATCATTCATTTACGTAGAATATTCCCTTTGTAAATTAAGGTCAATTATATGTGGCCTCAAATTTACCAGAGAGCAGTTAATGTGGCACCAAATGATGTCAAGATTGGCTTCTCCCATGGCATAGAGGACTTTTGATTAATTATAGGCTACTGCTGAAGACAAGATGCAGAAAGTGGGTCAGATAAATATTAGGCATGCCAGCTTACTTCCCATATATGGTTAAGAATTTATCACCCTTTTTCTTGAATTTCAGACCAAATTCCTCCTTTAGCTTAATTTCATGCATTTTGATAACAACTACTCCATGTCCATCAAGACCCACTCAAGTGCAAGCGGACAGTGACTGTTGACCAGAAACTTCTGAGCTTCTCTGTTTACCACCATTTACTGAAAGCAGAGCTCTTTCTATGTATACAGGCATCATCTGTGTGAATTAGTTCACCATTCCTCATGGGCACTGGTTCTTTTTTCTCTTCTTAGAGTGTTGATGTAAAATTTCTGAAATAGAGCAGGTCTCTGTCTGAAGCTTTAATTTTCCAATATATAAAGTTGTGATGACTCCATTAACAGGGATTCTTGACACATCTACTGAGTGGTAGAGGTAGAAAAACCACTGGTTTGAACAGAATAGATCTCCAATTCTTGAAGTTCTACAAGAAGCTTCTTACATTTTAGGCTACAGTTAACCCTACAATATAATGTTATAGCTAAAATAAATTTATTTCACACTATTATTATAACACTATTTGTATTAAGCAGAACACAATACATACAAGGAAATTAATTTCCTGGTAGAAATCTCAGACATTTTGTATTCACTTCACATTTATCTTATTCATTTTATTTGCAGATGAGCAAGTTTTTAAATCCTCACCCTTTATTTATTTATGATGTTTTCAAACTACACCTGTTTCAAAGCTGTGAGGAAATTACTACAGTTTGAGTTATTCAAATTTGATTTTCCCTCCCACATTTTCCAATCATTGTATCAACTCTGAGATAGAGAATCTTATTTTGCCAAGTAGTATCAATCTACCAAACAAAAGTTTCTCAAGGTTTTTTTTAATCCAGCAGGAAATAAAGATATTTTATAATTTTGCATGTACTCAGTCCCATTTGAAAATACAGAATGCGTGAACATATAAATATTTAAATAATCAGTGTTCATATACATATGTAAAATATGTATGCAAATTAATATTTAAAATATGCTGTTTTCATGTCCAAGGCAACAGAATAGGCCCCCTGCTTATAACCCCATCTACCACATAAACCATGTGAAAATTATTTTCTGATAAAATATTAAAACCTGTCAAAAATGAGTCCTATAATTTCACTTTGATTATGCTTGAAACCCTACTCCCAACCCCACAAATGGTCACACTCATTTTCTCATTCTTAGTGTCATTAAAATGCAGCTGTTCTGCCCAAAATGGGAAATTTTGAAGTTAAAACCAAGAGAACTGCTGAAGTGACTACAAAGACACTGATTGCTTTTTTCCTCAGAAAGAAGATTACTTTGCAGTGAGTTTTCCCTGCAAACTACCTCCCTTCCAAAAATGGGTAAGAAGGGGCATAGACAACAGTGATGTAGTAGCATCATAACTCAGATATCTTCCCCCTTCTTCCAGGCTGTCATGAGATGTTTGTTCACGGTATAAAGAGACTTCACATTTTCACTAAACTAGGGATTCAAGCAAAATGCCAATGACTGAGGTACTCTTTTGAGTCTTTGGTCATATGATTCCAGACACTTACAAAGCATGATTTGCAAAGTAGATAAGCCAGTTTAATAAATTGTTGACTGGAGCTACAATAGTAATCATTTAATTGGAATGGGTGTCAATGATTTATTAAAAAAAAAAAAAGACAATAGCCAACCTTCTTGTCTCTAGCATGATCACCTTTCTTTACCCTCTAAACTTTTAAGATGCTTCAAGTCCTTGGGCTCCTCTACCATCTTTTGTGAAGTTGTAATGTTTTTCTCTAACTGTTTCCCTAATTTTCTAAACTGTCAATGCCCTTCACAGAATCCCCTTCTTTCCTGAGGTGTCAAGCATATGTTACACTTCCTCAGGAAAAAAAAATGATTTCAGCAATTGCGACTTTCATTTTCTCATACTAATTTGTGTAATTTTTACTAGCTGGACAGTACAGAAATGAATTGTAGCATTGTCTAAAATATGAAGAATTAGGAGAGGAATTAATTTTCACTCTTGCTTCACATTCTTTAGTACTCAGAACTTGGTTATAAATTCTTGAAGGTTAAAATTACCAAAACTTCATTGTGTAAACTGTTTAATTGGATTCCCTTATTTTGGGCTATATTTAGGAAAAAATCCAATTCTTTGTTGCCAAAAACAACTTTAGATTTCCTAATAAGAATGAACAATTTTATATCATGTAACAAATTCTTCCATGTATGGAATGTTGACACTTCTTGTATTTTAAATACTGCTGGTAGTTGGAAAAATTAGAAATGCCACATCCCCCCCAAATAAAAGGGGTGCCCCAAGAAAACCATATCCACCTGGAGTTCCACAGAAAATATTAATCGTGATGAGACTAATCAAATCTTCCTGCTATTGAGTGATATTAAAATGTTTCTCAAGGAGGGTTATATTCAATCAGCTAGGTAGAAGCAGTTTTACCTTTGGTGTGTGTCTGGTAGTTTTGGGGTTGGTATTTTTTTTTTAGTGAGCCTTCCTTTTTGAGAAGGTGAAATTGAACTCTCACTACTGACACAAATGTGCTAAAGAAAACGTAAAATATTTATGGTATGGAATAGCAGATAAATAGCTAGCATGCATAATGTGAATGCCAATTAATACCATGGAAACATTTTCAAGGCTTTTAATAATTCAACATTGCTTATCTTACTAATGAAAATCTAGTTTAACCATTTCTGTAGTAATACAGCTAAGTGGGTGAGAGGGCACAAACGAGCCTGAGGTTACTTAAAGCCTTAGATACCTTTGCTGTGGCTTTATTTCTGCTTCATTGAATAAGATATGCAAACTTCAGCATTAAGTATCCCTAGCTAAAATCCATCCCACTTCATAACCAGATTGCCTGATCTATTGAATGCGGGATTCAATTAGCATGCTTAAAGAATCTGAAAAAAAAAAAGAGATACATACCAAAATTTAAGTCCCCAGGGAGAGCTAAGTGCAATAATCAGAAGGTGACTTGTGTGTGTCAGAGCCCCCTCTTGCAGTTGATCACAGGGCAGTTCTGCAGAAGTAATCCAGCACCATGAGAAAGAGTCATGTAGTTCAGCTCAGTTTTTCTTCAATTAAAGTGCATCGTATCTGGATGGGAGAAGTGTTCACTCCCAAATTCTTCATCACTAGAGATCAGAGCATTATTGATGTTTTCCTTTTGGATAAAATGGCCTTTAAAGTTTGCCAGGAAGATGCAGTGGCAGAAGACAGGTGCTTGCTTCCTTAAACCGACATTTGGAGAAAAGAGGGCATAGCTAACGGGTGGGCATGAACACACAGCCCCTCTCCTTCCAGGTCCAGCAGGGAAGAAATGGAATGATTTTTATGCACTTTGTTACACAGATGATTACAAGACCCAAAGCAATCACCCTGGCTGGCTAAGGTACTTCATTTGATTATATTCTGTGAAGACAAAAATAAATGGAAACCAAAAATCAGAAACATCCTTTCTAAATGTCTCCGTGCAGCCAAAAAGATGCTCTCGTTCATTGCCACTTACATGCAGAAGGTTTGGAGCAGCCTAGCTTGTGGCATCGTCCCTCCCCCGTGACAGCCAGCTCGCTTGCTCTCTCTCATTCTCTCTCTCTCTCTCTCTCTCTCTCTCTCTCTCTCTCTCTCTCTCTCTCTCTCTCCCCCCCCCTCCCTCCCTCCTCCCCTCCCTGCCCCTGACTCCCTCCCTTCCTGCTTCACTCTCTCCTCTCCAGCTGCCTTAGTCTGTTGATGCTGCTGCTGATTAATCAGGGATTCTGAAACAAAGAACCTACCTTCCGAAATAAGCAGTAATCTTTCTTCTCTGTTTCTGTAATCCGTCTGCATTGAACGGCAGAGCTGCCAGCATTCTAGCACCTTGGATAGTTCCTGCTCACTAGGCCCAATGGAAAAGGGGAGGAGAAGAAGCAACTGAAGAAATGACAAGACACCCGAAAGCAGCACCGTTCTACTTCGGATTTCGGCTCCCTGGGGGTTCCCATCCTCATTAAAGGCCTCCCATCTAGGCAACAGATCCTCTCTCTTTTATCTAACTGCGCTGGTCCGATCAGTAAATTTAAAAAAAGGAAAGAGGTAAAGAAATCCCTTCACTTATATCCACTACAACGCTAATTTAGGCTTTATGGAGAAGAGAAATATAAATCCATTTAAAATCTATGATCTTACTACAGAGGAGGTTTAAGTGAGAAGCATTTCACTCCTGACATGGCTAATGAAAATGATCAACAACTTAAATGGAACATCCAGATCTCAGTTTGATACCCTTATTTGATATCAATTTTGCCTCTATCCTCCCTGTACGGCCGAGCCATGCACACAATTGCTGCTGACGTACTTCAGGCTGCTGCTTAGGGAAAGAGGGGAGGAGCCTTATAACCTCATCAAAACAGCTTCATGCCACCTGCTCCCATGCCATAAGAACAAAACTAGCCCACTTAGAATATACACAGTGTGCATGGATGTGGGACAAAGGTCTCACTTGGCCTGAGCCTTATTTTTTAGCTAAAATAAGATGTGAAATAACTATGGCAACAATACCATTAATGCTTATAGACTCACTGCTGAAATTATTTAGTCATTCTATTTCCTACATTTCTTAAGGACCCTCCTCATTTTGTTCTCAATAGCCTACTGAACCACATTATATATCACAACTTAAATATGTGAGTGCACATATATATGTTTATCAAATACTTTCTACCTACACACATATATTTATCAAATATGAAGTTTTTACCTTAAATCACTATTCCTTAGAGTAAAAAGTATAATGAAGATGTTTTAATGTGAAAATTTGTTAAGTTTGTACCATGGCAAAAATAACAATGGGAAATAAGGTTCTGCTTAATTATGGACAAAATATCAACTTTGAGGGAAAAAATGACATTATTATTTTATAATGACCTGTAGTTTTTTCTGACATATATTTCCCAATAATTCTTGTTAAATGATTTTAATTTGCAAGCTGATTTTCCCAATAGTTGTTGTAAACATCTAATTTATAATTAATTTCTTCGAAAAAAAGGTATTCTGAATGTAAAGTATTTTTTCAGGCAATGACACACCATAAAGAAATAATAAGCATAAGTTCACCTTCCTAATTCTTAAATGTGAGTAATTATTCAGGAGAAACAAAGTCAAAACATTATATTACTATAAGGCTTTCAGTTTTCAGATGTTCTAGAGTGCATTTCCAAACCCAATCACTTATCTCCTGATCTCTATGCATCCACATCTTGATTGAAATGGAATATCTGTTTATATTATGACACAGTCTTGAAGAGCAGATGAAGAGAAGGAAGGAGATAATTGAGAAAGAGAAGATACTATACCCCTGTCATAAAGGTTCTGAAATCTGTGCACATTGTTTAAAAAAATGCCTAATTTCTTAATTAAAAGCTAGTAACTGACCCCACACTGTGATCAAGAGATTATAAATTTATCATTATTTTTTGATAGTGAAGTATTAACATAGACGTTATTTTTCAGTACATGGTCAAAGACAGAAAAGGTTCTTTATAAGGAAATTATATGGCATACATTATTTCAGTAAGTGGAAATACTTCATCATGACTGATAACAAGGATTGGGTAAGCCACATTTTTGAAGTTGTTATGAGACTTTGAATGGGTTTAGTGTAAAGTCCATATTCCACACATGGGAAAAATAATAACAGAGAAGTAAAATGACTTGCCTCAGGCTTCACTCACTGGCTTCCTGGGGTTAGGATCCAAGTTCACTGTGATGATTATACATCTCAAGATCTTTGGCCAACACAGTGTTTCCCAGACACCTTCCTTTCGTACATCACCATTTTACATTAAATTTTAAAAGGAAAACCTGACTATGGTTGCCAATAGTAAGAACTCCAAAAACAAAATGTATTTTGTTTCAAACAAATAGGAAGAGCATATGCAGAATAATAGACAGTCCTTTGAATTTAAGGTTTTAGTTTTATGAATATGCTTTGATTATTGTCCTTTTTCCCTTCCTCCCTCCTTCTCTCCCTCTTACCTTCCTTTCCTTCCTTCCTTCCTTTCTTCTTTTTTCTTTCTATCCTTCTATCTTTCCTGATTTCCTTCATTCTTTCCTTCCTTCATCTTTTATTTTCTTTCCTTTTCCTTTCTTTACTTATTTTTGCACTGAAGACAGCTTGGAAGATATCACTTTATACCATTCCCTTCTCAATCCTACTCTTTCTTCACTCCAGGCCTCAATATATACCACTTTAGGTCCAGTCCCACTGAGTGAAACAGACAGGGATCTATGCTCTTTCACATAATATTAAAACCAAGTGCAAAAATCATTTCAACTCATTTCAATAGTATCCAGAGAAAAATACATTGGACAAAATTAAAGTTTAAAATACACATATTAAGAATAAATATGTGCCCTTTTTATTTGAACCTGTAACTAGGACAATACTTGATAAATGTATGTCCCAGAGACTTAACTCTCTGTTCGTAGGCTAGTTGAGCCCTGAGACCCAGCAGTTTGCAACACCTATTCTTCAGTTCATTGGACTCACCCAGGACAATAAAAAAAGGATAATGATGAACAATGCCCATCCCCAAAACCAGAGTATCTACAACTGCAAGCAAGGCTTCCATTCATCTGCCTCACAGTCAGAAGCAGAGTAGGCTCCCTCACCATCCCCAAATCCTCAAAATCAAGGAATGAACAAACATAAGGAGGATTTCAACTATGGGCCAACGTAGACTTCTTATTTTTCTAGCAATGGAAGAACTTGTATCATTGATATAAAGGCAGTGGCCACCAGAGGTTCTGAAAGGAGGGAGAGGAGAACAATAGGTATTACTTGGGGGCATTTGGGGAACACTGAAATTGCAATGGCAGATACAGGCCATTACAAATTTTGTCAAATCTATAAAATTGTGCCTGGCAAAGTGTAAGCGGTAATATAAACTGTAGACCATGCTTAGTAGCAATGCTTCAGTAAGTGTCCATCAATTGTAATGAATATACCATACTAATGAGAGATGCTGTTAATGTGGGAAAGTGTGGAAGGGGTGAGGTATATGGAAATTCTCTGTATTTCTGCTACAGCATTTATGTAATCTAAAGCTTCTTTAAAAATAAAATAAATAAGTAAAAAGAATAAATACAGAGAGAGACTAAAAAGCTCAATTTATAGTTATGTGTTGGTTTGTTTTTCAGCATGTTTATAAAATACAGAGGTAATTTTGACGTTAATAAGAAGCCAGACTTTGAGATACCTCATTTCTTGATAGTTCTTAAGTCAGGATAGAGGTTGGCTCTTTCCACTCCACTTTACTGACAGAGTTGACACTGTTGGGGTTAAGTAGGTTCCTCCAGTGAACTCATAGAGACAAGGAGAGTCTAAGCCCTGAGAGTGCTCTTTAGTCTATAAATCTGCCAGATGGCAGGGTGTGCTTTTTGTACAAAAATTCATGCAAATGAGAAAAGAGAAAATTGAAACTGGAACAATCTAGTTCCTTAAATTTTAAGAACTCTATTCAAATACACGGGACACTACTCTTTGAAGTCATATCATAATTTATAGTAAAGCCTTTCTATATTTTTCCCTTGATCTGTAATCTTTCTATCATTCTTTCCACATTTAGCTTAGGGATGCAACACCTCTCATAATGAAATTATTCCACTAGGGAAAAAGCTAATCTCTTTCCCATCCAATCAAGATTTCTAGACATTCTGGTAATAGCATGAAATGAAAGGCTTGGTAGAAGAGCACCATATGCTCCCCATGAATTTTGCCTATAACAATGTAAATGGCAACAGGAGTTGCACATTCAACTCAGAGGTTGTAGCACAGCGGATGGTGGTATGGGTGCTCCAGGACCCAGAACACTAAGTAACTAACAAGAAAGCCAAGATTTATGGTCTAATAATACATGCAAAAATTACAATTATTGTGTCAAGGGAGGAAACCAGCAATAAATAGAATACTCCCATGGCAGGAAATTTATGAATTAACCTAGGCATCCCTCCTTTACTTTATTTGGCAGATATTTTCTAGGGAAGATTTTAGATATATCATAAATTTATTTATCCCTGTATTCAAAAACAATAAAAATATTTCTCGAGAAGAACTTACATGTTCTAGCAAATCAAAGACCACTACCATCTCCCTTTAACCAAACACCTCCTTGCTTTGAATGCTAATTTCTATTCAAGTTTCAAAAATCAGCTCCTTTCATACCTGGTTAATGTTCTCGGCTTAATGGTCCTGAAGGGATGAGACCATTCCATCCTCAAACCCAAAGCTTGGCATACCAACTGCATCTGGCTAGGAGTAGGGATTGCTAAATGAACTCTTGACTCCAGATTGTAACTGATGGCATGTCCTGCAAAGTAGGAAATTCAGGGTACTCATATAGTAAACATGAAATTATCCTTTAGAAAAAATAATATTCTAAATGGAAATAAAAGCAAACAGAAGTAGCCACACTAAAATCCAAACACTTGAGGGGGGAAAATCTTGCTTAAAGAATACCATATTTCGCCTACTTGAAAAAGTGAAGTTAATTAGTAGGAAAATAACTGGAAACAATAAGAGAGTATTATGGGAAGATTGATTGAATATAAAACAAAAGGTTCATATTTGGAGAAGACAGTAAAATTCTACTGGGGGACATGAAAGAAGATATGGGGAAACAGAAAACTTTGTTCTACTGGAATAGAAGAATCAATTCTGTAAAAAATTAATTTTTATTAAATTGAATTCAAAGTAAATGTAATCCCAATTTAAGTAATATGTGATGTTCAGTCAAACTTGAAAAGCTGTTTTTAGGTATGTCCTTTACTAAATATTAAAACATCCTGCAAAACTGTATTGATTTTATTGTAGTGTATCACAGGAATTAAACATGAATCAGCATCTGCAAACATACAGGGTGAAGTATATGCATATAAAAACAATATGCAATAAAACAATATAACTTTTTATTCAAGCATATCATTCTTACATGAACACACATAAACAATAAGTGTAAGATTGTGAACTACAAAATAAACATACATAACATCACACGGGGGTCTCATACATCACCCCTCCACCAACTCTTTGCATTGGTGTGAAACATCAAAACAATATAATTTACTAAGAGAAAACTTTAATATGATCTTGGAGTGGAGATGACCTGTCTAAAAATAACATCAAGCTGAAAATAATTCCACAAGAACCAAGAGAATTGGTAACATAAAAATGCAAAATATTTAATAGGGGAAATATATAAATAAATTTATTCTTTAAGTATAAAACTGGGTCATTATTTGCAATAGATAAATAGGGGATCACATATGTCTGTATTTCTAAAAAAAGAAAAATTATGAAAAAGCAAGAAATAAATATCACGATATTAAATAAGATCAAAAGAGAGGAATGGGTCACTCAGAAAAATAAGAAATTCATATGGCTAGCAAATACAGGAAAAGTTATTTAACTTCAGTAGTAAGGAAACAAATTAAATCATTAATGAATCTTCATTTTTTTCATAAGGGTCCATGTTAGCAAACATATGAAGAAATGTGCAGCTGTGTAAACTTATGCAATCATAATGTAGGACAACAGCACGTTTTTTGTGTTTTTTTAATGGGCATACCCTTTGATATAATAATTCTACTTTAAGGACATAATAAGCTTATCGTACTATCTGTTTGAGGTCATTCATGGCTTGTAAGAGCAGACATTTGAAAACTTCATGCATGTTCAAAGATAGGAGAATTTAAAATAAATTATTATGCCCTGGCAATTAAAATTACAAAATTAATCTGTATTCATTTATGGGAATGTGAATACTGGAAAGAGAGTTAAGGCACTATCTGGACAGGAACTGCCGTGCTTGTGTATTGTGCACCCCTATGTCCTAAGTGTGTGACAATGGGCAACTACCCAATTTCTCCCTTTCTCAGTTTATTGATCTGAAAAATGACAATAATACTAGTACCAACTCATTAAACTATTATAAAAATTAAATTAGTTAATTTAGGTAAAATATATGTCAAAAAACTGTGTCAAGTATATAATAAGTGCCAATAAATGTTGACTGTTTTTTGTAGCGGAAGTACTAATAGTGATCATAAGCGGTACATGGAATGATAACCAATAGTATGTCATTTGCCAAGATCTCTCATTAGCTTCATATTATTCAGTCCAATGGTCATTTCTCTTCCTTTGCCGTTACACTGGAAACATGACCTTCTCTTAGCTTCCATGACACAGTGTTTTTCCTCTTGCTTCAGTGACTTCTTCCTGGTCTCCTTTGTTGATGTTCTTCTCTGCTTGGGTTCTGATTATTGAAATGCCCTTGGACCCAGGCTCAGGCCTGGCCCTCTTTCTCACATCTATTATATTCTCTTCCTTCTCCTCAATCGAATTTAAAAAACACCCTGGTCAGTCATTATCATATCATCCAGATTGATTTCTCTGTAAAGCTCTTAGCACCATTTGATGTCTTCTTTACATAAACAGGTACACACATATGTTTGTATATATTTTTAATACTGCCTTAATTTGGTCAGTTTCTCCTCACAAAGATGCAAGCCCCACAAGAGCAGGTATCTTACATGTGCTTGCTCCTCTCTACATTCCAGCAGTGTCTTGTGCATAACTGATGTTGCACTAATGTATGTTGAATTGCTAAATTACGTAGGAAAGAACATAACATAGTCTGTTTGTATACACAAATAATACTCATGCACAAACATAATAATAGTATAATAAAAATAGTAATAGCTATCACATACATACATAGTGCTTACTATGCTCCTTTATTAACTTAACTCAGTAAATCCCCACAATGATCTTACGAGATAGATACACCAATTCCTCTTATTTTCCAAATAAGAAAGTTGAAGAAAACGTTTAAGTTATCTAAAGGTAACATCTAAGGTTACAGAGCTACTATAGGCAGGGGCAAAAGTCTAGTACAGGAGAACAGTGTTTATATTTGGGTAGCAGAATTATTTTTTCTTTTTTACTTTTCTCTTCATAGATGTATGCATTATAAGTTTTCTCCAATAAGCATATACTTCCTGTTATAATTTCATATGATTTTTTTTTTGAAATGTAGAAGTCTACCTTTATAAAACTCCCCGACAAGAGGACCCTTGGAACATTTGGCTTTCCATTTATTTTTAAAATGAGAAGACTGGGTTGGGATTTGTGAAATGGGAATATCACCAGTGCATTACCGAGTTGGCAATATCTGCAACAAAGCGATAAAAATTTAAAAGTCTGTGTGAGTATATTGGTCAGATGGGATTTGGGGAAAAGCAAGTAGGGGATTGCAGATGGAAAAACAACTGATTAAAGAAAATATTTAAAACAGGGCTAAGGTGATTATATCCTTCAAGTCTGGGGACAGGTTGGTTTGCTACGACTGCTTTACCTGATACTAAGCCAAGACTTGCCCGCTTCTTCAACTTCTGCCACATAAAATGTTGCAGCCTGTCTTGCCTGAATAGGGGCATTGTAGTCTTATTTAAGCTCACACAGAGTTAATAAGTATTTGAAAATACCCATCAGTAATTAGAGAGAACAGAGGAAGAAACAAATGAAAGCTGCAGCCTACAATACATTCTCTCTTAGCCTATCTCCTTACTTCGGTTAGTTAATACAAATATAGTTATTTGAGGGAATTTTAAGGCAGATGAAAGAGGTCATGGTATATTTATCAATAATGTAAGGAATGAAGTACGAATTCTCACTCAAAGCCTAATAATCAATAAAAATAATAAATTCAAGAGTATCTTTCCTAACATCTTTTTTTTTAAAGATGTATTTATTATTATTTATTTCTCTCTCCCCACCCCCACCCCCCTGCCGTTGTCTGTTCTGTGTGTATTTGCTGCATCTTCTTTGTCGGCTTCTGCTGTTGTCAGGCACGGGAATCTGTGTTTCTTTTTGCTGCGTCATCTTGTTGTGTCATTTCTCCATGTGTGCGGCACCATTCCTGGGCAGGTTGCACTTTCTTTTGCGCTGGGCGGCTCTCCTTATGGGGCACACTCCTTGCACATGGGGCTCCCCTACGCAGGGGACACCCCTGTGTGGCAGGGCACTCCTTGTGCACATCAGCACTGTGCATGGGCCAGCTCCACATGGGTCAAGGAGCCCTGGCATTTGAGCCGGGGACCTCCCATGTGGTAGGCGGATGCCCTATCCATTGGGCCAAGTCTGCCACCCTTTCCTAAACACCTTATCTCTAGAATGACTATGGTTCAAAAGGCAAGGTGTTCTTGTAAAACGTTTAATTTAGTTGTGCTATAGTTTCCTTTTTGAGCAGTCAGTCATTATTCTGAGGTCAAATTTAAACTGAAATTTAGAGAGAGATAATACAGTCTAAACCCTTCTTTAAACAGATCAGTAAATTGAAACTCAGAAAGTTAAGCAACTTGCCCAAGAGCACAGCTTCTTCAGGATCCAAGATTAGTACTCTCTCTAGTTCTCAATGCTTTGTTTTCATTCATAGACTTTATTTCTGCTCTTTTCCCAGAAGGCTGAGAACACTCAAGTGTCATGTCTCTAATGTAATCCAGGAGTAAAACTGACTTTGTTCAAAGGAGAAATCATCAATGAAATATGTTAGGATCTGAAAACTATCAGGCGGGCCTTGGCTAAAATTACCAGCTGGATTTTTGGTGACCCTAGAAATCACTTAGAGTCTACCCATGCTAATTCTATTCTGTACTCCCAGCCAAGTGCCTATTGCATGCTCCCTGAGTCCTAAAGTTTTTGCTCAAGAGAGAATCTGCTGTCTGTTCCAGCTTTGCACTCTCAATTCCCTCTACTTGAAAAGTTCTTCCCCAAGATATCTGAGGGGCATCCTTGATGTGGTTGTGGGCAACTTTTTTACTTCTCTGAAGCTCAGCTTCCTCATTAGTAAAAGGGAAAAGTTATAGTAACTATTTCATAGAGTTGTGATAATTAAATGAGTTAATATCTGCAAAATGCCTATACCTGGTAAAACATATATTACTCTCTTTCCTTTAAATCATTTTTACTGTATGTTATCTTAATAAACTATTTAGTATTTATTAATTATTTGCTGATGGTCTCTGCCATTATATTAAAACCTTAGGAAAGCAGGGACCTCGCCTTTATTTTTCAGTTTACTTCCCAATATTCAGAAAGATTCCTGCTTGAGTAGTCCCTCAATAAATATTTGTTAAAATACTGGCAGTTATTTACATTTCAAGGGAAAATCAGTATGTCTTCAGGCCCCTTACATTCCAGCCTTATTTCTAAGCACTGAATGGAATTCTGATTGAAGGTGTTTCAGGACTTTGTAAAAAGAAGGGTAAAGGGCATTGCGGAGTTTCGTGGTTGGAAGCCCCAATTTTTTGTGTATAGAATTCATCTGTGAGCACTAAGAAGAGCCCTTTCCCCAAATGAGTTGCCCAACTGAGGCACAAAAGATTCTGAAATTCTCTTCTTTATTCATTTAGGCACTTTCTTGAATGCTGAGGTATTTGTGTTCATTTACAGGTGAATTCTGACTAGTGGGACATCAAATAGTTGAATAATTTTTCTAATTCTAACTAGGCCTCTGAAAATAAAAATAAATCCTGTTTTTATAGTCCCGTATTATTATGGTCAATGCGTATGTGAGAAGATGGAAACCCTGATAAAACCGTAGAAATGAAATTTGGAGACAACTTTGTTTATTAATTTATAACTATGAAAACCATATTTTTGTACATATCTTCAAATTTTAATGTTTGTATTCTGCTTCGTATGGTTGAAGGAAATGAAAAGTGTAACAGAATGGCAAATGGTCAAGGTGTACAGAGAAATGGGAAATGAAGGATACTAGTTATAGAAAAAAGTCAAGAATGAAAGTGGGTCAACTAAGTTGCCAAGATTAGGTCACATTTATTTATGAGTTCAAGTTTAAGAGATTAGTGAAATTATCTGGGTGAAGTACAGATAACCAGGCCCACCAACTCATAATTATCAGAGTTAAGAAAATGTGAAAAGCTGATTTTTGAAAAAAAAAAAAAAGATTGCATAAATACCCAGTGACTACCTGTCCCAGAGGCTACGTTCAGCAGTCATTTAATAAATACTTCTTGAAGGATGAGAACTATAGAATAGGGAGGGGCAATTTCTAATTTATTATTAATAAATATTTTATTTCCTATTGCCATCAAGTATGGCTATAAATAGCAGAGATAAAATAAAACAGTGAATTGAAATGACCAAATTTTTGTGAAGACGTAGGCATCCAGTGGGGAGTTTTTGAGATAGGAGGAGAATGGAATGTAGAAATCAGAAGACTTTTACAGTTTAACTCAGAGCCAGGTAGAGTCTCAAGAACTCTGTTAGATTTTCACCTTATGGTTGGACAAGTCATTTTAATATACTTATGATTTTATTCCCTGATAGTAAAATAGATGATATAAATAACTTATTATACAAATAAAATGCAACCATATCAAAAGTATATGAATATTGTCACAAGAAAACCATATTATATAAAACCATATAGCATAAAACAGAGTCATAAAATTAATTCTTCCAATGTCTTCATTTTACAAGAAAAGAACTCGAGGGCAGAAAAAAATTTATAATTTGTGGAAGGTCACAAAGTCCATCTGTGTTATATCAATGGTCAGAATCTAATATTTTGACTCACCATTTGGTGCTTTTTTCCCCAGAAAGAAGACCTTGATGGACAGACACTGGAGTAGATGCAAACAAATTTCTAGCTTTTCACCTAGGAAATAATATTTTGTGCTTAGGGGTGATCACAGGTGGATTCACCTGAGAAATCATGTACTGAACATCTCACTACAAAGTGTATGCTGCTGTTTAAGTTGAAATAAATTTTGTGGAACTCTGTTTAACTTGTATTCCTGCTATTGACATAACATTGTGAATATTTATTAAACTCTTTCTGACCCTGTTAAAACAATAGTCCCAAGAATATAAAACATACCTTGAAAAGAGTCAACTTCAGTAACTCTTAAATGTAAAGTGTGAATCTCTGAGTTCTCAAATAAAGTTGATGCACCACCATGATTTTAAATCCACTTGCTTGAATGTCAGTGTGAAAATATACAAATATATACATCTTGAAGCTTTAAATTACTTTTTATTACATAGAGTTAGAATGGGGAAAATAGTCAAATATGGCTGCATCATTAAGAGTAAAATCCAGTATAACTGCAATTGATTTTTAATACCATGTTTATTTTGAATAAACACATTTATTCCATTTTAAATGTTCATAGCACTGTCTATATTGATTACATTTTCTATCCATGTTAATAGAAAACACACAAATGAGGGTATGCTGTAATAAACCAAAACCAAAACCAAAACCCAAAGCAATGAATACATATAACCTATTTTAATCTGAAGTCCTTTATAAAATATTAAATAAACTTCACATTTATTTTAAAAGTAGATTATTCTATTTAAAGCTACTTATATTATCTTGCATTTGGCAGTTTTTTAACCACTTCAATTAATTGTATTTTTAATAGATATATTTTGCTATAAGGAATTTTTACATTTTGAAAGATTAAAGCCATTGAAAGCTATTGGTTTCTCTTAATTCTCATGTCCTATACTGAAAGTGTCAACTAATAATCATATGCAAAAAAAATAATTTTTACAACCCAAATAAGTATTTGACTGATTGGAAGACTTTATTCTATACTATACCTTCTAAGATGCATAGATAAACCTAGAAAACAGTGCAATCATTCTATCCTCAGTGTTTGGTTGATAAGTTGATATTTCTCCCACGTTTTCACCTCAAGTCACTTTGAAGGGTTTACATATGATTTTTTTTCCCTCTCCATTAAAACATGGTGCTTGGGATCATAATGAGGCAAGGCCATGACAATATATTCACAAGGTAAACCACTAATGCTATGAGTGCATCTTTTTTGGGAATAAGAGTTCTTGTTTATGATAGAAATCAGACTTAAACTCACCTGGAAGAGAGAGGGGAGGTATTAGAAAAATGGGATGGTATATTTCCTTGTCGTGGGATGACCTGAACAATTAATGGTGGAAGGAGTGAAGGCACATCAGTTCCAGGGCTTACATGCAAACTTTACTTTTTCTCTCTCCCTGTCCATTTGCACCATCTTGGCTTTATTTTTTCTTTCAACACAGATTAGATATTTCTCAATAGCAGGAAACATGACTACCAATAGCACCCAAACTTCCTAGCTCACAGGCATCACCACAGAGAGGGAGACTGTGCAAGTTTAAAGTTTCAGGGGAGAAGGAGGAAAGGGATTGACACAGCAGTCCCTTCAAGGGCATGACTTGAAGGACGCGTGAATCCCTTCTAATCACACCCTGTGACTCTGAATTTATACTCATAGCCAAACCTAGCTGCAAGGAAAACTAGAAAAAATATCCTAAATAGGAAAGTTATCTATCCACATAAATTTTAAGGAGCCTATTATTAAAAGAAGAAGAAGAAGAATATGAATAATAGAAGACAATTGATACCCAACAACTATGACAGGAAGTCACCATTTAAATAATACTAGCATTGTTGGGTCTTCATAATGGGAGTGAGAAGAAAGAAGTTCCCAAAAGTAGGTGGTATACAGAAGATAGGGGTTTTTAGAAGACATCCTAAAAAAAATTACCTTGTTACTGCAAATAAAGCTTGTCCTGTCCAATTATTTTTTGTAACGCTTTTAGCTACCTAATTAAAATTAAGAACAAATTAGTTTTGTTTTGGTCCCTTCTATCAGGGTTGTTTTTATTTAAAATGTTGATCGGTATGTTTGCCAGGGAGCTCTACAAAGTATTTGTTTTCTGAGAGAATATTGTTTCCTTGATAATTACACCTAAAGTTCTGAAAGCTTCTGATTAAGGGATTAAAAATAATGGGTGGTCTCCTGCCAGGTGAGTAACTGCTCACTGGGTGGAATGTAGAGTGATTTTCTCCAACAAATGCTAAGTGGTACTCCAATGAAGCAACCCTGACTGCCTCATTCTAAATACTTATTTAAGACCTGGGAGCGCTGATTCACTCAATAAAGTCTGACTCAATTCGCTTTTCAATTGCTTGCCTCAGTTACAAAAAGCAGAAACAATCAAACCTCTTCCAGGCCCTGAAATAGTGGCACCCCCAAAATACCTGTCAGCATAGGATCATCCCTGACGCAGTACCCAAAGTGTTCTCTAATGGAGATGCCTCTCTTATGCCCACCTAAATATCTTCCACATTGTATATCTGATGAGTAATCCTTCGTATCATCTCCTGCCAAAATATCTATTGTATATTTTAACTGAGAGAGGATGGCTGCCACGTAGCTAAATTGGAAGCATGAGTATTTTTAGTGCTTGGTGAAAAGGCTTACATAAAGAGTGACTCTATTCGCCCTATTGGGATCCTCTTATGTAAAAGGCCTGGCATGAGTGTAAGGTATTATTATGACTATAAAAGCCTCACTCTGTAATCATAGGAAAGGCAGTATTATGGAGAAATACCATGCAGTTGCATGGCAACTGAATCCTAGTAGAGTTAGTTTCCATGCAGAGGAGTTATTATAAGTGCTTCGAAGCACCCCAGCCAAGAGAGCATCCAGTCCACAAGCAGGTAAACACCCACATGCTGCTTAAGGATATTTCTCCTCCATCCCAGTAACTGAATAGAGTTCAAGATGAAGATGTGGTTTTGCTTCCCTTGGCAGAACCTCAACACCAGTTCGGGGTGTTTTGTTTGACAAATTTCTAGCACCTTTTTTTTCTCATTGTATCAGAATAAAAAAACAAGTCTTAGTGTCAGCAACAAGGGGAAACCACAGCAACAATGTGTGCCAAATCTAGATGATTCTAGGAATGTTAACATACTTTGCTCATCTCTAAAATGGGTATAATATCTCAAGATATTCTATTTATAAAAAATAGATAGATACTTAATTTGAGCAGCTGTTGTGTTTTGTCTGTCAGCACCCTTTCTCTTTTGATTTATACAATTTGACTTTCTTTTGAGAAACAAATTTCCCCTCACTCTCAATCCATATGGTACAGGTAGGGCGGAATCCTTCCTGATGGAGGGATGAACAGGCAATACACATCTAGCCAATTGGCATATTTCATTTCCATGATCACCCTGAGATTGTTACATTGTAGGTGCTGACAATACCTGGACAAAGAGATTCATTCTGCAGCTTATGTTGGAGCTATAAGGAAAGAAGAACAATCTGCTGAATTGTCTTCGTAAGCTGGAGGCCATGTTGCCTCCTATGGACATAAATTCCCAAAAATGAAGCTGGCACAGAGAATCATCCAGCCAGAGCACATGGGGGGTAGATTTCCAATTCTAACTCTTGAATACCTGAATCTAACTGGGACCCAAACCTCATCCCTGAACCTTTCAGTTGCTGTGCCAATAGACAACTGTTTGTCTCTTAAGTATAGACAAGTTAGGAGTGGCTTTCTCCCACTTGCAAGAAGCTTCCTCACCAATATCCAGCATGAGCATGGGCTTCAGAAACCAGCTGACCTGGGTTTCCATCCGTTTTCTGCCACTAGGTAGTTGTGTGGCCTGGGACAAGTCAGGTACCTTCTCTTAGATTTTGTTATTTTAATGTGCTTAGTAATTGCATGTTAACTCATAGTTTGTTAGTATGAGAAATAGTACATGTGAAGAATTTAGCCAAATGCTTGAAACACAAGAAGAGTTCAGTACATGTTATTATTTGTTAAAGATGTTGCCGAAGTCTCCATGTGAGAAGAGTAGAATATGCAGGCATACAGAGAACAGAACACTTTCAGGGATGCCCTGAATTACTCTTATTCTATAATCCAGAGATACACAAGAAACACTACTGGCCTTTAAAAGTAGAAGAAAATTTCCTCTCATATCTACCTCTCTGGAGAACTTCAAGGGGGCAAGTGTAGCTCCTTACTATTCAAGGGCCTACAGACTTCCACCTCTGTCCAATGATTGAGTCAATCCTCCCCTCAAAAGCACACTCCTCCCTCTTCTCTCTGAGATACCTGTCATGATATCCTTGGGCTTTCAAAGTCATACTTGGAAGCCCTCTACATGAAAGATTTTACTCTGACATTCAGAGTTTCCCAAATCCAGGTTCAGCGATGCATTCTTAGAAAGAAATGAATTAAGAAGGGAAAATACAGAAAGAACAAAGCATAAATTGTCATCTAGATAAATTGCCCCAGCAAATTAGCTAATTTTCATTGAGTTGTCACAATAGCCATCAGGTTATTGACAGAGGTTCTTACACATTCTCATTTCCTGGAGCCCTCTGTGTTTCAGAAATTTTTCATGGTACCACTAGGCCAAAAGAAATACCTAACCATTCCATTTGTTAAATAGTTAGGTCCAAATACCTTAATAACTATTTGTATTTAACAAATTAGTCACCATTTGAAAAAAAACAACTCACAAAAGTTGAACAAAAATCATATTTTTATTTCATTCTAAAATATTCAAAAGTGCATACTCCAATATCATGTGCACATTCTAGGCATCACACAGCTTCTCAAAATGTAGAACCAGTTTTAACATCACCAGCCTCATTTCCTGTTCCCCACTGATTTTTGTGTGACTTGCTTTTATCACAACCACCATCAAAACCCAGCTCCACAAATATATGGCATCATCAAAAATCATATAGTGTTTTCTAACATTGAATCTATGAATCTAGGTTTTTTTTGTGATGTCTTTTCCCCCCAAATCAAAATGCCCACCTAGGTGTTTGCTTTCGGGCACCTCAGCAAAGAGTTTAGATTCATGGTGCTCAAGCATTTCCAAGTATCAGCTAGGGTTATCTAGACAACAATCCTATGAGGACAGAGACTATATTTGATCATGTTTTCAAGGTAAGGAAATTTATCTTATTTAAAGCTTTAGCTAGAAAGGTGAATACAGAAGTTTGAATCAGGAACTCCATGGGCCATCCCTGAACCACAAATGTCCAATGACAAATCTAGAGAAAAAAATGTATTTTTATTTCACATTATTTCATTAATTCCACCCTTTCATTTAGTCAACAATGCATAAGTATTTCAGGAACACCAACTTCATGCTCACTGCTGAGCTTATGTCTGGGAATCCGAAGTGAGCTGGACTTTAGAAAATTGATACAGACAAATAAGGGCAATATATTTTTTAAAGTTGCTGTCACAGAATTATTTCTATGGTACATCATGGAGGCACAAGTTAAAAGGGGCAATGAGAAAAAAGTTACAGATAATCTGAAGCTTGAGGAAAGTCTTAGATGATAAAGAGGAATCGAGGTATCATCACATGAACATTTCATGAAATGCTATCTCAGGCTCTGATGGCTAAGTCCACATGTCAACTGGGCTAAGTTATGGTGTCCAGTTGTTGGGTCAAGCAAGCACTGGCCTGATTTTCCCTGTGAAGATATTTCATGGATGTAAATTGTTAGTTAGTTCATAACATCTATGGCCCATTACATCTACAATCAAGAAAGGAGACTGTCTTCAGGAATGAGAGGAGTTTCCTCATCCAATCAGTTAATGATTTTAAAAGGAAGCCTGAAGATTGCAGCAGTAAGAAAGAACTTGTATCTCTATTGTATCCAGCTGGCTTCTCAAGGGAATTCACCCTCAAGTTCCCAACTAATAGTTTCCCCTGGAGAACTCAATGTCACCTCCATGGAGTTTCCAACTTGCAACCTGCTCCATGGAATTCAAACTTGTCAGTCCCTACAGTCAAGAGAGCCAATTCCTATAATAAACCTAACATTTATTATATTATGATTGTTACGTTTCCCTGGGGAATCCTGACTAATATACTAGCCGAAGCAGCAATGTACAAAAGGAACACAATTGCAAAAAACCCTAGCCAGTCTTGGATAATTGAAGCACTGAGAGTTAAAGAGGAAGGAAAACTGAAGTGTATCTATATATGTGGTTGAAGAGAAGGGAGGGGTCAGATTATCAGCATTTTCCTAGGAACATATCCAATAAGTCATCGTTTCTCCAAAGAGAGACCCTGATGCTGTGAAGATGCTTTTCCATTAAAAAAACAAAGAACCCCATGGCTGTTGGAGAGCCCCTCTTGGAAAGTACCATGAACATAAGCATTAAAAGAGATTTGAGAATGTCTGCTGTTGGAAAGAAAAATAAAATAACAACAAAACTTTGTTTAAACGATATTTATATTCCTTGGAAGTATTGCCATCTAAGAGCTATTGTTTTAGGCAATAGGGAACTCTGCACTCTCATCTCTAATGGCCATTCCTTAAAATATTTCAGAGCAGTCTAATTTTCTTTAAAAGAATACACACATGCTAACTTTGTTTGCCATCTCTCTTTTTGAGGGATGTGGGAGGAATGATTGGCAGATGTAAGGACTAGACTTTAAGTTGAGGCGGCCCAGTGTCCAGGCCGTAAGGCCCAGCAATGCAAGTAGTTGTCAGAAAGTTTGAGTATAATGATGAGATTGCAATCTGAGCAGCCCCGATTTAGTATATAGACCATAAGCTCATGTAACTTCAGTTACAAGTGCTATCAAAGAAGCTTAAGCCCTGTGCACATGGTAGAGTTTAAATAAATATTTATGCCAAAATATCCTTCAAGTGGAGGGTAAGGTTGTCTACTCCAGGATAGAATTGGCTTCATTTCAATTCAAACATTCCATAAAAATGCTTAATGGTGCATTTTCACAAGACTTACCCCATCAAATTTCCCACATGCTGCACTTAGAATTGCAATGCTAGTGGATCAGAATTTGGACAGAGATTTATTATCAAATCAATGGGGGAAATGGTCATACACCAATAAGATTATATTTAGGATTTAGAATGTGTCAAGACCTGTGTGAAATATTTTACATGCATCTGCTCAAATATCAAACACTCTGTGGAGTACATAAGAGCAGTCTAATTTTACAGACAGGGATGGCAAGTGTGGAGCATCACACCATTTTGCAAGCAGTAGGAGTGGGATGGGAACCCAGATATTCATGAGCCAATGTCCATGGTCTTGACAACTTTTCTGTTTTTTAACTAAACATTTTGTGATATAACTACTTCCTAACACGTTTGTGTTTTGGTTTGTAACATGACACCAAGAGATTGCAGCTTTTAGATCACCAAGAAACTTTGGTTTTTTAAAAGCCATGTTTGAGCATTCTGGATACCTGCTTCAAAACTGCCAACAAAGGGGAATGAGAGGAGCTGATGGACCCTTCTCAGGGTGTTTTTAGACAACCTCTGGGATCCCATCCAGCACTGGTAGACACAACTGAGAGCTCTGCAGGTCAGTTGTCTTTTCATTAGAAGTTTTAGACACCTGGATATACAGAAATGCTTTACTAAAATTAGGTGTGAAAGATCCTTGACCTGTTCTATGTAATGAAAATATAATTAACGAGCACTACTAATAATCATTTTTTCATCAAACTCTTTTTATGCATGTGCCTTCAGATATTTTAAAAGAAAAAGCAGAAGATACAAGACCATCAAATAAGAAGAAATGAAAAATATACAATTTAAGGCTTTGATTACCATTTTGGAGAGAACACTAGAAAAAAATAGTAGATTTTTTCCCTAGCACCAACTGATAGTCATGTTCCATAATCAAGATAAAAATAACATTCCAATGAATCTGTAGTGTACAACGATATCCTCCCAAAAGTCTTAATATAAAGAAGCACCAAACTCTCAAGTGAAACATAGCATAGTAGATTCTTTTAAATACCAAGATATCAAACCCGTGAAGAAGATATAAACCAAACAGTTACAGATCAGATGGGCACAATTGCACTTAATAATTAGACATATTTTCGATTCTGAATAGTGTCTAACCATAATAAACTGGATTACGGATATTATGAATATTTGTTCAGTGAATATTCCATCCCCCCACCTCCTCTGAAATGGAATGTATTTCCCCACCTGGATGACTTTGGGTTTGGTCATGTGATTTTCTTTGACCAATGGGTGGTGAGCATGTCATGCAATCTGAGACCCTAGATGTGTGTGTGTGTGTGTGTGTGAGATTTGGCTCATCCTTATACTGCCCTAAAGTGTGCCATGCCAGGAGCATGCTCCAGGTAGCCACTCCGTCTTTTCCCATGGTCAGAACCAACCCAGACAAGCCCAACTGAACTAAAGACTGGAGCAGAGCCTTTCAGGTCATCCGCAGTCCTGTGAGTGACAATAAGTAGATCGCTGTTGTATTTTGGTGTGGTTTGTTATGCAGAATTATTGTAGCATAATACCCCACCTCACTGCACTGCCAGGTCTGCCTAATGACAATTTATTCTAGACCATTCTGATTAGAATAGAATCTTTATACCACCTAGTAGTTTGGGATCAAATCAAGTTGTTCCCTGTCTCTAGCCAACTCAAATTTTCCACTTCAAGGCTTCTTCTCCTGTGGCAAAGGTTTTCTCTGCCTGTTCTGGACCACCCCCTAATCCCATATAACTTGCATAACCTTCACCAGGAGGTAAAAGAAGCCCATCTGCTTATGTGATTGTCTGCATATCAAGGAGGAGAGTTTTCATATTTGGTCTGTTAAAGGTCTTCTTTGCATTCTTCACTGCTGAGTTCTCATGGCTCTGGTCTCTGATGTTGATTGGTCTAGTTACTCTGGCTCTCTTATCACCTCTGGTATTTTTGTTGTTGTCATTGTTGTTTTTGTTTATTTTTTTATTTTAAAAAAGATACTTAGATTACACAAATGTCACATAAAAAATAAAGGGGATTCTCATATGCCCCACTCCCCATACCTCCCACATTTTCCCATATTAACATCCTTCACTAGTGAGGTACATTCGTTGCAATTGATGAACACATTTTGGAGCATTGCCACTAAGCAGGAATGGCAAAATAGAACAGTCTTCCAAAAGACATCTGCGGACTTCTACACACCCATTGGGGAACTAGGACCACCTCAGGATACCATAGAGAGATCTTTCCCCTTGCGACTAACACACCTTTCTTTATCCCCCTTAATACCAGAGTAGAGCCCTTTCCAGGATTCTAAACTAAACCCTCTGGCAGAATTCCCAGATTTAAATACATTTGTAGTTGTCTGAGTATGCCTGTTTGCTATCACAAATACTGCACAACAGGTTGTCTTAAACAATCAGACTATTTGAGTTCTGAGGCTAGAAAAGGCACTGAATGGGGATACCGTTCAGTTTGCTTTCTCCTGGAGTCTGTGGCATCTTGGTGCTGGTTGCTGGGAATCCTTGGCATCCCTAGGCTTGTATCTCTGCCTTCTGTCACAAGTCACAGCCTTCTCCTTTCTGGTTTCTGTGACATCTGGGTTCTATTCGTAAGGCCTCCAGAAATCTGGTTTAAGATCCACTCTCACTCAGTCGGGCCACATTTTAACTAAGAATAACATTTTTAAGAGGTCCATTTACACTGGATTCAAACCCACAGTCCACAATATGGATTAAGATTAAAAACATGTCCAAATTAGGGTCCACAATTCAATCTACCACAGTACTCACTGTTAAATAAAGCAAATATTTTAAAAAATCAAGTTTCCTTCTTTGCAGTTTGATATGAATTTGGGGAGTTTGCCAAAGAGTACACATTTGGGGACTGGGAGGGGAGGATTTTAAATTGCCCATTAGACAATTTTTAATGTTATGTTCTCAGGTGTTTTTGTATGTCAGGTATTTCAAGCAGTAGAGGAAAGAAAACAGAAACAAGTAACTTATTCAAGTTTTTGCCACCATCTATCACATACCAAGTCAACTGTGGTCATTTTTCTTTTAAGTGAATACATCTAAGAATAACTTTGATTGACAAGATGGGTTTGAATGGTTGATTGATCATCTATTGAATGCGAACTCCTTGAGGACAGGAACTTTGTTTTGTTCACTGCAAGGAACAAAACAGGGTCATGTGCTTTCAAGAAAATATTGAGTGAAGTAATTAATAAGAATAGATCGAAAGTATTTTGCTTATTAGATTTTAACTTAGAAATATATGGCAATGTAAGGTTCATCTTGAAGAAAATAGCTTGAAACTTACTTTTATTTTTCTCCTAGGTTGTTGCAATTTTTTCTAGCTACTTACAAGCTCATACAAGCTCTTCTCCTTACTGGAGAAATTTAAACAGCAAGCATGTATTTCTAGCTATTTATAATTCAAATCCCTATATTCTTTTCATTAAACTTAAGTGTGAGCCTCATTAAAAATTAACATATTCATCATATTTAACAGTTTTTATTCATTAAAAGTAAATAACCCATTTTTAGTAACCAAACCCACAAGGTCTTTTTTCTTAATCAAGGAAAAACAGAATTCTTTTGAATAAAGTAGGAATTGTTTTCATAGAACACATTCCAAGAATAATTTGAAGTTGATTAATATCTACAATCCCTTACCAACCTAGGTAACAACTCAAATTTTACACAGGAATTAGAGTGCCCAAAACTTTGTGCAATTTTCTATGGAAATATAAGAAAAACCATTGAAAAAGGCTACTTCATGGATATAAACACTTACTGTTGATTGTAAAAACTTTGAGAGACAAATATCCCTTTCAGCAATTAAATTAACAACACAGAAACTGGCATGTCCTACTTTATCCCTTCATTTTCATCTCCACTCTTCCAGCTCTGAAGATTTCAGAGACACCCTGGAGGAGTGAAGGAATATAAACCACTTCATCACTTCCTTCTTGTTCTCTTCCCACGCATTAACCAAAGAACTTATTTGATAAGAGAAGTGCTCAACTTCAGCCAGCAGTCAATGTAAGAGTGGTGGATAGGATACATTCTTGAGTAACTTCAAAGGACAATAAAATGTCTGTCCTTACTCTTAAAAAGTAAGTCATTGACCCCATGCACATCTCACATAGAATGCATTTGTAGTAGGCACTTGAGAATATATCTAGCTCCGTGATATTGATTTGTGTCATTTTCTCTTGTACAGAAGAGTAAGGATCCTTTCGGTAGCCAGTAACAGAAAACACCAACCTAAGTCAGTTTAAACAACACTGGGACTCATTACATCTCTGTTGGGAGACAATTCTCTATGGATCTCTGTGTTTCTGAATATTTTGCAAGCAGAGGCTTTTCTTTCAGTCAACCATTTCAAGAACGTTTGCATGGTGAACCTGCTTTGGAAGACAGAGATAACATTTCCCTCTAGAGAAGAGAGCAGGCTTATTTAGTGTATAGTATATAAAGATAATGTTTCCCTCAGGAACAAAGGGCAGGCATTCTTATTGCCCAATATAAAGAATTGGGGTGCCTTAAGCAGTCCTGGCATGCAGTCCCTGTGTGATCAAGCAACACTTGATCATCTTCACATCATATTGGGGGAATTGGGGATTGGAGACTCAGGTGCAAATGCTGTTACTCTGGCTACCTCTATTGCTTTAAGTAATGAATTATCTTTCATCTTTTTTCCAAGGAATCTCATGACTTCTGCCAACATCCATGAAATCCTGACAGGCTAACTTTTTAGCTTGAAAGAAAGGTAAAATTTCATATATTTCACAGGTCTTGACAAACTCATAAGAAGAAGCCTGTTATCATACTTTTACAGTTTCTCAAATTACTGTTTGTAATGACCCTCTTCTCATTAAATTCTGAGCTACACGTTCAGAAGAGAACAAGTTTCACTCACAGTCTTCAGTAGGCACCAATAATTTTGCAGTTTCCTTATATTTGGTTGTATGGTTAACATCCATGTGTGCAAACAATGGGAGTTTCAATTTAAAGAAATATTGAAAATATAATTTTATGTACATTTAAATAAATAAAAGAGAACAGTCAATTCCTGTTAAAATATTAAATGCATACTAGCACTGATGCTATGTTGATAATGCAAAAGTCAGTAATATAATTTGGAATGATTATAGTTTTGAAAATTCTAGGAGGCTACCAAGTAACAAGGAAATGGTTTTGTATAAATTTCTAAAACACAAGGAGAAAGCATCATGCCAAAGGTCCTTCATGTTAATGTGATATGGGGACTAATACCATTTTATTATTCCAAAATAATAATGAGACAACCTCCTAAAATGCTAAAACAAGTGGCCCCAGGAATTTTAAATCATCTTTCAGTAAATGTATTCAATAGAAACTGTCATCATTTAACCATGGTTTGGGGATAACAGATATCTTCCTACTCCTGTGCAGAAGAGAAAACAGTTAAACAACAAGAAGCTTCTCCAAACTCAAATGACTTTACTGTAGGAATGGCATGTCCTGTGAATATCACATTTACATATGAAGATCATATTTTCATAAACCAAATAAATATGGAATGAGTAAAATGATGAGTCTATGGTTTGGTATTGTGCTTCCTTATGGGATTTCAGTAACATTTTTGTTCCACTAAGAATAAGGGGTTAATGCAATTGAACCAAAAAAGAAGTATTTCTTTAACAGATACAGCTTGTTCTTTCTTGAATGCTAGAACATAGCTATTAGCTCTAAATGGGACAGAGAAAATAGACTTCATAATGAAGATTTCCTTCAAATTTACTCACACTCATTAAGGAAGACATTCTTTTCCTCATTGCCCCTAATTTCCCAGGTAGTCAAAAGAAGTAAAAGTTAAAGACTAATAATAAAAATAACTATGGTAATTGTTTCATTGAAGTAAGAAAACAATAGTGAGAAAATAAGGGGAAACTTTATTTCTTCCAATCTGGGGCACTGTTTATTAACAAACACATTGTATTCAAAATTAGATGAAACAGGTGAATTATTTCCTACTGCTTCAATTAAAAATTTTTATCAGGTGCAATATTAGGTAAAATATTATGAATTTCAGAAGTCCAGATAACTCTAAATCAACAAATTTTAACAGTCAAAGTATTTAGACACAAATTGCTCTTATTGAATTACTTTAAATGATATAAACTATAATGCTACATATTGGGTTTTATAGATTAAACATAAGATAAAATAGCATTTTTAGTGTAAATTGATTAAAAGTATATTCTATAAGTTTCTGAGTTATAGCTGTATCCCAGTAAAAGCTAAATAAATCAGATTCCTGTGAAAATACACTAAAACTTGGACAATTGAAGGAAGGTCTGTAAAAATAAATTAAAAATGAGAATAAGGAAAAAGGGAGAAATAAAATAGATACAAAGTAACTACCAGATTAGGAAAATTAAGTACTGGTTTCTTCAGGGAAGATGAGGACTAATAAATACATATTATGGCAAGCACTATAAACATTTGGAATCAGGTATGAAGAAATTGTTTTTAAAGTCACAAACAGAGGAGGGGTGGGAGGAATAGAATACATGGAAGAGCGGGTAACTGGGGCAATGGAAGTGTTCAGCATGATCATGCAGTGATGGATACAGGTCATGTTAAATTTCACGAAAAATTTATAAAGGTGTATAGTCTGGAATGTAAACCATAATGCAACCAAAAATTTATAAAAGTGTACAGTCCAAAATGTAAACCATAATGTAAAGCATAATGTAACCGTGGTTGGTAGCTATGTTTCAATATTTTTACATCAGTTGCAGCAAATGTAACATACACATGTGAGGAGATCATTGCTGGGGAAGGGGGAAAAGGGGAGTTTCTTGGGTATATGGGAGTCCCCTACATTATATATTTGACTTTGCTGTGACCTGAAACCTTTGAAAACATAATAAAAAAAATGTAAGACACTGAGCAAGAAATGGAAGAGATTGCTTTGCCACTGTACATAGAGGGCAACACCTATTACAGTGACGAAGGACAAAACGTCAAAAAAAATTTTATTGTGTTTTTCATTTTTTTAATACTGCAATTTATTTTTTACTTTATTTTAGTTTTTCCAAATTACTATGTATTTTATTTCTAGTCTTTAAACCTATCCTTACTATTTCATTTTCCTATTAATTGAATTTGGCAATATATTAGGCTTCATTTTGGAAGAAATTTTGGATCACAGAGGGGTTCAACTATGGTAGGGGAGGAAGACTGGTGTGGGGTGTCATTGATGGGGGATGCATGGGTGGAAGGGAATTCTCCAGGGCATGCATATAGGGTATAAGATAGGTTCAGATGTTCATTGGGTATTGACATGGTTGGTAGAGTTTCACACGACAACTGAGGGAGTGCTGAGTTGCCATCTGGGGGAGCTCTGTCACATTCCTCAATGGAACAGCAATGATCCCCCAAGTGCAAGGACAAAGACCAGTGAAGAAGGATGATCCAATGATGGGCTTTTGATACTGATGACTAGGCTTATGAGCCTGTGTGCTTGAAATTTCAATGAGGCCTAGAGCTGCAGGATACCAAAGAGTTACCTCTTGAGAGCCTCCATGTTGCTCAAAAGTGGCCACTCTCTAAGACAAACACAGCATATAAATGTATTACCTTCTGTCCAGTGTGGGACATGACTTCTGGGGATGAGCCTACCTGGTACTGAGGGAATACTACCAAGCATGAGCTGGTGATACAACTAAAAAAAGGTCTTGAATAAAAGGGGGAAATGGTGAAGACAAATGAGTGAGTTTATATGACTAAGAGACTTCAAAACGAGTCATGAGGTCATCAGAGGGGTCATGCTTACACACATCTCAGCAGGATCTCAAAGACAGCCAAAGTAGATACAACCCCAGGTGGTGGTACTCCTGAGGGCTCTGGAGACACCCAGGTCCTATGGTCATGGCAGATGGCTCTGGAGTTTGGTGCCTTGCCAGTGGGCCCTACATTGGAATTTGTGCTCCTGTGTGTGATGGAGTTGGACTTGGATGTGACTTTTCTATACATGCCTCTTCTGTCATGTTTAATGAACCTGTGCTTGGCACTGGGGTTGGTGTATCCCCAGAAGACTTGAATCTCTGGACTGTCCATGTGCCAGCTGGACCCTGAGCCTCAACAAAGTTGCAACACTTACTCTCCAGTTCATTGGACTTACCCAGGTCAGCTAATTGGGAGGTGAGGATGTTCAACCACACCAAGGAACTGAGAGTCTACAATTGTAAGCAGGAGAATCCATGCATCAGCCATGTGGGATATAAGCCTTCTCTCAATTTAGAGGTGCAGTGGGCATTGCCATCCCAGGGTCCTCAGGATAGAGGAATAAAATATGGATTAGGGTGGACTTACTGGTATTCTACTATAGAGTTATTGTGACTCTAGCAGTGGAAGAAATTATATCAGTGATGTGGAGACAGTGGCCACAGGAATTGCTGGGGGCAGGAAGAGGGAAAAGGAGATGTGATATGGGGGCATTTTCAGGACTTGGAGTTGTCCTAAATGATATTGCAGGGACAGATGCAGGATATTACATAATTACATAGCTTGCCATAACCCATTGAATGGCATGGGAGAGTGTAAACCACAACATAAACTATAATCCATGTTGTGTAGCAGTGCTCCAAAATGTATTCATCAAATGCAACGAATGTACCACACTAATTAAGAAAGTTGTTAATGTGGGAGGAGTGGGGAGTGTGGGGAGTGGGGTATATGGGAACCTCTTACATTTTTTAGTGTAACATTTCTTGTGATTTATGTATTTTTTGAAAATAGACAATAATAATTTAAAAAGTCACAAGCAAATAAAATTTAAGATTCTATGTAAAATATATTGGGTGTCTTTGGGGAAATTTTGAATGATCAAATTGATGATCACATCAAATACTTGGAAAAAAATGAAGAGATGTATTACCAAAGACCAATTTTTAAAAGCTTTTATGAATTTCTTTCATTGGAGAGCCATATATACATAGGTTTATTTTCTTTACAGAAATTCAAGAATAGTAAACTATTTGAAAATCTATCAATATATGCATAAAGCTCCTGAGTTGTTTGATAAATGGCCAAAAGTTGGTTGATAACAGTAAATGTCCATATCTAATTTAATAAACAAAACAAAACACTTAGAAAAATAGAAACAATACTTTTTTCGCATCAAACAATGTTTTAGATAAAAAATCAGTACTTTTAAAGGTTCACCTAGAAGCATCTCCAATAAAATCAGTAACAAGATAATGACATTCACCTTCACAATGATTTAGTATTTCCTTATAAGCTCCTTATCTCTCAAAATGTGGTCCATGAACCAGCCAAAGCAGCAGTAGCACCCTGCCCGAGAACTTGTTAGAATACAAATTCTTGGCCCTCGCCTGATTCCTCCATTCCTACTGAATCATCAGCTTAGGGCTCTCGGGTCAGGGAGGAACAGAAATCTGTGTTTTACCATATACTGCAGGTTGTTCTGATGCAAGCTGATGTTAGGTCTAGACAATATGCCAGAAGAGGGTTGGCAAAATTCTTCTGCCAAGGGTCAAATAGTAAAGTTTTAGTCTTTGTAGACCTGTAGTCTCTCTCACAACTGTTCAACTTTGTCATAACGCTAAGTAGACATGGGTGAGGTTATGCTAAATGAATGAGTGTGGCTATGACCCAATATATCTATTTATTAAAATCATTGCAGCCTTGTTTTGGCCTTCTGACAGTAGTTGTCACCTCCCCAGCCTTGCTCTTCTCCATAGCACTCTTAACTACTGAAAAAACATATGTTATAGTTACATACTGGTTTATTTTCAGTATCTCCCAACTAGAATGCAAAGCTCTCTGAATGCTGGAATGTTTGTCCACACTGTTTTATCTAAACAAATGAAAACAACCGAGAATTTTTTGGAAAAAAGTTAAAGCTGGGAGCAATATGCTCTTGCTAATATTAAATCATACAACCTGAAATTATCAAAATATTAACAAATAAGAAATCTAGTCACTGTTTTCTGGATTTATTAAAAGATAAAGACGCTTGGTAATTCCATGAGAAAAGAATCATTCGATAAATGGTATCCCTAAAAAATCAAGAATAAAAAGACTTTTATCCATTAAAAAGTAAGCAAATGGACTTGAAAGGACTTCAAAGGCATTTAAAAAGGAACTATTTGTAGGTAATACAAGTGGAGACACTTTTACCAATGCTTAAGAAGATGGACTTTTGATTCTAGATTCTTACACCCAAATTATACCACTTACTACTGTGTTAGTCAGCCAAAGGGGTACTGAAGCAAAATACCAAAAATTGGTTGGTTTTTATGAAGGGTATTTATTTGCAGTTAAGAGCTTGCAGATACCTGGCCATAAGACATAAGTTATTTCCCTCACCAAAGTCTATTTTCACTTGTTGGAGCAAGATGGCTGCTGATGGCTGTGAGGGTTCAGGCTTCCTGGATGCCTCCCTTCCTGAGTCTTCTTTCTTCTGGGCTCTGCGTTTCTCTCTTCCTGGGCTTGCTTCTGTTTCCTCTGTGAGTTTACTTCCCAGGGCTCCAGCATAAGGCTTCAGCATCAAACTCCAACATCAAAAACCCTCAACTCTGTTCTTTACCATGCCTTTTATCTGTGAGTCCCCACCCCTTCGTGGGGTGGGGACACCCAACGCCCTAATCATAACTCAATCGTGCCCAGGTACAGCTCAGATTACAAACATAATTTAGTCTCTATTTTTGGAATTCATAACCATATCAAACTACTACAACTACTAATATGACCTCGGGTAAAAGATTCGTCTTAGAGCTTTTGCACCTTTTTTGCAAAATAGGGCTGATAATACTTATATCATAAATAGTTTCAGTGAGTGAATAGTTATATATGTGAAGAACTTAGCATTATATTTAGCTCATAATAAGCCTTTAATAGTTGCTGATTTTTATTACCAACAAATTGCATACACATACACAATCCAAATATCCAAGAGAAAAATGACTGATTTGATGAATACACATCCAAAGAGTTCATTATGTGATGTTTAAAATCATATGTTTGAATGATATTTAAGAACATGCCAAGAAATTATGCTAAAACATTAAATGGTGGAGAAAAAACAAGAACAATTGTATAAAAGGAGTGACACAGATTTTGTTAAGAGAGACAATACGAGAGAGAGAGCAAAATGTATTCATGGATGCATGCACTGTAATAAATACTGAAGGAAAAGCACACCAAGTGATTAACAGATATCTCTCTGATTGGAGGCTTCTGGGTAATTTTCTAATATGAATATGTGTTACATTTTTAGTAGAAGAAAAACTCAAGGAATTCTAAGGGACTGAAAAGAATGATTTCCTTATATAGTGTATCTAGTATATGTATTTCAATAATCATTAAATCAAATTCTTGTAGAAGTTTATTATGAAATTTCCAGGAAATAAGACTGATAGAGGAAGTTTTTATTTTCCTTGAGATTTGTGTTCATAAAGTCTAGAAATCTCATGTTTTCATGTTTATTTTCTCTTAAAATATAGTGAGACAGAAGAAGACAGAACTCTAATCTGGTTTGAAGGGGTTGGGGGTGGGGGAGAGCCAGGGGAGAATAGAGCAGGGAGAGAATTCTAAAGGTCTTAAGGAAAGGCAAAACTGTACTTTTAATATGTCCTTGGAGAATTAACTTAACTTAAATGGTTTCTTAGGAGACTAGGATCAAGTTGTTTAATAAGAAGGTCCCCGTTTCCAGGATTCTATTCTCTTCTAACCTAAAAATATCTTGGAATGTGATAGTCTCGAAACCACCTTGAAACTTGGCATTTCAAAATAAAATTCAGTTGCTTTGCTTCTTGGTCAAACTTTTATTTCACACATTATTTTAGACACTGGCAATGAATCCAGATATTCAAAGTATAAGCAAATAACTCAAAATCACCCTAGAAAAATGACAAATTAGGCAGTGTTTGTATGAAAATTATATTGGAGTATTTCTGGATCTGTCACCAATGTCTGTGTGACTTCAGGCAGTTGGGACTCAGTTCTCTGATCTGAAAAATGAGGGAGCTGGATGTGTTGTTCTTGGAGTTGTTTTCCACATCTAAAGAGGATTCTGTGAAATTTTATGAATATAAGAGTCTTGATTTTGCTAGGATGTACAAATTCTGTGACCAAGGAAGTGTATTAAAATCATTGTATTTCAGCCCTCCTTTCAGTGAAAAGATACAAAATAAACATTTAAAATTAATATTTAAGAAATTAAAATGAAAAATTGAAATTCTTGACAGAGGATTTTGCTAACACAACTATTATTAAAACAAGCCTTTGAAATTCCAGAAAATCAAACAGCAGAGTTATCTTAACAACTGCCAACCATCAGAATGGCTCTAGATTCACAAAAGTTTTCCATAAAGTCAGAGCAAAATTCTACTAGTATAGAGCCTTCCCTAAGGAATCTTTCCTTAAGCTAGGTCAATTTTAGCCCTTGTTAATGCCTGGATAATGATCATTTCAGTGCCTCTCTCATGTCACTCTCTCACCCACATCTAATAAAGGAAAATAATCCTTTTCTTTTAACTTCCTTATTTCTGCCCAAATATTGTTAAAATCTTTAATAAAATCTCATTGGAAATTGAAGAGCTTGTATATTCTGGCTTCCTAAAACAACCAAGTTCTAAAATCTTTGATAAAGCTTTCCTGCCATTTAAAGGTATATTACAGGAAGTAGATGTGGCTCAAACAATCGAGCTCTCACCAACCACATGAGAGGTCCCAGGTTCGGTTTCCAGTGCCTCCTGGAGAAGATGAGCAAGACAGCAAGCTGACACAACAAGATGACACAAAGAGGAACTATAATGAGAGACAAACAAAGCAGGGAGCTGAGGTGGTTCAAGAGTTGAGTGCCTTTCTTCCACATGGTAGGTTCCAGGTTCTACTCCCAGTGTCTCCTAAAGAGAAGATGAGCAGACACAGAGAGCACCCAGCGAATGGACAGAGAGAGCAGACAGTGAGCGCAAACAACAGGGAGAGGGTGAAATAAATAAATTAATTAAATAAATCTTTAAAAAAAAAAGGTATATTGCTAAGTCTTGTTTTCATAATAAAGTACAATGTCTGGGAAGCCTAAATGGAATATAAGTGGGTGTCCACATATTGTTCTTATAATACTTATAATATTGCCTTCAACATACTGCATAATAATCATGTGACAGTCTCTCCCTCTGGAATGTGAACCCTGTGAATTCAAGTCACATATTCCAGTGTAAACTTCAGGGCTTTGAGCATGGTGGATGTCCCATACATGTCCGGACAATTGAATAAATGAATACCCAAAAGTACCTTCTGTATTTAAGGCATATTGGAAACTTTGCTTGGATTCATTAAATTTATCTTCTCATGTGTGATGGTTAGGCTAATGTGTCAACTCGGCCAGGTAATTGTGCCCAGTTGCTTGTTCAAGCAAGAACTGGGCTAATTGTAATACAAGAACATTTATGTACTTTAGAAATCAGTAAGTTTACTGCATAGATGGTTGATTACATCTACAACCAACCAGGGAGATTGTCATCAGCAGTTATGTTTTATGCAATTAGTTGAATGCCTTAAAAGGGGAAGTGAATTCAGCATTCAGAGAGAATTTCCCAGGTTGTCTTTGGACAGCCAATGTCTCCTAGGAATTCAAAAAAGACCTTCATTGGACTTTCATCGGAGCCCCTGGTTTGCAACCTGCCTGAAGTATCTGGACTTGTGCATCCTCCTAGTCATATGAAAGACTCTTATAAAATCTCATACTGTTTACAGATATCTCCTGTTGATTCTGTTTCCCAAAAAATGCTGGCTAATATGCCATACATCCACATTTTGATAAGTAAATCCAGGTAGTACTGATGATATCATCAGATTATTTGAAGATGACATAATATTGCTGGTGTTATTTTACAGTATAAAGATCAACCCAGATTGTTATTATAATTACCAATAAGGCATGATATTAAAAGTGAAAGAAGGTCTCAAATTCAACAAAGTAGCTATCCTACTGCTTCCAATGCCACCTGGAATTTCTTCAAAACATGCAAAGCTTTTTATTTTTCCTTAAAGTCAAGACTGAAGTTCAACTATCACTGAGAGAAACAGCAGAGCAGCATGGATACATACAAGTAACTGATAGTTTTCTTGAGAGAGTTGCAGAGAGGAAAAGATAAGAGGAATAGGGTAGGAAACAGGGAAAGATGAGTCCTGCAAGGCTGTGAAGGGCTTCAGTTTTTCTAAAATTAGCCCTTAGGAGACCCAGACCCCAAATTCTCTGTTCAGAGGACTTTTTGAAGTACTCTTTTTTACTGTCCCGATGCTTAAGTAAAATACTCTGCAAGTTCTTCCTCACTCTACAGCTTCCTTCACCTAGAATAAAAATGGCAGCACACTTAGAAGAGGGACTGCCTTCTGGGAGTACAGCATCAAAAGTTGGCTTGATGGCACTCTGGACGCAGCACTGAGGACCTGAGCGACCCTTACCAAGCACTTCACCTTGTTTCCTCATTTGCAAAACTGGCATGGTATTACAGAGCACATGGGATTTATTTAAGGTTAGTTTTCTGCCCATCCCCCTCACTTTGAGTAGGGAGATAAACTGAGGTGCAGGGTTTTGCCATTGGGAATACATGTGACAATATAAATAAATCACTAAATCCACGTAAATGAAATAGTGGATACTTTGATTCGAGGTGGACTCAGCGGAGGAAGACGTGGCTTCAGAGGTCTCAGAGGTCCTCATCACAGCTTCTTGTGGGATGTCAGTTTGTACCACGTTCAGATGAATGAGCTTTTTCTGATGCTATATTTGAAAGGAAGGAACTCAGACCAGTGAAGTTAATATCCTATATGACTGAAATCTTTTCTTCTAATGGAATAATGTTGTTTATGAATTGCTTATTTATCCCAAGATAGAATAGTGTGTGCAGTCCCTAGAGAGGCACAAAGAACTAACGTGCTCAAGGGTATTGTTATAATTGTTGGCAAGATAGATAAAGAGGGATTTGCTTTGATGATTTTTGCAAAATCTCTTATTTTATTAATAAAGTTTTTATTTCTTTTGAATCAACACTGTAATAATTGTTAATAGTGCTCCTGCAAAGAGCTATTATAAATATATCATTTCACTATTAGCAGGAAGTAAAGGAAAAGACTTAATTGAAAAAAGCATCCGAAAAGGCTTTAGTAATATTAAAAGCATAAAGTACAAGGACTGAGTAGCCTTCTTAAGTAATTCATTATGAAACCATGTGTGCTTCTACGAAGCTAAATGCTCTGCATAATATGCATCAACTAGTCATGTCATCGACTACTTTTGTACTGGAAAAGGACAGGTTAGAACTTGCTGGTCTTTTCCTAGTTATACTATAAAGCCATAGGTATCTGAGAAACTTCAATATTGAGTCTCTCATAGTATTTTCCCATGAGCTAAATGTGTTCTAGCCACATTGACCTTCTTCCTTTGCTTTGGACCTCCTTCTGCTCTCAACTTTTGTGCTTGCTCATTCAACCTATTAAAATGCTTTGCCCACAAATCTTGACCTGGCCTTCTCACTTCAAATGTCATCTCCTCATGGAATCCGCCAGTACTTTGGTAGTTCCCACTTTATCCAGAAATTCTGTTTTATTTGTAAATGGAAGGATGTGTGGGGAATGATCTGGGAGCCCTCAATGACTTTACCATAGGCTCTGCCGGCTGCCCCATCCTCAGGGCAGTGGGAGTTTTATAACACTTTTCAATGCATTTGGCTGCCAGAGTGAGTATCTCGAATCTTATTTCATTCTGCCTCACATTCTAGCCTCTGCATCATCAATCATACTGCCCTAATGTTTTCTTGAAATAAAACAATTTTTAAAATTATAGAAATCTAAAAACATTCCCCAGCTACTTAAAAAGTCTGGCATGGAAAAAAGGATATTGTTGCTCAAAGCCTGAACAAAGAAAGGAGAACAGGACTGAACCATTTTGTGAGTTAATTTTAGGGAAAATATATTTTGTTTTCCTTTCCTTAGGTATTCTGTACATTTAGGGGAGGAAAAAATGGCACTATATTATATCCTCATGTGTGAAATATAATTATATCCATATATACTTATATATATGCATGCACATGTTAAATATTTATACACCTTTTTTTTCCAGGTATATTTGTGTACTTACAATCTATGTACTAACTCTGTATTGGTCATTGGGAATACAACAGTGAAGAAAATAGCTGAGGTCTCTACTCTTGTAGATTATATTCTATTATAATTGGAGAAAGGCAAAAATAACTAAACAAGTGAACAGTACTGTTACAGGTGGTGATGAGTACCATGAAGGAAATGAAGTGCTATGAAAAATGTAATAGAGAGTAATGGAGGGATGGTGGTTTACTAAATCTTGGGAGATCAGGAAAGGTCAAAATAGTACTTTCATGGCTTCTAGGAAGTTCTGGAAACATAAAATTTTTGTCTTTTATTAAATTTAATCTTCCTATGTGCTTATACCTAATGCTCATGATCTTCCCTTTTGAAAATTATACTAACTCCAGAAAATGTCCAGATATCTTTGATTTTTTCTTTCCATTTGGCGCCCTCCTGCTAGAAAGGTCTGTGGACTAAACTTCCTGCAAGGCCCAACTTCATCTGTCTTTTTGAGATCTCATCTATTCTCTCCACTTCAGGGCTCTAATGTTATTTATTGCTTGCCCCTCTGTCTTGAAAGAGAATCCACTTCTTTCCACTTGCAAATCTTGAAGTATGCTCATAGCTGATCTCTTTTATCTCTCCTCTCTGACTTCTTTTGTTCATGGACTATTGTCTGGTGTCACTTGGGTTGATCCTGCCCCTTGGATGCTCATCTCATATGCTCTTCCAGGAGGCAATTTCACCCCAGTCAATCCATTTTGCACACAGCAGATACGTGTGCCTGTGTATGGTTATGTGTATGTGTGGGGCAATTTCAGATTCACGTTTCTTTTTACCCAGTTCCCATTGGACTAATGCATCTCCAAACAGTTCAGGAACCTTTAAATAGTATGAAGTGACAAGTGTGCTATCCTCTCACAGTGAATAACATTTTTTTTTTCATGAAAAGAACAAGATACATTCTCTAGCACCAATTCCTCCAACCCAGCATGCTTTTTAATCCCTTTGTCCTCAAGTCTGTGTGACATAAATTGCCAGTTAGGAAAGTAGCAAGTCTGTGAACAAGTTGTGGGGGGAATCTATTAAGCTGTGGCAATACTAATTTTAATTAGATCTTAGAAAAAGATATAGCTAGTATCTAAATAGAGTGTTAGGTAAATGGTAGACATAAACTAGGCAAATGTGCAATTGCAATTAGTAGATATATTTAAACGCAATCTTAGTAATTATCTCTTAAAAATAGGAGTCAATAGCTCTTTCAGTGACCTTGAACAAATTGTGTAATTCTTCTTTAAGTTAAAAGTTTTCCTAGTCTAGAAACCAGGGTTAATAACATCATGTATTCCCTGACTTCAAATGAGGATATGTTGTAGTATATATCATGTGTTCTAAGATTGCCTACAATAAAAATTCTGCATCAATAGAAACTAATATTACTTTGCTGAAAATTAATAATGTCTTGATATTTACATAGCAATTCAGACTTAGAAGCTTATACTGCATCTTCCCACACACAGAACAATTGAGTTTCTTCTTAATTTCCCCCATAGGTATTAATTTGCTTGTTTCCAAGATGATGCCTTTTTTTTTTCACCTGACCATATTTCTAACCTCTTCTGACCCCTTCGCATTATCACTTTCATCCTCACTTGTGAATTCAAAAGCACACAATTTAGCATCCTTAGCACTCTTAGTTAACATATTCATTTCCGCTGGTTAGTAATGATGTTAAACAAAAACCTGGTATGTTACTGTAATAATACAAGTCGGTCCTCTTTTTGAGATAGCTGGTGAAAGGAGACCTAGGAGTCTCCACCAGAAAATCTTCAACTAAGAGTAGAATGTAGTAAGTTGGCAAGAAAAGGGGTTCTTTTTGAGAGCAGTGCTCTTGACTTAGCAGGAATTCAAGCTTTTCTTAGGTTACTCCGGTCTTCTGGGTGGCTCTAAAGTACCTAAGAAAGTTGGATTATTCTTTAATGGAATAAACTGCTCTGTTATCTCCAAAAGATAGAAACAGCAATATTCTCTAGTAAACTAAGGACTGGCGCCCTCTCTAAGATTGCTCTGGAACAGAAAACGTGTGAAAAGAATAGACATCCTCACTATTATATTCCATGTCAAAACCAAAGAATCACTGAAAATATCAGAAGCAATAGTTATGACCAAAGGACCTTGTTTTCTTTGGTTCCTGGAGGTTAGTATTAGTCACGCGACTGTATTAGTTAAGGAGCCTTCTCTGAATTCTTTCTCCATTGAGGATCATTAGATGTTTCATAATTAAAATAACTATCATTTACTGGAGAACTGATGGACAACTGTGCTTGGCAGTGGTGTATTTAAAGAGCCTCTAAGACTTGAACCCTGATTTCAGGGAGTCCATGTTCTGATGAGGGACATCAAAGTATGATTAATTTCAGTCCAAAATGAGACGTGCAATAATAGAGCTATGCAAATGAGACGTGCAATAATAGAGCTATGCAAAGTGAGCCATGGGAGCATGGAAGAGTACACTAAGTGACATATTGGAGCCCAAAGAAGAAATGACATTTTAATAGTATGAATTTGATCAGAGGAGAATGGAAGAGGTTTATCAAAGGAAAAGAGCTACTTGTGCAAAGGTATTTGAGAGTGAGGCACTGCCCTGCGCTGGGGAAACAGTCTAGTGTGGTTGGAACACAGTATATTAGTGGTGCGGACAGCGGGGATGGGCAAAGATAAAGCGTAAAAACAGAAGATGGGCCCTTGGGTGACTTAAGAATGTGTTTGAAGTTTACCCTGTAGCCAATTTGGTGGGAGGTGGGAAGGCAAAGAATTTTAAGTTGGGTAGTAACACAATCAATTTATACAAATATTTTGAATATGGGACTGATGTACTAAGGGAATTTCAGTCCAGCGTCAATATTAATGTCTTTCTAACCATTCCAATAGGAGCTACTTTCTTCAATTGTAATAATAGATACGAAAACAAAAATTCTATGAGATATGGATGGATAAATGGGTTTGGCTATTGATTTCTCTGCCATCCCTGAGAATAAATTTATTGTCAATTAAATATAGTTTATTCTTCTTTAAATGAGATCATATAAAACGTATTATTACATTAACTAAAATATTCAGGATAACACTATTTTCTTTGATTTTCTAGCTGTACAATTATTAGACTTTTTTTAAGTTTTAAGCCTTACTGGTGAAAACACTTCTAATCTTTATTTATATTTGCCTAATATATTTCTCTAATTTTCTAGTTTTTTAGTAAAAACTAGCAAAGCTTTTATTAAAATTTCAAGACTTGCAGTTAAAAATCATTTCTAAATCATTACAATACACTTTCCTGCCTTAGTAAATATGATTAACATAATATTAGTGCTGATGACACACAATTTTGCAGTTAATTAGAGTTAAAACCTCTTGAGTATCAACTATTAATATAGTGACAAGCCTATAAATGCAGAAAGCAAAGGAAATACATTATGTTGACCTCCAAATATAATAGAAAACTTTTAATTTTTTACTAATATATGAGAGCAACCTATTTGCTTGCATTATTTCCAGTAAAAAGTTCAAACAATTAGTTAATAAATCTTTAAACTAATAGCTCCTAGTGTGAAGCCACCCATATGTTAAATACTAGATACATGTTTGGCAATGAACAGATGGATCTTCGGTTAAACCACTTGTAATGTAAATTGATTAAATATATGACCATTATCCATTTTACTGACAGATGTTCTCCATTCCCCTGGGGCCTACAACTTGCTGTTGTCAATATTTATTGAGCTCTCACAAAGATTTAGACACTGCACATACACTGTGCATTAAAACTCCCTGACTCACAGGGGTTTACTTTCTGGAGGACATCACCTGGCTTTTGCATACAACAAACATGTCATAGCAAGAATGAAATTAGTTACACTTATATAGTCATTCAACTAATATTCTTTGATTCTGTTTGCATGCCCGGCACCATGCGAGGTGCTTCAGATACAGGAATGGATAGATAAACAATCTTCCTGGAATTTGTGGTATGTTGGGAAGGAAGACATTACACAGGTAATTACAATTCATAAATGCTATGAACATCTAAATGAACAAAAGTGCACAAAGTTAATCTTTAGTTTTCCCCTGATTACTTATTTTTTAGGCCTATTGTGGAGTACTTGCATTCATTTGTAAATTCCACCATGTTTGATAATTTTGACAGTCACATCTATCAGAGTGAAAACCAGAAAATGCTCATTCAAATAATTTGGAAATATTCCATTTATGATAAAGACATTGAATGGAACACAGTCAATTAAGGGGCTTGTACACTGCCACACTGCAGAAAACAATGAATAATTTTGGTTTAGAAATTCAAGCTTCAGTGTGTAGTGACCATAACAGTAATTGGAGATAAGAAGCTAGTTCAAGAATATGGGAGAAATCAGGTGTAAAACTTATGGGGAAATGAAAGAAGACATTGTAGGGTGGCAACAGATTCATAAGAAACTATTCTCAATTATTTTTAAATTAGCATTTAAATTAACATAATCACAAAAATAATGGAGATATGGTGTTGTTAATTAAAACTATAATCAAGAAATTTAGAAAGAACTTATTTCTAAAAAGAGTTAAAAAACCTCTAAAATCTATATTAATACCTTTTTTCAGTGCAGCATTTTCCAAGTGCTTTTCATGTTAAATTTTCCACACCCAAATTTATATATGATATATTAGCAATCAAACCCATTTTAGAAATGAAATGCATAATGTTCCATTATATTAATAGATATCTAAGGAATAAAGTATATTGCAACTCTTTTATAAATCAGAATTTTGATCACCATTGTGACTCAGAGAGGATATGATATGAGGAGTGAAGTGAGCTTTCTGCCCTTGCAAAAATAATAATAATTTTAAAATGAAGGTGACATTGTTACTTCTTATCTGGTTCATTATTCATCTGTCCTTTGCTATTTCCCAACCACATTATCAGTTCCTCTTTCCTTGGGTGGTTCTGCTGTTTAACAATGGTTTAATTATAGTTACCCAGAATAATATGGGGAACAAAATGATTATGCATTATAAAGGAGATTTAATTTCCCACTGTTGGCCACAAAACAATTTTCATCTAAATGCCTGTTTTAATTATGGTTAGCAGTCTCATCCCAGATCTATACTAATGGATGGTAATGTTGTCCAGTGCCTTGGCACTTTCCTTTGATTTAATCTGCTAGATAAAACCTATCACCAAGAAGATACAGTCCTGAGTAATATATAGGTGCCCTGGACCTTCCCACTCTTTCTCATTACTTGCAGCAAACTCCCCCCTTTCCCTCTCCTATTGTAATCCATGACTAATTTATAGCAGCTGAAAGCTGACCTCATAGAAAAATCTTCCCTTCTGCTCTCCTTTGATGACTGTGGCAGCCACAAAATAAAACACTTTGCAAATCTCTAGTTTTGGGCAACCAGGGATAGAGTGTCCATCAGCTGGTCACTTGTGTTGAGCCTCCAGGCATGCACAGGGTACTGTTCGGACATCTCTGAGCTATTACGAAGGTGCTGACATTCCCACAGAAACCCTGACCGTCATAGGCTCTAAGAGCAAAAGATAATAATCAAGTCTAGAACGAATCTCTCACTAAATAAAAAGAGATCTAGCCCTGGTAGGAATTTTCCAGGGAACTGTTTCTTCAACCTCTGAGCCCCCACCAAAATACTGGGATCACCCATGACATAATTTAAAATTCAGTTCCCAACTCAGTCCCATAGTTCCCAGGAGAAAATGAGAATAACTCCTGTTGGAATTAAAAATGATCACCATTTGCTCTAGAGAGATTTTTTATATGGGCAACTGCACTTCTATTAACATCACACTAAAGGTTTTATTTGGTCTTTTAGCAGTTAACTCCATTACATAATTGGAGAATTTTATATATACATATAGGGGCGCTGGGTATTTGTATGTATGATATTCCAACAAGCAAAGAGAGAGTCTTGAATTGGGGAGTGAGAGATAATGGGTGTGAAGTTTCTCCTTGGGGTGATGAAAACATTCTAAAAATGATTGTGGTGATGGGTGCACAGCTCTGTGAACATACTGAAAACTACTGAATTGTACACTTTAAATGGGTGAATTGTGTGGTATACAAATTATGTCTCAATAAAGCTCTTAAAAAACAAATCTCTAATTTTCTGTTATCTAAGGGTTATAGGATTAATTGTATTTGCTTGTAAAATTCAGTTCACTTAATCCCCCTAGCCAACATAAAAGAAAATAACCAGGCTTTGTAATCTGAGCTTCTAAGAGTCTGACTCGGATATTACCTAATGCACAGGCTTTAATGAGACACAACCTATTTAATTACACAGTTGCCTTCAATTATCCAAAATACAGACAAAAACATATAGTTTTTCTCCTCTTGTCTACTTTAGCAAAGACCTCTTTGTTACGCTTCAGCTCTAGTCTGTGCAAGGGGGTGATTGGTATGGTTCCTTTCTCCTTCACCTTTCCCCAAATAGTTCCCAAATAGGCTATGCTGTTACTGAAGCATTAGATTTGGAGAGAGCCAAGTGAGTTGTTTTCAAGTAACCACTGTTCCACTATTCTTTTTTCTTTTAGTCTGTTAAAAGTATATAAAAGATTCTTTTAAAATATAGTGTATTATTTCTAAGTGAGTCATAGAAAATGAATGTGCATTATGATTTGCTTGCTTGCATCTTCTCCCAGATGGCAAAAATTAAAAAATCAGATTGTAAAAGAGGTACATGTAAAACCATAACAAAACGAAAACAAACCCGAACAACCTCAAACCATGCAATATAATTCTAGAGAAGGAGATAAAATACTAGAGTAGGGAGAGGTAAAAAGATACCAGGGACATATGGCTACTTCACTACTCCAGCTGCAAGGCAAAGCTTCATGAAAGAGAAACCATGGCCTTGGTTTCTCCAAACCAGCTTCCTGCCTCAGATCCCCTTCTGAGATTGATTTGATTCTAATGCATTTATTTTATTTTATTTTATTTCCACTCCCTTTTTCTAAAAAAAGAAGCTTTAGATTACATAAATGTTACATTAAAAATGTAGAATTGGTTCTTTAAATTCATTTAAAGTTCTAGTTATTCCTAGTTTGAAAAGAATCCTAAATGAAGATGAATTCTAGGACCAACCTGACGCTCTGAAATTAATCCAAATTATACCTAGAGGTTGAATAAAGAAAGTAGAATGATGGAAGCGTACCCCAGTCCAGAACTTCATGCATGGAACTAGTAACTTTGTTCTCCACAGCCCAGACTTTACATCCTTGGTCTGAATGAGACAAGAGAATGAAAACCTTCACCCTCACTACTTATGTCCTGCCTGTTCATAATGGTTTGGCTCATTAATGGCAACAATCCAAAGCATTCAAATCTTGTACTCCTTTTCTAGTCCATCTTTCTCCTCCCACTCTCTAGACATGAATCTTCTTCAAGGCTCATCGTTTAGCCTGTGCTAATTTTCTTACATTCTTCATGGACACAGATCCCACAGATCCCTTCCTAAAGTTTTCAGCTAGACCCTTTGTGGGAAACCCCAAGTCCTTATCTCCAATGTAGTCATCTCACTCAAGTGCTAGGACTTTAAATGTCAACCAAGCACTTCTATTTAGATTTCTCAAAAGCAGAATGTCCACAACTGAACTCCCTATACACCCCCATCCCCAAAGAGCCTCCCCTCGACTATTGGGTCTTGTCAGAGGCTGTTACTATTTTCTCAATTTCCTGAGCTATAAACGCTAGTGTCATTTTGAACCATCATTTTCCCTTCATTTCCTATATTCATTCCATCACTAAGGCTTAATTGATTTTTCCTTTAAATTGTTACATATTCACATAATCCTTTATATTTATACTGTCATTTTCAAAGGACAGCCCCTTAATAGACTGTTCATTGAATTACTGTAACAGCCTCCTGACTCACTCCCCTTTTTGAATCAGTGTCAAGCATTTATCTCAGATGAATCTCCCTTAATCACCATCTCATGCATGTTCGTCTTGTGTTCACAAAGCCTTGCTGGCTCACACTATTGTAGCAGTCTGTTGCCCGATACTTGCAAATCAAAAATCATATCTGGGGATCAATTTAAAAACCTCTATTTTTCCATATAATCTTCTCTGACTAATAAATCTTCATTGAACTCCTATTCCTCTGAATTACTCAAGATAAAGAGTTTAGATAACATGTATTACCAGTTAATTATACAAGGCTTTGTTTTGTCAATATATTTTCTTGAGTATTGAGGATTTTGAGGGTAGGGACTAAGTCCTATATGGCTTAATAATAAAACGATGATATTGAATTCCATGTCACTCACTATAATATAGGATATATGAAAGGAGGGAGGGAGTGAACCAAGAGGAAAAATTTTGAGAAAGGAAATTATTGAGACAATAGGCAAAACTTGAACATAGACTGCAGGTAAGGTATCTATATATGTTCTGATTTTAACTTAGGAAATACTCACGGGTATATTAGGAGTAAAGGAATATGATGTGCACAACTTACTCTCCAACAATGCTAAAAAGAAATAGGATGATTAAGAGAATACAAAGTAACTTGTGTAAAATGTTAAGAAATTGTGAACTTAGGTTAGGGGCATATATAAGTTCTTGATACTATTTTTACTACTTTTTTGTAAGTTTGAAATCATATTAAAATGTTATAAAAATGTTAAATTTTCCTGTGGAATGAATGAATACATTATGAAGGGGTGATCAGAGGATTGTTCTAAATTTTCCACAAAAAAAAACAAAGAGTTGAGGAGCAAAAAATAAAAATACTTATTTTAATATCTAGCAAGAAGACAATATAGAAGCTATAATTGTAGACAAGCCAGAATTTAATAAATTAAAATAAAAAATTATTTTCGTTTTGAGTTGTAAATGTATTAGAATTCTTTTCAGTACTCTACACTCAAAATAAATTTAATAAACCATGTAAGAAGGGAGAACTTCCAGAATTAACATCTACTCCTAAGATCCAAGTTTTCAGAGGCTAAATAATTCATTCTCACACTTTAATTTTGAAGGAAACGTGGGAAACATATTTGCTGACTCAATTACTTAATTTATTTAATCCAGCTCTAAATTTTCATTCAACAATTTGACAGTGTCACATAGTTAGCTGTTAATGTCATCAGTGCTAGACTAGAGAAATAGATATAAGATATATTTTCCTTTCAGTGGTATTTTTTTAACGTAATCTCTCCCCTTAGGAAATTTTAAAATGAGTTCGTTCACTCCTCCCCCCAAAATGTTTATGTGTTGTTCCTCAAAGAAAAATTGATATCATATAGAAAAATAAAATAAAATCTCCAAAGTCCCTGGTGAAATAAAGGAATAAAATTTCATATTTTCTCATTTTCACTTTTTTTTTCTTTTAACTTCTTTTACTTAATGAGAACACTACATTAGAACACTTGACAGAACAAAACTACCTACCATTCCATCACCAGTTCAAGTCAATGTGTTCTTTCATGGTGACCCTTTGACTTCTCCATATGCAAATTCTACTTTTACATGTATGTGGAAATACTATAGATAGAAAGTTATTCGGTACTTAATACTATGCACACATTTCCTTTTTGCCACAGCATTTTTTTCTTGTCTATCTTCTCCGTATTTCCTTTTTACTCTCCAGCCTCCAACCCATGGTAACAAAACATTTTGACATGACATATCCTATCATATCTTCTTGCATGCTTGCAGTACATACAATTATTCATGTTCAAAGATCCCTTATTTCAATAATCAGAAATGGTAGTTTTTCAGTAAATGGAGATCATAAAAGTGATACATACATAGCAAGCATTTTATTTTAATTAATCATATACTTTTAAATATGTTATGTTTCTTAGAATATGAGTCAGCTGGATTATAAACTTTCTTGCACAAATCACACCAAAATTTCCAATTTTAGTTTCATTAATTTACTAAGCAATCTAATGTGGAATTTCCTTAGATTTTTGTAGTATTCATTCCTTCTTTTTCACAGTGGTCTTGAGCATACCTAAGTTTTCAATATATAATTTTAGTGACATATGTTTATGGAGTTTCTCCAAGGCCTCTAACTTTGCTTTCCTGGAAACAAGAAACCTTTTTTATCACATTTATTTGTAATCGGTTTCTGTAATATTTCATTAAAATTAATAATTACAAGAATAAGAACAAGTAGCATAAAGGGGTTTGGTAACAAACATGAGTTACCCTTAGAAAAGAGATGTTTAATGCTGGGGACAGAACTCTGGAATCAACTTTCAGGGCATATTCTCTGAGTCTTTTGCATATTTTATAGAAAAAAAAGTATATATATGTATCAAATGTATCAGTTAAGCTGAAAATGGCCATTTTTTAATGTAAATGGCATTATCCAGTATTTATCTACAAATTGCTTCCTTCACTTAATGACACATAATTGTTATTTTTCTAGAACAAAAGCTTAGATCTCACTCATTATTATCAATAACTGAATAAATTTTCATAAAATGTATGTATTAAAAATCTCATCACCTTCCATTATTGATGAGCATTCAGATTATTTCAGTTTGGGTCACATGAAACAAGGCCTTAATAGAGATCTTCATACATATAACCTTAGGTACTGCTATTTATTGCTATATAATAAATTCCCTGAAATGTGCCCTTCTTGTTTTTCAATCTCTACTTTCAATATTCTTAAATATCAAACATAATTATACAATATTTTAGAATGAGGGCATGGAGGAAATTGCTGATAACTTTTTGGCCTTTTTTTTTTAATGAGAGGTGTAGGTTTACAAAAAAATCATACAGAAAGTACAGATTTTCCATATACCCCCTCACACATGCAATTTTCCCTATTATTAAAAGTTTGCATTAGTGTGATATCTTCGTTACATTGATGAAACAATATTGTTATAATTATACTATTAACTATAGTCCATAGCTTATATTAGGGTTCACTCTGTGTTGTACATTTCTATGGATTTTTACTATTTTTATTCTGGTTACATATATATAACTTGAAATTTCCCATTTTAACCATATTCAAATATATAACCAGTGGTGTTAATGACATTCGCAATGTTGTGCTCACTCATTACCAAAACTTTCCCATCACCTCAAATAGAATTCTGTAACGATTAAGCATTAACATTCCATATTCTAATTATTTCATGAAAGTGAGATCATACAATATTTGTCCTTTTGTGTCTGGCTTATTCCACTCAATGTCTTCAAGTTTCATCCACGTTGTAGCAAGGAACAAAACCTTATTACTTTTTAAGCCTTTATAATTCTCCAATGTATGTATATACCACATTTTATTTATCCATTCATCTATCTGTTAATGAACACTTGGGTTGCTTCCATTTTTTTGGCAATTGTGAATAATGCCACTATGAACATCAGTGTGCAAATATATGTTTGGCTCCTTGCTTTCACTTCCATTGGGTATATATGTAGAAGTGGGATTACCAGGCCATATGGTAGATCTGTACTTAACTTTCTGAGGAAATGGAAAACTGCTTTCCACAGTGGTTTCATCATTTTACATCCTCACCAAAAATGAACGAGTGTTCTCATTTCTCGACAACCTCTTCAACACTTGTACTTTTCTGTTTCTTTAATAGTAGCCATTCTAGAGAGTGTGAAATGATATCTGATTGTGGTTTGATTTGTATTTTCCTAATGGCTAATAATGTTGAACATCTTTCCATGTGCTTGTTGGCTATTTGTATATCTTTTTAGAAGGAGAAATATCTATTCAAGCACCTTGCCCATTTTTTAATAGGGTTGTCTTTTTGTTGCTGAGTTGTAGGTTTTCTTTATATATTCCAGATATTGAACCCTTAATGGATACATGGTTTCAAAATATTTCCTTCCATTCTGAATATTGTCTTTTTACTTTCAGGATAAAGTCATTTGATGCACAATTTTTAATTTTATTTTAATGAAGTCCCTTTTATTTTTTCTTTTGTTTCTCATGCTTTTGGGGTAAAATCTAACAAACCATTGCCTCAAAAAAGGTCCTGAAGATGTTTCCCTATGTTTTCTGTGAGAAATTTTTGTTTCTATAGTTAAGTATTGGTCCACTTTGAGTTAATTTTTGTACATGATATGAGGTGGGGATCCACTTTCACTCCTATGCATATGGATATCGAGTTTCCCCATCACCATTTTTGGAGACTATCATTTCTTCATAGAGTGGCCTTGGCAACTTTGTCAGAAATCATTTGGCCATAGATAAGAAGGTTTATTTTTAAGTTGTCAAATCAAGTCCATTTGTGTATATATGTCTGTCCTTGTGCCAGTACCATGCTGTTTTGATTACTGTAGCTTTAACATTAAAAAGTGTGAGTCCTTCAACTCTGCTCTTTTTCAAGAGGCTTTGGCTATTCAAGGCCGCTTATCATTCCATATAAATTTGCCAAATGACTTTTCCGTTTCTGCAAAGAAAGCTATTGAACTTTTGATTGTGATTGTGTTGAATATGTAAATCACTTTGGGTAGAATTGACATCTTAATATTATTTAGTCTTCCAATCCATGAACACAGAATGTCTATCCATTTAATTAGGTCTCTTCTGATTCCTTTGAGTAATGTTTTAAAGTTTCCTATATACAATACTTTTTCATACTTAGTTAAATTTATTCCTAGATATTTGACTTTTTAGTTGCTATTGTTAATGGAATAGTTTCTTGAGTTCCTCTTCAGATTGTTCTTTACTAGTGTAAAAGCATTACTTATTTTTGCATGTTGATCTTGTACGTACCCTGACACTTCTCTGAATTCATTTATTAGTTCTAGTATCTTTCATGTAGATTTTTCATTATTTTCTATATATCAGATCATGTCGACTGTAAATAGAGAAACTTTTCCTTTTTCCTTCCCAATTTGGATGCCTTTTATTTCTTTTTCTTGCCTAATTGCTCTGACTAAATCTGCCAATATAATGTTGAATAACAGTTGATGACAGTGAGCATGATTGTCTTGTTCCTGATCTTAAGGAAAAGTATTCAGTCTTTCACTAATAATGTAATGTTAGCTGTGGGTTTTTCATGCATGTCCTTTATCATGTGGAAAATTTTCTTTTTATTCTTAGTTTTCTAAGTGTTTTTCTCAAGAAGGAGTGCTGGCTTTTGTAAAATGCTTTTTCTGTGTCAATTGATATGATTATGCATTTTACATCATTCTATTAACTGATTTTCTTATGTCAGACACACACACACACACCCCTTGCTTATCTGGAATAAATAAATCCTACTTGATGGTGGCGTATAATTCTCTTAAGGTACTAGTGGTTTCTGTTTGTTTGTATTTTGAGGAGTATTTGTGCATCTATATTATAAGGGATGAAATTTTCTTTTCTTGTGATATCTTTGTCTTTGGTATTTGGGTGATATGATGCTGGCCTCATGGAATGAGTTCTGAATTGTTTCTTCCTCTTCAATTTTATGGACTAGTTTGACCAGCATTATTGTTAATTCTTCTTGTAACGTTTGGTAAACTCTGGTAATAACAGTGTTATTGTCTACTACATTGTGTCAAAATCTTTATCATGCTGAGGTAATTAGAACTCAGAAGTCTATCACATTTACTGCCTTGAGTGGTTTTGTAAGCATATTTCCCTGGCCCTTGTACTTCTTTCATATGGAGAATACTGCATTTAAAACATCTATTCCTTCCTATACTTTCCTTTGCTGCAAAAATTGCCATTGAGTCCAAATAGAAAACAAGTGAAACTTAGTCTGTATTGGGGTAATATGAAAAAATATGAGGCATTTGACAATAAATACAATAAACACAATAAATTTAGTCTTCATCTGAACACACATTTTTCATGTCATATGAATGAGAATAATGACATAATGTAAAAGTTGAGTTTGTTTTTAATTTCCTATGATAATGGGAATTATTTTGAATTTTAGAATTATTATGGACCAGGGGGCTATGACCTGCCAGCATATAATGCATTCTCCTTAAACAGAGACCAGGATTAATAAGCTATTTTGGGTGAATCCAATTCTTACAGATAACCAGAAAGTATCAGAGCCACCAGTTTGCATGACTCTTCACTTAAATATCTCTAATCACATGCTACATCTTCTAAAGCAGCTGCTGTGCATGAGCATTTAATGACATCTGATTGCTGATTCTGTAAGATGCACTGCCATATCCTTCAACATGGAAGAGACCAGATATATTAATATGACAGTTGTTCTCTTGATTATCAATATATTTTGCTGTGGAAGTTTGATGACCAGAAATGGGGGAGTTAGGCTTTGCTGTAATTTTCCCTTTACTCAATTTAGACTATAGCAGTATATATAGGCCAGAAATGTGGAAGACAATAGAAGCCTAGATTATAAAAATGTATCTGAATGCTGTGCTGAACAACGAGCAAGATGGCAATAGAGTAAGGAGCTCCTAGAGCCAGCTTGTGCTACAGGGCAGTTAGAAATCACCCAGAGCTATACAAAGCACCTATTTGAGGGCTCCAGGAGACCAGAAGGGCATCCTGCAAAGAATGAAGGGAGGAGATTGCCCATCTGCAGTGAACATTCTTAAATATAGAGCCCTCCATGGCACGGAGGCCGTTGCCCATCCTCCATGGTGACACAAGCCACCTCGGGAGCTATACTGTGGCTGAAATTAGAAGCTCCACTTCCCAAAAACAGGGGAGGAAGAGATGGTGGGCCACCAACTTCACCTATGGATGAGTAAATTCGGTGGGTAAAACATAATACTAAAAACAGCTAACATTTGAACCTGTCCAAGTCAGGCCAGTAGCTGCCATTTTAACTCCACCCCTGGTACGAGGGAAAGCAGGGTAGACTGATAAATCACAGTGCTGGAAGGGAATGACTTCTTTCCATCCAGATAAAATTGCAGCTCGAGCCTAGGCACCAGCCCCACTTCCGGCAGGGAGAAAACTGGGGGGACCTGCGCCAGCTTCTCTGGGAAAATACAGACCAAACGGTGGAGAAGGGTGATCATCCTACTTTGGCAGCACAAGCCACCTGAGGAGCTATTCTGAAGCTGAAAGTGGAAGCTTCATTTCCCAAAAACCGGCCCTGCACCAGCCTCTCCAGATAACTTCAGGTACATTCTACCAGTACAGGCTGAATAGTCAGGAGTCTACCAGGGCAACTGCCTTCATTTTGGACCTGCACAGCATAGATTGCTGCCCACACCAACAGCTCCATCCCTTCCCCAGGCAGGGGAGGAAGACATGAAATTTCATCAGTCTCTCTGGGCAACTACAGTCTAGGCTTGCATGACTTGGGTCATACACAGCTGTGGCTCTGTCCCTAACACTGGCAAAGGAGAGAGTTGGGAGAAGCTTCACTGGTCCTGGGGTAATGAGGGCAGCTTAAGCCTTCACGGCTTACAGAAACTACTGCTTCCTTGGCTCCTACTACACAACCAGCAAGGGAGAACTGTCAAGAAGGCTGCACCCTGAACAAATACATCTAGTAAGCCAGATGCTAAGACACCAACAAAAAATTACAATCCACACTAAAAAACAGGAAGATATGGCCCAGTTAAAGGAACAAGGTAAGCCTCCAGATGATGACATAAAGGAGCTGAAACAACTAATCATAGATGTTAAACCAATTTCCTTAAGAAATTCAATGAGAGGACTAAAGAGATTAATGTCATTAAGAAAACATGGGATGAGCATAAAGAAGAATTTGTAGGCATTCATAGAAAAATAACAGATCTTATGGGAATGAAAGGCACAATAAATGAAATACATTTATTTCATTTATTTATACTGGAATCATGTAACAGCCGATTTAAGGAGAGAGAAGAAATGATTGGTGAGCTTGAAGAAATGGCCTCTAAAAGCAAACATACAAAAGAACAGATGAAGAAAAGAATGGAAAAAATTAAACAAAGTCTCAGGGAACTAAATGACAGCAAGAGATGCACAGACATACATGTCATGGGTGTCTCAGAAGGAGAAGAGAAGGGAAAGGGGGCAGAAGGGATATCTGAAGAAATCATGGGAGAATATTTCCCAACCCTATTTAAGAACATAGATACCAATGTCCAAGACACACAATGTACTCCCATCTGAATAATTCTGAACAGACCAACTCTGAGACACATATTAATCAGAATGTCAAATGCCAAAGACAAAGAGAGAATTCTGAGAGCAGCAAGAGAAAAATAGTGCATAATACAGTAAGGGATACTGTATTAGTCAGTCAAAGGGGCGCTGATGCAAAATACCAGAAATGGGTTGGCTTTTATAAAGAGTATTTGTTTGGGACAGGAGCTTACAGATACGAGGCCATAAAGCATAAGTTACTTCCCTCACCAAAGTCTATTTTTATATGTTGGAGCAAGATGGCTGCTGATGTCTGCGAGGGTTCAGGCTTTCTGGGTTTGCCTGGGCTCAGCTCCTTTGTTCACTCCACAAGGTCAGCTGCAGACTATGAGGCTCTCTAGGCTTTGCCTCTTTCCACAAGGTCAGCTGCAGACTATGAGGCTAACGACATTTTCTCTGCCTGGGGCTCCAGTTTCAGCATCAAACTCCAACATTAAAAGCCCTCAACTCTGTTCTTTGCTGTGCCTTTTATCTGTGAATCCCCACCCACCAAGGGATGGGGACTCAACACCCTAATCATAACTCAATCATGCCCTGGTATAAATCAGATTACAAGCATAACCCAAGATTTCTTTTTGGACATCATCAATTATATTAAACTGCTACAGATACCCAATAAGATTTAATGCTGATTTCTCATCAGAAACAATGAAGGCAAGAAGACAGTGGTATGATATATTTAAGATACTGCAAGAGAAAAACTTCCAGCCAAGAAAGTTATATCCAGCAAGATTGTCTTTCAATAATGAGAGAATTTTAGAATATTCACAGGTAAACAGAAACTGAGACAGTTTGTAACCAAGAGACTGGCTTCGTAGGAAATACTAAAGGGTGTGCTACAGCTTGAAAATAAAAGATGGATAGAGAGGCCTGGAAGAGAGTTTAGAAATGAATATTATATCAATAAAAGTAACTGAAAGTGTCAAAAAAGTGTTAAACATAAAATGTGACAGATAAAACCCAAATATTTAGGAATAACAATTAAACCAACAATGTAAAGTACTTATATTCAGAAAACCACAACTCATTGTTAAAAGATATCAAAAAAAGACCTAAATAACTCAAATAACATTCCATGTTCACAGATTGGAGGACTAAATATCATTAAGAGGTCAATTCTACTCAAATTGATATACAGATTCAGGACAATCTCTGTAAAAATTCCACCAGCATTTTTTAAATAAGTGGAAAAGACAATTATCAAATTTATTTGAAAGGGTAAGGGATTCTGAGTAGCCAGAAACTTCTTAAAACAGAAAAGCAAAGTTGGAGGACTCTCACCTCTGGACTTTAAATCATATTACCTAACTACAGTGGTAAAAACAGCATGGTACTGGCAAGAAGACAGACACATAGACCAATGGAACCAAATTGATGGTTTGGGAATTGACCCTCATTTCTGTGGTCAAGTGATTTTTGATTAGCCCATCCAGCTTGGACAGAACAGCCCATTCAACAAATGGTACTGAGAGAATTGGATATCTATAGCCAAAAGAAGGAAAGAGGACCTCTATCTAACACCTTATCCAAAAATTAACTCAAAATGGATCAAAAACCTAAATATAAAAACAAGAAACACAAAACTTATAGAAGAAAATGTAGGGAAATATCTTCAAGACCTGGTGGTCTTTACTATAAAATTGTGGAAATGTATAGGGTGGATGGTAAAACACTATAGTGAGTAACAGTTGGTTTATAAATGGAATGTGGCTGCAAAGGGTAGTCTAGGAATATAAATGCCAGCCGACAGAAAGTTAGAGAATAATCTAGAGATTGAATAACACAGTAAACCCAGAGGAGGATGAGAATTGTGGTTGATCGTACAGGTACAAGTATCCTTTGTGAATCAGAGCAGATGTACATCACTATTGCAGGGAGGTGGCAATGTGGAGAAACATGGGAAAAATACAATTGGAGTGACCTATGGATGGTTGTTAACAGTAAAATGTAATATTCATGCATCTATGCCAAAGATGTACTGTGTTGATAATGGGGGAATATGGAAAAAGTGTGTCAAATGTACATATCGGACATGTAATAGTCTGATTATATTATTTCATAATCTTTAACAAATGCCCCACTACAGTGTGTTGTGTTGATAGAGGGGTGTTGTTATTCTGCACAAGTGCATAATTGTTTTGAAGTTAACAACTTCTGTCATAGAAATATATTTAAAAAATAATAATAGGGAAGAAACATTTTTGCTTCTGTTAGCTTTTCCTTTTCTTTGTCTATTTTTAATATCTATTTCTTTTTAAAATACTTTTTATAATGTCTTTTTTTAAAGATACATAGATCGCAAAAATGTTACATTAAAAAATATAAGAGGTTTTCATATACCCCACACCCAAGCCCCCTCACTCTTCCCTTTAGAAAGATCTACCAGATTAATTAAATTCTACTTATATTTATCAGGAATTAAGGCAAATGAAATCAAATATCTGTAATCAAATAGGAGTTTACTGAAAGACTTCAATTATTAAAATTATTGTAAAGAAAAAAATTAAGAAATTAGGTGCAAATGATAAAATTTTAGAAAAATGTTTCCCCTACATAACCTTTGAAGTCTCACAGTACTTAAAGACTTATATGTTAGAATGGTTAGTTTTATAAATAAATGTGTTTTTTTTTAATTGTGTACAAAATGTTTCATATTTTGAAGTTCACTATCTCTATGTAAACCAAAAGTTTCTAGAGTGAACAATATTTGATGGTACTAAGTCATTAATGGGTGTGAAAAAGTTCAATACTTTTAATTCAATGGATTTAAATTTTACATAATATGTAAGTTCTTTAATATCATCTCAGATTATAAACTGCAACTATTCTTTATTAAAAATAATAATAATAGGGTGGGTTGGGGGGAAAATACACCAAATATAATATAAGGACTACAGTTAGTAGTAAGATTTTTAACAATATTCTTTCATAATTTGTAAGAAATGTCTCATGACAATGCAAGGTGTGGGTGGGTTGATGTTTGGGACCCCTGTGTGATGTTATGCATGTTTGCTTTGTAAGTTCACAACTTTTAATAAACACTTATTGTTTATATATGTTCATGTATAAATGATATAAAAATAATAATAGGGTGGGTTGGGGGAAAAGTACTTTGGTGAGTAATAATATTTTAAGGATACTCTGTATTCATTAGTTAAAAATGTTTCACAACAATACAAGGTATTGGTGGTAGGGTGAGGTATGAGAGCCCTGTATGATGTTACGTATATTTGTTTTGTAAGTTCACAACTATTACTATATATTTGTTTATGTATGTTTATGTGTGAGTGATATACTTCAATAAATTAAAAGGCAAAAAAATGTTTTTGACATTTATTGCAAAAAATGCAGTATTTCTTTCCTGCCTCACTCTTCTAAATGGAGTAAGGCAGATTTTTAAGGAAATTTTGGGATTTTGTTTGATGACGTGGCTTTGTACATTAAACATTCAGAGAAAGTATGCACATGTGAATCTTAGTTGTGCCTCCTGCTCCTGTAAACATGTTTTAGGCAAAAGCAATGGTGAAGTCTGTCTTAAGGCTGTCACTGATGTTTGGTAGGCACCAGTTAGTTACTTTGGGTTTATATAAATCCTGGAGTATATACACCCAGAGTGGCTGCATAGGTATATAATAATATATTAGGTAATAACAGTGTTATTGTCTACTATGGTATGTTAGAATCTTTATCACGAATGTCAACATTAACCTTCACCCTCTCATTTCCTGAACTAGAAAAAATAAAATTGTGTATCTCTATTTATTAAACCACTTAGTAAGAGAGGCCTACTCATAATTTTGATGATCTGGTATTTCCTGACTGTCATCTTTGTTATTTTCCATTCAACACATGTCAGTCCAAACCACTACAGGAGGTGCCTAAACCTTAGCTGACACAGTAGGGGAGCAAACCAGAAAATCAGACTTTTGAGTTTCTCCCCATCTTCAAAGTCAGTGATTTGCTGGTAATATTTAATAACCAGACCTCAAAAGGGGTGGGAGGAGAGGTGTGTGCTCTGATTTGTAGCATTTACCAATTTCTGTGGTGTAAATATTCATTTTATGGCTGATTTCCAGTCACCAAAATGATGTCACTAAATTTGCCTTGGGAAGATATACTAACAATTAGCTCTCACAAGCCAGCACAGTCCCCTCCAACCCACCACTTTAAAAATGTTTGCCATCCATCATCTTTGCATCTCAACCAATAGGAAACTGAGTATAGAATGGCAGACATATCTTTAGAGATGAAGAAAGAAGTTGCATTTGTGATTCAGAGTGGTACAACTGAGAAATGTGGCTAAGGTAAATCAGAAGGAAGTTGTATTTCAGATATGGTTTCTCTAAGATCCCTTTCCAGTATCTTGGGAAACATTATTTTATAGTTCCTGGAAAGTTCAGGGTTAATGCGTAGAAGGGGCTGTGTCTCATAACAGGTATCAAAAGAATTTTTTTTGGTCCATGACCAGGATTTGATATGTGACCATATTCACAAAAATCCCAGCTACTTTGGATGAATTTGAAGCTATTTATCATGATCTGACCCTCATATTACCAAAACATTTATGTTTAATGCAGTATAGTCTCATAATCACATATCTATATACTCTACCCTTTGATCTCCCATGAGACTTTGGAGGAGCTCGCTCAACTATTCAGAGCCTCAAGTAAGGATATTATTTTATACCCTTCTTTTAGGGTGTTATGTCCAATTAAGGTAAATTGGTAAGGATGCTTTGAGTTGTACGTGGGCAAAAGTCCACCCCAAACTCTAGAAGAACACTGCCAAATAGAACTCTCTGCACTGATAGAAATATTCTGTATTGGTACTTACTGTCCAATTAAAAATTCAGTTCTTCACTGCAAGAGCCACCTTTCAAAGGTTCAGTAGCCATTTAATTAAACTAAATTAAATTTAAATTTAAATAGCTTCGTGGGGCTAGTATTTCCCACACTGAACAGGACAGCTCAAGAAGATAAGCCACCAGTACTTACACTGATTTATTCTTCCTCAGCAAAATTAACAGCTAGTCAACAACAGTGAGTCTCTTGCACTGCCAAACATGGAATTTTGAAAAAACAAAAAACGTTCATGAATTTTAAGAGTATATTTTTCACTAAAGAAAGAAATTATGTATACTTAGAAAATATATCGATCAGGTCATAAGTTCCAGTATCATCTTTTATCTTATTCAAAACTCATTATACTCTGCTCAAAATGAAGTTTTCCTAGAAAATATTTATGCCTAGGAAAGTTTAAGAAGTTTCAAGCAGAGGATTCACTATATTAGCAAACAAAATTGTTTGAAACCAATAAAATGGGTTTTGGTTTTAGAGCCTGTCCAATATGTGAAATGTACATATTCAGTACATACCTTTTCAAAGAGTCGCTTTTTCTTTCACAACAGAAATTATCAAGTGTGTGATAAAACCTTAGGGAAAGCAGGAATAAATATTAGAAATATTAGAAATTAGTATACCTGTGGTGGTTAATAAATGAAAATGAATAAAAGCTTATCTCTACAAAATTTATAAAACACTCAATACATTATGCTAGTTATTTTTCTGTCATTAATTTACAAATGTATGTTTCTAGCTTAAAGACACATAAAGAGTCCTTGACATTTAAAAATGTGATTAAAAATAATCTTAAAAAACTAAACTGTTTATTTCATTGAGAAACAATTTACCATTATATACTAAAATCTCTTTCATTCAGAAAAATGTAAACCCCGAAATTTGGAAAAATAGCTTCTCCAAAATACTTTCTTCCTAAAATACTTTCTGACCCAATTTTATACCAAAGAAAATAATACAAAAACAACACAACAAAGTATCTACAATTCAAAATGATTAACTGAAGGTTTTTTTGCTCTTTTTTATTACCATAATTTCCACGGTGCTTATATTGATATATTGGTGAAAACTGTTTCAGCTACCCAAATCATACACTCAGGAAATGATTTTCACTTTGATTACCTGTCCTAAAGGGACTTTAAAGAAAGACCACCTAGCTTTTCCAATTAAAATGTCAAAGGCATGCACAGTTTGGCCAGTTTACTCCATGGTAAGGAAACACAGGCTTAGTTTAATTCATTCTTCTACAGTGCCAACTGACAAGCTTACAGTGAAATCAGTCCAGGCTCAAAAGTGTAATTGATGTCAGCTCAAATACTCAGCCAAAGACAAGCCTGGGATCTGTTGCTGTTGGCTTTGTTTGGGTTTCAGGTACAGGGCCCCTGCCATATGGTCTCCTTGGAGCATGGTTTTTGTTAATGATGTGTGTGTATGTATGTATGCATGTACTTTGTGCTTTTTAATATTGCAAACGTCCTTAAGTTGCAAGGCAAACAAATAAAAGGCAATCCATTCATTGCCTAAAACCACTGTAGTTCACCACCTGCTGCATGCTATTAAAGTTACACAGAGCATTAGACAACTAAGAGTTCCTGAACAAGATATTGCTTCACCAATGAATTCTTTATTTGTCCTTGACATCCTATTTTACCAACAAATGACTAATTTATAATTAATGAAGTGTTGCCATAGTATGAATATAAAATTCAAGGCATTTTTGAGGTAAACCAGTATAATTTTTAAAATTTTGTACCCCAAGAGTTTATTAAATCATCATTGCATGTAATGACAGATCATTTTTATACATGCAGAAAAAAGACTTCTTTTGAAAATTGAAAATCATTTGCGCTGAATTGTAAAAGAATGAATGAATAAATTACTTACAGAAGGAATTATTCTATAAGCTCTGGGATATGCATCAATGCATCTAAGGCTTCTGAATGTGTCCAGTTTAACCATGTAGATGGGTGCAGCTAGGAAAGCTCCACTTTGACCTGTTTTATATATGAGAAGTCAATGTAGGATATTGTTGGAGAGAATGGCTTATCTAACAAAAAAAAAGTTTCACCAAAGAGTAGCAGACTTTATCTTCTTAAATGAATCACAGGACAAAACCTCTTACATGTAAATTCTATGCAATGTATTTATAGAGCAATGACTTCATTTTTTTGACCTGGGCATCATTGTGAGACTAAGGAAGTTATTAACAGAGGCCACTAATTCTAAAAAGCCCTAATGGATACACACTTTTCGTATACCTGATACTGTAATTGCAACACAATTATCAAACATAACCAGAAATAACAAATAAATTGCAACACAATTATCAAACATAACCAGAAATAACAAATAACAACAAATAAAGAAACAAACACAACCAGAAATAATAAATAACAAGTTGGCTCTATATAGGGAATCAGTACAGAAATTTAAGTGGTATTTTTAGAGGATTTTTCAAGACAATTACAGGTAAGAGAATTCCCTCGTGCCCTTACTGCACTATCCAAGCGTTGAAAGACTAATTAAGAATTATTTAATTTGTACACATGCATTAGCTTCATATATGTCTTATTTTCCCTCTGGGTCTCCCATTATTTAGTAAAGCTCAAGTTCAAGTATACAAGGTTTGCATACTTGATTCAACATTCAGCTGATTTGAGATTCTTGGTTAGAGTCACCTAAATCATTCTCTTTTAAATTATATTAAAAGCCAAGCTCCTTCTGAATAGTATGACTTCTAAATGAATCCACCTGTAAACATTATTTCAGCAGTTATCAAGACCCATGTTTCAAGTTGCCAAAATTCTAAATTGGAAGAGTATGTTGGCAGCACTTTAATTCAAAAGCTCTTTTGGTGTAAGGGTTATACAGAAGGGATTTCAACCACTTTCAAAATGTTGTTCAAATCAATACAGAAGTGGTCTCTCCAGTCTGTTTGTTAAAATGCTCCTCCGAAAGGTCAGGGCTGACCAATTTGTCCCATTGGATATTTAAGTTGACCTTTGCATTGTTGCTCCTCCTGCTAATCCTTCCTCCTAGATACACAGTTGCCATTCAGTTGAATGAAGCATGGTGGACATGTTGTTAATCATTAGAAAAGTCTTTGTTTGCAGATTTATGAATGTGTTGGGCACCAGATGAGGTGTTTTCTTGGTATAGGAGTAAGAATTATGAACTACTTATTTGTGGTTTTTCCTTATTCAACATCCATCACTTTGTTGGTTCTAAACCTTGGCTTCTTGCGGGAATCCCTGGGGAGCTTTTATACAAGTCACTGCTAGGGCTCCTACCCTAGACGAATTAAATCATAATTTCTGGCTGTGGGGCCTAGGTATGAGTAATTTTTTTTTTTAAACTTCCAAGGTAATTTCAATAAGTAGCTGAGATTAAGAATAATCATGGTAAAGGGGCACTTTATTTCATCAGATCCTGGTCTGGAGGGTCTGAGGCATGATTTGACTTCTTCAAATCTCTTGTTTTCTGCCTGGAGGTAGAACTGGAGCAGATGGCATATATTCCTAATGTGTGGAATCTTTTACAACTTTGTGTACCAGTCAGTATTTAATAAGTACTATTATTATCTTAACGAGGTTCTCTACTATGAACCCTAAAGAAAGAGAGAGAGGAAGAGTTAGTTTATGAATGGGATGTATTTATGCTGTTTCTTTTGTAAATTATGGAAGCCCTATACAAATTAAACTTCACACAAAAGAAATATTCTTGGGTAGGGCTTGGTCAGGGATGGTTCCATTTAATAACTCATGTAATCATGTCACCAAAATAAGTTTCTCTCTATCTCTTGATTCTGCCTTCTGTTGTGTTCTGCCTTCATTCTCAGGCCCCACATTTTGGGTCCCTGAGTTTCCAGGCTAACACTCTCCTAAGTACAATTTAAAGAGTAGAGCAAGTCTTTTTTAAGCAGAGCATGTTTAAGTTCTGGTAGCCATTATGGTTGGGGTAATTTGAACCTCTGAACTCACCCATGAACTAGTAACCCTAGAGAGGGGGAGGTAGGGTTTATAATTAGGGCTGTACTTCATGCTCTATGTTTGGAGACAGGGCTGGAGCTCTATCTGAAACACACAACCTGAAAGTGGAAACTGGCAGTTTCCTTCAAAATTTATGCTGCTCTTACCAAAAGAGAGGGACTTAATAGTGGGCTTCCAAAAACTAAACAAATAAATCCCATCATAGGATTATGAAACCATTGATGAGTACTCTAAGGAATGTGCAACAAAAATGAGCCTCTACCATTGATGAGTGAATGACCAGTACTGGAGAGTCCCTGAGAACACCTTCTCCACGGTCCACTCATTATTAGCCTTAGGCAGAAATGATCCTGCACAATGAGTGAGGGCAACAAGATACTTTAGGAAAAGCAGGAATCAGTGAGAATCAATCAATATAAGCATGTCTTCCTTAATGAAGTATGGATTATAAAAGACCAATTTAAGAAAAAAAAAGAGGAAGGATTGAACGACATTTTCAAAAGCAAAGATAAGCAACATGGTTTTTTTTTGTTTTATTTGACGTGTTTCTCTATTACTTAAAAAGAAAGATTCACAAGGATAAGAGTCATGCTTTATGCAGTCTGTAAAGGATAGTGTTTAAATACCGGATGAGATGATTCTACAGCCATAAAAGATAATTACAAAATTTCTCTCTTCTCCTCACCATGAGGTTATACCCTGGAGATCACATGGTTTCAAGAATTAGGTTGCTTACATTTGAATTCAAATTCTTTGTGACCTTCTGTGACACTCTTTTCTAAGTCTCAGCTGCCTAATCTCTAAGTAATAAAATCTCCAGAATAATTCTTACTGATAGCGTTTTTGTGAACTGAGATAATCCACAAAAGCACAAATGCAATGTCTGGCACATGGTGTGGAAGACAAATTGGTGTGAGTTTGCAGACTATACCAATTTAATTGAGACACCAAAGTTTTGCTGCAGCAAAGGAAACTAGAACTAAAGTAGCTTCAAAGTTCTAGGTCTAGCAAAGGATTTTCTTAGATGTAGAAAAGAAATGAGCTTGACTCCTTAATTGTACCAGATTTGTCCATATCATAGAGATGGGTTTAAGGCAGGTGGGCATTATTTTATATTGGGTCAAAGTTAATGAACCAGGAGTTTGATTGGCTATCTGGGTCAGATGCCTTGGTGGGAAGTTCAGATTTCCAAAGATAAAAAGGAAACGCTAAAGGGCTTTTATTGTTTGGCTCTGAGGGGACTCAGGACTTTCTCTATATAATTTTATCAATGGCAGAGCTATGTAAAATTGGATATGCACCTCTTCCTTCTTTTCCTCTTCTTCCTTTCTTCCTTTTCACTGTGATTATTTTTAACACATGGCGCTTAAGTTTATCTAATCACTGAAATAATTCCTTTGGAATTATTGGTTTAATTTATGTGTTTTTTTCTATTTTATTTCTACTTTAGAAATAATGAGCTTTAAGAAGAGAAACATGAAAGCATGGAAATATAGGAAAAAGAATACCATTCATAATTCCATAATACAAATTTAAATATTATTAATATTTTGGTGTTTTTCTTTCCTTTATGCTTCCTCTGCATAATTTCTCTATGCTTATTTTTGTTTGCTTGACTTTTAAAAATAAAACGTTCTTTATTTGTTCAAGTTGTCTTCCTTTTTTTTTTTACATTTGTATATAAAGAAGGAGTAATATTTCTCAATGTTCTCATTAAGTCTAAAAAGTTACAGGAATTCCTTTCATAGGCCAATCTTTTGTTAGCCAGCTAGCTGGCTAGTTGGGTATTTGTCAGAATTTCCTTTTTGAAACTGCTACACACAAAAAGAAGCACTGAATCTCTCAGTCTGGACAAAACCTGCCAAAAATACATAATTGCATGCAGATTTCATTATGTAATCCAAACAATAAAGACTTCAGTTAAGATAAATTTCTTAGGTGTCCTCATAATGAAACCTTTTCAAAAATTTTATTTATAAATTGTCTTCAAATCTAAGTTAACTGAAAGATTCAGCTTAGTCTAACATGTAGGCAAATTCATTCACTTACAAAACTTTTAGCAATCATATTTTCCAAAATTTCAAAACAGAAAAATTAAGTAAGTGGAAAAACCATATGCTGGTTTCCCCTTTTGGAGAGCACCAACTCTTCACATTCTCTGACACATTCCTGAAAGGGCCCTTTCATCTCTGCTACAAATCGACAATTATTACCCCGCTGTCTCCACCTCTCATAGCCAGTACTCCCGTACCATTTAGAACCTGAGGATACTCAGCCTCTCCCAGCCCCACGAGAGCCATCAGGGAAGTCAGTAAACAGGTGAGGTAGAGGACAGGAGACCCCTAGGGGAGACATCCTTCAACCCTTCTCGGCCACGTCCTTTTCTCCCACTTCCCTTCCCATTCTATACCAGTGAGAACCACAGGACAGGAACAAGGCCACAAGGAGCCCTAGTTGCTTTGTTCTTCTACCTGGTATGAAAAAATATCCCGGGATGAAACTGCCTCATCATGCGAGTGCTTTTGATAACAAAAGCAAGATTTTAGCATTTCCATCAACCCAGGTTCCTACCATCCAGTCCAAATGCCTGTATTCCTCTTATTTCCCTGTCACTCCTGCATTCAATCCACCACAGTCCCATGAGCTTGCCCCTCTCCCCCATGAGATTTCAAAATCTCTCTTTTCTTTGAGAATCTCTTACTGCTGAATCATATCTTGAATTGTGGCGGTAGCTTTCCATGTTGTCTCCCAGATTCCATTCCCCCGGTTCTATTGTATTATCCATGCTGCTGCCAGCATGATTTTTCTAAATGTTTAATTCTGGCACTCGTAAGTGTTCTGCTTAAAAAAAAAAAAAAAAAAAGTAAGTAAATAAAATCCCCATTGTCTCTCTGCGCCTAGCCTGTCCATTAGAAATGAACCCTATCCTGTGGCTTAAACTTGTTAACCACGCCAGGGCTTCAGCCCTTCCTCCACCACACCCACCTTGTGATTCTGCTATAGGGACATCCCACCTTTCCCTCAACACACCATTTCTACACTTGCCCGCATAAGATTGCATGCACACTGAAAAATATATATATATTATATATATATATATATGTAAGAATTAGCATTGATTGAACACCCTCTATTTTGCAGGCAAGTGAACTGCCCAGCATTCCAAAGATAGGGAATATTTCATAGGGAAAGAAATTGAGAAGTCCATTGTCCAGGCACCTGGCCAATAATATGTGGTGTTGCCTGGTTATACACCTTTGTCCTTTCTCCTATGGGGAATACCCTATACCATATTATTTGCCCGAAAAATCTTCATTTGGCCTTTAAATATCACTTTAAGTGTTAACTCTTCTCCAAAACCTTCAGGAGAAGGAACCAACCTTTTTAATGTGACAATACCTGTCAGGGGTGATCCCAGAACTTCTGTATGGGGGGTTGGGGGGAAGCAATCTATTTGGAAGGAAAAGATAACGGGGGCAGGTAAGAAGATTTACCTTAAAGCTTTATCTACATGAGGGGCAGACTGTTCCTAATTTGTGTTATGCCAATGAAGAGGTTGGGGAAGCTTACACTCAGAGCCAAACTATGTGTTGGCATTGCAACATGCCCTTTCTTATGATTCAAATTGTATTCCAATTTTCCACTAATATACCTGTCTCTCAGACCGAAGACGTGATGTTCCCAAGCACTTATACATCTTATTCATCTTTCTATTCCGAGGCGTCTGGTTTTAGGAAGATGCTCGCCAAATGTGGGCTGCATGAAAGCAGAACTGAACGAAAGGGGCTATTTGCTGCGATGATAACACTTAGGAATCTTCTCATTGAACTTCATCAGGAACAAGCTTGGAAGTTTAGTGCTTTCAGTTATCAAGAACCAAGCCTCTAGTCTAGCCTTTCCTCAGAAGTCGCTAAGGTGCTTGGTTCTTCCAAGGAACCAAAGGCCTCAGTGGGGTGAGACCCTCACTTCATCCAGCTACTAGCACCATGCCCAGCAGCCACCTGCCCAGCATTCGCCCACCCCATGGTCTCTGTCTCAAAGCTCACCTGCATCTCCTCAGCCCTCACACTCTGTGAAGAAGTCACCATCCAGGAGGATAAACTCCATTCCCTCACTAAACAGCTGGTGTAAGTGTTGAGCCTTTCTGGCCTGGTTTGTTCACAAAGGCCCTGGCCATCCTCAACATCGGCAGCCTCATCTGCAATGTAGGGGCAGGTGGACTTGCCCCGGCAGCAGGGGCTGCACCAGCAGAAGGCCCTGCCCCCTCCACTACTGCTGACCTGGCTGAGGAGAAGAAAGTGGAGGCAAAAAAAGATGAATCTGAGGAATCCAATGATGGTCTTTTTGACTATCCCCCTTTTGAAATGTGTTCAATGAAATATTGAACCCTTATAAAAATAGAAATAAGTCTCCAACTTTCTATTAAAACCATGCATGGCTATCTCAGTAATTAGGTTTTAATGCATTTAAATAAATAGGTCACTATAATACCCAAAGTCAGTGATCCATTCATCTAAAAGTAAGTGTCATAATTTGCTCCTGACAAGATAGTTTCACAGTTAATTCACTTCAATTGTGGTAATGGCTATGTTTCTATTATTACAATCCAATTGAAATTAAGCAAATGAAAAATTAAGTTTAAATTTAGAAGTTGGATAGTTTTAGTGAAAATAGTAATTGCCAATTGGGAAAGTTCACCCAATTTAAATTTTTAAATTTTTATCACCTTTTAAATTTTTATCACCTCCTTTCAAGGTGGGATCCCATAACAGATATGGCTGTAATTCTAGAGGGAAACCTTGAGAGCTGCAAATTGTCCCTAATATTTTCTGGCTGACTTTGAGGGAGGAAAGTTGACAAAGAGGCACAGACATCCCATTGTTCCTTCATATACCTGAGTGAAATAAGGTGGGAGGCAATCTTAATATTTTAATTCTCTCACAAATCTAACAATAACAGCAGTAACTATTATTTGAGTTTATGTTAGGCAGAATACCAGATTCTCTGCATGAATTATCCCATTTAATTCCCACAAATTTATTGTAAGTTAGGTAATATCCTTTCCTCTCTAAACAGGAGAACTCTAAGGATCAAAAAAGCTTCCATAACTGCCCAAATTAAGCAAGGGAATTAGGGTTTGAGGCCACTGTTTGAAATCTGTCTTCTATAAATTCCCTGACAATTCTTTCTATACAATTTTGTTCTTATGAATATAATATAGTTATTTCAGGCACATGGAATTATTTAAGTTAATAGCATCATTTTGAACCATAGGTATTTGTAGCTCTGGATCTTGACCTAACCTTTAGAACGCTTTATCATACTTCATGAAATTATTTTGAGGATTAAGAGCACAGAATCAATGTAAAGCATTCATGATTCAGGACTTACATTAAGCCCTCAATAAATATTTGTACATTATTATTTTAACTATTTTTATTTAGTCTAATCTATTTGTTTTTCAAAGATTCAATGGGAAACAGGCCAGAGAATTCAAAAGTCAAACACCCACTGAGAAATGGTAGTACAGCATGATTTTCCTATCTCATTAGGACACTGCTTACTTATGTGTACTTATGGAGTGCAAGAGAGTGACTGATAATATGTTATAAAGAATATTATTGCATGTATTTCTGGCATGGAGGTATAAAATCAACAATGGGAGGCAATCTTACCTCTTTTCAGAGTGACATAATGCCTTGCTGCTCAGCATGTGTTCCACAAACCCTAAGTATTAGCATTACCTCAGAGCTAATTAGAAATGCAGAACCTCAGAGCCCTCCCTCAAACCATTGAATCAGAATCTGCATTTAAAAATGTATTCCTGGTGATTCATAGGCCCATTAATGTTTGAAATCACTGCTATAATAGATTTCATCAAGTAAGTAAGTAAACGTTAGGAAAATGGGTTGTAAAGTAAGAGAGACCTGGATTACAAGCCTGTCTCTACCATTTGCTAGCTGTGAGACCTTGAGCAAGTTCTTAGGAGGATTAAATGCCATAATATATTTAAGGTATCTAGCATAGTTTAGTAATTCTAACTATTGAGATAATTGAAATAGGGCAAACCAAGCCTGGACAGTAATATTAAGAAGCACAGTTTAAATGACAATGAAAAGATTTGGGCATGAGTCCAAAACTTCCATCTTCTAAATGGGATTAAAAAAAATTTAAACAGAAAATAGGAGGGTAATTACCCATAATGCAAGTTTAGTTAAATATATGTATATAATATTGTACAACTCTGTGCAAGATACTACTATTCCTAAATACAGGGCATATTAATGCAAGGAAAACAGTGCTCTAGTTCAAGATTATATTTTGGACACTACCCACTAACCATGGCTAGAGACTTAATTGACCATCAAAGTTTACTATAAATCAGATTCTGTAGAAATGTACATATTTTTAATTTGTTGAGAAAAGAATTAATTCAGTGCTAATGCCTATATTAGTTTCTTAATTGTCACAGTATTAACTTAGTTTGCCAGGCTGCCATGAATGACAAATACCACACACTGGATGGTTTAAGCACAGAAATTTATTGTCTAACAGTTTCTGAGGCCAGAAATACAAAATTATGGTGTGGCAAAACCATGCTTTCTTCCAAAAGTGAGTAGCATCTGTTGATGGCTTGCCACAATAATCCTTGGGGTTCCTTGGCTTGCATCTCTGTCTCCAGTCACATGCAGATGTCCTTGGTCTCCTGTTGTGTGGTTTTTTTCTGAATTTTCTCCATAAGGCTTCCAGCAATAGGGATGATTCAGGTGGGCCACACCTTACTAAAAATAGCATCTTCAAAAGGTCCTATTGGGAAGTAGATGTAGCTCAGTTCCTTGGGTGCCCACCTACCACCTGGAAGGCCCCAGGTTTGGTTCCTAGTATCTCCTAAAGAAGATGAGCAAGACAGTGAGCTGACTCAACAATATAGTGAAGCAGCAAGGACACGCAATGAGAGAAACAACAAGCAGTAAGTAGAGGTGGCTCAAGTGATTGAGCGCCTCCTTCCCACATGGGAGGTTCCAGGTTCAGTTCCCAGTGCCTCCTAAAAAAATGAAGATGAGTAGACAGTGAACACAAAACAACAAGGGGCAAGGAGAGATAAATAAATAAAATAAACCTTAAAAAGAAAAAGGTCCTATTTACAATGGGTTTGCATTTACAGGGACAAGGATTAAGATTAAAAATGTGTCTTTGGTATGGATATATAATCCAATCTAGCACCCTAGAATATTGAGGAAGTAACCCCATTCTTAACGTGGCAGTCAATATTTTAGAAAAAGCCTGGCTAAGTTAAAGTGAAATTAAGCTAGATGGGTTCTAATTTGGCCTCTATCACAGGAGAGGATAACAGTAACTAGAAAAGATGATGGCGTGCAGATGAGATTTAGAAGAAGTTACCTGCTCTTGAATGAAATGGAATTTATTTTACCAACACAGATAGCAAGTACACTTAAATTCCCAGGATATCATTTTCTATATATTGAAATAAGAAATAATAATATAGAAGGCCAGTGATGATTGGTATTTCAAAGCAGTTTTGTGGACTTTGGAGCACGTTCTACCATTCCTAACATCGCATGACTGATTTGTCAGGCCTCATGTGAGCCTTTATGTAGAAAGCTATGGAGAAGAGGTGGCTTCCTCAACCACCCATGCCTAGAGGCATCTAGGGAAATACCTTCTCCATCACAGTACCACAAAATTATGCTCTTGGAATTTGTTTGGCTGGTGTTATGTATGAAACATGAACTGTGGTTCTAATCCATTCCCAAATGGCCTTTGTACAGATCAGATAATAAGCTAATAATATTAGGACCTTTTCCAGGGCTCTTTTGTCTATCTATATGGATAACTATATCTTCTTTATCTAACTATTTTTTTGAAAATAATGAAAAAATTACGATTTTCTGAAACTGTCAGATTTCAGTCTATAGTTTTCACTCCCTAATGTTGATCTTCAAGTATTCTATGCTCACTTTGGCCAATACAGTTAATGCCTAGTTTGGGACACCTAATTCCAGTTTCCGTGATGAAGAGCTCTAAAGCCATAGAGATAGATTGCTTTTGGTTGTTTAAAATTAATCTGAGCTTTTTTTTAAGTTACAAAGATGACTGGTTGTGCAAAGATCTGCTGGCCTATTTCTCGACAAATTGCTCACCAATAAATTTTAGGACTTAATTTTCAGTCCTTATAGTGAACTCTTGTTCCACCTATTATCAGGTTACAACATGGACTTTTAGAGGATTGTTATTAGGACTGAATTTTTTTGTCACTTTAGAGATCCTTGAAATATTATATTTGATAACCATCCTAAGACCTGATTAAATTGCTTGAGATAAGAGCCTTTTTACTCATAACTGAGCCAGAGAGATAAGTCCTTGACAGCAGTTAAGAGCAAGTCAAAATGACTTCTGTCATTCTTCCATAATCAAGACCTGGATAAATTACCTCATTCTGATTTTTGAGGTTAATATGCATTAAATTTCTTCCTCTTGTGATAATGCTGTCACATAAGTACCTGGAAACAATTATTTCATTTCTTTATAATATTTTATCTTTCTTTCTTAAAGGTCTTTCATTGAAGCTATTTTTAAAAATATTTGAAAAGGCCACTGACCTTAAACTTCTTATAAAATGCATGGAGTAAAAATATTTTCATTAATGTCCACTGCTTTTTGGAGTTTAAATATATATTTAGAAGAGCTTCTTTTCCATTACAAGTTATAGAAAGTGCTTTGGAATACCACGCGTATTATACCACACCCTGGTCTCATCATACTCCATCTTATACTAGAACTACTGCAAGACTCTGACCTGCTTCCTTTCTCTTTTCCATCCAATTCAGTAATTCATTATGTTAATTGGTTAATACTACTTTCTGGTATCCACTATATGCCTTCTTCTTGATTCTGTAAGTAGAGTGATGAGCTAAAAGAGGTATAATTACTGTCCTTTAAGTCCTTACATGCAATTCTGGGAGAAAAAAAATCATTCAAAAAAATCACATGAAAAATATAAAGTTGCAACATTAATTAATGCCAGGAAGGAGAAGTATTTTAATAGGGGAATTTAATCTGGCCCCATAAGTTTATGGAAAGCCTTGTCGAAGAGTGCTGCTCCAAAAGGGTGATGAGGAGATAACAATGTATGGAGCATTGGAAGACATCCCAGGTAGACCGCACAAATATGCACAGGTCCTGTAGAGGGAGGTCAAAGGAAGGGAAGGGGCCAGTGTGTTCTGATTGCAGAACCAGTGAAAGGAAGGCCATAGAAGGCTGAAGGGCCAGGAGAGAGCTGCAACTTAGGACCTTATGAGCCATGGGGAGAAGTTCTGCCTTAATTCTAAGAGCAATGAGAAGCCCACTGGGGATGGGCTATGATCGGATTTTATTTTGAATAATCCCTCTGGTTTCAGTGCGGATAGGGGTTAAGAGAGAGGGACAGAAATTCCAGAGAAATAATTTAGGATGCTATTAACGTAGTAGGGGATTTAGATAATGGTAGCTGAGACTAAGAGAGTAGTGGAGATGGAGAAAAGTGAGTGGAGTTCAAGGTTTTTAAATGCTGGAATTGCAAGGGGTTGGTGATTATCTTACAAATCATTGCTGACCAGTCTTCTCAATGTTCCTTTGTCTTCAAGTGGTCCTCATTCTCAGCATGACAGCATGTAAATTCTGTGGGCTGGCAGGCAAACTTCTTTCAGTCTTTACGGCATGAACTTAACCATTTTATGACACATTTTCTATTATTCTCCCCCAGGGACTAGAGTGTATAAAGCCACCTTGATTAGTGACTGAAATAAGTATGAGCTTTTCTTTCATCCATCTCTCTTCTAGTTTCAGACTTGTGCTTTCCTTAACAAGATATGTTATTTCCACTTTGATAGCTTTTCTCACATTGATTCTACCCACTTCCTTCAATGCCAATACTCCCGCTTCGAATGCATTATGTTCTTATCATTTTTCTAAGTCATAACTTCTCTTCAAGGCCTAGACCAAATTAAAAGGGTAATTATCTGCCCCCATTCATTCATTTCTCAGCAGACCCATCAAACATTTTCATCCGTCTTTCAATGCAAATAAGTTAGGTTTTAAAATGAACTGTACACCCCTTGAGGACAGCAGCTTACCTTAAAATTCCTTGTATTCCCAAAGAGTAGCATGGTAATTAAGTAGGTTTAGGGTTCAATAAATGTTTCTTTCTGGTGGCAACAATGATGATACTGTGATCCAGTGGTGGAGCCAAGTCCAAAAAGAGAAATATGATTCTAATGGACAGACTGTCTCCTTTCAAATGCCAATGGTTTATAATGTATTCTAACATGATTGGGTGAAGATAGGAATGGTTTTACATAGACAGAGTGTATTTTTCAGGATTTTCAGTAGTAAGTGACAGAAATCCCACTCAGATTGGCTTAAAAAGAGAATAAAAGCACGTTAGAGAAAGAGGAAGAGATTGAGAGCGATAGAGAAAGAAGATGATAAAGCTGAAGAAGACAAAGACGGAGAAGCAGAAAATGTAGAAGATGCAGTAGGAGGAAGAGGAGAGGGAAGGAGAGGAGATGGGAGTTAGAGGGGGAGGAGGAGGAGAAGGAGGAAGAGAAGGAGAAGGTCTTGAATAGAATCCCTTACTAAGCCACCCAGTCCGGATCTGGGAGCTCCTCCAGTGATGGCCAGGCTTTCCCTCTCACCATCTCTTTGTGAGTTAGTTGTCATTTTTTCTGCATCCACCTGGGAAGAGCAAGCCACATCCTTATAGCTCAGGACACCAGCAGAAGAGAGAGACCCTCTTTCCCAGATTTTCTAACCAACCACTGGGCCCAGTGAGCTGAGGTACTCTACTTCTCACAATTTATGTGCATACAAATCACCTGGGGATCTTGTTGAAATGTAGGTTCTGATTCCTTGGGTCTTAGCTGGGGTTTAATGTGGCATATTCCTAACATGCAGATGGGCCATGGGTCCCCCTTTGAGTAGTAAATGTCTAAATAGCCAGGTCTGAGGTCACATGCCTACCTGTGCCTAAAGGGCAGCTTCAGTCCCATCAAAATCATACACAAAGAAGGGAGCAGATGTTGCTCAATAAGTTGAGTGCCTGCCTCCCACATAGGAGGTCCTGAGTTCAGCTCCCAATGTAAAGAAGAAAACAACGAGCAGACAACAAGCAAACAACAACAACATACATGAAAAGCAAAAGTCAAAAAGCAGACAATGAGCAAAATCAACGAGCAAACAGACGAGGGAGCTATCTCAGAGAAAAAAAACAACCATATACAAATGGGACTCCAAAGAAAAGAAATGTCCCATGACTGAAAAATGGAGAAAATTAAGAGGGATAAAATAGAGGAAAATAGATTAGAGCAGTGGCCTCTATATCTAATAGTTTACTCACTCATTAGAAACCCACAGAGAGCTACCTACACATTGCTGCTTATCATTCTAACAAAGTAAATCATCGTGTTGTGTGAGGAAGACAACTGGGAAATAAAACATGTAGTATATGGTTAAAGGTAGATATATTTATAGCAAGTAATTAACAAGTAAAAGTAAATCTGAATTTGATTTTGAGGAATTAGGTTAATAAAAGTAGTGGTGTTTATTTTCCTAGTTAACAATTACTGTGAGTATACATTATAAAGGCTAAATGGCAGGAAAATAAGTGAATGGGTTTTCTTGAGACTCAATTAGGTAATAAAGATTACTTCTAACCCATTCCTGCTCAGAGGAGAGCAAAGATTTATCAACTCTTCTCTAGAATTGCTAATTAACTTCTGTCCTCTCCAGGCTGGCTTCTGGCTTCTCATGTTTATGATTAACTGGTTCTTTTCCTCATCTCTCTATACCTTGAGCCTAAACAGCTGTGTCCTGCTTTTGCCTCTTTGTCAGTGGACTATGTCCCCTCCATGGCCAGCCTTTCAGGAAGACACCTTTTTCACTGATGAACAATATAAGAAAGAACAAAAAAAAGTAACAGCATCCTTGGACTGCATCCTGACCTTCCTTGAAAGAAGAAATGTTGTTTTCACCCCAAGAGCCTCCCACTAATTCCTGACCACTCCACTCTGCCCCAGTGTCATCCTGCCTCTCCCATTAATCTTTCCAGACATTCTTCCTTTTACCCCCAAATTTTGCACCCATAACTAATTCATCATCCCCTTCTGTATATTTTACCACTCAGCAACCAGCTCATATCTTCTTTAATCTTTCTTTGTTCTCTCAATTTGATTATTCTTAATTTCTCCTTTTAATGCATCATCAGTTAGTTTAATTTGAATTGTTTTGCTGGTATTTTAATCTGTTTTTATCTGGTATTATTCTCTTATTTCTAATCCCAATTTCATATTGCATGGTCGTCCTTTTCTACCTTCATTCATTTCCTCCCTTACTATTTGTTTTTCTCATTTTCTTTTGTTTGTTTTCTTTTGTGACATTTTAAATAATTAAAAAATAGTAATGACTTTGGATAAAAGGGGGAAATTCTCATGATCACATATAAAATATTTTATTTGTAACTTTATACAAGAATCTATTTCTCTGCTTCCTCTTTTCCAGAATCTCTTCTACTTTTTATTCTCCCATCTCCCAAGGCAAGGGGAAACAACAAATAAGTCTTTTTGAAATTCTGAAGGCTCTTGGCACTGGTTGAAGTGGCCCATACAACAAGGAAAGCTGGCAGGGAGGAGATATTATCCTAACTAATTTAAAGAGTGTCTCCAAACTAAACAGTCTTATGTTTTTATTTTGGAAACACTGCAAGAATATCAGCTTCCTTAATCATGCATACATGGATAAAAATCAGAAATATTGGCAATATTCAATAAATGCACTTTGCCGGCTATTTACAAAGAGATACAGCAAATGTTCCCCTCCCATGCAGTTTGCATTTTTCGAACAAGTTCAGTGCTTTCTTAAATCTATTGCTTATCAAAAGAAATTATTCTCTACTTTAATGATGACAAGTTGTAGAAGGGATTTCCAAAATTCTCACAAAGCCAGGTTCTTCATTTCTTTATTGGTCTGGTGTTTCAATAAAGTAGCAAATAACTTATTTGGGAATCCTCAGATTGCTTTTATTTATTTATATATTTTTGCATATGCATGAACAGTAAGTGTATAGTAAAGATTGTGAACTTACAAAATAAACATACATAACATCACACAGGGGTCTCATACATCACCCCTCCACCAACTCTTTGCATTATCAGATTGCTTTTAAAGGGTCCACTTCTAGAATCCCACATCCTACTATCTGTCAGTATTTTTCACAGAAGATACTTAGTCTAATCATACAGATCAAGTTTCAAAAAACACAGAAGTCTTTAGGAACAAGGTAGCTAATTGAAATGAGTGAAGTCATCAGTATATAAGACAACAAGGTAGGGCAGACTGTGGAAAATGGGATTGTAACTGAGTTTTTCTAAAAAGCACAGTTGGGCAAGGGTGATTTTGTACCTTATTTTGCCTTTGTCCTATTTCCCCTCATTTACTTTATACACTTGTCTCCCTTGTTGAATATTACATGTAAATGCTTTGGAGAATAATATGAGGCATACACCAACTAATTAATTTATTATCCATTAATTACTAGACAGACAAGTTAAACAAATACATTTCTGCTCATGTAGTTATTGAGCTTTCATTCTTATATGTCCAATTTTGTTAAAATTTTTATGAAAAAAAATTTTTTTAAGATCCATATTTTGTTTTTATGTTTTTAAACTCTGATTTTTTTGAGGATAAAGATGTGGACATCTTTGGGAGAATTATTCAGCCTGCCCCACCAGTCTTGTTTCTTAGGACACAATTTTTCATTATTTTATTGGACTCATTTATTTTTCAATTATACTATGTATACCACAAATACATTTCAGGCAAATTTCTCTACAGTGGAATGATAACTTACTAGTAAAATGTTTTAGGGAAAAATGACAGCCCTACAGGGGAACATCCTTTAGAATTATTTTCACCTTTCCTGAGTTTCTAATAAATTACAGCATTTTTTGCCTACTTAAATGCTACAAATCTGCCTTAGCATCTGAGTCTTGCACAAAGATCTGGGCTCCCATTCCACTATGACCCTTTCCCCTTATACCAACACACCAAGCCCACTCTCTACCTTGACACTGTTTCTGGGCCCTTCTGCAAGCTTAATTTACTCCAGAATGTACACTCTGTCCTATTCCACTAGCCTTAGCTCAGGCATGCTTGACAGATTAATTTGAGGATCTTATTTTTAACCATTTCTAGACGTAATCTATGAACAACATCTTTGAGAAAATTAGTTTACATCAAAATAAGGACAAAGAAGAACTTGCTCAGCTGACACATGCCATTGTTACAAATATATTAACATCACATCGATTTTATACAGCTATATCCTTCAGTACTTATACTTTGTATGATAAAAGATAGAAATTAAAATTCTAAAAGTCTGTTTATAATTTTTAATTTGTAAATAATGTATAATTTATAATTTTAAAAGTATAAATCATTTGTAATAACTATTTTTAACAAGGCAATTTATTATGTGTAATATGTGTTATATATAGTACTAAATATAATTATAATATAAAATAGTACTACAAATTTGAAATATCAAACATAGCTTTGATATTGAGCTAATATTTCTGTAGAATGTTTTACATACTAAAGTCATTGATCAATTTTCAAAGGGGCTAATTATCAAGGAGAATGCAGAGAAATGAGATGGAGGGACAACTAGAGAAGAGAAAGAGGCTCCAGAGCCTGGGCTTGGATTGAAAGCTACAAAGTAGTGCAGGTATGAGTGGGAAAGGTACAACTGTTTTTAAACAATGAGCAAGGAGTTTCTTCTAATTCAGGTGGTCTGAAAATTAGAAGACACAAAATACTGAGTTCATTGGAGAATGCTGGATTAGGAGAAAATGAAATGCTTTCTTTTTTTTTTTTGTCTTTATTTTTTTAATAATGTTACATTCAAAAAATATGAGGTCCCCATATACCTCCCACCCCCTTTACCCCACTCCTCCCCCCATAATAACAACCTCCTCCATCATCATGAGACATTCATTGCACTTGGTGAATACATCTCTGAGCACCACTGCACCTCATGGTCAGTGGTCCACACCATAGCCCACACTCTCCCACAGTCCACCCAGTGGGCCATGGGAGGACATACAATGTTCAGTAACTGTCTCCGCAGCACCACCCAGAACAACTCCAACCCCCAAAAATGCCCCCACATCACATCTCTTCTTCCCACTCCATACCCCCAGCAGCTACCATGGCCACTTTCTCCAAACCAATGCCACATTTTCTTCGATTACTAATCGCAATAGTTCATGAATAGAATATCAGTAAGTTCATTCTAATCCATACTCTATCCCTCCATCCTGTGGACCTTAGAATGGTTGTGTCTACTCCACATTTATGTCAAGAAGGGGTTTCAATTCCACATGGATGCTGGATGCAATTCTCCTGCTTTCAGTTGTAGGCACTCTTGGCTCCTGGTGTGGTGGTGGACCTTCTTCACCTCCATGTTAGCTGAGTGGGGTAAGTCCAATAAACCAGAGTGTAGGACTTGCAAGTCTGTTGAGGCTCAGGACCTGGCTATCACATGGTCAGTCCAGAGATTCAGGTCCCCTGGGTATACACTAAACCCCAGCACCAACTACAGTTTCAGTAAAAGTAACAGGAGAGGCTTGTGGACAAAGATCACATCTAAGTCCAGCTCCATCACACAGAAACACAAACTCCAAAGTAGGGCCAACTGACATTGGCACAGAACTCCATCTGCCATGACCATAGAACCTGTGGATCTCTGTAGCCCTCAGAAGAACCAATACCTGGGGTTGTATCTACTTTATCTGTCTCTGGGACTCTGCTCAGGTGTGCCTAAGGGCAACCCCTTTGATAACCTCTCGGATCTTCTTTGGAGACTCATAACCATATAAACTCATTTGTCCTTTCCATTTCCACCCAAATGTTTTCTTTAAGTAAGGCAGAACAGTAAATTAAATAATGTGTTAATTGTTTGGCAGGAAAATTGACAAAAATCATGTGTTTGAAATTATTGCATCTGTGTAGTAAGCAGTTTACTGGATCAGATATAAATTTATGCTTTCATCTTCCCTCAAAAACCAATTCTTCTTCTCATTGGTGATTTCTTTTTGATATTTTTCCATTTGTCTAAATTACCCATTTAATTACCTTGTTAAGCACATTGTTTCAAGTGTACATACACTAGAATCAAGTCAGGTAAGGATCATAGACTCACTGAAATATGTCATAATTGTCCCTACAATAATGATTCAAAATAATGTATCCAATTTGCCATCATTTATAAGCCCTAAATTAGGAAATGTTCCCAGGTTTCATCCTTCTCTTATTCAGTTATTCACAAATATCTTGCCACACTGGATTACATTTGATGGATTTTTGGTTGTTGTTTTTTTTTTTTTTTTAGTTTTCCCTGGAAGGACATACATTAGTTCAGTGTGAAGAATTTGGAAAACAGGAGGTGCTATTAAGGAGGGATGCAGAGCCAGATGGGGAAAGCGGATTACTTATCAGTTTGTGATATGCATCGAGGGGAAACAGGCCAATATGGCTAGAAGCTGCATATACTCAGCAATTCATTCCATATACTTGTTTCATTGGTAAATATAGTTTCTTTTTGTTGAAAAGCAGTGAAAATATAAATCTTATTTAAGAAGGACTGGAGTTTAATATGATGTCCTTCTTGACCTAAAACAGATTTTAAAAAACCAACAAAACATGGGAGAATTTGAGAATCCAATTCATCTCTGGCATTTCTGGATTATTTATAGAACCCACCTGAATAGGTTATTCCACCTGAAACTTCTGCCATCTGCAAGCTCAAGTCATTTGCTACAGAGATGCAGCCCTTTCTTTGGCAAACTTGCTTTCCCCATGGGATCCAAAAAGCATGTATGATTAAAAGGTGTGGGAAGGGCAGGAACAGAAAGATGTTATATACAAATATATTACAGGCATGGAACTTTGCCATACATCTGTGCATGGCAATGTACTACACATGTCCTACGTAACATGTCAGATCTTCTTACCTGCAGCTGCCACCAGGGACCCTGACCATTTGTTTCTCCTCAGTCTCTATAGCAACTACTTTTATGTGGACCCCACCAGAGAACATCATGCCTGTGCAATGAATCCCTTGTCTCTTGCTTTGAGATTTCCCTGGTACAGTTGAGGCAAGCTACTTTGAAGATAGGCTAAATGAAATGTAGAACACTGCAAGCTGAACCACTGGCCAATGGTATAATTGAGTGGGCAAATACATACTTCTTTCTTCTCCATGCACAGACTATCCTGAGATGCAAGCATTCATACAACCTCTCTAAGGATGGTATGTGGACTCAGGTCATCAGTTGTGCTTGATACCAAGCAGTGGCCAGATTGTAAAGCTCTTTCCTATGTTTGCTCTCCCACCTTTCTTACTTCACTCTCTTTGTCCTTCTCTCTTTCTTCCCTGGAATTTCTTTTTTCATTGACATATTAGTACATATTCTTTAATAACCTCAGGCTATGTTTTCTAAGAAACCTGATCTAAGATAAATGGTTGTGGGCAAAGAAGTACATGGGTTCCTTTCCCAAACCAAGCTCTGTCAGAATATTTGAATGAACTCAAAGAATCTTCTCTGGTCTTACATGAAATTCTAGGGGGCTCCTAATGTGGATGTTTTGGTACTTTGGACAGTTCATCCTTGTTGGAACTGAATACAGTATTATTTCAAATAGTGTGCTGGAGTGCTGTTGCATTCAGTTAAAAATTGTACTCTATTAATATTCTATTTGATAGAATGAAGAAATTCATGATTTGTGCTACATATTGTTGAGTAGAGCTGATTAACGTGATCTGTGAGATAAACACTGAGCAATTGTCTCCCCAGTTGAACAGAAGAAACACCTACTGCTCAGTCTGTCTTAACAAACAGGAGATGGAATTGCTCTATAATTGGCTCTACTCTGACCCAGTAATTCTAAGTCAAGCTGTGTAAATTGAACTCCAGCAGGAAGCTGAGCTATCTGGTAGAGACTCTCATGAGATAGAAGGAATGGACAGACACATGTGAAGTATTAGGCTGGAGCACTGTAAAATCCCTTGCTCCTGATGCTTAGCCAGTATATTCCATCAGCTAGATTATGGGTTCTAAGTTTTAATTCCATAATTCCATGTATTTTATGGTTTCATTTCAAAGAATCCACTGAGACCAAGTAAATGATGGATGAAGGCTTCTGGTGCACAGCCTCTAGAGCAGCATTTCTTAAACATTTTGATCTCAGGAAACTCTTACACTTTGAAATATTGCTGAAGACTCCAAAAAGCTTTTGTTTATGGGGTTATACTATTGATATTTGCTTTATTAGAAATTACACAAACATTTGTTAATTCATTTAAAATAGTAATAAACATATTTCATGCTAACAATCTATTTTATGAAATTTAACTATTTCTAAAACAAAAAGTACTTAGAAAATTGCAATTGTTTTACATTTCTACAAATTCTTTAAAGCTGGTTTAATAGAAGGCAACTAGATTCTTAAGTCTGTTCTACATCCAATCTATTTTTGAAATAGAGAGTATTTAAATAGTTTTTGATATTTTTGGATTTTTATCTTTGGTACTATACCAAAACTTGACTAGGGGTATTTTTATAAGCTTATTTGCCATGTTAAATAGAAAATCATAAAAATGAATTTTATACTCTGCTACATTAAAATCCATCGGAATATCTATTATAAAATGATGCACCAGTCAGTTGAAAAATATTGGTTGACTAAGTTAGGCAGATCTTAGAAATGTTGACATATTTCAGTATGCAATAGCAAAAAGAAAAAAATCACATTTTCTAACCATCAATCTGATCAGAAAAGTATTGGGAAATATTCAAGCTCACAGTGGCAGACACACATTTTCTAAAATTCTAATTATGACTTGAAAGCTCAAATTTTATCACAGGCAACAAATACTGGCAGTTATTTGCTTTGAATTGATAGGCTCAATTAGTTCCCTTTTGAGGAAATGTCTGAAAAATATCCAAATGTGGTATTTTAGCTCTTTTAAGTACTTTTTAAATGAGGGCTAGCTCAACTTGCAACTAATACAATTACACTTTGTCCCTTTCCTCAAGAAAACTACCAAACTTCAGAATGCACCAAAAGGGCTCTATGCATTTCCCATTTCATCACAAAGATAAGGATATTGATATGATATATGCCCCAAGTCAAGATCCAGTGAAATTAATAACTCATACCGCTTCCTCCTCTGTCTCCAACACACTAGTGCATGGTGGTGAGGTATATGACTATCATGATTATCATTTAACTTCACCATTATAGTTCAATCAAAGGCACCAGTGGTTTTACCCAACCATTGCTTTTGCACCATCTGTGCAAATATCAGCACAGTGAAAAAGCCATTTAATATTTTACTATTGTTATACAAATAGTTTTGACTTCTTGAAACCCCTGAAAAGTGTCTCTTAAACCCCCATGGATCCATACTTTGGGAGACTCTGCTCCAGAGTAGAGTGACTATTAATCTTTCTTGTGGGGTGGAACCCAGAAGACCATGTCCTTAGAGCTAATTCATTCCTCTGTGTTTAAACCTATTGTAGATGGGACATTTTGATTAGCTTCAATTAAGGGACCTTCCTTTTGATTAGATCAATAGGCTATGACCCAGGGTGGTTCTTAATCCTTTCATTAAAGTCCTTTATAAATAGAGGAATAAAACGCACAGACCCAGAGAAAAAGCTGAAGAGACAGAGGCCTGAGGCCATATGCCTGATTGCCCACAGCTGAGCTTGGGGAGAACTTAAGCCTGGAAGAGGGGGCAGAGACTGCCAGAGCCGCCAGTATGCCCTGTCACGTGCCTAATCACCCACAAGCAGTTGGAACAGCATCTCTTGATTGCTTGATTTAGACACATTCATGGCCTCAGAATAGTAAGCTTTTAACCTAATAAATTACCATTAGAAAAACCAACCCATTTCTGGTATATTGCTTCCAGCAGCTTTTAGCAAAATAAAACAGGGAGTATCCAAGAAGCACTTCTAAGAGTCGGAGGTTTTGGCAGTGGGAGAGAGGGAGTGCCTCTACTCCGGTTTTGGAAGCTTTCAGAATCAAAATGTACACAAAAATCATGAGACAAATAATAGGTTGACCTGAGTCCTCCCCAAAGGTTGAGTGTATTGCCAAAGGAAAGGCAAGGACTAAAAGAAGAGATCAAGAACAATAGTACTAAGTTTGGGAATCAGAGAACTATGTAGATAAAGAAGAAAGTATTCTTTAGGATGTCAGCCAGATGGGAACCTGGGTGAATTTTAGAAAAAGAAAATACTTGAAAGCAGTTTGTTAGGAGGTCTTCTTCATGGAAAACAGGAGACTTGGGTGTGTTTAAGACACCAGTGACCATGTGATCTTCAGGCCCCCTCCTAACTACTACTGGAAACAAAGACCAATTGTAAGCACATTCAGATACACACACTTTAGAGGAATAATAATATGTAAAAGTAAAAATGCAAACTAGATAAGCCTGAGGGCAACTCCGAACATTACAAAATTGATCCTCCCTATATAAAAGGATTCGATGCATTGTTCCCTTTAACACTGACTCACTTCATCAATGACTGTGAAATAGGAGGTGATCTATAAAAGTTCCGACTTGAAAAAGTATTTACATAAATAGGATTCTTTTGGGAAGTAGAGAAATAAACACATTTCTGATCAACATAGCTTCTGAAATGGAATACAGTAACATTAATTAGGCTCTCTAAAAGGAAAAAATATTTAAAAAAAAACAAATAATGAGCTGCAATCAAATCAATAGTTTAAAAATTGTAGAAATAAGGAAACCATAAACCACAAGAGAACAAGCCAGAAATAATGTAGCTTGCAAACCTTAACAGTTAATAAACAACAAGGATTCTACATGGTGACCCTTTCTAATTAGCCTCCAAATACTCAAGACCATATTTTAGGCATTTTTTTTTTAATTTTAGGTTTATTCTGGTAAAATTTATATACAGTAAAATTTAACCTTTTTAAGGTGTCACATACTTTAACAAATATAGTTATGTAACCACAACTACCATGATCAAAACATTTAATATTCCCATTACCCTAAACAGTTTTCACATGTTCCTTGGTAGTCAGTTCCTGCAACTCAACTGCAGTGAGAGTAAACTGATCTGATTTCAGTCACTATAGTTTTGTGATTTTTCTAGAATGTCATATAAATGGAATCATACAGTTTGAGCCTTTGTGTCTGTCTTCTTTCACCTAGCAATATGCTTCTGAAATTCATCCATATTGTTACATAGAGCAGTGATTCATTCCTTCTTATCAGTGAATAGGGTTCCATTTTTTATCCATTCACAAATTCAGGGTCATTTGGGTTTTCTCCCCCAGTTTTTGGCTATTATAAATGAAACTTCTAAAATCATTCATTTTCGGGTCTTAGCATAGGCATATGTTTTCACTGCTCTTAGATAAGTCGGATTGCTAGTTCAGATGGTAAGTTGTTTTTTGAACTTTATCAGAAACTGCTAAACTGTTCTCCAAAGTGGCTGTACCATTTTGCATTTCCACCAGCAATGTGTGAGAGATCCAATTGCTTTATACCCTACAAACACTGTTATTTTAATTCCTAATTTTAGCCACTGTACAGGATGCCTAGTGGTATCAAATATGGTTGTGATGCACATTCCCCTAACATCTAATGTTGAGCATTTTCTCCATATGCTCATTTGCCATCCATATGACTTCTTTGGTATTATCCATTCAAACCACTTAACCATTATCTGGGACAAGGAGGGTCATGCATATAAAAAATTCCAGAACCTGGGGTAATAGGATTTCCACCCCAAAATGGCAACACTTCTTCTGTCAAGTTGTTAGTGTGGAGTTAAGTCAATTTATTCAGTAGTTGAGCTATGTTTGTTGTTTTTGTTGCTTTAAACATTAGTGCATCAGAGACTTCAAATTTCTCCAGTTTTGAGCTGCTGTTTCCTTGGATTTAGTATGGAGCCTAGGTAGAAGGGGGTTTTGGGGTGACTGTTTCACCTTCAGGTTTCACCAATTCCTACACACTTGTACCAAATTGGGGGAAGATCTCGCTCTCTCTCTACACTAGCTTTCTGTTGCTGCTTACACCATCCTAGGTTGATGGTAGGTGCAAGGGGTTTCTTGTTTACCCTTGCCCTGCCTTGGTCGTGGCCTGATCCTTAAGACTAAGCTTTTCTCAGCCCTCCTACCCCTTGCTTTCCCATGGCAGTAAATCTTTGCCTTATAACTGGCCTTGTAACTGTGGGAGTTTCCTGCCCCCTCTCTGATGATGACAGACCTTGACTCTGTATCAATATAGGATACTGAGACCAAGGGTGTTTCTTGGCCTTCCCTTTGAAGCAGTTTGCTTTTGCTTCTGTCCATTGAGCAGATGCAGCATTTTGCACTTCCTCTAGCAACTTAAACACATGCCTTATATGTGACAAAGGTCCAGGAAGAGCATGCTGATCACAGTTAGCAGCTGGTCACCGGCTGCAGGCCTGCACAGCCCATGTGGGGTGGGGGATTCTCTCTTATCTGCTGTCCTGCCTACCCAATCTTCCTCATGAGGACCTACTGCAGTGCAAAGTAAAAGAACCTATTTAAAGAAAAGGACAGAATATGCTGAAATAGTAATTCCTGCATCTTTGGGATAGAGTTATGGATTATTATTTAAATACTTTTTGGAAGCTTCCAAAGTTTACAAAACAAAATTCATTGCTTATTTGAATCATTGTTAATAATTAAAAAAAATACAACTTAAAACTTTTTAAAAGGCATTTACTATCTATACCGTGGAAGGTATGACTCTGGGTACCAGATTCAAAGGTAAATAAGACTTAGCTGTTGTCCAGTTGATTAAGAAATAAAATGCGGGCTGGAATTTCCACAGAACTTTCATGCACATTATTTCATTATATCTTCACTTCATGAGAAAGGCAGGTCAGTGATTGCATTGATTTTTCAAATAAGCAAACTGAAACATAGAAAAGTTAAATGATGTCGATATTCTTGTTACCATTGTTTTCTAACAAATCATTTCAAGATTTAGCAGCTGAAAAGGACCACTTTATTTTGCTCATGATTTTTGTGGGTTAGAACTTTGGGAAAGACTTGGCTGGGAAGTCCTTGCTTAGGGTCTATCATGAAGTAGCAGTTATGGTTGACTTGGGATGCAGACATTTGAAGACACGATTAGGCTGGGCTACCAAGATGATACACTCCCATCGCTGGCAATGGGTATTGGCTGTGGCATATAAGCTCACCTTGTGGTGGTGTCTGGGGCGCCTGCATGTGGCCTCTTTACCATGACAATCTTGGACCTTTTTCATGGCTGCTGGAGAACAAGGTGGAAACTGCCTGGCTTTTTAATGAACTGTCCTTAAATGTTATTCACTGGCATATCTGCAATACTTTATTGGTCATAACAAGTGACTAGGGTCAGCCTAGATTCATGATAAGGGGAATAAACTTTACCTCTCTATGGGGTAAATATGAAACATTTACACAAATTTTAAAACTGGCACAGTCAATATGGCATCACTACTCACCCTCAGAGCCAGAATTGGAACAAAGATCTCTGTCCCAAAATAGTTCTCTTTCCATTATGCCCATCTGTTTTGTAGACTATAGTTTGAATATTTAATTATTTTCTTTCAAATTGGAAGTTGGGAATTTGGGAAGCTTTTAAGAGCACCCCTTTGACATCTTTTTTAGTTGCCTTACTTTGGCAACACTGTTCCAACCTTTATTCAAACAAAAGTAAAATAAAAGTCATAAACCAATATCACTTCATTTAAAATATTGTGACATCTTAATTTCTTGCATTGGTGTAATCCTATATATATTTCATAAAAGTGTTCACAATTGTCTCATGTAGTGAGTTATTTTTGCATGCACTTAATTTCTGTATTGAGACAAAAGCATTCATTTGAAAGATACTTTCCAATCTCTATAAAGGGTTTGATATGATGAGCCTAGTCCCTAACAAACATCTTTCCGGCCAATTTTAGTTAAGCAGACAACCTACTTGACATAAAAGTTGTAAACATTCTCACCTGATAATTAGACTGAATTTAAAAAACTGATTTGAGTTCAATGATGAATGTTTAAATTATGGGTAAACTGCTTTTCTTGAGATAGAAAAATTCTGATGGGATGTTCTGACACAACTCCAAGAAAAAGAATCCTTGCACAATACCATTGTAAAAAAAAAAAAAGGTGTTCAAAATAGAAAGCAAAGTCACTTACATGTTATTTAGACTGATAATATGGTCTTATATAGCACAGAAAATGATGAACTTGTCATCACTGGCTGTAGAAATCCAAGTGATTAAGACATCCATTACCTTTCTTTAGAACCACTGGTTACTTTCCCATCCAAAGAGCTCAAACCACTCTTGCCATTATACCCAATGATCTGCAGGCTATAAAATTTTCAGTAGCTCAACGTGGTATTGTACAAATCACTCCACCATTACTAACCTATTATACAAAGGAATATAGTGTACTCTTAGGGAGGATATCTGTGGATTTTCTCCAAATTATGAAAATATGTGCATCACTCAGAGTCTCTTGGCATCACTCTGTTACAATACACTGAGCCACTAACTTCTCTTGTTCTCTGTTCCACAGCTGATGGTATCTGTAATGGGAATTCACATTCACCTGAGATTTAGAAATAAATGCAGCAAAATACAAAACTGCCCTATAGAATATTAGGAACCTAAATCTAGACAAAAATGAGCCCAAACAAATAGCATTGATGGAAGCAAAAGTACATTAATTGTCTTATCTAATAGTAATAACATGGACATCTTTAGGAATAATCACAGTTTTCCTGGAAAGAAGTGTGTTGATCCATAGATTTTTCTAATCTACAGGATAAAACTCAAACTCCAAACAGATTATAAGTATTGGATAATTTATTGATCTTTTTATACATCAAGATTTTTCTCATTCCATCTGAAATCCTTTTCGTGATTGAATATATGATCTCACATACACAAAAAAAATAGAAATGAAAAAAGAAAAAGAAAAATGAACTTCTGGCATTTATCTGTCCAATATGTACAATAAGAATGAATATTCATTTTATACAATATTTTTAATTTCTTTTTTCCCATGGTGAATGCTTGTCATTTTTTTGCTTTGACTTTCACAATGTAAAATTTTAATATATTTTATGGGTCCATTTATGGCATTACCCTCCTGTACTTTGTGCTGTAACTCAGTTCTGATTCCTTTAACATTAAATAACTCCTTTTTCTCAGTTATTCAAAACTCTGAGCAGGGCGTAAGTATGTATATGAGGAAAAGATGGGAAGAGGGGCACTGAAAGTGTTTATTAGTCAGGGTTATCTAGGGAAATAGAACCAACAGGAGATATCTGTAAATATTATAAGATTTTATAAAATTTTCTCATTTAACTGTGAGGATGCATGAGTCCAAATTTCATAGGGCAAGCTGCAAGTCTGGTGAAGGTTTTTGACGAATTCCTCAGGAGGAGCCTTAAAACATCATCTCTAAATTAAAAAAAAAAAGCAGATATATTTTTCACCTAACAATACTCAACTGTCCTGCATATAACCAGAAAGACAATAAATCTCTACAGAATAGGGTGCAAGTCCTTGGGAAATATACACTTTTAAACATGATATCCTATAACTTAAGTATTATGACATGAAATTAATACAATTTACATCAAATGATAAGAGGATAAGATAGGGAAGAAAACAAAGATGCTTCTTTATATACATTTATAAACATACTAATAGCAAAACAAGAAATAAATTTTCTTAGCCTTTACAACCCTCATTTCTATAACTGGTCATGTAACTATAGTTCGCACTTATAACTTCATCCACTACCTAATACATTTTCCCTTTACCCTCAGCAGTCACCTCAGCTGGCTGTGGTTCTTTGCCTGGTAAGGTGACCCGAACCTTCATTCCTGAAGTTACTGAGTCTTTGGTAGTCCTGCCTGGATTGGGTTCTTGCAGTTTTACATTTAACTTTAATCACAGGACATGTTAGTACTACGAGATGCCCTAGAGGATCTCCTGTATTCCAGACAAACTCTTTTTTACCTCCATTGTGTAGTTGCAGTACTCTTTCCTCTTGATAGTCAGGATCAATCACCCCAGCCAGTACAGTAATTCCTTTCTTTGCCTGTTGATTCAGAGGAATGAGGAGCCCAAAATGGCCAGGTGGCACTCTTAACTTCCAGCTCAGTGGAATCACTTGTGTTTCCTGGTGGAAGAAGTCCTCCTTTTGTAACTAAGACCTGTGGACCAGCAGAACTTAAGTTTGCAGGGACCAGAATGCAAAGTTTTTCTAGTGGATCATTAAGGGTAATAGTGAGTGGTACCACTCCCATCTCTACTCCTTGGTTCCAGGATCCAAGAATCCTGGGTATGGAAGAAACAGCACCATAGGGTGGATGTTGAATTACAGCATCACAGTCTCCTGGAAAACTTTACCCCAGCCCAGTAAAATATCACCACCTAGTTGGCACTGTAATTGAATCTTCAAAAGGCCATTCCATCATTCTAACAATCCCACTGTGTCTTAGTTTGCTAAAGGTTGCCAAACCAATAAACCAGAAATGGGTTGGCTATTAACTTATAAGCTTACACTTCTGAAGCTATTAAAGTGTCCAGATCAAGACATCATCAGGAGATGCTTTCTGCCTGAGTTGCAGGTGTAGGGAATCAGGTGCATGTCGGCACTACCCTGCCTTCTCCAGGTCTTGTTGCTTTCAGCTTCTGGCTTCAGTATCTCTTTTCATCTTCTGTGTTCCATTAGTTTCAACTTATGGCTCCTGGGTCCTTCTCTCTCAGCTTCTGAGCATTTCTCCCTGTTTCTATTTATAAAAGACACCAATTAGAGGAAAAAGAGGCACCCTGGGTTGTGTAATCTAGTCAAAGGCCCTTAATAAACATAATTTAATTAAAAGATCCCATCGACAATAGGTTTCCATACAAAGGAATGAACTAACTCTAAGGACATGATCTTCTGGGGTCCACCCATCTTCACACTGTCACATTCCACCATCTGGCCCTCAGAAAGACATGTTCTTTCCATATGCAAATGCATTCATTCCATTACAGTATTTCAAAAAAACCTTAAATCATTTCAATAACAGTGTTAAGTATAAGTTTTATCACAATGAGATATAGGCACGGAGCAGGTATAGCTCAGCGCTTCAACATGCAATTTGCATGCATGAAGTCCTGGGTTCAATCCCCAATACGTCCTTTAAAAAATCAGATTATCAGCACGCCGTCTTGGGACAAAATTCCCCAGTCTGTGAAACTGTGAAACTTAGAAAACAAATTATCTGCTTCCAAGATACAAAAGAGGGACAGTCACAGGATAAAAATATCCACTGCATTTCCAGTCTTGACGTACACTGAAATGAATGGCTGTTTCCAAGTCCAGGTAAGTCCTCACACTCTTCTCTGGGGACTTATTTTCCAGAAGCTCAAATTTCCCAGCCCATCAATTTCTGATTTCTTTGTGCTAAGGAAGCTCTCAGCTCATCCCTTTCCTCTCACATTTTACCGTAAGCTGCAAAGAGAAGCCAAGCTGCACTTCCCACATTTAGTTTAGAAAATCTCCTCAGCTAAATACCCAAGCTCATTACTTTCAAATTCTAACTTCCATCTAACATCAGAACACAATTTTGCCAGTTCTCTGATACTGTAAAACAAAGATCACCTTTCTTCCAGTTTGCAATGGCACAATCATCATTCCTGTCTAAGTCCACCTCGAAAGTACCCTTAGAGCCCAGACTCCTGCCAACAGTCTCTTCAAAGCAATCTAGGCCTTTTCTATCAAACATCTCACAATTCTTCCTGAATCTTCCCTTTACCCACTTCAAGAACCCTTTTAATATTTTTGGTATTTGCATCGCAGCACCTTACTCCATAATTTCGAGTCATCTTAGTTTTGTTGACACATACACATAATGCTAAGGAGCAATGCAGAGTTTCACAATCTTCTTCAGGTGAGTAATAAAAAGCACATTGATTCTTTAAAATCCCAGGCCTGTGAAGCTTCCATCTTTGTTTTTTCCAGCAAAATTATAATGGTTAGCTTAGAGAGACTAAGTCTTAAACAATGTGTGCATTGCAACTGAACCCTATTTTTATAAAATAGCACTTTGTTATCTTTTTTCTATAAGTTTGGTTATCTCTGATGTGGGGCATATTAAGCAGTAACCTTAAATTTACATGTTGAATTTCACTCTTTGCCCTGGGCTTCCAAATTTTAACTCTTGAGAGCCTACATCTTAAATTTTAGCAGGCATCAGAAACTTTGGGAGCATTGTCTAAAAGCTGATGTAGCAGTTTGATATTGTTTCTGAATTCCAAAAATAGATATTGGATTATGTTTGTAAACTGGTCTGTCCCTGAGGACATATTAGAGTATATTGGATTCTGAGGTCTCACTTTTACTTGATTAAATAATGTTTGAGCCTTTGAATGGGATTCACACCACAGAGAAGAAAGTTTTGAGTTTTGATCCTGGAGTGCAGGAAGTAAGCACCCAGGAGAAACAGATATGTGAGGAAAGTGAGAAGTTTCTGTTAGACCTGGCAGAGGCTCCAGGAGGAGAGGTGAGCCATTGGCCTGAGAGTTTACAGCTGACCTTGTGGAGAGAGGAAAGCAGTTGAGCCTAGAGAGAATCGAGCCCCAGGAGAGAGATGAAACTTATTCCAGCCTATAGCTGATATTGGAAGAATCTGGGATCCTGGAGACTTAAGAGGAAGAGGAAGGCTGAACATTGGCAGCCATCTCGTGTCAACACGAAGCTACAGACTTTGGTGAGGGAAGTAACTTTTGCTTTACGGCCTGGCAACTGTAAGCTCCGACCCCAAATAAATACCCTTTATAAAAGCTAACCAATTTCTGGCATTTTGCATAGCATGCCTTTGGCTGACTAATACAGGGGGGAATTGAATGTATATTTATACACCCATATTCATGGTGGCATTACTCAAAATTGCCAAAAGATTAAAGCAATCCAGTGTCCAATTGATGAATGGACAAACAAAAGAAGGGATAGACATACCATGGAGTATTATTCCATAAAATGGAAGGAAGTCCTGATATAGGTGACAACACGGGTGAAGACATCATGCTGAGTGAAGCAAGCCAGATATAAAAAGAGAAATACAGTATTATCTCAATGGTTTGCAATAATTAAAATAAGCAAGCGCATAGAGTCAAAACCTCGAATATAGGTTACTAGGGGATAGGGTAGGGATAGGAATGGGAAGTTAAGGCTTAAAATGTGTAGGGTTCCTATTTGGAATGATGGAAATGTTTTGGAAATGGATGGTGATGATGGTAGCACAACATTGTGAAAGTAATTAACGGCACTGACATATACTTACCTGAACATATGTTCAATTATTAATATATATTAAAGGGGAAAATGTTGGATTCTCTACATGGTATCAGAATAACTTTTTAAAAATCTGTGGAACTATACTACACAGTGAACACAAAGTTAAACCATGAACTATAGCTAATAGTACAATTATAAACTTGTGCTGTCATCAATTATAACAAATATTTTACACCAATGCAAGGTGTTAATAATAGGGTGGTATATGAGAATCCCACGATTATGCATGGTTGTTCTATAAACCTACAACTTCACTAATAAAGAAAAAATGGTGAAACTATTATAAATAGTTTCAATACTATAAATAAAGAAAAAATCGTGATACCATAATGGAAGACACGTGACATAATTTGTCAAAACTCATAGAACTATACAACACAAAGATTAAATTTTAATGTAACCAGTGGACTTTAGCTCATACTAATGTATCAATATTGGTTCATTAATTGTTACAAATGTATGATACTAATGCAAGATGTTAATAGGGGACATTGTGTGCAAGGGAGGGGAGATATGGGAAATATCTGTACTATCTGCTCAATTTTTCTGTAAATCTAACCCTCTTCAAAAAAGTTTTTTCATTAAAAACCTAACTAACTAAATAAATATATGGAAAAAATGAAGGAAATAAACCAAAATGTTAATAGTAGGGAAAAAAACATAAATTTCTGTGCTCCATCACCAGGGTCCGTTCTCAGAGCCAAGGGTGGGACTTGAGCATTTGCATTTCTAACAAGCAATGCTACATGCCAATTGGGGCTTCAGTGCCAAGGACTGCACTCTGATTGGCAAAGCCCTAGAGAAGACTCAAGGTTCAAACCCCCATGATCTAAAGAAAATCTCCCTTTATCAGTAGAAACACCAATTTTTATTAAATCCTAAATTTAGGTATAGGGTCTATTACCCCCATTTCACCAAGAAGGAATGCATCCACGAATTTAAATATAATTTACACAAAAAGTACACAGGCAAAAACTACTTGAGAAACTACTCATCTCTTACCTACTCAAGTACAAATTTGCAGAGAAGTTTTCTGATATGCTGTCTTGATTTACGTTTTATGTATATTGAGATATAGGTATATACACTCACAATCATGTCCAATTAAATCCAGCTCTAGAGAAGCCTAATAAACTTACTCCACTGTCAATATAATATGCTAAAAATACAAACATGCACTGATGCGGAAGTCTACTTAATATTCACTAATAAAATACAGTTAACCTGAATTTACATGGCTTCAGATATTTGTTCTAGGCTTTGCCATGTCTTAAAGCAACATTGTGCTTCTTTTCCTTGGTTGTTAATTTAAATATCTTTATGAAGCATTTACTATGTGCTAGACATTCCTTAGGCTTTACAGAGAACATAATCCCTGACAGATGCTCTCAGGGGAATGACATCCTGTTAAGGGCAATATAGCATCTGCACCCATAATTACATTATGAGGCATAAAATAGAGATGGCGCAGCATGGGAGTTTAAGGAAGAAAGAGAATATTTTAAATTGGATAAATATCCAGAGCACCATGTTGTAACACTTAGAACAGATCCTGGAACAGAAGAGATACTCAGTAAATCATTAGTGAATGGAGATGACTTAAGACTTGGGCATTTAAGGGTAAATGCAGGATCTAGAGAAAAGGAGATGGAGAAGATAATATTCCAAGAATGGAGAGCAGCTTGAATGGAAGAAGAATATTAAAGCCTGGGTTGTACGGAGAACTGAAATTAGCTTAGTTTTATGAGAGTCTAACGTGCATGAACTAAAAACAGAGCCAGAAGTTAGTGAAATTAGAATTTAAGTTCCACACTAAGGCTAATGATCTTTATTTGGTAACCTTTGAGAACTCTTGACTGTTAAGGATGAGAGCCATTTTTATGAAGATTAACCAATCAGCATGTATTGGATGCTTTAGCTAGGAGAAAGAATATAATCAGGAAACCAATTAAGAGATTAAGATAATAATAGAGATCAAGAGTAGGTAGAGATTGTGGAAAGGAAGGAATGGATTTGACCAATGCTGTAATTGTAGAATCCATAGTACTCAAAACCTGGTATTTTAAAGGTGACAAAGATGATCCAAAATAGCAACTTGGCTGTTTTACCCCAAAGCAAAGCACATACATTTGGTGGGATGACGATAATCTAATTTGGGGGCATAAATAGTTTGAATGATATTTTAATAGTCATATTTAATTACTATTTTTCCTCCAAATGGGAAACTACCCTATAACGTTTTTCCCTATCTCTTCCCCCAAATCATATTTCAGAAACACTTATGCTTAACCTTCAGTCTTCTTTGACCAAAATAAAATGAGAAGTGATTATACTTATTAATGTTCATATTTGCTGGCTAAAAAAAATTGCTAAAATGAAACTTCTGGCAACCAAGTGCATTTTCAGGAATAAACAAATACACTGTTCTTCATACTCATTGCCAACACTGTGGTGAACTAGAGTGGCATGCCAGTCGAATTGCAGCTCTGACAATCTGTTCAGTTTGGTACTCTCCAGAATCAACAGAGTGGAATCATTCATATGGTACTTGTCACTGAACATGAGAATGACAGAAGTCAGTACATTGGGAAAGTCATCATCCATTCATTTCCCTTCTAGAAAAGTATCCTATCTGGCTTTGGACCAGCTTTGCTCTTGATTCAATTTTTCTAGTTTATTATTCAAATTAAGGAAACAAGTATATCTGAAAGCAATAGATACATTTACTTGATGAATGTGGTATTTTGATTTTGACAGCTGCTGTTAACATAATCCAGAACCTTAAGGATCAAGAAATTAGTTGGGATTAGAGTGTGGGATTTTTGTCTTCTGTGACTATGGCTAATTTAAAAAATTGATTTATGGATGCTCAAAGTTTATTTTTGAGACCTCAAGACTTCTATTTTAAAATCAAGCCGTGAAATTTTATTAGAAATTATGCTTCCCCTGCATTTGAGGAAAACTATGCCTTTCATCATTTTACATAAGAATTGTAAGCTTCTTGAAATTCCATGCATCTCCTGGAAAAGAATAATACTATACCTTCACCTCTAGAACAACAAAAAAGAAAGAAGAGGGTGAGGTGAGTTTGAAAATGGTTTCAATATAATGAAGCTGTCACTGATTATACCTTTCCTCTATGGATCATAAAACACTGTAGATAACACTATTCCTTCTCAGTCCCCATGAGGTGGGAAGGTATTACCTGTATTTTACAGTTGGATAAACAGGAGCTCAATCAAGTTTAAAATCACACGGTGGGAAAGCTGGGAGAAGAGCCCAGAAGCTCAGATTCCCAGTTAGTGGCCAGAATCATTAGTGTTGCTCTAAATACATTCTTCTCCTTGGCTTGTCAGTGAACTGTGACCCAAAAAAAAAAAAAAAAAAAAAAATAAGGAGAGATAGAGAGATAGATAGAAAGGAAGGAAAGAGCAGGGAGGGTAAAGGAGGTGGGAATGGACGGATGATTATGGACATATTTTTTTACACGTGTTCACTGTGGAAAAGACAGGCATGAATATATTTGTCAATGCCCATAGATAGTAAGAATCATCAGCCTCAGGCACCTACACACACATTCAGGAAGGAAAAAAAGAAAGGCAACAGCGTGGTGGGATCATTTCTTCTTATGTTTGTGATCTGACACTGACACTTCAAAAAGTGTAATCTTGGAAAAACGTAAACTCTTTTAGTCATCTGTAATATATAGGTGGGAATTGCCACAATATAAAATTGTTGTGTGGATAAAAAGAAATCATTCCTATCTAAAGGGTGTAAGTATTACCATTGCGCAGGCCCATTCAGGTACATGTGCTCAGGACTTCACTGGCCTTACAGCACAGCTCTCTATATTTCAACAACCCCACTGCTTCAAGACTGTATTCAAGGCTTTGAAAGTGGGCATGTCCTTTTTGAAAAGTATTGATGCCAAGTTTGGAGAGCCCTGGGTCACATCTGGGAATCATGTCAGCTGGAGGATTTAGAAAGCTGCTGATGGGGAGCAGATGTGGCTCAGGCAGTTGAGTGCCTGCCTCCCACACGGGAGGTCCTGGGTTTGGTTCCTGGTGCCTTCTGGAAAAAAAAAAAAAACTAAGACAGGAAATCAAACAATAAAACCATCAAACCACCAGGGAAACCAATGTGGCTCAGTGGTTGAATGCCGCCCTTGCCACATATGGGGTCCTGAAAGAAAGAAAGCTGCTGATGGAAGGTTTCTATCAGATCACAAAGAGAACAGCTAACATGACCTCAGGCAAAATGAAAATTCTCACTAAACACTAAAAAGATGTTCTGTCCACAGAGATACAAGAATGCTGACCTGAACCTCCCTTTGGGCATCCTTTCAGGTCTGACTCATTGACTCCCACCCATAGTCATATCCCTTCCTGCTCTTCCCACCACCTCCGGTCTCAACCCAGTTAACTCCCATCTTAACTTTCTGACAATGATGAGTTAGTTTGGGCCTCTTTCTACTCTCTTTCTAATCTATTGTGACTTAAATTCAATGCCCCATTTCCTTTGGGGCTATTCCAAAAGATTTTCTTCCCTAAAATGTACCTCTTTTGTCTAGAACCAGATAGCTTCATGGGTGAATTCTACCAAACATATCAAGGAGAATTAATACCAATCCTTTTTAAACTCTTCCAAAAAAATTGAAGAGGAGGGGAAATTATCCAAAACATTTTAAGAAGTCAACATCACCCTAATACCAAAGCCAGCTAAAGATACTATAAGAAAATTATAGACCAATCCCTCTAATGAGCATAAATGTAAAAATTCTCAACAAAATATATGCGTATCAAATCCAACAACATACAAAAAGAATTATACATCACAATCAAGTGGGTTTTATTCCTGGTATGCAAGGGTGGTTCGACATAAGAAAATCAATTAATGTAATACATCACATTAACAAATTGAAGGGAAAAAACCCACATGATCATTGCGATTGATAGCGAAAAGGAAAGTTCCTCAACGTAAGGGGCATATGGAAAAACCCACAGTCCACATCATTCTCAATGGGGAGAGGTTGAAAGCTTTTCCACTAAGATCAGGAAAAAGACAAGAATGGCCACTGTCAATACTATTATTCAACATTGTGCTAGACATTCTAGCTAGAACAATTTAGGCAAGAAAAAGAAATAAAAGGCATCCAAATTGGAAAAAGGGGAAGTAAAGTTCTCACTATTCGCTGATGACATAATCCTATATTTAGAAAATCCTGAAATATCTACAACAAAGCCATTAGAGCTAATAAATGAGTTTCAACAAAGTGGTAGGATACAAGATCAACACACAAAAATCAGTAGTATTTCTATACATAAATAATGAGCAAGCTGAGAAGGAAACCAAGAAAAAAATCCATTTACTATAGCAATAAAATTTCTCAAATATCTAGGAATTAATTTAACCAGGAATGTAATAAACATATGTTCAGAAAACTACAAAGCACTGCTAAAAGAAATCAAAGACCTAAACAAATGGAAGCACAGTCTGCATTCATGGATTAGAAGACTGAACATCATGAAGATATCAATTCTACCCAAATTGACTTACAGATTCAATGCAATACCAATCAAAATTCCAAAAACCTACTTTACAGAAATAAAAAAACTCAATTACCAAATTTATTTGGAAGGGAAAGTGGTACTAATAGCCAAAAACATCCTTAAAAAGAAGATCAAAGTTGGGTGACTTACACTTCTTGACTTTGAAGTGTATTATAAAGCTACATTGGTCAAAACAGCATGGTATTGGCATAAAAATCAACACATTGATTAAATGGAATCAAATTGAGAGTTCAGTAATAGACCCTCAGCTCTATGGTCAATGGATTTTTTTTTTAAGATTTATTTTATTTATTTCTCCTCCCACCCCAACTCCCCCCTTTGTCTGCTCTCTGTGTCCATTCACTTTGTGTTCTTCCATGTCTGCTTGTATTCTCATTAGGTGGCTCTGGGAACCAATCTTGTGACCTTCCATAGTGGGAGACAGGCGATTACTCTCTTGTGCCACCTCAACTCCCTGTTCTGCTACATCTTCTTATTTTCTCTCCTCTGTGCCTCTTGTCATGTCATCTTGCTGCACCAGCTGTCCGTGTCGGCCAGCACTGCTGCACGGGGTGGCTTTTCCACACTGGATGGCATTCCCACGCAGGGCAGCACTTCTGTGTGGGATGGAATTCCTATGTGGGCTGGCACTCTGCGTGGGCCAGCTTGCCCTCCCCAGGAGGCCCTGGGCATTGAACCCTGGACCTCCTGTATGGTAGATGGGAGCCCAATTGGTTGAGCCACATCCGTTTCCCAGTCAACGGATTTTTGATAAGCCTTCCATGTCTGCTTTTCTGGAACAAAACAGTCTCTTCAACAAATCATGCTGGACGGACTGGGTATTCATAACCAAAAGAATGAAAGAGGACTCCCAGCTCACTCCCTTTACAGGAATCAACCCAAAATGAATCGAAGACCTAAACATACAAGTAAGGACCATAAAACTCCTACAAGATAAAGTAGGGAAACAGCTACAAAATCTTGTAGTAGGTGGGGGCCTCTTAAAGTGTACACCCAAAGGATGACCAACAAAAGAAAAAATAGATAAATAGGACCTCCTCAAAATTAAGTACTTCTGTACCTCAAAGAAAAAGAACTTTGTGAAGAGGGTAAAAAGGCAGCCTACTCGATGGGAGACAATATTTGAACATCACACATCTCACATGGTCTAATATCTCTGATATATAAAGAGATCCTACAACTCAACAATAAAAAACACAAAAGACTCTATTAAAAAATGGGCAAAAGACTTGAACAGACATTTTTCTAAAGAAGAAATACAAATGGTGGGGGAAAAAAGAAGAACACATGAATAAATGTTCAACATCACTGACTATTAAGGAAATGCAAATCAAAACTACAATGGGATATCGTTTCACACCCATTTGTTAGTAGAATGGCCACTACTAACAAAACAGAAAACTACAGGTGTTGGAGATGATGTGGAAAGATAGGCATGCTATTCACTGCTGGCAGGAATGTAGAATGGTACAGCCAATGTAGAAGTCAGTTTGGTATTTCCTAAGGAAGTTAGATATTGATGTACCACATGACCCAGCAACAACATTACTAGATACATATCCAGAAGAATGAGAGCAGGGACACAAACAGACATCTGCACAAAAATGTTCATAGTGACATTATTCACAATTGCCAAAAGATGGAAACAACCCAGGTTTCCATCAACTGACGAATGGACAAACAAACTGGTCTATACACACAATGGAATATTATTCAGCTCTAAGAAGAAATTAAGTCATGAAGCATATGACAGCATAGATGAATCTGGAGGACATTATGTTGAGTAAGCAAGCCAGGCACAAAAGGACAACTATTGTATGATTTTGCTATTATAAGCTAAATATAATGAGCAAATTCATGGAGTTAATAGCTAGAATATAAGTCACCAGAGAATAGAATAGTGTTTAGAGAGTGGAAAGCTGAGGTTTAATCTGTGCAGAATTGGTAAAAAGTTGTGTGGAAGTGTGTGGAAATAAATAGAAATGGTGAAAGCATATCATAGGATTTTTAATAAATAACACTAACATGTGGGTGTAACAGTGGTTTGTTTTTTGTTGGTTTTTTTTTTTTTGGAGTAATGAAAATGCTCTAATATTGAATGAAGCGATGAATGCACAACTCAGTGATTATACCAAATGTCATCAATTGTTCACTTTTGATAAGTTATTTGATTTATGGGCAAAACATTTAATACTGTGGGTTGAGGGGAAAATACACCAAATGTAAGATATGGAGTATAGTTAGTAATAACACTTTGATGATGACCTTTCATAATTTGTTACAAATGTTTCACAACAATGCAAGGTATCTGTGGTGGGGGGATGTATGGGAGCCTTGCATGATTTTATGCATGTTTATTTTGTAAGTTCACAACTTTTACTATACACTTATTGTTTATGTATATTCATGTATGAATGATATATTTCAATAAATTCCTTTTAAAAATGAAAAAAAGATGTACCTCTTTATTGCAAATTAAAAGCCTGGCTTTCACGCAATTATTCCTTGTATGGAACCTAAAAGCTTAATTTGGATGTTTTAACAACTGAGCATAATTTCTTCCTCCATTCCTTACTTTTGTGATGATTCTAAGTCTTCTCAAGTCAAAGTGGATGTGTCTGAAAAGAAGAGAACAAAGATTAATTTAATAATTCAAGATATTATTTTGCTTCATATGTGCATATGTGAAGCACCTATCACAATGTCAGCCAAATGTTAAAATATTAATACTTAGTCTTATTTCTCTTATGGCTGTTACTGCCTGAGGTGGGTCTGATAAAGCTTTCGCATATCCTTTGGGTTCTCATATTATCTACAAACATTGATTGCCTACTAAGTACCCACCTGTGTGCCAGATACTGTGCTTAGTTCTGGGGAGTAGGAAGATAAATACAATGGCCTCATCATTAAGGAATTTGTAATTTAGTGGATGAAGCAATAAGTTTGACAAATACTTAAAATAGCATTTAAGGTATCAGTCATAAGAGTGTTTAGGGAGTCCAGGGAAGTAAATGGTGATGAAGGATGAAGAACGTCAGACTTCTCAGAAGGGGTGATGTTTGAGGTTGACCTTGAAGTAAAATCTGTTTTCTAGATGGAGATTAATAGGACAGGAGCTTCAGGCAGACACATCAGTGTGGGAAAATATAGGGGGACTTGAAAGTCATAGATCTGCAAGGAAATTAGTAAATCCTCTTAGAAATATAAGAGCAGGGGAGTCAGGGACAAGAGGGAACCAAGAAGCTGAGGGAACTTGGGTCCAGATTGTGAAAACCCTGATGTGCAGTGCAGGGGTGGTGGTTTCCTTTACCCTGAGACCATTATCAATGATGCTTGCAGATGCTTTCACGAACCAATTGCCACATCCCAATCCTGACATACATGCTACCAAATACCATCAACGTCAGATACTGATCATTCTTTTCCACTGTTTAAAGAGAGTTGTTTAAATCAGGTCACAAAAGGAATATTAAAAATAATTTTCTTGTATTAAACATTAAAAAACTCTGCTGATAATCAGTAAACATTTCGATTTGTAAAGTGTTACTAGAGGATGATTTAACCTATGTGAACACAGACATGTTAAATCAACAGTTTCAAACTTCTCATCCATAGAAAACATGATAAATGAATTATAGTTTTCCCAATAGTAAATCATAGTGAGTACAAGTGAAACTTCATAACTCCCAGTGTTAGCTTAGGAGAAGAGCAGCAGACATATCACTTCAGAGATCTTCAAGATTAGAGATGGTTCTATTCTCTGTCTTAACATCTATGTGATGCCCGGCCCAAAGGCTCTATCCCGGTTGTCACCACAATTAGTCAGTGGGCTACAACTAATCATAAGATTGATTCAATTGGCTTTATTATATGTCTGCTTCTGAGTAACTGTCAGAAACAGGGATTTTGGTCTCTGAAAACACATAAAAAGACAGAAGGTAGGATTGCTTGAGTGTTCAGTGATAACTGTCAGTCCTGGGTTGAGGGGCAAGGATTGCATGCAACCCCTTCTAGTCCGCCATGCCTCTACAGTTGAGGAAACACTTCAAAACAAATATCAAAAACCCTGTGCATATGCATGACTCTACTAATTTCTGAAACTGGCTGACCTCCATTTAGCTAATCCATTGGAATTATACTTTTCTTTTCTTAGCTTGTGTGTAAAAACTTTGAAGGGTTTTTGTATTAGCCATTAGTAAAATTCAATGGAATTATTTGTTTTCTTTTTTTCATTGTTGCCTTTGGCCATTTATGAACACAACTAGATTAACTGGTAAAATGTTCAAGTAGTTGAAAAATCAATGTAATCTTTTAGACTGATAAGTACAACTTTTCTCTTTTGATTACTGAGTATGGTCGTTGGAGCGGAAGCTGTGAATGACCTACCCAAACCCACTGGGCCCTCACATCTACATGCCTGAAGACTATATTTTGTGAATACCCTTGACTCTCTGCCTGAAGACAGTTTTTTTTGGCCAAAGAAGTGTACTCAGATTGTACACTGAGCGAGCCAGGACTGCCAAGAGGTAATGCCTCTAGAAGCATATTTTAACCAAAGGTATATAAAAATCTGTCTCCTTGCCCCTCAATTGGGATAATTCTGAGGTATGTTCTCCAAGTTCCTCAGTGGGGCTCAGTTGCTCATAGTGGTGACTGTTTTAATAACAAGATTTTTACTGGTGATCTACCCTTTTTGGTTTCTATTTCCCACTCCTGCACCGAGGTTTTGGAGAACACTTACCAAATAAACAATCTGTACTCAAATCTTCCTCTTAGGGTTTACTGCTGGGAGAACCTAACTAAGATTCTTACTATAAGTCCTGTGTATCTTCAGTTAAACAATTACCCACTCAGAGTGTTTATATATTTTTCTGAAACCCCAGAGATTTCAGTGATCTTGAAAGATTTTATTGGTTTTTCTTAGCTTGTGATGCACTAATGGTGTAAATTTGGATCCACACTTGCACTTATACTGGCCTAGGCTCCAGGTATAGGTAGCTTCCTTTCTGCCTTCCTAGGCTGGTGGACTGGGTTTTGCTGTGCCCTGTTAATACATGGGACAGAAATTCAAGTTTTCAAGCTCATTTTTAACTTCATTCTCTCTATCTGTCCCTTGGCCATGTCTCCTGCTCCCAGAGCTCATTAGCATCACTTCTCCCTCTCTCGGGGCCAATCCAGCACTAAAGCCCCATTGGACTGCTGAGATACCACCAGCTCTAGCTTATTCCCTTCAAAGACTCTCTTCGTTTCTGGCACCAGCAAATTTTTCCTTGTCTTTTGAACTTGAGTATGTATTTGTTTATTTAATTTAAAAGCCATTTGATTGAGTGGTAACAAAAGTTTCCATCCAAAATATTTTCATTTATTTGCATTTATTTTAATATAGTAGAAAATACTTAAAACATTAATGAAACGTTACATTAATGAATAATGTAATGAATATCTGAGTATTCACAACTCAGCTTTTACTATAAATTATAGTCCTTAATCCAGAAATGTTTGTGAACATAAAAATATAAACAAAGACACAGATATAGCCATGGAGATGCACATACACATACACATATACATAGATTTGCTGTTGTATTTTACTTGACATATCTATAGGGTAGAACAGGTGGGGACAGCCGAGTCAGCTGAGTGTGCCACATTGTGGAAGATGCCACCATCTTTATACCATTTTTATTTTCCTTTTGTATTCCAGTTATATTAAGATATATTTATGTTCTGCTTTAGCTGTTCTTTTTGCTAAAATGATTTTGCAGTTATTGATTTATACTTTTCAACAGAGCATTCCTTTTGCAGAATTTAGTTTTTCTTTGCTAACAGATCTCAAAATCAAGCATTCAAAATCTCAGTTTCTATTCCATCCTGAGAAAATTTAGAAATATACCTAGTAGCTTCTAAAAGAGTGTGGCATAATATACAGTGATTAGAGCATCTACTTCCTGGAGTTGTAATGAGGAATGAATGAGTTCAGTCAGTATAGCTGAAGAATTTAGAACAGTATCTGGCACATAGTAAGAGCTAGATGGGTATGTATTATCGTCATCATTGTAGTGTTTGTTACTATAGAAATAGGAGATGGAGTAGAGGAAATATCCCTGCTAGTCACAAATAATTGATACCTAATTATGGCAGTCATTTTTCACCTTTAATGTTGGGTCTTCTGCCTTCATTTGCCCTCCCCACACACTTAAAATAGATAGCTAGTAATTTAGATTGAAGAGAAGTTTGGAGAGATTTTGTAACATAATGGGCATTTACCTACTTTCTGAACAAGATTTTAGGCAGTGCTGATCAATGTATTTCATTTGCTGTACCAATACTGGGAGATTTCTAATTCATGCCTGGAGCACTATACTAAGAAGAATTTGAGGACACAAAGCACCTTAGAGAAAAGAGCACTGTTCTTGGACACCAAATCACACTGGTAAAGAAGACAAGAACTTTTCTTTCAGACAATTACCTGGCAGTAACAGGGATTTGAGCCAGTGCTGCCAGACTCCAGAGCCACAGATTTTAATTTTCAGAGAGAGATGTGCCCAGAGAATCAGATTTCACTGTGAGCAGCTTCATTGGATCTCTTGGATGACAAGGTGTTCTCTTCGAGTAACCAATCATTTTCAAATCAGTACTTCATTCTCCAAATGAACTGTAGATAACAGCTGGGTGCCTGCTGTATCACTAAGTCAGATCTCTCTGATTTCTCCCTCTCTGAGATCTCATGGAGATTTCATGGTTTAGAAAATAGAAGTGTGCTAATTTAGCCTTAGATAAGGCAGAAGGTTTGTATATAAAACAGGATTTAAAGTTGGGTTATTCACTATCTTTTGTGCTCTCTCTTTTTTCCCTCCTAGTAACAAGAGTAAAAGAAAACCCTGGGAATTGTTTTAATTTACTTTACCAAAAGGTGCTTTGCTATTGAGTAACCCCTAATTCAGAATTAATTAAAATAGAAAACCTCAGTTTTAAAAATGTCCAGAGAATTGGAAGACTAAATATCTTTAAGATGTCAATTCTACCCAAACTAATTTAAAGAGTCAACACACCAATAAAAATCCCAACAGCCTTTTTTGCAGAAATGGAAAAGCCAATATTCAAATTTATTTAGAAGGCAAAGAGGCCCCAAATAGGCAAAAATATCTTGAAAAAGAAGAACAAAGTTGGAGGATTCTCACTTCCTGACTTTAAAGCATTTGCTTAGCTACAGTGGTAAAAACAAAAGCAAAGAAACTAAGAAACAGCATGGTACTAGTATAAAGACAGACAGATTGATCAGTGGAACTGAATTAAGAACTCAGAAATAGACCCTTGCATCTATAGTTAAGAGATTTTTAACAAGGCTGTTAAGTCCACCAGCTGAGCAAGAACAGTCTATTCAACAAATGGTGCTGAGAGACCTGGATAGCCATATCCGAAAGAGTGAAAGAGGACCCTTATCTCTTCTTACACAAAAATTAACTCAAAATGGATCTTAAATATAAAAACAACAACCATAAAACTCCTACAAGAAAATGTAGGAAAACATCTTCAAGATCTTGTGGTACGCAGTAGTTTCTTAAGTCTTATACCCAAAGCATGAGCAACAAAAGGAAAAAATAAATAAATGGGACCTCCTCAAAATTAAACACTTTTGTACCTCAAAGGACTATGTCAAGGTGAAAGGGCAGCCCACTCATTGGGAGAAAATATTTGGATGTCACATATCCAATAAGGGTTTAATATCCATAACATATAAAGAAACTATACAATTCAACAATAAAGAGACAAACTATCCAATTAAAAAATGGGCAAAGGACTTGAAAAGACAATTGTCCGAAGAAGAAATATAAATGACAAAGAAACACATGAAAAACTATTTAATATCACTAGCAATTACGGAAATGCACATCAAAACTATAATGAGATATCATTTCACACCTATCAGAATGGTCACTATTAAAAAGACAGAGAACTACAAGTGTTGGAGAGGATGTGGAGAGAAAGGAACACTTGTTCAGTGTTGGTAGGCATGTAAAATGATACAGTCAGTTTGAAGGACTGTTTGGAAGTCTCTAAAGAGGTTGAATATAGATTTTCCACATGACCCAGCAATACCACTACTGGGTATATACCCAGAGGAGCTGAGAGCAGTGACATGAGCAGGCATCTGCACACTGATCTCCATCGCAGCATTATTCACAATTGCCAAGAGGTGGAAACAACCCAGGTATCCATCAACCAATGAATGGATACACAAACTGGGTGTATTATACAGCTGTAAAAAGAAATGAAGTCATGATAACCTGGATGAACCTTGAGGACATTATGTTGAGTGAAGAAGCGCAGATACAAAAGGACAAATATTGAATGACTGTGGTACTATGAACTGAATATATTGTGTACTCTCATGGAGTTAATAACTTGAATATGGGTCACCAGAAACTAGAATGAGGTTAGGAAGGGAAAGCTGAGGGTTAACTTGTACAGAATTGGTAAAAAGAGCATGTGTTAATATGTGGATGAATAGAAAAGGTGAAAGCCCAACATAATATTTGGAACTAGCAGGACTATTATGTGGTATGAAAGTGATTTAAAGGGAAAGTCTAAGGTCATGAATATTATTAAAAGGAAAGCTAAAAAACATGGAACTGTACAGCATAGTAAAACCACATGTTAAATATGAATATGGGTAAAACTGCATGTATAAGATATTTTTATTTGAAGCTGAACAAATGTATGTTAATACTACAAGAAGTTAATATCAGACAAAAGTTTATGCTAAGTGAAATAAACCAGACACAAAGTACTACATATTGTATGATTCCATATAAATATAAATCAATTTATAAAGATAAAGTGAGACTAGTGGTTATATAGGGCTGGGGAAGAGCTGCTAAAGGGGTGTGGAGATTTTCTTTTTAGAGTAATGAAATTGTTCTAAAATATTTTGTGGTGATGAATGCACAACATTTTAATTATACTAAAAGGCATTTATTTTATACTTTGGACATATTGTACTATATGTGAATATATCTCAATAGCATTGCTAAATAAATAAATATGCAAGATATGCAAGAATAGCAGAGATAGTAGCATAGAGATTGAGAGGTAAAGAATTTCCTTGTTTGATTGTCTGTTTTCTCTTTATTATTATTATTACTGAAATAATGAAAATGCTCTAATAATGATTGAAGTGATAAGTGCACAACTATGTGATTATATCAAATACCCTTGATTACATACTTTGGATAAACTGTATGGTTTATTAATATGTATCAATAAAACAGATTTGTTAAAGAACAATGCCCAGAGACTCAATTGACTCTACAAAGAAAGATATATTTACACTCAATTCAGAATTTCACCAACATTTCTTTTATGTTAGACTTATGACTTGTACCTAAATAACATTATTACCAGATATTCTAGTCCCCAAAGCTAAATGAATAAATACCCTTGCCCCTGGCAATATGCACTTAGCTAAATGCAATATGGTTAAGTGCTGAATGAATGGATATGAATGGATTTATGTGTTATAATGGAAAAGTAAAATACAATACAAATAGAAATATTAGTGGAAGTCATATTCATAAATAAGTATGTAAAAAAAACCTGGGCATGAAATGCTATTAGATACTTCAAGGGTACAAATGAGTCTGGGAATAAAATTGTGTTTGAAATACCAACATGTGACATATTTGAGATTAATCATAAATTGAAGGATAATATTCATAAGAGCTTTATGTGCAATAAAGTCAAAGTTTATTTTAATTTCAAAAATTAAAATAGTCCTCTTAATGGAGATTAAAACAAAAAAATCAACATCAATTTCCTAAAACAATGTTGAAATTTTCCCTGTGACTCCACTAGACTACCTACCATAGCCCATGTTGGAATTTAAAGTTGACCCACCTATCTAGCTTCTACTCCCAGCTCAAACCTGAGTGAAAATCAAATACCTGATACCAGTAGAACAATAAAATCCTCTCTTCAGTTCATGACACATTGGATTCCCTCACTTTGTTATCTGGGTGCATATCTGCAGATACATGTATCCACTAAATTGTTCTTTGAAGGCATGGAGAGCATCTTGAATTTTCATTACATCCTGCACATTTCCTCACAGTAGTAATAACTACCGTTTATAAAATACCTACATGGTGTCCAGCCTCTTTGCAAATCCACATCCAGACCTTGGATCACCGTAAGTCTGTTATCCCCATCTTTGTCAAGAGTGTTAGGTAAAACAAACCTCTAGGATGGAAACATGTAGTATGAGGCATTTTCCAAGCAGTGTTTCTCAGCTGAAAGTCATTCTGTCCCTCAAAGAACTATGTGGAAATAAGTTCTCACGATGCCTGCAGTGTGCTCCTGGAATTTAATGGGTAGGAAATTTGCATGCTAAGTGCCCAGAAATGTGAGACATAGCCTCTCTCAATTAAATAATCTTCCTCTTCAAAATGCCAACCGGGCCTGACTGGGAAACACTTGCAGAATACCGGTTCATTTCTCTCAAAACACCCTCTCACCTTTTCTCTAGAGAAATACCTTATAGGAACTGCATCCAGCTTAATTTAGTCTGCACAGAGAAACAAAACAAAAAGGATTTAAGAGAAACGAGGGAAATGGAAAGAGTTTACTTTCATCCATATTTTTGCTGCCCATCTTCAGAGCCATATCCTCACAGTGAGATCATTTCCAATTACTCAGTTCAAGTGCCTTCTTTTCCATGGACCGTCTTCTTTTACTGATAGTGCAAAAGATGTTAAATGTAATATGACTTCCCCTTGACACACCTCACACTGTGAACAAATTAAGAAAGTTCTCTTTACACCATTGTTTGCTAACAGAATATCAGGTTTAAGAGCTCAGAATGCATTTTTATGTACTTCATGAAATAAATCATTTGCAAGTGATATTATGCCCAGATCTGTCTCTTCTGACAACTGAGTTATTTGCAGTGCTATAGCCTGGAAATGACACTAAAAGCCTGCAATGATTTAAGAGGCTGGTTGACTCATGCACTAGCAATGGCAGAACTGATGGGTGAAAGAGAGACTAGAATATTTGCAAATTTCCATTGCCTTAGGAAGATTAGGCAGAAAGAGCTTTATAAATAAACACTAATGCATTCCACTCATCCTTGAATTATAATGAACTTAATACACAATTAACTTATAGGTCTTTAGCCTTTTCGGTGAAAACCCATCCATTTGGACCTATTTTGACACAGAACAGCAAAAATGCCATGGGATACAGAGGATGTGTGATAACAAAAGTTGCCCCAGAAACAGCTCCAGTTTGGAGAGACAGAAGGTGGTTGGTTGGGAAAGGAAGCAACATTTCCTAAGTTAGTGGAAGTTGCCATCCTGAAGGCTTTGCTCTGCCACCCCCTCTGCTGGCTGATGGATGAAACGGCATTGGACGTCAGTCCATTTCCAGCTGTGATTAATAGTGGCACATCACAGATGAGAGCATTTGGCAAGTATAAGACCAGCCTTGGCCAAAATGGTGTCAGAGATAGTCCTTCGCACCCTCCTCTCATCTCCTTCACATTCACTCTTTTGATCTTCATTCCACTTTTATTTCTGATTTAAGGAGAAAATCAATTAGAAAGCTCTTGTTTGCTGCTTCTTTCTTTCTTCATCCATTCCTTTATTTCCTTTAATGTAGTAGAGGCCACAGGAATAATGCCTTTACTCATCCAAAACTTATTAATTGCACAACATTCACCAAACATTTTGTGGCAGCCATGGAGAGGGAGCTTGGTGATGCTTATCATATTCCAATAGTCCAATGTCAAGGGCAACCAACGTTTACCAAATGCACACTGTGTGCCAAGCTCTGTGCTAGCCATGTCACATTATTAATATTATGCCCTCCCTGCTGTAGAGGAGCTTAATTCTATAGGTATGCAGGAAAATGAAGAATTTTAAAGCTGTGGAATGAGTGATGTAATAGAGACATGCTCCCAGTACAGAGAACCCATGGCGCTGGGGGTACCCAGAGGGACTTTCTGGGGATGTCCTCTGTTTGATCTTTCGCAAGAGGGAGTTAGTCACATGAATAAGGGGAAGGGACTCCAGGCAGAAGGAAACATGTCTATAAATGGAAAGAGGTGAGAAGAAGCATGCTGTGAATGGGAACTTCCAGGCAGTTTAGAGTTGCTCGTACACTGTTCACCATAAAGTTTAGTAGGGGAAAGAAACAAGAGACCAGGTCAGGGGGAGTCTTTGTGATATGGTTAAAGCCTGGCTTTCACAACGTATGTCATGCAGAGTCACTGAGCTTTTTTTTTTTTTTTTTTGCATGAGACATGACATCATAAGATTTATATTTTAGCTAGGTGCCCTGACATTCTAAGTGTAGAGGTAGGATTTGGGGTGAAGGGCAAATTAGATGCAGAGAGACCAGTGAGGGAGTTGTACAATAATTCTGTTGAAAATAATGCAGGATTGAATAAGAGAAAAAATGTGCATGTATTCTAAGAATTTTTAGAGCTTTGTGATTAATTGGGCATGGGGATCTTAATGAGAAAGGAAGGATACAAGGCAACTTCCAGGCTTTTTATCTGAAAGGACGTTGTTCCAACAAATGAGATAGGTAATACAGAAAGGCAAATAGGTTTGGGGAGAATGAAGATTAACTTAGTTTTGATCCTCTGGGGAGGAAATGCTTATGTAGCATTCAGGTAAAATGTATAAAGCTCAAGGAAACAATACGGGGTACAGAAATGTTTTTGGGGAGCTCATTCTTGAAAGTGGGTAATTAAAACAATACAAGTGGATAATATTGCCTAGAAGAGTATGCATGATGAAGAGGGACAGAATTGCTGATATGATCACTTGTTAAAAAACAAAACAAAACAGAGGAATAGGACTACAAGAAAGAAAGTAGGTAAAGAGATATAAGTAACACTTCATAGAAATCATAGAAGTTGAATGTTTCAAGAAAAAAGGAATGAATGATTATACTCAACAGAGAGATGGATATTAGATAAGAGCTACAGATGTTGGACCTGGGGCATCATTGGTGGCTTGAGTGGTGGTAATGCAGGGAGATGAGTAGGAGAGAAGGAGTTGACTTCAGACAGAATGAAAAACTCCTCCTGCATTCAGACTGGAGGTTAAGAACTAAAGATAAAAGTGAGGAGGGTGACGGATTGGCTCCCCAAAAGTCTCCATTTTCTTGCTGATACTGAAGCCAAATTTTCAGTGCTTTTGATAGTGGTGGGCCTGGATAGTGGACTTGCAGAGAGTAATTAAGGTTTTCAATGGCCATTAATTGAAAAAAGCCAACAAAATTAAAATCCAAGTATTTATCAGCTTGTTGAGGGTCCAGTGGCAAGTAGAATCTATCCATTTCTAGAGACGTCAATCCACCCATTGGAGTCATTTCTCATACAGTTCTAAGAAACTCAGATTTGAGACAAAAACGGGCATATTGTTATTTTGATTCCTTAGTCGAGGCATTGTTGTACAGGAATGAATGCAAGGTCGCTGATAGAACATCTATAAGATAAGTTATACCTTATAAATATAAGATTTCCAAACTGGAAAATAGAAGAAAAAGGCCAGAAAAGGCTGCTTCAGGAATAGAAAATGGAGGGGTTAACCTGACAGTAGGCTGGCGCCTAGGAGACTAGCAAGCACTGATGTGCACATCTCTTCTCAATTCCGTTTCAGTGACCTCATGATGCCAGTTACAAAAGCCTTTGATGGGAGTGATAGGGAAGCATTACAAGCCTGGACTTTCTTATTCCCTCAGAGAGCCAGTTGACCAACACATAACTGTATTAAAGGGCAGAAATATGAGCATTAACAATTTTTCAAGTAGAGGAGGCTCTGTTCAATGTGTAAAATATAGACATTTGTGACACAGATCATGAAAAGCACCAGGATGTTTTCTGTTTTGTTTTGTATCCTTGTTTTTTTGTTTGTTTGTTTGTTTGTTTTTAATGACTGAAGCATAGAGGAAGAAAGGGAAAAAGAAATGAAGGTCAAGGCTATTGCGGTAGATGGTTCATAAACAAAAATGTTAAAATTCCCCAGGTAGAGAGAAGGAGTCTATTCAGGAGGTCCAATCTTCATTTAATTAGATTGAATAATCAGGGATTAGGTAGCTACCATCTATGAGGACAAGGAGACAAAGTGATGTTAGGAACCTCAAAGGACAATTTATTTTTATGGTAATGTATATCAGTTTCCTGTTGCTGTCATAACAAATTATCACAAACTTAGTGGCTTAAAACAACGTGTATTTATTATCTTATAGTTTTGAACGTCAGAATTCCAAAAATGGATCTCACCAAAATAGCATTCTTTTTGAAAGCTATAGGATAGAATCTGTTTTCTTGACTTTTCCAGCTCCTACAGGCTGCCTGCATTCCTTGGTTCATGGCCTCTTCTACTTCAAAACCAGCAATGTTTGGTCAAGTATTTCTTGCAATTCTGTCTCTCTAGTTCTGACTCTTCTTTTTCTGTCCTCCCCATTTACAGACTACTGTAATTCCCCTGGGCCAAACAGATAATCCAGAATAAATTCTTTATATATGTATATATAATTTTATTTTTAAAGATTTATTTATTTATTTATTTCTCTCCCCTCCCCCCGCTCCACCCCAGTTGTCTGTTCTCCGTGCCTATTTGCTGCGTCTTCTTTGTCCGCTTCTGTTGTCATCAGCAGCACGGGAATCTGTGTTTCTTTTCATTGCATCAGCTTTGTTGCATCAGCTCTCCGTGTGCGCGGCGCCATTCCTGGGCAGGCTGCACTTTCTTTCGCACTGGGCGGCTCTCCCTATGGGGCGCACTCCTTGCGTGGGGGGGCTCCCCTACAGGGGGACACTCCTGCGTGGCAGGGCACTCCTTGCACGCATCAGCCCTGTGCATGGGGCCAGCTCCACATGGGTCAAGGAGGCCCGGGGTTTGAACCGCGGACCTCCCATGTGGTAGACGGACGCCCTAACCACTGGACCAAGTCCACCGCCTATATTTTAGAGAAGCTTTAGATTACATAAATGTTATTTCAGAAATATAGGGGATTCCCATATACCCCACCCCCTTCCCATCCCACTTTCCCACATTAACAACATCTTTCATTCGTGTAGTACACTTGTTAAAATTGGTAAAGACATATTGAAGCAGGGCCACTAACCATGCACTACAGTTTACTTTATAATTTACACTTTGCCCTGTACAATTTTATAGGTAAACTCCTTATATTTTAAAGTCGGATGATTCACAACCTTGACTGCATCTGCAAACTTAATTCCTCCTTGCCATGTAACATAATAGATTTACCAGTTCCAAGGATTAGGACATGAACGTGTTGGGATCTAGGCTGGGGTTGGGGGGAAGGGGAAATTAATTTGCCTACCACACAAGTAAAGAAGACTAATGCTTCTCCCAAGATTTCCCAGACTAGCTGTATTTAGTGAAATTCAATTCATAGCAGACATTTATTGTTCACAATATTATGGTAGATGTTATGATGGGAAGGAGCACTTGATAATGAATAATTTAAGCCTTTATGTGAAATCTTATTTTTCCTCTTGTAAAACATTTAAAATTAAAGGTTTAGTGGCAAAAGAAAGAAGCTTTCCTCTTTAAATTTTGTTCTGTGAACTCCATTGGCGAGAGCTTGCTCATTTGAAGGTTGCTAGGGAGTTGCTAAGGGATGTTGTACATAGAAATTTAAGTTTCTCCTTACCAGGAATGATCAATGATGAAAGGAAAAAAGCTTATTTCCTTGGTCAAAAATGGTAAAAATTAAATTAAATTTAAAAATCCTAGACTACTCCTAGCAGAAGCCTGATACCTACTAGGTGTCCAATAAATATAGGTTGAATTGAATAGAATGTCATTGATTGCCCTTGTCATTGGATGATATTTACTGATTAGCTTTAATTTTTATTTTAATGTGATGCAGCTAACTTGATTGTGTTTTTTCTCCTCCCATTTCTTTTCTGTGGAGAGAAGGGCAGAAAAATTCTGAGTAGGGAGAAGGGAAAGAGACAGTTTTATGGGTGCAGGCAGAGAACTTTAAAATACCCCCCAGATGACAGGCCATTATCTTATTGTGTCTAGCTAGAGAGCTTTCCTGAGAGCAAAGGCTCTTAACCTTTTTTGGAATGTTCATCACCTTAAGGGCATAATGAATACTGCTCAAACAACTCCCAGGGGAAAAAAGAATTAGGTACATTAGAGTACAGAAAAAAAAAAAAATCCCTTCTGCTTTAAATAGTTGCTCTTACGTTCATCCATTCTGTCCCAGCTGCTTCTGTACTTTCTTTTCACTCCTTCACCCGGGTTCATTTCCACTCCTCTTGTTGCCGCTTGAAGGCACCACTCCCCACTGCTGTTACTATTTGGTGTCTTGCATTAACACACTGATTTCTACATCACAAATGCTGCCCCACAAAGCAGCAAACCTTCAAGCTGTTAATTCCCAGAAGTCTTCACTGCAAAGGAGTCAGCCGGGCATGGAATTTCACAGGCCCTCAACTTTCAATCTCAGTTGCATGTTGCCATGAAAAACCAGAGCAATTCTCTCTGGGGTCTCTTGTCTCACAGTTATCCATGAAACAGTTCTTTCCATTTCTACTTACACTTCTCCTCTGCATAGCACCAAGGATCAATATCCAGAGAAATATCATACTATCTTCCACCCCTTCTCTTCCCACAGCACTACACAAAACATTTCTAGACCTCTCTTTCAGCCCCAAAAGATCCCATTCATGGAGGTTACAAAAATATGACAATGGAAATGTCCAGGAATAAAAGTTTGAAAGAAAGTTACACAACTTTACTGGTGGCCACAAAAAAAGATTATGTGGAGATGAACAGAATTGATATTATAAAGATTGCATTTGCTCCTAAATTATTGCATAAGTCTTATATACTGGGATGAGCAATGCCAAGCAAAATCTCAAGAATATTTCATATTAACAAGTCATTCTAAATTTCACTTAGAACTTTAGGCACTAATAAAAAATTTAGGCAACAATGACAAACAACCTTTGAGAAAAAAAATGTCACAATGAGCAAAGATAGAGAGACAGATAAAGTAGATACAATCCCAGGTATTGGTTCTTTTGAGGAATAAAGAGACCCACGGGTTCTATGATCATGGCAGATGGGGTTCACTGCCATGGCAGATGGCCCTTCTTTGGAGCTGGTGTTTCTGCGTGATGGAATTGGACTCAGAGGGGATCTCTTTTCACAAGACTTGCATGCTACTTTAATGGAATTGTAGTTGGTGCTGGGGTTTTAGATATATTTAGGGGATTTGAATCTCTGGACTGATAATATGACACCCAGGCCCAGAGCCTCAACAGACTTCAGCTCCTACACTTTGATTTATTGGACTTACCCCACTCAGCTAACATCGAGTTGAAGAAGGTCAACCACCACACCATGGAGCCTAGAGTGTCTACAACTGAAAGCAGGAGGAGTGCATCCAGTATCCATGTGGAATCTAAGCCCCCACTTGACATAGATGTGCAATGGACACAACCAATCCAATGTCCACAGAGAAAATGTGGAATGGGTGTGGGAAGGGTAGCCATGGTGGCTGCTGGGTTTGGGGAATGGGAGGAAGAGATGAGATGTGGAGGCGTTTTCAGGATGAGGAGATGTCCTGGGTGGTGCTTCACGGACAATTACAGGACATTGTAGAGCCCCCCAGGGCCCACTGGATGGAACGTGGGAGAGTGTGGGCTATGATGTGGACCATTGACTAGGGGTGCAGTGATACTCAGAGATGGACTTACCAGGTGCAATGGATGTGTCACGATGAGGGGAGAGAGTGTTGCTGTGGGGGGCGTGGGGGGTGGGGGCGGTGGGGTTGAATGGGACCTCATATTTTTTTAATGTAATTTTTAAAAATAAATAATTTAAATTTTAAAAAAATGAGCAAAGATATTCTTCCCTCATATGTGTAAGCATTTAATATAAACATTAGCATTTACCTTTAAAAATGGGGAATAGATATATTATTATAAAATAATTTAGGCCAGTTGTCTGAATGTTTTGAATATAAGCAAAATATGATCTCCATTATATAAACTCCAGATAATTATAAAACTATTTAAAAAATAGAATAAAATATAAGTGAATATTTAATGGATCCCTAGAAGTGGGAAGATTATAAGAGAATAAGCAATGCACAAAATATAAGGGAAGTTTAATGCATTTTTTAAAAGTTTGTACATTGAATATTCATTAAAAAATTGCAAGACCCAGTACAAACCAGAAAATTCATTTGCCAGAAAAATGAAGAAAATAAGTAAACTTCAAAGTTAAAATATTTTTATGCTTTGATGACAATGTAAAATAAAGTACTTTGCAACAAATAATGCTGGTGCCTTCTCCTGTCTTCTGGCCTATAGGTTTTTAGTGAAATCTGAGCTATTTTCAAATGTAGCTCCTGCATCTCTTTGCCCAAGGGCTCTGTCTGTTTCACCTGGTGGCAGACTGGACATGCCAGAGAACAGTTTCCTCTCTCAACAGCCACCAAACAAGAAAAAGCAGGAATATATAACTGCCACAGCTCCCTATCTCATGCGTGGAATAACCCTGAATTCCTCAGTTCCTGAATAAGAGTAAGCTCCACCTACTTGTGCTGAAAACCTGTTCCAAAAAGCACATCTTAGGGGCGTTTTTCTCTTCCCTGCTTCCCTTCCCAACTCCTTTATCAGTGTTTCCCAAGATTACCAAATAAATCAGTTACTTGCTCTCATATTTCAATCTCATGGCCACCTTCTAGAGAACCCAAATTATGGTACAACTCAAAGAAATAAGAGAAAAGGTATGAAAAGGCAAATCATAAAAGAAGATTAGCTGTCAACATGAAACATTTTGCTTTGCAGTTATCAAAGCTATGAACAATAAAGGAAGACCTTTTATTTATTGAATTACCCAAGATTAAGGAACAATCTTCAGTATTATAAAAGGTATATTCAGGGAATCGCATCATATTCTGCTGATGGGCATACAAATTGATAAAACAGTTTAAGAAGGAAATTTGGCAAAATATGTAATTCCAAAATGTTGATGCCCTTTCATAGTGGGACCACTTGTATTACTTATTTATTCACATATTCACCAAATCAAATTAAATTAATTAAAATGTAATTAGAGTTATTTCATACTTTATTCTATGAATAAAATCGGAGATGAGAGAAACCTAAGTATCAGCACGCATTGTTTATAATGAGGGAAACTGGGAAGAGTGGAGGAGGGGCAATTAATGAAGGAGTAGACCAAGGACCCTGGATTCTCCCTACCTTCCTCTGTCATCCATCCTCTTGGCTCTGATCTTGCACTGCCCTTGAGGACCTGGCTCTGATGCTCACCACTGCTTCAGTCTTGGCATCTACTTCTCTTGGCCCATTTCTCATCTTGGCTTGACCCGAGCTTGGTTGTTGCATTTCCGGCATCAGTGTGTCATTGGTCTACCTCTGGTTTCCCCAGGGTCTGACCTGGATCTCACTCAGTGTTTAGTGTCACTCTTTTCACACCCCAATGCTAACCCATTCTACTGTGTGACACAGTACCACCCAGACTATTGCTCCATTTGCTAGAAAGTACTACCATGTTCTTCATCTAAAAACCATGTGCCATTTCCATTATTTTGCAATGAATGTCCTCCATGATGACTGAAGAAAAGGTAAACTAAGTGACTTTATACATGTATTAGCAAAGAATTAGATTTCCTTTAACGCTGTGTGAAGAATTCACATTTCTGAAGAAATTAATTCTAAACCAAGAAAATCACCAATACTCGGTAGGTGGCATATGGTTTTTAAAGAATGATTTTATTTTAAACTTAGAAACTTATTTTTAAAGTGACACCTGTTATGTTTGATTTTTTTACATGCAAAAATGCAAAAATTATATTAAAAAAATAAAAGCCTGATGTTTATATAATCCTTACAATATTAATAATGAGGAACTTCCTGGATAGGTAGGAAATTAGATTTTTGCCAATCATGAACAGTTCCAGATTTTAAAATGATATATTCACTGGTGGCAGGAATTTCTCTTGTTCTTGATTGACTGGCCACCTTCCAAGATGTTCTGGTATCTATTGGTAGGTGCAGAAATGTCACTGAACCACAATTTACAGGTGTAAATTCACAGCATATGATCAGAGCTGCTGCTGACGTTTTGTTCAGAGAAATTCCAGAGGGTTGGACCCCGATCTGGAACACACATTTTAGTTAAAATAAATTACATATCAGTTCCAAAGAGCATAAATTCCAGGTAAGTAAAAGAGGAAATAAATCACTCGTGGAAATAGGAATTTGAATTTATTGTCAGCTATTTAAAAATGAAATTTGCTTTTCATTATATGTAAAAGAATCTGTCACATTTACCATTATATAAACTAGGTAATGGAATGTATTCATCTTCCTGGTACAGATACATTATATTATCTTTTTGGACTAGTTATGAATGTGTGGGACTGAACTTTAGACAATTCCTACTCTAAAAGTGTGTCACACTGACTTCAAATCAGTGTGAACAAAAATCCCAATGTGTCTAAAGGCTGCTTGTGACTTCATGTTTCAGACAATTATTCTAAGTATATGTTCCATTGGCCTGTGATAGAACTATATGAGCTGAGTGTTTTTCACAGATTGAAACTGCTTTGGCAATCTATAAGGTAGTATGGCAAAGAAAGTATTTTTTTATAAAAGGCTGCTAGAAATAGTGAGTTATAACAGCACCTTTATATTTACCCAGATTTTATGTTTTCCAGGCATTTGCATCTAACTATTTTCACTTTATTTTTACAATATACTTATAAAGCAGAAAGAGCAAACCAAAAATTCTTCTTTCCAAATGGGGTAAAGAGTCAGGGATTTGCCAGAGGTCAACAACTGCAGTTTACCAGGGACCTGAATACGTTTATCCTTGCTGCCTCTTCTTTGTGCTCTTCACTACAGGTGACCTTGAAAGAAGTAATCTTCTCCTGACAGAATTTTGTGCTTAATATGAATAATGAATATTTATTGGTTTTCCAGATAATATTTTAGCAAATCAGCTCTGAGTGAGACAGTTATTTACTTTACAGTGGAGATAACCTCTGCACGTGATTTATCATGCTTTATAATTATAGTCTGCATATAATGAGTTCATTTAACCATGTGCCATTGAGTTGTTTATTAGTAATATTGTTTTAGCCCAGCAATTCAATTAACTATACATATCATTGGTGATTTCTAACGATCCCAACTTTTAAAAATGAAAAACAGTAGCTCTTTGTATATTTTAATGTACCAGATGAAATAAAAAGTCACTAAATGAAATTACTCTATTTTGTGCATGAGAGCAAGAATGATACCATATGCATTCAAGATTATTTGGATAACAATAAGTAGAAATTCTACCCTATGCCCAGCATTATGAAAAGCCGTTCGGCATCCATCTAGAAAATAGAGTCACCTTGCTGGACTCTATTACAAATAAAATATAATAATAAAACATCCACTGATGTACTGACTCAAAATTTGCAAACGACTTTTGCACAATAATATCTTGATTACCCACAGTAATGGAGCAGTAGCCAACAAAGGGCAAGTAACAGTTTTCCCAGATATAGGTATTAAGGACCCCTACCATTTATTGGTGATTTTCACCATTTAGAAGAAATTTCTATAGGAATGTGAAAAACCAATATCCAGTGTTGAAGAAGTCTATTTCTTAGGGTTTGGAAAGCACACTTATAAAGTCCTTTCAATGGACTTTCTCATCCCTCTTCACCTCTGTTAGCATGTACAAAATTAATTGTAAAATAGTGAGGTCAGTATGGATTTTTAGATACAGAACATAGTGTTGCATTTTAGCAAATGGGTGGTAATGTGGCACCAAAGAGAATGGGTTAGCATTGGGGTGTGGCAAGAGTGACACTGAACACTGGGTGAGATGCAGGTCAGACACTGGGGAAAGCAGAGGTAGGCCAATGACACACTGATGCTGGAAATGCAACAACCAAGCTCGGGACAAGCCAAGATGAGAAATGGGCCAAGAGAAGTAGATGCCAAGACTGAAGCAGTGGTGAGCATCAGAGCCAGGTCCTCAAGGGCAGTGCAAGATCAGAGCCAAGAGGATGGATGACAGAGGAAGGTAGGGAGAATCCAGGGTCCTTGGTCTACTCCTTCATTAATTGCCCCTCCTCCACTCTTTCTGGTTGCCCCCATTATAACTAACACTGTGAGAGTTTTTATTTGGTGTCTCCCTCTTATGATTTTACTTTTAGCATATAGGATTTAATAAATAAAGATATTTTTAATTTGTGAAATGTCATATGATGAAAATGGTCAAATGGCAGAAGGACTTTAAAATAATTTTTTGTCAAATCTCCTTTAATGATTTTATTGATTTGTTCTTTTATCAGCAGAATAGGGGAGAAGTCCTTGAATATCACTTTGCTAACAGGAGGATTTTTTTCTTATCTTGTACTATCCAAGAAGTGAAAAATAGGATTTCCTAAAATATTTGTTTCTTTGATAACTGAGAAGTAAATTTTTTTTTACTTTACATATTCATTTTTATTCTTCAGTGATTTTTTTTAATTAACATCTATTTTTTAAGAGTGTGTCTTAGTTTTCATTCTCATAGAAACTTTCCCTGAAAGAGTTATTTGATTTGACTGTGAGCAATGCGTTTGATTTGTAGTTTCTGCAGGGAGAAGGGAAATGAGAAAGAGCAGTGAAGGCAGCTAATAGAGGGTCTGTATTTGAGTAGGTTTTTACTGTGCTTACTTGAAGCATAATTCTAGGTTCTCAGAACCATCCCACCCATGGCACTAGGAAACTGAGATATTTACACAACAGTTCCTTTCAGACTGTAATTAGGGGCTCCTGGGGAACCCAGAATCATTTCCCTGGCACTTTCAGCCTGCCACAGGGGGCCAAAGAAGCGCTCAGTCAGGGAGAAGCAGATATCTGCTTCACCTCCTTGGATGAGCTAGGCTGAGTGGGGTAAGGTATGAGCAGTGTCTAATAGAAGTTGTTTAGATGTTGGTTGTTGTGTAAAAATATTTAAATTCTGAAGGATATTAATTCTTCGCCATGTCATTTTTCTGGCAACTATTTTTCTTAATTTAATTTTAATGTTTTATTTTTATGGATTTTATGTACAATTTTTAAATAATGTGATTATTTTCTTTTATTTTCCATTGCTCTTATACTTAAAGCCTTCTCCCATTCAGATAGCCAACAGATATGCTCAGCATTTTTAAAGTTTTTATTTTTTTAGACTTAATCATCAAAGTACTATAAGAAAACACAAAATAATGGAAGATATAATATCTGGTTGCAAAAATTAAGTATATAGATATACTAGGTAAGCATAGATTACAAATGCTTCTCCCCTTCTTCTACAGTGAATGTTGATGCTGGTACTTACCTTATGAGTGAGAACTAAACCAACACAAAGAAGAGGCCAACTGTGGATTGATGGCCTGGAGCCCTAAGCAGATGTGGCGGCAAACATTTTTAATGGTATCACCTAGTAATTCCCATTCATTGTGTGAAACAGATTTTTACTTAGTTTTTTTTTTTTCATTACAACATACAGTCCAGATTCCACTGAATATATGTACTATCTGAAAAGATAATATCAGCTCCATTTCAGTGGGAAAGGAAATCTTTAAAGGTAAAGATGCTTTTAACTCAAAAGCATTAGCATGAGTTATCAAAGGTAATATTACTCAGAGTTCTCTAGGGAAACAGAAATGGCTATATATATATATATGAAAATTTGTATAGGAATTGGCTCACATGACCGTGAGGAGGAGCAAGCACAAATTCCATAGGGTAGGCTGAAAGCTGGGAACTCTGATAAAGGTTTTCAGTGAATTCTCTAGAAGAAGCTGGCTGGCTAAAGTAGAGATAGAAATATTCCCTCTGCACTAAAATCATCCCTTCTCCTTTTAAGGCCATCAATTGATTGGATGAGATTTCTCTCCTTGTTGATGGCAATCTCTTCAGTTAATTATAGATGGAATCAGTCATAAATGCAATCAACTTACTAAGGATTTAAATGCATGAAATATTCTCACAGTAACAATCAGACCAGGGATTGCTTGACCAAACAAATGAACACCATAACCTGGTCAAGCTGACACATGAACTTAACCATCACAGTGGTTATAAGAGAAAAACGTATTTCCTGATATTAAGTTTAAATGCCCTTAGTTTTCTAAAGAAAAATGTAGCCATAGATTTGCTACTGTCGACATACAGCTCTGAGGTACATATTCTTTTCTATGTAGGGTCTTATATATAAAATATAATTTGGTAAATAAGATCACACTATCAAGTTTAATACTTCCTGAATTTTAATAAACCAGTATATTTTCCAAACAAGGAAACTGAGGTCCATAGAGGTTAAGCAGTCTCTTTCCAGCATTTCTCAGCTAGTGGTAGAACAATGACAAACTAGCACTCAAAACCAGGGGTTCTTAACCTTTTTTGTTCCAAGACCCCTTTGTCTGTCAGGTGAAAACCACAGACCCCTTCTCAGAATGTAGCAGTAGATAGTTTTATGACACTCAACATTGGCATGTCCTTAAATTAAATTTTAGGATTATTAAAAATAATGTTTTACAACTTTCCCATAATTTCAATACCTGATAACCTAACATGGTTTGACACCTGTTCAAATGGTCATTTGGGGCAAATATTTAGAAATTCGAGTTTTCCCATGGCTTCTCTGCCATCCTTACTAACCTTTATAAAGGCAGTTTTCCACTGCACTCAGAACATGCTACATCAAAATAAAACTCATACTAAGTCTACACTATATTGTGTATTATTCAATAAATATGTCACACCTATTCCAAAACATCCCCACAAGAATGTTTTTAAATGCATAAATTAAAAAGAAATCAGTTATATATATTGAAATAGTTACTAAAAGATGTGATATAATAATATACATATGTGCTTCTTCTTAGCACATTAAATAATAATCCAATACATCTAAAATATAGGAAAGATAAAGTTAAATTTTATTTTTTAAAGACAAGTCAATATGCAGACTATTGTTTATCTTAAATAAGATAAATGGTGTAGTATTTGACAAGGCAACAAGCTTATCATGTTGGACATGTAATCAAGTTGATTTTATCAATTCAAGCTCACAGACGCCAAGAAATCTTTCCAAAGACCTCCAAAGGGTCCCCGAAGCCCCCTGGTTAAGTATCCCTGCTCTAGACTCTACTTTTCATTTTTATATTTTCATTTAAAAAATTTTACTCTCTTCCACACAACAAAGATTTTTGAATATTAATACAAGTTTCCCTATTGATTGAAATGTGTATTCTGAAAATGTGACTTATTCATTGACTTGCCATTGTCTGTGAAACATGATAGGAAATAATTCTACTCTCTAATTGGAGACTGATGATTTAAGGCAAGAGAGTATTCTCACTTGACCTTGAGATGTTTTTGGCACTATAATAGAGTATTTTGACTTTTTAGTAATGTGCTGACTAAAACTTAAGAGAGAAAAATATAATCAATAAAGTGTTGAATGATGAACAGGGATGAAAAGCCAACATTTACATAATGATCTCATTTGATATTCCCATCAATCGTATAGGAGAAATAATTTAATTATGCCTATTTTCAGATGAGGAAACTAAAGTTCAAAGTGGTTAAGTAATTTTTCAAGGTCATAGAGTTTTTAAGAAGCTGAGATAAGAATAAGCCCAAGTTAGTCTTGCATTTAAATATCATGTTCTTAACACCACATACACTATGCAGTGTTCCCTATATATTATTTGTTTTATAGGTGAGTTAGTTTTGGTTTCTTTGGTCTGCTGTTTTACATTCTGGTATTTGGGATCTCTCGGATTTGTGTAACGAATATATTTCATTCCATGTGATTTTGTAACTTTCAGGTAGTAAATAAATTATCAAAGATGCAATTGATACAACTGATCATTATAAACTCTCAGATCTTTTCAACTGTTGCCACATGAATTATTAAGTACTTTTGGGTGCCAATTGTATTCCAAAGACTAGAATGGATTTTAAGATTTCAAGATGAATATGATACAGTTTTATATCCTTTAAAATTTCTCAGAGTTTCTCAGTTTTTCCTGGAGAGTTGCAACTGTAGCAAAGGAAAGCATATTAAAAGAGAGTAAAAATAAGTTTCCAAAATTTCTGGTGCTCCCACTGTGGAAACATCACTTTCTAGTGAAAGATTGCTAGCTTAGGAGCTAGCCCTTTCTGTTTGCATGCTATCTGACTCAGATATGCAACAGGAGTTATGTAAAAAGTATGAAAATGGATGGAGATGACACGAGAATTTGAGCAAAGTCTGTCACACAGTACTTTGGCCTGGCAAAGAGTTTTACTTAAATTGTTCCACTCTATAACCAACTGCTCTTTATCCCATCCCCTTTTGCAATGGTCGGCTACAGTCTTAGCTTTCAATTACTGTATAACAAATTGCCTCAAAGAGGCTTAAAATGGCACCCATATTAGCTCAAAACCCAACACGCTGTGTTGTGACTGGGTTCCTGGTCAGGGTATCACGAGACTAAAATCAAGGCATTGGGTCAGGCTGCGTACTCATTTGGAGGCTCTGGGAGAAATCTGCTTCCAACTTCATTCAGGCTCCTTGTTCAGTTCCTTCCAGTTGTAGGAACACAGTTCCTGTGCCTGCTGGCCATTAGTCAGGGGTCTCTCTCTCAGCTCCTAGGGGATACTCACAGCCCCTGTAACCCCCATCCCCCTCATCCTCAATCCAGCAACGGCACATCAAATTCCCCTCTTGCTTCAGATTTCAATGATTTTTCTCTACAGCACCAGCCAGAGAACCTCCTCTACTTTTAAGGGCTCTCTTAGCTCCTTAAGGATTACTCCTCATTAAACCCACTTGGATAATCTCCTAGAGCCATATTCAAAGGGTCCAGGGGTTAGGGTGGGGCACAGTTATAGTTACAGATGTTCAGAGTGTTGGGTCCCTTGGCATCCTTTGTGAGAAGTTCCTTTCAAAGTGCTGTCATCAGCATGTTTTGCTATCACTTACTATTCTCAGCACTCCAGTCACTTCCTCCTACTTTGCAGTGGTCATCCCTCAAGTCAACAAGAGAAATTTAGTGTAAACAAATTTAGTGCAAGCACCCATCCCTGGAGTCCTTGTTCCTTCATTCTTCCCAAACTCCCTATGAGTCTCCATGGGTAAGTCAGACTTTACCGAAGGATAAGGATAGTTTAAGGAATTACATCTTAGAAGGGATTCCCTTCCCAGGATAATCATTTCAAATGCAAGGCCTGGACTACAGGGAGGTAAAGGAGACACCTAGTGTGCAAAATTTAACATAGCACTCAGTCTCAGATTTGCAGGTGAGTGCTTTTTTTTTTTAAAGAATGTCCTGGGGATTGAACCCAGGACCTCATATGTGGAAAGCAGGTGCTCAACTCCTTAAGCTACATCCGCTCTCCTAAGTACTTTCTTAAACATTGCACTGTTGGTGATTCTCAAGAAGACCTTCACTCCCCAGTTCAAATCCACAAAGATACATGGCATTATTAAGGAAGCAATATAAAAGAATATGAGCTTCAAAATAATAAAAGCCAAATATGTGATATTGTGATATTTGCGTTTCATTATGAATGCACTGAAGGAGAAAGATCTAGTAGTGAGTGTAATGGTTTTGAAAGAGTAATAACATAAATAATTTCAAATTTTTGTAAAACCTTAGTATGATTTGAAAAGATCTGCAATTTCTATTGGTGGTAAAATTTTAAGAACACTGCTAGTGTTATTATGTTTTGGGGGGTTTATAGCCACAATAGATGGAAATGCCAACTTCAAATTAAAATCTGACCATGATTAAAGACAGTTTTTCTATTCTAGTTCACAGATCCTTTGACTCTATCATTGACCCATTTTAAGAACTTCTGTGTACTATATCCTGAAGATATTAAAGGAGTTAGGAAGAAAACAAACAAAAAAGAAAAAGCCATTCAGTCTACTCAAGGAACAGATTTAAATTCAATAAATACATTTTTTCTGAATGCCTACTATGTGCAGCAGATTTGTCAAGAGCTTAAAGAAAAATTAAATACCAAATTACAGAACAATTTTGTACCCAGTCACATTGCAGGGTTTCAACAGCTCCCATAAGGAGCCCAGATTCAATTATTTAGACTTATCTTTGATTTAGTTTAATCTACTTTCAGTGGGTCTGGGGTTGGAAGGAAGAGATAAATGTAAAGGATAAGATTGTTCTCCAGAGCACTTTTGCAATAATTCAGAACGCATAACTATTTATCAAACATTACCAAATTGCTAGATTCCTGAGTGGTAGTAAATAATTAAAGCCCAGATGGAAATAGAATTAGAGGCAGGAATTAAGCCATCTAACACCATCACCTGCACCAATGGGAAGACTTAATGAGAGAAGCCCTTGGATATTTGCTGATGGTGTACTCAAAAGCTTCCCCTCCATTACTGAACACATGCAGAGAGTAATTCTTCAAATTGAACTTCACTTTTGAAAATGGTATAATGTGCTAAAATAAATCCAACAAATATAAAGAACCCATTATTTTAAAGGAGATGAACAGCAATAAGTTGATTCACATCAGGAGAATAATCTTATCCTGGCAAATTTCTTCTACTTAACATCTACAAAGTTTTTGCTAAAAAAATTTTTTTGAGAAACTAACCTAAACTGCTCTTTAAGCATGTAGAAATCCTCAAAATACTAGAATTACAAAGGGAATTTGACAATATACATTGACTTTTTCACTATGTCCTTTCACTAGTTGAGTGACCATTAATAAGACAAATTGTTTCCCCCAACAAGCCCTGTGCTCAAAGAAGTAGGATAGAAGTGGATGTATTTAGCGGATCCTGGCAATGCAGCATTAATAACCCTCTAACAGAGCTTAGCTTTGGTATCTCTATTACCAGGAAGATAGTAAGATGCTGATCTTCAGGTTCTAACTATGATTGCCAGGATGGATTTCAGCTACAGTGGCAAGCAGTGATGAAGGGCAAGGTCAAAAGCCCTGAATTTAACTCTTCCATTTACCAGCCAGATGGAAAGCTCAGTTTCTGCATCTATAAAGGGGCCTAATGGCCTAACTTAAAGGGCTACCAATAAGTTTCAAAAGAAATCATAGGAAGTCAGATAAAACAAAATCTAAGAGCATAGAAACAGGATGAACATCTTCAAGTAACATATGCTATACTTAAGGAGGAATCTACAAAGTTCTGTATGGGGGCTTCCAAGAATGAAGGAACTTAGTACCCAGCAAAAGAAGTAGGTCAATAGGTTAGTGATCAGGGGTTTGCTCATTTTAGCAATAGTCCTAGAATTCGCAGGCAGCTGGGTTAAAGAAATGACAGAATGGCCCATTAAAGCAAACCAGTTATGAAAACATACATTTGCAAAGGACTGGTGTCAGGAGTAAATAAACAACTCCAACAACACAGTAATAAGAAGACACACAACACAACTTGAAAACGGGGAAATATTTGAATAGATACTTCACCAAAGAAGATATGCAAATCGAAAATAATCAGATGAAAAGATACTCAACATCATTAGTCATGAAGGACATGCAAATAAAAAAGACACAATGAAATACTATTGCACAGTCATCTAAAGAGATGAAATTTAAAATACAACACCAAATGTAGGTGAGGATCTGAGGCAACTGAAGCTGTTACACCTTGTTGCTGGGAATGTAGAATTGTACAATCATTAAGAGACAGACATTTCAAACACTGAAAGTGAAAGTAAATATTTAATGGACTCAGAAATAGAAGCAGTATCCAGGGTCATCAGTAGGAGAATGGATAAGCTATGGTAAAGTCATGCAATGGAATACTGCACAATAAAAAAAGAAACCACTGATACATTCAATAACATGTATGAATTGCAAAAAAAATCATACTGAGTGAAAAAAACCTTACACAAAAGCAAACATACTGTATGATTCTATTAATAAGAATATATGGAACTAATCTATCGTGAAAAATAATCAGATAATCAGAACATTGGTTGTTAGCAGAGGTGGGAAGAGATTGACAGAAAAGGAGCAGGTGAGAACTTTCTGAGGTTTTGATAGGATACAAGTTACACAGAAATTTGCATTTGTCAAAACTCAATTAATTTACCCTTAAGATTTGTGTATTTTATTGTATCTAGATTTTATATCAAAGGGGAAAAATCTAAGCAAATATTGAACTGTAGTTAACAATATGCATACTGAATATTTATGAGAAATTAAACTGCTAATTTAAAAAAAGTTAAATAGAGTAGATTGATGGGTGAGTAGAGAGATGGTTAGATAGGTGATAAAACAAGTATGGTAAAATGTTAACGGTAGAATCTAGGACGTGAGAATATAAGTGTCCATTGTAACTTTTTTCAACTTTGCTATACATTTGAAAATTTTCATAGTACAAGTTTGAAAAAAACATTTCAAAACCACATCCAGCTAGGGAACCTTCTGTGGATACTCTTCTAGGAAGCCCATGATCCTACCTTACAGGATGTGTTATATCCTCTGCCCGTAGCCTGCAACAAAGGTCTGGACACCAAAAGCTAACAGTGGGGCAGTGCCTCTTATACCTAATCATAATCCATTATCATGGTTTACCCATGTGGCTTTGGATGTTCTTATTTGGAGGAGTTGATAGTCATGGGAAGGTCACTACAGGCCATGATAATATTTCCTCTAAACTGAATGCTGAGACTACTCTTCGGTGCTTCTGGGGAACAAGTGGAAAAGGGGAATGATGCTGGCCAAGAGAGACTGAGCCTTCCTGTTGTAGGGATAGAGTCTCTACCAGAGTGAACACTGTGGGCATTCTCCACAGCACCTTAGGTGCCCAATGTTGAAAGGTGATAGATAGAAACAACCCCAAACGGCATGCTGGCCCACCTTGAACAGACTCCTCAGAAATAAGGGTTTGGGTAATCCCTGGGCTTAGAGCCCTGCCTAAGACAAGGAGGACAGCGAATGAATAGAGGAGGAAAGAAATATCAGACTTTGATATCAGAGATTGTTTCTCAGTTGGAGAACGTTGCAGACTTCTCTGTGTTTTAGCTTTGGTTTTTGGCTTTCCTCCTGGACCTTTGAGACAGTGGATTCAAAATGACAGCTGGTGGGCTGAATCCAGCAAAAGAAGGTCCACATAGTGTTTTGTTTTGTTTTTAAATTTTAATTTAAATGTCTTTCTCTAGGATACCCACTCTTCTGTTAAAACGGGCTCATTTCTCACACTTGTCTTACATTTGTCCAGATTTACACATTTATTTTACCTCTGTAAGCTCTAAAGGAAACTGAATTTGTAGCCACTTCTTTGGAGAGAAACTTCCATGCCTTTCTTTCCATTATTTTTTCTCTTCATCTTGCAATAGGAATTGATCTAGTTGTTGTCAGCTTAAAATTATATTTTATTTTGTTGGCTTCGTTATTGTTTCCTTGGGCCTCAAATATGACCAGTACTAGTGTTTTCTGTTGGATGATGATAGCCCAATTCAATAAGGACTTTTCCCTTGGAAAATAGAACTCAAATTTTATTGAGAAAATGTCTTTGCTTTGTTTTGTTTCTCTAAGAGACTTGGTGCATAAACCCATATTGGAAAAACTAACTGGGACCTTGACTGCTAAGACAACCTTCCCTGATCCCTGATTTCCTATTAATATTATGTCTTTGCAATAAAATGCCACCATCAAAGATAATCTGCGGGAGTCTCTTCCTTGAACCTGAGCACGATTCCATAAATTGGTAGTTCATGTATGCCTATGTGTAATATTATGTCAAATGTTTCTCACTGTATCCCCAGAGCCAGCCTAGTAACTGGGACATTTTGGTGCCCCTTAATTCAGCAAATGCTTGTGGAAGGTTTTAACTGGCCAGCCGCTGGTCAATGTGCTGGGATGACAAAAGCCCAGAAAATATTTGGTAAATGAATGACTTTCTCTAAGTGAATCTTAGGCCCCATTTAAATGTTACCCTGGACTGTGCTTTCCAGAGCTCTCAAAAACCCAAGGGGTGTATCCTTAGAATTAAAGAGGCATATACTTTTATGAAGTTGTCAGGTACATGGAGATCATTCACTCCAATCTCCTAGCTTCACAGATAGCAAAAACCCATTAAAGGCAAAATATCTCAGAACAGGTATTTTATAACTTTAAGAAGTAAAGTTGCTAATTCTGTCAAAATGAATACATTTTTAGATAGAGGAAGTAATTCACATAGTTCCTTAACTTTGACCAGCCTGAAAAAAAATCTGTTATAGAAGAAATATCCTCATAAGTATTTCCTTGAAATCTATTATAATGGGAGCAGAGTTGTTATCTTGCTTATTACCAAGTTAGAATAAAGGTTGCTGTTTAACAATTTAGCTCAAAATAATTAGCCTCTAAGAGGCTGTGATTTAGAAATGCTGCCCATACCTCCCATTAACATTAATTGAGTTTGTAGTGCATGTAGAAACAGAGGAAAGCATAGTCCTTCCTTCTAAAATTAAATTTAAGGTAAATTCAAGATTTATAACTGTTGTTGATCTGGTTTTTCTTATGAAATCATCCCTACATTTTGTTTAAGAGCATTTTCACATCATTAGCTTTTGCAGAATAGTGGATTTTTTTTCATTCTTTTTAACCACTGCATGCTTCTCTTTTCATTGTTCCTCATTTGTTAACCTCTAAAATAATTCTGGAATGGCTAATTATTTTCCAATTGCCCTATTCCTTTTCCTTCCTCAGTCAGTCTTTGTCATTGTTATTATGTGTGGTTGCTTCTATTTGTTCATTCAACTTCACCTACAGTCTCACTATTGGTTTTCACTCTTCCTGATTGTTTTCCCAATGAGACCCTTATATCCAAGTATAATAAGCCATTACCTAATTATAGCTTGTCCAAAGAGACTTTGACTTTTTCACCCAAAATATATGTAGTATTCTTTAAGTACACAATAAACCTACGTTAATATGTGCACTGTAATTTGTAGGGATTATGAAGTAAAGCAAACCTGGGAAGAGAAGATGGTTAAGTAACATGGAGGCAGAAAGTGGGATGGGAAAGGGAGTCCACTGAAAATATCCTCAATATACACACTCTGCCCCAAATTCCTTGTTCACTTTGGGTCCTGTATTAATGTAGTAGATATTTTCCACCTCAAAGTTACAATCCCTGCTTTTGTAAAATCATAAAAAATGTCCAAGGCATAGGAACACATAGAAAAAAAACTTCTGCTCTGTTACACAGTTAAAACAAAGTTTAACATTATTACTAGTATTCATTTTCTATTGCCGTGTACTAAATTTCCACAAACGTAGTGACTTAAATGAACAGACATTTATCTCGTTATTTCTGTAGGTCAGAAGCTGGAGCGGTGTGGCTGGGTTATCGGCTCTGGGTATCAGAGAGCTGAAAACAATGTGTCGGGTGGGCTGAGCTCTTGTCTGAGCTTTTAGGGGGAAATCTGCTTTCAAACTCATTCTTGTTGGCAAAATTCACTTTCTTATGGTTGTAGGACTGTGGCCCCCATTTCCTTGCTAGCTGTCAGCTGAGCACTGCTCACATCTTCTAGAGAGTTCCCACATTCTTTGCTCCATGACGCCCTCCATCTAAAAGCCAGAAATGGAATGTGGAATCCTTCTTAAACTTCATATCGTGTTTCCTAAGTATGAGCTAAAGTACTGCATACAAATTCTATAAATTATATTCTCTCTATGTATATAATTATAAGGCAGTTCTTGACACTTAATAGATCCTCAGCAAATAGTATTTCTCTTCCATTTTTCCTAATTGGAAATATTTAATATATAAAAAACATAATTTCTCTCAATTTCCATTTTACTCCATTTTTCTTTAATTAAAATGATTTCTTTTTCTCTCTGGGTTTTAGCTTGCCTATTTCCTTTTATTTTTCAAATCCCATATATGCTTTCCAAAGCAAAACCATCAAACTGTAATAACCCATTTGCAAAACAGGGTAATTAACTTGGTTCATGTTTTCAAAATGATTTCCGGTATTCATGTCAATTTGCTAGTCTTATTCAAATTGAATTCAACTTTTATTCACAAAGTGGCTATATAGAGGATAGGATTACAGCTTCAGTTACTACTAGTAGTAGAGGTAGCCAGAACAGCTATGATTAAAGAATGTAGTAAAATTTAAAATACAAAATTTTGTGATTGAAGAGTATTGAACAATTGTTGGTAACTTTCATTTACGATTGGGGAACAAATCATTTTATTCATATCCTCAGTAGAGGTATCTGATCTAAAAACGAGGATATTTATATTGTGCAAAAAAAATCATGGTATTTGTGGGAGATCTTGTTTTTCTATGCACTTGTTAATTGATCACTCTGAAGCAATGGAAATGACTATGAAATTGAAAGAAATCTGCATTTTGGATGCGGTTTTTTGTTATATTTTTGTTAATGTATCATCATCATGATCATTCATGTTTTGCTTTTCTGGGATTCAGCTTTCCATTTTAAGCTCCTATTCAGCCACTAATATTCCATTTTAAAGTGGCCTATTGGCTAAAATTGGTATTTGTACAGGCAATAAGCTGAGCAGCATATTTTCTAAGTGATGATCAAATTTAGTCCCTCTCAATGGTACCCTTTGATGGCTTTATTCTATTTTGCTAAGGATTCTTTCTATTATGCATTATTACACTGACAAGCAAATACACTGCGAATCTTTTAATAAATGCATTTGTTACAAGAATTGTTGCCATGTTCCTGCTCACACACCTAGGCATTCATGTTGTCATACTCCTAATTCATTATCCTATCTGTCATCTCTCAATAAGGCACACCTTTTATTTGTAAAATTTTCTGAAATATTAAGAAACTTTTACCTGATAGAAACAGCAATGATGCACTCTCAATGTACAATGTTTCAATAACACTGAACTGATTGTTTAAAATATATTTGCCTATTATTATAATATTGGAGAGATGCAGACAAAAAAAAGTTAAAGACAACTAGGGCACTGTACGTCATTCATGTGATAGATATTTTCTAGCAAATACTATATGCAACAATTGTATAAAACACAGGAGATAAAACTATGAATAACCACCATCACAACAATAGTAACAGTTGTAATAGTAGTAGTAATAATAATAATAATAATAAATTGATGTCATATATTGGGTCCTGCATTATGGTCAAGTCCTTTGCCAAATCCTTTCCTCACCTCTCAAAAGCTATGTCAAAACTTCTCAAAAAATTATAAAGGAGGCAACAGACTTATTTGCATTTTTCCAATGAGGAAAATGGGTGCTAGCTGTGTAAATCAATCTGTGCCTCAGTTTGCTCACCTGTAAAGTGGGAATAATGATAATGCTGAACTCTGAGCGCCTTTAGGATGATTAAGTCAACAAATGTAAGGAAAGTGCTTAGAATAGAGCCTGGCATATAATAGGCACTAGGTTAACGTTATTGTGCTATGTAGGTATCGTATGAAGTGACAAGAACAAAATATAAAACCATGCTCAAATCATGAACATAATTTGTTTTACTTACATACACCCTAAAAGAAAAAAGCCCCAAACCTAAAATATTAGCACTAGAAATCTTTGGATGAAGAAGTAGGAATGCAGATTATGGCCAGTTTCTTCTTAATGTTTTCTGCATTTTCCAAAGTTTATAAAATCAGCCTGAACTTTTATATTAATTGAAATAAAAATAAATCATAATATAATAAACCAAAGTTTGTTGTAATTTGTTTCGTCCCTTGAATCTAGAAATAATTTGTTTTGAAAGAAAATTCCTAAGCACGACGCATTTCATAACCTATTTCATCTTTCAGATCACCTACTCCCCTATTTACCTGAGCTCATTTTTCTAACATAGTATGTGAAATGCCATTTTCCACATTATCAGGTACATTGTGGAATGGAATTATATGCACTTCTAAAATTAATTTTAAAAATAAGTATATGCTCTTTATTACAACTCATTTCCCCTCAGGTAGCGCAAAAATGAAGAAAGTTTTATTATTTCATGCCTGCAAGATTAATATCTCAGCAACTGTGGATATTCTTAGAATAACTATAATAAACCAAAATGAAATAATGTGCTGATAACGTCTTTAGTTCACCTCTGAAGTACATGCCAAGCCGAGTTCAGTTCATATCCAAGGTGCCATCTCTATTAAACACATTGCAGCACCTAAGAGACAAAATGAACCTAAATGTAACAAATATACATTAACTACTTGACTATATGTAAGAACTATTTTCTCAGTCCATACCATATTGAAAGGCACTGTTTCAGACTTTGTGGGGAACTCAAAGTGGTTGATCCGGTTTCCACTTCCTTCAAATATGCCATCAGTTTGGGAAATAAAGATTTCAAAACGGAATTAACAATGAGAAGCAGTATATCAACTCTGAGGTTTTCCCAAGTAGCCTGGGAATCCATCCAGTACTAGATCAATTCCATGACACTAGATGTAACTTCTTGTCAATACATTGTTCTTTTGGGTATATGTGTGGCTATTATTCCGTCCCATCCTCTTTCAGAATCAGGACACTGTTTCTCTTCAAAATATATAAACTACGTCTGGAGTGATTGTGTTGAAAGCAAGAGAATGACTTGGTTTACTTTGTCAATTTGTCTTTTCTGACACCACTTCAACACCACTTTAATAGTTTAATTTGGGATATACAGGCTCAATTCTGTCAACCCAAAGATTTGGGACCGAATAAATTTTTTACATGATACTTACTGGAGTCTGCAACACGTAACCTGGGCAGGGAGTATAGAGTAGTTTTATTTGACAATGTTCTCCAAATTTCTAATAAAACAACATGCATTGTTTGGAATGTAAAAAGTAAGACGTACTTCCACCTATGTTGGATCATTTGCCTACCCCCACACTAGCCCTGTGGGAGGTTTATTATCCCTATTTTACAGATGTCAGAAAGGTGGCTTGAGGAGGGTACTTAACTTACGGTCACACATTGAGACACAAATCCAAATGTTAGGATGCTAGGATTTTCAAGTCCTAAATATCTAATCATGATCACTGGGCATAAAAATTAAAGTACTGTATTTTTCAGTATAGGTAAGAAGTTATCTTTTTAAAATTAAAAATACAAGTTCCTAATTATACTAAATATGTTTTGATAGGCAGAAATTGTCATGGTCCAGCTATTAAAGAATGAAATATAATGGTTTTGCAATCCCCCAAGTTTTCTGCCAAGTTAATCTTGTGTTACCTACTAATCAAGAAGTTCTCTAAATACAATGTCTGATATTTGATTCTACAAGTATAATTTTTCAGAAAGCACTAGAAAACTCTGAGAGATAAAGAAATCCTTAACTCAAGATTGTTCACTTGATATACACCCTTAATGACAGAAAATTGATTGAAATATTGTTACAATATGGAGGCTCAGGTGTTGATAATCATAAAGTAAGTAATATATTGCAACAATCCTACCTGCATTATAAATAATCAGCATCTAAGTGCAGACCCAGATTATGGCCAGTATTGAAGTGCCTTATTCACAGAGCTTCTGTGGTCTCTGTGATGTATTAACATATGCTAAGGATTGGATATGTTCAAATTCTAACCCCCCATCCCATGAAGGTGACCCCATTTGGCTAAAGGATCCTTGAAGATGTTATTAAGTTGAGGCCAAACTGGATTAAATCAGGCCCTTAATCTGATACGACTGGTATCCTTATTAGCAGAGGAGATTTGGACACAGTAAGAGAGAGACAACTGTGTGACAGAGGAAGCAATTGATTAAAGCCACATACCAAGGAACATCATGGATTTCCAGCAAGGCACTGCCAGAATCCTGCAGACTTTAGAAGGAATCATAGTCCTTCTTACCTTAATTTTAGACATCTAGCCTCCAGTACTGTGAGACAATAAATTTCTGTGGTTTAAACTAACTAGTCAGTGGTACTTTGTTACAGCAGTTACAGCAAACTAAGACAACATGCCCTTAGGTTTTAGCATCAGCAGAATTGGTACTGTCACCCTGTAGTTCAACCATCCAAAATGCCATGTTATTCAAGGTTTTAGATCTTTGCACAATCCTTCCCTATGACATAATTGATAAAGTACTCATCCTTAAAAATTTGGTTCAGGTATCAGTTTTTCCAGAAGTTTTTCAGAAAACACCCTCATCATTGTAGCTAAATGACTGCTGCTCTTGAATTGTCCTAGGCAAACCTATGTTCTCTTCTTTATTCATTGTTTTAGTTTCCTAGGCTGCTCAAAGTAGATACCATGAAATGGGTTGGCTTTAAGCAATGGGAATTTATTAGCTTACAGTTTGAGTCTGTGAGAATATCCAAACCAAGGCACCATCAAAGTGATGCCTTCTTCCTACAGACCAGTTGCTGGCAGTCCTTGGCTCCTCTGCCACATGGTAAGGCACATGATCATATCTGCTGTTCTCCCTCTTCTTTCCCAGGATTAGTTGCTTTCAGCTTCTTGTTTTCCTGATTTTCTCTTTCTGTATTCATTACATTTATAAGGGACTCCTGTAAGAGAATTAAGACCATCCTGAATGTGAGACAATAAATTTCTGTAGTTTAAGCTAACTAGTCAGTGGTACTTTGTTACAGCAGTTACAGCAAACTAAGACAACATGCCCTTAGGTTTAGCATCATCTTGAATGCGGTGGGTCTCACCTTAACTGAAGTAGCCTCATAAATTATAATGAGGAAGCGGACTTGGCCCATTGGTTAGGGTGTCCATCTACCACATAGGAGGTTTGTGGTTCAAATCCCAGGCCTCCTTGACCCATGTGGAGCTGGCCCATGTGCAGTGCTGATGTGTGCAAGGAGTACTGTGCCATGCAGGGGTGTCCCCCGCATAGGGACAGTAAGGACGCAAGGAGTGTGCCCTGTAAGGAGAGCCACCCAGTGCGAAAGAAAGTGCAGCCTAAGAATGGCGCCGCCCACATGGAGAGCTGACACAACAAGATGATGCAACAAAAAGAAACATAGATTCCTGTGCCACTGACAACAACAGAAGCAGACAAAGAAGAAGATGCAGCAAATAGACACAGAGAACAGACAACCAGGGGTGGGGGGTGGGGGGAAGGGGAGAGAAATAAATTAAATAAATAAATAAAATAAATTATAATGAGTTCCTGCTGACATATATGGATTAGCCGTAAGAACTTGATTTTCTGGGGTACACACAGTTCCAAATTACCACACTCATCATGTACTTTGTTCATTCACTTATTCAATATTTACCTAAATGTCTCCTCCATGGTAGGTACTGCCCTAGATACAGGGAATACAATAGAAAACAAAGCAGAGAAGGTCATCATCTTACAAAACTTATGTCCTAGTGGAAGAAGATATCAAATTAATAAGAAAAAGAGTCAATGAATTAGATTATTACTATTGTGGTAATTATTAAGAGGGATATAAACAAGATGATGGGACTTGTGATAGAAGACCAATAGATGTAGGATTTTGTTAAAGGTGTTATTAGGAAAAAGGTTTTTTTAAGGAAAAAAAAAATAGAATTGAGATATATAAAGAATGAGGTCCAGTCAACCATTGGAAAAGTTGGACCAAGAGGAATCCACTAAGAATGGTCAACAGGTACGAAGACATGGAAAAGTCCCAGGCAGGAAAGAGCTTGGCATGGCTGAGAATACAAGATACCTTGTTGGCTGAAACTCAGTGAATGAATTGGAAAGTGGTATGATATAAGTCTGGGACACATGTATCAGGTTGAATGTAAGAGACTATGGCATGCTTATGCATGCCTCAGCAGGGTCCCAGAGACAGCCAAATTAGATACAACCCCAGGTAGTGGTGCTCCTGAGGGCTACAGAGACCCACTTGTTGTATGGTCATGGCAGATGACTCTGGAATTCAGTGCCATGTCAGTTGGCCCTACTTTAGAATTTGTGTTCTTGAGTGTGATGGAGTTGGACTCAGATGGGACCTTCTACATATGCCTCTTCTGTCACTTTTACTGGACCCGTGGTTGGTGCTGGGGTTGGTATATACTCAGGAGACCTGAATCTCTGGACTGTCCATGTGGCATGTGACACCCAGGCCCTGAGCCTCAGCAGACTTGCAACTCCTACCCTCTGGTTTATCAGATTTACCCTGGCCAGCGAGCAGGGAGGTGAAGAAAGTCAACCACCATACCAGGGAGCCAAGAGTGCCTACAACTGCAAGCAGAAGAATTGCATCCATCATCCATATGGAATATAAGTCCCCTCTTGATATAGAGGTGGAGTGGACATAACCATTCCACGGTCAATAGGATGGAGGAATAGAGTATGGATTAAAGTGGACTTACAGATATTCTACTACGGAACTATTGTGATTACTAATGGAAAAAATTGTAGCATTGATGTGGAGAAAGTGGCCACAGTAGCTGCTGAGGGTAAGGAGAGGGAAGAAGAGATATGATGTGGGGGCATTTTCAGGACTTGTAGTTGTCCTGGGTGGTACTGCAGGGACAGATGCTGGACATTGTATGTCCTGCCATGGCCCACTGGGTGGACTGGCGGAGAGTGTAAACTACAATGTAAACCATTATCCATGTGGTACAGCAGTGCATCAAAATGTATTCACCAAATGCAATGAATGTGCCATGATAATGAAAGAGGTTGTTGATGTGGGAGGAGTGGGGTGAGGGCGGTGGAGGTATATGGGGACCTCTTATATTTTTTTCATGTAACATTTTAAATAATTAATTAATTAAAGAGTGAAAAAAAAAAAAGAACCAGCATAAAATGAAAAAAAATTATTTTATGAATCCCAAAATGGAAAAATATGTTTTCAAGCTGATTTATTCCTGTGGGTGTGCTACCCTTTGATTGCAATAAATTCTGTAGAGGGTATTTGGATTAAATTACTTGATAAGCTCAATTTAGGGCTTTTTTTTCCCTCCCTTCACTCCCCTTGTCTGCTCTCTGTGTCCATTCACTGTGTGTTCTTCTGTGTCTGTTGTATTCTTATTAGGCAGCTCTGAGAACCCATCCTGGGACATTCTGGAGTGAGAGAGAGGTGATCATTCTCTTGCTCCACCTCAGCTCCCTAGTTTGCTGCATCTCATATTGTCTCTTCTCTGTGTCTCTTTTTGTTCCATCATCTTGCTGTGTCAGCTCTCCGTGTGGGTGGCACCATTCCTGGTTAGGCTGTGCTCCTGTGCAGGGTGGCACTCCTTTGTGCAGGGGGCACCCCTGTGTGGGGTGGCACTCCTTGCAGCACTCCACATGGGCCAGCTCACCACATGGGCCAGGAGGCCCTGGGTATTGAACTCTGGGCCTCCTGTATGGTTGAATCACATCCATTTCCCATCAATTTAGGGCTTTTGATTGGACTACGTCAGTGAGCTGTGGCTCAGGTTGAGTCTCCACCCCTTTCCAGGGTCTGATATAAATTCAGAGACACAGACACAGACACAGGAAAAGGAAACCAACATATTTGATTTTCCAGTGAAAGACAGGACTGCAGGAAAACAAAAGCCCCCAAGAGGCTCCAAGAGGTTGGGCATACAGCACAGTTCAAGAGGAGATGAACCCTGCTTTATGCCTCATTGCCCTCAGCTGAGCTCAAACATTAGCAAAGCTCAGTGGCCATGTTGCTTCAACATGTGACACCAGACTTGGATGAGAAAGCACCTCTTACAGTGCTGCGATTTGGACTTTTAATGACCTAGGAACTATAAACCTTTACCCCAAATAAATCCACTTCATAAAAGTCAAAACATTCCTGGCACTTTGTATCAGCAGCCTTTTGGCAAAGGTAAACAGAGATCTAATAGGAAATTATTTCATTCTAAGAAAAATAGGAAGATATTCGATGGTTTTAACAAGGGAAATGATGTGATTTTATTATTTAAAATTATTACTTCAAGAGCTTCCAGTTCAATATTCCACACAGCCAAACATATTCAGATTGTCCATTATTTCCTTCTTTTTCTGCTGTGTTTCTCCTTCCCAGAGCCTTTCAACCTCCAGCTTTAATATCAGTTTGTTGGCCTCAAGACCTGGTGCACACTTATCCTCCTGGGAATATCTCTTCCCTTTTATCTTGGGAATTGACTTGCCTTTATCCTCTATTAGATATTGGCTTTCATATTTTAATTTTAAATTCCCATTTCCTAGATCTGTAGGCCACTTTCTCAGCAGTAGATTGTAAAATTAGTTCATACCTATTCCCTCCCTATCCTCTCCACACTTCATTCTAAAAAAAGTATAATCCTTCATGACATTGACTTTGAGATTCTTTTGGCAAATGAGATGTGAGCAGACAAAAATTATGCCAGATTTGAGCAGAAGTTTTAAATGCACTTGCACGGTTTGGCTCTGGCCTCTGCCCCTTCTACATGCCCCAGGCTGAAAGAGTAGCCTGAGAAAATGAGGTGACTCGCAAAGCTAAAGCCAAGCCAAGATCAGCTTATCCCTGCCAAGAACAGCAGAACCCGGAAGAGTTGCTACCAACCTGCAACCCTCATGTGACATAAGCCACATGTTTGTTGGTATACACGGTTGACATTGTGGATTATTACCTAATCTAAGCTAATCTCCTCTGTTTACTTCATATTTTTATGTAGCATATTTTCCTGATGTTTTCTTAACTTGGCTACTGCAGAAGTTAAGTTATTGTGGCTTTTCAGATCTGAAAATATTTTTACCGTGAGTATATCTCAACTGTCCTTTTGGTTTCAATGTATCAGTTGAAAAATATGCCATTCTTATTCATGAATCTTTGTATATGATGGAAAATAACTAATTTTCTCTCTCTCTTAGAAGTTCTAAGTCATCTCTTTATTCCTAGTGATTTATAATTTCACAGTTATACACATTTTGCAGGTCTATTTTCTTTCACTGTTCAGCGAATTCAGTAGGGCTTCTGATTCAAAATTCATGTTTTTTCAGTTCTAGGAAATTATTCTTCTATTGTTTCTCAGCTAGTTTCCTCCCTTCCCATTTTCCTATTTTTTATTTCTGCAACTCCTATTAATGGGATCTTTCATCTGCTGCATCGATTCTCTAATTTTCCTAACTCTTTTCTTCTATTTTTCAACCCATTTTGCTATTTTCTTCTACTTCCTGAGAAGTCACTTGATTTTGTACTGCAGTCTTTTTCTTGATGTTAAATATTAGCATGAGCAACTGGGTAGAATGAGATGTCACTTACTAAGATTACTGGGAGTGGTAAGGGACATATTTGTGATGATGGAGGGGTACAAACTCTATTTTACCCATTGAACTTGACGTGTCTACTCTTAGAAGGATTACTGGATGCAGAAGTCTAGGCTTAGATTTGAAGATTTAGCAAGAGATGTACCTTTTGGTGTCATAAACATATATGTGGTATTTAACATCAGTGATGAGATCACTGAAAGATGACATTATTAGTGTGAAGAATTCCCAAGACCAAGCCATTAGGTCTTCCAATAATTAGAGCTTGGGTAGAAGATCGGTGTTTGAGTTTACTGGGCTGCCCAAGTAAATACCATGAAATGAGTCAGGTTAAATAATGGGAATTTATTGCTCATGGTTTGACGCTGGAAAAAAATCCAAATCAAGATGTCATCAAGACAATGCTTTCTCCCTGACGATTGTGTCATTCTGGGGCCAGCTGCCAGTGATCTTTTGGTTCTTGGTTTGTCACATGTAAAGGCATATGGTGACATCTCCTGGTCTTTTTCTTTTCTTCCAGGTTCCAGTCAGCTTTTGGCTTTCTCTCCCTCTTTCTGAATTTCATTCTGCTTATAAAGGACTCTAGGGGTAGGATTAAGACCTATCCTGATTGGACTGGGCCACAGCTTAACCAAGGTACTTCCATCAAATAGATCCTACTTACAAAGGTTTTATACCCACAGGAATGGATTAGATTTAAGAACATGATTTTCTGGGGTACACACATCTTTTTTATTTTTAATCACAATAAATATGAACTCAAATTTACTAGGATATAATAATTTCTATAAAGGTTTGCACACCTTGCTATTGTGAAAATGAAATTTTATGAGCATTCCAAAGCTTAAGAGCTTTAATCTCATTTTCTATAGATGTCACCATTAGATTTGACAGTCGTATTTCTTACACCATTCTAGACCCTAAGTTATAATAAATACTAGATTTGAGAAGCTATGTTCTCAGTTGGCTACTGATTTTGACAAAAGTAAAGATATCCTGAGAGCTAGGTAGTATTTGTAAACATTTTTGGTAAATTATTACAACAGAAATTAATATATTATACTATTTCAATAGGAATCTTACATTAGATTTTATAAAATTAAAGTTTTTTAAAAATAAACTTATTTCAACTCCAAAAAAAAATAAAATAGACAAAAGGCAGTGAGCATACCGTGGAAGCATCACCTTAAAAAATCCTTTCCAAGATAACCTTGATTCCACTGGAAATCTTAGGTTTTCATAAAATAATGGAGAAAGTGTTTTTTCCTATACGGCTAAAATAAAATACTTGTTAATTAATGTAATTATGATAAAAGCAAAGTACTAAAATAGTTACACATTACATTGGAAGTGTTTAGAAAGTGTATAAAACTTAAGAGATAAACTTTGGTATTGTCAGACTCTCTTATACATTCAAACCAGGCCCTCAAAATACTGCATTTTGCCTCTCCATTGGAGTTATTGGCTAGGTTGGTCACTTACTCCTAAAACAAAAGGTATCTACCACATCTCTGATTATGCTCTGGAGGTGAATGGAGAGTATGTTGCAGTTTTAGACCCCTGTAGCAGCCGGCAATGACTCACCATGACCAGATTTACATGGCATTAACTCCAGATTGGCTCCGTTTCATAGTACCAAATGGTGCTATTCACCAGGCCAGTGAAATACTGGAGCCTACCTTCCTAGCTTCTCTCTAGAATCAACAGTGTTGCAGCATGCTGGCTGTTTGAAGGACTTAGCAAGTGGAGCGACTATTACCAGTGTAATGTGAGTAGAATTTAAACAAACACAATTGGCACTATAGCCTGCTTTCATGGAAAGTCAACATATATGGTATTGCACACCTGGAGCTAAGATCTATGAACTGCAGCTCAAAGGGGAACTAATGCTCTGATTAGTGTATTGATTAGTATTAAATACTGTATATGCCTGAAGAATATGAGGCATATATGCCTGTACCTATAAGCCTAATGAATATGATGCTATCTCTTCTACTCAAGATCATATGCAGAGGGGTATTGAGCATGTTAGGAAGTTCTGGTAAACTTAATTCATTTTCTAAGTAGTTAATGAATGTACCTACAAGATAAATGAATGGCTCTTTTATTCATTTTGCTTGCCATATGTTTGTCTCATTGTTGCCTATACTGTCTTTGTGATTTTATGTCTAGGGCAGTGTCTCTCTTCATAACTCTTTTAACTGTCCTAGGCATAACCACCACCATGGGAACTGGGTTTGGCAATTTATAACAAACCCAGAAGGTCTACCACAATCTCCCTAGAGTTAACCAGCAGCATAAAATAACTCAAGGAAGAATGCTGTTTGTTTCCCGTCAACTTTGGGAAGATACAGCCTCTGAAAGTACCTGGATTTTCTCACTCCCATGCTACATTATGTCATTGCTTGCCTCTTTTGGGGCCTGCTTACCACCATCTTCTTTATCTTTTTAGTATTTTAGTAGGATCATGTATCATAATTTCTAAGTTTATTTCTTACAGAATCAATGCATTCCAGAATAAGATTTTAGTCATGCAGTGATTTCATCCAATCCCAACCATGGTGCTGGACCTGACTTCCATCAGCCTCAATAGAATAGCCAGGGGGATTTATAGTCTGTCAGGTAGGGCCTGTTCCTGCTAACCAGCAGGAAACCGCTATAGAAGAATCACCATCACCCTTCAACAACCCCTTAAGAATAAGGGTGTAAAGTCTCTGAGGGGGGCAGTTGTGGCAAGTTAGTATAGTGAAAGAGGGAAGGTGGCTGGGGCCTGGCAGACAGCTCAGCTAGCAGGCCACATGACTATGACACTGACCCAGAAACCTCCTGAAGGGAAGGCTACTGGAAAGATCCCATGAGGCCCTGGCCATGAGATCCCATTTGGAACTCTTTCCAGGGTCAAGGAGAAGCCCCATGTACCTTCAAACAAAAGGCTTTGCCATTGGCACCCTGAAAGTTAACAGGTGGGGCAACCAATCAGAATAGCAAACAGCTGTATCCTCCTCAACATTATGAAGGGAAAGGAGTGAAAGTCTCATAAAGGGCCCTATGCAGTCAACTCCCCCTGCAGCACACCTGCAATCTATGTCCCAGCACTCTTTTTCTTTTCTTGCTTCTTAATAAACTCTTGAAAGGAAGGAAGGAGGGAGGGAGGGAGGAAAAGAATCCTTTCCAGGAGCATTTATCCTATCCAATCCGTAAAACAAATTCTACTGTTTCTCCAATGTTCTGAAAACAAGCACAGATTGGTCAAATCACATGATCAAGGTCTCCTTGTTAATGAAAAAAAAAATGAAGAAAAAAAGCTTGATCAAATTCACATCTCAAAATTGAATTCCATGTTCTTTTTCACTCTTACCATAGATATAGTACCCCTTTTGCCTTTGCTACAAAAATATTACAATATTACTGTTAACTATAGTCTATAAGTTACATTAGTTATATTTTCCTGTATATCACCATATTCTTAACACCTTGTAATAGAGGAACATTCTTGTATTTGTACTGTTAAACACAGTCCTCATCTACCACCAAAGTCATTATATTGTCCTTGCTTCAGGAGCACATATACTAAAACTGGAATGATATTTTTGGCTATTCTTTATTCTGGAACAATAAGGCCCTTACAGTTCCAGATAAATTTGATAACTGGATTTTCCAATTCTGCAAAAAAAAGGCTACTGGAATTTTTATTGAGATTGCATTGAATCTGTAAATCAGTTTATGTAGAATTGATATCTTAATGATATTTAGTCTTCTAAGCCATGAATATGGAATGTAGTTCCATTAATTTATGTCTTCTTTTATTTCTTTTAATAACACTTTATAATTTTCTGTCCTTGGTTAAATTTATTCCAAAATATTTGATTCTTTCATTTGCTAATGTAAATGGAATATTTTTTTCTGACTTCCTCCTCAGTTTGCTTATTAGTAGTGTATAGAAATACTGTTGATTATTATGTATTGGTCATGGATCCCACCACCTTATTGAAGTCATCTATTAGTTCTAGTAGCTTTATTGTGGATTTTTTGGGATCTTCAAAGCACCACAGTGAGATGGCAAGATAATGAGATGGAGTGATGAGTGAAATAGTAGTAAATGTTGTTGAAACAGAGATGAAGGTAATAACAAATCAGAGACTTGTCCATTGCATTGGTCAAATGGGTGTTGGTGATGCTCTCTATACAACAAGTTTCGTTCAGGTAGGAAGTGAGTGATAAGAGGATTGAGGCACAAAAAGCAATTCCTTTGAGAAATTTTTCTATGAAATTGAGTAAAGAACCATAATGTAACTACAAGGGACTTGAGTTCTAAGGAAGGTTTTTTGTCATTTCTATAGCTTCTCTTTCAGTTATGCAATGTATAAGAGAACTTATTTTCTGGACTAGTAACTAAAGTGTTTGCCCTTGCAGTAATCAAAAATTCCAGCAAAAGGGACATCACAAATTTCCATTGAACAACGTAATTTTAACCCAACTTCTTAGGTACTATAATAGATGTATGTTCAAAGTGCTGTCAGGACCACAGTTCTGCCTAAGTGGGTTAAAGAAACTTACAAAAAAGGTAATATTTTAGTTACACATTGAGGGATGAGTACAATTTTTCCAGGGAGATGAATGGGGATGGAAGGAAAAAACATTCCAGGTAGGAAAAATGGCATAAGCAAGGTCCCAAAGATTTGAAAGGCAAGATATTCATGCTGAAGGATTCAAGAGGCTAGGACTCAATGTAGAAACATGGGAAGTGTCAGGTGAAATGGAGAGTAAGTCTGGAAATTAGACTGCAAGAGCAAGATGGTGCCTTTTCAAGGAGGTCCTTGTGTGCTATGCTATCATAGAACAGTAAGAGTATTATTCTATGATCACAATAGCTTTCATTTATAAATCAGTTACAATGTGTCTGGCATTATTACACACACTTAAATATATTAATCTAATTGAGCCGTCCAAAAATCCCCAAGAGGTAGATACAGCAAAGTTCCATTTTAAGGACAACAATATAAAGCAATGTTAATAGAATGACTTGTCTAAAGTCACTGTATTAGTCAGGGAAGGCTGACTGCTATACAAAACAATCCTAATATTTCAATGACTTGCCCAAGTAGAAGTTGATTTCTCACTTCTTAGTTCACAGGATGTGCAGGGAAAGGCCTTCCATACAGTGATTCAGGCATCAAAGCTTCCACTATCTTGTGATTCTACCTTCCTCTGAGTTCTCAATGTCATTGCAATTTATCAGGTATATGGAAAAGAGTACGGGGAAGGCAGCCCACTTAAAATCTACTTCAGCCTGGAGGTGGAATATACTCCAACTTCTGAGATTAGAGAATTGCTTATCACCCACCATTATATGCTGCAACACCTGCTGAGAAACATGAAGAATTTTACAGTTAGATCAACTACTATTTACAATTGTATCAACTACTGGTTCATTTTCCACAACATACTGAAGACTTTGTAAAAAGCCAGGCTGGTCCTTGAGTGTGTGAGAACATTTTGTCACATGTATCACAGATGAATAATCAGTAAGAGCAGCTTTCTTAGTCGCTGAGAAGCAACTGGGAGATAAGGAAAGCAATATCATCAGGACAGTGTCACTCAAGCCCTTAGGATCCTCTTGATGTTTGGTCTGCAATGAGGCATCTTCTCTAGGTGGGTGGTAAGGGTGTTGATCTCTCTGGAAATTTGGAAATAGCATATGCCTTGAGACTAAGACCTGCATGTGGTCCTGGATGCAACATGTCAATAGCTGTGTGTTCTTCAGCAAGTTACTTCATTACTCTGAGCTTGCATTGCACTCATCTGTAAAACAGAATAATTCTTCTAATTGTTGGGGATATCAAATGAAATAATATTTTGAATAATATATAATTTATAATTAAGTTATAAAGTACCTTGCAAATGACTTTCAAAATAAAGAATCTATATGGCAATGGTTCTTAAAGTGTTTATAGGACAGAATGCTGTCAACTCTTGAGGATGGGCAGTGGACTATGTGGGAACAGAGATGGTCTGAGACATGGATTCAGACAAGACTCTCTCTACTTCCTCGCCAAGGGACTCTGAGTAGGGCCCTTGAAGTCTCCAAGCCTCAGTCCCCTCATCTGTAGAATATTATTAGTAATTAGTAATTCATTCCTAATTCATAAATTTGATACTGATTCATGGTGATAATCCAGGTAAAGAATGGAGGTCAATTAGTGTAGGCCTTCTAGGAAGACATGTTATTCATAATATTTAGTACAGCATAGACTTCCTAAGTGTTATCTATTATATTAACAAATGCAAAGTACTGGGCTTTGTTTGGGGAATATACGAGGCATTGATACAGACAGAGGCTGTGTGACATAGTCAATGATTCTGTAGTCCCTGGAAACAGGCAGAACTGATTTGAACTCAGTTCTTCCAGTCCTGCCTTGAAACAGTTTTTTAATTTTTTTTAAGTACTTGTATTGACATATCTAAAATGGGATTATTAATGGCAACCATCTCATAGGGGACCATGAATACCACAAGAGAGAAGATAAATAAAATTCTTCATATAGGCCTTGCACAGAATCAGCAATTACAAAGTGATAGTTCTATCATAATTAAAATAATATCATCGTTTAATCCATTTCTACTACTCACCAGGCCCTATGCCAAGTCCTCTTATGGATTATCTCCTAAAGTCCCAGAACAATTTCATGAGTTAAATACTATCATTGACCTCATTTCAGGGTGGAGAAAACAAAGCTCTTTAGTGACTTGCCCCAAATCACAGAGTTAGTAAGGAAGGGTGGAGTTAGCACACCATCCAGCACCAGAACTGAGCCTCTTGAGCTCCTAACTTTACTTAAAATATTTACTAGACTATAGTAGAATAGGCTGTCTGCCTCCTAAACACATTCACTACAAAATGATTTCATATACACAAGGCTTCAAGTTAAGTGAGGGGTCAATGATCCAGAATGAGCACTTCTGAGTCAAGAGCTTAGAACTTGCAACCAGTACCAAGAGGATTTGCAGATGTTAAAAGTAAGGCAGAACAGTGATTTGAGCTACAAAATCAACAAGCTAGACATCCAGGGAGCAAAGGACAAAGACTCAGGGCCCCAGATACCAAGAAGCCTGCATCCATAGAAACTTCAGTAGTCTAAAGAGCTGCAGGTTCGCTTACTGCAGATTATATTTTAATTTTTCGAACATATTAGATTATCTCTCCTCTCAAGGAAAGTCTCTCTGGACTCATATATTGTGTAATGTGTTGCTTTTATAGAATTAAAATTAACACATAGTATGTCTAATAAGTAAAACTTTATTAAGAGAAGTTAGGGAGTATTGAAGTATTTCTGTTACACATTTAAAAGTTTACTAATTATTGGAAAACGGACTTGGCCCAGTGGTTAGGGCGTCCGTCTACCACATGGAAGGTCCGCGGTTCAAACCCTGGGCCTCCTTGACCCGTGTGGAGCTGGCCCATGCACAGTGCTGATGCGTGCAAGGAGTGCCCTGCCACGCAGGGGTGTCCCCCGCGGAGGGGAGCCCCATGCGCAAGGAGTGCACCCGTAAGGAGAGCCGCCCAGCACGAAAGAAAGTGCAGCCTGCCCAGGAATGGCGCCGCCCACACTTCCCGTGCTGCTGAGGACAACAGAAGGGGACAAAGAAACAAGACGCAGCAAATAGACACAGAGAACAGACAACCGACGGAGGGAGGGGAATTAAATAAATAAATAAATCTTTAAAAAAAAAAAAAGAAAGTTTACTAATTATTTAACAGAAGGCTAAAGATGATAGGAGACAGAAAAATTTATAGTTTTGAATTGTTCTTGAGAGATGCCAATCAAAACTTGTTTATTTGATATGAAAGAGGGAGATAGGTTTATTGTCAAATAAATAAAAAATGTAAGCCATATAAATCTTTCCTTGCTGCGTCCCCTCATCTTTGTATTCCTGTTCTGAATCATGTATTTATGCTAGAAGGAGTGATTTTATTTATGCACATACTAGCATTTTCCTTCATAAAATTTCAAAGTTTTATCACCTTTATATTGTGTAGGAAACCCTGGGAATATTGTCTTCCCTAATTTCCTATTTTTAAAGCTAAGAATAAGGTTCTCAGTACTATATTGCACCAGCTGAGTCACCTTTAAGTACCCGCAAGCAGTTTATTCCAGAGGCTCCGGTTCATGAAAGCCACTGAAACCATCATGCAGCTGTAGCCTGGGAGGTTGCCATGGCAACACATGGGCATGACCCCACAGATGCAGATGCAAGTTTGGTCACATCCAGCATAGTCAGCAAAAAGACAGAGTGCAACACCCTGCTGCCACGGTATAGAATCATCAGCACGTGAGTCCTGGAGGGATATCAAATATCAGCACTAGACACACCTCACTGATTATCAATTCCAGCAACCTGGGATTACCTTTGAATCCTCCTGTTCTCACCTTAAATATCCAAGCTATCAGCTTTTCTGCATATAATTACATATTCAGTAACGTACATGTCATCCTAACCCTTCTCTTTGGGCCACAAACATTGGCCAAATATGGGAAGATTTGAGCTTCGAAATGAATAATGGCAGGGATAGATGTTAAAGCATTGACTCAAACAAGAACTTATAAGCTAATACTGAGAATAAATGACTGAGTGAAAACAAAAATAATTTTTAAAAAAATAATTAAAGCAAAAGGATAACATGTAAAAGGAATGAAAAGTTTTTTTAAAAATCAACCTTTTGCAGCTGTCATTATAATAATTCAAGTAAGAATTATCAATAATTTAAGTACCATGGAGTAAAATTTAATAGGAATCAAGATATTTATAAAGAGGAGTGGATGTGACTCAAGCAATTGGGCTTCTGCCTACTACATGGGACGTTCCAGTATTGGTTCCCAGTGCCTCCTGGAGAAGGCAAGCTGGCACGGTGGGCAGGTCTGGTGAGCTGACACAATAAGATGATGCAACAAGAGACACCAAGAGGAAAGACAATGACAACAAACCAGGTTGCTGAGGTGGCTCAGGTGATTGAACACCTCTCATCTACATGGGAGGTCCCGGGTACAGTTCCTGGTGCCTCCTAAAGAGAAGACAAGCACATAGCAAATGGACACAGAGAGCAAATAGTGACCTCAAACAATGAGGGGGGAATAAATAAATAAAATAAATCTTTAAAAAAAGATATTTACAGAGTCTCAAAATATCTTCCCGGAAAAGGAAAAATGATAACTTTATAGATATCATCTTAATCAAACAGTAAAAGTTAATATGACCAATTAGTGGGACATAGTAACATCATTTATTTCCTAGTGTGATGAAGTCAGAAAGTCACAATTTCTGAATTATCTCTGCCAAAGGACATCACTTCTGTGGTATTCCTGCCAAAAAAAAAGCATTATCTGAATCTAATCATGATGTAGCATCAAACACAAACTGAAGAATTTTGGAATTGCATCTCAACTGGCCTCCACTCTTTAAAATGTCAGTGTCATAAAAGACAAAGGCTGAGGACTGTTCAAGACCAAAGGAGACTAAGAAGACATGGCAACTAAATGCAGTGCTTGATCCTGGAATGGATTCTGCATCTGGAAAAACAGAATTGCCTTGAAGAGCATTAAAGAGACAATTGGGGAAATTTAAACATTCTCTGTGCATGAATTAATAGTATTACATCAGTATTCCATTTCCTGAATTTTGGATTATGTGAGAAAAATAATCTTTTTTTAGAACAGACTAAAATATTTAGGGTTACAGATTCATGTTACCTACTGCACATTCAGATCTGTCAGTAAAAATAAAAATAAACATAATAATAAGTATAAAAGCTATCTAAATAAAGATAAAGACTACATGATACATGGTAAATCAAGTACAGAAATTCTACTACTCTTGAAAATTTTTAATGTTTGGTTTCTCTTTCAAAATAAAAAGTCAACAATTTTAAAAGCAATATTCTTAAAATAAAATTTATTTCTGGTTCCTTGTCCTAAAATCCAGGAACTTTCCATTTTAGTTATAATAAAATCAAATTTCTGTAAGACTCTACCTCTCCAGGCTCACCCAGCAAAAATCTTGTGACCACATAAATTTTCTTTCATTTTCTAGAAAACATAACATCTTTCATGCTTCACAGATGCTCTTCTATATTTATATATCTGTTTTTCTCTCTGTCTGCCTTTTATCTATCTATGATCATCATTTGTCTTCTTCTCTGCCTTTATTTTTTTCTTTTTTAAAGCTCTCAGGGCAATGAGCTGCAGCTCCATAGAAAAGTTTTTCTGACTACTTCCACCCTAATCCCTCGTTTTCTCTACTATAGCCCTTCAATATTTTCTTCATAGCACTTTCAATTGGCAATTATTCCACTTATTCACCTGTTCCAATTATTTGCCTGTTTCCTTGTTAGTTGGTCACATCCACTTGAACTAACTTTCATGCTTCAAAGGGTCAGGAACCACAAATGCTTTCTTCAGTGCCCTATTATAAAACATTGTCTTGAACAGAGTAGGGACACCTGAAATAACAAAGGCCTTTAAATGAGTGCTTGCCAACCAACAGTGAAAGCATGGGCAAGATAGATATGTATGGCCTTCTACCAGTTTCCTTCTAGCCCATCTCTTTGAGAGCTCAGTAATTGCAAAGTGACTTCTCTCTCCCTCCATTCTTCTCTGTCCTCTTATTCTAATCATTCTCAGTAGTTCATCCAAGGAGTTTCCTATCCTCTGTTACAGGTTAGCTTGAGAAATTCATATCTAATGCAGCTGTCTCTTAGTGCTTGAATTCTCTATACAGAAAAAAAAGTGATTTTCCATCTTCTGGAATTTGAAACTAACATATCCGGTATGGCCTGTTCTACCTTGGGACAACTTTCAGAGTAAGGAAGGTCTTGCCTTTTTTGTATCAATGTTAATTCCTGGTCCACTTACAACAAGCTTAGTTTCTCTTACACTTAACAGTTTTTCTAGTATTTGACAATGTACGTCTCACATTTCTATGAGGTTATCTTTTCTCCAAGCTAAACATCCTTGGTCTGATTGAAAACATATCTCTCCCTTTCTGAGAAAATTAGATGCAATATTTATTCTGTATTCGAATATTTTATCATTTGTCTGAATGGATATATTAGTCAGCCAAAGGGGTGCTGATGCAAAAATACCAGAAATTGATTGGTTTTCATAAAGGGTATTTATTTGGGGTAGGAACTTACAGATACCAGGTCACAAAGCATAAGTTACTTCCCTCACCAAAGTCTATTTGGAGCAAGATGGCTGCCCACATCTGTGAGGGTTCAGGCTTCCTGGGTTCCTACGTTCCTGGGGCTTGCTTTACTCTGGCTTCAAGGTTTCTTCCTTCCTGGCACTGACTTCTTTTTCCTCTGCATGCTAACTTCCCAGCTTAAGTCTTCAGCATCAAACTCCACCATCAAAACTCCAACACTAAAAGCCCTCAAATCTATTCCCTGTGCCTTTTATCTGTGAGTCCCCACCCCTTGTGGGGTGGGGTGGGTGGTGACTCACCCACAAGGGGTGGAGACTCAACTCCCTAATCATAACTCAGTCATGCCCAAGTACAGATCAGATTACAAGCATAACCCAATATTTCTTTCTGGAATTCATCAATTATATCAAACTGCTACAATGGAAAACATAATTTTTTCATAAACCTGCTCTAAATTGAGGCAAAAATGAAAGTAGAATGATATCTGATCTTTCTCTTATAAGTTATTCAAACAAGCCTTCTTCAAAAAAAAAAAGCTAAAGCAATATTCCTTTCTGAACTTTCTTGAAGCTTTCCTTACAAATTTTCTTTCAAATTAGGTTTCCTTTTACTGTGGTTTAGTATATAAAATAAATAACTGGTCACCTCTGTGACAAGGACAATAATTCTGTTATTGTGAGCTATTAATTCATATCAATTATTTATTGATATATTATTTGCCTCCCCCAACGCCAGCCCTATCATTTAGCTATGATTATTCACATTTTCCAGATTGAGAAATGGAGGTTTAGAGAGGCTAAATGATTTGTCCAAAGTCACATAGCTAATAAGTGATAGGGTTTGGATTTTAACTTTCATTTTATATCAAGAAGATTTTAATGAAACAAAAAGGGGACTTTAAAGAAAAGAAATACTATGAAAAATTCTCTAGATGCTGGTACCAAAGTTTGCAAAACAGGAGAATGTTACAAACTTCTAAAACAGATTACTAAATACAATATTGGAAAGAAGATCTAGAAGCTGTGTTTGATTGCAAATGGAACACTAGCACAAAATTCTCTTGTGGTCAGGACAAGGGCAATTTTGGCAGGTTGGAGTTTAAGAATGAAGGTGATATAATATTTTAGATGGTAATAAAACTTTGAAATGTAAGATTTAGTATCCAATCCTTTTAATAAGTCAGATCCTTATACTATTATGTCTAATGTTGGTCATTAGCCCTCAAAAGATTTGAGAATAAATGGAGTGAGTCCAAGAAATACAAACAGAAATAATGAAATTGGCAAGCAAAAAAATGCTGATATAACAAGGCACTAAAAATACTTGCAAAATGAATACACAAGTTAATGAATGAAATTGGCTATTTATACTGGAACAAAAAATACTAAAGGGTGACCTGATTACTATCATCAAGGATTGAATGGAGTTGTTCTATCATCATAAAAGGTCCCTAAAAATGGATCTTGCCATTAGAATTTAGGAATAAATTTTTATCATCAAAATGACACAACAGTAAAATAGATGACTGTGGAGGAGGTGGACATTCATAAAATATTAAAAGAAGAATAGAAAATGATTTGCTATAAATGGTTTAGGCTTTTGGAGGCAGAATGCCTGGAATAGACCACAACTCTGATCATGATGCCTTCTAGCTCTACTCTTCTTTAAGTCTAGTTATGACAACTAAACCTGACTTAGAATCACAAGACTAGAAGAAAACTTAAAGGATTATTCTCCCAGGAAGTTCTCAAATCTTTTCATTTGGTAATTCTGTAAGATTCCTGGTTCTCCTCTGCTGTTCTTTAGGTTGTTGGTTTAGGTTTTAGTTTTGTGTTTTTTTCTGGCTATTGGGTTTTTTTTTTGGGGGGGGGGTGGGCATTATTTGCTTTTTTTTCCAAATCAGATCAACATTTTTACTGATTACTTATTAAAGCTTAAAAAAAATTACTAATATGAAAAGAAAGTGAAAAGCACTGGTAAAGTGGGATAAAAAGTGGTCATGATTAGTCTAAAAGATAGAGCCATCCAGTCAGCTGAACTAATGTCTTTCCTGATAGTGTTTGGAGCATGTTTAGCTGTCCTTGGAACTATCTTACTCAAGGATACCCTTGTTTCATCTACTCTTTGTCTTCACAAATCACATTTAAAAAATTACAGCCTCTCCAAGGTATATATTCTTAAATTTAATAATTATTACCAGTAGAAACAGCTTATTAATAATATCAATGCTGTAATACATAGCTTCTGTATTAGTGGGAGTCTTCTGAAAAGCAGAGGTCAAGATGGAATCAAACATGCAAGAAAATATTAGAGGAAACACCTGTGAAAGAAAAATGGGGATGAAATTGGAAGAGTTTGGAGGGCCATCAGATCACAACACAGGTCTGATCCAAAGTGAAGAGAGAAAGAAAGAGTAAGAAAGCTTGGGTGGAAGCATCTTAGATTGCAGTGAGTATCTAAGGGAAATTTTGCAAAGCTGTTCAAGAGTGCTTGAGCCAAAGCTGCCTGTGAGAGGGAACCTGCCTGACATCTCCCAGGAGTGGTCCTCTCTTAGTATTGCTACCCCATTCGATCATTGGCTGGAGGCAGCCCAAAGCCTTGGCACTAGCATGAGGATGGATTTCAGAGACAGCAGCTGTGGTCCTCAATCAGTTTCACGTCTGGGATCTGAGATCTGAAAGATACATTTCCATGGTCACCATGGCTACATGATCTCTTGTGCCCTACCTCAATGCTTGTGCTTGGGTTAAGTGCTCTGGGACCTCATTGGATCTTCACAGAACTTGCCCAGTATCATAAAGCAAGTAAATTACTAAGAATGGAGGTTAATCTAGCCTCATCTCTCTGATTCACAAGCCCATATTCTTATCTACTACTATCTAATTCCCCCATGCAATACTGTCCTGGTTAGCCTTTAAAAATATCCAAAGTGAAAATTCTAGGCTGAAGTTTAAAGCTATTTCTACTTGCTTTTCACTGTGATGAAGAGAAAATAGCTCAATCTCTCCCTTCAAATGCTTACAAAGTATCTTTGGGTCATCTCTTCTCTCTGGTGAGCACCACAAATTTCCGTAATAGTTTTGAACAGAATTTGTGATCCAACACTTGCATTATTACTATTTATTTGTTGCAAGATATCCATTAACACCTCTCAACATCTATTTCACTCACATTGCTCACTCGTTTTTGATTTGTCCTTTTTCTGGAAGTCTTGAACACATCAATACTAACTTCCTGCTATATTAAGTACTCACTTTTGCCCTTTTCCTACAGTGCTGCAATTTCTCACCTTACATTTAAGTAATTGTCATTGCTCTTTTTACCTCCATGCCTTCTTGATCTCATTCAGAAGTTTAATGAATATATTTTGCATTCCTTCTTTGAGCTCTTCAGCAAAATCACTAGGTCCAAGCACCAAATCTGCGAAATTATATACTTTCTCCAAGTATGATTGTGGTTCTCTTCCAAAGTGTGACTTCCTATCTAATTAATAGCATACATACAATGCAATAAAATCAACCTTTTTGAAGCATAGTTCTGTGAGTTTTGACAAACAAATACAGTCATGTAAACATCACCACAATGAAAATATAGCACAAGTTACATCATTTCCCAAAACTCCCCTGTAGGCCTTTGTAGTCAACCCTTCTCCCCAACCTCAGCCCTGGCAACTACTTGTATTTTCTCTATTTCTATAGTTTTGACTTTTCCAAAATAAAATAGAAATGAAATCATAAGGTATGAAAACTTAACATCTGAAATTTCAATTAGTATAATGAGATTTATCTTTGTAGGCACTAGGGATAGTTAGGCAAAGAGAAACAACTAAATCTATCCCAGAAATATTAATTTTGGTAAATGTATTGCATTTAGTATGTAATCCCAAGGATTTATTGAATCTGATCCTGTGCTTGCCTGCTGTACATATATCATCCCATTTCATCCTTACAACAATCTAACAAGAAGAGTATTTTCAGTTCATTTTACAGATGACAAAACTAAGAGTCAGAGAGCTTAAATAATATGTCCAATCTATCACAGTTAGTTAAGATGTGATATACAATTGAGACTCAGTACTGTCCAAATTTAAAGTCCAGGCACTTTTCATTACATTGTTTGTTCAATCTTAACTTCAGTTTAGAATTTAAAATAAATAGCTTTCTTAATAAAACTATGTGTTCGGATTCTCAACTTTAAAGACAAACCACATTATTTCTAATCTCTAATAATCATGTAGAAAATCCACTTTTTCTACTGCAACTCTTGTAAAAACTGGCAGATAACAAAAATATTTTTATTCTGTTCTGTACCATTTTGTTTCTGTAAACTAGATTATTTCTATAAACTAGATGTTTTCATATGCCTTATCTAAAAAATATTCCTGTCATTATTAATAGATCTGCTGTCTTTTATAATATAAAGCACAAATAGACCAGAGCACTTCTACTTATCTGTTTAGTACCTGTTTTAATCATATCAACATAAGACTAATTAGTACCTTTAGGATTGTGCATGTATGTATTAAAGTTGTCTAATATCCTAGCAGTTCAATAATACAGTATATTGGCTTGAATCGTGGTTACATGAATTGCAAATTGGTTTGAATTGCTATGTTCAAATTACATGCAGTAAACTCATAGGTTGATATCCCCTCCAGAAATTATTTTATAAGTAGTTTCTAAAAATACACATTGATCCTAAAACTTAACATGACTTTTGTATAAAGAAACAGAGGGGAAATAAAACACAAAACCTTTGCATCTTCACAACAATGCACCTTAGGAATTCAGACAGACCTGCATTCCTTTTTTCCATTCCACCTCATAATCACTCATCCAGAAATACCTTTTACCAAACCATCTGAAATCACCATTCATAATATAGCTTGAACTTTGAAGTCAGGCACCATGAGTTCAATCTTGGCTGCCTTTTTTGTGATCTTAGGTGATATACTTAATCATTTTGAATCTCATTCCCTGCTTCAACTTATTTTCCCTTTTCCTCAATTTTACTTAAAAAGCATAATAAACTGTATCATAGGTATCTTTATAATCTGCCATTTTGAAAAAACTTTGACAATATAAAAATACATATGTACATATATATATATATTGACCGAGTTCTCCTTTCCTCAGAAGATTTGGGGTAGATAATCTAAGATGTGAATTTCATTAGATTCAGGTCCATTTGCACCCCCTAGACCCCTGGTTTCCACAAACATCTATTCCTAATTGCCCCCTCTAACTGCTCCATGAATTCTCTGAGGCAGACTTTACAACACTCTCAATAATTGTGGACTTGGCAGTCCCCAGAACCACTTCACAGTCCCTATAGAATCCTCGGCTCTGTTCCCTGCCCCTCCCTTGCCCTGGTTCTCTGACACCCCTGAATTTTAGTCTCCAATGACGTCAATCCTCATGATATAGTGATACTTTTGCAGTAATCTTGGAAAGTGAGAAGTTGAATGGCTTTTACCCATTAACATGCATTTGTGGAGATGCCAAAACTGAGGTATCTGGTCCCAGCACTGTTATAAATTTCATTTTCCCCATATATATTCATGTCATCAGGTGCTTAATTGAGATGAATTGAGTAAACTCCCTATTACCAAAACTGCAATTTCCTTCCAATCTTGAGGCTCTAATGCTGAGTCTAGTTTGCCATAAACTGTTTCACTGGCTTATAGCAAACCGACATGCTGGAAACCTGCCATGCTGCCTTGTAAATGGGTTTCTTGGTGGGCCCCCATCACCGCTACTCAGCCATCCTAACTTTATCAGGCACATCTATGTATGTCTCAACTCTGATTATGAAGATACTCTCAGAATTTTCCTTAGTTTTTGTATATTTCCTCCTGTGATGTCTCCATCCATGTAAATTAACAGATACAAAAGGTATTCGGAGAGGGGTTGGAGGTAGACAGTTTTCATATCTGCACACATTAGATGTTTCGAAAACTTATTTGTATTCCAATTTAGATCTCTACAGAAACACAGGCTGAGGAGGTAATGGCTAACATATAATGGGCAGTCAAACCTAATTTCCCTTATTTAAGTTTTTGGGAGGCAAAGATGCTCCAACTCTTAAAGCACCTTTTCTGATTTTCAGTGTTCCTTCAGTGATTTTTGTCACAGTTCTGTGCTCAAAGATATGCAATAATTGTTTGCAGTTTGAACAAACAAAAACTGGAGTAAGATCAATGATGTTTGAGATAGATAAAATTACTTATAGATAATATTATACTATATTAGTCAGCCAAAGGGGTGCTGATGCAAAATACCAGAAATTGGTTTGTTTTTATAAAGGGTATTTATTTGGGGTAAAAGCTTATAGTTACCAGGCCATAAAGCACAAGTTACCTCCCTCACCAAAGTTTATTGCCACTTGTTGGAGCAATAAACTCCAATGTCTGTGAGGGTTCAGGCTTCCTGGGTTCCTCTGTTCCCAGGGCTTGCCTCTCTCCAGGCTCAGCTGCTCTGTTAATTCCACAAGGCCTGCTGTAGACTATTAAGTAAATAGCTTATTTCTCTTCCTGGGGCCTTCTCTCCTTCCTCACAACCAAGATCCTCTGTGTGCTTACTTCCCAGGGCTCCAGCTCAAGAATCCTTCTCTGTGGTCCAGTTTGTCTGTGAGTTCCCAACCATCAAGGGAGCAGGGACTCAACTCCTATTGACTTTGCCCAATCAAAGCCTTAATCATTATTTAATCAAGTAAAAGTAAAACCTCTGAATTCAATACACTCTAATATGCCCAGAGGAAAAGACCAGTTTACAAACATAATCCAATATTTCTTTTTGGAATTCATCAATAATATTAAACTGCTACATATGCCTACCTGAAAATTTTACCATTTAACTGTTTTATGTCTCATTCTCTAAAATGTATAATGAAAATGCTCAAAATAGATGATAAATTTCTAGGATTTCCTCATTTTCTTCCCTCAAATCCTTCAATATTCCCAATACAGATGGAACTCTGAAATGAATGATTCTGAGACACTAAATTGGTGATCAAAGATTTAAAAATATATCTTCTAAGGAAAATTTGGGGGTATGAATGTGAACAATCTAAGAATCAGTTATGAGCATTATCTCATTTTGTTTAAGAGAGAAAATGTGGAAAACTTTTCATATGAAAGTCAAGACTTCACAAAACGTTGGTCAATAAGTTGAATACAGGTTAAACTTCAAAGTTAAAATTCAAGCAATGATTTTCTAACCCTGATCAGAATTCAGAACAAGATTAAAAATACATTTTTCAAATAATGATTGAGATTGTAATTAAAAGATGTAATTATAAATTACATTAAAAAATCTATACAATATAACTAGTACAAGAAACCCAGTGACTTTTATTTGACTTTATCAAATTAATTTGATTCTTCTTCTTTCACTAAATGAAATATCATATTTGCTTTGCAGGAACTTATTTTTTCATTTTAAATTATTCAAAAAGGCAAGATACAGCTCTGGTATAGTTTCATTATGTGTCCAAATAAGTTTTTCTTATAAGAAATGTCATTTTCAAATTAACAATTATAAAGAATGAAGGGATTTAATATTTCCACCTCAGTGTAGGTTTAAATATGCTAGTTTTGTATAAAGACTTTCATATTATTATATCAAGTTTCTTATGTTATCATAATCCATTCATATAGGTTAATCATATTCCTAAAATGATAGTAAATTTCATCAGTCCTTCTAAGTAATGTAACAAATATCATGACAACAAGAAAATGGCTTAATATTCTTAGCAACCAGACTCAATTTGGACCTTGGGTCTCCAGACTTTCTAATGGCCTGTGGTAAAGTGTATAATAGGTCTGATTACTTCTCTGTCATTCCAGGTTCAGATAAATCTACAGAGTTTATGGTTCTAATTGGATCTAAAGTTTAAATTTGTAAGAAGATCTATGTAAGGCAACAAAGTTATCATATTTAAAGAATGTCTGTGTGTTTATGGATAAAGGTGATGATTTGAGGTATTCCACCCAACATGATGCTGTCTTGTTATTCAAGTTAAGCCAATATATCTGGAGGTATTTTTAACAATGATTCCTTCTTTTATGTAACCCTTCAGGAAACTCCAGTATTATCATCATAGTTTAACCTTTTTTAAACTACATAAAATTACACAATTAATTGTATTCAAGTTCATATACTATCATTAGCCAATCCAAGATGGTTAGAGTGATTTCACAAAGGCAAATAGTTCCTCAAAAGTACAATGATTTATATACTTACTCCAAAGGAGAGATTTAAACCAAAAAGTTTTCTTCAGAAAATGCTGTTTGACTATCATCTACATAGTGACCAGTACCCAACATCCATGACAAGTATGTAAGCAAATTAGAGTGACTGCGTGTGAATACCTTTAAGCAGGAAACATGTTCTAAAGAGTACAAATAAGCAAAAAAACCAGAAAACAAAAAACATTGATGTGCCAATGAAGTAATCATCACTTAAATTATGTTCACAGAAATAATAAGTTATTTTTAAATTAAAAATAGTGCATCTACTGGCCTTAGGAATAAATTCTATATACCTGTAAAAATAATATTTACCTCAAAATAGGAATTCACATTTAGTCTCCATTTTGAAAAGATCAATCAGAGCTATTTCAAAAGTATAATTGATAAAGAGCAGAATTAAAATTATATAGATACTTCATTTTTATTTCTTTTTGCAGAAAAATATGTCTAAACATTTTAGGTCTTTATTACTTTTATTTGAGTCATTAAGAATTATGATTCTGGGAAGTAGATGAGGCTCAAGCAATTGGGCTCCCATCTACCATATAGGAGGTCCAGGGTTCAATGCCCAGGACCTTCTGGAGAAGGCAAGCTAGCCCGTGTGGCATGCTGGCCTGCGTTGAGTACTGCCCCACATAGGAGAGCGGTCCTGCACAGGAATGCTGCCTCATGCAGGAGTGCTGACCCATGCGGAAAGCTGGTGTAGCAAGATGATGCAACAAAAGAGACACAAAGCAGTGATAATAAGAGATGCTGCAGATTAGGGAGCTGAGATGGTGGAAGAGAATGATCATCTATCTCCTACTCCAGAAGGTCCCAGGATCAGTCCCCGGAGCCTCCTAATGAGAATACAAGCAGACACAGAAGAACACACACCAAATGGACACAGAGAGCAGACAATGGGGGTGGGGGGGGTGGAATTTAAAAAATAAGTCTTTAAAAAAAGAATTATATTTCTAAGATAATTTAGTGATATTCACAAAGAAGTAACGTAAGTATTTGCAATATCTATTTACTTGTAAAAATAGTTCAACAGATTTTAAATATTATAACTTTTTGACTAAGCACTAATTTGAGAAGACTGGCTGTGCTTTTTGAGCTATAAATTCATTTTTCATTGGCAAGCCTCATCATAATCCTATGGGTGTTTAAGGCATACCTTTAATCAAGAAAACTTTGGTTTTAGGGTAATTTTGGCATCATGGAATGAGTTAGGCAATGTTCCTTCTATTTTGATTTTTGAAAGAGTTAAAGCAAGACTGGTGTTCTTTCTGGAATGTTTCCTGGGATTCACCTGTGAAGTCATCTGGCCCAGGGTTCTTCTTAGTTGGGAGGTTTTTAATGACTGATTCTATCCCAAAGCCAAACAAAGACACCACAGAAAAGGAAAATAGTAGACCAATCTCTCTAATGAAACTAGATGCTAAAATCCCCAATAAAATAACCATATCAACAACACATCAAACAAATTATATACTATGACTAAGAGGGTTTCCCACCTCGTATACAAGGATGGTTCAACATAAGAAAACCAATCAATGTAATAACACCACATAAACGGAAGGGAAAAAAATCATATGATCATATCTATAAATGCAGAAAAAGCATTTGACAAAATACAGCACCCTTTCCTGATAAAAACCTGGAATAGAAGGAAACTTTCTGAACATGATAAAGGGTATATATGAAAAACCCATAGCTAATATCATTTACAATGGTGAAATCCTAAAATTTTTCCCACTAAGATCAGAAACAAGATAAGGATGCCCACTATCACCCCTCCTATTTAACATTGTGCTAGAAGTACATGCTTGAGCACTGAGGCAAGAGCCAGAAATAAAAGGCATTCAAATTGGAAAGGAAGAGTAAAAATTTCACTATTTGCAGATGACATGATCCTATACATAGAAAACCCTGAGTAATCTACAACAAAGAGTCTAGAACATATAAAGGAGTTCAGTAAAGTCTCAGGTTATAAGATCAATGTGCAAAAATCAGTAGCATTTCTGCACACCAATAATGAGCAATCTGAGGAGGAAATCAAGAAAAAAATACTATTTACAATAGTAAGTTAAAAAATCAAATACCTAAGAATAAATTTAACTAAAGATGTAAAAAACTTATACACAGAGAACTACACAACACTCTTAAAGGAAATCAAAGACTTAAATTAATGGAAGAACATTCCCTATTCATGGATAGGAAGACTAAATATCAGCAAGATGTCTATCCTACCCAAAGTGATCTACAGATTTAATGCAATCCCAATAAAAATGAATAGCATTTTTTAATGAAATGGAAAAACTAACTATGAAATTTATTTGGAAAGGAAAGAGGCCCTGAATAGCCAAAGACATCTTGAAAAAAAAAGAAATCAGAGGAATCATACTACCTGACTTTAAACCACACTACAAAGTTATAGTGGTTAAAATGGCATGGTATTGGCACAAAAATAGAAATTCTGTCCAATGGAACCAAATTGAGATTTCTGATATAGATCCTCACATATACAGTCATATGATATTTGACAAGGCCACCAAGCCCAGTCAACAGAGAGAGAATGGCCTCTTCAACAAATGGTAGTTGGAGAACTGGATATCCATATGCAAAAGAATGAGAGAGTATTACCATCTCACACCTTATACAAAAATCAACTCAAGATGGATCAAGATCTAAATGTAAGAGCCAACACCATAAAAACTTTGGAAGACAATGTAGGGAAGCATCTACAGGACCTTCTAATACGATATGGCTTCATGAATTTCACACCCAAAGCACAAGCAGTGAAAGGAAAAAAATAGATAAGTGGGACCTCCTCAAAATTAAAGCCTTTTGCTCCTCAAAAGGGTTTATCAGCAGTGAAAAAACATCCTATGCAATGGGAAAAAATATTTGGTAACCTTATATCTGATAGGAGCCTAATACCCAACATATAAAAAGAAATCTTATATCTCAAGAATAAAAAGACAAACAACCATTCAAAAAATGGGCAAGAGACTTGAATAGGCACTTCTCCAAAGAAGAAATGCAAATGGCTAAAAAGCACATGAAAAGATGCTCAACATCACTAGCTATTAGGGAAATGCAAATCAAAACTACAATGAGATACCATCTTACACCGATTAGACAGGCAGCTATTAAAAAAAAAAAACACAGAGGACCACAAGCATTAGAGAGGATGTGGAGGAATGGGAACATTCATCCAAAGCTGGTGGGAATGTAGAAGGATCCAACCATTCTGGAGGACAGTGTGGCAGTTCCTCAAAAAACTAGCTATAGATTTGCCATATGACCCAGCAATTCAACTGCTGGGTATATACCCAGAAGAACTGAAAACAAGGACACAAACTGATATATGCCCACCAATGTTCATAGCGGCATTATTCACTATTGCCAAAAGTTGGAATCAACCCAAATGCCCATCAACAGATGAATGGATAAACAAAATGCAGTATATATATACAATGGAATACTACTCAGCTGTAAGAAGGAATACAGTACTAACACATGGGATAACATGGATGAATCTTGAGGATCTTATGTTGAATAACACAAGACTGGCATTGAAGGGCAAATACTACATGACTTCTCTGATATGAATTAAGCAAATCAAGCTGTCTCAGAGAGCTCAAGCCTGGACAACAGGCTTACAGGAATAGGTGGGAGAGGAAGGTTGTGAGCTGACACCTACATGGGCAAAATCTATGATAAAGTGGAGGTAAGTAGTTGTGCAGTGAAGGGATAATACAGGGTGTAGGGATAATATTGGGTGGGGCTTTGCAGGCTTGAGGAGGGCTAGGGTTGGGAGAATGGGTCAGATGGTCCATGGAATTGGGTGGAAAGTTTGGCAGGAGCAGGTGAACATGGGAGACTGTCAGGTACGTGGTTGAAACTATAATGTTGAGAAAACCCTTTAGAAAATATATTAAGGAAGGGTTATTGTTTAAAGTGTTTGATGGGGGGCATCTGGCACAGGATGCATCTAGGGCAGACTTCTAGGGAGTGCGTGAGTGCTCATCTTGTCATAATGTGTTATATCAGAGGGTAGAGACCCATATAATGAATGGGAAGGTGTTTACACCCATCCTGGGGAGGTCTGATGTTCTCAAACAGAGGAGAGGGTATCTCTTGAGAGCATGGGTGGTTCCCAATGGAACTAATGTATCAAGCCCTCAGGATTATTCCAAGTATCTATGAATCTTGACTTCAGCTGTGAAGCTTGCTTGTCACTGTGGGCCCTGAGAAGAGGGGGAGAAAGAAATAGAATAGATGGACGAGGGGGTAACTGGGGGGCAATGGAAGTGTTCCACAAGATCATGCAATGATGGATATAGGCTATGTTAAATTTCACCAAAAATTTATAAATGTGTATAGTCTAAAATGTAAACCATAATGTAAACCAAACTGGAACCATGTTTAGTAGTTATGTTTCAGTATCTATACATCAGCTGTAAGAAATATAACATCCACATGTAAAAAGATCATTGCTGGGGAAGGGAGAAAAGGGGTTGATGCTGGGTATATGGGAGTCCCCTATATTGTATATATGACTTTTCTGTGATCTAAAACTTTTTTGCAGACATAATAAATTTTTTTTTTTAAAAAGGGTGTAGACACTGAGGAAGGAATTATATATCCTACCATATATATCCTGCCATAACCCACTAAATGTACTGGGGAAGAGTGTAGACTACAATGTGGTGTAGCAGTGCTCCAAAATGTATTCACCAAATGCAATGAATGTGTCACACTAATGAAAGAGATTGTTGATGTGGGAGGAGTGTGGGGGGGTGGGGAGTGGGTATAGGAAACTTCTTATATTTTTCAATGTAACATTTTGTGTGATCTATGTATCTTTTTTAAAAAGGCAATAAAAATTTTGCTAAAGAAAATATGTAAATAAAGAATCTACCAGTAAAAAAAAAAAAATAAAGAAAACTTGTTTATGTAATACCTTCCCATAATGCCAGTCATCCTGCTAGGCAAGAGGACTTTTTTCATACTTCATTAATCATTCATTCAGTTGTTCATTCTGTTCATATTGAAGTGACTACTACACCAGGTAATTTGCTAGATGTCATTCTTATAAAGCATTAAAATACAATGTGATCAGTGATACATAGAGCTATGATTTAAGTGATATAGGAACAGATGGATAGACCTATACATATGTCTAAGGAAAGGCTTTAGGGAATAAGGATAACTTGAGCTGAATCTTTTTTTTAATTAATTTTTGAAGGATATCACTCATACATAAAAATACATAAACTGTAAGTTATAATAATAGTTGTGAACTTACAAAACAAACATATATAACATCATACAGGATTCTCATAACTCACCCTACCACCAATAACTTGCATTGTTGTTAAACCTTTTTAACTAATGATTAAAGAACATCATTAAAATATTACTACTAACCAAAGTATTTACCCCCAACTAACCCTATTATTATCTTCTTTATATAATTTATATAAGAACATATCATAAACAATTAAGTGTATAGTAAAAGTTGTGAACTTACAAAGCAAACATACATAACATCATACTGGGGTCTCATACATCAACCCTCTACCAACCCCTTGCATTATTGTGAGACATTTGTTACAAATTATGAAAGAATATTGTCAAACTCTTACTACTAATCACTGTCCTCATCATACATTTAGTGTGTTTTTCCCCCAACCCACCCTATTATATTTTTTAAATATATTTTTAAAATATATTTTTTATGACAGAAGTTGTAAACTCATAAAACAATCATGTACATATGCTGAGTCCCCAAACAACACCCCTCCATCAACACAACACATTGTGGTGGAACATTAGCTACAGATAAGATAATATCATCTGATTGTTACCATGTCCATAGTGTACATTTGGCTCACATTTTCCATATTGCCTCATTACCAACAGAGTACATCTTTTGCATAGATGCAAGAATATTATATTATTACTATCAACCACAGTCCATAGGGCACTCCAGCTATATTTTTCCATGCTTCTCCACATTCCCAACACCCTGCAGTAGTGATGTACATTTGCTCTAGCTAACAAAAGACACTCTTGCTTCTGTACCATCAGCCACAATTCTCATCCATCTCTTGGTTTACTGTACTATTCAGTTCCTAGATTATTCTCTAGCATTCTGTCAGTTGGCATTTACATACCTAGACTGCCATTTTCAGTCACATCCCCATTTATAAACTAGCTGTTACTCACCGTGTATTACCATCCACTCTATCCATTTCCACACTTTTACAATAAAGCTAATTTAAACTTCTACATACATTAAACATCAGTAGTACACTCAGTCCTTCTCTTATCTCCTTTAAGAACCCACCACCTACCACAAGGTCTGGAAGATATTTTCCCAAAATTTCTTCTAGAAGTTTTATGGTTTTTGTTTTTATTTTTAGGTTTTTTGATCCATTTTGTGTTAATTTTTGGATAAAGAGTGAGATAACAGTCCTCTTTCCTTCTTTCAGCTATGGATATACAATTCTTTCAGCACCATTTGTTGAATGGATTGTTCTGCTCAAAAGGTGTGAGCTTGATAGGCTAGTCAAAAATCACTTGACCATACATGTGAGGGTCTGTTTCTGAACCAACAATTTGGTTCCATTGGTCTAGTGTGTCTGTCTTTAGTCCAGTACCATACTGATTTTTTCACTATAAATCAAGGCTGGAGATGAGGGTTTGCTTTTCATTTTTATGATGTTTCTGGCTATGTAGGACCCCTTACCCTTCCAAATAAATTGGATGATCATGTTTTCAATTTTTTCTTTAATGCTGGTGGAATTTTTATTGGGATTGCATTGAATCTATATATCATTTTGAGTAGAATTTACATCTTAATGATATTTTTTCTTCCAATTCATGTTCTTCCAGTTATTTAGGCCTTTTTTGATTCCTTTTAACATTGAGTTGCAGTTTTCTGAATACAAGTGCTTTACATCATTGGTTAAGTTTATTCCTATTTGAGTTTTATTTGTCTTTTTTTATTTTTACCACTTTTGACAATTTTAGTTACTTTTATTGATATAATCTTCATTTCTAGACTTTCTTTCAGGCCTCTCTCTCCTGATATTTCTTTTCAGGCTTAGCACACCCTTTAGTATTTCCTGAAAATCTGGTCTCTTACTAAGAAATTCTCTCAGTTTCTGTTTATCTGTGAATATTCTAATCTCACTCTCATTTTATTTATTTATTTGTTTGTTTGTTTATTTATTTATTTCTCTCCCCTTCCCCGCCCCACCCTGGTTGTCTGTTCTCTGTGTCCATTTGCTGCATCTTCTTTGTCCACTTCTGTTGTCATCAGCAGCACGGGAGTCTGTGTTTCCTTTTGTTGTGTCATCTTGTTGCATCAGTTCTCTGTGTGTGCAGCACCATTCCTAGGCAGGCTGCACTTTCTTTCGTGCTGGGTGGCACTCCTTATGGGGTGCTCTCCTTGAACGTGGGGCTCCCCTATGCAGAAGACACCCCTGCATGGCACAGCACTCCTTGCGCGCATCAGCACTGTGCATGGGCCAGCTGGTAAAGGAGGCCCGGAATTTGAACCGCAGACCTCCCATGTGGTAGACGGATGCCCTAACCACTGGGCCAAGTCTGCTGCTGTCACCCTCATTTTTGAAAGACAGTCTTGCTGGATATAAAATTCTTGACTGAAAGTTTTTCTTTTGTAGTATCTTAAATATATCAGACCACTGTCCTCTTGCGTCCATGGTTTCTGGTGAGAAATCAGCACTTAATCTTATTGGATATCCCTTATATGTTATGCATTGCTTTTCTCTTGCTGTTTTCAGAATTCTCTCTTTGTCGTTGGCATTTGACATTCTCATGATTATGCATCTCAGAGTTGGTCTATTCAGATTTTTTCTGATGGGAGTATGTTGTGTTTCTTGGACATGGATATCTAGGTCCTTCAATAGGGTTGGGAAATTTTCTACCATTATTTCTTCAAATATTCCTTCTGCCCCTTTTCCCTTCTCTTCTCCTTTTTGGAACACCCCTGACACATATGTTTGCACACCTTTTACTGTCATTTAGTTCCCTGAGACTTTGTTCAATTTTTTCCATTCTTTTCTTCATCTGTTCTTTTGTATGTTCACTTTCAGAGGCCATTTCTTCAAGTTCACCAATCCTTTCTTCCTTCTCCTCAAATCTGCTATTATATGATTCCAATATTGTTTTAATTTCATTTATTGCACCTTTCATCCCCATAAGATCTGCTATTTTTCTATGTATGCTTTCAAATTCTTCTTTGCACTCATCCAATGTCTTCTTAATATCCTTAATCTCTTTAGCCATCTCATTGAATTTATTAAGGAGATTTGTTTGAACATCTATGATTAGTTATCTCAACTCCTTTATGTCTTATCTTGTTACTTTAATTGGGCCACAGCTTCCTGTTTCTTGGTGTGGATTGTAATTTTTTGTTAGTGTTTTCGTATCTGGCTTACTAGAATATTTATTCTGGGTACAGTTTTTCTCTTTAGTTTAGGGCTTCCTGCCCTTTCTCCCTTGCTTGTTGTGCAGTGGGAGCCAAGGTTGTAATTGGTACTATAAGCTGTGGCGGCTCAAGCTGCCCTCATTGCACCTGGGAACAATGAAGCTTCTTCCAACTTTCTCCTTTGCCAGGGGTAGGGACAGAATCACATCTGTGTGGAATAATCCAAGTCATGTAGGCCTAGACTGTAGTTGCCCAGAGAGACTGATGAAGCTTCATACCCCTTTCTTCCCTGCCTGGGGTGGAGATGGAACTGCAGGTATGGGTAGTAATCTATGCAGTATGGATCCAAGATGACCACAGTTACCCGAGTAGACTTCTGATTATTCAGTCAGTGCCAGCCAAATGTACTTGCATTTACCTGGATAGGCTTGTGCAGGGCCCACCAGCCTCCTCCCTGCCAGAGGTGGGGCTGAAGCCTAGGCTAGGGCTGCAGGCCAATCTGGGTGAAAGAAACTGGTTCCTGCCCACTTTAAGAATTTCAGTCAGCCCAGCTTCCCCTCAGGCTGAGGGTAGAGTCAAAATGGCGGCCACCAGCATCTTTCCAACTTGGGCTGATTCACACCTATCTGTTCCTAGGGTTATATCTTAGCCAGCTGAGTCTACCATTAAGTAGTGGAAATCAGTGGCCAACTGTCTCTTCCTCCCCTGTTTTTGGGAAATGGAGCTTCCAATTCCCACAGAAGAGCTCCCACAGAAGAGCAGCCAGACTAGGATAATCACTGGCCTCGGTGGCTTGGCCGGTAATTTTCCGGAGAGGCTAGCACAGGTGACTGCAGCTTCCTCCTTGCTGGAGGTGGCAGTGGGGCCTAAGCTAGAGCTGCAATATGATCTGGATGGAAGGAAGCCAGTCCTCACCAGCACTGGGATTTTCAGTCTGCTCTGCTTCCCCTCATGCCAGGCGATGAGTTAAGATGGCAGCTCCTGGCCTCTTTCTGACTTGAATGGGCTCAAACTTTAGCTGTTCACATGATTATACTGTAGCCCACTGAATTTCCTCATCAGTAGCTGAAATTGGTGCCCAGCTGTCTCTTCCTCCCCCGTTTTGGGGAAGTGGAGCTGTCAATTCCAGCCATGGAACAGCTCCCGAGGTGGCTTGTGCTTCCAGTGGAGAATGGGCACCAGCCTCCATGGCATGGAGTACTCTACTTATGAGTCTTCTCTGCAGATGGGCATTTTCCTCCTTCCATTCCTTCAAGGATGTGGCAGGATGCTCTTCTGGCTTCCTGGAGTCCCCAAACAGGTGCTTCAGCTAGCTCCAGAGAGCTCTGGGTGTTTGCTAACTGCCCTGTAGCAGGAACTATCTCTAGGAGTGCCTTACTCTGCTGCCATCTTGCTGGTTCTGAGCTGAATCTTTTTAAAATTAAACTTTTCAGATATTTGAAATCTGAAAATAACCAAAGTTCACTATAAAATTAGGAATATAAAAATGTAAGAAGAAATAAGAAAACAATCTTTATTAACAGTTTGTATTTCCATTTAATGTCTTTAATGCATAGTCAACATGTATATAAAAATTCTAAAATAGAATTATGCCATAAGTAAGTTTTCATCTTATTATATAGGTTTGTAAGCATAATTCTTTTTAGAAACCTACTATTGAAGAGCTATCCATATATGTCATACAAAATATCAAAACACAATCAGAAAAAATTTAAAATCACTTGAAGTCTTTCCAACATTACAATGATATATTTTCCTTGATTTTGCTTTCTACATTTAAAATGGCACATTGTACCATAATTTATTTTAAAATTCCATAATTTGTTGATTTCTAATATTTGACTATTTAAAAACTAATTCATCTTTGTTCAGAAAGTTATGTTCTTTACAACTAGCATTATTTCTTGTGACTATAGTCTGAATAGTAGAATTACTGGGTCACAGGGAAACTGGCTCATACAGGATAAATTGTGAGGGGTTTGGGGAGCAGGGACAAGAAGGGGAATATATGCACTCCAGACAGAGGAAAGACCCACTCAAATTACAGGGGTGCTGTTCTGTGGCTTCCCAGTCATTGATTTAAATTCTCAGAATGAGTTCTCCTCCACCAACAAAAGTTGTTTCTTCCTCTACAGGTGTATACAGCCATGTTACAAGTGTTGGGTACCACTGCATACTGTAGAGACAATAACACCATAATCACAGAGAATTGTTAGTAGCTGGGGCTGCCGAAAATGACCTGAAAGACCAGCTGCTCTAATAGGGATGCATAAAAAAGGTCGGTTGATTATAGAAAGAAAGCATTTTTTCAACAGCCTCAAATAGTGATGAATAGTCAGATTGCCTAATTAAGGTCACAGTAAATGGTATATAATCTCGAAGGTCTTCCAACTCTAAAACTGTATGTGGTGATAATAAAATCACCAATGGTTTCCCCCACTATAACTCTGATGGATACCTGGCCAATATAATTATTTTGACTCCAAAGTCTTTATGAAATGAGGTTGAATATAAATAAATAAATAGCCTATCTGCAGACAGCATTTTAAAAATATTTCCTGTAATTTGTATCTGTTCTAAAGAGGAAGGAAATTATTAGTTATAGCAACCAATTCAGAGTGCCAGTGTAAAAATTCGAAAACCATACCATTTTTATATCTCCTCAACTTTTATGTGAATTAGTATCTTCCAGGCCGCTTCAGCTGTGATAAAGGACCCAGATCAAATTTTTTTTAATGAAGTTCACACTTTATTTGTTAAATAGTAAGCCAGGGAATAGAGACTATATTGAAATAAGTAGCATTCATCTTCCCCTATAAACCATTCTTGCCAATTACTCTAGCACGGACTCATATTAAGGAGTTTAATGAATAGAAACTATTACATATAGTTTATTGCAAGCAGGGAATGAAGAGACTGCATATGGACACTGAGAATTACCAGGCAGTCTCAATCTCTAAATGCCCTCATAGAAACCCGGTTCAAGTTTTTCAATTTCCCAGATTTCTGGCAATTCCAGTGAAAATAAACTAATTAAAGACTTCCCATCCTTTTCATTGTTCTGATACACTATTTCTTTAGAACTATGGGTAACCGTGTACCCTGACCAGGGCAGTTATATTGACCCTGTGTAGCTATCAATACTGGCCACTTTTGCTCAAAAATTTTGATGATAAAGTATGTGCACACCCTGGTTAAAACTGATCCTTACAAATAGTGAGTCAGGGAGGAAATTCTAAAATATGATAGACTGAGAAACATGGAAATGACCCCTCTCCACAACTGACTTCAAAAGAAAGAAAGGGAAATATCCAAGTGTCAAGAGAAAAAAAGAAAACCTAGAATCTCAAGTGACTAAGAGTTGAAACTCCATGGCTACATTCCAATGTCCTGAGTCCAGACATAAACCTTAGGAACTATAGTTTTGATGCCTGCAATGGGATGGGATTCAGCATCAAGGAACAGGAATTAAAGTCCTTTCAATGAAATGAAATCTTGGGAAAAGGCACCTTGCCCCTGAATGCTAACTGGAAAATGTCTACTAACAGATGCTGATCTTTGCATGCGTGAAAACAGAGTGACTCCAGAGAAATCTGAAAACGGTCTTCTTAGTGTGCATGTAAGGGCAGGACATTTAGAACACTCGAATGGAATGGAAAACACAGGAAACAAATGTAGAGCCTGGTGACTCTGAGCACCCAAATAAAGGTATCTCTTACGTTGCCCATCAAAAGATCCTCACAGTCACAAGGAAATATTTTCAGAGTATAATTTTCATAGAAACTGAGATCATAGAAAAATGTCATCAAAACTTGAGCAAGTCCACAGAAAGATAGATCAGCGACCCTATAATTCTTGTCTGAGAAATTCAAGTGAGAAATCCAAAAGAATCATTATAAGTATGTGTAAGCTGTTCAGAGAGATACAATTATGTCAAGTGCAAAAAAAGATATCATGATACAAAAACAATCAGATTTGTAAAAGAAAGAAATATAAGTCTCAAAACTAAAAAGTTGTGGAATTATTTTTTTAATCAACAGATAAATTCAAAGGCTGATCAGACATACCCAAAGAAAGAATTGATGAAGTAAAGTCAGGTAGGAAACATTTTTCAGATTTTTTTCCAGTGGAATTTGGAAAAGTATAGAAGAAATAGTGTAGGATTCAGAATTTTAACAGATTTGGATTTCAGTTTCGACTGTACCCCTTTACTATATAAGACCATCAGAAAGTAAACTGCATTTCTATAAATACTCATTTATGGATTTAGGATAATAATATCTTTATTATAATGTTATTAAAAAGAGTACATGAAATATAGGTAAACTATAAAAAACATACCAAATACCACACAATGAGTTGGTTTAAACAATGAGAATTTATTGGTTCATGGTTTGGGGCCAAAAGAAGTCTAGACCCAAGATATTGGCAAAGCTTGCTTTCTCTCCAAAGTCTGTAGCATTCTGGAGTTGACTTGCTGCAATCCTTGCTGTTCCTTATCTTGTATCTCTATCTTCTGCCACATGGAAATGCCCTCTCCTTTCATTGGCTCTTCCAGTTTCTATTGACTTCTGGCTTCTTCTTGTGTGATCTTTTTCAGCTCCACCTTCTGTTTTTATCTCTTTATAAGGCCTCAAATAATATGGATTTAGACCCACTTTCATTCCATTGAACCATAACTTAACTAGAAATAACATCTTTAAGAGGTTTTGTTTGCAATGGGTCCACATCCATAGGAAAGCAGATTAAGACAAAGAATATGTTCTGCTGGTTCTGTTTCTCTGTGGAACCCTGCCTGATACATTGGGGAAAACATGATAATACTGGCATCATGGGAAAATTCACACTAAGGAGGATGGATTGAAAGGTAGCATGTCTAAGGAAAAGGAATTCAGAAGGCACCTAAACTAGCAGTTTTTCCTGAGCTCAGAATATATGTCTGTGTTTAAATTTTGGCTTTATTACTCTCATGTGACCTTGGAAAATTCCCTTCATCTTTTAAAACATTGAGGAAGGAAGCTTTATCATAGGCCTATTTTAAGAATTAAATGAGAGGACATAAAATACTTAGCACAGTGTTTGACTCACAGTAAGTGTTTAATGTAAGGCAAGAGATTGTGATATCCTGAAAATAAGATACTGTTAGTGGAGATGGGATACAGATATTAAATGGTATTCAGGTGGTTTATTTTATTTGACTTGGGTAACAGATTGGAGGTAGAAAATAGGAGGGAATTGTCAATACTCAATTCCAGATTTTTTTTTACTTACACAAAGATTAACTGGTGGACACATTCACATTTTTTTGAGACAGAGAAGTCAGGAAATGTACAGAAGAATATACTGTGCTATAATTATGAAACTGAGGGCTCTAAGTTAGACAACATTCCCAAAGTAAGTATCCACTGCTAAGTAAAAAAAAAAATTTCATAAGACAATTTCTATAGAAACATTAAGAAGTATGTGAAGTTTATAACCAATTCAAAGCCATTATTGGCTCCCTACCAATAGGCTTTTTCTATGTAACAAAACAGCCATCACTTCATAGTGGTATGCAACCATAGGCATTTATTTCTCACTTTTGTATCTATGGGTCAGCAGGGATTAATGGGTAGGTACAGACCAGCCTTGACCAAGTTGGCTCCATGTTGCAGGTTGATCCATGTATGCTCAGTGTGTTTCTTATCTTCTGTGGGTCAATGTCTCCAAGGTATGTACTATGACAGAAATTAGGGATGCAAAGGAGCAAACTCTGAAGTGCTAGCACATTTTAAGGCTCTGCTTGCATTAGACCAAGCTAACATACCATTGGCTAAAGTTAGTCATATGACCAAGTTCAAATTCATGGAGGAAAAAAGTAATTCCACCAACCATCAATGGTGTGAATGTGTAACACTATTATAATAAAGAATTACGACCAAACTTTCAATTGCCACAGCCCCTGAATAGAATAAAGAGATAGAGAAGAAAGACAATTCAAGGAAAAGGAAGATAGAAAAGAATGCAAATTAAAGATGTTTCCTGAAATAACCTTGGAAAATGTCAGTAGAAAAAAAGAAAGGAGATCTCTTCATTTGTAGGTCTGGGGCAGTGCTAAATGACCCATGGAAATGATGGAGAATGGAGGCATGTGGACACATTTTTCTGAGTTAGGCAAAGGGGAATGTAAAGAAAGATTTGGGGTAATGTGTTTCTTATATTCATTCACTATGATAGATTGGCTATTAACAGGTATGAAAGATGCATATGAGGGATGAGACATTTGATGTGTCTAGACAGGAGTAACATCAGGACATTTCTAAGAAAGAGAATATATAGGCAATGGAAGAAGTCAAGTAGAAGTGGTGTTTTGGGTTTGGAGGGAACACAGATTCACTCAGGTTGCCTCAATAAATGAGGGTTTAATATAAAGACATGAGGACATAAGAAAGTATAGGAAGCATACTCAACAGCTACACACAGACTTCATGAGTTGCTGAAACACCTTTTTGTATGAAACATAATCTCCTCACTCTGCTTCCCAATAACTTGCTACCAGTTGTATTGTTCTGCTATTATCATGAAACGTTCCATGGCTTTGATTTCTAATGTTATTGACTGCCTTTCATATTAAACTCTTCCAAAGAGGATCACCAATTAGCTTGATGGCCTTTCAGGGTAGCTAAATACTTCTTTGTGCTCCATACATCTCCTCCAGCTTGCCTCTAGCCGGAGCTTTTACTCTAGCCTTCCTATTCTGTAGTCAGGACACTTACTCCATTCCTTCAGGACAGTGACTGTGCCACACTTTCTAGAAGTGGAATTTTTAAAGAAGTGAAAGATCAGTGTAACTTGGTGAGACCCATCATCTTCCTTCATCCTTGAGTCTGATAATGATTACCAATGATTGCTCTCTCACTCATTCTTTCTGTCTTTTCTGTTTTAACTTCCTTTTCTAGCTCTTTTCCCCCACTCTGCATGAGTGGTAAGAGACCTGCAATTGTTCCAAGAAATCCAAGCCTTATTTCTCCATCCTACTTTAGAATGTGCTTTCCTTTTTCCCTGACTTCCATACTTGGAGCTACTGAATTAGCCTATGAAGGTTCAGGTGACTTGGTACAGCTTTGATATGGACATTGAGGCAACATGCTCTGTCTCTATAAATACCGAACACTTTTTGAACAATTGCTATGTAACAGGCATTAATAATTTCAGATTAAATGCTTTATTTTCACCCTCTCACTTAGTCTTCACAGCAACCCCATGAGGTAGAGCATCATATTATTCTATTCTTATGACAAGGGAAGGATGGTACTTTGCTTGAGGTTACTTAAGCTGACTTATGAGAGTGAAAATAAAAACATCTATGTGGTCCATTCCATCCCCTTCCAGATCTTTCAAACAAATCTCTGCTAACAATAGTGAGTGCCTTGATTGACCTTTATTTTCATGTATGTGTTTCAGAACATCATGAGGAGGGACAATTGTTTAAGAAATATGCTTGAATAGTTTTACATCCCTTGCTGGATATCTTTATGATGTCACTCCTCTTTGGAATTTTAGTTTACTATTTCAAGCAAATGGCATACTCATGCTTGGAGGAGCAGAGCAGAAGCTGGGTTTTGAAATAAAGACATAAACTCGTGTCTGCCAGACACCTAATGGCCTTTCTGTTCTGCTGGTTCTTTGACTCTATATATGATGAGGATATTCTCCTGAAGAACCTGGTTCAGTTTTCACCTTTGTATCTGATGTTTATTTTAACTACAGATCTATGAATATGCTGACTTTACACAGACATGCCCTGCATCTTTTGAATGGATAAGCAGGTGTGCTGCATGAGATGGTGATATCTCCATTTTTAGATAGGATTAACCTGCATTATATCTGGAGAATTTGAACAAATTCCATAATGCTGTGATGGAGATGGCTTCTTATGTATGTGCAACAAAAGCCTAAGGATTAATTCATTAATGTGGATCAAAAAGTTATTACAAATCAAATGCTAATGGCTTAACCCAACTTACTACTTTCCAACATCCTTAAGCAAAAAGTACCCTCCTCAGAATGTCCTCTGCCAGACCTATGAGAAAGAAGGTGGTTTTAGCAGACTTTCAGAAGGACATGAACTCTTCTCTAGTACTTCTGTGTGCTTGGTAGTCTCCCAGTCATGAGGGGAAAAAAAAAACAAAAAAGATAAAGGGAGAAAAATCTTACTCCCCAAGCACTTGTGCTCAAACCAGCTCACTATTGTCAAAAATAAACTTATAATGCTTAAAATTAAATGTTCTATTAAAACACAGGTAACAAATACTCCAAAATAATTACTTACTCATTACTTTGCTATATTTTAATGTTATCTATGCTCTTGGAGGTTATTTATATCTACTGTATCTATACAGTGGAAATACATACATAATGGTATGCTACCACTATTTCTTCCCAAACTTCATGGTAAGGAACATCATGTTGGTAGCTTGAATTCAACATAGTGGAAGTCTTTACACCATGGAAATGGGCAAACTCTTCAATTCAGGGAGAGACAGTGGTTCACTACTCACCAGCATACCACTATTACGGCCCTTTAGTTTTATACTACAAAATGCACATTACAAACATCATGTGATTAGTAGTCAAAACCAATGGCTGTCAAATTTTCAAGTACATCAGAAGCACTCAAAATCTGTTTTTAAGGTACAGACTGCTGGAATGAACACCCGGAGTTTCTGATCCAGTAAGTCTGAAAAGAGCTTGAGGATATGCACTTTTAATGATTTCCCAGGTGATACCAATGCTGTTGGTCCTGAGATACCACTTTCAAAACTACTAGTCCAAACAACCCCAGAAGAAAATTATGGTTGTCTTTTTCATTAAAAGTTGAGGAAGCAGATTCACAGAACTCAGGATCCATGTTTGTTTTCTACCTAGTATATATATATATGTACTAATTATTTAAGTCTTAAACATACATTTTCACACCACAGTGGATTCTTGACCACCTTAATACTATTACACATAAAACTGGAGATTTTAAATATAACAAATCATTCAGAAAACAGTAAAACTTCATATCCTTTGGATATCATAGACATACAATTCATATGCTTGTATGTAAAAAATTCCTTGCCATTTGTCTACATTTATTGAGCCTCTATGTTACATGTTTTATATTCACTATATAAGTCCTGAAATTCTGATATTTCTATCCTTTACAAATGGAGAAACTGATACTCATAGACATTCATGATTATCCAAACCATTTGTTATATCATTAACATCATAAGAATAAAAATTATTTAACATTAATTTACCCAAAATTCTAAATTATTTTTATTTTATCACATCACTTGAGGTCTCAATATACAATAAAATAAATGATAACTAATTCAGATCCCCTTCCATTTTCTCAGGCCATGGCTAGCCTCGAAGCAGATACCACTGGCCTACCATCTTCCTTTGTGGAACCACCATGGTATTTCTCAGTCATTTATTTTTTGACATGCCCACGAAATCAATTCTTATGATGATGGACTGACAATTTAGTTGCATCCTAGCTGTACTGAACAATCAAGCTTCAGAAAAAATCAAGCATCGTTTGAATTCCTGAAAAAAAAAATTGTGTGGCATAAAATTCCACACTTTTTTTACCACTCAGGGTAATAATACCTCAAACTTCAATCAGATCATAGGCATCAGAGAACAAAAAAATTGCATGTAGATTTTTTTTTATTCAAAGGGACAGGCTTGAAAGGACAAGTCTCAGAAAGAGCAAAGGAAATGAGAATTGTTGCCAGAAGGAAGGACTTCTCCTCTTTTGTATTACTATTCAGATCAGGACAATGTTCATTTATTAGGTGGTGATGTATTCAGAATCTTGGTAGGTGATGAATAGATAGTGATGAACAAGTTGATGACACTGGACCATCAGAGGTCCTAGTGATCTAGGACTGGCCAAAAACAGAGATCTCTGAGTATAGTACAAGTCAGACTCAGATATGAGGAGATATATAGAATGGTATGTGGCAAGTAAAATAGCTTGACCATGATGGTAAGAAAATGTGCGAGCTTATGTTTTTAAACTTATTGCTCAATTTTATTTTAAAGAAAAATTATGAAAGGGACAAGATGAACTGTATGTAGAGAGGAAGAAATTACTGTGCCTGCCCATGTGGACTGGAAAAGGTCTTTAGAAAGGACTCCAGTGGTATTCAAACTGGTTTTGAATAGGGACCAGAGGCTCATTAAACAAAGAAGTAAGACCATGTTATACACAGAAACTATGAAGAACCGGTGCCTGGAGATGTCAAGACATCAGACCAAGAAGGGAAAAAGAGTCTCGTTTGCAAGACAAGAAATCCCAAACAGTTGTCATTCCACTTCTGCATTTACGTTATTACATGTGCTCACATCTAAGTAATATATTCTATAGTGACACTTTTAATTTTAAAATATTTTAAGGGGCCATCACATCATTAAAATAAATTAATCAACATTGTCTTTGACATAAATAGTAAAGTACTTCTAAAACTAAACACAAGAAACATATGGCCTCACTCCTTGATGGAGTAGAATGACTGCAAAATGTATACAATAACCTGACCAATAGTGACCCTCAAGGAAGGCGCTTCACTTGCCTCCCCCTGTCTTCGGTATAAACAGAAAGCACGCATTTGAAATTATCTTCTAGGTCATATGCTATTTCTTCCTACTAAGACTGCTTATAACTAAACTTTCCCTTCTGACACCTTCTCTACAATGGAGCAAACTAAGGACATCTTACGTACCACCAGCAATACCTTACTAGCAGAAGCACTGAACCGCATCTAGAGTACCTGAATCAAAACCGGAAAATCCCCCAAAATGATCCTGGATATGAAGGAGGGTCCAAATTGTCCCTAACCTTCAATATCTTATTAAGATGTAGTCATCTGGTATTTGCGGTATAATATCCTCAAGAAATTCCTAGTCTATTTACATATAACATATTTCCCCTTTGCACATTTTTAACCATTTATTCTTTCCAGAATATACTACCTGTGATCGAAATAAAGTGACATGAGTGCCAGGCATTTTTGAAGATCACTAAAATGTCATTCGTATTTGACATTTGTTTAGGAAAAACCTTGATTGGTTTGTTATTTCAAATATCAATCTACATTTATGTTGGTGCATCCTAACATGCAGCCCATGGATTCCTAATACTTTCTCTAGTATCAATCTAGATTTTAATACAAATGAAGCAAATAAATTCAATAGAATGAGAAAATATTTACTGAGTATCTATTATGTGCAAAACACAGTTTCATCAGTGATGTATCTTTTAATATAGGCAAATGATTGCTATATAGCAAATGCCGAGACTGATTAGGTCACTGTTTTAAGAAATGTTCAAGAAAAACTGTCCGAAATCAATTCCAAAATATCCTATTTTTATATATGTATAAATGTGACTGGATTAACCTTTGCTACATGAAAAACATAATATTTCCCCATTTCCTTCCAAACAAAGAACACTTCAAACTCCCAGAAAGAGTTTGCAAGAACTTCTCTCATTTCTAAGTTTCATTTCCACAAGTGTTGTACAAAAGCCTGAAAGAAATAGAAATCCTGAGATAAGTTTTCTGGCCATTAAGATTTGGTAGAATATTTTTAAAGTAAAGTTTAAATTATGCAGAAATAGCATCAAATGATAAGATGCCTTTAAGAAGTCATAATTTACCATGTCTTTGCACATGAACTTTGCAGCTGACTATTCTATACAGTCCACAGAATTTCAGATCTTTAGTTGTATTCAAATTTCCTATGGAGTGTTTAAGTGATGGATGTGTCTGGGATATTTCAACCAATCTTCTAAGGCTCCATCTGCTAGGCCATCTGGATTTTGCTTCCACAGAAAACTACTTAGTGAATGATAATGGACTATGACTTAAAAAAAAAAAAAAAAAGGAAAGGGAAAGAAAATAGTAAATTGTAACAGAAACAAAAATGAAACCAAAATAATTTTCGTTCAGTCTTTGGAAAGGGAAAATTTGACAACTAGAGAAGAGAAATGCTTTTTCCTCTTTTGTTCCATCAGTCACATGAATTACAGTAAGTGCCTGACCTTTTTCCATAAGATGTTTAAATAACAGCTGTTATGGCTACAGTATTCCATTTGATCATAGCTCTTGAGGACAATCATTTGTTTTGTAAAGGTCATGTTCCTTATATACTAGTGAATGTGTTCAAAAGGCTTACCAACTAAATATACAAGATTTTCATTGAGAATAAATTATATAACTGCTTTCAAATTAAATGTAAGCCAAGAAATCTATTGGGAATCCATTGAGACAACTTTGAAAATCTATCTCATAGACAGTTTGCACAAACCCTTTTAAAACAAGTTAACTGGGGTTGATAGTAACTACAGGAGTTTATATTAAATGCTTTATTTAAAGTACTTATTTAGAAACAATATATTAGTTAAGTCTACTTATATTGTGTACATAAAATATGTGGAAGTATTTGAATATGAGCCTATACATCTATTTCTGGCAGAAATTAGCAAGGAAAAATGTTACAGCCTTCTCACCATAGTTTCAATATAGGATACTTGTTCTCTCCTGTCTTGACAAGGAACTCACTATTTGTAGCTTATGGCATCATTAGAATACCAAAGACTAGAATAAATTGTGTAGGTAACATTAACTGATTGGTCTTTTCTAAAAATTTGTTTTGTTTTTAAGTCAGGTAAATGATATCTAGATATAAATTTTATAGGCAAAAAAATTTAACCTTTGGAAGCATGCAATTTTAAAAGTTTATGTATGTATATGTATATATATCTCTACCAATATATAAATCATTTTTGTCAAGCCACAGTATTTACTTACACTCCTTTGCAGTCAATCCCCTCTCCCCTTTGTATTTGTTTCCTATAGTTTTGCCTTTTCTAAAATGTCATATGTCAATATTTTTAACTCTTTGCATCTAGCATAATGCTTTTCAGATTCATCAGTGTTGTTGCAGGTATCAGTAATTTAAATTGTTGAGTACTATTCCCCAAATTAGATGTACTTCAAATTATTTATTCATTCATGAATAGATGGATATATGAGTTGGTGCTAGTTGGTGATTATTAATAGAGTTGCCATGAAAATATTCTTACATGTCTTTGGTCATAGCTATCCAGGACTAAGGTTGCTGCTTCATTTGTAAATGTACATTTAATGTTATAAGAAACTTCCAAACTATTTTCCAACACAGCTGTACTATTTTGCATTCTCACCCACAATTCCTGAAAGTTCCAGTTGTTCCCACATCCTTGCCAGCACTTGATAACCTCACTTTTTTTTTAATTTTAGCCATTCTGGTAGATATGTATTCCCAATCAAAATCCAACAGGCTTATTTTGTTGTTGTTGTTTTTAGAAATTAACCACTTTATGCTGATATTTTATGGAAATGCAAAGCACAAGAATTACAGCTACTAGAAACAGTTTTGAAAAACTATTTAATAAAGTTCAAAATTACAGAAATTAATATTGTATGGTTTTAGCATAAGAATACATATATAGATTAATAGAACAGAACTGAGTCCAGAAACAGGCCTATGAAAGTATGTTCAGTTGAGGAAGACAATATGGGAATGCTGTACTTCCTGCATGATTTTTCAGAAAACCTCTAATTGCTCTAATAAAAAAATGAAAAGATAAATATTTTCAGTTGATTTTTGACAAAGATGACAAGGAAATTCAACTGGGGAAAGGATAGTCTTTCCATCATATGGTGCTGGAAGAACATGAAAAAATAAAAATCATAACCCTTATCTCAAGCCATATACTAACTAATTCAGTGTGGATCATAGATCTAAATGTAAAAGCAAAAATTATAGAAGTTCTAAAAGAAAACATAGAAGAAAATATTTTTGTCTTGGATTAGGAAAAGATTTCTTGGATAGGACACAAAAAAGAATGAAACATGAAAATCTTTAAGCAAGTATACGTCATCAAAAATTAAAACTTTTGCTCTTTGAAAGACACTTGAGAAAACAAGTGACAGATTGGAAGACAATATTTGCAAAACACATATCAGACAGAAAGAAAACTTTTATCCAGAATGTATAAAGACTTCTTAAAACTCAATAATGAGAGAAAAAATTATGTAAAAAGTAAATAAAAAAGATTTGCAGTGACACCTCAGCAAAGAAGATATATGGGTGGCAAATCAACACAGTCTCTAGGGAAATCCAGGTTAAAACTGTAAAAGCTATGGTTAAAATTACCTTTAAACTTTGAAATTTCTATAGAAGAAACAGAGTGAAAATAAAGCAAAGATTAATGCAAGTAAGTTAAATGTCAACTAACAGAAAATTAGTCACTAATTCATATGTTTAAAGCATTTTGCTTCCTAAATTTTAGTTCATTGAATTTTGGTTTTATTGAAAGCTGAGAAATTTAAACAGAACTTTTCATGCCATAATTTATATTTTTATATATAATGTAAAGAAAATGAATAAACTTTTAAGTATTCCATTTTATGACTAAAGAAGTAGTAGAAGCTATTCAAAGAAAATTTGGGTGTAAAAGTAAAATGAAAAAAAGGAAAATTGTTTCTGATTCCTCAATTCAAAGATAACTACCATTACATTTTAATTGTATTTCTTTAGAACTTTCTTATTTCTCTCTCTCTAAATATATATGTATGTATGTGTGCATGTAAGTGTATATATGTGTATGTATATATATTTGCATATTTAATATATTGAGTATGTTTTAGTCCATTGTTTTTATTGTCATAGCGTAATTATTATCCCAAGTTAATATGATAATTCTCAAATTAAAGAAGAAAATTGTTGAATATTGAATTAAAAGTTTTATGAACAAACCATGATTGATTTAGAAATTTTCCTATGTGCTGTGCATTTAGATTACTTCTGATTTTTCACTATTTTAAACATTATTTCAATAAACATCCTTGAACAATCACTTTTATTCACGTTTCTTCTGAGTTATTTTTGGTAGATTATCAAAACTAGTAATTGGTCAAATGATGTAAATATTTCCATGATTTAATATATAAAATGATTTTTCAGATACATTGTATAAAATATCTTCCCAAAACCAGTCAGCAAGAGTGACTCTCTAGAATAACTTCCCTAGCTTTGACTATTACAATTTTTAAAATATTTGATAATTATTTTTAAAATGTGATATTTTTAATTTGCATGCTTCAATGAGGCTAAGGATTTGTTACTGACTTAATTATATATTCTTTCTACAAAGTGGCAACCCTTTTTCTGCCTTAGTTTTGGCAAATATTTTTTCCATTTGTTTTTTGCCATAATTCACTTGATGGATTACTCTAAACCAAAAGAGTCCTTATATTCACTAGTATAGAACAGTAAATCTTCTTCCATAATTTTACTCAGTCTAGAGTAAAATTGACTGCATGATACCAAACATCTGGCTAAAAAGCAAAAACTAAAAGCCTAATGTTTTGATTTAAGTATACTTGGATACAACCATAAGGTGGAATTGAATGTTTTTAATGGGCTTTATTTGTTTAAAACTGTTTAAGGTTGACATGACATCAAATAAACTTTTTACTTTTAATTCAATATTTTGATTTCCAGACTCAGAATTTCATTGTATTGGTCATGATAAATATGAAGATGTTGAAGACATGTTCAAATTCAGAGGTGGTTTGAAAATATCTTAAATTGTTGTATATGTAGCAATAAAAAATATCACATGCGTGCACTGTGTGAGATTAGATAGATGAACCACAGCATGGATATTATAAATCCAGATATTTCCATTTCTTTAATTAAATTACAGTTAAATCACAAATTTAACTGTTACATTATTTATTTTCAGTCCAGATAGAGTAACAGATTGGATTTACCATTCCAACTCAAACAGGATGTAGCATAGGAGAGGAAACACGCATGCAGTACAGCCCAGTAGTCTCCCTGGGTTGAGAAGATGGAGCTAGAAGTACTGGGAGGGTAAGGTAGCTCAATTCTTCAGGGCAAAGTACCAGAGAGAAGAAAGCTATACAGAGAGAGAAAGAGAGAAAAGTTGAATTTGGTTAGCACTTGTGTATAACCAAACTACTTAGAGCCAAGGAAAGATTCATCTGAAAAGATTACAAGGAGCAAACTCACCCAGGGCCAAATATACTTTCAGTTCCCACCTACCAAAATGGCAGTGGATAGAGGATACAGTGTTCTGCCTCAGTCATGTAGCAGAAGTAACCATAGACAAAATGCTGTTCTGATTCCATTTAGGCAAGCTAACACATGACACAGAAGTATCAAATTGTTTCTAACTAACTTACTTGTACCTCAGAACAAGTCTTAAAAATATTTATGATGTATTTAGGAGTAATCATGACCTCAAAGTATCAAACTATTTCTGAGTAATTGCATGTCAAACAAATCTGAGGAATAATTACAATACATTTAGGAATAAAAAATATGCAGCTCCCAAAAAGATAAAATTCACAGTATCCGAAAATCAGTTTAAAACTACTGAACATACAAACTACAAAATAAAACCTATAATGAGGAGAAAAATCAAGCAACTGAACATGACCCAAAAATGACATATATTATAGAATTAGTAGGTAAGGACATTAAAATAAGCATTACAACTTTATTCCACATATTCCAGAAGGGAGAAGAAAGATTAGCATGTTAGGTAGAGATAGATAAAACATTTTTTAAAAGATCCAAATCAATCTTCTAGAGATGCTACAACACCTTATGGAGTAAAAATGAGCATATTAGGCAATAACTACACTATTGAACTTGAACACAAGGCAATAAAATCTATACAAAACAGCATGCAGAGAAAAAATGGGGAGGGGGGCAGAAAGGAACACAGCATCAATAATCTGGGGGTTACTTTCAAGCGGCTTGATATACATATAATTGGGGTAGAGAGGAAACAAAATACAATTGAAGAAATAGTGACTAAATTTATTCCAAATTTAATCAAAACTATAAACCAACAGATCCCAGAAGTTGAACAAACCCTACCACAACATATATGAGAAATATTACAGCAAGACATAACATAATAAAATTACTTAAAATAAGAAAGGAAAAAAATCTCATAAATGCTAGAGTTGGGGAAAAGACCCTGTACACAGAGGAACATGAGAATGACTCTAGACTTATTAATGGAAACTATGCAAGGAAAAAGACAGTTGAGCATCATCTTTAAAGTACAGAAAAAAAAAGTCAACTTACAATTCTATAAGCATTGAAAACAACTTTCACAAATTAAGGCAAAATAATTTTTCAGACAATAAAATGCTGAAACAATTTGGCCACCAGAATCTTTGGTATAGGAAATATTAAAGGAATATAAAAATAAACTATTAACAGAGGAAAATCTGGATATATACAAATGAATGAGGAGCTTTATTGAAAAAAATACAAAACTACATGGCAAATAGAAAATATTTTACTTCACTAAGAATCTTTAAAATATAATCAAATATTATAAACACAAGTAAAAATTATGTACTGTGGAACATATTGCAGTTATACCTTCCACATTGTAGGTGTTAGGGGTGTGGCTCCCTCACAATCTGGAAAATCCATGTAAAATTTTTGGGTCCTCCCTTCCTACCAGAGAAAAAGTCTGAATTTTTTTCTTTTTCTTTAATGGGGTGTTTACAGTATCATATTGTAAAATTGGATTTAAATATTAGGTGATATTATACAATACTATACATATATTTTATGTATTTTTGAGTTTCCAAACTTTTCTGTGTTATTTGCTGACCCTTACATATCATCTGCAGCTTCTGCAAATTCCTCCCAAAATTCCCATTCAATTTCTTATGCCAACCAACAATGTATTGAAACGATGAAGGGGAAAGTCATGTTGTGGATGGGATAACAGTACTACGAAAAAGTAAAATGCATCACAGCAATATCACAAAAGGTTGGAAGAGAAAAATAAATTTTAACATTATAGTGTGTTATAATAGCATTTAAAATTTGATTGTGTTATGTTTAATTACAACATAATCTCTAAAGCTACCATGAAAATGAATAAATACATACATACATAAATGCACTAATAAAAACAAATAAAAATAGTCCTTATATGCCAGAAAAAGAGAAAAGGTGGAGCAAAGAAAAAATGGAAATAAATGGGATCTGAAAAATGGAAGAGAAAAGGTTCAAAAGGACATTATTGGCACATAAGAAAAAATTATTATTGGGAAATAAGAAAAAATAATAATATAGACTGTAAGCTTTCTATCAATATTAAATTTCTTGGACTCTGTAAATGTACTTGATTAAATAAGTGAATATGTAATCATAAGAAACGTACATAGAAATATTATGTGCACTGATTATGAGGTGTGGAACCTGCTCTCAAATGTTCAGAAAATTGTATAGATGATAGCAAGATATATAGACAGAGAGATTAAAGAGAAAGAAAGAAACAAACAAAGAAAAGAAAGAGAGAAGGGAGGACGGGAGGGAAGAAGGAAGGAAGGAAGATGGTAAAGGTAGCAAATGTTAAGAAATGTGGTATCTGTGTATATGCTGAAGTTCTCAGTATGGTGCTTGTATTATTTTTGCAACTGTCCTGTATGTTAGAAATTGTTTCAAAATAAAAAGTAAAAAAAAAAAGAAAACTGCCTTAAATTAACTATTGTATTAGTCAAAGGGGTGCTGATGCAAAATAACAGAAATCTTTTGGCATTTATAAAGTGTATTTATTTGGTATAGAAGCTTACAGTCACAAAGCCATAAAGTGTAAGTTACTTCCCTCACCATAGTCTGTCACCATGTGTTGGAGCAAGATGGATGCCAACATAGAGCCTTCCTCTTCCTCTTCAGGGTCTGTGGTCCCAGCTTCTTCCAAAATCAGCTGTAGGCTGGGAAAAGTCTCATCTCTCTCCCAGGGCTCGTTTCTTTTGAGGCTCAGCTGCTCTGCTCTCTCCATCAGGCCAACTATAAACTATCAGGTGAACAGTTCACCTGACTTCCTGGGGCCTCTGTGGTGTTTTAATGGAGCCTTCTCTCTTTGCTCATATATCTGCTTCTCTGTGTGCTTGCTTCCCAGGGCTTCAGCATCCGAAGTTCTAACTCCTCTGCCTTGTCATTTTATCTGTGAGTTCCCACCCATATTGACATCCTACTTATATGACCCAATCAAAGCCCTAGTTATAATTTAATCAAGTAAAAGTACAACCTCTGAATCAGTACATCTAATGTATCACTAGGCCAGAGGAACAGGCCTGTTTACAGACATAATCAATATTTCTTTCTGGAATTCATCAATAATATCAAACTTCCATAACTATATTAATATGAAATAAATTATATTTCAGAGCATAGAGAATTGCCATGGATGCAGAGAATCATTTCATAATAATATATTGGGAAGATATAACAATCCTAACGTTTATTCATGTAATAATAGCACTTCAAATACATAAAATAAGCTAGTACTTCTGGAAAAACAGAGTAAGGACTTCCAAAAAGCCACTCCTTCATGAAAACCATGTAAATGTTTGCAAACACTGTCAAAATCAACTTTTCCAGTACTTTGGAAATTATCCAAACACTTGCAACAGTCCAAGGAGTGTTTATTCTAGAAAAATTGCTGGACCTTGATAAGAACAGTGAGTTTTGTGGCATTTTAAATTGCACTGATTCCTTTCCCTTCTCTCCAGCTTCACAGTAGCCTGAAAAGCAAGATTCCCATTACAACAGGAGCTGTGAATACCAATAGACCAGCATCAACTGGAAAGAGTAAATGGTATTTGGAGCTCCTCTAAAATCTCATCTCCAGGGAATGATCCATATTTGACTTGCCTGGCAGTTCCCTCATAAAGCCCTACTTACAGGACTTGTCATTATTTGACTTCGCTCAGAACTCAATCAGTGAGAAAGCCTTATCGCCAGAGCATTTGTTGAAAAGGTCAGTGGCAATTCCACAATGAAATTAGATTTGAAATCATTAACATGGAAATTTGGGAAATTCACAAATATGTGGAAATGTAACACCATACTCCAAAATAGCTAATAGGAAATCATGAGGAGATTAGAAATTACATTGAAATTAATGAAAAGAAAATATGCCAAAATTATTACATGCAGCTAAAGCAGTGTTTTGAGGGAAATTTAGAGCTATAATTGCTTAAACTGACACAGAAAGAAGATCCTATCTCAGTAACTGTTTCAGCCCAATTCCTGAATTGGTGAGGCCGTGAGACCAAAGAACACACCTGGTATTTAGTTAGGCATAAGCTTTTTGGGATTTATGGACAGGAGAGAATCTTGATGGTGGCTGGTCAAAGAATGAAAGAAGTTAGCACTCCGCAAAGAGATGAGAAAAATGAGGGGTGATATATAAGGAGTTTCAGAACAAGGACATTCCACAGGGTATGAAAACAGAGTTTCTGTTAGGGGCACGTGAAGATACACATGGGGTGTGGTGATGTTTTCTCTACCTTCTGCTAGTAGGAAGGATGTTTACCAAGAACATTTACTACTTAGGGGGCCTGCAACCCCACATAGCAGCATACATTGACCACTGGACAAGCATTGCATCCACATTCCCCAGAAACAGTATAAAAGACAACAGCTAAAACTATTATGAGATTTTCACTAACAATTGCAGTTCCACCTCGCACAAAAACAGTCAACGGGTAGAACCACCAGGGAAAGTGCTTTACCCTACTTCTAGCCTTGATAATAAAATTACACAACTCAAGGGATAACCACGCCATATCACAGATTCCCTCTTGTCATTCCATGCAGGTAGGAGTGATGTGATCTATGGTGACAGACCCCACTAGGAACCATCCTAAATCATTATATATGGCATATTCTAATAAAAGCCTGGGTTTATTCCCCTGTTGCAAGAGAAAAAATAAAATTACTAGTCTCACTGAAAGATGGCAGATAAATCTCAGTCTTAAATGAGAGGTTAACCTTCTCATTTCTTCTCTTCTTAAATGAGAAGGTCTTGCTCCAAACTTATTGAAGGGACATATTCTGTCATGCTAGCAAGGGTTCCATGCTGTCCAGTTTACAGGAGTTATGATCCAAGTAAGGCCAGTAGCATCCAAGGACAGCAAATCTGTGCAAACTCAACATTGGGTTCAATTATGGGCATGGGTTACTGCCAAAGTCCACTGGAGAAGGGTAATAATGGCTAAGGTGCTATGGGAAAAAAGAAAAATGTTTATGGGAAACAATAAGAGGTAGATCATGCCAGTCTAACAGTATACAAGCAGCATTACCATTAGTAGATAACAAAGTACTATGAGGTCCTATGAGGAAGCTTCCAATACCATACATTTTTCCCTTCTAAATTCTCTGAGCTTTCTATTGTGACACCAAAAGCTAGTTTAGGCATAAGGAGAGTCCACATCGACACACATAGGGCCCCAGCTATTTGCTGTCCTGACTGGTTGCCTTTCTACCTTTATCTGTCAGCTTTCATGGAACCAGTGAGGAGGACTTTATGTTTGGAGTTATCCAGGACTTCTTTTGAGTTCGGAACTTTCAAACTGGACCTTGTGACCAGAGTCTTAGTGGGCTTTACTGACAGTCACCTTCCATGTTTCCTTTACTAACCTGTGTCAACTCCCCCTCAGAGAGTTCATACTTTATTCTTAAGGGAGAGCTAAAGGATGATGGCCATTCTTCTGTAGCTGCTTCCTGCTGGTTAGGGGTAGTAGACCCTGCCTAAAGAGGTGTGAAACTTTCTGGCTATTCTACTGAGGTTAAGCAAAGGTGAGTCTGGCACCATGTTTGGAACTAGATGAAGTCCCTACATGACTTGTTCTGGAAGGCATTGATTCTGGAAGAAATAAACTTGGTTGAAATTTTTTTAAATCTTTTTTTTTTTTAGTTTATTGAAATATACTACTCATACATAAACATACATAAACAATAAATGTATAATACTTGTGAACTACATAGTTGTAATTTCGAAGATACATGGTCTTACTCAAGGTAAAGAACATGGTGCTAAGTGGCCCCCAAAAAAGGGGCCAGCCATGACACACTGGACCATGGAAATGAGTAAGGCAAGGTGCCTCCAGAGGCTATGTCCTCTGAAGCTGATGCGCTTGATCTTATAAAATCAAGTCTAGGAATGCAGTCTAGGAAACTGCTACTCCCAGTTCCCACAGTGGTGGTTATGCCTAGGACAGCTAGGAGATCTATGAGGAGAGGCACTGCTCTAGACATAAACTCACAAAGACAATAAAGGCAACAACAAGATAAGCATATGGCAATCAAAATAAAGGCAATGCTTAAGAGACCCATCTTTTTATTTTATAGGAACGTTTTTTAATTACTTAAAAAATGAATTAAGTTTACGAAGACTTTTAACATGTTCAATATCCTGCATATGATCTAGAATAGAGGAGATATTATTATATTCATCAGGTATACAGGTATAGTCCTTAAAACTAATCATGCACATCCTCTTTGAGCTGCAGTAATAGATCTAAGCTCCAAGTTTGCAATACCATACATGCCGCTTCTCCATGGGAGTAGATCATAATGCTAATTGTGTCTGTTTAAGTTCTACTCATATCACTCTGGTAATTAATGCTCCACTTGGTATATCCTTCCTACAGCCAGCATGCAGGAGCACCATTGGCCCTTGGAGAGAAGCTCCAGCGTTTCACAGGCCTGGTGCATAACACCCTTTGGCACTATGAAACAGAGCCAGTTTGGAAGTAGTGTCTATCGTAAATCTGGCCATATCTAGCCATTGCCAGCTGCTGCAGGAATCTGAAACTGCAACACGCTCTCCTCTTCTTCAGGAACATAACGAGAGATGGGTAGATACCTTTATTGTTTCAAGGGTCAGTGACCAACCTAGCCAATAATTCAAATGGAGAGGTGCTATGCAGTGTACCGAATGCCTGGTTTGATAGCACAAGAGAGTTTGACAATACTGAAGTCTATCTCTTTTAATTTTCATATACTTTCTAAATACTTTCCATGCAATCTATAACATATTAAATAAACTTAACTATTTTTAGTACTTTACTTTTCCTACTACACCTTTACCATGATTACATTAACTAATGAGTGTTTTACTTTAGCAGTATAGGAAAAACTACTTCCTCCATTATTTATGAAAACCTAAGATTCCCAATGGAATCAAGATTATCCTCCCTTACCACCACCTTAACATGCCGGTTAAGGTGGCCTCTGAAAGGTTTTTCTGTTATGAAGTTATTTTTTATTACCAAAATCAATTTGGGTTTCTAATTAATAATGGCTTCTGGAATTAGCTATTTAAGTACTTCAGTTTAGACAATGATTTTACAAACTTCTTGTAATTAACCATGTTACTTTTTATTTTTAATATTAACTCCTAGATTTCTACTTAATAATGATTTCTCAGAATCAGTCATTTACATTATAATCTTTCAGTTTAGAAAATGTTTTTACGAACTTCGTATAACCACATAGACTGTAACTTCAACTCAAGACAAATTTCACCTTTACAAAACACATTCCCTTACTTAATGCTACCTTCTACAATACCTTCTACAGCCTTCTAAATTCATTCAAGACTTGTCTTACATATTTCCAGTCTGATTTTATGAAAACCAGCCATCTTATCTTAGGACAAAACACATTCCCTTAAACACACTTATCAAACTTTAGTCAGCATTGACTATGAATTCACTTCTACAAGCCTTTCAATACTTTCTATATCCATTCAAGTCTCATGTCTCTCATTCTGTTCTGTGAAGAAAAAAAAATCTACTCATTTCAATTTAGGCAAAAACAATTTTTTAAAAGAGGTCTTTCATAATTTCATTAGCTGAAAACTTATAATTTTTCATCATCTTAAAGATTTAGTACATATAATGCTAATTTATCTTATTAGTATCCTATAAACCTAGGGAGATTACAGTCAAGCTAAACAAAATTGAAACCATTATAGTTTATGCAAGAAATGTTATTTTTTCCTTACTTCACAGGAAGCTAAAAGCCTTTTTTCTTAATAAAATTCTAAAATTGTGAATAACCTTAAAAGCATAATGACTGCCAAGTTCCAGGAATACATTATAATTCTTTAATTTGTTTAACCATAATTTAGAAAAATATTTCCATAGTTTACAAGAACTTTTTCTTTACTTACTGAAATTGGCCATTGGGTTATTACGGGCATCTCAAAAGCTGTTAAAATTTAATTGGAGAATTACAGGACAGACTATACAATGCAAGGTTTATTCTATAATATTCCCACTGTCTGTATCATTTTAATTTCCAGACCTAGAAGACAGAATTCTAGGCTAAACTCACATCTCCCCTATCTTTCCACACACAGTCCATCCTCTTAGTTTCCTAAACCAGTTATACTGGAATTCAGTCACGGTCAGGAGAAGACCTTGGGGTTAGGATAGGCTATAGAAAGATTATGGGAGACTTCAGAATAAACCTTTTAGTTTCTTTCCTTTAAATAGCTTCTTTGTTCAGATTTTAGGTGACTTTTTATCCTGTTTGGCTTTTCCAATTTAAGCTTCAGTAATACTCATTTGCCAATATAAGCGCTCATTTACTTTTTTGCCCTTGGAATAGAGCTCTTTTAAGAATTTTCATTTAATTTGATAATACCATCCGGAGGTATGAAAATATACACTGAACAAACAAACACAAAAAAACTTAGACACACCAACAGGACCATAAAACTCCCTAATTTGACTCATAATTGTCACTCCTTCGCTATGGCTATCTCCAAACTCCCCATCATTTCACATCTCTGATTTATTTTCTGCTTTTCAGATCTCCTCTCGAATCGTGTTGCCTGTAATATGCAAGTTCGGTCTTGGAAATACTTTTATTAGTAACCAGCAACCAGTTAGGAATACTTGAGCACTAATTTAGCAGTTTGACAGACAGAGAGACATTTAATACATATATTCTGGATTACTTGTCAGGAGTATATTAGATAGACTCAAACTTCAGGAGTAACCTATTGATTCAAAACTGAAAGCACTTTTAACAGCTTAATAAAAATTTAGATCAAAATCAAATGTGAATGAAATGTAAAACATTTTAAAAATAACATCCCATTAAATTTTTCTAATTTATACCGTTTTGCAATATAACTGATCATCAACTCAGGGCAGGCGATCTGTTAAAGAATCTTTCATCTCTCCCTGTGCTAGAGCTTAGCCCTTTCTAACTTCAACTTTCCTTCTAAGTGGCACATAGAGGCCTTTGCCACTTCTGCCTCGGTAGCCACTGTAAGTCTCCTAACAGGGGCCATAGTATAGCTGCTACTATCTGGCAGCCTCCCTTATCCTTATTTGATTGCAGCTGCTCTGCTGTCTGCTGCAGCACAGCTAGTATACCTGCCAAGGTTTTCAGGCATCCCCAGATTCTCTCAGGGGTATCCACTTATCCTAGAGGGAAGCCACCCCTCCTCACATGGATGTTACAAGCCAACCCGAGATTTCCTCTGCAGATTCTCCTTTCCCTGAGCTCATACCCACTACTGCTGCTGGTCCTTCAGACTCCTGGCTTATGGCTGGCCAACTGTTACAGCCCAACTCCTGAAGGGCACGAGTTGGTGAGGCCATGAGACCACAGAACACACCTGGTATTTAATTAGGCATAAACTTTATTGGGACTTAAGGACAGGAGAGATCCTTCGACAGTAGCCCGTCAAAGAATGAAGGAAGTCAGCACTCAGCAAAGAGATGGACATACGAAGGACATTTACCAAAGACGTTTCTAAGAACGTTAACTGCTTTGGGAAGATTATAGTTTATGATAACATCTACACATTCTCACCCTTCTGGGGAGGGCTGTTACCTTTACCTTATGCCTAGGTCACATGGGCAGCTACGTTTTGAGGAATGAGGGGGTCCTGGGTCCCCTCAGTAACAAACTTTTCATCTTAAGAAACTACAAAGGGAAGTGGATGTGGTTCAAGCAATTGGGCTCCCATCTACCACACAGGAGGTCCAGGGTTTGATACCCAGGGCCATCTGGTGAAGGCAAGCTGGCCCATGCAAAGCGCTGTCCCATGCAGGAGTGCTGGCCCCATGGAGAGCTGACACAGCGAGATGATGCAACAAAAAGAGACACAGAGGAAAGACAATAAGAGACGCAACAGGCCAGGGAGCTGAGGTGGTGCAAGAGAATGATTGCCTCTCTCTTACTCCGGAAGGTCACACACAGATGAACACACAGTGAATGGACACAGAGAGCAGACAGTGGAGGGAGAGGGGAGAAATAAAATAAAAATAAACCTTTAAAAAAATTAAAAAGAGGAGAGAAACAAATCCAAAGTAAGAAGAGAAAAAAGGTAATAAAAATTGGGGCAGAATGAAATAAACAATAGAAAACATTGAGGAAATCAGTAAAACCAAAAGTTATCTGAAAATTTCTAACTATCTAAGCCCACCAAGAAAATAGAAGGAACACTCAAATTACTAAAAATAACTACCAGCCTTAAAGAATTAAAAAAGATTATAAACAAATGCTAGGGACAACTTTATGCCAACAAATTACATAACTAGATGAAATGGACAAATTCCTCAAAAGACATAAACTACCAAGAAGAAATAGATAACTTGAAAAAAATCTGTATCAGGTAAAGGGATTGATTTCATAATATAAAAACTTCCCACACAAAAAGCTCAACCCAACTTGCTTCAATGGTGAATTCTGCCAAACATTCAAAGAATTAATACCAATCTCTTATAAACTCTAACAAATAATAGAAGAGGGAACAATAATTCTATGAAGCCCATATAATAGTGATACCGGGAAACGGACTTCGCCCAGTGGTTAGGGCGTCCGTCTACCACATGGGAGGTCCGTGGTTCAAACCCCGGGCTTCCTTGACCCGTGTGCAGCTGGCCCATGTGCAGTGCTTATGCGCGCAAGGAGTGCCCTGCCACGCAGGGGTGTCCCCCGCGTAGGGGAGCCCCACGCGCAAGGAGTGCGCCCGTAAGGAGAGCCGCCCAGCGCGAAAGAAAGTGCAGCCTGCCCAGGAATGGCACCACCCACACTTCCCGTGCCGCTGACGACAACAGAAGCGGACAAAGAAACAAGACGCAGCAAACAGACACAGAGAACAGACAACCGGGGGAGGGAGGGAATTAAATAAATAATAAATAAATCTTTAAAAAATAATAATAATAATAATAGTGATACCAAAACCAAACAAAGATATTCTGAGAAGAAATCTTCAAATCAGTATAACTTGGGAGCATAGATAAAATAATCCTCAATAATAGCAAACCAAATCTGGAAACACATCAAAAGTGTTATACACCAAAACCAAGTGCAATTTATTTAAGGAATGCAGGGCTTGTTTAATATCTAAAAGCAATCAATATAATATACCATTTTAGTAAAGGACAAAACCATATAATCTTCTTAACTGATAAAAAAATCATTTGAAAAAAACAACTTCTTTTATGATAAAAACATTTAAGCAACTAGGAATGGGAAGAAACTTACTGAACCTGCTAAGAACACCTAGGAAAAATACAGTTATCACTAAACGTAATGCTGAAAGACCTAAACACTTCCCTCCCAAGATCAGGAAAAAGACAAGTACGCCTGCTTTTACCACTTCTATTAATATTATATTGACATGGCGAGCTGAGTGTCGATGTGGGTGCCCGTGTGGTGAGCCAAATGCCCCCGTGGCAAGCCCAGGGCCCATGCAGTGAGCCAAGTGCTGGCACAAGTGCCCACATGGTGAGCCAAGTGCTCAAGTGAGTGCCCACATGATGAACCAGCGCCATGCAGTCAGCTGAGTGCCCACGTGCCGAGCCGAGTGCCCACGTGATGAACCAAGTGCTGGTATGAGTGCCCGTGTGCTGAGCCAGTGCCCATATGGTGAGCCAAGTGCCCACACAGCAAGTCGAGTGCCCACACAGCAAGCCAAGTGCCCACAGAAGTGAGTCACACAGGATGATGATGCAACAAAAGAGAGATGAACGGAAGAGTCAAGGTGAAGCATAGCAGAGACCAGGAACTGAGGTGGCCCAATTGACAGGGAACCTCTCCCTACATCAGAGGTCTCCAGGATTGAACTCTGGTGTATCCTAGAGGAAAACGATGAGAAGAGAAGACAAAAAGAGAAATAGATACAGAAGATCACACAGAGAATGGACACAGACAGCAAAAACAGCAGGGCAGTGGAGGGGAAGAAAAAATATTATTGCTATTAAAGGTTTCGCCAGGACAACTAAGCAAGAAAAAGAAATGCATCTCCTTACAAAAGATGAAGTAAAACTACCTCTATTTACAGATGTCATGATTATATACTTTAAAAAATTATAAAGAATTGGCCAAAAATTAGTACTAATGAATGACTTCAGCAAGGTCGCAGAATACAAGATCAATATACCAAAATCTACTTCATTTCTAAACACTTGCTATAAACAATCTGAAAAGGAAATTAAGAAAACAATTTCATTTATAATAGCATCAAAATCATAAAATATTAGGAATAATCCTAACAAAAGATAAGCAAATCTTATTTAGTAAAAACTACAAAACATTTTTGAAATAAAATAATCTAAATAAATAGAAACACATCTTATATTCATGGATTGTGAGACCGATTATTTTAAGATGACAATGGTCTCCAAGTTCAATGCAATCACAATTAAAATTTCAACTGCACTGTTTTTAAAGAAATGGGCATGCTGTTCCTCAAATTCATATGAAATGCAAGACACAATAGTTAAAACAATCATGAAAAAGAATAATAAAGTTGAAGGACTCAAATTTTCTGATTGCAAAATTTACTACAAAATCAAGACGGGGTGATACTGGCATAAGGACAGACATATACTTAATAGAATACAATTGAGAGTTCACAAATGAACTAGTATTTATTGTCAATTGGTTTACAAGAGTGCCAACCTATCGCAATGGGGAAATAATGGTCTCTTCAACAAATTGTACTGATACAACCAGATATCCATCTGCAAAACAAATAAATTTGGACCCCTTCCTTAAACTATATACAAAATTTAACTCATAATGGATCATGGACCCAAATGTGAGAACTAGAACTATAAAACTCTGAGAAGAAAACATTGCAGTAAATCTTCAAGACCTTAGGTTAGGCAAGGTTTCCTTAGATATAAAAAACACAGTGACCAAAGAAAAAATAAACTGGACTGCACAAAAATTAAAAATTTGCACATCAAGGCAACCTTCAGGAAAGGTAAGTCATCCTATAGAATGGGAGAAAGCATTTTCAAACAATGTAACTGATAAGGGAATAGTATGCATGATATGGAAAGAACTCCTGTAGCTCAAAAATAAAAAGACAAATAATCCTATTTAATAATAAGCAAAGATTTTAATGGACATTTCTCCAAAGGAGATATATAAATTGCCAATAAGCACATGAAAAGATGCTCAAAATCATTAGTCATTAGGAAAATGCAAATCAAAACCACAGTAAATTATTAGCTTGCAACCATGACTGGTTAAAATGGAAAATGACAAATAGTAACAGTGCATAAGTGCTGGCAAGGATGTGGAGATACATACATTGCTGGTTAGATGCAAAATTGTTCAAGCGCATTGGAAAACAATTTGACAGTTCCCCAAAATATTTAACATAAGGCTACCATATGACCTACCAATTTCACTCTTAGGTTTAGAACCATGAAGTGAAAACATACTTCCATGCACAAACGTATATGTAAATATTCATAGCATTTTTATTCATAAAAGCCAAAGAGTGGAAACAACTCAAATGTCAATGAACTGATAAATGGATAAACAAATGTGGTATATTCATATACTGAAATATTATTCAGAAAAAAAAAAGAAATACTAATACTAGGAACAACATGGATGCGACAGTTTGAGATTAATTTCGTGAATCCCCAAAAGAGAAAGATTTTGTTTGTAAACTAATCAATTTCTCTGGGTGTGCTAACCTTTGATTATATTGGATTCAGCTGAGGGGCCCATGATTTGATTCCTCTTAAGATTGTTTTGAGGGCTTTCTTTGATTCGACCGGATCAGTAGGGAGTGACTCAGGTTGAGTTCCCACACCCTTGGTGGGTCTGATATAAAAAGGAAACTCACCCAGATAGACACTTGGGAAGAAAGAGAGAGCTCTGTCAATTTTCATCCCGGGGCCCCAGAGAAAGATGAGCCATTCTTCTGATATGGTTTGCCGCTGACCTTGGGAAGAGAGCAGAACAGCTGGGACTGATAGAGAAGACCCAGAAAGAAATGAGCCCTATGCCAGGAGAGAGAGGAAGCCCTGATAGACAAGCACTATGCCGGCCTGCAGCTGAGAGAGAGGAAGCCCAGAGGGAAAGGCTGAGCACTTGCAGAGATCAGCCACCACCTTGCTTCAGTGCATGGCAAATGACTTTGGTGAGATAACAACCCTGAGTTGGACTCTTTAGGGCTTTGAAACTAAAGGCTTTTACCCCAAATAAATAATACCCTTTATAAAAGCTAACAGATTTCTGATACTTTGCATCAGCACCCTTTTGGCAAATTGATACAAGGGATGAAACTGGAAAAATTATTCCAAGTGAAATAAGCCCATTATAAAAGGCCAAATATTGTGTGCTACTATGCATAGAAAATAATCAGAAGAGGCAAATCAATAGAAATGGATAATAGGTTAGTAATTGCCAAGAGATGGAGGAAGCAGAGATAAACTGGAAATGACTGCTAATCCATACTAGGATTCTTTGGGGGGAGATAAAGTGGTCTAAAATTAGGTAGTGATGATGGTCGCACAACTGTAAATATGTTAAAAACTCTGGATTGTACAATTAACATGGTGAATTTATGTATGTGATTTATATCTTAATAAATTTGTTATAAAAACCATGAAGTAAAAACAGAAAGAACTGCAAAGAGAATATATACAAACTGAAAATTTTGCTCAGGGATTTCAATATCCCTCTATCAATAAATAATACAAGTAGATAGAAATAGCAAGAATATAGAAGAACTGAACATTTATCTTTTTTAACCAATTGAGATTTATGGACAACTCCACACAACCATAGCAGAATACGCATTCTGTTCAAGAGCACATGGAACATTTACCAAGACAGACCATAAAGCAAATCTCAAAAATTTAACAGGATTCAATTCATTTAAAGTGTGTTTTATGACCATACAGGATTTAAATGAGAAATCAACCTCACAAAGATATCTGGAAAATGCCAAATAAATGGAAACTAAGTAACACCCTTCTCCAGACTTTATCAAAGAAGAAATCAAAGTGGAAATTAGAATAACTGAAATAATAAAGAAAAACTCAGAGTAGCAATCTATTTTGTTATTTTTCACCATTATATCTACAGCACCTAATATAGTTCTATAGCACCTAGGACATAGTATCCTGAAAATGTTTTCTGAATGAGTCATATAGTAGTAAAAAACATTGTAATGACTGAAATTTTCAACAAGAGGAGAATCAGTAAATAAAGAATATGATAAATATGATCATTATGCATTAAAAAGGCTAAATATTATTTTTACATAAAAATATGTATTATAGAAATGAGGAATTATAAGTAATTTTAATATATTTACTTTAAGCATTTTGTTGTTGTTTTTTTCATTAAAACCAATTTTGAAAGTAAAATAAAAGAGCTTTTAAATTCTAGACCCATATATTAAATGATATCTCCACTTGGATATTTAGTAGAGGTCTCAAATATAACATGTCCAAAAATAGACTCTGCATTTCTCCTACCCCTATCAAACATGCTCCTCTCCCTAAGATTCATTATCCCAGAAAATAGCAGCACCACTCCACAAACTCCTTGAACCAAAATCTTTGAGTCAGCCTTGATTACTCTTTCACCTAGAGCCCTACTCAGTTGACCAGCAAATGATGTTGCATCCACTTTTTTTCCTTGTAATTTAAAAAAAAAAAAAATTCCGTCTTTATTTTTTTTTAACGTTACATTAAAAAAATATGAGGTCCCCATATACCCCCCACCCCCCTCACCCCACTCCTCCCTCATCAACAACCTCTTCCATCATCATGGCACATTCTCTGCACCTGGTGAGTACATTTTGGAGCACTGCTGCACCACATGGACAGTGGTTTACATTGTAGTTTACACTCTCCCCCAGTCTACTTTTAAAACACATCTAGATCTGATGACTTTCACATTAACTCCCATACTATCCTAAATCAATATCCTATCACTTTTTTCCTGGACAACTGAAAACTCCATCTGGTCTCCATATCCCTACAGTCTACTCTCCACATAGTTGCCATGTGATCATTTTATAACACAAATCATATCACTCCTCCACTCAAAACCCTCCAACGACTTTCCATTACCCGTATAAAAAAATGTAAAATTCTTAGCATGTCTTGAAAGGCCCTTTAGTCAACATTTGACTTCTGGCTTCCTCCCCAACCTCCCAATGCTTCTCTGACTAATCTATCTACAAATAGCACCCTTTGATCTGATCTGCTTCATTTGTTTTCATGGCACATATTTCTACTCAACATTATGCCATGTGTTTATTCCTTTTCATGGCTTTCCCCAACTAGGGTATAAGCTCCGTGAGTGTAGAAACATCATCTGCATTATTCACCACCATATCTCTACTTCCAAAATCGATGACACACACATCATAGACATTAAATAAAAGTATTTTGATTATTGGATTACTGAAAAAAATAACTGAATAATGACTCAAAATGAGGAGTAGTGGATTTCAAACTTTGGTTTCAGGGTCCCTTTGGACTCCTAACAATTATTGAAGGCCCCAAAGAATTTTTGTTTATGTGGCTTATATCTAATAATATTTACCATAATAGAAATTAAAACCAAGACATTAAAATATGTTAATTTAATTCATATAAGAATTACAATAATGAATCCATGATATATTAAAATAAGTCATATTTTTACTAAAAATAACTATATTTTCCAAGATGAAAAATTTGAGAACAGTGGCATCATTATACATTTTTGCAAATCTTTTAATATTTGGCTTAATACAAGACAGCTGGAGTTTCATACCTAATTCTACACTAAATCTATTATGATATGTTATTTCAAAAGGAGGAATATTTTTCAGATGTGTTATTGGAAAGGAGTAGAGTACTTTAATAGATTTGTCAAATAATCATGGATATTTTTCTTTGGTCTAAAACAAACTACTAGTTTTTTAAAGGTTGGTTGTGATGTGGAATCTAAAGTATTATTAGTTAACTTTTCATATACTATTACATTAGAATCAGACCACAGACCGTACTTTGAGAATAAGTGATCTCAGTATATTGAATTTATGTGAAGGTTGGTACATTACTTCATCCCTATTTTTCTAATTATCCATTAAATTATATCTAAGATTTTGAGATACACCATACAATTTAAGCTACAAAACAGACCTTAGTAGGCTACTACATTGAGCAAAATCAGCACTTAGTATAGTTACTACTCACATAAAAGTTAGATTCCATCCTACACATAATACAGTGATGTGACTGAAATGTTAAAAGACCAAATAATGCACAGCCATACCTTTTAATTCAGAAGAAATGTTTGAAGCTGCCCTTGGGCCATCATTTCAAAGCCAGCAGAGTGAATTATATATAATTTAGACTGTTGACTTAAGATTCTTAGGTATGTGATTTTCCATGGCAACCTGGATATTGTTTTGTTTGTTACAACCAGCAATCTGAAAGATTTTCTTAAGAATTATTTTACAATCAGCTATAGTGCCTGCTACAAAGTTCAAATATAATACCAATCAAAGTATTAATATACAGTAAAGATCAAAGATGATACAAAATAAACTGGGTTTAAATCCCATCATTTGCTAACTATGAGAGTTAGTTCACCGTTCTACCTCTGACTCCTCATCTATAAAATGGGGAAAATAATAGGAAATCCTCATATTATCAATATCAATTATTATTATTATTAACAAAGATTGTTCAAAAGAGGAAATGACTCATACATGTAAAATTTTCAGAGCAGTGCCCAGAATAATAAATAATAAATATTTTGTTTTCATTTGTCAGGGGCAAAAAAACTGTGAAAGACTAAAACGGGCTAAAGCAAGATCAAGGGTTGTCTTGCCCAGGCCACTTCTTTGGGTTTTCTTAGTCTTTAGTTGATTTGAGTCACCTTACAGCTTTGCACAAAACTAATAATAATCCAAAAGATTCCTGCGTGGTAGAACAAGCTAGACCACTTATTCCACAGACTGTTACCCTGTGGCTATTGATTAATTTTACAAATACATGTGAATTCATTTCAGCATTCCTGACTACCTGTGTTTGCATGTGTTCTTTGGAGTCTTCTTTGAGCAGGTTATAATCTCTTATGGTTTCCATCATTAAGTGATGACTTATGAAATCTTTGGCAAGTGTTTATTTTAAATATGCCTGAAAGTCATGATTTTAGCATTTTTTGAAATTATCATTTAAAACTATTATTGCAAAGAAATTTGACATTAATTACAGGAGAAAACATACTAGGAAGACAATTAATGTAATTTTGAGATATGGCAGAACGAGGTGGTGGCTTACTGAAGACAGCATCGTGAGTCCGTGGAAATCATCCAAGCTAAGGACAGTAAGCTATTAAATCCAGGGGAAACGGACTTTGGCCCAGTGGTTAGGGCGTCCGTCTACCATATGGGAGGTCCGCGGTTCAAACCCCGGGCCTCCTTGACCCGTGTGGAGCTGGCCATGCGCAGTGCTGATGCGCGCAAGGAGTGCCCTACCATGCAGGGGTGTCCCCGCGTAGGGGAGCCCCACGCGCAAGGAGTGCGCCCGTGAGGAGAGCCGCCCAGCGTGAAAAGACAGTGCAGCCTGCCCAGGAATGGCGCCGCCCACACTTCCCGTGCCGCTGACGACAACAGAAGCGGACAAAGAAACAAGACGCAGCAAATAGACACCAAGAACAGACAACAAGGGGAGGGGGGGAATTAAATAAATAAATCTTTAAAAAAAAAAAAACAAAAAAAAAAAACAAAGGCAATCAGGTTTGACACTCCCTATTGAAAAGATAGGGAAGTGAATATAATATTGTTTTAAAGTTTTTTTAATCAACAATGGCTAGTATTTTTTAAGGTTTTCAGATATAGACTCAGTTCTCCAAAATACTTATGTGGAATATCTCACTTCCTGACATAACTATGTATATTACATATTATCTATAAAATTCTAAAGGTTTTCTCACTCCTCTAGCTCTGTCACAGTAATTTAAGTTGATTTCCTGGCTGTTCTGTCCAAAGTTATAATTCTGGAACTTACAGCAGCAAATCTTAGTTGTTTCCATCCCACTATTTTTCTACAGGCAGCCCTAAAACTTCACTGAACTACTATATACAATTTTTGATCCATTATATGACATTTCATGTTAGCATTTTTAAAAATGACATTTTCTTTCACACACAATTTTGAAATGAATTATAAAGAATTTGAAATATATTTACTTTTAAAAGATCATTTTTCCTTTTAATGTAATCCTATATTTTAAAATACTAATGCAATAAATTTCGAATTCATAATAATTTAGGCAGGGTTGGACTAAATTGGCATTTACTTGTATATCCATTAATTTTAGAAAATGAGAAAATTTAATGTAAAGTACTTCAAAATGGCTGTTTTGTTTATTAAAGGCTAAAATATTTCAAGGATTTTAATCATTCATTTACACATAATTCTTGTAATAAAAGATAATTATTACCTACTAATTTAAGACATCTGTTTTTAAGTTTAAGATAGTCTGGAGTCCCAGTACATGCTAAACGGAGTTCCCTTGCTTTGTGTAACAATATCCCATAATTTAAAGTAATCTTCCTGATAAATAAGCAGAATTCTTTGGTGTTTCTTTGCACTTATTGAATATAAACATACTTTCACCCTAATAATAATACTTGATTTATGTAAATTATTAAGCATATCTAACTGCCTGTTTTACATTAAGGATTCCATCTCCGACTTCCTTTTCTGCAATTGTTTTGTTCCAAGCAGCAATTTAATTATGTCCCTCCCAGCCATATGGAAAGTGAAACCTTATACATCAACTTGGCAGAATCAGGCTCCAAAGCAAAGTGGGGAGTTTCCCCTATAATATTCCACTCACAACACAGGAAGGCTGTAATGCAGCTATTCGCTCCCTCATGCCAAGTTTCTACCATGCAAACATATAAGCAGAAGTCACACTAAAACCTTCTGCAAAGCTAGTGTTTAACCAGCGTAAAAATTCAGGATTTCCCAGATGACCGGAAATTGCAAACAGTACTTTTAGAAAGTAGGTCAACTTGCGCAGAGAGCGGCAGACAGAGTGGGAGAAAAGAAATCCCTGTTTATGATGAGACACTAATGAAATAATGTGGACTTTTCATTGAATCATAAAAATCTTCCCCGAAACAAAAGCTTGGTTGGTATCACCCTCTAATCATAAATTATGCAAGCTTGCTGCCAGTTAAGCATTCCTAACTACATTAGAAACTCTTACAGTCAGCAGTGATCTGCAAGGAAAGATACTGAGACAGGAGGGCTGCTCCAGGCAGCCTTGGGCGAGGCGATCCCGCAATATGAACTGGAAATTAGAGGTAAAAAGAGAGCAGCTGTGCTCACGCTTTGATTTTTTTTAGGTCACCGGCTTCATTCAAACCCGCTAACCATTTCATCCTTACTTAAAAAAATTTATTTTAGACACTGAGTTTACTTAAATTTGACGAAATTTACTATCTTCTTTTATGGGTAAGTAAAATAATGTCTACTTTTCAGTTGTATAAGTAACAGATTTTTTGTTTGTTTTCACTACACAAATAACATTTGAAACCATTAGGGAGGAAAGAGGAGTTGTCTTTCAAAAGGTAAATTAAAAATCATTTCAAGACCAGGAACAAGATAACTCTTTTTGGTCCAATATGCCTTTTACTTCCAGTAATGACCTCGCAGGATATTTATAACGAAAATATGTCTTCTTGCATTGTGTACCTTGATGAAATAGCACTGGCCCTGAATTCTCCCTGGGATTGTGGGATGAGAATGAAATAAAATAATTTAGCCAAATTCCATATACTTACAGTTAAACTCTAATACGATTTTATACATTCAAATAGGAATACTAAAGATTTACTTACTCTTATATGGAGTTTATATTTTACTATCTTGCTTAGATTTCTATTTAAAATATACAGGTGTTCATCAAGTAAAATAAGATCTTTTGAGAAATTTGGAGTTTTGATTATGCTAAACCATCATTAAGGAAGTTTTAATAACCATATAAACTCAGCTGCACTCCTTTAAACTCCGATTGTTAAAACCATGATAATTGGAAATGCAAACAGGGATAGGTAAATTTTTAAATGTGATTTTAATTCCAGCATGTTCTCTTTTGACCTTTCATGGTTATATCTGGGAAGGAGAGATCTAGTTCTGCCCCAGCAAAATTCTTTATTCATGACTTTGAAAATGCCAAGACCAAAAGGGGGTTGATTCAAATCAATTCAATTTGCTCAGCTGGGCAGAAAAGAAGATGCTTTTTTATTTGAATAACAAAGACATTTGATTGAGAAAGAGTATAGTGCTTTCTCCTTCAAGGACATACTTCCCTTTAGGAATTCTGTTTTGAAAATTTCTTTATGGATCAGCTTATGAAGAGTTGAACAATTAACTGTCTAAAATGAGGCGATTATCAAACCATTTATCCAAAAAGGAAAAAATATATATATACATTTGATTATCAACAGTCTATGGGACTATGGAATTCTATACCTGTGAAAACCTTGGGCAGCGTTAGAGGGATGCCACTTCTCAAACTCTTTGAATTAAGGGAAAAAGAAAATTCACATAGTGCCAATAAATGTATCTGGCTTATTTATCAAAGACAAGAAGACTATCTTCACTAGCATCCTTGGGGGGACCAAATAAAGGATGCTATAAATTTTCTATGACATAATTTCCTAAGGAGTACCTATAGTAACAGTGTTTCGTCAAAGGCAAGGGCAAATCTTAATCTTTCTTTGCTCATAAAAGAGCTGTTTCAATGGTATGCACCATATTTTGATTATATGACAAAGAAACAATAATGAGACCAAGAGGGATAAAAAACACAAGTACAGTAAAAAATTTATTTGGGACAGTCTAATTCTAGCAAAGCCGAACATTTTGTGGGAATGTGGGATTTAATACAGATGTAGGTTTCAAGAGAAAATGTGACTGCTCCATGACAGCTTGCCTCTAACTTGACCCATTAACATCTCCGTGATCAGCTTCTTAAATATCAGCATCTGGCCTTTTGATCTCCTTGAGTAGGACCTCCATGTCTCCAGGCCAGGTTCCACGCCCTTGGCCACACATCAAGATCACCTGGAATGCTTTTGTGAAATATGGGAGTCTTGGTCCCTTCCTAAACCAATTAAGTCTGGATCTTTGGCAATGTGCCCCCAGCACAGATATTTTTTTAAGTATTCCCACAGGTGATTGTAATGTGCAGCCAGGATTGAGAACCGTTGGTTTGGGGGGATTTTCACAATGGAAAGGTAAGTATTAGGGCATCCAACAATTTGGGAAATAGAAAAATAAATGATCACCTTGACATGTCCTAATTTCTGGATACCAGTTTTTATGTGGCCTTCCGATAAAAGAAACATCACACTTGACCCTTACAGCAGTTCCATGGTGTTCTACTTTCTCTTCTGCTGATCAGACCCAGGATGTCAGAGCAATAGAAAACAACCACTTCCCTCTCATGACCCTGGCAATAGTCTTACTAATTTCTACCCTCTGTCCAAGAGAGTAGTGTGCAGTGATATTTTTGAACAAAACTCAGGCCTTAAATTTAGCCTGGTAGATTACTTGCCCTGGTAGATTACTTGCTTTGGAGCTACAGAATCTAATACATTGACCTTTAAGAGATTTTTGATTAATCAAAATCTTTTCATTTGTCTTGCTGACCTCATCCTTAGAAATAGGTAACTGGGTACAAGGTAGGTATGGGGAGGGGTAAGAATGCTCTCTTGGTTAGTGCAAGCAAAGGATCTGATGATAATACGGAAAGCTGCTAGCATAGCTCCAGGGTGAAGAATCTCCTCTTGTGGCAAAGTGACTAGCAATGAAAAAAATGGAGGTGGAGGAGGCTAAGGGACACTATTTGATTCTCTTGGCCCTGTCTCTCAAATGATAAAGAACATTCAGTAGACTCCTGTCATGAAAAGCATCTTCCATCCATTCTACTTGTTCCTCACTAAAAAGAGGCACATATATGCATTGGCAGCCTTGAAAATATTAAGTGCACAGAGCCCGTAATGATGGTGGTAATTGTGTCCAAGTGCAGTACTTCCAAGAAATGCACAAACTGAATCCTGCAAAGAATATCTCTTGGGTTCATACACATCTGTGAGCGTCAATTTGTAAAACCAGTATATTCTGCTATTTATTGGTATCTCAATGTGAACTCAGAGATAGTGGTGGAAGGCTCCAAAATTTGAAGAAAATTATCTCACTGATAGGTAACTCTAGAATTTGGGATGATGTCTTATGGTATTAAAATATTTTATAAAACTGGGGACAAAATATCTTCAACAGATAGGAGAGAGTCTTCTTCACAGGGTTCCCGATGGAGATATACAGATGAGAATGTAGGTAAAAGAAATAAAATTCACACTTTTTTTTTTATTATCCAGGTTGGTGCAGATAATCTGGAAAGCTGAATCTAGGTTCAAAGCCTCCTTACGCCTTAAATTCAAACCTGTGTCTCAGCCCACGTCACACCTTAAAACTATATTGAAGAAAGAGTAAAAAGAGAGAAAGGTTAGGGATCAATCCCTTGGTCAGTTTTTAATGATGATCCTCAGGGTTGCAGAAGAGGAAAAAGTGTATCAGATACTAGCTTTTTAAATTTGTATTAACCTTTTCATTTTGAGATAATTTTAGGTTCACATGCAGTTGTAAGAAATAATGCAGATAGATCCTGTATGCACTTTACCCAATTCACCCCAACTGTAACCTCCAGAATATTGACATCAACACACCCACCATTGTATCCATTTGTGTATATGTGTGTATTTAATTCTATACAATTTATCACATCTTTTGGTTCATGTATCCACTACCACTACTGCAGTCAAGATATAGAACAGTTCCATCACTTAAAGATTCTTCATTTTGCCGTTTTATTGCCACAACCATCTCCTACCTCCCCATAGCCTCACCCCCAACTCCTGGTAACCACTAATCAGCTGTCCATTTCTAAAATGTTGCCATTTCAGGAGTGTTATATAAATGGATTCATTCAATATTTAATCCTTTAGAGTTGCTTTTTTTCAGTTATTACTCTTCCCTGAAAATTCATCCAGATTGTTGTGTCTATCAATAGCATGTTCCTTTATACTGCTGTGTAGTATTCCGTAGCATGGACATCCCACAATTTGTTTAATCTTTCATTATTTGAAGGCCATATGGGATGATTCTAGTTTTCAGGTATAACAAATAAAGCTGCTATGAACATTCATGTACAGGATTTTTGTGAGCTTTTTTTTAAATTTATCTGCAATAAATGCCCAGTAGTGTAATTGCTAGATTATTGGATAATTACTTATTTAACTTTATAAGAAATGTCAAACTGTTTTCCATCTGCAGTGTAAGAGTGATTCAGTTTCTCCACATCCTCACACCCTTTTGATGTTGTTACTATTTTATACCTAAACCATTTTTATAGGTACATAATAATATCTCATATTAGTTTTTGTTTTGTTTTGTTTTAGTGTGGTACATTTGTTACAATTGATGAACACATATTGGAATGTTGCCACTAAGTGTGGATAGTAGATTATAGTTTAAACTCTCTCCTGCACAATATTTTAAGTTATGACAAGATATATAATGGCCTGTATCTGTCATTACAATGTCATTCAGGACAATTCCAATGTCCCGAAAATGCCCCCATATTATATCTATTTTTCCCTCTCCCTCCCCTCAGAACCTCTGGAGGCCACTACTTCTACTTCAATGATAAAAGTTCTTCCATGCTAGAATAACAATGAGTCTACAGTAGCATAACAATGTCTACTCTAGTTCATCTTTCATTCCCCAATCCTGAGGATTCTGGGAAGGTAATGCACATTCCACCTCTAATTGAGAGGGGGCTTAGATCCCATGGGGAAGATGAATAGGACTATCTTGCTTTCAGTTGTAGACTCTCTCTGTTCCTCAGGATGGTCGTTGTTCATTATCATCTCCTTGTTAGTTGTCTTGGATGAGTCCAATAAATTGGAGAGTAGGTGTTGCAACTCATATTAGTTTAATTTACATTTTCCTAATGGCTAATGATACTGAACATTTTTTGTATGCTTATTTCCCAATTGTATATGCTTTTTGGTGAAAGGTCTGTTTGAATCTTTTACCTATTGTCTAATTGGATTGTTTGCTTGTTTTCATTGTTGAGTTTTGAGTTATTTATGTATCCTAAATACCAATTTTGTCTTTTCAACCTTTTAACAGGGTTTATCACAGAGCAAAAGTTTCTAATTTTGTAGAGATTCAATTATCAAAAATTCTTTGAATGATGCTTTTGATATCAAGTTTAAGAAATTTGTATAGGCCTAGATTCCAAGATTTTCTCTGATGTTTTATTTTAAGCCTGTGATCCATTTTGAGTTAATTTTTGTATAAAGCCTAAAGTTTAGCTTGAGGTCAATTTTTTTGCCTATGTATGTCCAGTTATTCCAATATCATTTATGAACAGGCCATCTGTCTTTCACTGATTTGATTTTTCATTTTTATGAAAAATCAGGTGGGTATATTTGTGTGGATCTATGTCTAGGTTCTATATTCTTTTCTTTAACAGTGACTGTTCTCACTGATAAGCATGACCTGATGACAAATTCTTACCAACTTCTTACTGCTGGAAATAAGAAAGAGGTAGAATAACATTGAGGGGCCTTGAATGCCATTCTCTAGTGGGAATATTCTAGGAATATTTTTCTTCTGTTAACAATCTTGCTTAACAGACAAGGGTGATAAGGCATATGATGGGCCCTTCATCCCTTGACATAAGCAAGATCAGTGATACATCTGCAGGTCCTGTTTCCTGCTCTTACACAGACGCCTGCTTCCATATATCTACTAAGTCCTGTTAGAAGGCAGTTCTCATGTATGACAGAATTCATGTCAGTGAATGTCTCCAGAAGTTTATGAATTGTAGTGGGTCAGGACATTAAATAATCCCTATTTTCTTCTAATTTTTAATTATTACTATGTCCAGTTATATTGTATAAACTAGATTACCAGATGGTCTGTACATTGCAGATTGTTTAGCAGAATAACTAAAACAATGCTGGGTCAACAAAACCAAATGCCTCAGTTTGAATAAATAAATAGTTAAATAAGTAAACAAACAAATCATTGGAAGATCCAAAAGTGAATTCAATATAAATGAAGAATGATGCTGTTGCAGCAAAGGAGTTTAGAACAGCAGAAAAACCCAAATGGCACTTGGAGAGGTGGAGGAACAGATTTATTATGCATGGGCCCAGAGGAGAGTCAATCTCCAAATTCTGAGCCCTGTTTTTCAGTTTTCATAAGTTTATATAGGATATTATGTGGGATCCGCAAGACTTTTGCTCATTGGCTAACTCATTGCTAGGCAAAATTTTGCAAGAAGGGTTACAGAAGCAGAAGGCATGTGCAAGGTCATGCTTTTGCAGGCTAATTTACAGAAGCAGGGGGCAGGAGTGGTTTGTTAAATTACAGAAGCTGGGGGCAGGAGATGTTCATTTGATATTCTCCTGCAAGGCCGTGTTTTCACAGGCTGATTTACAGAAGCAGGAGCAGGAGTGGCTCATTACGTATTATTGCAAGGTTATTCTTTTTATTTCTCAACAATGCAAGGTCTCAAACAGTGCCAAAGCTTTCTCTCTCACACTCTGTTCCTCTCTTTCAGCTTCTATATATCAAATACCATGGAAGGAATCTGATTGGATGTGCTGCTTCTAATGCTCATCTCATGGACAAATCACTGTTAATAATGAATAGATTTAATGGTCAGCCAGACACAGTATTTATGTATACTGATATTGGTTGGCAGACCCACTAGAACCATTTGGGATCAGAGAAAGAAAGCTCCTGAACTGAAAGGTTGGTGCTGAGCAGGCAAAAACAGGAAATGGTCATCCTCCTAAGATGGATTAGAGGCTAAAACTAGCTCCTTTTCCCCACTTGTACCCAAGGGCTATGTCACTTTGTAGTTCTTTCTTCTGCACTTAGACTTGGGCTGCCTTTCAGTGTTAGTGCTATGTCTTCTTTAGCACCTCCACTATGAAAGTTCTAATGCCACACATGCTTTTGAAGTTCCAAAAGATCAACCCTTGAAGATGATCACACAACCACCAAATATACCACATGTGGGTGCACACACACTCTTCCCACAAAATTAGTAATCACATTGGGCCCAAGCCCAATGCAGCCAAGCAACAGCTTTTATGCCACTCCAATCCCTCATTCAATACTTTTCCCATATAAAGGCAATGCTCCTAACACCCAACATGTAGCAGAAAGATTTACTGTGTTTTAATGTTTTGTTTTCTGGCTATATAACATAATAGGAAATTATAGTTATCTATAGGAAGCTTCTAAGAAAAATAAAAAATTAAGAAAACTATGGTTTTAGTCTGCCAGGACAATGGATCATTCAGGTGAACTGGCCAAATTCCATGATCTGCCACTGTATCCCTAGTTAGGAAAAACAGCGCCTTGCTGATGCATTCATATATTCATTCAACAAACATTGCCTGAACTATGAGCCATGGAAAAATCAATGAGATGGGGACCTGGGGACACATATATAAACGAGAAACACTATCCTTATTCTTGAGGAGCTCGCATTCTATTAGGAAAGGTAGACAGAAATTAAAGATTTAATTATTTACTTCTCTAGGTATTGCTGTGAGAAATGCTAGAAAGGAATGGTAAAGGTGATTTAAGTTTACACAAAGGGAAGGGACTGGCTATAGAAGGCTTCTGTGAAGAAGGCACATTTGAGTTTAAATCTTAAATTATTAATTACACAAACATTCTAGACTCAAATAATAGCACTTTCAAAGGGCCTGTGGTGGATAAAGTCCCAGCACCTTTGAAAACTGGAAGGAAGCTGGTAATACATGTATAGACAGGAGAGTATATAAAAGGAAGGAAGCAAGGAGCCAGATCTTTTAGGGCTTCACCTAATGTGTTCTAGATTTTGGTTTATGTTAAGGGTGGTTGGAAGCCATTAAAATATGTTTACAGCGATATCCTCACCATGCCTTCTCCCCAAGTAGCCCTCTAGCTGTGGTATTAAAAGGGATTTGAAGGGAGAAATATAGGAATCAAAAAGTTAGGAAGTCATTGAGGAAGTCTAACTAAGAAACAATGGAGGCTCTGATCAAAACACTGCCAAAGTAAATAGAAAGAAGTGACAATGTCCAGTACATTTTAGAAGACAAAAATCAATTAGAGATGATTGGACAACCCAGACAGCTGAGTCACCTTTTCCTCTGAAATTTAAATAAAATTGACTCAAGCTACCTTTTGGCCAGCCTTTGGAAGTACACTGTCTATTCCTGGACGTAGAAGCTATGATACCTGTCATCTCCTATCCACGCCCCACCCCCAACTCTGAACTCCTTCTTTCTTACATATCAACTCCTGTGTTTTTATGTTTTTCAATCTTGCACTCATCTACACATGAAACAGAATCTTGTTTCCTTGTTTTCTCCAAAATACCGACCCCTCGAGGAGTGCGTATTACTGAATATTGGAGGTTAAGGGAGGTGTAAGGAGGGTACATAATAGATCTAGGCAACAGAACTATGCATTTTGAACTGGAATATTACCATTCTTTAGAAGTCTTGCAGGAACTAGGAATTTGCAGGAGGTCTGGTATTTCTCCCCAGACCTCCTGCCTCCTGCCATGTTATTTGTCTCTTGCTTCATCTCTTCTCCACAGCCTTCCATATTGTGCTCTCTTTCCCAGAAGTCTTACATGCTCTCTCTTTGTCCACCTCAACATAGCTAAGTTGTCATAAGAAAGCCTCACATTCTAAACTAAATGTGTCAGTGAAGGTGTTTTTCCAAACAAGCATATTTTTCCCTGAGCAGAATTCTGTGTCTAACTTTCAAGTTAGACTGCCATTGGAAATGTAGAAATAAATGTTAAAACCCCGATTCTAATTTTTACACTATGGATATGTGGTACTAAGGGGTAAGAGATGGGTGCATGGAGTTAGGGAAGGACAGATAGCCTCCATCTCTGAAACACTACTTGCAAACCATAGAAATTTGTATTTGTGGGACCTGAAGTTCTCAAATTCCTTTGAGTTTTTTTCCTTTTCCTTGGTACCAGTCTTGTGTATTTAAAACAATTTATTGTCCATTTTTCAAACCTAGAGTTTGCTCAACTTGATGTGGGTATCTGACTTTATAACAGGAAACTTTCCAAGCAAAGTGCATAGCTAACAAGTCCTTGGTCATATGCTTCTCTCTCAAAATCTCAATTATAGTCAGATTTTGAGTTTGTTCCTGGGGCTTTCATAAATCCGGATTTATTCAATGGAAACAGAACATTCTTTTCTATCATATTTTTTCCTGCAACAGATGGATATGCCTCTATTTCCTCCAGGTTTCCATTTCTATTGCCTTCTTATAATCCCCATACTCCTTTCAAGCTGATCTTAGCTGAAATTTTTTTAAAGTTCACCTGATTCTTCAATTAGATTCCATATTTCTTCTATATGTATGAGGATAAATACTTGTTGGAGCAGCGTGCCACCTTTCTTTTTCTTTAGTTTTTCCATAGTTCCAAAGCAGAGCACTTTTTTCTTTTAATTCAGTTAATATCATACTTATGTTCTTAATATTCTCTTTCCAATTTCTAGGTATTAGTTCTCTCTTCATATCCAGGGCAATCAATTCTAGCTGCTACAACAGACAGACCCTGAAATCTCAGTGGGTTAATATGATTAAAGTATATGTATCGCTCACATTATAGAGGTTGGGTCCGTGGCCATCACCCATCTTGTAACATGCCATCTGAATACACAGCCTTCAAATCACCACAGCAAGAGAAGAGAGAGCTGAAAGATTGTATAGGGTGGATTTAAGGGCAAGGTTTGTAAGCGACTTATTTAAGTTCTCCCCACATTGAGTTGTCTAGAAATTAATTACACCATAATGTCTTAACTCATCAAAATATCAGCCTATCTTGAGGGGAGTCTGATCTCAATGGATGGATGCATGCCTGCATACATTTATGGATAGATGGGCTCTATGATAAGCACAAATAGTCTGCTACATATTCCAAATACTTAATGTTTCTCATCCTCATAGTTTTTTTCTCCATCTCAGAGCAACTGTGATTGTGTACTTGTACTGCAGCTAGTCTGAATTGAGATGTGATCTGAGTATAAAATACACCTTGGATTTCAAAAATGTATTACAAAGCAGAGAATGTAAAATGTATCACTAGTAAGTTTTCTATGGTTATATGTTCAAATGACAATATTTTGGATATATTTTGTTAAATAAAATATACACTAAAATTAATTTTAGCTTTCCTTTTTGCTTTTTATTTTATGTGACTACTGGAAAATTTAAAATTACATAGGTGGCTCATGGTACATTTCTATTGGACAGCATTGTTCTAGAGATGTGAAGTTCCAGACAGAAGCTTTTATTAAATTGTTGTTAACTCTTGCCCGTGAAATAATTTCTTTGAAGTTTTCTTCTACCTCTAAACCCAAGAGAATGACATGCCTTCTTCTAATATATATATATCCCTATTCTTGTTTACTCATTCATTAGTGATTTCTTCCCCCTCGCTAAAAGTAAATCCACCATCTGGATCTTTAAAATCCATAACCAGGATAAGGACTTATCCCATGAACATATAAAACCCAGCTCAGGAGCAACTTGTTAAACTGATTCTGGGAGACTATAGACCAGTCTCTTGAATCCTGAGAAGGTGCTAGCTACTAGATATAGTTGAAAGCAATACAATATGGAATGTACCCTGAGGCAGTTAATCCAACATCATGTGTGCCTGACTGGTGTTAAATATCTAAAGAATTAAAAATCTCACACACTGGAACTTCACTGTTGAGTAGTGTCTACTCTTGAAGTACAAGGTATTCCATTGCTCTTGTTACTTAAGGTCCAAGATAAGACTGCCCTCCTCCTAAAATGAATCATTTCTTCTGATTAATATCAGAGTGTCTTTAAAAAGTAGAAAGTTATTTGCTAGATGAGATGGTTGACTCATTCTTGCTCTCTCCATGTGATACTTACTCAATAGCTAATTCTCTATATACGTGATTGGCCCTGCTGAAACTATAAAAAATGTTAGATTTTGATGGATTAAGACATTATGAGGTCCAAAGCAATAGTCAATTCCTGTGCTAGATCCTAGCCAGGATCTTATGGGAACCTGAAGGAGAGATGCAACAGGAAATAATGGAAATAAATGAAAACAATGAACTTAATAAAGAAGGCTGCACTTACATGGCAGAAGCTAGAGGCCTAAGAGATCTCCTTCTGTACCTAAATCCAAACTCAAATCTTGGACTTTATTAAGCTGAGATAATGAAGAACCTGTTCCCATCCAACCACTTGGAAGGGCCTACTCCAGGATAGAAGGTAGGGATGAGCTTATGATTTCAGTTATAAAGACAGAAGAGCCAAGCATAGCGCAGGGCCCACTAGACAACATGGTAAAATGAGTATCCTAGAAAATGACAAATCAAGGGCACCACTTTTTTGGAAGAAAATAAGGAGCAGGAGGAATGAAGATATAAGGAACAGGAGCTGAAAGAGCCTAGAAGTCATTATCCTAGAAGTAATAGCCAAGTAGGAAGTAAAGCATCAAAAGGAATTGTTTCCAAGTCATTTCTTTTTTATTGGAGTTTTCTATAAAAAGGAAAATATATGTGAACTAACAATTGTTTTCTGCTGGTGCATTATATACCTACTAAGAAAAAACGTTGTCCAAATCAGTGTGCATATTTGTTGTTGGTGTAGTTATTATTTATTGTTTGGTTTTTAACATGAGACTTGAGCTTATTGTGATACTGTCTTTCCCCCATACTCACTGGGCAATTGTACATTCTTTTCTGCATTGTGTCTGCTCTTAGAATATCTTCCTGTGTATCTATAATACTTGATAATGCAACACAAACACTTTTCCAATCCTGATATTTCACTACTAGAAAGTCATCATTTCTTTCTTTTAATTCTAATAGAATTGTATCTCTGCCTCCTAATGTATTGTTCTGATAAACTTCTGGATAAGAATTTGCAATGAACCTTTTTTAGGTTGAATTACTTTTAGGGAGGGGACACCATAATCTCTTCATAGCCTGGTGCACTGGGACCTGTAGAAAGCAAAACTGGAAGGTAAGGATGACATTTCTGACACTGTTTGGAAGTTGCTAGACCAGAACAGTGATAATGAAGACAAAAGGGAAGTGATGAGCATCAGTTGGAATTCCAGACCAGCTTCAGAGTTGGAGAACTGTAACTCATTCCAAAACTTCCTCTTACAATTGAGTAGCAATTAGTATATTGGGTCTAATTCATTCATTCACTCTTTCATTTATTAAGCACTTACTATATGCTGGTCATTTTTCCAGACAGAGTACAAAATATAAAAAACAAAATTTCTATATACAAAAAACTTTACCTTGGTAGTAAAAGGTAGAAAATTAATAAGGAAATAAATATGTAAAGAAGATATCTTACAGTACAACAAATTCTAAGAAGCAAATAAACAGAATTATATGTTAGAAAATAAATAAGTTGGAGTGTGCAGGTGTGGTTGATGAAGGGCTTCTTCGGATCAGATGACCTAGAACAAAAAAGTGTCTTTGAGAAGGTGATATTTAGACTAAGGCCTGAAGGATGCAAAGGAGCTAGGCATCTAAAGAGCAATGGAATGTACATTCAATGTGGGAGAATAGTATATTCAATGGCCCTCAGCAGGAAAGTATTTAGGGTTTTCGTGGAAGTGAAAGTTGTTCAATGTAGGAAGAGCTTGTTGAGCTAGAACAGAGGTCAACAAACTGTTTTAGACTTTGAAGGTTATGTCTCTTTTGCAACTACTCAATTTTGCCATTGTAATATGACAGCAGTCATAGAAAATATATAAACGAATGAATAAGTGATGTTGTATTCCAATAAAATATTGATTTACTCACAATTCTGAAATGTGGGCAGGGCTCCTTGGGGATGCTTCCTCTCTACTCCACATGCTATTGGCTGGGGTGGCTCCACTGGAGCTAGATTTCAGTTGGCTTCAGCAGCATGCCTGGGGCCTCAACTGAGGTGCTTGGGATTGCTGGGCACTGGCTGGACTCCTCCGTGTCCCTTCATAGTCTCTCAACCTCTAAAGCCTCCATTTCTCTTAGTGGACTTTCTCTGCCGAAAGGTAAGTAGATTTCTTTGGAGTCTCACTTTACATGGTTCAAGCCCTCCTAAGGGCTTGAGTATTAGCTTTGCAGAACTGCTATGACAAATATCACACAGCAGGTTGGCTTAAACAACTGGAATTTATTATCTCATGGTTTTAGAAGCTAGAAGTCCAAGAGCAAGTTCTGAACAGCCCGTATTTTTTCCTGAAGTCTATAACATTCTTTTGCCAGCTTGCTACAATCCTTGGGTTTCCTTGGCTTATATCTCTGCCTCCATCTGTCACTTGATGATCTGTTTCTTTAATCTCCTCTCGTGGCTTCTTCTGACTTCTGGATTCTTCTGACTGACTGTATCAGAATTTCCTCTTTCGAAGTCCTCCAGTCATATGGATTAAGGCTCACCCTGATTCAATGTGGCCTCATCTAAATAAGTGAATAATAAATTAGAAACCAAAGTATTAATTGTCATGAATATAAAATATCCATAAATGTAAAACTCAGCTGCATATATTATTGGCTCTCTTAATTATCTTTTTACATAAACTTTGTTATTCAATCACTCATCCATTTTATACTCTATTTTTAAACAGGTTTTTATTATTCTTGACATCATATTCTTGACAATATGTACACTCTCTATATATTCACTTCTATTTCTCTGTTGGAAACATAAATGCCCATTTGACTTCATTTTTTTTAATTGTACTATGAAGTATTTATTTATTTATTTAAACAAAACACATGCCTCAGGGGAAATTTACAGTCAATGATTAAGAAACTTAGTCTCACCAGTAGTTGTGTTTTCTAAAATAAAAATGAAAAGCATAAAGCACCAACTCATTAAAAGAGTCATTAATGATAATGGAAAACCTGCAATGGCCTTATTTCTCTGCCATTGAAAATGAAGAAAAGAAATGTACTCTAAGAGAATGATTATAAAATAGTCTAAAAGTCAAAACTAGCTAATCAGCTATTTTCCCTGGGTAGTAGAAGAAATAATACAATTCCTTTCCTGTCAGAGTATCAGGAGAATAGAATAATGTGTTTCAAGCATCACCTGAAAGAAGAAACAGGAACAATTTTAAAATATTCTCATTAAATTTAGCACGATTTCATTGTCCTTCAGCTAAACACCTTTCCTATTGGGAAACTCAATTGCACTGTTCTCTTGAAACTAGTTTGGCAGGTGGGGGTAGGGGAGGCCTGAATAGCTTGAATAGTTTCCTGCCAGGTATATGCTGTTTTCTTATGCTTGCTTTACGGTTTGTTCCATAAACGTGGACTTGGCCTTACCTAAAATTTAGATTGTAGCTATTTTGTTTATGAATTGAGCCACAATCAGAAATGAACATTTTAAAGAGAACCTTATAAAACTCATTTGTACAAGAAAAAAAAGACTTTATAGTGCAAATAAATGGCTCTGAAATTATTTACTTCAAACTTGGGGGAACCATAAAGAAACTCAAGCAGTGAGTAGAATGGAATGATTAAGTTCTGCTGCAAAAGACTTGAATGACAAGGGAGAAGGGATGTGTAGCCAGAGGCTACAAAATGTGAGAAATTAGAGCATTGCAGTGTTTTGAAGAAGAATTTGCTGTGGACCACCAGCACCCATTAAATTCAAAGAACCTGTCTATTCCCTTTAAGAGGGCTGTAAGTAGAATCCAAATGAGTTGTTTTCACTCTCCGTTCCACAGTGTCTCTTCAGGGTCCAGATACCAACTCTTCTATCAGTTAGAAGGGAAAGAAGGTAAAAAGAGCATCAGGCCAATTTTGGCATGAACAGTCCTGCAATTCTGGCTTACTAAAGACTTCATACAAACAACGCTCCATTCCAGCAGCTCAAGGTTTTATCATTCTTTAGAGCCAGAGACAACTGTGGGACGTTTTTCAGCAGAAGGCAGATTTACCAGGGATGGCGATATAAGGTTGGCTACTGTGGGCAGTAAATAGAGAAGTGTCTTTGCCCAACCTCCACGAAACTGATGGGAGAGGAAGAAAATGGTACCATGGGGAAGCAAGCAGGATTTGCACATGAATATATCCGACTCCACAGTGGCCTGAAATAATTGTGTGGTTATTTGAAAGAGCAATTAAATATACATCAATGGGCAATTGGTGTGTTTCTAGTCATCTAGCATCCATTGCTCCCTTCAACAAGTAACATGATTTCCTTTTTGGAATTACATCTCCCTTATTGTGTGTTGTCTTGGTTACATGGTAAATGATAGTGTCCTCCCACAATGAAAACCAAAGAAGACTGCAGAGACTTTGACAGAGCATACCTCTTCATGCATAATAAAGACCTTGATGCAGAAACTTGACCTAACCAATAGCCACTGGCCTCTTTGGCCAGAGAACTTGAAATTTGATGACAATTAATTAAAGATTGAAGAAATATCCTTCAATGAAGGCATTAGACTATACTGTCAGATGGTATTGCCTGAAATTTACTAGTTTTTTTTCCAATCAGTAAGTTGCTTTTTCTTCATTCCTGTGAGTTTCTGTGTATCTGCCAATAAATTGACTTTATATTTAAGGTTGATAGGGTTCGTTTTATCACAGGCAATAAAAGTACTAATACATGGATAGAATATTATGAACTTTTAAAATAAAATAGTCGTTACTTCTTTAGAAAACCAGGGCAGTAATGCCCCACTTTGGGCAATAAGGTCTTATTAAAAGCCAGATTGATTTTTAGATAGGCCATTGCTCTTTGAGGCCAACAGGCTCTGAATGTGGTGCTATGTGGTAGGACCATGCTCACGTGTTCATGAGCTGCACCTCCTTTGGTATACACTGTATCCCTTGACCTGAAATGATTCTATGAAGTATAGTGTCAAAGATTTTGTCATTGGATCAAACACTCTAAGTCGTCAGATAATGGTGTTGGCCATGAGATACTGTGAATATGTATCAATTCCAATCAAAATAAATCCCTGCTTAATCCTGGGTGGAAGGAGTCCAATATGATCCATAAGTCACCAAGTGTTTGATTTCTGTCATTGAAGGATGATGCCATATGAGGTGTGCTAATATCTATTGTTGGTATTATCTATTGGAACTCCAGTAGAGGCAATAGCTAAATCAGCCTTGATAAAGTGAGCACCTAGCATCCCTTTCCATAAAAGTGTCTTGAGTTTGAGAACTGATTGAACTCAGGAACTAAGCAAATGACTGTGACATTTTATTGCCCTCAGCTTGCACACTATGCATCCTTGGTTTTTGTTTGTATGTATTGAACAAGACACTTGTCTGCCCATCTATTTTGCCCTAAGGAAAGCCGTGTTCTATTAAACAGTTCCACAGTTCTCTGCAGGACAGACCACCCAGATGGCCCCTATGATTTTGCCACTGGTTAAGATTCTCATGCACCCCTTGCTTCCGAGGGTAAGACCTACTACTTGCCTCTATTATTTGGGGTCCTCACTACCCCACCTTTATCAGGGAGCACAGTTCTGTAAAAACATCTCTTATCATCACTCCTACTTACAGAGGACACTGAGATCTTCATTGTCTCCCTCTCACCAGTGCATTCTTACATTGGTAAATGGAGTGTCCCTTGGTTCTTCGTCTAGAATATAGCTGGCTGTTGATTCTCTGGCCTTATATAGTACATCCGCTTTAGCATACCCACTCTCTGAGCTTCCCTTGAGTCTTTCATATATATGAGATATTGCAATAGCCAATGCTTTACCCTCCTCAGCATGCAATCACTGCTCATCTTCGGGGACAATATTAACAATTGTTCTGTTACAGCCTGTTGGAGGCTCCCAAATTTTCACCAGCCGGAGGGTAATCCTCATCACCAGCTGGCCATGGGTGATCCAACTCTAACTTCCCATTTTTTAGTTTGCTTCCTATAACTACTCTTTTTTTTAAAGCATTGTCACTAACCATGGATTGTAATTTAAATTTAGTTTACACTCTCTCCCATTTGACTCTGTAGGTTATGGCCAGATATATAATGGTCTGTATCTGTCATTGTAATGCTATTCAGGATGACGCCCAAGTCCCAAGAATGCCCCTCTATTACACCTGTTTTTCCCTCTCTCTAACCCTAGACTCTCCATGGGTCACTGCCTCCACAACAATGGTATTTCTTCCATTGTTAGAATCACAATAAGTCTATAATAGAATACTAGTAAGTTTATTTTAGTCCATAGTTCATTTCCTAATCCTGAGGACTCTGGGATGGTGATGCCCACTCCACCATTAATTGAGGGGGGCTTCAATCCCATATATCTGATGGATGGGACTCTCTTGCTTGCAGTTGTAGGCACTCTCAGTTCCTTGGTATGTTGTTTGTCCATCATCTCCTCCCCATTAATTGTCCTGGGTGAGTCTGTTGAACTGGAGAGTAGATGTTTCAATGCCATTGAGATTCAGGGCTCAGCTGGCACATGGACAGTACAAAGATTTAAGTCTCTTGGACCTACTACCTCTAGTACTAATTATAGGTTCCAATAGAAGGACAGAAGAGTCAAGCATAGGGAAAGCACTGCTGAGTCTAACTATGTCACACTGGGGAGCATAAATACCAGATTAGGACCCACTGGCAAGGGGCCAAATTCCTGAGCTGTCTGCTCTGACTATAGTGTCTGAATGTCTCCATATCCCTGAGGAGCTTCGCTATTTGAAGTAGTATTTACTTTGGCTGTCAATGAGATCCTGTTGAGACGTGCATAAGTGCGACCTCTGGGATGGCCTCCTGACTCACTTTGAAGTCTCTTAGTCATACTAACTCATTTGTTTTCAGCTTTTCCTCCCTTTGGTCAAGGTCTTTTTTCTTTTTTTTTTACCCCAGATGCATTGCCTGTTGGTACTTGATAACACTCTCTTGGTGCCAGGGAGGCTTACCCCTAGGAGTCATGTCCCACCCTAGGGAAAGTTATTGCTTTTATATGCTGAGTTTGGCTTAAAGAGAGGCCATATTGGAGCAAAAAGGAATCTCCCAGTAGGTAACTCTTAGGCATCATTAGGCTAAGTTTCAATGTCAAAAGCAAAGGCTTTTAAGCATCAATATCAAGGGTCCTTCAATGGACTATCCTCCTTCACAAGTCATTGTCCTTGTATTTGGGGCATTCTTGTTGTTGCATAGAGAATGTGGCAGAACTCCCCTGGATAGGAACTTGATATTCTTTTGATTATTGTGTGAATCTCCACTCACTGTGACAATGCCCCATGAACAATTTGAACACATTTATATGTCTTATATGTATACCCAGATGAACTTCCCCTGTGTATCCCCCCTCACTGATAGCTCACATCAGTGATCCTCCTGTGTCACAGCTGAAACCCTTCTGTGATGTAAAACCTCTTCAAAAATGAAGCAATAAAATAATCATACAATTAATAAGAAAATGAAATCCAGCAATTCCACTGCTGGGTATATACCCAGAAAATTTGAAAGAAACAACATGAACAAATATATGCATACCAGTGTTCATAGCCATGTTATTCACTATTGCCAAAAGTTGGAATCAACCTAAATGCCAATCAACTGATGAATGGATAAACAAAATGTGGTATACACATATAATGGAATATGACTCAGCTATAAGAAGGAATACAGTACTGACACATGGGATAACATGGCTGCACCTTGAGGACCTTATGTTGAATGAAGCAAGCCAGGCAATGAAGGACATATATTACATGACCACACTGATATAAGTTAAACAAACTGAATAGACTTACAGAACTAGCACTTGGAAGATAAGTTTACAAGAAATAGAAAGGGAGAAGAAAGTTGTGAGCCAACATCCATACAGGCAAAATCTATGACAAGGTAGAAGCATGCAGTTGTGCAATGAAGGCACATGACAGGGATATAATCATAATATTGGGCTTGCTGGTGCAAGTTTGATGGGGGATAGCATGGGAAGGATGGGTGGGATGGTTCATGGGGTAAGGGTTGGGGAAGGGAACAGCTGAACACTGGAGATAGGTGCATATGTGGTTGAGATTACAATCTTGGGAATGCTCATTTAGCAATATGTCAAAGAAGGGTTACTGGTTATTGGGTATAAGATGGTATCTCATTGCAATTTTGATTTGTATTTCCCTAATAGCTAGTGAAGTTGAGCATCTCTTCATGGGCTTTTTAGCCATTTTTATTTCTTCTCTGGAGAAGTGTCTGTGCAAATCACTTACCCATTTTTTAAATGGGCTGTCTTTTTATTTTAGAGATTTAGAATTTCTTTATATATGCTGGATATTAGGCGCCTATCAGGTATATGGTTACCAAATATTTTCTCCCATTGAGTAGGCTGCCTTTTCAATTTCTTAAGAAACTCCTTTGAAGTATAAAAGTTTTTAATTTTGAGGAGGTCCTATTTGTCTATTTTTTCTCTTGCTACTCATGCTTTGTGTGTGAAGTTCATGAAATCATTTCCTAGTACAGTGTCCTGCAGATGTTTCCCTACATTATCTTCCAAGGTCTTTATGGTCTTGGCTCTTATATTTAGATCTTTGATCCATCTTATGTTAATTTTTGGGTAAGGTGTGAGGTGGTGTTCCTCTCTCTTTCTTTTGGTATAGATATCCAGTTCTCCTAGCACCATTTGTTGAAAAAGCCATTCCCAGTTGAGTGGGTCTGGTGGCCTTGTCAAATATCAGATGACTCTATGTGAAGATCTATATCAGAACTCTCAATTCAGTTCCACTGGTCAGCAAGTGTATCTTTGTGCCAATACCAGGCGTTTTAACCACTGTAGCTGTGTAGTATGTATTAAAGTCAGTTAGTGTGATTCTTCAATTTCATTATTTTTTTTCAATATGTCTTTGGCTATTCAGGGCCTCTTGTCCTTCCAAATAAATTTCATAGAAAGTTTTTCCAATTCAGTAAAAAGTGCTGTGTTGATTTTTATTAGGATTGCATTAAATCTATATATCAATTTGGGTAGGATAGCCATCTTAATGATGTTTAGTCTTCTACCCATGAACAGGGAATGTTCTTCCATTTATTTGTCTTCTTTGATTTCCTTTAACAGTGCTGCATAGTTTTCTGCATATAAGTCATCTACATCTTCAGTTAAATCTATTCCTAAGTGTTTGATTCTTTTATTTGCTATTGTAAATGGTATTTAACCCATGATTTCCTCCTTAGATTCTCATTATTAATGTACAGAAATGCTACTGATTTTTGTGCATCCATCTTATAACCTGCAACTTTACTGAACTCATTTAAAAGCTCTAGAAATTTTGTTGTAGATTTGTCGGGACTTTCTAAGTATAGGATAATGTCATCTTCAAATAGCAAAATTTTTACTTCTTCCTTTCCAATTTGGATGCCTTTTATATCTTTTTCTTGCCTAAGAGCTTGAGCAAGTACTTCTAACACAATGTTAAATAGGAGCAGTGACAGTGGGCATCCTTGTCTAATTTCTGATCTTAGAGGGAAAGCTTTTAGGATTTCACCATTGTATATGATTTTCACTGTGGGATTTTCATATTGAGGAAGTTTCCTTCTATGCCTATCTTTTGTAGTGTTTTTATCAGGAAATGGTGCTGTATTTTGTTGAATGCATTTTCTGCATCTATAGAGATAATTATGTGATTTTTTTTTCTTTCAATCTGTTTATGTGGTATATAACATAGATCGATTTTCTTACATTGAACTATCCTTGCATACCAGGGATGAGGCCCACTTGGTCATGGTGTATAATTCATTTGATGTGTCATTGAATATGATTAGCAAGTATTTTGTTGAGGGTTTTAGTATCTAAGTTCATTAGGGAGATTGATCTATAGTTTTCCTTTCTTGTGGTGTCTTTTTTTTGGCTTTGGTATTATGGTATTAGGGTGATGTTGCCTCATAGAATGATTTAGGTAATGTTCCTTTCACTTCAATTTTTGGAAGAGTTTAAGCAGGATTGGTGTTAGTTCTTTCAAGTATGTTTGGTAGAATTCACCTGTGAAGTCATCTGGTCCTGGGCTCTTCTTAGTTGGGAGTTATTTGATGACTGATTCTATCTCACTACTTGTGATTGGTCTGTTGAGCTCATCAATTTCTTCTTTCATCAATGTAGGCTGCTTGTATGTTTCTAGGAAATTGTCCATTTCCTCTAAATTATCCATCTTGTTGACATATAATTTTTCAAATTATCCTCTTATGATATGCTTTTTTCTGTGGGTCAGTTGTGATATCCCCCATTTCTTTTTTTTGTGTATTTGCATCTTCTCTCTTTTTTTCTTTGTTAGCCTAGCTAAGGGTTTGTAGATTTTATTGATCTTCTGTAAGAACCAGCTTTTGGTCTTGTTTATTTTTTCTATTGCTTTCTTATTTTTTATTTCATTTAATTCTGCTCTAGTCTTTGTTATTTCCTTCTTTGTACTTCCTTTGGGGTTAGTTTGTTGTTCTTTTCTAATTCCTCCAGGTATGTAGTTAGGTCTTTTAGCTCTTTCTTCTTTTTTGATATATGCATTAATGGTTATGAATTTCCCTCCCAGTAACACTCTTTCTGAGTCCCAAATGTTTTCATATGTTGTGTTGTCATTTTCATTTGTTTCAAGGTAGTTACTGATTTCTTTTGTGATTTCCTTCTTGACCCACTGTTTGTCTAAGAGTGTGTTGTTTAACTTCCATATCTTTGTGTCTAATTTGGTTCTCTGCACCATACTGATTTCCAGTTTCATTCCACTGTGATCAGAAAAATTATTTTGTATAATTTCAATCTTTCTGAATTCATTAAGAGTTGTTCTGTGGCCTAGAAAGTGGTCTATATTGAAGAATGATCCATGTGCACTTGAAAAGAATGTATATTCCACTGTATTTGGGTGTAGTGTTCTGTATATGTCTATTAGGTCCAGCTCCTCTAATTTATTGTTCAAAATCTTTGTTTCTTTATTGATTCTCTGTCAAGATGTTCTTTCTAATGGTGATAATGGTATGTTAAAGTCCCCCACTATAATTGTAGAGACATCAATTTCTCCACTTAGTTTTTCCAGTGTTTGCCTCATGTATTTTGAGGCATTCTGGTTAGGTGCATAAATGTTTATGATTGTTCTTTCTTCTTAAAAGATTACCCCTTTTCTTAATATATGATGCCCATCTTTGTCTCTTACAATAGTTTTGCATTTAAATTCTATTTTGTCTGATATTACTATAGCCACTTCTGCCTGTTTTTTGGTCATTGTTTGCTTGTAAAATTGTTTTCCAGCCATTCACTTTCAGTCTTCTTGAATCCTAGGGTCTAAGGTGGGTTTCTTGTAGACAGCATATAGATGGGTCATACTTCCTTATCCATTCTGTATCTCTTAACCAGTGAATTTATTCCATTAATATTCAATGTTATTATTGCCATGGAATTACTTAGATTAGCCATATTTTCTTTGGGTTTATTTATGTTATATATTGGTTTTTATTACTCTTTTTGTGTTTAGTTGTTCTTACACTCTCCCCCAACTCTCTCTCTCTCCTATTTTTTCCTTTCAACCTGAAGAACTTCTTATAGTAGTTCTTGACGTGCAGGTTTCTTATTAACATACTCTCTTAGATTCTATTTGTTTATGAATATTTTGGACCCTCCCTCATTTTTGAATGCCAGTTTTGCTGGATAGAGAATTCTTGGCTGGAAGTGTTTTTCTTTCAGCACCTTAATTATGTCATAATGTTTCAGATGAGAAAAAATTGTTTCCATTGTTTCAGATGAGAAATCAGCATTTAATCCTATTGAGTTTCCCTTGTATGTGATGGTTTTCTTTTTCTTGCTGCTTTCAGTATTCTCTCTTTGTCTTGAGCATTGGAAAATTTGACAAGTCTATGTCTTGGAGTAAGCCTGTTGGGATTTATACTGTTTGGCATGTGCTGTGCTTCTTGGATATGTACCTCCATCTCCTCCAATAGAGTTGGGAAATTTTCAGCCATTGTTTCCTCCAAGACTCCTGTTGTCCCCTTTCTCTTCTCTTCTCCCTCTGTGATGCCTATAATGCTTATGTTTGTGCATTTCATGTTTTCATTCAAGTCCCTGAGTCCCTGTTGGAGTTTTTCTATCTTTTTATCTATCTGTTCTATTATCTGTTTGATTTTAGATGTACTGTCTTCCACATTGCTAGTTCTTTCCTATGCCTGTTCAAATCTGCTGTTGTGTGCTTCCATTGTATTTTTTATTTCTTGGATTGTGCCATTCATCACCATCATATCCATTAACTTTTTATGGATGTTTATAATTTCTTCAGTATGTTCTCCCAGGATCTTTTTAATATTCTTCATCTCTTCCTTCACTTCATTAAGTTGATTTGTGATATTTGTTTTGACAACTCTGATTAGTTGTTCCATATTCTGCATCTCTCTTGGTTTTTAGTTTGTTCATTGTACTGGGCTATTTTCCTGTTTCTTAGTATGGCTTGTATTTTTTGTTGTTGTTATCTAGCCCTCTGTTTATTTTGGTGTGTTTATTCAGTTGATTGACTTCTTTCCTACTCTCTGGTTTTATTTTATTGTTTTGGGGTGTGGTAAGGTTTCATTTTGACACTTCATTCCTCTTATTCTATTTCCTTGTCATTGTCTGTGTTCCCTTGAAAAAAATGTTACTACCAGAGAAATAGATGAGGTAGGAAGAAAAAATGAGTAATGGTAGTGCTAATAGTAAAAGGTAAGAGAGAAACTGTACAAGACAGAGGCAATTGAATAATTAACCTGAGTAAGAAGTACAGAAGAATAAGATTAGAAAAGTATAATAGAAGCAATGAAACATGAAGCAGAATGAGAAAAATATAGAATGCATTAGAAGTCCAGAATGATGAGAAGAGAGGAAAAGAAAAAGTAGAAGAGAGAAGGAAAGAAAAAACAATTAAAAAAAAAAAACATAGAGAAATAAGGAGAGAGAAATGAATACAAGAAAAATTGAAGACCAAGCCTAAAGAAGTGGAATGAAAGAACAGCAACAGAAAACAGAAAATATAAGAATGAGGGAGGGAAAAGATATAGCATAGGTAGAGAAAATTGAGCAACTAAAGAAGGAGAGCAAAAACGAACAGACTAACAGAGAAACAAAGAAAGGGGGAACACAACAACAAGAAATCAAGACAGCAGCTACTCATTCTGTTTTTTTCAAAAAAATTTTTTTTAATAGGAAGAAGGCAGAAAAAGGTTCAAAAAGTCAAGAAAAACATGGAACCACAGCCTTTCTCTTGGACTCCTAGTGATCTTCTCAGGCTGTCACTATTCAACAATCAATCACAGTGCAGCTTGTCCTCTGCCCGTTTTAAGCCAGGTTTTAGTAAATAAAATAAGGAAAGTAAAAAGGGAAGCTTTTTAAAAAAAAATAAAATAAGAGATCCAATAAAAGCTAATACAAAGAGATGTCAATCTATTCCCTGTCACAGAGTTTCACTGGATGCTTGAATACCTTGTGTCACTTCTCCAAGAGGAATTAGGGATCAAACCAGATACCTTATATATGCTGGGCTAGAGCTCTTCCACTGAGCTAATGTGCCTTCTTAGGTTAGCAAGGCTTTTCAGAAACCTGTCAGTCCCTATTTCCTCCCTGTTAGTTCTGCCTCCTTTCTTTACCTAGGTTACTAGGCCTGGCAGCCTGCCTGAGGAGATCCCATCTCCTCTCTAATGTAATTCCTCTCTTTACCTAGGCTGCTGTGTGTGGCAGCCTGCCTGAAGAGATCCCCCCTCCCCTATGCCTGTCAGGTCAGAGCCCCTTCCTACACCATCTCAGACCCCTCCTCCTCCCACGGAGGGAGGTCGCTGCCACACTCTTTTTGGAGGAAGAAGCTGGGGGCTCCACTTAGGCTGTTTGCCCTGAGGGTGAGGTTTAAGCACCACTTTCAGCTACTGGCTGGAGAAACTCAAGATTTTTTCCAGCTTCCTTTTCTTTCTAACACCCTCCTAGAAGACCCACTGCACCGCCACCCCTCCCCCCCGACACACACACTCTTTCTATATATATCTAGAGGTGGTGGCAGGGAAGAAGAAGTCAGTTCTCCTCTTAGTCAGATACCTTTTGCCAGAGTTTTACCCATATCTAATATTTCAGGGATGCGGGAAAGGAGCCTTTCTGGGGCCAGGAGGATGAATAAACTCTGTCACCGACTCTCCTATTAGTTGTGAAGTACTGTCCTGGTCTGCTATGCCCCCAACCAGGTCGCCAAGGTAGCCCTGATTCCCTCTTAGTTGTTTTAGTAAGAGCCAAGCTTTATCTGTCTAACCCGTCGGCCATATTCCCACAATCCCCCCCCCCCCCCCCCCCCCCCGCCCAGAACTACTCTTCATGTGAAATATATAAGGCTGGTTTCTCCCTCCCATGGAAACTGTGCCAGACATTTGCCTGCAGGAAGATGACTGGGGAGTGTGTGTTCTCAATAATTATACCCGCAAAAAAGTAAGAGAAGAAGGGTTGGACATAAGATGAAGTTGAATGCGATGCATTTGCAAAAAGCCCCCAACAGATCCCACAGGGGCTTCTTGGGCTAGGATGGTCCTTCAGAGTTGTCCAAGATTGCACCAATTTTTTAGCCCTACCCTAGTAAGTGGTGGATGGAGCTACCCCTCTAGAAGGGGTTTAACTTTGGTAAAGCAGCTTCCTCAAACAAAGGGAACTCCTGGAGTGGCACTCAGCAGTGAGCTAGCAGTATCTAGAGGGATCAGTGATGGAGTCCTGAAGGGGGATTTAAGATCTACCACAGCATCCACTCTATTTGTACACATCAAACTTGGATTGAGCAGCAAATATGGAGTTAAAAAAAAAAAGGCTTGGTTTGGAAGTTGGCCTGTCTTGGCCTTGGTTTCATCTCATGGAAAATAATCCCCTTCCCGTTTTCCTTTTGCAACATTATCTTGGTTAGCCTCACATGACTTTTCTTTCAGATATACTGTAGATTTACCTTGTCAAAGTCCATTGAAAATCTATTAATATTTTAAATAATACTAAAATAAATATATGGATTAGTTTGGAAGATAATTAAAGTTTTTTTTTTATTCTGGGTCACTGGATTTCATTTTCTCTTCTTTATTCTCTTCCTCACTCTCCCTCTCTCAGATAGCTCTCATTTAAGTTTGCTGTTGTGAATGGGAATTTATTGAGATTTCTTTTAACTGTGGTTGGGATATGTATTCTTTTTTAAAATTAATTTTTAGCTTGCCAACTTAGTAGCTTCTATTTTGAGGTGGGAGATGGAATTTGTTCACATTTTTATGGATAAAATTTCATTTATTTCATTTATAAGTAATAATATTGAATCTATTCAAATTTATCAGCAATCTTAAACAATGTATTTTCTTATATTAATCCATATTTGTAGTTATATCCTTTTAAATTTTAATTACTATTTTGATTTTGTTTTTGTTTTCTCATTAGACTATATAAAAGTGTTTTTAAGGGATTTTTAGTTGATTTATTTCAAGAACAAGTGTTTTATAGTTCACAAATTCACTTGATTTTCTATTTTCCAATTTTATAATTTCTTAATTTTGATTGTTTCTTCTGATTCCTTCAATTTTCTATCTTATTAAGTTAAACTTTTAATTTACTTTAAATTTCTACTTATTCAATAGTGAAAACCTCAAAAGGTTTGGATTTTCCCCAGAATATAGGTTAGCGTAATCTTTGATTTTAATATGGAGTGTTATCATTGTTAGTATTTATTTACCAAAAAAAGACCATTTTGTTTTAATGTTTAATTTCTAAATGGCTGAGACTTTTTTAACTTTTTACATTAATTTGAACTTTATCACATTCTGTTAAAAGTTTTTTAAAATTCTAAATTTTAAAATGTTTATCCCTTCCCTGTACAAGTCCTAGATGGGGGCATAGGGATACCTTTGAGTGAGGCTTTGCAGGCTTGAGAGGGACTAAGATTGGGAGGATGGGTCAGATGGTCCAAGGAATTGTGGGGAGGACTGAGGGGAACAGTTGAACTTGGAACATTGTCAGGTATGTGGTGGAAACTATAATGTTGAGAAAACTCTTTAGAAAATACTACAAGGAAGGATTACCTGTTTAAGGTGCTTTAGGGGGGAGCATCTGGCACAGGGCCAGGCTTCTAGAGAGTGTGTGAGTGTTCATCTTTCACAGTGTGTTATATCACTGGATGGAGACCCATATAATGAGTGGGAAGGTGTACCCACATCCTGGGGAGGCCTGATGTTCTGAAATAGAGGAAAGTATGTCTCTTGAGAGAATTGGTGGCTCCCAATGGGGAAGGACAGTCTAGTATGTCAAGCCCTCAGCATTGTTGCAAGTATCTGTGAATCTGGTCCTTCAAGCAGTGAAGACTGATTGTCACTACGGGCCCTGTGGGAAGAGGAAGAGAGGAAAAGAATAGATGGAAGCACGGTAACTGGGGGGCAGTGGAAGTGTTCCACAAGATTGTGCAATGATGGATATAGGACATGTTAAATTATACCAAAAATGTATGAAAATCTGTAGGCTGAAATGTAAACCATAATGTAAAACATAAGGTAACTAAAAATTTAGAAAATTGTGCAGTCTAAAATATTAACCATAATGTAAACCAAAATGGATCCATGTTTGATAGCTATGTTTCTATATCTGTACATCAGCTGCAACAAATAGAACATAAACATGTAAAAAGATCATTGCTGGGGAAGGGGAAAAGGGTTTGATGTTGGAAATATGGGAGTCCCCTACATTGTATATGTGACTTTACTGTGATCGAAAACTCTTTTGAAGACAAAATTAAAAATTAGAAAAAAAAGAAAGGATGTAGACACTGAGGGAGAAATTAAAGAAATTGCCTTGCCACTGTACATACAGGGCAACCTATTAGAGTGATGAAAGTCAAAACATCAAAAACAAAGTTTTATGATATTTTTCATTTTTTAATACCCCAATTTATTTTTACTTTATTTTAGTTTTTCTAAATTATTATGTATTCTGTTTCTAATCTTTAAACCTATCACTACTATTTCATTTTCCTATTAATTGAATTTGGCACTATATTAGGCTTCATTTTTGAAGAAGTTTTGAACCACAGAAGGATTCATCTGTGGCAGGGGAGGAATGGTGGTATGGGGTGTTTTGATGGGGGACACATGGTTGGAAGGGAGTACTCTAGGACATGTATATAGGGTACATAAAAATATTTGGATATATGTTGGGTATTTTCATAGTAGTTACAGTTACAAATGACAGCTGAGGGAGTGCTGAGTTCCTAGCCAGTGGAGCTCTGTCACATTCCTCAATGGAACAGTAACAATCCCCCAAGTGCAAGGGGAAAGACCAGTGAAGAAGGATGATCCAATGATGAGCCCTTGATACTGCTGACTATGCTTATGGGCTTGTGTGCCTAAAATTTCAACCAGGCCTAGAGGTGCAGGGTGCCTAAGAGTTACCTCTTGAGAGCCTCCATGTTGCTCAAATGTGGCCACTCCCTAAGGCGAACTCAGCATGTAAATGCAGTACCTTCCCCTCACTGTGGGACATGACTCCCGGGGATGAGCCTCCCTGGCACCAAGGGATTACTACCAATCACTAACTGATGATGCAACTAGAAAAAGACCTTGAATGAAAAGGGTAAATGGTAAAGACAAATGAGTTTATATGGCTAAGAGTCTTCAAAAAAGAGTCGGGAGGTTATCAGAGGGATTACACTCATGCATACCTCAGCAGGATCCCAGAGAGAGCCAAAGTAGCTACAACCCCAGGTATTGATGCTCCTGAGGGCTCTGGAGACACACAGTTTCTATCATCATAGCAACTGGCTCTGGAGTTCAATGCCTTGTCAGTGGGCCCTACTTTGGAATTTGTGTTCCTGACTGTGATGGAGTTGGATTCAGATGTAATCTTTCTACACATGCCTCTTCTGTCACTTTTACTGAACCTGTGGTTGGTACTGGGGTTGGTGTATACCCAGGAAGCTTCAATCTCTGGACTGGCCATGTGCCAGTTGGGCCCTGAGCCTCAGCAGAGTTGCAACTCCTACTCTCTGATTTGTTGGTATTATACAGGCTAGCTAACAAGGAGGTGAAGATGGTCAGCACCACACCAGGCACCAAGAGTGCCTACAACTCCAAGCAAGAGATTCGCATCCATCAACCATGTGGGATCTAAGCCCCTTCTTTTTTTTTTTTTTTTAAAGATTTATTTATTTATTTCTCTCCCCTTCCCCCACAGGATGGAGGAATAAAATATGGATTAGAGTGAACTTAGTGGTATTCTACTATAGAACTACTGTGACTGGTAATGGAAGAAACTGTAGCATTGATCTGGACAAAGTGGCCACGGTAGTTGCTGAAGGCAGGAAGAGGGAAGAAGAGATGAGATGTGGGGACATTATTGGGACTTGGAGTTGTCCTAAATGATATTGCAGGGACAGATGCTGGACATTATATATCCTGCCATAATTCACTGAATGTACTGGGGGGATAGTGTAAACTACACTGTAAACTATAATCCATGCAGAGCAGCAGGACTCCAAAATGTGTTCACCAAATGCAATGAATCTGCCATAATGATGAAAGAGGTTGTTGATGTGGGAGGAGTGGGGGAGTGGGGTGTGGAGTATGTGGGAACCTCTTATATTTCTTAGCACAACATTTTTTGTGATCTATATATCTTTTAAAAAAAAGACTAATAAAAAATAAAATTTAAAAATATAAATAAATAATAAGTTAAATAAATAAAATAAAATATATTTAGAATTCTTTGGGGAATACCATGCGATCTATTTTTTAAGTGATTACATGGACATCTGCTTCAAGATATACACCTATTGAATCAAATATATACATTTTGTTAACCGATTTCTCTTTATTCGTTTTTCCCTACCTAATCCACCAAGGAAAATAATGTGACAAAATCCTTTGTGTTTCAACTCTTTTCACATTATATATTTTATAAAACTTTATTTGGCATATACAAAATCATGAGTATTGATTTTCTTTTGAGGTTTGCATCTTTTATCAATATGGAATGAAATCCTTTTGTTTCACCGAACTTTTTATTTCAAACTTATTATCCATTGTCTACATGTTTTCTATTTTTGTTTAATAGATATTCATCACCCATCATTTTAATAATTTTTCTGTGCACTTTTAAGTGCTCCTCTTTACAAATAACAAGATATTTTGTTAGTTTGTTTGCTTTGTTTTTATCTCAAACTTTTTTTTAATCTTGGGGATTAACTTATTTATTATAATAACTGATAGTTTTATCATTATTATTATAATCTTCTTTATCTTTTGGTTTTTTAAAACTCTGATAATATTCCCATTTTATATAGCAAATATTTAATATAATTCCACACATAGCAAAACAGCATAGTTTTACTGGGTATTTAATTTTATACAAAGAATTTGAGTTATATTATTTTCAATTAATGGATACAGATAGATATTTCCAATTACATATTTTCTTGAACAAAAAAAATTGAACCAAGATTCATTGACTCTCACCAGTGAAAAAACAAAAACTTTTAGAATGTTTTATAAATTCTTTCTATTCTATCTCTGCATTCTCCACATCTTTTTTAGACCCTCAGAGACAATTGTAAAGGTTGAACACTGAAAAAGTGGAGAGATAACATTTATATTTGAAGACATCATAGATTTTTACATAATGATGGAAAGTTTCCAGTCGACAGCATTGACGGGTGTTATTCTAGCAAAATCTACATGTTATGACAGCTTCTGAAAGAGTGAAAGTAAAGTATTCTTGGGAAAGTGTGCCTTTTTAAATTCACACTAAGGCAACATATGGTTTATCAGTTGTTCGTTTTAATATAAAATGAATGTGTTCATTATAATTTTCAATTATCTTCCCTTTCAAGAATTATTTTTAATATTTTTATGTTTCACACCTTCATTAAAAACAATATAAATAAAAACCAGAGGAAATTCTGCTTCCAACCAAGAGAGACCCAACTTACTCTTTTGTCTTAAACAAATAGAAAGTCAGACAGAATATGTGAAACAGTTATTTTCAGACATTGAACAACAGGCAGTGTCTGTCAGCGACTCTGGGCAAGGAGAAGCAAACAAGGTGAGCCTTGCAATTGTCCCTGATGACTACCTTAAGAGGTTATTTGATGAAGCGTAGGAAGAAGAAATCCAAATAGAGCCTCTTGGTCTCTCTGATTTGAGCAAACAGAGCTGAGTGTCAGGTAAGGCTCGGGCCATTGGAATTTGTGGGGCAGATGACAAGAATGGAGCAGGGAGAGAAGAGAGCTACACAAAGACAGAGCTCTGGAGATCTGTGGCAGATTCCCTCTAGTCTCCAGCAGAGTACTGATCAGCACATGCACCTGAGAAAACCATGAAAGACCAGGGAGAGAATCAATAAAATGTACAAAACCTGATTGAGTTCATCACCAGTTACAGATCTGTACTGTAACAAACAATAAAAGGATTACTTTAAACAGAAGGAAAGTCGCACAACAGTGCCCAGAAGTTGGTATCTAATACCATTCTCCCCACAAAAGGAACCAGAAGTCCTTAAAGAATTGGCTGATTTTATGCCTGTGGGACAAAAAGAATAAGATGAAACTTGAATATGCTGTAAAAGAACGGAGCATTTCAAAAGGACAAGGTAGTCAAACTGGAAGAATTCCTAGAAGCCAGTTTTGGAACACCATACAACAAAATAAATGATGTAGTATTGGATTATAGCCCAATATAATAGCCCAATATAACACCCTGCAATGCTGTTGACTGGAAACTTTCCATCATTATGTAAAAATCTATGATGTCTTCAAATAAATATACAAGAGTCTGTACTGATATAAATAAACGGTTGAATAAATAAATAAATGGGGAGACTGAGGCAAATCTTTCTTACAGAAGATTTCCAAATAATGTATGGAGTTATTTCTTCCTCCAGCAGGTGGAGCTTAGTCCTCCTCCTATTTAGCATGAGCTGGGCTCAGTGACTTGCTCCCAAAGAACAGAAGGGGGAGAGTGAAAACTTGACATTGAAGAAATCTAGCAAACACAAACATTACCTTGACCAAGTGATCAAGGTTGCTATGACCAGTGATAAGTTATATGAATATCATGAATCCCTGGATCTGATGTGATGAGAAGGGCATTTCAACTTTGTGCTATTCTTTCTAAACAATCTCTAACCTCAGTCTAATAATGAGAAAAACATTTTTAAAAAGTCAAATTGAGGGACATTCTTAAAATGCTTGACACTATTCAAAAAAACTGTTAAGGTCATGAAAAAACAAGGAAAGACTGAGAAGTTGTCAGACCAAAGGAGACTAGGAAACATGATAATAATAATTGCAATGTGGTATCGTGGATTGGATCTGGAATGGAAAAACACTGGAAAATTGGAATAAAGTCTGGAGTTTAGTTTATAATAATGAATGAATATTTATTTATTTCTTTTTGTGGATGTACCACAATCTTATAGGATGACAACATTATGGAACACTGAATCTGGGTGAGGGATATACAGGAAATATCTGTACTATGCTTATAATTCTTATGTAAATCTAAAGTATCCCAAAAATGAAAAATTTATTCAATTTTTTTAAGATTTACTTGATTTATTCCACCCTCCTCATTGTTTGAGGTCACTGTCTGCTCTCTGTGTGCATTTGCTGTGTGCTCTCTGAGTCTGTTTTCTCTTTAGGAGGCACCAGGAACCAAACCTGGGACCTTCCAGGTGGGAGAAAGGTGCTCAATCACCTGAGCCTCCTCAGCTCCCTGGTTTGTCGTGCCTCTCATTGCCTTTCCTCTTTATCTCTTTGTTGTGTCATCTTGTTGCATCAGCTCACGTTGCCAACTAGTCACACCAGCTTACCTTCTCCAGGAGGCACTGGGAACTGAACCTGCGACCTCCCATATGGTAGGCGGGAACCCAAACACTTGAGCTACATCTGCTCCTGAAAAGTTCACTTCAAAATGCTAACAAATTGAATCCAGCAATTTCTAAGAGGGTAATACATGACAAGGAAGTGGGGCTTAACTTGGGAATAAAAGATGAGGTTGACATTCAAAAACTAATATGTTAAATTCTTTATATCAACAAACTGATGAAAAACTATAGGATCATAATAACAAATCCAGAAAAAGTCTTTGACAAATTCAACATCCATTAATAATAAAATCCCTAAGAAAACCAGGAATAGAAGGAAACTCAATTAACTTAGTAAAGGACATCTACAAAAACCTACAGCCAGCATTATACATAGTGGTGAAAGAATGAATGTTTTTCCCCTAAGATCAGATGCAAGGCAAGGACACCCCCTCTCACCTCTTAAAAATCATTGAACATACTAGAAGTCCTAGCTGGTGCAAGAAAGCAAGAAAAGGAAACATAAGGAATACAGATTAGAAAGGAATAAATAAAACTGTCTTTATTCTGAAATAGCATGTTTTTTTATATATACATAGAAAATGCGATGGAAACTATTTGAAAGTTACCAGAACTAGTAAGTGAATTAATCAATGTTGAAGAATACAAGGCCAATATACAAAAATCAACCACATTTATATAATAGAAATTAACAATTGGAAATTGAAGTTTTAAAAAAGTACTACTTAAAATAGAAAAAATAAATAAAATACTTAGGTATAAATTGTTCATGGTATGCACACAACACTAATGAAGAAATCACAGAAGATGTGGTAGACTCTAAGATGGCCCCTGATGTATCCTGCCTTCTGGTATCCATGCCCTTGGATAACTCCTTCCCCATAGGTGAGGGTAGGATTCTGTGACTTGTTTTCTAACCAATAGAATATAGCAAAGATGACGGAATGTCACTTCTAAGATTACACTACCTAAGACTGAGACTTCTGTATTGCTCGCAGACTCTCTCTGTTGATTCTCTTCCTTCCTAGTTTGCTGGAATAAGATTCTATAGAGAGAGGCCGACATGGCAAGGAACTGAGGGTCTAAGGGAACTAAGCTGAGGCCCTTAGTCCGATATGCTGAAAGGAACAAAATCCTGCCAACCATGTGAGCTTGGAAGTGGATGCATTCTTAGTACAGCCTCAGATGAAACTTCAGCACTGGCTGACACCTTGATGGTTGCCTCATGAGACATGCTGAGGCAGGAAACTGAGCTAACTCATGCCTGGATTCCTGACCCACAGAAACTATGAGATAATAAATGTGTGCTGGTTTTAGCTACTAAGGTTATAATAATATTGTCATGTAGCAATAGATAATTAATACAGAGGACCTAAATGAGTAGAAAGATATACTAAGTTCTTGGGTTACATAATCCAATATTGCTAAAATTTTCTGCCAAATTTATCCATAAATGTAACACTATTCCCACTGAAAACTCACCAAGATTTTTCATTAAAATTTACAACATCTAAAATTTATATGGAAGGCGAAGAAAGAAAAAAGTTGTAGGACACATACTACCTTATTCCAATGCAATTAAATGGCAAAATGGTACTTTTTTTTCTCAATAAATAATGCTCCAATAATTGGATATCCACAATCAAAAAATGAAGCTGAATCAGTATTTTGCAATATATAATAAAATTAACTAAAAATGGATTGTAGAACTAAATGTAAGACCTGAAACTACAAAATCTCTAGAAGACTTCAGAGAAAATCTTTGTGACCTTGGGTTAGACAAGATTTCTTAAAATTAACACAAAAGCATGATTAATAAAAGAAAAAAATTTTGACTTTATAAGAACTAAAATCTTTGTCAGAATTACATAGTAAGAGAGTGAAAAGACAAGCCACGATCTGGAAGAAAATATTTGCAAATCACATATATGATAATGGACTTGTATTCATAATATATAAAGAAATGTCAAAACTCAGTAACTAGAAAACAAACAACCCAATAAAAACATGGACCTAAGATTTTAACAGACAATTTCGAGCAGAAAATATGTGGATGTTAAATAAGTATATAAAAAGATTTTCAACATTAGTTGATATAGAAATGCAATTTAGACCACAGTAAATAAACACCTCCTTGCCAAAAAACATAAAAGGCCAAAAGTCCACTTATCAATACTAAAAACATGTAGCATCAAAACGCTCATATATTGCTGATGGGGATGTGTAATGGTACAGCCTCACAGTTTGGCAGTTTCTTAGAAAATTAAACATTTGTATGCCATATTACCCAGCAATTCCATTCCCAGTTACATCAGAGAGTAAAAATATATGTCCATGAAAAAAATTGTACACAAATATTCATAGTAGTGTATTTCCCAATAGCCAAAGTGCAGAAACAACCCAGATGCCCATCACCTGATAAACTGATAAATAAGTTGTGTTATATCCATAATATTCAGCAATAAATGGGATTGAAGTACTGATCCATGCTACAACATGGATGAACCTGGAAAACTAAACTAAGTGAAAGAAATCAAACACATAATACCATGTATTGTATGATTCCATTTATATGAAATGACCATAATAGGCAAATCCATACTGACAGAAAATATAACTAGGGAGCAGGTGCAGAGAACAGGGAGTCACTGCTAATAGATACAATGTTTTCTCTTTCGGCGTGATGAAAATGCTCCAGAACTAATATGATGACAGGTACACAACTCTCATTAAGCTACACACCATTGAATTTACTATCAATGGGTATTGTACGGCATGTGAATTATATTTCAATAAACCAGTTTTTAAAATGAAAATACTAGAGAGAAGGTAAGAAAAGTATTTAGACTCCTTTGCTTGTTAAATTCTATCCACCTCACTTTTGAATACTGATTTAAAATGATTGGTATAATCATTATTGAGTTGGCTTTGGATATTGTATTGTGAGGCTCCAGTCCTTCCCAGGATATATCAGGAGTCTGTTCTTTTTAGTAATACGCTGACTTGCACAAACAATGTCTCACCTCTCACCCTGACTGAAGTTATCCATAAGGTTAAGTTTTCTTCTTGATAGAACAGAGTCTAAAATTTAAGGGAATTATCCAGAGGTGGAATGATCAACAATCTTTTTTTCTTCCTAAATATCTATTTTTACATCTTTTGCAGGGTTTGGTGGCAGTTCTAAAGTAATCACCCTCTTACATCCCTATAAAATGGTTCTTTGTATCCTAATGACTATGTTGTAACTTGGATGTTACAACTCAGGCTTGTGACATTTTCAAGTTAGCAAGAATGAACATTTGAAATCTTAGAACACTGTCTCACAATAAGTATTTGTTGGCATTCACTGCCAACCAACATCTTCCTAAGAGTAAATGTACATTATGTATTCTAATTCACAACTAATTTTGTTCCCTTGCGATTCTTCTTTCTGGTTATTTAGCCCAGTTACCTTACCCTACTGCCCGTAAATTTTATTGCCACGCCAGTTTGATTTCAAAAGGCTGAAACATGTCAATGAAAACTGAATGTGGAAACATTCAATTCTTATCTTCCTGCAAGTGTGACTGTGGAATTTTAAAACCATAGTTTGAAAAGCAATTAGGGAACTCAGAATTAAAAGCATTGCCTAAGTTTATCAAACATTTCAATTTGTATATTTAAGACTACTTAGATATCTTGTTTAAGACTACTTAGATATATTTATGCCTATGCCCTTTGAACAAAGAATTAATGAGCAAACTTCCTCAAGTCCTTTTAGCAACCATCGAAATATAAATTTTCCAAAATGTAAGGGTTGTCTTAGGAGTTTACTTTACACATACTGCCTAAGAACTTTGGGTTATCTGTAGTAACCCATGTTGAGAATAGACCATGTCCCATGTCCATGGGAGTTGGAGTGATATATGAATTTGCAGGGCTCCTTAGTCTCTTATGCTTGAATAAATGCAGGAAAAAAGAAAAATAGTCATGGTGGTTTCTGGGCAGCACCACCAAGCCGTAGGACAGCGCATCTGAACCAAGCCTGCCCCAGGATACAAAACAAGAGCACAAAGAATAACAGTGCTGTGTAGTATCATATGACATTCTATTGGCTTACTTTTGTCAGTTCATCTTGAGTGTTTGTAGTAGCTCTTCTCTGCATGAACAGCTTCTGAAAACAGCTTAGCAAGGCCCGATAGTAGTTGCCACACCACTGCTGCTGAGGGAGTAACACCAAGCTAACAATAAATAATTCCACAAAAATTCTCCTGTGAAGGGGGAAATAGTTGAGAACATATAAAACTACTGTCAAAACTGTGACCATCTAGCCTTAAAGAGAGGCTCGACCGACCATCTAGCCTTAAGAGAGGCTCTTGGGAGCTTCTCCATTACAAACTATTGTAAGGAAGAGCCTCCACAGCCCTGAGGAGTTAGCAGTGCTGTGGAAGCACCTGCTGGGCATTATGGCAATGCCCGGCAGCTACCAGCAGTGAGCAACTGCCAAGACGCACCGGGTGCTCAGGCAAGCCCTTCTAAGCGAATAGTGTCAACCAGTGTGTCGCCTCTCAGCACCTTCACATAGATAATTCGAAGGCACCTCAAATTCAGCACATCCTAAACCAAAGTTATAACCTACCCCCAAACCAGCTACTCTTCCCCAAACTGTCCATTTTTGACAACAAATTCAGTAACTTTCATTATTTGTTCTTTTACATCTCCCAAATCCAATCTACCACTATATTCCTTTACTCTAGATAGCTCTTAATCCTGTTCACTTCTCCATCTTCTTCACTACACCACTCTAATAAATGGTCATCATCTGTTTCCTAGACTAAAGTTATCATTTTTTTTCTAACCATTTTTTCTGCCAACCCAAGCTCTACACAATATCCTACTATTAGAAAAATGCAAATTTTATCATATCATACCCCTTCTTAATACCTGTAAATGACTTCCCATAACTCCTGGAATATTAACTGAAATGTTTAAATTAACAAACGAGGCTTTTCATGTTCTGGAAAGTACTTATTATTCCAAATAATTTGTAAGAAATTCAACATCATTACCCATTCCCTTCTAAGAATTTGCCTGTGATGAAGAAGACAATCCAGGAACTATATTTGCCAGAATTATTTTTGATGTTTAGAGTTTGCCAATGACAGACACTCATGCAAGTTTCTGAAAGTAGAAGTTAAAAAAAAAAAAAAAAAAGCATTGTTTTCCTGGAGTTGTGGCAGCAGGAAGCACGGACAACTATGAGACTCTCAGTAGCTTGTCCAATCTCTTGAAAAGTACATGCTTTGCAAAAATCCTTGATTACCTTTTTTAAAACCATTGAATATTGCTCTGCTTTTCAGTGTTGTATTCTCTTGACCTTGAGCAGCAGCTTTCCTGATCTTTAGTGTTGGGTGCTACAAACCTTAATCCTTCACCCCTCTATTTCAGACCCAGTATATATAGATGGATGTTTGTTTCCCTGTCCAAATCCAAATCAATCCAAGTTTTGATCCTGGAATTGGTTATAGGTGACAAACCTTAAGGATATGTCTCTGAAATCAGTTCACAAATCTAACTAGATTTAAGGCAGTAATGACCTTGTTGCCAGTGGAAATGAGTTACTTTTGGTTTCCTCCAAAAGCAGACCATGAAATAAGAATTTGAAAGTAAGCATTAATATGAGAGTTGACCCCAGGTGTGAAAATGAGAGAGCAAAGAGAAGGAATACAAAATAAATTCCTTTGACAAGTTTTTGCAGCTATGAGCAACTGGAACACAAGAGAGCTAGAGAGGGAAATGGACTTGGCCCAGTGATTAGGGCATCCGTCTACCACATGGGAGGTCCGCGGTTCATACCCCGGGCGTCTTTGACTCATGTGGAGCTGGCCCATGCGCAGTGCTGATGCGCGCAACGAGTGCCCTGCCATGCAGGGGTGTCCCCCGCATAGGGGAGCCCCACGCGCAAGGAGTGCGCCCCGTAAGGAGTGCGCCCCGTAAGGAGTGCACCCCTTAAGGAGTGCGCCCTGTAAGGAGAGCCGCCCAGCGCGAAAGAAAGTGCAGCCTGCCCAGGAATGGCGCCGCCCACACTTCCCATGCCGATGACGACAACAGAAGAAGACAAAGAAACAAGACGCAGCAAATAGACACAGAGAACAGACAACGGGGCGGGGGAATTAAATGAATAAATAAATCTTTAAAAAAAAAAAAAGAGTGCTAGAGAAAGTGGTGCTGGAAACAAGGTAGATCACTCAGTGCAAGTCCTAATGAGGGCCTTTGCACTTTTTGTCTACTAACTGCCCGTTCATTTTTGGTCAAGGGCTGCTTTCAGGGTTCTCAAATACTTTGGGTCTGACCTGCATGAAGGCTAAGCATACTCCTGCATCAGGAAGAAAATAGAAATCTTTGGGAAGAGAATTATAGGTGCCCATGGTAAACAACCTACAATACGTAGAGGTGAACACTAAGGGAGTATGGGTAGACCTCTAACAGTCTCTACTCCAGTGAGATATTGGGTGTCCCTTGTACTAAATGCTTTTATTATAATCTGTAGTTGCCAAGGGTCAAAGTAAGGCTCTAGAAGACAATGTAATTGTGGCAATACACTCTTGTGACTTCATGTAAGTTCACTGTGAACCTGGAGAAAGAAAATGACGAATACAAGGCTTTAAATTCCCAGTTTAACTCACAGAGAAGAAGACATAGAGTTTCTATGACTTCCTGAAATAAATCCTTATTTCTTATAGCTAAAAGTTGATATTTCTGAAAAACAAAGTCTGATTATATAGGTGGTTGAATTCCAATGTAAATTTAATTCACAGCCTTGCTGGGACTCTTATGTTAAAGGTAAGGTATTAATGAAAAAAGAGTTGGACTTTAATAATTTTAGGCACATTTTAGTGTCTCTAATAACCTTGGCCTCCCCCCAAAATTTTTCTGAGCTTCTTTTATCAACAAAACAGCTCCTCCTCCCTCTTCTTTGTGATATTACCAACCTTCTCTTGCCTGAAAAACATATAATGACCGTGCCTGAGTGATTGCTTTGCAGGGACATGCTAGATCCTTATCACCTCTTGTTGTAAGTAGTCATAAATCCAGGCCAATGTCAGGAGGGTCAGCACAAAATCTGACCAAGAAGGAGGTACCCTACAGGGCAAAAGAAAGACAGAGTTTTGTTAATATCTATTTGAAGACACATGGGGAATGTGCATAGGAATTGATTCCAAAGATGTTACACGTAGGATAAAGGACTTTAAAGATGGACTTGGCTAAAATTATTATGTGTAAACCTTTTAGAGATTACAGATTTAAAGTATTAACTCAAAGAATTGTGGGTAACTCTAATAGAGTGCTGGGTTGGTTGACTGAAACCCAGTCTCATCAGCAGCCTGCACTAAATAAAAAAAAAGAGAAGCCAGAATTTTCTTGGTGTATTAGTCAGACAAAGGGGTGCTAATACAAAATACCAGAAACTGGTTGGCTTTTATAAAGGGTGTTTATTTGGGGTAGGAGCTTACAGATACCAGGCCATAAAGCACAAGTTACTTTCCTCACCAAAGTCTGTTTTCATGTATTAGAGCAAGATGGCTGTCGTCGTCAGCCAGGGTTCAGGATATCTGCGTTCCTCCGGGCTCAGCTCCTCTGTTTTCTCCACAAGGTCAGTTGTAGACTATGAGGTTCTCTAGGCTTTGCCTCTCTCCACAAGGTCAGCTGTAGACTATCAGGCAAACAGCTCTGTCTCTCTCCCTAAGGCTCCATCTTCATCATCAAACTCCAACATCAAAACTCCAGCATTAAAAGCCCCCAACTCTATCCTTTGCCATGCCTTTTATCTGTGAGTCCCCACCCACCAAAGGGTAGGAACTCAATGCCCTAATAACATGGCCCAATCAAAGCCCTAATCATAACTTAATCATGCCCAGGTACAGACCAGATTACAAACATAATCCAATATCTAATTTTGGAATGCATAACCATAGCAAACTGCTACACTTGGTAAGCAGTAGATGAAGGAATATGAAGATTTAGTTAGATAGGAAGGCTGAGGTAAATTTCTTATGTGTTACTGATTATTTACCTCTGATCTTGGTAAAGAGAATGTTCTCTTAACCAAGGCTTTGAGCAATAGATTAATGGTGAGACGAATTGCATCTTGCAGAGCTCTGCAGTAGCTGTTCTGTGTAGGCCAGACACCAGAATAGGAAATTCCATTGTGAAAGAACCTTGCTGAGTCCAATAAGAATGATGCCATCCCAGACTGAGAGAAATCTAGTAGCACATTTATGTCGTTTCTTATTCCCGTCTCTAAATATAAAGTGTGTTAACACCAATTAACTCTCCCATTTAAAATAGTTATTAAGATGTAAGAAAGCAAATGTGCCTGTGACTGGGCTAACAGAGAAATCACTATCTCCAAAGACAAGATGGATGAGGTTATTGCAGGGGCTTGAAGGGCCAGAGAAGCACTCAAAATAGTTGAACCCACAGTTTTTGGCGATTGCTAACTGATTGTGAAGTCACTAAGACAGAAATAGATGTGCAGTTTAAATTGATATGCAGAAACAAAATAATCTAGATTTCATGATTTGGGGACTCAAATAATCAAACTAAGGAGTCATGCCCTTCACCCAATTCCCAGACCTAAGATAGAGCCTCCTGAATGAAGAGAAAGACAAATACCATTGAGTAATTATCCAGCTATACTTCCAAACATATGTACTGCGAGTCTTCTTTTACAACTAGGGACAGGGAATAAAACACATGAAAATTTAGATGCTAACACACTGGGGAGTTTTTCAGGGGTTCAGTGATATGGGATATGTCAAGATATCCTTCCTAAGGTGAAAGTTAAGTTCCTATACTTTGCAAAAGCTACCACTAAGGGATAGGCACAGTTCTTTTGTTTCTGGATGGAATATATATCTCATTTGAGTGTGCTGTTACTTCAGTTTACTCATGAGCAATCAGTAATCCTGAATGTTGTAGTGGGAGGGAGGCATAGCTAGAGAGGGCTATTCATCAGACTTAGGCACTGTAAGGATACAGTCTATTTCAGTGCTTGAATTGACCATCGCAGTTAGGAATGCTGTTGAAAGTCTTTAGAAGACCCTTGAAAGAAACCCTTAGGAATTTATATAAAAATCATATGGTCATCTAAAAATAACTCTTTACTTTATGAAAAATAGCTCCTGGCTTACTATTGTACCCTGATAGAAATTGAATACTTATTTAGGAGCATCAAGGTGTCATGGATCTTAAAGTACAACTCATCATGAACTGAGTCACTTAACCCACTATGTCATTAAGTTGCGTGTGAACAGCAGCATTCCATCATGAAGTGGATATATTTCATAAAAGATCACACTCAAACAGCTCAGAGACACAACTAAACTGCATGAGTAAGAGCTCAGACTCCCATGGCAACCACTCTTACAGCACTGACACAACTCCATACACCCACGCCAATGGCCAGTTATGAAGGAGGGAAAACTGAAGCCTTCTTTACAGAGAGTGCCCAATTGAAAGTAGATAACTGCAGCATTAGAGCTACTCAGAAGGACCCCTACAGTATAGTGGGGAAAAGAAATCCTTCATAAATTAGAGCAATGTTCACCTTTCCCGAAAGGAAATATGGACAGTGATGGATCTTCAGTGGTACAGCATTCCCTCATAAAGGTTAAATAGCTACAGCTAATGTTCAGAACTCTACCTACCAATAGCAGTACAGGCCAAAAATTAGCCAATTGAACACTATTTCCTGAGATACCAGCCTTTGAATCCCTTCCAGTATGGAAGGGGCATTAATTTGTTTTCACTGTAATAGATATATTCCTCAACATGGATTTATCTTCCCTGGCCATAGAGATTCTACCAGCAACACCATCTGTAGACTTAATGGAATGCTTTATTCACTAGCATGATAGTCAATAGTGTGCCTTCTAACCAAAGAGTTCCTGTACAGTAAATGAAATGTGGCAATGGGTTCACAGGCTTGGCATTCACTGATAGGACCACATAGTCCATTAACCTAAAGAAGCAGCCCTGAGTGAATACTCCCATGAATTATTAAAGATTCAGTGATGACACCAGGGGTGACACCGTCTTACAAGGTGGGGAGTTGTCTTACAGGAAGTATATGTTCTGAGACAGCAGCCTATATGTGTGCTTGTACATGGTCAGATTACATAGGTTGAGGAAGCAGGGGGTAGAGTTGTTAATGGCTCCCCTCACTATTGCTCTCAACAATCCATTATGAATATTTTTCTTCTTGTCTCCATGACTTGGGTTCTGCTTATTCAGAGGTTTTAGTTTCCAGTGGAAGAATAATCTATCAAACTGAAAACTGAGTCCTCATGTCATTTATCTACAGGCAAAGAAGAGAGCTACTATGCTGCCTCGGATTATTGATCCCAACTGTCATGGTTTGAAGGGTTACTACTACTCAAAGGGGATAGGAATGAAAATGCTTATGGAACTCAGAGAATTCTCTAGGGTACCTCTTAGTACTCTTAGGCCTACCGGTAAAGTTAATGAAAAACTACAGAAACCTAATATAGGCAAGATCAATAATGTCATGATTCTGGTTAAGGAGACTTCATTGTTTGTGTTGTCCAATGTGATAGAGTTTGGGGGCCTGGATTTTAGACCTTCCTGTGGAAAGAGAGCAATGACTTTGTATTACAAAACATCAGGGTTTCTGAGACACGTAAACTCTGTTGTACACAAACAATTAGAAAAACTTTAAACTTGAACTCAGCCTTCCTAAGAGGGAGAATGTGGCCAAAGGGAAAGAGTAGGGGAGTCTATTTTTTTCTTATAATATTTTAGGCCTTTAGGTCTCAAATTGCAGTCCTCAGAGATTCAGAGAAAAAGACATAAGAGCAAAAAACATGGAAAAAAAGGAAAGATACAAAAACGGGAATAGGAATAAGTTTTTTTTTAAGTAAGGAAAAAGGAGAGATAGGTTGCTTCTGTTTTCTTTATTTAAACTATAGATAATGTTTAGAATTTATTCTCCAAATCCAGTAAAAAGAGTTTGCAAACTGAAATTCTGTCAAATTTATGCAAGGATAAAGAAAATGTAAAATACACTCCTAACTTAATTATATACATATGTAATTATGCATATAGGACCATAAAGATATGCCCAATCAATACCCAAATCTTATAGTCCAAACACTGAAGATTATATTCTCTCCAAACCTGAAAACTGACTCAATAGATTTCCAATCAAGAAAGTAAGTCCTGTTCTTATTCTAAAGAATTTAATTGAAACTCTTGAGCTATTAGTTTCTTCTTTCATATTCACTCAAATTCCTAAAGTAACTAATACTTTGATGATAGTGAAAGTTGTTTGAAATAATGAATTTAGTCACCATGTTAGGGTTTTCTTCAGGGAAAACAAGCTCTAATGACAGAGAAAATGTGTGATAACTGAACCCCAAGGCATGGCAAATCAAAATTGCTAAAAGGTTTGGTTTTCATTGTTGTTTTAGTTACTCAGACTCTTTATGTTCTAGGCCAGGAGTTCTTAACCTTTTTTGTTCCATGGACCCTTCTGACAGACCGGTGAAAACCATGGACCCCCAATCAGAATGTAGCAGCAGATAGTTTTATGACACTCAATATCAGCATGTCTTTAAATTAACTTTTAGAATTATTCAAAATTACGCTTTACAACTTTCCCATAATTTCAATACCTGATAACCTAACACAGTTCAACATCTGTTCAAATGGTCATTTTTGGCAAACATTGAGAAATTTGAGTTTTCCCATGGTGTCATAAAACCATCTCCACCATCCCTATCTAACCTTTTTGCAGGCAGTTATCCACTGCACTCAGAACACACTACATCAAAATAAAAATAATATTAAGTGTGTTATGTAATAAATATATTATATTTATTATATCATATATATATCATACCCACACAAACATGTCCCCATAAGAATAATGTTTTTAAATGCATAAAATAAAATTACAAAGGAAATCAGCTACATATATTGAAATACAGTTACTTAAATAAAATCATATGATATACTACACATATGTGCTTCTTTCTTAATACATTAAATAATAATCCAATACATCAAAAATATAGGAAAATTAAAGTTAGATTTTATTTTTTAAAGACATGTCAATGTACAGACTGCTGTTTATCTTGAATAAGAACATTAAACTCTGGTGTAGTATTTGACAAGGCAATACCCGTACCATGTTGGACATCTAATCGAGTTGATTTTTTTTTCAATTCAAGTTCACAGACCCCCTGAAATATTTCCACAGACCCCTTGGGGGTCAATGGCCCCTAGTTAAGAACCCCTAGTCTAGGTTATGGATGGAGAGTGGTACACGGCATGCAGTTGAGGTGGCAATGAGTCTTGAGAGAAGGGCCCATGAAGAAACACAGGTTCCAAGATGTAAGACGTAAGCAGTCTGATAAATCACAGAAAGGGCACAGGTACTGAAAAAGAGGAATGCCAAAGGCCTCCAGATGCCCTGAGAGCAAACTGCAAAAAGGCAGGATTTAAAGGAACACCCTATGTCAGGAGAAGCGTGTCCAAGGGTCAAGCAATACAGACAACCAGTCAACAAACAGTTGAGAGCCCAGGGGTAAGGCAGGGAAAAGAAAAGATTCTTCAGAGAAGTGACAACAAGGAAACCATCCAGATTTGGTTGCAGCTATCCCTGCTTACTTCTCACCCTGGAGACAGCTGCTCTTGAATGGACCCAGACTGCAGGCTGCAAGTAATGGTAACCCAAAACAGCTGGCTGCACAACAAATGTGCACATGGAGAGCAGATATAATTATCTGGTAAGGAAACATTTCCCTGAAAACCAGGACTCCTCTGTACTGTTATCCTCAAGGTCCACATTAATGGTCCAAGCTACAAATGACTCCACATTATAATAAATACCTTTGTGCGCACATGATGATAGTGAAAGAAGTTAAAACCTCCTTGGAGGGAGTCCAAGATTGGCCCAGAGTGTGATTCCAGCCTTTCTGATTTCATGCTATGAGATAATGCTGGTTCTACCCAGGAATCTAATATTCTCAATGAAACTATATGCAATCATATAGCTGTGTGTACATTAAAACTATGCCTTCCTGACATCAAAATCATGGAGAAAAATGAAGATTTCTGTTTGGAATTATGCTAACGCTACCTGAAGGAAAGATTACTTTTCACTCTACTTCATAGGTATAACCTAGTTGTAACTTTATGTTAAGTTATGGGAATTTGGCTTTCAAAGCAGATTACAATTGAAAACCTTGGATTTTAACCTTCTGTTTGGGGTGGGCAAAAGCTTAACTCTGACAGGACTAGGCCCCATCCCTAGGCCCCAAACCTAATAACAGCCATGACTTGCAGAAGCTGCAAGTTTATTATTAACCTGCCCCATTGTGGAAGCACCAGCAGCAGTTTACTCAGAAGGAGCCACATCCATGACATAGAACAGGCCCCCATCCAGAGCCTACATACATGTCCAGATACAGTTCATTTCCTCACAAGAATAGACAAAGAAGCCACATGACCCCACCAACCCCTCCCACACCCCTAGAATTCACTGCCCCTAGCCCACCACCCCCTAGCCATCCCTATAGGTCCTCAGGTCTTACCTAAGCCCAGTATGAGAGAAGTGGGAGGTTTTGTATCACTCCAGCTGGCTGCTAGGTTGCTCCTATCTATCTATTCCCATTAAAACTATGTTGGTTATGATATATGAATGCACAAATGCTAAAAGCATAATTGGCTTTCATATAGATTCTATTCTACCATCCTTCCATCCCCAACTAGATTCTTCAGGTTTTGGAGTAGGAATGAGGAAAAGGAGGTAACAAGACCTTGTTGTATTCCTTGCAGAGTGTCTTTCCTCTGTGACGAAAGCTGAGCAGTCCCTGGGCTTTCACTTCTGGACACTTGTCCTCTAACATGTTTCACAGTGGACAACTGAAGATCCTGGCAGACAGACACACTGAAATAGCCCTCCGAATTTGCTCTAGATGGATTCTCCATTCTGCTTACAACAAAATGGCAGGTTTTGAACAAAGCTTAGGATATTAATCTACATCTTATGCTGCAGGTGCCAGGAGATGCAGAGGAAAACTGTTGCAAATATATGTACACCATGGAGATCTGAGTACCAACTGAAACCACTTCCTGATCCCTTGGTTTTACCAACTGGCACAGGGATTGATCAGGAGGTCATGTGTGGGTTTAGCTTTCAAGTTCAAAGAGAGGCTGACTGCAGCGCTAGACACCCTACTGCAAGTTTTTAAAATGGAGTCATTCAGGAGGAATCTATAAGTCATCCATTCCCTCCCAGTTTTTATTTCTAGTGAAGGAAATTAGAAAAGAGAAAGGAAGATCATCTCCATGGGAAAAATTGGATATTTAACTTCTCCCTACATTCCCATGCACTGAAGACCCCAACCTGTCCTTTTCCACTCCACCAACTAAAGTCATGCTAGTATGCTTTTCTTTTCTGAAGGTTTCAGAGTCAAAGATCAAATGCACAATAATTTCTGCCTAAAGCTAGAAGTAACTGTGACAAGGTGCCCAGATCTTCCTCCAAGACAGAAGGACTTCTTTCTCCAGCTGCTAGAAGTGCTGACAGTGCACAGACCTTAGCTGTTATCTCTACCCAGCATTATTTTAGCTGAGGAAAGACATTTGACCCATACCATGTCTTCTTTTTGGGGTATCCCATATCCAATTTTCTTACCCCAACCCTGGACAATACTGAAGAGCCATTCCAGCCTCAGTGCTGCCTGTGTGGCCAGCCAATGGTATCATCAGACTATACCTGACAACCTCTCTCTCTGCCAAATGCTGCTACTTCTGTGCAGAGATTGAACCCAAGAATGCTCCCTGATAAATAGCCTGCATGTTATTCTCTGTATCAAAGTCTGCTTCATAGTAGACCTAAACTGCAACAGGGACCTAAACATTATGGGATAAGTCTAATATTTATCAGAAGCATCTACAGTAATGTTAGTGGTAATTTTCTTCTTACAAATGCTCAGGCTTTGGGTGGTGGTGGCTGGGCAATTGTGGATATTAGTAAAAATGAAATCACACCATGGTGCTGAGTTGAGATGCTTTAGTTATAGCCACCTCACCTCTTATGCTAATACAGGTCAAATGCTTTAATTTATTTAAATGGTTCCCTCCAGTATACCCTTTAAATTGCAAACTCAACTCTGGTGCTTATCACTACATTCACAACAAGAACACTCTAAAACCTCATTAAGCTGATTACATTTGAATAATCAACATTTTTTTGTAATGCACTATTCAAACTATGACTTTAATGCATTTGTTTGTAGCTATCAAAACTACTGATGGATTCCCAAAACAATAACTGAGAAAGCATTGCCCAGAGTCTGGTCAGGGGTATACCAACCAAAAAGGGATTTTCCAGTATTGCCCTGAACACTTACCCTGTACTCAATATTGAACTTAATTTATGCAAGCTTCCATAAGATAGCTGCTACAACCAAAAAAAAAAAAAATGCTATATGGCCCCAGGTTTTATCAAATGTCTAAACAAATGAGCCATGTGACCTGCATCGTCTTCACACATGAGGTTTATGTTATAGCTTTATGTGTAAGTCCAAGAAAGATAAACGTATAAGTCAAGTACATTAGATTGTATAGTTCAAAGGAGAAAATACCTAGAATAAACCTTTTTACTAAGTGAACTCTATTTTTAGGTGGCTAATTATCTTAAATTATGTTCAAGAGAGCAAGTCTTCTCTGAAATACAGGTCAAACTAGACATTATCCCAAATAGTATCAGCAGGGAACCCAGTCAGTGGAAGGAAGGTTTTGCAGACTCCACTTACCTCACGTACTATTTGGAAATGAGTAGAGTACTGGTTTCCCAGTGCAGCTGGTTGCTATGGGGATGGGCTCACAAGAGTATTCCATCTGTTAGAAGAGGGACAGCTTGGGAACCCCTCACAGGTCTTAAGAAGAAATGAAGCAAACAAATTACTCATTTGGTCAGGAAGGCTACTTTGATGAATTTCAAGTTCAATGGATTTCAAGCATATGCATACCACAAATCTTTGGTCAAATTAAAAACACTTAAATTTCAAATTTAGCTGCAAAAATAATCCAAATTTCAGTTAATTACTTTGAATACATGTGTGTTACCAAAGTACAATGTGTTATAACCCTTTTATGTTAAATTTAACAAATGCACTTTTATTGTGTTCAATTCACATTTTCCAGAACAATTAATTTTAACTTCTAAGCAAAATTAAGGGCTCATTTAACAGATCTTTTGGGAAACACAGCATAAAAGAGACTCATGTGATGATTCCATATGGAATGTAGTAGGGATTCTTATGCATCCTGAAAAAATTAACCCAAAGTTGTCTATAACTATATTTTTTCCATTGTTCCTCACTAGAAACAGAATGATTGATAGAAAACTTGGACATGAACATTACTTTTAAGCTCCTGTATATGCCCAAATTTACAGAATTAATTAAGATGCAACATGGAGCATTTTAGAAAATTCCAATATCCTCTCTGTGGTGGTTTGGAGTTGTATGTACCCCAGAAAAACATCTTAAATTTAATCCATTACTATAGGTATGAACCCATTGTAAGTATGACCGTTTGATGAGGTTACACAGTTACAGTGGCCCATCTCAATCAGGATGGGTCTTAATCCTTTTACTAGATTGAATGAAACTCAGATAGAAAGAGAAAAGCCACAGAGGGAGAAGCCAGAAGCTTAACATCAACAAAAACTGTAAGAGAGAGGAGAGACCAGGAGACACTGCCATGTGCCTTGCCATGTGATAAACTAAGGAACAAAGATCACTGGCAGCCAGCCACAGAATATCACAGTCTTCAGGGAGAAAGCATTCCCTTGATCTGAATTTCTCTCTTAGCCTCAAAACCATGACGTAATAAATTCCCATTGTTTAAGCCAACCCATTGCATGGCATTTTCTTGAACATCCAAAGAAAATAAAATACCCCTCTTAATCAAATTCTTGAAAAGAAGCCAAGCACTCTGAAGGGAAACTGGGTTCTTAGGCAATAATCCTTTGGGAAATACAAAATATTTGAAGAAATATATGAGAGTGGTAACTAAGTATATTTCTCTGACATATTAAAATGAGGTTTTGCCTACTTATTTGATGGTAAAAGTGTAATAGCTGCTGATTAATGTGATTTTCACATTGTATAAATTTAAAATTTTGTGATATGGCTAATATACAAGAAATATGCTTAGTAAAATGGAGCCTCAATGGGCACGCCAAAGAAAGAAAATTCTGTAATTCAAAACTGAACATCTGTCTTGTCTACCAAACTTGTCCCTGAACAAAACAATTCTGTGACTGCCTTACTCTCTTAGAGGGCAGAGAGAGCTTATCTTCAGACATCCCTAAAAGGGAAAAGAAAAAATCTGCAGTCCAGCACTTTTGTTGAATCAAAGAAAAAAAGAAATAAAATAGATTTATCTAAATCCATATAAAACCTGATGATACATTCAGACATCACAATATTGGTATGGAACATTGGTATGTTCAGGAAGCCTTGTTTTCTCCTCTTCTACTAATGCTCTCCTTCTGGGGTTCCAGAATATTTACCATTGCTTTAAGTCTATGCCTTCCCTAACTGTTGGCCACCATCAAAATTTAGCCACACTCTTTCTCACTTTCTAATGTTCTTCCCATATTATCTAATTCCTGCTAAGTTGTTAATGACTGGTAATGAATTCATATAACATCTCTCCCACATGATGTATTTGAAATTTTTAGCAGAAGCCTTGCTTTTCATATGCTAATAAGTAAAAAATTATAAATTTAAGGCATCATGTAGACAGAGGGAGAGATGCTTTGGAGCAAAGGGGGTTTTCAATCCTGATTTTGACACAATCAGAACTGTCTATTCTACTTAAATGCAATGCAGGACTAGTCCTTTGCTTACTCTACATGCAATGTATAATAAAATATCTAATGCTGCAGTTTATGTACTTGGGTCATTTTGGAATTATTGAAAGTATTTATTTATATATAGTTTTATTTATATATTTCACATCAATACAATGTGAATTTTATTTTATTCTTTCTCTAAAGTTAGCAAACCACTTATCACTTAATGGAGCTTAACCTGTTTAATGGGGAAGAAAATCAGAAAGACAAGGTTTAGGATAAACTGGGACTGGCAAGAAATGGCCAAATCATTGGTTTGACAGCTTTGGAAGAGAGATTAAAGGAGAAAAGACAGGTTAAGTAGGAAGCAAATAGAGAAGAAAGTGATTTTGTGAGACTTTATTTTCAACAAAAATGTTTCACTTCCTTTAAAAAACAAAACGACAGCATCAAAAACCATCTAGCAGAGGTTTTTTTAATACATTTTTAAATTTTTTTAAAGCTACCTTATAGTACATAAATATTACATTAAAAATATAGGAGATTCCCCCATGCACTGCTCCCTACCCCTTCCACACTTTCCCACATAAACAATATCTTTCATTAGTGTGGTATATTTGTTACAACTGACGAACATGTATTGAAACATTGCCACTAACCATGGATTATCGTTTACATTGTAGTTTACACTCTGTCCTGAACAATTTTGTAAGTTATGACAAAATATATATAATGGCCTGTATCTGTCATTGCAATGTCATGCAGGATAATTCCAATGCCCCCATATTACACTTATTCTCCCCTCTTCCTCCCCTCAGAAACTCTGGTGGCCTCTGCCTTTAAATCAATGGTACAAGTTCTGCTATTGCTGGAATAATAAAAAGTCTACAAAGGAATAATAATAAATCTACTTTATTATTTTTTTAAAAATTATTATTTAAATTTAGTCCATTGTTCATTCCTCAACATTGAGGACTTTGGGTTGGTGATGCCCTCTATTTCTAATTGAGAGGAGGTATATATCCCATGGGGCAGATGGATGAAACTGATTTGTTTGCAGTTGCAGACACTCTGTACTTTGGGATACTCATTGTCCTTGTCATTTGTCCTGGTTGAGTCCTATGCACTGGAGAATAGGTATTGCAACTCTGCTGAGATTCAGGGCCCAACTGGCACATAGACAAACTGAAGATTTTAGTCTCTTGGATATATACCTATCAAGTATAATGCTAACTATAGGTTCAAACTGAAGGGGCAGAAGAGCCATGTGTAGGGAAACCACAAATGGGTCCAACTCTGCCACTCTGGGGAAATAAATTCCAAAGTAAGTCCCACTGGCAGGGCACCAAACTCCTGTGCTGTCTGCCCTGCTTATAGTGTCTGGATGTCTAGAGCTATCAGGAGCCCTGCTATATGAGGCAATATTTACCTGTGGCAGTCAATGAGATCCTGCTCAGATGTGCATAAGCATAACCTCTGGCATGACCTCCCTACTCACTTTGAAATCTCTTAGCCATAGAAACTCATTTGTAGTTACTCTTTGCCCATTTTGGTCAAGGTCTTTTTCCAGATGCATCATTAGTTGGCATTTGGTAATAATTCCTCAGTACCAGAGAAGCTCTTCCCTGGGAGTCATGTCCTACACTGAGGGGAAAGTAGTGTGTTTATATACTGACCGTGGCTTAAAGAGAGGACTCATTTGGGCAATAAGGAGGCCCTCAGGAGGTAACACTTAAGCAACATACAATACCAGGCTAAGTTTCAACTTCAAAAGAAAGGTTCACAAGCACCATCATCAACATCAAGGGCCCATCATAATGGTCCATCCTCCTTCACTAGGCAGTGCCACTGTACTCAGGGGATTCTTGCTGTCCCATTCCCAGGATGGGAATACAATACTCTTTTGGTTATCTCCATCCACTGTTACAATGCCCCATGTACACTTGAACACATTTGTATGCCTTGGAGGTATGCTCCATGGGAACCCTCTCCCATGCATCCCCCCATCAATGACATCCCCCAACAAAGATCCTCCCCAGCCACAGTTGTGATATTTCTGTGATTAAAAACCTCTCCAGAAATGAAGTCAACAAAATAACCAAATAAAATTAATAAGAAAATAGAATAATGATAGTTTTAAGAATAATGATTAAAATACAAAAAAAAAAATTTAATTGAAACAAAAAAATTTTTAGACATTATGTCTTTCATCACTGTAAGATATGGTATCTTGAATATACATTGACATTTTCTTCCCTATATTTTCCCAGTATATTATTTTTTTCATTTTATCTTCAGAGAAATCTTAGGTTACAAGTGTATGAGTCACATGCAAAATATGGGGATTCCCATATACCTAATGCCCTCCTCCTTTTTCCTCTCCTCTATTAATAAACTACCCATGGTCAATGGCTTACATTATGATTTACATTTTGGACTATACACTTTAATAAATTTTGACTAAATTTAAAATGACTTGTATCCATTATTGCAAGACCCAGTAGAACAATTCTAATGCCCTAAAAAATGCCCTACACACCATCTATTCTATTTTTCCCTCTCCCTCCCCTCAGGACCTATGGTAACCACTAAGTTTCACTATTTAAAGAATAAGATTCGTAGTTACTTGCAACTATTTTTTTTTAGATTTATGTGTTTATTTATTCCCCCCACCCCTTGCTACTTGTGCTCGCTGTCTGCTCTCTGTGTCCATTCGCTGCACATTCTTCTGTGTCTGATTGTCTTCTCTTCTTACCTTCTCTTTAGGGGGCACCAGGAACTGATCCTGGGACCTTCCAATGTGGGAGAGAGGCACTCAATCACTTGAGCCACCTCAGCTCCCTGGTTCATTGTGTCTCTCACTGTCTTTCCTCTGTGTCTCTTTTTTGTTGCATCACCTTGTTGCATCAGCTTTCTGTGCAGTCTAGCTCTCTGTGTGGGCCAGATCGTCTTCACCAGGTAGTCCCAGGAACTAAACTCAGGACCTCCCATATGGTAGACAGGAGCTCAATCACTTGAACCACATTTGCTTTCCTACTTGCAGTAATATTGAGGGGTTGACATATTGGTCTGTTTTCTTTTATTTGGTATTACCTATGTTCTCATGGGGTTCTTGTCCCTCTAATTGAGAATATAGCAGGATTCCCTGGGATGGGAGTTTAATATTTTCTTGTTTATTGTGTGGGTCACCCACTGATATAATACACTATGATAAGATGAACACTTAAGTATTTCATAGAAGCCTGCCCCAGGTGCTCCCTGTCCTGTGTGTGTGCCCCCACACACCTCCAACACTCTACACCTCCCCTGTCATATTTGCAAAAGAAGATTCCCAACATTTTAGCTTTAACACAGACCTGCAAACCCCCAAGTTCATCTGCACCTTCCTCTGACCCTTCCCCTAGTTCCATGGATAGTTCAACCCTACCACCCTCACAGACCAACACCGCCAAACCCAATTGCATCACTGCACCACTGTCATACCCATCCACTGCACAACTAACCTTTCCACCTTATCACAGATTTTGCCCATGTGGGCATTGGTCACAACCCTCTGCTCTCTTTCTGTCTCCTGTAAACCTATCTTCCAGACTCTAGCTCTGAGTCCACTCAATTTGTTTAATTCATATTAGTGAGGTCATATAATATTTGACCTTCAATGCCCGGCTGACTTCATTCAACATAAGGTCTTCAAGATTCATCCATGTTATCCTGTGTGTTAATATTGCATTCTTTCTTACAGCTGAGTAATATTCCATTGTATTTATATAGCAAAATTTGATTATCCATTCATCTGTTGATGGACATTTGGGTTGATTCCAACTTTTGGCAATAGTGAATAATGCTACTATGAACATTGGTGTGCATACATCTGTTCATGTCCCTGTTCATATATCTGTTGCTGAATCAAATGGCAGTTCTATAGTTCGCTTCCTGAGGAAGCACAGAATTGTCCTCCACAATGGCTACACCATTCTACCTTCCCACCAGTAGTGGAAAAGTGTCCCCTTTCCTCCACATCCTTTCCAACACTTTCAATCCTCTGATTTTTTAATATGAACCAGTCTAATTCATGTAAGATGATATCTCATTGTAGTTTTGATATGCATTTCCCTAATAACTAGTTATGTTGAGCATCTTTTTAGCCATTTGTATTTCTTCTCTTGAGAAGTGTCTGTTCAAATTACTTGCCCATTTTTAAAATGGGTTATTTTCAAGATGTAGAATTTCTTTAAATATGCTAGATATGAGGCTCCTATTGGATTGGTGGTTACCAAATATTTTCTCCCATTAAGGAGGATGCCTTTTCACTTTCTTAACAAACTCCTTTTGAAATGCAAAAGTTTTTAATCTTGAGGAGGTCCCATTTATCTATTTTTTCTTTTCTTGCTTGTGCTTTGGGTGTAAAGTTTATTAAACTATTTCCCATTACAAGATCATATATATACTTCCCTACATTATCTTCCAGGATCCTTATAGTCTTGGCACTTATATTTAGGTCTTTGAGCCATCTTGAGTTAATTTTTGTGTAAGGCATGAGATGGTATTCCTCCCTCAATCTTTGGGATATGAATATCCAGTTCTCCAACCACCATTTGTAGAAGAAGTCATTCTTTCCCAGTTGAGTGGGTTTGGTGACCTTGTCAAATATCAGATGACCATATATGCAAGGACCAATATCAGAAATCTCATTTCTGTTCTATCAGTCAGTATTTCTATCCTTATGCCAAGCCATGCAGTTTTGACCACTATAGCTTTGTTGTATGTTTTAAAGTCAGGTAGTGTGAGTCCTCCCTTTTCATTTTTCATTTTAATATGTCTTTGGCTAGTTGAGTCCCCTTGCTCTTCTAAATAAATTTCATAGTTAGCTTTTCAAATTCAGTAAAAAATGCTGTGGTAATTTTATTTAGATTGCATTAAGTCTGTAAATCAATGTGGGTGGGGTAGACATCTTAATCATGTTTAATCTTCCTATCCATGACCAGGGACTGTTCTTACATTTATTTGTCTTCTTTGATTTCCTTTAACAATGTTGTATAGCTTTCTGTGTACCTATTTAGTTAAGTTTATTCCTAGGTATTTGATTATTTTAGTTGCTATAGTAAATGGAATTTTTTTCTTGATTTCCTCCTCAGATTGCTCATTATTGGTGTACAGAGATGATACTGATTTTTGTACATTGATCTTACATCTGCCACTTTACGGAACTCATTTATAAACTCTAGAAGCTTTTCTGTAGATTTCTTAGGGCTTTCTATGCATAGGATCATGTCATCTGCAAATAGTGAGGTTTTTACTTCTTCCTTTCCAATTTGGATATCTTTTATAGCTTTTACTTGCCTAAGGGCTCAAGCAAGTACTTCCAACACAATGTTAAGTAAGAGTGGTGACAGTGGACATCCTCGTCTTGTTCCAGATCTTAGAGGGAAAGCTTTTAGCATTTCACCATTGAATATGATGTTAGCTATGGGGTTTTCATATATATCCTTTATCGTATTGAGGAAGTTTCCTTCTATTCCTATTTTTTGAAGTGCTTTTAATCAAGAAAGGGGGCTATATTTGTCAAATGCCTTTTTTTCTGCATCCATAGAGATGATCATGTGATTTTTTTCTTTCAATCGTTTATGTGGTGTATTACATTGATTTTCTTATGTTGAAATACTCTTGCATACCAGGATGAACCCACTTGATCATGGTGTATAATTCATTTGATGTGTTGTTGAATATGATTAGCAAGTATTTTGTTGAGGATTTTAGCATGTGGGTTCATTAAAAAGATTGGTCTATAGTTTTTGTATATGTAGCATCTTTGTGTAGTTTTGGTATTAGGATGATGTTGGCATCATAGAATGAGTTAGGCAATGTTCCTTCCACTTCTATTTTTTTAAGAGTTTAAGCAGGACTGATGTTCTTTGCAGAATATTTGGTAGAATTTACCTGTGAAGCCATCTGGGCCTAGGCTCTTCTTAGTTGAGAGGTTTTTGATGACTAATTCATCCTTGTTACTTGTGATTGGTCTGTTGAGTTCATCAATTCCTTCTTTCATCAATATAGGCTGCTCAAAACTCAGCATGTAAATGCAATGTCTTCCCCCCAGTGTGGGACATGACACCCAGGGATGAGCCTCTCTGGCACCGAGGGATCACTACCAAGTACCAACTGGTGATGCAACTAGAAAATGACCTTTAATTAAAGGTTCAACGTGGACCGGCAGAATATCCCTGTCTACATATAATAACAGGAATTTAAAATGCTGTTTGACCTAAATTAAGGGGGAAATGGAAATGACAAATGAGTTTATATGGCTATGAGTCTCTAAAAAAGAGTCTGGAGGATGTCAGAAGGATTGCCCTTATGCACACATGAGCAGAGTCTCAGAGACAGATTAAGTAGATACAACCCCAGGTATTGGTTCTTTTGAGGGCTAAAGAGACCCACATGTTCTAGGGTCATGGCAGATGGGGTTCACTGCATGTCAGTTGGCTCTTCTTTGGAGCTGGTGTTTCTGCGTGATGGAGCTGGACACAGATGGGATCTCTTTTCACAAGGCTTTCATGCTACTTTACTGGAAGTGTAGTTGGTGCTGGGGTTTAAGATATATCTAGAGGATTTGAATCTCTGGACTGACAATATGATAGCCAGGCCCTGAGCCTCAACAGACTTCAGCTCCTACACTCTGATTTATTGGACTTACCCCACTCAGCTAACAAGGAGTTGAAGAATGTCAACCACCACACCATGGAGCCTAGAGTGCCTACAACTGAAAGCAGGAGGATTGCATCCAGTATCCATGTGGAATCTGAGCCTCCTCTTGACATAGAGGTGCAACGGACACAACCAATCCAAGGTCCACAGAGAAAAGGTGGCATTGGTGTGGGAAAAGTGGCCGTGGTGGCTGATGGGTATGTGGAATGGGAGGAAGAGATGAGATGTGGAGGCATTTTTGGGACTTGGAGTTGTCCTGGGTGGTGCTTCAGGGACAATTACCGGACATTGTAAATCCTCCCAGGGCCCACTGGATGGAACATGGGAGAGTATGGGCTATGATGTGGACCATTGACCATGAGGTGCAGAGATGCCCAGAGATGTACTTACCAAATGCAATGGATGTGTCATGATGATGGGAGTGAGTGTTGCTGGGGGGGGAGTGGTGGGGTGGGGGTGGTGGGGTTGAATGGGACCTCATATTTTTTGAATGTAATATTTTTACAAAATGAATAAAATTTTAAAATATATATATATATAGGCTGCTCATGTGTTTCTAGGAATTTGTCCATTTCATCTAAATTGTTGGCACACAATTTTTCATAGTATCCTCTGGTGATAAACTTTATTTCAATGGGGTCAGTGGTGATACCCTCTTCCTCATTTCTTATTTTATGTATTTGCATCTTTTCCTTTTTTTAACTTTGTTAGTCTAGCTAAGGATTTGTCAATTTTACTAATCTTCTCAACAAACCAGCTTTGACTTTGTTAATTTTTTCTAGTGCTTTCTTATTTTCAATTTCATTTTCCTCTGTTCTAGTCTTTGTTATTTCCTTCTTTCTACTTGCTTTGGGATTAGTTTTTGTTCTTTTTCTAATTCCTCCAAGTTTGCAATTAGGTCTTTGATTTTAGCTCTTTCCTCTTTCTTAATAGAGACATTTATGGCTATAAATTTTCCTTTCAGCATTGACTTTGCTGCATCCCATAGGTTTTGATATGTTGTGTTATCATTTTCATTATTTCAAGGTAGTTACTGATTACTTTTGCTATTTATTCCTTGACCCCCTGATTGTCTGACACTGTATTGTTTAACTTCCATACCTTTGTACCTAATCTGGTTCTCTGCCCCTTACTGATTTCCAGCTTCATTCCATTGTGGTCAGAGAAATTACTTTGTATAATTTCAATCTTTCTGAATTTGTTGAGAGTTGTTCTGTGGCCTAGCATGTGGTCTATCCTGGAGAATGATCCATGTGTGCTCAAGAAGAATATATAGCCCACTGTATTTTGGTGTAATGTTCTGTATATGTCTTTTAGGACTAGATCCTCTAATATATTATTCAAGGTCTCTGTTTTTTTATTGATCCTCTGTTAAGAGGTTCTATCTAATGGTAATAATGGTGTGTTAAAGTTCCTTGAGTCTAAAGTGAGTTTCTTGTAGACATCATACAGATGGGTCATATTTGCTTATCCATTCTGGCAATCTGTGCCTCCTGATTAGAGAATTTAATCCATTAACATTCAATGTTATTACTGTTGAGAATTACTTACATTAGTCATTTTTTCTTTAGGTTTATGTGTGTCATATGTTGTTTTTATTTCTCTCTTAATCTTCTTATTTTTTCTTTCCAATAATTTTCTTTCCTACACTCTTCCAACCCTCTCTCCTGTTTTTTCCTTTCAACCTGCAGTACTCCCTTTAGTATTTCTTGAAGGGCAGGTTTCTTGTTGAGAAACTCTCTTAATTTCTGTTTATCTGTTAATATTTTGAACTTTTTTTTCCCTCATTTTTGAATGCTAGTTTTGCTGAATATAGATCTATTGGCTGACTTTTTTTCTTTTAGCACATTAACTATGTTTACCACTGCCTTCTTGCCTCCATGGTTTCACATGAAAATCAGCCATTAATCTTACAGAGCTGCTTTCAGTGTTCTCTCTTTGTCTTGAGCATTGGACAATTTGACAAGTATATGTCTTGGGGTAGGCCTGTTAGGATTTATACTATTTGGGGTGTGCTATGCTTCCTGGACATATACAAACATGTCCCTCAAAAGAGTTGGGAAATTTTCAGCTATTATTTCCTCCAATTATAATTCATATGTTTGTGTCTTTCATGTTGTCATTCAAATCCCTTGCTGGATTTTTTTCTATCTTTTCATCAATCTGTTTTACTATCTGTTTGATTTCAGATATACTGTCTTTGACATTGGTGATTCTTTCCTCTGTCTTTTCATATCTGCTGTTATGTGCTTCCACTGTATTTTTTATTTCTTGCATTGTGCCATTCATCACCATCATATCCATTATCTTTTTATGTATGTTTACAGTTTCTTCAGTATTACCCCAGTGTCTTCTTAATATCCTTTATCTCTTCCTTCACTTCATTAAGTTGATTCATGATATTTGTTTGGACATCCCTGATTAGTTCTTCATGTTCTGTATCTCCTCCACCTCCTTTCCCTCAGGTAGATTAGTCTTCTAACCCAGCTGGTTATGCACTTGTCTCTGCCCCCTCTCTAAGCTAGTTCATCTCTCTCCCAGGGCAGCTGGTTGTGACAGCCTGCCTTACCAGAGCCCCTCTCCCCATGACTGCCTCAGTGCCAGTCCGGGTCCTTTCTGAGATTCAAAGGGGTTCAGCTGGCCAAATTCACTGAACAGTAACCACTCTTTACCCTCTGCCAGATCCCTCTTCCTCCCAGGGAACACTCCCTCCCACTCAGTTGGCTGCAGTGAGCCAGGGGCTTTCCCATAGCTATTTGCCTTGAGGGTGGGGTCTATGTGCCATTTCCCACCACAGGGGCAAGTAGCCCACATTTTTCTTTCAGGTTCTTTATCTGCTTCGTTCCCTCCTGGATGATACACAGCACTTTCCTTTTCTATGTATCTCCAAAGCAGCACCATCAGGTAGGTTTTTGTTCTTTCTCTATTCTTTTTTGTGAAAGAGTTGGGGTCTGCCTACCTACTTTAATGCCATTTTTCCCAGAAGTCTCTAGTAGAGGATTGACATTCTGAAACAGAGTAAGTAAAGATCTGGATGTCTTAAGGTCCTAGAATCAGGATCAAATTTAGGTAACCAGATGGATCTAAAGAATTCATCTCTTTCTCCCTCTTTCTCTCTCTTCATTTCTTCCTTTCCTCCATCCTTCCTTTCTTCCTTCTTTTAATGAACATTTCCTGAGTATCAAATCACAAACAGCTCTAGGTACTAGGCATGGAGCAAGTTGATACAACAGTGCATTAAGGGAACACTGTTTCAGGACACAACAAAAACTTTCAGCAAATTATCCCTTTAATACTAACACAGAATAAAGAGGCCAGAAAGGACAAATAATCTTGACACTTACACAGGTCAAAGAATACAAATGAGCAAGGGAAGAAGTCCTATCATAGCCAGTCTCCCAGGATGGCTAAAAACTGCTATGGGTTGACGTCAATAAAGGGCAGCTCTCCCACCCCACTTCATGCCTGAGAAGAGGACAAATCTCTATAAGTTGAGTGTGGTTTTATCCACCTGGAACAGTGTTCCTGTCACTGAGAATTCCTGTTCTGATAAGCATCTGGAGCTACTTGTTTCTGGTTTCCAGGTTGAAAGTCTGGCTGGGTTTTTTTTAATTAACAACTTCCCAGGTTGTAAAACAACACAAAATAAAAACATGCTGGCCTTTTAGTGTGTGTTTGTTACTTTTCCAGAGAAGGAGATGGGAAAGATGAGGTCTGGGCAGTGGCTGCTTAACAGGAGTCTGTGATTTCCCAAACACTTGTGTAATGTGTCAACTTGACCAGGTAATAGTGTCCAGTTATTTGGTCAAGCAAGCAGTGGCCTACTTGTACTATGAGGATATTTCCTGGACTAAAATCATCAGTGAGTTGATTGCATCCAAGGCTGATTACATCTACAATCAACTGAAGAGAATGCCTTCAGCAATGAGCTATCTTACCCAAACATTTGATGATCTGAAAAGGAGATGTGATTTCAGCAGTCAGGAGAGAGAATCCTCATCTCTATTTCAGACAGCCAGTGTCACCTGGGGAATTCATCAAGGACTTTCTTTGGAGTTCCTGGTTTGCAGCCTGCTCTACAGAATTTGGACTCATGCATCACCATGGTGGTGTGAGACGATTTTATAAAATCTCATAATATTTACAGATATCTCCTATCTGTTCTGTTTCCCTAAAGAACCCTGACTAATACAACTAGGAATATAACATTGAACTAAATAGCTGAAGTTCCTTTTCTCCTACCTTCTCTTCTTGCCAGGAGAGACAGAAAATGAGCAATTTGGGAAGTGGTGATAATTATTATGAAAATAATCAGTCTGGGGAAGAGAAAGAGAGTGTTGAAGGGATACTCCTTGAAATATCATAGTCAGGAATGATGTTTGAAGGAAGTAAAAGGGATTGACTCATGCTCGTATCTGGGGAAACATCTAGCCAGAGGAAACAGTAAATTCAGAGCCCCTAAGAAGAAAGACCCTTGACTCTCAGGGGGATGAACTAGAAGGGCAGAGTTCCTATAGCACAGTGAGCAAGGAAGTAGTCCTGGAAATGAGGTAGGGGAGGTTGCTGTGAGACAGATCCGGAGAGCTATCTAGGCCAACATTAGGCTTTTTGTTGGTTGGTTGTTTTAGGTGGGGTTGAAACCATAGGCAGGCCAAAACCAATTTGGGGGATGTCCTCTGTTCCTGTAACCTTTTCTTCTGAGCTTGTTTAACCAAAGGTCTATAACCTGAACATGTGCAGGAAACAGTCTTTTCCTTTAGACGACCTTTAAGACACCAAGAGCAAAAATCACCCTTCTTGGTCCAAAAGAATAAGGATGAGAAGAAATTGGAAGCAAATAAAATGAGAGGCATCTTCAACAAGGAAAATCTGATCTATGGGAATATTTCTACCACATACGAATAATTCTATAAGCGACCAATCAGAATATGCCAACCCAAATCTCCATCACTTTCCCCACCTCCCTTTGTTCCTATCCCATAAAATTCCCTTAATTCTCAGATCTGAGAGGCAGATTTAAGCTTGCTTCCTATCTCCCTGCCAATCAACTTCACAATAAAACTCTTTTCTCAGAATCGTGGTGTCATGGTTTTGGCTTCTGGACTCTGTACCTTCTGTAATGGGGTGTTTTGGTGGGTTTTGGTTTTGTTTTTATTTTTTAGTAAGAAAGAAAATTGAGATTTTTGAGCAGTGGAAAATCATCAACTGATTTACATTTTCAAGGGAACTTAAAAATATTAGCTAGTAGTATTTGATCCCCACATACAATTATCTAATGGGCTATAGAAAAATATCAATTAAAGTAATTTATTGAAATAAATATAAAATATGAAATAGATAGCAATGAATGTCATAATTTCAAACTGGAAAAGCTCTGAAGTAAATTTTTTCCTTGAAAATCAGGACCTAGACCTTAATTAGCAGCCAAAGTTAAACCACCTTAGGGTTTTTTGACATTGCAAGAGTTCGACACAAAAGAAACTATGGGTAACTTAGTCTCACTCTATTTCACAGCCATGCAAATGGATCCCTAAGGATCTGTTTTAGTTTGGTGACAAGGATTGAGAAAGCCAGAGCTCAGATGAGCACCCAGAGTATAATTCCTACCGTTTCTCTTTGCAAAACATTATGTTATATTCTGATAACGTTTGCTTATAGAAAAATAGTAAAATTTAAAACAAATTGAGGAAAAATGTAGATGCAAATTGTCGTAGTTTGATATTATATGTGAATTCTGAAAAGAGAGATTAATTATGTTTGTAAACTGGTCTGTTCCTCTGGGCATGATACCCTTTATATTGTATTCAGCAGAGATGTCTTTGATTAAATTATGTCAAGATTAGGGCTTTGATTCAACCATGTCATTAGGGCATGCAGGGTTGTGACCCTGCGCCTTTGGGAAGCTGATAAACTCTTACACAGAAGTAGATACACAGAAAAAGACATGGCAAAGGAGAGAACTTGATTTTGATACTGGAGCCCCAGGGAGAATCGAGCCATTTGCCTGATAGTTTACAGCTGAACTTGTAAAGAGACCATAGCAGCTGAGCCTGGAAAGAAACGAGCCTGGGAAGAGATGAGCCTTATGCCAGGCTACAGCTTAGCTCAGAAGAAGCTGGTCTCCCAGAGCTTCAACATGGAAGAGGAAGGCTGAACACTCTCAGACTTGAGTCAACACGTGGCAACAAACTTTGGATAAGAAAGGACCTCTTACAGTACCTTGAGTTGGACTCTTTAGGGTTGTGCTACTGTAAGTTTCTACCTCACATAGTGATGGGAATAAAGGAAAATGGAAACCTTTCCTACCTACATATCAGAGGGAGATAAAATTCCTACAAAACAAAGAAACATCTGCTCCAGCGGCATTCCAAGAAACCATAACTTCCTAACCCACTATCTTCTAGTCACTATCAGGGAAGATTTTCATCTCTAAGACTTCCTATTAGTCCCTGCACTTCACTTGGACCCTCAACCCCCTCCCACCAATGATCATTCCCCTGCCCAGGAAAGTTCTGTATAAATTCAAGTTCCCTCCTGGAAGTCTCTCTTCAGACCTCCACCATGCTGGTGGAGAGGCTGAAGTCTGTTCTTCAGACTCCCTCCGTTGAGAGAGCTTCTCAATAAATCTTTCTTTGTCTATAGTCAGTCAGTCTCCGTGTCCCAGGAAGCACCATAGTTTCTCCAATATATGGTGCTGAAAGCACCATGTTGAGACTGATTGACTAGTGAGGAATCTCCCCTCTGCCACCGCCGAACACCCATCCAACACCGGACATCGAACCTTGGCTGGGTTAGTTAAGGATTTCTCCACCAGAGGATCCTGCTGCCTCTCTCTTTGCTTTTCCCCTTAGGAAAACCTAGCACTAGGTCAGGACCCTCACCATTCCCTGAGGGCCACAGCAGATGGTAGGCCTGCATCCTCGTGGGAAGAAATCCCTTGGCTCCAGAGACAGCTGGCTCCAAGAGTGGTTTCCCATTTCCATGGAGATATCTGACTGATTCGGGCACGCCTATCTCACTCAGAATCTCCCCCATTCTAGAGGTCTTTAGTCTCACCCCAGCCACCTAAAATGGGGAATTCAAGTCCAGCCCCCCCAAAATCCATGCCTCTGGGCTGTCTCCTTCATAACCTTAAAACTCAGCACCCGGAAGGAGACATCAGACCTAAAAAACTCATTTTCTATTCAGCCTCTGTGTGGCCGCAATACAAATTGGACAGTGAAAGTCAATGGACCAGAAAACAGCACTTTTGATTTCCAAGTTCTCCAAGACTTAGAGAACTTTATCCAGCGCCGTGGCAGATGGCCAGGGATCCCTTACATTCAGGCATTTTTCTATCTTCGAAATCGCCCCTCCCTCTGCCAATCCTGTTCTTCCTGCCAAATTCTTCTTTTACACCAGAAACCTCCTCAAAAATCTCCCTCCTCATCAACTCCACCCACTAAAACTTCTGAAAACTCTGACTTTGATCCCTCAGATCACGCTCCTCCTGTGCCTCCTCTCTATAATCCTCCATTGCTATCTCCGAGCTCACCCTCCATCCCTTCTTCCTGCCCCTCTTCATCACTGCTGCCCTCTAACCCTGCCTTCTCTCCTCCTCATACTTGCTCACGAGGACTACCTCCCCCTCCTGCACCGCGACCCTCCACCTCTGCAGCACGAGGCTCCTAACGCCGCACAGACACCAGCTCCTCTCTGGCCCCTCCGGGAAGTAGCAGAAGCTGAAGGAATAGTCAGAGTACAGGTTCCTTGCTCACTCTCAGATTTAAGCCAAATAGAAGACCGGTTAGGATCTTTCTCTGAAAACCCCGCTACATACATCAAAGAATTTCAACACCTCACTCGCTCATATGACCTCACATATCAGGACACTTACATTATCATTACCTCCTCCACAACCCCAGGAAAAAAACCTGCATTTGGGCTGCAGCTACCGCTTTCACAGATTCCATGCACAGTCAGGATCCCAATAGACATCCGACCGGTCCCACTGCAGTTCCCACCACTAACCCCTCCTAGAATTACCAACCTAACTCCACTAACCTTGCTCGCTTGTATGGCCCATTTCTTAACCTGCATTATAAAAGGCATGAAAAAGGCTGCTCTTAAGGCAGTTAATTATGATAAAATTAAAGAAATCTCAAAGAAACCTGATAAAAATCCAGCTGCCTTATGAATAGATTAACTGAGTCTCTCCTTAAATATACTAATTTAAATTCTGACTCAGATTCTGGCCAACTATATTTACTCACCCACTTCATTACCCAATCTTATCCCAATATTAAAAAAAAAAAAAAAAAACTACAAAAGTTAAAAAATGGCCCTCAAACCCCTCAGAAAAACCTAATTAAAGCTGCCTTCAAGATCTTTAACAATAGAGAGGAGGAAGCAAAATTGGAAAAGCATACGCCAGATCAGGTTAAAACCTCCCTCCTTGCTGCTGCCCTCAAGATCAGTTCTCAAAAACCCCCTCCCTCTTGCTGCCCTCGGCCACCACCCAGACCCTGTTTCAAATGTGGAAAGAAAGGGCACTGGGCACGTTCCTGCCTTAATCCAAGGCCCCCGTCTACGCCTTACTCAGTGTGTCAGCACAAAGGTCATTGTAAGTCAGACTGTCCTGAAAACCCTGTTTCCAGGAAAGTTCCTCCAGTGCACCCCACAGTTCCGGAGCCAAGATCTTCCTTTCCAGACCTTCTCAGACTGACAAAAACTGTTCTCTTTACCAACAAACTAATATCCACAGAAATTCTACTTCTCTCTCTTTTAAAACATCCCAATATAAAAGCTCCAAACCAGAACAAAATTAGCAATTAAACTTCACTCACATGCCACCAATAAAAAAAAATTAAATATCTCTTAGTCCTCATAAACACCTTTCTGAGTGGGTTAAAACATTCCCAGTAACCTCAGAAAGGGCAGACATTGTTATTAAAATCCTATTAACAGAAATCATTCCCAGATGTAGCCCTCCCTCTTCCCTGCAGTCAAACAACAGAACAGCTTTTACTTCACAAATCACGCAAAATATCTGTAATGCCCTAAAAATAACTATGAAAATCAGTCATAGCTATCCTCATTCCTTTCTTATTTTTCTTCACCCTTAAAATCAATCCTTTTACCCATTATAACACCATTATTAATAGCATTGGTGCTGCTGCTGCTTTTTGGTCCTTGTCTCTTACAGCTTCTTGTCTGATTCATACACCAAATTGTACAGTCAATAACCCAGGAAGACGTAAATGGCGTCTTTCTGCTGCGGGAACAATATCAACCCCTGCAAGACCTGAAACCACAGCCCACTGTGCAGGATGGAAGGGAACTTATTTTCTCCGCCCATTGACAGCAGGAAGTAGCCAAACAGAACCCAAATCCTCTCACCCTCCCATCCTGCCCAGTACCGTATACTCCAATACCCAGGTCCCCATATATATATATATATAAACAAAAAGTTAGGAATGTTAGAGGTTAGCAATAATTAACAAGCTGCAGCTCAGTTTCCCCTGATATGCACTGGGGAAAGGATACCCCCATTCCCCATAAGTCCACGTGTCCAAGGGCATGGCGCTGCCCCACAGGTTAAAGAAACCACACAGAGATGGGAGTAAAGGGAAATGAAAACTTCTCCTACCTACATATCAGAGGGAGATAAAATTCCTACAGAGCAAAGAAACATCTGCTCCTGCAGCATTCCAAGAAACCATAACTCCCTAAACCACCATCTTGTAGTCACCAGTAGGAAAAGTTCCACCTCTAAGGGCTTCCCATTGGCCCCTGCACTTCACTCAGACACTCAACCCCCTCCCACCAACTATCATTCCCCCGCCTAGGAAAGTTCTGTATAAATTCAAGTCCCTTCCAGGAGGGGGCTGAAGTTCTTCAGACCCCCACCATGCTGGTGGAGGGGGCTGAAGTCTGTTCTTCAGACCCCCTCTGTTGGGAGAGTGCCTCAATAAATCTTTCTTTGTCTACAGTCAATCAGTCTCCGTGTCCCAGTAAGCGCCGTTTTTCTCCAACACACATTATGTAATGTTATTTGGGAGAAAGTCATCAGGTAGTCCCTGCCAGGGTTTTCCTGGAGTTCAGATATTGCCTAGAAGTTTAGATTCCTTTATTTTAAACGGTATCAATAGTAGCCTGGAAACCAGGACTTTGACCTCTAATCCTATCCTCCAACTCTGACTTATTAATTAATAGCTGGCACCTCTATTTTTGAACTATCAAATAGATATGACATTAAGAATCTGTGTGGAATAACCAGTAGTGAAATGCATGCATGTATTTACCAGTGACCACATCAAAACTAATAGAAAAATGGAAATTGAAACGAGAAGACAACAGCAAATGGACCATAGTATTTAAAATGTTTTATTGATTTAAAATTAAAGTAAATTAATTGGACATTAAAATATTGACTATATTAACAGATATTTTTAACTCATATTAAAGAGAGAAATATTTAGAGCTACTTCTTTAAAATTAGATGTTAAATCACCAAATATTTCTTAAGAAATAAGCACTATTTTGTAAGGTTTTCTAGGAAACTGAAATATATACTATGCATAAAACATTTGTCATGATAAGCTGTCATTTCCTAACTAAATACATACTTGGAATCTGAGGACAGGATAGCATACAGAGCATCCAGTTATGGTCATCAGCCAGAACTACAAAATCATATTCAAGAATTATTTAGAACTATTATTAGACATGAAGATGAGTTAACTGACTTCAAGGGTATTCACAGTTGCTCTTTCAAATATTTAAAAGCAGATAGTTTTCCCATAATATATGACTTTAGAGAAAGGTCAAAAAATTTGCAAAATATATTAAACAGATCATGATGCAGGGAATATACTGCTTCTGTTAATCTATTATTTTTTATTAATTTTGAAACTGAAAATAGAATTAGATAGGTTTATATAGTGTTTAGCTCTTCTCTAAGGTTGGGGAAAATCTGTTGTAGCTCAAATACTTCCTTCTGTTTCAGAGATGAAGTTCTCAAGCATTCTAGGTATTTTCTATAAACATCAGTGTAATTCTAAAATTACATAGTATAAGCAATTAATAACTGTCAGATATGCAGTGTTTTATTAATTATTTAATGTGTATAGTCTACCAATGTGAGTAAAAAAAAGGAAATCATTTATAAAGGTCATAGTAAGAAAGGTGAATATGTTTTTTCTGTACCACCAAGTTTTCAATATTATGTTTATGGTCTCAATTTATTCTATATACACTACTATTATTATAATCATAAATAAATTTGTTTGACTTTTCACAGTTATAAAGCACTTTCACATGCATTCTCACTTGGTAAAAAAACAATTCTCTATTGTAGCTATCTACATTTTATACACAAGGGCACTGAAATTGTGGGTAAGTGATAGATTGTGGATTAAAACTAGTTCATATAACTATTTGTGTAAGGGGGGTTTGTGATCATTATTTCAGATGTGGGAGTGCAGATAGATAAATCAAAATACCTCTATTAAAATAATTTAAGATTGTTGGGAAGGATGCTTTGGAAAGCCATTTAACAAATAAAGAGTATAGTCAATTCATTAATTTAAAACTTTTGGTAATAAGTGATTATATCAAGGTTTCCAGGATACAAAGTTAATATATAAAAGCCAATTGCTTTCCTATATACCTGTGATACTCAAATGAAATTTTAAATTAAAAAAACAATACCATTTACAATAGCACCAAAAAATGAAATAGGTATAAATTGATCAAAAAATTTACAGGATGTATATGTGGAAAACTATAAAACTCTGATGAAAGAAATCAAAGAAGATCTAAATCAATATAGAGATAGTCCATGTTTGTCGTTTAGAAGACAATATTATCACAGTGTCAATTCTTTCCAAATTGCAACATAATGGAAGTAAATGGATGCCAGACTGTGGGAGCCAGAATTCTAACTGTTGGATTTTAGAACTGGAGAAATTGGAATTAAATCATATTTACCTTAATATAGATATAGATGGTTACATATAGAAATATTTATAAAAAGGTGTACCTGGGTTAGCATAAAGCATACATTTTTTCTTTGTCAGCTTGAGAGAACCTAACAGAACCAACATACATGTAACAACAAGCACACTTAATCTCCACATCTTAGTTTCTAATAACAATCTCCAATAAAAGGAGCAAGGTGCTAATTCTAGAACAGGCAAAGGAAATATATAAGAGGAGCTTGTAGCATTTTGTGCTTCTAAGAAATAAGGAATTGCTAAAGACCTAAAATACATATACACACACAAATGGCTAGGAGTATGTTAAAGTAGCACAGGAAGCAACCGAAAAGCTCCCTGTGGCCAAAGCTAAAACAATTTTAGCAATGAGATAAATTAAGTAGTATTTGACTATAACCCAAATTACAAAATAAGTATCCATGAGTCCAAACTGGTATAAATAAATCATTTAATAAATTAATACCTGAAAGAGAAGTAAGACAAATCTCCCGTGCAAAATTCAAACTAATTTATGTGGATCCTCCCCATCCCTATATGTACACATAACTTTCTTCCAAAGTGCACAGTATAAAAAGAAGGAAAAAAGAGTACCTTTTCAGTGGAGAAACCTGACAACACTACCACAGCCCGGTGATCATTGACAACATCAACAGTCATACATCATCTTCACAGTACGTACTTTGATAACATGTGATGAAATGGCACTTTGCCTCTATGTCTTCTACACAATAACCCATAATAAGAAAAAAATAAAACAAATAAAACCAGTTCCGATAGTGGAGTATCCTACAAAATACCTGATCATACTCCTCAAAACTGTCAATGTCACCAAAAACAAGAGAAGTCTGAGAAACTGCCACAGCCACGAGGAACCTAAAAGGACATAAAAACTAAATGCAGTGTAGTATCTTGGATGGGATCCTTGAATAGAAAAAATGACATTGGATAAAAACTAAGGAAAACTAAAAAAAAAAGTATGGCTTTAGCTAGCAAAATGGTATCAATCCTGGTTCATTAATTGTATCAAATGTCTCATATTAATGTAAGATGTTATTAATAGGTGAAACTGGGTTCAGCATATACAGCATATACAGTTCCTGTATATGCTGTATTATCTTTTCAATAAGAAAAACAAGAAAAAGCAAATTACAAGAAATTTTAAAATATTTATTTTTTTAAAACTTTTGAAGCATCCAAATGAAGATAGGCAGCAAGGTGAATAAAGGGATCAAAACCCCTTGGTCTGGCACCAAATCCCTCAAAAAAATAAATTCCATGGCCAGCTTCTGGTGACCCAGTTTCCAAAGACACAGGGTGACACAGCCTAGGTCTTTAACTACTATCATAGAATGTAAGAAAGTTCAGGTTAGTCTGGCATTTAAGACATGTTAGAGGATAGAGTGTTCTGTGATGATCCCAAAAAATGTTGAACCATCTTCGATGATACTAGACTTGTATAGGAGAAAACTTATGATACCTAAGTGCTCAAATCCTTACTAAGTGAAACAACGTGTGTGGTTATTTTGTAGTTGGCAATAAGAAAAAAATAGAGTATGGTGTACCTTCATTGTCAACTTACAGTACAAAGAAAAAGAAAGTTTTGCATGAAAGGAAAAATAATAGCCTTTAAGTAGAGCCAGCCATACCTGTGGGACTGTAATAGAAGTTATGAATTTAGGAGAATATATCTCAACCTTGACTACACATTGGAATCATCTGAGAAGCCTTATCAAAAAAGAGCTATTAATCAAGATCTCAAAGGGTAGAGTCTGGGCATTGATCTAATTCTATCCATTTAACAAATACATTTCTATTCATTCATATCTATTCATTTTACAAATATTCGTTAAAGAACAAATTCTTAGGCAATGTAATGACCACTGAGGAGTTGATACTGGACAAGGTAGACATGGAGCTTTCAGATTTTGATAAGTGTTCTAAATGAAATATTGATGAGTTGGTTTTAGGATAGCTAAAGGATGGAAGAAAAGACATCTTTAGTGACAAGGAATATCCCAGTCCCAGCATTCAACTTGGCACCAGGGAAGAAAAGATTGTGCTTTCAGAGAGCTAGACTCTAATGGAAGGAAAAGAAACAATATCAACATTAATTGTTGTAACAGGTAATATAATGATGGGCACTTACAATTTTTGTGGAATACACAGCAGATAAAATTTACCTCACGTTGCAGAGGGAGGGTTTCATCACAGGAGGTAAAACTTAAGAAATCTTCCAGGTGGAGAAGAGAAGAAAGGGGAATCCACTTAGAAGAAATAGTAAAACTGATAGAATGTCAGAAGAACTGAGGTAAGCATGTAATCTAAGTATTACAATATACACACATTCCCGTCATGGCACATGCATTTATTGTTACACCTGTCTAGAGAGGAGGGGACCATTTCTGACACATCATTGGATGATGAACTACTGAAGAGAACATGCCCATTGAAACAAAACATACCCAAATATCTAATTAAATACTTATCAGCATATGTGTCTCATATTTGTATTTTTATCTTAGCAATATTACCAAATTTTTCTGTCTAATGATTGTATTCTATATATTCATGCATATGGGTACAATCTGTATTCTTAAACTATAATATAAGACAAGATCAACTCCTTGTTTTCTTCTACCTACCATATACACTATCTCATTATTCCACCCAAATGATCATTCTATACTAAGAATTTCATATCCACCTGTATATTTCCTTTGTGCCTTACATTTATGTAGGAATATGTCCTTGAATTTTACTTTGAGCAAGTCTTTCCATGACACCTTGATCCCAATTTTACATTTCCATAACTTCCGATAAGTAGTCTGCAGCTCAACCTTCTTCTAAATTAATGTATATATCTATGTTTCAATGATCTATACAGGATAAACACAACTCAAAACCTTCTCATGAAGTTACCATTGTACTTTGTAAAATCTTCTCCTCTTTCTAAGTGACAGAGATCTGTCTTTGTCCATGAAGATAAATGCTACTTTTAAGGGATTCAATGTATTTTCCTCTACAACACTTACAGCTGTAAATGTTTTTCTCATATGTATGAGTCTCTTTGGGGGTCCTTCTGCTCAACCTGGAAGGCTGACAATGACACCACCTGAGCCCTCTCTCATCAATGGTCAATACTCAGTTGGCTTCTCAATCCTACAGACCTCAATATTGTGTCTATGACACCAGATGTTAAAATATTGACTACACTCCTGCAATAATACATACAAAAGCCAAATGAAATGAAATGAATAAAGGATTTTCAAAGACCATTTTTCAAGTTAGAACAATATAATATCCTACATTTAGACACTCTGGCAGTAGTTCAGATTATTGTAAACACATGGAAGAAAGTCTGTGGTGGGATTTCATACATGAATTTGTGTTTTGCCTATATGTGCAAGACATGGATGGAGTCCGTTTCTCTTCACACTGCAGTTCATGCTGTTGCCCCCCACCACCACAGAGAGAGAGGTAAAAATTGGACCATGGGAGATTTATGATAAAGGTAAAATGGAAACTACCTGAGCTACAAATAGAACATGCACTGCTGTGCTCCAGGACCTTCCAAAGATGCCTCATGCTACCTGTAAATTAAACAGCAAAAAAAAGAATTTCTGATGTGAGACATACTGAGATTAGTCTATGCAATACTGAAACAATTGATAAAGTGAACAATTTGCTGAAATAGGTTGTTTGGTTTTAGAAAATATAGGAAAGAATAATGCTTGCATATGCACCTCTCTTCTAGAAGTTAAGTTTATATGCGTGCTTCCACCACTAAGCTACAACCCGTTCAAACAGAGGGTCCATGAGTAAAGTTCATCTCTAGTTCTTATATGCCTGGCAGGGAACCTGGCAGATAGTACTTTATAATTTGCATTAGGTGCAAGGATGAATGGATGAACAAATAAATGAGTGAAATGCTGCGTGCTTGTATTATACTGTTATTTTAAACTAATATAAATTTTGTCTGCCCTTTTATGCCTAGTCTCAGGAATTTTTGTAGCATGACAGTGTGCATAGAGAGCATTATGCTAATGAGTCCAGGTAACCATTTTAAAGTGATTCAGAATGTGACTGTCAATATGAAGAGGGAAAAAAAAGTTAAGCACATCAACCATCAGAACACAGGATATACAGTTTTTTTTTTCATTAGCAACTAGAGAAAAGGGAGAGGAAAGCATTTAAAAGGCTCATCTTCAAACAAATCAAATGTGATGTGTTTGCAAGGGATCTATTAAAAGAGGAAATTGTCTTCTCTGACCTTTGCAAAGTCCATGAAAGATAATATACTCAAGGTATCAAAAAGATTAAAGGTGTGTTTACTAAGAATTAAGACTAGGGGCAAAGCATAATTTTGCTTTCAAACTTCGTTTTGTAAAGCAACCATTTCACTCCAACTTGTAAAACATTGAATTATAGAATATAGTTTAAGAAGGGAATAAAATAACATGTTTTTATGCTGACTGAAATAACCAAGTAAAGTTACAACAACAATAGAAGTTGTTTTTGACTGGCATAGAGGTCACACGTTGCAAAGAATAACACCATATAAATAAGGTATATTTTAGAAAAAAGAAAATATTTCAAAGATAATCAGCAACTCTGACCTTTTGAAATACCCATTCATATTTTGCAGTTCAAAAACAATGATTTATGCTTACTTCTCTTTTTCAAATAGAATTTTCCTAATAACTAGATAATTGAGAACCGTTTCTACCCCTTCCAATGCTGATAGGCTTTTTTTGATATCTCTGCATGTCAATACACAGAAAGACAGAGATACAGACAGACCCACATGCACAAGTTAGCAAGGGAGAAAAAGGCTGCATTCTCTAAACTAAAAATGATTGCATGACTTTTTTTCCTCTTCAAATCAAAGCTCCCTGAGCAAGCAGACTGCACTTGAGCTCTTGCTTCTCATGCCCTTCATCATTCATTCATTCAATAAACAGTTATTGTGGACCTATTCTGCACCAAGAGCTGCTCTACATGCTGGGAAATCAGCAGTTAGAACAACAGAAAAAATCCTTAGATGTATCTTACATTCTAGAGGAGTTAGACAATAAACATTATAAATAAGTAAAACTTATAGTACATCACTCCCAAGCATAATAAAGATAAATCACAGTAAGTATATCGAAGTTCTTGGTGAGGAAGCAATTTTAAATGAAACAGTTAGAAGGTGAATAGAGACTTGACAAAGGTGAGGGCCTTAGCCAAGGGGCATCTGGGCAGAGAGAAGAGCCAACACAAAGGCCTTAGGTGGAGTATGCCCAGAAAGTCTGAGACAGCGGTGGCTGCAGAGCCTGAACAAGGTGAAGAGTAGTGGGACATGAGTGCAGAGAAGGGAGAAGGGACCAGATTATGCCAGCTTTGTAGGCTATTGTAAGGACATTGGCTTTTATTCTGAGAGAAGTGAGGGGATGTTTCAGGGTTTTGAGCAGAGAAGTGACATGATCTGACATAAAACAAAATTTCAGATATTTACATTGTCTTCTCTGCTATTATTTCAGGGAGCGCTTCATGCACAGCAAACCACTGCACACTCAGTGGCTCAAACAAACAAACAAACAGCAACAACCCAACATTTATTTAGACCACGATTCTTAGGGTCAACAATTTGGGCTGGGCTGAGCTGATCTGTGCTTCTACTGGGTCTCAGTTAGAGTCACTCATATATCTGCAGTCAGTGGCTTCCAGAGGTCGGATGGTTATCAGTTTAGAAGACAGGAGCAACTAGAACACATGTGACTCATCCTCCACCTGCTAGGCTAGACTTCTTTATCTATTAGGGTAACCAGGGTTTCCAAGTGCAGAAAGAGGAAAAGTCCAAATGCGCATGTACTTTTCAAGCCTCTGTTTGTATCACATTAATGTCCCATAGCCAAAGCAAATCTCATGGCTAATTTAGATTTTAAAAATATAAAAATAGACCCTATATCTTGATGGGAGGGGAAAATGTTGGCCATTTTTACAGGCTACCACAGCTGAAATTAGACTACAAGGAGAAAAGAGTAAAATTATGATAGAGTTACAAGGCTTTTGCAATATCCATTGAGAGGTAGGGTCTTGGATAAGAATAGTAGCAGTGTGGCTGGTTAATAAACATTTGTTTCATAAATATATTTTGAAGGTTGAGCAACAATTTATTCAAGTAAATTGGAATTGCAGTGTAAGGTAAACAGTGAAGTCAAAGAAAAAAAGCAAAGCATAAACATTAAGTTGTCTTCCATCAGGAAAATCAGCTTTTGAGGAAGGTTTTGGAGTCTTACTCAGTTATTTTGTGACTCATTAGACATCCAAGTAGAAACAGTGAGTTGGAGAGAAAAATTGATACCAGAGATAAGTGACAAGTTTTAGGTTTCAAATTTAAATTTGGAAATGGTCAGAATGCCAATGAAATTGAATAAGGTGACCACAGGAATGAATGCAGATACATTAAAGGAAAGGTCCAAAGACTGAGCCGTGGGGCACTTAAAAACATCTTGGGAATGAGGTGAATCTTGCAAAAGTGGATGAAAGGGAGCCTCCAGTGTTATAGAAAGCAAACCAGAAGCATGTGTGGTTGTGGAAGTCCAATAAAGAATACTTCAAGGAGAGAATGTTCAACTGTGTGCCTAATGTGCTGATAGGTCAATTAAAGTGAGTACTGAGAATTTCCATTGGATTTCACAACATAGAGGTGATCCATGACCTTGACAAGAGCAATTTCAGTAGAGTGATGGAGGCAAAAGCCTGAGTGGAGAGGTGTAGGAATGGGAGGCAAGAGACTGAAGACAGAAATAGGTAACATTGTCTAGGAAATGTGCTGTAAAGGAATGCAGAGAAATTGAGTGATGGCTGAATAGGAAAATTGTGAGAGCCAGGCCCTGAGCCTCAACAGATTTGCAACTCCTACCCTCTGGTTTATTGGACTTACCCCACTCAGCTAACATGGAGGTGAAGAAGGTCAATCACCACACTAGGGAGCCAAGAGTGCCTAATAACTGAAAGCAGGAGAATTGCATTCAGCATCCATGTGGAATCTAAGCCCCCTCTTGATATAGATGTGGAGTGGACACAACCATCCTAAGGGCCACAGGATGGAGGAATAGAGAATGGATAAGAGTGGACTTACTGATATTCTTTTCATGAGCTATTGTGATTAGTAATTGAAGAAAATGTGGCATTGATGTGAAGAAAGTGGCCATGGTGGCTGCTGGGGGTAGGGAGTGGGAGGAAGAGATGTGATGTGAGGCGTTTTCGAGACTTGGAGTTGTCCTGAGTGGTGCTGCAGAGACAGTTATCAGACATTGTATGTCCTCCCATGGCCCACTGGGTGAACTGTGGGAGAGGGTGGGTTATGGTGTGGACCATTGACCATGAGGTGCAGCAGTGTTCAGAGATGTATTCACCAAATGCAATGGATATCTCATGATGATGGAGGAGGTTGTTGTTATGGGGGAAGGAGTGGGGTGAGGGGAGGTGGGAGGTATATGGGGACCTCAAAATTTTTTAATGTACATTAAAAAAATAAAGAAAGAAAAAAAGACAAAAAAAGAAAGAAAGAGTTTAAGAAGGGAAAAAATAACATGTTTTTATGCTGACTGAAATAACCAAGTAAAGTACAAGAAAACTGATGTTTTAAGAGAGGGAGAACAGAATTTTGTACAGTGATATGCGGCGGCTTGCTCGGTCGGTAGAGTTGGGGTCTGGCTGCAGACGAGGGGTCGGTCCAGCTCTGGACGAGGGGTCGGTCCGGCAGCAGACAAGGGATCGGTCTCACAGGGGTTGCGCGGTTCGGCTGACGGGGTCACCCGGCGAAGCCGGCGACGAAGGGGTCGCCCGGAGAAGCAGGCGACGAACTGGGGACAAGGGAGGCCAGGCCCTTGTCGGGGGCTCTCAGGACTGGAGGGCACACGGCAGAAGAACTACCGCGGAGACAAGGTAAACACGCAAGTCCACTTTATTGAGGGAGAGGCAACAGTTTTATAGGGCCTGGGGAAGGCTGATTGGTCGAAGCCACGCCCTGTTCTGATTGGTTGCTGGGGAAAGGTCAGTGGGAGGTACTGGACGGGGGAGGGGTGGTGATTAGGGATTGGCTGTCGCTGTTGCTGGGGGAAGGGGCAGGGTTTAGGGATTGGTGGCTGCTGTTGCTGGGGTGGAGGGCAGACTGGAGTTTCCCGCCCACACCTGGCTGTTGCTGCTGTCGGGGGAAGGGAAAAGGGCAGACTGGAATTTTCCACCCTGCGCCTGCGCAGGGAGAAAGAAGAAGAAGGGTGCCACCCCACAGGCATCGTGTGGCGCCATCCGGGAGGAGGGGCGGCCGCGGAAGCATGGCTGCCGAGAAGGGGAGACCCGAGGGCACTCTGCGCCCATGCCGAGCTCCCTTCAGGGGTGGCGGTGAGTCCGACCAGCCACCCTATTATGGGGGCAGCGGCTTGGCCTGCCGTGGCCGCTCCCCCGCCAGGCCAGCAAACCACACTTCAGCCCGAGGGGTGACCACAGTGATACTTTAGGAGAGAGGGGTAAAGGTATAATGCATAAGGGAGATTTACTGGCTTTAGAAAGAAGAAGTAATAAAAAGAGGTAGGATATACTGTATGGGAACAGATGTAGTTATGGGAAATTGTGGCCTTAATCCTCCATTTGTTTCCATTTTCTCAAGTGGATAGAAATCAAAGTCATCAGTGGAGTGTAAAAATAGCAAAGAAGGTGCTGTTAGAGTGAGAAGAGAAGAAAATATGAAATGGTATTTAGGGGAGAGTGCTAACAGACTGGGAAAACACAATATGATTGACTGCAAAAAAGGCCCACTTGAGATTCATAATTGTGAACTTTTAATTATTTTTATTTTTCACAAATAATGAGTTTTGACAACTGCATAGAATCACATAACAACCTCCACAACCAAGATATAGAGCATTTGCATCAATCCCCTAAAATCCCCTCTTGCTGACTTTTTTTAATCAACTGCTTCCACCACTCCCAGCCTCTGAGAACCATCAGCCTCCTTTACCTCTCTAAAGTTATTTTTCTTCTAGAATGTCATATAAAAAGAATCTTAGGAAAAAAAAAAGAATCTTAGACTTTGTAACCTTTTGGGTCTATCTTCTTTCACTTAGCAAGAATACATTTGAAATCCATCCATGCTGTTCAATGCATCAATAGTTTGTTTCATTGTATTGCTGAATTATATTCCAATGTATGCATATACCACAATTTGTTTAGTCATTCACCAGTTGAAAACAATCATGAATAATGTTACTGTATACACATAAAGGTTTTTTTGTGAGCATAAATTTTTATACAATTTACTGTGGACCCCACTGATAGTACAACTAGACATAAGCACTGCCCTCAAGGAGTTGTGCCACACTGCTGTTAGGACAACTCTTTATTGAGGTTCTTCCAGACACCAAGCTACCCACTCTGCCACCCACTTTCCATTAATTATGACAACATATATGGTAGGCATAATTACATTCTTCCAAATGGGAACCTTGGTCAAAGAAATTTTGAAGGTTCTGCCTAAACCCTCATGCCCAGGAAATAGCAAAATAAGATTCAAACCTAGAACTGTATGTCTTCAAAATCTTCAAAAAGTGTGTGAAGCTGTGAACAACATCATAAACTCCGCCAATAAAGTGTAGTTAGGGATTACAGAAGAGAGGTTATACTGAGTTAGGGGACAATGGCAGAAGGAGCATTTAAAGGCAATTTTGGAAAACTATATGGGATTTTTAAAGGACAACAGCATCCAGGTACGGAAACACAATCCTAGAAAATATATAAAATGTTTATCTAGTATCCTGAATATATAATAAAAGTAGAAAAAAGCATAATTATATGTCCAACCAATGAAATACTGTGCAACCAACAAAAAATATTATGTGAAAGCACATTTCAAGATATGGGGTTACTTTGGATGATGAGCTCAGTCGTAGTTTTCATTTTCTTCTTTTCTTCTTCTTTGTTTCCTGAATCCTATAATGAGCATTATTAAATGCTGTATTATGTAGTATTAACAAAAGTTCAACAGAGGATGATAAAGCAACTTCCTTTGTATGCCCATATATTGAGAATCTCCTGTTACATCACTTTATAAAGGTAGGATTTCTTGCATCCACCTTAAAAGTCCTAAGAACTCCTGGACCTGCTATTCAGACCAATCATACAGTAAACCCATGATTGACATACTAATCTTACAGCGTGCCAAATTAAATTGGTTTTCTTTTGTGCAATTAGGTAGCTTTAAATTAATGCAAGATCATTAAATTACTCAAGTGAAGAAAAAATCAAATAGATGCTGACTTAAAAAAAAATAGTTCTGTATATATAACAATTATTCAAATAGTATTACCTAATTCACCCTTGTTTTCAAAAATCAACTTTAAAGTAAAACTATAATAACAGTAAAGAAGTAAAATAGTTTTTTATTCAGACCAAATGACAGTTAAGAAAAGAAAAATATTAAACAGCTGATTATCACAACTAAAGCAATAGAAATAGAAAAATTCATAGACTTCTATAGTTTTCAACATCACTTATCTTAATTGTTAACTGGAAGTTTGAAACCATTAATGTGTTTATGTTTCTCTTTTCTAATTTGAGAACAGTAAGAAAACTTAGTTCCTCCACAGTGTGTTTTCAAATCAAGCATTGTTTAATGCATTGGCTCTCAAAGTGTTGTTCTCAGACCCCTGGAGCTCCCTGAGAAAGTTTGAGGTGGTCATGTGTCAAATCTCTTTTCATTATAATAAGATGTTGTTTGCTTTTTCATTATTGGAATTTGCATTTGATGTTTCAAAAGCAACGGCGAGTAAAACCGCCAGCATCTTGGCACAAATTGAGACAGTGACACAGTAAGCATATGCTAGTTTTACTTTTAAAATGTCCTTGACAAAGCAATAAAAATTATTGACTTTATTGTCTCAACCCTTGAGCACCCATTTTCAGTATTCAGTATGATAAAATGGGACATATGCACAAAGCACTGTACTGCATAGTGAAATACAATGGTTGTCTCAAGAAAAGGTTCTTGTAACGGTTTGAAGCTGTATGTGTCCCAGAAATGTATGCTCTTCAAGTTAATCCATTCCTGTGGGCGTGGACCCATTGTAAATAGGGTGAGTAGGATCTTAACATAAGATGTGACCTACCTCATTCAAGGTGGTTCTTAATTCTTTTACTGGTGTTTTTTATAAGAGAATGCAATTCAGAGAGAGAAAGAGAAAAACATGAAAGCAAGAAGCTGGAAGAAATGAAACCTGGAAGAAAAGGGAGAGACCAGCAGGTGCCATTTGACAGGTAAGTCCAGAATCACCAGCAGCTGGTCTTCAGGAAGAACTTATCATCTTGAAGATGCCTTGAATTGGACATTTTCATGGCCTCAGAACTGTAAGCTTGTAAGTTAATAAATTCCTATTGTAAAAGCCAATGCATCTGCTTGAACAACTTACCAAACTAGAACAGTCCTTGTACAATATTTGCTCTTTTGAGATCAACTAGTCACTTTTGCATTGAACACTATTTTTACTTGAAAACAACTAAGTTGTTCTAACTAAGAATACGTCTATGCTTATTCAGGCTGATATTTAGTGGACATTTTCTCACCCATGAAGGAAATGAGCCTGTCACATTTGTTGCCAATGAAAAATATGACCTTTCAAGCAAAAAAAAAAAAAAGGATTTTAGAAAGCTTGAACAGTTACTGTAAGGCTGATGACTGGCCTATATTTAAAACTTTCCAGAAAAAAATTATATGGTGATATTAGCATGTGATTTTTTTACGTTTTACATCAAAATATATAAACATCTGGAAGATCTGTATAACTTAGTGGATCAACATTTTCCAAATGAACAGTCTTAATGTTAGAAAATCATTCATGGGTAGAAGATGCATTCAAAGCACAAAAGAAACCAGTAGATTTTAACATTAAGGAAAAAGGAAAAGTTCATCAATATGGTTTTGGGTTCCATCTGGCAACTAACCTTTAAAAAAACTATTGCTTTTTAAGTTAAGTGTAATATCACAAAATATCCACAATATCCAGAAAGGCTATTAAAATACTCTTTCCTTCTTGAACTACATATCTGTGTGATATTTGAATTTCTTCATTTACTTTAACCAAAACAACATATCCCAATATGTTGAATGCAGTAACAGATAGCAACATCCAATTGTCTTCTATCAAGCCAGTAATTAAAAAGTTTTGCAAAAATGCAAAATTATGTCACTCATCTTGATATTTTCTTGAAAATATAGTTATTTCTCAATCCATGTTATTTTTCATTAAATCTGTGTTAATGTTATCATGTACTTTTGTTTGTTACTATTTTTGAATGAATTATTGTCACTATTTTTACATTTTCTCAGTTTTAATTTCTAAATGGGAAATATCAATAAATCTAACCCACAGAAACAAAACCTCTTTGAGGTCCTCAATAGTTTTTAAAAGCATAAAGAAGTCCTAAGATTAAAAAGTATGAGACCTACTTGTTTACTGTATGTACCTCAAAATATATGCAATTATTTTTAAACAAATAAAGTAAATAAATTTGCTATCAGCTAATATATGTAATTGAATTGCATTTACCAGATAGATTAAAAATAAGTTAAACAATGACTTTATTACTTAAGATTCCCAGAATGTGACTATTTTTGTGAGTTGAAATGCCACTTTTCATGTGTTTTTACATGCTAAATTTCTTTCACAAAAAGAAAGAAGGAAAGAAAAAAAAAAAACCTTTGAATTTTGTCCAGAGAGTAACTTCTCAGTTAACCAGAATTCTCAGTTAACCAAGTAGTGCAGGGAAATTGCTAGAAGCTGGAATCAGCTATCACTTAATCCTCTGATTTTCCTCTGACTTTTTTACAAGCATCATTTCGGCTTGATTTTGTTTTGTTTCATTTTGAAAAGTTTATAAATCTTCAGTATTAAAAGCAAACCTCCAAAGGCAATTTCAATAAATTTTTAACAATAGTTGGTTAAAAAAAATGAAGAGGAGGAAAAGGCAAAGTTCTTTCCAGTCTCTTTTACTTTACAAAATATCTACAAGGAAAATTCAAGTTATGTCCTAAAAGTTCTAACAAACACATCCTTGAAAATTATTAATATAATTTTCTGATAAATGACAAGTTGTAAACACACACAATTACATTATGAATATAAAATTGACAATGATTCCAGAAAATTATGAGATCATTGGAAAGTAGCCAGCAGTTTAGGGTACTCTTTTTAAGGAAATATTAGTTTTTCTCCTGTTAAAAATAGTTTTGCTTAGCAAAATTAGACCTTTTCAACATCCTCTTGGTATAATTGGAAAAATATTAAATAAAGGTTCACTGAGATTCACTGCCAGAGAACATACCTCGGCAACTAGATACATCAGAAACAACTTTTTGTGAAACTCTAGGCAAAAAAAAGCATCCACAGGAGACTGCTTTGGGGCTTCCTCCTCCTATTAATGCATCTGAATTTACAGGGAGATTACTTTGTGCTCCACATTATGGCAGATGCTGGGGCGTCCAGGAGACGGATGAATCACGTTTGGACAAAGGTTTACAACCTGGCTGGAAAGAGAAGCTGCAGTAATGTAAACCAAGTAGTGAATGACACAGTGGAAGGATTCCAGTCCTGAGTGTCATGATACAAACTACACGTGAAAATTAGTCTTCTGAATGCGACACCTGTGCTTCAATCAGTACAGTGCGTCGACGTGATGACGACACAGAGCCACATACCAAGCTCACCCTCCGCCTCCTTGAAGCACACAGCAGGCAACACTGATAAGCTTTGGTAACTGTCCGTGCAGTACTGTCCCTCCACCGTTATCCTCAGGGGAAGGAGGCTCGGACAGCATAAGTGGAACCTTTCTTCTGCCACCTTGTCCTGAGTCTCCATATTACTCATCTCAGAAATGAAAAGGAATCTGTCTCCACAGACTACTCAAGACCTTTATAGGAAAGAGTGCAGGTAATGACATCTTTTTGCTGACTGCAGTAGTATTTTTTTTCAGCTATGAGCAATTATTATCTAACAGTAAGTGAATTAAGCTTTGAAACCCCTTTCATTAAAGCAACCAAATAGCTTCACTACCAGCCCCTCTCTCTAGCAATGCTCCAACTATGACCTCAGCATTACCCCACAAGCAACGTGAGCAGGAGCTCTGATCAGGAATCCCTTTGTCCCTTCTGTCCAAACTCCACTGCCTCCCTCTATAGCTTATGTGCATTTCTTAAAAATGCATCCAAATCTGAAATTATGGAGCCATCTATGTTAGTTCACAAAATATCCAATGAATACTCTGCTCTTAGCAAAGAAAATAGGGAATGACGAAAACCTAAAATGCTAGAATTACACCATTGATCATTAGTCTTCATCTTTCCCCATCTTTTTATGTTTTATTCTGAGCTATTTTCAAACTTACAGGACTGTTACAAAAATAATACCAACCCCATACAGAGAATTCCAATGTATCTCCACTCCAGCCCAGATACCCAGATCCACTAATTTGAGCATTTTGCTAACTTTGCCATGTGATGTTATCTATCTATTTACCTGTCTATTTGTTTTTCTTCTATGTATTTTTAGAACATTTGAGAGCAGGTTGCACACCTCATAGTCTTTAAACACATAGTACTTCCATGTAACTTTTCTACAAATAAGGATATTCACTTATGTAATCAATGCAGTAATGGAGTTCAAGAAGTTTAACGTTGCTATAAAGCTTACAGTCTGTCATATTTTTTCTTATGTCCCAATAATGTCCTTATGAGCCTTTTCTCTTCCACCCTCAGATTCCATCCAGTATCATGTGTTTAATTTAATTGTCATTATCTCTTTAGTTTATCTTTTTTTTAATTATTGAAAACTACATGCAACATAAATTTTCCCATCCCAGCCTCTCCCAAGCATACCATTCAGTGGGACTGATCACCTTCATTTTGCTGCAATACCCTCACCATCATTCATTACTAAACTTTCCCTTCACCAAAAACAGAAACCCTACACTCATTTTGCATTAACTCCCCATTGTCTCTACCCCAACCCCTGGTAATCTATTCTCTACATTCTGTCTCTAAGAGCTTGCATGTTTTCTGATATTTTCTTTTTATTACAATGGGGCTTAAATTTAGCATCCTAAATCTATAATCTCCTCATTGATGATTTCTACTGTTTATCTTCTTCTTTTCCTGGGCCATCAGTTTCTCTTTCATTGAATGTTTGATAACCTTTTGTTAAAACCTAGACATTTTGATATTTTAGCATGTTATCACTGGAGTTTAGACTCTTTGGCATCTGTTCCTTAATCTTATATCCAGCTAGTATTATGACAGAGCTTTTTCACGAAAAAGGCCAGGAGCTTACAAAAAAAAAAAAAAGAAGAAGAAGAAAGAAAAAAAGAAAACACCTTTTCTAGTCTTTTCAGATTGACCTATATGGGTGCTCTCCTTGACAATTTATCCACAGAATGAATTTAGATAATAGCTACAGGCCAAAGTGTAGGTGCCTCCCCGGTCTTTTCTGTGTCTTGTTTTGGGTATGTCTGTTTTGCCCTAGCAATCCCCCCTCTACAAGGATAGGAGTGTCTTCTCTTCCCTAGGAAACACTTTCTGCATGGTCCGAGGCACTGCACGGTATACCCTAAAGCCAGCAGTTCCTTACCACAGGCAGCCGCTTGACGGATCTCCTGTAGCATTTCGTTGAAGAGCTTTGTGAACCACCATGGAACTGCAGAGTTGCAATTATTAATAATTAGAGCTCATATGTACTAAATGCTAAGCAGCATATTAAGTGCTTTTCACACAGCATTATATCTAACCTGAAAAGAAGTTACATCCATATCCTAGACTTGCAAGATAAAATCCTGGATGTCATGTTAAATTTAAATTTCAGATAAACAATGAATATTTTTAGTATAAGTATATCCCAACCATTGCATGGAACATGCTTATCTAGATGAGACAAGCAGGCAAAGAGTGCTGAAGGTTCTTGCATAAGGTCAAAACATGAGCCAGTTGCAGAGAAGAGATTTGATTGTGTATTCAGATGTAGGTTTTACTATGTCTAAAACAGCAAATACAAGACACCTTACACTATAATACTATTATCTCCATTACTATACCATGCAGTGGTAATAAATTTAGGTTTTCCCAATGTCTCTGAAACCTTACTCAGGATACCAGAAGAATGAGTCTCTGCCTCTTCCTAGTCCAGGATTCCTATTTAGGGGATTCCCTTCTAGGTAAGGCAACCAATGAGTAGAACAAGAAAAACCCTATGAGTAAGAAATACAGCACTTATTATTTACACTGACTTGACCGACCAAGGTCAATGGAAAGTAGGGAGCCATCATGTCTATAAACACTCTCCTCCTCCTTGACCTGGTTTTCCAATTCTCTGCCACATGCTTCAACTTTATGAGGACTATCTGACATGCACTGGTACCACCCTTGGCCCTGTTAGTAAACAATAGAGCCAAGTCCCAAACAACACTTTATATTCACAGCTGATTGTCCACCAGTAAGCATTGACTGGAACATCCTTGTTCAGTTTGAAGAATGCAGCTAGAGCAAACACACTGAGCAACTATTTTTAATCCATGGTATTGGGTTCCATCCTAATCCCTGACTTAAACAATGCTAATGATCCTACAATCAGTATATCTGGACATCCTCCACAGTAGCTAAATTAGGTCAACTGACAGATGCAATGAATCTTTCTGCTGTATTTCAAATAAGCAATCATTAAGGAGGAAGAGAATTATGAAAATGTCCTTTCACTAAATATTAATCTTGCCACTATAGCTGAAGCTGAGTAAATTGCTCTTTGGCCTGCCTTGTTCTTTGTACATTTAACTTTGCCAGGTACACCAGTCTATCAGAGCAGCCCCTTATACATTTTTGGAACAACCAACTTGTAGTTTTAGGTTCATTCCTCTTTGGAGAAGGTGAGTAAATAATGCAGTTTGTTTCCCCCACCTTGAAAGAAATATGAAATTGTGGAGAAAGAAATTGGTTGTATGCAGTATTGAAGGCCAGGACACAAGAAGCTGAGAAGGAAGATTTATTACGACTGGTCAGACTTGGAGGACTCCTATCCTAATAAAAACCGAGCCCTGAATAGGATTTTTGGGTTCCTTTTATACAGAGGATATAGGAGTGGGGAGTCAAATGGCGCTTATATGCAAAAGGACTTTTTGTTAGTTTCTTAGAGTTTCAGGTGTTTTATCTGAGTTTTAGATAGGTTTTGAATTAACACATATTCTCCAGGTAAGCTTGAATTAACACATATCCTCCATATTCCAGGTAAGCTTGAATTAACACATATCCTCCATATTCCAGGTAAGCTTGAATTAACACATGCCCTCCACATTCCAGGTAAGCTTGAATTAACACACTTAGCTTACACACACAGCCCAGGTTATTTATGAAGAAACACACAGCCCCCCCCCACCCCGCTCCTCCTGCCCCTATCAAAATCACTAGCATAAGGAAACAACACAAAAATTTCACCCACAGGTCTGCTGATTCTGTCAAATGTGATTAACTACAAATTGACACAAAGGAAGTAGATATTCAGAAAATGCCAGAAAAGTATCAAGTTCCATTCTGTGGCTGGTTCAAACACAAAGAGGAAATGATCATTTGTTTCAACCTTTTACATTATGTTTTCTTTTCTAGAGGCAAAACCACAAACTAAAGCCAACGCAAATATTTTTCTCTATTTCTCTCTTTCTCTCTCTCTCTCTTTCTCCTCCTTTCAGAGTTAGTATAAGGTATAATAACTTTGTCTAAAGAACTGGCTTGCATCAAGACCATCTTTAACCTCACAAAGAACTTCATAAACATTAAATAGGTTTTACTAAAGTCTAAAAAAGCAAATTAAGTGCCAACACATGCTGATATGCATTCTTAAGCATTCCCAATAAGTGCTTGCCTGGCACTGCTGAAGTCTGAGGTATTTTCCTGCTGGCACCTATGTCTCATTGTGTAATCTTCAACAAATAATTTACAAGAACATCTCTGTAATGCACATATACAAACAACATACATACCCTTTCTAATCATATGCATATACACATATAAAATATATGTGAAAGATCAGGTTTTTGAATGTGGAAAAGTTATAAGAAATAAACTAAACTGCTTTTGTCATCTAATTTTACAACTCAATTGAGTGACTATATTAACATTAACACAATTGTCAGGAAACAAATGCAGAGCAATATGTGCCAGATTTTGTGAGACAAATTAGAAACACAAATTATGAAATTAATTTTTATTGGAATGGTTAGGTCATTGAAGATTATTCATTGAGAAAATAAGATCTCTAGGTGAGGTACATTTGAGCAGGATCTGGGGGAAAAAAGATTAAATGTCAAATAGTGAAGAAAATATGGGAAATAAAAACACAAAATATAAAAGTGTGAGCCAAAGAAGGGATTAGCAGCTTGAAAACAGAGAAGTCCAACTCCTTCTCAGAATGAGCAGAAGCAGCACCTTCGCTGCTAGGGGTGACTGGGGGTTGAAAATATACAATAGAATCCACTAATACCAACCAGCATTATAAGGTGAGGCAGAGTCCCAAGACCAAGTGTTATTTCCAAATAAAATTTCCATGTTGTTTCCAAAATAGTTAGTACTCAACCCAGATCTGTCACCCAGAATTTGTAAATATTGTATATGATATTATAAAATATAATACACATATGTATTATATTATATAATATATATATACACGTATATCATCTTCTCAAGTTTAGAAAACAAATACTATTAGTAAATGGCAAATATATATATACATGATACAATATATGCAATATGTATTTATACATATATATGTATGTATATATATATAAATATACATAAAAACTAGGTGCCTAAGCAGGTAACACAATCTGCTTGAGTACTGATGATTAATGACCAATGTGTTCCAATAAAGACTGCAAAAAGAATACCAAGCTCTGTGAAGTGTACAAGGCTGTCCCAACTTGAATACACTTACTCTAATGTTTCCAATTTCACACTGTAAAGTGGGGCAAACCTTTTAACAAATCTTTTGGAGAAGTGAAAAGATTCTAAAGGGAGGTAAAGTAATCTACCAATAAAGTAATGTTAATGATATTTATCTATTCAATTAAGCACTTTTTATATCAAGTGCAACGGACACTTGATTACTAGTTTGCACTGTCAACCTATGCAGTTTCAGTCATATTGTCTCAGAGAATAGGGCCTAGATCTCATGGTATGGTCTAACAATTTTTATGCCCCATTATATCTCATGGCTTTCTAAATGTCTGTCCCTACCTTTTGGAGGTTATAATATTAATATTATGCAAGAGGCTTAATATTAGTTATAAATTGATTTGAAAACACAGGAAACTTTACTTCTCCTCGATTTGCTGTCATTTGTGTAATGGCTTTCTTTTGTTCCTTTGGTCCCCAGATAATTGCGTTAGAATATCTCTATTAAACAAATACTCTTTCAGAAAGACCCTTTGGCATAATTATAACCCTCTGTAAAATAAGACTATATGTAGTAAAGAAAGGAATGTCTCTTTTTCTTTATCTGTAACATAAAATCTAGAAGATTTTAAAGTTTGACATGGGAAATAAATATATTTTATTCCAGGCTAATTGAGAATTGAAAGGGACAGAGGTAAATGTGACAGTTGTTAAGTTATTTCTGCTAATAAAGTTCATGTGGTTTCCCTACCCCATTATGGTTGTGGATGAAGAGGTGCAGGGCTGAGTTGGGGGTGGATTTCATTGGAGAGATTTATCTTTGCAACATTCAAGTGAATCAGGCACAGGCACCACCCAAGTGTAGAAAAGTGCAGCCACCTAAAAATAATCTAGCCGCTGAGCTATAAATGACTCTAATACTATTTTTTAAAATAATTTCATTAGCCTCAGTTTCAAATGCTTTAAATATTTATATTCATTTGAATAAGTCAATGTCATCAGTTCATAGTTTGCATTACTCAGTTTTTCCCTATTTCACATTATTTTTTGCATTTCTATTTTTGTCAGGTTGATCTTTATTATTTTAAAAGTACAATGTTCTGTGCCTTTAGCATTTGTATTCTTTAGGCACATTTGATTATTTTGTTCTTAAATGTCATTCTTTTCTAGTGCTAATTTTTTTACAACTTCTATGTCTTATTATTATTATATCTTATTCTATGTCTTATTATTCTTATCCTATTTCCCTACTTCTCAAAATATCTTTTACACTAAGTTATCAATTACTTTAAAGGTCTCTTTTGCTGTTTTACTTTGGTGTAACTGAATTTCTATTCCAGTTTTATTTTCCTTTGTTTTTCTGCTTGCTGCATTTCTTTCTGCGACTATGCTCAGGTTAATTTTTACAATCTGTCATTTCCTGCAGATTCTGTCATCGGAATGACCTATGCTTCCTTATTCTGTTGCACTCTCATGTATTTTTATATTCATTTTATTTTATAATGCCCTAATTCATTACTCTCTGCTAATGCTATTGCTTCTCTTTTTTTTCCCATTAACAAAGATATTTAAATTACCTATTGCTGTGCAACCTTCTCCTAATTATCATTTCTTCATCAGTAGTCAGTTGGCTTCAACTCAAGTTAGTATATTAATTCACTCTACTTGTGAATGAAGAGTATGTAAATACACCTTCCAATAAAAAATAGTTCTATACTTCAGAATCTCTATTTACACTATGAGCTATGGGTTATAAGACAGTGGGGAATAAAACCTAAGATGTGGGGGGTGGGGTAGAGAGGAGAAACAAGATAGATGGATTCTGTGAAAATAAACTATTTTATATCAAAATATGATTTATTTATGCTTCCACAGTCTATATGTTATTAAAGACTTAAACAGGCAAAGTCCTATGAGTAAATAGCTACATTCTTTAAGATAAGCAGTCTCTCTTTCTGAGAGCAGCAATGACCACATTTTTATAGATGTGCATTAATTAATGGCAAACCTTTTTCATAGTATTCAAGTTTCTCTCTTGTATCACCGCTCACCACAATGATTATTCCATACTGTAAATTAATTTCTATATTACTTAAGTGCTATATCACTTAAGGTTTTGCCTAATCCTGAATTATGGTTTCCCCATTTAATTACAAATTGAAAATAATAATCAAACCTCACTCAATTGTTTTCTGAAACTAATGAATTTTCCTGTCTGTTCACAGGGAGAAGCTTTCCTAATCCATTTCCCTACCCCCAGACCAGGTCAAGTACCTTCTTGTGTGTTCTAATAGCACAGTGTGGTTCTTCTCCACAGCACTTAGCACAATAGTAATCTTTCAAGATCATTGTAATTATCAGCTGAAATCTGTCTTCCTGGAAGCATTCTTCGCTTCACATGAGCTCAGGCTTGCCCTGGTCCCTGCAAGTCAACCACAGTGATAAGAGCTCAGTAAATATTTGTTAAAAGAACATAAGACTGGGGAGCTGATGTAGCTCATGTGGTTGAGTGCCTGCTTCTCATATAGTAGGTCCCAGGATCGATCCCCGGTACCTCCCCCCCCAAAAAAAAAAAAAGAATATGGTATGAATTCCAGTGTTATATGCCCAAACTATTACAAAATTACTGATCAGTATAGTGCAACCAAGAATTACACTTCCCACTTAATAACTAATGCTCAACTTCAAATTCCATAGCAAAAAGTCAGCATCCACCATATTTCACACTTGGGGATGTTGTTTTGGAGGCTTTGGTAAATGCTTTTAAATGGATGAAGTGAATAAGCAAATTGAAAGAAAGATAAAATTTGACTTAGGAATCTGTTTTAGTTCATTGTAGTGACTGATATTATACAAATGATGATATTAATACCTCAATGGGAAAGTAGTATTATACCTTGAAATAATCATTTTTCAAATGGTGCTTCCATTATGGAATACAAATGAAGTCTTCCAGCTGGTCACTCTACAAAATCATTCCAAGAGTGCTTCATTAGTTCTTTTGTAGAGTTTTGCAAAGGGCCAAGCACTATTCTTGATGCTTTTCTCTTTCTCTTATGCTATATGTGTATGAAATCTCATTGTAGATGCTTGTGTTATTCACTATACAAAGCACAGCTGTGAGATTATTGCTTACCAGTACATTAAAGAAAGAAACACAATTGAGGGGCCTGGATACAGTGAATAACTGATGAGAGCTATGATTGAAAAGGTTTTTTCCCTTTTCCACATTTCCAAATGTAGTACCAAAAAGGAGGTCATTTGTATATGCTTTGAGAGAGGAGTACAATCTTAATGGTTTCTATATTTGCAGCCAAATCTGGTTTTTGCTATTATGATCCTTGTTAATCAAATTTTAAGTTCATCGTATCCTGTTTTTTATTGTTACTCTATTATTCTGCTGTGGTTTTCATCCTCCAACTATTTTAAACCAATTAGGAAGTGGATACCATGCACATTATTTAAAATCATATATTGATATGTACATTTTGTTATAGAGGCAGCTCCTGCATTTAGCAGATATAACTGGGTATCATGCTTATGTTGTGAGAAGAAAAAGAAAAGAGTAAGAAAGGAGGAAGGAAAGAAGGGAAGGAAGGAAGAAAAAAGAGGAGGTGGGGAGAGAGAGAGGAAAGGAAGGAAGGAGAGAGGGAGGAAGCAAGGAGGGAGGGAGGGAAGGTGGAGGGGGAAGTGAGAAAGGAAGGAAAGAAAGAGAGGGGAGGGGACAGGAGGGATGAAAGGAGGGAAAGAGGAAGAGAGGATGAATTATGATGACCTTTAACATGCTAATTTAAAACTAAAGCTAGCCCTCTGCTGCAACCTGCTGACAGATTGTAGAACTACAAATAAGAAACCATTCACTACTGGCAGTATCAGATTTATTGTAAATGCTTCATTTTAAATCTAGCAGCTTTCATTATTTTACTTTTATAGATAATCCAATGAAGAAGGCCTGAAAAAAAAATCATCTGTGTTGTTTCACAACTAGAAAATAGGTTAAATAACTCTTTGCAACAGAATGCGTAAATACTATAACATGCTTCCTAATTGGCTATTGTAAAATGGCAATAAATTTGTTACTTGGGGCCCCAGATGGAGGCAAGCGTGAGTCTCTGGGGAAGATTTTTCTCTGTTCTGGCAAAGTTCACTTAAGGAATCCTCTTGGTCAGAAGCAAGAGCCTACTCACTCATCATGAACAGGTAAGAAAATCATGGGAATATAAATATCTATATATAGTATTATATGTGCATATATTATACTTTCTTATGATGATATGATATAATGACTGATGATATGATATGATATGATGTGATGTATGAAATTCTAGGTTTTCCCAGCAGGCTTAAGGATAGACTTTAGAGCTTCTGAGACAGGGGAAAAATAAACCTTGAAGAAGAGAGGGGAATCTGGTTTGGAAAAGACTCCACAGAGATGAAAGGTAAGGGCTATGCCTGCAGAGGCAGTGATTTGACACTAAAGTCACATTTTCTTTTCTGTGTTGCAATTCCCTTATGATAGATAGCTTTAATAATCAATTCATTTTACTGATTACAACCAGTTTAAGGTTTAGTTTCCAAATTATTTTTTAAAAATTGATTAGAAGGAAAATTGTAAATTTAAGAAAAAAAGTTTTGATAGAAAAGGTAGAGTCAAAAATCCTTAATTTTTCTTTAAATTCCCTTAAAATGTAAAGTATCCAAGAACCGTAGTATTCAATGAGGAAGTCTTAGATTCAAAATTGGGTGCAACATGACTCCATCTCCAAAAAAGGTTTAAAAAAATAATAAGGAAGAGAATCTTTGGGGTATGATAAAAGAAGGAGCTCCTTTAGTGACACAGCAGTCATCACTGGCTTTGGAGAGTCAGAATTCTAATGAGGTTTATAAATCCTCTTGTTCTGTAGAATTATGATGAAAATAATAAAAATAATAATAGCATTTAATGACTGAGTAGTATGTCCATTCATGTGTTATGTTCCTAACAATCTTAATGAAAATCCTAAGGTATTCTCATTACATACACTCTTTTTATAGATAAGAAAACTAAATGTGGAAAGAAAATGCCTATGCCATAACCTCAATACCTATTCAGCAGCCATTTCTATTTTAATGCATGAGGCATATTTGTTGGTTTACTCCTAAAAGAAATGAAGTCATCATGGATTACCTATAAGACTATCATCTCAGACCCTTTAAAAAGAGAAATTATATATGTCTGTGTGTGTTCTTTCAGCACTATTTGTAATAAGGAAGTTGCATAACTGATCATAAGCCAACTATTTAACAAATTACAGTAAGTAAGAATAAAATGGAAATAGAAAAAAATTCAAACAATTTTAGGCAACGTTTAATAATTAATTAAATATTCTGATCGTATAAGCACGGAAAACGAGTGGAAGGAAAGGGTTACTAGTTTTATAGTTCTCTAATAGCTCCCAGAATGTTTTCTTAGGTTATAATATCTGTATATTAAATAAATATGTGTATCGGCATCCGTTCAGAACCTGGAGAGCAGAGGCGAAGACATGATTAAACCCACCAGAGATGGGGAAGATGCCTGCAGTTGATGAAGATGAGACACATGGCAGGAGGCAGAGACTTTAGACCATCATGCAGGGCTGACGCCTGTGAAAAGGAAGGAGCCGTGATGGAGGGTTGGGGAGGGAGTCTCAGAGTGCTACATCATTCAAAGGGAGTTTGAGCCAGGCTGCTAGGGATTCCTTTAGCCAGACACTCAGAGAAACCCTGGGTTTGGCAGGAATGCGCCCCCGGAAGCTCAGTCCTTGTGAGGGAAAGCACAGAGGAGGCGTGGCTTCGGCGTGAATGCGGTGGTGAACCCTGAAGCCACTGGGGCGCTCCCTCACCTGTGCTTCTGCCAGGAGATCTGAGCAGTGAACTTCATGGCTGCAACTGTGCACATATACATTAAACATGGCATGTTGCTGCCTCTAGTGTCATTTGTGCTTTACGTTTTAGAGCCATTTCCACCATAATCATGCTCTGCCCCAGATCTTCTAGATTTACATCTTTCCCCACATTTTAATTTTTTGGAGTAACAAAATGGCAATTAGTGTACTGGGTACCAGTGATTCTTGAATCCCTCCATTTTCTGTCCTCTGATCTGAACTTATTACAATGGACAATTTCCTAAGCCTAATGGATTTGGGCAAAGAAACACTGAGTCTACTTGAAAAGGAAAAAGAAAGTAAAGAAAAAAATATATCAAAAAATCAAATGGGAACAACCCATGTCAAGGACTTTGGCACTCCTTGTAAGGAGGAAACCTCAATCCCCTACCATTCCCTACCTCTGGTGTTTCCAGTTTACAGCAATTCTTTCATTGCTTTCAGTTAAGGGAGATCTGTGTTCTTTGGATTCTGTAATAATCTCTTGCCAGTAAAACCGAATTCTGGAAAGTGATGTAGAAGCACGTTGCATATCACAAATTATCGTTTCCTTACATCAGATAAGGGGGCTCATCACACACTCTTCCTTCCCCCTCTCATGATGAATTGGAATTTCCATGATGGAGAGAGGAAATTTGTACATTTTTCAAACACAAAACTCATCAATATTACCCTTCCACATACCTGCAAATATTAATTGGGGAAAGCGAAAATAATCATTATCTCCTCCTTCCAATAATTATTCACCTGGAAGAAATATTTCCTGTTTAAAATAATCTTAACTCTGGTTGAATGAGTCTTCTTTCTTAGTTAGATTGTACTAAATAGAGATAGATGAGAGACTAGAGATTCCACAGTTCAAGGCAGAAAACTCAATCAAGGGAAATAAACCAGGTAAGGGGCATGGGCTAAATTAGTCTTATACATTAATGGTTTGGAACTTCCAAGTACTTATAAGTGTATCTCAAAACATAGGACTTGAGTCATAGGTAAGATTCCTTATTTTTTTCTTAACTCCCCTCCTTCCCTTCCTCCCTCTCCCCTTCCTTCCTTCCTCCCTTTATTTCTATCAATTAGAAAAGTTAACCTTTCAATTATAGGTCATTGAATATGCAGCAAAATTTTGCTGGCTCCAAAAGTTTGGAAATTTAGATAGAGCAAGTCCTCTAAAGTTAGGAAGCAATTTTTCACTATGTTCTCTTCTCTGTCTTCGTATGTTGATATTAATGTCACCGTGGTATTGGTGTCCAGTATTGAAAATAGCTAGCATCTTTGATCTCGGGAAAGTTGTAAACATTTCACATGTATAAGATTTTTTAATCTTTATTTAATCACAGCAATGCTATATTGTAGAGACAATTATGGTCGCCATGTTTATTCTAAAGCCTTAACTCTGAACAACTTCCTGCTGCTGTCTTTCCTGTGATCAAAGCACATCCCCGAAGTGCGGAGGTTAACATTTCAACTTAGGAACAGCAGTGATTGGATTCTTAATTCACTATTTGGTTGAATTTGATTCAAAACAATATATCTTCATTTTATGTTGTCATGTTTGCATGTTATTTACCTATACTGAGGTGCTATTGATTTCATTTTCTAAAAAATGAAAAAGATTCATCCAGATTAGAAAATAATCAAATTCTTATTGAACAACCCATTTATTACACAGATTAGAGCACTTAGAAGTACTAATAAATAGTCCTCAAGTTTTTAAAAAACTGATTTTTTTGCCCTTGTATGTCTCTTATGCACTATTCCAGCTATTCAAGATTATCATTCCAACACTGAGATTTGCCACTCAAAATCATAAAAATTGATTTTACTATCATAATAGGTGTCCTTAAAAAATAGACTTTTACTTTCCCATTATCATAAACTCCTAAGATCGTCCTTCTGCTTGACAGTGAATTTCACTATAGCAAGTATTCTTTCATCACATAGCACATGTGTCCATTTGTCACAGTTGTCCATTTTATTTAACACTAACTCAGATTAGCAAGTATGCTGATAATTGCCAAGGATGTCCTTTGAATAAACAGGGTGTGGACTGGCACACACACAGCTAGTCAAAACCCATGCCAGTGCTCTCCTTCCTGTGTAAAAGAACTCACATAATAATTGTTATAAGGAACAAAAATATTCATGAAACTCTTGTCCATCATAGTGTAGTACATGCATGTTAAAAGGAAAGTCATTCTTTACCTATTAATAGTTTGTCCAACTCAAAAAAGAATATTTGCTGGCATGCATGGGAAACAGTAGTTGTCCTTCCATGTTACACACCAGGGTGGTTACACAATATCCAACAGTATCATTTAATAAAGGAAGCTGCCAATGGCTCATTATGCTTTGTCTCTAGACATAATATTGCTCATGAACTTTGAAGATAGTCTTAGAAGTTTCTTGGAAATAGTATGACTTGTGCCTGTTTTTGCAATGAGAAACACAACCTTGAATGGAGCCACTTACAGTTTTTGTGTTTCTCTCCTTTAACAAAAATAAATAAATACATGTACCACTTTTTTTGCCTGATCCAAAAAGTTCAATTGATTGGTCAAAGAGGTCACTGTGCAATTTTGTGGAAATGATTCATAAGAGACTTCATGCTACTGTTTGACCAAGTTCATATTAGAGAGAAACATGAAGATTAGAAGAAATGGCAGGAGTATGCGAATTGCTCATATTTTAGAAGTTCAACTTTTCTTTTTCAGCTGCCTGTACATAGTCTTTACACTAAGTTCACTTGTCCCAATATGTACAGATTCCAAGCTGATCAGTGTCCTGGTTATTCTTTGTATATATGAAGCAGTTTCGACTCATAGTTACTATTTTCATCACTGCTTACTTTTATGCATTTCATCATTTGTTGTGAATTGTGATGTAATGCAAATAATAGTAACTGCCAATATGCAAAATTATCAAATGTGAATAATAAAATAAGGATGATCTGGAAAATAGGTTAACCAAGATTAAGTTCCCTTTTTATATCTGAAGCTAAGCGAGACTTGATCAACACAATCCTAACAGTACGTGCACAATCTTTAAGAATGTAAAAATTAAAAATTCAATGGAATATCTGTAAACATCACTATTAATCTTATATTTCAACTGTAAGAATGTGTGTGTGTAAAAAAAATGGAGATATTATTGGCCAGAAACTCCCCTTTGAGCAGTATTTTTGTAGAGCAATTAGTAAGCTTGCATGTTTAATGTATTGATCAAGAAAAAGAAGTGGCCTAGGACAGGACTTTTAAAACTTATTTCTTAGCAGATGTATTAGACTTATTTTGCCTGCCTAGCTAAAATAAATTAAAGAATAGGAGCAGATTAATGTTTTCCCATAAAGAGAGAGTAAGAAGTAGGATGTTTCAGAGTCCACTCAGCAAATTAGCAAAGTCATTGCTCTAAGTTGCTTATCTTGGTCTTTCACTCTTGATGGCAAGATGGCTAGAAAACTCCCTCCCAGAAGAATTCAGCAGATTTCTCATAGCTCCTTGTCAACAACTAGATCATTCATCTACACCAAACCCAATCATTGGCAAAGTAACATGGAACTACCACGATTGACTTATAGTAATCATAATGCATCCTTTTAGCTGGGAACATTGTCCAGGAATACCTGTACAAAATTGAGATTCGTAGCAAGGAGGAAGAGGATTTGGCAAATGGCTTTCATGCAGACATCAAGGTGTGTCTACCACAGCACAAAGCAAGTTTCAAACCTTTTTAGATGCCCAAAACATAAAAATGTAATATATGAAAGAGATGATAGCAGAGCGCAATTGAAGGGGAAGGGGGCAGAATCTTAGCTTCTCTGTGCTATTCTTCCCCTGCAGCAGCTCCTGAGGCACAACTGCTCAACCCTAGGTATAGCTTGAAAACCACTGTTCTAGGAATTGAATGACTATACAGAGATTCAGATAATACACCATGACTAAATGGAATTCGTCCACAGAATTGAAGGATAGTTAACCTAGAGAGCCAATTAAAATGCATATCATATGTAAGTAGAGATAAAAGGAGGACAAAAACAAATCCCTCAGCAGCATAGCATTACTTAATAGAATGTGTTAGAATCATCCTTGATAGGATTTTTACCTCTTCTATATTTTATATATAACAGCAATCTACAAAAGGCAATTTCAGACCTAAATGTTGAAAAAGTGGAAACACTCCTATTGCGTTCAAGAATACGAGGGAGGATATTAATACCCCGCAATTATTAGTCTGGAAAACCAATGTCTTAACTTATCAGAGGTGCTATAAATAGTACTACTAACTGGTTGGCATAAATAACAGAAATTTATTGTCTAATCTGACAGTTTTGGAGACCAGAAGTCCAAAATCAAGGTATTGTAGGCCATGCCTTCTTTGAAGTCTGTATTGTCCCATTGGTGGCTTGGTGGCAATCATTCTCTGCCTCTGTCATATTAATATAGCCTGTGCATAAATTCAAAATTGTATCCAAGTGTACTTAGTTTCTAGAAATCCAAATTAGTAATATAGGTCCTACAGTCTTTGAACGTTCAGAAAGGATGTAAGACTGAATGTGTATTTAAAGTTGCATCCAGACGGAATGTGGAGGGGATTTTAATTCAAGCTCACCTGAAATGTGGAGGATATGTTAATTCATGCTCACCTGAAATATGGGGAGTACTTTAATTTAAAACCTATCTGGTTTACTCAGACAAACAAACAACTAACAAGGAAAGTCGTTTTCTTTCAAAAAGCACCATTTAACTCCCAACCCTTATATCTTTTCTGTATAAAAGGGAACCCAAAATTCTATCTGGGGCTTGGTTTTTATTAGGACAGGAGTCTGCCAGGTCTGGCTGGTTGGAAAAAAAATCAACTTCCTTCTCAGAGTTCTCGTGTCCTGGCCTTCAATACCACGTGCACCCAACTTCTCTACAACAATATGGCACCCTGTTTCTTTCTGTCTCTTCCTGTGTCTGCTAGTTCTGTACCCAAATTTCCTTTGCTTATAAGGTCATTTTGGATTAAGGTCCCCCTGATTCAATTTGGCCTCATCTTATGGTAATGGGGTGTTATTAAGTCAATTGCCACAGTGAGTAACTGGAGCAGGGAAAATTTGGGAATTATCCTACTTTAGAAGTCAGGACAAGGTATATTTTCACTCCAATTCCTGAGAGTCATTGATTGAGGACTGATGAGGGATGAGGTGGAGAGAATTTGCTAATCCCCCAGGACTTCCATTTGCTTTCAGTGTGGGCAGAATGGCCTTCCGTGTTTTGGAAAAACCCCTTGGGCTAAGAGAGACAGACAGCAGCTACTGGAAGGTGGCTGAATCACACTGAAATGGCTGAGATCTTAGAGTTATATTTAAAGGGATTCATGATAGATTTGAATGGGAAGTGAGGGAAAGTGGCAATTCAAGGGTTATTCATTAGCTACTGGTTTGAACCACTTGGTTGATTATGCTGAGCTGGATGATATAGAGTGTGATATGGAAATCTGGTGGAGAAGCTTATAGAGCTAAACTCGTGTGAAGACAGCACCCAGGGAAACTCATAGAAAGATATAAGACTATAAGAAGGGTGAAGATTTTATGAGGTCACAAGTGGTCTCAAATTATCATAATTTGGATATTATTGGAATTATGAGTTTATTTGTAGTCACTGAAGAGGAATTCCTAAAAATACAATTTACTTAATAAGACTGCTAGTAGTAGTAAATTCTCTGAAATGCTATAAACTGTGCAGAGTACAGAAGTTAAATGTGAACATCTATAAAATAATAGCACGATGGTAAAGTCATCACTCAATATATTTGCAAAACTGTAACCAAACTATATTAGAGTTGCCCTCAGAGTTTCTTGGCTTCTCAGCAATCACCCATGAAAATTGGTTCACCTAATGGGCTTAAAATAAAATGAAATTAAATCCTTAAATTTAAGAATTTCAAATTGACATGCTGTGTGTTAAACACTCTAGAAAGAGGTAATCTTGAGCAATGTGGCACTGCTGTTTTACAGTTCTTCAAATGGGCAATAAAGCCCATGTCTGAAATATAAACTGCTCATAGGCAGGAGAAATTAAAGCTGATTTCTCCCTCTAATAAAAAGGAAACATTCCTTCTCTGCCTTCCCAGTTATTATTACAAAACCAAGCCAATTGACATGGACAATAAATTTTTTGAAAATATTTGAGAATTTTCTAGTAATATCTTCACCACAGCCTTGACACACTGTCTCCAGCTATTTTCTCCTCTCCTCCTTTTTGATAGATCAGCTGATGAGTAAAATAGGCCTGCAAGCCCCCTCCCATTTGACTCTTCTTCTGACCCAATTCAAGTTCCTGAGTGACAGAGGCACAGAAGCAAAGCCAGCATTCAGCATTTGTTTGCTTCTTTGTGTCTCAGCCCAAATGATAATACCACTAGAAAGAGTCTGGGGAATAATGTTTCTTTGTTATGGTGTTGACTGCACACCTGCAGGGTCAGTGCTGCATTGTTTTGGGGTTTTCTCATATGCCAGACCAGATGAGAAAGCAGTTCTTGTTATTGCTTTGTGATTCGCTACACCACCCCATTCTTATTCCCACAAAATGTGGGTAGGAATGTGCATGCAACCAAGTGCATACTTCAGAACCCTAGGCAGTTATTAATTTTTGTCTGTTTACATTCTCTAGCAAATATTGCTCAGAAAAATTCTGGACTGGAACCTTCATCTAGTATAATAGCTGTGGGAATCACATCAGTTAGCACTGGTTTCACCATTAGACTATGAAAAGTTGCTTTTATGAACAAATTATTCAGAGAATTTTAATGAATTTTCCACCACTCCACAAGGCTATTTTTTTCCTGGTTTCTCTCCTTGTGATTAACCAAACAGGAAAATTTTAAGCTCTAATAAAGTTACCTAGAAATCTAGTATTAAAACTTAGATTGACAAAGTTATTAATTCACTCGTTGAGTGGTGCATTACATATTTTGGACAGTGACTGGCAGGGGTGAGTACAAAATTTACCAACTAAACTTCTGCAGTTTATATTGAAGCTCACTGGACATGAACCAATTATAGTTAATATTCTGAAGGCATTAATGGCAGTTAACTCAGAATCCAGCATTTACTGTATTGCTGGGGATAATAGCCATGTTCCACATGGTCTATCTAAGTTGTGACCCAGAGTAGAGAGTGCGGACCCAGAAAGAACCACAAGTAGAATCCACCCAATCTTATTAGCAGTCAAAATTTAATTTGGCGGGAGCGAGTGTGGCTCAAGCAGTCAAGTACTTGCTTCCCACATGGGAGATCCAGGGTTCAGTTCCCAGTGCCTCCTAAAAACAAAAAAACTAACAAGCAAAAAAAAACAACTCTGGGGAGCCAATGTGGCTCAGTGGTTGAGTGCTGGATTCCCACATACAAGGTCCCAGGTTCAGTCCCAGGTTCCGGGACCGAAAAAATAATAATATTAATAATTTGGTTTACCTAATGGGCTTGAAATAAAGTCTTATCCCTCTTCGATTCTGAACATTTCCTTCCTATCATGGTTTGATTTTCCTGCTGTAATTTGCTTGCCTCCCAGTGAGGCTAAGAATTAGCAGTTGTCATGTTCTTGGCAGTTTGGGAAAGGCACCAGGAAATACAGCCTCCCATATTCTGGCACAGACTGCCCACATTTACACTGAGCATTTCATAAACAATGAGACATCTATTTCATTTATAGCACTGTTGGATAATTCCGGCCTTGAGGACTTCTAGGTCACAGATGTGTCAGAAATTAGATTCCACAAGCCTTTGAAACCAAAATGTTTCATTATGTGGGTAGAAATTTCTACCACGTATTCCTGCAACTCCATGCAAACATTTTTAAAAGAAGGAGCAATGATTTAAAACCAAGTATTTGACTTTGTTGAGGACATTAGATGCCCACAATACTCCAATTTATTTGGCATTAATCTTTATGCATTCTCCAGAAAAACCTGTGGGATGCAGCTTAGTTTCTGTGGCAGGGCATGGGTTTGGCTTTAGACAGAGCAAAGTTTAATTTGGGGCTCTCACATTTAAGACTATTTTATCCTTGGGAAAGGTGCATGAACATTTAGAACCTTTAAAGCCATTCAGTTTTTTTCACCTGTTTTTAGTGCATAGCAGGTTTAATTAGCAATATGTGAAAGCAGGCAGTATCCTGAAGTCCACAGTGCATAACGTGTAAAGAGTGACCAAAATGGAAGGTGTGTGTGCACACATACTGACAGCTACTGGTTCTGCGTTTGGATCAGAGGGTTAACAGGAAGGGCAATGCAGGCCTATTGGAAAGGCCAACAGCGCCACTTGGAATGAAGAAATGAGAACACAAAGTGCTAATCTGCACCACAGAATTAAGGCTAAAGAAAGGAGGGGAAGGAGATCCCTTTGAGCTCCTGATGCTAATTTAATGTGAAAATTGTTTAAGGCCTTCCTGTGGGTGGGCCGGAGAGATTAGGGTTGTTTAGGGGACTAAAAGTAGAGAACTGAAGAGGCAGGAAAGGACGGGGCATCTGAAAGAGCGCAGACCAAGAGACTCTGGTGGCCCTTGCCTAAGGGATGGAGACAGCTAAAATGAAAGATCTTCCCAGGATGCAGTTCAGCAGATATACAACAGAAACAATGAGTTCTGATATCCGACTTTTGTGTTTTTCCTATTCTATGATATAATTCCCTGCCACTTAACACCCCTGGTACTCCATATAGGCTTACGACCACTAATCTCAAGTAGTATTTGGTCAAAAAAGCCAATAATGCAAACTTATGGGTGGAAGAGAGGGGCTATGACCACACTGGGACAGGAAGAGGAGTCCAGACAAAACTGGATCACTGACATGATACAGCGGGGGTTCTTAACCTTTTTTGTTCCTTGGACCCCTTTGCGAGTCAGGCGAAATGAATACTATATTCATTGTATACATTCATAAGCGAAGGAAATATTGGATTTCGGTTAGAGGTCAGAGAAAATAAAGATAATAATTTGATTTTTTTTCAATTCAAGCTCACAGACCCCTGCTTAAAACCCCTGTGATATAGTGAGGAGAGGACCAGGTGTTATCAAGGAAACCAAGAGTACTTGGAACAAAAATTGAGCCTGACAAGTCACAACCACGATATGCAAACGTCCTCTGAAATTTCCCAGAAATAGTTGAGAGAAACTAAATTTCTTACATTCATATCATTCATATCAGGCTGAGACTCATCATTTTGTATATTATGAAGAAGGGAAACACCCAATTTGGGAGAAATCGAGGACACTCCTGTTATATAAAGTATAGTAATTATAACACTTTTTTTAAAAATTAGCCTGAATTAAATCAAAAGTAAGAAACACAAAAAAAAATCTGTAACTAAATTGAATTAATAAGCCTCATTGCTCTTTTTCAAATATTTGTTTATTAGGGGTTAATGAGCTACACACTAGGCAATTGCAAATAAGGAAAAAGAAAAAGGAAAGCAAATAATATTGAGCCCCTTCTCTGTGCCAAGTACTTTAGTCATCTCATTTCGTTCTTAAATCTTTCCTACTAGGAGAATATTATTTCCATGTTAGAAATGAAGTAACTGATGTTCAAAGAGATTAAACCTAAAGTGAGTCAGTCAGTAATGGCAGAGCCGAGATGAAAACCCGGCTTTAGGTCTCTGTTCTCTCTGCATTTCCCAGTCCTGCTCAACCAACTAGCAACCTTCCAAGGTCAAAAAAGGGGGCCTGGTTGCCTCAGGCACTCACAAGTGCCTACAGACACTTTTAATCTGTTATAATTGCTCCAGAAGAAGAATGAACTCTAACTTCATCTCTGCAGTCTTCGGTCTCCAGGAACTATTATCTCTTTTGAAAAATAATAAATTTTCCAGTTTAAAAATAGTGCTCCATCGTTATCAAATGCGTTAGAAAAGATGTATTAATATTTGAATTGGACCTAATAATGATAATATTTATTGAATACTTACTAAATGACAGACACTGTATTAAGTGCTGTACAGAGAGTGTATCACTTAATAAGCACAAAAAAAACCATAAGGTTGGTATTATCATTTTCTCCATTTTACATCGAGGGCATTGAAAATTAGAGAGGTTAAATGATTTGCTCAACGTTATGCAGCTATTAACAGCTACAATAGTTCTAAACAGTTCAGAAAAGAGCCTACATTTTTCTTTTTATTAAAGCAGTTGTGGGCTTACAGAAAAATCTTGAATAAAATACAGGATACCCACATACCACCCTGTTATTAACACCTCACCTTGGTAAGGTACATCTGTTACAATTGATGAAAGCATGCTTTTATAACTGTACTATAGTTATAGTCCATAGTTTAACTTAGTTGACTATTTGAAGCCTACACTTTTAATCAACTTGCTTTAATGCCTCCGACATAAAAGTTTACTGGTTTCTGGGCAGAGCCTAGACCCAATTTTTCTACTGTGGGGCAGAATCCACAGCAAATGAAAGAGAAATAACACTTTAGAGATACTGAACTAAAAAAACAAACAAACAAAACAACCAGGATAGGAAGCATAAGAAAGATGAGAATGTGAGGGAACTAAGCAACCTCCGAATTCTCCACTTCATCTGGACTACCCAGCTCGCCAGCCACCATGTTTTTGCAGATGAAGGCAAGAGGACCAGAGATGAAGTAATGTGCCCAAGGTCACCCATCCATAGCCCAAGAAACTTCAGGCCAAAGAATTCCCACAAGGTGTCTCGAGTCCTGATGGTTCTTACACTAAATGGATGCAAAAACCCAAACTGTTGTTATGTTTTCAGAATCACCTCCTTTTGAGGTTATCGTTTTATAGATAGTCTTAGCAACCTTTCCTTTGAAAGGTTTGTCAATGAAATTGTCGATTGATGGGATCATGGTTTTTTCCTACATGTATTAATATGATAATAATTTTAATTTTAGGTCTTGACTTGCTCCTGAAAATGAATTGAATAGTTCCTTTCTTTTCTCTCCCCAAGAGGTATGATTTTATGATTCCAGACTGTATTATCAACTCTGTCAAGGCTCTCAGTGGTATTGTGTCAAAAAAGACAAATTTCCTACTGAGTTACACATTCACTTCCAACTGAGACACCACTTGGTTACAAAGTTTATTCAAAAATCTTCTCCTGATAATATTTGAAAAGTTGACACTGACTGAATCATTGCTGTGAGAACACTTTTCCCATTAAAACTTGAATCCTGGGGTGTTTCTTCCAGAGTCTGTGGGTCTTAGAGCCCGATTGCGTTCAGAGTTGTAACAGTTGATTCCATCTATAAAGCTTCCCCACATGCAATAGAATAATTATTGCTATGGATGATAATTACTGGATATAATAATAACTAAATAAATGTACTTCTAAACTCAACAAAATTTATATTATATTTCTTTGTATCTCCTCCATTTCTTAGCATATTGCAAAGCACCTAGTAAATATAGGTATCAGAAAGTGAAAGAACAAAAGATTCCCTTCAATTTACTGAAGACATTCTTGGCCTCCATATAAGAAAAGCAAGGTGAGAAAAAGGTAGACCAAGTATTCACTCTGCTCAGTATGGCATAAACTGCTAATTGTCCTCTAAAATTCACTGTCCTCTCTATCCATAAGAAAGCTTAGGCACACATGCACAGTTACCAATTTAGAAACAACAGCTCTCTACTTTCCATAAACCTACATGTGGTTTTAATAAAGGCCAATGGGATAAATGGCATTGATGCTTGCAACTTCTGGGTAATCTTCAACTTAAAACATAATCCCTTGCTATGGAGTTCCTCTTTTTCCCTTGCTGTGTGCTAAAACATGGATGCACTCTTTAGCCAGCCTCAAATTTGCAGGTGAAAAGGATGCATTAAAGAACAGGCAAAGCAATGCAGATGGAAGATGCTGATTATGGAGCAGAGTTGCCCTTCCAAACTGGACCATTCACCTCCTGACTATTAAGTGAGAAAGAAAGAAATAGTTTCTCTGAATTGAGGGCCAGTGTTATATCTTTACCCTAACTTAACTCTACCTACCTCTCCCATCAATAACAGGCTAACTCCTGAATTCCCATGTCCAATGAGCATCTGCATGATTCACGATTACTATTATTAAAAAGTAATAACAATCATTATGAAGAAGGCTTTATTTCCTTTGGCATTATTAAGTAACTACATTTGCTACCAAGTGTGAGGAATTAAAATGAGAGTAGAATGAACTATTCTATGCAAATGTTATGCTGTCATAAAGTCACTTTTTCAAGACACACTAATGCTTTTACTGTCAACTAATCTCTTTGCTCATGTTAGAATTACAATGAAGGAGTTTTTTTATAAAAAGGAAAACAATAGTATGCGGCAAATGAACTTAATTTTTCATACTAAAGTCAAATCATTATTTTGACAAAAAAGAATTTAAAGGAAGATGCTTATGATCCTGTGATATTTTTCTTACCCAATAATGCCTTTTTTTTAAGTAAGATAAAGATAACTGATTTTATTAAAGTAAAAAAGCACTTGAAAATCATAATTCAGACTGAATAATGTGAAAGTTCAGAAAAATTATATATAAACCAATAAGTATACCTGGTAGGAAACTTGAGTAGAACAAAGAAACTGGCACTGTAACTTCCCCATATTGATCTTATGAGCAGTAAAATTTCCTAATTTTCTGCCTATTAAGCTAAGAGATTTATTTTTGTAATTTTATATTTATAAAGAAATCACATGGGTGTCCTGAAAGTACAAAACCTAAACATTTCCAAAATTGACAACTTTCAAGGGTAGATATTTCCTCAACAAAGTAGAGAGACCCCAATAATGTGATAACACAGAGGAAGCTTCAAGGCAAAAGGTGCTTTGTATATATGTGAATTCCAAAGGAAGACCTAGGGTGCACTCCACTCACAAAGTGTATTGTCAACCATGTACTGATGTTTCCTCCAGAGTTTTGTTTGATTTTTACCTAAACCAATACAGAAATATGTTAACATCATTTAAAGCAATCATTTGCTAGACAAACGAAGCTGACAATAAAATCACCCAAGTGATGGGGCTTGCAAAAATTAAAACTAAATAAGGAAGCAGAATTATAGACTGATTATATGTTTGGATGTTCAAGCATTTGACCCATAATCCTTCAACCAACTTGCTGAATGATCTTGAAAAAGCATCATAGATACTCTATGCCTAAATATCGTCAATGATAACAGGTATAATGTTAAAGTTTACCTCCACAGATTGTGGAAGGAATTCAGTGAATCAGAGAAAAAGCTCAACACAATGCCTGGATGACAGTAAATGTTCAATAAACGTTCCTTATTTTACTACAACGATATCTTACATACCCTATTTTCTATGTACATTTCTAAAATGATAATCCCTTTTCAAAACTGGACTGATTATTAGACCCAATAGAAGCCTCCTCATCATGTCATTAAAATCCTGTAAAGATTGAGAGGGGGCTTAGACCCATGGGACAGATGGATGGAACGGTCTTGCTTGCAGTTGTAGATACTCTTTGTTTTGGGGAATGGGCATTGTTCAGAGTGGATATCACCATCCCCAAATCCTCAAGACTGAGGAAAGAACAATGGTCTAAAGTAGACTTACTGCTATTCTATTATTATTCTATTACAAACTTATTATTTTTTTTAGCAATGGAAGATTTTATATCATTGATATAAAGGCAGTGACCACCAGAGTTTCTGAGGGGAGGGAAAGGGAAGAATAGGTCTAACATGGGGCATTTTGGGGACATTAGAATTGTCCTGTAAAATTACAATGACAGATACAGGCCATTATACATTTTGTAAAAACCTATAAAATTGTGTGGGGCGAAGTGTAAACTCCCATGTAAACTATAGTCCATGGTTAGTAGCAATGCTTCAATATGTGTCTATCAATTGTAACAAATGTACCACACAAAAGAAAGATGTTGTTAATGTGGGAAAGTATGGGAGGGGAATAGGGTAGGGTATATGGGAATCCCCTATATTTTTGATGAAACATTTAGGTAATCTAAAACTCTTTAAAAATAAAAAATATATATTTTTAAAGCCTGTAAAGAAAGCAAGAAAGACCACACACACACACATACACAACTTCACGGCCATGAAAACTAAAACTGTCAGACATAGTAATTCAAAAGTTTAGAAAAATCAGCATTCTTTGAAAGATAGGTAAAATGATGTTCAATACAGAGATAGTTTGAGAAAATATGTTAAAAGATGTTGCTTTGTGTGCCTTCCGTCTTCTCTCCACTGCCTTAGAGGCAGGTGTCTTAAAAAAGAAAACCCACAATAAAGTAAACTAAAATAGCAAACTGGGCCCACAGCACTATGTTGCTTCACAACTCTTAGGGGTGCCATTTGTATTATTCATACTGCAGTCCATGTAAAATGGTACTCCAGGGGCTCTGTGGAGTTAAGCTCTAAGAGGTCCATTACCCCCCGCAGTTGTGCAACACTGTGGCCTTGACTTACCTTTGACCCCTCAAGAATTGCTCTGTGAGTCAGGTTACCTTCTCCTATCCCCTTTCAGCTCCTGCCCTACCCTTCCTATCATCATCTTCCAAGCAGTCCAATACTAAAAATATCGGGAAACAGCTGGGCAGAAAGCAGAAGTGAAATAACAGTGTTACAGTACATTCGGGTGTTAGTCACCCCCTCGAGGTAAAGGGCACAGGTGACACTGGGACAGAAGGAGGGGCACAGAGAACAGGACATGCTTGGGAATGTGTCACTTCACACCTGGCCCAGGGTTCCAGAAGGCCATGCCATGGAGATATGAGGAAATGACAAATGTTCAGGGCAGAAGTAAATGCTATTCTGGTTCCATGAAAAGTAAAGATGAGCATACCATCCTGACTCCCGCTCCAGCAATAAATTGAGAAGCAGATAAAACCACAACATCATGAGATAGAGAACTGAACAATGTGCAAAACACTTGATTTCTCTATTCACACATAAGTCTGTATAGTTTTTGCCTTGTTTAAAAAAAAGGGAGTCATGAAAATGAGGATCTATAGGGGAAAAAATGCTGTAGAACAAAGGAACAATGACACTGAAGCATCCAGAAGCTGGCATTCTCCACAGACTACAATAAGACATGGTCTCTATGAAAAAAGAAACCCAAGAAGCAGAAAAGTCAATAATAGCATAATAAGGAAGATAGATGAGACAAAGGATGACAAAAATAATAAATACACAATAGGCAAATGACAAATTAAATTGTAGCGGAATTGAAGCTGCCTTAAATTAAATCAGCATTGTTGAGAATAAACTTGAATAATTCTCCTGGATGAAGATGAAAAAGACAATGAGAAAATAATGATATGGGAAAACAGGAAAGACCATGTAGAAAAGGTCTGAGGAGTCAACTTAAGGCAAGTAAAAATAAAATAGAAAAAAAAAAAAAAGGAAGAAAGAAACATATGTAGACTGAAAGGAATCTCTGTATTTAGGCAAAATGAGTAGAGAAAAGAAAGGAAACAGAAAAAGAAAAAAAATGTTTAATCATTTTACATCCTGGTAGCAATTCTGAACAAGTATCCTTTCAATTTAAGGATAAGGTAAAAATTCTAAAATCATTCTGGCAAATATAATAGACTGAACCCACCACCACCACCTTCCTCAAAGAAGTAATAATAATAATATAAGAAGAAGAAGGCTTATTCACTGCCAGAAGACAATGAAGAAACATTGGCTTAAACCAGTGATTTTTAAAACTTAGGTTATCAGGATCCTGTACACTAAAAAATTATTGAGGAGAGTTAAGAGATTTGTTCATGCTGATTATATCTATTGATATTTACCATAACAGAAATTAAAACTAAGAAATTTTTAAATACGTATTTATTAGTTCACTTAAAATGACAAAAATAAATGCATCATATATTGACAACATTTTGGTGGAAAAACAATATTTTCCAAAACATTAAAAATTTTAACAAAAAGAATAGCATCATTTTATTACATTTTTGAAAATTTCTTAATTCCTGACATAATAGAAAATAGCTGGATTCTCATATCTGCATCTGCATTCAATATTTTGCAGTCTTACATGACACATGCCTCTGGAAATCTCCAATCTGTAAACTCTGAAAGAATGAGAGGAAAAAAAAAGATCAAATGGCATCCTAATTTTGTTATTAAAATAATTTTAGTTCTTTTATTCCCTTAAAGGGTCTCAGGGACCCCTCCTGTTCTTCCACTTGGAAAACCACTGCCTTGGGTAACAAGAATATTTATTTACTAAATAACAAAACTATGGAGATAAGGTGATTCCAGGGTTGGTTAATTCACTGGCTCATTGACACAACCAAGAGGCAGGTTCTTTAAAAATGGTAAATGACAGCTTGTGGATGCCCTGGCTGACCCCTTTCCCAGCCTCTGTGCTGTGTTGTGGAGATTGTGCTCCCGTGGTGAGTTCTGTCATGTTCCAGAGAAAATAGAGTAGCCTCTGTGCAAATATTGGGGAGTGAGTATATCTATGCAAATCTTCCTGGTGGCATCCCAAAAGACTAAACCAGAATAACTTATCTCTAGCTCACCTTGTCAAAACTTGCCCTGTAGGCAGAAGCTCTTTAGGGATAGCTACAGCAGTGTAAGAAGCAGTCAAGTCAAAGTGGCCTGGGGCAAAGGACAATATGCTTTAAATCATACAATGGAGCACTGTAGAAAGAAAAAAGTCTATTTCATAGATAGTAGCAAGGGCATTCCAATTTTTAAAAACAGGGAAGTTCCTAAGGCCATGAGCAAGTAAAGCCCAGGACAAGATGCAAGGTAGAAAGAGGGCCTGGCACTTCTCATTCCCTTCAGGCTAATCTTCGTGATAGGAGGGCTGACCCCTAAAAGAGAGCACCAGTCAATACAGAACCAATTTGCAAAGACAATGAAATGTGTTTTTTGCTTAGGTTTGCTTGATTCTGTTAGTTCCCAACACTCAAGAAAATCTCTGTCATATAACTAGCTGGAAACAAACTCAGGAAACAGACATCACAGGAATTAAATCCCATAGTTAACATTCTAAAATATTGAAATGTACAGTGTGCAAAAAAAAGAGTACAAGACAAATAAAGAAATAGGAAATAATGGCCTATTCAAAGGAAGAGGATGAAAGTCCAGAAAACATCAGAAAAGAAGACCAGACTGTGGACATACTGGATAAAGACTTTTAAAAAATATGAAATTCAATATGCTCAAGGAGATGAAGAAAAATACAGAGAAAAACTAAATATATTAGGAAAACAATGAATGAACAATATAAAATTCTCAATAAGGAGATAGAAATTTTAAAAAGGAACCAAAAAGAACTATTGGAGTTGAAGACTACTATAGCAGTTTGATATTATTTATGAATTCCAAAAGTAGATATTGGATTATGTTGGTGAACTGATCTGTTCCTCTGGGTGTATTAGATTGTATTGGATTCAGAGGTTTCACTTTTACTTGACTGAGTTGTGATTAGGACTTTTATTGGGCCAGTGGGAGCCCAAGGGGGCAGGAACTCACAGAGAAAACTCAACTCCAGAGGAGTTAGTTGGAGTTTTTTGATGTTGGAGCCCAGGAAGAAAAGACACAGAGAAGCAGATATGTGAGGAAGGACAGATGCCCTGGAAGAGAGATGAGCCATTAGCCTGACAGTCTTCAGCTGGCCTTGTGGAGTGAGCAGAGCATCTGAGCCCAGAGAGAAATGAGCCCCAGAAGAAAGACGAGACTTATCCCAGCCTACAGCTGATATAGGAAGAAGCTGGAACCATGGAGCCTTAAGAGGAAGGCTGAAACCTTGCAGACATCAGCAGGTATCTTGCTCCAACATGTTGTAACAGACTTTGGTGAGGGAAATAACTTATACTTTATGACCTGGTAACTGTAAGCGTCTACCCTAAATAAATACCTTCTATAAAAGCCAACAAATTTCTGGTATTTTGCATCAGCACCCCTTTAGTTGACTAATACAACCACAATAACAGAAATGAAAAATTCCCAGGATGGTTTCAAGAACAGATTGGAGCTAGCAGAAGAATCAGTGAATTCAATAACAAGACAACTGAAATGAGTCAAACAGAGGAGTAGAAAGAAAAAAGAATTATAAAAATTAGAAATAGCCTGAGAGATCTATGGCACACCATCAAGCATATCAATATACATGATATGGAAGTCCCAGAAGAAGGAGAAAGAGCGTGAAGGGCAGAAAGAATATTCAAAGAAACAATAACAAAAAATTTCCCCTGCCATAACCCACTGAATGGACTGGGGGAGAGTGTAAACTACAATGTAAACTATAATCCATGCGGTACAGCAGTGCTCCCAAATGTATTCACCGAATGCAATGAATGTGCCGCAATGATAAAAGGGGTTGTTGATGTGGGAGGAGTGGGGTGGGATGGGGGGAGGGGTATGGGGGAACCTTTTACATTTTTTAATGTAACATTTTGCTTGATCTATGTATCTCTAAAAAAAAAAACACAATTTAATTCAAAAATTCAAAAAAAAGAAGTGAATATGTGCACCTGTCCCAGATAACACCAAACTGGACCTTGTCTTAGGCTATCTTTCTTAGACTTTACATCCCAAGTACAAGCACGAAAAGAAAAACTAGATAAATGGGTCCTCATTAAAAATAAAAACTTGTATAACAAAGAATTCATCATGAAATTAAAACAAAAACTTACACAAAGGGAGAAAATAGTTTGGAAACCACATATCTGATAAATTTTTAATATAGACATTATATAAAGAAATCCTACAACTCAATAATTTAAAAAAATAATTAAAAATGGGCCAAAGACTGAAACAGATATTTCTCCAAAGAGTATGTACAAATGACCAAACAGCACATGCAAAGATGCTCAACATCATTAGCTATTAGGGAAATGCAAATCAATAAGACAATGGGATAGCATTTCACACTCTCTAGAATGACTGCTGTCGAAAAAATTACAAGTTCTGGAGAGGATGTAGAAAAATAGGAATACTCGTTCATTGCTGATGGGAATGTAAAATGGCACAGCCACTATGGATGACAGTACGGCAATTACTGTGTAAGTATAGAATTACTATAATACCCAGCAATCCCTCTACTAGATATATACCCAGTAGAAAGCAGAGATTCAAACAGATCTTTGCATACCAATATTCATAGGGCTTTATTTGCAGTACCAAAAAATGGAAGCATCCCAAGTGTCCATCAACTGATGAATGTATATAAACAAAATGTGGTATATCCATTCAATGGAATAACATTCATCATTTAAAAAGGATGAAATTCTGGGTCATGAGATGTCATGCATGATCCTTGACATTATGCTGATTGAAATAAGCCAGGTACAAAAGGACAAATATTGTATGATCTCACTGATATGAAATATTAGAATAATCAAATTCATAGACTCAGAAACTGGAATACAGGTTACTAGGGGCCAGGATGGGGATAGAGAATGGAGACTTAATGATTAATTGGTACAGAATTTCTGTATGGGTGATGGAAAAGTTTTAGTAATGGATGGTGGTGATGGTGGCAAAACATTTTGAATGTAATTAACAGCAGTGAATTATATATTTGAATGCTGTGAAAAGGGGAAATTTTCAGCTGTATAGATGTTACTAGTATAATTTTTTTTTACAAAACCATATGACTACAACATGAACAGTAAACCCTACTGTAAATTATGGACTATAATCAATAGCGTAATTATAATAATATTATTTTAGCAGTTGTAACAAAAGAGCAATACTAATGCAAAGTGTTAATAGGGAACCTGTATAGTGAGGGCTGTATATGGTAACTATTCTACATGATTTTTCTGTAAACCTACAACTTCTCTTTAAAAAAGTTTAAAATATCAGAAAAATTCTACTCCAACAGTTGTGAGATAGGACTGGTAAAGTGGAATTCTTAAAAATTCTAAAATAGAAAGGAAGTAACAATGCAAATATGAATTACTGTATGGAAAGAGGTTGATATACAGGGGACTATACACCTGAGAGTATCTGTTTCCTCTTTAAATTGGGAAGGAGTGACTTCAGCTGAGCCTAGGGAGGCAATTGGCTGGACATTTGAATAGAGTGATGAAGGTAGGAGATAATTTGGGGGAAGGGCAAGTCGAGGAGGTGAACCAAAGACAAGAAAACAGATAAGTAAGAGAACTTGAATGCTCCATAATTTCCAGTCAAGCGTGGGGATAGATAGAGGGCAGGAAGCATGTTCATGTAGGACTTCTACAGGACTTCACTATAACTGAATTGGAAAAACTTGCTTCTCATAGAGAATGACTCAGAAACCTCTCCATGGTAAAAGAGAAGTCAGCCCTTTGTTTGATGGGTATTGACCACCAAGCATATCCTTAAATATTTATAGAAAGTGAGGAAAGGGAGGGGACAAGGGAGGAAGGACTCACTTTCAATGAATAAAGACAACATGCAGGTTACCCTCTACTAAGACGGGCTACTAAGATATATGGAAGGAAACGAATGTGCATTTAACAGGGAGTTATGATTCAAACTACCTACTAAATAATAACAGAAAGGAAAGTAAGAAAGGAAAAGGACAGACTAGGAAGTGTAGGAGTTTGTGGAGACCTGTGGTGACAATATCGTTTCTGAGAGCTGAATGCAGTTGAGTAGTACCAACAACAATTAGCATGTCATTGTAAGACTTTGTTTTCTACTTTATAATTGTGTTCAAGGCATTATGGATATGTCAATAATTTATGCTAACATTTCAAATGAAATCTTAATGAGAACAAACCATGATTATGTGATGTATCATTAAGTAAATTGGAGAGTAGTGGTTAAACTAAAAAAAGCAGTAAGGATAGTAGACATAAACATCTGTATTACTCATCATAGAATAGTCTGATATTTTACCAAGAATATAAATTTTACCTTAATGGATTCTAGTAATTATGGATAGGATTTTAAAATATCATTTTGGTTCTACAGAAAAAGCTATACATTAATATTAAGGTTTTAGAAAGTTGTTTAAAAATAAGACATTTTAATCAAAATGCAACATTTTGGCCTTGTCTATTTGTCTTATAAAGCAGTAGTTTGGCAAGTGCAACTAATTTATGAGAAGAGGATGGAGAAAAAGCTTGATTTTAGTGCTATATTTTTATAGCCTGGGGGAAACACCTTAACTTCATTCATTCCAATGAATAAATGGCAGATCAACACCTGAAATGAAATGTTTGGAAGTGTTTGTAGTTAATGGCGAACAGGCCCATTGTGTAATGAAGTCAGGATCCATAGTCTTTGACCAGTGAATAAGAAAAATGAAGTTTGGGGGAAAAGCCATTCATACACAAAGCTACTGAGCATGTTAGTAAAGTGAGTCTTCAAAAAGGCAATCTTAACATTTTGGTCTATTCTGCTAAATTTGATAGATATACCTCTTACAAATAAGTTCATGCCACCTAGAAAAAGAGTGACCAAACATTACAGTTGGCCAGGGCCTGAAAGGGTTCTCAAGATGTGGAACTTTCTAAAAAAAAAAAAATCTCTGGCAAACAGAGATGAGTTGGGTTCCCTACCTTAACTGACCACTGGCCTTTTACAATGACCAATCCTTCAAACACCCAAAAGAGAGAGGATGGATATCCTTGTGCAGCATCACCCAGTTGAGCACCAGAAAGTGACAGAAAGCCAGAGTATATAAAAATTTAGAAGGAATTATTTTAGAGCAAAATAAAACAAAGCACCAAAGTAGTCAGCATGAAAAACCTTAGAACTTTCTTGGACATCCTTACACCATTGCACTTTAGAATTGATTTTCCTTTGACTTGCAGATGGCTGGTGGGGACCTTCATAGTCTGAGCCTGTTCCTTAGACTCCTAATCAAGATGCAAATTGTGGAGGACCAGCAACAACATTTGCAATTGTAATGAATTTGTAATTTTCCTTGGGATTAAGGAAGATGGTTTCAACAGAATAAAACATGTCGAGATGTATAATGAAGAAATTGAAGAGGATTTCTTTCTCAGATACCCTAACAAAGTATTGCAATTGTTCTTTCCTTCACGATTAATTCATTAATGGTTATTAATATTATTCCTGAATAACAGTATACAAGAAGAATACTTTGACATAATCAGTCAACAATAAATTTAGAATCCATAAATTCATATCCTGTAGTCACAAACATCAATTCCTAATATACCTATAGACTGAAATTTAATGTGAAATGCAAGTTCTATTATTGGCTCTAAATAGGTTGCAATAAAAAGTTAAAAAAAATAAGAAAAACAGACGAGTCAATTTTAAATTCTTTCCTCTTGAGAAATACTCATAAGCTTACACTAATTGTAGCTTAGATGATTTAGAGCCATTCACTGTAATTACAAATGCAGAATGCTTAAACAGGCCCTTCCACAGATTTCTTAAATGATATTAAAAATTTATCATTCCTTTTGAATGTTTTCCTCACAGCTTCATGGTCACTAATTAGAAAAATTCACAGACACCCTTTTTACCAGTCACTGTGAAAAACAGAATAAATATTAATTATATCTAGCTTGTTTGGTATAATTCTTAGCTTTATTAATTTAAAAATCTGGTTGAACAATGGACTAAAGGAGACTTACTATTATTCTATTATGGACTTATTATTTTCCTAGCAATGGAAGAACTTCTATCATTGGTAAAAAGGCAGCGGGCAGCAGAGTTTCTGAGGGGAGGGAGAGGGAAGAATAGGTATAACATGGGGGCATTTCGGGGACTTTGGAATTGTCCTGCATGACATTGCTATTTCGGATACAGGCCATTATATCCTACAAAATTGTGCAGGACAGAATGTAAACTATAATGTAAACTATAATCCATAGTTAATAGCAATGCTTCAATATTTGTTCAATTGTAACAAATGCGGGAAAGTATGAGGGGTAGGGGGTGGAACATATGGGAATCCCTTATATATATATATATATATATTTTTTTTCCCTCTCTCCATCCCCCTCCCTACCCCCCACCCCCCAGTTGTCTGCTCTCTATGTCCATTCGCTGTGTGTTCTTCTGTGGCTGCTTATATTCTTGTCAGCAGCACCCAGAATCTGTGTCTCGTTTTGTGAAAATATGGAACGCTTCACGAATTTGCGTGTCATCCTTGCACAGGGGCCATGCTAACCTTCTCTGTATCGTTCCAATTTCAGTGTATGTGCTGCCGAAGCGAGCACCCTTATATTTTTTAACTAATATTTATGTAATCTAAAGCTTCTTTAAAAAATAAATTTTAAAAGAAATCCATCACAAGAAAAACAATCTGGTTATTCATACATTCTGTACTCACAATAATCTGACCTTTAAAGACCCCACATTCTTGTTCCTCATCTACATTAACAGTATTTTTCTCCTCTCTGAAATTCTCAAAATTGTTAAATGTTTGTTGTGACAAAACCCCATATGGTATCAGAAAGTACATCTGCAAAACTCTAGTGAAAATCCATTATAATAGCATTCACAGTGCTGACGATGTCTAAAATTCAGATAATGAAACAACCTAGTGAGTTAGAAAAGAATACTGATGTTCAAAAATTTGAGTTGTAGTCCAAACTCTGTCATAATTTAGCTGTGTTATTTTAGGAAAAACTCTTAACCCCTCTGGGTTTCATCTTTAATTTCTGTCTAATAATGAAGCTACGGGAAGTTTAAGGAGACAAGTGTATTCATTGATTATTAAAAATATATGTAGGATTTTTGAAAAAGGAAAGATTAAACATAATATATATTAGAGTAAATAGTGTAAATAATGTAACATAATTTTTAAGAAAGGAAAAATTGTTAATAATTTAATATGTATATAAGCATATGGATATAGATCTTCATAATATCTCAATCTATTTATTTGTCTATCTTCCTTTTCTTTGTAATTCCACGGAGAGGTTGCTGGGAGAATTATCACCAGATGTTGACCACAATTGTTTATAAATAATGAGTTCTGTCCTTCCTTCCTCCCTCCCTCCCTTCCTCGCTTTCTTTCTTTTCTTTCTTATAGTTCTATATCACTGGAATGTTTTACATTGCCTATATATTTATTTCATTGAAACAACTAAATTTCCTCTTATTTAAAAAAGTTTCCTCACTTGTAAAAAATAATAATAATAATACTTAAAAAGCCCTGAGCAAATTAATACCTGCAAAGTTTTAAAAAGCTGTATAATGCTACAAGAATTCAAACATAAAAGAGCAGTTTCTTGCTTCTTCTCATACTGGCTCCCCCTCATAATCGTTCACTGCCTCCATCTTACTTCTCACAGGCAACCCCTTCAAATCTTTGGACATTCTTCTAGTATTTTCCTCCACTGCTATCTATTGAATTGTCAGTTCTAAGCATTTTCCACAGTAATTTTATTTGACAGATGAGGATTTTAGCTGAATTATCCCCATTCCTGCCTCCTCTCCTTCCAAAAATATAGATTGATTTTTAGTTAAAACCTTATTTGGGTCCACTAAGTTGAGGGCCAACCTAACAAGAAAAAGCTAGATAATTTTCAAACCTAGACTCTTTTGTAGGCCCGTCGGAGAGCTGAAATCTGAAGGCAGTTAGATGAACTATATTCCAAAATTCCTAATTCCAAAAGGTAACAGAACCCTGCAAGTAGAGACGCAGCACAGGAAACTTCATGCAGAACAGGGTAGGAAGAGGGGCAGCCAGAAAAGATGGTAAGGAGGCTTCCCCAATGTGTCTTCCTTCATATATTGTAGAGATGTTTACAGGTATCTGTTAGGGTCCTTGTGAAAAATGAAGTGTATGCTTGTAGTTTTTATTCTCCTTTCTATTTTGAGTGACTTTCAAGAGAACAAGGGGGTGGACGCCTTCACTGATTTAATAATTTTTTCAATATTACACTAATTGAAAAAAAGTGGTAAAAGATCATTCACAATTCCACAATTCTACTACTATTCAGAATTCCCTTTTAGTCTTCATTTGCATCCATATGATGTTAATATGTAGCAATAACTAGCATGAATATCATTTTTATTGCGAGTGTGGGTTTTTTTGTTTTTGTTGTCTTGTGTTTTTTCTGTTTTGTTTTTTTTTTTAGTTACTTAGCATTCCATCATGAATGTGCCACTGATTTTGAAGAGCCACTCAAAAAGCAACAGGGTCCTCATTTGCACTTCTCATAATATGAGTTTTTCCCTTCCCACATCACTCTGATGATGAGAAAATGGGGTTTCTGCTCGAGTTTCTGACTATCAGTCCAAGCTGTTTATTATAATTATTTTTTATGACAGAAAACAATACAAATAAATTCTTCAAGTCCTGTTCAACCTTTATTCTCAATTCCAGTTCTCTTTCCTTCTTTGCCCTCAGACTTCACCCTGTTACGATTTGTATCCTTCAGAGTCTCCCTTTCCCTTTTTCAGTCTCTCTCTCTCTCTTTATATATATATATATACACATATATCTCAATTTTTTTGTCCTTTTTTTCTTTTTTTATTACAGTAACATGTAACATTTCCCATTTTAACCACTTTTAAGTACACGTTTCAGTGGTGTTGATTCATATAATCGTGCTACCCTCACCACCTTCCATTACCAGAATTTTTCCATCTGCCCAAACCTGTCCTTTCTTTTCAAAGATCCCCAGCAGCTGGAAGTGGGGGCACAGCCGAGCTCACAGGATTGTTTCGGGTGACCTTCCAGCCTGGAAAGCCCTTTAGGCCTCACCAGTCCCAGTCTCACAAGTCACGTGAGAAAGCCAGGTGTGGGTTTTGGTATCCACTCAGTGCCCAGGGAAGGACCAGCACAGGCGGCAGCATTGGGCAGGACTAACAAATATATGCAGTATTTGAATATTATTGTATGATTGCACATCTCCCCAAAAAAGTCATGCAACCTGCTTTTCTTACCCAACAATATTTTTTTTTAATGTTTGGTTTTTTTATTTTTTATTTTTAAGGAAGCTTTAGAATACATAAATGTTACACTAAAAAATATAGGGGATTCCCATATGCCCCACCCTCTCCCCCTCCCTCACTTTCCCATATTAACATCTTTCAATAGTGGGGTACATTTGCTACAATTGATGAACACATGTTGAAGCATGGCTACTAACCATGGAACATAGTATATAGTTTACACTCTGTCCCGCACAATTTTATACGTTTTGACAAAATGTATAATGGCCTGTATCTGATGTTGCAATGTCATGCAGGACAATTCCAATGTCCCAAAAATGCCCAGATGTTACACATATTCTTCCTTCTCCCTCCCCTCAGAACCTCTATTGGCCACTGCCTTTGTATCAATGATACAAGTTCTTCTATTGCTAGAATAATAATGTCTATAATAGAATAATAAAGTCTACCTTAGTTCATTGTTCATTCCCCAATCTTGAGGATTTAGGGCAAATGTATAGAACTGTCTTGCTTGCAATTGCAGACACTCTCTCTTCCTTGGAATGGGCATTGTCCATCATCATCTCCTTGTTAGTTGTCCTGGGTGAAGTCAATGAACTGGAGAATGGTGTTACAATTATGCTGAGATTCAGGACTCAACCAACACATGAACAGACTAAAGATTTAAGTCTCTGGGACATCTATTTAACAAGTATAGTGCTATTTATAGGTTCAAATAAAAGGGACAGAAGAGCCATGTATAGGGAAACTATAAATGAGTCTAACTCTATTACACTGGGCAGCATAAATTCCAAAGGCCCACTGACAGGGTGCCGAATTTCTGAGCCTGTCTGCCCTGCTTATAATGTCTAGATATCTCTAGAACTCTCAGGAGCCCCACTGTTTCAGGCATTGTTTTCTGTGGCAGTCAATGAGATCCTCCTGAGACATGCATAAGCATAATCTCCAGAATGACCTTCTGACTCACTCTGAAATCTCTTGGCCATAACATCTCATTTGTGTTTAATATTTCCCCCTTTTGATCAAGGTGCTTTTCCAGAGGCATTGCTAGTTGGCCCTTGGTAATAATCCCTTGGTACCAGGGAGGTTCACCTCCGGGAGGCAAGTTCCATGCTGGGAAGAAAGTACTGTATTTATACACTGAGTTTGGCTTGGAGAGAGGTCACATTTGAGAAACAAGGTGGCTTTCAGGAGGTAGCTCTTAGGCAATATAGAATAATAGGCTGTTTCAATTTCACAAGAAAAGGTTCATAAGTACAAACATCAATATCAAGGGCCTAGTCTAACAGTCTGTCTTCCTTCACTAGGCACTGCCCATGTACTTGAGGGATTCTTGCCATTCTATGTAGCAGGACTCCCCAGGATGGAAATTCAATATTCTTTCAATTGTTGTGTGGATCTCCGCCCACCAAGACAAAGCCCCACGAACACTGGAACATATTCATATGACTTAGAGACATGCTCCAGGTGCACCGCTCCCCACATTACCCCATCCCCAACACCAGTGATCTTCCCCTGCCAGAGTTGTGACCCTTCTGGGATCCAAAACCTCTCCAAAAATGAAGCCAAAATAAACCAAATAAAATTAATAACAAAATAAAATCATAATCGTTTAAAGATAACAATTGAAATATAAAAATTAGAAAAATTTAAAAATTTCAAAACAAAATAAAAAATGCACATTGTGTCTTTCATCACATAAGATCTGTTATCTTATATGTACAGTGACACTTTCTTCCACATGTTGCCCCAGTGTCTTATCTTTTTCATTTTATCTTCAAAGAAACTTTAGGTTACAGAAAAGTCATATAGAAAATATAGAGGATTCTTATATATATACCCAATGCTCTCTCCCTCTTCCACTTTCCTCTATTAATAACATTTTACATGTGGAAGTTACATTTTTTACAATCGATGTACAAAAATTGAAGCATTGCTAAGCATGGTGGGTAGTTTATATTATGGTTTATATTTTGTAAGGTGCAGTTTCGTAGGTTTTGACAAAATGTATAATGGCCTGTATCTGTTATTGCCAGGTCATGCAGAACAATTCTAATGCCCTATTTTGCATCTATTCTATTCTTCCTGTTCCCTCCCCTTGGAACCTATGATAGCCACTAAGTTTCAATTTTTGAAGAATAAGGTTCATAGTTACTTGCAATAATATTGAGAGCTTGAAATATTGGTTTGTTTTCTTTATTAGGCACTACCTATGTTCTTGAGAGATTCTTGTCCCTCTAATTGAGAACATAGCAGGACTCCCCGGGATAGCGTTTAATATTTTCTTGTTTATTGTGTGGGTCTCCACCCACTGAGATAACACACTACGACAGGATGAACACTTACATAATCCATATAGGCATGCCCCAGGTGAGCCCTATCCCCCATATCCCCCTACACCCGATGCCCTACACCAGTAACCCTCTCCTGCCATATTTGCCAAAAAAGCATTCCCACTATTGTAGTTTCAACCACAGACTGCAAATCCCCAGGATTCACCTGCTCCTTCTCCAGCATTCCCCCCCAGTTCTATGGATAGTCCAACTAATCCCATCACCGTATTCCCCCTTACAGACCAGCATCATCCAACCCAATGTTTGTGTAATGTATCTGTTTCTTTGCATGTTTGTCGTCAGTAAGCTATACTATGTGCCTATATGAGTCATTGTATTTTATCTCCACCATTACTTTTTGCCAATAAACAGATGTATTTCAAAATCTTAACCTGTATCCATTGAAGCACTATTTCTAATAGCAAAAGAACGGAAAAATATGAGAGGACAAAACAAGCCAAATCAAAACAAAATCATAACCATTAGAAAGAGCAAGAAGTGAGAAGGAAGAGGTCAGGGATAGAAACAATCTCCCTGAATATAAACTTTTAGAGTTTGACTTAGGAACAGTATAAATATGACATGTTGAGTGAAATAAGCTAGAATTAAAGGGCAAATGATCTCACTGATATGAAATAATTAGAATAAGAAAATTCATAGACTCAAAAACTAGACTATAGGGTGCCAGGGCCAGGGTAGAGGTACAGAATGAGGAGTTTATGCTTAAATTGTAGAGTTTGTATTTGGGATAAAGGAAAGTTTTGGTAATGGATGGTGGTGATAGTAGTACAATATTGCTATATGATCCAGCAATCCCACTGCTGGGTATATACCCAGAAGAATTAAAAACAGGGACATGAACAGATGTATGAACAACAATGTTCACAGCAGCATTATTCACTATTGCCAAAAGTTGGAAGTAACCCAAGAGTCCATAAACAAATGAATGGGTAAGCATATTGTGATATATACATGAAACAGAATATTACTCAGTTAGAAGAAGGAAAGAAGTATTGACACATGGGACAACATGGATGAATCCTGAAGACCTTATGTTGAGTGAAGTAAGCCAGTCAATAAAGGACAAATACTACATGACCTCACTGATATGACCTAAGCAAATTGAGCAGTTTCACAGGGCTAAAGTCTGGAGACAGGTTATCCAGAGACAAACAAGGAATAGAATGTTGTGAGCCATGCTCAATATGGGCAAAACTTATGGTAAGGTAGAAGGGGGTGGTTGGGCAGTGGATGGGAGTGATAGTGGTACTTGTATATGAGTGGGGTGAATGGTGCTGGAATGTGAGGGAGGAAGCTGGGTTGCATGTTGGGTTGGACTATCCATGGAACTAGGGGAAGGGATGGAGGAAGGAATAGGTAAACTCTGGGAATTTGTAAGTTTGTTGTTAAAACTACAATGGTGAGAATGTTCTTTTGGCAAATATGGCGGGGGAGGATTACTGGTGCTGGGGATTGAATGGGGGAATATGTGGACTAAGGTGTATCTGGGACATGCTTCTTTGGAATATGAAAGCGTTCATCTTGTCATAGGGTGTTATCCCAGTGGGTGGAGACCCACACAATAAACAAGAAAATATTGAACTCCTATCCTGGGGAGGCCTGCCATGTTCTCAATTACAAGAGCAAAAATCTCTCCAGAACATAAGCAGTGCCTATTAAGAGAAAACAGACCAATATATCAAGTCCTCAATATTAATGCATGTAACTATGATACTTATTCTTCAAAAATTGAAGCTAAGTGGTTCCATAAGTTCTGAGGGAGTGGAAGAGAAGAATAGATGGAACATAGGGAATTTTTAGAGCATTGGAATTATTCTTCATGATCTTGCAATAATGGATACAGGTCAATATACATTTTATCAAAACCTATCAAAGTATATGGTACAAATGTAAACCATAACATAAATCAGTGACCATAGTTAGTAGCAATGCTTAATATTTGTTCATCAGTTGTAACAAATGCACCATACTCATGTAAGATGTCAAAATGTGAGAGGGAGAGGAGTGGGGTTTACAGGAATCCTCTATATTTTCTATATGACATACCCTAAAGCGTCTTTGGGAAAAAAAGTGAAAAAATAAGAAACTGGAGGAATATACAGTGGAAATTGTAACTCTACGTAAAAGATAACAGATCTTATCATCATAAAAGACACAACACAAAAAATTTTTTTGTATTTTGTTTTTTTCTTAATTTATTTAATTTTTTGGCTCTGCTTTGGGGGAGGTTTTGGATTGCAGAAGGGTCATAACTGTGGCAGGGGAGGATTGCTGGTGCAGGAAGTTGGTTGGAGGACATGTGGGGAGGGGTGCATCTGGGGCATGTCTCTATGGAATATCAATGTGTTCAAGTGGTCATGAGGTGTTGTCTCAGTGGGTGGAGACCCACATAATAACTGAAAGAATACTGAATTCCCATCCTGGAAGTCCTCTGCATTTTCTAATAGAGTGGCAAGAATCCTTAGAGTACATAGGTAGTGCCTAGTGAAGAAAGAAAGACCAATATACCAGGCCATTGATATTGATGATTTTATTTACAAACCTTGTTCTTGTGAAATTGAAATTTAACGTAGTATTATATATTGTCTAAGAGTTATCGCCTGAATGCCTCCTTTTTTTCAAATGAGGCCTCTCTCTAAGCCAAACTCAGCATATAAACTCTCTACCTTCCCCCCGATGTGGGACACAACAGTCAGGGATGAGTCTCCCTGGTACCAAGGGATTATTACCAAGGCCCAACCAGCAATGTGTCTGAAAAAGACCTTGATCAAAAGGATGAAATACTAAATACAACTGAGTTTTTATAGCTAAGGCATTTCAAAGTGAGTCAGGAGATCATTCCAGAGGTTACACTTATGCATGTCTTAGGAGAATCTCCCTGACTGCCCCAGTAAACAGTGCCACAAGCAGGGGGTTCCTGAGGGCTTTAGAGACATAGAGACACTAGAGGCAGGACAGACAATTTCAGGAATTCAGCTCCATGTCAGTGGGCCTTACCTTAGAATATATAATAACCTACCCCTAGTGTATAGGAGTTTCTAACCCATGGCATTTTTACCCCTTTTATTTGAACCTATAATTGGCACTATACCTGTTAAATGTATGTCCCAGAAACTTAAATCTTCCATCTGTTCATATGCTGGTTGAGCCCTGAATCTCAGCAGAGTTGCAGCCAACATCTACTCTCCAGTTCATTGGACACACCCAGGATAACCAACAAAAGGATGATAATGGACAACACCCATCCTCAAAACAGAATATCTACAACCACAAGCAAGACACTTGCATTCATCTGCCCCATGGGAAATAAGCCCCCTCTCAATCGAAATCAGAATGGGCATCACCATCCCAAAATCCTCATGACTGAGGAATGAACAAACATAAGGGGGGAATGCAACTATGGACTAAAGTAGACTTATCATTATTCTAGAAATTGAAGAACTTGTAACATTGATATAAAAGCAGTGGTCACCAGAGGTTCTAAGTGGGGGAGAGGAGAGAAAAGAAAAGGTATAACATGGGGCATTTTGGGGACATTGGAAATGTTCTGCATGATCTTGAAATAATGGATAGAGGCCGTTATACATTTTGTCAAAACCTATAAAATTGTGCAGAGCAAAGTATAAACCATATGTAAACTACAGATGATGGTTAGAAGCAATGCTTCAATATGTGTTCATCACTTGTAACAAATGTACCACACTAATGAAAGACGTTGTTAATGGGGAAAAGTGTGGGAGGGGGAAGGCGTGGGTATATGGGAATACCCTATATTTTTCTCTTTTTTTCCACTTTTTTATTTTTTAAAAGATACTTCAATTACATAAATGTTACAAAGCATATATAGGGGATTTCCATATGCCCCACTCCCCGCACCTCCCACATTTTCCCACATTAGCAACATCTTTCATCAGTGTGGTACATTCATTGCAATTGATAAACACATTTTGGAGCATTGCCACTAAGCATGGATTATAGTTTACATTGTAGTTTACACTCTCTGCCATTCAACTCTGTAGGTTATGGCTGGGTATACAATGGCCTGTATCTGTCATTGTAATGTCATTCAGGTGATTCCCAAGTCCCCAAAATGCCCCCCTATTACATCTTTTTTTCCTTCTCCCTAACCCCAAAACATCCATGGGTCATTGCCTACACAACTGTGGTATTTCTTCCATTGCTAGATTCACAAGGAGACTATAGTAGAATACTAGTACATTTATTTTAGTCCATAGTTCATTTCCCAAGCCTGAGGACTCTGGGATGGTGATGTCCTGGGATGTCCTGGGTAAGTTCATTGTCCTGGGTAGGTTCATTGAGAGAGTAGATGTTACAACTCTGTTGAGTTTCAGGGCTCAGGTGGCACATGGACAGTCCAAAGATTTGTCTCTTGAATGTACACTTACCAACACTAGTACTAATTGTAAGTTCAAATAGAAGGACAAAAGAGTCATGCATAGGGAAACGACTGCTGAGTCTAACTCAGTCACCCAGATTGGGGCCTTCTGTCAAGCGGCCAAATTCCTGAACTGTCTGCCCTGACTATAGTGTCTGGATGTCTCCATATCCCTGAGAAACTTCACTATTTGAGGTAGCATCCACTTTGTCAAAGAGATCATATTGAGATGTGCATTAAAGCTACCTTCTGACTCACTTTGAAGTCTCTCAGCCATACAAGCTCATTTGTCTTTAGATTTTTCTCCCTTTTGGTCAAGGTGGTTTTTTTTGTTGTTGTTGTTTTGTTTTGTTTTTTTCCCAGATGCATTGATGTTGGTACTTGGTCGCAATCCCTCACTGCCAGGGAGGCTTATCCCTGGAAATCATGTCCCATACTGGGGGAAGTTATTGCTTTTATATGCTGAGTTTGGCAAAGAAAGGGGCCACATTTGAGCAACAAGGAGGCTCCCCATAGGTATCTCTTAGGCATCCAGAGCCACTAAGCTAAGTTTCAATTTCAATATCAAAAGCTCATAAGCATAGTCATCAATATCAAGGGTCCTTCCATGGACCATTCTCCTTCACTAGTCATTGCCCCTGTACTTGGGGCATTCTTGTTGTTCCATTAGAGAACGTGGCAGAGCTAACCCAGATGGGAATTTAATATTTTTGATTATTATGTGAGTCTCTACCCACCATGACAATGCCCCATGAACATTTAAGCACATTTATATGCTTTATAGGTATACCCAGGTGAACTTCTTCCCATATATCCCCCCTCATTGAGACCCTGCACCAATGATCCTCCCCTGTCAAAGTTGTAGCCCTTCTGTAATCTAAAACTTCTTCAAAAATGAATCCAATAAAATAGCCACTTAAAATTTATAACCTATTGAAATGGTAATGATAGTTTTATACATAAGAAGTAAAATACAGAAAAAATTAATAAAAAGTAAAAATAGAATAATATTTTTAATTGGAATACTAAAAAGAATGAAAAAATATTTGAAGAAAAAACATTTTTGTGGGTTCTTTTTTGCATTTTGCCTTTCATCACTGTAAGACTATTGTCCTATATGTACAGTGACATTTTCTTCCATTTATTTCCCCAGGGTCTTACTTTTTTTTCGTTTTTTCTTCAAGAAGTTTTAGGTCACAGTGGAGTCATGTACAGAATATGGCGGGAGTCCCCTACATTTTCAATGTAACTTTTATGTAATCTAAATCTTCTTTAAAAATAAAATTAATAAAGGGGGGAAAATCCATAGGACTGAATAGCACAAACAATGAATTCTAAGGTAAATTGTGGGCCATATTTAATAGCACAATTATAAAAATGCTCTTTCAGCAATTGCAACAGATGTACTACAGTAACACAATGTGTTACTAATAGGTTGTAATATAGGGACTCTATATTTTATACATGATTTTTCTGTAAACCTACAACTTCTCTAAGAAGGAAAATTTTTTTTGAAAACTGAAAACAAGCAGAAACAAATAAATCTAATTGAATTTTAAATTTTCATGGCTAAATAGAGAAAAATATTTTCAAATAACTCTGAAACACATATTTTGATTACTGACCCCCTTGTGGGGTATATTCTGGGGCAGAAAGAACTGAAAAAAAAAAGGTCTTTTAATAGCTTTTGTTGGGAATGATTTCTGTTTTGATATTTTGAAATTATTCGACATATTTTGCAAGATTAAGAAAATGGATAATCGTTTTATACTGAGTTCCCCAGAAAAGAAAAACAAAGGCAAAAGATTTTATGTAAATATTATCCTTAGGTGTTATTCTAGGAAAGCAAGAATGAGAGGACAAAAGTAGAGTTAGAAAGGAGGAAGAGTTAACATGGGAGTGTATTTCAGAGTTGGCCAAAGCTTTAGAACAAGCTGTTTGCTTGCTCCTGCAGAATATCTGTAAGAAGGTATTATGAAGCTACTGAATCTTTGAATAGTCTGAGTAAAAGGGGTAAGAATGTATTCTGCATCTTTCTTTGATCAAAGTCATTCATAGTGAACTAACGCTTCTTCACTTAGAAGCAGGACTAGCAGGTCCCACAGCATCTGGTGCCTCAGCTACAACAGGGAAGCCTGGGGCAGGAGGAAGGAGGTACACACATGGGCATGAGACAAGACACAGTCAAGATGAGATACGGTCAGGACAAACTTCAGGAGGCATTCAGAGCACAATGGGACCTTGGTCTGTAGCAGCAGTGAAAGTGGTAAGGAACTGGTATCAGGTCTTTGGGAACAGTGGAAGCAGCAGCTAGGGCCACTCCAAAAAAAGGCAAGGCAAGAGTGTCAATGTACAGTGGAACATGAACTGAATCCATTTCAACAATTATACTGATGTCATTAGGCACTAGAATAGTCAGCATAAATGGAAAAAGATATTTGTGTAAAATAAAAGATGCTAACTATAACCTTTCCGGTCCATAATGGAATTGAAAATATCTGTATGAGCTTATGGCTTACTTTTCTCTTTCTAAAGTATATGTACTTCCAATGTTTGCATATGGGAAGGATCAAGAAGCAGTGACAAACTAAATAAACTAGTGGCAATGACCACAGCTGGTATACCAGATTTGGTCTCTAAGTGCCTGTCTTAGTTGCCACAGGGCTGCCAATGCAAATAGACTGACTTTTATAAAGGGGATTTATTAGGGGAAACTCTTACAGTTCTGAGGCTATGAAATGTCCAAATCAAGGCAGCAGCAAAGATGTTATCTAATCAAAGGTCAGCTATTGGTAATCCTGGCAGCCTACAATGTGATAAGGCAAGATGACAACCCATCTCTGCCAAAGTTCTCGCCTTCCCCTCAAGGCTCACTGTCTCCTGTAGCACAAATGTGGACAACCAGGCAAATGGCTTGTCTCTCTCTGGGACTCATCTCTCAACCTTGGCTCCTCCATTTAACCCAGCTGGGGGCAGTCAGGCAGGCACATGACTTGTCTCTTCAGCCTTGAGCTGCTTTGACGGGCCCAGCTTCTTGGGGGTTTCATACTTCCATGATCCTCTTTCACAAAACAGGGTCAAAAAGGCAACTTCTTTTTTTTCTGTGTCTTTCTGTGTGTTCTCAGTTTATATAAGACCCAAAGAAAGAGCAGAGAGCCAACCTGTGTCGTACCTCACTGCTCAAGTCCAATCAAAAGCATTCTAGTAAAGTGATCTAATCAAGGTCCTTTAACTGAATCTAATCAAAAGGCCCTTCCTACACTGTCTTTACAGGCACAGGAATGGGTTAGCTTAAGACCATCATTTTCAGGGGTCCACAAAAGACAAACAAAAACAGTGCCATTTCTGAATAAAGGGAATCAGGGCATTTTGAACCAATAATCAGTTTGAGATGTGGGAAAGGATACATATAAAATGACTTTGGAACATCTTGCTGAAATGGAGCTCAAGGGAATTATGGATCTCTATTGCTAGTGTTTTAAAAGGAGAAAAGAGCCAACAGGAAAGGGCTTCCTCCCTTGTCTAAAAGTGGAAAAATTTGAGAATTTAAATAAAAATTGAGGACACTTGTCCCCGTCTCCTTCCCGCCCAGTATTGGCAGCCGGCGCTGCCCCTCCTTCTCCCCTTCTCCGTCTTCCGCCTAGCCATTATCTAGACAGCCCACACTTTCCCCTTCCCCTTCCTTGCTCCTAACCTCTTAGCCAGCTTACTGTCCAGTAACCGCCTACGCAAGCAACAGCACCCGCCGGCACCAATCAAGTCCCTTTACGTATCCTAGACCCTATAAAACCATGTCCCCTTCAACAATAAAGTAGACTTGTGCCTAGACCTTGTCTCCGTGGTGTTCTTGCTTGCACCGCGCGTCCCCCGTGCCTGAGCAGAGAGAGCGAGGGCCCAACGGCTTCATGCCGAACCCCCTCCTCTCCTTCGACCGCGAGGCAGCCCCCGTCCGGAGAGCCCACCCGGCCAACCGCGCCGACCCTCCCGGAGGCCCACCGCTGCCCGCAGACACTGATGCTGGGACTTCTGGGGAAGATGGCAAAGTAGGGAGCTCGAAGACTCAGTCCTTTACCCGAAACAGATATTAAACAGGCAGGAACAGTCTGAAATAATTATTTTGAAACTCCAGAGGCCAGAAGATCACTGTACAGCACCCATGGAAGGGCAGGAGAAGGAGGCTGATAAATTATGGGAAAGAACTGTAAATTGCTTTTTTGTGCAGCAGCTACCATCACCCATCACCTATTCTTGCAGCAGGCTATCACAGGGTCCAGTCCCTGGCTAGGAGCTGTGACAGAAAAGAAGATAAATATTGTCTTCCCCAAGGATAGGGGTATGAACAGCTGATCACAGATCAGGACTTTTGATTAGCAAATTTGTATTGCTAGATCCTGGATAAGGCAAGCTATTGTTTCAACCCACCCAAACAAAGGCAGCAGCAGACATTGTTTCAACCCTCCCTGGACAAGGGCAGAGGCAGTAGAGATTTAAAGACACAGGGCTCAGTAAATATGACAGAAGAGGCATGTATAGAAAGGTCACATCTGAGTCCAACCCCATCACACTCAGGAACACAAATTCCAAAGTAGAGCCCACTGACGAGGCACTGAACTCCAGAGCCAAATGCCATGACTGTAGAACCTATTTGTCTCTGTAGCCCTCAGGAGCACCAATGTTGATGCTGGGGTTGGTGTATACCCAGGAGACTTCAATTTCTAGACTGGCCATGTGCCAGCTGGGCCCTGAGTCTCAGCAGACTTGCAACTCCTACTCAGTGGTTTGTTGGACTTACACAGGTGAGCTAACAGGGAGGGGAAGATGGTCAACCAGCACACCAGGGAACTGAAAGTGCCCACAACTCCAAGCAGGAGAATCACATCCGTCAGCCATGTGGGATCTAAGCCTCCTCTCGATATAGAGGTGGAGAGGACATCCCCATCCCAGGGTTGACAGATGGAGAAACAAAATATGGATTAGAGGGAATTTACTGGTATTCTATTATAGAACTATTGTGACTAGTAATGGAAGAAACTGTAGAACTGATCTGAAGAAAGTGGCCACAGTAGTTGCTGAGGGCAAGGAGAGGGAAGAAGAGATGAGATATGGGGGCATTTTTGGGACTTGGAATTGTCCTAAATGATATTGCAGGGACAGATGCTGGACATTATATATCCTGCCATAACCCACTGAATGTACTGAAGGAGAGTATAAACTAAAATGTAAACTATTATCCATGTGGTACAGCAGTGCTCCAAAATGTATTCAGCAATTGCAATGAATGTGCCACGCTGATGAAAGATGTTGATGTAGGAGGAATGGGAGGTAGGGTGTGGGATATGTGGGAACCTCTTACATTTTTTAATGTAACATTTTTTATGATATATGCAGATTTTTTAAAAAAAGACAATTTAATAAAAAATAAAATAAAATAAATAAATAAGGACAAAGGGCTTCCTCAAGACTGTAGGAGAAATTTAGTTGAAGGTCTGCATTTGTTGGTCGGACCAGGGAAACTCAGCTTTGGGGAGCCATTAGAAAAGATTTTGGTGTCCTTCCTGACCTCTTCCAGAGGACACTTTAGAGTAAGACTGCACCCTCTTCATGGGTCCCTGACTCTGTTTTGGCTGGGAAAGACTTTATTGGGAAAGTCCTTCCTGTGGTGTCCCTGGTCCTAGATTTACCATCCAGGTGAAAGCAGTGAGAGACAACAAAAGAAGTGTAAAATGATAGAGGTGAACAGTCTGAGATAAAGTCTGCCAGCTTCAGATACCCAGGAGAGGAAGGTTGTCTTCTGGGAAATGTGATGGTTAGGTTAATATGTCAACTCAGCCAGGTAATTGTGCCCAGTTGTTTGGTCAAGCAAGCACAGGGCTAATTGTAATACAAGGACATTTATGGGCTTCAGTCATAACGGAGTTTACCACATAGATGGCTGATTACTTCTACCATCAACCAGGGAGATTGTTGTCAGCAATGGTTTTATCCAATCGGTTGAATACCTTAAAAGTAGAAGTGATTTCAGCATTCAGAAAGAATTTCCCAGCTTGTCCTTAAACAGCCATAGTCTCCCAGAAACTCATCAAGGACCTTCATTGGATTTTCAATGGAGCCCCTGGTTTGCAGCCTGCCTGCAGAATCTGGACTTGTGCATCCCCACAGTCATGTAATAGAATCTTGTAAAATCTCATGCTATTTACAGATATCTCCTTTTGATTCTGTTTTCCCTAGAGAACCCTGACTAATGCAGAAACAGGGGACAACCAAACTTACATAAAAAAAGGAACTCCAAAACAACTGAAAAGCAAAAGCCCAGGACAAGACAGAGGCCCAGTAAGACAGGAAAAACCCTACGCAGTATATTTGTTTTGGGCAGACCTTCCTGATAGGAGGGATGAGCTCAAGAAAATGTCTGTCTTATCACCATCTGGTTATAAAACCAATAAACAGACATCCCAGGGAGTAAATCCTAGAGTTAACATTTAAAATATTAAAATGTACAGTGTGCAACAAGAGTACAAGACAAACAAAAGAAACAGGAAATGGTGGCCCATTAAAAAGAAAGGGATAAAAGTAAAGAAAACATGAACAAAAAGATAAGAATGTGGACAAACTGAACACAGTCTTTGAAAATGCTCAAGGAGATAAAAATACAGAGAAAGAACTAAAGGATATTGAGCAAATAATCAATGAACAATATGAGAGTTTAAGTAAAGAGATAAAATTTTAAAAAGGAACCATACAGAACTACTGGGGTTTACGACCACAGTAATTGAAATGAAACCTGCCAGGAGGTGTTTTAAGAGCAGAAAGGAGCTGACAGAAGAAATAACCCATGAATTTGAAGACAAGACAACTGAAATGAGTCAGGCTGAAGAGCAGAGAGAAAAAATATATATTAAAAACAAAAATAGCTTAAGACAGGTATAGGACACTATCAAGCACACCAGTATAGGCATTATGGGAGTTCCAGTAGGAGAAGAAACTAATAAAGGGGAAGAATAATCAAAGAAATAGTGACAGAGAACTTCCCAAGCTTAGAAAAAGACATGAACATGCACATCCAAGAAGTTTAGAGAACACCAAACAGGAGAAACATGAAGAAAAATACACCCATCATATACTGATTATACTATCAAATGCAAAGGACAAGGAGAGAGTTTTGAAAGTTGCAAGAGAAAAGCAACATCTTACATACAAGGGAGTCCCAATCAGACTGAGTACTGATTTCTCATCCAGAAACCATGGAGACAAGAAGCTAGTATGCTGAAATAAAGGGATCATGGCATTTTGAACTAATAATCAAGTTGAGGTATGGAAAAGGACACAGATAAAATGAGTCTGGGATATCTTGTTGAAACAGAAATCAAATGAAGTGCTGAGGGAAAACAACTGCCAGTCAAGAATTTTATATCTGGTGAAACTTTCTTTCAAAAATGAGGGAGAAGGAAGGGGTTGTGGCTCAATTAGTTGGGCTCCCATCTACCCTATGGGAGGCCCTGAGTTCGTGTCCCGGGGCCTCCTTGTGAAGGCAGGCTCACCTGCAGGCTGTGGAGTGCTGCCAGCCTGGAAGCGCTGCAGTGAACTGACTTAGCACGGTGACACAACAAAAACAGGAGACAAGTTGAAAAAACACAACAGTGCGCCTAGCGAATGGACACAGAGAGCAGACAGCAAGCAAGCCACAAAGTTGGGGGGGGAGAATTTAAAAAAATGAGGGAGAGGTTAAGACATTCTCAGATTTAAAAAAACTGAGAAAATACATCACCACTACATTGCTCTCCAAACAATGCTAAAGGAAATTCTTCAGAATGAAATGAAAAGACACTGGACAGTGATAAAAGCAGAATAAAGAAATAAAGACCTTTGGTGAAGGTAACCATTTGGGTAATTATAAAATGCCCAATTATCCAGCAATTGTATTCCATTGCTTGATATGTAATTCCACTTCTTACTTCCTACAGGTACTAAAATGCAAATGAATAAATAGTAATGATAAATCAATGTCTGTGGGCCTACAATGTACAAAGAAATAAGTGGTAACAAGTATTAAAAAATGGTATGGGGGACAGAGAGGTATAACAGGCTATTGAAGTTAGGCTGGTATCAAACCAAATATAACTGTTATATATTTATGATGTTAAATTTTAATGTTATGGTAACCTTAAGGAAAACAAGATGAAAAATATATCCAGCTAGAAATGAGAAGGCACTCAATATAGTACAACACGAGAAAGAAAATAAATATAAAAGTAGGCTTTAATGGAACTTAAGGACAAAATGGTATGACTTACAGAAGAAGAAGAAAGACCTGTATTATTAGTAGTGACTTTACATGTAAATGGATTAAACTCCTCAGTCAAGATTGGCAGAACAGATAAAAAAGCATGATCCAACTTTATACTATCTGCAAGGCACTCACTTTAAAATTAAAGATACAAGTAGATTGATGGTGAAAGAATTGAAAAATATATACCATGAAAGCAGTAACCAAAAGAGAGCTGCTGGGGTGGCTATAATAATATTGGATAAAATAGACTTTAAGTCAAACACAATTATGAGGGACAAAGATGGTCATTACTTACTGATAAAGGGGAGAATTCAACAGGAAGATGTAACCATTATAAATACACATGCACCTAACAGCAGAAATCCAAAATAAGAAGCAAATACTGACAGATTTGAAGGGAAAACTTGACAGTTCTATATCAATAGTAGGAGACTTTAATACATCATTCTCAATAATGGATAGAACATCTAGTGAGAAGATGAATTAGGAAGTACAGGAATTGAATGATACACTAAGCAAACTAGACCCAACAGATATATATATAGAACACTAAACCCTACAAAAACAGAATACACATTCTTTTTTTTTAAAGATTTATTTTTTATTTTATTTCTCTCCCCTTCCCCCTGCCCCTCCACACATATGTTCTTCTAAAGTGCACATGGATCATTCTTCAGGATAGAACACAAGTTGGGTTGCAAAACAAGTCTCAGTAAATTTTTAAAAATATTGAAATCATATTATGTAGACTCTTCAACCACAATGGAGCGAAGCTAGAAATCAACAATTGAGGGAGAAAGTGAAAATTCACAAATAGGTAGAAATTAAACAGCATACTCTTATAAAACCAAGGGATTAAAGAGAAAATCCGAAGTGAAATTAGGAAATGCCTTGAGGCAAATGAAAATGAAAATACAACATACCAAAACATATGGGATGCAGTGAAGGCAGTGCTAAGAGGGAAATTTATAGCTCTAAGTGCTTACATTAAAACAGAAGAAAGATGTCAAATCATAGTTAACCTCAAAAATGAAAGAAGTGGAAAAAGAAGAGTAAACTAAGTCCAAAGAAAGCAGAAGGAAGGAAATAATTATCAGAGTAGAGATAAATGAAATAGAAAACAAAAAACAATAATCAACAAAATCAAAAGTTGATTCTTTGAAAAGATCAACAAAATTGAGAAAGCTTTAGCTAAACTGACAATGAGAAAAAGAGATAGGATACAAATAACAAAAATCAGAAAAGAAAAGGGGAACATTACTACCAACCACACTGAAATAAAAAGGACTATAATTGGACACTATGAACAACTGTAAGCCAATAAATTAGATAACCCAGATGAAATGGACAAATTCTTAGAAACACACAAACTACCTAATTGATCCAAAAGAAAGAGAAGGTTTCAATATGTCAATTACTAGTAGAGAGATTGAATCAGTAATTAAAAACCTCCCAAAAAAGAAAAGCCTGACTTCAGAGCGGAATTCTACCAAGACAACCAAGAAGACATAAGTCCCATTCTGCACAAACTCTTCCAAAAAAAACTGAAGAGGAGAGAACACTTTCTAACTCATTTTATGAGGTAAACGTCACCCTCTTACCAAAGTCAGATAAAGATACCACGAGAACGCATCTGAGTTCTGAGTTATTGCGGTATCTTTATCTGATTTTGGTTAGAGGGTGATGTTCACCTCATAAAATGAGTTAGAAAGTATTCTGCGTCAGGCCGAGCAGGATGAATTCTGTCACATTGTTTACTTGCTCCATGAATCAATTGGATTCATTTAGATAACACATGTACCTGCAATTAGCACAGGGTTTGTAATGGTAATAGAGAAATTTTGATCAAGAAAATAATACATGTTACTTTGTTTCCTGTAGGATTGATGGAAAATATAAGCAGATAAATTCCAGACTTAAAGATCATGTATATTATTAGAAGAAATGTTAAAAAAATATAATATGGGACTGTATAAAATAGTGAAATCTCATGTAAAATATGAATATGGTTGATATTGCAAAAATAAGACACATTTTACAAAATATAAATACAAATAAACTAGAGAGAGAGAAACAGAATAGCAGCTATGTATGACAGGGGAAGCAGAGAGAGATTGGGAGGGGGTGAGCTTTTTTGTTTGTTTATTATTATTATATAGGAATAATGAAAATGCTCTAAGATGATTTATGCAATGAATGCACAACTATGTGATTGTACCAAATATCACTGATTGTACACTTGGTGGATTTATGCTTTATTAATATTTATCAGTAAAACTAATTTGTTAAGGAAAAAAAGAAAGATACCACAAGAAAAGAAAACTACAGACCAGTATCTCTTATGAATATAGATGCAAATATCCTCAACCAAATACTAGCAAACTAAATCCAACAGCATATTAAAAGAATTATACACCATAATCAAGTGGGATATATCCTTGGTATGCAAGGTAGGTTCAACATAAGAATACCAATTAATGTATTAATAATACACTACATTAACAGATCGAATGGAAAAAAAGCACATGATAATCTTAATTGATGCATAAAAGGCCTTTGTTAAAAGACAGCACCCTCAGCACACTTAGAACACGAGGAATAGAAGGAAACTTCCTCCTCAACATGATAAAGAGCATATATGAAAACCCATAGCTAACATCCTACTTAATGGTGAAAGACTGAAAGCTTTCCCTCTAAGGTCAGGAACAAGACAAGGATGTCCACTGTCACTACTGTAATTCAACATTGTACTGAAAGTCCTTGCCAGAGTACTTGGCCAGAAAAAGAAATAAAAGGCATCCAAATTGGACACGAAGAAGTAAAACATTCCCTGTTTGCAGATAATATGATCCTAAATGCATAAAATTCTGAAAAACCCACAACAGAGCTCCTAGAGTTGATAAATGAAGTTAACAAAGTGGCAGGGTACAAGATCAACATGCAAAAATCAGTAATGTTTCTACACAGTAGTAAGGAACAATTGGAAGAAAAAAATCAAGGAAAAAACCCATTCATGCTAGCATCTAAAAGAATCAAGTATCCAGGAATAAATCTAACCAATGATGTAAAGAACTTGTGCACAGAAAGCTACAAAACATTACCATTTTTATTAAATTACTTCAATTAAGGGCTTTTGATTAGATTCTGCAACCTAGGGTGGGTCTTAATCCTCTTACTGGAGCCCTTTATAAACAGAGGAAGAAAAAGCCACAGATACAGAAAAAAGCCATAGAGACTGAGAGAAGCCTCCAGAGGTTGAAATCAACAAACCTGGATGAAAGAAAAGTCACAGATGGAACAGACTGAAGCTGAAAGCAAGGAGACCAGGAGGAGAGGGGAGAGACGTGCAGATGTCACCACGTACCTAATCACCCACAGCTTCGGCTCTGGGAGAAAGGATCTCCTGATGATCCTTTAATTTGGACACTTTCACAGCCTAAGGACTTTAAGTTTTAACCTAATAAATCCCCATTACAAAAGCCAACCAAGAGACTCTACAACTGCAAGCAAGAGTGTCCCATCCATCAGCCATATGGGATCCAGGACCCTTTACAATTAAAGGTGGAGTGGGCATTACCATCCCGGTGTCCTCAGAATTGGGGAATAAAATATGGACTAGAGTAGACTTACTGGTATTCTACTATAGACTAACTTTGTTGCTTTTTGTTTTCTTTTAAAGATTTATTTTTATTTATTTCTCTCCCATTACCCCCATTGTCTGCTCTCTGTGTCCATACACTGTGTTTTTCTGCATCTGCTTGCTTTATCCAGTGGCACTGAGAAAATGCGTCTCTTTTTTGTTGTGTCATCTTTCTGCATCATCTCTCCATGTATGTGATGCCACTCCTGGTTGGGCTGTGCTTTTTTCATGTGGGGTGTCTCTCCTTGTGGGGTGCACTCCTTGCACATGGGGCACCCGTAAGCAGGGGCACACCTGCATGGCACAGCACTTCTTGCACTCAGCTGCACTGTGTGTGGGCCAGCTTACTACACAGGTCAGGAGGCCCTGGGTCTAGAACCCTGGACCCTCCATATGGTAGACACACACTCTATCACTTCCCTATAGACTTACTTTGATTCCAGCAATGGAAGAAATTGTATCATTGATGTGGAGACAGTGGCCATGGGAGTTGCCGAAGCCAAGGAGATGGAAAAAGAGGTGTGATATGGAGGCATTTTCGAGAATTGGAATTGTCCTGAATGACATAGCAATGACTGATACAGGTCATTATATATTCTGACATAACCTACAGAACTGAGAATGAGAGAAAGTGTAAACTACAATGTAAAATATAATCCATGTTTGGGGGCAATGCTCCAATATATTCATCAATTTCAATAAATGTATCACATTAATGAAAGTTGTTAACATGGGGAAGGGCGGGAGGTGTGAGGAGTGGGGAATATAGGAATCCCTTATGTTTTTGGTGTAACATTTTGTATAATCTAAGTATCTTTAAAAAAATTTTTTTTTAAATTAAAAAAAAAGCCAACCCATTCAGAAATGCTCCCAGCGGCTTTTAGCAAACTAAAATGGAAATGGATGGTAGTGATGATAGCACAACATTGTGAATGCTATTAACAGCACTGAAATATATATCTGGACATGATTAAGCCTCTAGCTCTATTAGTAAAAAGGAAATATGAGGAATAAAGGAACATGATTATAGACACAAGGAAGATGCAATGAGCAAAATTCAGAATGAAGGGCAAATAATATGGTTTCTGCAGTAATTAAACATTTTGAATAAATAATGGAGAAAGAGGAACTCTTCTTATAAGTTAAAGAAGAATTAAGAAACATACAAGCTAAGTGTGGTATATAGACTTTGTTTAGATCTTAATTCCAAGAAACAAGACTCAAAAGATATTTTGAGACATTTGGGGAAATATGAAATGAACTGTATATTAGCTGATAATATGACTAATTGATTGGCAAGATAATGATATCAATGTTATATATTTATAGAGTTGTTCTCTGTGAGAGAAACATACCACTTTGCACGTGAATGACATGTCAAGTGAAATCTGCCTTAAAATACACCAGAAAAAAATGTGACAATACTGATGAAATATGATAGGCAAAATGCCCATAACTGCTCAAATTGGTGATGATTCATTATTCTTTCCACCTTTTTTTTATAGGCTTGAAAATGTCTGTAACAAACAATTAAACTATAAAATTTAACGACAACAGAAGCGGACAAAGAAACAAGATGCAGCAAAAAGACACAGAAAAACAGACAACCGGGGGAGGGGAGGGGAATTAAATAAATAAAAATAAATCTTTAAAAAAAAAAAAAATTTAAAATTCAAGATGATCTCTAGTGTTATTTTTTTTCACAAAGCAGGTCTTTTCAAACTCTGAACATATCTATAATCTATGTCATCATAATCTCAACACACCAGGGTAATGTGCAGTTAAGTCCAAGCCTTGCAGTAAAGAAAGCCTCTACAAGAACTTTTCATAAATGTCCACAAGAAACCACAAGAAAACCCTGATCTCCACCCTCATCCTCATCAATGTTTATTTATCCTGGCATGTATAAGCCAGTCTTTCTCCAGATTAGCGACAGAAACCATTGTTACTCTCTCTTTTCTAAAAAAAAAAAAAATGAGCCTGCCTGGGCTATGCCACTTTAGATTTCACTCTGCTAGTCATCTCATACACAGCATTGTCAGATCACAAGAAAGAGAAAGTAGCTACCATGGCTGTTTCCTCTATTGAATTCTACTGCCAGAGGAAATTCCAGCTTGAGAAATGCCACTCAGAACAGCACAATTGAATGGAGGATGCTTTATGATTATTATTATTCACTGATTCTACAAATGTATAGGTAAATGCAAAGTTATACTTGTATATTTATTAATAGAGGTGAGCAAAGAGAAATACTCATAAAAGTGTGTGTTTTAAGGACCTGTATCAGGTTTCTACTTTTGAGCCACAGTTTTGTCAACTTCTCTGTTCAGTGATATCCGTGGACCCTGCATGAGATTTTTACCACACCTTTCTTCCTTGGTAATCATCTGTAAGGGATCCCAGGGAAGAGGGAGCTGAAGCTGAAAGCTTTGCTTCTACTAAGTCAGTTTAAAACAAAACTCAATCGTTTTTTCACGTTGATTCTCTTCACAGATCTCATTAATTCACAATTTAAGCAGTGATTAAAATTGCAGGTAGTAACTATAATTGAATGGGAAGGGTAAGTTTCAATTATCTCAAAACCTAAAGAGCACTTTCTTAACATACTCTTAGACAACAAAATCAGCATGTCTGTTGTTTTGCTTGTGTTCATCTTCAGCTGAAACAGGTTTAACCAAATCTTAACTAATTATTCCAATGAATAAGTTTTGGTTCCAAAAATTTAACCCATAGCTTAGAAAGGAACTTTGTACAAAAACCTGCTTTTACCAAAGATCATATAACCAAACCTCAAATAATCAAATGTTACATTTATATTCAAATTTTAATACTGCCCTAATAGTAGGTGACAAAAAATAAAAGATGTTCTGTTTTGAGATGACATAACCCTTATTGAGCACTGGCAATATAATTTCTTTCTTTCAAAGCATTGTCAATGAGAAGTCAATTTTGGAGTCCTTGTATTTGGAAAATGGACAATATTGTAGAGGTTGCATCATCCCAGTCCTAGCAGTAAAACAGGGCACACATATTAGTAGTTCAATAGAAAAAAAATTATTACGGGAAACTAGTTACAAAGGTATAAGAAGAGTTGAACAAGCAAACAGAGAAAGGTAAGAAAACCCAGAGAAGAGCTGCTGTGGAAAGCTGCTTTTCCCTCATGACTATAGGGACAAAGGAAGGAGATAACTTTGAGTCTAGGAATACTGCAGTAGAAACCAGATGCACAGAGTGGGCAGTTTTCTGGTGTTGGTGGGAACCATTGAGGAGTAACAACCAAGGATACAGAAGCCACATGAAGCATAAATAAAGGGGGAGGAATATACTGCTAGCTCTTACCTCCTGGCCTCCAATTTTCTACCAGCATTTCTTTTCAATCAAACCCAACCAGAAGAAGTCAGTATGGAAGGGAAGTAGGGAAATGTCGTTTTACAGACCAGCCCCCTGCAATACCTACCAAAGCAAGAGAAGTATGGGAAATGAATCCAAGGAAAAAGAAGCAAATCACCAGTGAAGGTGTCATCCAAGCCAAGTATGTTGTTTGTGGATTATTTAACAGAGGCCTGGCACTGTGACCAGCAGAGAGTAGGCTCTCAATAACCATTAGGTAGATTACATTCATTCTCTCAACAAATATTCATTGTGCAACTATGTGCTACACAATGTTCTAGATACTGGAAAAACAACAGTAATCAATAGAAATGAAGTTCCTTCTTCATGGAGCTTTCAATCACGTGAATTGCCCAAGATCATAAAGGAAATTATTATATTGACACAAACCAGAAGCCAGCTATCCCATTTATGCAGTGATTCCTTGGTATCAGAGTGATTGCTCCTGCCCACACCACCCAAATAGGTAGCTCCCTTTTCTTCCCAATGTACCTCTACACACCCTAACATTTCTCTTGAGTATCACAACCCCTAACAATACCCCCATACCATTTATCTGAATATATACTCAAATAAGTAATTGTGTTATTTATTTAATGCCCTTCACCCCTAAAGAATATGTTTGAGCAGACAGAAGCATATTTTGCCTCTTTCATTAGTCTATATCCAGCTTCTAGCACAATATTTCACACAAGGTAGGTGCTCAAAAAATCATTGTTGACTGACTGAATGGATATAAGCAAATGCCTTTCTAAATATGTATTAGCAGTTACTGTTGTTTCTGAAAATTATGGTCCTCCATGTAAATTCAATAATGGAGAGTCAAACAAACCTTTTTGAGACCTGAGTGCCACAGTCTTAGTCCCATGATCTGCACTAATTATGAAACTAATATAGAAAAGTTAGTGAATTATAATAAAGTTCAGAGAGACTAAAATCCCCAAACCTTTCATTCAAATCCTAGCTGTGAATTGTGATGTAGTTTGGGTTATTTAATTTCACTTTTTCTCCATTTTCTAAAGTGTAAGAAGAACAGGATAATGCCAGTATATATTTCTCAGAGTTACAGTGAATGTTAAATTATAAAATGTCAAAAAAAAAAAAAAAAAAAGCCCCACCTGGTCAGCATATCAGATCAATGACTTGGGGCATGGACCAAGTCTTCCTAATTCAGTGCTTATCAACTGCTCCTGACATGTTATTAGTAGGGTGAAAGAAGGAAGGAGTGAATGAAATTTTAATATAGGTAATAGGTAGTTATTTTGGACTTAGGGTGCCTTCACTCAATTTATATCCTGGCTATCTCTATCCAGAGGCCCTGAAAACCCAAATTAAAGAAATCTTAAACATTTACAACCAGTTTTCAGTGATAACAGATAGTTGTAGTATATGGATTAAGTAAAGAAGTCTATACCATTGGACAAGGGATGTTTCTTTATAGGCTTAGGTTTTCAGAGAAAGGAGATTATCTGAGAAGTATCCCAATCCATAACTACCTGCTCCCTGATTAGAAGGCATTTATAAATAAGACAATACTTAAAATCTGCTCAAATATTTAAAAGAAGGAGTTAAAGTACATTATATTCTCATCCAGCAAAAAGAAAGAGAATGAAAATCATAAATACAAGCTCCAAATGTAATTCTAACCCACAATACATGGGAAGCATTGACAAATTCAGTAAAGTACAAACTGGAATGTGGGAAGACGTCAAAAAAAGAAATTGTGCTGCAGATGTCAGACCAAGCTGACAGTAAAATTACTAGAGTGCCACCAACAATCCTTGAGTAGCAAATACTATAGGTCAGCTTATTTATCATCCACGCCAACTCCATTCTTTTTCTCTTCCTCTAATGTGAAGACCAGAAAACAAATGACTCAATTCTCTACCTCTCAGTATAAATATAAAAAAGATAAACAAGAGGATAAGAGAATCAGCTCACAAGAACATAACAAAGTTTGGAAGCCTGAAAATATATTGAGGTGGTTGAAGGCTAAAAAAGAAAGGAGACTATACATTGGAAAGCCCTGCAGCAGAAGTGATAATTGTTCTGCTTTGGAGTTGGAGATAAAATTTACAGAAGGGAGAGGGAGTGCTGAAAGGAACTGGGCACCTAGATACCCACTGAAGTCTGTCTCTAGCACACTTTTGCCTATTGACCTACTTCCATTCCCCCCACAGAGCAGCATCAGGCAGGCAGAGAACTAAAGCTGCCAGAGTGGGGTTTGGCACCCCAGAGAAGAGACCTCATCTCATGTTCAGCTTTTTCGGCTCATACAAAGCAAAGTCTGGTTGTCAAGAAATCCTACCTATGTTTACACAGTTCAAAATCAGCTTACAGAACACAGATCTACTTACTCTAAAGCAAAGGTGACCCCAATTGGCCCCTTAGAAAATCAACCTGTTCTTCATTTTTAAATACAGAGGGACAAACAATGATCAGCAACAGACATATGAAGAAAATCAGAAACATTAAAGCAAAATCAAGGGTAAACACACAAAACAAATGAACTAAGGAAGAGAGATTAATCAATTTAAAAATGCAGTTGCTGAAAACGTGATTTTATATGTATACATATATACACATATATGTATATGTATGTTTATATATACAATTATATATGTGTGTAGGTGTGTATATGTGTGAATGTATGTGTGTGTGTATAGACACTTTTATTTTTTCACGGAAGTTAAAGAACAGTCTGAAGCCAGACTGCTTAGATGTATTTGAACCCCAGCTCTACCTCTTGATAGGTATATTTAAAATAAATATGGTGATTTAAAAACTACTTACATCATATGGTTGTTGCAAAGATTAGTGAGTTCCTCTGTGTACACACTTATACCTCTACAACTTAAGCTCTGCATCAGTCTTTTCTATTACTTTAACATTTATGACTTCATCTAGGACAGAAACAAAAAAGCAAGGGTCATGGGAAAGAAAGGAAAGAGTAGGTAAGCAACATAAAACATTGTAGTTAAAGGCCCAACTTGTAATTAATAAGAATTAAAGAAAAAGAAACAGAAGGGAAAAAAAGACAGAAGGAAATTTTCAAAGAAATAATAGAAGCAAATTTCTCAGAGCTGTAGTGAGACATGCATTTAGTAAGAGTCAAACAGAATGAATTTTAAAAGAACCACACCCAGGTCCAGACTTGTAGAATTTAAACACTAAGGACAAAGAGAGGATTCTAACAGCTTCCCAAATTCCAAAAATCACAAAAGAATGAAAATCAAAATGCCATCAGACTTCTCATCAGCAACACTGGATGCACGAAGTATTGAAATTATGAGCAGTAGTTTAAGAATTTTCATGGAAAGTGATTTTGAGCCAAATCTATTGTGAGGATCAAGGATATGCAAAAATAAAGTGTCTGATGCCAGAATCTCGGATGGTTTAGATATAAATCCAAGCTACACATGTTTTCCAATAACTTTTACAGCAAGGCTCTGCTGAGTAGGGAGTTCCCTTAGCCATGTTCCAGTCATTTCCCTCCCTCACCTCATTAAACACATTTGGCTACTAGAAAAATCTCAATTCAGTCATAAGGTTCTTGTCATATCTGTTTAAAAACAAGTATATCTTGTTAAAATCAAACTCTCCTCTGGCTCCAGTGGCTTAGAGAGAGAGACACAATGGGGAGCTTCTTGTCTTGGCCATCAAGATACTCCCAGCTCCACCTTGAAAATTAATCCCTTAGTTAAACAGGGAAAAGAGGAGAGGAAAGGAAATGTCTCACCTGCCTGCCATGAAAACTAGTAACCTTGTCATTTATTTGTTACTTCTCGTGTCCTACATGAGCAGTGTCTTTTGGGATATATTTTTTAGTTCTGGAGAAGCAGCATGACCCCAGGCACAGTTTGCCTGGTATAATCATGTTTTATATCTGTTTCCCAGCAGAAATATTATTAATATCTTCCCTATCTCCAATGTGCCTTGGTTTGGAAGATAAATATTATGGGGATCCTATGCAGAGTATTGTCTGTGGGCATTCCCCTGCACCTACCTCTGAGGTGCAGCTCAGGCTCTTCTTCCCTGATCCTCTCATTCCCTCCCTCCACCACCTACCCCCCTCCAAGTCCTCCAACTCATAACTACCGATAGGTTCATTCACTCACTGGGATAGTATGCTTTTCTAAAGTGGAGAGGGACTAGCATGATAGCATAAATACCAATTACCTTCCCAGGTGACCCTTCCCCTTCACTCCCCAATGAAACTCATCTAAATCTAGCAAAATGATGGGCGTGCACACTGAATCTGGCTCTTCTTTCATCTCTGCCATACTGATACCCTCCCTTTCTCCAAATCTCTAAAGCTTTCAGAGCCTTGCTGGTCAGCAGTTCAGCAACTTCCCAACAAAAATGAAAAAGAAATGCCTGTTTTATTGAAACAATGGGTGGTTCAGGTACTCCCTAACTTACAAGAAGTGGAAGGACAAATTGAATGGCCTCTCAGGGAGAGTAGACAGAAGAATGATTTCTGTTCCAATACTCTTTTTGCTCTTCCCACAGACACCTTCTTGAATTTTGTCCAGTCCCCTTTAGTCAACCAGAGGTTGAGAGTGATTTGAGTTACTGTGTCCATTCTGCTGAAATGGCACTGTCCAACAAGCAATGCAAGGAGGTGAGTGGCCCTAGGATGACAGATTTACAAAATTGGAAGGTTGGGTACTTGGTACCTTTCTTTCTCAGCTTTAAGTATCAGTTTCTAATTGCAGGAGAAAAAAATTCCACTTGTTATAGACATTTTCCTGAATTCAGATAGTTTAATCCCCCACAAACCATTTCCAAAAAAATTTTAAGTGAGGAATTAAGTCCCAAGATGAGAGTTGTATAGGTGATCTTCAGAGCAATTGACCCATATCAGCACAGAAAGTCAAAAGTCTCTAAGGAAAAAGTCTTCTAGAAAAATGAAATGAGCTCCATTCTAAAGAAAAAGTAGGAAATTTGAAAATCTAAACACTATTGTGAAGAAAACACATCTATCTTCCAAAAGGAAATAACAACAAAAAGGCAGAAATTTGCAAAATAGCCAACATCTTCAAGGCACAAAAAAAGTCCCAGACATACGTTTTTAGAGGGAACTTTTAACAAACTTTTAAAGAACAGATACTTCCAGTCCCATTTAAACCTTCTACAACATAGAAAAAGAAATAAATTTCCAAATATTGTGTACAAATTGTGATAACATTGATAGTGCCCCTGAGAGAGAGTCTTATAAATATTGATGCAAAAAACCCCAGGGCATATTCAACTAGAATTCAACAGCATATGAAAAATAAAAGACTATATCATTAAGTGGGATTTGTTGTAGAATAGAAGGATTGTTCAAATAACAGAAATCTATCAATAAAATGAATCATATTAAGAAAAACTATATGAACATCATAGATGCCAGAAAGGAAATTGATAAAAAAAAAAATACTTCCTTAATATGGAATCTATATGCATTTCTATAACATCCCCAAATTAGTGTCGTGCTTAATGGGGAAACACTAGAAGTATGTCAAACACCAGACAGAAATATCTATTGTCACTATGACTCTTTATTATTTTTCTGCAAGTACTAGAGGTGGTGGTTTGGAGCAATGTAGCGAAAAAGAGCATGTTCCTAAAACAAATCCATTCTTATGCATGTAAACCTATTGTATGTAGGATTTTGGATTAGTTTACTTCAGTTAAGGCCTGACCCAGGATGGGTCCTAATCCTCTGTTTTAGTCTGTACACTGCTGAAAGTAATATACGAAAAATGGATTGGCTTTTACAATAGGGATTTATAAGCTTACAATCTTACAGTTGCAAGGCTGAGAAAAATGTCTAAATCAAGACATGATCAGGCAATGCTTTCTTCCCAAAGACTAGCTGCTCTGTCATATAACAAGGCATTTGCTGATCTCTCTCTTCTCTTCTGGGTTTCCTTGTTTACAGTTTCTTGATTTCATGGCTTTTTTCCCTCTCTCTCTCTGTATTCATCCCATTTATAAAGGACTCCTCCAGTAAGAGGATATGATGGATTGAAACTGAATGAACCTCAGAAAATCATGTTCTTAAAGCTAATCCATTGCTCTGGGTGAAAACCTACTGTAAGTAGGGTCTTTTGATTAGATTACTTCAATAAGGCATGGCCCACAGTGAATCTTAATCCTCTTACAAGAGATATTTTTCTCAGCCTCTAAACTGTAAGCTTGTAAGCTAATAAATTCCCTCTGTTGAAGCCAACTCATTTTATGGTATCTGCTTGAGCAGCTTAGCAAGCTAATACAACCAGTCAACAAATGCAATGCAACCAGTCAACAAGACCAAATTAGAGGTATAAAAAATTTAGAAAGGGCAAGATAAAATAATTGCTATTTGCATTTGATGGATTCCAAGAGAAATAATTGGCATAATCCCTTTAAGTTACCTGGGTGTGACAGTATTTATATGTATAACCACATATGTTTGTATATAGTAGTCATGATAAATATGATTTTCAACATTTTGATTAGGCATAAAGACAAAGTGTTGAGAACCTGATTAGAAAATTACAAAACTGATGAGTATTATTATCAATGTAATGTCGAAATTATAAAATAAAGACATATAGCCAGAGTCTACAGTTATGGCCATGCACATTTATTGTGGTGACCATGGTGATCAAAAGGGCCATGGTTGTTGTTTTTTTATTTGTTTTACATATTGAAATACTTCTATACTAGCTGGAAAATCTTTTCCCCAGGGCCCCAAGAATACCCTGTTTCTCTAATTCCTCTGTGGCAACTCACACCTAGACATGATCTGACAACCAGTGCTAATGCCCAGCCCGACGAGGGCTTCCAGGGCCCTGCTCAATAGGTCAGTAGTCATCCCATGTGGTATCAGGCCATTCAGACTTCCAAAATTTCCCATGTGCCAGGTATGTTCATGAAAGCCCCAGGGACCCAGAATGCTGACTTGTACCCCATCACCACTTGTACCCCTATTCTGCACTTGTAGCCCCAGCAGGTGCTAAGAAAGCCCTCCTGGAGCTTGCTGGCCCACAGTGGGTGCTCTTCCTCCCCTGTCCCTGGTGACTACACTAGTACCCAGGAGGCAAATACCAGTTATTTGGCCATCAGCTGCTAGTCATTGCTGCCCTAGAGTAAACTTTGCTGAAGCACATTTGGATACTCCAATCTCCATAAGATTTTGATTTTTGAATAAAGCCTATGAGAGACAAGGAGGGCATAAGTGCTGTCTACTTGGCTTATGGGATGATTCTGCTAGTTGTAAAATGTTTCTAATATCACTCAACCACCCCATACACCAGTAAATATGACGGAATTTAGGGGACAGAAAAAGGAGGAGAGTTGGAAGGAAGATGAGGTGCATCTTCAACTTTCTTGGTGAGGTGAAAAGAAGTACTATCAAATCTCTATAGAACACAATATTGAGGGGTTTTTTTTAATTTAAAAATGTGTGCAAGTAACAACAGAAAACCTACAAACAATGTAATCAGCATGAATTGGGAGTGTGCGTTGAAGCTTCCTTTTTTATTTAGAGGAATCAATAGATCAAAAAATTATAGTGTGAAGAAAAAAAGAAGTTACAGTGTAAACATATTATTTAGAGTAATGGAAGTAACCCACAAAAGAACTATACAAGAATGGTTGAAAGTGGTTGCCTCTGATTATGGGATGAGGTGGGGAAATGTGGGATGGAAAGCTTGCTTTTCAGTATTAACTCCATTTTACTCTTTAGTTGTTTTTCCTTCTGAGTGTGTATTATTTGATTTAAAATGCTATAAAAGAAAATAAAACACTTTACTATAAACTTTTTTTAAATTTCTCTCCCCTTTCCCCCTCCCTGCCCCAGCTGACTGTTCTCTGTGTCTATTTGCTGCATCGTCTTCTTTTGTACCCTTCTGTTGTCAGCGGCATGGGAATCTGTGTTTCTTTTTGTTGTGTCATCTTGCTGCTTCAGCTCTCCATGTGTGCAGTGCCATTCCTGGGCAGGCTGCACTTTCTTTCGTGCTGGGCGGCTCTCCTTATGGGGCGCACTCCTTGTACGTGGGGCTCCCCTACATGGGGGACACCCCTGCGTGGCAGGGCATTCTTGTGCTCATCAGCACTGCATGTGGGCCAGCTCCACAAGGGGCAAGGAGGTCCGGGGTTTGAACCATGGACCTCCCATGTGGTAGACAGATGCCCTATCCACTGGGCCAAGTCCGCTTCCACTATAAACTTTTGATGGCAGAATATGGATTTTCTTTCTTTTCTTTTTCACCATTATTTATTTCTAATGTTGAGACTGTATCTTTAAATGATTGTTTTCCCAATTGCCCTCTTTCCCAATTGTGTCATTAAAATAATAAGCAATTCTGAGAGTAAAGAATAAACCATTCAGGGGTTAAGACACTGGAATGAGATGATTAAATCAGCAGAGAAAAACTCGGGTTCTAATTTAGTTGCTATAGATACAAGAATATCCAAATTTTAAAACCATATGAACTTTTAAAACTATTTATAGAGGCTTACTGAATTAATTACAAAGTATTGCTCTTGATAAGACAACTGATTGCTATTTTTAGCTAACTCTAGGCATCAATGTGGTAGTTTATATTTGAGCAGACACAAATAAAAATATACACAGTCTACAGAATAACATGTTTATATGAAAAGAACACTTAGATGCCCCTTTCACTCACTAGTCTATCTACTGAAATCTCTGATTTCTTTACCCTGCTTCCATTTCTTTCCCAGATACAACCTCACTAACGTTCTTCAGTCTGGATTTGATTCTTGTCCAAGGTTTCCAGTGAATAGTGGCTGGTAATGTACCTCAGTCTTGTTTGTTTCCAAGTTCCCATAGGTCTCTCTGATGGCCTGGGACACGTTTGGTCAGGTCCGACTTCCACATCCTTCTCCTCTGAAGGTTTCCAGACAATGCCCTACCCTGATTCAACTCTTTGGACAGAATGATACCTACAGTGATTCACCTCTTTCCTGAACTTTGAGGGCATGGCGACTACGCTATACTTTTATCATTAGTTCTATATTTTTCACAACCTTTCCTTGTACTCCTATCCAGATTTCAAATTCCTCAAGTCTTTCATCTAATATTCAACTTTGCTTTCTTCCCATGTGGTGACTAGTACAATGCTGGGTAAAAAATAGGCCCATAAAATATTACTTTTGTTTTAAAGTTAAAGTCAGCTCCTCCGGGGGCCTCTATCCATGCTCTAGGTCATTTCATGGTCCTGACCAATTCAACAAGCCAAAGTAACAGCATCTATTCTTCGGGTAATTGCTTTCTTCTCCTTCTACTGTTTTTATTTCATTTAACTTTGTGAAATAATAAAATATTTCTAAATATTTTCAGACACATACTTTTGTGATATGTAATGAATATTAATTTTCTTTTGCAAAATGTCAGATAAAACAAATGCAAATGCAAACCACTTGCAAGTGCAAGTCCAAAACACATTCTACAGGCAAATAGAAATTATTTTACAATATTCCAAACATTTTTATTTTTAACATATATCCTCATCAGGTTTTCAAAGGTATCTGGGTTGACTTGCACTAAAAGAATTATATACCTTGTATATAATAAGCTTATTAAAAATGAAATAGGTTTTGGAAAGCCTTATGTTTGAAACCAAATAGCTAATCTAGATTCTTCTGGCAAAGGCAAGCTTTGACTTGTTTTCAGCTCAGAAATAAATGATTCAATCATCATTTTCAGAAAACTAGTCTTTTTAGTGTTAAAATATCTGTTTATATATCTCTAAAAAGTGTATTGAGGAGGTTCAACTTGCGATCTGAACATGAAATGGTTCAGTTTTTTCCAGCACCTGCTCTCTAATTGTGCATCCAACCTCCTGTCCCACTGTGTACTCTAATGACATACTGGCTAGATTCAGTACTTTTCCACTACATTTTACTTATTTGAAAAGTCTCATTTTGGGCAGTAGAGTCAGGATATGAGCAGTTGTAGGTGGCTGATGGAGAGACTGCTCGGGAGGCAGGGGAATACATAATTTGGAAAGAAGGACTGCTTTTGACCTCCTTCTCTCTTCCCTTTTCTAGGGAATAGTGGGTTCACTGTGTAGGGACAAAGAGGAGGAATTGGTAGAAAGTCATTCTTCTCTTTCCTGGCTGACCAGGAAGCAGTTCTCTCCCTGACTGACCGACACTCTTTTCTGCCAAAGTCATCCATGCTGCTGGTTCCCAAATGTTGGCTCTCTTATGTGTGGACTTCTCAGGGAGGCCACGCAGTGCCTCTACACTGCATGAAGTAGGGCTAGCTCTGGTTTAGCACTCTTCCATCAATACCTTTTATCCTCACCAAAAAAATACCCACTGCCTCTGGATAGTAGGTTTCTTTACCCAGGAAAAAATTTTTTAATTTTTACAAAGAAAAGTCAAGTCCATTTCTCTTTTCCTCTGCTCTTGAGAACACAAAGATTAATTAGTGAGTCCCCTGGCTAAACAAGCATTATTGCCCCTAGACCCAAGTATTCTGGCACCTTCCTTGGATCTCTTGCTTTAGAGAAACTGGCTCTGGCTCTCTTCTGAGACTACCCATTCCCATGAGAGGACTCTGTGGGACATGCCTACCACAAGCCTGCACCCCACTTTCTTTTTCTATATTATGCTTCAGGTACCCGGTCCTGAACAGACCTCTTTCCTAAGCCCATCTTCCCAGGGGCATATAGTATCACTATGTGTATGGTCCCAGACCTGAGGAGTTGTCAACAAGGGTCTTGGTTGTGATCACTGAGCTTGGACTTGTGGACTGGATGCCTGTATGAAGCCAGATTTGAGAACAAGTTCCAGAAAAGACTTCCACTTCATCTTTTACACTGGGTCTCTAAATGTTAATGGCTAATCAGAACCAGACTCCCAACTGAAGAATGAAATATCCCTCTGCACAACTTGCAGGCATCTCAAATCTCATGGAATACCATTCCCTTGCCTTAGAAGAAGGGAAGTACTCCTTCCTTCTACCCACCTGAATAAAAGATCTATCCCTTCTCATACTTTTCCTTATTTTGACATGGGGGTTGTTGTGGGTGTAATATGGTAGTTAATGGTAGAGTCTGTTTTAAAGAAGTGCTTCTTAGTAAACCTATGAGCTGATGATCCTACTTCCTTTCTGTCAGCTGAAACAGAACAGTCCCTTAGTAAGGTAAATATGTTCTCCAGTTTGCTGCAAACCCCTCCCAGGTTATGTCACTCCTTTGCTCATATCAACGTGTGAATTTGCAATCCCTGTTCTAATATTTCCATCCTAAGGAACCCAAAAATGGTGGCAGCAGTGATGAAAATAGTAAACATGATACTTTGGGAGAGTTCAATTTTTTTCATCTTCAGTCTGAGTTGATAGGAGGACATCACTGATGAAATGTCCTGTAACCGAAGGTACAAGATTAAACTTCAAGAAAATGTTGGAAAGAAGAGCACCACAAGCCAAAGTCTGGTTTATAAGAGCAGACCAGTTCTGATGGCTCTAGTGGGAACAAAAGTCTCATTGATTTGTCTACCCAACAATTTATTTATTTATCTATTTGTTCATTCAATGATCTGACAAATATCTACTGAGATTCCATTACATTTCAGGCACTGGACTGGGTGTTGGGAATTCTAACATAAGGAAAAGTAGAAATGGCCTCTGCCCTCAGTGTTAAGGAGAACACTGTAATGATGAGGAGAGTGAAACATACGGTAGAACATGAAAGAACAGGCTGCAGATGTTAATCCAAACAAGGGATGAGTAATTTAAAGCTCATGATATAAGGGATTTCTCCAGAAACAGAACTGAGGAGTGCATCCTAGCTGGTAAAAGACACAAAGTAGGAAATCAATGAAATAATGGCTTTGAAATACCAGAACATGCCATTTACATGAAGGCCTTTAAAGTGGGCAATAGAGACTAATATAAACAGGAGTCTTGTTACACATATTTAACAAGGATGTGGCTAACCCAAGAAGCATGGAGTAATACCCAGTGATACCTGAGAGAACCTGACAGCATTCACAGCTTTACTAAAGTGTCCAGGGCCACATGCAGAAACAAGGTACAAATGGGACTCTGCAGTGGGGCACCATTACCTTTCATATTCACACATGTTAGATGTTTCAAACCATCCATGTATTACAGGAAGGAAATTATAAGGCAGAATTAAGGAATTCTCCTGAGAAGAATGAAGATAATGAAGTCTATGTTGAATATAACCCAAAACTAATTAACTCTCCAACACTGCTGCACAGAGTATAAATTCTGCCAATACATTTGGAAGCAACAAAATAAAATAAACATATTTATTAGCAATAAAGCAATGCAGTCATAAGACAAACAAGTACCGTAAGAGTTTATAGCATGTTGGATAATAAATCTTTTACGTTTGTGTTCCATTCATGCATGAGGAAAAGCAATTTATAATCAGCTCTCGAATGACCACTGAAAAGCTTCATAATGATTCCCCATGCCCCAATATTAGTGTCCTACAAAAGGAAAGTAGGAATCTCTGAATTTTTATAAGGGGTAATCGTTGCTTTGCTGAGGAGACCCCTCCTGATAACAGCAGCCTGAATCTGCTTCAGAGGAACTACTTCCTGCCCACTCCTAGTTCACAGGGTTTTGTGGGGGCTCCATCGTCAGATGCAAGGGCAAAGTACATGACCTAAGGCTAGACCAGTCGGTCATTCCCTCCCAGTGTTTGGCTCACAAGTAAGAATGTGACCCAGTATAGTCAGAGAAGGAGCGAATTCTTGACTTCCTTGGGAACTATCAACAAGGCCTTTACAGCTGGACTTCATGTGTGAGGAAGTGAGCTTAAAGCAGCTGCAGTCTCCTGTGACCCCAAAGGCAGAACTCTACGGCTAATGGGATCAACTGGAAAAAGTAAAGCTGAGAGAAGCCAAACACATCCCTGGACTTTTCCATTATGAATCACTGTGTTTTCTTTTATGCTTGATTCAGTTTGGATTGGTTTTTCTGTCATTTATATGAGAAAATATCTTAATTGATACAGTATTAAACACAGATGAAGAAGCCCAAATAACAGCAGCCATTAACCACATTTATCTAATTTACATGGTATCTGTTATACCCTAGACATGATCCTTGATCATAGGGTCTTACAGTCCATTTAAGGAAGGTCACTTATAGAAAGAAAGGTATCCTCAAAAAAGATATGTTCAAGTCCTAACCCCTTGCTCTGTGAACATGAATTTATTTGTAAATTGGATCTTTGAAGATGTTATTAATAACATGAGACCAAACTGTGTTAGGGTGAGCCCTAATTCTATATGACTTGTGTCTTTATAAGAAGAAATTTGGACACGGAGAGAGAAACGGACAAAGGTAGAGATTGAGCTATGCTGTCATAAGCCAAAGGATGCCAGGGATTGCCAGTCACCCATCAGAAGCCAGGGAAGAGACATGAAAGGGATTCCCCTATTTAATAGGAAACATGGCCCTGATGAAACACTGATTTGGGACATCTACCCCCCAGTGCCATGAGACAATAAATTTCTGTTATTTAAGGCAACTAGTCTGTAGCACTCTGTTACCAGCAGCCCTGAAACTAAGACACATACTATATGGAATAAATAACAGAAGCCAAAGTGCCAGCAATGTGGTAAACACCAGAGGTGTAGACAAGTACACCACCATGAGCTAGTGCCTATAATACACAAGGACACTTCACTCTCAGAGCTGCTAAGGCTAGTAACAGAACCGTAACATTTGTCTTCACACTCCATGGGACTTTGAGTTTGTTCTATTTTGGGTACAAATAGATCAACTATTAATTCCCATATCTTATGTATAAAATTCCCACAGGATCATGAGTTATAATCTTGTGTATCTAAATCCATGTAAAACTTCTAAAAATGATCTAAATCAAAAGGAAAACAAAGAAAAAACGACATCTATTAATAGTAAGGACTTGGGTTTGATATCCTCATATCTCACTGAAATTTTAACTAACACAAATGGGGAAATGACTTTTTAGAATGCTTTAATCTGAAATAATCATAGATATACAGGAAGTTGAAAAAAATGTAAAGAGTTCCCTTGTACCCCTTGTACCCTCCACTCATTCTCCCCCAATGGTAAGATTCTGATAAGATCCTGCACAACAACAGTAGACTTCTAGAACCAGGAAATTGACATCAGTGAAGTTCACAGAGCTCATTCATATTTCACCAGGTTTTCAGGTACTCGTGTGTGTGTGTGTAGAACTCTATGCAGTTTTATCCCATGTGGATTTCTGTGACCACCAGCACAATTAAGATCAGATCTGTCCATCAGCACGAGGATCCCTCATGATGCCCCTGTACAACCACAGCCACTGCCACCCCCATCCTTAACCACTGGCATTCTCCAATCTGTTATCCATCTCCATAATTTAGTCATTTTAAGAATGTTCCACCAAGCACATATGCTTTTCTTACTCAGCATCGTTTCCCTGAGATCCCTCCAAGTTGCCACATGCACCAACACTGTGTCCCTCCCTGTGGCTGAGTGGTGTCTTGTGGTACAGAGACACCATAGTCTCAAGTTTGAACCACTTACCTGCTAAAGGATTGTTTGGTTGCTTCCAGTTTGTGGCCATTATGAACAAAGCTGTTGTGAACATTGTGTACAGATCTTCTACTAAAAATAAACATTCATGTCTCTAGGATAAATGCCATAGAGCCGAACTGCAAAATGATTTTTAAAAGATTACATTTTCTCATTGCACATCCTCCTTACTGTTCTCTGCCTCTGGTATCCATAGGCTTCAAAAGACAATGGTCATTGCTGGTCTTTTTACGTTCTTCCAGATGCAACATCTAAACCTTGCCTGGACAGAGAGGAACAGCCAATTTTTCTGAACTCAATATATTGGACATTTTCTGATCCTGTTGCCTGGAAACAAGCTACTGAGAGTAGAAAGATCAGATCTTTTCCTTATACAGAGGAAACAGCCACCAGGCTGTGACTCATGCTTCACAGGCTAGTAAATAGTTCATAAACTTACAGGCGGTGGAGGTATTTTTGGAGTCTCTATCCAAAATACCATCTAATATTTGAATTTTCAATGTAATATACAGCAGACACCTTGATAACCTCATTGTTACAACATCTCCCCAGAATTTTTCTTATAGAGAAAGGGGGGACAAAGTCACTGAGATGTGATTCAATTCTTGAACAACCAGTGAATTTCTTTTATATGTTATCAACCTCATTGCTCTACTGAGAGATGAAACATTTCACTTGAATTCCAGAGCAAATGCATTCAATGGGCCAAAGGAAGAAGAAGGCATTCTTGAAGTGCACCCAAAGTTCTCCATTTCCTTTATGAACAGGTAAGGATTATCTTTCTCAATCTTTGTTCTCTATGCTTGTCTCTGAACATAAACACACATACTATTGGTTTTGGGTGAGGGTCTACCTCCCAGAAGGTGGTAAACCTTCCAGATTCACATACATCTGCCCAAAGCCCCAAATTGCAAAATGTCCTAAACAGAAAAGGAGAAAACACATATTCAGCCTTTATTCCAGAATAATGACTGAATGTTTATAAGGTACAGGCCCTGGAATAAACACCAGTGTTTCATAGCAGTGAAGAGGAAAGATAAAAATTGCCTTCCTGGAGATTAGGAAGGTTTGAAATGAGGTTTGCTCAGATGTTATGGAAACAGAAGAATACTTCGGGAACATGCAAAAGGGGAACAAAACTGAGTTGGGCCATTGGAGAAGGCTTCCAGGAGGCAGTGGAGTTTCAACTGAGTCCTAGAAGATGAATAGGAGATAAGCAGGGGAGGGGAGGAAAATTGGGCAGGGAGGGAAAGCATTTCAGGCAGAAGGTGTAGAACATGAACCATCTCAAGGGAAAGCAAGCATGACTTTTTCAGCAATTGAAAGTAGTACTAGAGTTGATAGGTGTATATCCAATAGACTTAAATCTTTGGACTGCCCAGGTACCAGTTGGGGCCTGAATCTCAGCAGAGTTGCAACACCTACTCTGCAGTTCATTGGACTCATCCAGGACAGCCAACAAGGAGATGATGATGGACAATGACCATCCCAAGGAACAGAGAGAGTCTACAACTGCAAGGAAGATAGTCCCATCCATTTGTCCCATGGGATCAAAACCCCTTCTCAGTTAGAAGTGGAGTGGGCATCAACATCCCAGAATCCTCAGGATTTGGGAATGAACAATGGACTAGAGTAGACCTACAGGTATTCTAATATAGACTTATTGTGATTCTAGTAATGGAAGAACTTTTATCATTGATGTGGAGGCAGTGAGCACAGGAGGTTCTCAGGGGAGAGAGGGAAAAATAGCTGAAATTTGGGGGCATTTTCAGGACTTGAGAATTGCCCTGAATGACAGATACAGGCCATTATATATCTTGTAATAACTTACAAAACTGTGCAGGAGAGAGTGTAAACTACAATGTAAACTATAATCCACCCTTAGTGGCAAGACTCTAAAATGTGTTCATCAATAGTAACAAATGTACCACACTAATGAAGGATGTTGTTAATGTGGGAAAATGTGGGAGGTTAGGGGGCGGGACATATGGGACTTCCCTATATTTTTTATGTAACATCTATGTGACCTAAGTATCTTTAAAAAAAAAAAAAGGTATATTAAAAATAAATAAAGATCTCCTTGGGGGAAAAAATGTAGTTTGGGTTGGCTGGTGCACTGAGTAGGGGCAGGAGGATAGAGGGATGAAGGGTTAAGAATGCAGAAGCCAGGGCATGGATAGCCTGGGCAGGATTTGTGGTTTTTGTGTTTGTTTTTACTGTTTTCCTTAAATGAATCTTAATTGTTTTCACAAAAATTAAACATAGTCACCAAAAAACTCCAAACAAGATAAATATAGTCAGATGTACAGTTTAGATTAATAAACAAAGAGTTAAAGTATGGGGAAAAGAAGTTCCACTAGGCAAATACTCTCAAAAGAAAGTCCCTTGGGTCTCTGTGCTAGTCCTGACCTCTGCAGGCACCTCCCTGCCTCCCAACATACCTCCTTTCTTTCCCTCAGCAAAGCCAGCTCTCCCCTCCCTCTTGCCTCCACTGTGCAGCCTTCCCTTCAGCTCAGCCCCGGCCTCCCACAGTGCCAGCCCCTTCACCACTCAGAGTCAATAACTCCTTTCTGTCTACTCCTAGAGTATTATGCTCATATTATGTGTTACATTTTATCAAGCAAATTTATAATGACCTTTTAAAGCAGTTTTATTCTCACACCATACAATCCATCCAAAGTGTACAATCAACAGTTCTCAGTATAATCACAGAATTGTGCGTTCATCACCACAATCAATTGTAGAACCTTTTCATTACTCCAAAAAGAAAAAAAACCCTCCCTTATACCCCTCTATTATTGACACTTAGCATTGGTATGGTACCTTTTTTACAATTGATGAAAGAATATTAAAACATTATTATTAACTATAGTCCATAGTTTGCATTAGGTATATTTTTTCCATATACCACCCTTCTATTAACACCTTGTAATAGTGATGAAATTTGTTCTAGTTCCTGGAAGAACTGTCCTACATTTTGTACTATTAACTATATTCATTGTCCACAACAGGGTTCATTATATTATGTAGGTATGTCTTTCCATTAGTAGACTGAGCTCCTTGACGATAAGATATGTATATATCAGTCTGGATATTTGTTCATTCATTCACCCCCACTCATTCATACAATAAATATTTGAGAGCCTAGTACGTGCCCAGCAATGATCTAGATTCTGGTGATAGTTCAAAGAACAAAGCCACCAATAATTCTGACCCTCTTGGAATCTACATTTTAGGAAGAATATAGTTTCCGTAGCTGACGTTTCCATTGGTATCCTGGTTCATGAGAAGGGAGTCACGTGGGATTTTCAGTTCTCCACCACTGCTGGGAAGAAACTCTTTGAGGACGTTAGAGTCTACACAAACTATTCTGTTCCGTCAAGACAAAGACATTCTAAAATTTCACTGGGGCGCTCTTACATGAGAACAATTCTGACACCTGTTTAAAAGACTTCCCTTCCCCTTCTGCTCTTCTGTTTTAAAAAAGGAGGGTCATCACTCTGAAGAATGGTCTCCAGGTGCATATAGAGTTTGCTGGATCTGGGATTTCGTTGGACAGTTGGAGATACTAGTGGATGCTTCTCCTTGCCTTAAATCCCCCATCCACAAGGGACAATAACTGTATTCTCCCGCATAGGTCTTGAACACTGCATGCCAAATTGATCAAAGTTCTTTGGATTCTCTTGAACAGCCATTCACTGTTAAGTCCTAACCCTCCAGAGGCCAAGAACAAAAGGAGTTCCAGTCTCCATAAATGTTAGGGAACTGACACTCTTTCTTGTTCGCATCCTCAGTTCTGTGAGTGGGTCAACTCACCCATCTCTCACTTTAGCCGTATGATAATTCAGTTTCAGGAGTCCCATTGTCATTCTCTGCCACCAAAAATTATGACAAGTCTACAGATCCATCTCAATTAGTTTATCTAAATTTTATTTCTCCTATTAATGAGTTTGGATGTTTATTCCTTTATTCTAGTCTCCTGGATCCTTATGCAATTGCATCTGACCCCTCCCAGACCTCCTTATTGAACCAGTCTTTGTTTGGACTTAGAGCAATGAATTCCATTGCTCGTACTCTCACAGAAAAAGGGAAACCACTCAAAATACTATTCCTGTTTAAAAAAATCATTGTCTCCAAGTGGAATGGCCCTCTGGAATCCCAGACATAGAAACAGATAAAATATTTGCTTTCTTCTTTAAGGTCCACCTCGCCATGCACCCTATTACAGTTTTCAAATTGCCTTAAACCAGTATTTTCTAAACATATTTGATGATAAGAAACAGCTAGGGTACTTTAAAACAGAGATTCCCCCGTCCATTCCCTTTTAGAATCTTTAGAATCTGGTGTAATAAGTCTGGGTAGGACCAAATAATCCACACATTTTAACAGGCTGCCAGGGACTATAATACCATGTCACTTTGAGGAACACTGCCTTAATCAGTCATGCATGCACTGACGTCAAGCTTCTAATGGGAGTCAAAACTGAGAATGTTTTTCAGGAGTGCATGGAAGTTTAAAACATTGAAGAGAAGTTTTAGAAAATATTTCCCAATTCTTACATTTTTAAAGTGGTAGCATAGTAGAAAGCACATAGGATTTATATTTAGGAAAACCTCAAATGTAGCTTCAGTTTCTGCCACTTATAGGTTGTGCACCTTGGTCTAATGTAAACATTTTGCAAACCCCCTGAGCCAGGTGTTAGCCCCCAAGAAGTTTATTGTCTAGGAGGAGAGACAGAATGTAAGCAAGTAACACAGTAATATGTTATCAGTACTGGAATGAAACTATGCAGTGAATCTATGGTACTCACATGGAAATTTACCCAGACTGTGGAAATCAAGGAAGACTTCCAGAAGTAAGTGATGTCTGTGCTGATTTCCTGAAAATCCTCAACCTTGGTTTCCTCATTCTCTAAAATGGGAATAATAACTTTAATCTCACAGGATTATTGTGGAGGTCAAATAAATAAACCTAGTGCATCATTAGCACTCAACAAGCATTAAACCCTTTATTTAAATTAAGAAATCCTGAAGCCAGCAATGAAAAGGAATAGAGAGAACATAACATGGGAAGAAGCTTCCCCCAGTATAATGAGGTGTAAAGCAATACTAAGTAATGTATCTTAGCTCTTCGTTCTAAATATAAAACAAAATCTCCCCAGGTACAGCCTCCTCCATTTGCTCCTCATTTAATCATGTATTATTTCAGAGCAGAAATTGCCTCCTCTGTATTCTTTATAATGCCTTACCACATATCCAATATGCAGTTGGATGGAACTAAGTGAATTTTACTTAAATTAAATTGACACACACACCAATGTGTGAGTCTCTCATGTATCTCATGTATAATCATTAATCCAATCAACAGCCTAGTGAGGAGGTTATATTTCTCCCATTTAATTATCCTGGGTTTATAATCCATGATCAAGGAAATCCGGAGACTGAAGTCCTTGTGCTGGCCTAAATCAGTAGCTAATGAAGATTTAAAATGAAGACTTCCTGCTTTCTTTTTCTTTAAAAGACCTACCAGGCCATTTTTCTAATTGAAAGCTAAGTTATTAAGAACAATCATTTAAAGGAATTAAGAATTCCTATTCTCTTCTGATAGACACCTTGTATTTGAGAAATAGACCTTTGAGTGCTTAACATAATAACAATGGATCACCATAGAAATTTGTATCCTGAAAATCAAGACTAGATTTTCATGTTGAAAAAAAAAAAAACACTCTAGCCAAAAAGAGAAGTTGGTGTTTATACATATTGAGATGGGTGATTTGTTATTTTTAAGCTCTTAAACCTGAAGATTTTAGGTAGTTTGGGGATTTTGTTGTGTCTCTGTTTTTTAGCTGTTATGCTATTAATATATTTGTAAGATATTCCTTTGGAGCCAAAAGAAGTCTGCTTTGAAAGATTTTTAAATCAAAACTTTTCCAAGTTCATTATAAAATAAATGCTCCCAGCATAAAGTGGAGCACACAAGAGACTTGCAATGAATTGAGCACTAACAATAAAAACTTTAGAGCTGGTAGGGATTTACAAACCTAATCCAAGACCGCTAACAGTGACCCAGGGGCTGAATATATCCTGCACATGCAGAATTCTACAAACTTTTGAATTAGTTCCTAAATTTAAATTTTGGAAATTTCACATGAAAAATTCCAGATTTGTAGCTTCTCTTGAAAAATAGGTAGACCTGGCACCACAGGATCTGTACCAACACAGTTGGCTGGAGCTGAGGGTTAGCTATCCCCTCTAGAAGGGGTATGTGCTGTAGCATCAAAAGTTCTCTTCCTTCCCTTATTTATTTTCCCTGCCTGCCCTGATGGCAATCTGAATTTGGACCACCTGCCCTAACCTAACACCCTCATGCTGCAGAAAAGGGAGCTTATTCAGAGTAAACAGAACAAGTCAGTCCTTTGGCTCTGATGATGCTGCATAGTAAATAGCCTCAAAAGCTCAGCAGCATACAACAATGGGCATTTATTTTGCTCACGTGTCTGGGGTCAGCTGGGTTCGGCCAGGGTGAATTGGCTCTGATCCACATGTCGCTCTTTCTCTTCCTAGGAGTAGCAGACTTGCTGGACGCCTTCTTTTCAAGGCAATGACAGAAATGCAAAAGGACAAAGGGAACAAACATGCCATCTTAAAGTCGAGGTTCATAACTGGCAGGCCACCACTTCTGTCTTCAACTGGGCAGAACAAGTCACATAGCAAAACAAAGTCCACGGACAGGGAAATGTATGCTGGCTCTGTAATGGGAGGAGCTGTAGAACCCCAGCATGGACTGGGAGAAGAGAAATGAAGAATTAAAGCGATAATGCAATCTACGCTGAAGACTTAGGCAATTATCATTGCACAGTCTCCACAAAGCCCAAATTCACTCATTTCCCTTTCCTTTTCCGACCTGAAGCCACCTGGTTTGGAGACATCAGGTCTAAGCTCACCCTAGAGACAAGAAAACTTGCACAGAGACCAATACCATCCGAGTCTCTGAGTGGAACTTGTACCCTAGCCACTGTTCTTTGCTTCTCAGTTTGATGATAAAGGATTGTTATCTTACCTGTGTGAAATAAAATAAGTACTTAGTTTTCACAAATAGAAGTTCAGGTTTTTAAAGATCTGTATTAAAGCTTGAAAAGCAATAGAGAACTGGATAACTCACTCATTTGGATGAGTTCTAAGTTCACAAAGCAATCTGTTCCTTAATCATTCTCAGAGTCTGATTGCCCATACATAATCATATGGAAATCAGGCACTAAAGACTTCAAAGAGGGAGACAAGAGCACCCCACAAATTAGCCAGCATTATTTACTTTGGCTTATAGGTTGAAAAATCTCAGCAGGGCTTCCTTTTATTTCATATTGTATTGTTTCTTGTTCTCCACTTCTAAAATTTGATACTTTTAAAACACACTGTACTCTAAAAGCAATTAATACTACCAGGTGAAAACAACCCAGGTGTCCATCAACTGATGAATGGATAAACAAGTTGAGGTGCATATACACGATGGAATATTATGCAGTGGTAAGAAGAAATGAAGTCGTGAAGCATGTGACAACATGAATGAACCTGACCTGGAGGACATTATGTTGAATAAAGCATGCCAGACACAGAGGGACAAATACTGTATGATTGCACTATTATGAACTAAATATATTGTGTAAACTCATGAAGTTAATAATTGGACTATAGGGCACCAGAAAATAGAATGAGGTTAGAGAAAGGAAAGCTGAGGGTTAATCTGTGCAGAATTGATTAAAAGGTTGTTTGTAAATCTTTGGAAATGAATAGAAATCATTAAAGCACATCACAGTGTTTGTAACTAGCAGTACTATTGTACGGGTATGACAGTGGTTGAAAGGAAAAGTCCAAGAACATTTATATTACTAGAAGGAAAGCTAAAAACTATAACATGGTACTGTACATGATGGTAAAATCTCATGTAAAACACAAATATGGGGGATACTGCATATATAATTTTTTTTTAATAAATTATAAATACAAATATGCTAGAGAAAAGGAAAAAGAATAGCAGCTATGTAGAGCAGGGGGAGCATAGAGAGTTTGAGAGGTGATGAGTTTTGTGTGTTTGTTTATTATTATTATTATTGGAATAATGAAAGTGCTTTAAGAATGAAGTAATGAATGCACAAATAAGGGATTACACAGAATACCATTGAATGTACACTTTGGATAGATTTATGCTTTAACAATATGTACTAATAAAATTGATTTGCTAAAAAATAAAAAAGCTGCTACTACACAGAATCTTTAATGAATGGAGAGAAAAGAAATAAGGCTTAGCAAATGCTGAGTTAGAATATCATCCATAAATGACCACTGGGATTATGTAATTCCCTAAAGGGAAACTCTGGTCAAAGGAACATTTTTCCTGGACCAAGGATCCACCCCAAGTCTTCCTGGGCCAACCCAGGTTAAAGGACAACAATACCAAACACCCCCCACACCTGGCAAAAACATATCCACAGTGTTAAATCTTCTCATTCCTTTGATCTGTGGTCCTTCTCCAGGCTTGTCTTGTTTCCAAGGAAGGAAAGAGAAAACACACATGAAAGTTTCTACATCTTTCCTCTTCTCCTTCCAAGTCCAGAGTAAACCACTTTTTTTTCTCTAAAACTCTATAATATAGTTTGTCGACAGCTTTTCTGGTTCAAATTTTTCTGCCTTGGACAGCCAGTGGGCAATGCTAGGATGCCTTCTCGGCTTTGCTCCACATCTTTATCTATTGTATTTCATGCTTACCATAACTCTTCCCTAAGGAGAGTGAAGTGAATGAAAGGTACAGAGTTCATTTAATATCTGGATATGAAAAAACTCCATGAGAGTGTGTGCCTCTATCAATTTCAACAACATACCCAGCAGGGTTGAGCACAAGCATTTATAGATTGAGCATTTTATGTTTGCACTTTCATGGATTTAATATGACTTAAGCCTCATGACCATGCTGAAAGTTGGGCTTGTCATTTTGTAGACAGTGAGAAACAAGACCTGAAGTTGAAAGACATAAATTCACTTTTTCTAAGATGACATTTAGTGAGTTGTAGAGCTTGTATCACAAGTAGGAGGGAACTTGGGAAGATCTTGGACTTCTACAAGTATCTTTGTTCTTGAATGAAGACTATATACATACCTCCTTTCGTATCCTCCTTCCAGTGCATGTAAATATATGTGATAAATAAAATCAAAGTTCTCTTCCTCACAAAATGGTTGATTTTGCCATTACAAACTTACACTTTCCCCTGTTTACTTCTCTGAAATTGTTTCTGTATTAGTCCGTCAAAGGGATACCAATACAAAGTACCAAAAATCCGTTGGCTTTTATAAAGGGTATTTATTTGGGATAGAGTCTTACAGTTACAAGACACTAAAGAGTTGAACTCAAGTTTGCTTTTCCACCAAAGTCAGTAGTAGCAAGAAGGCTGCCAATCTCTGCCTGGTCTCTGATTTCCCTTCTGGGTTACCTCATCCTCTTGAGTCTCCATGGGTCCAGCCTCTTGAGGCTTCATGCTGAAGTGAAGTTCTCACTCTCCTGGCATAGGGCTTGTTTCCTTCTGGACCTCCTCTATGAGGCTCAGCTCTCTTCCCAATCTCAGCTATATGCTATCAGGCAAAATGGGTCATCTCTCCCCTGTTTGAACCTTCTCCTTGCTTTCACATGGCAGGATCAAAACATGACACAGCTCTCTCTTCTGGTGTGTCTTCTTGAGTGAGTGTCCAGTTATACCAGACCCAGCAGAAATGTGGGGATTCAAATCAAAAAGTTCCAATTTTAATAGGTAATCTAATCAAAGGCCCCTCAACTGAATTTAATACTACCAAAGGGAATCACACCCAGAGGAATAGATTGGTTTACAAACATAATCTTTCTCTTTTGGGGATTCATAAACAAATCTCAAACTGCTACAGTGTCTGAACCTATTTCCAAGATATTTGGGGAAGCATTAATACTGCCTGGCTCTATTTTACTTAAAGAATAATCCTGTAGAACAATTTGATTCATGCCAGGTAACATGGAATCCATGAATGGGGTACATTTCTAACGTCTTAGTTTTGGATGATTACAGCAGTTCTGCCAAAGAGTATAAAACTTAATCTCCTCATCCAACTGTGAGTGTGTGTTGAGGGTACAATAAGCAGGGTCCAGAAAGCCTGGACATAGCACATACCAAGTTGTAGATTTCTGGGTATCCTTTGGCTTCCAGAGTGGCCAGAGAAACTGAGTATAGTTTCTCTTGTGTATAGTTTCTCCTGAGTATAGTTGCAGCAGAACTTTCATCATTGCTCTTTCCTGCTTTTCACCTTGCATTAAAGATCAAAAGATACTTTGGGAGCAGGGATAGATAAAACAAAAATGTTACGAATTTTCAAGAATCTTTGTCCTAATTTTTGGTCTAATGGGAAGTCCATCCTAAAGGTGGGAGTATCAGTTTGATATTATTTATGATTCCAAAAATAGATATTGGATTATGTTTATAAACTGGTCTGTTCCTCTGGGCATATTAGATTGTATTAGATTCAGAGGTTTCACTTTTACTTGATTAGATTATGATCAAGACCTTGATTCGGCCACATCAGTAGGACATTGAGTCCCCATCCCCTTGGTGGGTGGGGACTCAGAGAAAATGGCACAGCAGAGGAGATACTTGGAGTTTTCACACTGGAGCCTTGGGAAGTAAATACACGGGAGAAGAACAAGAATAGAGATGGCTCCATAGACATGGCAAAGGCACCAGGAAGAGAGAGACTCTGAGAGTCCACAGCTGAGCTTGTGGACAGAACTGAGCATCTGAGCCCAGAGAAATAAGCCCCAGGAAAGATATGAGACTTATCCCAGCCTATAACTGAGATTAGAAGAAGCTGGGAACATGGGGCCTTAAGAGGAAGAGGAAGGCCGAACCGTTGTAGATATCACCTGCCATCTTGCTCAACACATGGCAAATGACTTTGGTGGAGAAATTACCTTTCATGGTACCTTAAGTCGGGCTCTTTAGGGTCTGGTAGCTATAAGGTTTTACTCCAAATAAATACCCTTTATAAAGCCCAAAAGAGTTCTGGTACTTTGCATCAGCACCCCTTTGGCTGACTAATACAGTGGGGATAGGGAATAGGAAGTTAAAGCTTAGGACATGCAGGGTTCCCATTTGGAATGATGGAAATGTTTTGGAATTGGTGGCAGTGATGGTAACACAACATTGTGAAAGTAATTAACAACACTGAAATAAATTTCAATGTGGTTAAAAGGGGTTGTATATATGGTAACAGAATAAAAAATATTTTAAATCCATGGACTTGTACTACATAGTGAGCTTTAAGTTAAACTATGGGATACAGTTAATAGTACAATTTTAAAATGTGCTTTCATTAAATGTAACAAATGTTCCACAACAGTGAAGGGTGATAACAGGGTGGTATACAGGAATCCTGTATCTTATGTCTGATTGTTCTGTAAACCCATAACTTCTCTAATAAAGAAAAAAAGCCATTTACATACCCAATAGCTTTTACAGTCATTTGAATTGCTTTGTAAACTTCCTTGCACTATATGAATGAAATAAACAGACTGAGTCATAAAAAATGGAAATATACCATCAAAACTAGTTTATCATGTAATTTATTCATATTCAAATGTTTCCTATTGTGCAAACACTTTAATCCAATTGCTATTAATCTACATTGTGTTTTATGAGTGTAAGTTGCGTTTGTCATGTAAGAATTTCCCTAAATATTCTTGCCTGTGGTGGGAAGACTCTAAGATAGTTTCCAATGATCTCTACCTCCTGGTATCATACCCATATGTAAAAACCTTTCCTTGGCTGTGGGCTAGCCTAATATCTTGCTTCTAACCAATAGTACATGGCAAAGATGATGGGATGTCACTTCCATGACTATGGTACAGAAGAGAGTGCCTTCTGTTAGCTATATGTCCCTTGTTGGCTTTGATGAATGAAAAAGTCATAGTGGAGAGACTCACTTATCAAGGATTTGAAAGTAATCTCCAGCCAATATCCAGAAAGGAACCAAGGGCCTCAGTCCAACACCCTGAAAGAAGCTAAATCTAACCAACAACTATGTGAGCTTGGAAGGAAATCCTTCCTCAGCCAAGCTTTTAAATGAGACTCCAGTCCTGGCCAAGACCTTGATTGCAGCATTGTGAGAAGTCCTGAGTCTGAGGCACCCAGCTAAGCTGAGCCCAGATTTCTCTGTGAGATAATAAATGTGTGTTACTTTAAACCAGAAAATTTTGAGGTAATTTGTTTCACAGCCATAAATAACTAATACACCTAGTCTTGTCTTGATATATCAACTACCTCTTGGACCATTAAACAGTTTATATTTTCTAATTCTCCTGAATTTAAAATAAATAATGGAATTAAATAAAGAATAAAAAGTGGAGACACATAAGTCAGAAATGTTTTAAAATCCCAAAATGGATACAGACAGCAGCAATGAATTGTGAACCTGATATAAATCCAACATTTGGACACTCAGGTGCATTGGGGAAATGCAGTGTAAATGTTAGGACCAACTATTATTTTAGAGTGATACCAATGGATCTCTGATAAAAATTTTTTCTGCCAATCATGTATTTAAAAAATAAACCAAACCTTGATTTCTCTAAAAGAAAAAAAAGAAATGAAATTTTCCACTATTTCACTCATATAGCAGTCTAGAATTTCCACTACTCTTTACAATTAAAGCAAGAACATGAAAAAAAACCCATCTAATGATTAATGACACACATGAATCAGGATGAACAAACTGAGAGACGTTTCAATTCCTACCTATAGATTCAACAGGTGGTGTGCTAGAGCTGTCTACACACCAGCTCATGAGAGCCAATTGCACATATACATTCCCAATTCCATTTTCAATGGCAACATCTTCGTAGCTTTAATTCATCCATAAAAGGAAAATTTCATATGGAAGGCAAAGCAAAGAAGCAGAAAGAAACTGGATTCTTGATAACATCTCTGAATCACTAAGTTAAATCAAATCTGGAATCTGTTCTAAATCTAGGCCTTCCTCTAGTTAAAACAAATAATCCCCTCTATTATTTTTGTAAATTTGAATTAGATTTTCCTCTCAACTGATTCACATCTTTTGGAACAAAACATTGAAAATCTACTCAGCTCTGTTAATTTCTAAACCATTGTCTGCTCTGTGCAACTTGCCTTAATAATTATTCCAAGATAATAATTTCAGTTTCTACTTCACAGTTTTGATTGAAAATGTCAAAGATTCTTATAAAATTATGTAATCAAAGCTGTTTCATAAAAAATGAAGTAAAATTATTTCATAGTGGAAAGTGGTAAAGCACCGATTTGAAATGAATATTTTAATAATTTTTCTTCATTCCTTTTTTAATAAATTTTTCCTTCCCCTCCCACTCCCCTGCCCTGCTTTTTTTGCTGTCTGTGTCCATTTGCTGTGTGATCTTCTGTATCTATTTCTCTTTTTGCCTTCTCTTCTCGTTTTTCTCCCCTAGGATTCACCAAGATTTGATCCTGGGGAACTCTGATGTGGAAAGAGGTTCCCTGTCAATTGCACCACCTCACTTCCTGGTCTCTGCTGTGCTTCACCTTGCCTCTTCCCTTTGTCTCTCTTTTGTTGTGTCATCATCTTGCTGCGTGACTCATTTGCACAGGCACTGGCTCACTGTGCAGGCACTCGGCTTGCTGGGCGGGCACTCTGCTCAGTACATGGGCACTGGCTCACCACACAGGCATTCACATGGACACTCAGCTCACCACAAGGGCACTCAGCTCACCACGCAGGCACTCAGGTGGGCACTGGCTCGCAATGCAGGCACCCATGCAGGAACTTGGGTCACTGTGTGGGCACAGGCACACTTTCTCTTCTTTTTTACCAGGAGACCCCAGGAATTGAACCCAGGTCCTCCCATGTGGTAGGTGGAACCTTATCACTTGTAACAGCCAAAAGGGTGCTGATGCAAAATACCAGAAAATGGTTGGTTTTTATAAAGGGTATTTATTTGGGATAGGAGCTTACAGATACCAGGCCATAAAGCATAAGTTTCTTCCCTCACCAAAGTCTATTTTCACTTGGAGCAAGATGGCTGCCGATGTCTGCAAGGGTTCAGGCTTCCTGGGTTCCTCTAGCCTCAGCTCCTCTGTTTTCTCCACAAGGTCAGCTGAAGATTATGAGGCTTTCTAGGCGTTGCCTCTCTGCACAAGGTCAGCTGTAGACTATCAGGTGAATGGTTCTGTCTCTCTCTGGGACTCCAGCTTCAGCATCAAACTCCAACATCAAAACTTTAACATTAAAAACCCTTCAACTCTGTCCTTTGCCATGTCTTTTATCTGTGAGTCCCCACCCTCCAAGGGATGGGGACTCAATGCCCTATTGGCACAAGAGGTTTACATAATTATTTAATCAAGTAAACCTCTAAATCCAGTATAATCTAATATGCCCAGAGGAAAAGACCAGTTTACAAATATTTCCTTTTGGAATTCATCAATAATATCAAACAGCTATTCTAATACTCTCAAGCAAAAGTATAAACAAGACTCATTACTTGACTAAGGATCCTATTTTCCCCTGTGAGAGAAAATATAGAGCCTAGTTTCACCATTGCTTTATGTTAAGAGCTTATGAAAACTATAGCTGTCAATTTCATTTTATTAATATGATATGCTTAGTGACTTTCACTGCTACTTGGCAGGCAAAAGTAAATTGGCAGTTAAGCCAACTCCAAGTGAGTCAAGGGGAAGTGACATCTTACTAGGGATTTCAATAAAACAAAATCAAATTGTGAAAATTTCCTAAAAATGTATTGGCCAATCAAAAACTAAAAAACAAAAAACAACCTGATCATTCAGCCTGCTTATAAGGCTACAGGCATATTACATAAAAGTAAAGATATGTATTGTTTTACACTGAAAAATGACCCCCAAAAGATATCCACAGGCTAATTCCTCTAACCTATAACTCCTAACTTGTATGGCAAAAAGGGCCTTTGCAGATGTGATTAAGTTAAATATCATAAAATGAATTGTAGTATGTGGTTTCTTTTCCAATTTAGGGGATTGTAATTTTATAGCCAGAACTGTCCAGTGAAAGCATATGGGAACTTTAAAATTGTATATTTACCAGTAATTTGTATCATTTTTTCACTGAGAATTCCATTCTGTCCAATTATCTGATAATTTTTATATGTGTTCAACATGTGCTTGAAAAGAATGTATATTCTGCCATTGTATGCAATGTTCTCTGAATGTGCCTGTGTCCTTTGTTAACTGTTTTTTTCAAATCTTCTCTATTATCACTGACTTTTCATCTATATTTATGGATAATATGTTTATTTATTTATCAGAAGTTTGTGTCATGACACCCTTTTCCTTCCAACAGACCCACGCATCCTGCCAAACTCTTACTAAGCCTCCAAGACTGCTCAAGGTTGAACTCCCCTAAGTTGGCTTCCTGGTTGTCTGACAGAGCTAAGAACTCCCTCTACTTGCTCATGGATTTTTATTACACATTTGTAATCTATTATTTTTCTCCTTAAGGGAAGAACTTCTCTATGTTCCACAAGTAGAATAGCTACTTCACACATTATGTATTAAACAAAATGCTAGAGTGGTGATGAAATTCATCATCCAGAAATATAATGGAAAATGAGCAGTTTAACCAGACTCTCCACACCAGAGTTATTTCTCCATATTGTGTGAGCTTAAATTTTTCTATAGTTTCTGCCTCTTATATATCTCCTGCCTAGCTATAAAAATTCATTCTATCTTTGTTATCCATGCTTGGATCTTTCTTCCCTAAATTCACACCCACCCCTGTGTATGTTTGTGGTACATAGGTGCCACCTCTTCTACCAAGACATGGAGTCTTGTTCTGGGTTGGCCTCATGACTTGTCTTAACCAGTAGAATATGGTGGGCTAGACCCAGGACTAACCCTTAAGAGGCATGACCTTTCACCTTCCTGGAAAGCAACATGAAACTCAAATGAGACAATGGACTGGTTAAAGACCACATAGAAAGAGAGGCTGCAAGAAAAAGTACCAAGACACCTCAACTGACAATCATCACCAAGGTACCAGACATGAGAGCCTCTCTTATTAGAGTCTAGCCTCAGTAGAGTTCCCAGCTGAATGCAGTGACCCCCACCAACCATGTGAGGCAGAAGAATTGCCCAGCTGATTCCCATTAACCTCAGAATCTTGATAATTAATAAATTATTGTTGTTAAAGGCCATAGAGCTTTGGAGTGGTTAGTCATATAGCAACAGATACCTGAAATACCACTATGCCACTCTAGGTCTTCGAAACCAAAAGGAATTTAATATGTGCAATTTAACTTTATGAAATCATGGGATGGGCACGATGAGTGATATTAGGAGGGCCTTACTGGACTATTGGGTACAAGGGTATATTTCATAACTGTGATCCAGACATCAGGGAGATTCTGTGGCTGCTATCACTGTCACTGCCAAATCTACCTCTCACACCCTTAGAGGTAGCAACTGGGCACTGCATCCTCAAGTGTGGCCTCCACAACTGCCTCTTAGCACTCATATCCCCACTATTTTGCTTTGCAGCAGCCACAGCAGTTGGAGGATGACAGGCACTTCACTACTGCTTCCAAATCTCCCACAAGTGCATATAACTGGAAAGCCTTATAGCATATCCAGAATTCTAGATGTGAAAGAACTTGGGAAATGAAAGTTTTAGCTTTCCAAACTTGGAGGCTAGAAATGGAGGGGTGGAATGGACGATTAAAGAACCCATTTAGTGTCTACCACATAGACTCTTTTAACTTTTGTTCTTTGCTTATCTTCCTGTGACTCTAATACCATACTCAGTTTCTTTAGTCCACCACCACAGTCACCTGACCCTGAATGTATTCATTATGGAAACATAGAAATGGACTGGCCTTCAGAGCCTGGCAAATATGGTTTCCCATCGTGGCTCTGCCACTTATTAGGTACATGACCTTGGTGAAATTTCAAGAAATCAATACAGCTTTCCTAAAGATGCTAGTAAAATGCCTGATACACAGGAACTACTCAAAGACTGATAATAGTATCTACAAAGGAGAGGACAAATAGGCAGAAACCTACAATATATACAGGGTATTAATTGATTGGGTTGAATCTTAAAGAGCCAGGCAAAAATGGGGGGAAAGGAAATTCCAAATATTATCTTCTCTCCCTATCCCCACCATGGCCTAGCGGTAAGATATTGACCCCCGTGGATCTATGCTATATATCTAGGAAATTTCATATGACTGGCATTTAATCAAATATCATTAGCCTTTGATTTTCTTCCTTTACATGTTTCTGGTTACATGGTATATTGGAATGTACACTGGACTGAAACTACATCCAGTTAGCTATACTAGCTTTGCCACCAAGCATATTTGTGCCTAACTGGTTGATCTTATACTCAACACTTACCATCCAGGCTTTTCAATTCTCTCTCTATTAACAATACCAACAAAATCAAACAAAACAACAAAAACAAAAGCTTAGTTTAGATAATTTCCAGCTTTAACAGTCTCTGAAATGCACTGATCCATTTTTAACCAACTCAGCCCCAGCAGTTTTTACTCAGTGTCCATAGATCAGACACTAATCCTGAACAAAATATGAGTCCAACATCAGAAACACATTGTACAAACACAAATGAATTAGAATCTATTAAATATATTTACAATGCTAACCACTAGGTTTGGTCTTCACAGGTAAACTACATCAAACTGATCAGCATTGGTTGGATAAATGTTGAAGCCAATGAAAGCAAAAAAGAATAGCAAAAGCTTGATTACCTTTATGGAATTTTTATTGAGCTTCATGCATCAAACATACTTATGTGCTTTCAAGTAGTTCAAGTGCAAGCATTTATTTCACAGGAAAGAGGCTGTGTGGCAGGTGTTAAAAAAGCTTTTTTTTATTGTGAGCTTTGAGCTTTGTATACACAATGATGCTAATAGTACCCTTTTAAGAAATACAAAAAGTACCTTGACTTTATCAGGATTTTTTAGACTAGTTACATAACAACCCTCCTATTACTTTTAAGATTTCTATAAAAATAGTTTTGTTTTTTTGTTTTTTCACTTCTTTTCATTTCTCTAGCAAATAAACAAGAAGATAAGGGACAATATTCATGATTAGCTCAGAACAGAAACAAATTTTAAAGCCTACACATGAGAAATTGTTACAAGATATAACTATGAAAAACCCAATCTAATTGCATTAATAAATTCTAAAGATGATGGGGTGGAGAACAAAACTCAGTGGTTTTTATTTGAATAGACAACATCAATACCAGTCAAGATCAGCTATGCTTCGGCTCTTCAGAAAGGCATGCATTGTTTGCATTGTTTGCATTTTTTCCTTTCTTGGCCTTAACCCTTTTTAAAAAGCTTCAGGATTGTCCTGAATGACATTGCAATGACAGATACAGACCATTATATATCCTGCCATAACCTACAGAATTGAGTGAGAGAGAGTGTAAGCTACAATGTAAACTATAATTCATGCTTAGTGGCAATGTTCCAAGATGTGTTCATTAATTCCAATGACTGTAGCACACTAATGATAGAAGTTGTTAATGTGGGGAAAAGTGGGAGGGGTGGGGAGTGGGGTATATGGGTATCCCATATATTTTTTTATGTAACATTTTATGTAATCTAAGTATCTTTTAAAAATAAATAAAAAATATATATTTAAAAAAATGGCTTCTGGCCATGCTGTTAAATTTCTATGTCACTTCGTTTTACCACAGTAAGAACAGAGGTAAGCAAAGTGAACACAGAGGAAATGGGTCAGTGCAAATGCAAGTTCACACCAAAACCACAAGCCTGAAAGAAAATAACCATCACATTTAAATCATACTTTAAAATCAATAAAAAATGACTGACAACCCAATTTGAAAGTGAGCAAAACATTTAAATGAATTTGAGTAGCTTTTCTTGTCTTTTGTTGTTTTTTGTTGTTTTTTTGTGGTATAGAGACTGGGGATTGAACCCAGGATCTCCCATGTGGGAAGCAGGCACTCAACTGCTTGAGCTTCACTTGCTCACTTTTATTGTTTTTTGTATTTGGAAGTGTCTTTTTAGAAATTTGCCCATTTGGAGTATTTTTCTTGTCAATATTCAGTCTTTGCATACTAGAGATATTGGACTTTCTTGATTAGTTTTATTTTAACTATTTACCTAGTCTTATCATTTTCCTATTGACTTTCTTAACGATTTTTTTTGCCATACTGAAGATTTAATTTTAATGTATTTAAATATTACTCCTCTATAACTTCTGAGAATCCTGTCTTAAAACAGTACCACTCTGTTAATGAAAAACAAACAGTACAACATAGCATAGTCAAGATAATAAATTCTAAAACTAGTTACTTGAAGAGACAAATATAATAGATAATCTCCCTGCTGAACCCAAATAAGGTAAAAAGGAAGAAACTAAAAAAATCAAGGTTAAGAATGAGAAAAGTGATCTTGCAACTGGTTGGGGGAAGATTTTTAAAGCTTCTAGATAAAAATGGAACAAATTAAATGCCAACAAGAGAAAACAAAACATGAGACTACTGTCCTGGTCTCTTCAACAAGACAACATCAAGAACAAAAAAAATGAGGAAGGGAATGGCTTTCAAATAAAAACTTAGAGAGACATGACAAGCAAATCAATATGCCGTTATCTATGATTATATTCTGGATTGATCATACCAGCTATAAAATAAAAAACTTTTTTTTAGATCAGTTAGCGAAATTTGAATATAGACTGGATGATTAAAAAAATATAAGGGGATTGTTACTGAGTTCAGCATGTTAAATGACATTGTATTTATGCAGAAGAATGCTCTTACTTTTTGGAGGTGAATGTTGAATTACTTAGAGATGAATGATCATGATTTTTCTAATTTAAAATGGCTGATCATAGCTTGGGATTATACAGGTATTCATTGTACTGTCCTTGATTTTTTTTTGACACATTTAAAATATTTTATAATAAAATTCAGAAGTATATACCATATAGGAAAAACATATAAGGCAACGCTACATGCAATTCTAAGGCAAATATTTCTAAAACCTAGAAAATGTGTGATTTTCTTATTAAAATATAAATTATTAAGAATTAAAAATAGACATGGAAATCTTGACTAGGCAAATTATCATAGCAGGGATTGGAAAGTGATTATAGGACCAGATGGTTCCACAGTTGGAGTCCAACCAACCTTTGGGGAACAAATAATCCCAAAGTTATTTAAATTATTTTAGGCCATGGAAAGAGGCAGAAAGTTCTCCAAACCAATTTAGGAAGCCAGAAAATCTTCCTGACAAAATGTAATAAAGTGAGTTCCAAAAGAGGAGGAAAAGTAAACCAATTTCACTCATGAGTATGAATGCAAAATTCTCAGTGAGGTATTAGGAAACAGACTTATTTTTATATTATTCTATTTTAAGAATAAAAGAAATAATTATCTCATAATTCATTATAATTCAAGGTATATATTGTTATATTTCATGGCAAGAAGTTTCAATACCTGGAGTAAGCAAACGATAAAGAAGAGGAGAAGAAAATTAAAATATATAGAAGGGTAAAGTAGGTAATAGAGTTTAATTACACATGTATGAAATTGAGTCAAGGGATATGGATTAACTTGTATGCCTTTCCTATAAAGAGCACAAATAAATTGACAACAGCAACTCTTCACATTAGTCTTATTCATAGGACTATAAATTTCTTCCAATAGCTAGCCTTAATAGTAAGTCTTTGGTTTAATATTAGCCAAAGGCTAATAAACAATTTCTATTTTTGAGATGATGATATTCAAATGTATTATATTTGAGTAATAAAACATTTCTAAATATGTTCTGTCAGCATTTTATACCATTTGCATGAAATTTGCAGATTTTATCTCATTTCATTTTTTTTAAGATTTATTTTATTTATTCATTTCTTCCCACACCCCTTCATTGTTTGCACTCACTGTCTGCTCATCTTCTTTTTAGGAAGCATGGGGAACAGAACTCAGGACGTCCCATGTGGGAGGGAAGTGCCCAGTTGCTGGAGCCACCTCTGATCCCTGCTTCTGTGTCTCTCATTGTGTTTCCTCATTGTGTCTCTTTGTTGTGTCATCTCGTGCCAGCCCATTGTATCAGCTCACTGTCTTGTTTGTCTTCTTAAGGAGGCACCAGAAACCAAATCCATGACCTCCCACGTGGTAAGGTGTGCCCAACCGCTTGAGCCCCATCCACTTCCCTATCTCATTTCATTTTAATCACCTGCTTCAGGATTGTCATGAATTATTGTTCATCAGTGGTCTGTTGATTCTTTCCCTTTCTGATCATATCTTATTTATTAGACTCTTTTCCTTCTTTAAAAAAATCATTGACAAGGAAAAATATTTCTGAACACAAGCATTCTTAACTAATATTCTCACTTTTTCTGCACTACTTATTACTTCTCACTTTCCACTATCTCCTTCCTGACCGAAATTCTAAAGTTAGACTTACTTGACTTATCTTTTTTTCCTCTATATAGCATGTATATGTGTATACAAATTTTCTTTTTCTATGTTAGAAGACAGCATCATTTACTTGAAGGAGATAAGCCTTCGTCTTTAAACAGACAGTGGTTTAAATTCTGGTTCGGTCCTTGTAGGCAAGTTTTTTTTAATTCTATAGGTCTCTATTTATTTAGCTATAATGTAATGGTAGAATGTTGCCGAATTTGTTAAAAGCATTAATGGACAGGAGAAGCACCTGGCACACAGTAGATACTTAGTAACTAAAGATGTTTTCTCTTAAGAATCAAAGATGATGTCTTCATTTTTATTTCTCTTTACTTGTAACATTTCTTCCAAAGGTTAATGATTTCTTCCAATACATTGCTAACTTCATAAAATTAACTTTATAAAATGTTAACTTTATAAAATTAATATAAAATTAATTTCCAATTTTCCCTCACAATTTATTATAATAAAATTCAAGTATATGTGACAGACTGTAAAGAGTTTTTACATATTTCTTCTCCATAGTGAAATTACTAGAATTAGTACCTTATACCATTGATAAAAACAACAACATTTGTTACTCATACAAAAAAGGAAAATCTCATCAGGTAAGCCATGCAAACACTGGGTGGTGGCAAATGTATGCTTTATAAATAGCTGAAGGGAAAACTGGCAATTAAGATTAGAATATCTTAGATTTGATTTGGACTTTCTGATCTATTATATTCTGCATGGGATAATCTGTGAGGGCACTTTCATCAAAGATAATCAACTGAGTGGGCTTAAAATTTTCAATAGAATGAAACCCACCCCTTCACAAGTTCCCATCCATCCTTCTTTATCATATAAAGTTGAAATCTGCCTCTGAGTAACTTTTACAGATGGAAAAATAAAGGTCCTAGTACATTAATTCCCTAAGGCCAGACTACAAGTTAAAAGCAAAGCAGAATAGAAACCCCGGAGACTGGCTTGCAGTTGAAAGCATTCTTTTCTCTCTCTCTCTGAAATACATCCCCAAAGATTTTGGTGGACTAAGAGTGAGAGAACTCATCATTCTACATGTATAGTGGGCAAAACACTCAGCCTGGCAGAGCTGTACGTTCCAATCACGTTGCTTCAAGTGTGATTTTCTTCAAGGAGTGATCTGTCTTCTAAACACAGGAAAAAATGCATATCAAAGTTACTTTCTTCGCCCATAAACAACACGAAGTCACTCAGTTTTTTTCTCAAATGGCTCCAGCTCTAGCAAGAACTAGTTAATCCCCAAAAATATCACACTATTCATACCGTATTTTTTTATTGCTCTTTCATACTCCCTTGGCAAGATAAAGAAAAGTGTAGCTTATGAAGTATTCAGCCAAAAATTCACTAGATGTAAACACAATTATTTATTATCTCTTAGTATCAGAAAATAGATAAATGTTTACACCAAAGTATTCTTTCTTACATTTAGGTTTACAATTCTGATCCTTTACTTACTAATGAATAAGACAAGTTGTATACTTCCAATAGTTCGATAAAATTACATTAATTTACACATGCCAAATATAGTCGACACACTACCAGGGTCAAGTTATCAGGTCTGTGGTACATTCCCCTTATCGCGAAAATAGAGAAAATATAATTTTCTCCCACTAGAGAGTAATAAAAAGAGGCTTGAAATAATATCAGAAAGTAAATGTAAGTTGGACTTTGAATTTCTATTCCTTGTTTGTTTGTTTTTTTAAATTATTAATTGCCAACCTGTTCCTTCTACTTCCCATGTTGTTAAAGTCTCTCTCAACTTTCCATTATTTACAGGGAAACAAGATCACATGCCCCGTCTACCTTTTAGAATGAATGGTTTGAGACTCAAATGAAATAATGAGGGTGCTTTGTAAATTGTATAACACTAGAAAAATTTGAAAGAGTGCAACCTTATAAGATGCTGAATCAAGACTGATACCAAGGTTCCTTTGACCTGTATCACTTCGAAAAGGTACCTTGGTGCCATGGGAATTAATGGAAATGTTGTTTGCCTTAGTTCTTATAATCTGTGAGCACCAAAGCCACAACTCACCCCCAAGCCTTCAGACTCCTGGATTAATGACTGAATTTTCACATTATTATGCTTCTAGGTATTTGGGAAGGAGAGGAAAGTTTTCATTTTCATACTTTTACTGCTGTGAAGAACTTCCTGAAGCTTCTTCCTTGCTCATCTGGAATACCAGTGTTTTCATTCCTGGGCAAAGTTATAAAGGATGGCAGGACAGGACCACCGGCAATTTCATTTTTTGAACAGTATCAAACTTTAAACCTACCAGAGTATGTAATTAGTCCTCACAGCATCTTAAGAAAGCTATTGGATGTTTTTGAATGAAGAGGGAGAGTAGCTGGCTTTAAAGGAAAGAGAAAGAGGGAGAGAGGGAGGGAGGAAGAAAGGGGGGAATGGAGAGAAAGAGAAAGAAGACAAAAGAGGAGGAGGAGAGGAGGAAGAGGAAGAGGAGGGACAAGGAGGGAGGAAGATGAAGAAGAAAACCATAAAAGTTCATTATTAAAACCAATTTTGGGGTAAAAACTTTGTTTGTAAATCTTTGGAAATGAATAGAAATGGTGAAAGCACATCACAGTGTTTATAACTAGCAGAGCTATTATATGGGTATGACAGTGGTTGAAATGGTAAAGTCTAAAGCCATCCATATTACCAGAAGGAAAGCTAAAAAAATGTAACATGGGACTGTACCTATAACAGTGAAACCTCCTGCAATACAAATGTGGGTAATATTGTTTATATAAGACTTTTTACAAAATATAAATACAAATAAACTAGAGAGATGGAAACAGCAGCTATGTATGGCAGGGCAGACATAAAGAGATTGAGAGGTGATGAGGTTTTTTGTTTTTGTTTTTGTTTATTAATATTGGAATGATGAAAATGCTCTAAAAATGATTTGAGGTGATGAATGAACAGCTATGTGATTATACTGAATACCATTGATTGTACACTTTGGATGGATTTATGCTTTCTTAACATGTATCAATAAAATAATTTGTTTAAAAATTTTTTGTCAATCCCATAAAAAGCCATAAGAATATAAAATACAAAGTGTTAAAAATGAGTCCCATTAAGAGAATTCGTGTCCAAAATTTTACAGCTCCCTCCCCAACACTAATAGTCTACAAGTAAGTTCCTCTATTTGAAATCAAGCTTTTTGGAGGCAGGGGCAATCGCTTAGCTTTGTGCCTCCATGGCATAGTGTGAAAGCTTTCCCATTAGTCTATAATCTATAAATATGTCTGTCGGCTTGGTCCATGACAACTTAATTGAAGAGGAGAGTCAGAACTTGACAAAACTTTATTGCAACCAATGCATTCTAAATTCTAGAAAATACAGGACCACGCAAGTTTGAATTTGAGCCTCCTGAGAAAAAGTTGCTATCACTGATTCTTAAAATGCCTTTGCTATGTATTTGTGGAGTTTCCTTCATTAGTGGTCCATCTTGAATTTTAGAGACAGTGAGGCATAGGAGAAGTAAACTGAACCCCACTTTAATTATATTAAAATTCAAGTGAAATAATGTATGTGAAACTACTTTCCAAACTGTAGCACATTAAGCTATTGATACTGCATGATAATGGATCATCTGCTAAAATATAAGGATTATATTATAGTAGTGTTAATGAAATTCTAGAGTCATTGATTTCGATTAAGACACAATCTCCAGAATGCCTATGATATTCAGGCTATCTATTAAATGGAGATAAAACCTGTCTTTCAAGAGTTCCTAACCTTTTTTGTTCCACAGACCCCTTTGCCAGTCAGGTAAGAACCACAGACCCTCCACTAGGTCCACACTATACTGTGCATTATTTAATAAATGTATCACACCCACACCAACACATCCCCATGAGAATGTCGTTTTGCATTTCAATTCAAGCCCAGAGGCCTCTTGCTAATAAGCCCTGCTCTAAAGGTTCCTGTGAGAATCAGATGTATTAAAGATCATGTAAGATGTAAAAAAGTTCTCTACAAGTCTAGTAATAACATTTATTTAAGCCTATACATACTAGGCAATTTTTTAAAAGAAATTTACACTCATTCACTTAACCATCTCAGCAGCTTTGCCTCACCGATAACTTATTATCCTTATTTTTTCCGATGGGGAAACTGAAGCTTAGAAGATTAAGTAACTTGCCAAAGGAAGAAATAAAGCTGGGACTCGAACACAGGCAGTTGGAGTCTAGAACCTGTACTTTCAGTTATCTTTCAGCGATAATCAAAATCTTGAGAAGATTCACTTATTTTATTTATGGGAACCAGAATGGGTACATAAAAAGGCCAGGGTGCAGAATGCAGCAGAGAGGGGCTAGAGGATCAGGTGATTGAAAAAGCAGTGCGTTTGGAATGAATCCAAGCAGAAATATGAGCCAAAGAACTTAATTATTTCATGACATTTTTCAAACATTTGCCCTTAGCCAAGTCTCCCAAGGGAAACTAAGAGATGGGTGGCAAGCAGAGAATCAGGGCGTCCCAAAATGGCAGACCCAAAGCCATGCTTCCTTCAGCAGAGAACGTACATGTCTATGCATAGGGCAGGAATGGGGGACACTCGATTCTCTGTCCTAGGCATCCAGACAGGAATTTAACTGAAACCAAGATGACTGTCAAGGGCTGAAGAGAGTCCCAGTGAAGCATCATTTTCAAGATGATAATGACCACCTTATCAGCGGTGACCCATGAAATGAACATCATACAGGGTACGGTAGAGTAAATAGGCATTTGCTCGCCAAATCCTCCCACAGCCGTGCTCTGGGAGGGTAGAAATAGAGCAAGTGAAGGTAATTTTCTGTTAGTTGCTATGGTTGAAGAATGGGTGGTGTGGGTTAATCAGGTTTTGGATGAACGAGTACCTAGGACACACTACCTTGTCTCTGATGATTACAGCCTCTCCTGCCTACAACCCCTTTTTCTTCTCCTTTGTGTCTTCCCTGACTCAGAGACTCTGAGTTCTCTGACTATAGCAGCCTCTCTGAGCCCACAGGAATGTTGTCCATAGGCCAATGTGTATTGAGCAACTACTATGCGCCAGGCATAGCTGTGATACCAGGAAGAAGAATAAATACCTTTTCTTAGGAAGCTCAAGTTCATTCAAAAAATGCTTAATGTGTTCCCTTTCCTAAGATATGCATTTCAAGGCATGACCACAGGGACACATCAATTAGGAGGGTGTTGGAATAGGTGTTTTCTGCAGAGATCTTGAAATGCCACCACAGTGGCAGCCACCTACTCTGTGTACCCTTAAAGCTGATATTGTGCCCTTATTGCATACCAGTGTGAAAAAGCATTGTGTAGGATAGAGATTTTGTTACATAGGGCATTAGATAACTTACTAATGGTTTCAACTGGCACTTACCAAAGCTTCCTCTGCCGATTATTATTTCTAGAATGAGCTAAAACAATGCCCCATCATATCACTGGCCAAAAATCTCAGGTGGCAGAAGACTGCATTTATCTGTCACTTAGGAATTCTTTACAGCCAAATGTTACCTTTGGTTAAAACTATATATTTTGACTTTGGGAAAATGTTAAGGAAGATCAGAGATCCATAAAGGAATGTCAAGGTAAACGCAGAATATTTGGAGTGGCTGTCCCAAATCTCTCCAGCCTGGGATCGTAAGGGCCAGGGTGGCTTTTCCGCCCACACAGCCCAATAGTGAATTGGAAAGCTAACCTGTGTGACTCAGGATGAGGATGCTCGAAAGACTGTAATCAAGAGCTAGCTGGAGACGCAGTGCAGGCAGATGGAGGGGTGGCATGAGTGGGAGCAAACAACACAGATGTACGCCCACCCCCTACACCTGAGCCCACACTGTCTAGTCACCCCGAAGCTAGTTCTTGCCTACTCATCAATTACAATCTCCTCCCAGTCTATTACACCAGGTTGCCTTGATGTATTGTTTTACAGCTATTATCTGTAATTGTCCTGTTCATTTATTTCTATTCATTTATTTGCTCAGTTGGTTTTTGTGTGTGTCCACCTCCCAACCACCCACACCCCAAAGAATATGTCGCCCCACGGGAGCCTTGAGGTGGGCTGCCAAGTTATCCTCAGTATCCCCAGGTTCCAGAAGAGTGCGAGCTGGCATATGGCAGGCACTTCATCTGGACCCTTATTCCCCGCCTCTGGGTACGTATTTCGGACAAGCAAGACTTCCCAGCGGTGGCCCCGACGACGCAGTGGACACCTCAGCTACCAGGCCCCCCACCCCCACAAGCTCGGCCCGCGCCCCTGCGCCCGCGCGGGAAGGTAGGGGCCGCACCCGCCCACCGGGCCGGAGCCCCAGCCCTCGGGGCAGCCTGCGCAGGGGGCCGAGGGCGGCGCGCCCGCCCCGCGCGCTCCGCCGCCGCCTGCCGCTCCCTCGGGCGGCGGGGACAGCCCCGGCCGGCCAGCTGAGGCCGGGTGGGCGGCGCGGGCTGGAGGCGGCCCCCGCGCGTCCCGCGGCGTCGCCGCCAGCCGGGGCCGCCCGCCGAGTTGGCCGCGCGCGCCGGGCCGAGCGCGGAGTTTGGAAAGTCGTCTCGAAGCTTCGGCACAGCGAAGCGGGTGGGGGGAGCGGGGGTGCCAGCGAGAAAAACCCGCCTCTTGAGAGTTGAGCGAGGCAGAGGGGGAAAGGCTCCGAGTTCCGCTTCCTGAGCGACGGGCGGGGAGAGGCGGGCGGCGCGGGGCAGGCAGGCGGGACGCGCGCTCCGGGCCCGCGGCGCTTCCCGGCGCGGCGGGCGATGGCCGGCGAGCGGACCCGCAGGTTCACGCGGAGCCTGCTGAGACCCGGGCAGGCGGCCGAGCTCCGGCACAGCGCCGCGTCCGCCGCCGCGGTGGCCGTCAGCAGCCGGCAGCAGCAGCGGGTGAGTGCGGCGCTTCCCCGCGCCTCCCCCGAGCGCGCCGCGGGCCGGGGACCCGAACCCGGCCTCCGCGAGCGGCCCGCGCGCCCCGGCCCCTTCCCCCCCGCGCCCTCCCCCGCCGCCCCTGGGGGCGCCCCGCGCGCCACCTCCGCGAGGCAGCGCCGCCGATACGTCAAGCCCCAGCCCGGGGGCGCCTTGCGGGGCGCGGGGCGCGCAGACGGGCAGAGCGCGGAGGAGAGGGGGACGATCGGGGTTTGGGGCTTGGGGGTGGGGATGGTGGCGGGAATGCGTCCGCGAGGCCCGTTCACCCTGGATGGCGGGGGCCGCAACGACCCCGGGTGGGGGTGTCTGCGGAACGGAACTCTCGCGTCCTCGGGTCTGCGCGCCCCTCTGCCACCCCAGCGCCCAGAGCCAAGTCCTCGCCCAGGCTAGACCCGCGAGCCCGGCGTCGACTCTGTCGCGGACCTAAATATACTTCGCACCATCCTCCCGCCATGGGGGTGAAAATCCGCAAACCACTTTATACGACTCTAGAAAGGGCTGGGGGAGACGTGGGTCATTAAGGATCCAGTGGTTCTCGGTGTTTTTCTAAGATGTTCAAGGGGCTCTCCCGCCAAGGACGCTTTACTTCCCTCTTGAAATGCCTGCTAAGTGCCGGGTGATTTCCGCGGGAAATCTCTGGGGCAGCCGCCAGCTGCTCTGTCTTGACACCAGAACCTTACCCATCCCTTTCCAGATGTTCATAAATTCCAGTAGGTGTCACACTCGGGGTGAGAAGTGGCAGGGAAAAACCAAGTCGGCGCTGGTGGGAAAGGGAAGCCGGTGGGAAGAGCCTTGCAACGAGACCGGGGTGCAGCAGCCTTATTCTTGGCCTGCCCTTGCTGGACCGGAACCCCGCGTTGTGTGCCTCATTTCCCTTTGTGCCAGGAAATATCATTAGGAATTAAAAGGCTTCTTTTTAAAGTGTCAGAGAAAGTGTTACTCTTGCCAGTCACCAGTGAGCCGGGAGCCAAGAGCTGCCCAGAGCCAGTTCCCACAGCCAGGTCTTTTCTCTAAAGCCAGAGGTCGGAAAGTTGAACAGAACGGAAGCTAATTGCCTGGCAGGGGGAAGACACATCAGATGCCCACGAGGGCTGGGGTGGTGGGGGTGTGAAAGAGTTGGTGGCCACGGTGCCTTCTAGTTCACTTGCCACTGGCTGCAGTCTGCAGTTCCCAAGATGTGATTCAACTGTTACCCAGCCCTGTGCCAGGGGCTGCACGTGGCTCTGATATCAGCATGCACACTGTCAAAACTGTCAAAAAGAAGATCTGGAGAAGAAAAAAAAAAAAAAAAACACAACAGGTTCAATATGATTAAAAGCAGAAATAATGAGGAAATCTTCAGATGTGCAAAGAACATAATTTTCCCTTTTGGATGATCATTTGGGACTGTGGCTTTGTCATTCTCTGCCGTTCGATTTACAGTCACTTTATTCTGCAATTTATTCAGGTTACCGAATCTCAGTAATACTCTGAAAGAAAAGAGCAACTGGAAGAATTAACATTCAGTTGGAATAAACAGCTTTTTTTTTTTTTTTAGGTGAACTCTCCTAAAATTTTCGTTTTCTAGGAGAACATTCTAGGAAGTCTATAAAATATATGTACATTCTAGGAAGTCTATAAAATATATCTCCTCTACAACAACAACACACAAACACAGGCATTTTGTCCAGAATTATGTTTGATTTGAAATCCTAGGGTAACTTGTCAAAATGAATAAGCTCAATGTCTTAAAATGAGGAGGGAGGAGTGGGGGTCCACTGGCAAAGGTGTGACAGCTTCCGTAGCCTCAGTTCAGCCCCTTGGCTATCACTGCTGAACTAGCTTTTGCCAGGACATTTCCTGGGATCTTGCACATTGAGGCAGGCAGTTTTGGCAGTGATTTTGGCAGCAAGAAGACATGTGCTTTGCATTCCATCCTATCAGTTAACTCTTGAGGAACAAGAGGAAGACACTAAGTTTTCTGGTATGCTTCTGTGGAGCAGAGCATCCATTTTAAGCCTAAAACCTTAGACTATATGGCGGAGACTAATTCTAGCTTAAGTTGCTCTAATCCAGGGGTTCTTTTTGTTTTTTATTTTTTTTTTAAGATTTATTTTTTATTTATTTCTCCCCGCCCCCCACCCAGTTGTCTGCTCTCTGTGTCCATTCACTATGCGTTCTTCTCTGATCACTTCCATCCTTATCAGCGGCACTGAGAATCTGTGTTTCTCTTTGTTGCGTCATCTTGTCATGTCAGCTCTCCATGTGTGCGGCGCCATTCCTGGGCAGGTTGCACCTTCCTTCACGCTAGGCAGCTCTCCTTACGGGGTGCACTCCTTGCGCATGGGGCTCCCCTACGCTGGGGACACCCCTACGTGGCAGGGCACTCCTTGCGCACATCAGCACTGCGCATGGGTCAGCAGCACACGGGTCAAGGAGGCCTGGGTTGAACCGCGGACCTCCCATGTGGTAGGCAGATGCCCTATCCATTGGGCCAAGTCCGTTTCCTAATCCAGGGGTTCTTAACCTTTTTTGTACCACAGACCCCTTTGCCAGTCAGGTGAAAACCACAGACCCCATACTAAGTCCACATTATACTGGGTATTATTTAATAAATTTATCACACCTGCACCAACACGTCCCCATGAGAATAATATTTTTTTGAATTTCAATTCAAGCTCACAGACCCTTTGTTGAGAACCCCCATTCTAGTCCCTTAAGGCTCTTTATATGTGCTGCCTCAAGTCCTCAAGGCCTGGGTGGCACGGGAGAAAAAGAATACCATGAAGGGAGAAAGATTATGGGCAGCCCACTTTGATAAAAGCTAGTAGAATTGGACATGTGTGTGGAAACAAGCTATCATGCATTGAAAGATATTTGAAAGACACTGGAAGACCCTGCTGGGTTGATGTGGCGGCCTTGTGCGAAGTCCCTGTTATTTAGATGACAGGTTACAGGGAGGTTGCCATAGAGGTGGAATTGCATTTTTTCCAGCAAGGATAGACAAGGTAGTTTTGGACTCTGGGAATGGAATAGTTCGTATATATATGTTTATGTGTATGTATGTGTTTATATGACAGGAAAGCTTCAGAGGGATGCTGAGTGAGGGCACGACCAGGAGGCCTACTTCTCGGGCAAGATGCTGAGGGCAGGAGATGTGGTTGTCAAGGCAGACTTGACTTCAGCTTTAACCCAGGTCCTCCAGTAGGCCATGTGCATTCAGACGCCCGGTCAGGAGCCACTTGGTTTGCATCCCTCTTAGGAGCAACTATGAGCTAAAGCCACACATTTTGGAAAGACAAGTATTAGCTCCTTAGTTATTCTAAAACTTTTCCATAGAAAGTGGCAACTCGCACAAAGACTGGTTTTGCAGTAGCAAGTAAAATTTAAATTATATCCTGAAATCCCATCATGATGGTCCTACAAGATCAGGAGTAGAATCTGGGCTCTAAAATGATTAGAAATTTTTTTCTCCCATATTAGGCCTTGAATACACACACACAAACACCACGTCAGCCTTCAAGTTGTAATGCCTCTAATTAGAAATCAGTTTTTGATAGGAAGCTCATCTTTTAAAATGCTACAAAATGCATTTGTACTTTAACATGAATTAGTTTAATTAGATAGCTTTCTGCAATTCACTAAGCTATGCGTTTAGGATTTGTGCTCTTTTCTGTGTGGCTGTTATACTTTGATAACATTTCAAAAGAAATACTAAAACAAAAAGGTGTCGATTACTTTTGCTAACCCAGCGTCAGATCTATCACTTGGAGAGAAATGAGTGTAATTTATTGAATGTGATTAGATGGGGCAGAGCAGGGGAAGACTTTGGGGAACGGGAAGGGTGGGGGTTAGCTAGGAGTCTGATGATGGGTGGAGAGCACAAAAGCAGGTGGAGTCTACAAAAGTCCAAATAATCATTTAGTCAGTTTTTGCCTAAAGCTCTCTGTGGTATTTCTGAGACAGGAGCCTACCCCTTTATTGATACACATTCTTTAGCATATTTATGCTTACTCTAGTGTTGCACAAAAATTCCCTTGAAACATATTTTTGTATTGTATCTCACTTTGTTCTTAACTTCTTCTGAAGAGAAAACATCCTGCCAGAAGTGATGGTACTTACCCAGAGAATTTTTTTACTCCTACAGCCTACCCCACCCCCACCGTGAAAGGATAAGGAATAGAGGGGAAATTGATTTCAGTAGTTGCAAAAAGTCCATATGGTCACTTTGATGTTTTCTGACAGTCTCTGTTCCCCAATAATACTAGTGATATTTTAGGGAGCCTTGACTAAGGAGCTGAACCTTTGACTCCCAAAGATCTTTGATTGAGAAGTAATAAGTATGTAAACATGTATGCATAAACATGAGGAATTCTTAGAAGGAACAATTTCCTCCCTTCTAAAGTTTATGACATTTAAGTTGTTGAGAGTAGGAGGGATTTTAAAAAGTTGAGTGGGGCGTCGAAATACTGGAATTTACCAGAAGCCTTATGTTAGGAGTAAATTAAAGATACAGAAAGTGGTACTGAATGAAAGTGAAACAGCTGTTTTACTGTCAGGGCCCACAGTTAAAAGCCGTATGCAAAGCAAAGGCCTGTTTGTTTGGCATTCATTGCACTGTCATTTTGTTACAGGAATCTTCATAAAAAGGGTGTTTACATTTTAGCAGAAACCACACATTTATGTTTTCATACAAGGAAAGTCCCTTGACCTCTCTGCCTCACGAGCAAGTCAAGACAAACTTAGCTGAGGACATCAGGTTTGAATGTGGTTGATTGTATCAGCTACTGTTTTTTGACACCTCAAGGGCATTTCAGAAGCAACTTTGAAAGTAACTGGTAACAACAGTCAGACCCCAAAAAACTTCTAGAATGGCCAGAAAGTGAAACAATGAATCAGTATAGAGTGGTTAATGGCTGTCACTTCCTCTGCAACCATTTTCTGTAAGGCTTAACATAAAGAGCAATAGTAATTGTATTATGATAAACCATTTGTTCAAATCCTACAAAGTGCCTGGCACCATCGTAGCTGTTTTAGACCCATTATTCCACTTAATTCTTCAGCAGTCATGTGAGGTACTTAGGATTGTTGCAAATTACAGAGGAGGCGGTTGAGATAGGCTATGTTGAATACCTTGCTCTAAGGTAATTATCTGTCATGGGACTTCTTTTGCATCTGGGATAGTAATTGACAAGGGACTACCTCCTGGGTTTGTAGCTGCTTCCAAGCATCTCCAAATTGGAGTCAGTGGAGTCAATTTGGAGTCGACAGTGGTCGATGCTGCCTTCTGATGGTAGCTCTATAGAAGGAAGGGGAAACCTGTCCTTTCCACTGTCAAGGTTTGCTTTAGTGCTCCTCTGAGGTTACTATAATAGCTACAGCACAGAGATTACTCCGGGTAGCTTTAATTATACCAGACTCTCCCAGGCAACTGACAGCTCCATTGTTAAGTCTTTAAATTATGAAGTCAGCCATCCAGCCAGTCTAACTGTCCAGCAAGGCCTTAAGCAAATTGTGAAAAGGGTAGGAGGTTAATCCTTCTCACTTCCACTTCTCTTCTAGGACTGTCTGCTTCCCATTCTCCAGTCACTTCTGAACTCCAGCATGCACATGAAATTTTCCAGGGCATCCTGTGTTCTTGAGCAACTATTTCCATTTGAGTTTCCATAACTGAGTTGGGCTGGGATTCTTTATATATACATTCTACCTTATTCAAGGTAGGAATTCTAACTGTCTTACAGGTGAATGTAAGACAACAAAACAATATATGGTAAGGGGGGAAAGCATATTAATAAAAAAGAGGGAGAGAAAGAACATTAAGAAAGTTACATGAAGTCAGGAGTAGGTGAATGGAATAGGGTCAGTAAATAAAACACACACCATTAAGTCCTATCTTCTAGCCAAGGTGTTTCCTAGTGGCCAAGTCAAGGAGGAAAACACAATCCGCACAAGATTTAAAGGTCCTTAAGATAAAATAATTTGGGCTAGAGATGTTCTGCTTTAACTCGTACTGAGTGCCAAGAGAAAAGACATTTCCCCCCATGCTTTTTCACGAAGGGCGGCTTGATAGACCTCCACCGCTCGAGTGTGTGGCCCAGGAAGCAGCAGCATCAGCATCACCTGGAAGCTTATTAGAAATGCAGAGTCTCGAGCCCCAAACCAGATACACTGAAACAGAATCTGCATTTTAACAATATCCCCAAGTGATATCTAAGCACAGAAAAGTCTGGAAAATGTGAAAATAAACTACATCTTCAGCTATGTATTTGCAGTATATGATCAGGTAAAGGCAATTGTAGAAGAGACCAATACATTGTGGTTCATTCTGCAGCTCTTTGAAAAATTCTCTTGAGGCAAAGACAAAGCTTAAACCACTTAAGAATGAAAATGGATTTGGCTCACTACTAAATGACTTTAGAGAAATTCCTTGCTTATTTGTGTTATGTTTTCCATCTAGTGCCTTAATTGACATGTAAACTTTAGTTAGGCTTCAAGATTAAGAAAAAAGAAATTCCACTTAGTACATGAAACAGTTGCCATCTGAGTTTGCAGAAGTTCTCACCCTGGGTTTTCCCTTAAGATGTCAATTACTCCCCACACCACAAGATTTAAAAATAGAGCCACTCCAATGGCTAAAGGACATACAGTGATGATGATTCCTCATTGCTTTATGGATTGTATTGCTGTCACAATGAAATCCTTAGGGATTTTAAAATAACTGGTGGGTCAGAAAATCTCATTGGTAGATTAAGAAAATCTTGAAGATGCTTTTCTCTCTAACAGTCATTGAGCCCCTGGAAAAATGATTTATTTTGTTCATGTTTGAATACCATGGGAATGGGGTTCTGAAGAATTTAAGATCTTGCATTTCTCTTATGCTGTAATGCCTATGACCCCTTTGATTGGCTGGCTTCCACCAACCATCCTAGGCTATCCAAGTTTGAGTTCCATAGTGCACTTCTACAAATTTGGTCATGCGGGATTTTAGTGAATGGAAGTTAGTGTAGGAAATGTGGCAGCTCATGAGTCTGGAGACCAGAGCTGTGTGAATCTTTGCTAAGTCACTTCCACTTCTTGGAGTCTCTATTTCCTGATCTGTGAAATGAGGGAATTGAATGATTGGACCCTTGTGTTTGTCATTTCCTCTGCCCCAGAGTTGTCCCTCAGATTCTCAAATGCCACCTCCTCTAGGATGCCACATCCTAGATCAACGGCCAAATCTTCCCCCTCCTAAACCTTCTCTGCCCCATTACTCTGCTTTATTTTCTTCAGAGCTATTACTACTACCTAAAGTGATCTTTCTATTTTGTTAGTTGCTTATCATTTTTTCCAGACTTCCTGCCTTAGAATGTTAAGTGCCATTGAGTGCAGAGAGCTTGTCTATTTCACTACTTTCATACCTTATTTACTATGTATAAACAAGGTAAAAAGATCTCCCTTCCCACTGCAAATGAGGTGCTTCAGGAAAGTCAAGAGAAGGAGATGGATGCATAATTGGTGAAAAATTATACTAAAATTGTGACTTGAAGATTTCCAGGTTGTCAGTAGTTAATTATGATGGTTCTTGAGTCATCGTCTTCAGCCAACTTGTCAACATTGGTAAGTGTTGGAAATATATTCATATAATACAGAAAGATATTGAGCATGTTCTATGTGCCAGGTGCTTGACTTACATAATTTCTTGTCATTATGATGACCCTACAGCAAAAGGTTTAGATTCTTATGTTATAGAAATGGAAAGAGTTACTTAGAAACTAGGAACATGCCCCAGGTCAAATGACTGGTAAATGGCAGATCCAGGAGTCACATGCAGGCAGTCTGACTCCACAGTCTGGTTCTTAATGACTTCTCTGTGCTGCCTACCAGTTCCCCTGAGTTAACATGCAGTGAGCATCCATCAGAGATAACAGGGAGAGAAAAAGCAAACCTTGGCACACTAGCCATAAGGAGAGTTTGTAGGAAAAAGTTTCTTACCAGGAGAAGTGCAGTGGCTCCTTTTGCTCCACATACTGATTTTTTCCCTCTTTGAAATCTCAGCAAAGCAGGATATTGGACGTGACACCAATCTGGATACTATTTTAGTGCTCCATCCTTTCCCAAGAATGGGAGCAGCACTGAGTGGGTTAAGCTTCACCAACAAAGGCGCCTTCAACTCTGAAAGAAGCATCATTTGATTCTTCTCCTTTAGAGAAATACGTTTCTGGCAAGATAAGCATGGGGTGGCTGGATTTCAGCGTTACATCTGTTTCATTGTCTTTTGTACTCTTGATTTTAGTGTTCATGTTTACAAATAAGAGGGCCCCCCCCCACCCCTCCACTGAAGTGAGCTATGTTTGCCTGTTATCTGTCACAGCAGGGTCAGTGGACTAGAAATAAATACTTGTGTTTGCTGGACTTGACCTGTTGACCTACATTAAGTGATGTAGAAATAATAAAACTTAATGAATGTGATGAATTACTGGCAATAGAGAAAAACACTTGCCTTTGAAAACATTAATAGTTTGCAATTGAATTGCAAAGGAATTGCCTGTTTCTGAGACTCCAAGGATTAATGGACCCAACTCTTCAAAATTCCTTCAATTTGTCCTCCTAAAATGTGGATATAGTTTTTCTAATTCAGTTTTGCCACACCTTTTCTCCTGACATCTAAAATTTGGAAGGCTAGACAGTTCTTTAAATTAAATACCAGAATGACAGAGTTTAACAATAGACTCTGGGTGGGGGACTATTCAAAAAGACATCATTTAGGATTAGCACAATGAGCTTTTCTTCATGTAATTATTTTAGTAATTACCAATGTAAATGACTAATTAAAACTGTCAAAATGACCAATGACTTTTAGCCTTTATTTTCAAATCACACGTTCTATAAAAAGAAGACAGGCATGAACATTTGACTTGGCAAACAAGCAAATAAAAAGCTTAACAAAATTTACTGTTCAATGAAATATGATAATTAAATTATTCTTGAACACCCATTGTTTGTTTAATTAGCTCTTAAAAGTCCCTTTGTCAGCTCTTTAGAATGATAGAATGAGAAAATGGAAATTGGCTACAACTGAGAAGCCTTCACAGAAATGAAAGTGACTTTGGTGCTTAGTAACTTTTTTGAAGAAGAAAATTCAAATATGGAGAACTAATATTTAAAGGTATTTACTTTTCATGTTTTTAGACTGTTTATTTTAAAAATCAGACATTTATTCAAAAGAGGATTTTATTTTCAAATGAAAAGTATTCCAATTTGTTTTAAAATATAGACATATTTCTCTGTATGTGAAACTGCTAGTAATAAAATTTATTGGCATACCTGTGTGTACAGATAAGATTATTTCAGGACTATCTAAGTGCTAACAAGGATGGTTCATTCATTAACTTCAGTTTTGAAATCACGAGTCATTATGTGACTGCTATCCAATCAATTTGAAAAGTGTGTCTTTTTATCATCATGAACAGTGGTTTCCATGCAGTCTAACCTTGGACAAATTTTTAAGCTTCTTTGAGTTTCACTCTCCTCATCTTTAAAATTTGAGGGTTGAACATCAAGACATTGAAAATCCTTTAGCCTTAAAATTCTGGGATGTTCTTAATCTTTTAAAAAGTTTTTTCAAGGCTATTAAAATTAAACTTTCCCCCCAATTTTAATAACACCATTACTGATTAAGATATCTTATTTTGGCAACTTAAAGAATTGGTCCTAAGGATCTGCCATCACATTTGTATTTCAGCAATGAGAAATGGAATAAAATGGTTTTTCGAGGATATAATGAAGGACATAGCCGTTTACACACTCAAAGGAAGGAGTTTGTGGTTTCGGAATTGGCAAGAGGGCCACCAATTGTGGCAATAGTTAGGCAAGTCAGATTCTTCTGACGTCATGGATCCTCAGAGACAAGGATGCAGTCCCATTTTCCCTCCATATTCTGCAGGGAATGGTGAGACCCGTCTGCTGTAAGAGAGCTTGCTTTCCAGGCCCCATGCTGCATCCTCGTAATTGCAGTTCTCTGGCTACGGTTCCTGCCAACTCCTCTAAGCCCCCACATCACTAGAAGATAGGCGCATGGAGGGCAAGTTTGAACTGTTCTCTCAGGCTCAGTCCTTCTCCTTGCCATTAAAAAAAAAGCAAGAGCCTCTCTATAATTCATTTTCTACCTCTGTCTCTGTCTGTCTTGACATTTTCTCTACCAACACTCTCTCCCTTTTACACCTGAGAAACCTGGTACGGTTCTTTACTAACCTGTTGTGTTTCAGGGCTGCTGAAAAAACAGCAGATTTTTCATTTTGTCCTCTGCCCAGATTGTCCTCCCACCATCCTGATACCTAATGAGGTATAAGAGATTTCATTCTGATGTTAGAGATCAACCTTAAATACATAAGATGGTGATGGAGTTTAATTCACACCAAAGTGTGAACCTCCCGAGCAGGTGTACCTTGGGTAGGGCCCAGATCCACTGGGAAAGAAGGGCATAGAAATGGAGGACTGGTGGTACCAGAGATAACTTGTCATTCATCACTTCACTGGCAAAGCCAGTCTGATCTCTGCCCACAATTTAAATGATGCTTGTCCCTGTTGCCTGGCCTGGGCCAGGGGATACAGTGCAATTTTGCCCTCACATTTCCAATAGCCGAAGAGATCTTCAAGGATGGAGACTGTGCTTATCGTCTCCATATTCCCAGGATGGCAAAACGCCTGGCACATAGTAGGTGCTTACTCAATTTTGCTTGTTGAATGTAAGAAAGAATGTCATACTTGGAGATGACAGAAGTACAGGGTAGGCATATGAAAAGCAAACTAACTGCCTGATGTTTGGTGAATTCTTCCTTATGCTCTAGAGCAAATAGGCTGACAACAAATTCCCAGCATATAGTATTTTCTCAGTTGTCACAAATTGAATTAAAAGGAACTGAACTGAATTCATGAGTCCCATAAAGGAAGGCTACTGAAAGGTTGAAAATAGTGATTGTCATGAAAGCATACTCTTGAATAAAGAAGAATCAGCCTAGCAAGTGTAATCATTGCTCCCACACCAGCTCCTTGCCCGTGGCTGCCTTGTAGCACCCACAGGCCTCTCCCTGGGCAGGGATGCTTTTTTCTTTCTCACTGATGCTGTTAGCAGGCATAAGGCTGAGACAGAATAAAACTCAGAGCCAGATGAAAAAGAGGATTGGTTGAAAGTCATGAAGCGTGGACCATGGTGTTTTGACAGCAGTTCTTTCCCAGTCCCATGATGAGAGTGGTTTATATATCTCAAGAGAACCCTTAATAAATCACCAGAGCAATATGATTTTATCAGTAACTGTGAATGCTATTTTAGTTTTTTAAAAAACTCTACTTCCTTCCTCAAGGTCAGAGAGCTTTCCTGAAACTGCTTTAGAATGTTAAGACTCTACTGTATATGTTTTTTAAAGCTCTGATTATCATTTAGCAGTCTCTTTTTCTATCTGTACTTTAAAATTGCTTGTGGTTTTTTGCTAGGTTAGTAACTCATAATATATATGAAATAATGAAGAAACCACTAGTAATCACCCATAATCCCACCACCCACCGGTGACTTTGTGTCTGTCTTTTAAATATTTGTTCACAAAAATATTCTTTGACACTCTTTTGAGATAAATATTAAATTTTAATGTGTGTTAAGTGGCTCAAGCTAAATTTTGCCCTGAAAATTCTTCTGCTGGCATTGGTGTATACCAGTTCCACATGAAACATATGTTGTGAATAAAGAAAGAGAAATAGTTTATGCTACATTTCTTGATATCCTAGAGTTATAAATATTTAGCCCTGAAGAGAAACTTAGCCTAAAATAGATACAGAAACTGGGTCACAGAGAGGTTTAAGTAGACCTGGTCAGGGGCACAGAACAAGGCCATAAGGTCATCGGAAACCCAATGCCTCTTTCCTTCTGCCCAGTGCACCATCTGCCTCAATAACCAGGTATAAATTGGTGTCGTAGAATGAAAGTCGAGAATTTTACTTATGCTTCCATGGGCCTCCATGTGAGTGAAAATGAATAAGCCTGATACACCATTGCCTTTAAATAACACAGACACATGACCAGGGCATACTCTTCGTTTACTTCTTGACCATCTGAGATCAATGTCAAATTTTGTTTGCTGAGACTGTACAGGTATCTCCAAAAATGGGACCTTAGTTTGGCCACTGGGTTGAAATGTGTGCCTCTGGTCATGAGAGCAGAGAATTGGCCCAATTTTTCCCTTGGGCTTGAGTTGTTCTGCAAACTGAGGTGATCTGACCTTGTTCATGGGTTTCTGTGACTTTGTAGAAATAAAAACACTGCATTAGTTTTCTTTTGCTATCATCACAAATTACTACAAACTTGGTGGATTAAACACCGCAAATTTATTTTATATTTCTGTAGGGGAGAAGTCCAGTATGGGTCTCACCAAGCCACCATCAAGGGGTCAGCAGGCTGCGTTCCTTTATGGAGTTCTAGGAGAAAATCCGGGTTCTGTTTGTTTGTCTTGTTGACAGAATTCACTTCTTCGTGGTCTCCATTTTCTTGCTGTCTCTAAATTAAGGCCATTCCCTGCTTTGAGAAGCCACCACTTTTCCTTGGCTCATATCACCCTTCCTCTGTCTTGTAAGCCAGGAGTGATGGGGCCCTTCTCATGTCTCATCTCTCTGACTTACTCTTCTACCCCCCTTTTCTACTTTTTAAAAAAAATTAATTTATTGAAGTATATCACTCATACATAAACAATAAGTATATAATAATAATTGTGAACTTACAAAACATATATAACATTATACAGGACTCTCATAACTCACCCTACCACCAATGACTTGCATTGTTGTTAAACCTTTTAAACTAATGATTAAAGAGCATTGTCAAAATATTACTACTAACCAAAGTATTTTTCCCCCAACCAACCCTGTTATTATTATCTTTATATCATTTATGTATGAATATACGTAAACAATTAAGTGTTGAGTAAAAGTTGTGAACTTACATAGCATACATGCATAACATCATACAGTGGTCCCATACAGCAACCCTCCACCAACACCTTTCATTGTCATGAGATGTTTGTTACAAATTATGAAAGAATATTGTCAAAATCTTCCTATTAATCATAGTCCTTATCTTACATTTGGGGTGTTTTTCCCCCAACCCACCCTATTATTATTTTTTAAATATATTTTTATGACAGATTGTAAACTTATAAAACAATCATGCACATGTGCAGAATTTCCAAACAACACCCCTCCATCAGCACATCACACTGTGGTGGGACATTTGCTACAGATAAGATAATATCATCTGTTGTACATTTGGCTCACATTTTCCATACTGCCTCATTATCAGCACACTACATCTTTCTCATACATGCAAGGTACTGCTAACCACAGTCTATAGGTCACTCCAGCTGTATTTTTCCCATGTTACTCCACATTCCCAACACCCTGCAGTAGTGATGTACATTTGTTCTAGCTAACAAAAGACAGTCTTGCATCTGTACCAACCACCACAATCCTCATCCATCTCTTGGTTTGCTGTGCTATTTGGTTCCTAAATTTATTCTCCAGCATTCTGTCAATTAGTATTTACATACCTAGACTACCATTTTCAGCCACATCCCCATTTATAAACTACCTGTTACTCACTACGTGTTACCATCCACTATGCATTTCCACACTTTTACAGTAAAGCTAATTAAAACTTCTCCATATATTAAACATCAGCAGTCCATCTCAGTCTTCCCCTTATCTCCTTTAAGAATTCACCACCTACCACCAGGTCTTGAAGATATTTTCCTACAATTTCTTCTGGCAGTTTTATGGTTCTTGTTTTTATTTTTAGGTTTTTGGTCCATTCTTTCGGCTCTGAATATCCAATTCTTTCAGCACCATTTGTTGAATGGACTGTTCTTCCCAAGCTTGTGTGGGTTTGACAGGCTAGTCAAAAATCACTTGACCATACATGTGAGGGTCTATTTCTGAACCATAAATTTGGTTCCATTGGTTTATGTGTCTGTCTTTATGCCAGTACCATGCTGTTTTCACCACTATGGCTAGGTAAAATGATGTAAAGTCTGGAGATGAGGGTTTGCTTTTCCTTTTTATGATGTTTCTGGCTATTCAGGACCCTTACCCTTCAATTTTTTTTAATGCTGGTAGACTTTATATTGGGATTGCATTGAATCTGTATATCAATTTGAGTAGAATTGACATCTTAATGATATTTAGTCTTGCAATCCATGAGCATGGAATGTTCTTCCAGTTATTTAGGCCTTTTTAAATTTCTTTTAACACTGAGTTGTAGTTTTCTGAATACAGGTGCTTTACATTGTTGGTTAAGTTTATTCCTGACTATTTGTTTTATCTGTCATATTTTATTTTCACCACTCTTTTGACACTTTTAGTTACTTTTATTCACCTAATCTTCATTTCTAGACTCTCTTCCAGGCCTCTCTCTCCTGTCTTTTCAGGCTTAGCACACCCTTTAGTATTTCCTGAAAATCTGGTCTCTTGCTTAAAAATTCTTTCAGTTTCTGTTTATCTGTGAATATTCTACTCTTGCCCTCATTTTTGAAAGACAGTCTTTCTGGGTGTAAGATTCTTGGCTGGAAGTTTTTCTCTTATAGTATCTTAAATATATCAGACCACTATCTTCTTGCGTCCATGGTTTCTGGTGAGAAAGCAGCACTTAATCTTACTGGATATCCTTTATATGTTATGCATTGCTTTTCTCTTGCTGTTCTCAGAATTCTCTCTTTGTCTTTGGCATTTGACATTCTGATGAGTATATGTCTTGGAGTTGGTCTATTCAGATATTTTTGTTGGGATTATGTTGGGCTTCTTGAACATGGATATCTGTGTCCTTCAATAGGGTTGGGAGATTTTCTACCATTATTTTTCCAAATATTCCTTCTGCCCGTTCTCCCTTCTCTTCTTCTTCTGGGACACCCATGACATGTATGTTTGCATGCCTTTTGCTGTGACTTAGTTCCCTGAGACCTTGTTCAATTTTTTCATTTTATTCTTCATCTGTTCTTTTGTATGTTCACTTTCAGAAGCCATTTCTTTAAGCTCACCAAGCCTTTCTTCTGCTTCATTAAATCTGCTATTATACGATTCCAATATTTTTTAATTTCATTGATTGCACCTTTCACTCCCTTAAGATCTGATATTTTTCTATGTATGCTTTCAAATTCTTCTTTGTGCTCATTCATTGTCTTCTTAATATCCTTAATCTCTTTAGCCATCTCATTGAATTTATTAAAGAGATTTGTTTGAACATCTATAATTAGTTGTCTCAACTCCTTTATGTGTTCTGGAGGCTTATCTTGTTCCTTTTACTGGGCCATAGCTTCCTGTTTCTTGGTGTGAATTGTAATTTTTTGCTGGTGTCTTGGCATCTGGCTTACTAGAATATTTATTCTGGGTGCAGTATTTCTCTTTAGTTAAGTTTAGTTCTCTTTCTCCCTTGCTGGTTTTGCAGTATGGGCCAAGGCTGTCATTGGTGCTATAAACTGTGGAGGCTCAAGCTGCCCTTATTGCCACAGGGACCAATGAAGCTTCTCCCAACTTTCTCCTTTGCCACGGGTAGCAACAGATTCACAGCTGTGTGGAATAATCCAAGTTGTGCAGGCCTAGACTGTAGTTGCCTAGAGAGACGGATGGAGCTTCACATCCCTTTCTCCCCTGCCTGAGTCAGGGATGGAGTTGCAGATGTGGGCAGCAATCTATGCAATGCGGTCCAAGATGACTGCAGTTGCTCTGGTAGACTTCCAATTATTCAGTCTTTGCCAGCCAAAGGTACCTGCAATTACCTGGATAGGCTGGTGCAGGGCCCACCAGCTTTGTCCTTGCCAGAGGCAGGGCTGAAGCCTAGTCTAGGGCTGCAGGCTGATCTGGATGAAATAAACTATTTCCTCCTGTCACTGTGATTTTCGGTCAGCCTGGCTTCCCCTCAGGCTAGCAACAGAGTAAAAATGGTGGCCACCAGCCACCATTCACACCCCGGATTCACACCCCAGCTCTTCCCAGAGTTATATCTTAGTCAGCCGAGTCTACCAATCAGTAATCATAATTGGCAACCAACCATCTCTTCCTCCCCTGTTTTTGGGAAATCGAGCTTCCAATTCCAACCACAGAATAGCTCTTGGGGAGGCTCATGCCACCAGAGTAGGATAATAACTGGCCTCCACAGCTTGGCTGGTAATTTCCCAGAGAGGCTGGCACAGGTCCCCGCAGCTTTCTCCCTGCTGGAGGTAGCACTGGGGCCTATGCTAAAGTTGCAATCTAACCTGGATGGAAAGAACAGGTCCCCACCAGCACTGGGATTTTCAACCTGCCCCACTTTCCCTTGTGCCAAATGTGAAGTTAAGATGGCAGCTACTGGCCTCTTTCTGACTTGGACAGGCTCAAACTTTAGCTATTCTCAGGATTATATTTTAGCCCAGTGAATTTACTCATCAGTAGTTGAAGTTGATGCCCAACCATCTCTTCTGTCCCCCATTTTTGGGAAGTGGAGCTTTCAAATCCAGTCTCAGAACAACTCTCAAGGTGACTTGTGCCTCCAGTGGAGGATGGGCACTGGCCTCCGGGGCCTGGAGCACTCTACTTACAAGTCTTCTCTGCAGATGGGCAGTCTCCTCCTTCCATTCCTTCAAGGATGTGGCAGGATGCTCTCTGGTCTACTGGAACTCCCAAACAGGTGCTTCAGCTAGCTCCGTATAGCTCTGGGTACTTACTAACTGCCCTATAGCAGGAGCTGACTCTAGAAGCTCCTCAGCTGTCTTACTGGTTGTCCTCCTCTTCTACTTTTAAGGACTCATGCAGTTAGATTGGGCCACCTGGATAACCCCGGATAATCTCCCTGTACCAAGGTCCTTAACCTTAATCACATCTGCAAATTCCCTCTTTCCGTGAAAGGTATCCTCTTTACAGATTCCAGGGAGGAGGGTGTGGAAATCTTTGGGATCCTCCCTAAGCACCGTGTTATGATTCTAGCACAAAGTAGAGGACAGTCTTTTATAGAAGACCATATTTCAAATACAAAACTGGACCCATTCTAGTTGTGTCACCTGAGTTAATAAAGCTTCACTTTCCCTATTAGAAAATGGTTGATGAAATTGTCCTGAGGATCAAATGATAGCATGCCTAAGAGTTTTTGTAACCTTTGTTCATGCTCATTGTCATAGCTGTCAACCTGGCCAAGAAGAGTAGCTCAGTATCCTCTGTGGACTAAGCAGCACTGAGACTTAGAAGGGAAAAGACTACCACCTAACGTGACTGTGCTGGGGCCCAGGCTGTGTGTTCAGGGCAGCTGTACTCTGCCTGTGGTCTGTGTAGGGCTTTGTCTCTGACCCAGCCTCATCATTTTGTTTATGTGAGATTAACTTGGATCCAAGACCCATCAGACTCTCACCTTCCTTCTCCATCTTCTCTTAGGGTGACATCCTGAGAAGCTGGTAGGGAGGACCAGGTGTTCTGTGTAGCAGGATCAGACAAACTCTGTAATTTGTGTACATGGATTTGATGACCAAGACTCAGGAAAATAGGGTGGACCATTCATCAGAGGCAGATTTATTCAAAATGGCGTCTTTGATTCATACATAAGCAGAGATTATTTAAGGGTACAGGAGGGTGGATCAGGCATTCCTTTTTTTTTTTAGATTATTTATTTATTTAATTTCGCCCCCTCCCCTGGTTGTCTCCCCTTGGTGTCCATTTTGCTGCGTCTTGCTTCCCTGTCCGCCTCTGTTGTCGTCAGCGGCACGGGAAGTGTGGGCGGCGCCATTCCTGGGCAGGCTGCTCTTTCTTTTCACGCTGGGCGGCTTTCCTCACGGGCGCACTCCTTGCGCGTGGGGCCCCCCACGCGGGGGACACCCTTGCGTGGCACGGCACTCCTTGCACGCATCAGCACTGCGCATGGCCAGCTCCACACGGGTCAAGGAGGCCCGGGGTTTGAACCGCGGACCTCCCACAGGGCAGACGGACGCCCCAACCACTGGGCCAAAGTCCGCCTCCCAGGCATTCCTTAATATAGTTTCAGTTCATGGACCACATTGAAGGAAAACAGACCCCTTATAGTTGGGGTTCACCAGGGATCTAGCCTCTGCCCCACCAACAAGCCCTCTCTATGCGAATCACCCTCTCATACAACTTCGAGTCCTGCATATGCAACAATACTTCTAACTGTAGGTCCGTTCTGAGCTCTGTTTCTCAGAGCCCACAGATGTCTCTATCCTGAAGTATCTCAGTTGCTTCAGACTCAGGATCCATTTCTGACTCGTTTTCTTGCCTCATAAATCTCTTTTTCTTTTTTTCTCAAGTGTTATATCTCACTTGATCCAGTTAATCTCAAATTGAAACCATGCTTAATTCTTTCCACTCCCTGCCACCCCACATCAGATCATGCCCCCAGAGCTGGCAATTCTACCTCCTAAATATTTAAAATATCTCTCTGTGTAGGTCGAGGTAAGTCACTCAAGATTTCTTCCCCAGACTCTTTTGCAATATCCTTCTAACTAGTCAGCCTTCCTGCCTCCTCTCCCCACACAGTAATTCATTCTCCACAGTTTTGCCTGCACTGTCTTGTGAGCACACCATTCTGATCATAATATGTCCTTGTCTCAATGCTGTTCATGGCCTTTGATTACTGCCCCCAAAATGTTAAATCTCATCTGGTTCCAGCCTTGCTCTCCTACTTCACTGTCTAGTAAGCTCTTTCCTCAACCCTCTCCCTTCTCGACAGTCACTCAAGCTTCTGGCCATTTCCCAAGTAGGCCATGTACTTTTATACCACCAGCTGCCCAGTACACCCTTCCTTTATTTCTCTTGTTCATCATCTTCTTTCTGTGTAAGAGCCAACCATTTTTGGCTTCATCTGTTACTGTCTTCTGAGTTCACAGACAGTATGAGTCTCTTTCACTTCTGTGTTTCTAGAGCACTTCTTAAATATGTTAATTACTGTTTATCCTAATTAGTTATTATCTCACTTCATCAGGCAGTTACAGAATTTCATAACACCTCAATAAGTGATTCTTGGTTGGTTGCATGGGTGGATGGATGGATGAACAGATGGATGGACATATTTATAGTTCCTTTAGACACTCTAACCTCTCCCTGTCATTTTTTAAAAGAATATATTTCAAATATTATAGTGCTAAAGGAGCACTGTGGCATTGTCTTTTCCTTCCTTAGATACTTTAAATTATTACTTAACTCTGGAAACAATAGCCCAGGCATTCAAGTCAATGCTTTTGAAAGAAAAAAAAAGAAACAGGTTCAGAGACATTTTTAAAGGGCCCATTTTAATTATTGCTTTTTAATGAAACAATGTGACTACTAGGAAAAATTGCATTCTAGGTCCATTATTCCTTTCCTTTTTGAAGTGTATCCTCTGTCATTCCCCATTGGAATTTTCAGCTCTTTGAACATTTCCACGATTTCTAAATCTTTTGTTTCATTGCAGCAAGTTATAGTAATTGTACAATAATTTTTTTGATTCTCTAATTCACTGGGGGAAATGTGGAGACATATTAAATTTCCCCACTGCTAGCATGGAGACTCTTTGATCTAATAGTTCTTAACCCTGACTTAGCCTTGCTGTGTGGGTAGAGATTCCAGGACCCCTTGTGAGCACCTGGTGTGTGACACACACCTGTGCCATAGGCCTGTGCTCTGCTCTTCCCCCTTGCCCGGGACACTCCTCTCACCATTCAGACTTAGATATCTTCTTCAAGAAATCATTCCCTGATCTCCTAGATCGAACCCTTGAATTATACCGGAAACCTCCCTTCTGTGGCAAGTATCTCTGATGAATTTTGTTTTAAGTTATGAAATAGTTCTTATTCGGAAAAAGTATATAAAGCAAATATTTACTATTTAAAGAATAAAAATATTTATGAATATCTGCTTGTCCCCATTTCCTTTACTGGAGGTAGACACTAATCAAAATGTGCTCAGCATTCCCCAGCTTTCCTTTTCTATTCTTTTTACTTTCTTATTTTGAAAAACATTCAGAATTACAAAAGAGCTGTAAAAATAGCACAAAATATCTCACGTACCCTTGCCCCAAATTCCAAATGTTAACATTTTGCCATACATAAAATTAATCATCCTCTCCTTTTTCTCTCTCTTATACACACACATATGCACACATGCAATATTTTTCTGAAACATTTGAGAATGAATTTCAGGCATGATGTCCCTTCACCTCAAAATAATTAAGGTGTATTGCCAAAAAACAGTGACATCTCTTATATAGCTATAATTATCAAAATCAATAAATTAACATTGATAGAATAATATTATCTAATCCACAGACCTTATTAAGATTTTGCCAATTAGCCCCTTAATTTTCTTCCTCTTGTCCTAGGTCCAAGAACTATATTGCATTTAGATGTCCTGTCTCTTTAGTCTCCTTTACTCCAGAAGAGTTTCTTAGTCTTTGACCCTGGCCTTGACTTTTTGAAAAGTACAGGCCAGTTGCTTTATAGAATTGCCTTCAGTTTGGTTTTACCTGATGCCCCTCCTGATTAGATTCAGGTTACGCTGCTTGGGGCAGGTATGATGTAAAAGTGAGGTGGTGCCCTCAGTGCATCTCTCTGGAGGCACAAGATGTCGTTTGGGCCATCACTGGTCATTTAGTTATGATGGTCTCTGCCTCGAGTCTCTTCTTTAAAGTCATGCGGTTCCCACTCAAGGTAATAAGTAACTTAAAGGGAAATACACTGAGACTCTGGATTCGCCTCGCATTTCTTTCCACTAATTTTAGCATCCAGTGATGAATCTTTCCTGAAATAGTTACTACTGTGGATCAACACTTAGGTTGTTTGAATTGCATTTTGCTTTGTTTTTGTTTTTGCTACTGTAAGCAATGCTCCTAATGAACATTATTTAGTAAATATCCTAATATGTAAGTGCAGGGTCTTCTCAAGGGCACGCCCTTCTTCAACTTTAGAAATACTGCCAGATTGTTTTCCCCTCAAAACCATACTACTTTCCACTGTCACAAGCTGTGCGAAAGAGTTTCCATTCCACCACTCCCCTGACAGTAAATTTATTGTCAAACATTTGTATTTTTGCCAGTTTGGTGTGTGTAAGATGGTATCACATGATTGTTTTAATTGCATTACCTTGTGTGCAAAGTAGAGCATATTTTTAAAAATATGTTTCTACATGCTAGCTATGTTTATTGGCCATTCCTGTTCAGACTTACATTTTGTATGTATTTAGGAGATATGTGTTCATATCAGTAAGAATGTCAGAGATTAAAGATTTTGAGATTATTAGGTTGAGTGGATGTGGTTCAAGTGGTTCAGTACCTGCTTCCCACGTGGGAGGTCCCGAGTTCGAGTTCGGTACCCAGTGCCTCCTAAAAACAAACAAACAAAAAAACAAACAACAAACAAACAAATGAAAAAAACACCTCAGGGAGCCAATGTGACTCAGTGGTTAAGCACTGGCTTCCCATATATGAGGTCCTGGGTTCAATCTCCAGCCCCAGTACCTACAAAAAAAAGATTATTGGAAGTTGTTTTGTAGGAGGAAATACGTTGAATTTAGTCAAGTTGCATTTTGAAATATTGCTAGCACTTTGCAAAACCCTGATGCTGGTAATTAGGAGCAGTATCCTTCCATCTTCAAGTTCATGGGCTTCATCACTCACTACTTAAGTACCCCACTTAAAATTCTCGTAATGAGATTCACAACAATAAATGCAAGCATATGTCTCAACATTTAGGAAAATTCCAAGTGTTTGAATGCTTACTCAAATCTAGGTACAAAAGGCCTATTTTGAGCCACATAATTTCCTGGCCCCAAGCATTTCTTGTGCAAATGTTGTTTTGTTTAGAGCAGTCTGAATTATATGGTATAACTCATCTAGCTCATGTCACTGGAGTTGTATTGAATGCCCAACCTGAAAGGCAGGTCGTAATTTTGAAGTCTATGAATTTTCCCAGGGCCAATTTCTGGTGGTAGTAGGTAGTTTTTATATTAGAAGATTTGTTTCATACTTTAAGTTTAGGTTAAGAGTTAAATTCTACACTTGTGTGAACATTTATGGTTGAGGGAGTAAGTTTGGTGCAGAAAAAACTTGGTTTTACTGCCACAAGGAATGTGCCCTGATAGAAATAGTGACTTGGAGCTGGTTTGAGGAACCCAACTCTATGAGTTCTGCCTCTCAGAACTAAGTCTTCAAGGAATAGGTAGGTGTCAGCAAGGGTGGAGCAGGCGGCTCAATCCCAGCCAAAAAGAGAAATGGCTAGAAAGCAGGTAAGTAATGTGCTCAAGATTACACAACTGTAAATGGTAGAATTCGTATTCCAACTCCAGGACCCACAGTATTAGCCAGTATATTGGGAAATACTGCATGTATTTGTGTATGTGCATGCACATTAGAACTTTTTGCCTTTTAGGGCATAGGAAAAACTCAATATTATTGAGGATGGAATCCAACTTGACTTTGTTCTTCTGTCACTTTATAAATGTAAAGCAATTTCTACAAAAGCCCATTTTCTATAACTTTTTGAAGTGAAAATGTTTTCTAACATTGTAGGACAGCTTACGTTAGCTAATGTTCGAGTTTGGTCTTCCAAATTCTAAGTGACTCATGTGCTCTGAGGGACTATGTCAGTTTCATGACATGACTATTTTATCTCCAGGCATAGTCTTAAGAATCCTGAAGAATACTGACAAAGTACTTAAATATTCATGTCTTAGAGAAGAGCTAGGGGGAAAATAAAACAAGCAAACTCAACAGCAACAGAAACCTCATGACGATTCTACCCTTTATCCTGAGTTAAGGAATTAAATTGCAAATTAAAAAAAAAAGCTGGAAATTGCTAATACATGTGATTGTTACAGGAACCTGCCACAAGTACTTGATGTTCAAGCCTCCCCCACAAAACAAAGCAAAGTTCCAGCCCTACGGGGGGAGCGGTCTCTTCATGGACAAATCCTGCTCTGAGCTTCCCTTCTTCCCACATTTCTCCCACTTCCTTAGAGACACGTTTTTAATTGACAAAATTAGATGAAATTAAACAGCAAGGACAGCTTGGAAGGGAGATATAGTCATAAATGGGCATCCTGGGCTGGGAGGAGGTATAGATTGGGGTGAGGAAGCAGAAGTACCTGCTTAGCTTTAGTGAAAATGAAAGATTTATTTATGAACTGATTATTCACTCACTATTGAACCAATTGCATATTGCCAGCCAAGGTGTGTGACAGTCACTGGGGATACACTATTGAACAAGACAGGTGTAGTCCCTGTCCTTATTGGTTGTTTTGCCCAAGGCAACACTCTCCACCCTTCCCCCACCACTACCACCACTGCTTCAGCAAACTCCGTTGATTGTTGCTCAACTCTCCTCCAATGTACAGTTCCTGAAACAAAATTCTGTTTTTGTGCTGCCCTTGAAACCAGTGACTATAAGCAATATTCTGATACCACATTTGCATTTTGTCGCATTTGTAGAGTATTCACAGAAGTACAAGAGGTATGTGTATGTGTGTGTCTGACACCCAAGATACTTGGGAATCTAAGCCACATCTCATTTTCCTTACTAGGAGGAAATACTCTGGTATATGTCAGAAATTAGACCTTCTCTGAAATGGAGGTGGAGATGGTTTTAAATCAGGGGTTCTTAACCTTTTTTGTTCCAAAGACCCCTTTGCCAGTCAGGTGAAAACCACAGACCCCTTACTAAGTCCACACTATACTGTGTATTATTTAATACATAGATCACACTCGTACCAACACATCACCCCAAGAATAATGGTGTTATGAATTTCAGTTCAAGCTCACAGACCCCCTGTTAAGAACCCCTGTAAATGGTGGCAATTGTTGTTTCACCCATCTCATGTTGAGTCACTTGCAGCAAAGTTTTAGAAAATTGCATCATCTCATGATTGGCTTTTGACAGATTTCCCCTTTCAAGAAGAAAGAAAGCCCCCAGCATCCATTGCAGCAATCAGTGTCATTTTAGTCTACCCAAATAATGTAATAATGTAAGATTTTTAGAGTACAATCATAGTATATAGGATATAGGGAAAATTTGTTTGTAAGGTATTCTATGTTGCTGGGTTAAGTTGTTTGGCAGAAAACAGCTTCTTTGCTTCACTGTTGGCTCATTATTTCTCTACTGCTTTACCAATGTGTTCCCCATATTTTATCTAGGTCTTTGCTGTGACTCATCTGTTCTCCTCTACAGACAATATTGACAACAGATGAGCATAAATGCATGTATTATTCTCAAGAAAATGTCAAGGACATATAGTTAAAATTGTTATGACTCCCCTTTTAAAATGTTATACAATTTAATGTCAATTTCAAGACCATTCACTTATGAATAATTGTTAATGTGAGTCATCTAGAAGGGGAAAGAATAATAGTATTAAACTGTCGGCAGTTTCCAAATTATAAAAAGCTGTAGACGTAATTGCTCCGTCTACCTAGACAAAAAGCTATATATTTATTGAGTATATATATGTTGAGTCTGTATCTCTGACTCTGAGTTGATCCGTAAAGAATTAATGTGTGAGAACAACATATGGACTGCAAATATGCTTGTAATTTACACCCATGTATTAAGGGTTTCAGCTTGTTGGTTCAGCTTTGTCAATTGGTCACATAGCTGGACAGAAAGCATGGGAACTTGCCTAACTTATACTCAGGTTTGGCTGCTGATCCATAGCTTAATAATCATGAAATCAGTCGACCATGCTTTGCAGAATGAGAATAACATTTAAAACGTTCAATTTTTTGTTCACTCTCACATTCCAACCTGATACCAAAGCCAGGGAGTAAGGGCTGTGTTTGTGAAGGAGCTTCCAGCGATGAGGGAATAAACCCTCTACTTCAAAATGGAAGATTTGGTGTAAGAGAAATGTGGAGCAGGCCATTATGTTAGGCAGAAATTGGTAAGCATTGAACAGCTGGAACCACATGGAAGCCAGGAGGAGTAGATGCCAGGAGTATCGAAAACGGATCGAATGAAAAAACCCAGGCAGGGGCCTGGATGCTGAAATGGAGTTGGCTTGACAATTTGTATCTTAGCCAGGAAAAAAAAAAATAAACCACACGCTCGAGCTCTGAAGTTGCCAACCCCCAGATCCACTGTTGTCCTCTTTTTAGTTTAACCATGAGAGTCTGGTTCAGCTCTTGGAAACCCAGAGCCTGTATTAGTTGGGAAGTGCGGTATTTCTCCATTTTTGTTCAGGAAACGATTGCAAAATGTGGTCAGGGTGACAGCTTTTACTCATTCAGAATCCCACACAGAGTCACAGGGGTCCGGAGGTTGTAAGGATCGTGTATGTGGAGAACGTGAATGAACAACATTTTTGATGATTGTTTAGCCTCCCTTGTGGCCCAACTCAGTGAGACTATTTGCTCTTTTACATTGTCACCATAATGTTCTTAACAATTCAAAAAGAAAGGTTTAGAAAAAACATATAACCCTTTGAAAAGGGATTGTTGCTGGCTAGTAACAGAGTTTTACCTACATATTTACTTGGCAGCTTGGAGAGGCCTCCAACTCAGCCAACTTCAGCTGCATCTAGCCGCCCTTCTTTGAAGTCAGTTGAATATTCTGAGTGGGGAGAGAATGATGGTTAAGAGGGGATGTGCAAGGGTTCTAGATAAGAGCAAATCGGTCCTGCAAGGAGTAGCAGCTCACTCCATACCAGTGTTTCTCCCACCTAGCTCTTCAGAAGCAGAGACCAATCAAGTCTCTGTGATTGATGGGATACACAGAATAAAACAGAGGAGGGTAAATCATCATTTTTAAAAAAAATAATGATTGTAAAAAAATTGTTTCTTGATGGACTGTATTGTGCTTTGAAAATGTATGAATACTGGATTTGGAAAGCAAGTTGTTGTATTGGCCTTTTTCTTCAAGTGCACTTTTTGTTATTTGAAATCCAGTCAAACATGAATTGTAAGACAATTTTCACCTGCCCCCTGCCCCCAACCATTAGTATGAATTCATGTTATTCCAACAGAGTAACTGAAAAGGAGAGGCAAAGGCAGGGAATGGGGGCTGGCAACCATGCCGTGGCCTCTGTTCTCCGTTGGCAAGGGTAACGAAGAACAGATGCAATTATAAATAGAATTATAGCCGAAACCAGGATTACTTGGATAACTCAGTCAACACAAGGTTTTGTTTGATTGAATTTTCTAGATGATTTCATCAGTGATTAACCTAACTCTGTTAGTAGAGATCTAAAAGGAGCCCCAGCTTAAACATATTCAGCAAGGCCAGCATTTCCTCTGCTGCTTTTGAATATTAGGCAGCTCTCCAGTTATTGTCTTCCTTGGCTAGACAGTGCTATCCATTTCTTCTTTTTCTTTTTTTCTTTTTGACAAAGCAGAAAATAATGATGAAGAAATTCAGTTTGGGAATCTGATAGAAAATGGACAGGCTGGAGAAGTATTCATGCTGAATGATTATCTTTCATGCAAATGGCATTCCATGTCAAATTGCTGAATCTGTCTCTCTCTCTGCCAAGATGTCACTTTTGTTTCTATTTCTCCTCTCCTTGCAAGAGCAGTGGGATTTGTTCCTGTGGCTAAGCTTCTTCAAAAATAAAGTTGAATGGTTAACTCAGCCCTAACCTGGGTACCTCGGAAGTATACTTTGTCTTACTCAAATGGCATGACCGTTGGTGAGGCATATAGAGGGCCCACAGCTGGGCTGAATGACCGTGTCCATTCTTATCGGATAATACATTTGATTTTGAAAACCTTCCGGAAGGTTTTCTTGGTTTAATTTAAGTCAGTCTCACTTGGACTTGAGCTTTGAAAAGTTAAAAATATTAAGAAGGATTTGCTATTTGGGAGATGTGTCAGTTTGATATTATTTATGAATTCCAGAAAGAGAGGTTATGTTTATAAACTGGTCTCGTCTGGGTATGATAGCCTTGGATTGATTTAAATTCAAAGGTTTTAAGTTTACTTAATTAAATCAGTTCAGGGCCTTTGATTCAACCACACCAGTAGGGTGTGGCTCAGGATTGAGTCCCCACCCCTTTGGGCTATGTAAACAGACATTCCATCAAAAAGACACAGAGAAGATACACAGGGGAAGAGAGAAGCTCCATAGACATGGCAGAGGAGAACACTTTGATCCTGGAGTCCTGGAGAGAGCTGAACCATTCACCTGATAGTTTACAGCTGACCTTGTGAAGAGACCAGCGCAGCTGAGCCCAGAAAGAAAGGAGCCCTATGCCAGCCTACAGGTGAGATCAGAAGAAGCTGAGCATACCGAGCCTTAGGAGGCAAAAGGAAAGGAGACCAAGCAGACTTTGCCTGCCATCTTGCTTCAACACGTGGCAGCTGACTTTGGGTGAGAAATCAACCTTGAGTTGGGCTTTTCAGGGCCTTGTAACTGTAAGCTTTTACCCCTTATAAAAACCAACAGATTTTTGGTACTTTGCATCAGCAGTCCTATGGCTGATTAATACAGGAGAGAATGCACAGTTAGATAATAGTGCCTCCTAGATTTTTATTAAGATAGTTGGCATCTTATTCATATCAAACATCACAATTTCTCCTTTTCAGCAATACTTCATAAAAGAAATACAAATTATAATGCATTATTACAAGTAACCTTTGTTTTGAGCATAAAATTAATAACAAGTTCTCTCTGATGTAAAAGTGCAGTTGAAAATGGAAAAACTCAACATCTAGACAATTTTATTTTTTCATTTTTATTTGAATTTTTTATATAGAAAAGGTGGTAGTAAGACACTGAAAAAGCTAATTATATGCCCTTGACAAACCTGTTAACCACACCTGTTACAGCTGCCTGATTCTAAGTGAAGCAGCCATAATAGAGCAGAGCATAAATGCTAATAAGTACATAATATTTTATGGCATTATAGTCTGTAAAGAATTTAGCATGTATCATCTCATATAATCATGGGGAAACTAAAGCTTGGAGATTTTGAGTGAAATTTCTGGCAAAACGGTCTTAGAAGTTATTCTGAGGATCCTCTTCCACCTGTTCTATTTCCACCAATGTAAAGAGAAATAAAATCACCAAAAGAAAATAAGGAAAAAATACAGTGCCTACAATAAGGATACATGTCTCCATCTACTACAGAAACAAAACAGAAACACTAAGCAGGAAATGGGACTGAAAGCAAGAAATGGTCAGGTAATGGATCTGGAGCAGAATGGGGCCTCTGAAATTTGCCTCTGAGTAGTGGATACTAAAAGTACCGCATTCAAGACGGGCACCTGAAACCAGGCTCAAAACTTGTAACCAGAGATTGGAATGGGTTTCCCCTGTCCTTGAAAAAGCCTGAAAAATAGCTGCCAGCCCCGTCCCCTTTGGGAAGGGCCCCATCTCTCAGCCTCGGCCCAGCTCTCTGCTGGCCTGAATGTCAGATGTCTACAGTCACCACGTGATAAGGCCACCAGGCCAAGGGTGGGTGGTATGGTGGAACATACCCTCACTCAAGATTACCCTGCAAACTAAAATTCCAAACCACATGAGGAAAACAAATGCTATGAAATATACCCAGTTAAATCACTAACAGCAAGATGAATTTGGTCCTGATGGCATGGAAATAATAAAGCAATCTGAAAAAGATTCCATAAGAAAGATAGCAAAATCCTACTACTATAGAAAATAGTATTCAGATTAAAAAAAAGGTAAATCACATAAATTCCTTTACTGTGAGAATAATGAGATGTTACATTTCAGCTCTCTTCCAGCTACTATGTAAAAAATAAAATATAAAAATATTTTTATATTTTCATTTATTGGACAATTTAGTAGGTTTAAAATTAAAAAAAAAAAAAACAGACTACTAACAAGCACTGTATCCCACATTAAATTGAGAAAATCCCAAATGAACATGAAGTGGTCACTTTCAAGCTCCACTCCTCCCTGAGGTCCCCTTCTCCTCAGAAGGAAATGAGACTTTTATTCAGTCTTCATATGAGAACAGATGACAAGATGACAGAGGTCAATCACTAACCACATTAAAATAAAACGAGTTATTTTTGGCGTCCCTTAGTTTAGAATACTCAAGAGGTGAAGAAAGGATTCATGTCCATAAAAAGAAAAAGAAAAACAAAGTAAGAACATGGGGATTTCTTAAATGAACCTATTGGAATGAATGGAAATATAAACTATGTACCCTGAAATTAAGGAATATACTTCAGACTGGAAACAGTTCAAGAAGGAGCTAATGCATTAAAAGACAGTGCTGAATTCATCCAGAACAGAGTTCAGAGAAATTAGTAGATTAAAAACATGAATGATTAAAAAATAAATTTACCTGTATTAAAATTCAGAGGAGAAATACATTAGAAAGCTTCTAAAACAGCAGAGCAGGAAAGAAAAGAATCTTAAAAACTATCATTCCAAGAGAAGGCTTGATTTTAAAAAGAGGCAAACAAAAGGCATTGTTAGTAGACATCACCAAAGAAAACTGGAGAGGTGAATCCCAATGCATCAATAATCACAATAAATGTAAGGAGGTTAATCTTACCCCTTACAAAATAGAGGATATATTTTGTAATTATACTAATACTATAGTGTCCTAGTATATCATAGCATTTTTTGATAAAATCATTTTCTTCTTTTTGTAAGGGAGTTTCTTTTCACTTAATTGGAAATTTTTAGCAACCAAAGTTTTTCTCAACACAAAAACATCCCAAATAGCATTTCAAAATTGCCAATTGTATCCAACAGACATATGGAAAAACTCTTGGGCTACCATGATATCTAGTAACCCTGAGAGGTAGGCAATATCATTCAAAAATTCCCGGAAGCAAAATACGAGGATTTTAAAAAATTTACCTGTACGCATTTTATTTATTTTTTATTTTTTGGAGGTGTTGGGGATTGAACCCAGGACCTTGTACATGGGAAGTACATGCTCAAACCACTGAGCTATAACTGCTCCGCCCAATGAATTTTTAAAACTCTATTTCTTTTTAAAAATACTAATGTTTGATATACAGTCTTCTGAATGACATCACCTACTTTTTAAGGCTATGTGATATCATGGTAGCTCAAAACAGTTTTCTGTTTCATTTGGAAACAGTGACAAACTTTTGAAATGGTGCTTTGGGTGTATCTGGATTTAGAAAAAAATCTGAGTTGCTGAAAAATTCCAACTAAGTGAAAGGAGGAAATCCCCTTACAAATCAGAGAAGAGGATTTTGTTTTAAGATTGCTATACTACGCTAAGTCGGAGTGATCATGTCCTTATGTAGTTTAAGTCTATCATTTTAATTCTATAATATAATTCATATTTAAGGAGGACAGAATTCCAAGTACATTTACAATTTTGAAGTGATTTGCTGGTGGCAAACTTCTTTAAAATTTGAACATTGTTATAATAGCCCCACTGAAATGAAAAAAAAACTTTTTATGCAGGAACCATGAGCTTGGGTAGGGGAGTGGGGTGGGGAGAATGGGGCATTCATTTCCTAGTCTTAAACTGTTGTTTAATTTCCCTGCACTTGGATGAAACCCAGTGGTCTCCTGGCTGAGCTGAGCCAAGCTGTCCTGAAGGGGCAGATGTGGTTCTTTTATTGGGCACTGGTCCCTCCTCCATCACTGGGAGATGTCACATCCTGGACTTGCTCAATCGACAGATAAGTACTGGAGGAAGAAACCTCAACCAGCAGGGATGAGCCTGACAAACAGATTTTCACAATAACCTTGTGAGAGGAGCTAGACAACGATCTTTCACAAAGGTTTTTAAATTGTGGCAGGAGTTTATGCAGCAGTTTTCTAAAGTATGTTTAAAAAGGGAAAAAAAACTATGGAAGGCTCTTAAATGCTGGGAAGTTGAGTGTTTCTTGAGCTGTTAATCTGTCTTTCCTCACTATTGACATCTCCCTTTTCCTCTCTCCTTCTCCTTCTCCCTCTCTCTGTCTCTCATGCTTTCTGTCATGCGCACACAATTATACACATAGCCCTACAGCCTGCGCTGATTTATCTTTCTCAAATCTGTGACATTACCAGTGGACTTGGGGAGCTTGAAAAAAACAAAGAAAATGGTAAATCCCTCTTTCAGTAATTGACATTAAACATGAGTGGGATGTCATCACTGATGCCTTTTCTAAAATAATTTCAAGGCACAGATAGATTAGGTTGATACAAACCAAGGACAATGAACTGTAGTAAGGATTATTATCAAGGTAACTAGGGAGCCTAGCTTGATTGATGCAACAGTCTCAACTCTCCTCTCACGTAGGCTGCAAGGATCTGCCCTACATGATGTCATTCATATCAGAACTGTGAACATTCTGTGCATGATCTTATCAGTTAAGAGAAACACAGATTAATAAATGAGGTTTAATTGTATTTCTCCTGGAGCCATATCTGGGTATTCTACCTCCCCATAGTTTTCATAGCAGCAAATTTAAATGTTCAAGCAATGAGTGTTCTTTTGAGTTATCAGGCACCTTTATATTTAAGGAGTTTTGATGATGCTTATTGTCCAAAATTTAAATGATTCATTTCCTACTTGTCTTTATTTATTTATTTATTTATTTATTTCTCTCCCCTCCCCCCCACCCCGGTTGTCTGTTCTCTGTGTCTGTTTGCTTTGTCTTGTTTCTTTGTCCGCTTCTGTTGTTGTCAGCGGCACGGGTATCTGTGTCTCTTTTTGTTGCGTCATCTTGTTGTGTCAGCTCTCTGTGTGTGCGGCACCACTCCTGGGCAGGCTGCACTTTCATTCGCACTGGGCGGCTCTCCTTAGGGGGCGCACTCCTTGCGCGTGGGGCTCCCCTACGTGGGGGACACCCCTGCACCTATCAGCACTGCTCGTGGGCCAGCTCCACACAGGTCAAGGAGGCCCGGGGTTTGAACTGCAGACCTCGCATGTGGTAGACATATGCCCTAACCACTGGGCCAAGTCCGTTTCCCTCCTACTTGTCTTTAGAGTACTGAAAACTTCACACATTTTCAGTAAAGGGAAATGAGGTTTGATGTTAATAAAGATGCAAAATGTGAATTAACTCAAGTTATCAAGCAGGACTTAACTATGATTTGACTCTGCTGTAGCTAATCAGGAAAATAAATTTCTAAATGATACGATATACAACTGAGCCTTTATAATATTGGAGCCTGTGTAGCCTTAGCAACTAACAAAACCTTTCTGAGGTTCAATTGTTTCATATGTAAAAATGGCAATTATTTACCTGCCTTACAGAGTTTTTATAAAGACTAAATAAGATAGACCAAGTAATATAGCATTATGTGTGTAATGCAGTCAGTGTTCAAACATTTTAACCATCATCACCATTATTACTAGAGTTATGAACGTCAATGAATAAACGCTTTACGAACGTTGCAAAGGCCTTGACAACTGAAAGGAGCTATATCTATTAGTTTCCTCATTATCTCTTTTTGACTATCTGAAGGAAAAGCCATCTTCTGTTGATACTGTAACTTTTTAAAAAACTGAGAAAACAGATGTTGTTATACAAGTAGATTAGAAGATTTGGTAATTGTCTTTCGCTTTCTTATTTTGACAATAAAGTGGGTCCCGTGGAATTTAATATGAAATGAGACCTGAAATAAAATGAATTTAGGGGCTTATTTTCGATGACTATGTATTCTCCTTGGGTGGTGTGAAATGATCACATCCAGTTACTTTCCATTGCGGTGGGATCCAGAGCAAGAGCAGAAGACAAGAAATTCATAGAGAGCCGTCAGCCACTGACTCTCAGTGGAACCAGTAGGTGGTCAGAGTAAGTGTCTCAGCAGATATGTCCGCCGGAAGCTTGCCCCATTGAGCAGTTCTCAGCGAGGAATGTCTCAGAACAGCTCAGAGTGTCACCCAGGTGACTGGGTGTTTCTCCTGCTTACACTGAAGCAGAGAGCAGCTAGATCCTTTTATTTCTTTCAGAGCCTAGCATTTGGGGTGCCTTTTTTTATGATGCCCGTGGCAATTTGCATATTGATATGGCCACCCTGCTGGTAGCCAGATGTCCTTGCAAGCCCCAAAGCCTTCCTTTCCCTCCACTGCACGCAGCTCTGGACTTGACTTGGCTGATTGTCTTTGCTAGAAGACAAAGAATTGTATAACTGCTTTTGTTTTCTTTTAAAGATCAGGATTAAACGAATGCATTTCAGTTTTATGGGTTTTATTTGCAATAAAACTCACAGCATAAAATTTTATTATATAGGAAAGCCATGTATGTGCTGAATGCATAACTGCAGAGACCTCTTGTTAGCCTTATGTATTGCTCTCAGTATGCAATACCCTTTTTTTTTAAAAGATTTATTTATTTATTTATTTCTCTCCTCTTCCCTCCCCTGCCCTGGTTGTCTGTTCTCTGTGTCTATTTGCTGCGTGTTCTTTTCTGTCTGCTTCTATTGTTGTCAGCAGCATGGGAATCTGTGTTTCTTTTTCTTGCGTCATCTTGTTGTGTCAGCTCTCCATGTGTGCAGTGCCACTCCTGGGCAGGCTGCACTTTCTTTCACACTGGGCGGCTCTCCTTACGGGGTGCACTCCTTGCGCGTGGGGCTCCCCTACGTGGGGGACACCCCTGTGTAGCACGGCACTCCTTGCGCGCATCAGCACTGTGCATGGGCCAGCTCCACACAGGTCAAGGAGGCCCGGGGTTTGAACCGCGGACCTCCCATGTGGTAGACGGACGCCCTAACCACTGGGCCAAGTCCGCTTCCCGCCATACTGTTTAAAAGCGAAGTTAGTTTAGTTTTCCTTTCTTCTTTCAGCTCCATTGATTGACCAACTTCTTTCCCCTCTGGCTAACAAAAGGGAGTCACTTTAAGGAGCTGAACATCTGGTGTGCACACCTATAGAAGATTTGTTTGTGTGGAGGATAAAATCGTTTTATAATACTTCCCAGAAGCAAGGAAAGAAAATGTTACCTCTGTCTTCTCTACTTTACATATAAAGCCACAAGTCCTTTCTGGCAACAAGGGCAACTTTGTTTGGTTCTGTTTGGTGGTAGTGGTGGTGGTGGTTTTTTGGTAATCAACTCTGTTTTTTGGTAATAATCCCCGTTGGCATGAAATCTGCTTTGAACTGCTCCTTCCGGGGGACTTGCTGTGAAAGAACTTCAATTACACATGTGTTATGTTAGGTATCATAACGATTATTTTATATCACGACTCTTGCTTATACTATGAGGCATTTCCTGCTGTGAGTCAGAGTTGTGTCACAGTCAGGCTTGTTTCTGAAATGCAAAATATTTCATTATGTTTTCCTTCAAGGTATTTGACTCATCAGCCAAAGAGGTATCAGGCCTTTTACTCACACTTGGTTTGAACAGTGAGGATGGTGGTGTCAGAGTGCCCTTGATGTGCTGTATCGCTTATCAGCTGGTCCATTTACTACAGGCCAAATGCTTCTTTGGAATGAGAGTTTTGCAGGATTTAGTACTATGAAAGTTCTGTTTCTAATTCTGGATTAGCTGATGTCATGCCTATAAAACACTTGAACACTTGTGTTTTCTTTTCCTGTATCCATTTTTCAAGATTGAATCAATACTCCCAGTTCCAATTTGTTCCTTAAAAATGATGACCCAAAGAATCATATGAACTGTTTGACTTGAGCCAGAAGATGAAGTAGCTGAACTGATATTGGAACAAACAGTTAAGCAGTTGAAGCTCTTTTCTAAGCCAAGTCTACGCTGTGGTTCTCAAAGCCCTCCCAGTGGTCTCGATGGCAATAAAGTCTGAGAACCACTGATTTATAACTTTCCTTTCTTCTGCCTCTGATTTCCTCTTTCTTCTGCATTCAGGTGCTGCTTCCCTTACTCAAATCCCACTCTTCAAAAGAAACTAATGCCAGGTGCCGGTACCTGATTAGTACCTTTGCCTGAGGAAGCTGTGGTAGACTGATTGCACTGATGGCCCCAGTTCTGCACACTTGCCTCTCTCAGGCCCTTTGACCATGTGTCCTCCCACACTGACTCGGGGCTGGGTCATTGGACTTTTGGCCAATGAGACAGTAAAACACTTGACATGATCAGGGAAAGAAAACCCTTGAGTGGCTCTACTCCCTTTCCTGCTCCCCTGCTGTCATCAGGAGAAAATTCCTGGGCATGAGCTGCTGGGGAGGAGACACGGTGTGCTGGCTTGGAGCTGTATGGACTCCAGAAAAACACCTTCTTTAACTTAATCCATTCCTGTGGCTGTGAACCCACTGTAAGTAGGAGCTTCAGGTAAGGTGTGGCCCAACCCCATCAGGATGGGTCTTAATCTTGTTACTGGAGTCCTTTATAAATAGAATGAAATTCAGTCAGAGACAGAGAAAGCCATGGGAAGCAAGAAGCTCAAGGTCAGAGGAACACAGAAAAGAGAGGCCAGGAGATGCTGCCGTGTATGTTGCCATGTGACAGAGGAGCCTAGGACCAAGGGTCACCGCAGCGGGCCCCAGAATCCCAGTCTTAGGGAAAAAAGTAGTGCCTTGATGATGCTTTCATTTGGACTTTTCCTAGCCCCAGAATTGTGAGCTGCTAAATTCCCATTGTTGAAACCAACCCATTGCATGGGTAATATTTGCTTGAGCAGCCAAGGAAACTAAAACACATGGAAAAGAGCCAAGTCAGCCTCGGTGTTCTGTTCAAGGCCCCAGGGATCAGCACAACTGCATGGTTGACCAACAGCTGGCTGCAAATGCATGAATGAATTCTTAGCCAAGACCAGAAATCTGCCCAGTCAACCTATGGGCTCCTTAACAATTAAAAAAAATAAAAAGGTTGCTTTTTAAAAAGAGTGTTTGTTATCCAGCAATGACTAACTGTTATACTTGTTAACAAGCATCTAATGCATCAGCTAAGCAGGAGGAGGGCAGTACAAAGGCATCCTATCTCTGAAATTATATATACAGCACCTTGAAGGAGTTAACCACATTATTAAGCGTTAGCATACATTTTAGTCAAAACGAAAATTTGTAGGCAGGTCTTTCAATGGCCAGTTTGAATTAATTTGTTACTGGAGACTTCCTTTTTGAGCAAACTCTGAATATAGTTTGCCATCTCATTTAATTTAGTTTTTTAATCTTCGGGTTTGGCTCGGTCCTGTTCCCTTTATTTCCTCCCATCTATATTTCTTCTCTGCAGACATATGCTAACTTTACTAAGAGCCACCCAGGTGAAACGAGGTTTGCAGATTTGCAGAAAGGCGCCGGAGAGGAGTAAACAGATCATTTACATGAAGAGATGAGTGTAAAAACAATCTCCTCTTATTTGGTTGAAGCAAAAAAGTAAACACCATGCATATTTTGCACACCTGTGTTTGAAATCTCACAGAGGAAAATTCCCTAAGTATTTTCTCAAGCTTAGAAATTCAGCTGAGAATTTTAGTGCTCAGACAACTTGCCTACCTAGACTTTATTCTCATAGAGCATAGTATCGGTTCGTTTTTAATATTTTCATTACATAACTGGTATTTTATTTTTGTAGATGGAATACTAAATTTGATCCAAAAATCTGCTACTTTTTTTATAGTTGAAAACTTTGTGAGGGTAAAATGAAATTTTAACAGCTAGGGTAAATTTAGTCATCCTTGACCACTTACTTACCTAAGCGTTGACCTGTTTGTTCATGTAGTTCTCCCTAGAGGGCGCCATATCCCCATTTCATGACAGTTTTTCCACAGTTGTCTGCTGGCCCTGTAATACCATGTGAGGTGAAGTCAGTCGTTTTTAGGTTACAAGTTGGGATGTTTTAGTAAAACTATCAGCAGTGGAGACTGCGTTTTAGCATGGTAAATGCATAGCTTACTGGAAGTATTTTCTTTAATCTTAATGGCGCATGGGACATAGCTTATGGAAGGAGGCAATGGTGTTTATTTAACATGGCTATGGTTCTGTTTTCCTCAGTTCAGTTTTAGCCCATCGCTGTGTCAACACACAGAAACCTGTGGAATATTATGGACAGATAGTGGAATGTTGGAAGGAATACTGAGGGCCAGTTCAGTGGACTTGTGCTCTCTTTTTGGATATGTTGCCTGCAGAAGGTATTTGCCCACTTTGGGCTTCAGTTTCCTCATTTGTAAGATTACAGAGTTAGTCATGATATTTTTCAAGATTCCACCAGCTTTGTGATTCATGCTCTTTGGTACATAACAGTTAGAGAGAGGAAGTGAGACTAGTCCTTCCAATTGTGAATTCAAGGGAAATTTAGGTAGTTACCCCAGTGAAATTATGGTCAGCCTACAGAAGATACCATAAATTTTTTGGGGAAAAAAAGCCAACTGATAAAGAGACCCATAAGATGCTAGTAAATAGATTTTATGTATCTTCTTAAAACAAAAAATCAGCATAAGGTATTTGTTTTTAACACTGGCTAAAAGGAACAAATGCTACCCAAAATCTAGCATGTGCATAAAAAAGATCTCCATTCAAGAAAGTTTTGCTAAATGAATAACAGAATGGCTAATTCGATTTTTGGTACAGCTTTTATTTCCAGAATATTTTTTATTATATTAAATCATTTTGATCTCCACATACTTCCAGGAATGGCTTTAATGCCACCCTTCTGGGTCCATGGGAAGTTACTTTACTTTTACTTTCTCCATTCCCACACAAAAATAAGTAGATGTTAGTAGAGTTTCTGAAAATATGGGATGCATACACTGACCATGCTCATAATTAGATACAGTTATTGTTATATGGCCATTTTTAAGTTTTTGAAAACAGTTGTCATGCTTGATATGGTCTTATCTTTCCAAAACCAATCACCGTTCTTCAGATCATTCTTATGCACAGTCTTCAATGCCTTCATTTCTTTCCTCTACATGGGACTGCTTTGTCTTTGTCCTTCCTGCTCTGTCACCCAGAAAGAAACCGGCATCACCCTTCTCTTATTCTTAATGCTTTTTTCTGCTAATACAATTTAACATTAGACATCTTATCACATGTTGATTTATATTGATGCCAAAGTCTTATTCACAAATGTACTAGTAAACCGCAATTCTCCTTTATATCCTAGTGAAAATATTTTTTTCTTTTAACTTACAAGATCTTTTTTTAATCTTCATTGACGTGCATCTTCTTCAAATTCACCTTCATGTGGGAACATTTTGGACCCTATGTCAACCCCTAATTATTTCTGCTTGCAACTTCATGTCGTCTATAACTAAAGTGGCCCCATGGCATGCTCATATGCTTCATTCGTGAACATGTCAAATTTAACAGAACCATGAAAGAGCCATGATGCTCACTGCTGAAACCACCCTCCAGGCGACACAAATTCATTCTTCAGCACCCTTGAGCTCCAGTGGTTTAGCAAGTCAGAAATTCAGTGAATTAGAGTCATCCAGTTTGTGTTTTCTTCTTGTGTACAAGAACATTCAGAGGTCTTATCCCATGCCTTTATAAAGCGCAGACATTATTACTATTTCAGACAAGAGTAAAGGGAAACAAGATTTTTGTGACCTGATAATAATGCTTTGTGGCCTTAGTGAAATCCATACTGGCACCTGGGAACCACCTTTTTCTTTCCCAGGGGCTGACAAACCATCTGGTTAAAGTACACTTTCAAAATTTGCCAGAGATATATGTAAAAGGAGACAATAGATTGCAGCATCCACCTCATATTCACTTGAAAGAATCCTTTGATGCATTTTTGCATTTCCAGTCTTCTGAGCTGTCTCCACACATCCTCAGAGCCCCTGATGATAAGTTGAATAAGTTCTGTCAATATACAATATAATTTCATAGGTCAAAAGTTCAAGTTCTTAGGGCCACTACTACTCGGTCAAAAAGGTGGGCTTCAGTTCTCCTTTGACAAAGTTCACTCTTTGCTTTCAAGGCCCCTATCCCTGACATTGAGAAGACAGAAACAACATGAAAGTTCAACTTTGACATCCCTAAGCAATAGACCTTTTCCTTCCTTGTTCCTTTTCTTTCTCCAAACATAAATTAAAATAATTAAAACAAGTAAGAAATATACTCAAATAATTTATCAGGCACCGTATGATGAGTATAAGCAAGGAAATGAAGGGGAATGAAAAGAGAAATCACCTTTGCCATGGGGGCCTCAGGAAATGGACTTCTTGAGCTCATCTTTGAAAGATGAGTGGGAATTTGACTGAAGGCATTAAAAGCGACACTAACAGAAAAAAATGACAGGAACAAAACCATAAATGAGAGAATACTTAAATATTTAAGAAATGGCAAGGACACTATTAGATATATGAAGCAGATGAGGGCCGCACTAACAAGGGCCTCTGGGTTGCTTCTCCTTTGAATAATTGGGTAGATTTGAGGGAGCCCTTGGAGGTTTTTCAGGTAAAACTATGATCTGAATTCATAAACTTAACCCAATAGAAAGATTGCAATTGGGAAAACAAGTTAGGAGATTTTTATAGGAGTCCATTCTACTCAAACTAAGGCGGCAGCAAATAGAAAGAATAGAAACCAGTTCATATGGTAAAGATGGGGAGAAAAATGAAGATGGATTTCATATTAATCAAGTATTTAAAGAAGCATACATATATTTTCTCTGCATGAAAAACTACTTTTCCTGTCCCCTGCACAATAAAAGTTGTTAGATGTTAGTAGTTTCTCAACATATGGAATGCATACTAGTCACCATACTCAGTATTACTTTAAATGGTTTCAGACACAGCCTTAACATTGAATTATATTATGAAAAAGGAATTTTCTTTTCAATTTTCTCTCAATACATCAGAGTATGCCAAGGATAAAGTCTCAGTTTAGTGTCACTTTGTCCTTAATAGTGGCCTAACACTTGTTATTCTCTCCTTTCTCACAAAGAGAGAGTAAACTTGGACTGAGAAACTTTGGTGGGCAAGAATATGGAGATAGAATTGAATGACATGTTGATTTACTTTTTTAATGAGAATAATGACTTTCTATTATTCTCTTTATGGTAAGTGATACCAGTATTGTGTTGATGATTAAGATATATAGTTTTATTTTTAAATAAAATGTGTTTTGGGAAAAAAATATGTCCTTGATTTAAAGTATGTTGTTAAATATATACTCACAGGTAATATAAGGATTTGGTAAAAGTCAAGATGGTGGTACATGAATAAGTAACATTCAGTCATCACTGCTCTAGTAAAAATTCCTATTAAAATTGGCAAAATCACACATTTTAAAGATTATTTTTCCCTTCATTGAATCTACCAATTATGAAATCATGCCCTTGTGTCTCTGAGAGTGTTTGTCTGGTGACCTATGAAGCTTTAAATGCTGTCTGCTTTCTCCATGTATAGGAGACAATAGTGATAGCCTGTTTTATTTGGAGCATAAAATAACTGTTTTGACTACTAGAGACTTGTAGGGTTTTTTTGCATGTGGCGGCTGCTCTACTGGAATGGATGGTAATAAAAATCCTATCTCATTAGACAAAAAGGTTATTTTCTAAAGAGAGCATGAGGTCTCATTTCTCAATTCACTTCCAAATTGGCTGTAATATATCTAATGACCTCTTTTCTAAAATTAGTTTCATGTAGAGCATCATTGGTTTCAGGCTTTTTATAGATTTAATTTAATGTTCATTGTATTATTGACCACCATGAGAAAAGAGGGTCATACTTATGCTTAGAGAAATACAGCAAGGTGAGGACTGCTCCTTTGGGGGCCAAGTACCTTTATCCCTGAGTTGGGAAGTGGGACCACATGTGGACTGAATCACTGATGGACAGACTCTAATGGCTCTTTTAATGCAAACGATTGATTCTAGAGGCAGGAAGCTGCTGGAAGAGGCTGCCCTGAAACTCTGCATCAGCACGCTCAGCATTCTTAGTTCCTAGGAAAATAGATGCTCTCTGCACTGTAAAGCCAGGGCTATGGCATTGGGCTGGGAGCACAGGTTCTTGAGTCTGTCAGTGATGAGTTCAGACAGGGCTCCACCACATATTAATCCTCGCTCCTTGACCCTGGTAAGCTGTTGAAACTCTCTGAACTTCTGGCTGCTCAACTTCAAAATAGGGATGAATTCATCTCCTAGGACTTCCATAAAAAATCACCAGCTGGGTGGCTTACAACCACAGAAATATATTCCCACACAGTTCTGGAGGCCAGAAGTCCAAAATGAAGTTGTTGACAGAGCTGAGCACCTTCCAAAGGCTCTAGGGAAGAATCCTTCCTCGCCTCTTGCAGCTTCTGGTGGCTCCTGGTGTTTTGCGGCTCGTGGCTGTGTCACCCAGTCTGTCTCTCTCTTACGTAACCTTCTCTTCTCTCTGTGTTTTCTCTTCTCTCTTATAAGGATTCCTGTGTACCTGGCCCACCTGGGTAATCCAGGATGCTCTCATTTCAAGATCCTTATCTTAATTTTTAATTACATCTGCCAAGACCAAATAAGATCACATTTGCAAGTTCCTGGAGTTAGGATATATCTTTTGAAAGGCCACCATTCAAACCACTGTGAATGATAATCATGCTTGCATGACAGATTAAATGAGAAAATGCCAAGTACATAGGTAATGCTCAAGTAATGTTAGTCATTATTTTTATGATTCTTAAATAACTCCTTTTTATCATTATAATATTTACTTTTGGTAGACTTCACCATGTTTAACTGTGAGTTATGTTATGATTGGACCTGAAGAGCAAATATGAGACTCCAATTGGTTTTGAACATTTCATGCAGGGAAAAGATATACTCTCTCTCCTCCAAATTGCTTGGGAGTCATTTGGCATTATATTATCAGAACAATTTCATATTATAGAACCTTTTTTTAATTAACATTTTTTTTTATTTTTAAAGAAGTTTTAGATTACATAAATGTTACATAAAAAGTATAAGGGTTTCCCTTATGCTCCACTCCCTCCACCTCCCAAACTTTTCCACATGAACAATATCCCTCATTAGTGTGCTGCATTTGTTACAATTGATGAACACATATCGAAGCGTTTTTGCTAACCATGGACTACAGTTTACCTTATAGTTTACACTCTGTCTTGCACAATTTTGTTAGGTTATGACAAATACAATGGCCTATATCTGTCACTGTAACTCGTTCAGGACAACTTCAATGTCGTGAAAATGCCCCCATATTCCACCTATTCTTCCCTCTCCCTCAACCTCTGGTGGCCACTGCCTTTTCATCAATGATACGAGTTCTTCCATTGCTAGAGAAATAATAAGTCTATAGTAGAATAATAATGTCTACTTTATTCCATTGTTCATTTCCCAGTCTTGAGGATTTGGTGATGGTGATGCCCACTCTGCTTCTAATTGAGAGCAAGCTTAGATCCCATGGGGCAGATGGATCAAACTATCTTGCTTACAGTTGCAGACACTGTGTTCCTTGGGATGGGCATTGTCCATCATCATCTCCTTGTTAGTTGTCCTGGGTGAGTCCAATGAACTGGGGAGTAGGTGTTGCAAGTCTGCTGAAATTCAGGACTCAACTGGCACATGGACAGACCAGAGATCTAAGTCTCTGAGATGTATATTTATCAAGTACAGTGCTAATTATAGGTTCAAATAAAAGGGGCAAAAGAGCCATATGTAGAGAACTTAACCTTATAGAACTTTAAAGAGACAGCATTTCTTGTCATTTTAGCAGATAGGACGGCCATCTGGAATCAGGAATGCTAATGAAATATCAACAACTCTACTTCGTAAAATTTGAAAGAAAGAACATTATTAGAAAAAGCCTTTCATTTGAAGCTAGAATAAATGTGTGTTTTTCTGCATGTTGTATTTATTTATTTTTTTGCACCAAAGTTTCATTTGGCTAAACATGAAGTCAACAAACTCAATAAAGCATCACTTCAGGATAGTGAATTGCTTCCTCTGGTTCTGCTTGAGTCAGTCTCACTGTCAGTGATAATTCTGCTTCCGAGATCTAACCTGCTGGAACAGGGAAAACAAAGTCCCACCTCCCACCGTTGGAGAACTCAGACTCTCCTTGAGGATGTTTACCCCGAACGCTAACTCAAACCATCACCTTCTAAAGTTTCTTTCCAGTCTCAAACACAGTTTCTGTCGCCTTTTCAGTCTTTTGTCTGGCTGTTCATCAGGTTTTACTTGTCCAGCCCAGGGCAGAGCAAACTCGTACAGTTCATACCAATTCCGCAGTGTGTACTAAGCATTTGACAGTCTTCTGGGCCCCTCCTGAGGGCTGTGGGTGATGAGATGCCATCTTCTGGTTTCTTTCCTTCTGCATATGTGGGTGGACATGTCTGCCTGAGCCTAGGTCCAGCTTCTTGAGGGCTGGTCTGGTCCTTGTCACACTGCAATGTGTAGTCACTGAAACACTTTCTGTGCCTCAATATATTCATCAGGTAAAGAGAGCTGAAGAGTTGACCAAACCGGCCAAATCTCTACTATTAAGTCTAAAGAAATACATGGAAGTAACTCTCTTTCATGTCTGTCAATAAAGGATCCTATGGAGAAGCAGGGTTACATCTGTGTAAACTCTTTGAGAAAGTTTTGCAATGTCATTGCAAGTTTTGGCCTGTGCCTGCATTTTTTCAGCGTGCCACTTAGGAACTGAAACCGGGGGAAGTGCTGTTGCAATTAAGGGATGTTCAGGGTGACAGCTGGTCATTCTCATAGGATGACACGGTGGAGTAGATGAAAGCATTCACTTGAGGCCTTTTCTCACAATGGACACGAGGGGGTGGTACTGATATAGGGAGATTTCAGCATCCTGTGAGGAAGTGGCATCTGCTGCGACAAAACTCAGACGCCTTCTTGGGGCTCACAGTGACAATCAAGCTTCACTGCTTGAAGGACAAGATTCATAGATACTTGCAACATTGCTGAGGGCTTGACACACTAGTCTGTAACTGTAGCGGTTTTGTGTGTGTGTATATGTGTGTGTAACTTGAGTGGTTCCTAGTGTTATTTTGTAAATGATAGGACATAGCTTTTGTGGTTTCAGCAGACTCACCATGGATCTGTTTCTTGAGGCCAGCTATATTTCTTTATAAAAGATGTATGAAATTGAAAGTCACATTCCCTTACCCTTTGATATGCAGTAATTTTCTTATTATCGATTACTTGCCAGTTCAACAGTTACTGCCTCAATGCCAGTGACATCAGATGCAGGATGCAGTTTGAAGGATGATCTGAGAGATGTTTTTGCACCATACATAGTAAAACTTTCAGTACCTAGCCCAGCCCTTGGCTTACCCTAAAGTAAGTCTTATAATTCACTGCTACATACTTTCAAGTTGCTACTATCAGTTTGGGGACCAGAGTACATTGCTTTTGGAGTTTCATTTTCCTCATCCGGAATCGAGGGCTTTCCATCTAAAATAAAATGCTTGTCTTAGACTAAAGACTCCACAAAAATCACCATCATGGTGTTTATGGATAATAGTCTCTCAAGAAGGAATCACATTGATTCAAGATTTGCACCAGCTTGTGAACTCCAGGGGAATAGGTCCCTCAAATATTTTGTTCCTAGTTATATTGCCAGGGTCTAGGACAGTGCCTGAACAGACTGGCATTTAGGAAATGCTCATTAAATAGAGAAGAAAAGGAATGGGGATGGCAGAAGATTGGCAAATTAATACCTTATTGAGCTGGACCCTACCTCTGTACCACTGGAATGAGTGAAGAAACCACTGAGGAAGTTGCTCATGGGAATTGGAATACTATGGATGAAATTTCAAGGGCAATACTTTTATGAGAAAAAAATCCATTTAAGGACTTGTGCCACTTCTTTTTCATGTATAAGTCATAAACTGGGGCTGACTGGTGATCTTGATGGAGGGATTTCAATGGAGTAGATTGCCCTGTGTTCCGAGTGAGTGGGAGAAGAGGAAGGGAAGAAACAGGCATTTTTGAAGATTCCTTCCACTTGTTTGCTTGTGATGGAAGGCAAGAGGGTGCTGTAGCTATGGAAATTTCAGAGTTGAAAGAGGTTTTATTTTTGTTTGTTTATGTTATTAATGGGAGAGGCTTTATGCTACTGAGGGGAAGGAGCCAGTAGAAGGGAGAGAAATGATTGATGGAGCAAGACCCTGAAAGAGATAAGAGCACAGAAATTGGTCTGAAGGAGGGAAGACTTCCATTGCCTCTGACACTGAGGAGAATGTGGGGAGGATGTGAGTAAATATTTAAAAAGAACAACAATACAATTAACACCAAGGTACTGAGCCAAGGAAAACAGATCCTTCCAAATTGCTTTATTTACATTCATTTCCTACATATCCATTTATTTTTATTCAGCTGCTAATGATCACTCACAGAGAAATAGCAGTAGAGGCAGAATTTTAACAAAATATATGAATATATGAAATATTTGAAAAATATATGAGAAAGCATATAACTGCTTCTAGAAATACATTATTATAGATAAGCATACTTATGTAACTTTGGAGTTTCCCATTTTGCACAGGCTACATTAAAACTCAGAGGCAATAAGGATTTTAGACAAAGTAAATTGAATTGGTGATGACCCACCAAACAACAGCAACAACAACAACAAATAATTGGAATAATTCTAAAAGGAAATTGTAACTAGACTGTCATTTTCAGGTCATCTTTGTCTAGCACTTAGAACTGCAGTGTGCCATGAGAAAGAAAGTAGTAAAAAGCAGAATCAGGATGGTAGCACTGGAAATTGAAATATAGGGATGTGTTCAGGAGTCAGCAGGAGATCTGCAAGTTTGGATAGCTCACAAAGTTTGGAAGCTACATTGGGGGAAACATGAACAGAAGGCAGCTGGAGTGACATGCCTTTGTTTACCAGCATGTTGTCGAATCTCCAGGCACACCCACATCCACCTGGCTCTTCTGAAGACCTCCTTGGTTCTTTGCTCTCTCCTGGCCACTAGCCTTCCCTCTGGGGGATTTTCTTCAAGTCTTAAGTCATCTCTGGCTTTGGACCCATTTCTGGCAATGGCTCTCTTACTGGATTCCAGCCTTGGTCCTCCTTGGCTTGCCAGCAACCTTGGACTTCAGTTCGTGTGCTCACCATTCCTGAGACTACTCACATAGGGCATCAAGCAGCGGGATTTGCATACATCATATCCCCAACGCAGGCTGCCATCTGACTCCCCTCCTGCCAAGAGCCACAGGTACACATGGATGGCAAGGAAGAGAGAGACAGCAAAGATCACCCCAAGGTCTGAGCAAAAATGTTGTGACTAGTAAGCCAAATAGGACAGTTGCAAGGTAGAGCTGATTCAAGAAGGAAGGCCCAGAGGGAATGTTGAATTTGGCTGGGGGCAGAATATCCAGATGGAAATGGGGACATAAGCGTTTGGGGGTTGGCCTAGATGTTGACGCTAGTGGTGAAGATTTGGGGGTTCTTGGTGAACAGCAAGCCACAAAAACACTGAGCTAGAACGCTTTTCCCTTTCTTCTTCTGCTCTAATCTGAAATCAGCCTGGCTAGTGGAGCTTTGGATCCAATTCCCATTTCTCACTCCAGCTTCTCTCAAAGACTTCAGCCTGACCCTAATTCTGTCTGCGTGCTGCACCACACCCTTGCCGGAGGTTGGCCTTGATATACCCCCTCCTGTCTAAGGCCTGCATCCCCTACCATCCTGATATACAATCCCCCTGCAGGCCTGACCAACCCCCTTGAGGAGCCAACTTCGAAAGCTACACAGGGCTTCTTTTTCTTGTATTGCTCAGATCAGATCCCTTGAATATTAAGCCCTGTCCAAATCACTAACATGTACTGACATCTATTTTGCCAGATGCCTGGCTAAGTGATTTCACACGGAATACCACATTTGATTTTCACAATAACCGTTAAGAGTTATCACTCATTATCAGGTTGACCGATAGCCCATTTTGTCTCTGCACAGTCCCTGTTTGTGCTATCTGTTTTAACAGTATTATTAACAACATCCTCTTTCATTTTCAGATGGGTTTGGACACTCAGTAATATGGTCGTCCTGACTCTTACCACTTTCCTCATTTTATGGATGAGACACAGAGAAGTCAAGTCCCTTATCTGTTGTCACATAGCCGATACCTGACTGAACCAGGATTTGAACACAGGCAGTCAAACCCACGGCTCCAACATTTCACTGCTGTGCCTAGATTCATGCTCACTAGTCTCCTTAATTTTACAGTTTGGATGGATGTCTGCTCTTTTAGGATTCACTTCTTTTACTAATTTATTTCTTCTATTTTGTGCCACTCCAGGGAGCCTACCTTATTTCACCCCTCACCCACCATGAGTGACCACCAGCCCAGTTCTGTCTGTTTAGAGATACCAGCAATAGGGTGAGCTTTTACAAAATGTGGCTATGTTGGAGAGAAGAGAAATAAAGAGCTTGCTTGATTGGGCAGAAATGAAAAGAAACATTTATTTTTTAGAGATGTAAGACTTGAGCAAGGTTGGTAAGAAGGATCTGAGCAAGATTTTTATTGAATGAGAAACGGTTCGGCCAAGTGATGGCCTAGCCATTTATTTTGAACAACTTACCAGTTGACTCAAATTATTCCACAATTGATTCAAATGAAGCAAATGGTTATCGATTGTAGAATTGACTAAAATGCCTAAAAACAACTATACTATGTAGAAGTTCACCTGATGTAAACAGACTTGGATTTGCAAAAATTGAATTTTGAAAATCAATATAGTGTCCTTTCCATGCTAAAGATAGTTATGGCCAAGAGTCTGAGCAATATATATTAAAAATTATTCAACTAATGAAATACTTTTTTCTGAAATTAAGAAAAAAAATAATTAAAAAATTCAACAGTGGTTATTTCCTGCATCCTGAAAACAAAGGAATTTACTGAGATTCACATAGTTGACCATACATTTGTCACCAGTGCAATAGGGTGTCACTTCCTCTTATAACTCAAAGTAGTATGCCAAAGCTCTCCTCTGATCTTCACACACCACCTTGCCCAGAGTTTGTCATGCTGTAAGTAGTCCTCAAATGGAAATGGGTAGAAATGGGAAACCATAGCTGTAAATCAATATGAGGTGACCCCATGTTTTAGCAGTGTTCCAGAGTATCTGTTGGCATATCATACCTGCATTACATCCCACATTCTGAAATGAAAGGAATTTTCCTTTACAATTATCAATGGTTTTGTCACTGTTGGTTCTAGCAATGGATGACTGTCTCTTGGTTTCAGAGGAATGGTACTGTACCATGATGAGGGACTAGAAACAAGCTTCTGTGCACACCTCTGCTATGCAGAGCTCCTTCAGTGCTAGAATATCAAAAGGTTCTATAAAATTATTCAAATTGTTCATGATCTAGAAAGAATTAAAAGAGAACTTTCTGTGCATTATTGAAAGAAATCGGACATGAAATAGGTATTAGGTGCTCAATCAATGTTTGTTGAATGAAATATAATTATATTTGTTGACATCAGCAGATTTACTAAAGATGCTTCTCATACCTATAATGTATATGTATGTGTGAGTATGAGAGTATGTATAAAGTGTCCATGCGAATTAGAGGGATTGCTATGGAAAGTGAGTAAAAGAATGACAACAGATACACGAAACTATTAGGACTAAGTCGACCAATGACCTTTTCCCAGGAGGCTCTCAACAGATGTTTACCAGAGGATTATGAGTCAAGCCATATTAAGATCAAAGCTGCTAGAAAGAGGCAATCTTCTTTGTGGGCGTATTTTAGTGATCACTATATCTGACATATCCCATACATTGTGAGAGAAAATAGAAGGTGGAACTTTTCAGGTTGAGAGTGATTCCCACTGTTTGAAAGGAGGAGGAAGTGTAGCAGGCCCTTATCGATCATTTAGTGGTACCTGGCGCCATGCTAGCTAAGCCTTTTGCTTGTGTTCTCTCCGTTCTCACAGCAGTCCCCTGAGGTAGGTATGAATTCTGAGATGTGTTAAGTAACTTGCTGAAGATTACAGAACTAATAAGACAGACCCGACTTTTAAATTTAGGCTGACTTCTTCCAGAATTCTCCTTACTGAGGACACACACAGCCTCTGCCTACAAGTTTAAACTTTGTTTTCCAAAGCACATCAACATTAACTTCTACAAAGCTCGTCCTAATACAAATTTGGTAGGCTGTTCTATAAATCTTCTTACATATTAAGTCAATGGCAAAACGATCTGAAGTGTCACTATTTTTCTTCATAGATGTGTAGTGATATGCTGGTTTAAAGCCAGAAGAGTCATTGCAAAATTCCTTCCCCTCAGCTCTGTGTTGAGTGGGGATTTGACTGTTTCTAAGACTGCATGGTGACATTGTACATTCCCTTTGAGAAATGTACTCAAATCATATCCTGATCACACATATGTTTCTAAAGACCTAAGGGCACATGCAGTCTTATTTGGGCAATTTTTTATCCCACGCGCACATATCAAGCAGCTCTGGAGAAAATCTCCACTGGGACCACAGCATTGCCCTTCTGGCAGCTTGGCGTTAGTTCCAATTCTTCCTGCTCTGAGTGTTTGGCAATACAATGAGGAAGCATCTGGGCTGGGGGATAACTGCCACAAGATTGGGTAGGGCATGCATCCTTTGGCCCTCACTGCACAGCAGAGCTGCGTGTCCTTGTTGGGTGGGGGTCATATGGGTGGGGTGGGGAGTTTACTTTTCACTACTCACAATTCTGTAAGCTTGTGTTATGAAAAATTGAGTTTTCCTCCTGTTCATTTCTGCTCTTAAGCAGAAAGCAGGATGACAATAATTTGCCTCAAGAATAAACAAGAGCTTCCTGCATTCTTGTCTTGCATTCTTCTGTTCTAAATGCTGGGAGTCAGAGTTTTCTCGGCCTTAGGGACATTTTCCCTTTTTCCATGACTGCTAATGCCATCCATCAGTGAAAGGCACAGTTGACTTCTGTGGTATATGGCCATGAGCTAGAGACATTCCTGAATTGAGTTCATCAACAGTTAGAGTGTCTCTATTTATTAAGTCCTTACAGTACTAAGTGCTTCATTTGGATTGTCTCATTCACTTCTTGTAATCATGTAAGATAAGAATACACAATTATTATTCTGGTTTTTATCTGTGTGGAAACAAAGCCTGAAAGGTTATTTGCTGAGGGTCATAAATCCAGGAAATGACAAATTCAGATCTGTAGGAGAGCAAAATGATCCTACCTCCAAAGAAAGTGAGTGAAGATGGGTCTTATAGGGCAGAGCTGTCCATACCTAAGAGCTAATTGAGGTGATTGTGCCAGCTATTGGACTGAGTCTGGATAGGGAACAGGTAAGATAAAGTTCTACTGGCTTCTGACTTGGCAAATCTCATCTTCATGTGAAGGAAATGATTTGGTTGGACCCCATCAATCACTTCCTTTCCAATTCTTTCCTCTTCCCGCTCACTCTTCAAAGCCTTCCCACCTCTTCTGTAACCTTACTCAAGAAGTTCGCTATCGCCTTTTAAAAACTATTCATCGGGGCAGTGTAGTCTATCCCAGCAACAACTCCTCCCATCCCTCCTTCCAAAGTCCAGACACAGGTCATGGGGTTTCACTCTTTATGTTGAGATTAAGTGAAGCTATTGGGTTCTAGACCTATGAAGAATCTGAGAGCTTCTCTGTTCTAACCTATTTTTTTTTCATGAGCAAGGGATGACAAGACGTGTCCAAAATCATCAGTAGTATCAGAGACCAAACCCCACCCATGGCTTTTCCCACCACATCACACTGAAAGGAAGAGTAGACAATCCCTCCTGCAGAACTGCAGTGGCTTCATTGGTCGAAGCATAAACTATAGATAATAAGAAGTCAAACTTAGAATCCAACATCCTGCAATTTCGGTTTTAAAGAAGAGCTGGGGGAAGGGGACTTGGCCCAGTGGTTAGGGTGTCCGTCTACCACATGGGAGGTCCGCAGTTCAAACCCCGGGCCTCCTTGACCCATGTGGAACTGGCCCATGTGCAGTGCTGATGTGCGCAAGGAGTGCCGTGCCACATAGGGGTGTCCCCCGCATAGGGGAGCCCCATGTGCAAGGAGTGCACCCCATAAGGAGAGCCGCCCAGCACGAAAAAGTTCAGCCTGCCCAGGAATGGTGCTGCACACACGGGGAACTGACGCAGCAAGATGATGCAACAAAAAGAGACACAGATTCCCATGCTGCTGACAACAACAGAAGCAGACAAAGAAGAACACCCAGCAAATGGACAGAGAACAGACAACTAGGTGGGGGGGAGGGAGGGGAGGGGAGGGGGAATGGGGAAGGGAAGAGGAAAAAATAAATCTTTAAAGAAAGAAAGAAAGAAAGAAAGAAAGAAAGAAAGAAAGAAGGAAGGAAGGAAGGAAGGAAGGAAGGAAGGAAGGAAGGAAGGAAGGAAGGAAGGAAGGAAGGAAGGAAGGAAGGAAGGAAGGAAGGAAGGAAGGAAGGAAGGAAGGAAGGAAGGAAGGAAGGAAGGAAGGAAAGAAAGAAAGAAAGAAAGAAAGAAAGAAAGAAAGAAAGAAAGAAGAGCTGGGCATTACCTTATCAAGGTAATCTTTTAAATATAGCCCTGCCACTCCTGTTCCTGCTGGGTGGAAACCTCCTTTTGTCCTCATTTTCTTTCCACACCATTATGCTGGATGCTTTGCACCAACCCTAAAGTCCTAGCTAAGAATGTAAAGTTGAGATTTCTCAGGTAGATACCATCCTCTTCATCTTTCTAATTGATTTGTAAAGAACATTTAGAAATGACTTACAAGACTGCCATTTTCGTGTTTGTTTAGCAATTTATGATTATTGCAAACTAGATTTAACTTGGAATATTTAGGATGTGGGTGGTTCATTCCTGCCACAATTCAAAGGAAAAAAAAGGGAACATAGAAAATAACATAGAACAAGTACTGCAAGAACAGTTAATGGCTCATTTATCCAGCATCATCTGAGAATACTTTCCACATAGCATGCTTTTGAAGATAACATAATTTACCCCATTGAATCACCAAACTTAAAAATGAAAAGCAGACGTTGGTGGAAATTTTATCCAGAATGTTTCACATATTTCTCCTCCTTAAACTTTGCTCATTGAACATTATCTGACTTTCCTTAATGCATCAGTGTCATCACTGTAAATGCTTATTTTTTTACTGGGCTAGAACACTGTGCAGTTTGTATTTTTTCCAGTGTTTAGAGCTCCCAACATGGACTAGTATCAGATAGTGTGGGTATTGATTTCTTCTATCTCTATATTTTTGTCAGATTGTCTGGCACCTGTCCCTTCCTTTTGTGTGACTCATATCTTTAAGTTAGTCTGACCCAGCCACGCACTCTGCGCCAAATAGCTCCTGAAGTGAAGCCGTCGGCACTTCCTGCCTCACCTCGCTCTTGACCTTACCATTTCATTCTAGTACCAAGGTTCTCTCTTTTGTTTGAGCTGCTCCTTACACGTGACTCTCTCTACCTTCACCCTTGGCTCAGGCCTGGTACCAGTCCTCCTTGGCACTTAGAATAACCATGATAATAATGGTAATAGTCATATTAATAATAGTAGCAAATGGGTGCTAATGTCTACCATTTATGTCAATGCTTTATACATAGTATCTTTGTTGTAACAGCTCCACAAAGAGATAATCTTAGTCCCAGAGAGTAAAGTGACGCTGCAAGGAACTGTGGCTAGAATTCAGATGTAGGTCTCTGCAACTCCAAAGCTCATATCTGTTGCTCTGAATCATCTCTGGGTACCAGCCTGGGATATGGAATTATGGACCCTCATTCCTGCCCCAAATACACAGCCCCCAGACCCACCTGGTCAGCTTAATTGTGGGGACCACCACAACCACTGGAAGAAAAAGCCATCAGCTGTCAGTATCCTGGCCTGCCTTAACAGGGACAGCCCTCCAGTTCTAGTCACCTGCTCCTTATTCCCACTGGGTTAGGGTAGGCCAGAATTACCTGCTTTCTACTCAAGGCCATTGCAAGCTGAGCTCAGCAAGCTCCTTAGAATCCTGCAGACTGTACTGGAAGGTGTGAGGACCTCTTCTCCGAGCCCCTTCGTCTGGCTCTGCAGAAGTTTCTGTTGCTTCCCAGCACTTGGCTGTGGTCAAAATAGGTTGAGGTTGCAAAATGTTTAAGTGAGGTATTATTGTATTATTTCTAATATATTTACTCATGGAAAAGGGCTGGGGAGAGGTTATGTAACTTTTCTCACGTTACCATGGGAGCGAATTTCAAAGCACAGAGGAGGCATGCACAACGCCCCACACTCTCATCCCTCCATCACCCAGGGAACATTGTGTGTCTCTGGGACAGGAAGAGTCAGGAGATAAAAACACCACTGGGAGGGGGGCTTTGGGAGGGAAGAGAAAAGAAGTAATATATGAAAGCTCCTAGATCTTGGCTTTTCTAGCATGTTTATTGAATGTGTACCAGCTGTCTGGTACTGTGTCAAGCACTTGACACAGCTATTAGATGCTTGTCAGTACTTATCCATTTACCAGATGAGGGAACCTGAGGCTTAAAATTTTGCTCAAAGTCACAAAGATAACAAGTGGCTCAAGCAGGCTTAAACTATAGCAGCCTACCTTTGCATAACCACTATAAACTATTGTTATGTGTGCGTGTGTATATATATATTCTATATATAACATCTATTAAGGAGGAGAAAGATTTATTATGAGCTGAGAAAAGGAAAAGGTCAATCAAACATAGAAGCCTCAGTAATGTAAGGCATGATATTAATGGAACACTTAAATTATCCATACATGCTGCAGGAAGCTGCTGCTGATGGAAGCTGCCTTAGAGACCCAATGAAGTATAATTTTCTGATGCATCTAAATGTACCAACGAAATAGTAATCTGCTTTTGGGCCACACTGATGCCAAAAGTAGGAAAATGAAGATAAAGGGGGTCTTAGCAACAGCCCCTGAATTTTTGTAGTGGAAGAACAATGTACTTGTTTCCAAAGTGATTAAATAAACAACTCAGTAAATGTCAACCCTAGGAAAGACAACCATAAAGAGGAGGCCACTATAATTAAGTGAAAAGAAAGACAGAAATGGGAGGGAAAGAAGTCTACAACTCACAGATGTGGGAAGTAGAGGTCATGAGTTACTATCAACATAGACTGAAATCCAAAATTCTTGAGTTAGAAATAGCACGTGGCCAGGCAAAGATGCAGCCGCTAAAGGGTGCATGGGTTTCAGGAACCATCACTTTACTCTGCCCTGTTTTCTGCTTTTTAGCTAAGAAGGTGCTGATTAACTCCCTCAAAGCCATATAATTGTATATATACCTGAGGGGATTTGCCCATCTGAAAGCAGACAAGGAGAAATGTACTCACTAATCCCTGGTCTGGAAAATGACCAAATCCTATGACCTGGTATCATTCAGTGCGGGGTTGAATTCCCTGTCATCTTTAATCTATGGAGATTATCCTCCTTTGGACCACTTTTGTTTGGGAACAATTGCTGAGTTTCTGGAATATTTAGAATGAAACCCAAGAGCATTAAGAACTTTGTTATTATTTTTAATTTTTATTATGTATTATTGTTTGACTCATTCCACACATCTTGTCTGAGCTCCTATGTGAAGGTTGTGCTACAGCTTAAGTAGGTAGACAGAGGCTTCCTATACCCCTGCCCTGGTCTCCAGGCTCTTTCCCATCACACAACTCCACATAGAATAGCGCTGATGGTGGAAGGGAAGGGACAGCAATGATGAGGCAGTTGTCCTCCCACCAGCTTTGTGGTTACCCCACTCTGCCCAGGAAGGCAGGGGGCCATTTCCCTCTGCAGCAGCCATGTGCCCAAGCTGTCAATACACTCTCAAGGGCACCAGGTTAGCCCTCAACCCATGCAAGAGTGAGCGGCAGAGGATCTTCTTCTCTGAGCAGAGGCAGCCATGACCAGACTTCAAGGGTGTCCTGGGGTGGGCCAAACTGTATGAGACAGTTGAGTGATAACCAACATCTTACATTACTTAGGGGCCGATGTTGCACAGGGAGACAGAAGGGGAAGCAGTCACATTTCTGTATTCCAAATTGTCTTAGTCAAAGGGGTTCAGTGTCAAATACCACAATTCTGTTGGTTTTTATAAAGGGTATTTATTTGGGGTAGGAACTTACAGATACCAGGCCATAAAGCAAAAGCTACTTCTCTCACCAAAGTCTATTGTCACGTGTTGGAGCAAGATGGCTGCCAATGTCTGCGAGGGTTCAGGCTTCCAGGTTCCTCTCCTCCCAGGCTCGATTCTCTCTGGGCTCAGCTGCTCTGCTCACTCCACAAGGTCAGCTGTAGACTCTCAGGTGAATGGTTTGTCTTTCTTCCTGGGACCTCTGCTGAGTCCAATTGAGCTTCTCTTCTTCCTCACTATCTGCTTCTTTGTGTGTTTACTTCCCAGGCTCCAGCTCAAAACTCCAACCCTCTTCTCTGCCATGTAGTTTTCTCTGTGAGTCCCTGCCCCCTTGGTGGGTAGTGACTCAACATCCTACTGACATCGTCCAATCAAAGCCCTAATCATAATATAATCATGCGCAGGTACAGAGCAGTTTACGCACATAATCCATTATCTATTTTTGGAATTCGTAAACAATGCCAAACTGCTGCACAAATGTAAGAATATGTATATGCTTTTCTAACCAATTTGGATAGATGAGTCATTTCTGCAACTGAACACTTCAGACTATAAGCATATTTTTAAAATTCTCTTATGAGCAGGCTCATTACATTAAAAAATGTTTAAAATTCTCATCAAATGCAATTTAAAACGTCACCCCAAAACAATCTGGCTTCTGACCCTTCACCCAAGGGAACATCATTAATTTCCCTTTGAGAGCTGGGGATTTTTTCATGGTGGTCTCACTATCATCTGTCAGATGCCACCAAGCATTTTTCTGGTAAAAAGCTACCTTTGCAAGATAAAAGGTTTACTTGGCAAAGATTTGGTACTCAGAATTGATTAAAAGCTCAGATTCTGGAGCCAGTCTTGATAAATTTAAATATTGGCACTGCCACTTACTCAATTTAAATCTATGAACAGGTCACTTAACTTCTGTGCCTCAGTTTCCTCATCTGTAAAAAATGGGGATGATAATAGCACGACCTCATATAGTGAGGTTCAAAAGAATGAATACCAGTAAATATTAATTAGAACTGTGCCTGGCACGTAGTAAGTGCTATGTAAGGCCTTGCTTTATCACTGTTATTATTAACAGGATTGTGATTATGAATTGAGCACGCTCTATCTAGCGAGTTAACAATATCAGCATAATCCTGGCTCTTATAGACAAGAGAAGACACAAAAACATAAAAATTAAACCAATCAAGGTAGTTACAACTTTCCTAAGTGTTTGGAAGGAAACCTACACGGTGCAGCAGTAGAGACTGAGGTTCAAGGCTGTGGGGGAGGCCTTTCCGGGGAGGCTTCTCGGGGGCAGCACCATGTGCAAGCTGAGCCTGGAGGGCTGCAAGGGGGCAGCACCACACTTACTCACAGAATGGTTATTAGGTGCCAGGCTCCGTACTTATCTTTTCAGTTACTCCCCTCCCCCTGGCACCCTGACAGGGGTAAATGATCATCCCCCTTTTACAGCAGATGCTGTTGTGGCTCTGAGAGGTAAAGTGACTTGCTCAAGATCACACAGCTTGTGCGTGGCAGAGCCCTACTCTAACCCGTGTCTGTCTGACTCTAGCTCATATGAGCTTTTTCCGCTGTAATTATGCTGGCTGCTTTTTCCCCCATGCTGCCACTGGGACAAGGATTTGTATGCCGTGAGAGTTTTTCTGTAATTCCACCAAAATATAGGGTAATTATAATTTGGGTGGGCAGCAGGCTCTGCCTTCCAGCTGTGGGAACAGGGAGATGAAGAGCGTTGGCAGCTCCGGCCTTTTCTTGGGCAGACTGACAAGTGACGGACAACCTCTGTCTGGTGACAGGTGTGCCGATGGAAGTCTTCCCTTCAGGATGTGTGAGCCAGGCAGGCAGGTGGGCGGGAGACACTCCCCTACCCCCAAACAGGCTAATGCCAAAGTCACCAGGTGTTTGCGACGCTGCGGCGTCTGTCCTGGGTTTTCTGGAAGCACTTGACCTTCTTTAGAGAGCCGAGGTCAGGTGTTCTCGGTTGGGGGTGGGGAGGAGGTAGTCCTTGAACTACTTTCTCATAGCCAGCACATACTTTCCACAAACTCGGCCTCTGCTGAGAACAGTGGCTCCCACTTCCTTTGCATCCTCCTGCTAGACATGCATTACATTTGTGCCGTCACATTCTCTTTTCATCTTTCCAAAATGCTCAGACTCTCATCTGCTGAAGGAGCCTCCCCTTTACCCATTACTGTGATCAATATAATCCTTTCATAGAGTTTTGTTGTCATTTCACTAGGATTTTAGGAGTAAGGGTGGTAAGCAAATGTGCTTCCCTCACCACCTTGAAATCTAGAAGTCAGGGTGTCTGGATTCCAGATCCAGATTATGTTCTGCTGGCCAGAGGCCCTGCATGTGCAGTGAGAAGCAAGTTCTCACTGGACTCCTGAACCTTTATATAATGGAAGTGGGAAGGAAGGTGGAATTAATTGATCCTGGGGCAGGCAGAGCCTTTCTCTGGGAGAGCTGATGCTTCACTTGAGACTGATGTTTCGAATATGGTTTTGCCAGGCAAGATCTGCTGTCAAAATCACAACCTTTCCATAAATTTCTCTTTACAAATAGTTCTATATATAACTCTCTTAGTCTTTTGAAACAGTAACCAGCAACCCATGGCATGTTAAGCCGTGAGGCCCAGCTATAAGAAATCAGGGGTATCCAAAAAGGCACTTATAAGGCCAATCTTGTTAGGTTCATTTCTCATTTAAAATAGTTTCATCTAAGCTCATCTTTGTTTTTACAGTACGGCTTTTTGTTTTCAGCTGTGCATCTTTCATTGCGCTTAACAATTCTGTGTCAAAAAGACTCAAAGGGGAAGCAGATTTGGCCCAATGGATAGGGCGTCCGCCTACCACATGAGAGGTCCAAGGTTCAAACCCAGGGCCTCCTTGACCCGTGTGATGAGCTGGCCTACATGCAGTGCTGATGCGTGCAAGGAGTGCCATGCCATGCAGGGGTGTCCCCCACGTAGGGAGCCCCATGTGCAAGGAGTGCACCCCATAACGGGAGCCACCTAGCGCAAAAGAAAGTGCAGCCTGCCCAGGAATGGTGCCACACACACGGAGAGCTGATATAGCAAGATGACACAACAAAACGAGACACAGATTCCCAGTGCCACTGACAAGAATACAAGCGGGCACAGAAGAACACACAGCAAATGAACTCAGAGAGCAGACAACTTGCAGGAGGGGGGTGGAAGGGGAGAGAAATAAATAAAAATAAATAAATCTTAAAAAAAAAAAAAAGAAGAAGAAGACTCAAAGGCCTAAAGGCATTCTCCAGGTCTCTTGGGTGGGAGAAGAACATGGGCTTTTCCTCCATCATGCCCAACCCAGTCCAACTCAACACAGAATTTCAAGATGGATTTAGATATATTGCTCTTACATAATTGAACAAAGCTGGGAAAGACCAGCCTTTCAGTAGGCATTTTCAATTCAAATTAAATAAACATGTCCCTTGCCCAGTAAAAACCTCTCCAAATTATTCCAGTGGTCAAAATACCTATGTCTATAATCAAATGACCCTTAGGTCAAAAATTTTTAGAAAACTCTAAAATCTAAATCCATTTGAAAGGACTTGTTAAACAGATGAGCAACCTGCAGTCAAGTGAGTGGTCCCCTGAGGTAGGAGGAGAGCCTTTCGGGAATATATTTATGTCTGTTTGTTCATTCCTTTTTGCTTTTTTCTCTGTGTCCTTCTTTTACTCTCTCAAACTCCTTACTTTTTCTTTCCATATTTATTTTTCTCCCCAGGTTCTATGTTAACGTGTCAATAACCTCTCCCTCCACTCCTCCTTCCTTTTCCTAGCTAAGCTGATGCGATTTCATGTCTCCATGGCATGGCCATCTTCGCTTTGAAACAGGAACCCTTCTTCATTCTACATGAATTCAGGATTTCAGAAATGCTGGATGAATGGCACACACATATATTTAATAACCTCCTGTAAAATCTAGTTACCAGCACTTCTGTAGAAACTATTTTTTTTTAAAGATTTATTTTTTATTTCTCTCAACCCTCCCTCCCCCCATTGTCTGCTCTCTGCGTCCATTCGCTGTGTGTTCTTCTATGTCCTCTTGCATTCTTGTCAGTGGCACCGGGAATCTGTGTCTCTTATTGTTGCGTCATCTTGCTACATCAGCTCTCCATGTGTGCGGTGCCACTCCTGGGCAGGCTGTGCTTTTTGTGTGTGGGGCGGCTCTCCTTGCAGGGCGTACTTCTTGCTCATGGGGTTCCCCTATGCGGGGGACACCACTGAGTGGCACAGCACTCCTTGTACATATCAGCACTGTGTATGGGCCAGCTCACCATATGGGTCAGGAGCCCTGAATTTGAACTCTGGACCTCCCATATGGTAGGTGGACACTGTATCAGTTGAGCCGAATCCACTTCCCCTTCTATAGAAACTTAAACTTTACAAATTATTAGTGATGTTATTTACTCATGTACGAGAACAAATTAATTTTAAATAAATAAACCAATCTTGATTCTAACATTTGACAATAACTATTGAATCATGAAATAAGAAGAAATAAGGGAAGGCGACTGAGAAGAGAACAAAGGATAGAATCCAGAAATTACTAGTTCATAAGGCCATGTAGATTTTAATGCTAAAGGCCAAATTAATGATTCACTTTATTAATGTTTCAAATATAAATAGCAGAGAATTGTTGAAATGTTTATGACTCCTTTTGAAAAATATTTCCTGTGCAATAACATGTATGCTAAAATCTGTGGCGAAAATGAACCTTGTCTGTTTGGGTTGATTTATGTCCCCTCCCCCATCTACCTCCAGTTTAACTTACTATACAAAATTTAGAGCTCAGAATCCAACCCCTTTCTTGTCATTTTATTATATTTAAATTTTTTTTAATAATAAAATACTGGGGAGAAATGCTGAACCCTTATTCCCTGATTTTCACCCTTACTGTTTCTTGTCCATTAGATGACTGTGATACATTTTGAATTCCTAAAATATGAATTCTAGGAGATTTCCTTAACTTCATGGAGGTTAAAAAAAGAGACGGAAAGAGAAAGAGAAAATATTGAGATTCCCTCAGCAGCCCATTAGTAATAGGGGTGAATTCCTCAGAGGCAAAGAGGGAATCAGTGAGAACAGGGACCTACTAGCTAGAAAGCATCTCGTTTGTTTCCCCCAAAGACTTTGGCGTCTGCCAAAACATCTGTCTCGAACAGGCACCCCGGAGGCTAGCCAGATTTAGAGAGCGGTGGCTAGAAAGGAGTCTGAGGCACACACTGCTGCTTCCCAGCCAAGCCCGCGGTGTGTGGCTCAAGTGTCTGTCCTACCAGCCCAGTTGCTGGCCAGAATTGTGGAATGTCTAAGCACTTAGAGTCAGCACCAAGCTACATTTGAGCTATGTGGTCATAAGCAAATGATTGGAACCTAAGGAAATGATTGGAGGGTGAGATGTTCATGCAGTAGGAAAACGGGTGGGCCAGAATGGACATGGACATACGGGTTGCTGGAGGAGCCATCATATTTGAATGGACACATTCCTCAAAGGGGAAGCCGGGTGTGTGCTTTGTCCCTGGTAGACACTATTTATATAAATATTCAAACTCGCAAACGAGACAGGCTAAATTGTAGCCTCTCTTCAGTAAATGCCCTGGTTGTTTGGAGTAAAAATGGTTTGGATTAGCACCCGGGCACTCTGACAAAGGTCCGAAGGGAGTTCGGGGGCTTGCCAGCACCATTAGCATTTTTTTTCTTTTTCCATTTTTTCCAGCAGCACTGAAATATGTTTGCTCAAAACAGAGAGAGATGAAAAACTCCTGGCAGCCAGTACCTCTTAACGAAAAATAAAAAGCATGCTTTACTTCTCTGGCAAACATACCAGTTAAAACAATGCTGTGTTGGACAGATTAGTGAGCAATTAATGCCTAATTGAGCCCAATGCTAGAAGCCTCTGTGAAAGCAACTTTACTGGGGCTGGGGTGGCCACATTTTGCAACAAAACAAACCTTCCCCAAACTTCCTGCAGCGCCCTACACACCCAGGAGCCCGGAAACCAAAGAAAAATCTCTCTCTTTTTTTTTTTTTGACTCTCTGAGAGTTGTGCCCAAAGAAGAATGAGCTTGACAGAAAGAGCCTGCATATGGAAATCCTAGGGGGATTTCATACTTTCCTCGTTTGTAAGCAAAATCCATTTTCTGTGAGATATTTTTAGTGTGCACATCCCCTGATGTCCTCTTCTCTTACAGTGTACATTAAATCTCCAGGCCATTCCAGGCAGGTCACGTGATTTATGAGCATCTCCTCTGTTCCCCCCTAAGTGACTAGTCTCACAGGAGTCAGGAAAGACCAGGCTCTTAACTACCCAAGACCTCAAAGCCCTTTCTGAAGCCTGGAATTCTTATTGATAGGAAGTTAAAATGCTTTCCAGCTGCCTTTTTAAGAGGTCAGCTTGATGGAAGCTCACTGAATGACCTCAGTCATAGAGATATTTTCAGCCCCACAACCGCCTATGTAAATATAAAAATGTATTAGGCTGCACAACTGCATGTGTGGGAACAGAACAACCATGCTGTTGAAAGGAAATCGTAGGGGAGCCCTGGGGTCTCTCACGTGGGTTTGGTTAACGCGTGCATACTTTTGAGACATGTTTTGATTAAGTGGACTTTACATTTTGAATGAGCCAATTTCGTTTCTGAAACTTTTGAGCTATGAAAAGTAAAACCCCAATCACTTAGTGACCAATCTAGCAAGATTTCCTTCAGGAAGTGTTTACGTTTTTTAAACACTATCATTTTCACTCTTTTTATAGTGCTCATCTTGCCTTGGAAAACATCACTGTGAAGCCAGACTTTTCGATTATTTCCTTTGCAGATGAGTGATTTATTTGAGTGCCTGAGTGGGAAAGATATACTTATTCAGCCTTCTGAAGCTAGAATCATGGTAATGAACAGGAAACATGCTCTTGAAATGAATTGAGAAACACTCTCTGGGTGAAACGCTCTAATATTCCTGAGTATGTTCAGTTTCAGAGTGGATCAAATCTTTCCTATCTCTGCATCCAAGCTATTTGGCCGTGATCAGATGATCAGAGCTCAAGGAAGTGATTGGAGAGTGGGCTGGCTGCAGCTGCAATGTAGGCTGTTTTCAGGGACAAGGAGCCACTGTTTTTCAAACATAGCATCAACATAGAAGTTATTTTGTAGGCTCCAGGATGCAGCGATGGGCTGCACTGCCAGCATTGTTCTGCTTCAAGCTTTCCGTTCTGTGGTCCAGAGGAACTGTCCACACATTTGTAGACGACGCCAGGAGGAACCATCCCATGAAATTTTGCCTCTGGAAAGCGACGATGAAATGAGTAGACCCAGAACCCTGATCATAATGGTATAGTATGCGCGGAAAAGCAGCTTCTGTTGATTGAATCGTTACCAAAGAGAGGTTGCAATTTAGAGATCTTGGTGTTCAGCTTTAGATAAAGAAATGTGTAAGCAAGAGTTGGTTCCTGTTTTATGATTTGAGGAAAATCTTTTGGAACTAATTCTATCATTCCAAAGAGCTGATTTTCTTTCTCTCTGAGCTGTCACAAAAATGTGCAATTTATTGGTCTACTAGAAACTCTCTTCTGCCTAGCATTTTTTTGTGTTGCTGTTAACATGCAGACAGAAAAAAAATCTTAGAGTTTAGTGTGATTTAGTGGATTTTATTTTACAACTCTCATTTGGAAGAAAGAGCCAGAGCAGGTGTTTGTAGCCAATCAAGTTGTGGTAGCTCTTGATACTTAGATCTCTAACTTCCAGGTATTTGGGGCTTTTACTTCTAAATCTGCCATGGATATTCCTTTCCCAAATGCTTAATTTAGGCATAAAATCAGAATAATGTATTTATAGTTTTGTGGCAGGCGTATTTTTTATTTGAAAGCTGTTTCTTACCACTTGTCAAATTGCATTTTGTCTGTGCTTTCAATATAATATAAGGAGTGTTACTCATTCATTGTGTGTCTGTTCAATCAGCAAGAATAAAATAGAAGTTAGAGTCTTTCTTTACTTTAGGTTTAGGGAGTGATCTGCTTAGTCACTGAAATCCCATACTAGGATGTTGAGTGTGTGCTAAAGTTTCCAAAATTGGGGAGGCATTGAATTCTGGATGGTTTCAGCAAATCGACTTTTTTCTCTTGGATTTCAGTGTTCCAATATCAAGGATGTAATAAATAATAAATGAAAAATACCTGTTACCCTAAATGTTTGTAAATGTAATTTAGCTTGGGCTGGACCTTGGAGTGACAGAATTCTAAGCTATAATATTCTTTGTCAACTTCTTCCACAAATTAGTATTTGATTTTCAGAAAGCAATATTCTTTTTGAGCTATTGTTTGAAATGAAAAAATTTGCAGCTAGAAATTTGCAAAAAAAAGTTCTGCATTAAATTTCAAAGTAACAAACATTTTTAATAAGTTATTTTGGCTTATAACATCATCTTATATTTTCAAGGATTCTTTGGTTTTAACAGTACCTTTCTTGACATTAAATGGGATGATGAATTTACTGATAAAGAAAACAAATATTCAGAAAGGTTGATTATCTTGTTAATATCACACAGCTGCTCAGTGCCAGCTCAATTCACACTTAGATCAAAAGATACCAAGGCCAGTGTACTTTCCACTCTGCTTACTGCCTTAAGGCAGTTAGGATAAAACTGATAAAACTGAATATTACAAAATGCCTGTTGGAAATCTTGGACCACTCGGATTCATTGTGCATCTTTAAAGTTTCCTCTGTGCCACTCCAGAATCCACACATCCAACAACTCTTTCTTGTCTCATTATCAGCCAGGCCTTGTTCTAGGTACTTAGAATCCACCAGTGAAAAAAGCTGCTAAATACTGCTGTTATTTGCAAAGTTTTAAGGCAACAGTACATTTTGCAAATGTTGTTATGGAAATGCTATATTGGGGTTGTAATGCTCTGTGTACAAATTTAAATCAATGAAAATATTTCCTGTCTTCCAAGAACATTTTGGGGTGTTTTAGAATCACCTAGGAGTTCTTATTCATGCAAATCCTTGAGCTCCCTGGCCCCAAAGACTATATCAGAAGAGCTAGGATGGATCCTGGGAATGTGAACCTTTAGCAGGCACCCACAGGTGATGCTGATGGAGCAAACCCCACTATGAAAAACGTTTTTCTGGAAACTGATGGCCTAAATTCGTCACCTCTTCTCCTTTAACCTGATGTTCTTATTTTTCTAATGGTCCCGTCGTGTACTCACTCTGGGTCAAAGATTCTGAGTGAGCTTTGATGATTTTTCCCCTCACCTCTCCATAGCCTATTACATCAATGGTTTAATATTAATTTTTTGTAAGATCACAGTTTCTAGAGTCAGAAAAATCTAGGTTGGAATCCTGACTTGGTCGCTTACCATCACTGTGACCTTGAACATACTATTTAACTTCTCTGTGCTTCTTCTTTTTTTTTTTTTTTTTAAAGATTTATTTATTTATTTAATTCCCCCCCTCTCCCGGTTGTCTGTTCTCTGTGTCTATTTGCTGCATCTTGTTTCTTTGTCCGCTTCTGTTGTCGTCAGCGGCACGGGAAGTGTGGGCGGCGCCATTCCCGGGCAGGCTGCACTTTCTTTCGCGCTGGGCGGCTCTCCTTACAGGGCGCACTCCTTGCGCATGGTGGGGGACACCCCTGCATGGCAGGGCACTCCTTGCGTGCATCAGCACCGCTCATGGGCCAGCTCCACACGGGGCAAGGAGGCCCGGGGTTTGAACCGCGGACCTCCCATGTGGTAGACGGACGCCCTAACCACTGGGCCAAGTCCGTTTCCCTCTCTGTGCTTCTTACTCTCATCTGTAAATTGGGGATAATAAGTGTATCAATGCAGAGCTGTCATGAAGGTTGACATATATATTAAATATGAAGGAGCATTTATGTTAAGTGCCTATAACAATGCCTGGGTGGATTAGTAAGACATTCAGTTGGAAGATTAGGGACATCCTAACTGAAAAAGTGGCATTTGAGAAAAAACCTGAGGGAAGCGAAGGGGCGGGCTGGGCTGTTCTATGCAGGGAAATGTCGCCGTCAGTCAGGAGGACTGGCCAGGGACCAGGCCCTCTGGTGGGAAGAAGCCTGGGGCAGTGAGGAGCGGTGGGAAGGCCACCGTGGTCGAGGGAGCCATGTGGAGGGCAGTAGAAGGTGAGGTTAGCAAGTGATGAGGGCCAGATCGTATGAGGCTCCACAGGCCATCATGAAGACGTAGGTGTTTCCCAGGGGTGAGAAGGGAAGCCACAGCGGGTACAGGCATAGAGGTGAAGGGCGAGGACTGTCGAGCCAGAAGAGCAGCGTTTGAGTCTGAGCTGTGCCACTCACAAGTTGTGTGATCTTGACAAATACCCTGTCCTCCCTGTGCTTTCCTGCTCTCACTGGTAAAACAGAGATGAACAGTACCCATCACATAAGCGTATTGTGAGAAGCACGTTAATACTTAAAAAGAGCTTAGAGCAGTGCCTGGTGGGGAATAAGTGCTATATTATCTGTATGCTTTTTAATTTAGTGGGTTGTTAGCAGGGAAGTGACAGGATCTATGGCTGCAGACAGTCCAGGGTTGAAACAGAGAGCCCATGAATTGGGAAGCTATGGCTGTGATCCTAGCAGAAGACCTGGATGGTAGTGGTCAAGGTTGTGAGAAGTGGATATTTCTAAAGGAGAACCAATGGGGTTTGCTCATGAATTGAAGGTAAAGGGTAAGCAACAGAAAGGAGTCAGGGATCACTGTACATTTTTTGACCTGAGCAACTGTAGGGACTCAGTTGCCTTTCTAATAGAAAAGACTGTGGAAGTAGAAGACTCGGCAAGAGGTTCTAAGGTCACTATCAGAAATGTGAAGTGTTAAACACCTGCTAGATCTATACATGGAGATGTCAAGTAGGAAGTTGGATTATGAGTCTGGGATTCTGAGTAATGGTCCAGGGAAGAGATACAATGCTAGCACAATGTAAATACCAATAAACAATTGATGAGTGAAGACGTGATCTCTCTTCTAATCTCCTCTAATAGGTTCAGTGTGTAAATCCATTTGCCAGCTATTCGTGTGCTGCCTTCTAATATCCCTTGAGTTGTTTAATTGAACTGTTACTTGTTTATTTACTTTACTCTGCTTGTGTTTTTCTTATTCCACTGGTAGATGGTAAGTTCTGTGTAGGTCAGGAACTAAGTCTGTCTTCTACCTCAGTGGTGTCCAGCAACGTTCTTTTTATAAAATAGTAGTTGAATAAGTATCTATTGATGATTTGAAAATTTTAAGCAATTGATGCTAATGCGGAAAGCTTAATTGATGCTAATATGGAAAGCTTAATTGATTAAGGGCTAAGCTTAATTCTTAGCCCTTGACTGAAATGTCTGGGAGTAAGCTAAGAATGTATATTACCCAGATGAACACAAGTGCTTGAACACTGATATCTTTCAGATGGCTTTGGCACTCCTGACTTCATTATTGAAGGTTGTGCCAAAGAATCCTATAGTCCAGGTACTGAGTCTTCTCGCAGAGATAAATTTTGGTTTGACATGATTCTAGTTTACCTATGTAGTCCAAAGTGGAGAGACTTATTAAACATCAAAATTAAGTACTGGTGTGGGACACGGGACATGGGGTGCAGTGATGCCCGGAGATGTACTCACCAGACGCAATGGATGTGACATGATGATGGGGGAGAGTGTTATTGGGGAGGGGAGTGGTGGGGTGGGGGCAATGGGGGAGAATGGGGACCTCATATTTTTTTAATGTAATATCTTTTAAAAAAATGAATAAATTGAGTAGAATTTGAAAAAAAAATTAAGTACTGGCATTTTACAAGGTACGTGAATACTTACTTTTGAGAATAGTACAATGGCTTGCTATTAAAATGCAGTCAAGTTAATTGAAAAATAATCAGCAAAACTCTTCAAAGTTCTAATTCATCTCTCACTTAAACATTTTTGCTCTTGAGGGAGAATGAGCAGAAACCTTTGTATGGATTATTTTTTTCATACTTCCTTTATAACATACCACATTAAAGTTCTCAGACACTGTCTAACTTAATTTATGTAGATCTAACATTTCTCTGGTCAATATCTGTAGTTTTTTAGGCTGTTTCACTCATCAGCACCCTAGAAGTTAGCTTCCTTTCCAAGTTCTTTTTCCTTTCAAAAAGGAGAATACCTATTGGTTCACATGAGGAAGGGTAGATGTGATACAAGAGAGCAAGAAACCAGTTTTGGGTAATCTGCTCAGCTCATTGCTGGTTATGACAAACTACCATGTACCAAATTTATAGGCCTGAATTCAAAAGTGAAAAATTATTAAAATATATGAGCATATGGGGGTATCTCTGAAATACTAGAAACTAAAAATATCAAATCTGTGAATGCAAAGGATCTGGTATATATAATAACCCAAACAGGGCTTGTCTCTAAATTTGGTCCAGCAGGAAAATAATAGCCTGAACTTGTGGTAGGTCAGAGAGGTGAAATCTCTTCTGTGAGTCGAGAATGTACACTTGTAAGAGAAATATTTCAGAGCAAGGGATTCCCAGTTACTGCCCCAAGACCTCCTTTGCAGTAGGTCTTTTGTGCTCTGAAATTTGCCTGATCCAATACTCTGATGCAGGGGTCAGCAAACTATAGCTTGCCAGTCAAATATTGCTCACAGTCTCTTTTTGTGCAGCCTGCAAACTAAGAATGATTTTCACAATCTTAAAGTGCTATAACACAAAACAACAAAAAATAAAAAGAAGAATATGCAAGAGAGCCCATCGGTAGCCTGCAAAGCCTAAAGTATTTACCATCTGGCTCTTCACAGAAAAGTTTGCTGACCACTGATCTGGTAAAGGATGTAGGCTTGACCACAAAGGAAGCTCAGTTTTTAACTTTGACCTCAACAATACATTTGCCGTTCTGTCTAACTAGATGCAAGGGAACTTGGATATGAAGTTCACCTTTTGCTCACTTGAGTGTCTGAGAACCACTGTAATTCAATAATGCGTTCTAGATTTTGAGTCAGAAGACAAAGTGTCAGAAACTCAAGTCTGTCACTTAAGAACTGATAAGACTTGCTCATGCCAATTCATTTCACTGGATGAGTCTATTAAATGGGGATGATTACCTTTGCTGCCTATTGGAAGCATGCAAAGAGCTCATGTTTATAGAATTACAATTGAACATTATACAGTGAGTCTTGTGTGAACCAACTCAACAGTACCAGATATACATGTAGGCATCTGTGTTGATGAGAGTCCATTGTCATTGGCTAACTCATTCAGCAATGAGGGGAGACAGCTTACATTAGTGTTTGACTGTATTGGTTCCATATCCATTCCAGAATGGTGAGCCAGTGAGTGTGACCTGAAAGGAGACGCCGCTGGGGTATTTTCAAGTCTCTGCTTGCTTTGGTTTTTGATGGCCAACAAATCTTCACATTTGGGTCCCCTCTGGTAGAATAGACACAAAAATCCTTCCTTCCTGCTCAAGCACTTTGAGAACCTGGAATTAGGGAGGAGGCCAAGTAAAAGAAACAATTATTTGTGAAAATGATAATTCTATATCTTTGTGACTTTGTATCAGGCAGGGTTCTCCAGAGAACTAGAACCAACAGAAGAGATGTGTGGGTATGTGTGTGTGTGTGTTATATGTATATAAAGAGATTTATTATAATGTTTTGGCTCACTTGGTTGTGGAGGCTGGCAAGTCTGAGTTCTGTGAGACAGGTTGGAGGATGGAAATTCCAGGAAGAGTGATGCTGAAGTCTTAAGTCTGAATTCCTTAGGCTGGAAACTCAGGATGAAGTAGAAGGTGTTGTCTTGTGGCAGAAATCCTTCTTCCTCCAGAAACCCTCAGTTCTTTGCCCTTAAGACCTCCACCTGGTTGAGTGAGGTCCAGCCACTTTATGGAGGATTATCTCCTTTACTTAAAGTCAAAAGATTGCAGATGCTGATCTGACAGCAACAGCTAAGATGGTGTTTGACCAAACAACTGGATGCCATAACTTAAGCCAACTTGACATATAAATTAACCATCACAGATATCTATTCACTTATATATGTGTCCTATGACTATAATTAGGACCAGAGAAGGATGGATATACTATAGGAATTACTTCAAAAGAAATAAAATGATTTCTATTCTTATTCCTCTTATTAATTATCCTAAATTAATAAAACTTTATCATCAATGGGATTTTAACATGTTTTGTCCAGTTTCATCTTCTTGAATGGATGCATGAGGAAGAAACAACTTCAAAGCTCTCTAAATCCTAAGTCAATGCTCTAGTTCATTTTAATGGGGTTGCATCTTGACTGCACTAAGATAGGATTCCTCTGTGAAAGGAAGCCTATAAAATGAGCTGTGATTTTAAATGTTTACCATTTTTGGGTGTAAAAGCGGAGAATATTTGACAATTGTCTTTCTTTGTGAATTGGTTTTCAACTGGGCTCTAAAGCCACAGAAAATCTACAAATGAGAAATCCTTTTTCCATGAGAATAAGAATTAATTAAATATGATCTCAGGCTTAGTAATTAGCAAATTAAGGCAAAGTGGCAAAGATAACTAAATTCAAATTACATCAGCATCATCTTGCCAAGATAATCTTGTGTCTTTACAAATTCTCCAAATTATGCCAAATTTAGAAATTAGAAGGACCAAGGATAATATTTATAGAATCCAAAAAGTTTTAAAATGTAAAGCCACTACAATGATAAAGAAAAGAGTAGAAAATCAGGTATATGTGTATGAGGTACAGAGAGGGTGTGTGGTGTGTGTGCGTGTGTGTGTGTATGTGTGTCAGGGGGCATATAGTAAATTGAATTATTTACCCCAATTTAGAAATGTTCTTAATCTTAATTCATATTCCTGCGGGTGTGAACCCACTGTAAGTTAAGATCTCTTGAAGATATTGTTTTAAACTGAATGAGGTTAGGTTTTAATTCATACTAAGTGAGTCCTTTATGAAAAGAAGAAATTCAGACTTAGAGATTGAAAGCCACGGGGAGCTGGAATCCAGAAATCAATGGAACCAGAAAGGAGAGGACATGGCCATGTAATGTGAGGTAGGGCTACAAGCCAAAGAACCCCAAGGATTGCCAGCAGCCAACACTAGAATGTTAGACTTTGGAGAAAAATTGTTGCCTTCTTGACTCCTCAATTTTGGATTTTCTAGCTTCAAAACTGTGAGCCAATGAATTCAAGTTGTTTAAGTCAACCTATTGTGTGGTATTTATGATAGTAGCTCAGGAAAACTAAGATGGAGGGATTGCAATATGGAGAAACTTAACATCACGAACAATCTGTAAATTCAACTAATAACAGTCATACCTCATTTTATTGTGCTTCACTTTATTGTGCTTTGCAGGTATTGTGTTTTTTACAAATTGAAACTATTTGGTAACCCTGCATCCAACAAGTCTATCAGTGCTGTTTTTCCAACAACATGTGCTCACTTTGTTTCTTTTTTTCTTATTTTAATTAAGGTATGTACATTGTGTTTTTAGACATAATGCTATTATACAATTAATAGACTACAATGTAGTATAAACATAACTTTTTTTATTTGCACTGGGAAATCAAAAATTTTGATGACTCTATTTGTTTTATTGCAGTGGTCTGGAACTCTGTCTATAACATTATGCTCTTGGAGAATATATGTGTTTTGGGGAAGCTGACAGTGTGAATATTAAAATGATACATGCAAGTAGAAGTATATAGTCATATGGCTCAAACAAGTATAGACTCAGCTACATCAATGATAATTTTAAAAAGTCCCCATAAACAAAATGATACAGAAAAAGCTGACATGTTTGTTTTTGTTTTTGTTTTATTTTTTCTAGAAGAGTGGGTTTTAGGCTTATCTCCAAAGACCAGACTTCAACATAATGATACCTTGTGAAAACTGAGTAATAAAACTGAAGATAAAATACATGTTTTGGGAAACCACATACAAATACAGTATTTTTGTTGTGTTTCAACAAGTTTCATTTGTATAGTTGCTTTATTCACTCAGATTTTACTTTGGGGGGTTGATTTACTTTGAGCCTAAAACTTAAGTCTTTTAAAAGTCATTTCACATAATGTACTTCATTCTGCTTGAATGTATTTTATTCTTTAAGTCTATGTCAATATGTGTCAAGTGAATCTGTCATAGTTAGATTGTGTAAACATCAGAAATTCGGTATATAAATGACAGACAACTGCATCTCATATTTGACAGGTACAGATGACAGCAGTCAGCTGCTACCCTGTTCTCAGGTTACTTGGTTGGTGGAGGAGATTGATAGGAATCAAATGTAAAATTGTAATCATGATAAGAGCTTCAAAAGACTGTAACCTTTGAGGTTCAGACCTAATAAAAGCAGTCAGGGGAGATATCCCTTAAGGGAATGGCAATCAAGCTGAGACCTGAAGAATGAACAGGAGCTAAGAAGAGATTCTCCATACTAAGAGACCACATGAGAAAATGCCAGGTGTGCCAATTCTACCTTTACTGTGTTGCCATTAGTGGAGAGCCAGAGTGGATATCATCTGGTGCTCTGAATCCCTGCAAAGCCACTTGCTTGCTGTGTGATCTCTGAATAAGTTGTATAAATTCTCTGTGCCTTCACTTTCCTGTCTGCAAAATGGGAATAATTAAGGCACTCATTCGTGTAAGTTTCCTATTGTTGCTATAACAAATTCTTTGTGGCTTAAAACAATATGCATTTATTATCTTACAGTTTGGGAGGTCAGAAGTCTGGAATGGGTGTCAATGAACTAAAATCAAGGTGTTGGTAGGGCTGTTCCTTCTTGAGGCCTGTGATAGGCTATTGTGTTAACTCGGCCAGGTAATTGTGCCCAGTTGTTTCGTCAAGCTAGCACTGGGCTAACTGTAATACAAGAGCATTTATGGACTTTTAGTCACCATTGACTTTACTGCAGTGATAAACTTTAGATAACTGGTTATAAACTACATCAGTCAGGAAGATTGCCATCAGCAATAAGTGATGCTTAACCCAGTCAGCTGAATCCCTTAAAAGGGGAAGTGATTCCAGCATTGAGAGAGAATTTCCCAGCTCATCTTTGGACAGCCAGCATCTCCCAGAACCCATCAAGTATCTTCATTGGACTTTCATTGGAGCTCCTGGTGGCAGCCTGCCTACAGAACCTGGACTTGTGCATCCCCATGGCTGCATTAGAGACTCTGTTAAATCGTTACTATCATCAGATATCCCTTGTTGATTCTGTTTCCCTAGAGAACCCTGACTATTACAAGACCTAGGGGAGAATCCATTTCCTTGCATTTTCCAGCTTCTAGAGGCTGCCCACATTCCTTGGCTCATGGCTCTTCCATCTTTGAGCCAGCAGCTCTGCATCTGCAACCTTCACTCCGATTCTGACCCCTGACCCTCCTGCCTCCCCCTTTCACTTATAAAGACCTTGTGATTGCATTGGGCCCAAACTATATGGTCCAGTCTCTCCATCTCAAAGGAAGCTACTTACCAAGCTTAATCCCCCCTAGAAATGTAAGAACTAGTTAGCAGAGATTAGGGCATGAATATTTTTGAGGGGCCATTAGTCTGTCTACCACAATAACTCATAGGGTTTTTTAAGGATTTGATGGGTGAAAACAAATGAAAGACCTCTAACAAGTGCCTGTCCTTAGTTAGAACTTACTACATTTTAGTCATATGTATTGCTTTTATTGTCTTCTTGAAATCAAGGTAACTTTACAAATTTAATTTACTTTAAAGAAACTTTCTAGAGAAAAGAATTGAACTGCTCAAAGGAAGCATTATTTGTGCTCTATAGAATGTGGGGGAATGAAAATTCAAGGTTAGCTTATTTACCAGAGCACTGTAATACTTATTGAATAGATGACTCAAGCAAATAGATTATTCAAAGAATACTTAGGTTTGAGCTTCTCTTCTTGTCGTTCCACTAATTGTCACTCTTCTGAAATTCAAGTTTTTGTTTGTTCTCATTTTCCTGTCTTCATTTATTTCAGGAATATTGTTGTAGAGAAGCATGCATTTTAAGTTCAGTAGGGACAGTGAAGCTATTAAATTTGAGGTGGTGAATTAGATTGTCTCTTATTTGTCATTTTAAGGATTTTCAGTGTTTTCTGGTTTAAGTAGACTTTTATTACCGATTTATACGTTTTTAGTTAAAAGAAATTTAAGAATTCAAAATTACAGAATCTCAATTGTTTTAAAAATAGATAATAAAAGATTTGATGAATGAGTAAATGAATGAATGAATGTAAATCATATCTTAGGGATCATAAAGATATAAAGTAGGAATCTATGAGATGAAAAGAAAATATGGATTCATCGGGCTACATTATCAGCAACACTGCTAGTGGGCCCACTATGAAATCAGTAGCCTTTGTTCTCAGGTGGTTTACCCACTAATTTAATAACCTACAGAATACCTTCATATCTCTGCTTTTTAAGCTGGAGAAATGAAGACAGAATTTTATCTGTATTAGGCAGTGTTCTCTAGGGAAACAGAACGAACAGGAGATATCTGTAAATCGTATCACATTTATAAAATGGTCTCATGTAACTGTGGGTATGCACAATTCCAAATTCCAAAGGGCAGGCTGCAAACAAGGTGCTCCAATGAAGGTCCTTACTGAGTTTCCCAGGAGATGCTGGCTGTCCGAAGTAGAGATGCAAATTCTCTGTCTCTCTGTCTGAATGCTGAAATCACTTCTCCTTTTAAGGCCTTCAGCAGATTGGGTGAGATATCACTCATTGCTGACTGCAATCTCCTTAGTTGATTGTATATCTACAATCAACTCACTGATGATTAAAGTTCATTAAATGCCCTTTTATTACAGTTAATCCAGTGATTATTTGACCAAACAACTGGGCACCATTACCTAGCTGAGTTGATACATTAGCTTAACCATCATAGTCCACCCCTTGTCAACTTGATAGTTGTACACACCACCTAAACCATGCTTAGTCTCTAAATAAAAACAATATGTATGTGTGTGTATATATATACATATATAAATATATACATATATATACACACATACATATATATATATATATCCTCCTAACATTACTCAGCTGTCCTGCATACAACCAGAGACGCACTAACTCCCTCAAGAATAGGGTGCAAGTCTGTGGGTAATATTTACTCTTAAACTTGACGTCTTTAAATAATATGACATGAAACTAACACATTTTAAGCCATATGATAAGGGAAAAGGTTAGGGAAGAAAACAAAGATATTCATTTTATACGCATATACAAACATACTTGTAACAAAAGGAAAAATTTTCATAACCATTACATTCCTCATTTCTGTAACTGGTCATGGGATCGAAGTTCGTATTTATCACTACTTTCTTCCACTACCTATTCCATGTTCCCTTTACCCTTAGCAAACATCTCAGCTGGATAAGGTTCTTTGCATGGTAGGGTGACTCAAACCTTCAGTCCTGAAGATTCTGGGCCATTGTTAGTCCTGCCTGGATTAGGTTACTGCAGTTTTCTATTGACTTTAATCACAGGGCATGGTAGTACTAAGAGATGCCCTAGGGATCTCCTGTATTCAGGCAAACTCTTCTTTACCTCCATTGTGTAGGTATAGTCCTATTTCCCCTTGAGAGTCAGGATCAATCACCCCAGTCAGTACAGTAGTGTCCTTCTTAGCCTGTTGATTCAAAGGCATGAGGAGCCCAAAGTAGCAAGGTGGTTCTCTTAACTTCCAGTTCAATGAACTGATGCTGTGCTCCCTGGTGGCAGCACTCCTTCTTTTAGAACTAAGACCTGTAGACCAGCAAAGCTTAAAGTTGCAGGGACAGGAAGCAAATATTTTCCTAGTGGGTCACTAGGGGTAATAGTGAATGATGACACTCCCATTTCCACCCCTTGATTTCTGGACCCGTGAATCCTGACTATGGGAGAAACAGCACCATAGACTGGATGCTGATTTAGAGTCTACACAGCCTCCTGCATAACATTGCCCCAGCACTGCAAGGTATTGCCACCTAGTTGGCACCGTAATTGAATCTTCAGAAGGTTGTTCCACTGCTCTGTCAATCCAGCTGCTTCAGGATGATGGGGAACATGGTAAGACAGTGAATTCCATGTGCAGTGCCCATTCCTACACATCAGTTGCTCTGAAGTGGATACCTTGACCAGAAACAATGTTGTGTGGAATGCCATGCCAGTGGATAAGACATTTGTTAAGACCATAAATGGTAGTTTTGGAGGAAGCATTGCATGGAGGGAATGCAAACCCATATCTGGAGTATAATCTATTCCAGTTAAAACAAATAGCTGCCCTTTCCATGGTAGAAGTGGTCCAATGTAATTAACCTGCCACCAAGTATGAGGCTGATCACCTCAGGGAATGGTACCATATTGAGTACTGAGTGTGGGTCTCTGCTGCTCACAGATTGGGCACTCAGCAGTGGCTATAGCCAAGTCGGCCTTGGTAAGGGGAAGTCCATGTTGCTGAGCCCATGCATAACCTCCATCCTTACCTCCATGGCTACTTTTTTCATGAGCCCATTGGACAATGACAGGAGTGGCTGGGGAAAGAGGCTGAATGCTAGTCACAGAACAGGTCATCTTATCCACTTGATTATTAAAATCCTCCTCTGCTGAAGTCACCCTCAGGTGAGCATTCACATGGGACACAAATATTTTCACATTTTTTGCCCACTCAGAAAAGTCTATCCACATACATCCTCCCCAGACCTCTTTGCCACCAATTTTCCAATCAGTTTTTTCCCAAGTTCCTGACCATTCAGCCGAATCATTGGCAACAGCCCATGAATCAGTGTACAAATGTACCTTTGGCCATTTCTTATTCTAAGCAAAATGAGCAATAGGTGCACTGCTCATAGTTTTGCACACTGGGAGGATTTCCCCTCACCACTGTCCTTCAGGGATGTCCCATGAAGGGGCTGCAGTGCTGCAGCTGTCCATTTTCAGGTGGTACCTGAATATCTGGCAGGCACCATGTGTAAACCAGGCCCAAGTTTATTCTTCTTCCTCAGTCAGCTTGTTGTAAGGAATTCCCCAAGAAGCCAAAGCTGTGGGCTGGGAATGAGAAGATAATGTGGCAGGAGTGGTGACCAGGGGCATTTGGGCCACTTCCTCATGTAACTTATTTGTGTCTTCAGGATCTGCTTGAGCTCTGTCTCGTACATACCACTTCCACCTTATTATGGAGTGCTGATGTGCACATCCAACTTTGTGGCTTGGTGGTTCAGACAATACCCAGCTCATGATAGGCAACTCAGGTTCATGGTAACGTGGTGGCCCCTCGTCAAGCCCCAGTAGCAGGCCAAAAGCTGTTTTTCAAAAGGGAGTTTCTCTGCAGAGGATGGCAGGGCTTTGCTGCAAATTCCTAAGGGTCTGCATTGTGATTCTCCTATAGCGGCCTGCCAAAGTCTCTAGATATTCTCTCTGTTCGCGACTTCCTGCTCCATTGGCTATGCTGGATCATATGGCCCAAGTGATAGTGCAGCTTGTACAGCATTCTGAGCTGTCATGGAGCCCCCTCTTATTTTGGTGCCTACTCAAAATTAGCAGCCTTTCTGGTCACTTGGTAAATGGGCCAGAGTAGCACACTCAAATGATGAATATGTTGTCAGCAAAATCCAAGGAGACCAACTAAGCATTGTGCCTCTTTTTGGTCACAGGAGGGGTCAGATGAAACAGCTTATCCTTCACTGTAGAAGGGTTATCCTGACTTGACCTACACCACTGGAAACCTAGAAATTTCATTGAGGTGAAAGGCCCCTGTATTTTTGTTGGATTTATCTCCTGCCCTCTCTCAAGCAAATACTTCACCAATAGTCTAGAGTAATTGCTATGTGTTGCCCACTAGGTCCAATTAGCATGATATCAATATAATTGACCAGTATGATGTTCTGTGGGAGGAAGCAACTCCCCAGTTCCCTACGGACAATATTATGACATAGGGATAAGGAGTTGATATACCCTTAAGGCAGGACAGAAAGTATACTGCTGGCCTTGCCAGCAGAAAGTAAACTGTTTCTGGTGGTCCTTACTAATAGCAATTGAGAAAAATAGCATTTTCCAGATGAATAGCTGCATACCAGGTACCAGGGGATATGTTGATTTGCTCAAGCAATGATACCACATCTGGAACTGCAGCTGCAATTGGAGTCACCACCCAGTTAAGGTACTGATAATCTACTGTCCTCTTCCAAGATCCATCTGTTTTCTGAACAGGCCAAACAAGAAAGTTGAATGGGGATGTGGTGGGAATCATGACCCCTGCATCCTTCTAATCCTTGATGGTGGCACTGACCTCTGCAGGCTCTCCAGGAATCTGGCATTGCTTTTGATTTACTATTTTACTAAGTAGGGACAGTTCTAGTGACTTCCACTTGGCCTTTCCTACCATAATAGCCCTCAGTCCACAAGTCAGGGATCCAGTGTGGGGATTCTGCCAGTTACTGAGTATGGCTATTCCAAATATATATTCTGGAACCGGGGAAATAACTACAGAATGGGTCCAGGGACCCGCTTGACCGACTGTAAGACAGACCTTAGCTAAAACTCCATCAATCACCTGACCTGCATATGCCCCTTCTGACTGGTGGACCGTAGTGATGTTTTGGATCTCCTAGAATTAATGTCACTTCTGAGCCAATGTTTGATAATCCCCAAAGTGTCTGATCATTTCCTTTTCCCCAGTGCACAGTTACCCTGGAAAAAGGGCATAAATCTCTGGGGAAAGCTGGGAGGAAGATTAACAGTGTAAACTTTTGGCAGTGTAACAGGATTCTTCTCCAAGGGGACCTGGCCTTCCCCTCCTTCAGGGGACTCTGGGTCTGTAAACTGTCTCATGTCTGGGAATTGATTAAGGGGCCATGACTCTCTCTTTCTGTAATTCAAGTTAGGATTTGTTCACTTAATCTGGAACTCTCCTGCTTATACCAATCAAATAGGAATTTAGTAGCCTGCCCATCTATTTTACTTTTAGGTACACCATGATCTGTTAGCCAATGCCATAGGTCTATGTGACTCATACTCTTTTGATTGCTGCTTTGAGTCTGCCTTTCATTCTGGTAGCCACCCCCACCTTGTCTTTGGCAATTAAATGCTGCGACTTGGCTTCTTCTGGCCTGGAATCTAATCATCCCCACAATGTTTATGGATTCTAGTTCTGTGACAGCAGTTCCCACAGTAATATCTGATTTACAGAGAAGAGCAACCACTGAGCTCTTCAACGAAGATGGAGCTAGTCTCACAAATTTATTCCTCACAGTCCTGGTAAAAGGTGTGTCTTCTTCACATTCCTGTGGTGGGTGGGCAGGTCTTAAATGGTGAATCCATTCTAGCACTCCAAACTCAATGTGTTTGGATCCCCTCATCTACAGTATGCCATGGTAAGTTGGGCATCTCAACCCCAGGCATTGAAGGCCATCTTTTGATCATGTTTCAGCCAGCCACCCAAACAAACTGTTAGAATACTTTCTAACACCTGAAGCTACAGCATCATTGAATCCAGAATCTCTGCTTATTGGGCCCATATCAATAAATTCAACCGTATCTAACTTTATAGTCCTTCCACCATTATCCCACACCCTTAAAATCCACATGTATTCCCCTGATTTTTGTCTATAGAAATTGGAAAAGTCATGCAGTTCTTTTAGAGTATAGCATACTTCCTCATGGGTCATACTTTGTACTTCAACTTTGGGGGCTTGTTATGATTTTAGCCTAATTATAGATCTGGAAGAGGAAAGGGGTGCTGGGGATATGTAAGGAGAAGAATTAGAAGTGTCTTGCAAGCCATTTTCCTCAGGGCGTTCCCTTGCAGTTTCACCTGGTGAGAAAGGATTAATCTCATTAGGTGGCAGACCCCTCAGAGCAGTGAGGAGGCCAAGACTTCTTGGGGCAGGCTGGAGACTGGGTAGTGCAGACTTGAGAATGGGTGGTACACTCCTCAGTGCAAGGAGGAGGTCTGACTCCTTGGGGCAGGCTGGAAGTTGGGTGATGCAAGCTTGACATTGGATGATTTCCTCAGGGCAGAACATTACAGGTTTATCTGGCAGTCTCAGCAGAATTTAGGATTTCAAAGTTCCCACCACTATTGTCATTAACCCATATGACTCTATCCCAATTTTTAGAATTCCATTCCTTTCCAATCGCTTTAACAGCAGACACCCTACAAGTTTGAGATTTTAGTTTCTGTTTTAACTCTGCTACTCATACAATGAGATTCTGAATCCAGTTTTCAGAGATCTCAAGTGTGTGGCTGCATGAAAGAAGATTTTCTTTCAGAACAACCATAGAAACTTCCACATCATTTATGAGTGCTTAAGTTATAAATTTGAAGCCTTGTCAGCTCATCGCTTTCTTTTTTAACTGTATCCAACATATTTAGGAACAGCCAGCCAACATCATTGTACCTAGTAAGGCCACAAAACTCTGTTAAGGATGTTAAAAAAAAAAAACACTCTTACCCAGATCCTTGCCTCTTATAAGCATGGAAGTAGTCATATCTAGTGGTGATATTTTGCATATCTCTATTGCCAACTCATACCATGGACTGTCAGTAGCCTCTTGATTATTAGAAAGGAAGTCGTTAGTGCCCTTGAACCTAATCAGAGTAGAGAATCAATTGCAAAAATCCCAGAACCAACTCAGAAATCCCATTTTTAAGATTGTTTTTTTCAAGAACCACTCCTGGTACCCAACTGTATTATTCAGAATTCTCTAGGGAAACAGAACTGATAGGAGATATCTGTAAATAGTATGACATTTTATAAAATTGTCTCATGTGACTGTGAGGATACCCAAGTCCAAATTCTGAAGGGCAGGCTACAAACAAGGCGCTCTGATGGAGATCCTTGATGAGTTCCCCAGGAGATACTGACTGTTCCGAAGTAGAGATGTGAATTCTTTCTCTCCCTCTGAAAGCTGAAATCACTTCTCTTCTTAAGGCCTCACCTGATTGGATGAGATATCATTCATTGCTGATTGCAGACTCCATAGTTGATTATAGATGTAATCAGCCATCTGTACAATCCACTCACCGATGATTGAAGTCCATGAAATGCCCTGTCTTACAATAAGCCCAGTGCTTGCTTGACCAAACAACTGGGCACCATTACCTGACCGAGTTGACACATTAGCCTAAGCCATCAGTGTCTAAAGAATAATAGCTCTTAAGTGAGCACTTACAGCTGTTTGTCAGAACATTGCACAGTTATCTTTTTTATTGCCACAACAACCACTAGAGGAAACTGTTATTTCCAGATTGTTGAGGAGGAAATTAAAGCATATGGAGAAGCTCTGTCCATTGGAAATGCAATACAAGCCACATATATAATTTTAAATTTTCTGGGATCCACACTAAAAAAGTAAGAATAAATAGGTGAAACTAATTTTAGTGATATATTTTATTTAATATAATATAACCAGGCTATTATTATGGCATATAATCAGCATAAAAATTATTGAGATATTTTACATTCTTATTTTAAATACTAAGTTTTTGAAGTGCAGTGTATATTTACAATTACATATATCAATCGGGATGCTAAGTTTTCATCGGAAATAATTATTCTATATTTACAGTTCATAAAATTTACAGTTGGAACAGTAAATTTACAAACCTAAATTGTTTCAAATCTACTTAAAAGTTTTCCAATAACTGGATAGATTATCAGATTTTAATGTTAAGTAAAATTAACCAGTTCCTCAGTCCCACTAACAACAATTCAAGTGCTCAATAGTCACACATGGCTAGTGGCTACTGTATTACATTGTACAGTGGTTGCTGAACTTGCCCAAGTCAACCATCTGGTAAGGACTTGAACTAGGATTTGAACCCAGAGACTTTGCTTGTAACTACTATGCTACACTGCCTCCCTCAAAACACCACTGAGCTGTGTGTGGCATGCAAATCTGCACAACTTTATCAGTGTACACCTCATTCCTTTAGAAGTTTGTTTCTTTAATTAAACAAAAGTAAACAAAAATTGATCATTCAACTTTTTAAAAGCACATAGGGAGGGGACAGGGGAGACCAGGACAACCATTAATATGAGAGTTTAGGTGGAATAAAATTTTTATCTTTTTTCTCCTATCCTTAGAAATTCTTAAGTGGATAAATGTCATTCTTATCAAGTTGGCAAATGAGTCAAAAAAAGGAAGGGCTACCCAAACCAGAAGTGGAGTCATGGCCAGCCCCAGCAGGACTCTTGGCTGCCCCTTGGCTGCCACCTTCCATGAGGCTCAGCCACAGCTCACCTCTCCCTTTCCCTCTCCTGCCCCACCCCTCCTGCAGCCCAGCCACACCCACCTCTTGCACACCACTCGCTGCTCCCTCCTGCCCTCCAAGTCTCTGTTGTCTTGGGTCTGGAATATCTAATAATAGCATTCTTCTTCTCCAGCATTGAAAGCTGTTAATGGTTTTCTTAAAAATTCAACGTTTAAAATATGGATTAATACAGAATAATAAAATGTTAGGAACTGGAGATTATAACATCTAGTCACCCCCTTGAAAGGTGAAACCTAGGGCCAAAGATGTAAATTGATGTGCCTGTGGCTTTCATAGTGGTTGGATGAACAAGGACATTTGCCCAGGTCTCCAGATGATGAGACCAGTACTCTTTTGAGTTACATGTTCTTCCCTCTTAAGCCAAAGAATGTGTACAATTTTAAGTGAAATTAAATAAATGCCAACTACAAAATAGTGATAATGACATCAATAGCATAGCAAATCTTAGCTAGTTTCTGATTTTTCCATCATTATATAAATAAGGGACTCTTGCTCCAAACTAGTCTCTTAACTATTCTTTAATGATTAAACGCAAAGACAATGATTTGAGATCATTCTGTAGAGGAAGCCAATAAAAAGGGCAGATGCTATAAAGATGCAGAATATAACTCTGGAGGTCCCAGAGATCCCAGGACAGAGAAAGCAAAAGTAAAGAAAGGACAGATGATTCTCTTGTAATCTCTTCAGATTAAGTGTGTTTCCAAAGTTCTACTTTCAGAATAAACATATATGTCTGTTACCTTACAGAACTCTTGAGTACTGAAATACCATGCCAAACAGAAACAATGGTATAAGGGCTTTTGATGTCAGACTTGTACCATTTGAGAAATACGGGACTTTTGGAGTGTTGCTTGAATTCTCTGAGCCTCAGTCTCCTGATTTGCAGTGTGTTAACAAGTCTTCACAGTGATGCTGATAATCAAGATGAAAAAGCTGAGGAAATGCTGTATATTGTTTTGTGTTAAGTCTAAGAAGTTGTTTTGGTACACGACTATTCTCTACTTCCCCACCAGATAAGTGTACTAGAATATTAAATAAGAGACTCATCAAGTAAACAAGAGTTATGGAAAGAAAAAAAAAGAGACAGTTGAAAAGCCAGCACACCAAATGATATTCTCCAGGTGAAAGCATTCAAAGAAATGAGTGGACCAAAATGTAGGGATGGGATTAAAAGCAGAGATGGAGGCAATGATTGAGCTGAGTGGGGAGAGAAATGAAGCGTGAAATGCCTTTTCCTCTTTTCTCAAATCAAACTGGCATGTGGTTGTTAAAGGCTACTTTTGCAAGGATTTCTTTAAAACCATTTTCCTTTTGTACTATTTTAAAACAATGTGACATTTCAATCTGTCATTCCTCTGCTCTGGTTTTTGTGTCCTTTCTTTCATATTAGCTATCATATTTTGTCTCATTTTTGCCCATGTTCTTGGAAAAGAATGCTTATTGGTTTTGAGTTAAAGATTCAATATAACCATTATTATTATTTTTTAATTAGCTCCACAAGGGAAATGGAGCAGGGCAAATATGTAATTGATGGGGCTGGGGTGGTTTGACATGGTAGACTTTGGAGACTTTTGCTTTGACTGACAAGCAAATAAAACAATGAACTTTTCTTAAAATGTCCTCTTGATTCACAGCATTGGAGTACTCAGTTTTGAAAAAGTGGAGGACAAATAGTCTGATTGCAAATATTATCTATTTATTTTGCACAGCTATAACAAAAACAAATTATGAACATACAGTTTAATCAAAAAACTGTAAGCCCCTTAGAATCATCCCAGCTTCTCTTTCAGATCTGTTATTGGAGAAAATGTATTTCACTACAAATTTGGTTAAGGGCAATCAATATCATCAAGACTTCAGATGATTTCCTTAAAGATAGAGATTGAAAGGAGAAACAGGATATTGGAGTTATTAATATATTATCAATAAATTTAAAACTATAGAAAAAAATCTTTCACCTCCTTTGAGAGGGCTGCTGCTTCTTCAGACAGCAACACACTTTTAAAACTCCCTGGACAAAAGCAGAGAGCCCAGTCTCATACTGAGACCACTGAGGAAAAGCAAATTAGACCTGAACAGCTTTTCCCTGGGGTTCTGAAGAAGCTGCAATGCTTCTCTGCAGGCGTTTTTGCCAGGATTTGGCAAGCTTACTTTCCTTTTGCCCTCCCAAGCTTCTGCTTCTGTTTGTTTGAAGTTTGGGTACATCTGCGTGCATGTGGGCATCTGCTGCAACTGTTTGTTTTGCAGTTAAAAAAAGCTTTCAAACAGTGTGTTGCTTTTAAACATTCGGTGCCTTTACTTCAATGTTTGTACAGTTAAGGTATTTTAATGCTTTTGCTATGTTGTTACATAGTGGGATAAAGTCTTGGTTATGATAATACATTCATTAGCCTGTGTAGCAGTTTGGTATTGTTTTTAAATTCCAAAAACAGATATTGGATTATGTTTATAAACTGATTTGTTCCTCTGGCATATTAGATTGTATTAACTTCAGAGGTTTCACTTTTACTTGATTAAATTATGATTAGGGCTTTGATTGGGCCATGTCAGTAGGATGTTGAGTCCTGCCCCCTCACAGAGATAGCAGAAGAGAGAGTTGGAGTTTTGAGCTGGCGCCCTGGGAAGTAAACACAGAGAAGCAGATGCATGAGGAAGGAGAGAAGATTCCATTAGAAACATCAGAGGCCCCGGGAAGAGAGAGAGTCTGATAGCCTGTAACTGACATTGTGGAGAGAAGAGAGCAGGTAAGCCTGGAGAGAAATGAGCCCTTGGAGAGAGACAAGTTTTATACCAGCCTACAGCTGATACCAGAAGAAGATGGAACCAGGGAGCCTGAAGAAAAAGGGCTGAACCCTCTCAGAGACCGGCAGCCATCTTGCTCCAAGATGTGGCAACAGACTTTGGTGAGGGAAGTAACTTTGCTTTATGGCCTTGTGACTGTAAGCTTTTTCCCCAAATAAATATCCTTTATAAATCCAACTGATTTCTGGTATTTTGCATCAGCACCCTTTTAGTAGCCTGGTAAACAGAATTTTAAATGGAGTCCTGTGTATTTTGGGAAAGTAATCTACTACCTTAATTTAGCGACTTAAGGCTAAATCTCTTATTTAGGAAACTTCATACAGGTAAAACCACTAAGGACATATTTCTTGAAGTAGAATTCATAAATCTTAGCAGATACCAACTCATTCGACTGATCACCTATTAGCAGTAAGCATCCAATTATCACCATTTCCCAGAGAAGTCCACTCAGTACCAAATGTATTAAAAGAAGGCATGTGCTAAGGGCCACAGAGTAAGTAGAAAGGGCAGAGGAGGTTGCAGGAGGTGAAGACTCTTAGGGTAGAGAAGAGAGCCAGGCCTCACACGTCCTAATGCAAAGCCTTTTCTAGCACAGACATGCTTGCTTAGCCTCAGGTTCTGCCCTGCCTTCCATTATCTTGCACTTAGATTCATATTCCTTATAGTTTTATGAACCCAAAGCTTAAACTCGTTTCTGTTCCTAGAGGTTATTTTCAGGTATTTGTCTTTAAGTTCTACATGGAAATTTTCTCTGTCAGTAAAACTTTAAACGTGGCATTTTCTACTAGCTTTCTCCTTGCCATTTTCACTTGCTTGATTTTCTAGCCAACACTTGCTTTCAGGTGCATAGTCGTGGTCATAATTTAACATTGTTTTATTTTCCTAGGAGTTATCTGACTACATGTTTAAAGGTTTAGATTTAGATAAATCCATGCAAAATTCAGCTAGTGATTTCTATTAACATTTTTCCAAAATATATGGTAAATAAGGATTGGACAAATATAATTGCTGAAAGGGAATTATTACAGAATAAAACCTCTCACTGTTGCTTTTTAAAAAAAAAATTTTTTTTTCATGTGAAAGTGTTCATACCATGTGAAAATTTTAAGTAATGCATATTGACCTAAGGTAAAAAGTGAAAGTATTTGAAGGGTTTTCCTGAAACCCTTTCCTATACATACCCACACCCCCCTGAAATCCCTGGGAATAACCGCTAGTAGCACCTACATACATGTTCTGTATCTATACATATACATATACATATATAATATTCTGTTTTTACAAAATGGATTTGTATGGCACTTAGGAGATGGCTCATCAAGGGAAGGTCTTTTTAATCACAAAATTAAATCATTACCCAGTGCATGTGGCCACCAAGCCAGTTTTTGATTAATTTCCTATCGTAATTTGCTACAGAGGCCTCTTAGAGTCTCTGATATTACTTACTTTTTGTCAAATAAGATGGCAACTCCAGAATCCTGATTGCAAAATAATACAGAGAGATTTTTGGCATGTCCTACCTATGCCAAACCTTGAGCCAAAAAAATTAATTTTTTACTTATTATGGAGATATCAAACCATACGAGAGCAAACTTATTAACATGTCTGGAAGGTAGACTGCATTTTTTTTTTAATTTTTTTATTTTTTATTGACTTTGTAATAATATTACATTAAAAATATATATGTGAGGTCCCATTCAACCCCACCCCCCCACCCCCCCCTCTCCCCCCCCCCAACAACACTCGTTCCCATCATCATGACACATCCATTGGATTTGGTAAGTACATCTTTGGGCACCTCTGCACCTCATATACATTGGTTCACATCATGGCCCATACTCTCCTCTATTCCATCAAGTGGGCCCTGTGAGGATTTACAATGTCCGGTGATTACCTCTGAAGCACCATCCAGGGCAGCTCCATGTCCCGAAGACGCCTCCACCTGTCATCGGTAGACTGCATTTTAACCTTTTGATCCTGATGTTTGGTGCTCAGTGAGCATGGTCGTTTGGTGAGGATTGAAGTGAACTCTTAGTAGTTGTAGTATCTTAGACCGTATTTTAGACCTAACAGCTTCCAAAACTGTGTATAATTCCTGCCTCTTTCATCACAGAAACAATTAGATGTAAGCTTCTATTTTTTTTACCTGAAAGCCTGCATTAAGATAAAATATTTAACTTTATACCCATGGGCTACCTGGCATTGAAAAGTTTACATGTTTGTTCACAGCTTCAATACAGTATAATTGACCATACAAAGTTTGTCAATAGTTTGGTGTCACTCTGGTTCTGAGTGAAAACTTAAACATGGACGATCTAGTGGAATAATTTTGAAAGGACTAAAAATGCTCTAATTTCCTGCTGCTGCATCTCCATGGCCTGTGTTCCGTGCTCACGTGAAGGGGTTTGAGATTTAGGCCATGGCCTTGTGTCTCAGCACTTTGAATTTAGGGGAAATGTGGAATGAATATACATGATCTGTTTCTAGTCATTCTGGTCTTTTGTTGGGGGAATTAACTCTATGTATACATAAGTAACGCCGTCAGAGAATAAAAGCAATATTTTTGAAGTTGCTGAAAGATTACAACTTATACTATTAATATAATGTACTAGGAGTGCTCTTTACTTGGGAATGAAATACTTTGATCATTTGCAAACATGTGCTATCTTCTTTGCACTCTTTATTATCTGTTTTTTTTCCATACAGATGTTTAAAAATTCTTTATATGAAAGAATAATTGCTGGTTGAAAGTAGACCATTTTAACAAAGTATACTTCTTTTTACAAAAATGTTATTTTTCTGTGATGAAACAATTGTTAGGTGGCAGATATTTAAGGAAGTATTTTATTTAAGAGAATCTGTATCACTTTGGGTGAAAAGAACCAAAAGAGGATTCACATTTGCTTTAAAGCATATTCTATGTTCCTTTTCCATTTCAACACTTCTACTTTTATTTTATTGTAGGAAGAAATGCCAATATATACATATTACAGAGTTAATAAAATAAGCTTTTCACAAAGAAAAAAAGGATATATATTTGGCCATAAACCCAGCAAGTATTAAGGTCTGGTTCCAACAAACCTGGTATTAAACCCATTATATGCTTTGTCATACTTGACATTATTTTAATCTTTAAAATGAGTTATTTTCCTTTTTCTCAAAGATGATGTGTGATAACTAGGGAAATTTAAAGACAGTGTGATCTGCTTTATTATTCATACAGAGTCATATTGCCTTCTGATAAAATAAAGACTAGCTTTCTACAAAAGAGAAGTGTGGCAATTTGATGTTATTTATGAATTCCCTAAAGAAATATTGATTATGGTTGTAAACTGGTCTCTTCCTCTGGGTGTGCTATCCTTTGTATTAAATTCAGAGGTTTCACTTTTACTTTATTAAATCAAGATTAGGGCTTTGATTCGTCATTAGGACATGCAGGGTTGAGTCTCTGCCCCCTTTGTGGGCTATATAAATAGACACTTAATCAAGAACATGGAAGTAGATACACAGAGAAGAACAACACAGAGGAAGAGAGACAGCTCCATAGACATGGCAGTGGCCCCAGGAAGAGAGATGAGCCTGATAGTTTGCAGCTGAAGAGAACTGAACAGTTGAGAAGCTCTGAGAGACAAGCCTTATGCCAGCTTACAGCAGAGATTGGAAGAAACTGGGACCACAGAGCCTTATGAAGAAGAAGGAAGGCTGAACCCTTGCAGATATCACCTGCCATCTTTCTTCAACACGTGGCAAATGATTTTGGGTAAGAAAGTAGTTCTTATGGTACCTTGAGTTGGACTCTTTAGGCCTGGTAACTGTAAGCTTCTACCCCAAATAAACACCCTTTATAAAAGCCAACAGATTTCTGGCACTGCGCATCAGTACCCCATTGGCTGACTAATACAAGAGGTCAGACAAACAACTTCCTTTAGTTGCCTGGGGAATTAAATGCTGGAACGTATAGTTGCCTAAAAGTAAAAACTAATTTCATAACAATCTTAACAGGCCATCAGATGTTTGGGGATAGTTATATTTTATATTCAAAAAATAACATGTCTTTTAACATGCTGAAGCAAAGAAACTATAATTCTGTAATTCTAGAGAGCTAGAGCCACAAATGTGCACTATCCATCTGTGCTTTCCCTAAGTACTCACCTAATTTTCGGGCATCAAAAAATAATAGGGCAAATGTCTTTCAAAACAATGTGAAGCTGAAGAGAGGCCTGATGGTGCATGATGTTTATAGGCAGAGCACTTTATAAAATTTGCCAAATATCTGAACAGTCTGTTGTGCCCATTTGTGTTTTTACAGGGTAATGTTAATCAAAGAGTTCAATTCTGCTATAGATAATACGTAATTACATTCACTGGAAGCCACAGTGGTATGGTTAAAAATATACTCCAATTTCCAAAAGTAGCATTTCACTTGGCACTTAATTATGACTCTTTGAAAATTTTGCTTTTTTGTATGTAAAAACATAGTAGGATCAAAATTCATTTCCCTGAAAATGATCCTGTGAGAATGCAGAGTATCAGGTTTATATAATACCTCCTAAATAAATGGATACAATTCAAATTTATTCTCTAAGCATCTTCAAGTCAGATCTCAAGAAAGAGAATGCTTTAGGCTTCAAAGTTAAATGTGCTGTGTAGAAGTTTTAGGGAAATCATTTAAATTCTTAATAATCAGGGAGCACCTGGTATATTCAAGTTCTGAAACTGGTCTCCCTAAAGGATAGAAAGGTAATTAAGCAACTAGCTCTGTATGTAAGAAGATACTGCAGCAACTGGGCATTTGACTTGTCCTAACTGAATACAATCCAAAAAGAAATGTCATTACCACAACTGAAGCATAAAGAAGGTACCATGTGATTTCAACAGAGGGATTAGGAAGACAAGAATCCATTCAAGAAGGGCTGAGTTATGAGCTTAATACAGAATCTGCTGGGAGATGAGTCCAGAGAAGTAAATTGCAGACCATCTTGTGAATAACATTGACCTCATCATGGAAGGGTAACAAACAATGCCTGCTGTTAGGCATTCGATCAGCAAATGTTTACTTAGTGTTTCCTACATGCCAGATTGTGCTCTGTCTCTCATGAAATCTAGGCACTTTTAGGATTCTCTATTAGTTAGCCAAAGGGGTGCTGATGCAAAATACCAGAAATCTGTTGGCTTTTATAAAGGGTATTTATTTGGGTTAGAAGCTTACAGTTAGCAGGCCATAAAGTGTAAGTTACTTCCCTCACCAAAGACTGTTGCCACATGTTGGAGCAAGATGGCTGCCAAAGTTTATGGGGGTTCATCCTTCCTCTTCCTCTTAAGGCTCCATGGTCCCAGCCTCTTCCAATATCAGCTGTAGGCTGGGATAAATCTTGTCTCTCTCTCTCTTTATCTCTAGGGGATCATTTCTTCCCAGGCTCTCTTCTCTGCTCTCTCCACAAGGCCAACTCTAAACTATCAGGCGACTGACTCATATCTCTTCCTGGGGCCTCTGCCTTGTCTAAAGGAGCCTTCTCTCTTTCTTTACATATCTGTTTCTCTGTGTATTTACTTCTCAGGGCTCCAGCATTAAAACTCCCACCTTCCTTCTCTGTGGTGTGGTTTCTCTGTGAGTCCCCACCCCCTTGATGGGCGGGAACTCAACATCCTACTGACATAGCCCAACCAAAGCCTTAATAACAGACCAGTGTATAAGCATAATCCAATATCTGTTTTTGTTTTTTTTTTAAGATTTATTTTTATTTATTTCTCTCCCCTTCCTCCCTTCCCCCAGTTGTCTGCTCTCTCTGTCCATTCACTGCATGCTCTTCTGTGACCACTTCTATCCTTATCAGTGGCACTGGGAATCTGTGTTTCTTTTTGTTGCATCATCTTGTTGTGTCAGCTCTCCGTGTGTGCAGCAGCAGCTCTCCTTACGGGGTGCACTCCTTGTGCTTGGGGCTCCCCTACACGGGGGACACCCCTGCGTGGCACGGCACTCCTTGCATGTATCAGCACTGTGCATGGGCCAGCTCCACACAGGTCAAGGAGGCCCAGGGTTTGAACCTTGGACATCCCATGTGGTAGGCAGATGCCCTATCCATTGGGCCAAGTCTGCTTCCCCAATATCTGTTTTTGGAATTCGCAAACAATATCAAACTGCCATAGACTCCAACCAGACTTTCCTTAAACTTTGCACACGTCATGAAGTTAAAGCACTTGCCAGTGAATAAAACCATTTACTCCTTACACCAAAAAGGTTGAATTATGTTATTAGGAAAATGTGCATCATCAGAACCAGATTATAATTGTTTTCTAAAATCAACTTAGTAATGATTAATATGTTTTCAAATAATTAAAAGCTGATTCATAAGTGTTCATTTCTTCTACCAAAAGACTTTTTTCTTATGTAAGGTATTGACATAAACTCACCAGGAAAAGCGTTTTTTTCTGTGGACAGTCACACTAGAAATAATTTGGCAAATTAAGTGGGCCTTGCTCTATTCTTACCCATTCTGAATTCTCCTTCTCCTGATTGTATGTGTTCTTATAACCTTCTACAAGAAAATAAATGAATGGGAGACAGGACATATTGCCAAAAGGGAAAAATAAATCTTTAATTTGTTGATGATATTCTAGACCAGTAATCACCTTTTCTTGGAAATAGTTAAAGGCCAGAATTTAAACCTGTGGGAAAAACGTGATTTCATTCCCAGCTTCATGTTGTGTGTCTTTAAACCCTCAAGAAGGAATTGTTGGTGAAAGAGTTGCATAGAATCTATTTCAAAGTGTTTTATTCTTTTAAAATGTTGGGCTATATTAAAGAAGGATTGGCATTTAGAAAATAAGACACATTAATTGTCCCTGGGTTTTCAGATGCTTATTTTTCTTGTAGCAGCTTATATTATATTTTAAAGAGTTTTTCTAACTCGCCATACAGTCTAATGCATTTTTTAAAAATTATTCTGACATAAATGCACATAGTCTTATAAATTTTACCAAGGAAAACTCCCACAATACATCCTTCTGCAATCCTGTCCTTTAGTTCTCTTTTCAAGTATAAAATTGCAAATAAATATTTGAAAATGTAATACATAGGAAATAGCTCTTTGATAAAAATGAATTCAGACCAAAGGTGATTCTAGATGGAATTGTCTTTATTCCCTGAGACTGAGCTGGGATTCCCCATCCCATACCCACCACTCACAACACGTGCCTCCTTGCCTTCTTGAACCTTCTCTGTCCTATTTTTCTCTGGTCTGCAATGGGTGTGAATGCTGTATTATATCCTGCAATTATTTCCAGGAACCAGAAAACAAATAGGAATTGGAATAACAAGAGATACTTTTTAAACTGAAATAGTTCTTTCCTGAATTCAACCACATTTGAGTAACCTGTGCTCCCTACACAGAAGGGTAGCCTTGTTAAATTTTATAGCAAGAGGCTTGAATCCAAACCTGGAAGTTAATATAATTATGTCATTGCTAATGATGTATCAGAATAATTTGAGAAAAAAATGGATTGAACCTGACCTAGGGAATTTTAGAAGTTCCTTGACTTCTGAAGAACCTTGACTTCCCCAGTCATCATTTTTGTTGTCATGGTGGTTATTTTTGTCTTCGTTGGAAACAATTTCCTGTTCTAGTTACACTAACCAAAATTTTCAGTTACTTGTCTTTCACAGTTGAAGAAAAGTTGCAGTGAATACCAGATTGTCATTGACATTCTTCACCTTTTTCATGATTATCTACATATTTCACCCATTTTTGTTTATAGAGGGCAGAATTTGGTGTACAGTCCAACTGACTATTAAAACAATGAAGCTACACATTTGTCATTTGATAGAAAAATGTCCACAGAAAAGTCTTGACATCATCTTTTGGTTATACTTCTAGGACAATTTAAAGTTGTGTGGTTTAGTGGGGAGAGCAGGGAGTCCAGAAAAGTACCGAAATGGGAGGCTGGTTATGTGCATGGAGGATGGGTTCCCTGCCCCATGTTGGCCATCCCAGCAGGAAAGCCATGATTGTGGAAATGGTGACATACCAGAGAAGTGGCCTTGGTGCTTTGGTGGAAAGCTTTCTGGGAAAAAGACATTACTAAATAATCTCCTCAGACTTTAGTAGGAAAAATATCAATTTGACAGTGTAATCACTGGACACCTGAGGTATGGCAGAATTCTCCCTTGACCATCATTCAAAATATAAAAAAAAATGTGAAAAGAGCATATCTGGAAATAATCCCATAAAGTAATTAAATTACTCCGAAGCCCCTTGTGGTTTTTTGTCATCATTTACATCTTCTTGCCAATCCAGGGATTATGTGAAGAAAGGAGAATAGTATTCCATTATTTTTCCAAAGAAAAAAATTAAAACTTTTGTTAAGTGCTCATAGCTCTTCTCTCATGACATAATAGGGTTTTAGAGCTATCATGTGCCTAGAGGTTTTTTATAATGTTATCCTTATTTTATCAAATGAGGAAAATGATGAACTCAGCTGCATAGTTCCTATCCAGATTTTTGAAATTTCTAAAATGTACATTGGATGATTGAAGTGACCAAAGCACAACTCTTTTAATATATTGAACACCATTAAAAAGTTAAATCATAGGCTGTGAGATTGTGATTCTTGTAACATTGTGAATTTCACTTAAATTCAGTGTTCCCTTTTAAGGAACCAGTGAGAACTCCACTGCCCACAATATTCTACAATATATTTGCATGATCTGAGTGGAAAGTAATATTATGTTAATATAAATATAGGACCATGGATTGTATTTTGACTCCAAGAAATGTGTACTTTCCTAATTCAGAAAGATAGCAGTTATAATTGAATAATAACAAGACAGGCTATTCCTTCTTGGCTATAAAGCAATAATAGGAGAATACGTTAATAAATATATGACACAATTTAATTTTCAGCAACATAATGCAAGTAGAAGATGTTGATACTAATGCATCAAAAGCAACTAATCCTTTTAGAAATTTGTTTTCCATCCAGATAGAGAAGTACTAGCAATTGAAGGGTGGGGCCTCGGGCTGGAAATAGAGGGTGGGCGCAGATGTTTCATATTTTCACCTTAACTGTGTCATGAATTATTTATTGCTGACTAAAGTGCTTATTCGGCGCTAACTACAAAGCCATGAAAACTTGTCTATGCCTCATCCTATTTGGCTGAGGTTCGCAGAGACCCAATAAAACCAAAGCCACATACCTGAAATGATCTAGTTTAGACAAATCAAGTATGTTTTTAAGTTACGGCTTTCCCTAACGCATCTTGGTCGTATTGCTATGAAGAGTTGGACCTGGAAGAGACGGTGATTTGGTTGGTACTCGCTCAGGGGACACAATAGGCCCCAAGTCGGGGAAGGTGCCCAGGGCTTGCTCTGAAGCCTGTCGCCCAGGACCACGACGTCATCTCTTTGTTTTCGTCCCAACACAACCCACCATCTGCCCTAGTTCAGACTTCCTTGCTTCCTCATATAAACTCCTATAATTCCTGTCTGTCCCTGAGAAGATGCTACTGTCATCTTCTCTTGTTAAAACATTTTAAATTCTTTCTCACTAGGGATCTCACTACATACGCTGGCTCTATAGACTGTTTCCCAAATTTTGTTACACAGAATAATAGGTGTTCTGTAAGAAGATGCTTTCATGCATAAATGGATGTAGGAAATATTGCATATCGTGCACCCCTCAAGAGATTCCCATTGCACATTGGAAATGTAAAGCTCTGAGGAGCTCTGCGGTGAAGCCAGTTTACCTTCAATTTAATTCAGTATTTCTCTTTTATTTGACGTTGAACGTCTTTTATCTGGAACACTGAATAACACATTATGAAACTCTAGAGCAGTTTGTGAAACACTAGTATAGATGCTGTTCAAGACTTCTGAGCTGGGGAATAGAATGGACAAACGTGCCTTTACAAGTTTATAAAGGAAACTGCTATTATGAAAGGATAGTTAAAAGAAAATATATAACCATTAGTTTAGCGATGGGCTATGGAGATGAGGGAGAGGGGAAGGTTAAAATGAGATCAGGTTCCCAATATATCAACTAGAAAGAGGAGGGTATTATAATGATAAAGAAACACAGAAAACTATTAGAAGGAAAAGTAAAGAACTTTTTGTTTATTTGTTTTTTAGTAATTTCTAATGTAGACCTCTCGTTACAGCATTTGCCAAACCATCTCCTCTAAGCTCTGTGAAGATAAAGACATTATTTTATTTCTCTGGTTATCCTCAGTGTTTAGCACCTATCTGTACCTATTTGCAGAGTAGATTTTAAAAATGTTTGTCACCAGTTATGTGGCTGCAAACAGGAATTGACCTTAGCTAAGTTAAGGGGAAAAGAGAGTCAAAGTCTGGAGTAGCCCATCGTACTGAAGCAAAAGCTCAGCAGCAGGCCTCAGTAAGCCCAGGAAGGCGCTTGGGAACTAATTAATGTACCATGTTCAGGGCATGATCTTTGAGAGAAACTACATCTGCTTACTGCCCTTCTCGTTCTTCTCAAGGCTCAAATGCAGGGAAGAACCAGTCTGATTGGTCCAGGTGGTAGCAGGGCACCTTGTTTGACATGCTGCGGAGACTAGATGCTATGGAAGGTGAGGGGGGTAGAGGACATTTTCCCCTCAGGAAAAATCAAGGTTCAATTATCACAAGGGGAAAGAGATTAAGTATCATGCCCATGTAAACTTTACTCTTTTCTCCTGAGACTCAAAACTCAAGCTATTATACAAAGACTCGGCCTTGGCAGTGGACACAGGAAATCAGTCCAAAAAGCAGAGTGGGACAAAATTAAACAGCAGGCGTATTTGAAAGGATTGGTTTCTTTCTTTTTTTTTTTTTTTTTTTTTTTCTGCAGCTACACTCCAGGCAGAAGTAACTACATGAACAAAAATCTGAATTTCCAGATTTAACCAAGATAATTCCAGGAAAACAAGTGGGTATAAAAACAGTGCCAAAATTCTTTTCAATCCTCTGTTCATAAACCAGTCAAGGGCAATATCATTTAGTGAGAAGGCACAGCTGTTTACTTAAGAAATGAAGTCTAGCTGCAACAGGAAATGCAGAGCAGGTAGCATTTTTTCAGGTAGATCCACCAGCCTAGGTATAGAGAGAGTGGGGCTCAGATTCTAGATCATCTCTCTTTTCCAGTTGGCACTTTTGGTTAAAAAGAAGACAGAGAAAGAAAGAAAAAACTTTTCTTTCAGCCCTATCGTCAGTCTGTCTGTGTAGGACATAGAGGTCCAGAGAGGTTATTGGTTTGCCCAGAGTCACTACTCAGCTCATCAGCGAATGCATTTATTCTTGAGTTCAGACCTCTCTTGATTACCATCCATTTCCCTTCTCACCATGAACCCAGAGGTATTTTGCTGAAAAGAAAAAAAAAAGTACTTCCCAATGGCAGTCTCCACTCAGTAGTTATTAGCATTAACCGATAAGAAGTGAACACAAATTCAAAACTGGTTCCCGAAAAAGATGACCCTGAAAGCAAAACAAAGCTAAGAGGAATGCCAATTTTAAATGCTGCCAAAGATCTTTTGATGCAATCTAGCTAACGGATCTCCTTCCCCATCTATGTCACCCTTGCAAAAGAGAGCAGAGAGAGATTAAATGTCTCCTTGTCAGTGTACTTTAATACCTTTCTGTGGCCTTAGGAAGATGTGGAAAGGGAGAAAAGGAAGGCAGAGAAAAAGAAACTGCAGTGCCCTTTCTCCTGTGCATGACATCAAATTGGTAATTATAATGTTGGTATTTGCTGCATGCCAGCAGGAGACCCAGCACTGTTGAGACATAAAGACGATACTGTTTATTGCTTTGGGAACTTACAGTCTCACTTAGGCAGAAAAGTAACCAAGGAAAGATATAAAAACTTATCATATTGGTTAAATCTTGGCTCTTGTAACTTCCTTGGCATTTGGGTGTTTTGTGTGGGATGAAGGGAGATGACAGAAATGGTATAATTGGAAGCTTTTGTAGTTGTGCACAGTGGGAATTTAAAAATGAACTGCCCAGTGTTGCAAGACACAATGAGCACAAAGAGATCAGTTGTGGAGGGCTTGAGGGTGCATGGGAGGAAGAGCTAGTTAACCTAATTATCCACATCCAAGCCAAAAGGGTCTCTGGCTCCTTCCTTCAGTTTTTGGAACTTTCTATCTTTTCCATTGCCACTTTCAAAGGAGCTGGTGCCCTTTCTGTGTCCCCTTGCATCCTTGGAATAAGTCTTACAACACCTATGGTTATGGTACTGTGGTTATCCTCATTTTACAGATGGGGGGAAAGGGTTTAGAGTGGTTGGGTAACTTGTCCAGAGGCCTCCAGCAAGTAAATGGGAAGTCCAGGAATCAAACTCAGGGAGATTGACTCCAGCACAGTGAACTCAACTACCGTAGCAAACACCACATTCCCAGCTTCATCCTTCACACCCATTAAAATGTATAGCATCATCCCCAATTCCTTGAGACTTTGCCTAGGTAACCAGCTTGCCTCCTCTGATAATGTCATGCTAAGTTGCTGAAAATTATAATGACTTTGTATCTCTTCTGGGCAAATTACAACTGCATTTTAGTAGGAACAGCCCAGAAACAAGATACCTGGCTTCACAGACTGACTCGAATGCTGAGATGTTGAGAAAAGTGAGAGAGGGAACTGATTTGAAGGCCACTATCTGGATGTTCTTCCAAGCAAGTGATGGCCCACTTGAGTTTCAAGAGCAGTTAACCCTGTTCTAATAAGAATCCTTCATCATCAGGCAAGAGACCACTGGTCCTGAAAGCCATCCTCAAAGAAATATCAAAGCAGATTATTGTGCAATAGGATTTAGACCAGTGGTTCTCAGGGGCCATTTTGTACCCCAGGGATCTTTTGGCAATATCTGGAGCCACTTCTGGTTGTCACAGCTGGGAAGGGGCTACTACTAGCAGCCAGAGGCCAAAGAGGCTGCTAAACATCCTGCAGTGCACAAGACATGCACTCACAAAAAGCATAATTATTTAGCCCAGAATGTCAGTAGTGCTGCTGTTGCAAAACCTTAGGTTAGACAATAACTGGGAGAAATGACAAGCCTGACCAGGGTAACAAGAGTCCAAGCAGAGAAATAGTACTTGAAAGGAAATGGATGAAAATGGGAAGATGACAGGCAGGGCCAGTGAGGGTGAGCTGGGAGCGCTTCACTCCAGGGGTTTTCCCCCATCCCCCAAACAACCAGGGAAATGTAACTGACCAGTTAATTCTGCCTGACTGAGTATTTGTAAGGAAAAGAAGATATCTGAGTTTATAAATGAGACCTACGTCTAGTCTGAAAAGCAGTTTGCTTTGGGAGATGGTGCCCCAGAGGGACATTATTATATGAATTTTAAATAAGAAGACTATTGGGTGCACCAGCTTCTAAGTCATTGTTTCCCAAAGTGTAATCTGCACAGCCCCTTCAAATGAATCACCTGGATGCTTGTTATGAAGTCAGGTAACTGGGCCCCATATCAAACCTACTGAGATGCTATATAGGGATCAGGAAATCACATTTTTAACATCCTTCCTGTGATTCCTGTGCATGACTTAGAACCTTAGCTCTTGGAGTTGTTTTTATTACACTAGCTTTCCAATTCCTACCTTTGTCTAAGTCTGACTCAAGTTGCACTACCTACATGAAGACCTTCTCAACCAACATGGTGCTCTACTCTGGTTTTTAATACTGTGGATCAGATCCTCCATTTGCTGCTCAGCTCCTGCCTTCCTATATTTCCATTGGCTGTTTTATGTGTAGGACCATCTCCCTACATAGATTGAGCATGGGCTCTCTGTCTTGATCCTCTTTGTCACTGATGTTTGACAGAACCATAACTTCTCAACATTTCCTCCCATTCTTATAAATCTGATTAAAAAGGTCCTTAAACCAGAGCTACCTAATCCTCATTATCCTGTTTTATTAGTCCTTCTTGCCCACCTGGTGAGGTACAGAACTGATAGCAAGTGGCTAATTTGTCCTTTAGTTGAGGACCTTGAGCTATTGCACATCTAAAGGTCAAGCCTTTACTGCCGGTATATACAGCTAAATCAAGGAAATCTAACAATCAATTCTCTGCAAAACACAAAAATGTTCCTGATTGAAAAGCCAAGACCCTTCTGTTATTCTCCAGTCTCCACAATGCAGGGCATTAAAAGCTTAAATCAGAGTACCATGTTAGCTTCACCTCCTCCTGGTGGAGTCCTTAAAAGCACAAGTGCATTCTGCTATCATTACAGAAGTGGTCTGTGGGGCTGGCCGATTGCAGAGATTACACCTAGGTGGACAGTCTGATGTACTAGGAAGCAACTATTGGTCTGAACAGCTGGTGTGCTTGCTCAGGGTTTACATGACAGTTTGTTTCCTCATCGAAATTGCTTAGCAGAGAATGCTTTATTGCCCTGTTTATAAAGACAAGACACATCCTTCTCTGTAAAAAGGCCATCGCAAGAGTGAAACACATATAATGCTGATGTCATATAATTTAACCAATTTTCCATTAAACCTTCACAGATATGAAAGACTTTGTTCTCCCCATAAAACTTGTGTATAATGTGATTTTAAGGATAATTATTAAATAGTGGGTGACCTTCATATTGAAAGCAAGGTAATTAGCAGTTGGAATGAATACAAGAGGGCAATTTTAGGTACTTGTTCTATTTTAAAAGAAATAACTCTAGTCTGTAGCTCTCTTTGCCAGCAATGAGAAGCTAGAGTGGGACACAAGCCAGCTAGCAGAGAGAATGCCTCTGTCTCTAGGGGAAAGTGACTGTTCCTACATGATAAAAGATAATAGCATTGATTTTGAGTCCCTCAACCCTCACATTAGGGAGACCATATTTGTGTGCCTTCACCTGATTCTTGGAAGAAAGATCTGCCTTAACCCAGAATACCTTTTAGTCTTCTTTAAAAGAGGAAGGAATACAATCCCAGTGAATTCTTTGGCTTTTAATTGGTCTATTCTGGTAGTACTGTACTCTAGATGGAGAAATAGCTGCATGGCTTTTGAAAGGGAATTAACAATTCCGCTAGATTTATTTGTACGAAACAAAAGCTTGAGAAATCATACAGGAGCTGTGGAAATTTTGTTCTTGTTGTCACTTTTGTGGGGTCTAGAGGGGAAGGGATGTGAGTTAGAGCCTCGTCTCCCTAAGAGTGAGTATTTGTCTCAGAGATTACCTATGTCTTCAGTAGTCCAGGCTATAGCTGGAAATAATAAATTACACATGACTTTTTGAAGATGGTTGGTGCCTTGACAATAACGAAGCAAAAACGTCAAGAAATACATACCCATCAGGAAACTAAAAAAAACCAGTAAACTCAAACATCAGTATTTCTCAAGTCCCAAATACTGGAATAAGATACTTATTGGTCAGATATTCGAGTATCTTTAGGTTGTAATAATTTTTCTGGAAGCTTATGACCACTGTTAAAGTCTTCTATTAAGAAGGAAAAAAAGTGTGATCCCTCCCCTGATTGCTGATAAAGTCTAAGATGGGCTCACTAACCTCTGTAAGAAATGAGTTCCTTAACCCTCGCTTCTTAAAATCCTGATTTGAGAATTCCCTCCTATTTAAACAGAGTGCTATTTAAATTCAGTAATGTAAACAGATATCATTACAGTTTAATACATGTCTGAAGGGCTATGAATGAAATACTATACAAGAATTTACTTGAGGCAATAAACAGAAGTTATGTCTACATGCATGTTCACGTACACACAAATTGCAGTCCGGCTTTTTTTTTTTTTGCATGTCTACAGACACTCTTAGTGTGATTCATAATACATGGCACTATGTTTTCCATGAATTTTCTAAATATTTTTTACCAAAATCAATGCTATGTGGATTATGAGATTGGTTCACAGGAAAAAAAATTATTGTCCACTGAAACTTTGTATTTAGAGATACGAAGTTTTGTTGTGTTCATTTAAACTCCCCCAGAGAAATCCAAGGCTCTCTCATGGGTAACTGGGAGCTGTTTATTTGAGTTGACCTTTCTAGCAGGAAGTAATGAGCCTCAGTGCTACTGACTTGAAGAGCATTTCTGCCAGGGGCCAGGTTAAGGAGAGACCACAGCGGAGAAGGAAGTAGCTACTTGCTGCTTACTTCCTTTAAGCAAGATGCACAGTGGTAAGCTAAACCTGTAGATGCACCAGCTTTGTTTTTGGCTATGAAAGAATGGCAGGGCAGCAAACAAACTTGCTGGCAAAGGGAAAATCTATTGGAAACAGAAGAGAAAAAGAAAGGATGATCTAAATGGTCCCTAAGAACGGGGTGATAACATTGAGTATTGAAAAGTTCAAAAGGTGAAATACACTGAAATAAAAAGTTGGTAAATAAAGGCAGACGGAAATGAATAGGAAGTACTTTACCAGTTACTTAAATTAGGACTTGTGTGTTCAAGTATATCATATGTAATTTTCTAAATCTTAACCACTAAGTTTTCAGTTACTCTAAATTCCCAAGGGTACTTTTAGGTAGTTTTTATTGAAAAGGTTCAGGTGCAGTAATAAAGCCAAGTTTCTGCTCTTAAATTTTTCAGATTTAGAAATGATGTCACTGCCTATCCAAAATATGCAAACAATTGAACATTTTGGTGATCTTCTTAGAGCTTACTGCCTTTAGCTTTTTGCCTTTGTTTCCTGTATTTTACATTTGACTACTTCACCACATCATTCATCTTCCTCGAATCCAGTTTTGTCTGTTTGATTCTGCTGCCCCTCCCCACAATGACCATTCTATTTCTTACTTTTATTTCATTGCCAATTTTTTCCAGTACCTGATTTACAAACAAAATTTCTGTTTTCTTTCACTTGTTTCTTAGTTCCACTGCAACCTGGCTCCCACCTTCCTTCTCAGTGGAAACCACACTCAAAGGCCAACAGTGATCTCCTCACCTACACCCTGTTCTCAGAACATATTTGACATTAAAAATATTTTTCAAACACAAATGTAAGAACCAAGCTGTAGTCCAGAACAAAACTGAGATGTAGGCAGAATTCTAATGATGCTCGCACTCCCAGATCCTCATCTCCTGGTTATTCAATCAAACACTAATCTAGGTGCTGCTGTAAGGGTCTTTGTAAATGTATTTAAGGTTATGGACCTTATAGTAGGGAGATTACCCTGGATTATCTGGGTGGGTCCAATCTAACCATTTCAGTTCTTAAAAGTCAAGAATTTTATCTGGCTTGAACAGAGAAATGCAGTAGAAGAGATGTGTTGAAGAGATGAAGCAGAAAGAGGAGGCAGAGAGAGAGATTCAACCCACTGTTGCTAGTTTAGAATAGGGTCTTTAGCCAGGGAATGCAGACCACTTCGAGAAGCTGGGAATGACTCTTTGCTGACAGCAAAGAAATGTGGGCCTTGGTTTCCTTGAACTGAATTCTGACAAAAACCTGATTAAACGTGGAAACGGATTCTCCCCCAGAGCCTCTAGAAAGGGATGCAGCCCAGCTGACACCTTGATTTTGGTCTTGTGAGACTTGAAGCAGAGAATCAGCTGAACCATGCATGCTGTACCTAGACTTCTGGCCCTGGATTACTGTGAGAGCTTTTTTAAGCTGCTAAATTTGTGGTAATTTGTTACGGAGGTATTAGAAAACTAATACTATTTGCTAGCACTTTTTCTGGAAATTTCTGACAAATTAGCTTTCACATTCCTATTTCTTCTAAAGCATAGTAAGACTTCCCACCTTAACTAACTTCCAAACATCTTAACTGTTATCTATTGAAAACTACAACCTTATTTCCTCTGTCTCCTTACAATAGGACCAGACTTTGAATATATATATAAGAATGTGTGTGTTTGTGTATTTTGTATGTTTGTGTGTGGATATATATGTGTGTATGCATATACATAAATACATATCTATGTAGCTCCTGGTAAATATCACTCATACTTGATAAATAGCAATGCACATATGTACCCACATATGAATCTTAGCTATTATATATACACATAATTGTATTTTTATTCTGTACCACACACCAGCATATATTACTTCATATCACCCCTACAAGTATATACTGATTGTTCCACTTTACATGCAGAGAAGAGGCAGAGAGATGTCAAGTAACTTGCTTGAGGTCATACAACTAGTAGGTGGCCAAAGAAGATTCAAACACAGGTCTCTCTGAATCCAACACTGCCAGGTCCTTAGATTTCAGCTTGCTTATCTCTTACACTGACTCTTTTTAGACGTTCTTAGGCTCTACATCCATCTCTGCCCAGATGTCATGCAACATCTTCTTTAAATTCCCCTCCCCTCACGTCTGGATGCTGCCCTGCCTTGATAACCTCCCGCTTAATTTCTGAGCCATCTCAATTTCCTAAGTTTCCTTCCACCCACCATATATAAAAGAACTTCAACTTCTTGGAAGGATGTGTTCTCAATTCTATGCCATTCTATTCCCCAAAATTCAATTTACTTTTAGATCTTCAATTTTAACTCTCCCAGTGACTTTCAGTTTGCTGTCTTCAGTCCTGCCAGTTTCCTGAGTTCCAGGCACACATATAGCAATAGTGCTGGACCGTCCCACTTGTCCATGCTCCTGGCACAGCATTCAACATGTCTGAGTAGTCATCGCATGCTTGCCCTCTCTTAAACAGCCCTCTCTTTTTACCACCCTATTTCAAGAATCATATTGTCTATCCCCATGGTAGCCAGACTCAGAAACCTCCCAACATCTTTGAACCTCCCCTCTGGTTGAGAATGCGGAAGCTACAGCTGGGCTGCCTGGGTTTAAATCCTAGCTGTGCTACTTACTCACTGTGAGACCTTTGGGGCAAATTGCTTAACTTCTCAGGACCCAAGTATATTTCTCTGAAAAATGGGGATGACAGTAACAATAATAATAATAATAATAAATAACTACCTTACAGTTTGTTTTTTGGTTCAAATAAGATACTACACACACTTAGAAGAGTGCCCCAAATCTAGTAGTTGCTCAATAAATGCCAACTGTCATTTTCTTTAGTTATTATGTCAGATCTTTATGTACAAATCTGAAATCTGTGATTGCTTTTCTCTTGCCAAGTTTTCTGACCTCATCCATTCTATTTAAGTACTGGACGTATGCAAACTGCCTCTGGATCTTATTCCCTACAATCTAGGCTGCATGTGGCTATCAAATAAGTCTTCCTTATACACAGTTTTGTAACATAGATACTATGCTGCCCCTGTGTTATACATGAGGAATCTGAAGCATGGTGAAGTGAGTAACTGGCCTATGGATCTGGATGGAACCCAAGTTTTAATCCAAGGTGACTCCAGATCTGTGATTTTAACCACTGCACCTTGATGCCTTTGCTGTACTACATTCCCCTTTCCTAAAGCATCCTTTTCTTTCACTCACCTATTAGATGCTTACCTACCATTTAAAACTCATTTTAGGTCCTATCTTTCTATAAAGCCTCTCCAGACTTCTTCAAATTCTAGTGAACTCTTCTGTTAGATACAGGCTTCCTGAGGCTAGGAAGGGTACTATGTATTTCTTATGAAGCCCAGCAATGGTAAACTTATTGGTACACTTACTGGTAGCAATTTGGAATGCTTATTGGTGCCAGATTTCTTTTCTAATGAACTTATGACTGTGACTCCTTATGAATGTGCCAAATATTTTCTGGTCTCTCTTTCTTGCTGATTCTTGCCCATTGTTCTAACTAGGATTTTTTTGGTTGCCAATAAGTTTCTGAACTTAAGAGAAAAAAAAGAAAGCATTAGAAGGATACTGGATAGCTTACTCAATGCTGGGGAAACAGATTTGGTCTGGAACCAAGGAAGGCAAAGTCCAGTAGAGGGCCCATCAGTGTCATCCCACACATAATTCTGTGATAGGCTACTGGACCTATGTGCATCTGACCTGGATATTTCACTGTACTCCCTCAAGATTCAAATTCTGGGATGGCCACTCATAGGTCCCATGCCTTGGGTTCAGAGACAGTGTATCTGATTCAACTTTGACTTACATTTTGTTTAACAGAACACTATCAACTATTTGGGAATTCTCCCCAAGTTGGAAGGATGTTTGGTTGGAAAGGTCTTCTGTCCTGAAGTTTGCATTCTCATTGTTTCACTTAGATAAGTTCATTTCGTAAATCCATGGTAGGAGTAATTCTCTAACAAGCACGCCACCACTCATGTATAATAAGTGCACTTCTTCAAATAAGACCATAAAATAATTTTATGCAAAGGAGTTGGTGAATTTTACAACTTGTTTAACTGGAATGCCATAAAAAATAAAAAGTTTGTATCACTCAGAAACAGATTTAAGGGCAATGTATGAAGAGCAATTGTTTGGGAGCTGTATTAGTTCTGTGTTTGCTAAGAAACAAATTAACCACAAACTTAGTGGTTTAAGACTATGCCCATATAGTACCTCACAGTTCTGTAGGTCAAGAGGCTCGGCATGATATGACTGTGTTATCTGGTTTGGATCTCACCAGGCTGAGTTGAAGGTGTCAGCTGAGGTTACAGTGTCATTTGGATCCCTGAGTCCTCTTTTAAGCTCACGTGGCTGTTGGCAGGATTCAGTTCCTTGTAGCTGTAGGAATGAGAAGACTACTCTGCACCTTAAGGGCTGCCACAGTTCCTGCCTTGTGGTCCCCCCCAAAGCATGGCAACTTGCTCTTTCAAGACCATCATGAGTATTTATCTAATGCGTCCAATCTCTTCTTTCAAGAAGAGGCCAGTCCATTTTAAGGATTCAATTAGGTCAAGCCCTCCCAAGGCAAGCTCCATTTTTATAACTGTTTTGGGACCATAGTCACATGCACAGAGACTCTTTACCTTTGTCTATAATGTATCCAAGTCATGGAAGTAAAATCCATCATATTTACAGTCCTGCCCACACTCAAGACTATATAGAATGTGTACACCAGGGGGCAGGAATCTTGGGGAGCATCTCAGAATTCTGCTTACCACAGGAGCCAAGATTCATCCCCACATTGCCGAGCAGTGTCTCCCTTTGCCAGTATTTAAGGAAGCCACGATTAGCAGCCAAGCGAAGGGAAGAATGAGTCAGTCTCATATTGCAGAAGTTGAGGGTTGGAAGGGACTCTGGTTTAAAGAACTGCAGCACCTAAAAAGGAATAGAGCAAAAAATAGATGCAAATATTCGAAAGAGGGCAAGTCCCTTGAATTGCTCAAGACTATTAAAATTTTGTTATAAGATAGCATACCTATCCTCTAAAATCATGAATAATAAGGATTTAGGGAATACTGGATAGGAGGGCCCATGAATGGGCTTCAGAGATTTTTGACCCTCTGAATGTGCATGCAAATTCTCTGAGTACTTCCATTTTTCTAGGGAGTGGGTCCATAGCTTCCATTACGTTATCAAATGGGTTCAAGAACCAAAAGGGATTGCGAAACACTTACTTTCAGCCCTTGAAATAAAAGCATAGTCTTGCCTCTGGAAATCAAGTGACCCATGGAAGACTCTCATAAGGTCATAAAAGGAAAACAATTAAATCTGAAAATTCTGCAGGTACTATAACGTATCTGCCCATCTAACAGATGCCAAAAAGTTACTTGGAGGGTGAAATCTGTTTAGAGTTAAACACATAGAGTGGAATTTCTAAAAATCCAATGACCATTGCTCCAACAGAGTCCTTGATTGCCTCCTTAAGCCAATTACAAATAAACGATAGTGTTAAACTCCCTGGTTGTCATTTTTATAGCATCTTATTATTTTTCTGAAGACTCCTCAGTCTTCTGCCTTCATAAAAACCATAACATATTTACTATCATTCCTCTCCTCTTGTCACCCTCTGCCTTTCTGTCTCTAGTCAGAACTCTACATTCTGCTAGAACATGAATGAAATCTGTGAGCTATTTTCCAGTCTTGTTATTTTCCTTTCTTAAAATCCAAAACTCTCAGAATATTGAGAATCCTTTGCACACAACTTGCTCTTCTGGTAAAAATGACTTGTTTTTGTGTCCACAGTGCACATCGTATCACACCTTGCACAAAGTTGCTCACAATAAATATTTATGGAATTGACCTTCTGTGAAATAAGAGGAGGAGGCAAAATGACTCTTTTCATATTGGCATCATGATATCTCTTCCTCGGGGCTCTCTTAATTATTTCCTAGGTTGCAGTAGTAGGACTTTGTTCTATCCAGGTTGGTCATGGACATCAGTCCTCAGTGGAGAGAATCCTTGAGCCATCTCTATACACTATGCCGTGCTTCATGGACAAACAACGGTTCTCTTCACAACTACATCAAATTGATAAGCAACTCTATTGAGAAGGTCTATCCTGCAGATAAATAAAGTAAATCTTAAAGAAACTGAATGGTTGCCCCAAACAGCAATTGGTTTTTAGAACCAGTCTTTCTAAAGTCCAATCTAATAAATTATTTCTTAATCCTGTGATTTCCAAACCTTTTTATCTCGCATGCCTAGTAAAAATAAATAAATAAAAGTTGAGTACATGTCCTTATTCTGTATGTATTTGCATATGATAGAGCTCTATCAATACTAGTATTTCAAAGTACAATATATATATGCGACAAAATCAGTTGTTAAACAGAATAAATGTAAGTTCCCATTCATTCTTTCATTAAATTTAATGAACATATACTAATGCCTTCTGGGTGCCAGGCGCCCTTCCAGTCTCTGAAGACAGTGAACAAAGCGGACAAATCTCTACTCTCGTGGAGCTCAGAGTCCAGGGGAGAAAGACAGACCATTTATAAGTAGACCAACAATACCTGAATAAAGTGCATAATGGTGGTAAGTGCTTACCATGGCAGTAAGTGCTCTAGAGAAGAAGAAAACAGAAAGGAGCATTCAGGTAGGTTAGTGGGGAGAGTGGCACTTTTAAAGATCTCACTGAGAATATGAGCAAAGACATAAAGATTAGCAAATGAACTACGTGCCTATTTATATCCATCTCACATAAAGGCTGTAAGTGTCATGTCAATGTGCATTATATTAAGTATTAATAAAACAAAATTTCTTTAGAAAACCGTTATAAATAGATTTCTAGTATTTCTTTCCAAGTACTCTAACTGATCATCTTGGGACCTCCCTTGGGAGACCACTAATTAGTCTAAACTTACATGAACAGCTGATTTACACAGAATTCTCAGATGTCACTATTACAGTTTACAAGTGGGACCTAGTCAAATTTATTAAACTAGAGACAGACATAGAGCCCTACAGTAAATTAAGGCTTTGAGTCCATCTTGCTTTGGTTCCATGTGTTTTTATATCATATGATAAACAATCGTATGAGCAATTCTCTTAAATGTCCAGAGGCCCCTTGTGTTTTTGTCTTGCTTTAAAGTAGGTGATTAGGGAGAATATATGCACAAAAGCAATGTCTGAACAGCTGGTACTTAGTTACTCACAGGAAGCGGTAACTTCTTGTCGGTTTCTTTTCCTTTCTGTCGAATACGTTAATATAGCATGCACATTTCCCTTTTTACCAGAGAAGGAAGATTTGTGCAGCCTAGTGAAGCTTCAGAAGGAAAAGGCTTAAAGAAATTAATATTTGAAATATTTTATGACTCAAATTACAACAATACAATGAGTTTCCGAGGAAAGGTTTTTAAGCGGGAGTCCAGTGAATTTTGGAAGAAGAGACGAACAATGAGGAGAGTGAATCAAGGAGAAATCCACAGACTTAGTTCTGTAGGTATTCAAATGTCGATCTTTGCATTTCATCTTTTATTTGATATTTAAAAAAAAAAATTTAACTCTGGCATGGTATTCTAACATAGCCTATTTGGAAAAATCCTATATGGAGCAGAAAATATAATTAATTTGCTGCATATTCTTTTACTTTCATCATTTGTAAAGTCATGTGCTTTCTAACTATTTAGAAATATCTTAAACCTATTGACAGAGGATTTAAACAGTTAAAATGTTATGAGAATATTTGGAGTTCACCTAAACGTATCTTAATATTATGGTACAAAATTATAATTTCTGGAATATTTATTCTCTGTTTTAAAGGAAAGCTTATGATACCCAAAATTAAGACTCTAAATGATGACTTGTATAAAGTTGGGACTTTAAAAAAGCATTACTACTCTATTTTTACAATGCACCAGTAAGGTTTATTTTAACATTCTTAGAAAGACAAATCCCAAAGTACAAAAGAAAATGTAAGTATTTGATTAAATAGAGTCATGGAAAAAAGAGGAATAATTCATATGTTTTAAAGGTACAAAAAGATTCGGTTTTGTTTTACTCTTAAACATGTTTCTGCCTTATTATTGTTTGCAAACAAATACAAGCTCTAGAAACTTGTACTTGTTAAAGAACTCTAGAGTTTTGCTTGTAGAAATTACCAACTGCTGAACATCAGAGCTGCGAGCTCGAGTGCTTCAGTGATTTGTGTGTCATGTGAAAGACATACTTTAGAAGATATACGCCTTAACAACATTATTGGGTAGTTAGTTTACTGGAATGTTCATTTTATGGAGTGGTTCAAGCTTTGTTTGCTTTCTTCCATAGTAAAATTTCTCACTGCAGTACAACTGACATTTGGGCCAGATAATTCTTGTTGTGGGGAGGCGATCTTGTGCATTGTAGGATATTTAGTAGCATCCCTGGCCTCCACCTAATAGATGCCAGTGTCATACCCGCTCCAGTTGGGACAAACAATGTCTCCAGACATGGACAGATGTCCCATGGAGCAGGAGTTGAGGTTAGGCAATCACCGTTGGTTGAGAACCACTGCTCTAGCGATAATGACTCTTTATATTTATTCATGTAGGTATCTTTAATCTAGAAACAGAAGTAACTTTTCAGAAAATTATAGACACATACACATACATCTGTGAGGATATAGTGATTATTTATATGATTATTCAATGAATATACATCATAAATTAAAGAATAGTCACTCAGCCCTTGATAGGCCAAAACCAGGTATAAGAACACTGCCTCTCTGTTAGTAATGGTTCTCTTTATATTTATAGTCACTTTAGTGGTAAGTTAACATGAATAAAATTGATCAGAGGTCTGCTCTTAGTGTTGGTGCCAGGTTGTTGTGTGGCCGGTTTCTATCTCAGTATTTCATGTCCACTCTTGGAGAATACACACTTTTGAGCCCCTCCACGTTGCTCTGTGGGAAATACCTCAGGTTTTCCAACCAGCGTTTCATAACTGGAAAATACAGAGGCCTAGACATAAGCTCCTGTTTCTCATTGGCCAGCAATGGGTGCCCAATTGCTGTCTCTCCAGTGGCCCCCTGAGAGCTTTATCAGTCCTTTATCATCAGCCTATTAAAGAAGATTACTGGTTTACAAATGGGTTTGGCTTGACATTATTTTAACCTTTAGACCAGTTCAAAACATCATTTTCCTGTTGCATTTCTTTTAATGGAATTTAGAAGTACCATGAGTTATGTCACCATGAGATATACTTCTTGTGTCTCCTCCAAGAAAAAACACACAGAAGAGCATGTCTATCGTACACGGACCACATGTATGGTATTGGCAATAGGACACTCCCTGGTGTTTCACCATATAATGAAACTGATCACCCTATGAAATATATTAATTGAATTTTAACATATTCCTACTGAGTACAATGGGAAAAGCAGCCAGGAAGGAGGAAGTGTTTTCCCACAGCATTCAGTAGCAAAGTATGCAAATTTAATTAAGATCATTCATCCTGTGATGAGCTTTCTTCTAAGGAAGACGCAGGGGATTTTCCTGCTGCTTTTCGCCTGTTTAAGATAGGCCTATCTGCTTTCACAGATTGTCTCTTCTGTTGAGCAGGGGATGATTCAATCCATCCTTAAGTATTACCATGAGATGGGTTTTCATTTTGGAAAACAGAGAATTCGAGACAGTGAAACAGAATATCAGAGCTCGCAGGCTTTGAGACAGATGTGGGGTCATTCTGTCTGACTCGTCTACCTACCCTCTCTACAACCTTGGGCAGGTTACTTCAATCACTCTTAGCCTCAGTTTCCTCCTCTGTAAAATGATCATAATACTTCCTGCTCTGCCTTAAGATTGCTTATTAGAATTAGATTTGATAATATACATTTTGAACATTGTTGAAACACTGGAAAGGGTTGCAAGTGAACGCTGGGAAGAGTATAATTAAAACAAAGTAAAATATTTCCATTTCAAGAGCAAGAGAAGAGGGACACAATTGTAGTGGGGCCGTCTTTCCGGAGACTGCAACAACTGGAGCCCCTAGAGCATCAGCACACCTTCCTCTTGGAAGCTTTTATTGGTGGCAGAGCCACCCAGCAAACACACCTTCGAATTGCAACAGGCTGAGTGTTGGGAACGTGGGGAAGCTGGGCAGATCACTCTTTGAGTCAGTGAACTTTGCCACCAAAGTACCATGTTGTTTTCCTCCTCCACCTAAACCCAGATTGTACTTTCCACAGCACACAGATCTAAGCTTTCTGAAATCTAAACCAACGTGTCTATACTGGATTCAGAGCTCACTGGATAGGTAATAGGGAAGAAGCAGTTCAAGTGACAAAATACCCAACAAATGAAGATGAGGCCTCAAGTTAGGTTTGAAAATAAAACATTACTTTCTTTTGAACTTTTGAATATACTCATATATATTGCAGTGAGGAATGAATGATTGTAGGAAATAATTATCCTAGATTGTTTTCTTAATGATCATGTGCATTTACAGCTCAATAAATCATTCCTTGCTCTAAGGTAGATTTAGTAATGGTTTAATTTTAGAGTAACCCAGGACTCTTTTCAAAAACTCTGTGATTTTCTAAGAAGTATGCAACCCAAACTTTATTCCCTCATGATCCAGACTGACAGTTTGGTTTATTCTGTTTTCTTCAAATGCTTTTCAAAGTTGCATCTTTTATTCTGTTGGGATCTGTCATTCTTTTGAAGTTTGTCTTATTAATATGATTTTCAAGTGTATTGTCTAGGAAATGTCTTCACTTATTTTAGTTCACCTATCACAGTGCAGTGTGAGAGAGTACAACTGCATTATAAGTACAAGGAAATGAAACTTACTTGTTAGATCATCAAGTAGAACTATGTCTCTTAATTTTAGAAATGTGTGTAGTATTCTATAGTTGATCATTTTCTTTTTAATTCTTTGTATTTTTAATTTTTTTAAACCGAAATCATTCAGCGTGACTTCTAGTACATAGGAAGTCTGTAAAAAGATCATTTCCTTTCAAAGTTGCATGTCCAAATTTGGAAAGATTAAATGCATGATTAAGTTGAATTATTATTTCAATCATCTGCATAGCCAGAAAAAAATGTGAAACATTTAAATAAATGTGATTTGTCATATTTAGGTTATTAGAGACCTGTGGGCCATTAATCTGCTGGATTTCAAAGTATTTGAAAAACTTTGGTACACATGAAAATTCTTCCTCTCTTCTTTTGCAACAGCCTGCTAGCACTTTAATAGAAAAATGAAAATGAAAACTACACAGAGAATCCAAATACCTTTAACACATCTCACTAACAACTCATTTTATATTGCATTTTACTGTGCTTTTGTCTCTCAAGTCAGTTTTTTGTCCTTTTTCTCCCTCCTGGTCATCTGTGCTTCATTACTTACCATTACTTGTAGATTTATGCAAACATTTACAGCTGTTGCCTAGTCTACTTTCTAAGGAACCGATAGCTGAAAGAAAGTACAAGGATAGGGTTCCAGGAATGGTGGCTCCTTGATGGTTCCAGGAATGATGAAACAAGACTGAATCTGTGAAGAAACACTACGGAGGACAGGGAGGAAAGTTATATAGGGACAGGTTGAAGAAACCAAAGAAGCAGGAGAAGCCAGAGGATCTGAACTCAATCCATACCACAGAAATGGAGAAGTATAAATTAAAACTTCATCTGGCTTGAGAATCTAGGTGAACACAAATGAGAAGATTCTCGGTGTGTGTGGACAGTAGCAGTGCAGAGCAGCTAGCTCACGTACAAGGGAGCTGCAGAGAAGACATTTTAAAAATGGACTTTGAAGCAGTACTTGCACCTTAAACAAGAAGGACCTTACTTTCCTTTGGGCTGACTTCTGAGGGAGGGAGAAGAATTAAGCTAGGAGAGAAACAAGGTGGAGGAAGACTGACAAGTCTCCCAAACCAGATGGGGCTCATTTCAGTGACTGTTTGCTTGACCACTATCCAAGCATGAGGTAAACCGTTTTTACAGAGGAGATTACCACAGTGGACAGGAAGGAAGGCCACGAGAATAATAACTCTTTTTATTTCCTAGATGGAGGCAATTCAGAACTTTTTGAAGGTAGAAAGTTAGTGGCCCTTTCCATTGTAGTTTTTGACAAAAACATTATCTGTCATCCATCATATGGTACCTAAATCTACCTTTTCATTTCCTTTTATCTTCCTTACCCTGTTGTGAATATTTTTCTCTCTGTCCCAACCACTTCCTTCCCTGAAATGCCCAGTGACCTCATGGTGGCCCCTAGCTTTCCAAAGTCCTTCATTGCAGAAGCTCCCAAAAGCAGATTCTATTCCAGAATCTTCACAACAGAAAGAGTGAGAGAGAAGAGAGAGAGAGGGTAGAGCAAGAGAGAAGAGTTTGAGAGAGAGAACAAAGGGAGAGAAAGATAGAATGGGGGGCAGGGGAAGAGAGAAAGAAATATCCTGTTTTCTATTCCTGCAAAGCCATGTTGTTAGCCAGTATACTAGAGTGGATTGTAAGCTTCAGGGTCTGATGGAACTGAGTTGAAATCTCAGTTCTTCCAACAACTTGCTTGTTATCTTGAGCCAGTTGCTTAAGTTCTCAGAGCATAGATTTCCTCATTTGTAAAATAAAGCAATGATAATCTCTTCAGTTGATGTAGGTATTCACTGATAGAAAATATTAAATACTATGGTCTTTGTCATTTGGTCATGGTAGTAGTAGTAGAAAAATATTATTAGTGTTTTAGGGATAAATTACCAAAAAAGGGTGCTTACTGATATTATTAGTAATAAAGTATTTAGTATTACATGTTAAATGTCTACTCGGAAACATGTATAGTTAGTTTCAATGTAACAAATATAGCAACTTAACTTTTTTTTTAAGTACCAGGGATTGAACCCAGGCCCTCGTACATGGGAAGCAAGTGCTCAACCCTGAGCTACACCTGCTCCCGCAATTTGACTCTTAAGATTAAAATAGCAGATTGAAGGAAGGTGATATAGGGCTAGGACTGGCCTAGAGATACCTAATCTATCAGATACTATAAGGGTCTGCCAGCACTTTGAAAAAACCAGACACCTGTTATGGTATGTGACATTTTCAGTAGTGAAAGTCAAGGTAGACATACAAACATTTTTGGTTTCCATTTACTCTGGTGTCATAGGAGAGTGATAAGTTGAATGAATTAGTATAATGGAAAATTGGAGATCAAAGCTGTATGGAGTGTATCACCTTGAAAAACCAAGAAGTTATGCAATTCCCCATTCCCAGGATGTATAATGCAGGTTGAACTTTTAACAGTCTGAGATGATGTTGGAATGCATTAGTAACACATGAGTTTCTCAAACCTAAGGTGCTCATTTTAGACCATTCAAATCCAAATAAACATAATTGAGGAAATAATAGTTCCTTATTATGTGTTCTGCTCTTTGTATTAGACTGTAGTGGCGTTTTTGGTTGCAAGTAGAAGAAACCTCCTTCAGCAAACAAGCACAGTCCAGAAAAGGAAGATGATGGGAGAGGCTCAGAAAAGGTCCAAGAATGGAATTAGAACAACTGGGGACATAAAGAACCAGGGGTGATCTTGGGTGGAATTAATGACAGTTTTATGCTACTGCAGCCTGAAAACAAATGAATTCCAATCATTTCCTCAGTTCTGCACCACTCTACTCAAGATTCTGAGTTCTGAGTGGAACTGTTGAATGGACCTTCCTGGGGTCACATATCCTTGACCACAGACATGCAGGACTCTAATTATCAGTAACTTCCTTCAAGACTGCTTCTTATGGGGATGGGAGGGGTGAGAAGTAAGTCCTCAAATGGAAATCAAAGTGCTAGTACTAAAAGAAAGTGGGATGGGTACTGGGTAAGCCAAAAAAAGGAAAGAAAAGGATGAATAGACTATCATCAGAGTAAGAGTTACTGAAAATATAGGATGCATATTGTTAACATAACTATTTATATTCATGTATATTTGTGTGTGTGTATGTATACAAACTGCACATGACCTGTGAGTGAAAGTTCAACTGTGTGACTGTTAAGGCACCAAAATAGTATCAGAAGTTAAGGTGATAGCAGCTTTTCATCACAGACTCATATAAATTAACCTAAAATTCCCGGCAGCTTGCTCTAAGACATTAATTCCTCTGGTGTCAGGCAGACTTGTAATTGGGTAGTAATGTATTTTTAATGATATTTATTATCTTTCATGTATTTCTGAAAAACTAAATGAGACCTGTAATTTATTTTCATTTAGATCTTTGTGGATATTTTCTGCTCCTTTTTAAGTACAGTACTGTATTATTCCCTAAAGTAGACATTTTTATTGCTTTTTCATTTGATTTTTTTAAGTGCTCATAAGGGATATATGGTCAGAATGTGAGTTTCCTAGAAAATAAGACTGCATTCAATTCAATTTGAGAGTACACCTTTCATCATAAAGTCTATCAAGCTCATTAGTGTCTTTCATTTTACTACTGAAATGAAGGGTTAACAGAGTAGAACCTGATTTTTTCTAACTTTAATGTTTGGGATGAATATGATGATTATTTGCAAAAACAATTTGCTGAATTTAACCCCTTTTATTTCACTGAAATAGACTAAGGCATTTAAAGATTTACCACTGGTTGATGTCTTCTGAGATCTATGTCCACCTTTATTACCAAGGGAACCATTTCCAAACTCGGCTTAATCCGAGCTTGCCCAGCTGTACAGTTCCTAACTTTGATCCAGCTAGTGTTTTTCCATTCTCATGAAACTATGTGGTTCAAGACAAAGAGAAGGTTAAAGGGTCAGCATTAGATGGCCTATTCCTTATTTAATCATTTCCTTTTTGGTAAGAAAAGTTGGTCTTGCTCTCACAAACATTTGAGAGATTGACCAGTAGAACTCCCACTGATGAAAGACTGAATTCAATCTGTCATAACCCCACAGTCTGACAGCTCTGGCCACGGATCCAGCTGCAGGGACTCTCACCCATCTTCTTATTTGTTTTAATCACAGATAGTGTGGACATTGGTTCCATTCCAATTGTGTTAAAGCAGAAGGGTCCTGGAGTAAGTTAAGGTCTTAAGAATCCATGTGTCATTTAGATTTTTATTTCTTCTAAGAAATTGGATAGTTAACTTGATAATGCAGAAACCAGTTAACAGCTGTGTTGTTTTTTATTTGTCTTGGCAATCTCAAGATTGGAATTCTTTTTAGGGTCCCTCCAAAGACCCTTTGGATCATCACTGTTAGCTATTTGTTTATCTGTATGCCAAGATAATTGATATATCATGCTCCAATTGAATCTACTTCATTGGTCCTGAAGTAAATACATGTTTTGTTAGTTTTTCTGTGTCAGAAACCAGGATAATAATTTTGTGAACTGAGGAAGGCATTGAGATACAGGATTGATTGTGTTGTGAATATGTGAATTGGAACAATGATTCAGATATCTAGAAACAACCAGGGATGATTGAGGAAGTCCCAGGGTGCACTGTGTTTCACAGAAAGAATATAAAACTTCTTGAATGATGGTGGAAAAACTCTTTTCATAGTAAGGTTTTCTTGAAAAGATAAGCTTTTCTGAAAAGGAGAACCAAGAACAACTAATTCAGATGGACAAAACTAGAGTGAGTCTAATATTCTAATAATTCTAATGAGTAAACCAAGGCTTGGCTCCCAAATTACATTTAAAATTTAAAACCCAAGTACATGACCCCCCAACACAAGGGATTTGCTGTGGAGATTCTTCTCCCTCATCCCATCAGTCCTTGTTACCCGATTAGTCCTCAGTGACTCTATTAACTCCCCAGCTCTGATAAGCTTGCCTTGTATGTACATATGTGAGAACTACAGAAGAAATTCTAAGTATCTACAACTTTGATTGTTCTGTAAATATTTCTGTTTGCAAAGCTAATACATTTAATCCTAAACTAATCCAAAATTAATGTCTACAAGTAATAATTTTCTTTTGATCTGGAAGTATAAATAAATGAAAATGTTTTGAAGCTGTTTCTCGAAGAAAATAAAAAGTAGAATTTCAAAGTCACTTTCATGTGCTAAGATACATAATTAGGTAGATTATCTTATTTTTCTTATAGAACATAGGGCAGACTGACTTGATTCAGGAAATACTGGGAAGAGAAACTGCTCTCTTTTAATTTCAGTCCTTTGCTTATATTCTTACCTCTTGTCTCCGAAAGAAACAAGTCATTGCTTAGTTTCTTTAAAAGGAATTTTGGATAGTAATTATGAAAGTATAAAAGCATTTAATGCAGTTTCTGGTACATGAGAAGTTCAGTGTAGTTGGTTTGGTTGGTTGATTGATTTGATTTGGTTTTCATATATTTGATTTTAAAACATGGGTAATTTTCAAATAAAGATGAATTTTTCTTTTCATGGCATTTGGTGGTTTCACATAATTCATCTCCTTGATCCTTATGACAGCCCTGTTGAAAGCAGGAAGTTGTCTTTTTATCCACTTATTTCAACATCAGCTAAGACTCAGAAAATTTCAATGACTTGTCCAAATTACATAGCTGATAGGTAAAGACCCTGAGCTTCCAACTAGACAGTTCATTTTCTAATCCTTTGTGATAGTGATCAATGCATGCAGGTGCTTAATTAATTTACCAGATGTTTGTGGTTCCCTTTAGAACTAAAAATACCCTAGATAATGAATTGCTAATTGTGCTTCTCTTTTTTTGCTGACATTGGCTTCTAGAACCATATACATAATCTGTAATTATTTTCTCTGGTCTTATTTCCCCAGTGGTTTGTGTATCTTTAAAAATTATTTGAAGCTGTTAGTGGTTGAACTTCTTTGTGAAGCCCCCACTGTGATTTTTCTAGGCTGTCTCTCTGGTGAATTTTCAAAGGGTAAACAATTTAAAAATCAAATCACTCCCCAGTGTTTCCATGGAGGCATCATAGTTTTAAAAGACCAAGTTCATTTTTTTGGCCATTATTAAAATAATACATGTTCATTATAGCAAATGTGGAATATACAGAAATATCAAAACAACAAAACCCTGTATGTCATATCCAAATGCATCAAATCCATAACACAATTGATTAGAAATATATTTTTTCTTTCACTTTTTAAGATCTTATACAATTATGCTGGGTATATGTTGTCTTTCTTTCTACTTGTATTTATCATTAATAATAAGCAATTTTACTTGTTATTAGAAACTTTGAAACCATTTTTAATAGGCATGTAATGTTTCCTACCATGGCTGTACCAGATTTCCTAATCATTATTTATCCTTGATGACTTGTTTTCCCATTTTCAGCTGGTCTTGGTCTTCAGGCCTTATCACCCCTGAAAGATTTAGGCATTTGGATTCTAAGCCTAGTTTCATAATATGTGTAAGTCTAGAACGTCCTCAATATGAACCCTGACCTTCCTTCCTCTTGGGTGGTACTCTTTCTTTGTCGTTCGTTCTGTAGCAGAGCTTGCCATTTTAATCATGGTCCCAAACTCCTTACATTTTCCCCTAGAAAGTCAATCTATTCAAAATGTTGTGAGTTAACTAGTATTTACAGGGAGAAAACATAGCATTTATCACATAATTATTCGCTGATTTATTCCTGCCCCTATCCTATTTTCAAGTTCCTTCCAAAAGCCCATTTCAACATTAAGCCTCTCTCTACTACATATAGTTGTCTGAAAACTTATAGACTACGTTTTCAAACAACAACTCTGGTCTCTTCACTTCTCATATATAACCTCCACTGCCTGCCTGCTTTTCGTAGCCGGCTTGGATTAAGGTGAATATGTGTGCTCCATCTTGTTTACAAGGATAATGCTGTAAGACATCCATATGTATCTGAGTTTTTAAAAAAAGATTCCCAAGCAAGGGATTCCTGGATGAAGACAATGAAGTTACTTATTCAACAGGTATTTGTTGAATGTCTACTGTGTGCCGTTGGTACACATAAATTTACAATGTATGCATTTTACATCCAGGACTAGGGAAGATTAGAAACCTGTAGTGGAGAAATTCGGATAGGCGCGGTTTCGAAGGACAGGACACGAGAGTACCGAGAAGGAAGTTGGTTTATTTCGACCGGCCGGGCTCAGCGGACTCTTGTCCTAATAAAAACCGAGCCCCGAACAGCCTTTTACAGACCCTTTTATACAGAGGATATAGGATTAGGAAGACTAACAGTGATGGTAAACAGACCTTTGGTTAGGTTCTTCAGATCTTAGTATCAGATAGGTTATTTCCTCCCGGTGAGTTACATATTCTCCACATCCAAGCCAGTTTGGATTAGCATATCTTCCACATCGTCTGGAGGCAGCCCTGAATACACATTCAGTCTCACATCCCTTCTGAACATTCAAAGACTGTAGGGCCTAAATTACTTATTTGACCATCTTGGAGACTAGGTACTCTTGGAAATAATTTTGTTTTAATGCACAGGCTATATCAAACCCACAGCCTTTAATCTGTTTAACACTTCTGTAAGGCATACTAGAGGTATGGTACTATCCTAAAGGCTTTGTAAGTATTACCTCATTTAATCCCATGAGGTATTGCTACTGAGATACCCAGTTTACAAATGGGGAAACTGATACCCAAACTTTCATAGCCTGTAAGTGGGAACACCAGGACTTGGACTCTAGGTATTCTGGCTCTAGAATATATAATACTTTTCTTGTTGCACCTTAACATAGAGAGCCTACAAACACACTGTCCCTTGCACTTTGCTCTTTCCCGAACAAGGCTGCATAGTCTAGGTTATTTCAGAGTTGACAGTACTTCTATTCTGGGGAAAGTTCTAGGTTGGTAATTTAATCATTTGATTTTGTCAATGTTGCAATACTTATTTCTTCAGTATCATTTCTTCACTCCTTTGAATTACAATTATGAAATACTTCAACATTTTGTAGTGAAACTCTGTGTTCTTGAACTTTAAATCTTTAGTCTGCTTCTTTGAACCAATTAAACACCTCTTGAGAGCCCTGGCTGTTACCGCAGGGCAGGTTCACCGCTCCAGGGCATAGAAATTGGTGTTGGCCTTCAGTGAAAAGTTGTAGAATAAGCGGAGGAAGAGAAAGCATTTGGTTTTTTTCTGCTGTGAAGTTGAATTGGAGGAGAGCTGTGGATTTGGGGAAGTTGAGCAAACAAATCTCTTAATACTGTATAAAAACTATAGGGTCTATCACCACCGTGGTGCACACCAATACCAAGCCTGTTCAGTAAGAGGGACTGGAACTGCCTTTTCCCATGCAGGGAGTGATTGTAGAATAGCTAATGAAATTCATTACTCATTTGAGAAGAGAGTAAGAGTAAAAAAAAAAAGCACTATAAAAATCCAATCCAGTTCAGGGTAAGCTTGGCACATGCCTTTTCCCTGTTGGTGCGTTTCCAAAAGAAACAGGCACATTAAATTCAGGAGGGACAAACCAACCGTTGTTAAAGTTGTAAATCAATGCTGCTCACTTCCCAGGCTCACTCAGCGTCTCTGCAAGGAGCAGTCGTACGAAATTAACTGGTCCCACCAGCCTTGAGTACATCTGCTGCTTTGACTGAACCGCTGAGCAGATGGCCTCCTTGCTCCAGAGAGAACTACTGGTTGGGCAACTTAGGTTCTCACTGTGACAGACGCAAAAAAAACTCAGTGGCTAACTTTGCCAAATACCAGGCTCGAGGTGCTGTGGAATATATCATTGGTATTTTTGTTTCTATACTGTTGTGGAATTTAAGAGAAGTTCAATTATTTTAGTATAGAGAGGCCAGGACTCAGGAATGATTTTGAGAAGGAAAAATGGTTTATTGACGGCCGGCCGGACTCGGGAGCTTTCTGTTTGAATCCCGAGCCCCGAACAAGATTTTCAAACGTCTTTTATACAGAGAGGAAAGGCCAAATGGTCCCTTTGTTTCAGTTCTCAATAGGCTTCAATTAGCATATATCTCTTTCACATCTTAGGTAAGCTTTTAGCAAGGACTCCAGACATTTGAGATAAGCCTTGGTTTTTGCATTTCCCCTAAATACTTAAAGTTTATAGCCCTTGCTTTGTTAAACATTTCCTGGGACTGGAGCCTGCTGTCACCGTCCCTAAGGGCAGGACTGCAGCCTCTTACCGTTCCACACCCACAAGTCAAACAACTTAGTTATTTCTGAAGAGACAAAGAGCCTTCCACCCATAGCCCACATCAATACTTCATCTCTTCATAAACTTTATAAATTAGGAAACATCAAATATCTTGAATGTGACGTCTTAACAGATTCCTTGCACAGTTAGAACTTTCCTAATATAGCCTCCAATGACAAAACTTAATAAATTATATGAAGCAGATCTGCTAGGTTTGGCAGCCCCATGTCAAGATGCTAAATTGGACATACCACATTTTAATCAGGAAAGGCCTAATACATGTCATTCATTTATTAGCTGATATGTCATAGCCTAAAATGAATACATGAAAATATGCCTCTCAACAACTGTTTTTGGGTTATGCCATTTATTGGTTATATCAAGGAGAGTTTAAGATTTAGTTTCTCTATGGTCCTGTAAATATTACCTGTTACTTGTGGACTCTGATTTGCCTGTAATTTAGGCGAAATTAATATTAGGTGAAGTTGGAACCCCAGTAACAGGTCTTCTTTGAAGGTCCCATTGTCACAACCCCATTTGTTTATTAATGTTCAAGTTTGGGACTAATGGGAGAGGAAATGAAAAAGCTGGTGAGGACCAGCTTGTAGAAGACCTCTTAAAACATCTTTATGTTAATTTGCCTTTAAACCTATAAATTGCAACACACACTAAAGCCACACTTTAATACACATACACATATGGGTGTGAGGAAAGGGGAGGGAAAAGTGTTAGCAGCCTCATCATGGGCTGTTTCTGTGACTACCGAAGGGCATCGTGTACTTCAAGGTGAAGAAACTTAATTAGGGAAGGGGGCATAAACAGCCTAACCTGTGGCAGAAATGAGAGGTCTTGTCAGGATTTTACTGTACCTTTTGTTGTATTTGTTGCATCTCATATACACATACTTACTTTATCTGATAGAAGAGATTCCAAAATAAGCCAGGAGTTTCAGATTCTAGTGCTTTAGGGATAGGTTGGTAATATAATAGGCCAGGGACACTGAGGCCTCTAGCTGGGCCAGAGTGAAATCCCACTACTTAAAGACATTCAACACCAATTAAAAATAAAATAAATCAATGTTCTAGCCAAACCAGAGACATCTGGAGCTTGCCTTTGCCTCTTGAGAATCAATTTGTGATCCCCGGAATGGATCCTTTGCCTGGGAATTATGGAAGTGGACCTTAATTAAGTCTAAATAGAATAATAACAAAAGGCAGTGCTCCTAGAAAGATGGTTTTGTTTGTTTTTAATTATCTAAGTCACTCCATAGAGCCCCTGTATCTTCTATCTCAAAATAGTGAACATTTCACAGCTTTTTCGCTAAATAGATTGTGTTGGGCAAGCAAATTCGTTCTTTGCTGCCCCTGCTCATTAGCTGTGAAACAAACTATCTGGTTCAGATGACCTTGCAATAGGTTTGCCAGATAAAATACAGAACTCTCAATTCAATTTGAATTTCAGATAAAAACAAAAGAACTTGTTATTATTAAGTTAAGTTGTTAGTATGTGTCCCAAATATTGCATGGAAAAAAAATTTTTTTTTTAGGTGCTAAATCTAACAGCTTTATCTCTTAAGGCCTTCCAGAGTAGTTATTCACCTTACATTGTCCTCAACTTACTTAAGCATTTGTAAAATGGGCCTAAAAAAAATACAGACTGTGTGGAGATCCTTGATCTTGTCCCATTTTGTTCTGGTTTATTTTTTATATTTGGAAAAACCACCCAAATAAACATTGAGTGCTACTTTGAGAAGCCTATTAATAATTATTACAATGTTGATGAAAGTTGCTGGGATTTCACCAGCAGAGATTTTTCTGAGGAAGGCCTAGAAATGGAAGCTAAATTTATTAGCTTTACGGAGTAAGCAGGAGGAACAAGAAGTGGGATATGTGTCTGTTGATATCATTGACGTGAAAAAGAAAAGAAAAGAAAATATTTTTTCCACCTAAGAGATCACTTTAACATCCAAATTTTATGGTCACTGCTCCAGTTCCCAGGGATCCCAAACTAACTCAGGGGACCATCATTTCATTTAGATTGCATAAATTCTTCGGGGATTCAAAATGTGGCCTTGATATTCTGTTTTATAATGTTTTATTCTTTATTTTGGGATTCATTTTTCTCGACTCATGGGTTCTCTATACTTTGGAACAAACACATCACTGCTATCATGAAATATTCACACCTTTTCCCAAAGGCGTTTATTTTTGTGGCACTATGGCTGGCTTCCATGAGGGTGTGCCTTCCCTGTTGAATTTGGGATTTTTATGCACTGTTATCTGAGACTATTTTTCTCATACTCTTCTTCCTTTTTACCACCCTCAGTCCTTAACAGTTGTGTTGTTAGATTCCATTAGAAAATTATCCAGCTTCTCTCTCTAGCAGCAAGGAGGATAAGAACCGAGCAATTAATCCTGACGCAAGATCCATGCTTCAGGGACAACTAAGACAGTCTGTTTTACCTCAATTGCTAGCAGAGCACCAGTATTTAAAAATCGACCCAAGTAGAACGCTTAAGGAAGTATCTAACCCAGCAAAATGATCATCATCGTAATACTATAGCAAGTAAGCAGAAAGCCTTCCTTCATGTTGACAAAGTTAAAGTTTACAGAAGCAACTCTTCTGTGAATGTGATAGAGTTGGGTGCCTTCAGCCATGGGGGCTTGGAGTGAACTGCTTCAGCTGGTGATGGAGATGTTAAGACTTTCAGGATCTTCTTGTATTATTTCAGATCTGGAAATAATAGTTTTATGAATTTGTCCTAAATGCTTTGAGTTTGTATGAATTCCTTTGGAAGGATTCTGCCATGTCCAAGCCTTGGTGACACTAAAGAAATGGAATCCACCCTGATGTCGAGAATAATAAGCCTGACTTTATGTGTGGTGGTTAATGTCATTTTTTATTTTTCTACAGCAGGAAAAGCCTAGGCTTCTTGAACCTTTGGATTATGAGACTGTCATTGAAGAACTTGAGAAGACCTATCGGAATGATCCGCTTCGAGAGCTCCTGTTCTTCCCCAGTGATGACTTTTCAGTAAGTGTTCTCTTTTCAAGCTATCTCCATCCAGGAGGGCCCCACAGGCTGAAAGATGCCTTCAAATGGGGTTATGTCCTCCCTTGTAGATTCAAACACTCAGCCTTCTTCCTCTGCACCATCCTCTATGTCACTGTTGCTGTAGCAGGTGTTCACAGCTGGTGACAGAAAGTACCCAAGGGCCTCCTGACGCTGGAAGAATCTGGCGCTCAGTGGCTCAGTGGCCATTTGGGATGAGAGCAACATGGGGTGTTGCCTGCTTGTGGCCGGTGTTCATGCCCCTGATGATACTCATTTCTAACAATAGCCTTACCTGAAACCCCAGAGCTCTTTTTCCATTTCTAATCAGAAGCTTCTAAGAATCTGGAGGCCATTTCTAATCAGAAGCTTCTAAGAATCTGGAACACACCAATCCCAAATATGGGAACACATTGACACAAAAGATGCATATCTTAAAAATCACCCTTAATCTTGGTTGTCCCTTAATAAGGAGATGTTGAGGCTTGAGGGGCAAAGAAAGGTAGGCAAGCATATTGTGTGAAGGAACCTGTGACCTTAGCTGTGTACCCCTTAGGACAGTGTTTCACTGCCATATGGGCCAGCTTCAAAGGGTGCAGAGAGAATGAACCAAAAAGAAATGTGTTTTGGAGACACACAGTAAAGTTATGGATGTTGAGTACCCATGTGTTCCAAGCATTCCATGCTGTTATCTGTGGTCATCATAAACTTTTTTAAATTGTTTCTAAATACCAAAGTATGTAAACAGAGATCTCAATGAACAACTGATACCCTTTCCTATATTTTCCTAAAAGAAAGGTAGTCTCAGATGTTGCGAACATCAACAACTTAAAACAGGTGCAAAGACAGCTCCAGGGTGACCTTGTGAAATGGCTATTGCCCATCATTAAGCCCCAGTGTTGCTGGGGTTGCAGTGCCTCCTGTTGCACCCAAACAGCCTCAAACTTCAGTTCCCCCTCTTACCTTTGGAGCACATCTGGTGTCTGGCTTCTAAAAGGTTCATTTTCCCTCCTTCCCCGGTGATTTTTCAGTAAGTGTTCCCTTCGCAAGCCATCTCCATCCAGGAAGGTCCCACGGGATGTAAGATGCCCCCAAAGGGGGCTGCTGGGTAAGGTATGCAGAAGCTAATGCTTTTCTGTTCCAAGTTGTCTTAGTTTGCCGGGGGGATGGGGGTAGGAAAAAGTGGGGGGTGGGGGAGTGCTGTAAGAAAGTACCACAGACTGGTTGGCTTAAAGAACGGGAATATATTGTCTCAGTGTTGGAGGCTAAAAGTGTGGGCAGGACCATGCCTTCTCTGATTCGAAGGCATTCTATTGCCAGCAATCCTAACTCAATCTCTGCCTCCATCACATGGGCATCTGTCTCCTTCCATCTCCTACCCACTATCCCTCCTGTGTCCAAATTGCCCCTGCTTATCAGTAGTCCAGGCATAGTGGATTACCCCTCACCCCTACTTCATTCTGTTAGGCCACATCTTAACAGATAACATCGTCAAATAGCCTGCTTAAAGTGGGTTCACACCCACATTCTTAGGGGTTACCTGAACATGTCTGTCTGAGACATGATCAAGCCCCTAAAAAAGTATGTGAAATAGTGGAAGAAAGGAGACAGATTTGTAGGTAGGAGAAAAACGTTGCTATTCTGTTTTGTTTTGTTTTAATGGCTCCTGCTTTAATGCTTGGCATATCTTGAGAGAGGCAGAAATCTCATTTCCTTGGTTGGTCTAGACCACCAGGACTTGAACTGCAAGCAAAAAGTTGAACCACATTTTTTTTTTCAGTTCCACATCCGTATTTTCAGGTTGCGCTGTGGCCTCATTCTTTGAAACGTCACAGATAAACTTGAACCTTGGAGCATTTTTATCTTCTAGCTCTATCATTCAGAAATGTATTAATATTACTGTAAGCTGCCCTGCCCCCCAGCTCAAGAAGAGAATGGAAGGGTCTAGACAGGATGTAACATTAGCACTTAATTTCAGCTCACTTTTGGCATCCTTCCATGCTCACTTAAATTAGGGATTGTCTCTGGTTATTGTTGAACTTCAGCATCCTTAGTGGAGTAAACACAGCATATAATAACATACTTCCTTATTTTCCCCACATGGTCATTCTAGTATACCAAAATCTCTTAACCTACTGCCTGCTTAAAATCTTCTGTGGCTCCCCATTGCCTTAAAAATGAAGTGTAAACATCTGTCATGTCACAAGGATTCCTCTAGGGTCTGGTCCCTGCCTTCCTGCTTCTCCAGCCCCATCTCTCAAGACCTCAATCTTCCCTCCCCACCCTACCTACACTATAGTTTGTCAGCCTCTTCCCTAACTGAGATAGAATACCTACACAATTTTGACAATACCATTCTACTACACACCTCTAATTATTTATTTCCTTTATGTTAGGTCTTATTCTAAGAATGAAGAGCGAGCAGTACTTAGACAGAAATTGCCTCGTTCTAATAGAGCCTACATTGTGTTGGGAGAAGTCAGGCAGAAAATAAGTGAACACATTAGATAATTCAGTAAAGATCAATTCTATGAAGAAAATAAAAGGTTGGATGGAGGCTGACTAAGGAAAGTGAATTTGGACTGGTTGGTTGGTCCAGGACAGCACTTCTGATGAGGTGACATTTCATCTGAGTCCTGAATTATCAAGGAGGACCAGCCATGCTAAAAACTAGGAAAGGAATGTCTCAGGGCAGATGGAGTAGGTACAAAGGTCCTGGGGTGGCTCTGAGTTTGAAGACTGGTGTGACTGAACATAGAGAGTGATCAGAGACAAGACCAGTCAATGACCAAGAAGCAGCCTCTGCATCTTATTCTAAGTGCAAGTGGAAGGTGGGAAGTCATTGTAATGTTTCAAGGAAGGGAACTAGTGGCCTGATGTGTATTATTAAAAGCTCATCTGGCCTCTGTGTGGAGAACATATTGCAGGGCGTAGAGGAAAACTGGGAGGCCAGCTAGGAGACTAGCTCCCACTTAGTAGATGTTTAAGAAATATCTGATGTCACCTGTTTTAGTTTGCCAGGGGGGTGACAATACAAAGTCCCAGAAATGGGTTGGATTTAGAGGCAGTAAAAGCTTTACAATTCCAAGGCCATGAAAATTGCAAACCCAGACACCATCAGAGATGCTTCCTCACCAAAGTTAGCTGCCACATGGCAAAGATGGCTGCCAGTGTCTGCCAAGGTCTCTGCCTTCCCCTCCAGAATCTACCATCTCTTGGTGCCCAGATGCTGGAGCTCAGCTGTCAGTTACCAAGCCTAGGGCTTGTCTCTTCTTGAGCCTTCTATATCAGTCTGGCTGCTCTGTTTTCTTCCTGAGGTCAGTTGTAAGCATATAGCAGGGCTCATCTCCTCTTTTTTTTTAAGATTCATTTTTTATTTATTTATCTCCCCTTCCTATCCTCCGCTGTTGTCTGCTCTCTGCACCCATTCGCTGTGTGTTCTTCTGTGTCCACTTGCATTCTTGTCAGCAGCACTGGGAATCTGTCTCTTTTTGTTGCATCATCTTGCTGCATCAGCTCTCTGTGTGTGCGGCACCACTCCTTGGCAGGCTGCACTTTTTTCATGTGGGGAGGCTCTCCTTACGGGCGCACCCCTTGTGCAGGGGTTCCCCTACGTGGGGGACACCCCTACATGGCAGGGCACTCCTTGCACGCTTCAGCAGTGTGTGTGGGCCAGCTTACCACACAGGTCAGGAGGCCCTGGGTTTGAACCCTGGACCTCCCATTTGGTAGGCAGACGCTCTATCAGTTGAGCCAAATCCATTTCCCTCATCTCCTCTTGAGCTGCTCCATGGGACCAGCCTCTTGGGGACTTTGTACTTAAGCAATCCTTTAATTCTCTCTCACATGGCAGGATCAGATATGGCAGAGCTTCCTTTTCCTGTGTCTGTCTGTCTGTCTGAGTCCCTCTCTTTGTCTCTGTTTTCATCAGCTCCAGTGAAAGGGCAGAGACTCAACCAGAGTCAAGCCTCACTGATGTAGTCCAATCAAAAGCCCTAAATCACTCTTATCAAGGAATCTAATCAAAGACCCCTCAAATGAATTTAATGCAATCAAAGGGTATCACCTAGAGGAATAGATTCACTTACAAACATGATCTTTCTCTTTTGGAGATTCATAAAACAAACTCAAACTGACACACTACCTAATTCTCATTATCAGAAAATGCCCTGGAACATAAACAGCTAAATTTGAATTTGCATTAAGTCACTGAGAAACATAAAGACAGTGTTGAATATTATTACTATGTAAAATTTCTAGCTTGTGAATAATATTCAGATAGATTGTCCTCCTTCTTTCCTGCCCAATATGCAGGGGTTGAAAAAGTGTACCCGCAGGTGGTCCATTGACTGTTTTTGCATGACCTGAGAGTGAAAAATTGTTTTTACATTTTTAAATAGTTGAAGGGGAAAGACATGTGAAGATGTTAAAAAAAATTCAAATTTCCATATCCGTGAATAAAGTTTTATTGGAACACAGTGACACCTATTCATTTACCTACGGCTGCTTTCCTGATACAAAGGCCGAGTAGAACAGTTGTAATAGAGATAAATGGCCTGCCAAACTAGAGTTACTGTCTGGCTCTTTACACAAAAAGATGTCCAAGTCCTGCCACAGACTACAAGTGCATTAGTTTCTCTTCCCTCATCCTCTGGCTGGAGTAAAGGCACTTCTTTAAATTCCCTCAGAGCTCATCTGTGCCATTTGCAGCCTGTGTGGCATTTTAGGAGTGTGCCTCGCTGGCTCCAGGCCTCCCATGCAAGGGGGAATGAGTCACTTGCCAGACTCGTCCTTCACTGACCAGGGAGGATCCTCTGCAATGTGCATGGCCCGTCTCCACTCACCCAGTGGGCAGGAGGAATAGGACGGCCACCCCCATCCAGGCCGCTGCAGGATGGAAGGGGGCAGCGCCCAAACTCCCCACCCTCCTCCACGTGTGGTTAGTCCAGTTTCTGCCCCGCCCGCTGGAGACTCCAGCTCGCCTCTGTGTTCAGCGTTACCAAGCACCCACACTTGCAGCAGACATGATTCATGACTTGGTTTGTTTAATCAATATTTATTCAGCACCCACAAGGTGCTGAATATAGAACAACACTTCCTAGTCTAGTAAGACTGAGAAGAAAAGCACAACCCTGTGTTTGAGGAGCTAGCTTGTGCCCAAATATGGGTGAAAAATCAAGTTGATTAAAAATGCACACAGTTATGGAATAACAAGAAATGGGCTTCATCCGGTACCTGATCCACTAAAAAAATTTTTTAATTTACCAAGACAGTATTCTTACATTGCAGACATGGATATTAGAAGTTTCTCTCTATTCCCTCTGCTGGCCCAAGTCACCATCATCCTTTGTTGCCGGGATCCCCAGAAATGGCCTTTTGCTTGTTCTTTCTGTGTTCTCTCTTGCCCTGCTTTGATTCATTCACACATAGGAGTCAAGGAAAATTTTTAAAAATACCAACCAGATCCTGCCATGCCTCTACTTAGAATGTCCTAGTCCCGTTGCTTTGGGGATCAAAACCAGCTCCTTGCCATTGTTCCATCTCTGAGCCCTCACCTCGCTGCCCTGTTTTCCCTGGTCAGCACATGCGTACCGAGCCTTCTTTCCCTTCTGACTTGCCTCGCACATGCCTTTTGTAGGGCCTTTATTCTCTGTGTTGTGGCTCCTGTTTATTGTTCAGGACCCAGTTCAAATGGACCTCGTCAAAGAGGCCTCTCTGACTTCCACCATCCATTGCCTCTCTTCCCCTAAGTCTCTCCTCATTGCGTCAGCTCCTTTGCTTCTCTTTATAGCACTTTTCTTTCCCAGGAAAGGTCTCATTTTACTTCTTTGCTCCTTGGTCACCTGGTTCTCCCCATTAGCGTGTAGCCTCCAGCAAGACAGGAATATCTACGTTTGGATCATTGCCTGCTCCTTGGCAAACAGAGCCGCACTTGGCACAAAGCAGGTGGAAAATGTATATTTATTTCATGAATTAGCTTTCAGAAGCACATGTTTAAGAAGTTTGATCTTTTGAATGCGTTTGGGAAATAAAAGCCTAGGAATGGAGAGAATGGAGTAATTGGCTCTCCTTAATGATGAGAAAAATGATCATTAATGTGAAACTTGCCTTTTTGACACCATGGACATATCATCTTAGAAACCAGCACTTAAATCATGATCTTCTCCTCCAGATGCTCATTCCATCAGGAGCAATGACGCAGACATAGTAGGTACACAGCAAAGACCAGTTTCCTTTCCTATACCACTTTTATGTATTTGCCCCCTTACTTATTTGTTTCTCTCCTTAGTCAAGGGAGCAAGCAGTTTGTGTCCATAGTTCAAGTACCTACCACAATTCCTGGTTCATGGATATTCATTAAAGATTGTGCAGGTGAAGGGACTGAAATAGGAACATGGTAGAAGAGATTCCTCATGGTTTTATAGGTTTTGGGACCAGGCAGTGTGAACTTCTTCACTACTTATATCATGACAATTCACTAGAAATAAGTAGAATAGATACATTTATTAACCCATCCATTCAGAAACCATACACTACTGTCATGAATGTCTGTGCTACTCTTTTTTTCTCATTTTCCTTTTTGAAGCTGGTGGTAATAGAAATGTAAGATTGGAAAAAAAAAGAAAAAAAAAAAGAACTTAGTCACCCAAATATGGCTAGCTTATTAAAAGAGCCCAGGAAAGGAGAAAAAGAAAGCAAGGGCTAAAGAATAGTTTCAAAGCCAAACTGATTCATGTTGTCAAATGATCTAGCTTGAATAGAGACTGATTCAAAACAGCAAAACAAAAAGTGAAGCAGTCAGAACCTAGTTTCTTGCTGAGCAAAATCTGGAAAGCCTAAGCTAGAACAATTTCTAAGAGTCACAAAACTGTAGATAAAAGAGTATAGATGTGTGAAGCTGAGAATACTGCCCACCATGGAAAGGCCACCACATCATCTGTGTATCAATATTGCCCACACTAGTAAAACTGTTCCTTTTCAATTCAGTTTCATGGAACACCTTCTGTGAACTAAGCGGTATAAATGAAAGGTACTAATATGAACAAGAAGCAGTGCTTACTCTTGAAAGCTCTCATGACTGGGCAATGCCATTTTCAAAGTCAAAGGTCAATGTCCCATGACTGAAATAGCAAGCCAGGGGACTTACATAATCTTTTCAAATCCCACCTTTATATCAGGAGTTTGGAATAATGTTCCAGTACTCTCCAATATGTTCTGCAGTTTTCATCGGCTTGCTTTTAAGATTAATGAATTCCATCCAGATTTCATAACATACCAATGGCTTGCTTTTTTCATAGTATGTTTTTAGCTATAAAAAGCAACTGCAATAGATAGGTAGATGGATTGATAGATTAATAGAATGATACAACAAATTTGGCAAAATGTTAAAATTGGTGGACTTGGATATCTGGGGGAATCCTGGTATGTTAAAGTTCCCCGTCTGGGGTTTGTCCTATTTTTTAACTGTCCTGTAAGTTTGAAAGTATTTCAAAATAAAATGTTAAAAAAAACTAACTGGCATATGGGGACTTCCAGACTCAGCCACACAGGTCATTTTATGAGAGGAAGCAGAAAGACCTTAATAGGTTTTAAATTGCAAAGCAGAAAGGTCATGAGTTTTCTTTTTTCTTCTTCTTGCTTCTCTTACTGAAACACACATTAACATTTTATAAGAATCTCAACCTTTTTATAATCTTTGGCTTCTGAGTCTGAAAAACAGACTTTAAATGGCTCATAGAGCGCATGCTAGAGCATTGTAATTGCAATTTAAAAGCTAAGTAATCTTCTGTGTTGAACTAGCTTCTTTCCAAGTTTTATAATATTCTTCTCATATACAAGTTGCTAGAGCTAAGATTTGGATATGCTCTTGTCCAAGGATGCAGAACAAATGTGAGAGCAAAAAGTCAGACATAAGGACCTTGAGTTTGCTGAGAGTTTATCTAAGTAGCTTGCTTTTGACCAGACACTCTCTAGAAGAATAAGGTGCACAATTTGGGAGAAATATTAGCTCCCTGAATCCCACAGTGAGTGATGACATTAGAAAATGTATACTGCAGTGAAATGATTCTAGGGTGCTTACTTTGGTTCAGTAAGAATGTGGACACTCTGCTCTGTGCTCAAGATTGTACCAGAAACATATGTCCACACAAAAACCTGGGCAAGAAGGTATATAAAAGAACATTCATAATAGATAGTGGAGGGAGATGGATGTGGCTCAACCAATTGGGCTCCCATCTACCATATAGGAGGTCCAGGGTTTGATACCCAGGGTCTCCTGGCAAGGGCAAGCTGGCCCACACAGTGACCTGGCCCATGTAGAGTACTGGCCCATGTGGGAATGCAGCCCTGTGCAGGAGTGCCACCCTGCGTGGGAATGCCACCTCTCACGGGAAATGCTGCCCCACACAGGAATGCCGGCTGACACGAAGAGCTAGCATAGCAAGATCATGCAACAGAAAACACAGAGGAGAGAAAGTAAGAAGACATAGCAGAACAGGGGAGCTAAGGTGGCACAAGAGAGTAATCGCCACTCTCCTACTCTGGAATGTCCCACAGAAGAACACACAGCAAATGGACACAGACAGCCGATACCAGGGGGAGCGAGGGCGGGAGGGGAAGAAATAAATATTTTTTAAAAAAATAGACACTGGAAACAACCCAAATATCCATCAACTAATGGGCAAGCAAACTTTGTATATCCCTATAATGGAATATCATTTGGCAAAAAGAAGGAATGAAGTACTGATATATGCTATGCCATGGATGAACCTTGAAAACATTATGCTAAGTGAAAGAAGCCCAGTCACACACACACACACACACACACACACAAACTCCTATTGTATAATTCCATTTATATGATAGGAAAATCTAAAGAGACAGAAAGCAGGTAAGTGGTTGCCAGGCTCTGGGGGAGAGGGAGAATGGGGAGTGACTGTAATGGGTGTCAGGTTTCTTTTTGGAGTGATTAAAATATTCTAAAGTTAAATAATGGTGATGGTTTCACAAGTCTGTGAGTATACTAAAAATCACTGAATTGTACACTTTGAAGGGGTAAATTTTATAGCATATTATCTCAATAACACCAATATAAAGAAAAGATTGAGTTGTATATGGGGTGGAGATGACATACATGGTCATAGGAAGGGTACTAAAGAATCATAAAGCAGATCTCCTTTCAAGTACTTCATTATGTAAGAAGGAATACGCCAGATATACCAAAGAAACAATGAAAAATGTGGCAAGACTCATTCCATTTATTGTTAGATTTTATACCCAAAACAGATTTAAAGTGGCCCTGCTTATGTATGATAAAACACATGTGAAAATGGGTGGTGAACTATCACAAACATAGCCTTTGGCCCCGAAATCTTCTATAGTTAAGATCTAGATGTTGCATCCACTTCAGACAGTGTGTGATGATATGCTCAGAGAAGAGAAGGGTACATGTTGCATGAATCAGAGTCGATTTTCAAAGAGAGCTGGCACCTATATTAAACTTGCGATTTGGAGAGAAAAGGACTTTCTGAGAATATCTGAGAGTGGGCAGGACATGGGCAAAGGTCACGAAGAGAAACGGGCAGACCACAGCCTCTGAGTCCCAGCCAAGGGGAGGTTCAGGTGCAATCGATCTTTGAATCATTGGAGCCCTTTGTTTCTCTTAGTACCCACATCTTTCCATATGCAGAATATTTTGTCCTCACATCCGTAGAGGAGGTGAGATACATTTTGCAGGCTGACAAAATGAGTCACAAAAGAGAAGTGAAATGAGTTGCTCGCGAGTTTTGCCAGTACAAGAGGGAAAAGCCTTCGACAAGGTTTCCTTATGTGTATACCTGTGTGACTTGGCTAGATGATGTGACTTGGCTAGATGATGACAACTGTCTAATTATGGGTAACTGCTCACTATTTGTGCATTTCCCATATACAAAACAAGGAACTTCTCTTTGAAAGTACAATGAAGGTATTAAAAGAACATTTTAATATTTTAGAATGAAATAGAATCACAACAAAGGTAATCTTATGAATGTAGTAAAACAAAAACACGCCAAGCAATGAAGGTCATTTAAGTGCCTTCTCTAATAGAACACAAAGGAATATCATTGCCTCAGTCTAAGAAATTTGGGCGATCACCTTTAAACATGTGCTTAAGTCAGATTTCACCATGAAATGTTGGTTAATGGTTTCCTCTCGTGAGGCTCTTTATAGACTTGTCAAGATTGAACTGATTGATTACTTTAAACACCATAATTTTGGTCCTTCTTTTAGAGCAGCTGGAACTTGCTTGACATGCTGTCAGAGGAAGTGTTTCTCAGCCCCAGGGTGGAAAAAGCAACTTTTTTTTTCTTTGACAGTGGCCTTAGGCCAATTGAGAAATGGCCTCCACGTTCTTGAAATGAAGATGCTATTGTTATTTTAGCCAGCAAAATGGTGGCTGCCCCACAGTCACAAAGAATACCTCCCATACCCCAAAGTATAGAAGGAAGCAGCAAGGGACAGGGCTGCACTGAATGTCAGGGACCTGAAATTACAAACACGGGCTTGCAGGCAGCATTTCAGGACAGTTTGTGTTTTCAAATGCCTGAGTTCTAGACAATGGGCACTTTAAAAATTCTACTACCACGAGAGGAGCTCAGCTACATTCCAGGGCAGCTCCAGATCCATTTCATGCTATTGAGCTATACTAATTGTCAACCGAAGGGCTTATAAAAGAGAACAGGAAGTCTGTTGTGGCCAAGGCAATTTGTAGTGGTCTGAAAGCATCTAATTCTCAGAAAAGAAATTCTTTGTAACCGTATTAATACCGTTAACAAATATGGTTCTTTATCCTTCTTGTTTGATCAATTTATTTTTGTTCCAATGGAGACATATTAAGGAAATTGAAAATGATTAAAAATGCCACAGTTCTCAAAGTTGAAACTTTCTATAGGCCTTCTGTGTTTTCAGGCAAATGATCTAGTATTACAACATAATTCATCTGAGACCAATAGCACGTTATAGGCATGTTTTGTACCTGTGTTTTTTCTTAAGCCCTGTGTATTCTGTACAGGGTATGAGATGTGCAATAACTGCATGCATGTAGTAAAATAATTTTTAAAAAATTCATTGCATGTGTGATGGTTAATTTTATGTGTCAACTTGACTAGTTTATGGGGTCCAATTATTTGGTCAAACACTGGCCTAGCTATTAGTAAAGGAGATTACCCTCAATAGTGGGAGTGGCCTTATCCAATCAGTTGAACTTCTTAAAAACCAGAACTGAAGGTTTCAAAAAGTAGAAGAAATTCTGCCTTGAGACTGTACCCTGCACTTCAGCATCACTCTTAAGAGTTCAGACTTGTCAGCCCCACAATCTCATGAGCCATATACATATACCCTTTTGGTTCGATTTCTCTGAAGAACTCTGACTAACACAGCATGGTTACATGAAAGTGACTCAGCCCAGGTGTTCAATTCGTACAGAATCAACATCATTTTGCAACTAGAGGTCATTAAGAGTCATTCACAACCATTGTGCACGTGACTGGTCAGTTTTCATAACCCCACTCGTAGTGGATTTCCCATCTCATGGGAAATGAGCATTAGCTTATGTATTTTGGGGTCTGTCTGTGCTATCACTCATCAGGTAGCCATGAGATCATCCTTGTTGAGGTTATTAGAAACCTAAGCCCACATTCCGGAAATTTGCCATTCAAAAAAAACTTCTAACCCCAGCTAAGTATCCACTCTGTTGTATTATATACTTAGCACTGACCACTGAGCATGATCTTAGTGGGACAGTGGGGTAATAGCATAGCTAAACTGGAAGCTTAATTTTGAACCATGTTACTCTATTCTCCATCAAAGAGTATTTTAAAGGAGGTGTTATTTTTTAAAAAGAGGAAGAAAGCAATAAATGGATGATGAGATAATGGAACCTTCTGCATATTTTTGTATAAATTTTTTGTTAAAAAATATTGGGCATAATATACGAAACTTTTTTAATTAAAGAGAAAATTCCCTAATCATGCCACTATATTAAAGTAGCAGTGTTTCCTGAAAACAAAGTAGGTTGCACTACATATCTGTGAATTATCTGCACAAATAGGAAATAAAGTTACCCCCAGAAAATCGAAATCCAACAATAATCCCGAAAGCTCATTTTAGGTATTGTTTTTGGTCTTCTACTCCTTATTTTCAGTAGAATTTATTTGCTGCCTATCTGGTAACAGAGTGAATAAGATAAAAAGAAGCTACATGAAGAGGCTAATTCAAAAGGAATTAAAAATGTAAAACCTAAATAATAAGCCTTAAGGTGGGAAGTGATTGTTCTCTACTTGGTTAGAAGCCCTTCCAAAAGTTTCACGCCACTGCAGTCAAACCCTGGGGCAGATGCACTGTCGCAGGGAGCGCAGTGTCAGCTGTGTCTTGGGACAAGTGTTTATTTTTGCTATTTTAGTGTTTCTAGAACTTTTTTTTTTTCGTGCTAATCTTGTTAGATTCACATGACATTCTTCGTCTTTCACAGTGCCCAACCCCATGCTCTCTTACACACACGTGTACAGACACCACAAATACACAAATGCACAACATACATATCATACACACTCAAATACAGTCACACACCTCACACATTCACACTGCCCACATATACACGGGCATACACACAATCATACCACACTCATGCATACATCATTACACAGGCTGACACCCACAGGCACAAGCCTCACACTCACATACCACGCACATTCTCACATACCATAACACACACAAACCACACACATTCAGATGTACTTACACACTGTACACTGACACACACACACTCAGATACACAGCACACTCACACAGAACTTGCATACCAATACTCATAAACGACCAATTCAACAAATAATTTTTTGAGCCTCTAGCTGATACCAGTGAACAAGACAGACATAATTTCTTGCCCTCATGGAGCTGTGATGAAACACAGGAGATTTGGAGAAAACCTGAAGCTAGGATTGTAAACAAGGAATGATGCTGGCTCTTGTAGCAGAGGTGGCCCTGGCAGCTTTAAACTTTGAAGAATAAACTTCAATCTTCCCTTTTTCTACCTAGAACAGATTAAATGAACCTTAATTTGTGCTTCAGAAATCCTGATGAATCATCTGGGGTTTGGGGATGTGCAATATAAAAGATGATAAGCGTTGTACTATGAATGTTAGCAGATTCATCATCCTAGCAACCCTGAAACGAAAGTCGATGGAAACTTACTGTTTTAGTACATCTCAGACCCTTCCTTGATGGAACTGAAGATATATAAAGAAAAAACCACCTATAAAATTTTGTTTTAGACATTTTATTTTAAGGGATATTTTGTAATTTTAGTTTGTGTGTATTCATTCAATAGAGTGTGTTTGTTTGGTATTTATTCCAAAAAACAATTTATTCCAATGACAATAAGGACACCAAATAAATGATTTATTTTCTTCAAGGTCCAGATTTATTGAACACCCTTTCTTCCAGTCCACCCCTCCCCCCACACACACCTGTGGATCCTCATCCCCTCCTCCTCCATACATAAGCATCTTCTAATCAGGGTCCAGTTTACCCAGTGGATGTTCAAGAGATTATTTACATTAAGATTAAAATAACCCCTGACTTTATAAGTTTCCTTCTTTGCTTCAAATCGCTCTTAGCATTAACAACACAAAATATACCAATAGAAATAAACTCACGTCAAAATATACAGATGCCCAAATTTTAGTTCTCTTTAGGGAGGGAAACTGACCTTAAAATTGTGAGCTGCCCTGGTAAGACAGTAGTTGTAGCAGTGCCAATTTTGGTAACCAAAGGAATGTTTGGATTTCCTCTCCTACAGGTTAATTTGTTAAGAACTATAGAAGTTTTGCTGCTAAGACCTCTTTGATCTTTAAGTGCTAAAATCTAAAACAACTTCCTATTGTGTTTGCAGATTGGTGGTCTGCTGAATGCTTTTAAATTGGAGTGCTTAATTTCTGTTCATTGTCCCTTTCAGATAGCCACAGTTTCTTGGGATATCCGAACACTGTACTCAACAGTGCCAGAAGATGCAGAGCACAAAGCAGAAAACTTACTAGTAAAAGAGGTAAATGTGATGATGCCACTCCTTTACTTCATAAAGCTGTTGCTTTTCCCAGGTAGCTCTCAATACAGTCTTACTGCTATCTTCCTCTCTTGTGTTTAGAACTTCATCTCCGATAGTTACTTTACATCTTCCTGTTAGACTTTTGCCCCTCCCACATACACTTTTGTTTTTGCTTAACATTTCCACATTGAGAAATATTTGAGTATTCTTAATAAAAATATTAGAATATACCAGAAGTATTAGAACTGTTTGAATGTTAGAATATTCACTTATTTCGATCAAGTTGTAAGAAAAGCCTTATTATGTGAGAATTCTAGATAATAGAATTTCTTTTCTAAGAGATATATTTTTTTCAAGTATAACTATAAAAATAATGGCAAAAAAAAAAAGACCTTATGAAGAGCTTTAAAAGGTTGAAAAATCTCTTAGTAAAGCATCCACTTACTTCTGTGATATGAGAGACTTGAAAAACTTCTGTCCCTCTTCTTTTGCCTCCCCTTCTCTCTCCCACTCTCCCTTTTCTCTCTCCCTCTTCCCTCTTCCCCTCCTCTTCTTCCTAGCCCTCTTCCTCTCCTTTTCCTAATCAGACCACAAACTGCTTTAGGGCAGGATTGGGCTTGACTGACTTCCATCATGCCCATGAGAGAAGACACTTAACCATTGTTTATTGAATGAGTAAATGAATGAATGAACAAAGTCAGTCCTTCCTTTGCAGAAAATAATCAAATTTAGCCCAGTTCAGACCAAACTGAAAGTAAAGTCTGAATGGAATCTTTAATCCTAAATCAGTGACATACATGAAATATATCAGCCCTGAAATGTACCTTATCAGTATACGTATTGATACTAATATTATTAATCATATGTATTTTATATTGCACTATACAATCCAGATAATGTTTTGTCATAAATTTGCCTGTTAATATTTTTCTGATTATTTCCTATTTCTTTCACAAAGTCCGCATTGTATTACAACACATTCTAAAGAAGGAGATAAAAGTGCAGGTTCATAAATGTTTCCGGATAACATCAGGATATCTGAGTATTCTGTTTTGACATTTACTGCTAAAAATAACTATAATATCAGTACCATAATATTTTGTTAGAGTCACTTTACAGGAAACTTTATTGTCTAGTAGGACATCACCATTCTTTTTTTTTTTTAACATTGGCAAATCATTTTCTATACTAATTGCAAAATTATTGAGACCAGGTCTACAAAAGTCCTGCAACAAATACATGTGTTAACTTAGAATTTGAAGTGTTTATGATAGTGAATTTCTAAGAACATTTAACCAGGACTTCTTGTGCTTTCTTCAGTAAAATATTGCACTTTCTGCACAAAGATATTTAATTTGCTGGTTAAACTTATTTCGGAGTATTTTGTAATTGTGCTGCAAATGTATGTGGAATTTTAAAAATCCATTTATTTTTTCTTATTATTCATTGCTAATACATTTTTTTAAAACTATTGATTCTTGAGTATGTATAGCTAGTTTGCAAAGCTCTCTTGGTCTCAGTTCTTATTGGATTTTTAGGTGTGCGTCCGTACCATCTGCAAGCCATGAAAACTTTCTTCTTTCCTAATATGTACACTACTTGTATAATTTTTGTCTTATTATCTAAAGTCTCAAAAATGATGTTGAAACATAAATTGCTAATGTTGGGCATCCAATGCTATTCTTGATTTTATGGAAAGGCCTTTAGTATCTTTGATGCATTATGAAGTTTATGTGGTTTCTGCCATCTCTTTGTCATGTTTAAGAAATGTCCTTGCTCGCTTTACAGTGCTTAAAAGCCCCAGATTTTCAAATGTATCAATCTAGTGCTGTTGATATAATTGATATAATAGCTTTTCTGCTTTAATTTAGAAGTTTAATAGAATTGTTGGGTTGTTGGCTTATGGATCCATAGTCACATTTCTAGAAAAAACTTTCTTGTTCAAGTTGTTTTATTGCTGTAATACTCCACTGCATTAGAATCACTAATGCTTTATTTCGAATTTTTTGCATTTATATTCATGAGTGAAATCTGGCTTTTTTCTTAGTTTTCTTTTTTTCCCCTTTGGTATTAGAGAAATGCTAGCTCTACAAACACTAAATTAACACTATCCATCTTTTTCTATCCCCTTGAATAGACAAATAAACCTGGGAAACAAACAGAGTATGCAGAAAAAGGTTCAATTGCATTTGATTACTTAATACATGGGAAAAAAAGGCACTTCAAATTTCCTGGAGAAAGATGGATGATTCAATAAATACTACAAGACTGACTATTTTGGAAGAAAATGTTAGTCCTCTAGCTTATATTTTGTTCAAAAATAAATTCCAGATGAATTTTTAAAATTCTAAATTTTAAAAATTAAAAATTCTTAAACTCCAGGAAAACATTTTTAAGTAAAAAGTCAGGGAAAAATGGACATAATTTAACCAAATAATTTTTAATTGTATATTATGAATAGTACCATAAATAAAGTAAAAAAAAATTTAATTGGAGAAATTAGTTGCAGTTCATTATATCTTTTGCCTATTACATATATATTCCTAATATGCAAAATCCTAAAAAAAAATTTTTAGAAGTCCTAACAAAAGTATAGGCATAAGGTATGAGCAGACAGTTAAAAATAGGAAGTGAAGTTGGCTAAGAGGCATGAAATGTTGCTCATACTCACCAGGAGGCATGAAATACAAATTGAAACAATAGTATAAGCTATCTGAATGAAAAAACTTTCAAGATGAAACACATCTAGTGATTGTGGGAATTAGGGAAATTAATACCTTCACACAGTGTTTGTAGTAGTCACATTCTATGACCTTTTGAAATGTAATTCATAGTATCTTTGAAGTAGTACATATACATATGCAAACACATGAAGATGTAATTATAAGCATGTTTATTGCTGGACTGGACAATTATAACCTCAATATCATTTAATAGGGGTGGTGTAGAATAAATTTTGGGCCATCTGTATTTTATGATATACAGCCAATAAAATTATATGTATTTAAATGTATTAACTTGGCTGCACTTGACATATTTTTTAAGGGAAAAAAAGCAAGTTATAGTGTGTGGAGTGGGATATCATTAAAATATATATATATTTATATAAGCCTAGAAAAAAGTATGAAAAGATGCTCATCAACTCTTAAAGTTGATTACCTCACAAAGTTGGAATTGTAGGGGGAGGGAAGCAATTGATTTTCAATTTATATGGTTCTGTCTGTATTGTTGCAATGGACAAAATTGAATGTTTTCAATAAAAAATATTTTGGAAAAAATAGATTATATTTTTAAATTCTACCAGATTTGGAAGCAACCCAAGTTAATCTCTAAACATCTCCAAAAGTTAAAATCGAACATGATTCCTCAGGTCTCTAAGTAGTCACCTAACAAACTACTTCAATTTATTTCTTTTTTAAAAGCAGTTTTATTGAGATATATTCACATACCATATAATCCATCCAAAGTATACAATCAATGACTCTTAGAATAATCACTACTGTAGTTTCTTTCTTTTTATTGCTTAATGATTCTACTTGTTGGGCTTATCTGTCAGTCATAGAAGACAATTAAGTTCATCAGACATAATCCTTTTTTAATCATTGTTAATATAACTGCTACAAATATTAAATGTTTCTATCATTTTAGGGACCTATTGCTTCATGGACCTGTCACCCTCATTATGGGGGTCTACATTATGGGGGTCTATTTCCAGTTTCTCACATGAGCCAGAGATTCTTAGCTCTTTACTGTGTGTCTTTCATACCTAACCTCTGAGGTCTTAAATGTAGATATTCACCTGCTAGACTCTTGCCTCTTTTTTTTTTTCCTTTTTTAAAAATTTTTATTGTAATATATATATATACAATATAACATTTCCCATTTGGACTACTTTCAAGTGTAGAATTCTGTGGTGTTATTAATAATTATATTCACAATGGTGTGCTACCATTAAAAAAAATGGCCACTAGACCTTATAAAGCTGTTGCTATTTAAGCAACTATGTATCTTAGCTTTGAATCCGAGTGAGATTCCATCTCTTGTTCATATATTTTCCTTTTTAGCAAGCACTGCTAATCTAATTATTGAGACAAGAACGTTTTTGATATATCTTTTAAGGCTGCAACTTATGTGACATTTTATGAAGGATGCAGGGTTGGTGATTCCCACCGTAACTCCATTCAACTCTCCTATTTGGCCTGTGCAGAAAAGAGATGAATCTTGGAGGATGACAGTAGATTAACGGTAACTTAACCAGATGGTAACTCCAATTGCAGCTGCTTTCCCAGATGTGGTATCATTGCTTGAGCAAATCAACACATCCCCTGGTAACTGGTATGCAGTTGTTTATCTGGCAAACACTTTTTTGTCAATTGCTGTTACTAAGAACCACTAGAAACAGTTTGCTTTCAACTGGCAAGGACAGCAGTATACCTTAACTGTACTGCCTCAAGGGTATATCAACTCTCTAGCTTTATGTCATAATATTGTCCACAGAGACCTTGATCATCTCTCCCTCCCACAAGTCATCACACTGGTCCATTATAGTAATGATATCATGTTGACAGGACGTAGTGCGCAAGAAGTAGTAGAGACTCTAGACTTATTAGTAAGGCATTTGCATGAGAGAGGATGGGAGATAAATCCAACAAAAATACAGGGTCCTTCCACCTCAGTGAAATTTGTAGGTATTAGTGGTGTGGGGCATGTTGAGATATCACTTCTCAAGAGAAGGATAAGCTGTTGCTCCTGGCCCCTCCTATGACTGAAAAAGGTGCAATGCTTAGTTGGTCTCTTTGGATTTTGGAGACAACACATTCCTCATTTGGGTGTGCTACTCTGGCCCATTTACCAAGTGACCAGAAAAGCTGCTAGTTTTGATTGGGGACCAGAACAAGAAGAGGCACTGCATCATGTCCAGCCTGCTTTGTGAGCTGTGCTACCAGTTGGGCCATATGATCCAGCAGATCCAATGGTGCTGGAAGTTTCAGTGGCAAATAGAGATGCTGTTTAGAGCCTTTGGCAGGCCCCTATAGGAGAATCACAACACAGACCCTTAGGATTTTGGCATCCTCTGCAGATAACTACTCCTCTTTTGAGAAACAGCTTTTGGCCTGCTACTGGGCCTTAGTAGAGACTGAACGTTTAACCATGAGCCATCAAGTTACTGTGAGACCTAAGTTGCCTATCATGAGCTGGGTATTGTCTGACCCACCAAACCATAAAGTTGATTGTGCACAGCAGTGCTCCATAATAAAATGGAAGTGGTGTATATGAGATAGGGCTCAAGTAGGTCCTGAAGGAACAAGTGAATTAGCTGAGGAAGTAGCCCAAATGCCCGTGGTCACCATCCCTGCCATGCTCCCTTCTTTTTCCCAGCCCACAGCTTTGGCCTCTTGGGGAGTCCCATACAATCAGTTGACTGAGGATGAGAAAATTCAGGCCTGGTGTACAGATAGTTCTGTATGATATGCAGGTACCACCTGAAATTGGAGAGCTGCAGCACTGCAGCCCTCTTCTGGGACATCCCTGAAGGATAGTGGTGAGGGCAAATACTCCTAGTGGGCAGAACTTCATGCAGTACACCTGGTTGTTCATTTTGCTTGGAAGAAGAAATGGCCAGAGATGTGTTTGTACATGATTCATGGGCTGTTGCCAATGGTTTGGTTGGATGGGCAGGGACTTAGAAAGAATATGATTGGAAAGTTGGTGACAAATAGGTCTGGGGAAGAGGTATGTGGATAAACCTTTCTGAATGGGCAAAAAATATGAAGATATTTGCATCCCACATGAATGCTCACCTGAGGGTGACTTCAGCAGAGGAGGATTTTAATAATCAAGTAGATAAGATGACCTGCTCTGTGGCTAGCACTCAGCCTCTTTCCTCAGCCACTCCTGTCATTGTCCATTGAGCTCATGAACAAAGTGACCATGGAGGTAGGGATGGAGGTTGTGCAAGGGCTCAGCAAGCCCTCACCAAGGCTGACTTGGCTACAGCCACTGCTGAGTGCCCAATCTACCAGCGGGAGAGACCTACACTCAGCCCCAGATATGGCACCATTCCTTGAGGTGACCAGCCTGCTACCTGGTGGCAGGTTGACTACATTGGACCACCTCCACCATGGAAGGGGCAGCAGTTTGTTTTAACTGGAATAGATGCATACTTTGGATGGGTTTGCATTTCCTGCATGCAATGTCTCTTCCAAAACTACCATCATGGACTTAACTGAATGTCTTATCTTCCGCCATGGCATTCCACAAAGCATTGCTTCTGATCAAGGAACCCATTTCGTAGCAAATGATGTATGGGAATGGGCAGATGCCCATGGAATTCACTGGTCTTACCATGTTCCTCATCACCCTGAAGCAGGTGGATTAATAGAATGGTGGAATGACCTTTTAAAGACTCAATTATGGCACCAACTAGGTGGCAATACCTTGCAGAGCTGGGGCAATGTATCCAGGAGACTGTGTAGGCTCTAAATTGGCATCCACTGTATGGTGCTCTTTCTCCCATAACCAGATTTCATGGGTCCAGGAATCAAGGGGTAGAAATGGGAGTGGCACCACTCACTATTACCACTATGGATCCACAAGGAAAAATTTTGCTTCCTGTCCCTGCAACCTCAAACTCTGCTGGTCTACAGATTTTAGTACCAAAAGGAGGAGTGCTGTCACCAGGGAATACAACAATGATTCCATTGAACTGGAAGTTAAGACTGCCACCTGGACACTTGGGGCTCCTTTTACCTCTAAATCAACAGGCAAAGTAGGGAATTATTGTCCTCGCTGGGGTGATTGATCCTGACCTTCAAATGGAAATGGGACTGCATCTACGTAATGGGGGTTAAGAAGAGTTTGCCTAGAATACAGGAGCTCCTCTAGGGTGTCTCCTAATACTGCACTGCCCTGTGATTAAAGTCAATGGAAAAATGCAACAACCCAATCCAAGCAGAACTAACAATGGCCAAGTATATTCAGGAATGAAAGTTTGGGCCACCCCACCAGGCAAAGAACCACAGCCAGGTGAAGTGCTTGCTGAGGGTAATGGGAACATGGAATTGGTAGTGGAGGAAGGTAGTGATAAATAAGAACTTCAACCATGTGACCAGTTATAGAAATGAGAACTGTAAAGTCAGGAATCTTTCTTCCTTGTTTCATTATGTATATGATTATATATGTGCACAAAACAGATTTCTTCATTTTCTTTCCCAACATTTTCCCATATCATATGACAAGTCATATTAGTTTCATGTTATAATATTTAAGAATGTAAAGTTTAAGAGTAAATATTACCCAAGGACTTGCACCCTATTCTGTAAGGAATTAATGTGTTTCCGGTTATATGTAGGAGAGTTAAACATTGTTAGACAGAAATGTATATATATGCATGTCTGTTATTGTTTTTATTTAGAGACTAAGTATAATTTAAGGTAATGTGTATGGTTGCGGTGTTGACAAGGGGTGGGACCGTGATGGTTAGGCTAATGTGGCAGCTCAGCCAGGTAATTGTGCCCAGCTGTTTGGTCAAACAAGCACTGGGCTAATTGTAATACACAGACATTTATGGACTTTAGTCATAAGTGACATTACTGCATAGATAGCTGATTACATCTACATCAGTCAGATTGCCATCAGCAATGAGTGATGGCTTATCCGATCAGTTGAATGCCTTAAAAGGGAAAATGATTTCCACATTCAGAGAGAATTTCCCAGCTCATCTTTGGACAGCCAGTGTCTCCTGGAAACTCATCAAGGACCTTCATTGGACCTTCACTGGAGCCCAGGTTTGCAGCCTGCTTGTGGAACCTGGACTTGTGCATCCCCATGGTCACGTGAGAGACTCTTATAAAATCGTATACTATTGGCAGATATCTTCTGTTGATTGTTTCCTTTGAGAACCCTGACTAATGCATAAGCAATACTGCAACATATAGACTTTACTTCCATACCATCAGTGCAGTATTTTGTTTTGTTCAATTCAAGAATGCATATGCTCAAAAAAGAAAAAGAATCACCAAAGCTGAAAGCTGACTCTTTGAAATGATTGACCTGTAAAGATTTATCAAATATCAAAGAGAGAGAGAGAAGACAGAGAAAATGCCCAAATAAACAGTATCAGAAGGAAACAGAAGAAATCATATATATCCTGTAAATGTTAAAAAGATGATCAAAATATATCTGAACAACTTGACACAGATAAACTTGAAAATTAGGTAAAATGAACAATTTCCTTAAAAAATACAACATACTAGAAATATGTCTTAGAAAACATTGGATCCATGTCTTTAAGATTTAAAATCTTCCCACAAAAACCTCCAGCGAATGACTTCATCAGTGAATTCCCTTGGACATTTAGGAAGAGATAATATCAATAGAAATAGAAAAAACACTCCATAACTCATTTTAGTTGTTCAGCATCACCTCAACAGCAAAACCCAACAAGGGCATTAAAGGAAAAAATATCACTTTCATGATTATTAATTATAAAATTCAAACTAAAATCTTAGGTCAACATTTTTAGTGATTATATATAAAAGCTAATATATCATGACCAAATTGAGCTCATTTCAGGAATGCAAGTTGTCAGAATAAGAATATCCTATGATCATCTCAATATATGCAGAAAAATCATTTGATAAAATTCAGTACCCATTCATGAGGAACACCTTCAGCAAATGAGTACTAGGAAAGAACTTCCTTAATGTTATAAAAGTTATGTACAAAATCCTACAGACAATACTTTACTGGAGGTCTGTTGAAGATCGAATCATGCCCCTCCATGCCAAAGGCATATTCTGGTCCCAACCCCTAGTTCTGTGTATGTGGACCCATTGTAAATATGACCTTTGAAGATGTTCTCCAGTTAAGGTGTGGCCTACCTAAATCAGATTGGGCTTTAAACCAGATTACTGGAGTCCTTCATAAGCAGAATGAAATTCGGACAGAGAGAGAAGCCATGAGAAACAACCAGAAGCTGGAAGCCCATGGATCCTGTTAGAGAAAGAAGAAGATGCTGCCATGTGCACTGCCATGTGATGGAAAATCCAAGGAACTCCAAAGATTGCTGCCCAGCCAGACAGTACAACCTGGGAGGAAGCCAGCCTTCCAGCCTCCGAAAGCCAATACATTCTCATTGTTTAAGCTAACACATTAGTATGGCATTTGTATATAGCCAGGAAACTAAATTAAGGTCCTAGCCAGTGTAGTAAGGAGAGAAAAAATTATGAGATTTGAAAGCAGGAAACAGAACTGTCATTATTTACAAACCTCATGATTGGTAAAATATTTTCTAGTAATAAACCATAAGAATTTTTTTTTAAGATTTATTTTATTACTATCCCCTTCCCCTTCCCCCCCACCCCGCCCCAGTTGTCTGTTCTCTGTGTCCATTTGCTGCATGTTCTTTTTTGTCTGCTTCTGTTGTCAGCGGCACGGGAATCTGTGTTTATTTTTGTTGTTGTTGTTGTTGTTGTGTCATCTTGCTGCATCAGCTCTCCATGTGGGCGGCTCCATTCCTGGGCAGGCTGCACTTTCTTTCGTGCTGGGCGGCTCTCCTTATGGGGCGCACTCATTGTGCGTGGGGCTCCCTTATGTGGGGGACACCCCTGCGTGGCAGGGCACTCCTTGTGCGCATCAGCACTGTGCATGGGCCAGCTCCACACAGGTCAAGGAGGCCCAAGGTTTGAACCGCAGACCTCCCATGTGGTAGAAGGATGCCCTAACCACTGGGCCAAGTCTGCTTCCCCAAACTGTTAGAATTCATAAGTGAATTTAGCAAGGTCCCCAAATCCAAGGTCAAAACAAACAAAAAAAGTCATATTTCTATTATACTGGTAACAATTAGAAAATGAACTTTAAAAATAAGAAACCAAAAAATTAAAATAAAAAAAAAGAATCTGGAAACAAGGTATCATTTTCAATAGTTTCAAAGAACAGCAAACACATAGGACTAAATCTAACAAAAGATGTACAAGCCATCTACATAGAAAACTACAAAGCACTACTGAGATTAATTGAAGAACTAAATAAATGTTCATGGAGTAGAAAACTCAATTTTGTAAACATGTCAATTCTCTCCCAAATTCATCTACAGTTTCATTGTGATCCTAATATAAATCTCAGCAGGACTAAGTGTGTGTATGTGTGCAAATTGAAAAGCGGATTCAAAATATGTATGGAAATTATGCCTCCTCATTTTATTGTCTTGCATGCCTAGAGATAAGGCCAATCAGCCCAAATCCTAAATTGCAGGACAAATTCAGAACCCCCAACTCTGGATCCAAATAAGATTTCAAATTTATTTTCCCATGGAGAAGAATGGCCTGAGAAGCAAAGCAGTACAACCCTGGAGACATCTGAGGACTGTGGTAGGATTCTTGGGGAGTCTTTAGTTTTGTCTATACTTTCACGGACTTTCAGCAATCCACATTGATCCCTGTATTTCTATAAATCTCTGACAACTTCAGCTGAGAATGGATTGACCACAAAATTTGCCTTTCTCTTGATAATTTTCCTGGGGAGAAATTTCTCTCTTTGTTCCTGCCTTTTCCGCTAGATTCCAGGTATCTGCCAATTTTTAAGTTTCATAGCCACATAAGCAGAACATTTGTTTAGCATTCAGCCCTCTTTTGCAGCATAAGTGAGTCTTCTTGTCCTGTTTTTCTCAAATGGGTGGATTTAAAGTAGAAAAGAAAAAAAAAGGAGGAGGAAGCCTGGAAAGAAACTATTTTATTCCCCAATAGACTTTCATTGTCACTGGCAATGAAAACCCTGCAAAAAGTCTCAAAGGAGAGTATGCTTGTTTTTAAGGACAAAGATAAGGTAAAATGGGAAGAAGAAAAACCCTGGTTACAATTATGTGATGATAATGAGACATAAATAGGCCTGGAGACAGTCTACAAAAAGAAAGAGGGTTACCAGAGAGCCCAGGTAAGACTGAAAAATAACCCCAGAGAATTACACTGGCAAAAAGTCGTGGCCCCAATTGATAATAACAGTTAACCTAGACTTCAGCTCCTACACTCTGGTTTATTGGACTTACCCCACTCAGCTAACAGAGTTGAAGAATGTCAACCACCACACCATGGAGCCAAGAGTGCCTAAAACTGAAAGCAGGAGGATTGCATCCAGCATCCATGTGGAATCTAAGCCCCCTCTTGACATAGATGTGGAATGGACGCAACCAACCCAAGGTCCACAGGAAGGAGGAATACAGTAAGGATTAGAGTGGACTTACTGATATTCTATTCATGAACTATTGTGGTTAGTAATCAAGAAAATGTGGCATTGATGTGGAAAAAGTGGCCATGGTGGCTGCTGGGTGTGGGGAATGGGAGGAATAGATGAGATGTGGAGGCATTTTTGGGACTTGGTGTTGTCCTGGGTGGTGCTGCAGGGACAATTACCAGACATTGTAGATCCTCCCATGGCCCACCGGATGGAATGTGGGAGAGTATGGGCTATGACGTGGACCATTGACCATGAGGTGCAGCGATGCCCAGAGATGTACTCACCAAATGCAATGGATGTGTCATGATGATGGGAGAGAGTGTTGCTGTGGGGGGAGTGGTGGGTGGGGGTGGTGGGGGTGAATGGGAACCTCATTTTTTTAATGTAATATTTTTTAAAAATGAATTAAAAAATAAAAATAAAAAGCATGCTGGGATATTTGACATGACTGCTTTAATAGGAATGTGTTCAGTTTGGCATGAAAATAAATGGCTCAGAAAGAAGTCAGTGAAAAGAGAAAAAAATAACAGTTAATCTTTATTGACTACTTGCTTTATAATAATAGTCAAGAATGCTCACATACTCTTTACTTTATATGCAGTAACTTCAAAGTTGTTTCATCATCATCATTCACCATCACCACCTTTTAATGATGAGGAAACTAATTCATAGAAAAAGTAAAAAAACTTGTCCAGCATCACACAGATAAAAAAAGACAGAGCCAGCCTCAGGGTCGATGCTGAACCGCTGGAACTTAACTGGTCTGCTAACTGCCAATTAGGTGCTTTGCTATAACTGCCCCCTGTAAGGAACACTTGCCCCAGTCTTTGTGCTGACAACCCCAAGGTGGTTTCTGTCCAGGTGAATCCATGCGTGAAGTCAGTGAACCATACTTTGAGACGTATTGGCTGGATTTCTGAAACCAGATTAAACCAGTGCTGAAATGAATTCCCTAAAATTTGGATATTGTAGAGACATATTTCCCTTAGAGTGACTGTTGCTTTAAGCTACCTTAGGTCCACCTTGTGCTAACATGTCCTGTGGCTCCCCACGAGGTGGCGAGGACAAATGCCATGGTTGCTAGGCAGCAGGCTGGCAAGAATGGAGTGGAAACACATCCAGCTCAATACAAATTTAGAGTTGTCTCTCACTTCATTCTACATAGACAATGCTTGGCCTTTTGTGAAAGTCAATGGACTTCTTTGTCTTTTTAATCTTGAAGGACTTAATATTTTTAATGGGAGTTAAATAAAACAAACAGTCCCTCCCCTTTCTGTTTTAACGGTTATTAATTCTGTTCCCTAATTATTAAATCTAAGGGTAAACATTTTCCCACACAAGAGCATAGGCTTACTGTAGCCCTCTAAAACACGTTAACAGTTATTCTAACATCAAGCCACAGATGAGCAAAATTGCACATACATATGTATTTTTTAACATTGTGGTATAGGTATTACTACCTCATTTTACCACCGAGGAAACAGGTTCTGAATGATAAATTTAGTTGTTCAATTCACACAGAGAAAGAATTAGGCCTCTTATCTCTTGACCTCTTGCTGCTAGTGCTGTCCACGGTGTTCTTCCCACTGGGAGGTGATCCTTTGATACGTTCCCTTAAACCATGCACTTAATAGCCTGACTTGATGAGGGTATTTCCATAGTTCACAAGGGAAATGTTCCTCCTTTTGGCAAACTTATATACCTCAGTTTCTCCATCTTTTGATTGAGCAGTTAATAATTTCAATGCTGTGTTTCTGAAAAATATAGCAATGGTATGAAAACATGTGGAAAATATGTTATTGGAGAACATTGTCTTTATCTGAACCCCATAAGGGGCATAAAACCAACATCTATAACCCATAAAAATATCAAACATTGGCAAGGTAAAACTAGCACTACTCCCTCTGACCAGGAGGGGAGTGAAATTAAAGGAATCTATAAATAATTTCATAAGCAAAACGTCTATAGCAACATATTCATTTTAATACACAGGAGGATAATAGAAAACTGGAATCTCAGCATCCTAATTAAATCTAAGGTCTTGGTTTGGTCTCTCTTAACAAAAGAAGATAAAAAGGATACAGTGGCTCAAGAGGAAACAAGGGTCCAGGGACCACTTCAACTGAATTGCTGAAATAGTGCTAAGACAGCAAGTTACTCTACCCACAAAGCTCTCTGCGATTTCTGGAAATCAACCCAGAAGCTAGAGAAGAATATTGAAGCTAGAGGAGAAAGCAATGAATTCGGGAACCAGATCTCACTTTGGTCAAGCTGTAAAACATTCAGGAACTTAAGAGTTCTGGAAACAATACTAAAATAGTATAAGCAAATAGCTATATTTGTAGATATCTGCACAGATCTATGTATATCTATATCTATCTCTATCTCTATCTATCTATCTATATATAGGCAAACATGCACACACACACACACACTCATTATGTACTGCCCTCGTCCAGACAGTTGTTATATTACTGGGACAAGAAAAAGCTCAGATTTTAAGCACAGGTTCTGACCAGAAGTAGTGAAATTCTCCTGGAGAGAATAATGAAAACATGACACAGGACTGAATGGAAAATATAAACTGGAATTAAAGCAAATAGACTAAACGTTGCTGAAATCTCTAGGCTTCCATAGAAGATTCTTTCTAAAACCTAGCAGAGTTCATGATTGAGCATAAAAAAGTTCACATGGGCACAGAATGTTCTACAGAAGATCAAGTCTGATGATGTTCATAAGTGTTGCTCGCAAGCACACACGTGCACATTTACATACTACACACACATTCTCGGACTCTTTAATTTCCTGTCTTGCAAGAAAAAATGGCAGGAAGTATTTACCACATTTGTTTGACCACAGAGAATTTCCGTCTGTTTTTCCCCAAGTATCTTGAGAAACACCTTTGAGAAATGTTGATATAAATTCGGATCCATTAAGGCAATCAGGAGCTTGGGGCACAACACAACTCGAGTAAAACAACATCAGCTATTAGGTGATTTCATTAGGGCAGGTGCTCATAAAGAAAAAGGGAACATTCAAAACACAAAGAGAGCAAATAAATTGTATGTTTCATGACCCAAACCTGTATTCTTAATCGTTGTTATTAGTATAAAAAAATGTCTACCTTTTTCAGGGTTTTTTAACTCCTTACAATACTAGACAATCCCAGACAAACTTCAGGGATGGCTGTTCAGTGAATTAATCTTCATACAAAAGATTAAAAGTATAAATAAGGTTAATTTCAAAGTTTGAAGTAAAGAATAATGATCATAAATGTCAGCATATCGCCTTTTTCCAGCCCTTAAGTTTTCCTCCCAACCCTCTACCTACTTAACAGATTATTCTCATTTTAGACCTATGCATAGGTGTGAATTCAGTGGCATAAAGAAGTTGCTCTTTTAGGTAGATACAGAATCTGCTACTCCCAATGCAGTTGGATAGAATTAATTACTACATCTTTACAAAGGGTTAAATGCTTTATGTAGAAAGTTCTTCTCCTACTGATTTACTGTTACTATGGATCACATTGTATTAAAAGTCAAAGTTAATGCAATAAAGGGTGTCAACCATTGGATGAAAGGTTGGACTGGGTTCATTACTCAACATTTATCATTTACGAAGCTGATGATAACCCTTGGGTGTAGCACCGAGCTCACCACCAGGCCTTCAGTAACAGTCCTGAAAGATTATTTGCAAAATAATCTGACAAGTGCTTCAAAGCCACCCCTGGAATATTACTTTGAGATAGAGAAACAAGGGCAGGGTGCCCTGTTAGAAGAAACAATTACTGAAGGTAAACTGGAGAATGGATTGGTTTGCATGAGGATGTAAGTCTAAAGAAAACGTGGACAGATTGGCAACTATTTGTTTCAGTAGCCCAAGTGGGTTGGTCACAGAGACCTATCGTAATGTATCAGTGTGCTCCTGGTGACAGTGAAGTGCTTTTAAAGGAATAGAATTGACAGGAATCCATGGTTGATAGTTGTGCCATTAATTTAAATAAGGTACCTGAAGAAAGTTTAGATTGCTGGAGCAGGGATAGATGAAGCAGATAACTTCAGCTTCTAACATGCAGAAATAAGATTACACACACACAAAAAAGTAATAAAATAATAAAACTAAATTAAAAAAAAAAAACCAACATGCAGAGGTATCCAAGAAAGAGAAAAACACAGACACTGGAACCCAGGGAGAGGGTGTAGGCAGTTGCTCTGGATTGGAAAGTTGAAGCTTTAGGCCTGGAGGAGCTCATTTAGGGAAACCATGAAGGCTGAAGCAGAGAAGGCAAGTTCCTGAATCACACCCCCATTTAAGGGACTGGGAAACAGGTCTCTGCAGAAGAAGTGGAAATGAGTGGGAAGAAGTCAGAAGAGAATCAGGAGAAATTGGTTTCTCAGACTCAAAGAAGGAGGATCAACAAGGCAAGAGAGTGGGAGCTGTCAATGGAATAAAATACAAAAAAAGAGTCAAGGTGAGGGTCATTGGATTTGGGAATTCCAAGTTATTGGTGGTCATTTTTTTTTTCAAAGGTTTATTTATTTCGCTCCCCTTCCCCTCCCCACCCGCCCCAGTTGTCTGCTCTCTGGGTCCATTCATTGTGTGTTCTTCTGTGTCTGCTTCTATCCATTGAGCCAAGTCTGCTTCCCCATTGGTGGTCTTTACCAGAGCAGTTTCAGAAGCTGTGGACACAACCATTTTACAGTGGGTTAAACCCTGAAGAGATGTGGGATGTGTTGTCTATCAAATATGGCATAGTTAGTGTGCTGTTACTCTTTTCCTACAAAGTGCTTTGAGAACAAACCCAATATAAATGTCAGAACCTTGTATGTAGAATACCCTATGCACACCAGAGTTAAAAATAGTTCAGTAGGCTGTTTATTGACCTTTAAATGATATACCAAAACATTGAAAGAAGCAAAATTTCGTGTACATGAAAACATATGATCCATTGAATGCAATATTGAAAATGAAATTTCTTCCTCTTCATTAGCTGTCTTTTCCATCATTTGGACTCCCACAAATGGCATTCTACTAATTCAAGAGAAAATTGTGAATTTTTAAGGTAGATACCACATCATGTGGGAAATAAATGAAATGTTAAGCAAATTTAGACATAGTGAAGAAAATTACAGCAGGGCTTCAGCCATGATTCTAAATGTACTTCACACTGTCCATTTTTGTTAACTAAAAGAAATTCACTAAATCAAATGAAAACACAGGGAATTTCATTGTTTACTTTTATAGTAAAGTAATTTTGCATGCTTTGAATGTAATTTTGGACTGCTTATTCTGTACATTGGTTAAGAAGCCATCCTGTTAACTAAAATGCTTTTGTTCAGTGCACTTTATACAAATTGTTTGGATCTCATACGTAGAATAATGTGCCCTGAAAGTCACCCAGAAATAAGAACAAGGCTTTCAGTAAATGATTCTGAGTGTTTTGCATGTATAAATAAATTAAGTAAAAATGAATGCTGTTTTCTGATTCTGAGTCATTGGGTAGCAAATGAATGATTCTAATGCATCCTTTTACTTGAGACTGGAGCACAGCAATCATGGTGTTTCGTATTCTAAAACTAATTTCTAGCTATGCTATCATACCGGAGCTACATGAACAATTTAAATCCCTAGAGTACATTCAGAAACATACAACTATAAACGTTCCCCCATTAAGAAAAGTCATAGTCTTTTCCTGGTAAAATTGTGTCAATGAAAAGGATTTGGGCTGTTTTGTTTCTTTCGTGTGAGGGGTTTTTTTTTTTTAGTATTTTGTTTGTTTTGAAGAACAAGGCTCTTAATTCACTACTGAAGGTCTTATTAGAGAGGTTAAGAGACTTCCCATTTTGAATATGCTTTTTAAAAGATAATTTTATAATAGACTATCATGATGATTTGGGGACTTCGAAAATTTAATGGAAAAGTGAAGGCATCATAATCTTTTATTGTCCTGTATTTGGCCTAGTCTTACTGATATGTAATGATTTTATTCCTGTATGGGTAGCCTGTTTTATTACACTAAAAGTATAACATAAAGGTAATAAACACACTAAAGTTGATTAAGGTAAATTCAAATGCATTTTTTAGTGGCATTTGGATAAAATATATCTGGAAAAAAGCTGATAAACAAAGTCAAAAACAAAATGGCTGTGTGTTTCTCAATAACAACACTAAGGAAATTTGTTTTCTCTTTACAAGATCCTGAGAAAAATAATCTTGTCTCCAAATATGAATAACTTCCAATTCTAAATTGGCTTCCCCATCTGCACAATAAAAATCATCCTGTGATGTTTGGCAGTAAGTGAATGAATACACAGATATAGAAGTCAGAGACCTGGAGTGTAAGAATAAAAAGGAACCCATTTTAAGTTTGAACCTAAAATTTTGATTGCATTGGATTATAACTTAGATTTTATATCTTACATGTGAAGAAGGTTTAGATCATAATATTACCAAGGTTATTTAGTACCATCTATTATTCATGTCCTGACAAATTCCTTGTGCGATTTAGCTTGGAAATTAGATTATCTATTCCAAGGTCAGGGACAGGTGTGCCTTTATGAAAGTCTAATTTTGCAGTTTATTCAGCCGCTTTAATAGAATACATTTTGAAAATACAAACCAAATATTGTGGTTCACTTTCAATTTAGAATCAACAAAGCTATTGAAATGACAATTTAAGCTACCCCCTAATTCAGAGTAATAAAATAGTTTAAAAATGATTTCCACTTGTGGTTGACATCTTACAGGACATTCTGTTTTTCATTGTACATGCATACTTACATACATAGTAACACAATCTAATATCAAGTGATATTTTTAAAAATCACCCTCAGAATCCATTAAGGAAGACTACATCATGGTTTCTGAAACTGCATCATACCTATAGTTATTACATCATTTATTTTGTCCAAACTCATTATTTTTGCTTTTCCCTGAAGACTGTGATATAAGTTTTTTAAATCATTAACTGTTCAACTTGTTGTCAGAGAGCAGAAGTTAATTACTGCGTTTTAAAGGAACACAAAATGTGATCCAATTGAAGAAAAATATGTTCAATGCTTTTTCTCTGAAATGTCTAGGAATAGGGTGACCAATGTCTACTTTGTGGGAATATCCTCTTGTTCTACCTGTTAGCCTAGATAACAGGGTCTCCTTTCACTCTCAAGTATCTTAGATTAGACGATAAATTATCTAGCCACCCTTTCAATAATGATCTGCCAAAATTCACTTAATCTCATGACGCCACATTTTCAACATTTATATAATAGCCATTATTATATCTAAACTTTATAAAGAATATCATGAATATGAAAATTACCACCATCATTTTACAAAAACAGAACTAAGCCCAGTAGTGACAAAGGGCCGATATGAACACCGTTTGTCATTGCATTAATCTCCCTGGCAAGAAAGTGCTAGTGTAATTATATCAACCACTATAGCCAGAAAGAAAAATAATTTTGCATCTAAAAAGCCATTTATTACCTGCTTATTACTCTGTAAGCAAAATCTAATAATCAGCCTCTTTAAGAGATGGACAAATTGCATTGTGAAACCCAAATTGAAGTATATAACACGATTTGGATTGATTCTGGTGGTTCTCTAAAGAGGAAGGGAAAGGAGAAAATTGAAATATTTTCTTTACACCACTTTAAGGTGTCCCTTAAAATTACCCTCTCTTCTTTGAAGTATTTAGATTTTCAGAACTTTGAAAAGGCCATTTTTAGTCATTTCTAAAGGAAAGGGGATATGGAATATTCACTCATTCAACAAGTAAATAAAACCCTCATGGAATCAATAAGTCCATTCAAAAGGCTGTGTCTAGGTAAGTTAAAACTGGAGTGTCATCTCAATTATAGGGTCGACTGTATGAAGCAAGGACACAGATGTTCTCAGTTCAAAGCAAACCAGCATGTCAGGGACCCAGCCACATTACCACTCCTGTGGAATGGTGAATTCTACCTGGTGAAGTGGCAGCATTTCTCCACCTGCCTCAGAACCACCTGTGGCACTTCCTAAAATGTAGATTCCTGGGTCCCCCTTTAGAGACTCTGACTCAGGGACTCTCTGGTGAGCCCCAGGAGGCTGTGTTTTAATTGGCAGCCTCAGGTGATTCCTGGGCACTGTACAGTTTAGGAAACATCCTAGTGGCATAAAACCCCTTAATCCTGTGGACAATGGCCGGATTTTGTTTTGTTTTGTTTTTGTATCCAAACACATCCAGGCTGAAGTGACAGGTACAAAGCGTAAACAACCTCTTGCAAAAATGTAGTAAATGAGTAAAATGTGAATCAGGGTGTCATTGTCTGGAAAAGTTAGCCAGCTCAGCAAGCTCTTGCTCAATATATGTAGTAGGCTTCACCTTTAAAGTCCACTGTAGCTGCCTCCATTTAAAAATGTATGAGGATTAGTATTTTGAAAGAGATGTCTGGGGCTAGGAAATCAGTAGAAGAAAATTGGAGACATTGTAACAAGCAGAGTTGTAGCTTCTAACTTTGAATTTGCAACAGATCATTCCAGCTTAGTTCTGGACAAAGAGAAGCTGTTGTCATAATTATAATAGTTCTTAATGATCTTCTTACAGTGCCTGGGTGGGTTGGAACAAAGAATAGAGAATAATTTTCTATGCGTAACATTTCCAAAATGCCATAATTATGTAGGAGAAACATTTATGTGTTTGTAAAATGCACTGACTTTTACAGAATCAGAGAAATCTCTGCTCCTCTTACGCCCACCACCAAATACATAAAACCTAGTAGATAAATTCAAAAATAATTTGATTAAAACAGAACTCTTTGATTATCAGAGCTAATGTACCTCTCCAAAACTCTAATTTTTATAAATCAAGAAAAACAAGTCATGTTTATCAACTATCGTGTCTATGAATTACTAAATCAAACTTCTGGGAAATTTGATTTTTTTAAGTATTTATTAAGTGTTTGCTCTATACCAGGTGCTTTACAGGAATTATTTAATCCTAGTGAAGTGTTATTTTTTAGACATTTAAGAAAATTTAGAGATATTGTTATTGAGATCCCACAGCCAGTAGGTAGCAGAATCAAAATTCAAAACCTGGCCTTCTGAATTCTAGAACAGAGACAGAAACATCATTCAAAACGTTTGGAATGATGGTCCAGATGTATTTTTTAAAATCTGCAATCATCAAATAATTCACAAGTTAGCTGAATATGTTTTTAGAGTCATACCTATCCAGTTTGAATCCTACTTCTACCACTTGTGGGATCTTGGGTAAAGTACTAAGCTTCTCCTTGCCTCAGTGATCTATATAATGGGAATAAAAAATGCTTAGAGAGTGCTTGTTAAAATTATATATAAAGACCCTAGTGATACTGTATCTGACAAGCCTGTCATTTAAAAAAGAAAAAGAAAAAGAAAAAAGAAAAACAAAGAGGTAGTTTTTTGCTTGTCTGCATTTCACTAATATAAGAAAGCACCACATTCATTTTTGGTCAGTAGATTCGGTTAAGCCTCTGGCATATCACCAATATCATGTGCAATATGCATGAGCATGCATATTTATCACATTTAGGCATGGATACCAACCATAGCAAGAAAGAGCAAGGAATAAGTCAATGCACCTGTGTCCTGTTAGAGCCTGCAGATCAGGAAGCTTAGAGATGGAATTCATGTGCCAGAAGAACTTATCTGGTCCTATATTCTGAATGTTTAATAGCTAAACCTGAGACTTAAGTAAGTAGAAAGACCGACTGGAAGTCAGTACCAGTCCCAAGACAAAAGTGAAGCCTTGTAGCTCTCAGTTCAGCTTCCATTTGGGCTTTGTTTATAAAGAATATGCATTGGTCTGGCAATTTATATCAAGAATCTGTAAAAAACTTCGGGCCATACATTCTACTTCCAAGACTCTATCCTAAGAAAATGAGCCACTCTCTTTGGGGGAGGATGGGAGAACCACATATATGAAGATACACCCTAAAACACTTTTTTCATTTACTACGGTTCAAAATGTGAAGGAGCCCTAGTAATTGCCGTTCTCACCTTTCCTGTAACTCTTTGTTCATGTCATTTTCTCTATAAGACTCACCCTAACTATTCTATTTAAATTGGCACTCTTTCCCCAGCTCCCTCCATCCTTCTTCCTTTGGTTATTTTTCCCATAGTACTTACCATTTTCTGATATATTATCATTCTATTTACTTATTTTGTGTTTACTGACCAGCTCTTCAAAAGAACTTAAGCTTTAAGAGGGCAGGAACCTTTGTCTTTTGCTCACTGTTGTGTCTCCATCACCTAGAAAAACTCCTGGCACATAGTACAGGCTCCATGATGTTTGTTGAACTAATGAATAAATTAATGACCTCTGAAACTAGGAGACTGGACTAGTAAATTAGAGTATGAGATTTTATTCTGCTTATTTATTTAAAGGGTCATAAAATTCAAAAATCAAATGTCAAAATCTCTAAAATATGCTGCTAAGTGAATAAGAAAGAATATTCAAGAGGAAATTAATAGTTAGAGGGTAGTCAGGAAAAACTATGAATCAGAAAAAATTGAAAGAGAGTGCATTCAGATACTAATAGTGGTTTTATACTTCTTCCACTTAAAAATATATTTTGTGCTATTTCACATCTTCAGCAAGTTATGTAGAAAGGAGAGAAAGTGAGAGAATGTGAGAAAGAACTATAATCACAAAAGTTCTTGAGATGCCATGGGCCCATGCCTGAATTCCTGACATCTTTATCTAAAATCAAATGGAACTTGTTAGCCAAGGAACATATTAAGGCTCAACTTTTTCTCCTGTTTTCAGAGACACGTTATTTGTAGAGTTGGCTCTGCAAGTTGATACATTCAATTTAAGTTAAATATTCCGAATGGGTCACTTTCTCCTTCTCCATCCATCTTGGTCTCTACAGGAGTCTCCACCCTCCCTTTACTTTTTCTTTACATTAGGGTTTTTTTCTTCTGTAGTTTATTTTAAACTCAACTTTCCTCCTGCACTCCCTGCCGCCATCCTCCTACTGCAAGTCTGTCTCAGTCCCACTCATTGTTTTTCCCTTAGTCCCCCGTTTGTGTGTGGGTACTACCCTGAACAAATAAATTTGTAGTGGCCAAAGAATTCAAAGTCCAAGAAAGCAGCGCGACTCAGAGCTCCTAGCCATGAGCATGAGCCCTGCACTCTCCCTCAACCTTTCTCTGTCACCCGCCGAGCCATTCTCTCCCTTCTTCCACTTCTACAGAGACAACTGCCAGAGCTTTCTGTGCCGCAGCAGTTCTGTACCTTGAATGATTACTCCCAAATAAAGGACTCCCTCACCTCTCCCCTTCGTGGTTACAAAGACAATCTCGGGTCTTTATTTCTCACAGTTCAGCAAATTATTGCTCTTCATTTTTCCCACTCATGTTAGAAGACAAGATATCTTGGTAGTTCCAGTATTAGCCTGTTCGATCCCCAGAATTATGTCATTTTAAAACTGCAAGGAGTTTTCAGAGCCACCTAGTGAAATCCCCATATGAATCCACAGTCAGTAGAGGCTGGGTATAGTGTAGGTATTTGGAAAATATTTGCTATCAGTAAATACTGTTAAATCTATCATTATGGATCAATGTAAGATAATTGTTTTGAGCTGTTAACCTTATTTTTAAGGTTTTTGTTCATTTTTGATTTGTGTATTTTTCTTAAATTTATGAATAATTGTGGAGAAGGCCATCCCTTGCAGACACTACTTATCAATTAGATGGAAAAACTAGTTTCACGCCGACAAGAGGGTGTTACTGAAAAAGGAAAGTATTACTTACTGAAGTAAGAATGAGAAGAAATGGGCTAAGAGTCTGACAAAGGGATTATGTGTAAATAAGAGCATTTCCACTACTGAGAACTATTAGTAATGGAAGGGTTGCCAAGGAAAGCTGAAGAATGACTGTACTTGAGGTTAGCAGCATATCCGGTATGATTCAGGGGGTGATTAAATTAGGCTTTTCTTGATGGAATAAAATGGAATAAATATGTTGAATGGATCCTCCTCCAAATACAGAAGTCTGGAAAAGGTTAAATTTTTATTTCATTGGAAAATGGACAATGATTATAAGGAGCCAAGCCCCTTACCAACGGTAAAACTGCTCACCTAGCCAACCCTGATGCCATCCTGGAAGTTATGAAGAACTGTACTCATGGTGTGTTTTGTCAGGAAAGCTGAGATTTCTTTAATAATAATTTCTTCTGTCATTTTTTTTTCTTTCAGGCTTGTAAATTTTATAGTTCCCAGTGGTATGTGGTAAACTACAAATATGAACAATATTCCGGAGACATTAGACAGTTACCCCGGTAAGAACCTGGAATGAGTACTTCTTGTCTGTTCTCATATATAAAATTTGTTCTCTGTTCAAGATCTGCCATTGGTTATGAATACATGTACATTGGCCTAGCCTCAGGGTGCATTTTGCTCAATTTGTAAGATAAGAGCCAAGAGAGAAGACTGTGTTCAACAATAGATAGTGTTCTATTCATGGTTTGGAGAGAGACATAAATATACTCTTACCTGATTTTTTGAACATTGTTTTAAAGTTAGGACTGTCATTCTTTTATTCTTTTGTGAGCCCTCCTTCCAATAGCAGGAAACAAAAGCCTTAGAAAAGTACAATTTCGACCAAAGAAGTTTTCTGACAGTATTTTGTACGTAGCATTCAGACTTGCTGTTTATTTCATGTATTTTCGTGCTGGGATATCAAAATGCCATGAAAATAAACAACCTCTGTATAATTGATATATGTCGAAGACAGCAATAAGGAAAAGAAACATCTTTTTATTCCTGAATCTCAGTAACATAAAGCCTTTGGGACAAGGCTTCTTATCCTTTTTTGTTCCATGGACCCCTCTGCCAGTCAGGTGAAAACCACAGACCCCTTACTAAGCCCACACTACACCGTGTATTTAATAAATGTATCACACCTGCACCAACACATCCCCACAAGAATAACGTGTTATTTGAATTTTCAGTTCAAGTTCACAGACCCCTTGTTAAGAACCCCTGCTTTAGGAGAAGGCAACTCTGTTCAACACTTGCTTCTAATGTCGCCACCACAGGGAAGCTCACTTGATTACGCAAACTAGAACAGTCATTTATTTAGTCTCTGTCACCCACAGAAATAAAAGACCCAGAGGCAGGGACTTTTCCCTGCAGAATCCAGGTAGGCCTAGAAGAGACCCTGGCACATCACAGATGTGCAATAGTTACTTTTATTGTATAAATAAAATGAATGGCAAATTTTTAAATACAGTATTCCTGGGTGGGATTGATATTGTTCAAATTCAAAGAACTGTCTTGAACTGGGATCTCCCAACACATTGGGAGGTCAAACATAAATGATGCAGATAATCCAGAAAAACACTTAAAATGATTGAGTGAAACCTCGAGATAACACATACTGGATCTAATTTTTGTAAGAGACATGTAGCTCAGAATTGGGCATCACTCTCCAAGATTTCCTATGCCACAGAAACAGCCCTGCTGTCATGTCTTGAATGCAGAATATAAAAGTGGGATTATGGCCTAGCTCTGAGAAGGTGGCACTTGAGCTCAGATCTGAGTGACAGAAGCTGCTGGTGCTCTGGTCTAGGGAAAAAGGCTCCAGGCAGAGCATGAAGGGTAAAGGCCCAAGGTAGGAAGCAAAGAGGACATTTGTGCAGAATGACAATCAGAGAGGTGGGAGCTAAGAACTGGAGGTGAGACTGGCCAGATTAAGCAATGGGAGTGGGCAAAAGAGCTTGCAGGCCCTAGAAAGGAGCTTGGATTATTCCAGTTGCAACAGGAAGCTTTGACAAGGTCTGGCCTACCTTTTTAAAAGATCTTGTGGACTCCTCTGTAGAGAATGGATTGCAGCCATGAGAATTGAAGGAAAGGAGGGCTGGAAGCCCTTTCTCTTGGAGTTGCACTACTGTGGGGAGGAAAATGATGTGCCTCCAAGACAGCGAATCTCTTTGCAAAACAGTGAATATACTGTTACCTGATCTGTGAACATTCCCCTAGTCCAGATCACTCCTAATAGATAACGTTTGGTCACTTCATCTTGGGATGGTCTTATCACTCCCTGGGCATCCGTGATCAATTATTGCATTTGACCGTCGGGGTGTTAGTCACACGCTTTTTGTAGGGACAATTGAAAACCAAAGCATTTTTCGTATCAAGACTTCCTCTTTCTGAAAATATTTCTGAGAAGTGGTTGCAGCTTAGAAACCATGTCCAAAAAGTTGGAAGACTACACTGTGCATAAAGCGAGAGAGTATAGAACACAGTATTTAGCTGCCCTTTTGAATACACATCTTCCCTAACATCTTTAGTCATCTGCCGCTTTAGTAGTTTTGTTCCCAAACGCTGCTTTCCTTTTCTTATATTTGCAATACCATAAAGAAACAATGTTAATAAAAGATTTCACATTCACAGTATTCTCCCTCTATTAAAACAATAGGGAAAGCACCTCTGGAAAGAAGAGCCTCTGGATAGCATTATCAAATTGGGATTTTCATAAAGCTCAACAGGAGTAATCTCATGAGTAGAAATGTGAAAGTAGTAGTTGTACAAGATATTGTTGGGAATTTCCCTTACTTAAAGTAAAGGAAGTAGAAATGGATACCAAGAAGGGGAAGAATAAGAAGCTTTAATGAACCATGTATATTCAAAATGAAACTCAGAAGTGCTAGAATATAATCCCCTAACATATCCCCTGGAATAAGGAAGACTTTAACACTGAATAGCAGACATTATTTTAATGATTTCACAAAGCTAAGAGCTCCTCCCTAAAGACTGCACATATTTAGGTCAATAGTGGAAACAGATAATTTACTTGGACTTTCTGAGGCTATTAGAAGTAAATCATTTCCATCCCTCCTGGAATAAAAGAATTATCCTTTGCTACCAGTCTAAACTGATCATTTCTTTTCATGGGTTGTTGAGACTTGTAATTATGGAAAAGAAAAAAAAAATTGTGCTTATCTCTCTCTTTTATTCTTTAGATTTAAAATTGTGTTACTACTGACTCTTGTTTTCCTCTTTTTTTTTTCTATTGACTCTCAAGGACTCCACATTTCCTTAAGTGTTCATAGGAACACTTCATAGGAAGTGTTCATAGGAAGATATTGGAAAGAGACATTATTTTTTACATTAGAATGTAAAAAGTGAAGCCTTCACACATTTTGGAATTAAAATCAGCATTGAACTTGTAGTTCCCAGGAAATAAAAGCTACCTGAAAATACATGATGCTACTGATTTCATTAATCCCTGGGTAAAATACAGAAATAAATGACATGCTAAAAAATTTTTTCCACAGTCGATTTGATATAGAAAAGACAATTTCATAGAATATATTTTAAGACTAAATACAAATAAAATGTGACCTGTTTTATGCAGGGATGACTTTGAACAAAATATATGCTTTTTAAATAAAAACAAACATGTCTTGGGTGTCAACAGTGAGCCAGCATGCACTCATTTAATACTCATAACCTTATTGAGTAGGTATTATCGCTGTTTTATAGAGGAAAGGGGCACTGAGAGAAAAAGTAACTTTTTTCAAACGTTGCAGCTAATAGCTGGTGGGACATTCAAGCATCTGGGTGTTCTTCTATAAATGCTAGAGATGAATTCAGTGTACAAATGAGAAATCAAAACTGCATATAAATCACGGTAATGTTTGGTTCAGACACCAGAAGATAAAGTCCCTGATGAGCTCTTTATGTGAGGATCCCAAAGCTTCTTATATTCTAAACAATGCTCTTAGCAGAAGAGTTTTAAAGGCTGGGAGGGGTGGCATGGGTGGGGTGGAGGGTATATGGGAACCTCATATTTTTTGAATGTAACATTTAAAAGAAAAGAAGAAGAAGAAAGAAAAAAAGGCTATACTGTGGGAAGGGGAGAGACTGGGGCAGATGGGAATCCCTTATATTTTTTATGTAACATTTATGTAATCTAAAGCTTCTTTAAAAATAAAATAGTAATAATAATAATTACTAAAAAATAATAAAATCTATAGGTAGAGGTGCTATTCTTTTCATGACCTTTGAAAGAGGGCAGTCATTACATCACAGCCCTGCAGCTATCTCAGTGGTGGACATTAGTCTTTAAGAGCTGGGGCCATGCCTCCCCCTGGGTGAGTGGGAACAGGAGTGGAAGGAAAGAGACCTGTCTTTACATCACTGACCTTACTCCTACCGTTTCTTCTCACTCCCTGTGCCCCAGCTCTAAGGGCTTTCTCCTCCTGAATGCCTTGGGTACCTCTACCCTGGCTGTTCCTTCTGTCAGAACGCTTTTCCCCCAGGTCATCACAAAGCTGGCTCCTTCCCATTCTTAAGTGATACACCCCCAAAGAGGCCATCCCCGAGCATCGTTTCTAAGCTAGATGCCCTAGCTTCTGCCACCCCTATCTGGATCACTCTTTTCCCTTCCCCTCTTTCTTCACAGCCATATCGTCTGAATTATTTTTTTAGCACCTTAGGCAAACTTTAAAAGGAAAGTTTAAAGTAGATTTTATTTTATCTAAGAGTTTGGAGAAGTTGTCAGTTGTGATGTATTATAATATAGAGGAATATCTAAAGGTTAAATATAAGTTTTTTAAAAATTCTTTCAGCATTTGTATGATGTGCTCTTCTCTCATTTCTAAATCATGTGTTCTTCAAAACTATCGGAAAAATGTTGAGAAAGTCTTACCATTTTCCTAGAGGATATATATATTTGTACACTCTGATTATCACTAATATAAAAAAGAAAAGAATCTGTTCAGGAGACATGTCATTTTTGGTCATCTTTTTAATAATTTTTGTCAACACTTTTTAATAAGTTTTCCTGAAATTTTATCATGTAAATTTTCAAACATACAAAAAATTTGAAAGACTTGTACAGTGAGCATCTATATTCCTACCAACTAGAATGTGCCATTTACATTTTGCTGTATTTATTTTATCACATATCTGCCTATTCATCCATCCTTCCAGCCATCCATCATCCATCTTATTTTGTGATCATTTCAAGGGAGTTTTAAAACATCTGCTTCTCTAAACACTTCCAAATACCCACGATTAACTAGAGATATGTATGGTTACAGGTTTTTTTTTCTTTTGAAGTGAAATTTACATACAAGGAAATCCACAAATCTTAATAGAGCCATTCTTCACACTTTTTGACCATGCGTGCACTTATACAACCCAAGCCCCTTTTGAGAAACAGAACAGTCCCAACACTCCAGAGAGTTAGCTCATGCCCCTTCCTCAATCCTACTTCCCTCTCTTTAGAGAGACAAACAGTCTCTAAAAAAACAGATTTTTTTTACCATAAAGTGGTATTACTTGTTCTAGAACATTCATAACAATGGAATCATGCCATCTGTAGTTTTTTGCTTCCAGAGTCTTTCACTCTGTATGTTTTAAATGACACCCCTGCATGTGCATGTGTCATCACCAGCTCCTTCTCCTTTCTCAGTAGTATTCCTTTGTGTGGCTCTCCCATGGTTTGTTTAGGTATTCTCCTGTTGATAGACATTCCTTAAGCATTTTAAACGGAGTTGTAGATAAGTCACTTTAAATCCATGGGCATTTGTGAAATTTGGACATAATTTATTTCTACTTCTCAACTAGGAGGTTTGTGAAAAACCCTCATAAGTAACTAGCCTTACACATTGGCATTCATGAAATCCTACTTTGTTCCCTTGCTTCTCTACTTTTATACCATCACTAGTTTGAAAGTCTCTTCCTTCTCTCTCTTTTTTTGTAAGTATCTTGCAGAAATCAACATTAATGCAGAACGTGGCCTTTAACGTGATCCATAGTTCTGGAGAACAAATGCCTATAAAATTATTCTTTTGTCAAAAAGAGAAGGAAGGACAAGCCATGCTACAAAAAGCAGATAGAATAAATAGTTCAGAAACAAACATCAAGGTCAAAGGGAGACTGATGGGAGAGGACTAGCATAGGGCCACTCATGAGCCAAAAGTTCATATCCCATGTTCAAGTTTATCTCTGTTGTCTCTTTCTCAGTTTTCCCTACTCATTTTCTTATCTTTCACTGGAGAGTCTCCTTCTAATGGAAGTGGAGGGGGAATCAGGATCCTCTGGAAGAGAAAAGTAGCAGCAATCTTACCTATCATGTTTATTAAAGATGGTTTGAATTAACCCTCCCTAAATACAAGAATTACCAGTTTGAAATAAGGCTTCCATTCCCACCTCATCCATTGTGTACATAAGCAAGTAAGAGGTCTGGGATTAAGTTTTCTTCTCTGTAACAAGAAACTTTAATTAATTTAAATTTATAAAATAAAGGTACAATAATAAAATGCTTTCTTTTTCACCAATTTTATATATGTTCTTCAGCTAAACAGTTGCCAAAATACCTTCCAAAAACAAAATTTCTAAATTATACCATTTTATATTATTTCACTTCCTTAATATTCTTGTTCATCTTGCCTACATTGATTTAATCAACAAATAGATATTGAGTATCTATAGCACTAGGAAAGGAAAAATCTGGGTGAAATAGAGATGGGAATTCATCAGGGTCCTTGACTTTAGGAAATAGTTAATCCGATGAAGGGCTAAGCCAGGGACCCTAATTACAGACTCGGGTGATCAGAAGAGACTTGTAAACTTTGTATAGGTTCATGCATCTGTAAGTCTGGCAAGTTCAGGATACCTTATTGGAAATGGTGATTGGAGAAAACAAGCTCTTGTCAGGGATGGAGAATGTGTTTCTGATCTCAGATTTTCCATATTGTAGCAGTGAGGACTGTGTTCTCCGTGTGCCCTAACTTTCCCTGCTGCAAACTGGGAAGGGGCATTTTCTTGTCTTTCTGAGGAGAGGTAAAAGAATATTTGGAAACCACTCCAAGCACCCTATGTGAAGGCACGATATTACAGTTTTATGCAGACTGACAAATAAAGAATCCTTGGTTATTCACCTTCCTGTCTGCAATACCATCAACAGCAGAAAGGGTTGTGATGGGAATACAGAATGTGGCTTTGGTATTTTTTGCCACTAGTCTGATTCTGTGGTTGTTTCTACATAATACAAATCATCCTAAAGGAAAAAATGTTCCGTGAAATTTCTACATGTAGGATTTTATCTTGTAAAGGGAATACCAAGTAGCTGGGTACCAAAGAATGCCTGATCCTGGGGGTACCATTGGTTTCCATTCGATGGTTCTTTCTGAGGTAGAACCGTGTCAAGGAAAATTTACTTCCAACTTATTTTACCATGTGTAGAACCAGTTGCACATTTTGCGGCTCTGGGTGGGTCAGTGATGCTATGACTAAGACAGGTGTTTCCATTCTCCTGTGGAAATGCACAAAGTGAAACCCAGCTGCCCTGTGTCACTTTGGTGCAGCCTTGAGAGGCAGGTGGTGAGGGAGCGGCACAGCCCAGTGGCTTGAGCACTGGCTGGTTCTCAGGAACATGGTTTTCCAGGCTGAGACTCTTCAAGTGACACCCTGTATGCCACCTTAAAAGTGAAACAAAGTAATGAAAATATCACCACCTGATGTTCCACTTCAAAATGTTGACAAAGGAAATCATAAACTGCCAAACTTTGAACGGTCCTGTTTGCCTTCCTCTAATTCAAGGAAATGTTTGTACATCTATGCAAACAGTAACTACGTGGTTTAAAATAGAGATTTATTTACTGGACATAAGATATAATGGTGTAGGTAAAAGTTAATACTCTCAAAGGAAAGTAGCACAAAATTATATTAATTTATAAAAATATAGAAATTCACAAGAAAGCCAACATAGGAAAGCGGACTTGGCCCAATGGATGGGGCATCCACCTACCACACGGGAGGTCCACGGTTCAAACCCCGGGTCTCCTTGACCCGTGTGCAACTGGCCCATGCTCAGTGCTGATGCGCACAAGGAGTGCCCTGCCACACAGGGGTGCCCCCGCATAGGGGAGCCCCATGCGCAAAGAGTGTGCCCCATAAGGAGAGCCGCCCAGTGCGAAAAAAATTGCACCCTGCCCACGAATGGTGCCGCACACACGAAGAGCTGACACAGTAAGATGATGCAACAAAAAGAAATACAGATTCCCAGTGCCACTGATAAGGATAGAAGTGGTCACAGAAGAACACACAGCGAATGGACACAGAGAGCAGACAACTGGGGGTGGGGGTGGGGGTGGGGGAGAGAAATAAATAAAAAATAAATCTTTAAAAAAAAAGAAAGCCAACAAATAGCTGTTACCCATGGAATAGCTGAAAATGAAAACAGTGCCTTAAATGATGAATCAGAGCCCTTTGTTCTTTCTTTTTTAAAAATATCAGGGCAGAATACAAACCAGAGAAACTTCCTTCACATTCCTTTGAGGTTGACCATGAAGATGCTGATAAGGATGAAGTAAGTAAATTGTTGAAAGTTAAATGTTTACAACATGAAGAAGAGATTGCCTGCTTCCCACGTACAAGGTCCCAGGTTCAACTCCTGGCACCCCCTAAAAAAAAAAAGTGAGGAAAATTTGTTCACACCAGAGTGTTTCTCATTCAGACCGTTTTCCATAAGCTGCACTAACTGTTGTGTCAGGGCTTTTAGTTAAAATGAATATTTATTTTGAAATTGAACATGACAGTTGAAAATGAGTCAACGAGAGAAAAAGGAAGCTCATTTTTAAGTGCAGCGTCTAAGGGTCTGGGATGAACACAAAAAAAATGCTGTGATGCTAATGATGCCTTTTGTACAGGATACCACTTCCCACTCATCTTCCAAGGGCGGTGGCGGAGCAGGAGGAACCGGAGTTTTCAAGTCTGGCTGGCTCTACAAGGGGAATTTTAACAGCACTGTGAACAATACCGTTACTGTCCGGGTAAGGAGACCTCAGGCCTCATCTTCATTTCTGACCTCTTTCTTGATACACCCTCCTTTGGTCACAGCACAGAAGAAAGCCATTTGCCATTTGCATTGAGTTTCTATTTCATGTACTATTTTCTTTATGAGGAAGTAGAAGGCTCTTCTCTAGATCTGTTTTCCAGAAACAAAGCACTCCTGAAGGAATTAGAAAAATTCTAATTTCCATGAATAATAGTATGCTGCAATTTGAGCTACCTTTCTGTATTTTCCTTTATTTAGTCCTTCAAAAAGCGCTACTTCCAGCTGACCCAGTTGCCAGATAACTCCTACATCATGAATTTTTACAAAGATGAAAAAATATCCAAAGAACCCAAAGGCTGCATCTTTTTGGATTCTTGTACAGGTGTGGTGCAGGTGAGTAGAAATCCCTTGTCCCCCTTGGATTTTATCATCAAAAGGTGTGTTTATCCATTCATCAGTCATTTATCCAACAAATATTTATGGAGCATCTACTATGAGCCAAGAACTGTTCTAGGCTCTAGGCATCTAGGCATCTAGGGATGCAATAGAGAATAAGGCAGCTTAGATTCCTGCTTTCATGGAACTTACTTTCCAGCAGAAGAAGAGAAACAGGAAAGAAGTAAAGAAGTAAATAGAATGGAATCAGTTGGCGAAATTTGCAATTAAAAAATGAACAGAGTAATGAAAGGAGGAGAGTTGAATGGTGAGGTTGGAAAGGAATATTGACACTTGAGAAGTGAGAAAAGCATTTTTGAGGGGAGAGCATTTCGTCTAAAGCCTGAAGAATAAGCAGGGGCAGCAAGAGCAAGTCTCATTTCAAGAAGAGATAGAAGAGCCCCTAGGTGGTTGCAGTATGGAGAGGGGAGAGTAGAAGGAGATGGGGATGGAAAAGTTTTTAGAGGCCAGAGTTAGGAGTTTGATTTCTGTTTTAAGTGCACTGAGAAGAAATTAGAGGGTTTTATGTATGGAAGTAGCTTGACCAGACAAAAATATTTTAAAGGATAACTCTAGTACATGTGTGGGGAATAGATTGTGTAGGAAGAGAAAGACCAGTTGAGAGATTGTTACATAATCTGCAAGAAACATAAAAGAGGCTGGGATTACTGCAGTAGCAGTGGAGGAAGGAACACCAACAAAACTCCATTTCTTCTATTTTATCATATTTTGACTGTGAATATTCTCCTCAAAAATGTGCATGTGTTACACATGATTTAACTCTAATCCCTTCACTTAATCTTTTCTGCATGGGAAGTGTATTGAATTAATATATCTTGTGACGGGCTGCTCGCGCCCTGAGGGGTCGGGGGTCAGCGGGGGTAGACGGAGGGGCTGGCACGGCCGACGATGATGCTCTAAGACCCAGGCGAGGAGTGGGCCAGAGCGGGGCTTCTAAGGCGTGGGAGGACGCGTGGTAAGGAGAGACCACGGAGACAGTCTGGAGTGCAGAGCGAGTCTAATTTATTACGGAAGTGCAGGGGTTTATATAGAGAATGAGGGGGGCGGGGGTAGAGCAGGAGGAGTGATGGTTACGGGGAGGCTGGGGGTTGGCAGAGACTCGTGGGCAGACTTGTGGTCTTGTGTCGTTAGCTGTTACTAGGGAAGTGGGCAGATTTTAGGTTAGGATACAACATTTGCCCCTTTTTCTTTTTTGAGAAGGTAGGGGGGGTAAGTGGTAAGTGAGGGGTTTGCTGGAGTGTGTATTTATGGACGTGTGTAGGCTATATTGGCCGCTAACAGGGGGCGGGTGGCAGGCAAAGCAGAACAGACCAGCTGTGCTACACATGAGTGGTGGGCTGCGCACTTCCCCCACTAGGTGCGGCTACGCTTGCCATTCAAACCTGGGCCTGCCCCGCCCCCTGCCCGGCCTGGGAGGGAGAGCGAGGTTGGTAGCTAAGATGGGGAACGCACAGACTGGGGGAGCAATGGAATGCGTTGCGGGGTTCTTGGTTGAGTAGTCTTTGATTTCTTCTTGGGGCGGGCTAAACAGGGCTTGTTGGAGGAGCTGCCTTCAGTGGCGAGCTGATGGTACTGGATGCGCACGAAGGACGTGAGGATTGCGTTGGTTTGGTCCTTGGCGAGCTGGATGATTTTCTTGACAGCCCAGGGCCCTATGGTAAGAGCTAGGAAAATTATTATTAGCGGGCCTAGGAGAGGGAGGAGGTATGGGAGGAGGGTATGGAAGACTCCGGAAAAATAGCGGCTTCACGCTCTTTTTGGCGCCGCTCTAGTCCTTCTCGGACCTTTCTTAAGTTGTCCTCGGCAAGGCCAGTAGAATTGGCGTATATACAGCACTCTTCTCCAAGGGCAGCACAAAGGCCTCCCTCTTTGAAGAGGAGAAGGTCAAGGCCCCAGCGGTTTTGGAGAACTACTTCAGAAAGGGAATTGAGAGAGTTTTTAAGATGGGAGATAGCGACTTGGAGGTGGGAGATATCACTGTCGACAGCTTGCCTGAGGGAGGAAAGGGAAGAGGATTGTGTGGCAAGGGCGGCGATTCCCGTGCCGGCCCCGGCGAGACCTAGAAGGGTAGCAACTGTGAGGATGGTGAAGGGTTCTCTCTTCTGGAGGTGAGCAGGGAGTTTTTGACTCTGAAGGGCGGAGAAGAACTCTTCGTCACTGTGAAAAAGGACTCGAGGGGCTAGGAGAATGAGTAGACAGGTTTCATTTGTGGCATTGAGGGTGGCGACGTTGAGGCAGGGGGTTAATCCCGTGGAGGTACAAAGCCATTGGGAGGTGTTATGAGGAATTAAGAATTTGGCGGAAGCGTTGGGAGAGGAGTAATTGGAGCAGACATCGAGGAGGGGATGGGAACCTTGGCGAGAGTGAACACAGCGCCCTGTGGAGGAAACAGATTGGAAGGTTAAGGGGACAAAGGAGGTGTTCCAGTTGCATCCGGTGGGGGAATTTTCAGAGGATTCGCTGAAGGTGAGGTTTGTGGCGACGGGCTCATATAGAGGAAGGGAGGGGGAGAGACAAAGCCAGCAACTTGCAGTGAGGTTGGGGTGGGAGGAGTTTAGAGAGGTGTATGTGGCTCTGATTAGGTTAATGAGGGGGCTGGAGTACTGAGTGGGGGGTAAGCGAGGCTTGGGGTAGTGGGAGCTAAGGGGGGCAGTTGTGAGAGAGGTACCGGGCGAAGGAGAGGGCGAGGCAGAGCGGGGCGGAGAGGGAGGCTGAGCCTGTGGAGGATTGAGAACTTGATTTGGGCCTACTGGGGTGGAATGAGCGGGAATTGGCTTCTTTTTTATAATGATAAAGGCGCCATAGTCGTATCCGGTGGCAAATAAGTGGACTCCCCACGTGCGGCCAGACAGCCGGACATCGTTTGAGGGATTTTTGACCGTGAGGGTTATGCTGTCCCAGCCCTTAGTCTCAGTCAAGATGAGGTACGGGTCTTTGTTGAGGGCGCCAGACCACCCATAGGCTATGGTTTCGCATCCCCAGGAGGGGCAGTAATAGTCTGTAGGGTTATGGCATCCTCTGGCGGAGGATGGGCAGATGTAGAAGCCTGAGACAGAGGGGCTGCGCCCTCCCCACTCGCTAGCGGCGGGTGAGCCCATACATGGTTTATAGGAAGGGCTAGAGGACGGGCTCTTAATGAGTCCAGTGAGGTTACAGAGATTTGTTGTAAAGGAAGGGGCGGAGGCAGTTACGTTCGCGAGGAGAAGCTTTTCCTGCTGCCAAAGGGAGAGAGTCCAATTAAAAGTCTGATGGAGTGGGTTGGAGAAGGCAGGCTGGAGAAGAGGAAGGAGAAGGAGAAGGACTGGATATAGACGAGCTTCAGTCTTTTGCTCTATCGGTGCTGTCATCTCGGGGGGCAGACGAAGAGGGGGTGCTCAGTGGTGGACTGTTGCTTGATAGCGCGGGCGCAGCGTTCTCTGGCTGTGACGATGAGGGCTGGAACTTGATCACTGCAAAAGGTGCGATGTTGTCCAGCGCGGGCGGCGTAGGGTGTTTGTCAGATGGTGGCACGAGGGGGTCAGTGGCCGGTCGGATGCAACGCGCAGGAATCCACAATGGTTGAGGCTCAGAATCTGGAAAGACACAAGCAAATCCTCGCCCTTGGGCAAGGAGGGGGGCTGGCTCTTGCTAGCGGTTAGTGAGGGGGTCCTTCCAGTGCATGAGGGGAACTTGGGAGGGCTGCCACATGGGACTCCAGTGCTTATGAGTGGGGGAAAGGCCTTCTTTGTCAAAGGAGAGGAGATTATGGTGTATAAGGCAGGCAGTGATGATGTCAGCTGGTGACTTGTGAGGAGAGGTGGCTTGCTCTTTTTGGATGAGCAGCTTGAGGTGCTGGTTGGTTCTTTCTACAACACCCTGTCCTTGGGGGTTGTAAGGGAGGCCAAAATGGTGTTTGATATTATAGAGTTGCAAAAAGGCGGCAAAGGCGGAGCTACGGTATGCTGGTCCATTGTCTGTTTTTAGGTCCCAGGGGACTCCCATGAAGAGGATGGCCTGTCGAAGGGCTTTGATGGCGTGTTTGGCGGTTTCTCCGGTTTGCGGTATGGCAAAGCACATATGTGAGAAGGTGTCCACTGCTACATGCAAGAATTTTAGGCGCCCGAAAGAATTAACATGGGTGACATCTAGTTGCCATCTGGAGTTTGGGCGAAGGCCTCGAGGGTTAGCTCCTTGGGGTTGAAGTGGTCCAAGAGGGAGCAGAGGCGCGCATGTACGGCAGGAACGCACCAAGTGTTTGCAGGTTTCTATAGGTAAGTCTGGGAAAAGTTTGCGAATGGAACGGGCGGAGAAATGGAACTGTGAATGAAGTAATTTTGCTTGGTTGATGAGGTTTCCGAGCCGTGATTCATTGACTAGTCCTTCGTGATAATTTACACGTGAGAGCGCGGCGCAACATGCGGAGGAGACAGCTTGGTCTGCCATGTCATTACCACGGGCGAGAGGTCCAGGTAAGCTAGAGTGACTTCAAATGTGAGCGATGAACCAGGGCGACCGTCTGGACTCTAGTTGACGCTGTAGAAATTGGAGCGCTCTGTCAGTAGCGGTGTCTGTTGGAAAGAAGGTGGCCAACGGCAGAGCATGGCACACTTGCATAGTGTAGAGACTATCTGTGAATATGTTGAGTGGTTGGTTAGGGTAGGTGTGCAAAGCAGTGGCGACTGCGAGGAGCTCTCTTACCTGAACAGAGAATGCGTTTGCGAACACAAGAGTTCGCGGCTCAGGTGATCCTGAGATGTAAATGACAGCTGGGTATGAGGTCTTGGAAGCTTCGGTGAAAGCCGTCACGGCAAACGGAATGGGCTTGCGGGCTGGCAGCGGATGGAACGGGGAGGAGAGTGCGAGCTGTGAAAGGCCTTGAAGTAGTCGATGGTGAGGATAATGATTGTCAAAGGAGCCTCGGAATGTTTCTACAAGTATTTGCATATCTTCATTGTGCATGAGTAAGTTGGTGGTGGCCTTGGCATCAAAAGGCCAGATAATTGTAGAAGGAGGAACTCCATAGGTATGCACGCAAAGTCCCACAAGATCGGAAGCGAGGGTGATCCATGCCCTCGTGAAAGGGCAAATTTTTGGAAGCTTGCTTTTGGAGGTATGTAGGTAAAGCAACGGAGTTTAAAGGTTGCCGAGGGTTTGCTGAGCGGCAGTCACGGGCCCAGTGAAATCTTTTTCGGCATCGCGGGCACGGGGTAGAAGGTCCTCTTGCGCGGCCTTGAGGACGAGATACAGGCGGCAGACGAGGCGCTTGGTTTGTTGGTGGTTGAGGACAGTCACGGGCGAAGTGACCTGTCTCTCCACATCGGAAGCATCCGGACGAGACTGCCATAGCTGATGCAAAGGCATTGGCTAATGTTTTGGCCTATGGGTCTATTTCGCGGCATGCAAGAACCCAGTCATGGATGGCTTTGTCTCGCATAGTTGAGATGATTTGGCAGCAGGCTTCAAGGCTGCCCTCTATGATGAGGTCTTTTGCAAGGGCAAGTTGGGCTTCTTCCCTGTGAACTTTATGTTGACAGGCTTCAAGAACGCGGGCCACAAAGGTGGCAAAGTCCTCATCTTTGCCCTGAGTGAGTTGGGTGATTTTAGTAGGACGCGTAGTGGAAACATTTCGGTAAGCTTGCAAGGCGATAGTTTTCAGTCGTTGCCAGAATCCTGGGTCGACATTGCGGTACAGCGCTGGATCGACAAAGGTGCCGGTACCGGTGTAGGCATCCGGATGGTCATTAATGCCTGTGCGAGCGTTGTTGGCCATTTGCCTTTCTGCTTCGGCTTGGAAGTGTGCTCTCCATTCAATGAATTGGCCTGGTGTAAGAATGGCTCGGGCTAAGGAGATCCAGTCATATGGGAGGACGAGTTGGGCTCCTAGTTCTTCTAACAGCTGTTGTGCATAAGGGCTGCCAACTCCATCTTCTTTAACGGCTTTTCGAAGCGTTTTCATTTTGTCATTGGTAAATGGGAACCATTCTTGTGGGCGCGCTGCAGTGGGCACCGGATTTAAGGGAAAGAGGTGCGTAGTTGGCTGGACGAGAACACAAGGATGTTGGGGCGTCCAGGAATTCGTGGCCTGCCATGAAGTTGCATAAGATGGCGGTGGTTGGCAACATGGCGGCTTTCCTGCCGGCGTGTGCTGAGATGGTGGCGGTTGGTTTTCCAGTTTATAACAAGATGGCGGCGGCCCCTCTTCCGGTCTACACCAAGATGGCGGAGGCCTATCTTCCGGTCTACACCAAGATGGCGGCGGCCTCTCTTCCTGTTTATACCAAGATGGAGGTGGCCCCTCTTCCGGTCTACACCAAGATGGCGGCAGCCTCTCTTCCTGTCTATACCAAGATGGCGGCGGCCTCTCTTCCTGTCTATACCAAGATGGTGGCGGCTTCTCTTCCGGTCTACACCAAGATGGCGGCGTGGCAGGAAGAGGCGGGTAGAGAGAGGCCGACTCTTTACCGGAAGGCTCATGCTTCCCTTTTTCGGGTGAGGAAGAAGGCGGAAGTTCGCCATCTTGAGGATTTGTGGGTGGGGACTCCCCGTCTTCGGGTGGAGAAGAGGGGGGAAGTTCGCCATTTTGAGGCGGTGGAAGAGGGTGACGCTCAAGATCGGCATTGAGCTGCTCGGATAAGGACTCGGTATCTGAGTTGGGAGTGTTTTCGTCATCAGGGTCACAGTCAAGCGGCCGCGCAGCAGTCCCGGCGGAAATTTGGTAAGCGTCCTTTGGGGCTGGCGCACCAAGGAGGCAGGCGCGGATGGCCATGAGGGTGGGCAGGAGGCCGGGGGGAAACGACTTGCCATCATGCTCCATAGAGGAGGTGACGCGATCAATGAGACGCGAGTAAGTGTCTGGGCTCCAAAGGTGGCAGGTGGCTAGCCACGGATTAAAGGGCAACAGAAGGTCCCAGTACTTTTGGAGCTGTCGCAAGGAGACTTTAACTTGGTTCGTATCAAGTAAGGCAGCTAGTGCCCTAACTTGGGGTGCCTGACGGGAGGATAGGCACCCGCCCATGACCTTCGCCTGGGGCCGGTAACGAGGGGTCCTTACCTTAGAAGCGCGGTGACTGAAGAGACGAGGGGCAGCAACGGGCGGGAACCGGACACCGCAGGGGGTCCCTGTTCGGGCGCCAGATGACGGGCTGCTCACTCCCTGAGGGGTCGGGGGTCAGCGGGGGTAGACGGAGGGGCTGGCACGGCCGACGATGATGCTCTAAGACCCAGGCGAGGAGTGGGCCAGAGCGGGGCTTCTAAGGCGTGGGAGGACGCGTGGTAAGGAGAGACCACGGAGACAGTCTGGAGTGCAGAGCAAGTCTAATTTATTACCGAAGTGCAGGGGTTTATATAGAGAATGAGGGGGGCGGGGGTAGAGCAGGAGGAGTGATGGTTACGGGGCGGCTGGGGGTTGGCAGAGACTCGTGGGCGGACTTGTGGTCTTGTGTCGTTAGCTGTTACTAGGGAAGTGGGCAGATTTTAGGTTAGGATACAACAATCTTGGTCTCCTCAGTTATGTCTGTGACATCTCCAGTGACTGAATGTAAAAATTAAGACTGATAATTCCCATAGGATCTAATATATATAAAAGCTCAAAGGAATGCCAGGTAAAAATAGGCACAATTTTGGCACCAGAAATGTTAAGGAGGAACTTTTGGAAAATATTTTCATAAGTTATAACTTGATATTAGGAAGCACAATCTAACCCCCCTTACTTTAAGATTTACCACATTGAAGAACAGAGTAGCCCATGTTGACATTGGATAATTAAATTTTGCATTGCCTATATACATGGTGCAAAACAGTCGAATGAATTTTTTTTTTAATAAACTCTCCTTAAGAGTTTAACTATTCCCCTAGGTGTTCTTGTACTAGGTAGTCATAGACTAACATTGCTTAAAAATCCTTCTGTACTGAATTCTGTTTGCTTCTCATGAACCAATACTGCATATCACACCAAAATATCACATTCACTCCTAGTGAAATATGTGGTCACTTCTTGGCCACTGACTCAGCACTAACTACCATCTGAATAAATTCCACTTTTTGAACATATATCAAAGATACTTTTTTCAAATGTACAGTAATATTATTGTGATTAATAAATACAAGTTTATTTAGTTTACATTCACCATATTATTTAGTTAGTAATTATATTAATTATATAATATATTATATATTATATTAATTAGTAATTAGTAATTCCCAAAAATACAGAATCTGTGAAATCTTTTGATGTCCAATAGAAGTCCTCATATTCACAGACCAGGGGATGCTACATTCTCTCAAATGAGTGTAACAGTAAGTGTGAGAAACACTTTACCAGAGCTATTTTATCAGGCTACGTTTAGATAATTTTCCTTATGGAATTTCTTATGTAAGTACTACTTTCGACTTTCAGGCTTGCCCCCCACCCCCAAAAAAAATCTCCAGTTGTTCTTCTCAGTCTGCCCACGCCCAAGTCTAAGGTCTCCAAGAATAAAACTCCTAAAAAGGAACAAAGATAGTTCCTCCAAACGCTTTCTTTAGAGGTGCTAATTAGACTTAGCCTAAACTAACAATGAAATAACTTTCCGTTAGTGAAAACCCTGTCATCTCCATATCTCAAAACAATTTACTCCTGAGAATTGTTTCCATTTGCCAAAGGCTGCCAATGCAAAATACCAGAAATGGCTTGGCTTTTATAGTGGGAATTTCTTAGGTAGAAGCTGACAGTTCTGAGCCGTGAAAATGTCCAAATCAAGGCATCACTGAAGATGCTGTCTCACCAAAGGCTGGCTGCGGCGATCCTGGAGTCCTGTCATGTGGCAGGGCATAAGTGCGGCCCATCTCTGCTGAGGTCTCTCTGCCTTCCACTTAAGGCTCACTTTCTCCCCAAGCTCAGCTGTGAACCATCAGGCACGTGACTCATCTCTACACTCTCCTCTGAGACTTACTGCTTCAGCTTTGGGCTGCTTCAGCTTTGGATTGCTCCGCTGGTTCTAGTCTCTGGCTTCTCTCTCAGCCTCTGGGAGTTTCTCTGTCTTTCTGAGGCTACAGCCAAATCCCGGTGTCCTTTCTCATATGGCAGGATAAAATGGCAGCTCTTCCACTCCCCTCTACTCAGATTATACAGGACTCCAGTAAAAGATTAATACCCAGCCGGGGTCTTGGAATCTCATCAAAGGCCCTTAACTGAAGCGATCTAATAAAAATGATCTAGTCAAAGGACCCTTAACTGAATCTAACCAAAGGGTTCCCTCCACAATGGGTTTATAGGCACAGGAATGGGTTTGCTTTAAGAACAGGATTTTCTGGAGTCCACAAAAGACTCAGACCAGGACAAGAATCTTCACAGCATGATGTGATACTATCATTCATCAGGATATTAATATTTCTATTTATAAAATAATAGAAGCTCCTGTAAGAACAAAGAGGAAATCCAAATAGAATCTGAAGATTAAATGCACAATTAGACTTTTGGTCTACTTGCCCTTTTTTTTCCACTAGCACTGAGTCTCCAGAACTTTGGAATAAATGTCAGTATATTTAGTTGGCATAGTGCCTCATAGTAATATTAACTGGCATTTATTGAGTGCTTATCATGTGTCTGATGCTCTTCCAAGCCCTTTTCCATGTATTAACATGTGTCAATCCTCAAAATAACCTGATGAAATAAGAACTGTTTATCATCTCCATTTCACAGATAAGGAAAGTGAGGCAGGAAGAGAAAAAGTAACACATAACTACTAAGTGACAGCTGCGACCTGAATCAAAGCAGTCTGTTTCCAGACCTTGAACCAAGACCTCTACATATGCTGTCTGGTGTCTCAAAGGTGTTCAATAAACATTTTTTAATAAAATACTAATATTATCAGAGAAAAAAGAACAGGGTAGAACACATAAGAAACTGATCATCTCAGAATGGCATTATTCTAGACAGTTTTACCCATGAAAGGACAGACAATTAGGACAAAATTATCTGGTGAATCTGTATCATTCTCCGAACTTCAAAAGAAAAATGCCTAAATCTCTATTTTATGTTGACTTTCTAGATCTTGTGTCTGAGCCCAGATATTTAGGAACAATTTTCCCAGAAACAATATTTATACAAAATATTTCACAATGCATGCAGCCTTCATGATTAAAAGAAAAAGATTAACCTATGCAATGATCAGTCAAAAAGAATTGAAATTCATGTGTTGGCAGAAATGCCCTTTGTGGCAGAAAGTGAATCCTTAAAGGCAGCAGATACTCTTCTAACCCATTATGCACAAAAACAACCAAATCATTTCCAAGAACTGCTCTGAGACAGCTGAGATTGGTCCAAAAGTCTTGATTACTGATCATGATTTATCCAGAGCCCATTTGCAGTTAACTAATTTACTTTTAAGGCTGGGCAGTGAGGATGGCAGCCTGAATTCTGTCCAGGATTAGGCTCCTGTTGGAAAGGTGATAAATTTTATGCTTCCACCATTCTCAGTGACTTACATCGTCACTGGGAATGGTGTCATGCAGAATCAACTGGCTTGGCTCCCTCTATCTGACATAAGGCATTCCATCCAAAACCAAGCAGCAAAGGGCAAAACAAACATAGTAACATCCTCTCTAAATTGCCATGATTTCAATTTCTTCTTGATTCTGAACGAACTGGATTTTATCAATGTCTTTAAGTCAAAGAACATCTGGAAATAATTAGATGTGCCAGCATCTAATGGATGTGATAATTCTTAAATTATTTGATTTGTGAAATTTTGATTTGGTTCCACTGTGTAACTACGTTGTCTAACTCTATGTCACCCCATCTAAGATCCACTGGTGTTCTAAGTCTAAAGTCACAGCTTAGTATAGGGGTTTAGAGCATATGCTCCAGGGCCACAATGCTTGGCTTGGTTCCTATACCACTGCTCACCAGCTGTATAACCTGCATTGTCTTATTTGATCTCCTTAAGCTTCACTTTCTTTACCTGCAAAATGGAAATAACAGTAGTACCAGTATCACAAAACCAAGGGAGGGTTCCTTAACCTCAGCCCTATTGACATCTGGGGCCAGATAATTCTTTGTTGCAGGGGGCTTGTCCTGTTCTAGCAGCATCTCTGCCTCTACCCACTAGATGACAGTAGCACCCCTCCCCCAGTCGTGGCATCCAAAAATGTCTCCAGGCATTGCCAGATTCACCTAATGGGTAAAAACCCCTCCAGTTGAGAACCACTCAACTTGTAAGTCACATAGCTCAAAGGATGCACTCCATAAATGTTACCTTTTGATTTTTAGGTAACAGCCAGGGACATTAAATTTATCATGTACTTATACATGTTTCTTCCAAGATGGCCTTTCCTTCAAGGCAAGAATTCCACCAATTCCTGTGTTTAATTTCAGAAAAGACAGTGCTTTTCCCTTTTTCTTTCTTTCTTTATTTTATTTTATTTTTTTTTTTTGAGTAATCAGGGGGAGGGGATTGAACCTAGGACCTCGAATGTGAAAAGCCGGCGCTCAAGCACTGAGCCACATCAGCTCCCAGATACAGGGCTTCCAACATTTTCAAGTCCTCGATCTTCAAACTATTGTCCTTATTATTAAATGTGACATGGACCACTGCAGCTGAGAGAGGCAGAATAATTCTGCAGACCTCATTTTGGATGTCTTACTTTCAAAACATTTGGTTTTTTCTATGGTAATGAAATAGCTATCCTGTCCTTACACTTGTATAAAAATGGAAGTAGTTGAGTGTTGAGCAATCTCACTTCAAATTTTACAAGCCTCCAGCTCATTTTAGGTGAGGACTGTTCCTGGCCGCAGGCTTCCTGCAGCAGTTCCTTTTCTTACCATCAAGCTACACAACCTGCTGCCAGCTGAGATGACGTCTCAGGCTAACACTAGGGGCTCTCGGATAGTAGGACGCAGTACAGAGTTTCCTCTGGTCTCTTAGGCCTAGCCGATTTCTGGATGGTTCATCTGCTAAAATCTGGAATCCTTCCAGAAAGTAATAACACTATACTTTAAAAGGAAAGAATTAATTAAGTGTTGTGAGCACTCTACTAGAAATAAAAGATAACTGCGTTTTAATGCAGATGCCAACTTTCCATATGGAAAGGGCAATAAGGATCTTAATGGAGGGTAGAGACAGTTTTCTATTGTTGGTCACAAAGAAGACTCCTTGGCCTTAGAAACATGAACTAAAGCTTTAGCAAAAGGGTAAAGATCAATAGCTACTTTTTATGGACATTGAGCTGAAAAACTTAAATGTCTTCTTTTCTACTTATACTGCAAAGCTTGCTCCAGAAAATGAGTCTTCATATTTTTAGGAAGTATTATTACAGTTTTTTGTAATATATAGTTTGCAGAGATACAGTTTAATATGTAACTTCTTTCTTCCTCACAGCATCAGAGAACTTATTGCTGGATACACAACTTAGTTGACTAATCTAACCTTTTTTCACTTTAAGAATCTCATCTTCTCTTGAACTGTGTTGTTGTATTGGGTACAAAGAGCACTAGTTTGAGGGAAATAGATGAAAATTTGGGAATTAGAAAGGAGAATAAGATTACTTCTTGACTACCATTTTAATGACTTAACTACATATCAAGATTTTTTAAATGTCCCATTGACTTTCTATTTTTGTCTTTTCTTTTTGCTGTTCTGTGTGTCATTATCATCGAGATTACCAAGAGTGAGGTGGAAAACTGCTCAAGTATCTTAATCTTCCCCAAGGGAGGGTTCTCCACACTGCAGGCTGTTCTATTTCTCTCAAAATAGAAAAAGACAATTTAATAAGTTGGAAATAGAATTTGTATTCCATTTATAAGTGGAGAAGCAAGGGCTTTTTGAGAAGAAAGGGCTTATTATACTTTGCTAATTTTTAAAGAAACATTTTTTATAGAATTGCTGACGTTGGCACCCATATTCAAATCATTTGAAGTGCAGAATGCAATTTAGAAAATCAGTGTTTTGTTTGTATTTTGTAATGTTCTATTTTAAAATTTTAATACTTTTTATGATCCGTGTTTGAAAGCAGATGCATCTCAATCTATTTTTCATTTGGATCCAATATAAATATTTTCCATAGCTTTGCATCTCCCTGCTCGCATGATTTACAGAATCAAGTTAGTCAAGCAGTTTTTCCATTTGTCTGTTCTCAAGAGCCCTGAGATTTGCTTGCATTTTGCTATATTTGGTTACTTAACAATACCCTACCAAAGCTATGCCCTGAACTCGGCATTTCTGATTCATTTTATGGTGTCCATTCTTGTTCTTATCTACTGGAGGAAATAGTACTTTAATAGGAAATTTGCCTGTTCTCCAACCATCTTGTCTTTGCCACCAGAGCCTCTGTATCATTGCAGAAAACAGGCAGTTTTATGGGGCTGTGAGGGAGGACATGTCATCTATGAACTTCCATTCTTAGGCAAGCCTCTTAAATCTTTGCTTTTCACGCTCAAGTTTGGGGCTACTGCCTTTGTGGCTACCCCTCACACTGCCCTGCAGCCAGAATGATCTTCTCTATATACAATTCTGACCGTTTACTAGTTCAAATTGTCCTATTACATGTTCTCATAAAGCCTCATACTTCTGCTTCAAAAAATTTATACAAACTTTAAGTCCATTTATTTTCCAACTTTATCTTTTTGTGAATAGTTGATTAATGCCCGTATGCTCTACCAGGGTACAAGCACCACAGGTCAGGGAAACTGTGTCTTTTCTTGTCTGGCATAGACAGCTGTTTTATGAATGAATAATATCACTTCCTTAAGCACTTAGGATAAAAAGCTAGTGTCTGCCCTTACAAGGCTTTTGGATTAATGAAAGCACCAGACCTGTGAGTGAGTTTCTACCATGCAAGGAAATAAATAATACTTAACATAACATAATGGTATAGACAGAAACAAAGTAGTCACCCTCGGAGGAGTCTAAAAAGTGATTTGAGCTGGAAGTTCCATGGTGAGAAATGGTTAGCCTTTTAGCTCATTCATCTTTCTCCCTCAATCTGATTTTGACTCTTGCTTAGGGTTCAGCATGTTACCTCACCCTCTATTCTCATGCATTTAGAGAAACCATAGCTCCCCCAGTCTCGGCTACCTCTTTAGTGTGTGTTTGTACCAGGGAGGTAGAAGAGAGGGCCCAATGACAGCGGGGAACAGCACTCACTGAGCATCTTCTGTGTACCTGGCTCTCTGCAGTGCACAGGTCATCTCACAGGGTAGGATTAAGAGCGCAAATGTTGAAGTACAAAACTACTTGCTAGCCATGTAATCCCAGGCACATTTTAAATCATCTCTCCAAGCCTCAATATCACCCTATGTTAAAGGGAATAATAATATCATGTGTTAAGGAATTTAAATAAAATAAGGACTGTGGAATACTTAGCACAGTGCAAGGTGTATGGATGGCAAGTGTTTAGTAAGTGTCTTCTTTGTAGTACTCATCATGCCGTTATGGAAGCTGAAAGGAACAAACTATTTTGGGACAGTCTGAGAGCATCCCCAAAAAGAGGACAATGCCTGGAGGACATTAAAAATCTTTTTCTTTTTGCTACTAAAAAATAGCAATCCTGTTCTCAAACAGAATTTTGCATGTTGATAATTAGCCACATGCTTCACTATGGTGACATACTCATTCTGTGGCTCTTCTTCTCTTTGTATTTTACTTAGCATAGTTATCCTGAGTGTGAGACTTAGCATTATTACACTTATGGGTGCTCTAAAGGCTTGAGAACAGTGTGGGAAAAATTGTTCATGTGCATCAGAGTCACCTGGGAGAGAATTAAAGACAGAATAATGGAATGAATTCAGTAATCCTCACACCCACCCCAGATTACACAATGATAGTTTGTATCACTGAAGGAAAGTTTCCACTTTGAATTTACATTCTAACCTCATGGCAGGAATATATAAATTTCTCTAATAAGTTGCTCTTATGTTTCTCTGATTTTAACTATGCTTCCTCAGTCTTTAACTGACTCATTCCTTCTTATCGATTCAGATTTTAACTTAGATGTCACTTTCTATAAAAAGTTTGCTTTGACCACCCCATCTGAAGTAATTACTTGCCACATCAGTCCATTTCACCTCTGCACAGCCGGGAATATTTGTTTTCTACCTGCTTGTTTGTTGATTCCTTCCATCATTCATTCATTCACCTCTTCCCTGCTAGAATCCCAGTTCACCAAGAATAAGAACTATTCTGTTCCATTCACAAAAATTATAGTATGCTAGGCACTGTTATTGAACCCTCTTCTGTGTTGGCCCTGTTACAGGATACAGTGTTGACAAAAACTGACCATGCCCTCCAGCTGGCAGCCTTGGGGGAGATGTTAAAAGGAACAAACAAAAATGAATAAGCATGTCGATCCAAACTGTCATAAATGCCCTGGAGGGCACTTGTGACACCCAGGAGCACTTGTGACAAAGAAATTTATCCTAGACTAGGGAACAGGGGAAGGACTTCCTGAGGAAGTAACATACCAGTTGAGATCTGAAGTCACCCAAGTGTTTGTGGGGCAGGCATCATGTTCCGTGTGTGTTCAAGTGTAGCGTTTGCAAGGTGGGGAGTCGGGAGGTCAAGGTCCCGAAGGGTCCAGAGGTTGGTGGAGAAGCCAGAGCCAGAGAAAGACTTTGGATGTCATTGGATATGGATGTTATTTAAAGCCCATGGAGTGGAAGATATCCTCTGAAGGGGAAAGAGGGGTCTAGGGCAGAGCCAGGGTTACAATAAGATGTTAAGAAGGAAGAGCCAACAAAGGAGACTGATGAGGTATAAAGAAACCAGAATAGAGTGTAGTCACGGAAACCAGAGAAAGATGGGTTTCAAGAAGCAGGAAGTGGCCACAGTGTTAATTCTGCTGAAAACTCAAGTGGATAAGAAGAGAGAACTATCCCTTAGACAGTAGGCAGCATAGAGGCCGTTAGTAATCTTGACCAGTGCTGCCTCTGGGGTGTGATGGGAGCAGAAGCTCAAGTAGAGTGAATCACAGAAAGAACTCAAGGGGAGAAAGTAAAGGCAGCAACTAAAAGCAGTTACTTGAAGAAGTTCAATGTCCATTCACACATAAATAAGATGAATTTTTGAGCCAACACCCCCATCAAATCAACAAAAATAAAAATAAAACATCACTTAGTACAAAAAAAAAACTTTGCAAGAAACCGAGCAAAATGATTCATACTCATGTACGATTTTGTCCTGTTTGAGAAGGTCTCTATGTTACCTGCGTGCCACCCAAGTTTATGCTCTAAGACTGATCGTCTGGAGTGCCATAGGCAAATGATTCAAATGTTGTTTTGGTTTTGTTTGTTTTTTATACCACAGAATAACAGACTAAGGAAATTTGCCTTTGAGTTGAAAATGAATGACCTGACTTATTTTGTGCTGGCAGCCGAAACAGAGTCAGATATGGATGAATGGATCCACACCCTCAACCGCATCCTGCAAATCAGTCCTGAGGGGACACTGCAGGGGAGGAGGAGCACAGAGCTGGCCGATCTCAGGCTGGGTGAGAGCACAAGCACCCGCCTCCCTTCCTTTGCCAAGTGTGGGCTCCGCCTTTTGGGTCATTGAAGCTCCTAATAACAGTGGTAGCCTCCAATGTCTAGCGTATTCATCCCTGAGGTCTTTACTCCAGGAAATCGCCCCTAACACTGACTGGTTGAGGGTCACCACAGCCAGGTATGAATTGTTAGTGATCAGAGGCTGTTACCCCACAAACGATGTTGTACATTATTTGTCAGCGGCATCAAAAATGTCCCCATGTCTAGTGGAATATTACCTTTTAGGGAGTATTTTACATTTTATAGCCTTTCATTCAATTTAATAAGTGAAACTTATATTCTGTAAGTCAAATATGCATCACTCCTCTATAGTTAAAGGCCATCTTCATTTATACTTTTTGAACATATTGAGATCACATTATATGTGAAGTGTCCAAAGATTATGTGTAATAGTAGCAATTTTTGTAGGATAAAAAATTTCATTTCTGCCCAGCCTAATTACTTTGTAAGATTCTAATTCATTTTAGGCCAGGAGAAGACAGCAAGAGGGAGAAAAAGAAGGGTGAAAAAAAGGTTAGAAGAACAAGTCTGTAGCTTTATGGAAGACAGTTTACCACAAACAGAGTTATTCACCTACCCTAAAAAAAAACTGTTTTAAAACATTTTGCACAGATTCATGGTAATTTAGAAAACCACAGTCTTTTAAGTTCTTGTAGTCTAATTATCATATGCTATGAAAAGAGTCATGGAACAATAAAGGAGAAAACTACCATTTATTTTAGCACAACTATGAATAACATAGTAAGTGTTTTACAGTCATAACTTATTCATTAATCATCAAATGCAATATTAATTTTTCACAGTGTCTGAGAGGGAATAAGTGACTGGAGGAAGAGTGTGGATTTTTAAATTGATGACCCAAGAGCCAGAATTCCTGAAAATACATATATATTTAAGAAAAATTTAATACGCATTGATGAAGTAAATCAAGACAACCCCATGTAGTATTGTAAGGATCCAAAGTTCTTTTGGACAGAGGATGGTGTCAGGGAAAGAACCACAAAAATGATCATCAAGAGGTTTAATTTCCAGGCCCAGGTCTCCTAACAATATGGAATGCTGAAATCAGGATAAAACAAGGGCATCACTCATCAGTGTCTGTCCTAGCTCATGGGTCTAACGTAGTTTTGATATGTCATAGACTAGGAAAATGTGTGTCTCATGAGTATTATTTAATAACCTGTCTTGGTGTATCTTTTCAAGACTCGCTGGATAATTCTATAACTTGTGAATGCACACCAGAGGAAACAGATTCTTCAGAGAACAGTCTACACCCAGACTTCACAAAAGTAATTAACTTGACGTTTTACTATGCAAATAAATTTGAGTACTTATTAGCTGCTACTGTCACAGAAGAGGTGCAAGGTTTCCTTGAAGATTTAGAAGAACAATCAACCCATTCATTATCCTATGTGTTTTACTTAACATATACACCACCACTTGAAAATAAGAGCATGTTTCTATAAGATTTTCCAGGTGTTAATGGATGATTTTTAAACAGTGATGATGCTAAGTGGGTGCTTCTTGGCCATGGGATGGAGGTGGGACTCTAAATATCTGCACGTTTAGATTCCAAAAATTAACCCAATTTTCTCCATAGTACCTCACAGAAACTGAAGAAACAGTCAAAATGACTCGAAATATGGAGAGGCTAAATCTGTTCTCACTGGATCCAGATATAGATGTAAGTCAGAATTCTTTCAAAACAGACATGAATTCAAACCATACAATTATGGTTTGTAATTTAGAGTTTCTTTTTTATGATGGGATGACTAGTAACTAAAACTTTGAAATACATCGTAGACCTGGAAACCTCAGAAGAAGGATCTTTCAGAACCTGAGTTTGTGATCAAACCATTTGAAGAAAAGGCTGCAAAGAGAATCATGATCATTTGCAAAGCTCTCAACTTAAATCTTCAAGGATGTGTTACAGAGAATGAAAATGATCCAGCAACGAATGTAAGTTTCTCTTCTGTTACATCATATGCTAGTCAGCCAATATCACGGCACTGCTCTCATCTAAAGTTTTTTTTCAATTCCTGCTAATTCTAGGCACTGCTTTCATACTATCTAGTCTACTGGTGGATGTCTAATTGACTATGTTTCCACATTACACAGCCATAAGTTCTGAAGTGGAACTGTCAATATACCACTATAAAATTTTCCTTTTAAGTTAAAGAAAAAGCATCAAAGGAATAGTGCCCTATGATTCTTTCCATGAAATCAGCTTAACAGTTCAGAGATTCCCAAGGTATTATCTGTACCCCCTTGGTGGTACTGTGAGTGGATGTCAGTCAATTTTTTAAGCACTTTAAAATGGCATGTGATGATTTGTGTTTTTTAAAGTCCAGGAGACTGGATTGGAAGAAGGAAAGAGTAACCCAAGAGACTAGTGAGGAGGCTACTACCACAGTTCACTCATGAATTGGCTGACAAGGAAAATGGAGAGAAGCAGATGGGTTTGACTTTTATTTTGCAAATTGAACTGACAGGCTTTTATGATACAGTGCCTACGCAGGATAAGGGAAGGGGAAAGAAACCTCAGGGATGAGCCCCTGGGTTTCACTTTGAACATTTCTGTGCGTGGTGGCACCATTAACTAAGATGCAAGACTAGGGGATAAGGTCAAGATTTCCATTCTGGACATGTTAAGCTTGAAAGGCCAGTTACACATGCAAACAAAGACATTCATGGGGCAGATTCAAATACCAGTTTGGAGCTCAGGGGAGGGACCATGACGGAGATGAAAATTTGGAAGCTAGTTCAGGCAGTGACTTAGAGAGAGGCATCAAGGGATCTCTATGTGAAAAGAGAAGGAGCCAAGAGCCAAATCTTTAAATGATGAGTAAAGGAGAATTGAGCAAAACGAATTGAGAGGGAACGATGATCTATGAGGTAGAGGGTGGGTCATGCAGGCTAAAAGAGAAAGTATCGTCTGGGGGGAACAATGCTGACCTTCTGAGCAACAGGAAGTCCAAGACGAGACCATTGGATATGGCAAGATGGAGGACATCGGTGACAACAGCAGGAGCGATTTCTATGGAGTGAAAGGGTTAGGAGGAGGACCCAGAACATATGTGCATACAGGCATAAGAAACAAAAGAAAACAGTAGAAGCTTGGTTCTCGAAACTATTTGGTAATGTTAGGAAAATTTTGACCAAAATCATAATGCTACTTCACTGACTTATTAAATAAAAATAGATGCCTTTGACCATGTGATTAAGAAATCCAATTTAAAACCCCTAAGATAATGGGCTTTTCTTCCCAGTGCCAGGGGCATCTGACCTCTTGCACATGAGTACCTTTTTTTGTGCCAAGGCCCATCTTCAGAAGCTGAATGTTTGTACTTGGGCCAGGCCCTCGAGGCCCAGAAGGGAGCAACTTTAGTCTTAACTCACAGGTCTCTGAGGTCTGTCGGGATTAAATTGAGTTAGGGTGTTTTGCATGTCTGTATTGTTTAATTTCTTGCATAGTTGATATGCAATGTAAAAACAAAATAGGAAATTACTTTTTTTTTTAAAGATTTACTTTTTATTTATTTCTTTTCCCTTCCCCTCCCTCCCCCAGTTGTCTGCTCTCTGTGTCCTTCTGTGTCCACTTGCATTTTTGTCAGCGGCACCAAGAATCTATGCCTCTTTTTTCGTTGCATCATCTTGCTGCATCAGTTCTGTGTGTGTGCAGCCCCACTCCTGGGTGTGCTGCGCTTTTTTCGCATGGGGCAGCTCTCCTTATGGGGTGTACTCCTTACACGTGGGGCTCCCCTATGCGGGAATGCACATGGGCCAGCTCACCACACGGGTCAGGAGGCCCTGGGTTTGAACCCTGGACCTCGCATATGGTAGGCAGACACTCTATCAGTTGAGCCAAATCCACTTCCCAGAAATTACTTTTTAAAAGATGATTTCATTGTGTTTAAAAAGTTTTGATAATGGATAGTGCTAATGGGAACATAACATTGTAAATGAAATTAACACCACTGATATATATCTGAATTTGGTTCAAAGAGGAAATTTTAGGTGGAATATATTGTTACTAGAATAAAAAGTTAAAGAAAAACAACCATAGGACTGGACAACACAAACAGTGAACCCCAATGTAAACTATGGGCTATAGGTAATAGTACAACTGTAATACTACTTTCTCATCAATTGTAATAAAGTCATTACACTAATATAAAATGTTAATAATGGGTGCAGATATGTTGAGAAGTCTGTATTTTCTGTATGATTTTTATAAAATCTACAACTTCTCTTTAAAAAAAGTAATATAAAAAATAACTAATTAAACAGCCTTATCTTAATTCTAGGGGAATTTGTTAATTAATGGCATTGTTTTTAAAACTCATTTTGGATTTATTCAATAATACTCTTTTACTAATGTAATTATCTTTAAACTCATTGTTTTTTATTCAGTGAGCTTTTTTTAAATATTAATTGAAGTATTTCTCCAAACTGCTGAAGAGTCATCTACTGCATTTAATGAATGAGCTCCTGAAAAGACTTTCTGAAAGAAATTTCTTATGATGAGAAAACAGTATTTGGCAGCATGTAATTTTTTAGTCTGTAATTGAAAATCAAATTCAAATTGACAGTTTTTTAGTATAAAATATTTCTTTGAAAATAAACACTGATTCCAAAAATCTGGCCTATTAAAGCAGCTTCACAGCAAAACTGCATTTTAAAATTTCATGTTCTTGAATTTTTTAAAGAAAGAACACAGAATTCTAAACTCCAACTTATGACTTAATTTATTATGCTTTGAAGGTGCTTTATCACTAAATCCTTGTTGAAAAGCCCAGAAATTCAAAAACTAAGATTTGTCTTTAAGTTGAAAAGATGCATTGGAAGAAATAAGTGAATCATCATATGAGCTTTAATTTTTGATGGAATATCGAAGGAGGTAGTTTATGTCCATTCACTAACCCAAATTAAAGTCAAAATGCAACAATTCAGGAAAAATAATAAAGATTTCAGCCTTTACCTTTGTGCATTTTTTGAGTTCCTTCCTGAGTTATTTTCATGCAATTTTTGCATTTTTTTACTCTTAGCAGACTATCACTAACACAAATCAGGAATTTTTTCTAACTTAAATTAGTAAACTATTTTTTTTACTTACTTTATAATTGCTTTATTTAAAAAAAAATAATTTATTGCATTTTATATCATAGGTAGAACTGTATGTCTAACAGTAAGGGTGCTTGCAAGTATTGCTAATATTAAAGAATTGATAAGTTAGCCATGTTACTACACTTCAAAGGTACCCCTTAAGCTGTCAACACAATCCACAGCATGCATGAGATTGTATAATGATGACCTGGGTCTTAATGTGATCTTTTTATGAGCCTGCTTTTCCACAGAATACTGGCAAATGATAAAGTATCAATTCAAAGTTCAGTAGTGTAAACAAAACTAAAACATTTTACAGATATATTCCATCTTTAGATCCCTGTAGTTAATTGCATATTTCAGTCCCTGCCTTAATTTATCTCTCCATTGCATTTGACAGTTCTTCAAGTTGACCATTCCTTCCTTTTGAATCTTCTTATAATACCCTGGTAACATTTAAAAAAAAAAATTTTATTTTCATTTCTGTCCACTTCACAGACTCCTTTATAAGCTGTTTTTCCTACCCCCATCTCTGTCCTTTGCATGTTGATATTTCCCAGAATTTCATTGTGATTCTCTTCTCATTTTCTCATGGCTTAAACAGAAACACACTCACAAAAATTCTCCAGGTATAGTTCTCCTGCCAATTTCCTGACTGAGTTCAAAAGTCACATATCCAACTGTCACTGGGATGTTCCGCTGATTACTCTCTATGTTCCATCTAGAATTCACCTTTGTCCTCTCTATCCTCTAGAGAAAGGATGACATTGTCTTCCACTCATTTTCCTAATTCCCAAACCTGAGAACCTTCCTTTATTCATATCCCTGTGCACCCCTTTCTCCAGTTAACTAATGTACACACCTGCAGTTGATTTCCAAGCCCTTCGGTTGTACCTCCTAACTTACTGTTTCTCAAATGCCTCTCCCACAAACCTCTCCTAAATAATTTTTGCCTGCAGTCTGATTCCACTCTAACACTCTTTTCTTGAGTTCTTTCACATCTGTATGTCTTTGCACGTGCCACTCACAGTGAAATTTCCTTCTAACCACCTCTTTGCCTAATTCCTACTTCAAAACTCAACTAATAGATTTTCCCATTCCTTCTTCTCCTTCCTTCCTTTCCATTTTTCCCTTTATTTCCTCTTCCTTTCTCTTCCTGGCATGGTGGCAAGCCACACAGAGGTCAGCACCCAAGAACTCCAAATGATGGAGAGGAGAGAGTCCTGCGGAGGTCCAGAGGTGGCAAGGATCCAGTGCCCAGGGCAAGGAGGCACAGTGAGGGCAGTTAGAAAAGATGGATAAGTATAGTTGGGAGACTGTCTACTTTGGAACTAGAAGTAAATTGATTGAACAAATAAGTAAATAGACTGATGACAATGAGAGCTCAGTTTCTTACACTAGAGAACATACTTAGAGGTATAAAAACAAGACTAAAGAGAACTCTTGAAAGCTTAATTAGCAATGGAAGCATCAACATGAATTTGTGGGTTTTCCCTTCATGTAATGAACTATGAAAATCAATCTTATTGATTTTTCATATTGATAAAACCCCATTTGGTTTGGGGTTTTATTGCCATGAAAGCATGACCTGAGTCCAGCCATAAGGGATATTATAAAGGACCCAGTTTGAAGACCATCCTTCAGAAGGTCCTATACTTTTAAACTGTCAAGAAGGTGAAAGACAGAGAAAGACTGAGGGAGAAACGGTTCGGATTGGAGTAGATAGAATAGATATACAACAAAATGCAACAGAAAGGATTCTGGACCAAAAAGGAAAAAAAGCCATTGTTGTGTGGATTGGCAACATTGAACGGGGCATGTAGATTAGAGTGGTGTGGACAGTGTTGGTTTCCTGATGTGGACAGCTGCATGGTGATTAGATAGGAGAGGGTCCTTGTTTGGAGGAGTGGGTGGAGCATCATATTGGAAATTCGTTCTCAAAAGTTTCAAACTAGTGATAGTGGATGTGTGTGTGTGTGTGTGTGTGTGTGTGTGTCTGTAAAAGAGAGAGATGGAAAATTTGGGTGAAGGGTCTATGGGAGGTTTTTGCACTGTACTTGCAACATTTTTGTCAGCTTGAAATTATATAATAAAAGGAAAAAATAGTTAATCTCTGTTTTAAAAATATTGAGCCAAGTTACCAACTCCTCTTGGGAAAATTCTTGGTCTCTCTCCTCATGAAGCCCCTCACAACCTGAGGCTTACCTCACAACTTATTACACTGTGCTTTAATATGTATTTGGTTCACTAATGTATTGAAAGTTTCTAGAATAGTGACAGGAACATAGGAAATGCCCAATAAAGTTTAACCATTATTACTGTCAAGCTATGATAGAAAACTGAGAAGTTTTTGGTCTAGTGAAGTACTTTTCAAAGTGCAGTCTAGAAACTTCCAGGACCTGCTAAAGATTTCTGAGCGGACAATTTTTGAGAGTATAGTGGAAATAACTAGAAGTATTCATAAGGCCAAACTGTGCATGTAAACCAACATATGGAAGGGAATACTTAACAGGAAAACTAGAACGAAAAAACCAGTGAATACCATCCTGAGATCTTGGGCACCCACTCGAAACAAGGACTCTGGATGCTCCTCACTGAGCAGAGGAGAATTTGCTTCCTGTGTGTATTTTATCTAGTTGTGTTAAATAATACACTAGGGAGGATGTTGCATATGTAATGATTTTATTTCAAAACCATCTGTTCTTCCTTTTTCTTGCAGATTGAGCCTTTTTTTGTAAGTGTGGCACTCTTTGACCTCAGAGACAGTAGGAAAATTTCTGCAGATTTTCATGTGGATCTAAACCACACTGCTGTCAGGCAAATGCTCTCAGGCCCTTCCATGGCTTTGGAAAATGGCAACATTGACACTGTCACTCCAAGACAATCAGAGGAACCTCGCATCAAGGGGTTTCCAGAGGAATGGCTAAAATTTCCAAAGCAGGTTGCGCTTTTGTTTACTGGTAATGGGATGGAAAATGCTTGTTCCATTGTTCTTGCCAATAGACCACATACGATGGGCAGTGCCCAGATAAAATCCCCCTTAAAGTTGTCTTTTAAAAAGGGAATTTTGTAAATGCCTTCAATATGGTTTCTTAAGTGCTTATTGGCTGATTTCTGTGTACATAGGCCATATTTTCTGTAAGCGATCCACATTCTGAAATTGTTTTGGTGGCCAAAATTGAAAAAGTGCTGATGGGAAATATCACAAGCAGTGCTGAGCCTTATATTAAGAATCCAGACTCCAACAAGGTAATGCAAAATTTTTCTTATAAATAATCTCAATTGCTTTCAATAAGTAAAGTCACACAACTTTGATGAACTATCAAGTTTGATAAATGTTATTTCACAATATTCACTTATTAATGAAATGAATGGCCATAGTATATTTTAAATGTACATAGTTTATGTTTTATGCTTTTTGACCCAGCAGTTCCTGACTTCTAAGAATATATTGGCAGAAATAAATTTAAATTTGATAAAGTTGTAACTTTATTATATTATTAATAATGATAAGTTAGGAATAGCCTAAGTGTCTAAAAATCAAATGAATATAGTTTCTGTAGCAAAACTAAGTTATTACTTATGATAAAATAAGTGACATTGTAAGATATGTAATTATCTATCAAAGTATAGTAATACCTAAGTGAAAAAAGAGGAATGGAAAATTTTGAGTGGGTTAAGTGGACTGTGAGCAGTTTTTTCTTTCTTCTTTTCTATTGCCACATTTTCTTTAATAGTCAAATATTAGTATTTAACAGAAAATAAAATATGACAAGTCTACATTTTCCATCTACATTTTCCTAGGGCAGTGTTTGATATATTTGAACGAGTCCCTCAACTCAAGATGAGGCAAATTATGGTGCATGGGCCAAATGTGGCTTGCCAGTCATATTTTATTTGTGTATTATTTATGGCTCTTTTCCTGCTATTGTGGCAATGTTGAAAAGTTGTGAGTGAGACTCTTTGGTCTATAAAATCCAAAATATTGAACATGTGACCCTTTAGAACAAGTTTGCAGACTTCTGTCTTAATTAATAAAAGGAAATATAAGACAGTATAGGGAAAACGGACTTGGCCCAGTGGTTGGGGCGTCCGTCTACCACATGGGAGGTCCGCGGTTCAAACCCCGGGCCTCCTTGACCCGTGTGGAGCTGGCCCATGTGCAGTGCTGATGCGCACAAGGAGTGCCCTGCCACGCAGGGGTGTCCCCCGCGTAGGGGAGCCCCATGTGCAAGGAGTGCGACCCGGTAAGGAGAGCCGCCCAGCGCAAAAGAAAGTGCAGCCTGCCCAGGAATGGCGCCGCCTACACTTCCCGTGCTGCTGACGACAACAGAAGCGGACAAAGAAACAAGACGCAGCAAAGAGACACAGAGAACAGACAACCAGGGGACGGGAGGAATTAAATAAATAAATAAATCTTTAAAAAATAAAAATAAAAAATAAAAAGACAGTATAAGCCAGATTATGAATGTGAATTTAACACCTTCAATCAAGATTTAAATTTTTTTAAGTCAGAAATAAAGATGGAATTCCAAAACAAGGACACTTTCAACATTTGGAATTTCTAACCTAAATATAAGAAAAATATTATACAAAAGTTTGCACACAGAGGGTAAATTTGGCTCTTTATAAGGTAGAATCTGTGAACCAATAAGGCAGAGTTCCATTAAGTTTCAATATAAGATCATTTGAAAAAGTATATAGCATTATTTTACATGTACAACTTGTAAAGTGATGCTCTAAAACAATATTTTTCTTTACTTTTTTCCTTAGTATGCACAAAAGATATTAAAATCCAACAGGCAGTTCTGCAGCAAATTGGGGAAATACCGCATGCCATTTGCTTGGGCAGTGAGGTAGGTGGACCCTTTGGCACTTGCAAGCTACGGAATAGAAATACATTTATTGTCTGCATGGTAAGCTTCAGGTTTGAACACCTTGGTATTAATATTATCCATTATTTTAGTGTACCCACATCTAGAAGAACGTTCATGTGTTCATTGTTATAACTTCACATTGGACAAGACAATGGAGCAATCAGCTTATAATAGGCTGAGACCGGGATATGTGTAGAGTTGTAGAGTGTATGTATGGCCAGCAGGCTATGCATTCTTGGCAGGGGTCGGGTCAGTCATAACTTGTGTATAATGTATATTTAGTTCATCAAAATCTTGACTTTATGTGAATCCTGTGAGTCTGGTTGCATAAAATCCAGATTGATGTACTATGATTTCTTATGCAGCAGCTTGTTGTCACCTTTGCAGAGAACTCCAGTCTATATTGGATGTGCACATGAAACCATCAAATTGATCATTTAAACTCTCTTGGATTTTGGTGCTGATTAACATAGCCAAATGTAATCATATGTTTGTACTGGTGAGCTCTGGTAGAAGTGCTGTCTTATGAGACATCTGGACATGTGGTATAACTCATGGTAGAATCTCCACACAAAGAGGAAAATAGGCTTTCCAAATAAGCTTAAGCATCAATTAATGCTATCTTGCTTGTTTTCTTTTGCATCTTTATTAGAATAGGAATTTCTAAAAGGAGAAAGAGCCTAGCATAAATCTGTAAGGAAAAAGTTCAGCAGTGCCCCAACTGAATAAACGAAGAACGACATGATGAGAGCTTTGAGTGAGATGGCCTAGTCAATATTCATTTGAATATTGGTAACATTGTCCCAATAGTAATAACATTAAAATCCAGAAAGAAGTGTGGACCTGCTAGTAACGGCATTTTCAGACTCATATTTCCCAGTGGTGAGCATATCCAGGGTAAGATCACTGCTATTTGTTATAATCTTGAGGTTGTAGTCTAAAGTTGCAGGCAGGAAGGTGCAGGGAGGAGAAATATGGAAGTGAAGGCAGCAATAAACGAAGACAGACTTCTTGGTCTCCAGGAACGACTTTGCCCTAAGATAGGCCCAGAGCAAGAGGGAGAGACCAGGCCCAGAGTCGCACAGGCATGTTTCAGATCAGGCCACCACCCACTTAGATTGTGACTGTGGGCCAGTCTCCTCTCCCAGTCTCAGGGTCCCCCTCTATAAAAGGGACCTGACAGTGCCAGCCTCAAGGGGAATATGTGTGATCTCAGATGCAAAAGATGATAAAGTAGATCGTAAATAGTACTTTATCTCTCCCCATTTCTCTCTCTCCCAACAGGGACAAGTAATGCCAGGATATCCTACCTGGAAAACTGTTATTTAGATATACTGGACCCTTTATGATAAATTTAATTGTTTTTAGCTCTCATAAGCTTCCAGAGAGTGGATAGCTAGTTGTAAGTCACTGAGCCAACATCTCCTTTTTGTTAAGTATTCTCAGTTGCTAATAAAAAAGCTGTTGGGACAAGTAGACGCAAGATAACGCTTGACAACAGTGACATATTCAAATATTGGAACATTACAACAGTGACCACATTTTTTTCTTTAAGAAGCCAACGTTTCTCTGAAGTTTTAGAAGCAGGCATTTTAAAGCCATGTAGAACTGGGCTCAAAATCTCAACCCTATTGTTTACTAGCCTAGTGACCTTATGAGTGTGCCTTCACATCAGTTTTTTTAAATCTACAAAAGAGGACTCATAATACCTTATTTACTGTTGCAAGGATTGATGAGCACAGATATGTACCCAATAAAGCTAGCTATTATTTTAAGTCATTGTTCTAAAGAGACTTGTTAAGATGAATATGACTTCCAAGTTTCTGGTAAATTGGGGAAATTAAAGAATAATTGGGAGTGGGGGAAGTAAAAGATTTGCCCATCATTGAAAGAACCTAAGCAACTGTTATCTGAGACTCAAACCCTACTGGAATTTGTCTAATAAAATATGCCAGGAGAAAGATGACACTTCCAGGGAGGCTGACAATATTACTGACTATTGAAGAAATTATTCCTAGGCCAGGTGTATTAGTCAGTCAAAGAGGTGCTGATGCAAAATACCAGGAATCGGTTGGTTTTTATAAAGGGTATTTATTTGGGGTAGAAGCGTACTGTCACAAGGCCCTAAGGAGTCCAACTCAAGGTACCATAAGAGGTACTTTCTCACCCAGAGTCCATCGCCACATTTGCCACAAGTAGAAGGCAATGTCTAAAGGGTTCAGTCTTCCTCCTCCTCTGAAGGTTCCAGTGGTCCCAGCAGGCTGGACAATTCTTGTCTCTCTCCCAGGACTCATTCATCTCCAGGCTCAGCTGCTCTGCTCTCTCTACAAGGTCAGCTGTAAACCATCAGGCTAACAGCTCGTCTCTCTTCCTAGGGCCTCTGCCATGTCTAATGGAGCGTTCTCTCTTTCCTCACATATCTGCTTCTCTTTGTATGTACTTCCTGGGGCTCCAGCATTAAACTCCAGCTGTCTCCTCTGGCATGTTGTTTTCTCCACATCCTACTGACATGGCCCAATCAAAGCCTTAATCATTATTTAATCAAGCAGACATGAAACTTCTGGATCCAATCCAATCTAATATGCCCAGAGGAACAGACCAGTTCATAGACATAATCCAATATCTATTTCTGGAATTCATAAACAATATCAAACTGGTACAACAGGAAAACCGACAATACCATAATTACATGCTGTGTTAATGCCCGCTTGGCGGTTTGGGTGTAGGTTTGGAAACAGTATGCTCCACCAGTTTGTATATATAAATACACGATTTACATTTATGTGGACATCTCTGGCAACTGGAGACATGGCTGCAGGACCCTTCTAAAGATTTCAAAGCGGGCTACTTGCACTCTCTAACCACAAAAAGCACAAGATCCAACCGAAGAATAATCCTATCTTCCCCTCACAATGTGGACACTGTTTCAAATAAATGTTGGCAGAATCACAGGGAGCCTGGAGCTACTCATGTCATTTTGACATAAGCTAGCTTCCTGACATACTTCAATACCTTATTGAGATTAGTGAGTCTCTGGCTACTTTTCCTTTCTATTATATTTTTTAAATTGCAGTTCGTTTCACAATATAGTTTTGAATGTACCCTAAAATAGTATGGCCTTAAAATCAACTGCCACTGAAAAAGTAGAATTCACAGTTTAACTTATGACCGTACAGAGATGACATAACTACAACACACACACAGAGGCTCCCTGCTGTGAACAGTATTTATCCACAATTAGTTTGGTGCATGTTTTCATATGGGGCAGCAACTGTAGTGCCATTTTACAGTGACAAAGTTAGCGTTGGGCTAGTGATGTGACCACACGCAGATGGCTACGTGGGGCATTTTATTCTCACTGACTAGAGACACAATTGACACATAAAAACACAACATATTGTAAATGGCCTCTTTTTCATGCATATCACCCCTAGAAACATAGTTGCCCAAATCTTTTACTCTGTCTTACTTGATATTCTAAGTGGACCAGTGGATAGTACTGAATTTTCTTTAAAATTAAACCAGATTATAATAAAAATTTAATTTCGGAGCATCTGTTTAAAGAAGACATCCAGTGCAACTGTTATCTGAGACTCAAATACCCACCAATAGCATCTCCAACCAATTGTTATCCTAACTCTTCATTGTTGGTTACCCAAACAACAAAAAAGAATAGGATTAGTCCCTATTCCTTTCCCCAATACTCCAAGGTTTCCCTATAAATTACCAAAATGAGGCAACATAAAAAAAGTGTCATATATCTCCCACAGTGGTGCCTTCTGTCTTTTTATCACCCCAATGATTAGGTAATTCATTTTTTAAAAAAATATTTTTTAACGGCTTGACAACCACTTTTAAATTTTGTCCCCTATAACCATGAAAAATATATTTAATACTATCTATCCATCTTGGCTATGCATGCTGCTTATGAATGAAGCTGTCAGGGGCTCCTAAGCTTTTTTTCCTTGAGGCTAAAACACTGAATTTCTTTCCATCATATCCCAAATATTATGGTTCTGAGACCTTTATACTATACTGATCTGTGCTCCACAGTGGCGGCTGGAACTAGGCACGATATCCCAGCCATTCTGAAACCATCTGTGCTAATGAGACAGTTCTTTGTTCTCCTTGCCAGTTAGTAAATTTATTGAGCCCAGGACAGGGGGCATGGCTCTCCAACAGTGCCTCTCCCATGGTGCTGTACCTTCCTTCTCTTTACAGTGAGTCTCCAATGTAAGCAAGCAATTTCCATGACTGATCTGTGAATAAGACCAAAAACAAGCTACCAAAGCACATATATTGATGTCTTTGAAGTGGTTGGTTAATAAAAAGAAAAGAAAGTATTGATCAAGCTCGGTTAACTTCCTTTCATGTTGGGAAATAGTCATACTGGTTTCAACATGTCACTCCTTCAAGCTTATATAATATTTAATAAAAATATCATCAGGTTAAATATTTTATTCTATCTCCCTACTGTTATCTGATAGAGGGTCCTTTTATTCCTCACTACTTGGCAGAGAAAAATGAGAATACAGATTGAAGCAGTCTAAAAAAATCATTTTGAATAAAATCTTGGCCTATTCTCTTACTTTACACTAAAGCTCCATGATCAGATATCCATTTAATTGGCCACATCAGTCTGTTCAGTATTTCCCTAAATTACACAGAAAGCAATTACACATGGGGTCTAATTTTTCTTTGATCAGCACAGCATGTGATGAAACATGATATATGAAGCAAGTATTACCTGGTATTGCTGTAGTTTTTGGATGAAAACAATTATGTATTTTTAACTCATTCTTTCTAGTTGTGATGAATCAGCGAAGGAAATAAATGATTCATATTCATGGTGTTCTCTTTATTCAAAAGAAATTTCTGAGTGACATGTTCTCCATTTTATCTTTGGCTCTCCTGAAAGTGGATACATGAGCAAATGTATATCCATGGAAACGTTTCCAGAGCCTACTGGTCTCTACCCACATATACAACCTCATCCCTCTTCCTCTGCTCACAAATCCTATTGATGCTACCCAAACAGGAAGTGACCCCGTTTTGCTGAGGTTTAGCATGCTTTGAAAAGAACAATGAGAAAGAATAAGATTTGTTCCCATTCCTCCCCCTAATACTTGAAGGTTTTCATATAAATTACCAAATGTGCAGCAACATTTAAAAAAATAGTTGTAATATAGTCAATTGTCACTTTGAATTTAATTGAATTAAAGATAACAAACTGTGTGTAAATGAAACTTGCATTCTAAGAAGTTTTCTTTTTATTTTCTAAGTTCTTGGCATTTCTTCCACATTTATGTGAGGAATGTAATCAATTTAGTCACTTTATACTATTTTCTTACAGATCAGTATTTAAGGACAACCAGGGAAATGTGGACAGAGACTCAAGATTTTCACCCTTATATAAACAAGACAGTAGCAAGATTTCAACTGAAGACCTACTTAAACTAGTGTCAGATTATAGAAGGTATGATTTCTGGGATTCTCTTGAAATTAACATAAATCAGCTACATTGCTATCACTGTTTTTTTCTCTCCACATCAATCAACAATACCTGATCACCAGATTCTCAAATGCCACATTGTTGATTCAAAATGTCCAAGGCTTCCCCCCCCCTTTTTTTTTAACATTTATAGGGTTTTTATCAGGTATGCATCCTCGCATGCTTTTGTGAAGATGAAGGCGACTTGAAGGTTCTCCCACATTTGTTGCATTTACAGGCTTTCTCCTTCAGAAAGCAGATGCTTTCCAAATGACTTTTTTTTTTTTTTTTTTTTTTTGCAAGCTTCTTCTTTTTTTTTTTTTTTTATTAATTTTTTTATTTTTTATTGACTTTGTAATAATATTACATTAAAAATATATATGTGAGGTCCCATTCAACCCCACCCCCCCACCCCCCCTCTCCCCCCCCCCAACAACACTCGTTCCCATCATCATGACACATCCATTGGATTTGGTAAGTACATCTTTGGGCACCTCTGCACCTCATATACATTGGTTCACATCATGGCCCATACTCTCCTCTATTCCATCATGTAGGCCCTGTGAGGATTTACAATGTCCGGTGATTACCTCTGAAGCACCATCCAGGGCAGCTCCATGTCCCGAAGACGCCTCCACCTCTCATCTCTTCCTGCCTTTCCCCATACCCTTTGTCCATTATGTCCACTTTTCCCAATCCAATGCCACCTCTTCTATGTGGACACTGGATTGGTTGTGTCCATTGCACCTTTATGTCAAGAGGAGGCTCAGATTCCACCTGGATGCTGGATGCAATCCTCCCACCAAATGACTTTAGATGTGCCACAAAGTTAATCTGCCAAAATTATATGGAAAGTTATCAGTTTTCAACTGCAAACAAACCGTACCAAAACCTAGTGGCTGAAATAGTGTGACTTGTTTTACTCCTGAATCCACAATTTGAGCATGGCTGGATGAGGAGCGCTTTCCTCTTTTGTACAGTGCATCAGCTGGGGGAGGTCTGCGGGGGGCCAGAGGATCCGCCTGCCGACAGCTCACGTAATAGCTGGCACGTTGGTGCTCGCTCTCAGCTGGGTCTCAGGCAGGGCTGGGGGCCAGAGGCCCTGCTTCTTCTCCATGAGGGCCAATCCATGAGACACTTTGACTTCCTCATGGCATGCTGGAGATTTCTAAGAGGAAGCATCCAAAGGGCAGACAATAAATGATCTTAAGGCCAGAGGCTGGAAACTGTCTCAGCACCATTCCCACCATATTCCACTGTCAACATGTTAAAGAGCTTAGATTTAAGGAAAGGGGGCAGAGGCACCTGTCAATAGGAAGAGCATTTACAATTCCACAGACATATTATACTGCTGTGAATATTGTAATTTATAACATTTCTGTCATTCAAATGCTTTTGGAAAAAGCAGTGGAAATTATTTCTAGAAAAAGAAAAACATAAAAGCCACATTTGTTAAATGGCTCACCATACATCCAACATCTGACAATAAATGATCTTTATCACTTAGCTTGAACTGAGTCCCCTAATACACAGCGTATTCTGTGCTCATAGCACCTTTCTAAAACATTAAATATCTGCATGTTCCATCTAAAAAATAATGTCTTATTATTTTTTATTTAAAAAATAATAATATGAAACAAGCAGATAAATATTTTCTCTAGGTACAATAGAGAATATATTGCTTCATAATTATGAGAGGTTTTCCCAATGTTCTGTTTTGTTCTGGAAAATATATAAATCTTCAAAATGAAAATAAAGGTGATGAGGGACTTTTTAAAGTAGGCCTTGAACCAGCTGACTTCTTTGTGATCCTACAAGATCATTCCTTACATGGACATATCCCTCTTTACTTCTTGAAAATGAATTAAAAACTTCCTGTTCAAAACCCACGATAGGCCTCCCCAAGCCTGTCCCAGCCATTATATTGAATTGAGTGCTTTTCCCCTTTACCTCTTTGCCAATGTACTAAAGCATGAAAAGTTGAAATGTTGAAGAGAAAGGAGTAGGAAAAATTGTCTGGTATAAATCTGGTATAAATAAGAGTGGGAAAAAAAACTCACCAAACCCCTATTATCAATGAATAGCATTGAAAAGTACCACCGTGGTAGTAAAGAGAAACCTAGGAAAAACCCAGTGCTGTATTGGTGAGACATTGAATTATTTCATATGGAATCCTCACACCTTTAGCTTATAACATTAATTCTTACTGGTATACTGATAAATATTTAACAAGTAACTCTCCAGGGGAAAAAAAAGAAAACTTATTTATATTGCTTGCCAATATCCATGGTGTAAATATACCCACAATTGCTGATTTCAGGCTACCAAATGGCGCCACTGAACATGAAGTTGGGAAGAGATATGCACACCATTTTATAGCATTCCCACCATCTAGTTACATAATAGATGTAAATAACATGAAGAACGCAGATTACCTTACTGTGTAGTAAATTAATTAAGAAGTGATGACTTGTGAATATATATGACCTTTGTGTTTAGAGACAATTTGTTTAATGGTAAGTTTATGTAATTTAAATTTTAATAATGGCTGCGTTTGACAAATGGCAGGCAGAATTTCTGAAAATTTAACGTCAGCTCTCACGGGCTGAGAAAAGTAACCTCTCACACACCACTGTAATCATTCCCTCATTTAAAGTAGATGCCCTGAAAGGAATCACACTTGAAACTGTTATCAGCAACTCCCCCCTCACTGTAAAAGAAGATTGGCATGAAGGTGTTAGTAGAAAGAGAAGAAAGGAAATGCAAAGACTCAAGAATCAGGGAGTGAATGCTGGCAGGGCGAGTGTTTACGTCTGCACACCTGTTCCTTTGGGGCAGGGGCAGAAGAACCAAAGTCAGGGAAGGGCTCCTTGTCTTCCTTTTTTATTGATGAGAGAATATACAAGAAAACACAGTCTGTCCGTTCAGCGATTGTAGTGGAGACGAGCTATGTTCTCAGAACTTCTTAAAAGTCATCCTGAATGTGAATCACTCAAACACTAGTACCTTTTGTTACCAAAATCTGTGTGATTTACTGTTGTACTTGTTTGATCATTTATATAAATGTTATCTGAATTAGGTGTAAATAAATTTTAAAATTAATAAAATTTGTTGGCCTCCCCTGTTTTTAATTTTTATTTAAAATACCATATAAATTTATGCCTGCTTCCTATGTATGAGGTTCTGGGTTCAATTTCCTATACCTTCTAAGGAAAAAAATAATAATAAACTAGCTAGAATAAATCATTGGCAAGATTATTTTTGGTCTACTGTATGCCCTTACCACAGCTCAGAATTACAGATGACTTATTTTCCTCCTCTTGGGAAAGGCAATAATTCATTATGTATATGTGTATGTGTTTGTCTGTCTGTCTGCCTGACATACTTCCACAGGGCTGACAGAATAAGCAAAATGCAGACCATCCCCGGAAGCCTGGATGTTGCTGTTGAAAATGTTCCTTTGGAGCATCCAAGTATGATGATGTCATAGTTTGGTTGGAGAGTTTTGAATATTTAGTGATTTTGGTTGATTGGTTGGTTGGGTGGTTGGTGGATTAGTTGATTGTTAGATTTTTTTTTTTCCAAAGGGGAATTCGTTGTCCTGTAGAAAATTGGAACTCATTATTTCTCCATTAAAGGAGAAAGAAGTATTATAGAAGAACTATATTCAGGGTAACTTAATATTTAATCTCATATGTACCATGCATGCAGCAAGGTATTAATTTATATCATTTATTTCTCAAAAACCTGGAGTGCTACAAATGAGGAAAATCAGGTTCGGATAGAGTAATAAATTGGTAACCAGTAATGGCAGAACTTATATTCCATCCATTTCCTCTGATTCAAACTACAGGACTGGCGCCACCACACGGTGCTGCCAAAAGGTCACTCTGAATACGGTGTAGCCACCCAAGGGGCCATGAAAGGATTATAACTAAAATAAGCTTGGACTTTGTTATTACACAGAAGCGTATATCTTTTTCAGAATATGATCGGAAGCCCCATTTAAGTCAATTACCAAAGGGACATTTATTAACTTATAAATAAGCGTTTCACAATGTATTTCTCAAATGGTGAGACTAGGTTTGTTATTTCTGATTATGCTGTTTTTGTGACTTTCTCCTTGATGCAAAGAACAAATAAAGTCATCATACAATTAGCCACAAGCAGGGAGAGATTCTTACCACTGGATATTTGGATTGCATTAGCACTATTAAATTTTTCATTCTTAAAAATTTTCCACAAATCATTCTATTACAAAATACAATGAACATTCTAACTTAAGCCATGGCTTCAAATCATTTTTATATTGATTGGTGTGAAAAAGCAGAAGACAAATTAAGCCATTTCCTTTACCTGATTTGGCGAATGTGATTTTTATTGCGTATGAAAAGGAAAAATTTTTAAATGGAGAGCTAAAATACTCTCTTTGAGAGAATTGCAGGACATCAAAGAAATTTGAACATATAATTTAAAACGATTACAATTGACTTTGGGAAACAAACAACAACAACATGTAATCTGATTCCCAACCATATATCACTAATCATTTTATCTTTTGGAAGACAAGAATATTCCAGATGAGATGAGGGAAGGTCGATGGCCTTATTATCTTTCAGTACCACAAATTCGGTAGTAATGGAAGTTTTGATTTCTAAATTCCTACTGGGCTCTTCTTTCTTTTTCCTTTAGCTGTTACTGGAAGGTTAGATTTACAGGGGTTGTAAAAACTGAAGAGAAAATTGAGATAGGCTGTATTCAGTAATACATAGCAGAGGGTTTCAGGTCCATGCCTTGAAATCATTATTCTTAGGGAAAAATTACTATTAATCCTTTTGGTGCTATCAGTAGACTCCTTGGACAAAGTTTTGTTCTGCTGCATTTCAATATCTGAATTATTTTCATAGTTACAGCATAGGGTCAATGGGTTAATTTTTATTTTATAATATCTGATTAGTGTGTTTAGAGGATTATTGGCTAAATTTACTTTTTATATAAAGCTTAATACAAAAAGAAAATCTATTATAAACCCATCCAAAAGATTTACCATTTTTATGACGCATAAGTTTTGATGTTAAATATGTAGCTTGCTTATCTTTCCTGTCCACCTTCTACACATTTTTTGTCCGAGCATTATTTAGCATAAACCGATATAAAGTATGGAGTTCCTATGTTGAATGCATTAATTTTAAAATATTTTAAATATTGATCACTTAAAAAGAACTATACTGAATGACAGACTTCTGTTTCCTGATTTTTCAAGACTGTGTAACGTCATCCTTCATCCCCGTCAAGCCTTTCAATGTGACAGCTCAACCAGAACCCACAGTGGAGGTGGAAGAATTTGTTTACGACTCAACAAAGTATTGCCGTCCTTATAGAGTATACAAAAATCAAATTTACATTTACCCCAAACACCTCAAGTATGATAGCCAGAAATGTTTCAACAAGGTATGATATAAGTTTCTGATATCCCGTCATCTCTTTTCACCACATTTAGACCATGTAAGATGGTTTCTTGATAGTGAAAATGAAAATCACTCCAGATCAATACTTTAGCCTAGAAAGACATTTGGAGAAAAGGCTAACTAAGGGGCAGTGATGGGTTTTTTCTTAGCAGTGTTGAAGGATGCACAGTTTTGTAATGTATTAACGCTTTCTGAAATCACCTCTAAATATTTTTAATATTATTTTTAATTAGAGAATTGCTAGGTTTACAGAAAAGTCATCGTGAAAAATACAGTGTTTCCATATACCCTTCTATTGTTGACACTTTGCGTTAGTGTGGTACCTTTGTTACAACTGATGAAAAAATATTAAATAGTACAATTAACTATAATCCTTAATTGACAGTATTAGTTATATTTTTCCCATATACCACCATATTATTAGCACTTTGTATTAGTGTAGTGCATTTGTTATAATTCATGAGAGAACAGTCCCATGTTTTATCTTCTAACTTTCAGACTGATGAAAGACATGACCTAAAACTTCCCCTTTCAACAATATTCACATACATAATTCAGTGCTGTTAATTATATCACAATAATATACTACCATCCCCACCATCCATTTCCAAACTTTTATAATCAAGCTATATAGAATTTCTGTTAAAACTAAGAATCGGTTCCCCATTCTCTACCCTAATCTATCCCATGGTAGCCTATGTTCTAGTTTCTAACTCTCGGAGTTTGCTTATTATAATTAGTTCACATAAGTGAGATCATGCATTAATTGCCCTTTTTTACTGGGCTTATTTGCCTTGGCATAATGTCCTCAAGGATCATCTATGTTGTCACCTGCATCAGGACTTCACTTCTTTTAACAACTGAATAATATTCCATTGTGTGTATATCACATTTTGTTTATCCATTCATCTTTTGATGGACATTTCAGTTGCTTCCATCTTTTGGCAATGTGAAAAATGCCACTGTGAACATCAGTGTGTAAATATGTGTTCAAGTCCCTGCTTTCAATTCTTTGGGGTATATACCTAGTAGTGGCATTACTGGGTCATATGATAATTCATGCTTCGCTTTTTGAAGAACTGTCTTCCACAGCAGCTGCACCATTTTACATTGCCACCAGCAACGAATGAGTGTTCCTGTTTATCCACATCCTCTCCTCTCATGTAATTTTATGGGGTTTTTAAATAGTAGCCATTCTAATGGGTGTGAAATGGTATCTCATTATGGTTTTGTTTTGCATTTCCCTAATAGCTAATGATGTTGAATATCTTTTCATGTGCTTATTAGCAATTTGTATAGCCTCTTTGGAGAAATATCTATTCACGTCACGCCAAAGTATTTTTTGTTCTAGACAATATTTTGACATTAAAACAATTTTCTTAGTTTCTTTATGTACTCTGAAATAGTATTCATGCTGCTTTCAATATGAACTTTTTCTTCCCTTTTAAATAATCTTTTCAGATCCATCTGATATTTCTGAACATTATAGTTAATGTCACAAAAAAATGTTTTTTTTTTTTCTGATTTAATTAGAAGCTGCTTATTTTAGACATTTGGGTTGGGGTTTTTGGTATAATTTCATAGGAAATTATAATTTCCATTTCACTCATTGTAATTTCAGGCACGAAATATAACTGTGTGCATTGAATTCAAAAATTCCGATGAAGAAGGTGCCCAACCAGTGCAGGTGAGCCAAATCAGCAGTAGAGCATGGTTCAAAGGGGAAGGAGAGACCATATGTTTTTTCATCATTGAGGGGCTTCTTATTTGAGTTTGGTTGAAAAGAGAACAATTTAATACATCTGTTTTCAATTTTCTGAAATGTCCTGATTTAATAATCATCATTAACTAGATCTATTAGAAACCTCACAGTTCTGCTTAGCTTTCCATGACTTTGAAACAGGAAAACCCTGCTAGTGTGAAATAAATGCAGAGGTCCCCCAGTGGAAGATGTTGCCCTTTTCAAAGATGAGACTGCCTCTCGCATTCAGCATGCTTGACTTAAAATGGCACATCCCAGCCAGGCTTCTCGTGGTCTTTGCAGAAGTACTGCTGCATACTGACCTAATGGCACATGCACTAGGCCTATGGGATGCTCAGATTTATGGAAGGTGTTTGGGGCCAACTGCCTGAGGAGATGGGAAATCTGTCCAGGATGTTGATCACAGGATTTAGTTAAGATCAGTAGGACTATGACGTTTGTATACCCTCTGCTGTTTTAATATATACAACTGCAACTGGATGGCATCTTTTGGAGAGCCTATTTAACATATACTGTTTTCATTTTAGAGACTTCATACAACACAAAGTAACCTATGAAAATCAAAGGGGCAATTATGCCTAGGTTGCCAGGTCTTTTCCAATACGCGTGAATGAGAGGAATGAGATAATAAGGACAATGCTAAATTCTAACTAATCCCCACCATTATCTGAGCTAAACTTTTAGCACTCTGTCAGGTACCAATTATATACCCTGGTGTATGCTACCAAGAAGATTTATAGCTATTCAGAAGAAGGGTTATCATTTTAAGAGCGAGCTAATGTGTTATGCAGCATAAAGAGAAAGAAGTGATATTCATTTCCTAGGGCCATAACAAATGACTCCCATGAACTGAGTGGTTTTAAACAACAAAAATGTATCCCTCTCAGTTCTGGAGACTAGATATCTGAAATGAAGGGGTCAGCAGGACCACCTTCTGTGCTCCTTCTAGCTTCTGGAGGTTGTCGGCAGTGCTTAGTATTTTGTTTATAGACTCATCACTCCAGTCTCTGCCTCCGTCTTACATGGCATTGTACCTGTGAGTCTTTGTATCCAAATACCCTCCTCTTATAAGGATACCAGTCTTGGTTAAGGCCTGCCATAATCCAGGATAACCTCATCTTCACTTGATTACATCCCAAAAGACCCTATTTCCAAATAAGATCACATTCACAGGTACAGGGCATTAGGACTTAAACATGTCTTTTGGGGGGATGCAGTTCAATCCACAGCAAAGTCCTTACTTAGCCACTGTCATCATCCACAAGTACCAAGCTCCATGGAAGCATTAATGTCAGGAGAGAAACAGTCAAGTTGAAACGTAATTACCAAGCAAGCAAAGGCAAATGGCCTGGCAAACACACCAGGCCAGCTAGAGCAGTGATTATGGGGGAAATTCTAGGAAAAAGGAGTAATCACGGTGAGGGTCCACTGTTCCCTTTGCATTCTAAAGTACTACATGGAGACATATCAGGGCCAGGTGGCAGACCCCAGAAGAGGAACTCTGAGCCTTGGCTAAGAGAGTAGTTAAGGTACATGATTGGAAAAGTATCCCTTGGCCCGATGAAGGGCTGAGAGATAATCATAATATAACATGGTGGAACCAGGGTTGCAGCCCTAATCGGCCAGCTCAGCATTCATGATTGGGCATCAGCATGTTGGAGACTGGGGTTGAGCCAAGGTCTCATGGTCACTGAGAACTGACTGTTTAAGCTCCAGGCCAGAGCTGGATTCCATGGGCCCCTTCAGAAGACTATCTTACAGGGATCACGTTGTACAAGCCAGCTCTCATCTCCTGGTAATCAAAACTCAGATAGTGAATTGGTTCTGGTTTGCAGCACTAATGTAATATCTACATGATGAATTAAAGCATTCAAATTTTCTTCAGTAGCATCCCATCATATAACAAATACAGGGCAGTGGGTCAAAAAAGTTCAAATGTAATTAGATGTCATCTAGCTAAGCAAGCTACCACAATATTCATCTTTGCCCTGGGATTGGTAACTGAAGAGTGGCGGCCTGTTTTGGGCTTGAGCATGACACTCGTATTTGTTCAGCTCTTAATGTTTTGAGTTACAAGTTCGAATTTTTCTTGAACTCATAATTTTTTTGTTCAACTTTTTTTGAACAGTGTATTTATGGAAAACCTGGAGGGCCCCTCTTCAGCTCGGCTGCCTACACAGCAGTTCTGCACCATTCCCAGAATCCAGATTTCTCAGATGAGGTAAGGCCAGGCTGCCACTCTCCTCTGCAGCAATGGGTCAAGTAATGAGCACTGGTGAACACTTTTTCTATACCACAACTCAGGCTAAGGACATGCTTTGGTAGATGTTTACCTAACCAAGATATATGCACTATGTTAATGGACAGTTGCTTCAAAGGTAGGCTGCAAATTTATATAACTCAGGATAGGATTTGATCGTTAAAAATGTAAAGTGTTTAATGTGGTATTATTTTCCTAGTTTTTCCTTTTATTTCCCTGGACAATGTCATAAAGACTGTATTGGATAGCTTTTACCAATCAGCGGTAGCATTTCATGCCGTAGTAGAAAGAACAAAAGTAGGAGCCAACACCATCGCTTATGACCTGCGTGAACTTGAGTGAGCCTGAACCTTCTCATGGAAACATGACATGGGAGCAAGACCTGTGCTGGCTAACTCTCCAGAATCTCTCATGATGTGCCAGACACCGCGCTATCCTCTGTACCCACATTATCTCACTTAAGCCTCACAGCAGTTCTGAGAAGTAGGTACTATTGTAACCTTCCTGTTTTATGGCTGAAGGAACAGAGAGGCCAGGTAACTTTGCCAAGGACACATAACCAGCTATAACTTACTATGCACGTGTTAGCTTGTGTTATAAACCGCTTCAGAGCCGCAAGTTTCAGTGACTGATTTTAATTTCCAGTCATAAAGAAAAGACCTCAACTAATGCAGTCAGCTGCTGCGTCAGAAGGAAGGTACTCAGCATTGAAACGGGGTGCTGTGGACCTTGCTGACATGATGTGGAGGATTAAAAATATCATACCTTTCTGTTTGTGAATGCCCCTAATTTTTTTTTTCCTGTAAATTCAGGACAGAAGATGAAAAAATGTTAAGGGAAATGGCTATTAACACATTTTAAAACATTTAGTGCAAAAGTACTATACTAGTTGACCCCTTGGCAAAACCTATCTGAAAAACGCATTCTCTGTAGATAAGATGTTAAAAAAATAAGGATGTTCTTACTTTCAACTCTGACAAGCTCTCTGGCTCTCGTGTACTTTCTGGAATCCTTGTAAAAGCCATGAGCGTTTCCACCTGAGAATTTGTGTATAATGAGCCACCTGATGAGCTCTGCAGGGCAGATTCAAAAGCAAAGTTTTATTTTCTTCTTTATTATTCCAAAAAATGACCCCAGCAATTGCAAAAGGGGTATAAATTCTTGTTATTATATAATATGAATATTTGCAGTATTTAAATGAACAATATTTATATTAATATTTAATTAACTGGAACTCAGGTATTTGTGGCATTCCCATGTGCTCTTCATGTTGAAAAAAATAAAGGGAAAAAAAGTATATCTATTGCATTGTTTATTTTTGTGCATTTTGGAATATGTATTGGCTTTTGTTACCAGGTTAGCATCCTGGTATATAAAGAATAGGTAATCCAGTAAACCAGCCAAATTAAGTGGTTCTCAAACTTTTCCATACATCAGAATCACCTGGAAGCCTTCTTTAAAAAACTCAGGTTGCTGGAACCTATCCCAGAATTTCTGATTCAGTAGATCTGAGAATACATGGTCCTAACAAGTTCTCAGGTGATGATAACGATGCTGGTCCAGGGACCACACTTTGAAAACCACTGTTGTAAACCCTTACTTGAACAATGTGAAAATGAATGAGTTAGATAGATGGATGGCCAGAGAGTCTAATAAATAAACTAATAGACCATATGTATGGCTCTCAGCTGATTGCTTGATTTGACTCTGCTGGGGACTAACGAGCTGCTCCTGTTGCGCTGAAGACCACTGATCTGGCCTGGGATCCTGGGATTCCAGTGTGACGTGGTTCTCAGAAGACGTGGCTCCTTATCCTGGCAGCTCCTCTTACTCACTAGACCATACTCTTGGTGACTCAGCCCTCCTAACGTCTCTGGCCTCACTTCCTGTCTCTGTATCTTCCTACTTCACAGGGCTTTTGTGGGGATCCAATGAGAATGTAAGTGCTAGAGCTATGAAAACAGAAATGAACTATAAGATTTAAAGGGTTACTTCAAAACATCTTCTTTCCAGGAATAGAGTATACTTTTCATTAAGTATATTCTTAACATGCATCAAGTCTATTTTCTATGTTTATTCAGAAGTAAAAAACTACATAACTTCTTCATAAAATGGCTAATTACTTAGTTACCACAATAACTCTTTCATCTATATTTGCTACTCTTTAAAAGGGATAAATTCCATGCCTAAGTTACATCATTTACTGCCACTCTTCGCACATATGTGCGCACATAGGCGCACACATACGCCTATGATTCACCTGGGGATCCTATTAAAATACGGGTTCTGATTCCATATGTGAGAAGTGGTTGCTGAGATTCTGCATGTCTAATGAACTCCCAAAGGACCATATTTTGAGAGGCAGGGACTTATTGTTGACTCAAGTTATGTCCCTTAACAATAGAGCCTCAATCTATATTTTATTCACATTCTGCAGTTATGTTGGGGTATATGTGTGTGTATGTACGTTTGTAAATGATCTAATGAGAAACACTAGGTTATTATCATCCACCACTATAAAAGAGTGAAAATATCAACATGTTCACACATTACTGTTAGAAGAATGGATGTTTACTGAGAATCAAATCAGTACATTCAAAAATAATTTTTAAACATGAACCTAGATTTAAGTTATAGAATTTTTAAAGGACAAAGTTCCCAAGCTTTGTCTTGTCCTGACCCCAGGAAAATGATTCAAATGTGAGTCCAGCCATGTTCTCTTTCCTTTCAGGTGAAAATTGAGCTACCAACACAACTCCATGAGAAACACCATATCTTGTTTTCTTTTTATCATGTCACCTGTGACATAAATGCAAAAGCGAATGCCAAAAAGAAGGAGGCTCTGGAATCATCAGGTACTCTGAGGAAGCAGAGGTAGCTTTACGTGTCATCTGATCTGAGTGGGAGAGTATTTTCAAAGCTCTGACTTATTGAACTTTATTAAGCAAAGTTTAGTATTCATAAAGGTAAATAGTTTTATTTTTATTCCTTACTGTGGAAGGTTTGTACTCAGAAGTTTTCTCTCTGTTGTTCCATTGGACAGTTGGATATGCTTGGCTTCCTCTGATGAGACATGAGCAGATAGCTTCTCAAGAGTATAATATCCCAATAGTAACAAGTCTGCCTCCTAACTACTTAAGTGTTCAAGATTCTGCAAGTGGAAAGGTATTAATAATGTATAATTTAAGAGAAAAAAAAATGCTTCAGCTAAGTAATACAGGATTATCTTCTTTCTGCTATTTAAATTAATATAAAAACCATAGTGTATGCAGCTAATGTAGTGATGAATCAAGTGTTACTACAGTATTCCAAATCTTTTGTGAGTTTGTGGCCACTAGAAATGATCTTCTATTTAAAAAGGATTCCCTTATATGCCTGATATGATATTGGTTTCATTTACCAAAATTTACAAAAATATTTTTGTAACTTTTATTTTCCACCTCTATATAATGTAAAATCAACAAACCAGAACAGCAAATTAACATAAAACTGAATAACTTATTTTTTAAAAAATTTCTAATTGCCAATGTGATAGTAATAAACTCTCTTTTGCAGCATGGTGGGAGCGATATTAAGTGGGTTGATGGTGGCAAACCACTTTTCAGAGTATCAACATTTGTCGTATCAACAGTGAATACACAGGTTAGTACATTGTCCTGAAATATCAGCATCCCCTCTAATATGTACAATCATATGTCCCATATATTTACAGGATTTCGTAGGGTGTCAGAATAGTGTGATTGAAAACTGTAAAAAAAAAAATAAAAATAAAAAAGCGTATTTGGGGCCTAATCGATTAATAGATAGATTGCCCTTAAGTCAGAAAATTTCAGACCAAAATACCGGAAGCATACTTATTAGAATGCCACACTCCTTAGGGGACAGTTTGGTTCCATTGACAATACCCAGATGTTAAAGAGACTTTAGACCTTGACCCCAAAACTAAATCTAATTCACAGTGCCTGCCCAGGGCACCCCTCTTGGGTCAACAGAACTGCATAAGAGAGCCACCTCTGCCGATTTCTGGCTGAAAACACCTGGACAAATCACTTTACCCCCTGGAGTCCCTATTTCCTCATTAGGCAAATGACAGCAATAAAATCCCTCTACCAAAGATTGTGGTGAGAATCAAAATGAGAAACTGCATGTGAAAATATTTCATAAACTGCACAATGCTATACCATTGTAAACCTTATCATTATCAAATTATTAAGAATTCACCCTTCCTTTGCAAAACTGCTTATTTTATAGTACCAGTCAAAAATTACAAAGAAAAGTATTACACGTATGTCAAATATATATTTCTCCTTTCTTAAGTTCAATATGTATATGTTCCTCAGCCTCTACTTTGCACTCCTTTATCTCTATTCCCTATTTGATTGTTAAGAAAAATGATATAATCCAAGCATACATTGGCTCAAAATTTCTCTCAGTTCCTTCTGTAGGTGCCTCAAGCCAAATTTAATTCTCTTCCCCAGTTCTATACCCTTAACTGTTTAAATCCATCCTTCCTCTGATACTATCAGGCCCCATCAGATTCCCCCAAATGGCCAAGCTCTGCCAAACCCTGTGTTTAAAATATCTCAGAGTCTCCTGAGCTTTTCTTTCTCCCACTCTTGCTCTCAGTGCATCCTGGATTCCAGGTCTCTTTCTAACAGACCACGACTCAGCCTTTCCTAGCATTGCTATTCCCACCCCAAACCAAGTAGCCTTGAGAAAAGACAGTGTCTGCCCTAGGCCACCTGGCCATACCTCCTTTCCCTGAGTTCCCACAAGACCCAGAGATCTTTTTGTCAGCTCGATGTCACTTCCTCAGAATGGACATCCTGTTTCCTGACACTACAGACAGCTTTGGGTTGTCTTGTCATATGCCCATGTACTACCCTGGACTTTTATTTTGAAGCACTTACCACCTCATCAACTTAAAGAGATACGTGTGGGTCATGGGACAATGCCTAAATATCAGCTTTAATGGAGGGACCACAGAAAAGGGGTTGGGTTTGCCTCACCCACAGGTCTGATTCGGGGCTGCCAAAGGCCTGATGTATAATGAGCTTTCAATAAATATTTGTCAAATAAATAAGTAAAGTGATATGGAAAAGTCATAAGAACTAGAGCTAGGAAACAGAACACACACCTGAGGGGAACTCCAACCATCCCAAGAGTGTATCCTCGCTACAATTTTCTGTCTCACTTCCTGACTGCCTTCATCCTACCAGCAGCATAGAACTTAGAGACTCCCCAACATGCCTTGCTCTTCAGGAAATAGCCTTACAGGGAAAGAGTTGATGTTTGCTCATGATGTTAGTTATAAACTCCCCAAGTTTTGGCCAATTCAAGCATTTTTAAGCCTGAAAATATCCCTATGCATATTAAAGAGTATATGTTCTCATATCCACATACATAACAAAAATTGGTAGAAGTCTGGGGAGGACTTCAGTGGGAGGTTGAAAGAAGGAAATTAAAATGAAATTTGAAAAAGGAACATAGCCACTAATTCTTCAGCCATTGTCATGTGGCTGAGAAAGGAAAAAAAACCTCTGAGACTGAAAAAGGAGGAAAAATAGGCTCTGGTTCAGATGACACCTTCAATATACCAGAACATCTAATGGAAATGAAAGGTTTGTCATGCTGACTCTGATAAGGACTTCCACATCGAGTCTTCTGTCTTTCAGAATTGCTCACATCCCACCAAAATGATTGCTTCTAATACACCCTTCTGGCATCAGAAATAAATCCTTTTTCTTGCTGTTTTAGGATCCAAATGTGAACGCATTTTTCCAACAGTGCCAAAAAAGAGAGAAAGATATGTCTCAGTCACCTACCTCGAATTTCATCCTCTCTTGTAAGGTAAATGATCCACAAGTAGTTTTAGGGAACTCTAAGGTAGAAATGAGCAAAACAACATTGAATCGCAAACAGAAAGGTAATCATCACTGAAGATTTTTAAATACCTTACTTAGCAATACAAAAAGTAAACATTTTCCTTCACAGTTCCTAAATAATTTGTCTGTTGATTTAAAAAACAAGGGAAATTAGTTTTTCCAAAATAAAAATGAGTAAAAATCAGTATCCATTTATTTTAAATTACCCAATTAAACAGAATCCTTTCAACATTACTCCCATGCCTAAAAGTCATATGAAAAGCCAGATAGAGGTGAACTATGGTATTCATATTCAAGTTCTAAAAAGCACAAGCAGAACATGCTTTAAATTTAATCAATGTCCTTTCTTTCTGCCAATTTACTACAGAATTTACTGAATGTGGAAAAGATTCATGCAATCATGAGTTTTCTGCCTATAATCTTGAATCAACTCTTCAAGGTTCTGGTAGAGAATGAAGAAGATGAAATAAGTACAACTGTGACCAGGTATCTGGAATACTGCCTGAGATGTGGTTTTATAATCTGTGCTTATGCAAACCCTTGACGATAAACCAGCAGCATTCTAGTCTCAGATTTAACTTTCTTCACTCTTGAATCCTTACCTTCTAATCATCTATTATTATCATTCGAGTAAAACTTTAGACCCCTTTTTCTTTTTCTCCTTGTGGTTTTTAATTAAGTATTTTATTTTGAGAACATTGTAGATTCACATATAGTGGTGAAAAACAATACAGAGATCCCATTTTCCCTTTATCCATTTTCACCTATGAGTAACATCTTGCAAAACTATAGTACATGACCAGGACCTTGACATTGATACGATTAAGACACAGCCGGTCCGCAGGGGAGCCTCCAGTTGTCCTTTCATAGCCACACCCACCACCCCACCCTACCACCTCCTTGACCACTAATCTATTCTCCAGTTCTTTAGTCTTGTTATTTTAAGAATGTTATAACAATGAAGACATACAGGTTTGACCTCTTAGGTTTGACTTTTTCAACTGAACTTAATTCTCTGGAGAGTCATCCAAGTCGTTGCATGTCTCAAACATTACTAATCTGGCTGGTGACTTTAGAAATCACAATTTCCTCTCTATAGAGATAGTGTTTTGAATTAATCAGGGAGTCATATATCCCTGGTGTTCACTTTTTAAAAATATTAGTCATAGTATTATGTCTGGAAAAAATCTATATTACTCTTGGCATTGAAATACTTTTCTAACTTACAGGCATATTACTGGCCTCTTTTAGAATGAGGATTTTAGCCCGGTTTTTCAAGTAACCTAAAGCTCTGGAAAATTAAAGCGTCTCTTAAGGTTTCACCCCCATCCACTTCTGAACACAAAGTAAAAGCCCAGGCCTGTGTCTTCAGCTGCTGCTTTTTTCAGCATGATTATGTGTGTCACTGTTCATAAGACTCAGCTGCTAGAGCTTTTGAAATTCTAAGATATTCATAGGGACTACAACCATGGAGCAACTGATAGTTTAATATGGAAAAATCCACCCATCCCACTATTGTTATTAGAAACCCTAACCCAGTTAAGGTCGGGGGTGGGGAAACCCTACCTTGTAGCCTAAGTACTTTTTCTAAAACCGTATACAGTGTCTATCGTTTAGAAGACAAGCCCCTCTAAAATAGAATATGGTAATTAATTAGAAGTTAGGAGTTTTAAGCCTTAATTGGGTACTAGAAATGATCTTTTACTAAGAAGACAATGTCAGCAAACTCACAGACCATAATTTGCACATTCATCTGGGACAAAAAGTCTCAAGTGTTTAGATGCGTCTTAAGTGTTTAGATGCTTCAAGGTTTGAAATGGCTAACTGCTATTACAGATATTAAAAGCCCCATATGGAGGTGGGGGTATCTGAAATACATTCATTCATTCATTCAGTAACTATTAAGTACCCAGTATACAAAACACTCAACTGACAAAGCAAAATGGTATTTTCCTGCCGTCTCCAGAAAAGTCACTGAACTGCTTTGCTTTTCCAGGGTTCTTACCGACATTGTGGCAAAGTGCCACGAGGAGCAGCTAGACCACTCTGTCCAGTCGTACATAAAGGTATGAAATCCCCTCTTGGACCTTGGTCAGATCCCCTTCTGCTGTGTGGCATGTCTCATTTCCTGTCTGCAATAAGTGGGAAGTTGCTCCCTTTCATTGAATGGTGCCACCTCAGTAATCCTAAGCGTTCCCCCTAACTACTTAGAAGTCCATCACTTTGCATAGATTGGCTAGAGGTACTTAAATGTGTGATTGTATAAATAAGTGTAAAGTGTAAACGAATATTTATAATAGAAGAGAGAGGGAAGAAAAGGAGGGGAAAACTAAGATGTTTTCCTTTTGAAGTCAATATCACAAACGAGTGAGATTCCTGTGTAAATTAAAGGAAGATTTATCCTGCTGGTTTGTTGAATACTCTTGTTTCTTCTGTAATGTTTTCTTAGCTCTTCTTATTGTTTTCTCAGGCATTATTTCATTTTCCCAGTTACTGTATATTTGTACCTGCTTCTGGTATGTTAAGTCCTTTATCTTCTGGCATGAACCACTTGCCCATTCCATCCGTGTGCACTGCTTCTTCCAGTGTCCTTTGTCAAGTGTTCACTTGGAGGTGTTTATATTTTCATTTCCAGTTGGCCTATGACTTAATGCCAATGAACTTGTGATGATGTTTGAACATTTCTACCTAAATTACATCTTCTTGAATGAAAAGAAGAGAGCCATCTAGAGATAAATGAAAGCATCTTAAATTACTTCATTATTCGTAGAGGATCTAAATTTCTATTTTTTCTTTGCATAGATTAAATCTTTTTAAGACATAAACTTTTTAAATTAAAGGATGCTCCCATAAAATCTAGATGTCTAGATAGGTGGCTAGAGAAGAATTTGGGTCTTTTGTGCTGAAAACTTGTAATAAATTCCCAACACTCTTGTAAAAGGAAATTCTTTAATGAACCCCTTTGAGACATCTGTAGGGAATATTTGCCACTGCTATTTTATTTCTATATACTTTTCCAACTGCCAGAAGTGATGGATGTTATCTGGTTACCTCCATTAAAATAGTCTAATATTCCATAAAGAGTTATTTCACAGTAATTTTACACATGGTATAATTTTACCCAATAACTACATTTCAGTTGCAGAAAGCTGATTTTACCTACTAATGCTTTTCAGTTTGTTCTCTATTTAAGACAGGGTCATAGCTTACTTTTGTAGGGGAGTGATGATTTTACCATTCAACAGCATCATCTGGAGAATTTTCCTCCTCTCAATATTGACCCCAATTCAGTCTCCAAAGGCCATTGAGAAGAAAAAAAAATTCTCAGGCCGGTATTATATATGGTCACCTGCATTTCAACATAAACTCTATTTACCTCAATCTGATGAAATCATTAGACATTACATTAAGAATCCTCTGGGGTTGTGACTATTTTTGTGAGAGCCAAAGCTACCTCCTTATGGGCACCTCAAACTAGTTCTCAGATGTTTTATCTGTGATGCTTTTGAAGAGGCAGATTGGAAATGCACCCTAAAGTGACTTTTATTTTTAACTGGAAAGTCCCAAATATCATGACAAGACCATTTCACTTTGTAATATATAGAGGAGTGCTTCTTTCATTTGCCCTGAAGTGATTCAAATCCAGAAATTCACTTATGTGGAATCTCAGGCTTCTAATAATCCCTAAGGATATTTTAGAACATCTTTTAAAATATCTAAAACAAATTCAGCCGAATAAATATAATCAACCTGCTCTCTGGAAAGAGAACTACACTAGAAAGTGGGAGACTGAATTCTAGGCTAATCAAATAGCTAACATGAGCAACCAGTCTCTCTAGACCTCAATTTTCCCTTGGTATGAGACATGACATGACCTGGGATGAACCAGATGAACATCCAGCTCTAGGATTCTGTGATTGGACTCCTGTTGCAATACATCTTTGGCAGCCTAACCTTGAACAAAGAGTCTGATTTTTTTATACTAGGTAGGAAAAAATATTTTTTCAACATATTGATGTTAAGTTCTCATACTTAGGAGTATAAAGGAAATTCATGACCTAGTACGAGTATGTACATTGCTATCCTTGAAAGATGTAATATTCAGTGCAATTCATGTTCATTCAGAAGTAAACTAAACACCATTTCAAGTTCAGTGATGCTAAATGCTTCTAACTCACATCATCTACAGTATTCCAAATGTACACATAAACCATGTCTTTTTCAAAGATGTGTGTCTGAAGTCAATCTAATTTAATGCCGTGGTTTAGAGTGATTTGTGGCACTGACAAATTGTAGACAATTTTGAAAATAAAAATATTTCAGAGCTAGCTGCAATGCCCATGGGGTTAGATAAATGTGCATGAGATAAGATAGCTGATGATGACTGTCCCCATAAGAGTCAATCCATGAGGGGGAAATCAGTTAGTCTTGATTTTAGCTAGTTTCATACGCCTTTTAGCTTTGTCCTTCTCTACTGGAATAAGCCAGGAGAAGTCAAGCCCTGCTAGGACAACCTAGCTGCTGATATGTTACAAAGTTCAAAAAAATGCTTATAGATTGAGATGGAATGTGCCTCTGCTTTGAGCCACTTTCTTGCCTGCCTTCACTCTTGATTACTGTGAAGTCTGAATGGTGAATATCATGAAGAAATGCCTTCCTTGCGGTGAACCAGCTCATAAGTCAAATAATATAGTTCCATAATCATCATTTTACATTTGAAATGCATGCATATGCATAAATTGATATTGATACCCTTACCAGATACAAAGAGCTACTGAAAACTAAAACCATTACTTGTATTCAGTGAAGCATGCCAAAACCAACCTTCAGTAACAAAACCAAGTAGGCGGTGTTTGTTATCTTACTGAGGGCTAATGGTCATGAAACCCTTGATAGATGTGTCTGAGCATGGGATGGTAGATACTGGGCTTGAGGGGGAGCTCACCTGCTATCCTCTGGAGGGCACCCGCTTTCCCCACTTGGCTATTTGAGTGGGTGCTCTACCCCTTTCAGGATGAAGAATTGCTACCATGCCACCTGTTACCAGTGGAAGGAAGGAGAAGGGGAAATGTGCCCTATAAGTAGGTGGGTCAAAGCCCTCCATGTTTCCTGGAACCTGCTAATTTGCTCTCTGACTCTGTCTCTTGATGTCTACAAAAAGAGTTTCAAGGAGAGCATAGGTGAGCAAGGCCTTATCTGCGCAAAGCCCTAAATAGGAAGAGGCATGTGCTACTCTTATCTTCAGGCCTCCATTTATTTCATGACAAAATCTAGCATGAGCAGATAGTTTTGAGATATGAGTTATAAGTGTAATATAGTTCTTTGATACTTTCTTTCAAAGTATTTAATTTTATTCACATTTTGGATTTTCTTCAGTTTGTCTTCAAGACCAAGGCATACAAGGAGAGAACTATACATGAGGAACTGGCTAAAAATGTGACTGGTCTCTTGAAATCAAATGAATTGACAACAGTAAAACATGTCCTGAAGGTAAAGAATTTAAAGGTGGCTGTTTATTTGTTGGTGCTAGGGATGAGTCACTCTCGCCCATTGAAGGTACTAGCATCAAATGATTTTTATAGATCATTTCTCTTATTTCTTGTATGGACTTTGGAGTGAAACTGTTACATATAAAAATATGAAGTGAAAGAGATCTATGTCAAAGTATATCACCTGAAAAAGTAGAAGAGACCCAAGTATTTTGACCTGAAAGTAGAATGAATGACTATAAAAAATGATGTAAAAGATTTTTTTAAAAAGCTAAGTATAGCAAAAATAAAGTTGTTTGGGTCTTTAGGCATAGTAAGAGGAAAAGCACCAAGGAAAGGATTAATGATACTATATTAATGAATATACTGACAACAAAGAGGAAGGAGAGAGACATCTTCTCTTTGGCCCTGAAAAGCTGAAATGTGCGTTTATGGGAACATAAACAAAAAAAGAGATGGCGAGAAGCTTGTAAAATGATAGGCTTAAATTATTATTAAATGGTGAATTCCCAAGCTAAATTTAATTGCCTCTCATGACTTGATAGACAGATGGTTAATAAGTAGCCAGAAGGGAAGTCGGAATCAATAAGCAACAACACAAGTTCACTTAAGTCAAATTATCCGGCCAAGCAGTGTGTTTGTTTAAATTAGCCTTCTGTGCCCATTTATTCCATTTATTTAACACATATATTCTAAGTCCCCGGCATGTGACAGGCACCATCCTAGGCACTGGGATGCATCAAAGAACAAAATTAAGATCCCTGGGATGCATCAAAAAACAAAATTAAGATCTTCTACTTGAGGGGGATACAATAGTCTACAGGCATAACAAAAAAATAAATTACATGACATGTTAGGTGAGAAGTAGTATGAGGAAAAAAGTGGAGTGGATAAGGGAATTGGGAATGCTGAGGGTGAGGGGGGAGATTTTAAATAGGATGGACTGGACAGACCTCATAGAGGAGATAATACTTGAGCAAAAATAGGAAGGAGGTAAGGGAACTGGTCATGCAAATGTTAGGGAAGGACATCAAAGTACACAAAAAGACCATGACGCAGTAAGGCAGCAGCCAGCAGCGTGGTTGTGTGTTGGAGATGGCAGAGGATCCGTGGGCCTGGAGCCAGTGAGCAGAGAGGAGAGGGGTAAAATGAAGTCGGAGAAGCGTGGGGCACTTTCAGGGGTGGTGTCAGGCCTTGAGGGCCTGCTGTCCCCTCAGAGTGCACCTGGGGCTGTTAGAAGGTTCTGAGCAGAGGAGTGATGTGATCTGACCTTTGATTGATTGCTGCAATGAGGGCAGAGTGATGATGAGGATGGAGCCAGTGCCCTTGAGAGGGCTGCTGGAGAAGCCGCATCCCCAGGCAGAGCCAGGCTCCAGGTGAAAGACAAAGGCGAAGGGACTGCTGGGAGGAGAAATGGGGTCTTCCGATATTTTGTTAATTATGGGCCCTGCATTCCAGAGAATCTGGTGGATGGGTTTAGGAAATGGGAAGCAGAGGTGTGAGGATAGAAAGGAGAATTTATGGAGCCTTCCGAGATTAAAGTGCAGGAGACGAGTCAGGGGCTTCTCGTTGTCTGACATAACCAAAAGCAAAAGCTAATTCTACTAGTCCTGGTGCGCTCAAGATAATAGTGGTGACAGATTGGAGTGTTGAGGGGTATTTAGATAGTGGTAAGTGTCTGCCGAATTAGGAGACAAATGGAACATTTTGTGTGCTGGTTATAATTATCATTTGGACAAGGTACAGGATGGGGATTGTAAAAGTGTGCCTTGGATTCATTAAACCCACGCAACAATGTGAATTTCCCTTCCACATCAAGTAGCTATTTACATTTCTTTTAATTAAATGAATGCTTCTTTAAGCAAGTGATAGCACTTTATAGCTTCAACCCCTTGTCTTCCTCGTTTGTGGAGCTAGGACTCTGTACTCAAAAGTCCATAGCAGCTTTCTTTGTATTAGCCTAAAATTGGATATAACACAAATGTCCATCAACAGTAGAGCAGATAAGTACATTATGACTACATATATGATGTAGCAAAAATATAAGACCTGGGAGGCAGATGTGACTCAAGTGATAGAGCTTCCGCCCCACCATATGGGAGGACCCAGGTTCGATCCATTGGGCCTCCTGGTGCAAAAGAAGAGAAAGTGCCAGTGCCTGGTGAGAGCCCGTGTGGCCCATGCAAGTGAGTCACTCAGCAAGATGATAATGCATCAAAAAGAGAGACAAGGGGACAGTCAAGGTGAAGCACAGCAGAGGCCAGGAACTGGGGTGGCACAATTGACAGGGAACCTCTCTCCACATCAGAGGTCTCCAGGATTGAATCCCAGTGAATCCTAGAGGAAAGAAAACGTGAAGAGACGGCAATACAGACAGCAAAAACAGCAAGGCAGGAGGAGGGGAAGGGGGGAAAATAAGTAAATAAATAAATCTTTAAAAAAAAACAAAAAAATATATATATATATATAAAAATAAGACCTGCAGCTACATGCCTCAACACAGATGAGCATCAGAACAGAACTTGATAAACGGCAAAAGTAATCACAGGAGAACACATGCAATGTGGATCCATTTATATGAGTTTCAGTGGCAGACAACACTATTGCTTAAGTACGCAAGTATATGTAGCAAAATTTTGATGAACAAAAAATTCAAAATTGCTATCTATGGGGAAAGGAAGAGGGAAGATCAGGAAGCTAAATTCTTTAAAGCAGGGGTTCTCAACCTTTTTTTGTTCCACGGACACCTTTGCCAGTCAGATGAAAACCACAGATCCCTTACAAAGTCCATGCTATACTGTGTGTTATTTAATAAATATATCACACCCACATCAACACATCCCCACAAGAATGTTTTTTGAATTTCAGTTCAAGCTCATGAACCCCTTGTTAAGAACCCTGCTTTAAAGTGTACATCTACAATGGAAAGGCTTTTGTACCTGGAATAGGTATCACCCTTAGACCAGGAAAGTGGAGCCCCATCCAGGCTGTGCACGCTAAAGGGGTGCTCTGGTCTTCCTCCAGCTGGGCCTGCCCCCAGGGCAGGGGGGTGCGAGCAGCCAGGAGAAAACGCCCACCTGAAGCCCCTGCCTCTCCTCCTTGACCACACACTCTGAAAGGGCCCCTTGGAGCCTCTGCCCGAGGGCCTCAAGACTGATTCCACTCTGGACTGACAATGTGATAGCCAGGTCCTAAGCCTCAACAGACTCCAGCACCTACAATCTGACTTATTGGGCTCACCACACTCAGCTAAGATGCAGTTGAAGAAGGACAACCATCACACCATGGAGCCTAGAGTGATTACAACTGAAAGTGGGAGGATTGCATCCAGCATCCAGGTGGAATCTGAGCCTCCTCTTGACATAGAGGTGCAATGGACACAACCAATCCAATGTCCACATAGAAAAGGTGGCATTGGATTGAGAAAAGTGGACATGATGGCTGATGGGTATGGAGAAAGACAGGAAGAGATGAGAGGTGGAGGCGTCCTTGGGACATGGAGCTGCCCTGGATGGTGCTTCAGGGGCAATCACCGGACATTGTAAATCCTCACAGGGCCCACTGGATGGAATGGGGGAGAGTGTGGGCCATGGTGTGAACCGTTGACCATGGGGTGCGGGGGTGCCCAGAGATGTACTTGCCAAATGCAATGGCTGTGTCATGGTGATGGGAGGGAGTGTTGCTGAGGGGGGGGAGAGGTGGGGTGGGGGAGGTAGGGTTCAATGGGACCTCATATATATATATTTTTAATGTAATATTATTACAAAGTAAATAAAATAAAATTAAAAAATTAAAAAAAAAAAAAAAAAAAAGACTGATTCCAAGGCCTGCGCACACCTCTTTCCTCAGTCATTCCTGCGGAGGGCGGATCTCGATGCATGAGTGAAACCCGAGACTGAAGGCGGTTGGGGGCTCTCTGCAGAGGGGGGCTGGTTTGTGGACAGCACCAGGATAGGAAGGCTGGGTGGTCACGCACATGCACCAGGCCCCTGAGGTGGGAGACGGAGCCTCAGTGAGAAGAGGGGTGGAGATCAGGGGCCTGCTATCCCTACACTCCCAAATTCTGGCACAGAATTTCTGAGTGGTTATGAAATTATATTTATCAAGGTAGGAAGAGAGAACATATTTCATTTACCCATTTGCTAGCTTAACTTCCAACTTTTAAAAATATCTAGACATGTAGCCTTCCACTGCTGCTCTCGCCCCTAGCCCTGGAAATGTTAGGGGTAGACCTGTTGGGATATATTTCTATATAAAAAGCTTTATTTAATTTTGTTTAACCAAGTGAATAAGTATTTCATGAGACTGTTGTCTCCAAAGGATTTAACATGAGTCAACCATGTCAAGTAAGCTGAAACTTTTAGATTAAACATTTTTTAAGATAGTTGAGGAAATTAAATTTTTTTACTTTTACCATTGGAACTTTGATAAAGGTCATCCAAACATAATGGAGAATAATTTTGATGCATTTAGTTTCAAAGTATATATTTTAAGATAAGCATTTTGTGATATGACATATTACAAAAATAGAATTATCATTTTTTGATAGCATAACAAATATTTGTCGTTTCTTTCATAACAGCATTCTTGGTTCTTCTTCGCAATTATCCTAAAATCAATGGCACAGCACTTGATTGACACAAATAAAATTCAGGTAAGATCATAGGTAATGTGATATTATCCTACAATTATGCTAATGAATATGCTCTCATTAGTTCCATTTTTATTTGCTTTGTAAACCTTAGCAGTTTATGTTAATTGCTTTTTAAGTAGGAGAAAAGATCATGTGTGTCAGTACAAGTCCTTCTGAAGCAGATAGCTACCAGGATAAAATTAGAAGTGCCGAAGATTTATTGGGGAAAATGTCTGCAAAGGATAAAATAGACAAGAGAAAGGAATAGGAAGGTCTAACACCTGTGAAAGGAGATGGGGAAGGGAGGAGGATTGGCTGGAAACACCTCAGAGAGGGTTAGCTGGGCCTATGGGCAGCCTTAGGGCAATGCTCATTAGAGGAACCCTGCATTGGCAGAAATGGCCTGACTGTAGTATGCCTGGGTGTCAGTCATTGACTGGGAGCAGCCTGGGGAGAGCATAATACTGGCATGAATGACAGTATATTCTCTTTTGGAGGGTGTATTAGCCAAAGGGGTGCTGATGGAAAGTGCCAAAACTCTGTTGCCTTTTATAAAGGATATTTATTTGGGATAGAAGCTTACAGTTACCAGGCCCTAAAGAGTCCAACTCAAGGTACCATAGGAGGTACTTTCTCACCAAAAGTCTGTTGCCACGTGTTGATGCAAGACAGTGGGCAATGTCTGCAAGCATTCAGCCTTTCTCCTTCTCTTAAGGCTCCATGGTCCCAGCTTCTTCTGATCTCAGCTATAGGCTGGCATAAGACTTGTCACCCTTTCCAGGGCTTTTTTCATTCCAAGCTCAGCTGCTTTGTTCTCTCCACAAGGTCAGCTATAGGAACCAGGCTCATCTCTCTTCCCAGGACCCTGTCTATGGGGCACTCTCTCTTCCTGCATATGTGTTCTCCTTCCCCGTGTATTTACTTCCCTCTCTTTGACTGAGCATCTGTTTATATAGCCCACAGTTGTAGGCTAGCTGTGGAATGGGGACTCAAACCGAATCACACTAATGTTGTGGTCAAATAAAAGTCCTAATCTTGATTTAATAAACATAAAAGTAAAACCTCTGAGTCTAATACAATCTAATATGCCCAGAGGAACAGACCAATTTATAAACACAATCAGTATTTCTTTTTGGAATTCATCAATAATATCAAACTGCCACACTTCACCCTCAGAATTCAAAAAAGAACTTAAAATATTTTTTTAAAAAACCTTTAATCAGTAACAGTGCACAGTACAAAATCGTATCACAGTCAGTTTAAAGAAATACCATTAATCTTGGGGCAAAGTCCCATCTGGTTATAGAACTCTGCAACTTACAAAACAATTTATCTGCTTCCAATATACAAAGGACAGACAAAGAATAAATATTTACATTACCATAAGGAGAAATTGGGAGGGGAACATGAGTCATGGGTCCAGAACAGTTCTGAAAACCTGTGGAGCATACTTCATTAGATTTCAAAGTCTGTGAGTCATTCTCAAGATGATGGTTTCTTTACCCTGGGGCCTCATGGGGACCTTTCCACAGGCTTGCCCAGTGGTCATTTTCTTGGTTCCACTGTCATCAAGCATCTGGGTGGCAACCAAGCTCCATACCTCATGCACCAAGAGCATTGGGTGATGGCCATACTTTACCCAATCTTTTGGGTAGAGTTTCAACCCTCTTAGTTCAGAGAAGAAGAAGCAACATTCTCCCTAATTGCTGGCCTATAGGCCCAACCCTCTCAGAGCAGTGACTTGGCAACCTGACATTCCCTAATCTATAAGGGCAGGCCCACCCCTCTCAGACCTATGGGGTGTCAACCTCACTCTCCCCAACCTTTAAGGAACATTCTCCACCCTCTCTGTACCCTGGGGCAGCAAAATGTACAGGAATGTACACCCTATTCAACTGCTAGAGCAAACTCACCCTCTCTGTACACGAGTGGGGTTCCTCTCTTGGCCCAAGAAGATGTCTTAATTCCAGATATCAGCTTCCATTTTTTCTCGTAAAGTCGTTTTCCCTTCCATCTTTTCCATACATTTCCCTTTTAGTCCAAGCTGACAGTGGTTTTGTTCACCCAGCTCTCTCAACAAGCTTGTTGATTTAGCATGCAAGAAGTCAGACAGTAAAATTTTCCATAAGTCTTTCCTAAATAACTGCATTTTCAATCCTGATTTACAAATTCCAAGTTTAGTTAATTCCTTAAATGGGGCCCTATCATCTGTGGGCTTGATGTCCAGAGACTTGGAATTTCTGAAATTAGTTTCTGGTTTTGTTGTGCCCAACAATTCAGTTCTCAGCTTATACCTCTCTTTTAGCATTTTACTATAAGTTGCAAGGAGAATCCAAGCCTCTTTCTCTGAGTTTACTTTGGAAAGTTCTTCAGTTAAATGCTTAGGCTCACCATTTTCAAATTCTGTCTTCCATAAAACATCAGGAGTTAATCTTGTACGTTCTCTGCAACTTTAAAACATGGATCACCTTTCCTTTAGTTTCCAATAATAGTTTCATCATTTACTTCTGAGGCCTCATAAAAAGTCTTTTTAGCATCCATATTCCTATTAACAGTCTCTTCAAAGAAATCTAGCCATTTTCCATCAAGCATCTCACAATTCCTCCAAAAAATACTCCTTACCCATTTATAAAACATTTGTAGCATTTTGGTATTTGCAAAAGCACAACCCTACTCTCCTGGTACCAAATTCTGTATTAGTGAGCCAAAGGGGTGCTGGTGCAAAGTACCAGAACTCTATTGGCATTTATAAAGAGTATTTATTTGGGGTAGAAGTTTACCATTAGCAGACCTTAAAGATTCCAACTCAAGGTACCATTAGAGGTCCTTTCTCACCAAAAGTCTGTTGCCAAAAGTCTGTTGAGTGTTGACTCAAGATAGCGGGTGATGTCTGTGAGGGTTCAGCCTTCCTCCTTCCTCTTAATGCTCCATGGTCCCTACTTCTTCCGATCTCAGCTGTAGACTGGCATATGGCTCGTCTATTTGCCTAGGGCTCGTTCTGTGTTTTCCTTCTCCGTGTATTCCCCTGTCTCTCACTGAGCATCTGTTTATACCACCCACAGCTGTAGATGAGTCACCCTAATGACATGGTCAAATAAAAACCCTAATCTTGATTTAATAAAGTAAAAGTGAAACCTCTGAGTATAATACAATCTAATATGCCCAGAGGAACAGACCAGTTTACAAACACAATCAGTATTTCTTTTTGGAATTCAGTAATATCAAACTGCCACAGAGGGACATCTAGGCTAGGCACATGCATGGTTGCCATAGTCCACACTTTGCACTGCATATTGATATTTTTAGGAATTAGTTTTGCCATGGGCATCTCTCTAAACAGGCTTAGAAGAAGGAGGCTAGTGGTAAAAACTGCAGCCCATCACTGCAGTTGATCTCAGAACCCTGCACCCTACACGTTCTTGTCCTCTCCTCTACTACCCGTTCTAGATTCCCTTTACTCTCAGCTGTCATCTGTGAAGATCTTGGTGACTTAACCTGGTGGTGTAGTCTAAGCTCTCATTCCAGAGGAAATTCAGCTTCTGGCAACCACAGTCTGCTCAAGCCAGCTTTGCTGTGTGTGGCCATTCACAATTACAATTGGATAAGGAAGACTAACAAGCACCCAGTGGGTCAGCTGCATTGCACACATATTCACATAGTTTTCCCTGTCCGCACTGTGTTAAGATCAAGAGGAAGCCTCTGACACTGCCTCGCCCTGCCGAGAGAGTAAATCAAAACAATATTGCATGAGTGGGAGATGGTGGTAATTAGTCACCTCTTCAGTCAGTGGGTTCCAGATCTGAAAATTGACTCAGATTCTAGAACAGAGCAAGGAATTTAATTTTTTTTTTTTTTTGGAATGACCATCTGCAGTCTTTTTTCCTCCATTCTTGCTGCCTTTTTATTGTACCTATTAAGAATTACCCTTTTTGGTTGCTATCTGTTTTGCCCTTAGGGATGTCACATGTCATTAACCAACTTTAGGACTCCCTAAGTGTCACGTTGCTTGGGTGTCCCTCCAACCTTGACATTTGTTAAAGTAATTGAAGCCCTGGCTTCTGGAGATTAAGTGCCACCATATGTCCTCTGTTATTTTGGGACTCCATCATTCCCATCGTTGTTAATGAGCCAGTTCTGTGACTACAGAAGGGAGAGACCACTGAACTTCTTATGTTGCTGCTCCCCACTTACCTTGGCCTTGATGAATGGTATGTCCTTAGTGAATGGACTTCCCCTGGAATATAATTTTCTTCGGGGTCCTGTGGTCTCAGTTAACATATCCATTTCTGCATGCCCACTTCCCTTAGCTTCTTTATTCCTTCCTCTCTTATCTGCCAGAGCAATGAAGGCATTTTCTCTTTACTTAAAGTGGGCCATCTCCAGGCTTCTAAGAGCTACCCTAGCAGTGAGTTGCCCATTCTTTGAGGTCTTGTTAATCCCATATCCTGACAAAGTGACCAATGACAATGAATTCTGACTTGTCCACTCTTACATTCAGACTACACTGCCCAAGCACCCTTAAAATCCAATCGCAAAACTATCCCTTCACCCCTGCCGGTACACGCTAGTTCATTCTCACAGTTCCTTGGAGTGTTTTCTTCTTACCTTACAAAACCTAACAAGTCCCCAGTTGGCTTATACTGGAACTTAACTACAGTTATTGACTTGAGTACCAAAGGAAGAGGAAGAGGGATAGCTCATGAGGGGTTTGCCTATTGCCTTGCAGATTGAGGCCTTTGTAAGTGTCTTCCCACATGAAAGAAGTGCTAACTCTTAAGAGAGAAGATGGGATACTTCCACCAGCTCTAAGGGTTCAGGGAAGTTTACAGAGCCACTGTCCTTGGGAATCCACCCAGATGCCCCATCCATGCATGGCCGTGACCTTAGCAGCACACACCTGCCTTGGCTCGACATTTTAATCTTCTCTGGAATTCCAAAACTCTTAACTATTATACCATATGTTTGCTCTTCAGCTGTGACCATTCTCTCACTGCAAGAGATAAAAGCCTCCTGTCTGGGGGTAAAATAAAATATAACACAAAGATCAGAATGATTCTGATCCCTCTGTCATTAAGCTCTCCTGGAGTCAGGCAACCTCACCGTTGTAATCCTTGTTCTACCACTAACTAGTTAGATGATAAAAAAGACACTTAATATCTCAGAGCCAGTTTCCTAATCTGTAAAAAGAATGGATAGCACTAAAATCTTCTCCAGTTCCCACCAGTACACATCTGCTCAATAGCCAGGTCTTGAAACACCCCTGTGAATAGCCTAAGAAGAAATAAACTGAGAAAAGACAACATTATTGTTCCTTAAGAATTTATCTTCATTGATTGAAGTTTACTTTCCATACTCTTTTCATCTGTAGTAGCAGCTGCCACACTCCAATTTTCAGGGCAATTTTCTAACCATCTTTACCTGTCATGGTAGGAAAAGATCTGATAGTATCATCTGACTCAAAAGCATTACCATCAAACTCCTCCCAGTGATTGGCTTTCTCTGCCTTTCAGTTTCAACCACCAAGTAGTAAGTGTGGGAGATTTGAGGGAGTCAGGCAAGATACCAGGATTAGTCCTCTGAGGGGTGCAGTAGGGTTGGGCAGCCAGCACCTCCAGCCAAGGCGAGGTCCTGTTCTTGGGAGCAGCTGAATGTCTTCTTAACACTCATCTCTTGGAGCAAAAGGTTCATTGTCCCAGCTAAACCTTTTGTTTCCCATTACCCTCCTTGTTCTTAACAAAACTCCCAAAGGCCTGAAATTCAGCCCATGCATTCTGGGCCTCCAGTGCAGGACATTTGACCACACTATAGCCCCAGGTTCCTCTCCAGGTTCCAGCTCTGGAGCTGGGGGGTCAAGCTGTCCTCTCACTTCCCTTCCTCCCCTGGCTTGAGACAGAAAATCCACGATGCTCAGTCCAGAAATTCTTCCACCATGAACCTTTGGAGTATACTTACAGAGAACAGAGGGGCAGTTAAAAATAGTACTCTTGGGTTTGTCACAGAGCATGTAACACATCTTTTGGGTTAAGAGTGAAAATGGGAGTGAAGAGGGAGGAATAGGGAATCCCAAGCCCCACCCATGTCCATGTGAAGAATATTTGGCATTGACATGTTCAATAGCTCTTAGAGGGCTAAGATTGTTTGTTTAATAAGTGAGTGTTGCTTTCCTGTAGGTGAACTGTTTATGCTTATAGTCCAAGGCATATGGAGCAGAATAAAAAATGGTGTATATCATTAATTTGGTCAGGTTTATTTGTTAATTTGATTTTATTTCAATAATAAACCTTTAATATATGCAAATCATGGCCAGGAGGTACTCAAAACACCTATCTGTGGTGTCCTGGTAAACCGGCTTAAAAAAATAATAAAAGTCCCGATACAAATCAGCTCCAGCATCCTGCTGTTAAATTACTATTATTCATTCACCTCCTATAACTTCAGTTTCTATGTTATTAATATTTTTGGTTTTTAAAAGCATTATAGAAAATGCAAATAACTGGTTTCATTTGGCCATATATACAATGAAGTAAATCGTCTAGTTGTTTGGTCACTCCCCTACCCCCCAAGATTTGTTTTCCACATGCCACATTATAAAGAAATAATCCATTCTTTTCCTTAGCTTTCGCGTGCTGAAAGATTTCCAGACTCTTACCAAAATGAAGTGGACACTCTTGTGATGGTGTTCTCCGATCATGTAATTTGGAAATGTAAAGATGCACCTGAAGAAACAAGAAGGGCAAACCACAGTGTTGCCAGATTCCTTAAGGTACAGTTAAACGAGATCACAGTGCTACTTAAGCTCCTTGATAGTGGGTGTGAAATATTCTAAATCTTAATCAATTCACATATCATTTAGGATGATGATCAAAACCAGAACTACCAGATGAGCTCATTCATCTGTACATCTTGCAGGCTTAAAATACTCTTATTTTTTCTTCCAATTTGGCAATTCATTGAAGAAGGACCAATAATAATTAAAGGTGACAATTTGAGTGCTGTCAAAAATCATAATACTTCTAAATATTTTTAAAGAGAAAAATGAAATTTTTAATGGAGAAGCTGCCTTCAGGCATTTCTGTCCCTGAAGTGATGTTCTGGATTGACTATAGCTCCAATGATGATACCAAATAGCCACTTGGGACCAGGAGTTCTTAGCCTTTTTTGTTCCATGAACCCCTTTGTCAGTCAGGTAAAAACTATCAACCCTTACTAAGTCTACACTATTCTGTGTATTATTTAATAAATATATCACACCTGCTCCAACACATCCCCATAAGAAAAATGTTTTCTTGAATTTCAATTCAAGTTCATGGACCCCTTGTTAAGAACCCCTGGGTAAACTTTTGGGCATTTAATATTCTTGTCTAATGTATCTCCAGGCTTCTTTTCACATGATGAAAGATCACATGCTGTTCATATGAAAAGAAAATGATCAATTAAAATATTGAAGAACAACTTACTAAACTGGATATTTGTGGAAATTCGTTGTATTTCTTTGGATTGCAGTCATTTGTATTGAACTGAGAAGAAAAATGCAAAGGCAAAAGAAAAAAGCTAACACACAGAATTATGGTTTCATTTAACAGACAATACACTCAACCAGAAAAACAATGTTTTTCTTTACTTTTTTTTCTTTTGTCCAAATATCAATTACTATAACCTTGATCAAGGCACTTTACTTGTATTTTTACATTAGACACCAGAACATATTGGATGGGTATTAGACTATATAACTAAATCTGTGAGGTGGCACTTACTATCTCCTACAGATTTGCTGGCAGGACCCACCAGCCCCTCCTCTTTTGAGTCTAAGGGTCCTTCATGTCTTTGCCAAAGGTTTCCCCACTGTTCCTTTTCTCCTGCTATTTCTTGGGAAGTTTCAAGAGCCCACAAATTGTACTGGGTGGTCTTTTTCTCTCTGCAAGATAAGACCCAAGACCCCTTCCCAGGAAGGAGAGAGCAGAGGTCTTCCGGAAAGAGATTGCCAGGCTGGGGATATTCCTTGTGACCTGGCTGGGCCTTGCTCCTGCAAGTGGACTTTACCCTCTGATAGCCTGGAAGACACATCAGCCAGTATCCAGCTCAGGGCAGAAGGTGCAAAAGCCCATTTTCCTCCTGCCCCCTTATCATTCTACAACTTCCTAGCTTATTATCATTGTGTCCACTTCTCCCCACTGTTCTATTGGGAGATGGAGGATACAGAAGTCATTTACATTTTACTGAATGAAGGGTTAATGAAAGAATTAAAATTCATATTGAAAATGAAAATATAAATGAGGCAGTATACTAACCCAGTAATGAATACATACGTGAATTCTTAATTTTTAAGAACTAAGGAAAAAATTAAAATGGAAAAGAAAAGCAAAATTATAAATGCCTAACCATTAGAAGAACATTATTAGGCAGAAAACAGCACTTGTTCACACAAGGTCATACTTTTATGGGAGAATTTCCACTTGGGTATACTCCCTCTAGCAAGGTGTTATATCCAGTCCTTTCTGAGAACAGGGAAGTTATGAGTAAAATTGAGGAGAGATTCAACCAAACCATTGCAATGAATGATAATGGAACCTTGGACAAGAAAGAAGCCTTCCACAACATGTGATACATCTGCTGCCAAATATTCCCCAAGTAGTTTATGTTTCATGCATGTGTGGATAGATAGAAAGAAACTCACACACGGGATGAACCCATGTGGCAGTTTGCTCTAGTGCCTCCCCAAGATACAGCATCAGTAAGGATGACCCGTGCCTCCCACTCCACACTTACCCAGTGCAATCTTTAGCCTCTGTAGCTTGGTTACTGGTTGCCATAGCCCTCCATCTTTTGGAAAGAGAGCAGGTACTATGCCCACTTGGAATGCTTGTATCCTCCAAATCTACCTATTTAAGCCTTGCCTTATTAAGGTTGAGAGACTTTTAACGACAGAATAAAAGGGAGAACGAGTAACTCACTGATCAAACTCAGGATCTTCCATCTTCACTCTTCACATTTAATCTGCCTTGGCTGAAAAGGAGAATAGCTACATTATTGAAGGAGGACAGGGATATTTCAATGGCTTTCCTGGCCCATCTCTACCACCCCTGTTCCCACCCAATGTTATGCCACAGAAGAGCTCAACCCCACAAAGTATGGAACTGGTTAATAAAAAAAATCAGATAAAATACAAACATGTGGTTAAACAAAAATAAAAAAGAAAGAAAAAAGAATTATACAAGTAAAAGCTTAAACTATATAAAAAGGAAAGGGTTATAATATTATAATATATAGTATTTTAATAATACTTATTAAATAATTAATATTTGCCAAGTTCTAGGTGACATATTATAAAATTAATAAATATGTTTGTAACTTTCAGAAGTGTGTACCAGTGTTTTAATTAGTTGCCATGTATACATGAATGCTTAAACATATCCTAAAGATTTTGCAATACTTATTATATATCACATTTAGTTAAATGTTACTCTACTTCAATCTATTTAATTACCTTTTTAAATTTTTTAAAATTATTTTCGAAGTAAAAAATATTTGAATTTGGAATTTTGTCCTATTTTTTTAGCGTTGCTTTACGTTTATGGACCGAGGATTTGTGTTTAAGATGGTTAACAGTTACATCAGCATGTTCTCTTCTGGAGATCTCAGGGTAAGAAACATGTTCAGGAATGATTATTTTCTCTATGATGGCATTCTGAGTGAATAAACTGGTCTTTGTATATATCCACCTAAAACAGTAACCTATCTATTTTGAATAGCTAAAGAAAAAACCAAAGAGAGGGAGCCTTTTATGATAGTTCATCTGCTGAGTAAGTCTTGCAATTCCTTCCTTAGTGAGAGACGAGACAGGAGAAAAAATGTGTTTACATTTTCATTTCTGTTTCTGATGGGTGGCGAAAGGAGTTACTCTTTTCTATTGCAATTCTTGGAGTCCCATTTGCCCAGAGCGGTCTTGGTTTTTGCTCTGAACCCCACTTCCTGGGAAACCCTTTAGTACCGGGCAAACAAAGACAATTGGTCACCCTACCCAGGTAGGAGGAACTTGCGGGAAAGATGGGGAAAGAATAAGGACTAGAGCAGTGGTTCTCAAAGTATGTTCCCAGAGCAGCACAGCATTGACTAAACTGAACTGCTAGGAGTGGGACCTAGAAATTTGTTTTAACAAGACTTTTCCATGATCCTTTTTCTGCACTGTCAAGTTTGAGAACTGCTGAGCTACAAAAAGGTGTATGTTGGAGGGGCCCTCATGTAAAAAAAAAAAAAAGACTGGAAATGAGCCAGATCAAGTAACTTGTTTCCATCAGTTAAGATTCTTAGGATTGCAAGCAACAGAAACTGACTCCAATTTAAGCAAAAGGGAATGTATTCGATGAGTATTGGGCATAAATAACCTTGATTAAAACAGTGATAGAACCAGACTTGGAAAAGAGCAGGGACCAAGGCAGTTCCAGAGCACAGGACTTATCATAAAAGAGGAACAGTTTGCCCAGGGTGTTACTGCTGCTGCAGCTACTGCTACTTACATGAGTAAACTGGAGGCATTTTCTATCGCTTAACACTCTGCTTAGGATTTACATTGCACAGAGGAAGCCCATGACTGGCCTGTTTTGAGCCAGTCCTTTAAGGAGGGGTCAAGGCTCCAGAATTGACAGATTCCCTTGAAGCTTTACCCATTGGGAAGGAGATAAGCCTCCAAAAGGAATTATCTGGGTGGGAGGAGAACAAGAATTGGGAAAGAATAATGGATGTCCAGGGGCCAAAAGGTAAATAATAGTCTTTTATACCATGTTTAGGAATCTGAACCTCATTTTTGAGGCAGTGGAGATTCACTTTCACCACAAGAATTTCATGATTAAATGTCATTTGGTTTTATCTGAGTATCTGATTCTCATTCTAAATACTTTTTTGAAAGGATACTCTTCCTAAGTGCTCCTATTTTACATGAAATTGTCAGACTATCCATTTAGATATAATTATAGTAGATTTAAGTTAAATATTTTTTCCAAAGACCAAACACTAATAAGGTTCTCAGTGAAGAATAATTTAACTTATATAATTTAATTAACTCAAGTTAATTATTCATATAACATGTAATTTAATTATGCTCCTGTTCACTTTTATGTACAAAGGAGAAAGTCAAATACTCTTGTTTGGAAATGGCGGGATTTTAAATTATGACTGAAGTTGCCACAAAATGTAATTTGAAACTCTCTAGGCAAGTGGAATATATTTTATTTGGTTGGCTGATATTAATGAATAAAATGAATATAATATGATAGCGTTTAAAAAGGATTATTTAGCATGCATGAGAATGAAAACAGAAAACTTATAAACATGCTAATTGTTCCTATTTATCTAGTTGTTTTGACACATATATGACAACTGTCTTAGACAATGTCTGGACACCATTTAATACTATGCTAATCCAAACATTAGGGAAAAGACACCTGTTTGGAAGGGCAGGGAAGAAGAAGGTGAATTAAACAATGTTCTTCAAGAGAGTACCTTGCAGAGAGATTGCCACTATTTCGGCTCCTCTGTGCCATTGTCTTCTTTAGCTCTGGCTCCTAGGAGCTAACTGTTATGGTCTGATTTATGATCTGAGTGGAAATCTAGATCTCTGTATCTGTGACAAGGCAGTATTTTTCTCAGAGTAAACATGCCTGAGACAAGCTAAAAGAAGCAAAAAGCATGACTAGCTAGGTTTGTATCTCAAAGAAGCTCAGTGCAGGTACAAATGAGATCATTTCCCAAAGAGACCTTAACCAATCCCCAAAAATAGGGATCCTAACTATAGTTAGCGCTTTGGAGGGATAGCGATTATCTCACGGCCATACAACAAATAATTGCATCTTCTTTTCAGGCATAAATGCCGAGTTTTTGTTTTTATTAACTTTCTTGGTTTGTAAGAATAGTCATCCAGTGCTTCTTTTTCAGAACTTATGCCAATATAAATTTGATTTTCTTCAAGAAGTATGTCAGCATGAACACTTTATTCCTTTGTGTCTCCCCATAAGATCAGCACACATTCCAGGTAATGACCCTCAGAATTGTCGTCCATCCCTACAATGTAAATATTTTTCTTTGTTTTGCCTTTTGTTTGTTTGTCGTTGTTTTCCTTTTTCCTCAGCCACAGTTATGTCTGAAGGTGTCATATGAGCCAGACTACCAGATTAAAATGCAGACGTCATTGGCATGTGGTATTGAACGCAGCTCTCAATTTTTGCCAGTGTTTCTCTTTTCATAGAAGAGAAAGCCAACAAAAATTATAAAATTTGGCAATGGTGGATCAAAGAATTTTAACTGAGACCCATACTCTCTTTTACCATATGGCTCCAAAAGACAGCTTTCCTTTGATTTTGAGATATATACTTACAGGGAAGAATGTATGAGTATACACTCATTTAAAATTGTTAATTAATGTGCATAATTATGTTAAAATGTAGTTCCTCAAAATGAGTTGCATAAAGAAAACTGATATCTTGGAAGAAAGGAAAGAAGAAAGGGAGGGAAGTTGGGAGAGAGGGAGGGAAGGAAGGAGGAAAGGAGGGAGGGAATGCAGCCTTGTAAATACTTGACACCACTAAGCCAGAGAGAGGGAGGGGTTGAACACGAGGGCTTTGCATTTTGTTTATATACTTAATGTAGCTTAATGAGTTTACAGAAAATATTTTCATTCATTACTTTTGAGATAGATGAATAGATAACAGGTAGGTAGGTAGATAGATAGATAGATAGATAGATAGATAGATAGATAGATAGATAGATAGATAGATAGATAGTTAGATAGATCTAGTTAGAGACATAACCAGAAAGATCATGGTAGAGAATAAGCATCACCCATGTGGGCATCAGAAACTAAGCAAAAATTAAGACACAAGGAAAATTTAAAATGATTTAGGAACTTGAGCTACTTTACTTGTAAGTAGTGACTAAGTTATATACAAGGAGCCATTTTGATATTCTGAAAAGTAGAAACTAACATGATAAAGGGCCCCATGTAGTATTAGAGCTGCCACTAATATTTTAAAGGGGAAAAGGGAGTAAAGTAAGTAATCATGCCTATGAAAGGTTTGCCATTTTACAGAAATATAAACTATATATATTGCTGGGGTTTTTTTCTAATTTATGAAGCATGTTTAATCAAAATACCTTTAAAGAAAAAAAAGTTAGTTTGAACTCTGAAATTTTAAGCTTTTTGTGTTGGTTTGTATTTGTATTTGCTTTTGTTTTACAAACTAGTGCTGTGTTATTACTGGATTAGCTAGGATTGCTAGGATACCTGAGAAGACCAAGACTGCATTTGTCCATTTTGAAGCCAATTGTTTGTTCTTTGTCAGTTGCTTAGGAAAAGTCCTGATGGTCTCTTTGTGGATCTGAAAACAAAAATATATATTTCATAGGAAGCAGATTTCTAATAGAAAAATAGGTGCTCAAGCAGAAAGCAAAGAATTAAAGTAATTCAGTTCATGTCTTTCTATTGTGGGGAAACAAGATATTCTTGAACAACAAAGCAATAGTAAAGTAACACATTTACATCTCAGAACATTCTATTTTAATTTTCCAATGCAAATTACACATGGTTAATAAATATATGTGTGTATCCTAGTCTACATATATCCAACTATTCTGTTTATTTTTATTAAACCCAGATCCTTTGACACCTTCAGAATCAACTCAAGAGTTACATGCGTCAGGTAAATAGTGATATTTTATATTATATAATCTAAATGTCAATAACTGTATTATAATTTGATAATATTGTGAGTATAGACACTAAGAAATCTACTGAGGTATACTGTGTCTACAGATTTCCAGTTTCCAGATGCTAATAGATAACCATATATATACTATCACAGAATCAAAATATCCAAAAATTGGACTAAACTTTTCTCTTGTCACAGATAATTTAATGATTTCCTGTCTTGCATTCTTTCGTATTTATTCACCAGTGCTTGAGATGTTTCAATTTCCCAAAGCATCTGAAATTTCCTTAGAGTATGTCATAAATAAAATTCCCAGATAAATATAATGACATTCTTGTCCAATGTAACTGGTTTTCTCTAAAATATGTATTTGATAAACCACACCCAGCCTGGTTGGAGCTTTTCAAGATTGTCTTTTCAAGATTGAGGTTATTAGGATCATATAAGTTTTTTTAATAAGTTAATTCCTTAGAGTAGTCTGGAGAAATCTTTTCTCTGGCCCTTCATTGAGAATTGAAATGTTTGTATATGGCCTTCAATATCATTCATTCTTTCACTAAGGAATATTTAACCAAAGGCCTCTGATCTTAGTTTCCTAAAATCTGCACATTTCCTGAACATCAGTAGCATCTTCATGGACTGGAAAAGTCAAAATATTTAACTTGCTTGCTCCTGGTCAGTTTTGCACTAGAATATTCTGTTTCATTATACTTACTAGTCATAACTATCCTTCAGGGGATCTTGAGAATTAAGTGGGATAATGCATATACAGTGGTTAGACCAGAATTGGCACACAGGATATCATGTGTAAGTGGAAGGTAGGATTACTGTCAAGAGCAGATGGGACAATTCTGAGTAACTGCATTATTACTAGAAGTTTCAATATTCTCCATCATTCAGGGCCAAACTTTCACAGCTTACTTTGAGTTTCCTCTACCCTTGCTGCCTCACCTTCTCCATCCCACTTGTCCTGAACATTTTACTTCTGTTACTAGGTTCCTTCTATCTCAGCCCATTGGTGCCAGCTCCTGCACTGTATCTCTCACTCAACATCTCCCTACAATCTAATCCCTTTTATATTCTACTGCCATTAACAACTTAATAAAGCCCAAGTCTAATCAAGCCACTGGTCTCAAAAGCCATTAGGAACTTCACATTTCCTACAGAATTAAGAGCACATAATTTAAACCATAGACTTGTAAATCCCCAGAGTTCGCCTGCTCCTTCCTCCAACCCTCCCCCCAGTTTGGTGCGATTATTATTAATCTAGCAATGGAAGAACTTGTATCATTGATATAAAGGCAGTGACCACCAGAGGTTCTGGGGGAGAGAGAGAGAAGAACAAGTGTAATGTAACATAGGGACATTTTCAGGACATTGGAATTGTCCTGCCTGACATTACAATGATGGATACAGGCCTTTATACATTTTGTCAAAACCTATAAACCTATAAAATCGTGCAGGGCAGAGTGTAAACTATAATGGAAACTACAGTCCATGGGTAGTAGCAATGCTTCCATATGTGTTCATCAATTCACTAACAAATGTACCACCCTAATGAAGGAGGTTGTTAATGTGGGAAAGTGTAGGAGGGGGAAGGGATGGGGCATGTGGGAATCCCCTATGTTTTTTATGTAATATATATGTAACCTAGGGCTTCTTTAAAAAGAAAAAGAATTTCAAAAAAAAAAAAAAAAGCATGTAATGGTGGGACCTAACCATCAGCCAAGGAATGTGCACTTAAGTCTCACTGTTATCTAGCCCCAGTCCTATCTCTCAAGCCCCAATTCTTAACTGCTCCTTTTTTGGCCACTGTGCATCCTGGCCCCCACATACCTGTGCTTTCCAGAGTCTACCATGGAATCCCTATCCCTGTCCCTGCCTACCTCCTGTCCTCTCTCCACGGCCTCCATTCTGTTCCCACAAATCTCTGCATCTCCCAATTGCACCTGTCCTCAAAGGCCTATCACCAAACATTCTTTCCAATAACATTTCCTCATTCCTCCAGAGAGAAAATACATTCTTCTCCTCTCAACTCCTGTAATTATGTATACTTGCTGTTGATGGAATTTAACATTTGACCTGGAGTATTGTTTGTACACACAGCATATCTGCCTCTCTTACTGTCCTTGAGGACATAACCCAACTCTAACCTCTGCAGTAAGGCAGAGAGTAGTTGATTGATAAATCCGTCTTGGTTAAAAAGTGATTATTTGATTTTCAATAACATGAGTCTTTTTCTTTCCCCACAAAGACATGCCTGAATATTCTGTCACAAATGAATTTTGCCGCAAACACTTCTTAATCGGAATTCTGCTCCGAGAAGTTGGCTTTGCTCTGCAGGAGGACCAAGACATCAGGCACTTAGCTTTAGCTGTCCTAAAAAACCTAATGGCTAAGCATTCAGTTGATGATCGATACAGAGAACCAGTAAGTGATCTCCCTTCTCCCTTCCCTAAACACCATTTAATGGCTCACTGCATTAAATGCATAGAAAACCTACAAGCCTATTGATTTTTATGTGAACCATTTCTTTCGACTACCTTTTCACCTAGGAAAAGCAAGCTCAGATAGCAAGTTTATATATGCCTCTCTATGGCATGCTTCTGGACAACATGCCAAGGATTTACCTGAAGGACTTATATCCTTTTACAGTTAATACATCTAATCAGGTAAGTTTGCATAATATTGCAAAATTTTATTGGAATTAAGACTTTGCCTTTTTTTCTGTTTTTGCCCTGACTAGCCATTTTGCCCAGTTGTGAGCAAACTAGGGATTAAACAATACCTCTTGCAAGGTATCTTGAGATATTTACAAGTGCACCATTTGTTCTGGATCACCTTTAGCCTTCCACCTAGTCCATCTCTTTACACTTTTTTTTCATTTTCCTCTGTTTCTCTCCAGTTTCTACTGGGTTCTTCTGTTGCATACATGGCCCCATCATCAGTGTGCACCCCCCACCTCCCACCTTTCTGCATCTCCTTCTTGCCCACCTGATATTCGAACAGCCAGGTGCCTTATAACCATCCCAGTCCCAGAAGTGGCCCATTGGCACCCGTCCTCCATTATGCCCTCATAATGACTGCATTACAACCCACTTGAGATCCATTGCCTGTGTTCAAAACCCAGATGAATTAACGCACGACTGAGATGGAAGGCGTTGCTTTCTAACAGTTAGGAGCTAGGCCTTTGTGTTTGTTTATTTGCTTGTTTTATTGGAGGAGGGCAGTGTTTTTCAAATCCCAGCACTATCTGTTACTATCTGTGTGGTTTTAGATAATTTATTCAAACTCTTCACGCTTCCATTTCCTTATTTATAAAATGAGATAAAACACCTACATCACAGGGTTACAATGAGAATTAAACTGTAGAATGGAAAATACTTATCATAGAGCCTGGCATAAAAAGAACATTTTTAAATCTAGTTGTTAGTATACTAATATACATAATATAATCCATGATAATAATATATGAACACGTTATAATATGGCTAATAATATATAACTCATAAATCTATCAATAACCATTCAGCCATTTAGTCTATATCTAAAAGATAGCTTCTACAAATTGTTTTTTTAAAAAGTCACATAAAAGCTCAAATTTGACAAAAAGTATGATTTTGACTCTACTCAACATTGCCTATTTTGGGAGGAGACCCATTACTGGAATATAAAAGCTCAAATTAAATATCATCCTGTCGAAAAGATAATGAAGAAGGTAGATATGGATTTACAGTGTTGAAATATTGCAATTCCATTAATTTCTTCTATTCTTGGAGTATAGGGGTCTAGAGATGACCTAAGTACGAATGGAGGATTTCAAATCCAGACTGCAATGAAACATGCAAACTCTGTGGATACATCATTTTCTAAAGATGTTTTAAATTCCATAGCAGGTACTTCAAATGCTTTGAGCACACTTATATTTAACACTCATCTGTATTTACATTGTATATCACTGTGCTTTTTACACAATTCATAATTCATTATTCATAATCTATATGGCAAGTGTACTACATTTATACATCTGAAGAGTGTTTTTTACATATTTCTTTGAATGCCATCCAATGTCTTCCTATTCTACTTAACCTTCTTTTTTACTTGGCTTAAGGAGCAATCTATTTAGATGTTATCAAATTGCTTCATTCTGGAAACAGTCTTTAAGTTTCCATTGCATCCAGCCTTTTACAGTGTAATAGCTCTTCAACTTCAAAGATTATTTTTAAGAACTATTTTGGAAATGTCATTTTAACTTCTTACAAACTGTCAAAAGTTGAAAACTCCTTCTCCAGAAGTATTCTTATAAACTTTTATTAAAACCTTTTTAAAACAGGAAATATCTTTCTTTTAAAAGTTTTCAAAATTCTTTTATGGCCCAAATTTTCCCAAGTTCTTAATGTTGGCAAGGTCATTGTACTAATACTACAGATACCACATATGTTAATGCCACTCCCAAAATCTATTACATTACCCTTTCACAACACTGCTACCACTTCAATAATCAACATCCTTCTTTTGGCTTATCATTTTAGCTTGTGTGTGTTTGTGTACACATACATCTCATTACCATGTGTGTGCTGTGGCTTGTGTTTACAGCATTTTCATCAATAGCTATTTCTACAGTGAACCATGCTGATTCCAGAGCATCATTAGCAAGTCTTGACTCCAATCCAAGTACCAATGAAAAGAGCAGCGAGAAGACTGACAACTGTGAAAAGGTATAACTTCCCTCCTGAACTTACTTATTAAGATTGCAAATAAAAAATGTCTTGTGCTTACTCAATGCCTGCTGGTTCTTTAATTCCGTAGATCCCAAGGCCTTTGTCTTTGATAGGCTCAACACTTCGATTTGACAAGTTAGATCAAGCAGAAACCAGAAGTCTTCTTATGTGTTTTCTTCATATTATGAAAACAATTTCAGAGGGTAAAGAGAGCTCTTTAAAAATGTTTTTTCAAAAAAGAAGAAAGAGAGCGATTTCAAAGAGCCTCATACTATGTGTGTTTCCTTTCAGAGACCCTGATTTCCTACTGGCAAAGAGCCCCCAGTCCGGAGGTGTCTGACTTCTTTAGCATCTTGGAGTGAGTTTTAGTATTGGTTAGATAATATTTTCTTCTACATCCTTCAAAATAATTCACTCTACCACCCTTCATTCCAGTACCTATATGGTGAATTATCTGTCAATACTAATTCATAAAAGCCTTAAAGAAAATGTATTTTTCTTTTAATACACTTGGATGAACAGTTTGTTTAAATAATAGGGTATGAATAATTAGGATGTGACTCTTTTTTTTCTTTCTAGTGTTTGTCTTCAAAATTTCAGATACCTAGGAAAACGCAATATAATAAGGTAATAATTTTAAATTCCATTAAGATAGTCTGGTCTTTTAAAAATAACTATTATATTTGTGTGTATGTATATATATATATGCTTGGACTTACAAATATGTGTTAGAAATCTTAACATGCCAGTCAGGATTGTTTGGTTGACCTTACATTAAACAGAGAAGTTTGAAGATTTCCCTCTACCCAGAGTAGATCTAATAATTGTCAAAGTGGTCTAGAGATAAAGGCACAATAATTCACATTTCTAAAAGGAAATCTTTACATTTCATGTCATATCTGTCATTTTATGGATATAACTTAGAAGAAACCTATTTACAAAAATACTTGCGGTAAACTAAAAAAGTCCTCTGGAATAGCTTCGAACAGTCATCCTTTTCTGGTGAGAGACACAGAGACACCAGCCCCTTCATTAAACCCAAATTTCAAGAAAAAATTATTTCACTGTTCATTAAATTATAGCATGTGAAATATTTCATTGTTCAGTAACTGCTTTGTCAATTGCCTTTCTTTTTTTTGCTGTAAATTATAAATACTGAGCTATGATTAAAACTGGTTTTCCTTGCAGAAAAATTGCTGCTGCATTTAAATTTGTACAATCCACACAGAATAATGGAACTCTTAAGGGATCTAATCCTTCCTGCCAGACATCAGGTCTCTTGTCACAATGGTAATGTCACATTTAAATCATGTGGGGGGGTAGGCAGGGGGTTAGTTCAAACCAGATGCAGATTTCAAGTAACTCTATATGTTTTGCTGGGAAAAAAAAAATTATTAGGTGCTTCCTTATCTGCCCCACCAGCTTGTAAAGAGCTGAGGAGCAAAACTTAGCCTTATTTATGTGCAACTAGAGCACAATATCTTGCACAGAATAAGGGTTAATGATTATTTCAATTTGATAAGCCTAAAAAGGTAGACATAATTCTAATAAGTGCCTCTTTTCATTTTTGCCAATCTCTTGGTGACAAAGCAAAATCTAGTCTATGTGTCCCTATTCCTTTCCATATTGGTAATATTTTTAGCAATGTGCTAAAGCTGCAATTGATTTTTAAAGGGCCAAAAGGCAATTGTTTTTTAAAGGGCCATAGGCCCACTTTAGATTTCCTAGTCACTAAACTGATTTAACTAGATATAGGACCTGGAGCCTTCCTTCCTTGACGTACCTGAAGGGAAACATTTGGCCTGAAATCATATTTCGAAGCTCCTCTACATCTAGGAAATAAGATTCTTGGCAAAAATGTTCCCAGTTTGAGTCATTCTTCACAGAAGCATCATCATAATGTATAACATAAAAATGGCAATATTTTAAAAACTGTTTAAGAAAGAAATAGTCAAGTGGTATATAGCAAATAAATTGTAGAATGAATTTTGTCTCTCAGTCCACGGGGGCCCCTTGAAATTGCTCTGTTGTGAGAACGGAAGTGGAAAAATGTAATAGACCTATTTTGCAAATAGTAATAGAATAGAGGAATATCAAGAATCATGTCCCATTCCTAGTGACAGTAGTATCGCGCCTGAGGTCACTGCAGTTCTGTAGATATTTGGTTGATCAGATTTCAGACTCTTACTGCTAGAAACCAGAGCTTTTACTCCAACTGAAGTAGCCTCAAATCCTGGGAATAAAGCAGTCTGTCAGATGTAAGCCATGCAGCCCGTAACCCATTACTCCTAACAGCCTCAGGAATGGCCCAGACGCTCTGGCTCCGGGAAGCCAAAGTGAGCGCTGCTGGGCCTTAGCCCTTCAGACCCTTGGAATGAGCCAGAACCAAACAGTCCTTGAAGAATGTGATAAGATAAAACAGTTGCCTTTTTGTCCGGCCTCTTCAAGGTATCTCAATTCCCTGCTTGCCTCCCAGAAATGTGTTTATGAGTAGTTTACAGGACAGGAAATACCCCAAGAATAATCAACCATGGCTGAATGATGATTTTGCATCAAAGTCTGGAATAGGAAGTGTTTCTCACTTCCACAGCAAACACTGGCTCCTTTTCCCAGCTGGAAATGCCACGGGGCACTAAGTGAGGCCAGCATTGTTGCCCTCCAAACCAGGGGCCTGGTGGCCTTGGAGGCCCCCCAAATACCCTCCCCCACAATGATCATGGGCCCACACCCCCTGGTGGACATGGCCCAAATTAATGCTTAGTCATGAGGAGTTTTCAAAAACAAAGAATGGAAGTAGAGATAGGAAAGCAAGGGTTATTTTAGACCAGATTTTACTTTTTACCTCTTGAAAAAAATAATTTGATGTAACTGAGCTGTACAATATTACACTTTTTAATGTGGCTGCCATTGTTCCTTTCTCATCAGCAAATCGCCAACTTAACTTCTAATGGACTTTCTTTGTAAAACCATTTGCATGGAAAGAACATTCATGGGAGGCGAGGATTCCATTAAATAATAATGAGTTTGCTTGAACTGATTTAAATTTAATGTCTATTATCCTTCGGAACCCTATTTTGGCTTGAATAAAAGTTTTCCAAAAGTATTTTTAAAAAGTCTTTTTGACATGTCTCCTATAATTCATATTTTCAATCAGAGTTTCTATTCAGATTGTTTTATATCTGACTCCACCTAGAATATCTGAAAGCACGTGTTGTATTATATTATGTCCTGGGATTACTTTAATCACTTCTCTTACTGAATTTTCAGGATGCACACCACTTCCAGCCATGAAGGACACAAGCAGCACAGATCCCAAACATTACCTATAATTCGAGGCAAAAATGCACTTTCCAACCCCAAACTCTTACAGATGCTAGACAACACCATGACCAGTAAGTAAACCCGAAATGGTAGGAAGAAGGTGATGGCCAGTTTTCCTCTAGATATGTGTTAAGACAGGAAATGCATTATAGCATTTCAGAAATGTAAAGTATGCTGTCATACCACTGAAAACACTGCCCAGGACTATTTCTTAGAGGAGAGAATCCTCAAGGAATCATTAACAAAAATATAGTGCTTTTCTGGGGAAGGAAACAGCTCAAAAGGTAAAACTCTCAATATAATGTGTTTAGTGCAGTTCCCTTGAAAACAAGTGGCTTTTTGTCATCTGAGACCATGGTGGCCTCTCTCAACTGGGTTATGACTGTCTACTCTGTGGAAAGAGGATAAAGTTTTCTTTGCCAGAAGCAGTTAAGTGCAGCACCTTGAATTCAGTAGATTCACATATTCCGGCTGGTGAATGAGCTAAAAATGGGCCCATGGTATTTTGTGGCATGTAAATGTTAACAATTATGGACATGTGACTAACATAGTTACCTGTTAAAGGTATATGACTTAGCCTGTAAATATGCTCTTTATGTCTTTCCAAGGGGGGCATTAGTGTAGACTGTCTACTGAGACTATATGTTTGGTCTGTTAGCTTGGAACTTGACCTAGCCTGATTATGAAAGAAACATAACCCTGACAATGGGCAGATTAATGGAAAAGAACCCCAGTCCTTTGAAAACCCTAGAGCTGAGGAATGAAAGAGGCACACTAATGATTCTGACTAGTGTTTTTAATTCAGCAAATATAGAAATTGAACAAGCAAAAGTACTTTGGTTTAATGACTAATAGAAATATCAGTAAACTCTGAATATATTATAATAAAAGAAAGTCCTTTTGGGGATACAAGGAATTTTCTCAGAAAGTACATGCATGCCTTACTTTATATTTTGTAGGCAACTCCAATGAAATAGACCTCGTGCACCATGTGGATACTGAGGCCAATATAGCTACAGAGGTGTGCCTCACCATTCTCGACTTGTTATCCCTCTTCACTCAGATCCACCAGGTAAGAAGGATCAGCACTTCTTTGGCAAACTGATAAAATGGGAGGGAAAAAGCCATCATGGGGAAGAAGAACATAGTTTTTAAATGTTTTTTAAATCAGTTAACCTAACTAAATCAATTTAACTGTGAGGAAAGAAGTGTGTTAAACATGAGATTTTGATTTTAACAGAAGCTGACTAATTTTGATTGATATACACATGTATATATTTCATATTATCAAATAAGAGGCATTCTTTCTTCTTAATTATCCTGCTGCACCGTCAGGCAAGCTGGGCTGAGTGAGATGGGACTGTGTACTTTTCAGTCTGAAAAAGAGAGGCAGACTCTGCTATATGTTAAATTTACAGCCAGATCCAAAGACTAATAATGCTGGGCCTCTTTAAACGTGCTCGTTTGCCTCCTGTGTGTGATACCACAACATACCTACTAGAATGGCTAAAATACCAAGTTCTGCTGAAGATGTGGAGAAACCGGAACTCTCATTCTCTGATGGTGGCAATGTAAAAGGGTACAGCCACTTGGAAAACAGTTTGGCAGTTTCCTTAGAAGTTAAATATTAACCTATCATGTGATCCAGCCATTCCAGCCCCAGGTTTCTACCCAAAGAGAAATGAAAGCATATATATCTGTGCAAAGCCTTGGGCTTAAATGTTCATAACAACTTTATTTATAATGACCAAAATCTGGAGACAACCTCAATAAAAATTTGTGGTATATCCTACAATGGAATGCTACTCAGCAATAAAAAAACAAACTATCCAAATACACTAAAACCTGGACAAATCTCGAAATAGCTGTGCTGAGTGAAAGACTTCAAACAAAAAGAGCACAAACTGGATGATTCCATTTGTATCAAATTTCTGAAAATGCCAATTATAGAAACAAATCAGATCAGTGGTAACCTGATCTGAATGGGGAAGAGGAGAGGGAAGAAGGGATTACAAATAGGCATTAGACAAATTTTAAGGATGATCAAGATATTCATTATCTTTTGATTGTGGTGATAGTTTCATGAGTATATACCTAAGTCAAAATATATTTGATGGCACACTTTGAATAATTGTGGTTTATCATCTGTAAATTATATCTCAGGAAAGCTATTACAAACATTTACAGTTCCACCAAACCAGCTTACAGACCCAGGCTAGCCTATTAAGGATTGAGCCAGGAAAATTTGACTCTACTGAAGAAAGTTTTTATAGCAAACAGCATGATTACTACCAAGAAAGCCATACTGTCATGTCAACCTTCAACATGGAGCTAGAGAAAGGAGAAGACGTATTTTAATTCTTTATTCCTCAATAGAAAGGTCATTTAAATCTCATACATCTTGAAAACCTATGAGGATCTGATGTGCCTGGGATCTATCTCCTATCACACTTCCAACCGTACTCACTCACCACAGTCCAAATACTCTGCTCTTCTTTCTTGCCCTTGAACTCACACGCTCCTTTCTAACACAGAGCTCTTGTACTAGCTATTTCTTCCTCCTGGGACATTTCCAGGTCTTCCCAGGGCAGGTTCCTTCAGCTCACAAGTCAATTAAGGATCTTTGCTGAGCATTCTATCTAAGTAATCCTACCCCAAAGCAGTCATTTTCTGCCATACTATTTTATTCTTTTTTTCTAAGTTAATCACTCTTTCAATCACTGCTATTTAAGTTTCATTGAGAACATGGTGGACCTTGTCTTCCTTTTTTTTTTTTTTAGATTTTTTTTTTTTTTTTTTAATTTCTCTCTCCTTCCCCTCACCCCAGCCCCGGTTGTCTGTTCTCTGTGTCTATTTGCTGCATCATCTTCTTTGTCCACTTCTGTTGTTGTCAGCAGCATGGGAATCTGTGTTTCTTTTTGTTGTGTCATCTTGCTGCATCAACTCTCTGTGTGTGTGGCACCATTCCTGTGCAGCTCTCCTTACAGGGCGCACTCCTTGCGCGTGGGGCTCCCCTACACGGGGGACACCCTTGTGTGGCACGGCACTCCTTGCACACATCAGCACTGCGCATGGGCCAGCTCCACATGGGTCAAGGAGGCCCGGGGTTTGAACCGTGGACCTCCCATGTGGTAGACAGATGCCCTAACCACTGGGCCAAGTCCGCTTCCCTGACCTTGTCTTCTTGATCAAACACTTTATTTGCAAAACATAGAATTGTGCCTGCCACATAACCAGTTTGCAATGAATATTGGTTGAAAGAATACAGGTGTTTGTTCTATCATTTATCTTAAATAACCTCTGTGCTAAATTTCCAGAGACAACTTCAACAGTCTGACTGTCAAAATTCAATAATGAAAAGGGTTTTTGATACCTACATGCTCTTTTTCCAAGTCAACCAGTCGGCCACAGCATTGACGCATGTGTTTGCCTCCTTGAGGCTGTTTGTATCCAAGGTAAGGGTCTGCCAGGTTCTAGTGAAAGCTCAGTTAAGGTTGATATAAACGCACATTAATCCTCACATCTCAGGGCGGAGGGAAAAAAGCCTGTTTTCTTCTATTTTGGTTTTTATTAGATTTTAATTTATGGTCTCAAAATGAGTTCACAGCCTTGACATCCTATCTACTTGGAAACAAAAATGAAATAAAATTAGTAACTGGCCATCAGTTCTTTGGTTTTTCAGAATTTGTAGCACAAAGTTAAGTAAAATGCACACCATCAACTGTCATGGCTCTTCATGCTTAGTTACCTTAACTTGGTAAAGGTCCACATGAAAGCAGATTTAGCCACCAGCATTCAGAACACCTGTAAATGATAACTATGGTTTTAACAATGTTGGGTGAAGAGAGAACGTTTCAAAGCCCTCATTCAATTATTTTGTGTTGTCATCAGTTACTGATACAAGGGACACTAAGAGCATAATTATTCCTAAGAAGAAAAGAGAAATATTAACATAAATAAAATTATATCCTCTTCACTTCAAAATGGAAGAAAAGGAGTTAGGTGTTAAGAAAAAAGGCAAAGAAAGATATTTTGTTTTGGGAAATTTTAAAATGTGAGAATGAGAATGTACAGAGCTCACTGCACCCTGCCTCCATTTCTGTAGTTTCCTTCAGCGTTCTTTCAAGGGCCAGCAGACCTCTGTGGATCATTCTGCTATGAAGTCCTAAAATGCTGTAACCACAGGTCACGGTCCACTCAGACAGAAGCCTCAGCACTTCTATACTTTTTCATGAGGAAAAACTTTGAATTTAACAAGCAGAAGTCAATTGTCCGATCCCACTTGCAAGTAAGTACTACCAGTTTTCATTGATGCTGCTATTAAAACCTCTGATCAGTTTCAGCATTGATAAAAACCTTCTGTCCCCAGGACAACCAAGTAGCAACTCTTCTACCAGATTCCTCCAAAGAATGGCCACCATTCTCAGGTCCTATTCTTAAGAGCAGAGCAGCTGAGCAGAAATCAGTAGAATCCATAAATCCACTTGTGCCCTGCTTTCTTCTACCAGGAAACAGAATCACATAGAAGGAACAGTTCAGGAGATCGTGGTTGGCTCTAGGATGCCAAATCCCACCAAATTCTGAAACACACAAGTATCTTCCTTCAAGGCATCCTGAGATTCCTGAAGCCTTCCCTAGGTATCTGAGGAATTTGCCATCACTGAGATTATATAAAAATCTCCAGATTATATGACCTTCTGAAGATTTAGTACATAAAGTTGTCATTCATTGACTCTACAAAGAGAAATTGTTTTCTATTCATCTAATCCCTTGGTTTAAAAAAAAATACTATTTCTGAATTGCCTTTAGTGTTCATTTTTCTTTTCTCTTTCAGCTTATCAAGGCTGTAAGCCAGTTAATAGCAGACGCTGGGATTGGAGGCTCTCGGTTTCAGCATTCCCTTGCAATTGCCAATAATTTTGCTAATGGAGACAAGCAAATGAAAGTAAGAATTGTTTTGTGGGCTTTTTATTTTAAACAATTAGCAATAAACTGAAGTGGATTCTTTTGTGGAAAATCAAGATCATAAAAAATACAAAAATTCTGTATTTTGTTTATTGAGACTTTGAGTTTTCTTATTTGAGTCAATAGCTCTTATACTTTAGCCTGTGATATGTTAAGTGGAATTTCAAAAATGAGTTGTTAAATGGTATGTAACAAAACTTACCGTAGATATGTAGAAATTTAGTGATTCACTCAATCCCGTTCTTGCTCAGTTCAGCTCATCTTTCTTTTAGCACATTCTGAAAACTCTGTGTGTGTGTCTGTGTGTGTCTGTCTATCTGTCTCACAGTTCAGCTTCCCTCTGTGTTTACAGGCTTTTCCATGGGCTTGCTTTCAGAAACTCTGCGAGCACAGGTAGCATCCTACAAGTCGAAAAAACACCACATTTTCATTAGTGTCACTTAACATCCCAGAACTGAATCTCTTTGACCAACCATGTGTCACATGCCCATCACTCAACCAAAGAGTATGGCCTGGGAGATCAAAGAATATGACTGGCCAGAACAGTGTCATATACCACCCCTGGTGCCTAGGAATGGAGTTCAAATCACATGAACTTGAGTCAGGAAGGAGAAGATCTCAAAGGAAAATCAGGATGCTATTCCTAGAACAAGATTGGCTAGAAGATAAAATGGAACTTCCTGCCATTCTTACCTTCAAATTAGTAGAACCATCACAATACATAGAATGCATATAAATATACACATATATGTATGCACAATATATAAAATGTACCAAACTCTGATGCAAACCATAATTAGTAGTTATGGTTGAAGTATGTTAACCTATGAATTCTAAGCAGATAATGACCCAGGCTCTTTCTTTTCCAAAGAACAGCAATTTCCCAGCTGAGGTAAAAGATCTGACTAAACGTATAAGGACTGTCTTGATGGCCACGGCTCAGATGAAGGAGCATGAGAAAGACCCTGAGATGTTGGTGGATCTCCAGTACAGCCTGGCAAACTCCTATGCAAGCACCCCCGAGCTAAGGAGGACCTGGCTGGAAAGCATGGCCAAGATTCATGCGAGAAATGGAGATTTATCCGAGGTGATTAACAAAGGCTCATTCTCCATCAGCATTGTCCACTTTCTAAGGACAATTTAATTTTCATCCAGAAAAGAAATTCTAAAATGTTGCCATAATTTTCCAGCAATCTAAATATGACCCAACTATATATAATGCACATTAAATTTGCATGCAGTATTCAAGGAGGTTTGACTCTGAATAAACAGCATCACGTAAAGGCCAGGGTCTGTGTGACCATCTGCATTTGTTAAAAGTGCTGTGTGGAACTGAATGTCCTCAGGCTAAGAAGGACAGTTCATAAAGGTGTCTGGAAATTAAGAGTTCTATAAATTAATGTGTTAGATATTCTTCCCCTGCAATTGTAATTGAACAGAGAATCTTGCCACCATGGTGAGTAAGCTCAGGTAGAGGGTAATCAGCCTTCATTTGCACCTAGTCTAAACTGGTGGGGGAAAAACCAAGACTCCTGAGAGCTGAGTGACAAGAGTCCACTGTATAAAGACCATAAATCAATTATCTAACTTTTCTGGGTCAGTTTAAACATTGAATGGATTTATATGCACCAATTCACAGCATCCAAGCAACTTCTGGGTACCAAGTGGGAAAATTCTCCCCTCTTCCCAGAAATGAGCCCCTTTTGGGAAGAGGTTAATCTATCTATGATGGTCCTAAAACTGAAACTCTTCTAAGCACGTGTAGTTGATAAGGGTCTCTGGAATGAAAATAGAGCCCACAAGAGGCCTGACTTGGCCACAGTTTGAAGAAGACAAGAATAAGAAACTCCAGTACCTTTGGAATGTCCTGGAAATGGTGAAAGTCCTTCAGAAAGTGTCAAAAGAAAAAAGCTGAAATCATTTGGATTCTTCAAGAAGTCAATTTGTAGTGTGTGTTCAACATTGTTCAAGGAGATATTAGAGAAAAGTAAAATATCGCCAATATATAACCTGGTTGAGAGTGGGGTGGGAGGGGATCCCAAGTGTTCCATTAGAAGATCTCACAATTTAATCTAAATTGTGATTCAATTGTGAGACCATTTTAAAGACCATAGAAATTTCAAGAGGGGCTATTATTGGAAGTAGAGAAAAGTAAGAAAGCAGTTTATTTTTACTTCCAAATTAGATCCAATTGCTACCGTTTATCAAATTTAATAAGAAAAGAGAACTTTGGCTCAAAAAACTTTTTCAATGCTTAAATATTAAGGGAGAAAGATAAGTCTAAGGAAAATTTCTCCAGACCAGCTCATTCACGCACCTGGAAACTACATTGAGAAAAACAAACCAAAAAGTCCTAAATACTCATTTTATTTTTTATGGTGAATTTTTTTGAAATCTAACTGAGTCTTCTTTTTCATTCTGTCATTACCAAGGATTCTCTCGCCTATTCTGATGTGAAATCCTGACTCATCTTGGTCCTATTTAGATAAATAGTCAATTCCATGGTGCACCCTCCTCTTGACTTCATTGTTTTCTTCCTTATTACAGGCTGCTATGTGTTATATCCACATTGCTGCCCTCATTGCAGAATACCTGAAGAGAAAGGGTAAGATGACCGCATAAGGGGGAAAGTATCCAGAGATCAATATGCTGAAACCTAGCTTAGACTCAACTGATAAAGTCTAGATTTCATTAATCTCAGCTATGTCTTATAGAGTAATATTCACTTTCATAGATATTTCTAATTATGCCGTCATTTTACATTTTCATCTCTATCATGCCATTATACATTTTATGTGCAGCAAGGCTAACAGGTAGTCAGCTTCTTTATTCAAAATGAGAATGCCTCATTGGGTAATGATTTGTAGCTTAATAAACTCATCTTAACACAAACGTGTAGCAGTGTCCTAACCTCATCTTGCACTACCATAGGTTACTGGAAAATGGAAAAGATTTGCACACCATCCCTGCACCTGGAGGATGCCCAACCCTGTGATAGCAACCCATTACTAACAACTCCCGGTGGAGGAAGTGAGTGGTCTAACCATGCTTGTTGACCCCCACATAACCATGCAGAGGAAATGGAGTTGCTGCTTGTATTTTCCAAAAAAACGGTTTGAATGCATTCTTAGAAGCAAAATCTATCTCAGACCTACACAACTTATTTGTAAAACCTTAAGCTACTACCGTTCAGATATCCCACCCAAAACTGATGACGTTTACATTACTAAAAAGTTCTCAACAAATAGAACTGCTTACTCTCCAATATTTGGGATTATGAGTTATAGCCCTAGTTTGCTATCAGTCTGCCTACTGATCTACCCTTGGCATTTTATTCTGAAATTGATGAAGCAGTTAAAACCACAAGAGGAAGCCATTTTGATTTGTAAATGCAATAAAATTGTGAATTCAAAATAAGGGATGTAAAAATACAGACTATAAAATAGTACATATGCTGAACTATATACTCATAATGTTCCATTTCATTTTCTAAAAGCATAAACTGATTTTAACAATTTATAACATAGAATGATTTATGATATGGATTTCCTTTAATTAAAAATATCCCATTTCCATGTCAAACAAAAAGATTTTATAAAAGTAACTAAAGAGTTGCTCTGTAAAAAATTTGGCAACATAATTAACATATCCCATCCACACTTTCTTGCTTATGTTCGTTCAAACCCACAATCTATGAATTGCAGTATATTTGATAACACTGTCCAAACCGTCAAAACATAGTGGAAAACTCAGTGCATGAACAACAGAAATAAGTCTTTAGATGCTAAAATCAAAATATCTAAACAAAATATAAGTAGATTTTAGTTGCAATATGTCGGGAACATAATTCGTCCTTTATTCTTTTAAAGATGTATACATTGCAGTGGATTTACAAAGAAGATATAAGAACCAAATGGCCCGAAGTGTACTGTGAGGCAATGAAGCCACTTGTATGAGGACCCTGGAGAAGAGACCAATCTGGCATCATGGGTCATGGCCGCCCTAGAATTAAGTTTTCTCCTGGCCCAATCTCATACATAATTTAGCCATATTTTTATATGCAAGTCATCACAAACCTCATTGTTTTATTTAATATGCCCTTCCTTCCCATCTATTTTTTCTATCATAATTGGATACCATAGAATTCCATGAAGATTATTTCAAACTCTTAACTAAAAACAAAATTGAAGAAACCTGATAAAACCAGGTATCAGTTTGGGTAGTGTAAGAACTTACCTGCCAAAAATTTTATGAATACTTCTATTCAAAATTCTTAAAACACCCACTTTGTCATCTAAAGTGATGGGAGAAAAGGATCTATTTATTTAGCAAAGTTTAAATTAAGGAAAGCGGTCATTATGACCCATTAGCATGTATTCATATCCATCAGCATATATTTAAAGCTCAGTGGCCTATATTTAAAGTCCTTAATATAACTATTATATTACAATGTTCCTGAATCAGAAATAAATTATCTGTTCACAACAAAATGCACATAATAAGAATATAGACAATTCCTGAAAGAATAGATGATATGTTTGTGCTGATAAATGATCATAATCCTGCTAGAAATAGATTGAGATTTTTGCCTTCTACGGTCAATTCTCATGTATTTTAATACATGCTTAATTACTTAAGTAATATTGTTATTAAAAAGTAGAAAGGCAGAATTTTTTTTAAAAAAAGGATCAGATCACAATAATTATTATAATTTATAGCCTATTCTGGGAGTGATATTAGTTACATAGTCAATGAACTGATTATTAAAAATGAAAACATCCCACAAAAGTATTAGTTATAATTTAAAATGCACTTTCTACATGGCAGGCACTATACTCAGCAGTGTAAAAGCAATTTCTCAATTAGTTGCCAATAGCAAGCCTATGAGTTAGGTGCTATCATCTTTTCACAGGTGAGAAAATCGACACCCAGAAAAGTGAACCTGCCTGATAAGGTTTGCCATGGAGCCAGGGTACAAGGGCTAGTTTGCAGTCCAACCTTTGCTTCTGTCCCACTTGTATCCCCCACCAATTGGATCCTATCCCTCTTCTGACAGCAATACCCATTGTCAAGTGTTTTCCTCTGTCTGAAGAGCCAGGCCTGTGTTAATCTAGGTGGTCAAGATGCTAAGGAAATGTGGGAAGGTGTCTGGAAAATACTAAAGAGTGAAAGTTAAAGGATATTGAGCACAATTTTATGGAACACTCAATTATTAATGTTCTGAACCATCCTTTGAGATAGATATTATTGTGTCTAATCTGATAAATGAGGGAAACAGGCTCAGAGAGTTTAATTAAACCAGAAAGTTGGAGCTAGGTCTACCTACAAATCCCATGCCATCTCCTTATAGGAGATATGCTCTGTGAAAATGATACAAAAATTATTAAAAGCAAATTTTGGTTGTCTGGCAGTGAGTATTTATCAAGTCATACTATAACCAGTTTCTTGATTCTGTGAGCTTTATACTGGTACTTGTCCTGAAAAAAGGCCTTGTCTAATTCAAGCAAGATTTTTCTCAAATAATAATGATGTCTTTTTCTTGGTCCTCCCAAGGTATGTTCTCTATGGGCTGGCCAGCTTTTCTGAGCATTACACCAAATATTAAAGAAGAAGGAGCAATGAAAGAAGACTCGGGAATGCAGGATACACCATACAATGAGGTTAGACCAAAATAAGTCTAGTGTACAGTAACTGAGTAAAAGGAGGCATTGATGGTATTTCAATATTAAGCTAAATAGAAAGAGAAAGGAAGCATATGCAGAATCAAAAAACATTACAATAAGTATAGTGTAAGGCAAAATGAGAGGCAAGCTAGAGTAAGTCAAGATTATTCTTATCAATCATAATTTTCACTGAAAATTTAAACTAAGCTTTAGCTCTCTAAGACGGGCCAAATATATATGAGAAGCTCTTCTATAATATGTATGATTGCTAGTCTTTTAGTAAAAGTATAAGGGATGCTGAAAGTTAACAGCTTTTTAATATATATTATCAAGTTCATTTATACCAAATTGAACAGAAAGGCTGACTAGTTTCTGCAGGAAACTTTCTGGTATTCCAACAATTTATTTTGGTTAATTTTTTCATTAATAATAGAATAAAATGGGGAGTGGATTTGGCCCAATGGATAGGGCATCCGCCTACCACATGGGAGGTCCAAAGTTCAAACTCCCGACCCGTGTGATGAGTTGGCCCACACACAGTGCTGATGTGCACAACGAGTGCCGTGCCACACAGGGGTGTCCCCCACGTAGGGGAGCCCCACATGCAAGGAGTGCGCCCCGTAAGCAGAGCCACCCAGTGCAGAAAAAGTGCAGCCTGCCCAGGAATGGTGCCACACATACGGAGAGCTGACACAGCAAGATGATGCAACAAAAAGAGACACAGATTCCAGGTGCCGCTAACAAGAACACAAGCAGACACAGAAGAACACACAGTGAATGGACACAGAGAGCAGACAATGTAGGGGGGGCAGGCAGGGACAGGGAGAGAAGTTTTTCAAAAATAATAATAATAGAATAAAAGTAATGAAGGTTTATATTGGGAATTTCTTAGCAACAATTCTGGTAAAAAAAAAAACATAGAGCTGTCCTCATCAAGCAAACAAAATGTTACATAAGCTAATATTTTCAAATTATGATATTACATAGGTGGATAAAGGGTTCATAAAGCAAATTTGGAGAAGATTTTAATGAAATTTCCCCTGTGGTTCTACATGAACTTAAAATATATTACAAATAAACAGAAAATATACGTAAATATTTGTATTAACTATTTCAAATACTATTTAAGAATTTTTTCATAAAAAACAATTTAAGTGGAGCAGGTGTAGCCCAGTGGTTGAGCACAGGTCCTGGGTTCAATCCCAGTACCTCCAAAAAAAAAAAAAAAGTTAAAAACATTTCCAACAACATCATCCATTTCCTTTACAATTTCTATAATTTGATTCAATTCACCATTTATTAAACCACTAGAATATATGAGGCACTGAGTTAAGAGCTGGAAAGACAAAGATAAGACATAATTCCTGCTCCCAAAGAGGTTAGAATCTTGAGAAAGACAGACTTTGGGTTGGGGAGATATGTGCCCAATAACCATAAATCTTAGAATCATAGGTAGCAATTAAAAAGGAAACAGTTTTATATGAAAGTGGTCAGAACTGGGGGGATATAGAAATCTAAGTAAAACTTGTCTATATTTTTGAGCTGGGTCTTAACATTTGATAGGGCTTGAAAAGATCAAATGTGAAAAGAAGGCTTTTCTAAGTCTGACGAAAACACAGGCAAAAGTGTGAAGATGAGAAAATATTCCACAAATGGAGTGGTACAATATGGTATGACCAAGGTGCCAAGTCAATGGCAGGGTGTCAAAGGAAAAGACAAGGACTGGAATGGGACAGAGGTGCTTGACTGTGCATCTCCTTAAATGCCATGCCAGAGAGTTTGAACAGCAGTTCATAGACATTGGAGTTCCCACAAAGTTTAGGGCTATGGCTATCATAATCAGATTTATGTTTTAGGAAGAAAAATGACCAGACCTGCAATGGAGAGGAGTGCCTTAGTGCCCCGTCTGCTATGATAAATACCAAACAGTGGGTTAGCTTAACAATGGGAATTTATTGTCTCACCATTTCAGAAGCTGGTTCCTTCCAGAGTTGGTAGCATTCTGACTGGGCTGAAATCCCTAGATTCCTTGGCTTTCCCATCACATGGCGATGTCCTCTTTTTACTTGTCCATATTCTGTTGACTTCTGGGTTCCTGCTTCTAAGGCTTTCTCTTATAAAACTTCCAGTAACACGGTTGAGACCCAGGCGGATTCACTTGAACTTATTTTAACTAAAAATCACACCTTCAAAAGGTCCTATTTACAATAGGGTCATGCCCACAGGAATAGGATTATGATTAAGAGCATGTTTTTTTTTTTCTCCTGGGATAGCTAATTTAACCTATTACAAAGAGGAAATCAGATTAGCTAGAAGACTACTAAAGGGGACTGCAGGTGAAAAAACAAGGACCTGATCAAGGTCAGTGACAGTGGGAATGGAAAGGAATTTCATAGATTTAAATTAGCAAGCCTGGAGGTCTAATTTGAGGACAGTAGTGAGGGAGAGGGAGGAATCCAAAATGACACCAAGATCCCTTGCTCGTCAATGCCAGTGACAAAGAGGGAAAACAGCAATCCCATTAAAGAAAGAATGGACAGTGCAATGGTACTGAAACCAAGTTTCAGTCATGAGCCACGACACTAACCATGTAAAATCTCCTTTTTACTTGGGGAATTGCAGAACATCCTGGTGGAGCAGCTGTACCTGTGTGTGGAATTTCTTTGGAAGTCTGAGAGATACGAACTCATTGCTGATGTCAACAAACCCATCATTGCTGTATTTGAGAAGCAGAGAGATTTCAAAGTATGTTTGAAAACCACAAGATGTTAGACTATCCTACTTTAAACTGGTGAATTACTGACAATTTGCAGAAGTAGAAGCTCCCTATTTTTATGTCAGGATTGTCTTCATGAAACCCTTCAATTTATGGTTTCAGAAATTATCAGATCTCTACTACGACATTCATCGGTCATATCTAAAAGTTGCAGAGGTCGTGAATTCAGAGAAGCGGCTGTTTGGTCGCTACTATCGTGTGGCATTTTATGGGCAGGTAAGTTCACCTGAAGCAATGTGGCCTATAACTCTTTTGAGCATTTGAATGTTGTCTTTCATTCTTCATAAGACACTATGTGTACCATGGGTTGTAGTGGGGGAGTAGTGTGGTCGGGGTATATCTAAGAGTTTCTCTATATATGAGTGTCTATATTTAGGAATGTACTAAATTTCTAAAGAAACAGGCAGAGGAATCCATGGGCCTTAAAACAAATCAAGATGACAGTGATTTCCAAATTCTTCAAGCAAGGGGGTACTATATTGTCTCATTTTCCAGCATCTTCTTCTTCCCACTTGACCTCAAATTTCTAATTATGGCTTTATGTCACATATTAAAGTAAAATTAAATTGAGCATGTTTTACAAAATGAAATTCATGGCATTTTAGGAAATAAAGGAATCTGAGACTCCACCATGGGAAAACTGGGAACTTTTGATTTTGCAATCATGTAATTTCTTCTACTTTCAAGCTACCATTGTTTCTAGGCAGAATACTAGATGGTTATTTTTATCCCATATTGCAGGTTAACATAACTTTAAGTTTACCTTTCTGAGCTCACCACATAAAACACCAACAGAATCAAAATTACCTATTCACCATAGACTGGCCGGAAAGAGAAACTTTCGTTATGGTTGTCTCTGAGCAATGCTTTAAATGGAATAAGCCCAGGCACCATACTGTTTCTTTTCCAGAAGGCTTAAAACATCAGCAGACCTGTTTCAAACCCTTACTCTTCTGGATAAACATTCTCTTCTTTTATTCTCACATTTGGAATGCCTCTCCGACCTCACACTGCTTTTCTCCTCATGTAAAGCCCAGGTGCCTGTAGCTTCTTATTCTCCTCAGAATCTTTTAAGGCTGTGGCTGAGTCAAATGACGCTTGGTCGTTCTAGATCATTTCCACTGAAGTCTGTTGAAAAATGTCTTTTATCCTCTAATCACCAAGGGCAGCTTTCAAAATGACTTCTGAATTAACAAAGATAGATATTCTCTACCTTGAAAGGAAAATGCCACTGAATAGTCACTTACAAATTAGTTAATCCAACCCGGATTTTCCTCAGCACACAGCTGGTGAGAATGATAGAGACAGAGAAGGCTAGGAGTGTGAATAACAGATCTAGAGAGACCGTCTACAGAAAGAGGCTAAGGGGCACCAGTGTAAATCCAGACATTTTTCTGGATGCATGCAAAATGATCTGATCTGAAGCAATGGTGTGTAATGCTGGGGAGTGGAGTGTGGAAATCTGCAGGAAAGGAAGGGAGAGAAAAGGAAATGGTATCTTGGAAGCTACGAAGAAAGTGAACAATTTGTGACTTTGGTAAGATATTACTAAGAAAAGTGACAGAAAATTCCATCAGAAAGTAGATATCGAGTTGAGGGATTGCAGCAGAAAGACAAAATTTCAAGGGAGGTGGCCTTAGGTTACCTGAGCAGGAAAAGGTGGCACCCAAGATATGCACTTGGTTAACCAAGACTTGACTCACCCACTATCCAGGCGATCTTCCCAATGAAAAAGTCATATAATACCCGCAGTCATGAAACCAGTCTACCTGTTATCTTCTCCAAGCTCCTCTCTAAGATGCAGGCTGCTAAACAGGTTGAGGTGGACCATGCTGCTTTCCAACTAGTTTTTTTAATGCAGATCTTTACTCTTTCTTCTTTGGGTCTCGGTGGTTCCAGGCTGTGGTAAGTTCTCTCCCTCTCTACTTGCATGCTCTAATACACCTCACACTTCCCTCCGTATGGTTTTACTGAACCTTAACTTTTTCTGTGCACATCAACATTTGATACAAAGGTGAGATAATCCTGCTTCTCTTCATTTTGTGGTCATCCTGCATTACTTGAACTAAATTGTGTTTGTTCCGGTTATCTGAATTACAAAAATGTATCCTTTATTTTTCACATGTATGCACTGTCTTTCTACACAAAGGTAGGGTAGTCAGAAAGCCTCTGCATGCCCAGATAAATACAGGTTCCATGCATTTGAAATATATACATAGCAGACCCAGCCTTAGTTAGGTTGCCTGCTCATTTCAGGCCAATAGGAATTACAGCTTAGTAAGAGGATCGGGGGGTCAGAATTTAAGGAGTGGGCATGGGGGCTGTCAATGGCAGCACACCATCCCGGGGTCCTAAAAGACCTCTGCCCTTTCCCAAAGGCCTATCTTAGAGAGAGGGAACTCTCTATGGTGGTGAATTCTGAGCATTCTCAAGAGTGGAATGGGTCAAAACACCAGACCCAACACAAAGGATGACCATCAGAGAAAGGCTTTACCTCGTAGGCCAGGCTAGTCCCCAGAGAGGCAGCAAAGGGCAGTTGGAGAACAAGCCAAGGCAGAAATAATCTGCCGCTCTCTGGAGCTCTCTATGACTAAAAATAATTTTTTTTTGTTTTACTTTGAACCACATGACATTTTTTATTTACAAAAATGAGAACTTCATATGGTTCAACATAATTGCTGATGATTAAGCTGAAGAGAAAAATGGTTTCCATATCCACACATGGTCCACATTCAGCTCTGCTTGTCTAACCAGCACATACTTTTTTGTAATTCTTTAAATTCCTTCCCACACCCAAACCATACCGGTATTTTCAACTTTCATTTATAAAAATTCAGGGTCATGGGTCTTTAACTCACTTACTAAAAGAATACTCAAAAACCCCTGTACTAAAGGGACTGAGGGGGGCGTTGGGAAGGATTGGAGAGAGGCACTTGCAAATGACCTAACTTTGTTCGTTTTTCAGATTCCTCAGTAAAGTGTGCTGATTGTATGCCTGTGGCGGTGGTGTTTTTCTAATGCTGCCAGTGTTCTTGATAGTTTTTATTAAAAATTCCAGCCTGAGTTTAAAACGCAAAGCATTTTGTTAAACGGGCAGCTCAAGAGCATGCCTGGGCACACCACTTTATAAACACAGCTGCTTTGAGCAAGAACTAATGGAGGTCGTCTTCATAAGTGGCAAATTAGAGCCTCGTTCATCATTATTCAGATGCTTTTCAAATACTTTTCAGGAGACACCAAAAGGAGAGTGTGAACTATGGTGTTCAGCAGAAGCAGACGGCACACGTCATTTCCCACTTGACAATAAATTCCAAATAGATTTGAACATTGCACAGAACGTGTACAGAGTGAAGGTTCCAAAGATGTGAGAGAAAATCTTGAGTCCTTGATTACCATAATTCCCAGGGACAGAAGTAATTTCTTCTTCCTGATGTTGCTTTATGGTCCCCATTCAACTTACCTTTTAACATCCAAACTGACAAGCTCTGCAATCATGTTACAAAGATTATGGCAATATAATTTGCAGTAGATGCTTTGTCTCCACAAAGCCTTGGAGTAAACATTTAGTTTCCCATGTGGACTCATGGCTTTCATTCTATAGCAGTTTTTTAGGAGGTACCAGGGGTTAAACCTAGGACCTCATACATATGAAGCATGCATTCAACCACTGACTATACCTGCTCCTCATTTTATAACCTTTTTGGATTGGGGTATTTAATATTAATTTTATCTTCAGTGAGCCAGACACTAGAAAACAAGTTGAAAACTGTTCTTTCCTTGCAGGAGCCTTAAAACTGCAAGTCATGCATGCAGAGCATGAATTTTCTAATGCAACACCTGGCATCATTGGCTATGGAAATCTTATACATAGCAGCCTGCATAAAGCATTCCCAAAGTGTCCCTGAAGTATTCGTTTCCAGAGTAATGAAACAGCCATAGTTATCAAACATCAACTGTAATCAGTGAAGTCCTTGGGCCCTCGTATTTAGCATGAAAGCAATCGAGTGAATGCCTGTTTTATAACTTGAAAGATTGGCTGGCTCTGGAATTAATTTGGTGAAAGGCATGGGAGAACGTTATCCTAGTCACCAAAGCATATATTAATAGATATGCAATTCTCAACCATGCTTTCCTGGGTGTGGATACATTGCAGAATCTTCATAGGAAAGACACAGATGGGGGAGGGAAGGTGTGTGTATAGTTTACAAAACCACCATCTCCATTTGAGGATGTGATATGCCCTTCTGGCTCCACTCCCATATGAAAGTCACTGAGCTAGACTTTTGAATATATATTTCAAGCATCAGGGTTGAGTTTATATTTATATTGAACCATTTCTCTGCATTCTTATAGCTCCTCTCAACATTTAGCCTATTTCTAACATTTCGTGACCCACCATTTCTAATGCTACATTCCTCTTTGAATGCATTGTTTTGTTTGTGGATTTTGAAGTCTAATATAATAGCAAGGGCACTTAGATTTGACATCCCTGTGATGAACCCAAGGGCATTGCAAGGTTTTGAAGGACCTGCAGAATCATCTAAGAAAGAGCCAGTCATTTTGGTTGTCATTTTAGACATTCATTTTATCATAATATATTGCATCAAAATTTCATAATCCTTGCCTGCCTTCTCTACTGTTGTTCTTTAACTAGAATGCTGTTTCTTAACCATGATAGATGAGGGCATTTATTGCATTGAAATGACATTTTTAAAAATCATACTAGCAAAGGAAATGCAGAGGTCCCGTTTCCCATTGCCTTGAAATGCAATCTACTCATAAACATAGAGCTAAAGCAATAAAGGAACTGTCCCCTTGTTTGTACCACCCTGTGTCCCTATTTGTAAGTCATTTATAAATCATTATAGACAGAGTTAAAATTGAAGCCTTCCTGTGGTTCATTTGGCTCTGATTTAATCATTTCCCTTGGTAAAAGATAAGGACACCTTCCAAACATTTTCTTAGCTGCTATTGGGTAAGTAGTCTGGCTCCAAAAGCTCTTTACACAATCCCCAGTAGGTAGCAGATTAAATTCTTCATTCTGCTACTCCAGTTCCTTCTTATTCATTCTATAAAATAGTCTGAATAGGTTTACATTCCCATTCTTTAAGAAAAAAGTAAGTTCTAATCACTCTTTCTTTCTAATAAAAGATTATGTACCAAAATATTGAACTGAGCATCAATAGATCCTTTTATAATATGGAAATTTTTATTTTTCCTTTAAGAGAAGCTGAAGGTATGTATTTTTAAGCACTCAAAACTTAATCTGTTTCCCTACATATTAGCCAGAACTCAGATTGCTTTATCAGTGCAGAATCTTTTCTTCCCAAATGCCCTCATCATCAGTCATCATCTTCACCATCATCTTCATCATCATTATAGTTAACACTCACTAAGGACTGTGTACCAGGCACTGTTCTCCACGCTCCCTGATGGATTTTGAGTCTGTACTGTTTCCCATCCCTCAGACCAGGAAGTGGAAGTAAAGGAAATGCACAGCTCATGACCAAGGCCATGAAGGTCATAGTATGACCTAAAACCTGGGTGCTGTCACCCACTATCTGCTAACTCTGGAGTCTGAAATTTGTAGGAAATAATTCTCAGGGAAGTATCTTTTGGGATTAGTTTTCACACAATAGTGAGAAAAGGTTTTCCTAAAACTGGAAGACAGTTTCTTACTGAATTGAAGTTGTAAGTGTTGCTTTAGCTAATGCCCCGTGGAAATTCTGTTGATGCCTTCAGTCATCTCGGTTCTCTGAGGTGTCAATCTGTCCTTTTTTTAAAAAAAATTTTTTGCCATAGTCGGCAGAATAATCTGTCATTTTTAGCCGCTAACTTCTGACCTTGAATTAGCCAAAACTCTGCAGAGTTTTGTCTGCTGACAAAAATATAGCAAGCTGGAAGTCGCACAGATATTGGGTCGGACCCCATTACTCCGGCATAGCCTAAACGAATGGCAAAGAGCTACTCCTTGTACTTTCAACATCATATATTACTTTTTAGCAATTTGGAGTTAAGGTATCCATGATCGGTTTTATTTAGATGTGAACATTTCTTAAAGAAATTGTGTGTTCAAGAAAGAGATCTGCTTTAAAATCATTGGAGTCTTTTCCAGGCTCATCTGGTGCAAATACACCTTTTTAAGATGCAGGCCCGCTAAGAACCATTTCATTCATCTGTTAATTCATTCAGCAAATATGCAGTGACCGCCTCCTAAAGACCAGGCACTGTGCTAGACTGGGCATGCAGTGTTGAACAAGGTACACTTCCCTGCCTTCAGAAACCCCAAAATTAATTAGGGAGGCACATGAGGAAACAGTTACCTACTTGACAGAACTGTGATGGGGGAATGTGCTCATTCAGGGTGCACACTGGCCTCTTGCAAGTGTACAGTTACAACCCGCTTGTGCTGCAAAGGATATCGTTGACGAGGATCAAATTTACAGGGGCAGAAGTGCTTTCCAGGTACCAAGCACTTTACCGATGTGAGTTTTAATCATTGTTCTTAGAATGCCTCACATCAATATTGGACAATTTATCAATATTTTCTACAGATAGTAAATATTTTAAGGAGCCAAATATGATTGGGAAAAAGTACGGTTAAGTTTCTTTTTGACCTCCAGTAACTTCATCTGGACCTCACAACCCATTTCCTTGAAGATACACTCTATAGTCAGAGGAAACCAGATGGCTTGAGTCGTCATCTCCCTCCTTAGCCTGGTGTTCTGAGAAAACCCATACTCCACAGGAAGAGGGCTTCTGTGGCTCTTCCAAGAGAAGGAACTGTTAAGATTGTGTCATACAGTTATCCTCAATTAATGGAAACTTCCCTTCCTCCTGCTTCAACCCAGCCAAAAAAACTAGTAGAGGCTAAAAACCACTAACTCCGATGGAATAAAAATGACATGGTTTCTATTTTTAATCCCTTAAGGTCTAGCTTTGCAAAAGTGCAAAAAACTTCTTAATAAAGTATATTGAATGATGAAATTATATATAGCCAAGTTACATCAGGCCCCCTGAAGACTGATCTATGTAAAGTTATTCTTAAAATAGCAGCACTTGGGAGCACACCACATGGAATTTCTGTTAGGACCATGACAGTGTTGTGGTTTTTCCATCTGAGGCGATGTGGGAAGAATGTCAACCCATAAAGATACCTGCACATGTCATACAGTGTTTCTGATGGTAGCTTCAAATACTGGCAGAGCACATAAATATTAATTAACAGCACTTAAATATATATATGAATGTGGTTAAAATGGGGAATGTTAGGTTAAATATACGGTAACAGAATAACATTTTCTCTTAAATCCATGGAACTGCACTGCACAAACAGTGAACCCGAGGTTAAACCATGAAGTATAGTTAATAGTACAATTATAAAACTGTGCTTCCATCAATTATAACAAATGCAGTGTTAATAATAGGATGATATGTGGGAATCCTGTATTTTATGCACGGTTATTCTATAAACCCACAACTTCTCTAATAAAAAATTTTTTTAAAGATTATGTGAGCACCAACAAAAAAATGGTAAGATTGTTTGAACAACACCCAAAATTACTCCAGACTTTGTGTTCTCTATATTTTACCCCAGGCTACCACATGGGGGCACTCTTGCCCCAAAATAAATGCATGCAGGGGTACCATCAATTTTTTTCAGCTAGAGAAACTCTTATCTTAAGATATTTCATGAGGCAGTTTGGCCTGGATAGGAAATGTTTATATTAATGTTGGATTCAAACATGAAATATTGTAATCTTCATTTGATTCTTTTCTGACTTTGAATTTTAGAGTGCTGCTCAGTGGCTTGGATGACAACCAAAAAATTCTGGATATTTTGTTTGTTAAGTAACCGACTTTTGTTTTGCTTCTAATTTGTAACTGGAGTTTTCTAGTAAAATTGGTGATGCATTACTTGTCTTCCTTAGGGATTTTTTGAAGAAGAAGAAGGCAAAGAGTATATTTATAAAGAGCCTAAGCTGACAGGGCTCTCCGAGATTTCCCAAAGACTGCTCAAGCTCTATGCAGATAAATTTGGGGCAGAAAATGTGAAGATAATCCAGGATTCCAACAAGGTAGAGGGAAATTAATGTCCATCCAAACACTTAGAATTGACTAAATTTTTAATTTTTAAACAATATTTATTAAAACTTAATTTTCTGTCTGACTATACAAAGCAAACTACCTGAACTATTTGGGGTGTTTGCCACTTGTTTGTTTATTGATTGGTTGGTTCATTGGTGGTTGTCTTTTTCGTCAAAAACACAGTGTTTATTTGAGTAACTTTTACAGTTCTCAGAAAGAACTTACTAAATTCTCTACTTCTCTCCTAGGTTATTTACATTTGCAATCATAACCTTAAAGCTATTGAACCTAGTAGTGGAACTGGAGGAAAATGCAAGTTGAAAGTATTTATTCGGGGTCAGTGAGAAAGTTTGTTTCCTAGCTGCTAAAACTAATACCATAAAATAGGTTGGCTTAGACAATGGGAATTTCTTGGCTCATGGTTTTAAGAGTGGGAGAAATCCAAAACTGAGGCATCAGCAAGGCAGTACTTTCTCCCAGAAGACTGTGGTGTTTGGGGGTTGGCAGTCTGATCCTTAGTCCTTGACTTTGCTCATGGCAGTGCACTGGCATCTTCTCCTTTATCTGCTGGGTTCCATTGACCCGGCTTCTGGTGGCTCCCCGTGGCTTTCTCTGTTTTGACTTTTACTCTGTTTATTAAGAACTCCAGTAATCTGGATTAAAGCCCAACCTGATGCAGATGGGCCACACCTTAACTGAAGTAACATCTTAAAGAGATCTTATTTATAAGGGGTCCAACCAACCAGAATGCAGACCAAGACCAAGAATGTGTCCAACTGGGGCTACACAGCTCCGTCCTCTCCAGAGGTCTTGGAATTTAAAACCATACTATCCTCTATTTTAGGAGCAGACTGGTCAGTTACGTTGTATTTAACCTGTGAATACCTGTTAACCTCCTCAGGGCTCCAGAAAGCTAATGCTTATATCCGCTGGTTCAATTACTCAGAATATTCTACTGTCCTTTCATTCACTTTAGCCAATCTCTATTAACCACCTACTGATTCCAGCCACAGAGCTAGGAGCTGGGGCTACACAGATGATTAATGGAGTCTCTTTCTTCCAGAGCTCACAGTTCACACGGGGCTAAGAAGAGAAAGACGTGTGTAAACCATTAATTAAACAGAGTGCAATGAAGTACTACCACGTGGTCCTGGGGAAGCTCCAGGAAGGGGCTCCCTATCTAGCTCACTCTTGACTGGGCAACATTTCACAGAGGAGGCGCTATTTAAACTGGGGATTGAGGGATGAGGAGGTTTTTGCTGGAAGCAGAGAGCATTCTGAGAAGACCTTCATGTGCAGTGACAGCCAGGAGTAAAATGAGAAGTGTGTTTAGAGAATGGCAGAGCTTTAGAATACAGACTGGATAGAAGAGGTGATGGGAGATGGAGCTAGAAAAGCTGGCTGGTTCCCAGTTGTATAGGACTCTATTGGGCCATAAAAGGATCTTTTTTTGCCCTGTCCACTTTTACACAGCTGGTAATTAGAGGGATCTGGGCATGAGATCACTGGCTCCGGGCAGAGGCTGAGAATACTTTCATCTTTCTCCTTCTCAGCCTAAATAGTACTAGCACATTTTTACATCAAGGGGGACAGAGCTAAAAATGGTGTGGTGGTGGCATCCCTAAGTAGTAAGTGCAGTGCTTGCTTCCACAACACATTACTAAGTAGAGAATACATACAGAGTTTCTGATAGATGAGAAAATTGACAGCTTTGGTAATAGAAGAACCGGAATCTTCATTCTACCATTCCACCACTTATCAGCTGATGCTCTTGGAGAAATTAGCTGACCACACTGCACCTCCATTTTTTCATCTGTAAAATGGTAGCAGTTTTACTCATCTTAAGAGTAATTATTAGTAGCATTACAAATAAGTTCACTAGCTCCCTCAAATTGGATAGACAATAGGTAAATAGATTGATGCAGAGAAATAAAAGTGGCTTGAAAATTCTTCGAGGTATCCCTGGAAAAGAGGCTGAGAATCGTCCCTTCCAACCTTGAAGGGAAGAGGTTCAATGCCCTGGCTTTTCCTTGAGCCTCCAGCCTGTCTTCCTTGCTATTTGTCAAGCTAATCCCCAAAGCAAAATTAGTAAAGGAATTACATAGAAGGATTTGGTGCAAATGAGAGAAGGAATTTGTGAACTTGAAAATAAGAATATTTGCAGTCATGTAAGAGGCTGATCAGATAAACAGAATAGACAAAGAAGTTTCCTTCATATTACAGGCCACGGGACAATTGGTGGGGCAAGGTGATGGGACATGCCTTACAGAAGAGGAAACGAATTAAGATTTAATAATATCCCATAGCAGGGAGCTTATGTTGCAAGGAATTTCAGCTACTTGGAGAGCTGCCTGCAATCCTACCTCTGCCACGATCTGTCTCTTGACCGCAGGCCAGGCAGTTACTCATTGTGAAGTCCCATCCAGCTCTGAAATGATACGATGGCCCATTTTTCCTCCAGGAAAGAGGGACAGCTGCCTCAGGAGAGCACCTGAGGGAAGGCAGAACTTTCTGCCTTTATTTCAGGAGCTCCTAACGGCTTGCCACTCTTTTTTTACCCATCCCTTGTGAACACAGGTCAACCCCAAGGATTTGGACCCCAAGTATGCCTACATCCAGGTGACCTATGTCACACCATTCTTTGAGGAAAAGGAAGTAGAGGACCGGAAGACGGATTTTGAAATGCATCACAACATCAACCGCTTTGTCTTTGAGACACCCTTCACGCTGTCAGGCAAAAAGCATGGCGGAGTGGAGGAGCAGTGCAAGCGGCGAACAATCCTGACAAGTAGGTGCAGGCCTGCGGAGCAGCCGTGCGCGAGCCCCTGCTGCCAGGGCAGGTCCCTGGACTAGGCCTCGATTAGTGGAAATCAAGGCTTATGTCATTCTTGCAGACAAGGACCCAGAATATCCTAGCTTGAAAATGTTTGTCTGGAAGAGCAGATTTCCCCCTCTTTATTCTATCCTAAGAGGGAGACCCTTGAGAAGTCAACGAGAGGGGAAACTGTCAATAGATGTACTTCCTACACCTTTAACCTTTAGATCTTGCCGCCATCAGAGCCACAGTGCCCAGGTCTGGGGAAAGACACTCTGACCTCTCTTCTCTTTTCCTCTTTGTCCCTGAACTGGCCTTCACTTACCACCGGGTTAGCAGCTCACATAATCGTGTGCTTTGGGACAAGATTCTAAACCTCTCTGGGATCCAGCATCTATAACATGGATGAGGGCCATGACCTCCAACATCCTTCCCAGTACTTTGTAGATCTATTCTCTGAGCTAGTCATCCTTTCACTTATTCTCCAAACATTTAATAGGGGCCAGCGAAGCATTAGGCCCTGGTATCGATATTGGCAATTCAAATAAAACATGATTCTTGCCCTCAAGGTGCTGACAGTCTGGAAGGAGAAAGCTTCAAGTAGAACAAAAATTTCACATGAAATAAAATGGGAACTCCCAGGAAGGAGAGGGGGAGGGGAACTTTGAAAGCCCACTGAGAAGAAAGGAGAGGAGTGAAAGTGTTCTGGAGGAAATGATGTCTAAGAGAGATGAGCAGTGCTGGATAATGCCGTATATGTAGGTTGACATCCAAACTATGAGAAACATTTCACTTCAGTACACTTAACCAGACATTTGTAATGAGGAAAAAAAACTAGAACAAATGATCATAATATGTACTATTCAATATATATATATAAGTATTTTTATCGTGGCCTAGTAAAGATTTTATTTGAATTACGTTTCAGTGTAGAAGGTATACTTTGTCAGTGTTGGCCCTGAGAATGAGTACCCGTTAGCTAGTGAAGGGTAGAGAACATGCCAGACCAAAGTGGCTGGGGTCAAAACCAACAGGTATAAGAGAGCACCGCACATAGGAGAGAAATGCAAATAGGATGAAAAGGTAAAGAAACCTCGGGACATTCAGGGGAATCCTTGAGTCTTCACTTACCATCAACCATTAAATTGTCTTATGTGGCTCCATGCAGCGAGCCACTTGTTCCCCTATGTGAAGAAGAGAATACAGGTTATAAGCCAGTCAAGCACAGAACTGAATCCTATTGAAGTGGCAATTGATGAGATGTCCAAGAAAGTTTCTGAGCTTAACCAACTTTGCACAATGGAAGAGGTGGACATGATCAGACTACAGCTCAAACTCCAAGGAAGTGTCAGCGTGAAGGTGAGCATTGCCTAGACCTGAGATGCAAATGGCCAGTAAAACTTGATATAAAATGCCCCTGGACTTTCTTTTCTCCAAAGGGTAGAGGAAACATTTCTGTTTCTACCAGCCAATATCTTTATCTGGGTCTTTAAAAATCTGTTTAGTTGTAAATGCATGTTGATGGTGGCAAACACCTGTGATATGCCTTTCTTAAGTTTAACTGAAATAAAATTTGTCAACCCTCCCATCCCATCTTCTCTGGATAAACTATGTCCTGTATTCCAATGAATGAATAAGTGGGCACTTTTATACATATCCTATCCCTAAGAACCTTACGAAATTGTTCAAAAACAAAATCCATAAAACTGTTTACTCTGTCATAAAATGCGAACCATTTGTCAGAGTCTTGACAGAAAGTAGACGGCACCCGCACAGTGGATGATTGAGGAGAATGTAATAAGTAAACTATTTGCAAAAGTGCAAGCAGCCTTTATGAAAATCAATAGGGACGGTGCAGGGATTAGCAGCCCTGGTAGCTAGCATCATGCCTAGACCCGAGAGCGCCACCTGGTGGCAGCAGGCATGGCCTTAGCTAGCGGGAGGCACTGAGGAAGTCCTGGGCCAAGCCCCCCACCCTGCGCTGGGAACTGGGTGAGGCAAGTAAGGCATTCACCTTGGTCGCAGAATTTAAGGGAATAGCAAGATATTTGGTAATCGGAATAAGTAGTATTTTTTTTTCAGAATAAGTAATATTTTAATGCAATTTTTAAAAAATCAAAGTTAATGTAAAAATTCCATGATGACCAAAGTATTGGCAATATAAATTGATATAAGTCTGTTCCTGTGCCCTGCCAAGCTGTATTGGAGCCTGAAGCAAAAGGAAAAAGAAATCAGTCATTCTACTGATACTGACCTGGCTCTCCTCTTGCCTGCCCCACCCCTTGTCCTCCATTTGGCTGGCCCCATCAAAAGCCAGAGGCAAAGGAGCAGTTGTTACAATCCATAAAGGACAGCTTCTCTGAGTGCAGACCTGACAGGAGAGTGGTCTGGAGGAGCAAAGGAAAACACCTGTTGCATCTGCTGCATCCTACCATACTGGCACTACCCAGTGGCCACAAGCATTAGAAGACTGCTGAAATGCACTTTTAACTGCCTTGCTCATTTCCTTATTTCTTCCAAGCCCTCCAGCCACATTAAATGGGTGTTTACAGTAAGTGATATGGACTCTCCACTAGGGTGAGCCGATGCGTGTGTGTGAGCAGAAAGAGAACTTGGCACCGCGCGTTCATTCAGCAAATCTTATAAATGCCTCCCTGGGCAGGAAGCTAAGCCAGACTGCCAAGTGGAATACAGTAAAACAGTGATTCCTAGGATGGTACACATACCACTGCCACTGCCAAATGTCTTTTATTTATAGCGTATGTTTATTTTAATGGTAATAGAAAAAAGAAAATAACTAGCATGTCAAACATTTGATTTCACACATACTAAATTTAAGTAAGTGTATTTAAGTAAATAAAAGTGAGTCTCTTTTCCCAAGATATTAAGAACAGAACAGTACAAACAGTATGTGGTTATAGCATAAATGTGACATGGTGGGCAAGTGCCTGAAGTTTGGGAAGGACAGCATTGAAGTATGCAGGTCAGATGCCCCCTTTAGCTGCTCGTTGACTCAGTGGTGGACAGCAGCTAAGCGAGGCAGACAAATCAGCAGGCTACAAGGCGATGTGAGACAAGTGGGCTGCCATACGTTTAGTGTAAGCAGTTGCTCATTTTTCCAGCTGTGTGGCCAGTGAAGTCTCCACACATAAGGTGGGATCACCCTAGATAATCCTCTTCTCCCCCATAGGTTAATGCTGGGCCAATGGCCTACGCACGAGCTTTTCTTGAAGAAACCAATGCAAAGAAGTACCCTGACAACCAAGTAAAGCTCTTGAAGGAAATCTTCAGGTAAGCTTTTCTTGGTTGGAATATTCTTCCTTGAGCTCCTTCAGACAGGGAGTCACGAATTCCCCAGGAAGCCACCAAACCAACCCACTTCAAGGTGGTAGACTATGGGTCAGCAGCCCAGCTTTGAGTGGCCTACTTTCTATGGCTGGTTTTTAATTTGCTTCTTGCTGTCAAAAAGGCAATTTGCAGATGCATGTGGGCAGGCCCTGGATGTGAATGAGCGCCTGATCAAGGAGGATCAGCTGGAGTATCAGGAGGAGCTGAGGTCCCATTATAAGGACATGCTCAGCGAACTCTCCACCATCATGAACGAGCAGGTGAGGCTTTCCTTGGTGTGGCCGGAACTGTCAATGGATAGAAAGTCCATTTTGCCCTCTATGCCAGAAGGTCCAGAAAGTATCTTTTTGTGTCTGAAGTCCCTGTACCTTCAGTGAACACCATGTAGATGAATCGTTGTCTTCTAACAACACTCCTTGCCTCAAAACAGAGATCAGGTTGGGAAAAGTTAAAATTTCAAAAGTGGATGGGAACTCAGATGCTTTCTGCATTTTTCAAAGGTGTTTATTCAAGCCATATGAGCTGTTGGTTTTCTAGAACAGATGGGTCCTACTGGACCCCAAGGAACAGTGGGTGACATTCCCACTAGGGTTTGCTGCCACCCCCATCATCTCCGCTTAGGGCCTCACAACCCTAGGCTATGATGTAGAACATTCTTCCTTCCATCAGTGAGTTTCACGGTTCTGGTTCTAGGGGTCAGGAAGAACAGCAGGACAGGAGGCATGGCCTTTGACCTTCAAGACTGCCTCTAAAGGCTGGGTCTCCTAAAGATGTGCCGACCTGGGATAAAACTCCACCTCCCACCTCACAATCAAGCCATGATTTCTAGCACGTATCTGTAGGACTATGCACAAAATGTGGGTGTTCAATCATTGCAGTGCTTTAGAAGATGCTGAGAATCAGGTGGTCATGACCAAGTGCTGCTTCTTGGTTCTGTTTCCCATCATTCATCAGCCCCTCACACTCTACCTGGAAATGTCATCACTCCTGGTCCCCTCCAGGAGTTAGATGTGTTCTTGACAGAATGATTGAAGTGGAGAATTTGAACGGATCTCCTAACACTGCCTCACACATGGTAGCCACTCGTTACATATTAGTTCCCCTTCCTGCCCTTAAATAGCTAATGCTAGTAACACTCTCCCCAAAACATGGAATGTGTTATATGGATCTTTTACTTTGCATTTAATTGCATCTTCCCTAATAAGTTTCTTTTTTCCATATCCTCGCCCTCCCCATAGAGTAGCTAGTCTCCAAAGTGGCTAAAAAGAAAAGTATATGATAGGCTTATGTCTGAGAGAATTGTTCCCCCCATGAATAGGATTCCTAGTGGAGAAAGTCTAGGACTGAGTCTTGATGAGTGATGGAAATTAAACACTCAGGAGAGATGCCTGATACCCAGGGGAAATCCTCAATTTAGGAATGAGGCAAAAAGAATAAAGGCTCTGAGAGTTGGGGAAGGTGGTGGAGTAATGCTTGTCTCCAACTGGATCGTGCCTGACATTGAAATTTCCTGCAAAAATGCTTTTCTCTTCTTTTCCTGGCAGCTCTGTCGAGGTCCATGTTTATACAGCTTCTGCTCCTCTGTGTCTAGTATTTCCCTCAGTACTGTAAGCAAAAGTGGTATGTTTTTCTTTCCTTATGTCTACTCTGTCCTTTGTGGCCTTACGTTTTTACCTGCCCCTTCCTAGCTGTTCTTTTTTTTTTTTCCAGAATCCCCCACAGTAGAGTCTTTAACTTTTTATTCAATTAAAAGAGCTCTTTCCATTTCAGGGTAGGTCAATATGAAAAAGAACCTACTGATGAAAGCTGAAGTTAACAACTTAGCTTTTAAAACAAAATTCATGCTCCACTGACTTCTAAAATGTATTTGAGCTCATTTGTGCCCAAGCAAAGATACATTATACCCCAAAGTGCTAAAACAAAAAGTCAAAGACAAAAATCAGTCAGTTAAGGGGAGAGAATAATCATTTCTATCGCGCAAAAAAAAAGAAAAACAACCTTTACTAAGAAGCAAAATTTGGCTTGATGCTTCCTTGAGAGAAAAAAAGACACTGATGAATTATACCATTCTTGTTGTTTGCTAGTAGGTAATACCTGTCTGCAGGAAAGGTCAACTTTCTCCTCGTCCTAAGGATCAATGAGCATTTGTCACATAGGTCTCGGTATATAGGTCAGTGACCACAGCATTCATGTCTTCTAAAGAAGTTTTCCTTAAAACTGGTTTGTTTGTTTTTTTCAATTTTATGGCCTTTCCATATCTCTACTTTAGATTAAAATGAGAGCAAAATATTGACTTATAACTTTGTAAAGGAAATTCTAGAGAAGTAACTGTTTAATAGATAATTATAACTTATGATGATAAATTATCAACAAAACTATAAATTATCTACAACAGAACAAGCTATTTTTATGACAACCATTGTTAAGTGTTTCTGACAATTTCCCAAAGTCAGAAGGAACTAGCAAAAAAGTCTAAAAAGTCCAATGTTAAAAAGCTGGTATTTATCTCAGCTCAAATTTATTACAAACAATTTTGCTTGCTTGTTTTATTTTTTTTAATGCAAAGGCATCTGACCATAATATTTGCATCTATTTTGACTCAGTCATCAATGGATAAGAATTCTAGTGGAGGGAAGGGTAGTAAAATTTTAGCATAAATCCTGTAATGCATGAATACCGTCACACGCTTAGGTAATCATGCAAATATTCTGGAAACAGGTGCAAATATAATTACAGTGAAGCCATCAGTTCTACCATTGAACTTTTAAAAATAGAAATAGAAACATGGAATTAATTAAGCGGTTCACTCCAAGAGCATCCAGAAAAGTCTTAGCTGAAAGAATATGCTGAAACCATCTCTCTAATGAAAGAAATGTCATTATAAGGAAAGACAGGGAACAGGACAAAATAGATGTGAGTGTGTAAAATGGAGCTGGGGGGATGAAGCAGTTTGAGTTGTCACAGTGATAGGCAAGCAAGGATTACTTTTATAGGCAGCCAGAACACCACGATATTTTATAAATAGCCAAAAACAAAAAACAACCATAAAAGCTTCCTTTGATTAAGTCCGGAGTAATGTATAAACGTATTTGAGTAAAATATAAGATGGTCACTTGGAGTCGGTTTTAACATTTAACGAGAATGACAGCATAGTAAGCCAGATGTGGTCATTGGTATCAAATGCACAGTTCAGAGAAATAAAGACCTGCTCTGCTTTAGTGCTAACCTGGTGAGATGCAAAGACCAAAGGCAAATTGCTCTTAAGAATTTCAGATGCTCTTGGGGCACATTATTAGCTGACTTATTTATGCAGAGCCTTGTGACATGGAAGATAAAGAGAACTTTATTTTTTAAGATGCTCTGACACAGGTCATAACATGGCATAGTAATGTGTGAAGTTATTGGGAAAATCTTCATAGCCAGAAATTTCAAATATTCATAAAATTTCTCCTGTACAGAGAAACAGTTTAGAGTTGCCTGGGGATTTTGTCGTTCTTATTGCCTTTGCATATCATTGTATAAATAGATGTGTTAGGAAGGTATTTAAGCATATTAACATTATTTTCCAAAGTAAAATCAGGTCAAGATACATTTTTCTTCATATTTCCAGACTTGTTCAAAAAATGGAGCTTCAAATGTTTTCTTTTGCAAGTTTGACAATATGAACTGTAAACTCTTAGAATAGTATAAAATTACATAGAATTACTCAGATACATTCGTAAGGTTTACTCAAACATGTCTGCTTTTACACCTGATCGTTGAAAAGCATTGAAAAGCTACCTTAAATCTTTCAAAGCGACCTTAAATCTTTCAAAATTTAGCTAGCACACGGGCTTGGGAAAATATTCTTCAGACCCACGTTGATAAGTATATTTTGAAAATTGGCATTTCCCAATGGGCGGGGGTGCAAGGGTGGGGTCATTTGGAGGGGGGTGTGGGGAGACTGTAAAAATCACTGGTCTGGGTTTAATTTTGTGACTAGGGATATTAACATGAACCTCTCTATTGTCATTTTCTTTTGTTTTGTTTCGTCCTGTTTTAAGATTATGTGCACGGACGACCCACCAAAGCGCGGAGCGGAGCGAACCTCCACGCGGGTAATTAGCAAAGCCACCCCGGGCGTGCCTGCGGTTTCCCTCTCGTCCAGTGCTGAAGCTTGAGGGAAGGACAGTCTGCAGCATCAGACAGACCCGTGCGAGAACTTTCTGAATTTGCAGCTAATCTCGGGGAAGAGAACGGATAGATTTAATTTATTTGACATTTTTATGGTGTTAATATTTTTTTTTTTACCTCGCTAGCCTGCCTCTGGATTTGCACATTTCCTATGACATTTTCTTTGAGCAGTGTTGATCAAGCCAAGCTGAATATTTGCCATGAAATTCCAATGAATGTGTAGCTCAAAAGCAAACCCTAAGTTTGTTGTCAATTATAATATGTTCAATTCCAAGTCCTAGTATACATATTTTAAAGGTCAAGGTGAATGTTTTTGTAACATTGAAGCATATTTCAAATGTAAATAGAAAATTGTAAAATATATGATTTTTACCAAGTTTAAAAGAACGTTTTTAGTTAATACTTACGATGGTACTAAAATTATATGAATAACAATTCAGATAGAATTATATAAATATTTGTGTATGTGTACAAAAGTGTTGATAAATCCTAATCTTTAAAGTTTGTGGAGTTCCTTTATTTGTAATATATGTGCTCTTAAAAGCAATGGGATATGAAATTATGGAAGTATTTTGTTGTTGTTAATAGAAATAAAAATACAGTTTCTTTGCATTTGGTTTTCTCTTGAAGAGTGGGGTGAGTTCCTACTGAAAGTGTTTCATTGGGCATCTGTTGAATACAATCCTATATCCAATATTTATGATGCTTTCTTGCTGAGAAATCAGGAAAAGGACTTAAACCTCAGCTGGGATGTTCCCTCAAAGAGCAATTAGACAGGCCAATGGATTCCAAATCTTGGAGATATTAAAGATAATTTAGGAAAGACGTACTCAATAGGAATCTTGAGGTGGTGGTCCTTATTAGGTCTTCCACAGGTATTCCAGACTCTTGGTGGGATTGCACTCTCCTGCCTCTTTTCAAGTTAGACATGACTTCATGACTTGCTTTAGCCAAGGAAATGTGACCAGAAGTGGCATTCGTCACTTTCAGCAAAGTTTAAAAACCAGTAAGTGACTCAGCGCCATCCCTTCTCCTGATGTAGAAGCTCATGAACCTCCAGGAGTCTGAGCCAATGAGTGACCACAATGAGCAGAGAGACCCACTCCCCAGTGCCCTCCTGCTATAACTTTGTTGGGGATATCACCTGGGAATTCCCTGAGCTTGGGGGATTGTTCAATCTTGCAGGGTTATTAGCTTACCCTGGCTGATCTGCACTTTTATCCAGGATGTGACTTGGTGCTAACCCAGGCTTGGGAACCACTGATATATTCCACCCACCTCACTCCCATCAACTCGGCATCAGCACGACTGAACTGGCCTGCTTCCAGATGCAGAAGGCTTGCTAGGGAATAATCATTTTAGATGCACCCTCATCCTCCATTCCAAAGACTCCACCCTCAAGGAGCCTTTTCGCTGAGTTCATCTTTCTGCTATGCACGTCCATTGGCCGGTATCAGCACACCAGCGAGGAGGGAGAATAGGGCTGGGGATACATATTTATATGCTGTGTGCAACTAAGCAATAAAATGATATTTCAGATGAGAAGACTCTGGTCCCTCAAGGCTCGTTTACTGTTCTTTCTCCAAACAGAACCCACTTATTTATTTAAAAACAAACCAAAAAAAGCCCATTGGTCAGCTGAACCCCTGCTCCAGCCCACGTGGCTTCCTCTGGGAGCACACCGCCTCGGGCCCCAAGGCGTTGTCTTCATCACCATCTTGGCGCCTCTCTTTTCATTTCCCCATTGGGATTGGTTAAGCTGCGCTAGTCAGTACGACTGTCCCAGGAACCCAGAAACACTCTGCCTCCGATTTAAAAAATGACACATTTCCCACTTTTAAGTTCAAATGCTCATGCACATCCCAACTCACTCCTTCCATCCTTCTGCCCCAAGGACCCTGAAGACAAGGGGTTGCCTATTCAAATATGAAAATAACACCTCCAAAGTAATCAAAAATAACTTTTTTTAACCTCAAACTGGCTAACCAGAGACTGAATCCAACACATTCACGTTTTGTCTGTCATACACAATGTCTCTAATTCTTTTCATTAGATAGCAACACTCAAATATTGGGAAGTTTTTTAGTAAAATTCCATCTTCCTGGTATCTGTTGAAAAAAAAACCAGGAAATGCTGGACTCACATTCCCACATGACAACACTATTTTGAACAAATGCTGTTGACCCCATAACATGTGCTTTCCAGATTGCCACAATCCCCACCTGACCTTCCACCAGGTCAGCCTCTTATTTAAGTTTCCTGTAAGCATGTCTATCTAATGGCAGTGGTCATTAGAGGTGGACAGCAGACCCCCTGCTTCAGAATCAGGACACCTGTCAACATGCTGATTTCTGAGCACCACCAAACCTGAAATCGAAACTCCTAGGGCTGGCGTCCAGCACCTAGTCTCATGTGATTCTTAGACACACTTGGGGATAAAATCTTCACTGGATCCCCCACTACTTAACAAGCCCCCAAAAGTTACTTTGCAGAAGACAAATGTGCCTTGTTCAAAAGTGATCTGATTATGAATTGCCAAAATGCTGCATTCTTATTTCACTTTCTTTTTCATCTTTATATTACCTTTCCCTAAACAATAAGCAGCATCTTGTTTGAATTAATGACTCCTCAAAACTAACTCAGTAAAAAAATGATAGCAAATCTCCCAGCTTTACAGATAGAAATATCTATAAATTTCAGACTTGTTTTATCTGATAATAAGACAAATGATATTATTTCCCTATATTTATCTTGGAATGTATTCAATACAGAATATGTGACTATAGTCCTTAGGATGTCATCCATTCATCACACAGTTCAGGGCTACCTCTTTTTCCACATTCTCATTTCAAAGTGTGAAATGCCCAGACTGTAGAAAATAATAGTGTCCTTCACTTTGGGTAATAATTGCATTACTAATACCTGCTAATGATCCAAAAGTCACATAACACGTTCCTATTCTGTGCTCCCATTCAATACAAAGAGACACATCAGCATTTATAAGGATGTTCTCATGAAAATATGGAGGGCATGAGCTTTGAAGTCTTGGCTTTCAGAACCCTGATGGTTGCTCTGCAGAAGGATTTCACAAAACTTGCAGGCTGTTGATAAATCATTTCATAACACTAGTCAAACTTGAGGAAGCAAAATAATTTATAATTTCATTGCGCCTATGAACAGTTAGAAAATGAAAACAGATTTGAAAGCAAATGAAACAAATGGCCCTAAATCAAATTTAAAATTTGCTACTATTATAAGAGACTCCCATACCCCCCCACTCCCACATTTGTGTCAATAAAAAATTAATATACATATATAAATATATATGCAAATATATGTGTACTAGTCAGCTAAAAGGGGTGCTGATGCAAAATGCCAGAAATCTGCTAGGCGTTATAAAGGGTATTTATTTGGGGTAGGAGCTTACAGATACCAGGCCATAAAGCATGTCATTTCCCTCACCAAAGTCTATTTGGAGCAAGAGGGCTGCCAAAATCTGCGAGGGTTCAGGCTTCCTGGGTTCCTACATTCCTGCGGCTTGCTTTACTCTGGCTTCAAGGTTCTTTTCTTCCTGGGGCTGGCTTCTCTTTCCTCTGTGAGCTCACTTCCCAGGGCTCCAGCTTAAGTCTTCAGCATCAAACTCCAACATCAAAACTCTAACATTAAAAGCCCCAACTCTGTTCTTTGCCATGCCTTTTATCTGTGAGTCCCTACCCCTTGGTGGATGGGGACTTAACACCCTAATCGTAACCCAATCATGTTCAGGTACAGATCAGATTACAAACATAATCCAATATTTCTTTTTGGAATTCATCAATTATATCAGACTGCTACAATATGTATCTTATTATATGCCAATAATATAACATTTTGCTCAGAAAATGACAAAATACAAGCATTCAGAATTCTCTGCAGGAAGCCCCTTTCCTCCCTTCTATTTTCACATTCTGCCTGATTGCCTACGTGTATACCATTCAACTAGAGCTACAGTGTCCTGCTCACTTAAAAAAAAAAATCGTACTCCTCTTCTAGAAAGAACAGTCCCTTTTCCTTTTTGTCGATGGCACAAGCCCAGCCCATCACATCAGAACCCAGCTTACTTCACCCCGTAGTGGATGCTGCCCCAATCCACCTTCAGGACTGAGACACTTGCCTCCCTCACTGTTGGGGCTCTTAGCAGCTGACTGTCATTTGAGTCCCTCTCATCCAAGGTCACGTCACCTACCCAGAGGATGCTCATATCTAATGGCTGGCTGAGGATGAGAAAGTACAAAGGCTTGACCTCCTTGCTCTAATTCAGGATAACTTTGAAGGATGATCCCAGCCCTCAAGCTCCTACCACGAGGCCCCCGTGCAAGTACATGATAGCACAACTCCTCACTCTGCCTGCTCCTTTCTTCCCCAATGCCCCCAGTATTGATTCCCAATTCTCTTCCTGCATGCAAATCTCTGTCTCAGAATCTGTTTCTTGGCGCTTGGACCATCAACCTTTTCCCAAAAGCTTTCCCTTTTCTGTCTATGTTTGTCTTGTTTTCAAAGGGGTTACAATTCAAATGTCAATTCCAACCATTGCCTGGAATACGAGGTTGAGAAGGATGATGTGAGGCCACCTCTGCTCCCAGAAGTTATGAGCAGCTAGCAATGCACTGGGAGATGGAATAATCAATGGTGGTGTTTTTTCTAGGTCTTTGCTATCCCTGTATGAACCACACTGAAAGGCTAACACCCAATTTACTTTAAACTATAGTGTGAATGGCTGGTTATAAGAAGGAGAGTGATGCTTCTCTGGGGAAGTTGACACTTTCAAAGAACAGTTTTGAACCTCTGAGAATGAATTTCTGGTTGGGATTTTAGATCTTCAGATATTCTGCCACTGAAGTTCTTCCCCAAGCCACATTCCTCCTCGCCATCCAATTGCATAAGCAATTATTTCCACTAACTAGGCCTACAGCCATCGCTATTCTGCGATGTTAAGTTATGATCTTTCTATCATAAATCACAGAACTCACAGGAGAGTCTACAGTGAGCACACAGATTGACCTTAGAGGAGTACAGAGTGAGGGAGAGATCAAAACAAGCCCATATGGGGTTCATATGGGTCATTTGGAGAAGATGATTATGATTGAGACTGAGTAATTGAGCAAAGGTTTCCGAAGAAGAGATTTAGATAATGTTAGTCTCAAGGATTCTCCAAAGGAATCTACTTCTTAATTTCTTACACTTAATATCAATACTCCAACTACAACATCATTTCTTCCATAAATTCCTAATGTTTAAAGGAAATTTACTGTCAAAGCTGATGACTTTTCTGATATATCATCCAAAAGCAGCACAACTATAACTACAAAATCAAGTGTGGGTGGTGGTGGTGTTTTAAGTCATAAGTAAGACAGTGGGATTTACAGGATATTTTATTGAACAGAATGACTCACACATAGTGGCAGTCTGTTTGATAATACTCCCAGGGAGTTTAGTGAGTTCATTTAGAATTCTAAAGGACCTGTCTTCTGCAATGAAAATTTTCCCTATAGATGGGAAAAGTTTTAAATAGGGAATGAAATAAGGAATTATAACAAAATTCTAGAATTAATTTAATAACAACAAAAAAAGGGTCTTCTACTTTTTAAGATCTGTACATCTAGCCTTAAAGACTCTGGATGGTTATTTATATTTATATTAATATTTATACTTACATATTTATATTTACATATCTACATATGTATATATTTTTTATAGAAAAAAATTATATGTGTGCTGGATAAAGCACTCATTGTTCATTGAAATGGGATTACCAGGACAATGAGCTGCAGGCTAAAACTTGAAGATAGTAAGCTAAAGTCAAATCCAAACTACTGTCCAATTCAAGATGTTGGAGATTTGGACCCGAAGGGTATCAGGAATGAAAGAAAGAGAAAAGGGAGAAGGAAACAAAGAGAAAGAATGAGTGAGAGAAAAAGAACGAGAGAGCTAAGATCAGGAGGTCTGCGAGTAATAACTCCTCAGACAACTTTACAAGGGGCTCTTTATATACTCCAGCATACGTGCCAAGAAGCAGGCATACATAGCCTACATGCCAATAAGCATAAACCCATAGCGTACGTGTCATCAAGCAGCAACACGTATTAACTATCAGCATTACCATAGTCTAAGGAATTTTTTAAAAATCTTATCTCAAGGTACAAAGTCTAAGTGTTCTAGTCACTACAAAAAGTATGTGCTCATCTTTTCCTTCAGCCTTTAACAGCCTCATCCCATTTGCCAGGAGCTCTTAATTACCGCATTCCTTAGGTTGCAACTGTAGCCATGCAGACAGCACTAGCATGGAGACAGCACATCTCTCCTTGTGAGGCCACTGTGCCTCAGTTTCCAACACAGAAAGGTTAAATTCATGAAATCTTCTAAAGATGACTTTTATGAATTGGGAGTTTAAGGTGCAGGCGCATCTCAAACTTTTGAAGTTGGCTTCACTGAAAAGTAGTTTCTCTGCTACTCCACTTTCCTCTGAACTCTGCATTTGTTGTTCTGACCCATTATACATTCCCTCATCTTTTTTCATATCACTTAGTGACCCTTTGGAATCGTGAATTAAATCCGCTGACCCAAAGGATTTGGTTCTCAAAATTCTTAACACAGTCATGAGCAAAATCTAATCAAATACATAGAAGTGGTAGTGTTTCATTAATCTCCATAATGAGCTATGATGTTGAAAGATTATCTCAATTATTTTGAATTATAAGAGTTTCCTATATTACTTATGTGATCTAAGTTAACCATATTTGAGAAGATGCATAGGTTAAGACAACTGTTCTAAAGTAACAGTCAGTCATTATCAATATTTCATGTTCTTTTGGCTACCTGTTGGGAATTACAGGATATAGATAAAAATGCTATTTTAAAGAATCTGATGAGAAATTGTTTTTAAAATAAGACCTGTGGCTTTACTAGTAGTTTAGAGAAATGAGCATGGGCTTTGAAGTGTCTGACTAAGGTTTAATTGTAGTTCTAATTTGCTTAAACTGGCTGAGTGACTTTAGGCAAGACACTTAAGCTCTCTGAGCTCTGCAAAATAGATCTAATAATCATTTGTGAAAAACAAACAATAGCAACAAAAATACATAAAAATGTTTATTAGCCCAATGCCTGGCATATAGAGATGTACAATAAATGTTTATTCTCCTCCCCTTTATTTGGAGGTCAGGAACTAGGATTTTTCTTCTTCCTAATAGACTGTATCTTAAGGTCTTTTCCAAAATTGTACTTCTTCCTCCACCTGATTTTGCTAGTTACCCTGTTCTTCCTTTAACTCATATGTTTATTCAGTGAGTTAGTCTGGTTTTGTTCAACAACTACATCCACAGCACCTGGAAAAGTCCTAAACTTGGTAGGTCTTCATTAAATATTGGTTGCCTCAGTGACTTGGGCAACCACTGCATGTCGTGCACCAGCATACTTGGTGGTGAAAAAAGGAAAAGCCTCTGGTCTCAGGAAGAGACCTCTTTAGGAAGTAAGGAGCGACCTGCACGTCAAGTATCACACCCAGCATAGCTCCTCTTCCCTGAACCCAGCCTCCCAAAACACCAAAGCAGCATTTGGATGGGTCTTTATCTTTGTTTCAATGTAGTCTTATTTGCTTCCTAACCTGTAAAATATAGACAGTAACTGTCTGCCCACCCCATAAGACCAGTTCCAAATATTTTCAATGCTATTTAAAAGTTTGACGTTGTTTTAATAGTAGCTACCAAGATGGTGTCATCGTAATGAAGACGGTCTTGTCCAGGACCATATCTGAAAAGATGGATCACATGAAATTTTGCTTTTGTTTTAACCAGAAACAAAACTCAGTTACCTTCAAGTTTTTATAACAGTACTTACAAAGTAGGATCCTGCAATTTGTTAAATATAACTCGATTTCTGAAATGTTGTGGTTGTGAGCAAAGAACTAAAAATTGAGACCTGCAAAAAAATGTTCTAAAGATATTCAACTTTCCACTTAAAGTTTTCACTTACCGAAGCAGGTATTGTCCAAAAAGAGGACCAGGGAAAAAGATAGAGTCAGAGAACCACATTTTGAGTTTTTCCTAAGTTTTTTCTTGGGAGCTTTATTGCCCTATAGATTTTACTCTCAAATTCCATCTGCCCTTATAAGGAAGCAGCTTGTTCTCGACTGAGTTTTGTCTTGATGACAAATGCATATCACAATTCCCCTTAGCACCTAGTCCTGGTAAGGACAACTGTCTCTCACCCAAACCTGTCTGATGTTTTGAGGTGAATGAAGTAGATATTTTTAAAAATCATTTTTAGCTTAAATTCTAGATTCATTTTTAAGTGAACTTTCAGAAATTGACTCTAAATATGGCATTGCTACTTGTAGTTTTTATCTTTGGGAACGACTGTCATTATCCATGCCTTATTTATTCCATTTTGTGGTTTGGTTGTGTTTTGTTTTGGTTTTTTCTTTTAATTTTAGGTTTTGTGACCTAATTTACATATTGATATTGACATTAGAAAGTTATGCTTGTTTTATTCTGTTGCATTTCCTAACTCAGTCATGCTTATCCTGGTTGTGCTATTGAGTATCAGCTTAGGCATTCTTTTTGTTTACTCTCTAGCTTGATTGGAATTAAGAAAAGTAGGAATAATCTTAATTTCTACCTAAAAAAATCACTCCCTAACATTTTCCCATATTCAAACTCACAAATTTTTTTAACAACAGCATTTTGTCCTTCACTTTAATTTTGACTGTGTCTGAATGTGATTCAACATGGTTATTCAATGATATAACTGTTCTGACCCTTCAGTGAAGTTATGACAACCCGTGGAGTTAGCCCACAGTTCTCTTCAGTAGTGTCATCTACCTTTTGAATGACACACCCGAGTCAGACTCAGACCCAGGGAAGGAGGCTTGAAAACAAATGGGAGCATGAGAGAGCTTTAACTTGGAAAATTCAACCAGAGGGCCTGTTTGGTTCTCCAGTAATGCTTTGTGGCTTTGAGGTCCTCTGAGAACTAAAGCTAGGAGCCGTGTAAGAGAGCAAAACTTACTAATAATTCATTTTAAAATCTGTTGAAGCAGCCCTGTCCAGTGAAGTGTTTGACTTTGGCTATTCCATCGGGTCTGGCAGAGTCAGACTGAACTGGAAATGTATGGAGCTGCTTTTTTTTTTAATGGAAGTCAACAGCTGCCTTACTATTTTACTGTCTGACATTTTTAGTAGGGAAATGGGGAAACAACTGCCCAAGAAATGCTGTCAGAAGATTGTGTTGCCATGGAAGTGGTTCCACTAGAAGAAATAGGTAGCAGTATCACTCACTAGTCTTATGCCATGAACTGCTTCTTTAGTATCTCCAACAATGTTCCAGGAGAGAGTGTTTCATTTGCTTGTGCACGACTTTGTTCATTTTTGCTGTTTATTTAACTATGATGTACAGTCATCCTCAATATACAGTCTTGGTGAAACACACTTGAAGTTTCTTATTAGTTACCTCTTCAGTACAGAAGACACAATTCCTATGTTAGTACAGTAGTGGACTGATGCTTTGTCATCTGCAGGGTAGTGACCTAGGAGATTTTTTTTGCAGAAGTACAATATGTTGAAAATCCTTGTCTTGTGCTCCACTGACACCTCCACCAAGGATCCACTTCCTCTCTGGATGGGTTTACAGAGACATTTCCCAGTAACAACCCAAATCAGGGGACAGGCCTTTCCCCATCCTAGCTCACAGATACTCCTTAAAGTTCCTAAAGATTCTCTGCTCTTCCAACCAGCTTAGCAGAAAAGATATTTCCTCCCATGGTTTATGGAATTGGCTATTACTGAGCTAAAAGATTTGGGAAGTGTATGGCACCTTGTATTTGCCTTTAACATTTAGAAGGGTTGAAAATCAGCATCCTTTCCGAAAAGAAAATGTTCCCATCAGAATTTTAGCTCAGGAGTTGCAGGGGATGGTGTAAAGCAATATTTACTCTTCCTCTCAAAGGACCTGAGTTCAGATCTTATGGATATTTGTAGATACCACTGGGATAGTTGAGAATTTACAATAGCAGTCCTTTCTACGCCAATGTTCACTATCTTCTACAGTGTATTGGGTATATAACTGTACTGTCAGAATTTCTGTTTCTTTTCCATCTCTCCCCCTCTTAATTTTACTTTTGTTGAGAATGAGTCAGAACCCCAAGAGGGTTGGGTTATTGCCACACCCCAGAAATGGGGATTTCCTAACATCATACATTTGGCAAGGAAGAAATGAGATGTTTAAAAAATGCGTGAAACATGAATGAGTCCAGCTTAGTAAAATAAGCCAACACTTTTCTGATTCTGAAAGTCATCAGTGCCAGAGAGTCAGAGGTTTTGCATTTGCAAAAGGTTCCTGTTGGAGAAAAACACAGTGCTTACTGGGACACCCAGATTGCTATGACTATAGACAAAGACAATTTATTGAGAAACTCTCCCAACAGAAGGGGTTTGAAGAACAGACTTCAGCCCCCCCTTCAAGGGGGGAACTTGAATTTATATAGAGCTTTCCTAGGGGGGGGAATGATAGTTGGTGGGAGGGGGTTGAGGGTCTGAGTGAAGTGTAGGGGCCAGTAAGAAGCCCTAGAGGTGAAAATTTTTCCTGATAGTGATTTAGAAGATAGTGGGTTAGGGAGTTATGGTTTTTTGTAATGCTGTAGCAGCAGATGTTTCTTTGTTCTGTAGGAATTTTATCTCCCTCTGATATGCAGGTAGGGAAGGTTTCCATTTCCCTTTACTCATTTCTGTGTGGTTTTTTAGTTTAACCTGTGGGGAAGTGCCGTGCCCTTAGGCACGTAGGCTTATGGGGGATGGAGTTAGCCTTTCCCCAGTGCATATTAGGGAAAACTGAGCTACAGCTTGTTAATTATTACAAACCTCTAACAGTTCCATACTCTAAGCTTCTGTTTGTTTCTGGAGGAGATCATGGCAACATTATTTTATGCCTCTCAGATAGTTTCCATAGGGTTCATTCACATGTACATGGTTAAAAGCTGGATGTTCAAACCGCCTTGTCAATAAAATAACAGGATGCCTTAAATTTGAATCTTAGGTTTCAGTATCAGTTTTGGTTACTATGATTTTCCACTCCCATCAAATGTGCTGTTTTTCTACTCCTTTAAACAGAAACTGAGAAAGACAGGCTTTGGCAAAAATGCAGAGCCCCTGGATGACTGGTACATGCTCTATAGTTCAATTTCAGGTCCTTCTTCTAGAGGACTTGAATTAGACGATGGCTGATATTTTAGATAATTGCCCACTCTTCCACACAAAATGCCTTGAGTATGAGTGCTCATCTCAGATGAAAACCATGCTTTATCGTCTAATCTATTTCTTCTTTTTAATGGAATTAGCAACTTCTTGAGTTTCCTTTTTACCATATCAGATTACATGCCTTTTGAAGGCTAAACGTGAGCATATTCTTCTTGAAAATCTAGCAAGTAACACTTTCCTTGATGGGATTCTGCCCTTTTATTTATATACTGTGGCTATCTTGACATTTTGAATATGCAGTTAAAACCAGATCTGAAATACATCCTGTAACAGTCCATCACCAAGAGTGGGCTACAGACACTTGCTCCTGGTCTTACCCAGCTACCGTGTTGCTTAGCTCAACCATAATGAAAAGAAATTCATAAAAGGATTCAATGAGATACATAACTTAAAGTACTTAGGCCAGGGCCTGGTAACAATAAGCACACACTAAATGTGAGCTATAATTACTTAGATGGTACCAAACAAACAGAACCCAAGTGAGAAGTTATGACTTTATGTTTCTAACCATATGTATTAAAATAATAAAACAATAAATGAATAACTAATGAGCTTGGAAACTAAGAAATGGGTGACTTGAGGTGTCTTCCTTACATGGTCACAAATGAACAACCCAGTGCCAGTTAGAAGCCCTGGGGCACTTCTACTTTTTGTGAGAACTCTGAGATGAAGGACACATCTCTTCTCATAGCCTGCTGGCATAGTGCATACCATCTTGTAAGTCCTCAGAAAGTATTGTTCAAAGTGTTCAAAGACCGTTATCTGCATATATCCCCAAGGTAAGATCTACCTTTGGCATTGGACAAACCCTCTGAAATTTGCCCAAAAAGAAGAAAGTGAAATTAGCATAATCACTGACAAAATAAATATAGAAAAGACGTGCTTCTAAGGTCCATCTTACCTATAAGAACAGTTGATTTGCTTAAAATTGTTCCTTGTTTTTAAAACAATGAAGTAAAAACTTTTTGGCATTGGATTTTCCTTCTATGTTAAGGAATCTACTTGAACTTCCTTAGTGATAGAAAAAAAATATTAGGAAATTATGATGTTTGATAATATTTTTAAAATGCCTAGAAGCTATGTAAGAATGAGAAGACTGTTGCATCACCCTGACCTGCTATGTACCCCAAGAAAGATGTGTTCTTAATCTTAATCTGTGTTCCTGTGGGTATGAATTTATTTGTGAATAGGACCTTTTGGATGTGTTATTTTCATTTAAGAAGTCATCAAATTGAATCAGGGTGGGTCTTAACCCATCTTCCTGGAGGCCTTATAAAGAGAGGAAACTGGAAGTCAGAAATAAGAAAAAGCCATAGGGAGGAGCCAGAAATCAGAAGTCAGTAGAAACCAAAAGAGCAAACATGGGCAGAGACCAATGACATCACTGTATGATAAAGGACTACCATCTCCAGCACACTCACTACTTGGGGAGGAAGCCAGCCCTGCCAAAAACTTGAGGCTGGACTTCTAGCCTCCAAAACCTTGAAACAATAAAGGCATGTTGTTTAAGCCAAGCCATTGTGTAGTATCTTCCATAGCACCCTGACAAACTAAGACTCCAGTCTTAGACTATTTCTGGAGAAGAGAAAAACATAAAAGCTCATCTTTTTTAAAAAAGTGTTGTTTCCAGTGTTGTTATTAGCATCATTATGCAATTCTATCAAATGCAATCCTCCTGGATACCCCTGAAGATACGGAGTTTCCTTTGATCATCTATGGCACTTAGCTATATAAATTTATTCTAATCTTTAGAGTATAGCCAAGTAAAATAGGAATAGGTTTATTAGTCAAGGTTCCCAAGGAAGCAGAAGTAGCAGGATATATATAGATAGATAAATATTATGGGATTTATTATAGGAATCAGCGCATGCAACTGTGGGGATTGGCCAGTCCAGATTATGTAGAGCAGGCCACAAGATGAGAACTAGAAGAAAGTTTCAGTGAATTCCCCAGGAGAAGCCTGAAGTTGAGATAAAAATTCTTTCTGACTGCACAAATTATCAATTCTCCCTTTAAAACCTTCAACTGCTTGGATGAGACTTTTCTTATCACTGAAGGCAATCTCCTTTGTTGAGTGTAGATGTAATTACCCATAGATTCAATTAACCATTTTAAATCCAACAAAAATCCTCACAGTAACAATCAGACTAGTTCCTTGACCAAACTGCTGAACACCATAACCTAGTCAAGTTGAGACATGAAATTAACAATCACAATAGGATATTAAAGGATTTTTGTTATAGACAAATTTTATTGCAGTCGGTTTAACTTCCAATCAAACTTCTAGAAGCAAGAAAGTTGTTTCAATACAGCAACTTAAATACAATATTTTTTGAAATGACCATTGTCTAGAGGGTTGATGAAGATTTATAAATTGAAAGATAAGTACTAAATATTTATCACACAGCTGTGGACTTCAGGATTTTTCAGTTGTAAGAAGTAGCTTAAGAGAAACAGAAGTAGTAGTTTACCTAACAAAAATGTTCAATGGTAGATTTGGTTTCAGCCATCACTGGATCTTCAGGAATCTGTCTCTTTAGCTTTTGGCTTTGATTTTCTCTCTAATGGCTTTATTCTCAAGCATGATTTTTCTATATAGCTGAAAAGTCAGACACTAATAAACCCAAGACTACAGCCTACCAGCTTAGAAAAGCAGCAGGAAAGAAAATACATTTTCCCAGATGTGACGTATTATTGTTCAGTATATATTTACTCTCTTTCCTTTAACCTTATGAGAGGTTTCGTTGTGGGATTTTCTCTAGGTTCATGGCTAACCTAAAAGAAATGAATTTCGAGAGCAAGCCAAGTTAGTTAGGTCAGTAATTTATTAAGGAATGGTAAGAAGAGGAATGGAAGAAAATAACAGATCATGGGTCCCAGGTAGAGAGAAAAGGGGCTGAAGAGTGATAAATAGGGCCGATTTACAGACCACGATTCCCCATTATAGATTATAAATTTCCAGGTTTTACTTGCACGTTGATCCAGGAGGGGGGATGAAGAAGGCCAAAAAGGGGGGTTAGGGGTGGAGGCATGAGCAGGGGTCAAAAGGCAAGAGAGGGTCAGTTTTGGCCTTTGCACTTGCTTTTTGAACCATTAATTATTCTGTCCCTTTGCTAATGAAAGGGGGAGGAATCCCAGGTGTTTGCTTTACCCACCCATCTCCCAAGAGGGCCCAAAGATAAGGCTCCTGGAGACTATCCAGGGCTTCTCCTGGCTTCTGGAGGAAATCTCGTTCTGAACGGGGACTTCACAAGGGTCTTCCAGCAGCCATCTTGGGTCCACGTGTTTAATGGTGACAGTTTTTCTGCCAGGTTCCAGATCTGTCTGTTGACTCCCTAACTAGCCTGCTTCAGTTTCCCCCTCAGAGAGTTTGCACCTTTGTTCCTAAAGGGATGCTTAAGGATGGTAGTCTTTCTTCTGTAATTACTTCCTGCTGGTTAGGAGCAGTAGGCCCTACCTGACAAGGTTTAAAGCCCTCTGGCCATTCTATCCTGGTTAGAGGAAGACAGATCTGGCATCGTGGGTGAAGCTGGCTAACAAGATGTTGACTCTGGAACAAATAAGTTTAAATTGAATTTCAAGGATATATGGTCCCAATAAGGATACTAACCAGAAAGGTAGAAAAGGCCAGGTGCCTGCAAAGGCTGTATCTTCCCAAAGTTGGTGGGAAACAGTATTCTTCTTTCAGTTAATTTATGCTGTTGGTTAACTCTAGGGAGAAATTGCAATAGACAATGGGGTTAGGTATAAATTCCCATCCCAGTTCCTATGGTAGAAGAGAGGAAAGATAAGAGATATTACCCTTTTTAGTTAAACTACAGGAGATGAAAACAGACAAGATTTCTTAAGGGGTATCTGGTTTGCTCTTCTCCTAGCAACAGGCATTTGGACTAAATTTAGAGAGAACAACTGGCTTTGATACAGACCCTCCTTAGCTTCATCTCTTGAAGACGTACTTCAGGTCATCCAATGACCGGCATTCATATGTCCCATTAGATGCTTCTGGTGAGCTGGCACTTCCTTGGGCAGCTGGCTTCACTTGGGATAAGTGCAGCCACCTGGCAATTCCTTTAACTTTAATAACTGTGGGAGTGATCAAAACTACAGAGCAAGGTTGCTTCCATTTTGGCTCTAATTAAGTGTGAGCCTTGTTTACTTGCCAAGACTTGATCAGAACCTATTTATTTCCAGGTCCTTGGTGAGGAAAATTTGTCCATGGACCATCTCAAAGGGGCTAAGCTGAAGTGGGTCCTAGCCACTTTGTTTGCTCTTTCTTTTCTGGTGGGAAATGCTTAACCCTGGTAGGATGGATATGGGTCTGCCAGTCGTCCCCAGGATATGAGTGTGACAGGTTCTGGAATCAGAGTGAGGAGGGAGATCTGAGCTAAGCAAGTATTCCACCTGGTGTGGGTAAAGAATGAGAGGTTGTTCCCAAGTTAATTTGGTGATTTTCTTATATTAAAAGGTCTGTTGCCTCCACTGCCCTTAGGCAAGGTGGCCATTTGTTGTTTTTTTTTAATTTTATAAGCATGTTCATTGACTACTTAGAAAATGAAGTTTATCGGGACTTTTAACATGTTCAATACCCCTCTGCATATGGTCTAGAATAGAAAAAATAACACCTTAAAATCATCAGGCATATATATAGGAGATACAGGTACAATATTTACTACTAATTAATACAATATTCAATGCATAAGTTTTTCTTTGAGCACCAATTAATAGATTTAAGCTCCAGGTTTGCAATACTACACATGTTATTTCTCCATGGGAACAGGTCATAATGCCAATTGTTTTTAAGTTCTGCTTACATCACTCTAGTAATTATTTCTCCATTTGACATGTCCTCACACAGTCAGCATGCTGCAGCACCATTGACACTAGAGAGAAGCTAGGAAGGTAAGCTCCTGTATTCCACCATCCTGGTGCATAGCGCTCTTTGGTGCTATGAAACAGTTCCAGTCTGGAGGCAATATCCATTGTACATCTGTCCATTTTGACCTATCAGTGGCTGCTGCAAGAGTCTGAAACTGTAATGTAGTCTCCATGAACTTCAGGAACACAACCAGAGATGCAATAGATACTTTTATTGTTTTAGAGGTCAGTGACCAACCTAGCTAATAATTCAAATGGAGAGGCAACCTGCAGAGTATTGAAGGCCTGGTTTGAATGCACAAGACTTTGACAATGCTGCATCTATATAATGATTTTAACTCTTAGTTATGGTTTCTAGTAAGTTTTAACTTTAAGGCAAATTAGGTACCTTTATTAATGAAACCATAAAAATTTTATTAGTAACAACTTTGCTAAGCTTTCTGCTTTTCTAGTAGTTGAACAAATTTCACTTGTGATTTATACATTAAATCCACTCACAAGACTGTATTGACAGTTAAAGACTTATTTTTAGGTTACTTTTCACCAATATCCAATTTGTAACAGGTGAACCCCAAATCTGATTTCCTAGGCACAAGGAAACTGACAATGTTAAACAAAGATTTCAAAGTTAAACACAAAGTTAAGCACAAGTTGAAACAGAAGAGAGAATTTTATACCCTTAGCATTTCTAAGGTATTCTGATCTTAACTGATGGCACATAAGGTTTCTTATTTTCCAGGAGAGGCTTAGTAACCATTCCGAATCTTGATCTCTATTCCCACCTTTTATAGGCACAACCAAATTTAAACTAATGGAAGTTTGAGGTGTATTTCCTCATTTCTCTAAGGAGACATGACATGAGATTTCTGCCCTCAGATCTGTCTGTCCTCCTCTTCTACACTGGTTTGACTGGAATTCAGGGTTCCATACAGAGGCTGCTCTTGGGTATCCTGTGGCCATGCAGACCAGCAGTAGGCAAAAATTTCCTGATCTCTGAGAAGACACTCCTATGAGGAGTCTGCTGGTAAGCTAGAGAGACTATGCCCATTATTCTAAGAAGAATGAAGAAGCACTTTTTAGCCAACTGATCTGGTGTCCCAGAGTCCAAGTCTGACTAAAATGTTCACAACTTCAAATAATTTGGAGCTGATCTTTGGTCTAGGTCTTGGGAGATGCCTGAAACCCCGAAGTTCAGACCAAAGCTATCCATCCAAATTAGTAGGAGATGTTGGGAGCAGTTGCACAAACCAAAGTGCCGAAGCTGAGTCTCAGGGGATGTTTGGCTGCCCTCTGAACAGAAAGGCCCAAGACATGTCTTCAGGGATGTTCAGAATTTGCTGTTCTGGTTCTTGGCACCCCTGACATGCCAGGGTCTGAGACTGACTGGACTATTATCCAAACTGAAGCCTCTGAGCTAAATGATGTTTGGCTGTTCTCTGGTTCCCGCCACCCTGGGAATCACAGAACCCTTGCTGCCAGGCATTTCCAGGGCCGTTCTGGACTTGGAAGACAGACCAAATAGATTTCGGGCCAAATAGATTTCAGACTGAAACAACCAAGTTGAATATTTGCACCTCCTTGGAGAAGGGACAAAAAACTTCTTCTTCCTATTCTTACAAAGTTATTAAAATTGGTCCTAGTTTATGCTCAGGAGTTTCCCAGTTATACCAGCCATCAAAGGCCATTAAGAGATTAGAGATCAATTGTTCCAGGTAACAGGCCTTGGGGCCCTGAGGCAATAACTTCTTGCTTCCTTGGATAGGGCAAAAACTCCCTAGCAAATGCATTTTCATTTTTACAGTTTCTAAGACATTCCAAAGCATTTTACAAATCTGTAATGAGAAATTCAGTAGTAGGAAGTAGGAAGATTTAAACATGAATTATGGTTAATTATAAAGGCAGTCCTGGCCTGTGACCCCCCTGGGAAAGGGAACTCTCATGGCATCCACCTTGGTTCTGCCCATGGCCATCTTCCCATACCATCCCAGACCAGGTAGCCAGGTGTGATCAATAGGAAGGTGGGTCTGCAAAGACATGGACCTGTGGAGAGGTGCAAGTCCCCGGCTCTCCGTCATTGCCCTGCCAGCGAGGAGAGAGGGCAAGAGAAGGCAACACAGCCAGGCCTGAGGGCAAAGCCAGTGGCTGCTAAAAGGCTTAAAAAGCAGCTTTACAGCTCCCAGAGCTTGGTTGGGGAATCTCTCTCTTGGCAGGGTCCTGCTTTGTGCCCCTGCCCTGTGCCCTTGACCTCCCAACTGGGGTCAGACCCAACAAGCCTGGGCACATTGCATGGACACAGAGAGGTCCAGTGCCCCAGACTCCTCCCTCCTGGGATTCTGTCCTATGGGGGCTCATAGGCAAACCCATTTAAAATGGATAACCAAAAGAGGACATTAAACAGGCTGTAATTCATAGTTCCAGTCACCAGTACCTCCTGGATGGATCACCAAATATGTAGTCAGATTTTCTCTAGGTTATTGGCTAAGTTATGAGAAATGATTTTCAAGAGCAAGCTGGATTAGTTAGGCCAGTAATTTATTCAGGAGTAGTGAGAAGAGAAAAATAATGAATCATGCGTCCCAGGTAGGGACAGAAGAGGCTGAAGAGTGATAAAAGAGGGCTGATTTACAGACCATAATTCTCCATTGTAGATTATAAATGCCCAGGTTTGTCCTTTCCATTTAGGAAGAGATGAGATGTGGAGGCGTTTTCGGAACTTGGAGTTGTCCTGGGTGGTGCTGCAGGAACAATTACCAGACATTGTATGTCCTCCCATGGCCCACTGGGTGGAACGTGGGAGAGTGTGGGCTATGATGTGGACCATTGACCATGAGGTGCAGCGGTGCTCAGAGATGTATTCACCAAATGCAATGAATGTCTCATGATGATGGAGGAGATTGTTGCTATGGGGGGAGGAGTGGGGAGAGGGGGGCGGGGGGCATATGGGGACCTCATATTTTCTGAATATAATTTTTTAATTAATTAATTATTTATTTATTTAAAAAATAAATGCCCAGATTTTACTTGCATGTTGACCCAGGTAGGGAGGAGGTGGCAAAGAAGGCCAGAATGGGGAGGTGGGCAAGAGCAGGGGTCAAAAGGAATGACAGGGCCAGCTCAGTCTTTGTGCTTGCTTTTTTTTTTAATTTTACATGTTATATATTTTTAATTAAATAGTCTGGTTTTTTCAAAGATACATAGATCACCAAAAATGTTTCATTAAAAAATATAAGAGGTTCCCACATACCCCCCACCCCCCCGCACTCCTCCCACATCAACAACCTCTTTCATCATTGTGGCACATTCATTGTACCAAGCTGTCTCAGAGAGCTAGAGACTGTATGATATAGGCTTACAGGAAATTCGGGGGGGGAGAAGAATGTTGTGAGCTGATGCCTAGATAGGCGAAATCGATGATAAAGTAGATATAAGTATTTGTGCTTCCTTTTTGAACCTTTAATTATTCCATTCCTTTGCTAATGACAGGTAAAGAGTCAGTCAGCTGTTTGCCATTTTGATGATTACCCCACCCATCAGTCTCCCGTGTGGGCCCAATGATAAGACCTGGAGAATATCTGGGGCTTCTCCTGGCTTCTGGAGGAAATCTCATTCTGAATGGGGGATCTCACAAGGGTCTTCAGGCGGCAGACTTGGCCCAGTGGTTAGGGTGTCCGTCTACCACATGGGAGATCCGTGGTTCAAACCCCGGGCCTCCTTGACCCGTGTGGAGCTGGCCCATGCGCAGTGCTGATGCGCGCGAGGAGTGACGTGCCACGCAGGGGTGTCCCCCACATAGGGGAGCCCCACGCACAAGGAGTGTGCCCCATAAGGAGAGCCGTCCAGCGCGAAAGAAAGTGCAGCCTGCCCAGGAATGGTGCCGCACATACGGAGAGCTGACACATCAAGATGACGCAACAAAAAGAAACACAGATTCCCATGCCACTGACAACAACAGAAGTGGACAAAGAAGATGCAGCAAATAGACACTGAGAACAGACAACCAGGTCGGGGGGGGAAGAGAAGAGAAATAAATAAATAAATAAATCTTGAAAAAAAAAAAAAGGGGTCTTCCAGTAGCCATCGTGGGTGCACCAAAGTCCACGTGATAATGGTGGCAGTTTTTCTGCCAGGTTCCAGATCTGCCTATTGATTCCCTAACTAGCCTGCTTCAGTTTTTGATTTTGGCATTATCCATGTGATTTGCTTTGTTCAATGGATACAATGTGAGTTAAAAGAGTTTGTACAGTTGAACTTTGTCTCTTGGGCTGAGCTTTGAGTAGCCACTGGACCGGGGAGGATGAGAGACACATGAAACAGAACTGGTTTAAACCTACAGCTTGGAGCCAAACACAATCAAACCTAGACTTCAACAGGCAAATCCCAGCCAATCTGTAAATGTGTAGAAAATAAATAAATGCTTATTGTTGTATGCAACTGAGTTTTTCTTTTTTAGCTTTTTGTTGTTGCTGTTGTTTTGAAGTATCAGGGGCTGGGAATTGAACCAGGGACCTCATAAGGTGAGCCACATCACTGAGCCACATCATCTCCCCTGAGTTGTTTTTTTCATGTGTTTTGCTTTTTTTTTCATTTGTTCGGTGTTTTTTATTTATTTCAGAAAGAACAGGGATCCAAACCCAGGACTTCCCATGTAGGAAATGGTGATCAATCACTTGAACAACATCTGCTCCCTACAACTGCTTTGAGGTGCTTCATCACAAGAATTATTGAGGCTATTGCTAACTAATGCATGTAAAATTCCAACAATATTCCTTGGCTTTAATCTCATTAATTTAGATCAGTTGTTTTCAAAGTGTGGTCATCAGTATCACACGAGGTCATCAGTATCACATGAGAACAGCATTGGAATCACCTGATATCTTAGTTTGCTAAGTTGCTATGCTATGACAAAAAACACACAATGAGTTGGCTTACAACAGGAAGTTACTGATTCATGGTTTGGACAGCCAGAAGTTCAAAATCAAGGCATCAGCAACACCACGTTTTTCCCCCACAGTCTGTAGTGTTCTGATCTGATTTGATGAAATACCTGGGGTTCCCTGGCTGCATTTCTGCCTCCTGTCACATGATGACCTCACATTCTAGTGTCTGCTCTTCTGGTTTCTGATAGCTCATGTCTTCCTCCTGGGTGGTCTTCATGCCTCCAGTAATATGGATTAAGACCTACCCTGATTCCATTGGCCGCATCTTAAAGAAGAATAACATCTTCAAAAGGTTCTATTTGCAAATAAATCTATGTCCCCAGAAACATAGATTAAGATTGAGAACATACATAATTCAATCTGCCACAACTGGGAATCATTAAAAATGCAAATCCTCAGGTGCCACCAGTCCTACTGAATCAGAAACTCTGAGTGTGCAGCCCAGAATCCTATGGTTTAACAAGCTCTCCAAGTAAATGATTGTGATTCACTCTAAAATTTGAAAACGACTGAATTAAATCATATGCCCATCCTTAAACCATTCATGGTAAATAAATAGGCCCAAAGTAGGGCAGTAGTCAGCAACACCTGAATTATTAAAACAAGTGCAGTTGGGCTCAAGAGGTTGCATTTCTAACAAGTTCCCTGATAATGCTAATTCTACTGGTCTGGGGACCATACTTTGAGAACCACTGTTCTAGTCTAAGAGCATGACAGCAGTGGTTGCCAATTAGGAAACCAACATTCTGTTAACAAAAGAAGGGGCTGAGCAGAGAAAAAAAATGTCAACCACAGCTGCATTTATACTAAATTTTTTTTAAAAGTTCTGATGGAAGAGTTCAGACAATCATCAATATTCTCCAGCAATTCGGTAGGGACAAGAAATCTGGAGATAAAAAGAAATCTCATCTGTCATTCAGCTCATGAAAATGATCAAGACATGAACTGATTTTTTGTCTTTTCTATTTTACCAAAATCCAATACAGAGCTAAGGACTCCAACAAAGACAGCAGTTTTTGCTACAGAAAGCCATGTATTATTTTCAAATGTGGTATGAATTGTCACACAAATCTTCTTTAGTGCAATTTACTGAAGATAAATATAGTGCTTAAAGAGACAGTGTATATGTAAAAAACCATTGAGTCATTTTGATCTGTTCTAGAGAAACCAAGACAACATCCTTTAGTTGTAAGTGATCCAAGATAAGAAATAATATCACAGCTCCTGACTATTGACACTATTTTTAATCTCTTATTGAAATTCAGAAAGTGAGGAATTTTAAAACATAAAGGACCTTATAGATCATCTAGCCCATATTTTGCAAACCTCCAGACAATGGGTCACACTACACCCAGAAATGAGTTTTATGTGTCCTGCACCACAAATGTCTATTTAATTAGATTATTGTCAAATAAGAAATTTTTCTATTTTTCTCTTATCAAGTTTGAAATTCAAGCATTATTCAGTGGGGGCAAAAGTCTACATTCCCTCCCAGGACATTCATTTGGAGCTGAGTGTTAGCTTCTTCCTTGGGGAGGAACTCTTTGTTTTCCTAAGGGTAGCTCACGCCATTGCCTAGAATCTACAGGTGTTTGGGTTTGTCATCCATCATCTAGACCAATTCCCTTGTTTTACAAATGAAAGCACTGAGGTACATGATGATGACCAGCTGTAATTCATATTACCTCTTTAGGGTTAGACCAACTTCATATTGTTAATTTTGAATAATTTTAAAAAGTAGTTTCTAGTTAAGACATTTATTCACCACTGCTAAAGTTCAACATATGAATTCTGCCCAGTCAATACTGATGTAGGTAATAGTATCAATAACTTCAGAAATTTTCTGAAAAAGACAAATCCATGAGCTATGTAAGAAATGATAAAGCATAATACATTTAATGTGAAATGGCTCTATTTGAATTTTATACCCTCCATTTTCCAACCCCTTGAGCCAGAAATTGATGATTTTTTCCATTCAAAGGCAATTTCTCCGTCAATTCTGCTAGGATCTTTATAATCTGTTGTAATTATTTCAAAGGTCAGAATGGTAGACTCCAAAGATGAAATACAAAGCAGAAGTGACTCTTATAAGCACTGTGGAGGCTGGCTAAATATTCTGGATACTTCCTGGAGAGGAGGCCTTCCATTCATATCAGCATAACTAAACCAGCTCAAGACAAAGTCAGACTCTATAAAGATTCTCTTGAGGTGATAACTAACAGAACACCCTCTAGAGCTGGAACTGGTAGGTTTTTAGATTAGAATTTTATCCCACTCTAAAAACTATAACAAAAAATTTTGCATATAGTATATTTTAAATTTACTGTAAAAAAGGTGCTATAAAAAGTAGGTAGCTCAATTATTACAAGTTATAAAAGTTAAATATATACATAGTAAATATACATATATATATAGTTAGGTTGCATCAATACTCTGATATGTAAAGAACTTGAAAATTGTCACTCTTAACCTTACAACAAGAAAAATGCTGAACAAACTGAAACTAAAAGGTGTTTCTTGTACCCATCAGAAAATTGAGGCCACAGGGCAAACTGCCACCCCACCCCAAAATCTGGAGAGATAGACAAATGCAGAGAATCACAGTGGAATTAAGTTTACCAGGAGCAGAAGTCATTGGAACCTTAAACAGATAGGAACATTTAAATGACAATTTTAGAGGAATTGCTGAAGGCTGAGTTTGGACTAGCTTGAGGGTGAAAAACTCCTAGGAGCCAAAATCATTGGGGGGATCCCCACACTTTCATGGGTTTTACATGGAGTAACCCCACCAGGTTCTCATGGTGAAAAGCCAAGAGAAATCATCTCATGGGGGAAGGGAAAGTAACCATTTTGAAATACATAGCCAGGCCCTGAGACTCAACAGACTTACAACCCCTACACTCTGGTTTATTGGACTTACCCCACTCAGCTAACATGGAAGTGAAGAAGGTCAACCACCACACCAGGGAGCCAAGAGTGCCTACAACTGAAAGCAGGAGAATTGCATCCAGCATCCATGTGGAAACTAAGTTCCCTCTTGATATAGGTGAGGAGTGGACACAACCATTCCAAGGTCCACAGGATGGAGGAATAGAGTATGGATTAGAGTGAACTTACTGATATTCTATTCATGAACTATTGTGATTAGTAATCGAAGAAAATGTGGCCTTGGTGTGGAGAAAGTGATCATGGTAGCTGCTGGGGGTAGGTAGTTGGAGGAAGAGATGAGATGTGGGGGCATTTTTGGGACTTGGAGTTGTCCTGGGTGGTGCTGCAGGGACAGTTACCAGACATTGTATGTCCTCCCATGGCCCACTGGGGGGACAGTGGGAGAGTGAGGGCTATGGTGTGGACCATTGACCATGAGGTGCAGCGATGCTCAGAGATGTATTCACCAAATGCAATGAATGTCTCATGATGATGGAGGAGGTTGTTGTTATGGGGGGAGGAGTGGGGTGAGGGGGGTGGGGGGTATATGGGGACCTTGTATTTTTTTATGTAACATTAAAAAAATAAAGTCAAAAAAAGAAAGAAATACATCCAGTGCATTCTCCATAAAAAAATTTCTACTCTCCAAGGAAAAAAGATTTTACCAGTACCTTATCTCACATTGGAGGAAGGAAAGTTACCCAACGCCAATCTCTTCTCGCCTTCCTTTTGTCACTTATGGTGGCAAGGGAAAAAAAAAATTTAAGTAATAAATACTTGTGATGGTTACAGCCTAGGGACATCAGACCAATAAAAACTGGGTCCAGGGGAGTAGATGTAGCTCAGTGGCTGAGCACCTTCCTCCCATGTGCAAGGTCTGGGTTCAATCTAGTACCTATTTTTTAAAAAAACTGGGCCTTTCTGTGATTACAGAATGTTTCCCCTCCCCCACTTCTTACCACCACATCAACAGAGCTCTAGGATAAAAACAATGGATTACTGCAGAAAAAGCTTCAAGGCTGTTTCTAATCAAGAAGGAGCTCTTAAGGGGACCCAAAAAATAAGAGGGGTGACAAAAACAAGGACACTAGAAAAATTTAAATTCCCTGTCATCTAGATATACCAAACATTAAAAACAGCCCAGCTCCTAGTCATATTAATGTAAAATTTCCACTAAAATCCTATTTACCTCAATTTCTATTACCCAATATATCTTGTCCAGCTTTCAATAAAAAATTACAAAGCATGCTAAAAGACAAAGTAAAGGCAGTAAGAAGATATAAAGCAAGCATTAGATATGACACTGTTTGGCAGTTATCTGACAGGGAATTAAAACAACTATGATTAACATATTAAAGACTATGATGGGGAAAACGTGCACAACATGAAACATGGATAATTGAGCCAGAAAGATGGAAATTGTAGTAAAAATCAAAAAGATATGCTAGAAATAAAAAATTGTAACAAACAATGTCTTTCATGGGCTTATAAACAGACTGGACACAGCCAAGGAAAGAATCAGTGAGCTTGAAGATATGTCAATTGAAACCTTCCAAATTGAAATACAATGAGGGAAAAGAATTGAGGGAGGGGTGAGTGGTACAGGGGCATAACAGAACACAGTATCCAAGAACTATGGGACAATTACAAAAGGTGTAACATCTGACAATGGGAATACTAGAAGGAGAAGAAAAAGAAAGGAGAAGAAGATATATTTGATTATTGACTGAGAGCTTTGCAAAATTAATGACACACACCAAACCAAATATCCAGGAAACTCAGAGAACATTAAGCAGGATAAATACCAAAACTTCTCTACTTAGACATATATCCACACTATAGAAAACCAAAGGCAAAGAGAAAATCTTGAAAGAAGCCAGAGGGAAAAATTGACTTACCTATTGTAGCAGTTTGCCATTGTTTGTGAATATCAAAAATAGATATTGGATTATGTTTGTGAACTTGTCTTTTCCTCTGAGCACATTAGGTTATATTGGATTCAGAAGTTTCACTTTTACTTGATTAAATAATGATTAAGGCTTTGATTGGGCCACATCAGTAGGACATTGCATCCCAGCCCACAGAGGAACCATATTATGGAGAAGGGAATTTGGAGACTTGAGCTGGAGCCCCAGGAAATAAGTATGCAGAGGAGCAGATCAGCTGAGTCAGCAAAGAATCAAGCCCCTGGGAAGAGAGAAAGAGACAGTCACCCAATAGTCTACAGCTGGCCTTGTGGAGAGTGCAGAGCAGCTAAGCCTGGAGAGAAGCAAGCCCCAGGAAGAGAGGAACCCAGGAAGTCTGAACCATCACAGACATTGGCAACCATTTTGCTCCAACATATGGAAGTAGACTTTGGTGAGGGAAGTAATTTATGTTTTATGACCTGGTAGCTGTAAGTTTCTACTCCAAATAAATACCCTTTATAAAATCCTGTAGATTTCTGGTATTTTGCATCAGCACCCCTTTGGCTGACTAATACAGAATTTGGTACCAGAGAGTGGGGAAGTGCTTTTACAATTACCAAAAACTGGAAATGGTTTTATAAATGGGTAAGGGGTATTTTTTGGAGGAACTGTGAAATGCTTGATGAAAAAGCCCTAGATTGCTTTGAAGAGACTGTTCTTAGTAATGTGGACACTAAAGAGACTTTTTTATGATGGCTTAGAAGTAAGTGATGAAACTATTATTGGAAACTGGAGGAAAGGTAATCTGTATTTTAAAGTTGCAGATAACTTAGCAAAATTAACTCCTGGTGCTTTATGGAAAGCAGAATTTGAAAGTGGTGAGCATGAGCATTTAGCCGAAGAACTTTCCAAAGTAAACTCAGAGAATGTGACTTGGCTTCCCCTTGCAGCTTATACCAAAATGCTAGACAAGACAGGTAAGTTGAGGACTGAACCGTTGGGCACAAAGAAAACAGACATTGATTCTGGAAATTCCAATTCTCTGGAAATCAAGCTCCCAGAAATAGTGACCCATTTGAGGGTCACTATTAAGTCATTTGAGGACTTAAATAAAATTGAAACTTGCAAATCAGGATTGAAGATACAGTTAACTCAGAAAGACTTGTGGAAAGTCTTACTGTCTGATGGCTTAGACCCCTGCTTCTTGCATTCTGAACCAACATGTTTCTTGAGAGAGTTATATGAACAAAACCACTGTCCGCTTGAACTAAAAGGGACATGGAAAGGAGAGGTTGAAGGAGAAACAGCTTTAAGAGGAAAACCATGTAAGCTGAGAGCTGGAATTAAGACATCACTTTGGGTCAAGAGAGGAACCCCACACATGTGTACAGAGAGAGTGAGTTTGCCCCAGCTGTTGAAGAAGGTTGATGTTCCCACCCAATTTTCAGGGAGAGTTTTGCCTCCTCAGGGTACAGAGAAGGTGGAGCACATTCCCCAAGTATTAGGGAGGTTGAGGTCCATGCCCCATAGGTCTGAGAGGGGCAGGCCTCTCCCCCAAGGATTAGGGAAGGTCAGGTGATCAACTCATTGCTCTGAGAGGGTTGGGCCTGTATGCCAGAATTTAGGGAGGATGTTGTCTTCACTTCACTATACTAAGAGTCTAACCCAAAGATTGGGTAAAGTGTGGCAATCACCCTAATTCTTTTGGAGGATGAGGTCTAGAGTTCGGTCACCACGCAGGTGCTTGATGAGGTGGAACCAAGAAAATAATTTCTCATAATAAATCATGCAAGCAAGAGAGTGGAGTGTAATATTGAAAGGATTAAAAGAAAAAACCACCATACTAGAATTCTATGTCCAGCAAATTATCCTTCAAAAGTGAAGGAGAAATAAAAGCTTTCTCAGACAAACAAAAGCTGAGGGAATTCATATCTAGCAGACATGCTCTGCAAGAAATGTTAAAAGAAGTTCTTCAGGGAGAAGGAAAATGTTATAGGTCAGCAACTTAGACCTGCATAAAAAGAAGAAAAAGGAAAAAACATCAAAAGGAATTAATGAGGGCAAAATAACATTTTTTTCTTATTTTAATTATCTAATAGATAAATGTTCATACTATAAGGGTTTATTTCTGGATTCTCATTTCTGTTCCATTGACCTTTATGTCTATCTTTATGCCAGTACCACAAATCTCCTATTATTATATTTTTGCAATTAGGTTTCATTTTTTTCTTTTTTTTATTAAAGAAGTTGTGAACTTACAAAACAATCATCCATGATGTGCAGAATTCCCATACATCACCCTTCTCAAACCTTACATTGTTGTGGGACATTTGTCACAAATTATGACAGAACATGATCAGACTGTTAACAATAACTATGGTCCACAGCATACACGTGCATATTTTTTCCATACACCACCATTATTAACACTAGGTATTAATACTGTATATTTTTTATATTTCATGAGAGAAAACTCTCATAATTTACTGTTAACCACAGTCCATCTTCTAGCACATGGCTCACTGTGTTATACAGTTCCATCCGTGACTTGAACATTCTATCCAAAGTGTACACTCCGTGGCTCTCATTTTCATCACAGAGTTCTACATTTATAGCCCCAGTAAACCTTTGAGTGTTTTCCTTAGTCCAAAAGAAAAATAACATACCCCCCTATTATTGACCTTTAGGGTTGATAGAGTACCTTCTTTGACAGTGATGCAAGAATATTACAATATTGCTGTTAACTATAGTCCATAAGTTACATTAATTGTATTTTCCCATGTATCACTGTACTCTCACCACATTGTAATAGTGACATACATTTGTTCTAGTTCATAGAAGAACATTCTTGTATTTATATTATTAACCACAATCCTCATCCAACTCTGGGTTCGATATGTTATTAAAGCCCCAGATTATTCTCTAGCTTTCTTTCAATAGACATTTACATGTCTAAACTACCCCTTTCAGTCACAATCCCATTTATAAACCAGCTGTGTTAATTATGCTCACTATAATGTGTTACCATCAACTCTATTCATTTCCACACTTTTACTGTCGAGCTAATTGAAAATTCTATATACATTAAGCATAAGTACCCCTTCTCAGTTTTAATTCTATTTCCTAGTAACCTATAGTCTAAGTTTTTACTCCATGTGTTTATTCTTCACATTTGGTTCATATTAGAGAGACCACACAATATTTGTCCTTTTGTATTTGGCTTATTTCATTTAGCATAATGTCCCTAGGTTCATCCATGTTATCGTATGTGTCCACTTCTTCTTACAGCAGCATAGCATTCCATTGTATGTATATACCACATTTTGTTTATCCATTTATTAGTTGATGGACACTTGGGTTGTTTCCATCTTCTGGCAATTGTGAATAATGCCACTATAAACATCCATGAGCAAATGGCTGTTCATGTCACTGTTTTCAGTTCTTCTGGATATATTTCTAGTAGACAGATTGTCAGATCATGCAGCAGTTCTATATTTAGCTTTCTGAAGAACCTCCAAACTGTCTTCCAGACAGACTGCCTCATTCTACATTCCCACTAACAGTGGAGGAGTGTTCCTATTTCTCCACAGCCTCTCCAGCATTAACTGTTTTCTGGGTTGTTGTTTTTTTTTAATAATGGCCATTCTATGAATTGTGAGATAATATCTCATTGTCACTTTGATTTACAGTTCCCTAATAGCTAGTGATATTGAACATTTTTTCATATACTTTTTTGCCATTTGTACTTCCTCCTGGGGAAAAAAATGTCCATTCAAGTCTTTTGCCCATTTCTTAATTGGATTGCTTGCTCTTTTATTATTGAGTTGTATGATATCTTTATATAGCATGGAAATCAAACCCTTATTGGATATGTGGTTTCCAAATATTTCCTCCCATTGAGTAGATTGCCTTTTCACCTTATTGACAAAGTCCTTTGAAAGGCAAAAGTGTTTCAGTTTGAGGAGGTCCTATTTATCCTTTTTTTTTTTTTTTTCCTCATTGCTTGTGCTTTGGGTTTAAGGTTTAAGAAATCCCCACTTACTGACAGGTCTTGAAGATGTTTCTCTACATTTTCTTCTAGGAAAAGGAAAAGGAAAAGGAAAATGCCTTTATATTTAGGTCTTTGATCCATTTTGAGTTCATTTTTGTATGAAGAGTGAGGTAGGGTCCTCTTTTTTTTTTTTTTAATGTGGATATCCAGTTCTCCCAGCTCCATTTGTTGAATAGACTGATCTGTGCCAGCTGGGTGGGTGTGAGATCCTTGTTAAACTCACTTGACCATAGATGTGAGGGTCTATTTCTGAACTATGTATTTGATTTCATTCATCTATATGTCATATATCTTTATGCTAGTACCATACTGCTTTTACTACTGTAGTTAGGTAATATGATTTAAAGTTGGAAGTGAGAATCCTTCAACTTTGTTCTTCCTTTTTAAGATTTTTCTGGCAATTTGGGGCTCCTTACCCTTCCTTGATTTTTGGCTTTTCTATTTCTTAAAAAAAAAGGCTGTTGGAATTTTTATCAGGACTGCACTGATTTTGTATATCAATTTGGGTAGAATTGACATCTTATCGGTATTTAGTCTTCTCATGCATGAACACGAAATGCTCTTCCATTTATCTAGGTCTTCTTTGATTTCATTTAGCAGTGCATTGTAGATTTCTTAATACAAGTGCTTTACATCCTTAAGTTTATTCCTAAATATTTGATTCTTTTTTTTTTGCTATTGAAAATGGAAGTTTTTTGCTGACTTTCTCCCCAGATTGCTCATTACTACTGTATAGAAACACTACTGATTTTTGCATTATAATCTTGTATCCTGCCACTTGCTGAACTTGCTGAACTCTAATAGCTTTGTTATAGATTTTTCTGGATTTTCTAGGTATAAGATCATATCAATTACAAATAGCAAAGTTTTACTTTTTCCTTTCCAAGTTGGATGCTTTCTATTTCTTTTTCTTGCCTGATTAGCTAGAATATCTAACTCTATATTGAACAACAGTGGTGATAGGGGTCATCCTTTTCTTGTTCCCAATCTCAATGTGAATATTTCAGCCTTTTACCACTAAGAACAATGTTTGCTGCAGGTTTTTCAAACATGCCTATTATTTTGAGAGAGTTTCCTTTGATCCTATCTTTTGGAGTGTTTCTTTCAAGAAAGGATGCTGGATTTTGTCAAATGCTTTTCTGCATCAGTCAAGATGATTATGTGATTTTTCTTCTTTGATTTATTAATGTGGTGTATTATGCTAATTGGTTTTCTTGTGTTGAGCCATCCTTGCATGCCTGGTATAAAACCCACATGATCATGAGGAATAATTATTTTAATGTACTGTTGGATTCAATTAGCAAGTACTTTGTTGAGGATTTTTGCATCCATATTCATTAGGGAAATGGGTCTGTAATTTTCTTTTTTCATAAAATCTTTATCTGGCTTTGGTATTAGGGTGATATTGGCATCATAGAATAAGTTTGGTAGTGTTCCTTCCTGTTTAATTTTTTGGAAGAGTTTGAGTACGACTGGTATTAAATCTTCTTTGAATGCTTGGTAGAATTCACCTGTGAAACCATCCAGTCCTGGGATTTTCATTTTGGGTTGTTTGGTGACTGTTTCAAATTCTTTGCTTGTGATTAGTTGGTTGAGCTCTTCTATTTCTTCTATGGTCAGTGTAGGTTGTTTATATGTTCCTAGGAATTTTTTCACCTCATCTACTACATTGTCTTATTTGTTGGCCTGCAGTTGTTCACAGTATCCTTTTATGATCTCTTTTGTTTCTGTGGGGTCATTAGTAAAGACAATATGTTCATTTCTGATTTTATTTATTTGTATTTTCTGTCTTTTTTCCTTTGTCAGTCTTGCTAAGGTTTGTCAGCTTCGTTGATCTTCTTGAAGGATCAGTTTTTGGATTTTTTAATTCTCTTTTTTCTCAATTTCATTTATTTCTTCTCTGATCTTTGTTGTTTCATTCCTTCTGCTTGCTTTGGGCATAGTTCACTCTTCTTCCAGCTATGTAGTTAGGTCATTGATTTGAGCTCTTTCTCCTTTTTTTTAAAGATTTATTATTTATTTATTTATTTCTACACGCACACACACATACACACATTGTTTGAGCTTGCTGTCTGCTTTCTCTGACTGCTTGTTTTGTGCTCTCTGTGTCTCCTCATCTTCTTTTTAGGAGGCACCAGCAACTGAACCAGAACCTCCTATGCAGGAGGGAGGCACCAAATTGCTTGAGCTACTTCTGCTCACCTAGTTGTGCCTTTCATTGTGTTTCCTTGTTATATCTCCTCATTACATCATCTTGTTGCATCAGCTTGCCTCACCAGTCCATTGCATAGTCTTGCTGTCTTGCTTATCTTCTTTAGGAGGCACCAGGAACCAAACCAAGACCTCCCATGTGATAGGCAGGCACCAACTGCTTGAGCCACATCTGCTTCCCTTCTTTTTTAATGTAGGCATTGAGGGCTATAAATTTCCCTCTCTGCACTGTTTTCACTGAATCCCAGAGAAGTTGAAAGAGCACTGTCCCTTCTGCCCTCTCAGGGGTAGGGATAGATCCACAAGAGTGCCCAATACTGTATCCTGTGCGAACTGAAAGCCTGTGCAATTGCCCGGAGAGACTGAAGGAGCACTGTCCCTTCTGCCCTGCCAGGGGTGGTGATAGATCCACAGGCATGCCCAACACTCTGGGCCAGGGTTTCCTAACCAGAGGACCATGGACCCCCAAAGAGTCTGTGGAAAGATTTCAGGGAGTCTATGAGCTTGAATTGAAAATTCAAAAAAAAAAAAAAAAAACCATTATTCTTGTGGGGACATGTTCATGTGGGTGTGATCATTCATTAAATAATACACAGTATAGTGTGGAATTAGTAGGATTTTTATTCTGATGTAGCATATTCTGAGTCCAGGGGATAACTGCCTGCAAAAAGATTGGCAAGGATGGCAAAAATGGTTTTATGGTGCCATGGGAAAATTCAAATTTCTCTAAAAGTTTGCAAAAAAATGACCATTTAAACAGACGTTGAACTGTGTTAGGTAATCAGGTATTGAAATTATGGGAAAGTTATAAAATATAATTTTGAATAATCCTAAAACTAAAAGTCAAGCCAATGTTGAGGGTCATAAAACTATCTGCTGCTACATTCTGAGAAAGGGTCCATGGTTTTCACCTGACTGGCAATGGGGTCCTTGGCACAAAAAAGGTTAAGAACCCTGGTCTAAGCCATGTAGGCCGAAAGTGCCTACTGTTGCCTGGAGAGGTTGTAGAAACACTGCCCCTTCCTATCATATTCAGAGCAGAGATGCATGCAAAGGTTTGCCCACCAATC